>NC_054058.1:21572905-24072905 GCF_017639655.2 Falco naumanni
GGACTGTTTTGCATGTCAACTTTGTAATCAGAGGTAAGAGAATTTCTTGGGTCTGTTCCATAAGCTAAGTGCTAATTCGGCACTAGTGTGAGCATACATTCAAGTGAAGAGGAAACATCTACCAGTAGTGGAAACCCAACACTGAGAGTAAGACCTGGAACTTTTCCTGGGACTGATACAGAAAATCTTTCATGACCTTGGCCAGAAAACTTTTTGTGCCTCAAATCCCGCATCAATAAAAAAGAGTAATATTACTCCCTCTCCTTCAAAAGGCTGTCAAGTTTAATTAATTAATATTTATAAAGGACTTTGAGATCCTTTTCTGCAGAAGAGCATAGCAGTACCATTTGTCATTATTACATTAATTTCACTTTAATTTTTCATTTTTATGACATTTATTTCTTTTAAAGTACATGTTGTTTCTTCTTGTTGCTAGAACTGTAATCATTTAAAATTAAAAGGTGTTGTTCCCACCATTTTCTCTGTAGCAGCACTGGACTTCTTGTGTTCTATTTTTATTTCCATATCCTAACTGTAGATTATAAAAATCCCAAGGATCCAAACCCGACACTTTGTTCTGAAGCATCACCCATAAGTTAGAGTTGCAGAACAAATGTCAAAAATGATAGAATTGTAACAGCTAAATTTTTCAGAGGTAAATACAGCTGAATTTATAGCAACTACATTCAGAGTAGTGACCAAATCCTGTCAGAGATTTCACGAGAGCTCCATTTCTGACTCCACGAGAGCTGCTAGCAGCTTTGCCAATGACTTCTATGAAGCCTAGGAAATGAGAGAACCAATTATGTCCATTCCTTAATGCACCTGTTATTTGCAGTTATTTTTCAGTTATTACATGATCCTATTTAGAGTTTTATAGCATTAATATTTTTTTTCATTTTCAGGTGGGAAGAAACACGATGTACATTTCTAGGGAAGAAACAAAAATTAGGAAGATAGTAGTCTAACATGACAAAGTTAGATACAGCTCTAAATAAGCTGTGCTAACACACATTGTCCTACAATGTATTATTTTGTAACACTGTAGTCATTTAAAAATCAAACATCCCTAAAGAACCATAAAATGTACAGCTGCTAATAAGTGTAGCACACTACAATTACGCTCTTTAAAAAAAGCCAAATTGACCTTTTTCATCATGTTGCATGGGAAATTAAAATACCAGGCAAGTAATAACCACTGCTTAAACTATATAATAATGCAAAGTAATTATAGGTTCTAATGCTATTTAAAGTCCTATATCAATTTTGTCTTGCCACAGAAATAAGAGGCTGTATTCAGAGTAAGGCAGGCTGAGCCTTCTGTAGTACTGACTTAAGTAAGACACATGCACACTCCTAGGTTTCGTTTCTTAAACCCTTCACATCCCTGTTTTTTTCAAACCACAGTTCTAGTATCATTATTAAAGCACCTAATATATTTCTGTTGTTCGCTTCATTTATTACATGCCATAATGGGGCTGCATATCTTTAGAGTTGGTTATGCACAATTAGCACTTAGTTATTGTCTTGTCACTTCAGCCCATACAAGACAAACTTCTATAATGTAAGAAGTCAGCCAATCTTCATCAGTCAAGCAAAGCAGACAATGTTTGTTACCCAGAGTGCAAAAGATTTTCATCATCGTTAGCAAGTGAACTTTCTTTTTCTCCTCGCCCCCCTCCACAAAAAAGGGAAGCTGTTGAGATTATTTTTTATATTCCTTTTTTACCATTACAAGTGTGAATTAATGTACAATTACACTTTGCAGCTAATATACATCATTCAGTGCCCTAGGGCCACTGAGCTACCTTTTGTTTGATTTTTACTTTTTATGTAATTTGGTTGAAGGGTTGCCTAAATTGTCTTATAGGAGTCTTAGGCTGGGAACAAAAGCATTGATTTACCTGAAATACAGTCTAGTTCATCTAGTCAAGACAGGGAGCAGTTCCAGAAGTTTCAAGAAATTCTCAAAATTGGCCCTATCCTGATCATATTGCAATAGCTCTCATGGAGCCTAGTAAGACAGACTGCCTGTAGAGTACCTTTCTTCCTCACAATTTGGGGCTAATGGCACTCTGAAGAATAAATTTCATTGTTTTTTATCATAAATCCTGTTTCGTGGATGCTCCAACATAGCTCTTCTGTAGTTCCTATGACAAAACATCCCACTGATGACATTCTCTCATTAATAAATAGCTTTAAATCTTTTGTTTTTCATTACTTGTATAACAATAAAACCCAAAAATGCTAGACACCTGACCCATCACCAGTTTTGGAAGGCTTTTTTTATATCTACTATGAAACCACTTTTTTCTTTTAAACTTAATCTTGTCAGTCACCATGCTATTAATAATTTCTGTTGTCCTTCTCAGGATCCTGTTTTAATTCCTCTAGTTAAGCTAATCAAAACCAAACAGCAGATTCTGAGTAAGGATGAGTTTATAAGATAGCATTTTAACTTACTTTATTCCATGCTGCCCCTTTGTATGCAAAACAGTGTTATTGAGGGGGTTTAGATTTGCTTTTTCCTCTCACTCTAGCCACTATCCCTAATGTGTAATTTATCTGTTAATATAGAGAATATTTTTATTTACAAACACATCAGTAATAGCCAAAAATCACCAAGAGAAGTAGCAAGGCTTACCAGCTATTGTAAGACCTGTATGTTCGACCTTATTGCCCACCTTCATGTTCTCTCCTCTTATTACATTTTAAATCG
Organism: Falco naumanni; assembly: GCF_017639655.2. Taxonomy (NCBI): domain Eukaryota; kingdom Metazoa; phylum Chordata; class Aves; order Falconiformes; family Falconidae; genus Falco; species Falco naumanni. Next base: position 21,575,625 of record NC_054058.1, read on the forward strand.
TTTGGGTCATTCTTTATACCAATAAAAGTACAACATATTTTGAGTACTACTGCAGAGTATATAAGGCTCTATGTTCAGTTCCATGTTTCAGATCTTCACTTATCCACCATTCAGGTTTTTTTCCTAACAGAATATGTGCAATGTCCATGAGTAGACTAAATCATTTCTCCAGCTTGCATTACTTTGGTTTTGCTTTTGGTACTTTTGGTACTTCTGACGTTCTGTCCTTGGTTGCTCCTTCCAGTCCCTTCTGCCTTCCAAGCTAGCAAATAATTATATTAACTCACATCACACCAGTCCTTGGGGCAGCCTGTTCTTCGGGCTTGCTATTGCATGACCCTCATAGTCCTACTCTTCAAACAGTTGATCCTGGCCCAGTGAGAGGGAGGCCTGGCATTTTTGCCTAGTGCTTTTTGTGAAAGATTTAGTGATTTTTCTGCTTTTATGTACAAGTTCACTGTTTTCTTTATTATTTTTGAGTATCTACAACTCACCATCCAGCTCAAGTCTTATTGTGGATGGTAGTTAGACCCTCTGGATTTCAGGGGACTTTTGTTTTGGCCATGAACTCTGTCTCTGAACTGACTCATAACGAGCCTGTCCCCTCTTATTGGCCTCCTGAAGGCTACATTTTCCGAGTGAGAAGAAAAACGCATTGTCTCACATACTGTAATCTAGGAAGACAGACTGTAGACAGGACTGTAGACATAGACAGGACTGAAAGAGATCTCCTGAGCCACCAAGTCTAGTCTCCCAGTGTCAAATAGGCACTGTCTCATATTTTCACTTTCATAAAGCTATTCAGCTCTAGGATCTAATTGCTCCATCCAGCCATTTTTTGACATATTTTCCCCATTTTTTTCTTGATACTGATGCTTAAAGCTGTAGGGATTTTGTGAATATTAAGCTCTTCTTCTAGCCTAAAGGTTTTAGCGTGCCCTTATCTTTCATGTCTCTGTCCACCTTACTCCTAATTTGAAGTTTTTCCATCTCCTAAATACCTGCAGAGCTTAGTGACAGTCATCTTAATGGTGTGAGTGCTTCCCTTTCTTCTCTGTAAACAAATTCCTTCTCTGAAGCACTTAACCTCATGTTGGCAGTAGCCTTATTACAGTTAATTTCTGCAGAAAATTTAAAGGGAAAAAAAAAAAAGGAAACCACTGGAAAAATAAACCTGTAAACAGACACTGCCTTTCACACTTTGTCAGGTTGCATGTGTGTGACTAGCAAAATGGAGTGGAAAATCTTGTGAGTGGGCTCAGCTGTATCTTCGCTTGACACTTTTGACTACAGCGATGATGTCAGTCTGCCTTTGGCTTTCCCACTTTCCGGAGTTTCTGTGTCCTTCCTTTCACTCTCTGTCGGCTGCTTTAGCAGCTTGTTCCATACTTCTGTGATATTTTCTCTCTGCCGTTTGAAGTCAACTCAGGATATGGTTTAAAACCCCCATCTGCTATCACTGAGGGGAGTTTAAATCAACTGTTCTATCCTTCTATCCAAAAAAGCCTTTCTTTTAATGGAAATTGGACTGAAAATGGTTATACACTCATTCAAACTGCTGTCCTGATGTAGCTGTGAACACTTACCTCCAGTATAAACTGTAAAATGCCGTCACAATGCCGTCTTTGTTCTCTGTCAAGCCAGGGGGAGGGAATGCAATGCCAGGGACATCGTTACTTCAAACACCAACATTAAATTTTTGCATGACTGATCATTTTATAAATTCTAAAGACCTGAATACTGCTTATTTTCAATGAGTGTCTCTAAATTTAGAATAAAAATGAATACATTTTCCATACCTGCTTTTAAAAAAACAGTAAATGAAAAGCGCACACGAAGTTGAGGTTTTTGCTGTAAATTGAACTAGAATTCTGTGTGTATATATATTACATTGTACTGGTAAAAATACACAAACCCAGGCGCAGCTCCCACTTTCCAACCTTTGACAATAAATGGACATTTTGACAGAACCCTGGAATTAGTAAACCATAGCTGTGGACTGATGAACTGTGATGTAAAAGGCTGGCTTTGTTCTCTTAGTGATGCAAACAGATTAATATTAATTTGAGTTATACTAGAAACTCAAAGCAGCTTTAAAAAAAAGAGGAAGGGAGGAAAAGCAGAGGACAAGTTACACCACTGATTGCACAGAGCAGAGGGAAAAGGAGTGGGTATCGTGGGTTTGAGCTTTTTTAGTCCTGGAGGAAATCAATTAAATGCTTCCAGATTTTCATTCTACAACAACAAGGATCTGACATTACCAGAGGAGTCACTTCACACATAGCCGTCTTTGGTCATAGTGGTATTTCTCTTGCTTTCTTAAGAAGTTTTCAGTACCTCGACACACGTTCTGTATAGCAGAAAAGATGACAGACAGCAGTGAGATCTCTGTAAATATCTGTCTGAACAATGAAATAGCTATTTTTCAAAATGGAAGTTTTATATTTCTTGCGATTAGTCTAGGCACACCTTCTCCTTCCAAACAAGGTGATAACAGAGGTCATTTTGTAATGCAAATGGCCTTACTTTTGCCATTGTAAAATATGAAAGGAGTTTTAGGATGTAGGTTAATTATAATGGTCATTCTACTAATGTCACAGTCGTGTCAAAAGTACTATTATCAATTTATGGTGGTAAGTCCAATCTGGCATGTTAATGCAGCCTATTGTATATTTTCTTCTGTTCATCTTGCATGCCTATTAAATAAACTGGGTGAGGGTTTTAGGGAAGGCTGAAGACTACCATCTGCCTGCTAGAAGAATAATAGTTCTGCTTTGTTATATACTCCTAACCCAGTGGCATCTTAATATGCTCCTTGACTCCATTTGATATACGTGCCCAAACTGCGCCCTGATTTACGTCCAATGCCAATTCCTTAAAAAAAACCCCAAACAACAAACAACAAAACACTTGCCAGAAGTGGAAGGCTAAGCTTGAATTTACCTTTCCCTTTTAAAGCTAAGCCAGGTTTAAATCCTGGAGTGTGCAAACCTGATCTGAAGTAGTTGCAAGATTTAGCTCTTTGACTTCAGAAGAGGCTAAATCTGCTTTTCAGAGTCAAATAAGGTTGAAAGTGTGGATGGAGGGTATTTGTCATACTTCATCTGTCTACTTGCCATGTCTCATTGTATTTGGGAGCTAGCATGCCATGTTTATGTGTTTCACCTGGTTCTTACCTCTTTGTCACCTAACGAGTGCATAATTCACACATTTAATACCCAGGGGCACATGCAAGCCTCACCATCAGTCTTTGCCAATGTGTTTCAGTCACTGAACTTGCTCAATACGAAAATGTTTGCAGAATTTGGACCGTAAGTATCACAAGTAATGGGTTTCCCCCAAGGCACAGAGTACCAGCACGCAAACACAGCTCTAGATGAACCCAGAGAGTGTCTCACCATGCAGACAGACCCCCACCCCACAGGTTATCACACAGCCAAGCGTGTCTAGACGGGACACTGGCAGCCTCTCCACAAGACAGCTGTACACTTGGAAGGTAAATGATTTGTGGAACTGTGTATGTTTAAAGCCATTCATGCATAAAGCTGTCAAATGCCATGTAGACATAGGTAGAGCATTTCTGGCTCGACATATTAACATAGCAAAACTAAAAGGCATTGACACTTTTTATTGGGAAAGGTATCCTGACTCCCTCATGTAGCTGGTGCAGTTTAATTCAAGCCATGGCACTTCTCTGAGGGCTGAGAAACAAAATCTTTCAGGCAGGCTTTTGATGCAAACAATATTACACGAAATCACATATGAAAGTATTGCTGTGCAAGTGAATTGCACTTCAGCAGTGTATTTTTCATTTACTAAATACTTTTAAGAAATTAGTCTGCTAAGCTCTGTGTTACACTGGAACACAGAGGAATACGTGGCTGAATAACACTCACAGTTCACAGTGAGTGCTTTCTGCTGTGCGAACAGAGGTGGTTGTGTCACCCACCAGTGCCTGACCTGCAAGAACAGACACACTGCTGGGCAGTAACCCTCTGATGTGGTGGGCACTGCCAGCCGGACATCTCCCACCCAGTACCCAGTAGTAGTCATTGGGCAAACTGTAATGGAGTGACTGATTTGTCACAATACATAACTTCCCCTGCTTTAGCCCATATTAACCCATATGTTCATTTAAGAGAAACTAAGAAGGGCTATTTTTTCATTTTTTTTTTTTAAATTGACTTCTTTAGGAAAAACACTTTTACATATTGGCACTGGTTAAGACTCCTTTATCTAATCTGGTAAGATGCACAAAAGAATTTTTGTCAGCATTGCTATCAGTGGACAAAAATACAAAAGATGTAAACTAGAGAAACCACGGAAGAACTTCATTGCTTTAAGAATTCTGTATTTCAACATACCTTCTCAAAATACTTTTGTGTTGTTAGTAACCTAATATATCAGGATTGGGGTGGGAAGGATAGCAGGAACCTGTAAACACTATGAAAGTCTTGACCATAAATAACTTAAAAGATTTCGGGATCATTCCATAATCTCTATTTTCAATCATCATCAGCAGCAGGCAGTAATCCTACAGAAAAAAAAAAAAAGTCCACAAATAAACAAACCAATTTTCCTTTAAGAGCAGAGCTAATTCTTTTCAATCCACTTTTTTATTACACTATTTTCCCTCTATCTATTTAGCTAGCATAAGGATAAATTTCCAAAGCTACCCAGTTGGAAAATAAATGGGTTCACTGTTTGTCTAGCATTCCAATCTTCACAAATGTAAATCAGTCCAACTGCTACTCATTTAAACCTCCACCTTCACAAAACATTAAAGGACTGCTTTCCATACACAATTTAAACTGTGACAATTCACCAAGATTTCTGCTTGAACATCATTAGAAATTGACTATCTGATAAAGAGAGACCACTATCAGAGGTCAGGCGGGTCAACCTGTGTCATTTACGTAGTTTTACTGGGTCAACTACAGCAGGCACCACTATTTGAAGGTTAAATTGTTACAATTAAATACATATACAGCTATTCCCATAGCTACTCTGTTGTTAAATCTACCGTAAACAACACAAGCATTTATATCTGACCCTAATTGTGTCCAAGATGTCACCATTTGGAAATTATACAAAAAAGGACATTATAATCCGTTACACATTAAACAATACTTTATGTAGTGAGATCCATAATTAGCTGGTAGAAACTGGTTTCATTTATTCACATCAGTGTTAAGGGGTTCATTTAGGTTACTTTCTTTCATTTTAATTGGAATAATGCGAGCAGTGCCTCCCAATATATTTTATAGCCAGAGAGTTCACTATAAACAAAAGCATGTAACCCTGCCAAGGCAGTCACTAGGGAAACTCTTTTTCTATGCATTGGCCCTATTCACTTGCTCCCTAAGTATCTTCAAAAAGATTGGCTTTGGCAGGGGGAAGGGTTGAGGAGGGTGTCACTGAAGAGCCTTCTTATATTCAAGCATACTGCTTCGCTGGAAAATCCCACTTTACTCGAAGTTTGAAGCCAGCCAGCCAGGAGCGTTAACGTTATGTGATTTTCCTACTCATCAAAGAAAATCAAATGAAATATCTCAGTAGCGTTTTGTAGCAATCAGATCATTCTGATGCACATAATAGTATAACAACGTAGGTATACTGATACCGTAAGAGAGGAAATAGTTAGCTGAGTAACTACATTTATAATCAACTCCTACTGGAAAAAAGAAAAAGGTTTCTCTGCATGCCTGCCTGTGTGTCTCTGGATTGCACTACAATATATGTAAAGTTGTGTGTATGCTAGGAACAGTTCTCAAAACCACCAGTTTAAATAAATTCTGGTAAAATACACAACTGGAATGTAACGAGAAATTCTTAGTGGTACACCTGCGTAAGACAAATGTTAACGTATCGCAGATGGGCATCTCACTGTATACAATCACTTTCTTTTCCTTCTGATTTGCATCAAAGCAGGACATTTACTTTTCACTCAACTCAGTAGCCTGGGATTTTATTCTTTTTTTATCTGTGTGCTAGTGACCTGATCCAAGACTCCCACATTCTTTGGTGGACTTTGAATGACATCTTTGGCTGGGGAAGCAAAGCACTTGAATGCACTAGATTTTGTTGAAAGCTCAGGATTAATTCTGATACCAGAGCAATTCCTTTGCTGGGCTTTCACATACGTGCACATGTGTCTATGAGCACTGCGACAGACAGCAAAGGTGTTAGCTGTGCAGTCAGGACAAAAACATTGTGAACACTTGCTGTACAATACCTATGTGTAAGATCGTATCACACCGTTCATCCTGAAACTACCTTTTTTCTTCCTTTATTATTATAATTTCAGATTTTGCGTTGGAGACAAATTTTTCCTGAAGAACAACATGATTCTGTGCCAGACAGACTATGAGGAGGGTTTAATGAAAGAAGGTTATGCACCCCAGGTTCGCTGATCTGTTGCCACACCATTAAGAATAAAAAGCACTATGTTCTTTTATCTTTTTTGCTCAACATGTATATAAGAAATGACACAGGAACCTACTGAATAGCATAGATATAGGGAGACAGAATGGTTGCGTGAAATAAAAGGCGGACTGCATCTGTATGTAGTGAAAATTGCTCCAGTTCAGAGTTGAATGTTAATTAAAAAGGTACTGTACATACAGCTGGATTCTTTTTGCTTGCTCTTGGGGTTTTTGGTTTGTTTGGGTTTTTTGTTTCTTTTTGTGTCATTTGGCATGAGATGTTTATTTTGGACTATTGTATATAATGTATTGTAATATTTGAAGCACAAATGTAATACAGTTTTATTGTGTTACCATTTGTGTTCCTGTTTGCTTCTTTGTATTGTTGCATTTAGTACAATCAGTGTCTAAACTTACTGTATATTTATGCTTTCTGTATCTACCAGCTATTTTAAATGAGCTGTATCTTTCTAGTAAAAAGCATTAAAGAGCAAATCCCAACCATTATGTTACACTTAGAGCTTAAGAATACTGTTTACATTAAAACTATTTAGAAAACTAATAACTCTAGCAGCACCTGCTGCTAATGATGCTATCGTTAAGGGTCTATCAGCACTTCTGTTATAAGCCTCTATTTTTCAGGGGTTAAGCATCTACTGTTTAATTGCATAGATTTTCCTCAAAGAGCACTTTTATTTTACTACAAAATTTTGAAAAACAAATCTGACCGGTTTGGGATATATTACAAAGGCTGCAAAAGTTAATGATTTTGGGTGCTGCTTTTCTGCCCCTTAGGCATTCAAAATGCCTGGATTTGATTTTTAATTTAGCTGAAATTTAAGCCCTAATGCAAACCAGTGCCTCTGGTTATCTTATTTTATATATATATAAAAATATAAATATATGTTATTTTTCTGAAATCATTTAATTTGGGGGGGAGGGGGGTAAGGAAAGGGAGAGGACTTCTGTTTATATACATTCTTAAAATTTCTTAAAATTTGAGGGGTCTGTCTTCCTCTCTCTCTTTTTTGTTTTTCATTTTTTTTAATCAGGGCTTAACCCTAAAGTTTTCTGGGGCTGTGTCCTCAACACACCCTGGAAAAAAGTGAAAGTAGAAGGCACTGTAAACAGCCCCCTCTGAGGGTCTATTTACATTAAGGAAATGACCCCGAGCTGACACTAGGAGAGTGACTTCTTACTAATTACCCACCTCAGTGAGTGCTGAAGGTGATTTAAATGCTGATGTGGATGGGACAAAACTTTGAAATACCAATACAGAAAGTGAGAGCTACTACACTGGACTGCACAGGTACTTTGCTGTCCGTGCCAGCATCCTACAAGTTTGCCCCATCAATACTGGCAATTAAAATCCTTTTGACAGAGGTGGAGTCACTGCTGACAGGTACTGTTGGCAATCAGTCCACTTCTTAGGAGAGGTGGACCTCAGTTTTTAAAGCCATGAAGCTATAGCATCAGCCGGATGTCCCTAAGTGCTCATACCCCTGACAGAGCTTACAGGTGTTTGGCAAAGGAAAGCAGGATGAATGTTTAAAAAGTTGTTAAATGCATATTTAATTCTTTTCTGTTTGCCACTGTAATCTAGCTCACTGGGAAAACACTTAAGAAAACAACATTAAAGAAAAAAAAAAAGAAAAAAAAGAAAAAAGAAAGAAAAGAAACTCTCTATGCCCTATGTTGCTATGAAGCTGAGCTCTTGTTTTTATTTAGACTGAGCCCTCACCATTGCTCAAGTTGAGTACTGTCCTTCCCTGCTCTTCCTGTGCTGTTGTGCAGTTTCAACATGTTTTTCCTGGAGATGGGGAAAGAAACTTTGTAATGCAGTGGGTGATTCTTCTAGCGTATGGTTTGGAACGCACTGCACAGTGGCTTGACTTAGAAATGGATATTTAGTTCTAATGACTATTGTTACAGTGTGGTTTTGTTTCTGGCTGTGAACCGTTTTAAAAACACACATGGCTCACAAAACTTGACTTTGACTCATACAGGACCAGTAAGAAATGCAACAACTCCTCAGGATGTTCTTGCTAATTAGAAGAAGTAGCTCCACGTAGCTTTCCAAATGAAATTTAGCCCTATTTTGTGGACTATCTTCCTTCCTAAAGTCTCTCTTCCACTCCCTTCCACAGTCCCTTAATGTCTTTGGGACAGAGAAGCAGTTGATGTCAGAGGTACTATTAGGCTCTTCCAGATCTACTTCAAGTGCAATAAACAAGTTGTCCTTTCCATGAAGGTCACCATGAGGTGACCAGAAAGGGAAGAATCATATTATTTTATTTTGATTCCAATGTCAATTTTCTCCTCCAGCCTCTGTTTTGTCTTTCAGTTAGAAGCCAGACAAATCTCTTCTGTTTTCCATTAGTAGACTACAGATTGAATAGAAATCCCTGGTTCAGAAATAGGGCTGGGGAACAGGAAAGAAGGGACTTTGGTTCTGTCTTTTACTTGCTGTAAGCTCGGGCAAGTCACTCAACTTCTCTGTGCCTCAGTTGCCCCTGTCTGACGAATGGGGCTAATGCATACACTGCTTTTGTAAAGCATTTTTGGCTCTTCAGAAAACCAAGAGCTATGCATGCAAATGTTACTAGTAGCGTTAGGACATTCTGGGAGAAGCAGAGCATTCTTCTGTGCAGTAGGAAACCACAGATCTGAGTTAGGAGAGCACCAAAACCAACTAGGCCTGTGGAAGGCTTTACTGGGGATGAAGGCAGCGACACGCTCATAGTGCTGTAAATGCTAAAGCTCGCTCTCATAACCAAAACCTGCCGCTGCTCAGCCCTCTATGGGGTAAATGCATAGAGCGTAATGGGAGAATAGTGGCATGTCATTACATGCCACACTACTCATATGTGCATGTTTTCTGACATATGCTCAAAATAGGGAAGAGGAGCGTGGTCCTGCTATGGAGAAAAAAATAGTCTCGTGATACTATCAACTATAATTGATGTAAAGATAAAAAAAAAGTTGATATGCTTATTCGAAGTGCTGCAATGGTATGGCACTGCTTTGAGCACTTTAAGCTCATATATCTCATTCATATACACAACTAACATTTGTATGTAGAGGATACAGTATAAACTTGGATTTGATGTAGGGCAAAGATCAATTACACATTTTCCTGTATTTCAAACTTCCATCTTGCCTGGCTGTTAAAATAATAACTGGGAGCTGAAATATTTACTGGAAACATTTACAACTCCAATAAAGTATAATATCATAAGACAATATTGAAGAGAGATTATCTGCCAGGCCGCTTTATTGATCTTTTTGACAGAGGCCTAGACCATTCCTTTGGGTTACTTTTAGTTATCTACCTTAGGTTCCCTTCACCGCTGCGTGTGTCAACATGGTCTGTCTGCATACAGTGAAGTGTTCTGCTAGTGACCATTGCTCAGTGTATGCTCATTTGCCAGGCAGGAATGCTTCCACTTGTGTCTCCTGTCTTTAGGGTATTTTATCTCTATCTGTACATATCTGTATCTAAGTTTAGCCAGACAAAAGTTATAATAATAATAATAATTTTAAAAATGCATTGTTCTTGGGTTGCTGTTTTTTAAGCCACATAGCAAAGTACAAATTATCAAACCTTGATTTTCAACTGTAGAAAGATCCTCTGCCAACCACAACCTGCTGCGTCTATTATCTGTCGTGACTAGTAATGAGTTAAGACAGTCTGGATTCTGCAGACGCAGTGACCAGGGCTAAAAGTCTCTGATCTGTTTCATAATTGTATTTTTATCGTTTAACATATTTTCTGAGGGTTTTTTTAAGCACACCTTCTTGCGTCTTCCTACCCTCCCAAAATGCTCAAATTTATGCTCATGTAATGTAAATAAAGAAAAAATCATCCAGCAACCCCTCAGATGTTCCTAATTGCCTACACATAGAATCATGAGGAAAATATATTGCAAAGTGGTCAGTGAGAAGGGAGACTGTGGGAAAAAGAAAAAAACCAAACAGGGACTGTTGCAAGGTTTCACCTGTACAGACAAAGTACTTTAAAGGCTTTTTCAACATAATATACAGCAGCTTCTTATAATTTTCTCAGCAGTAGGTAGTTTACAGCATCTGTACCTAGAACAAATCTTGTCAAAAATAAAGGTCTGTAGTGATTGCTGGGTATAATTTTATACATTTAGCTGATTCTTCTGAAAGCTTCCACTGTGCTGCTGTTGTCAGACTAAATTACCAATTTAGCCATTTGTTGTTTAATGAATAAAAAACTCCTATGGCATTGGAGATGTTGTGGTTTCAATAAAGCAAAAGCTTTATCAACTCAAACTACAGAAAGCAAAGTGTGTACTGTATATAAGAACAGTGTTTTTATTTTTTTAAATACCACTTTAGACAAAAAAAAGCCAATTACATATTCACTTACTACATTTCTCCTACTTCAGTCCAATGATGCAGACCAAAGCCGTTTACTGTTCAGTACCTTACAAAAGGAAACCAAAATACATATGTGCAAGGTAACAGGCCATTAGCACAAATGTGTTCCCAGTAAAAATCTTTGGTGTAGGCACCATTTCTAGAAGCTGCCAAATGCGGGTGATAGAAATATTATCAAGGAAGTGATTTTAATGCTATTTAAGGCATTAAAAGCTGAAGAGTATCTGTTTAAAGCTTTAAAGTAAGTGTTGCATGTATCTAATACCTTTTAAAATGCCCTTCTGCTGATTTATATTCATCCTGAACCTGCTAATAATGAGTATACATAAGCAAATACCATCTTCCACCTATTCAGCATGTCATTGATATGAAAGCCCCAGAAAATATCTCACGTAATCAGTGTGTTCAGAGAGTTATCTAGCACAAATTACTCATTAACTCAATAGCACATAATAAAAAAGAACATCAATTAATTAATGAGTCACCCTCAGATCACTTTGATTACAACACAGCTCTGTTGAAACAGCAGTTATAAATGGAGCTGCCTCTCTTTATTCATTGTTTGCAATTGGCCCATTATTTTGCAGAGACCAGTGTCATATTTAACACATGCCTGCAGGTAATTCTGTGATTAGTTTCATAAATGAAGATGCAGAGGGAGAACACAGAGTGTCTTGCTCTGCAGTCAAGTCTGAAGATGCACAAGGCCAGCCTGCCTCCAGACTGCAAGGTCTTGGTGACAGGACAACGCTCAGAACTTGTCATAGTAACGTCATACTGACCTTTACTTTAATCTGAAGATCTCAAAGCCCTGGGCAAACACCTTTGACTTAGGCTTCCCAACAGGCCATGTTGCTTGTATGTCACAGAAAAGGATACAGAGGTAGAGAGATTAAGTGGGCTGCCCAAGATCATGCAGCCAGTCTGCATTCCCTGAACCCCACTATTAGCATGACTTGTAAGAACTCACACAGTTGTCCCAACCTGGGTCTTGCCAGGACAGGCTCCAGTGCTGTGCTCGGAGCAACATATGGAAACTCATCTTCAATGCTCAGGGATGGCCCGAGGGGCAAGGAGAGGCTGAACATCCAAAGCTTCATTGTGGTGAACTGTGTTTGGTGAATATGAGCCAGGGAGGCAAGTGGCAAGGGCTGGTTGTGGGGGTTTTGTATAAGTTTTTTAGAGGAAAGATGAATAAAAGAACACAAAGTCACCACCTAAAGTTCCTAAACTATCTTGGTTAAATGCCATTCCAATAAGCTTATAGTGTAATTATAACAGTTCCCTTAGGTAAGTAAGAAACATCTGTTAGTAACACATAGCAGGTGTTAGCAATTACACATACTGATTTTTTTTAAGTGTTTTTAATTAAAAAGAATTCTGTTTTCTGAAAAGGAAAGCATGGTAAGTCCAAACAAGCTTTTGTTTGTGTGGCTCTAGATCATGTAATATGCAAAACGATAAAGGTAAAATCAACTTAAATTATCAAGGGTTTGCACATTTGACTCCAGATTAGTGCAATCAAAAGCAAGTTGGGATTCACTGCATTATTATAAAGCATGTCACATTAGTATTCTAAGCAAAGTCTCATCTAATGTATGAAATCCATACAGTTCATGTAATAACTGAATACATCTAGAGTAGAGTGTTTGAACCTAGGAAGATTTCTATAGTTAAGCAAAATATGATAGTTATCGTAAGAAAAGAACAAATTGCAAGGAATCCTGTATAATAGTTCCTTCACATTCCCTTCGTCCCACTACTGGGAAACAGTTTCTAGATTATATTAGAGCAAAATCAAACTATGTTGTCAAATTACTTTGAAAAACTAGCCAAGAGCAATTTACATTTAGCAATGTGATATGTTATGCCATTGAGAAATAACAAGAAAGAGCCACATTGAAAGGCCAACTATTTAGAGGTGGTTCTAATCCAGATTAGAAGATAATAAAATGACAAATCTGTTTCCCTGCCTTGATGCTATCTCTCCATAGATGCCAAGATGAGGACATCAGGCATATCAAGATTTAAATCTTGTCATAAACTTTGGCTTTCCTTTTATATAAAATACATAAGCAAACTAGCTGGCAGAGAAAATAGCAAGAAGCACCAACATTAGTACAATCTATGGATTTGCCTTTATATCCAGCTGGGATCCAGGTTGTGCTTGTTTGTCACGTACAAGTCTGTGGTTCCTTTCACAAAAGCGTCTCTAAACTCCAGTGCAGAAAAGCAGCCTTTCTACCTACAATCTACAGGAATATAAGATTATTTTTCTTTACATTTTTCCCAACAGTGTGTTTTTTATGAGGAGACACATATAAAATAATGGGTACAACCCCCTCTATCAGTAGACCACTAAACCAAAGAAAAAAAAATGCATACATATTTTATTTACCTAACTGAATGCACAGATTTGGAAAGAAAGACCAAATTTTTAACATTTTTCTGCTTTCAGGAAGCTTGGGGTTTATCCTGTGTTATCCATAAGTATTTCTAAGCATCTTTATCTCTTATTTGAAGTATATAACGTTTGTTTAAGCCTTTATTTATATCAAGGTCATTAAAACTTCTACCAGTTGCATCCAACCAATACACTGCTAGTATTGCAACCAGCTTTCTGGATGAACAGTATATGAAAAAAACAATATAGACCTTTTAACTCTTACACTTATCTTAGTTAAGAACTTTTAGGTACTTACTACATAGCTTTATTAGCCATTCATGATTGCAGTGTAATAGCCAGGTATCCAAACCAGATGCTACACAGTTAACCAAATATATGAGCTGTGAACAATAATCATGTAGCAATAGCTATAAAAGTATTTTGATGTTTTTTTTGTTGGAAGTTGAAGCAGAGCATTTCAGTACTTACTGTACAAAATGCCTTTCTGGAGTACAGTAGCCTTGTGACAATTAGTGCATATTAATAAGAATAAATAAATAAATAAATAAAACCCCAAAAACCCAAAGCAAGATAAATGACTAGCAAGTGTCTTTAATTTAGAATGACAGCCTCATGTTTGTTTCTAGAGTCTCTCAATCATCATGTAAGTGATAAAATATGACCAAGACTAGCAGTAAGGAAAGTTTCTGCGTTGTCTTCTCATCCCAGTTTAACTTGGGAACATTATAATAGACCTTTTCACTCTCTTCCCTTCAAAGTCCTCAAAAAAAAAAAAACCCAAACCCAAAAAAACAACAAAATAACTCCCCTGAAAAAACGTAAACTTTTGCTGTGTTTTGTATGGCCAGCTGGAAGATCTACCTGGAGGTATGGTTCCTGAGCTATAAAGCTCAAGTGGAGGGAGGGATGTAAGAGAAATGAGCAAGGATGCAAGACACAGGTCTCTCTTCAAAGTCAAGCTTAGTACCATCTACTCACTAAGGGCACACCATTATCTTGGAGCCAAGCACCTGAAGGTTAGACGTTGTAGTAATAGCAGCATACACCTGGATCCACCACCGTGGACTTGTATCTTTCTGTCCATTTAGAAAATAATGCTCAGGCCCTCACTACATTTTGGAAGTGGTATGAAGATAAACACATCAGTGATTTTGAGATGCTAAAATGCTAGTGATAGAGAGGGCCACAAGTTAACCAAGCAGGACGGAGCATTGAAAACTTTCCACAGAGTAGCAGGACTGTGCCAAGACAATGAAGTCCAAGTGATACAAGAGACCTCCTGCATATTGCCTACTATCAGCTTAGGCCCCCTGGCATATATTCTCCTATCTGTCCAATGTCCTTCTAAACTACAAGTGACTTATTGTAGTAGTATGATGTCTTAGTGTCATGAGCTATTGACACTTCCAACAACAGGAAAATCCCTTTAAACAATGAAAATTTCTGATGAACGTCCCACATGTCAATATACTTTGCCTTCTTCAATTGAGGGTGCCTAATTTTGGAGTCTGAAAGTCATCTGGAAGCAACTCTCTGTAATTGAAATCATACTATATAGGATCATATTGCTGGCATTTACTGGGAAAATGAAGCAACACAGAACTATCATAAAATTTCAGGGTTGCAGTCACCCTTGTCTCATCGTGTAGTATTGTAATAGGAAGTTTATAGAGAGGTTGAATTTTTAAGGACAGGCTGGGTATCAATTTGTTCCAAAGTTTTTATTGTGCTAATGAACTGTAACAGCTCTAATCTATTTTTAGATGGTGGCATTTCAAGTCTTTCTGCTCCTCAGTTCAAAATCCATAATGTGGAGATAATATACCACTTTTCTACCTCACAGGATCCACGAGGGTAGCAATTGTGGGATTTGCAACAGCATCAGTTAAGCATATAAAATACCTAAGCAGGAGAAGAGCTCTATCTACAAATTCTAGCTAAGGAATTGTCTAAATACATTAATTGCTGGATGCTAGAGAAGTACTGGGGAAAACATTGTTCATCTTGACTTTTTCTTATCACAGTTCCAAACCACCTTTTAACAGTCTCTGTCAAAGACAGACATTTGGCTAGATGAGAACTTTGGTCTGACCCAGAATGGACATCTTCTATTATGTTCTTCCCTGAGGTACTACAAAGATTAATATAGTGCAAAAGAATGAGAGGCAAGGAAAACAATTACAATTTATACAATTTATTTTCACATTCACAATTATTCTTCTAGAAAGTGTATGCCAATTATCTCTGCCTGCTTCTCTAGCCATTATTAATTGGTTGATTACACAAAGCAGAAGCAGATGAGATGTGATCTGAAAGACCTGGAAGAGAGAGTGAGTAAGATCCTTGAGGCTAAATTCACAGAAGAATAAAATGTTGCAGCTGTAATTTTAAAAGTTGGTACCTCCAGACCTGCTACAGCTTTTTTTCCTTATGGTCCCTAGCAAAAAAAGCCCAAGCAAACAAAACTGAGCCCATGCCACATCCTTGGTGGGTCCTCTGTGTCCAATCTACTATGGACAAAGAGCACTGGAAAACAAATGTGTTTTGATTGTGTTGGAGTACACAAGAGTAGCTGATATAGCAGATCTTTCTTCCACCTGCTCTCTCACCCACTCTACCTTTCCAAAAGAGATTTAGTTCTGTTAGAACAGTATTGCCCACTATGCAGCGTTGCTCATAGAAGCAACTTATCTCCCTGAAAAAATGAAGCCTGTTTAAATTCCATTTTTCTTCCCATACCCATACCTCATTCTCACCCCAGCCCCAAGCTGGAAAATCTGAACTATGACATTTGTTCTTTCTTTTGTTATTGTTCATAATTAGTTAACTAATTCAGACAGACCAAAAATCAGTTACAGAAACTTGATTTGGACACATCTCTGATCATACACAAAGCCCATATAAATCTGATTCATTTTCACTAAAATCAAAAGAAGTGCTGCTGGTGAGAGCAGCAGAGACAGGATTTTACCTCTGGGAAGAGTAACAGACAGAAGAAGGCACTCCTCTGCCATTCTACATCAATTGTTTGCCACAGCCCTGGCTAATCTTTTTAGCTAGTCAAAGCATAGTGTGTTACAGAAGGTCTGAATAACTTGATTGGAAGCCAGCTCAAGCCATGGCAAAATGACTTTCACTCAACATCTTAGCCAAGATTCGAATGTAGATTTTTAGAGTTGAAAACTTACTCTGATAAATTATCATGCCCCTTGATCTCTGTTAAAGACACTGAAAAATGGTCTTCCTTGAGGCTTCTCTCCTGTATGCACATCTTTCTCTCTCCAATTAGATGTCAGCGTATTAGGTACTACTAATCCACACACATCTGTGAACAGCAAAATAATCTATTTCGACAAGCAGCAAAGCAACCCAGCAAGAACTCACGCACAAAAACTGAGCACAATCAGATTAATGCAAAAATAGGAAATCTGACTTCTAGCCATCTTAGAGCATCTTACCCTTTAACCAAGCAAGTCAGTGAAAATAAGAACTTTCGAAACCAACCTCTGGCAGACTTCTCTGTAGCAGTTCAATATTTTTTTCTGTCCCTAGCAAACTCCTCTGCCTTTATTCTGCAGTCCTCTATCCCCAGGACACCACATACAGACCAGTAGCTTAAGCCATCAGTGAAGGTGGCAGGTATGTGCAGGCACATACCTGTCTGCTGTGATATTTGGCTGCTGTGGTAACGTGAGGCAGAGACAAGGGCAGGCTGCTGGGCAGAAAGGGGTAAAATGCTGTACTAGGTCCAGCCTTGCTCATCTGTCAGATACCACTTATATACCTCAAGGGATTTCAGATGGGGTTTTGACAGGCTTGTCATCATCTCACAATTTCATTCACAAGAACTGAAAATGCTGGGAAACAGGTTTTTGTTACTGGTGCAAACTCAGAGACTTGTAATTGTTTCATTTTTGACTCCTGGATATTCATTTGGACCCTTTCTCCTGAAAATGCAGGTTTGCACTGCTACTTCCTTCTCTCCTTTATCTCCCTGCCTGATGTCTCTTCCAAGGAAGCCCACAGTTCTGCCAGCACACAGTGAAAATGCTTAGGCAATGCCAGCAGCTCTTAGTGCTATCAGACCTTTTATTTTGAAGTTAGACAAGCCCCAGGCACATTTGCACCTGCAGTTGCTCCTTGCAACATTGTGCCGCATGTATTGCCCTGTCTCAAGTGGCCCTAAGCCAGTAACCCTCAGAATGTATCCATATCATTCTCTACTTTCTGCTGACACATTTTCAAATCACAGATTTAATGGTTATAATTTTCACATTTAAAATATCAGACTGTGCAGTCCAGTCCTGTATTTATTTCCAGACAGAAAACCAAAGTCTTGGATTGTCCAAATTACCACCAAAATAAGCTGCAGCTAAATTAGCTAAAGGACTGTGTGTTGGTGTGGTTTTTTCCCCAGACTTTAATATTTCTATATTTACTAGTAGCAATAGGATTTACATATGCAGAGGACCAACACAAAACTGGGTCTTTGTATTATTCAGCCACCAGTAAAAAAGTTCCAGGCACAAAGAGTTAAATGAAGATGGAACAGGGAAGAAAGGTGAGGGAGGAATCATCATCTTCAAGGAGGTGAAATGGTTTCCCCTAAATCACATAAGTCAATACCCATGAAAACCTAATTCATAGGAATCCCTTAACACAGACCATGGTAAAGGTCCTACTTCTCTGAGGGTCAGGTTGTACAGAATTGTCCTTAAATATACAGAATTATCGCACAATTTATTGTTAAAGAAATAAATTCCCCAACAGTGGGGTCATATACAATAGTTCTTTGAAGAACAAATCTTTAATCCAATATTGAAATCAGTTCTACTTTGTCAAAAATAGGAGTCGTGTGAAAGTTCCTGACTGATCGTTCTATGCCTGCCTCGAAGGAGTCTGCTGTGCAGACGTTTCAACCTTGAAATCCCCTTTCCACTCCTTTTTTTCCAGCTTTGCTTCACTACCATATATGATATCTCACCTCTCGGTCAGAATTGCTCCAGCTGAAGAGGACAAAGGGATGACTCTGCCCCTCTGGAGCCAGTTAAGAGATATTTTGACTGGAGCATCTTGTAGTACTGTTTGTGTTGTGTTTTTTTTAAACCGTGGCTCTGCATTATTGATTTTGGAGTTTATATGTTACAATACAGAAAGGAAGAAAGGATATTTTTTAAATGCCAAAAAGATCATAATGTTTTTCAGTTTGTTTTTCCTTTGCCAGAGGGACTAAGTGCATGTTCACTTCTTCAGTTCCTCATGTTACAATCTGTTACGTTGCTACTGAAGGCTCAGAAGAAGCTCCTGTTTGCATTTCCTTAATTAGCCTTTACCTTTTTGTGAAGGCAGAGAAAAGACTTCAATGAGTTTTAAAAACGGCCGGTTCTGTGGCAACAGTCATAAATGGGGATTACATAGGTGACAGTAGACTCTCTGAACAGATGTGTCCTCTGGGAAAATAAGTAATGGTTATAGTGCCAGAGATTTGCTGCAGATTTGGGGAGGGGAGTCTTTCTATTGCAGAATGAAAATCCTGCTGCTGCAACTACCCTGCCCTTTACCCATATCTTCAAAGTGGGTAGTATTGAATGTAATTGATTAATAGATAAGCATTTTTTGGAACTTGCACGTCTTTCTTTTTTGGAGGAGGCAGTCTCAGAGCCTAATAATAGGAACATCCTAATTTGCTTTATAATCAAATAACCAACTCTTACCGTGGATACCACGAATATGTTCATTTAGGCCATCAAGCAGCAGGGTATATAAACTCACAACTGACTTTGATATTTGAAAAGTAACATTAGCTAGAGTTTTATGGGTTTGATAACATCAGAGTAATATGCAAATTGACGTGACGGGCACAAACTGGAATATAGAGAGTCACCATAGTGGGTCAGGTTTCCTCTGTCCCCAGTATTTTCCCCTTTCCAGCTGCTATCAGATCCTTTACAGCAGTCTGTCTTATACTGTCAGTCACAAATCAAAAGAAGGTCAAGAAAGATTAGAAGAATGTTACCAAAAAAACATTTGAAATAATTATAAAACTGAATTCTGAAAATAAAAGAAAGGGATAAAACTTAAGAAAGTTTATTGCTGGCAGTAGGTCAGTCCTCATGGGTGGTGGAATGAAAAGTAGTTGTAATTATCAGCTCCGCATGTTTGTAGTCATTAGGGATTGCTAACTACCTTTAATCATGGCTATGGTTCAGTTCCCTCAGGGCAAGGGAGCAAGCATTTACACCTGCAGCCAGTAATTACAGCTACTTTCACTCCCCTGCCAGGAAGGGACTGCTGCTGGCATGAGCAGCTGGGGAAGGTGGCATTAGAGAAGCTGTACATACAGCCAGGCCCAAAGGACAGATGCTTTGCAAAAGAGTTGGGATGAACCACTTTAAAACATGGGAATAATGCAGGCACTCAAAAGTGACAGAAAACATGCCTCACCTTAAGGCTTGTCTAGACCTCTAAAAGTTCCTCTACACAGTGTTTTATACTTGTGTACACATAGCCCTTTTTTAAGAGTCACAAAATGTTAATAGATTAAAAGATCCTGTACAAACTAATACTTTATTTTTCAACATAAAAATAGCATTTCAATGAAGTTTTATATTATATTTATGAGATTTTCAATTTACCTTTTTATCAATTAAATTAGCATTTTTAGTTTTCATCACCATTTCATTGTTATTATAAGGAAAACACCACACCTAAGTCAACATCTTGTCTTAGATTTTGAAGAGCCTTGAACTATGGAGATGTCAGTTAGTTGTAAAAAATGAAAGTATATTGAAAACTGTTCTCACAGAAATTGGCTGAAATATGTCCTACTCAATCTTCAAGCATTGTGAGTAGAGGTTTTCACCTTTCAGAGGTGAAATGGGTAGTCTTCTGCCCAAAAGACAAAATCTTTTGGAAGGGATAAGAATTAAAATGGGCAGAAGGAAACAGCTAAAACAAACAGGACAGATATTATTTAAGGTATAGAGATGATTATGAATATGTATAATATGTATGTGTGTGTGTATATTTATTTCTTTATGTATACATATACACGCTGTTATGCATGCAAATACATACCAATAGTGCCTGTGTGGTCTTTGCCCATGACACAACCATCATGACTCCGTTTGGTCGCTGATGGCTGGGCTGTCTGCTGAGGGGCAGGCACACTCCTCTGTCTGCCAGAGATCGACTCTTGCTGCCGCTTTGGTGGAGTCACTGCTACAAAGGACAACAGGACCAGAACGGATCAAAGGGATGGATCAAAAGGCCAGATGGAGATGCTGAGTACTATGACCCTTCCTTTTTCACAGGCAAAAGAACTGGTGAGGCAACAGGAGATCAATGGCATTAACTAGGAGTTAAACTCCCTTTTCCTCCAAGTCAGTGGTGGGCTAGATTATCAGGGCTGTGAGCAAAATCAGGCATAACATGACAGCCGGTACATTTCTTCAGGAGCTGAGACTGCCATGGAGGAGCTCTGAATTGCAACAACCATCACCGAGAGAGCACCCATATACCCTTACAATATATTTACATCTTGAGAGGGTTGTGGTGCTGTGTTGCCTTAGCATAACCCAGTGGGCATGCTGCAAGCTGAAATATTCTGTCATATCCTGGGTGATTTGGGCAGAAATAACTGGCATGACTCAACCCTTTGCTGCCTATGGAATTCATAGGAGCTATATGACTACGATAGACACTCTGTGCATACTTGATAGGAATGAAAGCAGCAGTCGCACTGAGCTTCTGAACAGGAGCAATAGGCTCCTTATAATGTCTCTCTGATTCATCATATAGCACACTATATGTAAGCTAACCCTTCCTGGCCTTGAGTCTAAGCTAATGGCAATGCAAGATGAAAATACTTCTGATTATTACAAATGGGCTGGCTGTTTGAAGTCAGTGTGATGTATAATAGTTTAGCAACTTCCCATGAAAAGATAACTTATTGCTTCTAGCCACCTTTTACTGGTCAGCACAATATACAAATATTTATAGTTATATGCATGTATGTTGAGTCAGTAAAAATTAATAACTGCAAGAATATTTCATAGGCTGTCCAGAGTTGGGCCAAGGTTACAGAATCCCCCATGACATGTAAAGCAATAATGTATAACCCTTTAGCAAGGTTTAAGTAAAGCCAATTTTCATTTGGGTGAAAGCCTTTTATTTATCATTATCAATATATTTGGCAAAACGTTCACTTTGCTACTAAGACAAAAACAAGGGGAAAAAAACACCAGCCTCCCCAAGAGCTTTACAGACAAGTCCAGAGTGCTGTTAATATGAGCTCCTCCAAAAGCTACACTCATAGATCATGACTTATTGAGGACAGGAACAAAAAATGAACCAGCCTGAGCAATGAAGGGGTTAATTATAAGACCTGAGTTAAAGGTGTCCTCACAAGTAGGCACTTCATCAAGAAATGGAGTCAGGAAACAAGGGAGAATAGATGAAGGTGCTAGGGATAATAATGATGGCAAGTAATGATTTCCCTAGAGATGATCTGATCTATGGCCACAAGCAAAGAAAAAAGGCTAGAAAGTACTATAACATTACCTTGGAGTACTTAACAGACTCGAAAGCAGTAACCTGGTGTCAAAAAAGGCCCATCACCCTGCTCATTTTAGGTAAAAGAGTTATGCCAAAGTACAAGAGGGGAATGCAAAATTCACATCTGAAATTAAACAGCTGAAAGGTATGATTTAACAATGCTCGAAACTCAATAAGCCAAAGATAAACAGCAAATTAGATGACTCAATGTCAGGAGGAAAAAACATCTTCCATCGATCCCATCGTCAAAAATTAATCTGCCTGAGAATGCCCTCTGCTCCAATCCCAGAACTGATGAAGAGTGGAGGAATAGAGTAAAACCTATGTACTAGTGCTTCACCTTCAGGCTAGACCCTGATTACAATCTCCTGTGAGACATTTCAGCATGAAGCGCCTCTCATGTTGGGACTGCAAAATTAAATTGCGATCAATACTTTACAAAAATAATTGGTGAAAAATGTTCAGAAGTCGGAGCTGTGCTGTGTGGCCAACAAACATATGAAAGTTGCGGGGGGGCGGGGGGGGGGGGGGGGCGCTTTGCTGGCTTTTTTTTTCCCTTCCCTTCCTCCTCACCTTACCTTTCTGGGGGTTATTCTTCAGGATAGATCAGTTCAAAGGTGTCTCTTGATAATAGTGTTCTTAGAATAGTTTCACTCACCTTGTTAAGGAATTTCAGAAGCAGCAAAGCATTTACAGTACTAAATGCATTATACTAATTCCATGTTTTGAATCTCTCCCTTGTCCTTTATTTCTTATTTGTTTCAGGTTAAATTTGTATGATTTTAATTAATTTTTACATGATTGACTAGTTTTCTGGCAAAACATTTCTTATTTTTAACTGAAAGCATTAAAAAGAACTAAATTCATGCAGAAGCAGGAATGCCTAAGAAAACAGTGAATGTGCCTTGTGTTTCAGTAAAATCTTTCTAGAGATGTTACCGCTTTCATAAACCTAAATGTCAAGATCCAGAGTTAAATTTAGAGTAAAATATGTGTAAATAAAACCATCCAAGTCTTCAGCAGTTTCTACTGCAGATTCTGCTACTTTTCCTGTTTTGAAGTGTCCCTGTCTTTTGTCATAATGAGTCCTAAAATCCACACACACATACAAACTGGAAGAAAGCAGTCATTTTTAATTTCTGGCTCTCAATTAATAGAAACGGGGAGAAAGTATGAGCAGAATATGATGCTGTTCAAATTATTGCAGGATTTTGTGTGTATGCACAGTTGGCAACAGATATTCTAGAGCTTATTGGCAAGTTTAGAAGTGTATTTAGGATAACTCAAGCAATTTAAGTGTTAAGATGTGGCACAGGATGTATCAAAAAAGGAACTGCTCATGATGTTGTCAATAATGTTACTGTGCGGCAAAATGCGAGGGAAGGGAAGGGAAGGGAAGGGAAGGGAAGGGAAGGGAAGGGAAGGGAAGGGAAGGGAAGGGAAGGGAAGGGAAGGGAAGGGAAGGGAAGGGAAGGGAAGGGAAGGGAAGGGAAGGGAAGGGAAGGGAAGGGAAGGGAAGGGAAGGGAAGGGAAGGGAAGGGAAGGGAAGGGAAGGGAAGGGAAGGGAAGGGAAGGGAAGGGAAGGGAAGGGAAGGGAAGGGAAGGGAAGGGAAGGGAAGGGAAGGGAAGGGAAGGGAAGGGAAGGGGAAAGGGACCAGTACGCCTCATTAATTCATGCTGGTGAAGGAAGTGCAGCCTGGGACGGATGCTCAGGAAATATTTTGAGGAAGTCATCAGCCACTTGTTTGTTCTTGGCAGTGAGAAATCCTTCAAGAATGAGAGTAAAACCCCTTTGGTTGTTTTTTTGTTAAATGCAAAATGCAATGAAACAAAGTAACTGAACGTAAATAATATCTGTACATTACAATCACAAAACCTGTATTTTTCAAGTCATAAAACACAGCAGGAGGTGTGGTTATCTTAAGGAGGAGGGAAAGGGGGAATCAGTCCTGAGGGATTTTATGAATCATAGCCAGATGCCTATAATCCCCCAGAGGTGTGATTATTTCATGACAACCACTTTCATTGGAGTTGTCTTATTGCTACCACCAAAAAGAAAGGACGAAAAAAGCCCCAAAAGCTTTATTTTAAGGAATAGGGCAAATTTCCTGCTGGGGAGGGGAGGAAGGAGAAAACTGGGAAAAAAATGGAAGATTTGAATGCTGACCATCTTCTTCAGTCCAGTTTCTGTCATCCTCACATAATCATTTCCCCCCTTTTTATCTTTGATGACAACAGTCAAAATTTTCTCTAAATCTATCTGGGTATTTTTGTTTCTAAGACAAAAATACTAAGTAAGTAAAAGTGCTACAGTTACCCTGGGCCCAATTCTCAGTCAATTTCTTGTGCCAGAGTAACACTCACACTTACCAACTCCTCTAGTTCCATCTGGCAGAGGTCACAACTGAAATAAAGTTTGGTAGCATTAGTCTTGTAGAGAGCTCAGCAATGGAGTTGGGTGATGATTTCACCTAAAACATAAACCCAAAGAAATGTGCCTACTTGCTAATTTTGTTAAAAGCTCAAAATTCATCAGAAGGCTTGAAAATCTTTTGAGAGTATCTAAATTTCACTTTTTTCCTCACTTTACTGCTTTTGTAGGATACTACAAGACACAGAAAAGACCTTCATAGTCCTGAGCTATCCAATGCTAAAAAATACTTGTTCAAGAAATATTTACCCAGAATTTGGGTATATGTTTGGAAAAAACATTATTGATAATCCCTGGCAGATCTCAATGTCTTTGCCAAGAGAGAATGTAGGTCTCATACATTTAAATGCAGTTGCACAGAGGCAGCAAACCAAATGTACTGCCTTTCTTCTGATCCCATTATGGGTCAAATGTTTTGAGTAGAATCAGATGTCCAGAGATTTTGCAGACTAGCTTCTCAGAGGAATAAACATCTGTTGGGAGTATCTGGGTGTTTTACACATGCACTAATTCGGCAACAAAATGACTGAAGAGCATGCAGGACAATAATTATGTACTCATTTGTTTACCTACGAGTTTCATTTTAATAGGATCAGAAACACCTATCCCCTGCACCACCCCCTCCCCCTACTCCCCCCGCTCCCCAATGCTCAACAATCCTCCAGAAGCAATTCAGCCTTAAGAATCGTTTCTAGTCAAGAACAAAGCTGACTGTAGAGCTTCCCGGTACCCAGTGAGGTCTCTTTCCACAGTTGCACATACTGCCTTCCACACAAAAGCAAAATCCTTGCAGATGTCTGAGACTGAATCTTTTTTTGTACATTAAGAAAAATTCTTTAGAAGTCTGAGGAGACAAGACCATTTGGCAATGCCTGACATAACATAATTATTTAATAGATATTTTACAGCAGTACATAGAGGCCCTAAATGCTATCTGAGCTTCTCTCCGGTAGGTGTTATACATACTAAAGATGATCACTGCCCCCAGGAAGTTTATAAACTAAATAAATAGGACAAATATCAAGCCAAGAGGAGGATTATTATCTTTAGTTTACATATGGGGAACTGAAACACAAAGAGATAACAATCTGGAAGTCCCACAGCAAGCCTGTGGCAAAGCAAAGTTCTCCTAAATCCTAATCCATTGCTAACTCCTTCCTCTCAGCCATGTCCTTTGCAAAACAAGGAGCTGATTGAATTCTACATGCAAAGCAAATCTTGGGTAGTGAGTGACAGAAGGAAACAGCAATGTACGACTGACATATGTGCTTTTCAACCAAAGATCTCAAGCAGGTAGTTCTGTCCTTTTCACAGAGGGGACTGCTCAGTCAGAGGAAATCATCTGTAGCTTCACAGAGAGTTTGAAAGCATAATACAGTTGAAGTCTGCTGTCCTCTGAACCTAACTGGACAGTCATGATCTTCCTCATCTTGCAGAGTCTCATACCAATAAAATGGCTTAGCCATTGTGACTCCTGTAGTGCTTTCAATTGTCACAAAAGGCAGCCTAGGATTAAGGAAGAGGGAGCAGAAAAAATAATTTTTTATACCTCCTGGATGCTAGGTCTATGTCTTTCCCCATTCTGGTATAAATTAATACACCTCAGAAAGGA
The DNA here is from genome assembly GCF_017639655.2 of Falco naumanni. Taxonomy (NCBI): domain Eukaryota; kingdom Metazoa; phylum Chordata; class Aves; order Falconiformes; family Falconidae; genus Falco; species Falco naumanni. Next base: position 21,601,463 of record NC_054058.1, read on the forward strand.
TTCTCTAATTTACTGTGGCTTTGAATGGCTTGCGATCAGCCAGAATAGTGGAGTGCTATGCCTTCTCCCTCTGTCCCAATCAAGGGAATAGTGTGGGGTCATCATGCCAAGCATATGCTACATCCTTCTTGTGAGGTGTATTCCACACGGGGTGATCAATCTAACCCTGTGGCTCCTTTCCAGCAGCTGAGCCAGCACAAAGAGAGCTACACCAGAGCCCAAAATTGACTACATTGTCTCTCATTGTGGCCAACTTCTGTCTGAAGGGACATGACAAACTTCTAGATTCTCTGTCTGTTACACAGGGGCCTGATCTCATCTGCTTTGAACAGTGTCCGTCTTTTAAGTTCACTATATTCTTGACATTGCTAGAGGCAGAAATGGTAGCAGCCATTTTATTTAGTATAGTAGGGACAAATAAGAAAATATCCTACAACTTTGTGTTTAGAATACTGAGTATTCTGCATGTGCGTTGTCCTTTTTTGAAGAAGTCACTGCTATATATGTATATGTTTATATCACGTACAGTTACCAGTTTGGAGATGTCACCTCTTGGTTTATTTTCTTTTCTGTTTGTCTTCCTAATAAAAAATGTTTATGTTCTCCATAAGGCAAGATCAGAAAAAAGGAGAACGTGAAAAAAATCAGGAAATAATAGCAGCATCACTCCGTATTCTTTCATTGAAATTAGCTCTAAGTCACACATTAGCCATTAACTCCTTTGACCTGTTCCTCTTTGAAAGATAGGTCCCACTTTAGGTTTCAACCTAAGACTTTGGTATCTTTAGCACTGACATAATCTTAATTGTTTTCTATACTTCTAAAAAGACATAAATGGGAGTTAGAAAATAGATTATAGAAAAAATACATTTTCAAGGTATAATCAGCTCTGAAACTCCCCAGAAATAAAACAGCACTTGGTAGCTGTGGTAGTAATGATCTGAAACATTTACATTAAATATATGCACTCAAGACATCACTGTATCATGTGCTTAAAGCTTTGGGTTCAAATGCTAATTGGAGTATAAGATGAAAAATCCAAACACAAGTCAATTTTTATAAGAAAGTGAATGCATTTATCAAAAAGATTTCAAAATGTTGATGTGAAGCCTCCTGGGAATGTTATGGATACACAGAAGATAAGAACATAAAAACATAATTCATCTGTTCAAATTCCAATTCCATTATGTTTATTTTAAGATGCAACAAATTTCTGCTCCTTCCCACTCTTTTCATTTTTTTCAGTGATGAGCAGTATCTACTATTTAACTGACCCACACAGACTTTCTGAGCCCTGCCTCAGTGAATTATGATAAGGAAACAGGTAAATGTATGAGAAATAGAGGATCAGGATCGCTTCTCTGATGGAAAGGTTATAGAAATAAAACATATGTGGACTGCAGTCATTACCAGCATTGAGATCACAAGGGAGGGTAAAGTTTGGTTACCTCCCAAGCTTTTGCCTCCAGGAGAGGTGGCAGCTCGCAGCTCTTGCTGGGTTAGGGACTCAGCCCATCTAGTGGCCTCATCCACGCCACTCAGAGCACCGACCACTGCAGCAGACATGCCAAAGCTTCAGTACCAGCGGCAGCATCCTGTGGTCGGGTGGGCTCCAGCAAAGAGCTTGCACCGACTTTTGTGCTGCCAGTATCAAGACTGCTACTAGACATAACCTGGCAGGGACTCCAGAGTAGTCCAACAAAATAGAGTAGTCAAACAAAATCCTTTAGAAGACTAAGATTTCTACGGGCCCTTACGGACACCCTTCTAAACAGAGCTAATTGAAAATGGATTTACCATCCTCTACAGTATTATGCTATTCCAGAATGTATTTTTCTCTCAGAATGGGACAAAGTCTCAAAACAAAGGACAACCCAGATTATTTAAGTATAGACAAAAAATAATGCAGTGCATTATGAAGATCCCCTCTAGCTGAAGAGGTCAGCATACAGTGGTTCATCCTAAAAACTATATGGTAGTTGTGCAAAGGCAGAGAACTTTTACCACAGCTGGGATGAAAAGCTTACTTCAAGGTTTCCTAGTGGAAAATTGAATTGAAAGAATATTTTTCACTAAAGTGAAAAGAAATGTGATTAATATTTTCAATAAAAATCTGTTTTTCAACGAAATAATGTTTTGAATTTTTTCAGTGAATCCTACTGGTAGGTGAACACTGCTTGGTACCTCTGTTTTCTTTCCATCAATAATGCAGCAAAAGTTGAGTCCAGACCTTAAAGCCATGATAGTAACTGATGTATCTCTTGGAAATACACATAGCCCTCAACTCATCTAAAGGGTATCAAGTACAGACACTAAGCAATCCAGAACTACCTCCCCATTGAATAAAAGAGGAGCTGGTGTGTGACACCTGTCTTTAGGATATGGATCAATGCCTTCATGTGAATATTCATACTCATTCAGTGACAACCATACATCACCTCCAGCGAATGAGGGAGAGCTTCCAGGCAAAAACTGTTGTGACCAAGCCCATAAAAAAACATATCTTTGCAATATCCATCTATTAGACAAATTATGACTGCATGAATTTTCACAGAGTCCAAATACAGAGCACTTGATCTTGTAGCTTTGAAGTTCTTTCAAGTAGGGTTTTTTTTCTTTTTTTTTTTTTTTTTTTTTTATCAGTGAATATGTATACATAGTTTTCACAGGGAATACAGGATATAAGGGACAGTAAGTATGCTTCAGCATATGGTGAAACCATATGGTTGGCTGCTTTTCTGCCTATACCACTTTTATTTATTTATTTTAAATTATGTGATTCACATTATTAGTTGAGACCTCTTTAATTTACATGGCTATAAATATGATAGATTAATTATGCTTGACTTTTTAAATATTAGTTATTATTTGGGGGGTTAAGGAGTATGCACAGAATAGGGGAAAATGGGCTGAATTTCCTACTGATGTAAATGAACAAAGCAGTATCAGTACTTCAGATCAAAGAACTACAATTTCTATTGTGCAGAAATCTTTGATTTGTCACACAGATTCTGAATCTGGATTCTTCCTAGTATATTCTGCATGATTCTACAGGAGTTAAAAAACAGGAAGCATTGAACATAGACATCTGGGAAATCTTGGCTTCTCAATTCCTTGTCCAGTAAGTCACCAATGAGGGAAGAAGCCCAGAAACCCCATCTATGTGTTGCTGAGGAGCCTGGGGAGGGAGGCAGGAGGAAAAGGGAAAATGGTAATTCCAGGAGGAATAATGTTTCTGTTTAATTGGCGTATTTTGCTCTAAACCATTCCCATCATAATCTGTGAGAACAGTGATGCAGCAGAAATTTTCTCCTAATTTTCAAGCTATTTCAAATTCTATTAGAAATACACTCTAAAACAAGTAATAGTTTGGCAAAGACTACATGGCAAAGAATAACAAAAAATTAAGCCAAGTTTCATTATTTACTATTCTATAACAAGCTGCTTAGACCACAGTCCAGTTGCTAACACACTGGTGTCAGCCACCTCTAACTACTCCCTCTTCATTCTGTTTTTTCATTGTTTTTCTCCTGAAGGGCCAGGGACTTGATTGAACAGGGAAAACTCCTGTGCTTTTTGATCAGAGGCTTTCTGGCTGTCATTGCTTTTTCTGTAGGAGAGAGGTGACAGTTCCCATTTGGATTGCTACCTAAGGAGATCAGATGCCTGGTCTGAAATCCCTACTTCAGCACAGACTTCTAATGTGAGCTTAAATATGTCGCTTTGTCTTTTTGCACCTCAATTCCTTTAACAGCAGCAAAGGAATCAGAGCACTTCCCCACCCCTGAGGGCTAGACTGTGGGGTGCTCCAAGGCCACGGGGACATGTAAGTAGCTTAGCCAGGTGTAAGACTTTGATCTCCAGAGTTATCAATCCAGCATTTCAAAAGCACTTAATTCACAATGAGAGATCTAATATTTTCAAGGAAAACAGTTCACTTTTTTTAATAGAAGTTTTATCATATTTCTTTAAACAGCTTACATAAGCCCACATACAAGTTTCAGGACTTGATCTTATTATCTGTCTTCTACTGTAAACTCTCTGTTTTGGTGCAACATGAAGTTTGTCCAAGAGGCATCACATCTATGCTGGCAGCAAGTCTGTGGATGGTGATATGCCAGGCAGGAGGTAGGTGATTTTTCTGGAGACATCGCTCACTTTCTCTAAGGGAAAACATGAAATAAAAAAGCATAGAATGACCTTGCACTAATAAGCTTCTGCCTCGAGACAATGATTAAACCTGGTAGTGCAAGGGTTGGTTTATGAGTAATATCAGCTAAAGCACTAATGAAAGTATCCCATTAAAAAAATGTATAACTTGGGGACTTGTCTGCACTGAGAAATTCGGTCACTCCTGTTGCTGCATTAATGTCATCTGAAGTACAAACAGAAAGGTATTGCATCTGGCTCCTATTTCTAACAAAACTAATCAACCAGAGGTCCTGCATACTTTACCAGGAGTGAAATTTGGATTTGAAATCTGCACTTTGAACCTAGTTCTAGTTGAAGGACTTTATCGTCCAAAGGTTTTTCCTCACAATGTAGCTGTGATACTACTGACAAGTACTGAGACTTGTACACTACGACTAGAACTGGTTTGTCCTGCACAAATGTCAATGCACTCATTCAAAATGTTATTCTTATACTCCAGAATATCATAGGAAAGGATCCTTTTGAAAAAGTGTGCACCAGCCTAGGTCAGAAATTAAGTTGATTCATTGTTTTCTTCATTAAAGTTATTCTGAAAACAAATTAATTTTCCCCATTTCTTTTGGAAATTTCCATAGAAAAATAGACTTGGCTACTTCTGGTAATGATTAACACATACCACAGATCTGTGGTGCACGCACAGCAGGTGTGATGGGTCCAGGCCATGCTAGGGTTACTGCGCAATGTGCAAATTAGCTGCTGTGCACATGTACGGTAGCTCTGACACATCCAGTACCAACTCTACCACCTCTAAACTGGGAAATCCCGCCAGCTTGTGGGTAACCAGCAAGACAACAGTAAAATCAGTTGGGCTGCAGAGAAACAACTTGAATGGCAACATACTCACGCATGAGAATAAGACCTCAAGACACGTAAAGGACAGTTCCTTTGATGTTCAGTGGCACCATTTTGAATTGTAGTATTTCAGTTGCCGCCTTGAATCTTTCAGTGCATGACTGAAAAAAGCCCAAGAAAAATACAAATCTATTTTCACATGTTCAGAAAATCAGGAGTATTTTATCTGGGAAGCTACTTCTTTTTGTGACATTAATATTGTTGAGAATGATTTTCTTAATTAGAAAAATTTTGGTGGGAAATTCCAAGCAGCTGCACAGTTAAGTCCTGTCTAGAACAGAGCTTGACCAGTGCCTCTAAAAAATTGCTATAAAAAAAAAAAAAAAAAAAAAAAAAAAAACCAATAAAAGTAGCTGTGGTCTGTGACATAATTTAGGCCATATACGTTCCAACCTGTTCCTTCTCCACTGCAAATGTTTAAAAGGACTGATGTAACCCCCGAATACCATTTCATTTTCTAAGCTGTATTCACTATTGAACACCAATGAAGGAAGGTTACTGAGTGGTTATTTCCCACCCCTTGAAGATTTAATCATAAGCATGTTAAAATTATGTTTGGAAGAGGGGGTAGGAAAACAAACATATTGGTTGCAGGAAAAAAAGGTGCATTAAGCTATTTTTAAAGAAACTTTATTTTATGTATCATAGAGTCCACATATTAATTCCTTTTATCAGGGAAAAATTGATGTTTTTTATCCTTTGCTACAAATATTAAAGCCATTTTTAAAGTGACCTGAGACACAGCAGAGTGGAAAGGCATCAATCTGAAAAAGTAAATGAAAAGCAAAGAAGTGTTCTCTGTATAATTCTTATTCTTACCAATGAATTTGACATATCTTTTCAAACAGTGAAATGAAAGAATCTGCAGTTTCTGAGACTTTCTACATTCAGCTGCAGTACAAAATTGCTAAAGTAGAAGAGTATCTAAAAAGAAAGAAGATCAAATTTATTTTCTGACACAAGGACTCTTTTTGCTACTGGCCATAAAAGTTAAAGCAAAGCTTCAACAAAATATTAGAAGAAGACACAAACAGCCACTATATTTCAGGACAATCTTACAAACTGAAATCAGCGATTTTTCTACAACCATGTAAACCAAACTCCAGAATGTGGATTTTCTGTGTTCCGATTTGATTTGCAGACATTTCCTCATGCTCTTCTACTTGCACAGGGAATAAACTTTTAACTCCTCTTTTTTAACTTAATCCTCCATAAAGTCTCACAGAATCACAGAACAGTCAGGGTTGGGAGGCACCTCTGGAGATGAGCCAGTCCAACCCCCTGCTAGAGCAGGGTCTTTTAGAGCAGGTTGCACAGAATCACATCCAGGTGGGTTTTGAAAGTCTCCAGAGAAGGAAGCTCCACAGCCTCTCTGGGCAGCCTGTCCCAGTGCTCTGTCACCTCAAAGTAAAGAAGTTTTTCCCTATATTGAGATGGAACTTCCCATGTGGCAGTTTGTGCCCATTGCCCCTTGTCCTGTCACACCTGGGCACCTCTGGGAAGAGCCTGGCCCCATCCTCTGGACACTCGCCCTCGAGATATCTGTAGGCACGGGTAAGGTCCCCTCTCAGCCTTCCCTTCTCCTGGCTACACAGGCCCAGCTCTCTCAGCCATTCCTCAGCAGGGAGCTGCTCCAGTCCCCTCATCATCCTGGTAGCCCTCCGCTGGGCCCTGCCCAGTTGTTCCCTGTCTCTCTTGAACTGGGGAGCCCAGAACTGGACACAGCGCTCCAGATGTGGCCTCACCAGGGCAGAGCGGGAGGATCTGTGGGTGTCATGTTTGCTTTAATGATCTCTAATGCAATCGTCTTCAACCAAGGTAAAGTCTTCCTTTCTCCAGACTTTCTCTCTTGCCCCCAGGGTCTGGGAAACCTGAGGGATGGCCTTGGCAGTAAAGAAGGCATTCAGAAGGTATGACTTCATGTTTTTATTTCAACAAATCATGAGAGAAATTATCAGATAAATGCATTAGTCAGCACTCTCTACATACACCCCTAGGTCACTATGAAATGTATCTTTCTACCATGAAACACTTATTTATTTACCAGCCACTGTGAATACACTTGATCATCCTCTCAGGGTCACTGAACTGATGGGATCTGTACCTTGGATGACAGGCAGATTACTGAGATCTGTGTCATAGTTTCCCCTTTCCCTTCTACTCAGCCCCATTGCTGTTGATGGGCAAAGGTTTTATCAGTGGGATAAAAGTGGGTAAGGGCACAGCAAAACACTCTGGAGGCTCAACAGCAAGGCTGAGCCTCCAGATTTCCAAACAGAAATTGAATGCCGCTGAGTTCAAGCAGTGTCAGCTGCTGCTGGCTCCTGGTGGGCAGCTATGGGGGGCACACGCACCTCTCCACAGAACTTGGCTTTCACACATAGCCCTAAGATCTGTGACAAATGGAATTTCACAGCCCAATATGGGCTGCCTGGTCAGAAATCTGATCCAGATAACCTGCAACAAGAGGAAGCAGAAACCTTTTCCCACATCACACTGGCTGCCAGCTGAGGGATGGAAAGGTGCATGCAGACAAGGAAGGGAGCAATGGTGATGCAGCCCTGGGTATGACACCACAGGGGTGGAGAGCTGCTGCAGCTGCTTGCTATATCTCTGATGCCCTCATGACCTGCTGCAGGGAGCAGTCCCATTCCTCTGGCCAGACAGCACGGTGTGGCCACACACTGTTCATGGCTAGTGCCATTTACAGTGCTCTGCCCACATGTACATTTGAAGGGATCTCTGGCTAAATATTTACCACAAATATTTTTGCACTTACTCACTTTCAGGTCTCTATAGCAGACTATTTGTGCTGTGCTCAACAGTTGTCCACACATTGTTTGCCACATGGTCACAACCTTCATATTCCCACCATGGTCTTTTATCTAAGATGCTTTCATTTATTGTTATTTCTAGCAGCATACAAGATAGGAGCATACTCCAACTTCTCAGCATGCATCCCTACAGATGTTCAGGGAAATTTCTGCAGCTGTAAATACTCTCTTCCCCTGTCTACACACTGTCACAAGGGCCCGACTCTTCTGGCTCCATGTGGCCTTCCTTTTGGCTGGGGGCCCTTTAGAAATATTTCTAAAATGGCCATAAAATGACCATAACAATGAGAAAGCTCTTTTTCAATCCAATATCCCTGTGCTTGGACAGCACAGTCCTAAAGAGTCACTGCCCTGAAGTAAAGAGCCCTTGTGATAAAAGGGTGTGAGATGGTTTCAGGGGACACTACTGAAAGACTAAGCTGGGTAAAGGGAGTAAAGATTTGGTGCAATCACATTCATACTGTGTATTGGCTTAATCCTTAAATTATCAGAACTGCCAATCCATTCCCAGATTTTCCATCAAGAGAAATCTAGTTGATCTAGAGGGTATCTCAGGAGCAATCTAAGATGTACGTCATGGTTTAACCCTGACCAGCAACTAAGCACCACGCAGCTTCTCGCTCACTCCCCCCACCATGGGATGGGCTAGAGGATCAGAAGAGTAGAAGTGAGAAAACTCACGGCTGAGATAAAGGCAGTAAAAGCCATGCATGCAAGCAAAGAAAAACAAGGAATTCATTCAGTACTTTCCATCTGTAGGCAGGTGTTCAGCCTTCTCCAGGAAAGCAGGGCTCTGTCATGAACAGTGGTTACTTGGGAAGACAAATATCACTCTGAATGTTCCCCTCTTCCTTATTCTTCCCTCATCTTATATACTCAGCCTGACATCATATAGTATGGAATATCCCTTTGGCTAGTTTGGGTCACCTGTCCTGGCTCGGTCCCCTCTCAATGTCCCCTGCCCCTCCAGCCCTCTCCCTCGCAGGGCCCGAGAAACTAAAAAGTCCTTGACTTTACCCAGCAACAACCAAAACCATCCGTGTGCTGGCAACATGGTTCTCGCACCAAATCCAAAACACAGCACTGCACCAAGCTACTAAGAAGAAAATTAACTCTATCCCAGCCAAAACCAGGACAAGTACATGATGTGGATAATCAGGGGAACAGGTTTAGAGTGAAACAATGTTACTTAAACTGGTAGCATAAACATACTCTTCTGCTGTGATTAAGACCTGAATAGTAGTCAGTTAGTACTGACTGTTATAGTACTACTGAATACTATACTATACTATACTATACTATACTGAATATATATAGTATACTATAGTATAGTACTACTGAATAGTAGTCAGTTAGTACACCCTGGGAGCGTGCTACTGGGAAGAGGAATTATGTCTCCTCCTACCTAAATCTTTTGACTGCATCTGCACATGGCTTGAAAGCAGCAGGACTTGTTTCATGAACTCAGTGAGAGTCAAGGAATAGTTAATCAAGCCCACAGCAACTAGAACTGGAGAAGTATATACACATCATGCAGGTATCTCACTGACGGCATATGAATCTGCTTCAATGAACCTGCACGCCACTGAAGAAGTTAATGTGAACACCCTAAAAGATAATTGTTGATATGGCAACTGAGAACAAAATTACTAATTAGCAATTTTCAACATGTGATTGAGACCCTGGAATTCTATGTACTAACAAAGCATGCCTAATCCCACCAGGTTATCAGTCTTTGTACAAGAACCTACAGTTACGTCAGATAAGTCTTAGGGATACACATATCATCAATATTTTAAAACCACTGATTAAATATGGTTTGAGAAGCCAAGCAGTTTGGAACTCTTATCTCTACACTACAATTAAATACAACAAATTTTAAAACTTAAATAGATACCCCTCCACAGATAAAAACTTTGGAGTTATTGGTGTAAACAGCAGAAATCCTCCTTGTCTTTAGGAGGTAGAATTATAGCTTTACAGTTTCTGGCATCCTTCAGGACGCTTTAGGTTTTCCATTTTTTTGAGGGCTTGTCTTTCTGTGTTTTCCATACAGGAACATCTCTAGGAGGATGCATATGCAGTAGGTATGTGTACATATTGGAAGGTGGTGGTAGTTACACTGTTTCAGGATTTTTTTTCATGTCTTCTGTGGGCTTCTTGTTTTGGTTTATAATTTATTGTTTGTATTGAGCTAACAGGCCTAGAGGCCTCTGAGTCTGCAATACTACAAATATAAAATGATGGTATATTTTAAATGCTTTTCCATTTTGATAGTTCACTATATCAGAGACACTGGTGAAGAATGATTCATTACCAAGAACAGTAAACTTCAGCCTTGCACAAGGATCAGCCAGCACTTTATTGAAACTCCCATTTGGGCAGAAAAGTCCCTGAGACCTTGCCTAAGGAGTACAATTCCATGTAATTAAATCAATTCTGTTAACAACCAGAGCAATTATTTTTGTATTTGAAAACACGAAACATGTAGTCTCGCTGCTAGCTGAACTGCAGCCATTTCTGCATCAGGAATATTTTTTGTTTCAGAAGAAGGAAAAATTCAAAAGAGAGTGCAGAACTATGATCACGTATTATTTTGTTGCACCCAAAGTGAAAATGGTATCTGCAGCCAGGTAAGTGACAGCCCTCATTCTCCAACCTCGAATTTCCGTCTTAATGGTACACAACAGGTTAAAATGGCACGGAGAAAAGACTATATTATTCATTCTTGTAATAAATTTCTGCAGGCAATATTCAGTAGCTCAGTTCAACCACTGGCCCCACTGGAGAGTTTTAATGCTCTGAAGATTAAGATTAAATTCAGAAATAGCAAAGCCAAATTTTCTAGTTTTTCCAAGGGGCAGGAGGAGGATTATATATCCCTCTTATATGTACAAAGTAAGTTTCCATTATTCAAGAGTTGTTCCATAGAGCAGTCACAAAGACAAGTGTGCTTTTTCTACAGTAGGCACGAACAGTACCTTCATGACACAATGAGGTTTTGATAAACAGAAGCCTTTTAAGTAACATTATAGAAGCAACCATTTTTCCTTCATACCCTTTCAAAGGGGCACTGGCATTTTCAAAATGGCACACATGAATTACATACCAATCTAATGATCATACAGCACACTGGAAATTTACTCCTAAATGCCTTCTATTGTAAAAAGGTAGTCAATTTACACGTCAGAGTAAGGAGGTCTGAATAGAAGGAAAGCCTGAATATAGTCACTTACGCCAGTTTAATTCCACAGACTTCATTGACTTTATTCCTGATTTGTGCCCCTGGAAAGGAAAAGAGAATCAGATATGAAGCACTGTAATGAATGATGATGTATTGGTGATCAAAGTAGAGTAGCCTTCCATCAAAGAACAGTGTGCATTACTAAGCTCATTTTGTTGTACTAAATGACTTAATTCTCAGAAGACGAATACTCCCAAGCCAGAGAGCTAAAATCAGTTCAAAAGTAGACAAAATATGAAGATATACTTCAGAAAAATGAAAAAAACAGAGAATTAAGAGTTGGTATTTTTCTCTCTCCATCTAAAGATCTCAACACAATTTACCATCTTGAATTATGTCAGCCTCATCACATTCCTTTAAGGAAAGCATTATATCAATTTGGAGATAATGAGGAGGCAAGATGTAAAGATTAAGCACATAATTTTCAGAATCACATAAATTATTTGGGAACCTCAGTTCCTGAAACATATTGAAAGAACCAGAACTTCAGAAGAGCATTACATTAAAAAAATTCACAGCAAATTAATAGGGAGAATGAATGTCCACAGTTTCTGAAAAATCTGGCTAATTTTTCCCCTAACTGGGCACCAGAAGCATCAGTGGATACTTCTGGAAACATTAATCAGATCCAAATAAGCTGCATCAGAACCAGTATGGGGGCCTGCATCTTTTGATTCAGTCTTGCATCTTAGTCACAAGATCTTCTATCATTCTTGCTCTAGTTCAGGGATTTAAATAGGCCCATTTTATAATTTGATGGACACTTATCACATGGGTACAAACCTTCTCAGCAAGGATAGTTTCATCAGTAAATGATAAACCAGCTACACATATTTCCAGTTAACTATTGTCTCTTTCACTTGTCGTATTACGGATAAGTTTGTGATAAGTTCATGATATCAGCAAGTACTAGTCACTCACTGTAACAAGAAAACTTCCTGTCATGCAGAAATAGATGGCTGGACAAAGCTTCCATTCAGTCAGTGCCAGTAACAGCTGGGGAACTTGTTTGCCTCACACTTTGCTCATTTACCTGTAAGCTCTGCTGCCTCTAATGTCACACACCTCTCAAGCAGACTCCAGAAGTGCATGATGCTATGGGGTTAATGGACTCAGTTGCCAAGATTCAACAGCCAAATAGAGATGGGTGTCAGATCTCTATATATAATCTCCCATACATCCCGAGCTAGGAAATGGAATCTGTGCAAATGAGAGAGAGATAAAACTTAACCAAGTATGCCCTTAATGTTAAGAGCCTCAATCAAGACAATAATACCTCCATTTCATAACTACAGGTTTTGCTTTACTTTAACCCATGTTTATTAAACTCCTTGCTTCTCATATTCTGAAATGGAAATAAGCCAATTTTTTAAAGCGTCGGCAAAGGGTTTTTCATCATTGAGGCGCTCTAGGCGTGGATGAAGGGAAGTATGCTGACTGCACAGCTCACATTTTTACTTGTATTTTTATGTGCTAATTGTGCTGCTCTTTCCTGGGTTTTAATGGTGTAGGTGCTTTGGGGATGTTATAACCCAGAACCTGCAAACATTAGGCCCTGAAACGCTGCCACTTTGCTCTGTTTAAATTATCAAGATGTAAAAAAATAAAATCTGTATCTGATAGAGAAATATAAAAATCCTGATCTTTGAGTCTTTCAACATTACACTGGACAATACACTAGAAGAGATTACAATGAACAGGAATAATTCTTCGCTGGCAGGGAGATGGACTAGGTAAATGAATCAGTCTTTTCTGTATCTAATTTCTATGATGGCAAGGCATGAACATTCTGACCAAGCAATTTACATTGATTTACAAGTGTAATCTATAAAACTGTGGGTTCATACATCAGTATTTCGGATCAGCTTATATAATGTGTATAAATACATTTCACTTTATTTGTTAATGTTTTGCAAATGAGGATATAAATCTGACATGAACACAAGTTTACCTAATTTTATTCATTTAAAATGACAAGCACTCCTGTACAAATGGGTAGCAGAGGACTACAGCACAGGCTTTGCCTCTCTTCTTTAGCCCAGGGTTAAACTTGCAAACTAAATTTGAATCATTTACTTGTCTTGTGAGATATTTCCTCTTGACTGCTTTCTTACCCTAAGAAACACACGCATTCCGAGGGCCAGATCCTCATCTATAATGCAACTAGAGCATCCTTCAGCTTAGTTCATCATCTTCAATAAAGTTATGCTAGTTTTCAACATCTGAGGATTTGAGGTGAAATCTTTGCTCCAATTAAATCAATAAGAGTTTTCCTGTTGAATTCAAGGATTCAAGGATTTCATCCTTGGCCTTTCTATGTATACATATTTTTTTTAAGAGGAAAGTGATATACAACAGCTCTGTATAACATGCATGTAGCAGATCCTTTTATGGAAAGAGTAGAAAGCTTCTCAGACAGCGCATATCCTGTTTCCTTGCAAATAGTTTCTGAATGTTTATAAAACAAAATATAGGATGAGTTATGTCGAAGATTCATATAAATTTTTACCATTTATAAATATTTTGGACATAAATTAACATCTAAAATTTATTTAAGCCTATCAAGCCAGCCACAGTCTAGTTTTATATCAGCTAGCACATAGAAAACTGTTTTGTTTTAAGAGTCCTTCTTGTCTGTGTTCATATTTTTGAATGAAAGGTTTCACATAAAACCAGAATGACAGTGGACATTTAACAGGAAAGGACTGAAGCAATAAATGTCCAAAGAGCAGCTGGATCTTGTTTCAGCCTGCATGAGCTTTACCAAATAACTGACAGTCTTATTGCCTTTCCATTTTACAAAAAACTACAGTAAAAAAGTGGTATCTTCTGGAAACTATTCCATGTGGAATGTAACTCATATTCTGGGCAGAGCAATTCTTTATTTGAGCAGCAGGCAGTGGACCCATAGGTGTGTATTTCAAGAGAAATGTAGTTTAGTTGTGGAAATTAAAGACAGAAAAATTACATGTAGGACCCAGCCCCACTTAAATCCATAACAGTTTTTCTATCTCCTTCCATGGGAGTTGGAACAGGCCTCCCGGAAAGAAATCCTGCTTCCTTTTAGCTTCTTTCAGCAAAAAAATCTCCAGGGCTGTACTCACAGAGTATAAGCATGACACAGTCATGGAAACTGTTAAAAAGAAAGTGATGTATTTAATTGTTAATGTTTGTTTACCAGGTAGTATTAACATGAAGTTGTTTGCTTAATGTATAAAAAAACTTGTTTAATACTTTGCATATTTTATCAATTTTATATCCATTTTCTAAATGCAACGTGCTTTTCTCCCCTCCTGCTCATATTTCTAAGGGTGTAATGTAGTAAGTACTTGATCCTGTATGATCAAACACATGGAAGTCTTGCCCGAGATCCGCGGGTGTTTAAGAGCTATAAACATTTACACATGCTAGCACCTCCATAGATTTAAACAACCTCCCTCTGTCCCTAAATTCAACACCTGGCAGAATCAAAGCAAGCTGGAGAGAAACAGACCCCACAAATTTTCACCTTTGTGCTTCTGCTTGTATCTTATTACTTTTGCTAATTTTGCTGCGAAGCATAAAGTAAACTCTGCATTCCAATGTAATATAAATGACATAATTTAATGTGACTAAGAGATATACAGATGGCATCGCATTTCCTCTGCAGTGTGGAGAGGTCAGACGGCAATTGGCTATAACACAAACTAAGCTAATACAGAGCTACAAGCTGCCAGATCTTGGTCCTGCTTACTAAAAGCCTATACTATGTGAAGTAATTGAGCATGCAGCAACTTTCTCAACTTTACTTAAGCAAGGGACAATGTTGGAAAATGCCAGTGCTCCTACTTAAAAAATCTTCATTCAAATAGGAAATATTTTAGAAGATTTTCATGATTAAAGGTTCAGAAGGAACAAGCTTTTTATTACGTGTGCCTAGACCTACAGCTCATATATTACAGCAGTTTAGTCTTAACCTCCTTTAGGAAAACTGCACAAGTAAATATTGAAATTAAAAAGAAGCCACTTCTATTGTTCACTTCGCTACACAAAAGAAGTTAACAATAATTTATGATTACAGTTTATCTAGTTTTTTGTTTACTTTTAAGTGTCCAAAATATAACCAGTTATACACTGTCACAAAATTATCTAGTTCCTAGTATAAATTCCCTCTTTATACCTGATTCTAAGGAAAGTGGATATAATATTTTTTCAGTGCAAAAAGTCTATACAAATTAGACTATTACTCCATCTACAAAGGTTCCTGACTAATTTGTTTCACTTCAGAAATGTAAAAAGAAGCTTTAAAGCTGCCCCATCCATGGAGCTAAGAGAAATTTAACTCACGACAAGCTGTCAGGCAATGCAAGTCTAAGTAGAGGGGAGGAAGACGGTCTGACAATACAGATGACCAAACTGTATTGCTCTCCCAAGTTCCTTAGCGCTATAATGCACTAGGATATCCTTGGGAGATGTTACAAAATACAATAATAAAGAAATACTTTCCTTAACAATATAATTAGCAGAGACACCCCTTCATTACCAGGGAAGGTTCAAAGGCATTTTTGTCCCTATACATATGGGCAGCTAGATTATTCAATGTTTGTAAACCAGCTGTTCAAATCTAAAACAACTTGGTTACCTCTCTTCTACTGATTAATCACTAACAATCACTTTCTGATCAGTAAAATCCGCAAGTATAAAAGCATCTAAGGAGTGAAACCATCCTCTACAGACACCGAGCTCTATATATCCCTCTGAAGATGTGCTGGAAAAGGCATTTGTGTTTGCAGCTGGGAAAGATTCTCAGTCCACATGGGATTAATTTTTGGATCACATTTGGAAATAAACTGTCTCTCTAATGTGCCTATACTTCGGCAGAAGTCGTCCAAAGAGCACATGTCCAATTAGAGCAGCTCAGCTGAGATGTGGTAACTTACAATGCCACTGTGATGTTCTCACATACAGTTGTGTTCCCCATTACTATTTGGCCACCTGAACTCTATGGAGGCATGAAGTGATGATCTGAACACTGTTGCCAATACCTGAATTTCTTGCACAAATCTTGGAACACTTAGTATGTTTCTTAAATCTCCAGATCCCCAAATCAAAAATTTATTAGAGAATATAAACTTTTATTTAAAGAGCAATGTTGTTTCTAGACCTGGCTGCCTCAGAGAAAAGCTTAAAAGTTTGCCTGAAACAGAAGACAGTAAAGAGCATCTAGATAAATAATTTTAAAGGCAGTCTAATTATTTCCTGAGGCCTGATTCATGATTTTCAAACCTCTAGAGCTGTCAAAATTAAAACTGATTGTAGGAAGATCTCACAATACTAAATGACTGCACAATAAAATGGTAGATGAAATTAAAAGTTGATAAATACAGAATAATTCACAAAATGAAAACAGTAGTAATTATGTATACTACAATGACAAGTTTTGAACCACCTATTACCATTACAGAAGGAGATCTTGAAGCTACTGTGTTTGCTCAGCAATGTTAGTTTTGTGGTCAATGATGGTCAAAAAAGCAAACTGAACACCAAGAATGACTGAGAAAGGAATACAGATTAAAACAGAAATCATAATCTAGACCCAGTGCAACCACATCTCAATTACTGCTTGCAGTTCTGTTTCTTTCCATGTCACACAGTAGGACCAGATAAGACACAAGGAAGGACACCCATCATTCCTGGAGCTATGAAACAACTAATTCGCAAGATTAGGTGAGGTTGAATAAACATCAGGTGAAATTAAAATGTTTTCTGAAAAGCTAGATGGATTCACAGTCATATTTGCAACTTTTTACATGCAGTTTTGTAAACACTGACAAACACATACAGGAACTACAAAGCCTTTTAAATAAACACTGTCAAATACTTCCCTAATACTTAATCAAAACACATTCTAGAGTTATGAACAATTTATTCATGCCAGGAGTACTTGTCATGCTCCTTTTAAAAAAAGAGAAGCTCTTCTGCATGATTTTCCTGACCCATCATAGCTTAGATAGTTCCAACTTTGAGTAACAGTTGGAAATAAAAATATATTTCCCAAGTCATTCAGGCAAAATGTGTGGGCAGTGTTACACTCCTGAAGAGTGGGTGGCAGATGAAATTCATAAGTGGAACATATGCTGCTTTCTTTAAAAGCAATGCATATTGCCCGCTTCAGTGTGCCAGACCAAAGTCCTTTCAGCACCTGGGCTACCAAACTTCACGAAGGCATTCACAAGCGTCTTTCAGAAATACAGCTGTAACAAACAGCACCTCAGTCAGTCCGCTAGACACCAACAGTTATACACCTATTATGAATCTAAGAAGGCCAGATTTTATCCTTGCCTTTCCCTAATCCTATTCACTGCCCAGACTCTCAGTCAATAG
This sequence comes from Falco naumanni, assembly GCF_017639655.2. NCBI lineage: Eukaryota > Metazoa > Chordata > Aves > Falconiformes > Falconidae > Falco > Falco naumanni. Next base: position 21,618,968 of record NC_054058.1, read on the forward strand.
GTACCAGGTAGCAAATTCAGCTTTTAGTTCTCCTTTTTCCCCTTGATCTTGTTGGTCATTTAATACAAGACATCAAGCCTCCGCCCCTTCCAAGGTTTCATTTTGCTACTGTGATCCCCTGATGCAGTTTCATCTTAAACCAGAAACTTGTCAAGCTAAATGCCAGTCTTCCGAGTTTCAAGTCTAGAATCTTTTTGAGGTGCTTGCTCTCAGAGTACATTAGCTGGCTGCACCACTTGATCAGTAATGCTCTTTCTGAGTGGTATATTTACTCCCAGGAGCACTTCATCATTTATCGTACTTATGTTACTTTCACTCTTACCCCAATTGTGGCGGCTTTCATGTAAAATGGTAAAAGAAAGAAATGTAAAACAAGATTAATACCTATTTAGTGCACCTTTAATACCATTTTTAATGCACAGACATACACACACTCTTCAGAGACAAATGTGTTCTGTAGCTTCTTTATGTTTGGCTTTTTAATTTTCTTCATCAGAGTTATCTGAATGTAAATACTAGGCAGAGCTGTGAGAAAATATCAAGCAATATAGAAATCTGCATATCACTAGAGAGCCAAGAGGAACAAAGGAAATTCAGGCCAACCATCTGGTCGAATGAATGCTCCATTGCAAAAGGTATCTCTTTGAGAGTCCTGCTACTGAAGTATAACATGATTTTGGGTCACAGTCATTCTGACATGCCTGTTGCAGAGATTGTCTATGTACAGTTGGGTCAGATCTCCAGAATGTAATCTAACACAGACAGACATTTTCTTTTAATCTTTTGTTTTACAGGAACAATTGACACCATCTGTCTTCATAACAAAGTGCTTTAGCAGGCCTTCCATAGGTGGTATGGTCCTCAAGGGTGTAGCTGGAAGTGAGAGGAACTAAATTTGTTCTATGTTACAAGATACATGAATCACAAAGCTACTTAGGCATCACAGAGGACAACTGAGGAGAGGTAACTCTTCATACAAATGAGTATTATAGAGGGTAGGTTGGAAAAAAGTAATAATATTAATTTGTCAGAAATTCCCCTAACAAAAAGAAAACAACACTTTTATTATCTAGAGGAGGATTGTGTTTCACTCTCCTGAGTCCCTAAGAGAAACTTTTAATTTTAATTTAGAAACTTCCCATCAAGTAAGTTCTTCAGTTTACTTGTTATTTCAAATCTGAACTTTCCAGGGTCAACTTTTCTTGTGCTCCAGGCTGGCAGGTTGTTGAAGTACTATAATAATGAACTACCCTTTATTTACAGCTACCTAATTATGTAATTCAACAAGTCATATTTCAGATTTCTGACTGTTCAGCTACACCTAGCTTTAACACAACTGTGTATCTTACTATCAAAAATAACATTGTGAAAAAGTATTTTTTATAGGTAACAAAAACAAAACACAGTAAATGGAAGGGAGACTGCTACAAAATAGTTATATTATGGCTGTGGGTTTTTTAAGTTCTATGAAATATAAAGGGCTAAGCTAATTAAAGTAGACTGAGAAAAAATTGTCATAGAAGGGCAGCCTTGTGCTTAGGACAGTTAACAGAGCCCACAAAACATCAGTTGTGTGGTTGTAATAATCACTACAATGTTCCAGCAACCATTGCCATAGCAGTGCTTCAGGGTGGGTTTGGCTGAAGGATTTACCCTTTTCTGATTAATTCCAGCTCCTTCAAAAGTTGTTGAGGAACTTCATCAGAAAAGAGATTTAAAAAAGCAATTAAGGCAAGAGTCACAGGCTTCCTCTCCAAAGGACTGCTGTTATACAAAAGGAGAGCAAATAGGATATTAGGCCCATTTCCTGGGCCCTCCAAATTACATTCCATATCGTCAAGGGGCAGAAATCATCGGAATTCCATGCAAAATCCGTCACAGTGTGTACATCATCTACCCCTTCAAGTCAGTGGAAAATCATAACTGATATCTCTACTAAGACATGATCTGCGCTATGGAAGAAATTGTATTTTCATGCTACTTCATCATTCTCTTCCTCTTATGTGTTGTCATATCCTCTCCAATCAACTGCTCTCCAAAGTTTGCTTGGCTCGTTTATTTTCTACCCTCCTAATCTTTCTTCCAGCTCTGCAGTCTACCTTATGGTATGTTATAGTGACTAAAAGATAGGAGGAAATGACATAAAGACCACCACCAATGCTAGCAACTTCACCTTCAGAAGACATACCCCCTGTGGTTTCTTAAACTCAGAGGTTAAGGTTGAGGCACATGTATGGGAAGCCTGAGTGGCTGCTAAGCGAACTGTTTCAGTGCTGAGGGATAAATACAGAGGTGGGCAATCATCCTCATAGCACCTTCAAAATGCTTTCACTGGGTTGCCAAGCTTGCTACTGAACAGAAAGCACCAAAATGTGGATTTTGAGCCATACATAGAGGTTACTCAGAAATAAAAACACCTATGACAGTTTACACCAGCTGAAAGACTTTGGTTTTTTTTTAGAACAGACTCAAACTTTCAAGTTCAGAATTAAATATATATATATATGATCCAATATCTCATAAATCATTAATAACATATCTAATAAATTATTAGGTGCTTCTATGTAAGGTTATTAACAGTTATTTTATACATGCACAAGATTATTATGCCACATAAACCACACTGTTTTAGCAATTATGTGTCTTAATATTTCCATGTGTAAACTAGGCACTACTATAATAGAGGGTAATGCAACAAAGTCACAAAAATGTTTAGAAAATTCTACCTGGTTGGGAAAAACAAAAAGAATGGACATTTCTGCTGTCAGAAACATTTATGTTAGCAAAATCCAAGCTGCTGCAGCAAAAAAAAAGATAATCTTACATTTAAAAAAGGAAAAGTTTTGATGTTTTTCTAATAGCAAGAACCAAAGCCCTCTGATCTCTGGTTATTTACATCTGTTACATTGTGAGACAAAATATGGTTCAAGAATTTACATGATAACGGTCTGGTCAATGAAATGAGAGAAAGACTACAGGTCATACTAAAATGAGTATTAAAAATGAATCTATGCAAAATTCAGTGTACTTGGGCTTGATTATTCCATATTCACAATCACAGTGCTACGGATTAATTAGTTCCATAATTTTGTTCTGTCCATTATAATAAAAAGCAAATAATCCTCATCTAGCTTCAGACTTACAACACCCTTGCAACAAAATGCAAGTAAGGGACCAAGATATAAAGGTTAAACTGAGATCAAAAGGAACCAAACACTGAAATACATCTGACAATATGGGCCAGAGGGATGTGAACCATAAGTGCTTATTGGAATTTTTAAAATTAGCCCAACATCTTAACTGCCATTGTAGTGGATAAATTTGAACATTTTCAAATGTAGCCTTAATGCTACATTTTTAATGCTCATTACAAGTAGCAGCACAGCAGAGAACTAAACCTGAATGTCCAAAAGCCTATACACAAAACCCTGGACCTTTTCTCCAAAATGAGTATGAAACTTGGCTTTTGCCTGGTCTGCCTGATATTTACTAATGATTCAAATGAAAAATTTATGAAGTGGTTAAATCTGACAATGGTTCAATATAAAATGATTGTTAGTAGTGGAAAATTTCCATTCTGACTCTAAAGGGAAAGTAAAGAGGAGATGAAGCTTGGCAAGCAGACAGTTGCTGGCCAAAACAAATCTACATTCACATACTGATGGTCCATGAATGCAGTCCTTAGACAATGGATATTGTTGAAACTTCTGAGAAAGATGCTGGGGAATTGATTTGAATGCCATAACAAGTATATCTGCCTAGTTCTCTCAGAAGTTAAAAATAAAGTTAGAAGAAAAAGCAATCAAAAAACTTTAATGATAATATAAGACAATGTTTTGCTTTCAGTTTTGGTTTTGTCAAAGATTTGGAAGAAAAAGAATAAAATAGGACAAACTATGGTAGCTGAACATAAAATGAATTCTCTATTTAAATATCATTTCTCTTTTCCTCAGACATATTTATTGCTTGGAATGATTTTCCCAATAATTCTGGCAAATCTTGATCTCTGGATTTGTCACAATGAGTATGTTATGTACACTCAAAATGAGAAGTTGGAGACATTTTGACACAGAGGCCAGCTTGTTGCTGAAAATTTTCATGTCATCAACTTTACAATTTGCTGTACAAGAATATTTTGTTATTTGCCTATGCTTTGCTGCTTCCAAGAAATTTCGGGTCAGCAAATGAATGGAGTCACGCAGATATTTATTGAGCACTAGCACAGACAAAGTGAAGTTTAAAAAACCTGATTAAAAAGCAGGGTAAGGATGAGTAAGGTACTCAACAGTCACAGGATTACAATGCATAAAGCAGTCTCTTCACTCTCCCTCCTCCCCTCAATACTCGGAAGGACTTTTAGGACCACTCGGAATGTAAGAGCAATCAAAATGAATCAGATCTAAAATACTGTTTTGCAGTCATACTCAGCTGTTGAAAATTACTGGCACAAGATTCAAGTGTTATGGCTGCATTTAAAGCAATGTTTGATGATTTTATAGTTGCTAATAGTGCACTCAGAGGTTTTTGTAAATTTCCTTGACTCTAACTATTTGTATCATCTTAGTTTTGCATTAAGTTCATACGGACCTAATAGAGTCGGCAAGAATTTTGTAGACTGAACTGTTCAGATGAGGTCATTTGCTCAAGATGTTTCAAATTTTGCAAGAACAGATGATCTTATGAGATGATTCCATTACAGAGGTCAAAAGTCTCATGAGAAGGACAATAGGAAATACTTTTCTTTCTTTGTCCCTAAAATGCTACATGAAAGAAGCCAAGGTAGGGAAAAAATAAACAGAAAACCTTGTCTCCCCTTTAATTTCTCCCCCTATCTCTTATGCTTGCTGTGTAACACTGCTGCAAGTTCTCAATGAAAAAGCTTCATCTTTCTTTATTAATTGCTTTGGAATTCTGGTGGCATTAAAAACATACACAAGAAGCCTGTAAGGGAGGGAGCATATGGAACAGAGCGGGTTGCGACTCTTGGGAAGGAGGTTCCATGTGTACATTGTGCTTTTCAGAGAATGACACAGATCTCATTTTGAATTTGTGGATGAGTTAAACATTGAATACAGTCAGCTCCCAGATTTGATGTTTCTAGCACTATCTATGGAGTGAAAAATAAAACATTTTTTTGGCCAGGTTAATAAATCAATCAATATATGCTTTACATATATGTGCAGAAAAGAGGCGGAAGGCATTTTATTTTCTTCTGAATGATCAAAGTGTTGGCCAGTGTTATGGCCAGAGGCCAAACTACACTGAAGATGGTTTGCTCCGTTATGTCTACTGCTGTATTCTTATCTTGGAATGACAGCATTACTTTATGTATTTTTAACTGTATTCTTCCATTATGGCAATAAATGGTTATTTAAATGCCATCAGTTTCAAATTACTCCACTGGAAAATACAGCAGGGAAAAGTATCAAAGACAAAGAACTTTTAAATAAATCTCATCTCCCCACCTGCCATATGAAGCAATTTCTATGCCAGGTGGCAGATGTTTATGATGGTGCTTAAAACAAGTAAAAATTAAATGGATCTCAAAACTTAATTGTTTTTCAGTGTAAAGGGCTCTCAAATAAAGGTAATTTTATTTTATTTTTTGGTTAGAGATCCTATCAGAAATGACCTGAAAACCCAAAGCTCTTTAACATAAAAGAGATGATAGAGAGATCAGAATCTCAAGCATTAAAAAAGAATCTTCTTTCCTCAATGTAATTTGATATATAATATCTCATAATCAGGCTATCATGACAGAGAACTCTTCATCCCTTCAATATAACACTTAGACAGTACATGTGGAATTTTCTTGATGCATGACATTTTATATAGGATATAGATCAATCAGACATGTTTTTCTCAGATTTTCTGCAAGAAATATACTAGCAGTAGAGCACCATATTCAAAAATCCCTTTTGAAAACTGAGTATCTAGCTGATTATCAATTTTAAAAGTAATCTTATAGTTTATAAAATACTTAAGTCATCTTCTAAGTTACATAATTTCTTATCCAAAGAACTGTAATTACCACAAGACAGTTTTCACTGAACATTTATTTTGCTGATGTTTCCTATAGAAAGATCAGCTATATCTTTTTTTAGGGTGTCTTACATTAGTAAGCATGTTGGTACACATAAAGTGACCATTCAGGTTAAGCCCATTATGAATCAGTGCCATTATCTTACAGTGGTCCGGGCCTGCTCTATGTCAGAAGCTGGTACAGAAATTATATGTAAATAGCACATATTTTTGTTCCACACAAATTCACCAGGGTAACAACTGCCTCAGCTGAAGGAATGACAAAGTATTTATGTGTTCTTCTTTTATTCATCCTCTGCATGAGGTTCCATAAAGTACATGTGGGCCTGAGTAAGAACCTCACATAACCACACCAGTTGAAGTGCTGAATGAGAGAGGAATTCCAAGAGCTGGATCACAGTATACATGCATTAATTTGAATCCTTGAGAAATCAACATCTGGGGAAAAACAGTTTACCATTTCAGTGAGGACGTGGCATATAGTGGCAGAAACCTGGAGAAAATAAATTCCTAAGAAGGTAGCAAAAATATCATGAAGTGCTTTTACACCGGTAGGACAAGACAAAATATTTGTGTTGTTATAGTCGCAAAGAACTTGTTGAACTGTCCTACACTAATAAACAGCTCATATGAAAATTCAGGAATGTATTTCTAGAAAAGGGCTGTGTGTGCTCTTTGCTGTATGATGCCTGCACCCTTTAGGATGCCTGGTCTTGCTGATCTGGAGTATACGTCCTAATCTACAAAAGCTGACCTACTGCTATAGTTTAAGGAATAAGCCTTTACTTCAAACATAGTTGTGACAGTTCTGCACAGATTATGTTAGGCATTTTGACTGTGGAGCATTTATAAGGCCACAGATTCTGTAGTACTGAGGTGCTGAAATTACTGTTTGTGTTCTGCAAGGGGTATTCAAGTCAAGGAGAATGCAAGGGTGGTCGGTAAGCCAGCGCTGCTGCCCTCAGTGCTGCTGTGTAACGTCATGGCCAGAGTTGACGGCACCACCCCTCTTCAAAAGCACATGAATCTTTTCACTAGGAGAGAGATCTTTTGCTCCTGAAAAGTAATTCTCTCTAACGGCAATGGTTTTCAGCAGTGTCTAAACTAGGCCCAGTATCCTGCTAGTGGCTTTCGTGGCTTTCATTTCTTCATGAACGAGTTGCCAGTAGGACTGTCTGGGATAGTATGAAATCAACAGCTCCTTAGGTAGTAAAGAGATATAAATGTAAATAATTTATGAACATAAAATACTATCATTATGGCTCTTCTACTATCATTTTGATGAATACTAAGATAGCACTTCCCCAAATAGAAGTTTACTCAATTAAAACTACTCAATTAGCACAATACCACTGCCGATCAAGTCAACCAATATTGGTTCATTGCTCATTTAAAACCTAGCACGGAGGGAAGAGAGACAGGCTGTACTGAAGCTAGGGCTTTGAGGTACTACAGTAAAGAAAATTGAGCTGAAGTCATGACAAACTAAGTAAGACATAAGATACAGTGAAAACACAGATAAAGCACAAAGGGATATGTGAGAGATCTAGTCAAAGACATTTCTTTCTTTCCAGCTATGCTGTACTTCAAATGGTCCAGTCTGTGCATCTTCTTTGCAAAATTTTGAGTGACTTTTGAGTCACAGGAAAAAACTGTTTCATGCAATCTAGATAGGTCCGTTATCCATCTTACTAACCCCTTCTGTGTTGTTTTTACTGTCTTTTATGAAAGAACAATCAGCCTTTCCCTGGTCACCATTCTAATCACTTCAGCAGTGCCACAGGGTTGCAGGAAACATGGAGGTGGGGGAGGGTGTTTAGGAGGTTGGCCACTAATCTCCATTTGAAAGTTCCAAATATGTATAAATTACAAACTCACTATGTCTGTGCTCTTGTCTGAGACATGACCTTTTGTCTGAAAACCACTAATAGTGAACATATGTCACAGTAGAAAACTCTTTGGCGCCCAAGTTACTTCAGTGCATCACAGTTAACAAATTGTAATTCCAGTTACATGTTCCTCTACTCATAATAAAGCACATCTGTCACAGAAAAAAATAATCTTTCTTTCCCATAAAACGACTCATAGTTAAAGCATATAAGATTATCATTATGCAAGCTCATTAGGTGTACACAAGCTATACTTTTCCCCGTACAACTGAAATTCATTGATAAAACAATGAAGTGAACTAACACCCCTCCTAAATAAAGTTTCACCAGTAGCACTGTATGTTAATGGAGCTATTTCATTGTTAATGTGACTGACTGCTTATTGATTCTCGCAGTAATCCAGCAAGGGCTTCAGAGTACAATTTAGTTTGGAGAGCTACGGATCCAACATCTATGCTCAATTACAACTTTCAGAAGGGTAGATCAATAAAATTTAAATTGCTTATGGTAATCACAACTTCAAATCATTGCGATCAGCATAAGCAATCTGCTGACCCCAGCCAAGCTCCTAAATTGAAACTTGTAATGAGTGGTCATTTAGTTTGGGTCCATTCATATTATTTTGGAGGCAGGTGACGAACAATTAAAGATCAGTCAGCACCTTCCCTACCCAGCATTCCCATCTGAATTCCCAAAGTACTAATATGTAGTAACCCTAGGGTATAGGCCTTTGCACTTATTTAATGGGTATTCTGTATGAATAAGCAATTATATTTTCTATTAAACAATTTCAGTGTAATTGAATTAGCAGTTATAATATTGCTCGGGCAAGCAGAAGCTTTCCTAGGGAAAAATTAAGTGATATTGGGTAATTCAAATTAATTTATAAGCCTGAAAAATGTAACCATTAAACGGAATTGTTCACCCTCCCAAAAAAATTACAATTAATGAGCATATTGTTTCAATGCATAAGTTTCCTAACAATTTGTTTTTTGGTCATAATAGCTTTTTCCTAGTTCATTATAAAAACCTGTCTATTATAATGAAAATTTCATAGGCTGTTTTCTTTGACAAAGCGGGTTGCAAGTTTAAACAAAGATAGCCTGCAGATTACTTTCACGATAAGGAGTCACCTTAGAATTACATTTTAATAAATCATTGACAATAAATCTTCTGCATTACAGCACTAGGGTTTAGAGAAGGAGGAAAAAAGGCAAATACAGAGAAAACGATCAATGAAAATCCCCTTCTGCCAATATGAGAATAGATTGACCAACTCTAATGCAAAGTTTGCTGCACACAAAAAAAAAGCCCAAAAAGCCTTATTTAAAAAAGATGCAAAGCAAACAGCAATAAAGTCTGTACACAGATGCAGATTTAATTAACATATTAATTTATTAATACTCACCTAACAGCTTTTTGCAAATGGTCTGTGTTCAGGGTAGAAGTCACTGAATATTTAAACAAGCTAACAGACAATGATTTGAGAATATTTTCATTAATAAAATGCCAAACACATGTGATTCTAGTTCACGAGATTACATGTTATTCACAAGTATTTGAAAAACTGATGAGCATTTCTATTTGAGATTCACAAAACGTTACATGGGGTTTAGCACAAACAGTGCTTTGCCTGAAGACTGTTTAAACTGGTTTAGTCATCCAACCAGAGAGGAATAACAATTCCTATATTTTTACTTAGAACAAGAGGTCTTAAGGCCAGGAGCATCTAAGCTACATAAAACATCTCTTGCCCTATTAACCAACAGTGCAAAATACACCTGAGTTATGCCAGTTTTTGCACAGCTATGCAGACAAAAATTTCAGTGGCTCGTATTTTGGCAGGGGTGGAGAGAAGAAATCTAAGATAAACTACCCAGACAAAAGGTTTCTGTATGTGTTATGCAACACTTGAACGGTTTTCTGAGGGAAATCTACCAAAATTTTTTTTTCTGATCACAGACAAAGTGTAATAATGACTAGCTTTCATAATCACAGTACCATTAAAGTAAAAGGCAAAAACTAGAAGCGGTAAATTCGAAGTTCCTGATTAAGCAGAATCCAGAATAAAAAACGTGTCTCTGCCTATGACTCTGCAGGTTACTTACACTGGAGAGGGCTTCCCCCCTCCGCCTGGCTTGTCGTTTTATATGTAATGTAATGCTTCTTAAGAATATCAATCTTAAAAAGTATACTGATGTTTTATAGCTGGTCCTGTTTTGCAATACAAATGATATAATTATTTGTTTCTTGCTGGAGGGGGTCCAGTTCTTTAGTTCATTTTTTAAATGTAATCTTATTAAGCATTTTATCCTAAAATGGCTATGCAAAGTGTGCAGTATGGTCTCAGATAAAGATGGACAACACTCCTCAAAAATAAATACTAGGCAAGGAATGAAACCTGAATTAAAGAAGCATACCAAAATCTGAATTGATTACTTACTGAAATGTGTTAACATGATGTAATGGGCAACTACTAAAATCAGATGTACAGTAATATTCCATGAATCACTGCTAGCTGGCCCACAATGAACAAGGACATAATAAAGAGCTCTGTTCACCAAAAATCTCAAATTTTATAATAGCTCTGAAATGTTCTGTTTATATAATATAGCAAATTTCTCACCACCTACAGCTTCACATTTGTTAGTGTGGACAGACTGCAAACTTTCTTACAGTGGTGAGCAAAGCACTAACGCCTTCCTGTAACTCCTCACTCATTTGAGCTTGATAATGACACCCTACTCTTGAGCTGGAGACCACAACCACTCAGAAATTCCTGGCAGCAACCGAGCCTGAAATTAGATTCTGCTGACCCAAAAGCACAAGTCCTTGCTATTTAACTTAAAGCAGATTCGCCATGAGTTGTGCCCTATGAGACATGACAAATGACTGAACAGTTCTGATTCCATCCATTAGAGGTCAGTGGTACTTGTAAGGTAGCCAACTCATTACAGAACTGCAGGAAAGGGATTAATTAGTGTCCTAGTTGAGCTTCAATTATGGAACAATCCATATTCAAATTGTCTGTTGGATATGGTGGGGACTACATGAGAATTCTGGAAATTTAAAGATAATGACAGCATTGCATTTAGGGAAAAAAAAAAATCATTTCAATGACATTGCCAGTGTAGGGACTGACATGCATTTGCTCCTCACACACTTCCAGGTCAGGAAGATGTCCATATGGGCTCCAGCTCCTCTGCTGGGAGAGGTACGTTTATCCCTCTGTGGAGGAGACCTGGGCCGACGTTGCCCTGTTTGTTTTGGCACATGAAGTGCTCGCTCTGCAATCCTGGAAATGTTGAAAGGAGAAAGTCCATTCTGCCCTACTCCTCCTAAGGTGGGGAAGAGCACACTGACAAATAAGAGAGAGATGGGTAGGTAATAGAAGATTCATATATAGACAGGTCTGTCCAAAATGGATCTAAAAGGCAGAATTTTGAGCCTATATATTAGCTCATAAATTAGCCTATAATTATCTGGGGCTCATTGACACCACACAAACAAATTCCTAACCTGTAAAATTTCTTTGATATTTTTTTAAGTCCTTCAGAACTCACAACTGCCTTTTTCTTCCAGAAATTAATAGATTTAAATATTTGAACTCAAGATATCTAGGAAAGTCATAAATAATATGCATTCTTTCCCTAGGTAGATCTTTAAGACATTTTAAAGCATAAAAGCAATATGACATTTTAAAGTTTCGTGAATTTCTTGAAAGCAAGCTACAACATTGGCCTGACAAATCCTTAATCCATTTATCCATAGAGTGAAAATGTAACATTTCTATTTGAAAAAGAATAGCAGAATTTATCAATTCCCTATGTGAGCAGAGTGGAGAAACAAGTGGAATATTCAAAGCTCGGTTTTGATCCAACTTGCATAGCTATATATCTGGGGTAGATTGATTTTAATAGTTGTTTCAGACTTTCTGTAAAGAAAATTTGGACGAGAGCTTTAGGCTTCCTATCAACATTGTGTGCAAAAGGATCAATTTTCTTTTTTTTATTTTTTATTTGCATACTTCATGGTACTTCTTCACTTGTCAGGAATCTTGCAGTAACATCAGCTTAACGGAATTCTTGAAGGAATTACCTATGAGTTTAAAGCCTTACATCACAACTAAAGTCAGTGCACCTAACCCAGGTCTTAATCAACCAAGTTAAAAGGACAGTGTCATTACAATAGTGTAAGAACATCATTTATTGTGTTTAGTTATAGCTAACAGTGAAAGATAAAACTTGTGAGTTCAGCACTATTGCAAAAATAAATATGCAATAGGATTGGCAGCTAAGAAACTCCTGTCGTTTGAATTAGGGTGTCAGAAGAATGTGGACCTATTGACACCATATTTTGTTGTCCTATACAGGTGGATGAACATGAAGGAAAGCAATAGATGAACCAAGAGACAGAATTTGGCCACCACTAAAGCTCAACCCTGAATTATGTTATTACTGTTGGCATGAATGAGCTGACCCACAACAGCTGTGAACTTGCACGGTCTTGATCTATGCAAAACTCAAAGGAATATTATTTATCTTAAAATTCCCTCACTGAAATTTAAACATTGTCACAATACTTTACATTTACTTACAAGACAAAGTTGCTCCAAAATAAAACTAGCAGGCTTAGCTGAAAACAGTAGCCCTTAAGAATGCATGCTCTGGATTGAATGGTTTAGCCTTAAAATTGTCCTTTCTACAAAGCTCTACATTTCAGCAGAAACTTATGGATAATACGGGAGATGGTGAACAAAGAACCACTTCAAGATCACAGGACTGAGTAGTACCTGCTAAATTCCCTGCATCATGCAGCCTACTCCCATGACATTGTCTTGCGGTTTGTGATACTTAGTGTTCTACATTAAGATGTCTTGTAGTCATCTTCATAATTACCAAAAAATTAAAAGGAAGGATCTTCTGCTTTTAGTTATAGAAAATAACTTGAAAGGGTGAAAAAATGGAGAAAAAATATCCTGTGCTGTGGCCTTGTCTTTTTTTCCCCTTTAAAGAAGTATGATATTGAAAATATCATGAATCTTTGGATCATGTGAGTTTTCTGTGGACAGAGACTGGATTTCAGCCTCAAGACACTGCATCTGATAGCCCATCCTCTTGTATCTGCTCTATTAAAAACTACCCCATGGACAAATCATGATCCTAGGAGTTAGTTAAAAGCAACCTCAAACCTTTCACCCTTTTTGTACTCACAAAGTAATCTAAACCCAGCACATTAAGAGAGACATCAAAGAGTCCCCACTGGTTTTTGTAGGTGCAACTTCTGAGTCTCGCACTTCATACTTTAGAGATAAGGCATGCAAAGACTTCATTCTGGCCTTTTGCCCCCGAAAGAGTTTTTACTGAAATGTGTGTTGCAGTAGAAAGATAAATAGTCAGAGTTACAGAAATCAATACAGAAAAATTCAATAAATAACAACAAACATCTACTGGACAAGACCTAAACTTTTACTATGAAAGAAGTTACTTTACTTTCCGATGCTAGTACAATACAGACACTTCTTTTGTACATCCATGTTCATAAAGAATATAACATCTTTCTGATTTTAAAGACTCGGGCAAAATGTGAGGTATATGTTCCACTGCCTTCTTCAGAAGCTCCCCAGATCACTGTCTAAGAGCTCTTTGGAACCAGAAGCAGAAACTGAAATGATATTAAACTGCATCACACATATAAATTTAGATCTCAAATTCACTTTAAACTATGGATGCAAGCTACAAAATACAGATCCAGATCTCATTAGCCTCAAGGTCTGCAGCTATCTGAATCTGACATTTTGACTTGGAGCCGTTTCTACTAGGAGTCAGAAAAAAAAATTCTCATTTTCCATTTAGTCATTCCCAGTGTGTTTTGCTTACAATTTTTTTCCACTCTGTCCCTGCACTAAGAAGCCATTGAACCATCTGTGGTATTCAGATAATAATTTTCTTAGCTATAACTATATAATTCCACTAATGAGGGCTACTGGAGAGTCTGCTATCTTCCATTTCCAAAGACATTATTATAGTTTGATCTTTTGCATATGTAGGCATCACTCCATCTTATAGATGTGGTTAAATGTATAAGAAACCAGTTCTTAAAGAAACACTGTACTGAGGCAACGTATATAAATACCAAATGGCGTAAGTACAGGGAAATACAGTTTGAGAGAGTCTGAAACTGTTTACCAGATGGACAGAATTCAGAAAAAGGTTTTGGCTAAAAGAAAATAATTTTAAAAAATAGTCTGGAAAAGTTAAATTATATTTTGTTTTAAAATTTTTCAACCTATTGTTTAAAAATTATGTTTTAACTTTAAAATGCACCAACTTCTATTATTTCGTATAAGAACTGAAGGAGTTAAATTCCATTTTTAAAAAAATTACAGGTTACACATCGCTTTAATTTTTCGTTTATAGTAGGAAAACCCAAATAAAATTCCCTTTGGTAATTAACCACCATTGTTTCCATTTTTCAACTGAGATTGTGAACCAAAAGACCATGTTTAGATCACACCCATCTGAAAAGGCAGCATTACTAATCACACCAATAGATCAGACTCTCCAAAGGGCCAGACATTAGACTTAGTTTATGGAAGTTCCTAAGAACTTAATATGATCTCAGGCCGTAAGACTGAGATAATTATTCAGCCAGTAGCTGGACAATCTTCAGTCTTCACATTGGCCTTTTCAAGATTTGCACAGTGCTCCCTCTGCAGAAAGAAGACGATGCAGGAATCCTTTTTGTAGCCTTCACATAAGGGTCCTTGTGCCAGCACTCTACACTGAGTTCATGCTCACCGTCTTCTCAAATAAAAATTATATGTTATGTGTAAGAGATTCCTGATAACTCTTCATAATACGACCTGTCTGTGCCCTTTATAAGCACACAGCCTCTGTCATCAGCCTTTGCCGACACAATAGCCTCTCCATTCACATCTGAAGTCCTCCAGCACAGAATTGCCTTCTTAAATGGAGAGAGCATTTTGAAAATGCATTCCTCAGTTTGATGGTGAAAAATGAATACGAGAATAAAAGAATTCCTGTTGTTTCCTTGTATACAAGACTCTTCTTGCAAAAATCAAGCATTTTGGAACAGTATCACTAATGAAATTATCATAATCAAGAACTGCAAAGGCATTGATTATTAAATGTAAAACTAATAACAGCCTTGAACGAGAATTTGGTGTCACTGAAGACTTTCAGAATCTGGCCAGGATTCCTCTATCATCAAATAATCCCACTGAAAAGCTACACATGTCTAACTATGAGCAGGTGCCAAATCTGAGGTCATGGTTCTACAGGACACCAGCCCCTAATAACATAACAAAAATGATGTGCTCTCCAGACCCAAAAAATGAACTTGTCTTGCCTGTTCAGATTCATGCAAAAAACCACCGCAGTGTACTTCCTGCCAGATATTTATCCTCTGCCCTACAGCCCGCACAAAGTACAAAGCTGGTAGCTCTCATTATTTTAATAGAAATAGCACTAATCACAGTTTTGTGATGGATCCAGACCAAAACTCTAAAGACAGATGACTCAAAGATGGGCACAGTCAGTGTGGATGAAGCTGCAACTATGACCTCATTGACTTCACTGAGATGATGTGTGATATTAAACACACAAAATCTTCCTTGGATTATGACCAAACCACTGTTTTGGGTTTGCGTGGCAAGGTTTTGGTAGCAGGGGAGCTACAGGGGTGGCTTCTGTGAGAGGGTGCTGGAAGCTTCCCCTATGCCCCATAAAGCCAACACCAGCCGGCTCCAGGATGGACCTGCTGCTGGCCAATGCCAATCCCATCAGTGACGGTGGTACCATCTCTGTGATAAAATGCTTAAGAAGGAAGGGGAAAAAAAAACCCGCACAATTTTCAGCCCAAGAGAGGGATAAGAATATGTGAGGGCAACAACTCTGCAGACACCCAGGTCAGTGCAGAAGGAGGCAGGAGGTGCTCCAGGTGCCAGAGCAGAGATTCTCCTGCAGCCTGTGGTGAAGACCATGGTGAGGCAGGCTGTGCCCCTGCAGTCCATGGAGGTTTATAGTGGAGCAGATATCCACCTGCAGCCCATGGAGGACCCCTCACTGGAGCAGGCGGATGCCCAAAGGAGACTGTGACCCCATGGGGAGCCTGTGCTGGAGCAGGGTCCTGGCAGGACCTGTGGACCCATGGATAGAGGAGCCCACGCTGGAGCGAGTTTGCTGGCAGGATTTGTGACCCTGTGAGGGACCTACAGTGGAGCTGTCTATTCCTAAAATACTGCATCCCATGGAAGGGACCCACGCTGGAGCAGTTTGTGAACTGCAGCCCAAGGACTCATGTTAAAAAAGTTCATGGAGGACGGTGTCCCGTGGGAGGGACCCCACGCTGGAGCAGGGGAAGAGCATGAGGAGTCCTCCCCCTGAAGAGGAAGCAGCAGCAGAGACAACGTATGATGAACTGATGGCAACCTCCATTCCCCACCCCCCCTGTACTGATGTCGGGAAGCAGGTAGAGAACTTGGGAGTAAAGTTAAACCAGGGAAGAAGGGAGGGCTGCAGGGATGGTGTTTTTTAAGATTTGGTTTTATTTCTTATTATCCTACTCTGATTTGATCAGTAATACATTAAACTACTTTTTTCCCTTAGTTGAGCCTCTTTTGCCCATGACAGTAATTGGTGAATGATCTCTCTCAGTCCTTATCTTGACCCACAAGCTTTTAATTATATTTTTTCTTCCCTGCCCAGCTGAGGAGGTGTCACGGTTTAACCCCAGCTGGCAACCAAGCGCCAAGCAGCCACTCACTCCATCCCCCGCAGTGGGACGGGGAGAGGATCAGGAGACCAGCAGCTTCTAGCACTGTCCTCCGGCCTAGCCTGTGCCTATTGACCTGCGGTTCAGTGCCCTCAGGGGGCTGTGGCTGAGGCAGGGACCCAAACAACTACAGTAATTGTCCCTGCAGCAAAAAAGAAACAGCAGACAAGGGAGACAATGGGCCCATATCGTAGATTAGTAAGGGAGGAGGAAGAACAGGAAAGGTGTGATCAAGAAGCTGGTCTTTTGACAAAGAAACTGGAGGAAGGAGTGAGAGAACTCAGGCAGGAAGCAGAAACTACCCGGTCCCTGACCACATCAGAACTTCAAGACATACGGAGAGATGACAGCTGCCATCCAGCTGAGCAGATTGCTGCCCGGCTGCTCTGATGCTGGGATAACGGGGCTGGCAGTCAGCAGCTGAAAGGTAAGGAAGCCCAACAGCTGGGATCTCTTGCTAGAAACATTGCTAGATCTCTTGCTAGGGCATTGAGAGAGGAACTGGAAAAGAGCCAGAGACTTGGCGATGGCTCCTCTCAAGTGTGAGGGCAAGAGATGCATTCAAGGAATATCCTGTGAACTCCCCAGGAAAGCAGACTACCGCAGATGAAGACATCCAATACCTGAGAGAATTAGTGGTGCTGGAAGTCATCTACAGTGATCTAGACAATGATGAGGATTCCAAAGATCCAGATGCACATGAGCCATGTGGAAGGAAGGTGATTCAGTGTGACCCAGTGGGATATTCTATCTTGGTAGTGATGTATTGCTCATATATGAATACACCAACTGCGGAAAGAGTGTCTTCTCAGCTCCAGAACTTTGAAGAAAATCTCTGTGCCTCCTCATTCCTATGGGCCAGTGCCTTGGCTGTCAGGGGTGCCCCAAGAAATCAGTCCTTTCCTTGCCCGGTCAGAGGGAAAGGGAGCCCCAGGGTGCATGCCTGGTTCACTCTGCATGGTGCACTCTGGTTCTCCATGTGTGATAGGGTGGAGGACATATGGAAGTGGGACGGCAAACCCACGTTTAAGCTGGAAGCCCACATATGTAAACTGAGAGGGGAGATGGCTGTTAAGAAGGGGCCATCCAAGAAGGCTGTCAGCTTAGTTGCTGTAGAGACACAAGGTGGCTATCAGCGATCTCACAGACATAGAAGAACTGAGATCACCTCCCTTGATCCTGGTGAGGGGACTTCTGGTCTGGCACTGCAAAGGTCAGATAGTGAACACTCTGACCCGAACAGGAATAGAGGGTCCCTGCCTTTGGCCAGGAGGAGGAAAGTGATGATCGCATATACTGGACTGTGTGGATTCCATGGCCTGGCACACCAGAACCACAGAAGTATAAGGCTGTGGCCAACACTGGTGCACAGCGTATGCTGGTGCCATCAGGGCATAAGGGCACAGAAACCATCTGGATCTCTGGAGTAACAGGGGATGCCAAACATTGTCTGTATTGGAGGTTGGAGTGAGCTTGACAGGGGACAAAGGGGGAAAAGCACTCCATTGTGACTGGCCTTGAGGTCCCTTGTATCCTTAGCATGGACTACCTCAGCAGAGGGTACTTCAAGGACCCAAAGGGGTACCGATGGGCTTTTGGTGTAGCCACTGTTTACACAGAGATGATCTACCTTACCTGACCCCTCAGAAGATCCCTTTGTTGTGAGTTTGCTGCAAGGTGAAGAACAGCAAGTGCCAGTTGCTACCAGGACAGTGAACCAGTGGCAATATCGCACAAACTGAGACTCCCTGGCTCCCATCCATGAGCTGATTCATTGACTGGGGTGCCAAGGAGCAATCAGAAAGACTCACTCACCTACCTTTTCATAGTCCCATATGCTCAGTGCAGAAGTCTGATGGAGGGTGAAGGTTAACAGTAGACTATGGTGGCCTGAACAAAGTGATGCCACCACTGAATGCTGCCATACCACCCATGTTAGAGCTCCAGTATGTACTGGAGTCAAAGACAGCCAAGTGGTATGCTACAATTAACATGGCCAATGCATTTTTTTCAGTTCCTTTGACAGCAGAGTGCAGGCCAAAGTTTGCTTTCACATGGACGAGCATCCAATACACCTAGAATCAACTGCCCCAGGGATGGAAGCACAGTCCTCCCATTTGTCATGGACTAATCCAGACTTCACTGGAAAAGAGTGATGCCCCTGAACATCTACAATACACAGATGACATCACTGTGTGGGGCAACAAGGCAGAAGAAGTGTTTGAGAAGAGAAAAAGAGTAATTCAGATTCTTCTGAAAGCTGGTTTTGCCATTAAAAAAAAGCAAGGTCAATGGACCTGCACAGGACATTAAGTTCTTGGGAATAAAATGGCAGGATGGACGCTATCATGTGCCTATGGACGTGCTCAACAATATAGCAACTATGTCTCCACCAGCTAACAAGAAGGAAACACAAGCTTTTCTAGGCCTTGTGGGATTCTGTAACTTCATCCATGAAGGAACATGAAGCAATGAACCTTCTAAGCAGTTCAGTCATGCAACTGTTTTGTTGTACTTATTTTCATGTGCATCTCCTAGGCTCACCTGTCAGGTGCCTGATAACTTATATTGTACGGTGTCAGAAAGTGTGCGTGTAATTATAGATGCAACGTTTTGCCCAGCACACAAACACCTCACAGATTCAACCTGTTTCACTGTTCTTGGAAATATCAGAGGTCCAAACTCGCTAATTAAATGTTCCTCAGTGTTCAAGTATTTTCATTCTGTGAATCCATAATGACTTGTACAGCTGAGGCTCCTCAGCCCCACATCTCATGGTCACACAATAAGAGCTGTACCCCAGTTACCCTGATTTAAAGCAAATCCATATCCAATGTATGTGGATTCACTTGAAGGACCAGGACTGGATTGGGCAAAGCAAATAAAATGGAGTAAGTAATTAAGAGAAGGATGTATCAAATGAGAAACTACAGGTATTTTCTATCTCCAATGGCTGAGAGTGACTCTCTTTTTTTCTCCCAATAAAATCTGAGGCAATAAAAAGCCTCCAAAGACCTCACTCTTTCACTAATGTCCAAAATGGTCTTTGTTTGCGTAGAAACAACGTAGAAAGATACAAAAATAGCCTTAAATTAGCATATTGCCAAATTGGTCTACTGTAACAAGTGCTTTGAAGTCTGGCGTGCTGACTGATTCCCCACAGGAAGTTGAGTACTCTGAAAACAATTAAGAACAAAAAAGGGGCGGGGGGGAGGAGAGAGGGAGCAGGCGAGTACAGTAGTTAAATTAAGCAAAGTGAGCCTTGGAATAGTCAAGGGACTAAACAAGCCATCGAATCACTTAATAACAGCACTTCTTTAGCAGCGGCGATAGAAAACACCAACTGGATTTTTAGAAACTGAGACATTAAAGCTTGAAAAAGCAGAATGACAGAAGTTTAAATTAAATAAATGAAAATTACTTCAGAATATAATAGAAGGTAATAAGGCACCAAAACTGCCAGTAGTTATAGTAGCTAATGCTGTGTTCTAAAATTGATCCTAATGTAAAAGCATTGTGCAATTTAAAAGTAATAAACATAATAATCCCTACCATTTTACATAATAAATAAATCTTAACTACGTTTCCCATTTGTATAAAGCCTTGTGAAATGATGGGTTTGGTTGTTAAGAAAATCCAAATGTTTGTTTCACGAGGATATTATAGTGATGCAGTGGAATATACTTTGAAGGGGAAGGTGAAGATATATTTTATAGGCAGTACTGAGTAAACATGACTATATCTGGAAAACCGCACACACCACACAAAGAAAGACCTTTCAGATTATACAATAAATATTTTACACTGTGGAATACCTTCTCTATAACATTTTGTCTACACTGAAAGGCATAATCTCATACTGAAAGATGGTTGCTATTATACTTATTAATGTTAACGGTACCATGCAGAGGAACTACAGTATAATTAGCAATGGTATCTATCCCAAAGATCCTGTGATGTAGATAAGCAAAACAGGTAAAGGTTTCACCATCTGTGTTTCACCAAACAGCAAAGAGGTGCAGGGAAGATTAAAGGCTTACTCTAATTAAGTAGCAAACCTCCAAATAACTGGTGGTTTCCAGATCAGGTTCCAAATTACTGGTCTAGGGGAATAGAAGGGTGGGGTTCAGCTGGGACCTAAGCCTACATCCTTTTCCCTATACATGGCTTAGCACAGACTCATCAGAAATTAATTCTGTTCCTTTGGACTCTTTCTTTACAAGCCTCCCGTACAGGCACTCCCGTACCTCCATGGTGTGGCACTCCAGAGGCATGACATAGAATGTAGCTCCCTGTCGCACAGCAGTACCTCTCAAATGTGCAAGATATGGCCTTAAGCCTCAAGAACTTCACTGGCTTTTCCCCCTGCCACCTTCTGCCTCCTCCTTTATATATGCACAGCAGTGCCTCTATATATCGGTCATCCCCACTGCAAGTGTTAGGACAAGTTAACCTAATTTTTAAAAACTCTGGTAACTAACTTTTGGTAACAAGACTTCAGTTACTAACCTTTCTGGTTTCCAAGAAAAGTTGTGGAATCTCCACCCTTGGAGGTGTTCAAGACTTAGCGGGACAAAGCCCTGAGCTAGCTGACCTACTTGGACCTGCTTGGAGCAGTGGGGCTGGACAAGATGATGCCTAGAGGTCCCTTCCAGCCTAAATTACTTTATGATTCCATGTTATGTACCTTTACTTCAGGTGTGGTGTCTTTCTTGAAGTGCTAAAAAATTCCCTTTTTTCAAACCCCCACCCAACATTTTTTATCTTACAGAAAAGAGTCCACATGTCCTTCAAGGTACAAAGGAGTACTATAATAGTGAACTAGATATTTCTACAAAGCGTATCTGCTGATAACATGTAAATCCTGTACCTAAGTCTTTTTAAAGTCCTAAAGAGAAAGACACATTTATCCTTTGTTCTCTTTAACTCAAAGCCCATTCAGTATGCGAGAACTCCAAACACTGGGGTTGTAGGACAAGCCAGGAGACCCACGCTGACCTCAACAGCCAGAAGAATCACCTTTATTGTACAGTAACTGTTCTTTGAGAATGTGTTATTACGGATGCCACTATAGAAGATCAGTAAGCATTATCCTGTCAGAATAGCAGCTTTGAGAAAATCCAGCTGCCTTGAATACTGATTTATGTTACTGCATTCCCAAATTTAGTAACCAAGGAAAAGCTGGAGCACTTGATACTGACTTTCACAGTTCTGGCCAAAGTAACGTATCAGAAAGAACGATTTGAAGCAGATCTACAGAGCTCTCTCAGATGGGACTTCTGCACAAGTCTCACTGTTTCAGTTCCTCTCTGGACTATCTAAGCATTATACAGACTTTAAAAAAGCAATGCTATATAATGAAAAAAAACCTAGGTAGTACTTCTCCATAAATAAAACATTGTCTAGAAAAGCTACGTGAGAGGGAAACCTGTTCAAGATGAGGCTGGAGAAGACTGTGGAGATTAAGCCTTGTCTTACAGATGAGACTCTATTCAAACTTTTCTTTGTTGCCTATATGAAGAACCTTCTTCATTTTGAAAAGTATCTTCTAACTTTCATGCCTTACCTCAAGACTTCCTGGTCATCTTGAAACAACCTTTTTGTAAAAGTGCTCAGGGTTTTATCGCAGACAATTATCAGGTAAGGAGAAAGCAGCAAGGTGTGATCCAGCCATGGCTCTGTGAAATCTGGTGGAAGAGATCTGAAAACAGAGTAAGTACCTAACAGACTTGCACTACTCAGTTCAAAAGCCACCACATGAATGTAACCATATCCCCTTCAAGCTTAATCACCTCAGCTGGAACCTTCCTGAGACACTATGAAACATCAGCATTTATTTGCTACTATTCTTTTTATTGATTGTTCTTGCTTTTTTTTTTAATTATTTCCTCTTCTTTCTTTAAGATTATGTATTAATATTACAGTACCACCTATAGCAACAAATTAAAATTGCAGCTTCCATCAGAAATACGATCCTGTTATGCTAGGTACTGTACAAATCTCACAGGCATTAAGATACAGCCCCTTGCTCAGAGTGGTAAAAATGAAGGTGACGGGTGCCCAGCTCACGTCAACAGTAGAACAGATTCCTTAATTCCGAGTCCAATGTACCACATTGCTTTCCCTTTTTCTTTGGTACTTTGCCTTTTGTCTCTATGCCTATTCTTCTCTTACCTTACAGCTGAAAAGAGTTTCTCTTACCTTACAGCTGCCTGGGAGTGTGTATGTGGGCAATCTACAACTCAGCCAACTTGTATACAGACAATTTCATCAGTTAGTATTTGTTTAAGCTTCAATTCTTTTATTAATAGAAATTTGGAGACTGGAAACAAGAAATTACTTGACTCGGTCATATGTAAGATCAAGATAGAATACAGGCCTTTTGGTGCTCTAGTTTTAAAACTCTTAAGTTTTTGTGAGCAGAAGCAAGCAACTGCTGCTCTTGGTCAGAGCTATCTCTAACCAGATTCTCACAGTATCAGGGCCCTGCTAATAAAACCTATTTGCCAGCATTTGGTGCCTCCCTGACATGACTACCTAAAGCAGGTCCATGAGTGGGCCACAGGAGCCTACGTGCCTGCAAAGAAACGTCAAGGCCCCAGTGGATAAGGCTTCTTCATTCACTAAAGTCAGTTACAGTCCTACTAGGGGGAAAAAAAATAATCAAAAGAGTTTACTTTGTATGCAATTGTGGTCAGCACTAAACATCTTTCTGGGTAGCAAGTGAGAATATAGGAGATTTTAAATGCTTTCTTTGAAAGTAGAAAAATATATCTTTTAAGTAATCAAGCACTAACTGTGAAAATTAAAAATATCTGTTCCATATGTTCAAGTCCCAAGTAAAGTAATATTAAGTATGTTCAAGAAAGTTCAGGTAGGAAGAGCAAATGATTAAAATAAAAGTCCCTTGGGTCAAAATGCAAGAGCAGTGGACATAGATAAAGTACCAGGGAAAGGAGATGAAATACAAACAGGATGTGCTGTGGTGTCCAAATGAGACACATTACTAAAAAAAGTGTTGCATCATTAACCACTCCATCAACTGGCTCTGCCAGGGCTGCAATGGACTTTCTATCGCCAACACCAAGTCCACTGACAGCACAGAGACCTTGGAGAATGTGAGGATCTCAGATCACACTCCGGTATGTTTGCTAATCTCACTTTTACTTCAAAACACAGGAGGGAGAAAATTCATAAACAAAGAGAAACAACAGGTGAAAACCAATTTCAGCTGTGTGATTGGCCTCTCAATATATGACTCGTATACAAGATCAGTATCTTCTGGATAGGTCAGTTAGTCCCTGGTCTTCAGTGGATGCATTATGTGTTGTCCACAATTTGCATTGCTTTTGTTGCTGGTGCTGGGGTAGCTCTCTAGAAGTCATCTAGTGCTCTGAACAGAAAACACCCCAACAGTCTTTCAATATCCCAAATCAATAGTTCTGACCCAAACCCATACAACTCAAACTGAAGTGCTGAATGCCACAAATTTGCCCTGCAGTCCACAGAAACTGATGATCTTCGATCCTTCTAGAATCAGTCCTCTAATGAGCAGCCCTCTCTGGCCCCCATGGCATTCTCTAACATATAGCCCACTGTGTGACCAAACACAGACCTTCTTGAGCAGCTCCAGACTCCAATTTTAAGCACTGTTGGAACTATTAATTCAGAAGGGGTGGCTCTAGATAAAAGAGAAGTTAGTGTAAGCATAGTTAAATGTTATCTATAGGTAAGTGCGTAGAAAATCCACTGCATCCATTGTAAAAATAATTAATTGTAGTGTTTTACAAAACAAAATACTTTGATTTCTCCAATCAGAGAGATTTTAGTGATTTTTCCAGTGTTTCAAAAATAATTTAAAAATTATTAATCAGATCTAACAAACTTTATACAACTCTTGAAATTATTATTTTTAAAGGTTGCCATAAAAAACCAGTCAGTTTGTCTATTCTACTGCTAAGCTCATTCCATGTAAATTGTCAGGCAAAATTCTTAGTAACTGAAAGATGCAAGGAAAAATACCTTTTATTCTTACTTTGTGAAAAACACAAAACAAATGTGGATTATTTACTTTGTGTGCTTTCTGTTTAGTCATATTCACTCCTTCATTTCCATGTCAGCAAAGAAGACAGTACCTCCTTTAGCATGGTTTATACTTTTCACACACACGTACACATGCACACATGCATATGCACACACAAAAAAAGCCACCAACAAGAATGAAAAAAACATAGCTAAACATAGTATACTCTTGATTGCAGTCCCAAAGAAACTGGCAAAAGGACCTGGGGACATGAAGATCCTATTAGCCTGTTTGTATTTAACTGACCAGATTTCAAGTTGACAGTGGCCCTTTTAGAAGTGTACAGAACAAAACAGCACCACATGGCCAGCAGGATCCATTTAAAGTGGTGCTCTCTTATGTCCCCTGCTGAGGATTGCACCATATGAGCCATCAGTAACGCCAAGTCAAAGGCCAACCATCAATAAAGCTCTTGCTGTGATCAAGAATATGTGAACAATGGACCAGCCACTTCTAGTGATAGTTATAGCAGAATTGAAGTATGGTGGCACCTACCTGAGAGGTTTTTTCTCTGAAATTTTACAAAACATAGTATTTTATCTGGACACTGTCACTTGCAATAAATGTTTTAGTGCAGGCTGTATTCTGCACACTTAATTGAATAAATGGAATATGCTAGAGGCTACTTGTCTAGATACAAAGCCTGTGAAAGTCAGTGAGAACTTTTCCATTCAATTCACCGGTCTCTAAATTAGGTCTACAGCCCATACACTGTAACCCAGATATAGCAATGAGAACTAAATAAATAACATTCAGAGTGTCCTCTCTCTTTACATACACTCTTAAAAGTACACTTTTATTTTGTACAGATCAACACATCTGGGCTTAGCTTCTCTTCATAGATGTACATGTGCCTGAAGTTAAAAATTCCTACAATGGAGGTTCGTAAGAACAGGTTATTTCAGGAGGAAAAGACCCATAGAATTTAATAGAGATTGTTGCTGTTCTTCATCCGTCTTACATTCCTGCTATAGGATGGATTAAGCTTTCTGTGGGAAGGATTTAGTTCTATATATCCTGGAATAGTTTCCCTAAATCCTGTTAGCTTCATTTTGCAGGGTGGGTTTCTCCATAATTCATGTGCCTGTAAGACTTAACTGGACAAATTAAGGAAATCATATAAAACCCCTTACAAGGACATACTTTCTCTGACCTTAACCAACTCTGTTATCATCCATCCCTGTACATGACTCATCCCATTCTGTCACATTAGCACTGACAAGGACAAAGAAAGCTACAAAAGAAGTTGATGGACATGCGCTCCACAGCATTAGCTACCTTGCTCCATGCTCCTGAGATCTGACTGTGCCTTTTGACAGCTCTCCAAGCACATTTCCCTATTTCTAGAATGAAACTGAACCTTTGCACTTTATTATTATTATTATTGTTCTCTTTCAGCAAAAAGGTAATTGGGCATGAAAAGTTCAAATCCATTAAATAAAAACTCAATTTAAAATATTTTCCATCCACCAAGCAAGGTCCTATTCATTATGCTGACACTGTACTCCACCTCTGTGCCAAGTGGATCACTCAAAGATGCCCCCCACCACTTCCCTGGCATTTTGTGTGACAAGTAAATCTGCTGTGCACACATTGCTTTATAGGGCATCCCGGTTTTGTATAAATACAGCAACATTGTTTTACAGCACCTTTAAATTCCCAAGTTGAATTCTGTAACTATTGAGATATTTTCAAGTAAACTATTGGTGCTGAGTCTCTCCTCTGGATATTGTGGCAGACAGACACAGCTTCTGAGTTTTATTTCTGCTTCTTTACTCACTTTAAGTTTTTGAACAGCCTCAGTCCCGCTCCGGTTACCCTACTGCTAAATACAAATCATAAAATGTATTTACTTATCAAAAACAACTGCAGACAAAATATATATTGCATAGTTCTTGGGAAAGCTCAGTAGAAGAATTCAGATGTTGCAGTTACCTGGTGCCTTATTAATTTAGAAAAGCAAAACAAAACCAAAATATTCTAATGCTTCAGCCAGAGGTTAAATACTCTGTTTCACAAAGGTCACTTTTTCAATAAAGTTTTTTGTACACGTTTAGTGTACAGAGACACTATGTTGCCTTAATATCCATTACATTTTCCTTCTTTAAAGGTAGTAAAATATCTTCCCCCCTAAAACTCCATCTGCCAGAGACACACAGCAGAGCTACTTTATCCTTCACAGGCCCAATCCCGAAATCTAATAAAAAAGCCAAAGAGGGACATCTAGTGGTACCGGGCACGACGTTAAGAACGAGCAGAGGCAGGGAAAACCTGCTGCCACGCTTGGAGTTTGAGTCACTCTTTTCTCATAAGGAAAGAAAAAGGTAGAAGGGAAGATAAAATTAAAGAAAGGAAAAAGTCTGCCTATTTTATTGTTTTCTAACACATAGATGCTTACATTAGTAATATACTTAACACTAAACTCCACTTGGGCAAAGCAGAAAGATGAAGCGAAACAAAAGGAGAACTCACAGGCGTTCTTTTAAGTAAGTCAAATATGTCTTAAGAAAGTCAGATTCTTCAAAATAAATTGAATCTAAATGAAAGCCATAAACAAACAATGCTGCCACAGAACTCCAGACACAAAGAAGGAAACCGCATCTTGGCTTTCACTTGCAGTACAATACTAAGGAAAACCAAGAGGACCTGCAGAACTACTTTAATTTACCTTGAAAGTACACAGGTATATTAAAATCCAGCCAATGGCTGAGCATCAACAGAAACTAAATTCCAGTTTGACAAAAATTCCGAAAACTCACCCAATGAGCAAATGATAAGATTTAGTGCTTATCACTTATATTAGCAGTGAACATTTCATCATACTCATAATGAAGTGCTCATGAAATGTTACTAGAATAAACCATCTGTCAGCTAACAAGGAGAGATCGACAGCAAAATCCAAATTGCTGGAGAGACAACAGAAGAGCTGAGTAAAATGAACCGTGTGGTCCTGGCTGACTTTACTATCGGAGTATCTGTACATTTGTTACAAATCTGTACATTTTTGTACAAGAAAAAAACTGGACCTTTATTATGAAAACACCCCTTTAAGAGCACTGAAGGGACACCCACATGAAAAGTACATAAGTTGTAAACCCTGCTGAGAACTGTAGCCTGTAAGATGGACCACACCTGCTCACAGGTTTGATGTGAAAATCCCATAGTAAACAACTCTGTGTTGTATAGCTACCTGGTATTAAATGAGGCAGTCATGCATGCTAGGCTGTTACTGCAGGCTCATTAAGGAAAATTGAGTTTTTAGTGTCACTTTCTATCAAAAGAAGCAGCAGATGAAGTTCAACCTTTATAAAAATTATATAGAGGTCTCTTAGACACCTAGAGATTAAGAATTTTAACCTACCTTGAGCACTTCAGTGGCAATTCCACATACACCAATCCCTACAGTTCCTCTCTAAGTGAAGGTTAGAGAGACAAAGCTCAGAAATTCTTCCAAGAAATATGAAACAACCTGTAGAGCTGAACCCTTTCTGCCCATCTCCCAGACAAACTTACCCTTGCTCTGAAGGTTCTTTCCAATTTCCATGAATATACTACAGTGAAAAGGGATACTTTTCCATAAATTTGAAAACAAGTGTCAAATATTACTTTCCTTGGGAAATAAATAAAAAAAATAATAATCCTCTCCAATGCTGTAGGCATGATGTCATTTTTTGGGCAGTTTCATAGGCTGTTCTCTGTAGCCACACAATACCAACTCCTACCTCCCAGAGCAGTCCGTGTGCCACAGGTGCCTTAAGAGGCAACAAATTAAACAGAATTAGCTACCAAGTTGACCCAACTCATTGGTCACCTCCATTCTGATTTGAGGTATTTATAATCCTCTTTGTAGATATTTAATGTTTGGATGCACAAGAAAAACATTCTTAAAAATGAACTTATTTTAAATAGAGATAGTAAGTGGGTTTATAAAATAAAACCATAGAAGCAGAAAGTTACCTGCCTCTCTTATAATGCTTCTACTAGTCTTCCTCCAGTGTGCTCCTTGATGCTGTGCTAAGCCAACATTAAAGTACTTCCCTCCTTTAAGTCCTCCCTTTGTTTTTTAACTCTTCACTATTTCTGTAGGACTGACACTACCTTCTGAATTTATCCCCCCTCACTGGACAAGCAGTACCCATGAGACAAACCCTCTTCTTTTTTTCCTTTTTTTTTTTTTTTTTTCTAAAGACAGGTTTCTTTGAACTGCCTCTTTTTAAGCTCACCAGCACACATGAGATGTAGAATAAAAGAAAGATGCTGTCAGTGGTGATGCACATTGGGATCCACCAGCAAAGAACTAGATATAAAAGCATTCAATTGTGGAGATTATGTGGCCACTGCTAAAATAATGTCCTTTAATGCGTAAAAATAAATTACTTTCAAATGTGTTTCCATGGCAAAAGTAGGCACCTGGCATGCAGGTCAGTACTTGGAAATGCTGTGTGAAGGACTGGAGGCTGACCAGTTGATACAAGTCAGCCACCATTTCCCTGCCCACATAACAGCCCAGTAGGCTTTGAAGAAAGCATACCGGAGATGTCACTTTCCACTCTTTTATAAGCATCCACTTCAAGATGCTTCACTCCAGGCTAGCACGGGATGCCCTACATCACTGTAGTACTACTTACAGAATTTGACATAGGATCACGGTTACAATTTCATACCTTGCAAAGCATTTGTGCAGAATACAGTCCCACGTGTGCATATATTCACCATAACATATATTTGTAAGAATGCTTAATTAGCACTATTATACAGAAAAAAAAAATTCAGGCATTGTACCTCACATTTTTCATACCTACTTTTAAAACAGGAGAGTAGTACTTTTTTGACGTGGGAAGGGGCTCTAAATTTTTGTTTTTCCAAGGGTGCACAGGAATAAAGAGCAGAGCGCTTTGTAGGAGGAAAGCACTGATTTAAAGTATTTCATATTCCTCCTTGCACTGCAGTAATTTAATAATAACTGCCTCAATTAAAAAAACCAACCAACCAAACAACAAACAAAGGCAACAAAAAGAATTTACTCTGATTTTAAAGACTAAGTTTAGTGTGCATATATTCCAGAGAGAAACAATGTCACAGAAAAGAGTGAAATAATGCCTGTCTCCCAAAGTCTCTGAATGATCACACACCTTCCAGGAAGTCATGCCGTGATTAAACTATACTCAGGAGAAGGGCAGCCATTCCATGGCATATTTTCCACTAGAGGTCAGGCTGAAGGAACTAATGATCTATTTTAGCCTTCAAAATCTATGAGTGTGAGTTACTAATTAAGATTTGAAGTTTAAAAATCACTTAAAGTGAATCACAAAGACGTATTTTTCTAAGTGTCCAACAGCTGGAGGTGTTGAATCATGAGAGTGTTTTAATGTATGTCAATACAACCTTTCACAAAGCACATGATGTGCCCTCTCAATCACCAGAACAAGGTTTGGAAAAGAGAAGTTATTCCTCAACTTCAGCCTTGAAATGAAGAACATGTTAGTTTGAATAAAAACAGACACTAGCTACTTTTAAAAGGGTATAGTTTTGCTTTTAATTTTTTGCTTTTAGAAAGGACACACCTTACAAGCATTCTCCACCAAAAACCTAGATTGAATTTGTTTCTGTAAATAACTAGAAAGAGACACAGCTAAGCATGGAGTATGTGACAGTAACAGGCTTCAGGTGACTAGAAGTTTTTTGAAACCCCAAAATGATTTGAATTAGGAGACTAAGCTTTACTTTTCCTGTATTCTAGTCACTTACGGAACTCCACCACTTCCAGAAACATTGACCCAGCTTCTTGAAATAAATACCTTGAAGGCAGTGAAGTTCAGATACAAACTTGCTTCTGAAAATTTAAGGAAACATTTAATGTATCACTCAGAGTTTTAAACAGCTGTTTTGTTGTGACAGGATGTGAAGTCCTGCTCTAATGGCAAGTCCTAGCTCAGAGCTCTTTGCCAGTCACCAGTCCTCTAAACAATTTATCACCTTCAGTGCATCTATCTGCAGCCATGAAAACCAGAACAAAGTAACTTTGGCCAAAGCCTCATAAGCATTTATCCACAGAGTTGAAAACTAAATTGAGGAATTGTTCACATGTTTACACTTCTAAGAAAGAAGTAGCCCATGAAATTCACTCAGAGACAAAACCAGTGAACTGGGTCAAGGTATGTCAGCTACCATTTTAAAGCACCTCACCGTCAACCATCAGAGCCACTTCAAGGATACGCAAAGTCCTTTGGAGAAGGGAGAATATAAAATGCCAGGAATAATTGGCAGAGAGATGGAAACTTGTAGTTTCTCCTGTCACCTAAGGTTAGTGGTGGGAATAACAGGCATAAGGAACTGAAATGAAGCCTAGGAGATGCTGGTTAAACTTCTTTTTATATGTCTCCCATGGACGAGCCTTTTCTGTACTTTCACCACATCAAAAGGAGCATACCTGCTGATAATGGCCAGTTGTCTCATCAGAGGTACAGATTATTTTGTTCAATGATTTTGTAGCAGAACCCGGTAACAGCAGTCCGAAATACACACGTGCATCTTTTCAGTTCAGCTCAGTAATGCATTCAACTAACACACTTTTTTTTTTCCTTTACCGGTCCTGCTGAAAATAAGCCAGCCTTTTAAAATTTACAGCTGTACAAACAAGTACAGTATACCTCTCTAAGGCATGGTCTGGAGAAATGCAGGAGCCATCTGACAAGGACCACTCCAACACATTCCATGAAGCTGGCAGCCAGTTTGACTGAAGCTGGTAAGGCAGATTTCCCAGACTGAGCATGTACTCCACCCAGATGCACAGATGGTATTTGTGGGAGCAAAGGAAAATAAAACATAGGTTTAAAATAAATGCAAGAGAAACAGAGAATAATATTGAATCACTCTAGGTATTTCTAAGGGTTTCTGTTTATCTTTCCTACTTCTCAGCACGTAGCAAGTGTATGTTCAGGGCTTTGAAGCCACTGAGCAAATGGAAGGGATTTAAAACTAGTTTTGTTTCAAATGGAAGATCACAGAAATAAAGACAGGTTCCAGGTACTTCCCTTCAGAATTTGATTTCTGTAGAGAAGTTTGATGCAAAAGGAGTTAAAAATGCTGTTCCTGCGTATGTCTGGCAGTGACAGGTAGGCTTGTCAGAGGAGCCTTTTCGATGCTAAAGGAAAGGACTTGCTCTGTTGCCGAATTTCACATAGGTCTGCATGGTGGCTACTCTGTCATTGTTTTAAATGGATGGAAAGACACACAGCTGGAAAGAGGCAGCAAACCACAAAGAAGTAAGGGAAATACAGCTTTAGAGGCTGGTATCACAATTACACAGAGGCAAGAGTAGCCACTGACTGATCAGTCCCAGTTGGCAGATTGATTCTGACAATGGTTGGTCTGGGCCCCAGCTCAAGGCTGCTGCCTTGCCCTTGTCCCTTCAGCACTAGTCCTTCTCAAGCTAGGAAGAGCCAATGGCCAGTCTTACCTCACTACAATGAATCCATCCAAGGTAGCTGGTTCTCAAGATCCCATGAAAAGCTAGAAGAGAAAGAAGGAATAGGAGGAAAACAGCACAGGTAGGAAGTGGTAGAGAAAGATGCAAGGAGAAGAAACACAAAAGCCCATGTTTCCCACTGGAGTCCCTGGTAACCCAGAAGTGTTGACGTGCTTATTCTGCCATGTCAGGAATTGAAGCTCCACAATGTTCTACTTTTAATCCTCTCAAGCACCCTCCTTGTAGAGGATCCAGCTCTTCATTATTTCACTCATTAGTTAGATCTAATTTCTGGTAAACCAATGTTAACTTCTTGATTTCAAGTCCCACCCTTCTCAAGTTTAGCAGACATGACTTAAACACTACCCTTGAATTGCAGTAAAAATCTCCCTTCTTTGGATTAAACCAGCCTGCCTGCACCCTTCCTGACTCCTCCTGCCACCCTTCTCAGTTACAGTCTCTAACTTAACACTGCATGAACCTCCATCTCGCAGCTGTGTGTAGGTAGGTAGGCCCTCCAGTGATACGTCTTCTGGTACTACAACTACTTCTTCCAGGCAAAAAGAAAAGTAAACCCTTTGGCATACAAAGGCAGCGGAGGGAACTGTCCAGCTCCTCCCTGGGCTATCCCTTAGCAGTACAGCTTCTGGGGTAGGAAAGCACACCAAATGTTGCACTCTGACTTCCCCCATTTAAAACTTATCAATGACCAGCACACTGGATATAAAGACACTTCTGGGTCAGTTTTTTGGGTTTTTTTCCTGAAATCTTATGCTATTATTTAAGCCACAGCTACAAAACCAACCAACCAACCCAAAAAAGACCATGAAGAGTCTTTAAAGAAAATATTTCAAACTGACACATCATAGAAAGATATAAGCAAAGAGCAAAATTTTCTATCAGCAACATATTTATGACAGTATGACATGCAAACTAATCATATTCTTCACATCTGAATTACTCAATATATACATTTGCAAGTGTCACTCATTTTGCTGAATTTATTCAAAAATGAAAAAAAAAAAATCTTCTATACACAGTCTACACTTTATCCAGTCATGAAACCTATGTTTGGACTAACTTCATCAAAAATAATTACTTCAAATTTCCATCAGTGTCACCAAACAGAGTTTAGCCCAAATATTTTTTTCTCTTCAATCTATTCAATGGACAGAAACGGAGCTTCAATGGTTTGTTTTTTTTAATCCCAAAGCAGATTATACAAACAACAATTTCATGAAAGATTTTTTTACAAGCCTAGCATTACTGGTTATATCTTATTATTAAGGTAAGCATTCTTCAAAGAACAGTATGATTGGAATTTCTTCCTGATACATAGTGACATGCTATTTGCTGGCTGCAGTGAGAAGAGTCAAAATGAAAACAAAAATACAGATTATTTTTTCTCTTGTCTTTATTGATTTAGACTTCAGAGCTACAGCCAAAAATAGTGCATCTGTAGAAAATTACCACACGTGCTATCAATACAGCATCATTGCATGTTTAGAATCATAAGCACTTGACAAATTGCAAAGGGAACATTCAATCTAATATTTTGGCAATGCAGACCATGAATAGAGAATACAGGGAGAAGGATTTTTTTTCCTCTAAAAAGAAATAGTTCTGCACAGGAATGAAAAGCCTCTGTTACAAAATTAATTCCAGTCACAAAAAAAACCCTCACACTGGCTCATTCAAGACATCAACATACACTGCTGGAAATTTTGCATGGAATGTCAAATGGTACGCAGAAGCTATGACTGCTACAGGTATAACGCCGTCTTCAGCACTTTGTATGCCATCGAGATGGTCACTGCATACCCAACGGCCCAAGACAAACCTCTGCCGGGCTGGGGAAGAGGGATCAAGTATGCAAAAGTGTGAACGATCCTAGCCCCAGCAAAGATCCTGAAATGCACCAAGGCTGTGGACAGCTCAGGGCCACTAAGAGCATACAGCAGTCCAATGCCAAGAAAGGGGACAATATTTTCAAGGTCATTCAGGTGGCCTCTGGGGAAAGAAGCAAAGTTATTTTACAGTGTTACATTTTGTTGAATAAACCACTTCAAGCCTCATTATTTTTCAGCACCTTCAGAGCATGCTACCATTAAGGCCCTAACATAACTGCTGGCTTCCTCTGCAGTGGGGACAGCTTCAGCTACTGAAATTATTTTTGCATGTTCACCTGACATCGCTCTGGTCTCTCTTGGTGCACCCCATGTTTTTAAGCTTCTGATCTTCTGCATGAAAGATCTCAGTTTTCCTCCAGGATTTTAGTAACATTAGGGATTTACATGAGGTATATGAGTGCACCTGGGTGTGCAAGAATGCAAGGAAAGGCAGGGAAGAAAACAAGATAGCTGGAATGTTCTTGTAGCTTCTCTCAACTGAACATCAATTAACTGGATGACTGTGGCTGCAACAGTCTAGTAAGACTCCATGGCCCAGACGGTCTATTCCAATCCCATAAACTCAGTGTGTAGTATCCATAAAGAAAATATGAAATATCATATATATGAAACATTCTATCAAATCTTCATTAAGTTCAATCATCTTGAAGAATGTTATTTTTGAGCACCTAACAGGTGTGACAGTTATGCTTTTGCTTCATTTTCTTCACTACTAAGCACTAAAATAGATGAAAAATGTTTGAAATTTTGAAACCATAATATAATTTACTAAAAATGTGTTGAGACTGAACTCCAGATCTTGAAGTATTCTTTCACGCCTCTTCCTAAACCTTCCCTGCTCCTTTTACCTCTTTAGAAAAATTATACTTCCAGCCAAATTCACTGATTGAAACAACCTCTAAGCCTTACTAATTATGTCAAATTCCACAGCCAACTAGAATCAGAACATGGTGTTATTTTGCAGCTGCTTTCTGAACTCATTTATCATTACAAGGAAACATATCTTCCACCTTTTTTATTCTTTTCTCCAAAAAAATACCCTGAAGAAAGTTAACATCTTTTCTATACCTATAAACAAAAAAAATTCTAGCCACACAGAGGACAAGCCATGCTAAATCTATGTGGCATTATCCATTGCCATGAAGCTTGCAAAAGAAAACATAGTATACTTTTGTTGAGAGGCACTGTTGGAAGGAAAAAATAGATCCTGCAACACTAATAGAGTAACTAGAACCAAGTTGACGTACTAGGTCTGGAGAAGCGTGAATAGCTCTGCAAAACAGCAACAAAGAATTTGATAATGCAGTGTTCTAAAAATCTAACCTGTGTAAATGACTCTGTGTGGTGGTTGTCATTTCTCTAACATAACAATTCGAGTTAAAAGGGCATCTGGTCATAAAGTTAGTATCAACTCAGTTGTCCTCTTAGAATTTACAAATAGAAAGGAATTATTCTTCAGCAAAAGTGCCCATTTTTCTATAACAGCCAGCAAATTAAACAACTCCTAGAACCACTCAGGGGGAGAAAAGGAAAATTCCGAGCATCTTTACAACCCACTGATATTAGGAATCTTCTGAGATTTTTATCCAGAAGAGACATACAGAAATATACTAGACTTCATAGAACCACAGTCATATACATTTACAAGGATGCACTGTTCTGATATCAGAGCTGATAGTCATTTTCAAGATCCTCCCTAACAGTGGTTTAAATGAGAACAGTTCATTCACATTCCAATTTTTTTTGTACGAAAATATATACAGCAAATAAACTGTTAGCTTCATTAAGGAATAATGATATGGAAAACATTCCATGAAAGCTTTCTCTTTTTAGCACAGGTATATCAAAGAGCATCTTGGAAGTTATGATTTTGATAACAAAATTTTGCCATCAGCTAAGTAAAATTAAATGAGCTGTAACTTCTAGCCCACTGAAAGGCAACTTATATTCTGCCACGAATCTTTCAAAACAAAATATGTACACCACAGGTTGCACACTGCCATACTATTAATAGCATTCTTCCAGAAGGCTGATCAACTTTCCTGTACAACTGACACATCAGTGAGTAACCTCGATTCAATCCAGCAAAGAGAGCACAGGCTTTGACTCCCACTCTGCATGATTTGCCAGATTAATGCTCTTACAACTCTGGAGTTCTGTGACTTTAACATAGTTTTACTCCTCTTCTGTTATTTCCTTTACACTTCAGGAAAAGATGCAACTATTGCAACTGATGTTCAGATCATATAGAAAGCTGAATTGCACTTAATGGACACTGCTTCATACTAAATCAACTTATGTCATGTTTTACAATCTTCTCACCAGTTTCCCCATGCATACAGGATACTATCAAAGAGTCAGCTATTATAACCAGACAATGACTTACTATTTTTAGCATGCATGCTGACTGAATGTGGAGTGGTTTGTTCATTTAAATAAATGTACTACATTACTATATAAAGCAAAATAAAACACACACAGGCTTGCCAAAGAAGATGTGAGAGGTATGAAATTAATTCCTTGATTTAGTATAATTCAGCTATTTAAAATAACTCTTAAAGACTACTATGTATTACCTACGTACACGCTCGACATCTGGATCAGTGCGCAGGTATTTTTTAGCACTCTCGCCTTTTCCAAATGATGCTGTATCTTCTGGGTTGACAAATGCCTATGTCAAACATAAACACACAAGAGACATCAGAAGCCAGAATGTTTTTTCTGGTCAAGACAGCTTGCTACAAAGGTCACTCTTTTTACTAATGCCTCTATAACCTCACATAACTTACCTGAAATTAAATGCACAGGGAACAATATATTGCTCACTGCATTACTGTTTTCTTGAGCCTTGCCTGTATGTAGCTTGCATGCTGACAAATTAATATAATGTAATTTATGCATGTAGCTAAAGCCTTCTTGTAAGATGGACAAGCACAGCAGATGACTGATACTTAGCCTGAAGTAATGCCAGTGGGCTGAAGGTACATAGGGACCTGGAAGGTAGAACTGCTATCTGCACCACCCAAGTCTCGTTTTCACTATCCTTGACAAATTATCCAAAAGCCTTTTGGGATCACTTCCTTCTTCAGAACTCTACGCAGAATAGCATCCAAAAGACCTCCCCCCATGCTCATTTATGACCAAATAAGTTTCTCCATTTCTTCTTAAGTACAAATTTTTTCCAGTTATGTAACTCGTCATTACCTCCAAATACTGTAAGACACTACTTGAAAACATTTAATACAGTTAGTGCAGACTGCAGTAGATCTTTCTTCACTGACACGTTAATAACACATGCATTTTGTGGACTGTTCAGACTATGCAGGTGTAATTCAAGCAAACCCTTTTGATTTTTAGGAGACTTTCATGATTGCTTTCTGAGGCATCCTTGATCCCTTTCTGTGAAATAACCTTGGCCTCAAAATTCTGGAGACACCTTAACAAGTATCAGCATCAATAACCTTTTGCCTTCTCTAACTCCACTGCTTTCCTCTACTTTTTCTTAACAATTTCAGGATTTTTTTATATTAAATAGGAAATAAAAATCGCTTTACTAATTTGTCTTTGGAATATTACTGTCTGTCATAAGAAAACCAAGCACTATAAATTAATGAAGGCCCTATTGTCACCTGCATACATATGAATCATAACACATTATGAGCATTAATACAGGACTCCATTGTATCTGCATATAAGACCCGTACAGCTGACATGCTTCTGCAAGACCAAAAAGAGGTAAGGTTATGACAGACACCTGGATCCTATTTTGAACATACAGGACAGACTGTGCGCTCTGCTATACTCAAGATTTAGCTGTGACAAAGACCTAGAGAGCTATTAGAAACCAGCAGTAGCTCAAACGCTGTGCTTCATGAGGACCTCATGACAAACAGAACTGGGTTATCTTGCACCCAGCAGAAACAAAAAGCAGCATTTCAACAAAAGGACTGCCACAAAATCCTTGAAGCACACACCATCTTGCAAAAACAGATCTCATAAGAATAGCCATATGGGGCAAACTCAGGGCTCTTTCAGCCCAGGACCAAGTGTTTCCAACAGTGGCCATAAGCAGATGCCTAGATAGGACCAAGAACAGGGCAAACACAACACTGTATTTCCCATGAGCTTTTTTCTCTCCTCAGCTAGATGCAACTTCTGCATTATTTAGTAAACCTCAGTAGATACTTCATATACTTATCTAGCCTACACATCGACTCACATAAATTTTCAGCCTGCCTCTTATAATAGAAAAAAAATCAATTATCTTTTTTTAGGATAATGACCTACCTGCAATGGGAAGGCTAAAACAATTAGGGAATGTAAAGATCTTTAGAATTACTGGATGAAAGGGTTATAGATGCATAAAAATCCACTTCATACCTCTTCTTCTAACCCTACTGGTTAGTTATTCATGTAACATGGCTCTATATCATACTTTATTTGCTTTATAAATTGGGTACCCTGGACACCAGCTTTCTGCAGAAGACAGTGGAAACTACAGTTATGAAAAACTCTTACTTAGAAGTAAGAGAAATGTTCTAGAAAGGCACAGTAAGTCAAATTCAACTGTAAGATACAGTCCCATAATTATCTCATAATTATGTTAAAGACGTCCAACAAAGCATCAGCATGCAAGACTCAGAGTATCATTAGGGGAGGGAGGAGGAAGAAAAAGAACAGCACCACTATTTGAATGGTGAAAACAAAAGAAACATCTGTGATATCACTACAAATTTCAACCTATTCTACCAGACAGTATTCCCAGTTTCTTACCTTCCTTGTGATTCTGAAGTATGCTGTTATAAGACTCATTAACATCATTTTTAGAAGAACAATAGTTGTATAAGTAGCATAAGCCCGGAAGACTTCATTGTCAATTAACTGGGTCAGTTTAGCCATTTCTCTGCTTCTCACTGATGACCTTTAAAAAACATTAAAGTTAGGTTAAGATCATAGGAATTCAAAGTTCCAACAAGATTATCAGAATATCCTTTTTTTTTTTCTTAATCACTGCAATGACAGCACAATTTTTCAACTGTGAAAAGTTTATTTTCAAACAAATTTGGTTTTCCTCAATTTATTTTCACAATGGCATACTATAATACTTTAAGATGAGAAGTTATATTATCATTTAATATTTAGCTTCCATTCTATCTGCTTATTAAACTGTCAAAAAATAATCCACCAAAACATGTAATGTAATTGCAGAAACAAAATGTAGTCACTTTTGAAATAACACAAGGAGTTAGACCAATTTCAGACCAGTTCATTTGAACTAGTGAATTTCCCTAAGCAGTTACCAGGACAGAAAGAGTGTGATGACATACTATACGTCCTGTAGTGTTTAAAGAAGAACATTAGTATTGCCTGTCTTTAAAAAT
Organism: Falco naumanni; assembly: GCF_017639655.2. Lineage (NCBI taxonomy): Eukaryota > Metazoa > Chordata > Aves > Falconiformes > Falconidae > Falco > Falco naumanni. Next base: position 21,658,537 of record NC_054058.1, read on the forward strand.
GGCACAATTTTAATTGCACGTCAGCTTTCAAATTAACCAGTATCTTCCCACCCAGCAATAACTTGTGATGAAACTGAGTTAAACACGCATTTTTCCCCTTTGAGACCTTGTTCTCAAAAATTGCTTTTAGCATGATTCACGGGCAAAGATTAAGTTGTAATGACAAAAAGCAGAGAACTATTTATGCTTTTATCATGGGAGATTTAAGCTAATTAAGTATCTTTCCAATGAGACCATAACAAACCCACAGTCCTATGGAGGTGGCACCTTTTATCAACACCATAAAGTTAAGAATGTGATGAGAACTGAAGGCACATAAAACAAAAAGCACGTCCCCTTGCACGTTCAATTTGTGCTCTGCACAGAACAAGGCTTTTTACCTCACCAGTGCTTCAGTCATGCACTTAGCAAGTAGGAATCCATAAAACTAGTATGTCTTGGCTTCACTTGAGACCAAAATAAATGTACTGTTTTAGTCAACTTCATTATTTCCTAAATTTTAACAACAGTAATTAAAAATTAATAATATTAAACTTGATTACAACTCTAACAATCTCTCATCTTGCTTTCAGCATGGAGTCACTGCCAGCTACAGCCAAACAAGGGAAATGAGATGAGAGCAGTAGAAGACTCCTGCTCTGAAGGCACATCCTTGGTGGGCAGGATGGTGGTAAGGTAAGCAGCTGTTTGACCAGTGAAACAAACCTGCCTTCCCTGGACCTGTCTGGCTGTGGTGGTGGGATTTGCTCCCTCTTTTATCCTTTCTAAAACAGTGTTTGGGCCACTAGGCAAGGCAGTAGGCCTCGGGGTTATAGAAAATTCAGTGTAACTCTCCCTCCTCTCACATTACAGTACAACAGTTTTCGAGATCATCAGTGATTTGGCAAAATTTTTTTTCAGTGATGAACAGAAACTGCAATTTTTAACTTTATCACAGCAGGAAGTTTGTGTAGTTTCACCAAACAAAATTAAATCCCTGGCATCCAAGCATTTTTCCATAGTGGATCTTAAAACGATATTGAAAATACATCCAAGAACTGTGCAGAGTCATGAGAAACTGTTCACCGTCTCTGGAACTACACCACATTTGTCCATTTTCCCTGCTTGTAGGGTCGGCCTCCCCAAACCCCTACCGCCCAGGCACTGCCCGCGCTACGAAAATGAAGTACGCTGACGAATTCGTGGTTAAACAGCAGCAGAAAAACAAACATAACCCCCACATACCACACCAGCACAGGGCTTAAAAGGATACGTCTAGTAAGTCCACAACAGCCTGGTAACAATGGTCTCTCCCTGTGGTGCGGACGCAAACCCGGGCCCGCTGAAGCGCACGCGGTCAGACCCCACGCAAAGGGTCACAAGCCGGTGGGTAACGACCCGGGGCGCCGCACAGCTGCGCGGGTGCCCCCGCCACGCGTGGCTGTCGCAGGCTGGCCGGCCGCGCAGCTGCACTCGGCCGTGTCGCCACCGGGCAGGCCGCCTGCCGTCTGCTCGTTACAACGCCACCTCCCGAAGCGCGCCCCCTGCCCACTTACGCGGCCGCCCCCCCTCCCCCCCGCCCCGGCCAGGCCCGGCCACACGCGCGGGCTGGAACCAAGCGGGGCCCGCGGCCGCGCGCTGCCCGCCCAGGCCCCTGCGCTCAGCCGCGCCGCCCGGCCTGCGCGCACGGCGCTGCCTGCGCTGCGCTTCCCCCGCAGGGCGGGCAGGGCCCGGGCCGCCCCGCCGGGAGCTGCGGGGACCTGCCCTCACCGACCGCCGCGGGCACCGGGCCGCCTCCGCGCCGCCCTCCACCACAGCCGGCCGTCGCCTGCGCGGGGCTAAGGCTCCGGCACCCCCTCACGAGAAGCCCCGCCACCTTCAGCGCAGCAGACGCGGCCCCGCGCACCCTTCCGGCACCCGCGGGGTGTTCGCGCCCCGAAGGCGGGGGAGGGGGGGGAGGGGGGCCTCCTCCCCCCGCCGGCAGCGGGAGCCGCCATCACGCACCTCGCCCGCGTCCCCTCGCAGAGCGCGCACAGCGCACCGAGCCCCGCTCGTCCCGGCCGGGCACTGCGCCGCCGCCCGCCCCGGGCCCGGCCCCGCCTCGCCTCGCCCCCGGGCGCGGAGGCGGGTCCCGGCCCGGCTCTCGGCGAGGGCTGCGCGCCGCTGGCCCCTGCGGGCCCCGGGCCGCTGCGGGGTGCCAGGCCCGGGAAGGGCAGGGTTTGGGCCCGGGCCCCGGCAAGCCTTACCTGGGGAGGGAACGGAAATAAACCAGGAAAAACAAACAAACAAAGAAAGGCCCTTCTGGTCTGAACACCCTTGGCCTTCGAGACACAGAAACCAAAGACTGTGACCCAGCCAGGCGGCGTTAGGGACACGCCATGTCCAGCCATTGCACAAGCTCTCAAGTGGGCCCAAAGCTCACCTGGAAAACTACGTAAAGCTCCTTAAGTCTCAGCACTTTGGGCTCCTACATTGTTTGGGTGGGTCTGAACTTCTACCAAAGGAAAAAAAAAACATAGAAATGGTTACGCTGCCCAGCCACCAGTGCTGTTCCAATCAATATGTATCATGTTGCTTTGCAAAGCCTAACAGAAAATAAAGGGCCTTCAGGGCTGGCCACGGACTTTACCAGCACGCTGGGATGTGATGAAAGGAGGAAACCCGGTGTACGAGCTTCCCTGTGTTTCTTCCAGAGAAAATTAGGCTATTCCCACAGCACTCCCCTATAACGGGAGCCATGCTTGTGACAAAGCAGCTCATGATAAACAGGCCTGAAGAAGATAAAGATAAATGTACCCAGGTGCTCAGTAAAGATTTCAGAAATAATCCTAAAGATGTGTACAAAGTCAGAAAGGGATACAATTTTTAAGGCTGCATCATTACAGAAAAGCTAGTTTTAGGTATATATATTCAGCGTTCATTGTTGTTACTTCTGTGCTTCATGTCATGTTAAATACCTGCCCGTGCAGACCTTTGTGACTTTTCTTATTAATCATCAAACACAGCAAAACTCGTTTGAGTAAGGACTGTAGTATCAGAACTGTTTTTAAATGACGGTAAAATTGGGTTCAACAACCTTTGTTCTTACTAAGGACACTGCAAATAATATTTCCACTGCAGTCAACAAAATAACTCACATGAGCATGGATCCATCCCAGCAAACAGATTTATTTTAAAAAAATGAAAGCATTTCTGCAGGTCATAACTTATTTCAAGGCAAGAAGTTTATTTACTTCATGAACTGTGTACACCACCTAACACATAATATATCCCAATCGCATGTATAATTGGTGCTATTGAAATAAAACTATAATTATTTTCTATTGCCACCTTTTTTTATGTTTGTTTAGCATTCTAATTCTTAGATGAAGCCAGTTTAAAAAGAAGGTAAAACTGTTAACAGAGTTAAAATAAACTCACATTATTATACTTGAGAAGAAAAGCTGGTAATTGATTTACATGCAGTTCTCAGAACTAGATTGGGAAATACCAGAAAGCCAGGAGAAAGGCGATTTTCATTCGTTGTAGGTAAAATTAGTTGTAGGTCGTATAAAGAGAAGCAAAAATGCAGGTAGAAATTTTATAGATTCTGGAAATTTAGATTATTTTATGTGATCTTAAAAAACACTTCTGAAATTGGGAAAGCTTATATGCTCCCAGTCTTTGAATTTTGAGGCCAACACCTTACTAATTTTTTCATACCATTATTGAATTCCCCTAATTCTAAAGGAAGCTACAGAAAGAAGATATGAGGGAGGAGAACAAGAAAGGAGGGAAAAGAGAGAAAAATGAAAGAAAAAGAAAAGAGAAAAAGAGAAATAGTAAAAAGAACGGGAAAAGAATAAAGAAAAAGAAAAATAGAAAAAAATAGAAAAGAAAAAAGGAGGGGAGGGGAGGGGAGGGGAGGGGAGGGGAGGGGAGGGGGAGGGGAGGGGAGGGGAGGGGAGGGGAGGGGAGGGGAGGGGAGGGAAGGGAAGGGAAGGGAAGGGAAGGGAAGGGAAGGGAAGGGAAGGGAAGGGAAGGGAAGGGAAGGGAAGGGAAGGGAAGGGAAGGGAAGGGAAGGGAAGGGAAGGGAAGGGAAGGGAAGGGAAGGGAAGGGAAGGGAAGGGAAGGGAAGGGAAGGGAAGGGAAGGGAAGGGAGAAAAAAAGGAAAAAAGGAAGAAAAGAAGAAAATAAGGGAAGAGTAGAGAAAAGAAAACAAGAGGAAATAAAAGATAAAAGACAAAAAAGAAGGAGAAAAAGAGAAAGGAAAAATAAGGATAAAGGAAAGACAGAAAGAAGTTAAAGATAGAAAGGGAAGGAGAAAGTAAGAAAAGAAACAAGAAAAGGAGCCATTATTTCTTGTTGACCCTGAACCACTTAAGAGTTGGGGGGAGTCTAAGCAGAGTGCAAAACTAGGGCCATAGTTAGTAAAGCAGTAGTGAACTTGTGCTCAAGGTCTATTTTCTTCTCAAAGTTCGGTAGCAGCATAAAGTGTCTGTAGAACATTTGAAAACTGCTGTGATCTAAGTGAGGTTGGATACATAACTGTGGTGATAGTTGCTCCTGAGGGACCCATTCTCACAGTCCTTACTCATGTGAATTGTCCCTTCGATGCTAATAGCATCACTCTTGTAAATCAGGGATGCCATATCAGCCCAATGCCCAGGGTTATACTGATCATGAAGGGCTTGATCTTGCAAACCTCATTCATGTGAGCAACCCTTTTTCATGACAATTTTCCCACTGACTTGAACTATCCATATAGCCAGAGACAGTAGAATCAGGACACAAATTTAGGGTCAGCATAAAAGTAGGAATACAAGAGTTTTTCATTTAACCTCCAGCAAGGAATAGATACTTCCCAAGAAGGCCAGATAAATGCAATTATTCTCTTTTGACTGCAGGGAAGGGGAGGGAGAGGCATGTATTGATCAGCCTTTTTCCATCCTGTCTGCTTCTCTGACTGCATTTATTCACCATAATTAGAGTGATAAAGAAGGTACCAACAATACATTTTCACCATACCTGAAGTTTTTGTTCACCACCCCTTTGTTAATATAAATTAGTTGTTTCCTCAAATAGCTCTTCTGTAAAATTGACAAATTTTGCCTCCTGCATTAAATAAGCCATTGATTTATAGAGTAAAACAAATCATGAACACTAAGATTCATTCCATATTTTAACTTAAAATCTGAAGTACTCTTTAAATTCAAAAAGGGAAATGTTACAAAAATGTTTAGTATAACGGACCTGAGTCAGTTTTTGTGCTACTCCATTAAAACCTACACCCTCTGGTTAGAAAGCACTTTCACAATATCAGATGTTGACACCTATGTAATTTTGCTGTGATTCACATGCTTTTGCTTCAGAAGATCTCAAACTGCTGTCTGGTTGCTCTGGGGAACTGCTTCAAAAACAGCAAGAAAGGATCTTTCTTTAGTTAGAAATGCTTCCTGCTGGGTGTAGCTCAGTGAAGGCTTCTCTGGCATAAGCTGCCTTTTCATTGAGCTTCTAACTTCAAAACAGCTGTGTCCATCCATCTGTCTCTTTTATTCACACCACTGTTTGGAGGACAACAGTTGTCAGTATTCGACTTCGGTGTTTTTTTAGAATTCCAGATGCTCACATGTGAGACAGAAACAATAGTACATGGTTTAAGTGACCAGTCACAGTGGTTGATGACCAACAGGCAATGAGAGGAGGTGAAAGAATACAATCTCCACAAAGCACAAGAGCACAAGAGCAGAAATTTCTGCTGATTGTCTGCTCAGTTATACGTCACTAATACATTATTCGAAAACCCCACAATGCTCATTTACTGGTCATTTAAGGAGACAATGAGTAAGGTTATCCTCTAAAGTTGCTTACTCTTCCATCAAGTAGCACCATTCCTACAAGGAACATGCAAGCCAAGGATCAAAAGTCAGGGGATGGACATACCATAAGAAGTACTCCAACAGATGGAAAGTACCTGTAGACTGTTGCCCTACACAGCTTGATGTCCCAGTTGAGGAACAACTCAGAAAAGGACCGGAGGGCATATAGGCAAACCTTTTCAGTAGATCTATGTATAAGCACATCATGGACCATTTTTTTGCCTTGAATCCTCTTTCACTGCATATGAATACTGCAGCAATGGTCTCGCTTCTGAAAATAAGTCTGCAGCACAGAACTGCCTTTGCAGCTGACAGTAATGCGTATGTGATGAGGTATTTAAAGTCCTGTGCTGTACTGAAGGGAAAGGGGCATTAACCTCAGCTTTTGTGATGCTATTTGGTCTGTACAATTGTTTTTATTAGTAAAGCAAGATATTGTAGATTATTAAAGGCCATGTGAGGGTTGATATCATAATGCTCAGATATGCCAATAAAACAGATTTTGCAGACACCATAGTACGTTACTTTTAAGCTAATCCAGTGAGAAGTTATTTGTTAAGCATTATTAAATACAGCTTGCAGAACAAAATCTGATCCTTTAAAATAATACTGAAGTAGCAGAAGAAAAAAAAATATTCATTATAAACCCAGAAAGGTTATCAAGTTTCACTTCACAGATTGAACAAAGTAGAGAGAGCAAAATGATTTTTAAGCCATTGAGGTTTTAATCATTAGTAGAAGCATCCAGTAGTTTTTCCTTGTTCTTGTACTACTATTCTGCTCTAAAGCCATGAGAAAATTATAAAGCTGGAGACCAAACTGGAATATTTTTTGCTACAGTACCACTCCAGATGCACACAGAAGGCATACAATCAGTTGGACCGAGCTGCTGAGAAGACAGAGATGATAAAAAGTATCTAGCAATAAGTTGCCAAGGTATCTCTATAGACAAGAGATTCCTGGAAACAGGCAAAAGCTTTACAGATAGAGATATGTGTAGACATACAGACCTGGTGTGTCTATAAAAAAATAGGTAAAGCTATAAAGTTAACTTTTAAAATACTCCCAGATCGTACTGTGAGATTTTTGTACTCGTGTAGATGTTGGTATTTAGACAGCGAAAGAGCTAGGTCCTGTGGATTGAAGTAAGCTCATTTTTCCATGAGAGTACAAAACTGCCCTATGATGGTCTGAACCTTTGGTCACTGCTAATCTTAACTGGATTCCTATCACAGTTGAATGTCAATAGGCTAAATGTTCCTGTTGCTCATTATTAGTCATGTAAAATTGGAGTTTCTTTACACTTTATTTGTATGTATATATCACTGATGGGATGTGAACCATGTTTAGCTAGTGAAACAGCTTCTGCCTGGCAGTTTGGAGATGCTTTTGAGAGCTGAAGGTGAGAAAGGAGAGGTACACTCCTGCACTGGTGTTTATTTTTGAGGAGTAACCATCTGAAAGAAAGAACTTAAGTGTCCCATGTAAGCAAGATACTGATCAGTAATCATTCCCTGTTGCCAACATGTATCACTGATCTGGTGGTAGGATGCCAGGTGGAGTTCTGTAGAAGTACTAGATAGAGGATGTGGGGAGAAGAAATGCCCCCCAGATTTTGGGTGTCTGTTATTATCCTGCAAGAAGTGAAGGCTGAAGATTCCTGCCCTCAGCAATTCAGCTGTCTCCATCTCACAGACTGAAAGAAGTTGTGTAATGAATGCAAAGTGAGTACATTCCGCTCCCTGAGGAAAGAGTGCCCAAAGTGTGCTTGCTTGGGAGTTAAATTTGTGTGTGAGTTGTCCTTATGTAAGGGTTAAGAGGCAGGCTGTGTAGTCAGTGTGAGCCAAACGTCATTGTTTTTAAAAAAATCAATTATCTGCAATTATAGGCCCTACTCCAACAGTACCTTTGCAGTATGCAGAGCCTTCCCAGGTAACACGGCTATTTTTGTTAGCAACCTCCCCTCCCCCAGCTCTCTGTACAGAGCCAAGTTTAGAGTCAGCAAAATTACTTGGAACCAGCACATTTTATCCCCAACAGGCCAACAAACCACAATTAAACTGTATTACCATACATTATGCTTTAAAGGGATTCCTTTACTGCAGTATGTAAAAGTCTGTAAGGAGAAACAGAGGGGGAAAGAAGATGACAAACATTTTGCTTGTAATGGGTTAAAGTCCTCCCTGATGTAAGTTCATTGACTTCAGTTGGCAAGGGATGAATACAGACAATTCAATATTTAACAATCAGCAACTTTTGCTTAGTCAGCAAGAAAAGGAACAATTTAAGGTCCAGAGCCTTCCCTGTGCTCTTTCTGTCTTCCTGAATCTTCACTTGGTTGCTGTAGCTCTCTGCTAACAGGAACGACACTCTGCAGGGTTGGCTGTTGGGTATTTTCTGCTGTGGTGCAAGATTACTCCTCATGGTTTTATGGTGCAGCAGTAGACTTTAATAGTCACCTGAGGCAATTATTCAGATACTGTATTGTGCAGTCAGATTGCTTTTGAACAGCTGCAGAAATACTTAGCAGAGAGGTACTCCCTGAAGTCCTGGGATGGGAAATAAAAACAAACAAACCACAACAGCAAGACAAGAGTCTGTCTCTTACTCTGTCTTTTAGCTTGTAAAAAAGGAATTGTGTAAGTGATTTAAAACTTAATTGAGACAGAGAGCACTTTTCATTTAGTGGTCCATATCACATCCAGTAATAACAGGCTACAAAGTCTATACCCTTCGCTACTCAAACACAAATTCTCTTTGGGTAGAGTTGTGACCCAGTGTATGGTGCTATGCAAGGCAATTCTCATTAAAAAGACAAAGAGGTGATAAGATAGGGATACAATTATTCTCTCCAGTAGTGATGATCTTTGGTGCGATCCCATTGACATGGAACATCACAAAATCATACGTTCCTCTAGTAGAAATAGTTCTCATAGCTTCAGCCTTGTAATTCTGATGAGTACTATGCCTTAACAAATATACCATTCTTTTCTTTCCCCCAAGCCATGATAACCAGTGTTTCTCTGTTACACTGTGTTGCAACTAATTAATTTTCCTGCCATTGCAATTCTAACTAGTCCTGGTGAAAAAGTTTTGGCCAATATAACATATTGTGGCTTAGCCTGGTGCTCTATGTTGTTTCAAGTCTCACTTGGGGTATTCAGATGCACTGTCTATTTAGCTTGAATAAAGAGTGCTCATAAACACATCAAATTTTATGGAATTTCTTAATAGCTGTCTGGTCATCAAATCCTGCCTCCAGCTCTGGACTCCGGAGTATCTGGCAGTATAGCAGACGGAGAGAAGGACTTTTGTTGGGTTTGGTGTCTAGGAAGTATCCCTGCTACTGTTTTTCTGCAGAAGGATCCATGCTACTGTTTCTCCTGGAGATGGACAGCTGATGGGAGCTCAGTAGGCTCTCCTAACCCACTCCTCCACTGCATCATAACCACTTTTCTCTTAAGACACAGTTTGAACATTTCCTCAGCATTTTGACCCTTTAGGCAAAGTCAAGCTGGGACAATGTTTTGTACTAAATACAGTGCCTGATATGTTGGGAATTTAGTGGCTGAAAGACTGCTTGTTCACTTTTACTGATATGTGCTTCAGTGAAGTTGCTCTTGATTTATAGCTGGATAAGCAAAATCAGAATCAGACCCTTGCTGCTCATTTCTGTGGGAGCAGGACTGGGCCTTATGTGCTCTTGTGCTCATTATATACCTCAGCATCAAGTCTCAGAGCTTTGATTCATAGAGTTCTCTTTAATTTGGTACATGCAGGCTTCCCAACTAGATCACATAGCAGCAGGATAACAATCCTCATGAGAGCATTTCAGTTTGAGAAATTCATGAAGAGGGTGACTTTGCTGCTTACTTTCAATGACACTTGTGGAATAGGAAAGAGAAGAAGTGAATGAAATGGAATTGCCAGCCTGTTTCAAAATGTATGCTCTATTGTACAGCAGATGACAAATAGCATCCTCAATAAAATAGTTCTGGTAGCTGTGCAAGTTTTTGTTGTGTTGTTTTTTCCCCACTGTAATCTGTCTTTTCACATTTAGGGCAAGTTTTTCTTACCTGTATGCACTGCACATGGGAGCTCTGCAATACTACTCCCTTGTGCCCTTCTGCAGAGAAGGTATCCACAGGCCTTGCCTGGGGTGAATGTAAGCAGGAGGAACAGAGCCTCTTTCTGCCATACAGCAGAGAAAGTCCTTGAATTCACCCCTTTTCTCCTCCCATCTCCAGCACTCTGACCGAGAGTGTTGAATTCAGAGCAGGAGAGAAGTTGTCGCGTTGTGAGACGTTACAGATCTAGGGCAGGTCACTTCTCATGGAGCAAAACCAGGTTCCTTCCTGCTGCTTTTCCGAGCCATGAAAAGGCATATATGCCTCCTTACTGGGAAGGATTGCAAAGCAGTACCTCGCCTTCCTTCAGCAGAGATGAGCCACTCTCCTATTGGATAAGGCATATTACTATATATCTGGGTATATTGAAGTTGAGGGAAAAATACATCTTTGACAGGAGCTATAGTGAATCATAGATATGTGTATATGTATAAAATGACTGTAGGAGCTCTGCAACTGGCAAGGACAAGAAAGTGTTCCTAAAAGAAAAATAACCAGCTTTCTACTTTGAGGACAGCAGGGGTTTTTCCCCTTTCCATGGAAGATTGGCTTCCCAGACTGGTAGCTACACACCAAGAATATTTGAAATAGAGCTCCTGATGCTCTTCACCCCATCCTAATTTCCACACAGACACGTATTTGCAAAGGGCAATATTGGCCTCTAATGGTACCATGAACTGTCTTTGTACAAGAAAAAGTACTTTTGTGTGAAGCTGAGTAAGGAATTTTTGTGGAATTACATGTTGAAAAGAGTTGGAGAAATGTGGTTGACTATCCTAAGAACAGACAAAGCAAATGTACCTGACATACATTCTCCTCCAAGTTGATGCCGTATTGCCCTGGCAAAAGTGTCCCAGAGTATGCAGATCATGACCTAGACCTAACTCTAGTTAAATAAAGGAGCTACAAGAAGCTACAAACTGAGGATCTGTATTAATGCATCCTGATTTCAGAATTAGTTCATTTGCTTTGGTGGGTTTTCATTCCATCCTTACTGCTTCTTTTAAAAGGTTGCTTATTTGGTGATGTATTTAATTTCAGTGCCTCAAATTTCTGTATGTTTGTGTGTCCACACTGTTAGTGTTTGTGGGAGTGTGCTTGAAAGTGGTGCTTTTAGTAACAAAAAATAGTCATATGTGTATAGATTCAGTCATTTACTGCCTTGTCCAAGGACTTAATTTGTTTCTGTTTCGTCAGGTGATCTTACTGACAATTGTCAAAAAGTTATTCAATAGCAGTCAGCATGCCTTTTACATATTTTCTTCCTGAAGCTTTATAGCCCATTTGAACTCAGAGAAATCATCTAGGAAACAGATCTCCAACAGAATGTTTTGAAAGCCTTCCTTAACCCTTTTAAGGACTTCATGTGTATATATATATTTATGTTTTGTGCTGTACTGTTCAGACTCTGCAAGGGATCGTGAATAATAATCATCTTGCTTAGCTGTGCACAGTATGGAGCACTGTACATACAGTCACACTGAGCCCAGTTATGCTGTAGTTCATGAGATACAAAGCTGATTCAATAATAATAATGTGGTTTATACTAGCCAAGTTCAATTTGTAATGCTTTGTACTGAGTAGAGTGTTACCTGATTAATCAGGTAACTAAATCAGAGGTGGGGCAGGCAAATGGCAATCTTCCTGGAAGGGCAGTTAACACTTGGTATGTTGCTCATCCCCTCCTTACTCCAAGGACAGGAATAGAAAAGCTTGTTGTACCCACCTCAACAATGACCTGAATGAACTGCAAGAAGAGGTAAGAGAATAACCAGTCAAAGACGACAACTCAGTTCATGGATTCTCCTGTGAAGCCTGACAAAAATGTTGCTGCAACAGTCACATACTGTCATTTGCTGGGAGGTGAACTAAGCCCCTGAACTTGTTTCAATGGCCAACTGAACAACTAATTGTCAGATGATGACTTTTGGTCACTAGCCATTTTGACGTTATGATAACAGAGATGAAGATTTGATGTTCCACTTCTACTATGTGGGTGGGCTTCATAAATGTCTCTGTGTGCAGTAGCTTTTGATCTTTTAGATTGTGATCCAAAGTCTACCAAAGTCAATGAAAAGACCAGCAACTTTAGACCTGTGTTTAGTAAATGTTAAATACCCTTTTCCAGGAAACTCTGTATCAAAAGGTAGTGAACTTCAAGTCCATGAATCATGGTCCTTCCACGAAATACGTGGTCCTTCTAGCTCTATGTTGTCTAGACTTTGGTGACCTAGAAAACAGCAAATCATGTTGCATCTCAGTAGCTCTGTTGAAACCTGTTGCTGATGAGTACCATACCCAGGTGTTCACAGAGTGGATTTTATCAAAAGCATCTGTTGTAATACTTAATCCATCCTTACTGATGGGCAGCCTTTTGAAGAGGAAGCTTCAGATGTTGTGCTTACTTTAGGGTGGAAGCAGATTTCTGTCCTCCCTTGCTCTGAAACCAACTTATTTCTAGGCAGTTCTGCAAGATTTGCCCCTTAACTTCACAATGGTTACATAATTAACTTGGAACAGAGTTAAGTGACTATCTCTAGTTTGAGGGTGTAGGTTTTTTTCGCACCCTTCTTTCATTTTTCTCAGCTGTTAGCACTGCACTGCATGACACACTCATGCAGTAGCCTTCCCAGTCTACAGCAGTCGAAGCTAACAGCTGTTCAGCAGCACAAATGAACCCCTTTATCTGCCCTGCGTAACCTTGTAACCCAAGGACAGATTCTAGACCCATATATTTAAATTATGTATACGTTCACCATTAGTTTTAGTTCATGTTTTCTTTAAATCCATCATGAAGTTACTTCAGTCATTCTGAATTTTCAGGGGCCCTGTTTCAAAATTAGCCTCCAAAAAGCCTCTCTGAAATTGTGCCCACTCTAGTCTTGAGACCAGTTCAGAGACTCTTTCTTACCACTTTCTTGCCACGTAGTATTCTCTCTACTCTTCCCATGACAAGGCAGATAAATTGATATTGATGCTACATAAGGGAGGTCAAGGGCACTTTAATTACCGTGGCCTGACTTGCCTGAATTCAGTCTTTCTGCTACTGGCCTCCCACAGAAGGTCCTGTTAAACTCTGTAGACATTCCCTTAATTCCATGAGCATCAGTGCAAGTTTTCTTCCTTTACTAAATTTTAATGAATAAGCAAGCCACCTAGAAAGTTTAATAACCTTTTACCATATGTTCAGAAACATGTGAAATATAACGATTGCTTAATGGACTGATACTCACTTGAAGTCAAGTTCTTTGACTACCATGATTTTAGAACTAAGAGTAGTTGACTTGTGTCTTCCACTGCAATAGACCTGATCCAGATCCTATCAAAGTCAACAGCGTTTTTTGTCGAACTTGTAAGATGTGGCTCGCACTCTGCTGAAGTTGCTCACAAGAATTTCAATTATTTTTATGCTTTTGAAAAATAAGCTCAGTCACAAGTAGTGGTACCTCCTTTATACCTGAATTTTCCTAGTGATAAAGAAGATTGATAGAGTGGATGTTGAATGAGGAGGGCCTATCTGCGGTTTAACTCACAACTGCAGAGTGATAGCAATGCCGTATTTCCTAAGAACTTTACCCTGCAACAGCTAGAGATAACTTATCAGAATAAACAACTATGGGACAAAGTTTCCATCTAGTAAGTCCATGCCAGCCAGGAATCTCAACATCTCTTATAAGGCAGCAAAATTAATTTTTCACTTCTGCACTTTTGTGCAATAGTTTTAACAAAGAATACTGGCCAGCTCCCTCTGTAAATTCATTAGAGAATTAAAGTTCATTGTATAACAATGGAAGGAAAGAGAAAATACTATTGTATTGTAATGCCTTTCTGCAGAATGAGTGGTGTTTAAAAAGTACTAGCCAGGGGGTTTCTTACAATCTTTTAGCAGTTTGATTTACATATCAGCAATGGTGGAGGATTAGGACAGGTTGTAATGAAACATGGTTTAATTTCTGCACTTTTGTTGTGGCATCAGTGCTCTAAATGTAGTGTGCTTTATTAAAAATACATGAGTACTGTTATTTGATATTTTAACTGGAGCAGTAGCTACATGTTCCAGTTTAGCTAAGTGTTTTAAATGCATAAAATAAACGTCAGACTGTCACCATACCTAGAAGTGGTTGTATATGCTTAACTGTGCAATTGTATTAATGTCAATCATGTGTATATTGTGCACATATTTAGACATGACCTTAACTCATTGCAAGATTCAGGCTTACATTAAAGCAGTAGTATTTATTTTTTTTTTTTTTTGCCTTTACTACTAGTTTAACAAGCAATAAGAAATGGTGGAGGGAAGATTCAAAGGTTATAGTCTATGCATGTTGAGGCCTGATTATGTACTGCACAACCTAGTGATGATCGCTTTCATGGAAATGCCTGAAAGAAAGTGCAGAGCAATTTGGGTAGAAGGAGTTCAGATATTTATGGAGTCTCCCTGTGTTGGCCTTATGGGTGCTGAGCAACTTGAACTTTTCCCACAGTGCTTAACTTCTTTACAACCTGCAGGTGTTAACTTAAGCAATTCAGCATTGTTGATTCTTGTGATCATGTTGTAAGTTCTTTATTAGTTGGTGTTTTTCCTGATATCCAAATCCTTCAGGCAGGTGAATCCATGAGAATTTCTCTTGGTAATCCTTTGTGCTAATAGGGGAGGAGGGAGTTAAAAAATGTGGCCAAGTACAGCTCTAAAGGTCAAACCAACAGAACACGTAACACCGAGAAACAACACTCTCATTTAAAAAAAGGAAAATCCATTATAAATATTTTCACTTACAGACTTGGCTTTTTCTAGATCTGATTTTTTGTTTTAATTGTTTTTTTTCCTGAATCAGTTGTTTCGGTTTCAGCTTGGGTCAAAGGTTTGGCAACTGTTTCCCCTCATTTTTATTTTAATTAGACTATCGCTTATTTTTATATTCTCTATTAAAAGAATATTAAAACCCTGCAGATTCTACAAGGTCTACTTTTCTGGTCAGTACAGAGTGCCTTCACATCACATCGCTTTTAATGGAAATTAATTGTATCACGCCTATAGACCTTGGAGCAATTTTGTAGATATTAGATTCTTAGACATCTGTGGTGTTTTATTATTGATTAAAAAATGAGAGGAAATCTTATGGCTTAAGACCTTGTGCTGGGATTTATGAATTACTTTTTTTCCTATGTGACCCTTGGCAGGTCATTGAATCTGTCTTTCAGTTTTCCATCCGTGAAGCAGGGAATAATGATGATTTTCTGCTGCTGCTCTTTGTCTATCATGCCTACTTAAATAGTTTGCTCTTTGGAATAGGCCTTGTTACTTGCTAGTGCAAAGAAATCTCATTCTGAGTTAGGATCTGGAGCTGCAATACAAATAATTAATATCAGCATTAAACAGTCAAAGGTACATCCAAGATGCATTTGGCCTGAGGCCCACACAGTTCTTAAAATGATGGATTTTTAATTGATTATTTGGAATGAGACCTTTTCTCAGACTAGCTAAATTGCTTAAGACCCACGCACGCTAGCTATATTTAGAGGCGAGGAGGTGGCAGAGTAATTCTTAAAGTGCTGTGTTTCTAATAACCCAGGTGAGTGACAGTCTGTGAGTGCTGCCTCTTTTAAAACAAACATGACTCACAGCCCCCAGGCGGCAAGCATGTGCAGGTTAGAAATTGTATTGAACTGTCCACATTCAAGAAACAATGAAATACAGCCATAATCATAAACATTTAATTTAATAATTTCAGGTTAGTACAAGAGGGTAGGTGTACTCATGGCTTGGTATCTATAATAGCAAAATGCAAAAAGGCTGTGTAAAATCGGGGCAGAGGGGGTTAAGGTGAGTCTGGAGTAAACATGGCAATATTTTCATCCCACGGCACACCCTGATGCTTTCAGAAAGCAGACATGTAAGAACATCAGACATTGGTAAGAATTCTGCAGAAACTACATCTTTACAAGAATAAGATTATCTCCAGTGTCCAAGTCAAAGGCAAAATGTAAATGGCGTTCTAGATGCATTGATATTTAATTCTCATTGAAACAGACTCCACACACACATGGCTGTTTCCCAGGTATTTCTTGTCCCAAACAATTACTAGCACCTATGAATGATCTTTCTGTCTCTCAGAGACCATACATGGTGAAATGAAGCTATGCCCTTAGAAACTGCCAGGGAGGTGCAAGGGAGTGAGTACCACCCTAGCCTTTTCACAGCTCTGACCAAAGCTAAAAATAAGCAGCAAAACAGGGAGAAGCCAGTTTCCCAGTGGGAGAAGAACACTGCTGTCATCGTGAAAGATGTGTTATGTCACTTGTGCTCCTGGGGACAATGGGTCCAAGTGATTCTTACTTTGTGTCCTAAGCTTGTCACTGACCTTGGCACCCAGCCACGTTGCGCTGTTTTCTGTGAGATTACCCAAGGCAAGCTCATCTCTGGGAATATAAAACTATTGCCAGGAACTCCCACTGATGCAACAACGTTCTTTCATCACAAGCTGCAAAGTTAAAAGCACATTTTAGTCTTAAATGCAATAACAACCCTTGGCCAGGCTCTGGAATAGCTGCATCTTTTCACAGCAGATTCTCATTAAAGAACTTAATGGCTACATGAAAAATGAAACCAGTTCTAACTACTTACCTTCTTAAGGTAGTTTCACTAGAAATTAGATATGGTTCTTCTTCCCCCAAATCATTGCCTCTTTTTTAATAAATCATGTTTTATTCCCAAGAATTTGTATTGGGTGAACATGAAGCAACATTTTTGTGTAGCCAGTTAGTGCAGCGCATGTAACAGCACTGAAAACAAGTTAGGTCGAAGATGCATTGTAAAGACTTTGAGCCAGAGTTTCCTCACCTCCTTGCTTCCTTTAGAGCAAACACAATACTGATTTTTTATTTGCCTCCTAGGGCTGTTTCTCATCATTGAAGCCAGCGACAGTTGGAGAGCTAGGCATAACACCTGCTTAACAGCAAGTGCACACCCAGCTCTGCTACTGCTAATGAGAATTCCTCATGTCAAAAAATCAGGTAAACATTACTCAGTGGTTTTGCACCAGACTAGGAACCTGTGCACTTCAAAACATCTTCTTCATGTGGACTTGAGGGAGCTTGACAGCCCTGGAAAATAAAAGACCCAGCACCATGCAGCAAGGAGTTGGTAATAGAAGATGTTCAGTGTCCTCCTACCTATCTGCAAACATGCCTTCAACTCTGACCCACTTTCCCGCGTGGTCTCATGTAATTCTTCCTCTTTTTAAGATTTGCATGTGTAAATAACTGAATAATACTTATATATAATCTCCTCCTTCAATATAAATAGGCTGCCAAGCTCTGAAGCTACCAGGGTGTACTAGATATGAGGTTCATCTGGTTCCTGGGGGTTTTATACAAGCTAAGATCAGCTTAATGAAAGTATGGGAAGACTGAGAATGAGTAATATCTGCAATGTGTAGTGCTTTATGTAATACCTCTTTAAATGGCAGTATTTCGTTCAAGCTATTGCCTAAGATTCAGATTCTGTTCTTCTTTCAGAAGTTCCTTTATTTCCACACCAGTACAGTTTAACTATTTATTTACAACTAACCAAACTGAACTACTCATTGTCATCGTCAGTTTAGGCTGGTCAGTTTACGGTTGGTAAATGTCTGAAGTATAAAATTTAACATCTTTTCCAAACATTTGTTCCTCAAAATCATAATTCTATGTATAAATTTCATTGTCTGCGTAAATATCCAGTCCCTTCTTGTATCTTGTCAAGTTTGTGGCTTCCAAGACAAATTAATTTCAAAGTCCAATTATATGCTGAGTAAAAAAGTTTTATTTTTCCAGGGCTGAATTTTATTCTTCCTAATGGCATTGAATTGAATTTGTCTTTTGATTCTGTATTATGACAC
This sequence comes from Falco naumanni, assembly GCF_017639655.2. Classification (NCBI taxonomy): domain Eukaryota; kingdom Metazoa; phylum Chordata; class Aves; order Falconiformes; family Falconidae; genus Falco; species Falco naumanni. Next base: position 21,676,381 of record NC_054058.1, read on the forward strand.
TGTGAGAAAATAAGCTCCCTATATCTTAGCTACTGATACACACTTTCAGGATTATCTGTTTTATAAAGGGCAGTGTTATTATCCTTATTTAAATAAGAGGCAACAGTTTCAGGGATAGATGCAGTGATTAACAGATGAATCATACATTTTGAGTTAATATTCTTGGGGTTTTTTTCCTTTCTAAATATTTGCTGCTATCACAACCAACTTCCAAGAAAGGCTTTCATCCGCTGCCTGTGACCCCACAACCCCCTTCCCCCTGCTTTACCTGCCATAGTGAGCCCTTCTCTTCCAACCACACTGACTCCAAAGTCCAATAGAAGCAGTGGAAGATTCCCATTGATTGCAGAAAGCCTGCAATCAGGTCATGGTGACGTGCAGTGTTAAAGGGACAGGTTTTTTGGTTTGTTTTGTTATGTTTGATTTTTGGTTTTTGGTTTTTTTTTTTCCTCCTTCTAACTTAGCCTGGGAAGATTTGGTGCCGTTTCCAAACTGCTCCAGTCTCTCTGCCCAGGATTTAGTTTTATTAATGTATGTAGAAAAAGTATAATACATGAGGTGATCTTTTCTCCTAAACCCAAGTTTGTTTCAGTGTCTGTTTATTCTCTTTAAGTTTCTACTTAATAGGCTGTTACCCTGAGTTGTAGCTTCTGTTTCCTACAAGAACTAACTTGCCTCATTTGTCTGCCCCCATGATACAGGACTTTTCTCCTGAAATCGTATCCCATACAAGCCATTAGTCTCATCAGTCTGACTCCTGAGGAAGCTGATAAATCAACAGTAATCCAAACTCCAGCCTCCCATCAAGTGCCAGCCTATGTCAAAGGGCATGCTGTTCTGTGTAATGAGCTCTGCCCTGGGAGGACAGAGAAAATACAGCTTGATAGTTGATGAACGTTTGAGATTCTTTCTCCTTCTGAGCAGGATTGTGATTTTCCCACATTTCAGTAAAATACTTAAAAGCTAATTTAGTCAGTGTGGTGGTGGTGGTTAGATGTGCATGCTTGACCACTAAAAACTGAACTGGCAAGCTACACGCTCCTTTCTCCTTAAAGTCACTTAAGAGAAGGGGAAATGATTATCTAGAGTGAGCTGTCAACCCTTATGCCAGCTTTCCTCCTGATATGATTTATAAAACAGCTAAGATAACCTCTGGGGGGGAGCTTTGCAATGGAAATAGCAAGTGATTCTTATTCTAATGAACATAACACTGTCACAAGTTTAAAGTTCAAATCTGAGGTACGAAGGTTTGGGGGGGAAAAAAGAGCCCGTAAAATATGAATGTGACAGCATATGTGTTCCTTGCCTGCACAGTGTATGAAACAGGAGAAATAGGCAAACTTTATTTTTCTAATGAGGTTTAAAATATTTTTCAGTCTTTATCAGACAGAAATTCCTCAATACTGGTTGGTTTTTTTGTTGCAGGTTTTGGGGTTTTTTTTGCTTCACGCTCTCCTCAGTTGAGACAAGGCATTTTTCTCAGAGTAAGTTTGTGCCTTTGGTCCTTCAGCATTGCAAAATGTCCTGTCACAATTGGCACTCATTAAATAAGCCTTTGTTGGTAGCTGCAGCCAACAGGCAGAAGGCTGAATGGACTACAGGAATTTAAACTCCTGGAGGAGGCTTGTCCTGATCAGCATTTAGAATCACCAAATGAGGATTTATTGGAGAACTTATTTCTTCCCATTCTGTTAAAAAAAAAGAAAAAAAAAAAAAAAAAAAAAAAAGGAAAAAGAAAGAATCCCATTACTAGGTATCTGACAGCTTTCACTGATATCTAGCCTACTTCAGAACTGCTTTAAAAATAAAAACAGACCCCTTCCTAGAAACTGTTACATGAAAGAAAAAAAAATAGAAACTGTATAAATCAATGGCAGGTTAACCTGCCCCTGAACTTACCCAGCATATTTCCTATGTTAAGAGCTGTGTGAATGCAATTTAGATAGTCAGTGAACCATAGTGTCTGTAGGTTTGCTGAGGCTGATAACTCTTCAATGTCTGGTCAGTATCTTTCTGTCTCAAGGCTAGAGTTGCACCAGATCCTTGCTATCAGCTGAAGTAGAAAGAGCCAGCTGAGTAGAAAAGGATAGTGAGCTAAAAGTTTAATAAATCTGTAAAAACACTTACATTAATTCTGCTTATTAACCTCACTTTCTGAAGTTGTATTTCACTTTAAAGCCTTGTTTTAGTCATAAGCTCACATGTTGTACTAGCTTCTGGGTGCACTCTCAGATTGGATATGGTGTGTTGATGCCTCATGGGGTTCAAGAATTTTGTGTTGGTCTCTTCCTCAATAGCCCAGCCACCCCCATCCAGGTACAGAAGGGAACAACATGCATGTGGCAAGCTCCTGCTCAGTGGAAACATGAAACTTTTTGGTGGGACACCAATGGAGTGCTTATGTCCTAGAAGCAATATTAAATGTGTCAGAAACCCCAAAAATCCCTTCTGCTCATTTAGTATGGTTCATGTGAGTTATACAGAATGTATTCACAGCTAGCAGCAATATGTTCCACTGCCGTGCGCTTGCTTGCTGTGGAGTCCTGCCATGCTGAAGTTCCATAACTAGCAGCAATATTAATTTAATCCCACTTATTTCTCCTTCTCACACAAAAACTGTGTACTTACAAAAAGGTGCTGGATAGCCTGGAGACAGAGTTAAAAAAGAGGAAGTGCAAAACTAAGTCATGTTTTCCAATGTGGCATATGACTGCAGCTCACTTTACTGTATTGTGAAAAACAGAATATAGCCTAAACTACTTTCAAAAAAACAAAACCATGCTTGAGCAGTATTTTCTTAAGCCTTATCTGCTTAAGTAACTAACTAGCAGGACAGATGGTAGATAAAAGAAAGCTGGATTTCCAGGGAACCCAAACGTCCCCTTGGAATTTTTGCAAAAACAAAAAAAAAATGGAAAATGAACAGACCTCATCATACTCCAGCTGTTCCCAAAACACTACCACAGCATTAGGAGGCTCATATTTACTCTGTGAACCTGACTGCATATGGGATGTACCTGACATTCAGGGAGCAGCAGCCAGGTGACAAGTCGTTCTGTGGCACAAAATGCACACTGAATGGGGACAATGTAGCTTAATATTTCTTTCCTCAGTAATGTCTCCTGAGATATGATCAGTGCAGATTTGGATTAGGGAATGCAAAAGCTCAGTATCACAGCTTGTTGAAAAAATCAGGAAGACGATGGAAATTCTGTCTTTGTTTTTCAGCAAAGTTTGAATTTCCACAGGGGAAATAAAATCAGTAATTCCTGATAAATACAAAGCTTACTATTAAAAAACTTTGACAGTAATTAAAAATAATCAGCCTCTCTGTTTTCCATTAGCAGGTGTCTGAGGCCTAGTTGGAACTCTTATTGGCACAGATAGATACTAAATACAGTATTTTGCCATCATCATGGGATGATTTATCTATGGAATATAATTTTTTACACAGCCGTTATACCTCAAGTGGTAAATAAGGCTTTGTCTGTGCTCCAAAATTGTGCCACTCTAAATATACCGCCGTAGTTAAAGGAACACAACCCACTGGTGGTTGTTACAGCCTTGTAAAACAGCATTCAGTCATGTAGTCATCCCTGTACGGCGAGGGGAGCATATCCGTGGTGATTTTGTACTGCAGTGCACACTGAAATTTTTATTGGTGTTATGCTAACAGCTAAAAGAAAAAACGCAACTGAAACGTTACGCTGGGAAAAGTCTTGAGTGCAGATAAGGCTCAAATCAGAAAGATTGTGAGCAACTTCAGGTACAAGCCACATCTTCCTGTGGCTAAGGGTAACGGTAGCACATTATGGGCTGTATTAAATATCATTAACAATGACAAGAGTGTGGCAAAAACATTTCACTGAGGCAGGAAAATATAAGGTTTCTGGCAGTAGCATCAGGAGCCTTACCACTGAGCACAGAAGAATTTCTCAGAATCCAACTCTTGTGCTGAATATGTCAGAAATCACAGTATCACCATGTTACAAAGCCACTCCTGAGAACTGAACAGAAGTCTGCCATTGTAAAAAATTGCTAAACATCTTGCAATACTTGGAGTGTAGCATTTGTTTCCTAATTTCAAATAGGCAGTAAAAAACAATTAATTCCAAAGGTTTCTCATAAGGATTACAGCTGGGTAAGGCTTTTTTTAATGCCTGATTTTGGAAAAATCAGATTCACGTCATTTAATTGTCTTTTTGCAAAGCAAAGCAATTTAGAGAACATCTAGCTGAAAAAATTCTGTGGATTCAGGACAGAAGTTATTGTCCCAACAAGACAGACATCAACATAATGCTCAGTACTAGTGACAGAAAGGCTTTAAACCCTGTGCCCCACACATCAAGCACATGATCTGTTGGATGCCTTGGAAAGGCTTCTGTTTTTCCCCCTCCCATGTTAAATCGGGAATAGCTTTTATTTCATCCTTATGTAAGTAGAGTCATTATTTTGGATTTTGGTTTCCTCTGAACTTATTTAGGATTCTTTATTTCTGTGTTTGGTCCTGCTGTTGATTTGCAAGGAAGCCACAACTTCTCTGTATCATACATTCTCTGCATCATCATTCTCTGTATATCCATCTCCAATGTGGCAAATAACATTCCCTGCCTATCTGACAGAAACGTGCCAGACTTAACTAGCAACAGATGACGTTTTCAGAAGTGGCTAGTTAGAGACACCCTGTGAAATGAGGCTCTTGAAGACTATCAGGCTGAGCCTCTGGATACACATTCACACTGAAAAGTTCACAAGAAGTTGTTGAAAAACAGTTGGTGCTCTGATAAGATGCATTTTAAACACACTATTATGAATCATAGCAAATATATTAATGGCTATTTTCATACACATATTCTGAAAACTAACTCTTTCCCTTATTCAATGCCAAAGACTTGAAGTCCTGCCTACTCTTCATTGATATATTCCATTTTCTCTCACAAAGAAGGGCAGACTCTGCCAGACCTAGGCTATCTGCAAGATCCAGAGGTGAAACACACTATGGACTATGAGAAGAAAGAAGTTTTTAAAACTTGACTAAGAGTCAAGCTTAGATCTTGCTCAGGATTTTACAACTTCGTGAAAGCATGCTTGAGAGACTGCCAAAATTTTTCATTGTTAAAAAAATATGTATCATAAATTCATCACCAAACTGGAAGCAGCAGCCACTTGTACAGCACACACAAGTTCTATACAGCTGTTTTCATGATGGATATCTTGCTTGCTGACCTGATTTCAACTGGTGTCAACTCAACACAACACTGTAAACTTCTCTGGATGATTAGAAAACATTCCTCTGAAGTATGTGAACAAACATAAGCTGCAAACACTGTGCATTGGAGATTTGCCTTACCAATGTAGCATCTGTGCAGTGGGACTAAATAACTATGCTATTTTTTTTTCCATCTTCTGCCTGAATATTAACAGTTAGTTGCAATCATATTAAACGTCTCCCTGCCATTTTTTTTTCAGTAGGAAGCATGATTCTTTTTCTCTTGGAAGGAGCCAGCCCAAGCTACGTGCTCAATCAACCATAAGTAAACGTGAGAACCGGTCTGAATTCAGTGTTTGTTTTGATGTACTGTGGAATGGTAGTCTGGGAGACATAAACTCATTGCAAGTCTTCCATGGAATGTGAACTTGAAATTATGGAAAGGCACTGGAACCAAAGGTGCCCTCCTTCTCCCTTGAAACAATTGCCAAACATGCTAAATATGTGGCTGTATTTAGCAACTATATATTCCTCTCAGATCTCAGTTTTGTATGCCCTGGAAGGATTGTCGGATCTGTAGCACCTGCATCTTCAGAAGATTCGCTTTGCAGACCATGCTCCATTCCCTCCTTGCTCCTAAGCATGCACCAAAGTGCAGGCAGCAACTACATAAATTTTTGCTGGTTTCAGTGCTTCTGGCCATCAGAAGCTGCTGGGGCTCTGGGCACTGGAACACGAAGGAGGAAAACTCCATTTCCCAACTGTCTCAGCTAGCCCGCAGTGTAGAGGGGGGTTAAAAAAATAATAATTCAACCTCATAGAGTTAGTCAGTATTTCAAAATTGTGTTTGTGGCAGATTTAGAAGAAGACTCCCAACATTTTTAAGTTCTCAGTGATGGAAACAACCATGCTGGTGTGTTACAGATGTTCCAAAGTCCAGCTGTTGGCCTGGGGATCCCAGCCCTGGCAGATGAGATGTAGGCTCTGGAGTGTTTGTCACTCCTGGCTTGAAGGCAGTCCAGCCAGCAGGCTGCTTGGGAGTGGTGGACAACAAGGCAGGCAAGTCTTGCATGAGTCTGGCCTCACAATCATGAATCTGCTGGTTTTTTGCTAATCTAGACCCATATAGTATAATTGTTTGATTTTTAAAGAACTGGCCTATTCTAAGAAAAATAAATTCTCACCAGCTTCTGGCTTTTTACATCTCTCTTTATCTCTCCATCCTCCTCAAAGAAAAGGCAGTGAAACTGTAGACAGGGAGAATGAAGAAAAAGGCAGTGATAACAGAAAGGAGGATGGGAACAGGCTGAAGAGGAATAACGATACAGAAATCTCAGTTGCTGCTGCTCTCTGCAGAGGAATAACAAGAGTGTGCAGGTATAGAAAAAGGTAAATAAAAGCCAGGTTAAATTGGAGATAAGTAAAAATAGTAGCAGGGCAGGGGAAGGGAAAGGATGTGGTGAAATTATAGCAAAGGAAGAAAGGTGGAGACTGGAAGGAAAAGGTGGAAGCTTTTTTTTCCCCCTTAGCTTAGCACTTGGACTTGGTAGCAGTCTGCAGGCCCACCCCTCTACCTCGTCCACTCCATGCTTTCTACACTCTGCAAAAAATAAAGATGAGTTTTACAGAAATTCTCATTTCACAGCAATTATCACCAGAGTAAATCCATCCTGTACTTTGAGGTTATTAACAAATTTAATTTTTTTAATTAAAGGCTATTCACAATACAGGAGAAAAGAAAGAAAAAAAAAAAGACTGAACAATTTGCACAGGTCATCCAAATTTTAAACATGTACTTGTCTTACATTCTTACTGTTCTCTCAGGTATGTTTGTGGTATTTTGTTTGGGAAAGTGGACTGAAGGGAATTCTGTATAGCAGATAGAGAGATATCATGGTAGTAAAAATTAATTATAGTCTTTACTAAAACTCTGCAAGGTGGTAAGATATCAGTTCCTTTTATATGTGTATGGACTGGTTTCTTGGGCCACTTCCAGACTTTCTTCTGTTACAGCCTGAGGTCTTCCCTCCAGAATTGATGCCCACTGTCACACATGGAGAAAGGCAAGCATTTGGTGATATGGCTGTATCATTGTTAAACAATGTTGCCTGTTGTAGAGGAATGAAGGTGGGTTAATTAGCATTGATAATATACAGCTGTGGGCTGGCTTCAGGGGCAGCGGGTTGGCCGATGTAGACAAGGTGCAGCTGTGGCTGGTTCTGTTAAGTGGTTGAGAGCCGATGAAGGGAGAGCGGCTGAGGAAGAAGCAGAGAGAGGAAGGAGCAAGAGGAAAGAGAATGCATGTGCTGGGTGAGGACAGACAAGGAGAAGGTAGCAGAGTGACTGTATGAAGAATATGCTGGTATGAGATGGTAAAAGACCTTGTTGCAGCTTGATAGTTTGGAGAGTGCTGCGACAGCCTGTGTGGTCCCCTTGTGCATCGCTTGGCACTTAGGCTTCTCCTTCTCCATTGCAACTTGGCCGGAGGAGCTGGTTGAGGAAATCAGGGTGACCCTTGGTTTGCATTCTCCAGGTTCTGCAAAATCTGGTTTGCGTTTCTCCACATTCATCTGTTATGCTGCAAATACAATTACTTGATGTATGTCTCGCTAAGAGATTTCATATCTAAGATCTTCAAAAAGTCTGTCAAGGAGAAAGTGATAGGGAGGAAAGCTGAGAAACTCAAATGTGGTTTTAGGCCAGAGTGTAGTATGAATGTGACAAAACTGTACTGATGTACAAATGCTTATGTATCTAATTGCAAAATGTGAGCACCTAATACCAGGTTTATTTCGTTATTATTCCCTCTCTGTCTTTCTTTTTGAGTTTAGCCTTTCTTCCTGTGACAGTATCAATTCTTTTTCGATAGTGTCTTGCATCCCATTCTTTTTCATCTCTTTTTCAATACTACCCTTTTCTCTGCTAAATCATCAAAGATATTTTTGTTCTTTTACCTATTGTGGCAGAGTCTGTAAACACAATCTTAGAAAGAGAATTTCTAAGTGTAAGCATTTGTGATGCATTTGCACTAAAAGCTTTGAATTGCTATCTTTGATAAAGCTATTTGGTCTGATTACATTGTTTTGGAATCGCACATTCAAGCACACTTCCTTGAAAAAATGATTTTTTCAATGTGTATTATATTGCATGTATCAAAATGGAGGAGGATTATTTTTAAATACTGTGTAATCCATGTAAGCAATCGTATTTCTATCCTGAAATTCACACACCAGTTAAGATTGAAATTTGAAGTCCAGTTTTTAAAAAACAACAACTCTTAATCTTAAAGATGCATAAAATATAAACAAAGTTAATAATAATTATTCCGGTTTTCAATCTTTTAAACTGTTTCCATACTTCAAAGACTTCATGGATGGATATTGCAGGCTGTTCTTATATTGAACATGACAAGCATTCTGCAGAAGCACTGAATAGCAGGTGTAACAGCCATTGATGGTTGCAGTGTATTTAAAGCAGGAATTGAAAATATTTCTGAATACAAATTCAGATCTCATAGACTGGAGTTTAGGTGGGAGTAACTATACTTTTGGAAATTCAGTGATGTCTTTAAACTGCCATAAGTAGCCATGAAAAAGTGTTCATGTCATCAAATAGCAGAGATCCAGAAGTACGGCCAGCTATAAAGTTACATGATGTATTGATCTCAGCATTTGAGGCATGGGCAAGGCTTCCCTTCATAAACCTTTGCAGCTGAAGACATCACTACCCTGGGACAGACATCACACCACCCACCAGTCCCAGTGGAAAGGATTATGTAATCCTTCTTCAATCTGTTTCAGTCAAAATCAGTCCGGTTAAACAGTAACTGAAGTTGAAAAAGTTAATCCACTATGTTTAAATTGAAGTTAATTATCCGGGTTTTTTTCACCTGCCGTGTTCAATGGCAAGACATACAGAGAAATTAAATATAGATGCTACCCACACTTACACATTAACAAAACATATTTCCTTACTCACATCATCAGTGTAAGCCATTGAACACACTCAGTTTCATAATGTCTATTGATTTTCAAAAGCACCTTCCTGATGGAGCTGAGCACCCTCTTCTCAGAGTGCCAGTGGGCCTTTAAAGTCATGCTTCTGCAGTAATGATTCCTTAGCCATGTTCTCAAAAATATATTTTTTTTATACCAATGTACAGATTTTACTCTCTACTAAGTTGGTCTCTTGTGTCCTTCTCCTTTTTCTGTGTATTGATGGTTTTAAAACAATGAACTGAACTGCTTTTAATGAAAAAGCGTGCTTTGTTTGCAATTATAGTTGAATCCCTTAAAACATGTAAGACACTATCTTGTCTCTAGTAATAAATCTGTAGAGTACATGCTGCCTTATCAGATTTAAAGACAACTCAGGGTACTTTATTATAAGCTGTACAGTGGTTTAATACTGCGTTTTACTCCAGCTAACGAAAGTCAGAGAGAAAATGAGTGAATCCAAGGTTTCCTTCTCTTTTTGCCTGCGTGTGGTTACTTAACCTCTCCATTGCATCTCTTTAAAGGACTGTAGGAAGAAAGTACTAGATGGATTCAGTGACAATATTTTACTACAGCATTAGTGAAACTCAGAAATTGGCTGAGGAGTTGGGTTGTCTGAAATGTGGAGGTATCGGTGCCAGAAGATTGGTGTCTGACTACATTCCACGCCTTTCTTTAGGCACCAGGCAGCCATAGCTCTTGCGGATTGATGTGAAGGCTGGATGAAGAAGATGCTGAGCACTTCTGATAAGGCAGGCCACAGCTGCTCTGAGACTCGTATCTGGACCAAGGATTCTGCCCTTTGCTAAGGTTTCTCTGTGCTCCTGGATTAACATTTGGAGGCTGTAAAAATCCTAGAGGAGGATATGGTGAGAGCTAAGCCTCTGTGTAACACCTTTCTCAAACTCTGGTACAAGGGTACTGGGAAAAGGAACAACAAGGAGGAGAAGATGGAGAGTTTATGGGCCACACCACTGACTGAGAATTATATGCTGTCCCCAGCACTGGCTGACTTCCTTGGAAATTAAAGCAAGCAGTTTATGAGACCTGCTGCTTCGCACAGACTGTGCTTTCAGAAGCTGTGCATGGAATTCCCCAGAATTATTACTAAAATGTTGACTGTTTTTCATCTGCATTTGAAAATCAGACTTCAGAAGAGCTGATTGGAACAACATGTGTACAGGTACGTCTGCAGACCAGTATGCTTCAAACAGCCGTATAATGAGGGTGGCCCTTAGTCATTTTTGTGGTCTCACTATGCCATACAGGGAGAAGACGAGCAGAAAGAAGGCTGATTATTACAATGCATGTACATCTACATGTAAAAATGTGGAAGTAACATGATACAATCCTCCTCAGCAAGCAGGGAAGTTCCTAATGGCCTGCTTATTTCAAGTTACGGATGACACTCATTCCCAGGGGTTTTAGATCTGGAATTCTTACTCAGGTTCATCTTTCTTCACAAAGATTTCAAAAGACTGGACAAAATAAAGCAAGAGTTCAACCTGGATTGTATTGGTTTAGTATCCTAAGAGATATTTGGTTTCTTATTTCCATAATCAAAACTAAACTGCAGTTTCATATTTACCCTTCCTTAAGCTGGATTAGATCCTAGCAGTAGCATTTTGTACTACTTGTAGCTTGCTAATTCAGTGTGCTGGGACACCAGTCAAAGGTCATTACAATAGTTAGATGCAGGTGACGTAGATGCCCTAGTGTAGTTATGTGCTAAGAGAATAAAAGAAGCAACATGTGGCTTCTCACTTTGGAAGAAGCGTGTGGCTTCTACATTAAATGTCAAATATAAGAGAAAGCTTAAAAAAGTGCCTGCACTTGGGAAATCACAGCAGGATCCAAACTTACACGGACCTGTTCAGACTTACGGTTTCAGTTCAGATCCATGTCTAGAAGATATATCCCGAAACCCTTAGTGAAAAAAAAAAAAAATAATCTTGTTTGGATCATGCTTGGTACAAAATTTCAACCTGCCTTTTTTTAATTTACTGCAAGAATAAGAGCTAATTTTGAAACAGTTCTACTGTACATATCCCCACATTAGGAGTGCAACTTCAGTTTCACTCCTTTTAGGCAAATTGCTGACAATAGAGGACGTTGTACCCAGTACTCCAGACATCCCCTCAACAGTGCCGAGGAGAATGGAAGGATCACTGACCACCCTTGACCTGCTGGCAATATTGACATCTTTCATAAAGACCAAAAACTCCATTAAAAACCAATTTTAATGAGAAAATATTGGCCATTACAGGAGGGGCATTTTCAATTCTGCCAGTTTCTCCCTCAATCAAGCCACACAAGAAACTGTAGACAGGGTCTATAGTAATTCACATAGTTTTCAGCTTGTGGATATTCAAGCTTCCAGATGAATAAATAAAGTTATGTCACACTCTTTCCTGTACCAGTATACAAGGCAGAGATGTGTTTGAACAGATGAGGGAAATAAAAAATGCTTCAAGATGATTATCTGAAATTTTCTGTTATCAACTTTTACACGATCATCTGTTTATGAGAGTTTTATATGGACAGATGATCTAGGTTTCATGTGATCATTGGCCCATGCCATGAAATCTGTGAAATTCTAAATATTATTTTGTGGATAAACCTGAAAACTTTGAAGTGTTTCTTTACCCTGTGTTAAAGGATGCTCTGCTGGGTCTAGCATTCTGCTCTCATTTTCTACCATTCTACATCCAATGAGCCACAGTGTGCTTTTCTCAGATAGTCCTTTCTCACTCCCGTCTGTTGAGGACAATCTATTTTATGGATATAATTAACTATTCATTGACACAGAGCCTTGAATTTGCCTCTCCCCAAATTCCAGAAGAGCAGCCCTCATCTCTAGGTTACAAAGTCAGCTTCCCTACAGCTCATAAAGCTTTACACAATGTGTTACAGCTCCAGCAGGAGAGATTAAGAGGCTATCTGGGCACTGCAGTGGTTGGAAAGCTCTTCAGTGAGGTGGGAGATCTGCTGTCAATCCCCTTTTCTGATGAATATTTGCTTCTAAAAAAGATGCTGACATCTTTCCTGGCTTCTCTGGAACCAGTTATGTCGGATCAGGGATGAATTTAGAGCAGAAACTGCAGAAACTCTGCCATCACACAGTACTTATATATGTATTTTAGAATACTAACCACAGTCTACTAAATGGACTTGAATATAAATGAACTGTCACTATGGGAGAATAGTTGAAATCATCTTGGATATACAGATAATATTGTCTCAACTGTGAACCCTGCTTTAGAATCTCATTTCAGTCTCTACCTAAAAATCTATATGTCAAAAGAAAATATCCTGAGTGCCATCTACAAACTATAACATGACACAAAAAAAGCCATCTTTCTGTATGATAGAGCTACTTCTAATTTTCCCATTAGACCAAACGACATCATAAAGAATATCTGCCAACAACATGATATAAAACCATACCATGCATCATGAAAAATAATTGCAATTCAATTACTCCTGAATTATAAAACCGTCAGCTAGGTGCAATAAGACAAAAGCCTTAAAACATATGAAAAACTGCTTAGCATAGATAATTATATATGTTTGAACAAAATCCCCAAAATAAAACATGTGCGGTTTGAAGGAACAGGGTAATTGTGCCAAAATAATTCTCATTTATAGCAAAGGTTGGAGGATCAGCAATTTTAAAACCATCTCCCTGAAAAAAAATTATAAAAGTAAATTAGCAAACCTTTCTTACTCATAAAGGGCATACCCAGCAACTGGGCAAGAAACTGGGGGGGGTTTGTCCTCTATCATCTTCTTACTTAGATTCTGCTTTGGCAAAGTATTTACTGTTGCTGCTCAGAATCACAGCATGGTTAAGGTTGATGGGCATCTCTGGCAATTGCCTAGTCCACCCCCCCTACTCAAAGCAGAGTCACCTACAGCAGGTTGCTCAGTGCTGTGTCCAGTTGTTTTTGAGTATCTCCAAGAATGAAGACTCCACAACCTCTCTGGGCAACCTTTTTCCAGTGTTGAAAACCCCAGAAGTTTTTCATTATGTTTAAATTGAGTTCCCTGTGCTTCAGTTTGCACCATTGCCTCCTGTCCTGTAAATGGGCACAAATGAACAAACCCTGGCTCCATTGTCTTTGCACCCTCCTTTTAGGTATTTATATAGATGATCCCCCTGAGCCTTGCTTCAAGTCCCCTCGTCTTCATGGCCCTTCACTGGATGTGCTCCAGTATGTCCATGTCTTGTACTTTCTTGTACTTACACTTGCTTAGGTGCTGTGGAAAAAGCTATGGAAATTTTACTTCCTGTCAGTTCTGTGCTTTAGCCACACTCCCTGCTTGAATAGGAGAAAGAGAGAGAAAACGAAGTACACTGGGGAAAAGTAGAACTCAGGGAGAAATGGCTACAGAAGTCTTTATAGGACAACAGAAGAGGTCCTGTCTGCACTCTCCACTGGGGCCTCTTGGGCATTCTTAAGAGAGGGGTTTGATTCTCTTTCTTGATATGTTACCTTTTGGCACAATGAAGAAGAAAATGGCTTTCCCACATAATTTTTAATTATGACTACACAAGTTAAAAACAAATATACTTCTTAAAATACAGCTTTTCCCCAAAGTCTCGCCCTGGTCTTCAGTTTTCACAAACGCAAGTTGTCATGGAACAAGACAGATATTACATCTATCCTGCAGCAAGGCAGAGCTGGGCTAAGGTTTGTGGTCACATCTGGCTAAACTGTGGAAGATTTTGCAAGAATACTTACCAAATACTTACCGAAGGGAGAATAAATTTTTCAAACACAATGTGGTACCGTAGTCCCAATACTTACCAAAGAATTTCTTATATAATCAGTAATTTTAATAACTAGTTATTTCATAGATGCTATTTTTCAGTCTTCAGATTGTATTTTTATAATATTTAATAGATCTGTATAAAATGTAGAAGAATTTTATTTGAATAGATTTGCTAATTAACAGATTTTACAAATAAGCTTTCTCAACATCCTGATGACTACGTTTCGGTTTCTTAATTGACCTTTTACATGATTCGCAGTGCACTTGGGGGTTTTTGTGTCTTTGTTCTTCTGGTAGGTAGTCAGAGAAATAGTCAGCATTTTTACTGATGCCAATGAAGTTTTCCAGAAGCATCAGATTCAGGTTTCAGATGCTGTGAACTCCAGAAGCACCGTCATACCCTGTCCCAGTTCTGATTCAAGGCTATCTGCACAGCAGCCAGTGTACTCTGAGACTGTAGTGACAGGCAGTGCAGAAATTGCTAAAACGGTCGTCTGAGGTAACATTGTAAATAGGAGTTTCATTATTCACTTGTGAAATAGGACATAGGACATCGGAAATAAGACATTGTCCAAAGTGACACCTAAAGATAAAATGAAGGGACAAAAAGGAAGACAAAAAGTTGACAGAAAAAGACAAAGTTCATACTACAAGCTCAATATGAACCCTTGCTTTAGATGTTCTACAGTTACACTCTGTCCTTACAGCTATTTTGAAGTCCTGTGAAGCACATTAACAAGTGGCAAGCAGGTCATCTCCAACCTGTACAAGATCACAGCTTCTAGTACTTATTTTTTATACCTCAAATTTACATTTGTTGATTTTCCCCCTACTATAGATGTAACTGCCAGGAAGGAAGAAAAGAGAGATGGCTATACCTAACACCAGAGTGCCTGACCCTTTCTCTGAGGCCACACATTGTGCTAGATGAAAGCAGGTGTGAGCAGGACCTGCAGAAGGCAATGGTTAGCTACCCTTGCTGAAGGGCGTCCTGCAGGGATCACATGTGGGCTGGTAACAGCTATTGTATGTTAAACTGAACATTTCTTATGTGCATAAGAGAATTAAAGTGGTGATTTTGAAAAGCATGAAGTCTAGTCTTCGCCTGTGCTTTTACCATATCTGTTTTTTCTGTCCTAACCTTGTAGCTCTGATAAGTTGTCACCTGGAGCTTTAGCAAGACAGTTGGTGCCAGAAGTATTCCTCCAAACTTGTCTTTGCAGCATTTTCCTGCTTTTTCTGTCATCCAGCTTTGAGCTGTGTTTCTTTACTGTGGCTGCCTGCTGAACCTACCACCTTGGACCTGTGTTTACACTATCGGGCAGCAGACCCCAGGCACGTTTACCCCTGTTTGGCAATGCACTTGCCCAGACCTTTTGCTCTGCCTTTCTTCTGACTTTGAAATTGCTATCCTCAGGTCAGTGGTCACTGAGCCAACTTCTCAACACGTGCAAGTTAATGGGAATCCTGGTGCTAACTAGAAAGATTTGAGCTGTGTAATTTTTTATTTACACTGTCAAAGTTGTTGCGTTGCACTGTCAGTCTTGTGCATGTCAATCATGTTTCAGCCCCAGATATTTAGCAGGAACCACAGCTGCTGCTATGATGAAGGGCAACACCTTTTACATGTTTGTTGAAAGAGTAAGAGTAAAGCTGAATTAAATTTGCTGAAATGTTAAGAGAGACTGACCCTTCTAGATCATAAACAAAGGTCCAGAGCCACTACTACCTTTTAGCCAGAGGAACTGTTGTGCTGGACAATGAAGTTCTGCCTCTTCAATTTCAATAAACTACCCTCATAATAAAAACACTGGCGACTGTCACTTGTCAAAGAAAACTAGGAGAAAATTCTGGTTCCAACCTGTCCAACTTAATTTGCTTGCCTAATGGTAATGTATCGGTTCCAGTATGAGTAGAAGTAACCTTCTACCTTGGGTGATAGGCTACCAAATAGCAACTCTTTAATTAATGGCCAAAGCTCTAGTGAACTGACACTGTCATGTGAGAAGATTTTTATAAGCCTCTCCCCAAGATTTTACTGTTCTATTCTGAGAGCTAGCCTTTAAAGAAGACTTGTTTAAAAAAAATACACAAATTCCTTACTGGCAGACAGAGGTACTGCCAGAAGGGCTGGATTTTGAAATAGCAGTTATTTGGTGCAGCTCGCTTCAGTGTATATAAAGATCTACATATGTTACCACAAATAATAGAGTTCTTCATCAGGCATTATGCAGTCCTACTACCTTGCGTATTAAGAATAACCCAAGGGAATGCCAGGTGATTCAACTAGAATTCAACTATAAACCATCTTAAGTAATTAGGTGGACCACCTGTAATTGTTACAGAAGTGATTAAAAAAATATCAATAAAGATCATATTGTTATACAAAGTTGTATGTTTTCTTAGCATTGAGCATGTTAACTCATGTACTGATGGTGATCTGTGGCTATCATAACCACCATACCTATATTAGTCACGTGCAAAGGCAATTCAAAAATAACAATGAAAATCACCCACCTCCTGCTTTCTATGACATTTATAAGGCTCAGTCAATTACTCCTTTTCTCTAGCTTGCAACCCAAAATTAGGGTAAATGAAATCACATGAGGACTAAGAGGCAGCCATCCCAGCTAGTATCCCTGCTGCTTCTAATGGTTCCCATGATGTGGTTCACTTTGAATTGCTACCACCCGTGAGAACAGGTAAACTTTGTACTCTTTAAAGAACAATTTGTAGGAAAACAGACTATTTTACACTGGAATGTTTATAGTGGCAGAAGTGTATTTATCTTTATGTTATCTACCTGATCCTAAAATACAGTTGCATTTCCTTAAAAAAAAAAAAAAAAAAAAAAATTCTTAGTAAACAGTTAGATAAGAGTAGCTTTATGCAACAGAAGATATATGTGCCTTTTAGTTAAAATACTATCATTTGTCCTGCTTTGATTTGGGATTGGCTTCATTATGCTTTGGTGGAGAAGCTAAGCTGATTTATAAGTGATTTCTAGTTTGGCTTTCTCTGGTTGGTTTATCCAAATGAAGATCATTTTAGCTATTACAGATCAGAAGACAGAAATAGTTCTTGGCATGCTACAAGTCACAGCTGCTTTCATCCCCAACTGGATGTCTCTGAAAAGTTCCTTTGCTGTCTGAGTTTTGCTTTAGACTCGTACTAGATTTAAAAAATGTATATTTCAGGATCGCTTTAGAGCAATGTATTGCTATTTAGATTTAAGCTTCAGAGCTTCTAGGCTGGTTTGAATCACAGTCGCTTTTTGAGGGTTTTTTTTGTTTCTTTTGGGGGAGGATTTTTTTTATAATCTAATCTTGGAATCTATCCTTATCTATACTGGTTCTATACCATTATGCATCTGTTTTGGGATGTAGGACTTCTCAGATATTAAATAGATCTGAAATGGTAAAATTTGAGTAGTTATATGGACAGATGGAAACAAACAGTAGAGCCTGTGCCTCAAAAAATGCCATCAGAGGCACTGAGAGCTCTATTTAGAGAAGCAGACCCGATTTACCACTGCCTTGTAAAATGTGCATTGCAAAATAAATGTAGAATGCTTCACATTCTTAGTTAGGAGTATTTTGAACAGGTGTTAGTGATCTTAATGAGCTCCATAAAATGGAGAAACTGATCTAGGAAATCGGCAAACTTCTCTGTGGATAAGGTAGCAAGAGCATTGTAAAGCAGTATAAGTTTGGCTTTTCTGAATTTCCTTTCAAGCTTCTAAATGCTTTTGGTTGATATGAAAGAATATATCTTCTGTGCCCCTGTTTTTTACTATGCATTGTAGCTGTGGTGCAATACCTGGCTAGAGAAACAGTTTTGGTTTAGGTTGCTTTTAGATTGCTTTTTTTCCCTTTGCTAATATGTTCAACTTTTCTTTAAAATTTGCTTTTCTGACTTAAATGTAATAGCTTTACTTATTTTTATAATTAGCTTTATCTGAATTTCAATCAAAAATAACAAGAAATGTAGTGATTATTGTTACCTTTATCTTTGCTTGCAGTTTTTCACTTGTTGCCTAATTAAAGTATTATTTTAACCAAATTATTTTCTTGAGCTGTTATTTGAATTCTGCTGAACATGTTAGCTTTCATGTGTATATAGACCTTTAACATACAAATAGAATTGCACATACAGTATTGAATTCCCATAATTTAATAGGTAATATAATTCTGGGGGAAAATCTTGTTTACCCCCAAATGGACTAATTAAACAAACTGATTTTGGTCCTGAGCGTTGCTAAATCCAGAAGCTGAAATGTTGATATAGCTCTTTGGGGGTCTTGGGGGGGTGGTTGTTGGGGGTTTTTTATATCTATATACCCTTTGGACCTGCATGTAATGTCACAAAAGTGACAGGTGCCCTAAGAAATTGTAGTAGTGAAGTGTGGAATTCAAAGCAAAAGTCTTACTAGTTTTCTAATTACAGTGGAGAAGAGAAGTATACCTGTAACTTTAGCTTCTCTACTCGGTCGTGCTCCAAAAAGACAAGCATGCCTGACGCAGACAGAAGAGACATGCAAGAGAAACAACTTTTGAACCATACGTCTCATGAGGCGCAAAGGCTGTTACCCGGGAGAAGCAACCATGCTGGAAACCTGTCTCAGTCTGAGAAGAAACTCCAAGAGGCTATTTGTGTGCTGCTGGTGGAGCTGTGTGAGAGATTCACGTTCTTTGGCATTGTCTGCAACATGATCCTCTTCTGCACTGTCAAACTTGGCTATCGCAACTACCAGGCAGCTATTGTCAATATGTGCTTTGTAGGCACCTCTATGCTGACACCAGTACTGGCTGCCTGGCTTGCTGAATGCCTTGTGGGCAGGATCAAGCTTGTGTGCATCTGCATGTTTCTACACTTCCTAGGTAGGTGACACCCTAGTGACTATTTCGTGTTTATAATAATTCTGTTGCAGAAATGCATTATTGAGCGTTGTGTTTGAAATCTAACTTTCTCCAGCCTTGTGGCCACCTTCTCCAACAACTCTTACTGAGTTTCTCTTCTACAAAATGCGCTGCAGTATTCTTGCCTATGTACTTTTGTGAGTGCTTTGAACAAGACTAAGGAACATTTGCATGTGTATCTTGTGGACAGTTGGTGCACAAATTTGACTCCTCTAAAGTAGTGTAGCTATTCAGGATGCAGATGCTCAACTCTTAACACTGGTCCCTTTAACAGACTTCTGAGGTTATTTGTGTTTGGTGCAAATCTGAGGCTTTAGTCAGAGAGACAGTTTGACAGAGAGTTTGGAAACTGTTTCCCAATTGTTAGTAGTCGAGATATTTTTGTATTTAAAGGTATATGACTGTTGTATTTGAACAAGAGGGAAAGGTGTATTTAAGCACATGCGAGTATAAACAAATTTTTCCTTAATTAGAGAGGCTGTATCCTAACAGCTCTGTTGAGAGCCTGCTCTCTGTTAGCACATTCTGAATCTTCCCCACGTTATTCTGAAGATCTTTTATACAAAAGCACTGTTCAAACTAAGTATGACCATTCTGTAGCAATTAGTGCATCTCACACCTGGTGGTTATTCTGTCAACTTAAACTAAGCTGATAGAAATACTTCTTACTTGTCCAGTTGTTGAGTATAAGCAAGTCTGATTTCTGCAATGATCAGCCACATTGCTATTTTGACATGCAACAAAGTAAGGAAAAAAATGTGACTAATTCCTGAAATGTTCTTGAGCTGATTGCAAAACCATTGTGCAAGCCGTACAGAAAACTGATTGCTATTATGTTCCACTGTTTCTCCCATGGGCTTCTGGTTTCGAATCTCCTTCTGTCAATTGTCCTTTCAACACATATCTTAAAGTAGAAGACTGGTGACAGAAACAGAATTTGATGTCTTTGGGTATTGTTTTAACCAGAACTTTTTTGAGATAGATCATTAAACATTCCTGATATATTAGGGTTTGATTCACATTTGTAGTCTTAGTCATTGCTAGTCTTGGTGTTGACACACCAATATATTTAGAGTTTAATTTCTAATTACAACTTGGAGAAGCTTTAGCTGATTAAATCTCAAAGACCGGGTGAGATGGCAATAGCAATTGCATGGAATTGCTAGAGGTGGCAAAGGCAATTCATGCCATCATTTCCATAGGTAAAGTTTCTGAAAAATCATGTATTTTCCATGAAGCTGCAGCAGAAAAAAAGAAAATTTTTAACAACATTTTTGAGAATTTATCTGTTAAATTATAATTCCCATTACAATTCTGGGATTTAAAGAAGATGCAAAAAAGACTACACTTCACCATGGGGTGGTTTCTTTTGCTGGCTGATGGGTGGTTCATCATCTGAAGATACATGTTTTAACTAGTGCCATCTGGCTAGTGGAGAGCTACTGCTATCTATATGTGGGTAATGGGAAAGGCCAGTGAGAGGAGCTACATTTCCAGTGAGCTTTTCAGTTGATTGAAGAACCCGAAACAAGAACCTTACAAGCATTTCAGAGGAAGATTGCTTTCTTGGAGGCCCTTAGTGGTCTTACCTTACTGTACATAGAGCGACAGTTCTCTACAGCATTAAGACGCCCTCTTTGCACTCCGCTGTTGCGTATTTTTGATTTTTCATCTGTCTTTTCAACATAACTGGTTTAAAAATGTCTTATTCATCAGTCTGATTCGAATCCATTTCAAATGTCAATTTTCTTTCCAATTCCAGGTACAGCGCTATTACCTGTTGTGGCATTCCCCTTTGAAGATATTTACATTGACAGACGACACATTCTTCATACGCTGACCAAAAGGGAGCAGAAAATAGTATTCTACTTTGCACTACTCACAGCTAGTCTGGGAATAGGAGGCATAAGAGCTATAGTGTGTCCATTAAGTGCATACAACCTTGAGGACTGTGGACCAAAAGACCTTCTTTCTTTTTTCAACTGGTTGGTAACTTAATGTTGGCTGAACATCTGTTGTGGGTGATAGAGCATTGCCTTGAAATTCACTACTGACTTACAAGGCAGACTCTACAGATGGTGGCTTTCCTGTTTTGTTTTTAACTGCAAAACTTACAGATTTTTGGAAGGGTTTCCAAGAATTTCTGTAAAAACTTCCTAAGTTTTTCCTTTTGCTAGGACTAGAGGTGATCATCTATTTTGGCCTCCTACAGAAGTCTTTAGTCAGAATTAGGATGAACTGATTTATCCAAATGCTCAAAGACCTGACAGCCTAGCTGCTCTTAGAACAACATATTCCATTTGGTTTTCTACATTTAACATGACTATCCCTTTAGGATACATTTTTGCCACTCCCTAACTAACAGTGGCAAATTTCAATGATGTATTAGAATTTACATCAGATTAAATTTTTAGCAATGAAAGGCTAAAGTCTGCTGGTTTACTGGAACTAGGGATTGCTAGTAGTCTCTAGCTGCGAAGCTCAGTGGTAGGGGTCTGCTGTATTGTTTCAACTCTGTTGCTGTGAAGTTTTTGTGTCAGATAAACCACTTGACATTTGTGTTTTGATTTGAATATTTTAAATTTTTTAAGAGAACTTTAAGGAAAAATTGCTCCTAAACTGATTGCCAAAATTCAGGGGGGTTCCATATTAACTATTTCTCTCTCAGTATGTCAGAGAGGTCACTTTTTATATGTTTGCCTTTACCACTTCTGTAGCACTATATGGAATGCTATATACATTCACCTGTAATTTCTGGTTAAACTGTGGAGTGAGGATCAAAGAAGTCACAGTGGAAACCTCCAGATGCCTGCTTCAAGGGAGGGTGAAATAAGCCCTAGACTGCCCCTTTTTCTCTCCTTTCCCCATACATGCACAGTTCTTAAAATAAAAACTGAGCACATTTACATATTAACAATGCAATGCTGAAGAATCAATGAAGATCTTAGTGAATCAAATCTCTCCTCCTTTGGGGATGGCTTTCCTGGCTATTCTTTTTTCCTCCAATTATGTTACTATCAAAGAGTTTTGAATTAAATCCAAACTTCAGTGAATAAGGCAGCTTTACCAAAGGTGGATGAGACTGTTTAGTTCCTTAGAGCAGATTCTGCCTCCTTGACCTGCCCATAGGAGAGAAGAAAAAAAAAAAAAATCCTTCCTTTTTACTCTATTCTGAGTTTTAATCCTTAATTAGCAACATCATTTTGATTAAATAAGACTCTGGGGGATTAAGACTGGAGAGCAATCAGTTGTTCTGAAAGATAGCTCTGGAGAATTTATTGTACTGTGGTCTTAGACATTCAGAATTGTGTTTAATCAAAGTGACATTTCTCAGTGTTGATTACAAAGGAGATATAATATGAATAAAAAGTTCCTTGGGGGAATCCAGATGGGTCAGTTCTTGGAACTTTGGAAATATCAAGGAAGGCACATGTGCAATTAAAAAAATTTAGTAATTTTTTCAGTGACATCTAAGGAGGGGCTGTTTGATTTTAAATCTCATGATTTAAAAACGGGGTTTTCATTCTTAGCACTTTTAATATCATTAAAACTTCTCAGAATATAATAACTTGGTAGCTATTTTCTCTTGGTAGATGCTTGTCACCGCACTGAATTTGAAAATAATATAAAATGAGATGGTTACATACTCTTGGTAAGTTTGAGTCTGTGTTCTTAGCAAAGTTCTATTTAAACAATCAGAATTATTGGATTAAAGATTTGGATAAAAGACCCTGTAATTACCTGTTGTCTAATTCAATCCTTGAAGAAGATTGATTTGCACATCTAGAGCCTGGTTCTAACCCCTGGTATGAACTATGACTCTGACCTTTTAAGTAAACAGAATATACCAATGCCAAATGAAGAAGGGGCTTGTATTCTGCTGGACTGTTTCCCTAAGGACTTCTGCTTTTCTGAGGTTAAAGTTACGGACTGGTAGTATTTTTGTAGCAGGAGAAGTTAATTATGTCTATGGGAGCAGAGAATTGAGAGCAAAGGGTACAATCCAGACTAGGGATGAGACTTAGCAGTGTTCTGTCTTGTCTTACTGATCTTTGCCAAACAAATGCAGAGAAAACGGTAGTAGTAATATTTTCCATCCTTCCATCCTAATTTTTCTTTCCATATACTACAGTCCAGTTTCTGCTCTTATCTTGGGCAAGCTTTACTTAAACTTCTTAAAATGTTTTTCTACTTGTTTGTTGCTTTTTTCCCCCCACACCTTGTCTTTGCAGAGAACTCCATAGCAATTCTGGGGAAAAAAAAATTACTTCCTCCTACAAAGCTGTAGTATAGGAAAATGTATGGCTTGGATGCTAGTCCATACATAGAATATCTGGCTCTAAGTCTGGATAAATCAAAACTTAAATTCTGAGACCTAGGTATGCTTAAAAAAGAAAAGCAAATAATATTTCAAGTAACAGGAAATCTACTGAGTCTTCAAAATTAACCCAGAAAGTGAGAAAAGATCGATTTTAGAATATTTTCTTATATTTTACTTGATCTCAGTTTGTTTCATTCAGCAGGTTCATCTTAATTATTATATTAAGTAAAAACTTTGAATACTGTATAAACATAAACAATACTTCTAAATAAGAAGTCATGTGGATGTTACTTCTTTGAAGTTATTGCAATGAGTACATTTCTGTAAAATGTTATAAAATTATTAGGTTTTTATGGGCTTATCACAATAATATTTGGATTTGTATCTGAACCGCATTCTTGAAATGAACCTCCTAGGTTGGCATTTGGCTCTCATTGCGGGGATTGCTCAGACTGCTGAAGCTCCAGCAAGGAGCTGTTCCATGCAAAGTTGGACATGATTGTTGGTTTGGTGTGTTTAACTAAATCAGCTATGCCCTACTGGGATCTCTGAGACGCTTTAGGTAATGCAAGTCCAAATATTGCAATATTAGATGGCCATGGTATACAAGAACTAGCAAGATGTGTTTCTGTTTGGGTAGGTTCTGATCTGCTGCTGTCAGTATGACATGAGCAAATCCCACGTGTGCATTGAGGTTAGTTTATCTTTCTTGTTTGGTCCATAGGGATTGCTAAAACATGATGGAGTTTTTTGCTTCTCACTTCTGTGAGAGGACAGGAGCTTTACATTTCAGTCCTACGGTACTTTGCTATACAGTGGTGAAAAACAAAAGCACTCTCCTATATTCAAGGGTTTTCTTTGGAGGTTCCTACTTCTAGTGAAATGATCATAGAGTCATGAAGAGTGTCAGGGCTTCAGGTACGTGAGGCACGCTTCTTTAGAACGTTTAGAAAACAGCCACTGAAACTTAAAAATTGTCACTTAAGAATTGTTTCAACACTTCTACACTAGTTCTGGCTGGACCGGTTGTGTAACTGTATTTTTTTAAAAGCCTTATTTGAACTGGAGTCAGCATGTGCATGTACAAAATCCCTCCAACTATACCATCATCAGAATAATATAATTCCAAAGTGCCTAAAGATTGCTTTCAGACGAGGGGAAATGTCTATGATTCTGACTATCATCTCCTAAATATGTAAATCACTTGAAGGAAACAGTAATTGGTTTGGAACTTTGGATGTGTCTTGGTGACTTCAGAGAAATGTGTGAAGTAGCAGGGCTCCCTGCTGTGCATGTCCTTGCTGGTTCCAGGAGGCCTGCGGCTGCACAGCTCTCAGGACTTTGCCCTGGTGGAGTACATCATTTTTCTTCTTTCATTTGCCCTGGGTCCGGTGAGTCAAACTGCATAATCATCTTCCCATGCCTACTGCTGCATAGCCCTGTGGTCATCTCTCATCCCTAGCAGTGAGAGAGTGTTGTCTCTGTAAATGAACTGACCCGAGCAGCATTACAAAGGTCTGTACTTCTGAAATGATAAAGGTTTTGCTTTCTTGGCACTAGCTAGACGTGATGTAGTGACCAATGTCAGAACACTGGAAGGAATACAGCAGGCACTTCAGTACTGCATTGCAATATGAAAGTGGTTCATCTTGGCAATTACAGCAGGCCACCTAGAAATCATTTTAAATGAATGAAATGGGGTTGAGGAGGTCTCCTAGGTGTCAAGAGAGACTTGAAATCCCCCTCTTAAGAATTTCAGCTCAAAACATTTTGCTGTGATTGCTGATACAGGGAGCTGTAATGGTAGGCTGTTACTTAGCTCCTGCCCTACCTACCAATTTGCAGTTGAGGAGGGATCAAGCTGGCAAGCTTGGGAGTTGGATTGTTGAGGGATAACTGGTCTGCTACAATGTGTTGACATTTTTCTTTTGTTGTTGAGAAGGTAATTCTAGATGAATTAGGAGACAAAAGTACTCAAGTCCAAATAGCATACATAAGGCAGAAGTAGCACCAGACAAGAAAGCAAGTTTTGCTTCTTCAAGCAATATGTATTAAACTGTATAATTGTATTTCAATGTATATTTCGCCTTTCCTGCAACCTTAGCAAAATGTTTTCATTTAAAGATGAAGGAATCTTCTCTTGCAGTTGCTGGCAAAATGTAATCTATGATATATTGAGATAGTATTACTCCATTATTCATCCCTTTTCTTTGTTTAAAATACAGTTGTCATCTTGGGGTGGGTTGTCCCTTTCGAGGTGCCCACCAAAGCCCCTCTATCACTTCCCCTCCTCAGCTGGACGGGTCGGGAAAATATAATGCTGATGGGCTTGGGCTTGGTCAGCAGCAGGTCTGACTTGGAGCCATCTGGTGTTGGCTCTGTGGGACAAAGGGGAAGCTTCTGGCAGCTTCTCACAGAAACCACCCCTGTACCACGTCCGCTACCGAAACGTCGCCATGCAAAACCAATACATGTATTTAAAGCCAACTTGGAACTTGAAAGTTTAGTCAAAGTTAAAATTCCTTACTTAAAATTTCAAGGCTAAGTCTGCAAGGCACAGTCAAATCTGAAACAAAATTTCTTGAATGACTGACTCTGACTTTTCAATTGAAGTATCATACCAATCCTCAAAAGCTAGTATTTTTGTAAAGTGTGACTCCAACAAAGCAGGTTCTCTCTGAATCTCATCTCTGTACCCTGAGATGCTAAATAGTCATTGACTCTGCTCTATAGCTTCAAACCTCTGTTCTGTGTGAGAGTTCAGTTTTAAGGGAAAATTTGGTTTAAGCTCTATTGGAAGCAAAAAGACAACACAAGTGGCCTGAAGAATAGTGAGGGGGGCACCTCAGAATTTAAAAGAACATAGGGGGATTATAACTGAAACATTTGCAAGTATGAATGGTAGGGTAAAAATTAGTCAGTCATGTTGTGAGAAGAGGGCTATGCAATAAAAGAACAAGCAGTACATTTTGTTTCGCTTATGTTTTACTTTATGTAGCTATACAGTTAACTACTCAAAAAAGCTGAATTTTAGAAGAACTCATGATTTAATGTGTTATGTAGGAGTTGGAATCCAAGGGAAAAAATGACATGACAACATACTCCTTACTATGCAGATGTAAACTCATTTGCTAGGATAAGGAAAATAGGTAGTTATCCTTTTGCATCCTTTCAAGGAAACACATTGTTCTGTTTTTTTTTTTTTTTTATTTTTGGGTGTGGCCTTTTTTTATCCTTATAATTCCTTAAAGCATATTTATTGTGCTTTTGTCAGGGGTTCCAAGCTGCAGTAGGCCTATCACTAGTGGCATGCCATCTGCTTCCAAGAGTGTGATTTTCATTTGGGTATCTTCTGCGCCTAGGAGGGGCTCAGCACTTGCTTGGAAAGCACCTCTACTGCCAAATGCAGTCTCAGAGCAAATTATGCTGGGGAGCCTCCTTATCAAGACATTTCCAGAAGCCGCCAAAAATTCAAGCTGAGCCTTTCAACTAATGGAAAAGCCATCCTTTCTGATAAATCAAATTCTAATATTTCTTAAACAAGGGATGGTGACATGAAGACATTCCTCTCTTAAGCTTAAAGCATGTAATTTGGTGATGCTGCGTACACAAAACTTATGTTATTAGATACTAAATGTGTAAATGTTAAATGTTGTTGTATTTAATTACTCTGATCCTCAAGAATATTCTAGTACTAGGTTGATAATTTGTTCAGCTCTACTGCTTTAGTACAGTTATTTTAATCATATAGCTCTTGGAGCTGAGACATCCAAGTGAAATTTGATGTTAATTGCTGTGTCAATGTGTGCATGATACTTGTGTTGTCCTTGCTTACTATACTTACCATGACTTTAATTGAACATTTTAATCTTCTATAAAAGCCTTACATTGCTCAACCTCTCTACTCTTCTCTCTCTTGTCTCTGTGTACTAGGTTTTATTGGTTGGTTAACTTAAATTCGGCAGTTGTCTTTGTCAGCATTTCTTATATCCAGCAGTCTGTGGCCAGGAACCTTGGTTTTCTTATCCCATTTGTGTCCATGCTTATGGCTATGATCACAATTCACATGGTGCGGGGTGAAATGATTTACAAACCCAAAACAGGTAAGAGGCAACTATATCTTAAAGAAAAATATTTAGAGACTATTTTTACAGAAAAGATCAACTTGCATATGAAAATGAGTTCTTCCACAACACTGCACTGTTTGGTTGGTTAATTGGGGTTTATGTCTACAAGGTCTGCACAACAGAGGTGACATCCATCCCTGTAAAGATAGACCTGGAGATTCTGGATAGGCTGAATAAGTGGAAAGCAGTCTCTGGTAAAGTTATGTACATTTTCTGTCACATCAAGGCATGTGTCAAAGCATTTGCCTGTGCAGGAAGAGATATAATGTGCATGCTGTTGGTGGAATTTATTTTGCCACGCTTGGTTCAACTTATGCCCAATGAGTTTTTATCAGTTGAAGCAAAGTTTGTGCCTATGCTAAGGCACCAAGCACACTTGTGTTTTGTCCCTTAAGTGTGCTCAGTTATTTCGCCTGAACTTGCACCTAGGTGGCCGGGCAGTGTGATTAGTCAGCTGAACAACAGCTTGCACTAGTGGCAAAGCAGTTTTATAATGCCTTTTTCTTGCAGAACATGTGATGCTTATTGTTATTTCAACATGCTTGCTTATACAACATCATGTGGTTTTACATATTTGAAAATAACTGCAAATACCAAATAGCTCTAAATAGTTCCTATGCAGACTGTGCAGGTATTTTAAAAAAGAAGTTCTTACATTTCTGTGGCCTCACCAGTTAGTAGCCAAGCTCTACAAAATCCTTTGACGACTGCTACCCCACTCCATTGACCAAGCACAGAAGTAGTAGTGGAGCCTAGGTGACTTGAATAAGGCTGTAAATGCCCAAACCTTCCTGTTCTTTTTCCGATAGAACCCAGAAGCTGAACATAAGTTGTTATTTCAGGATTTTTGTTATAAATATAATCTAAGCAAAAATATAGTAGCAGTGAGGGAACTAACACATGAATTGAGTGCCTGGGAATATGATAGCGAGGACATCACTAGAGAGTTTTATTCAATGAATAGAATCAAAGAAAGGCATTCCCTTCGCGGTGCCCCAAAAACCTCATGATAATATGGAGCCGAGGTCTGCAAAGACTAAGATCGGTTTAGCTAGCTTCTTATGGAGAGTGCTGGCTCTCTGGCTTGCTGGGGCTCACTACAGGTTTTACAACTCAAGAAGGTAAAAAGATTCTTTAGCATTCACCGCTGAGCTGGACTATTTCATGTGGACTAAAACTGTAGTTTATCATCTAACTGGTTTAATTCTATTAAGTGGAATAACATAGATTTGTAGATAATGTCTCTCTTGGCCACCTACAGAACTAGCAGAAATTTTTTTTATCAAGTGTTTTTCCCTAGAGTGTTGTTTGCTTTATCATATATTTTCCAAATCTTAGCAGAATACAAATCTCTACATTCATATCTGCAAAGTTTTTTATCTCCTTAGTCAAGAGAAAAAATAATATACTCTGTACCTTCCAGTTAGATGGTGAAATCGGAAATTCTTCAGACTTGTAATTCAAATCTATAGGTGACCTTAAATGCTTTTTATATATGCTGCCTTTTTTATCTTAAGGTAACCCTTCAAATATGGATCATGCATTCAATTATGTTTAGCTGTCAAGCATGGACTTCATTTGCATTTCTTCCCAGTGCTATAATTTTGAGGACTGGCAGGTGACCAGAGATGAAGAAAAAAACGTGTATCTACCATCTAGGGTGCGATGTAGGCTTTTTATTGTAATTAAGTAGCATAGATATTCATGATTAGATCAAGGTCAAAGTAGCAGAACATTAGAGCTAAGAGCTGAAGTATAAAGGAGAAGGAAAATCACTTTCTGAAAATTGCAATTTAGTATCTCTACAGATTATTTTTTTAAGAAAATGATAGAAATACAAGTATTGAGTATGTGATGTTGATCTACACAATGTGAACTGATTAAATATTTATGCTTTTAAACATGTCTGTTATTAACTGATCAGATTTGTAATCTGAAGAATTCACCACTATAGTGTTTTGTTTTCTGTTTTTTCTTTTTCCTTTTTCTTTTAAAGAAGGGATGAGATACTTATGTTAACTATATCATTGGCAAAATCCTCTTGATATGGATTAGGTCCATGTATCATTCAAGTTGCTTTTTGAACTACAACTTCAAACAGCTTTATCTTCCTAGTTTACTAGATTTTATCATCTGCTGGAATTCCTTGTCAAGAAACACAGCAAAATAACATATTTGTCTGGTTTTTCTCATACAAAATTTCCTAGGTAGCTGACTGAAATTACACTAAAGAGGGACTCGGGTGATCCATTAGGAAAGGCAGGGAAATTTCAGGAATTGTTGTCTATTTTAGTCTGGTGGGTTTTTTTTTGTTTATGGGTTTTGTGGTTTTTTTTCTTTCCAGTGAAAGTAAGAGAGGAGAGTCTGACCATCATCTTCCATTCCAAAGGGAAGGAGATGGCCATGGCCATCTTTGAGATTAGGTCAGATAAACCAGAACACAGCATGTTCTTGCTTTGACCTGTCTACTGGTCTTTTCGGGGGGTACTCTGTGCATCTTATGATTTCAACACTGACTAGGTTCAAACCCTTGCAGAGCAGTAACGCCAGATTGCTGTCGTGTTTTCATTCCTTCTTTGTGAATGTCCAACCTCTTCACATAGGATGAAGCAAAAGGTTATCACTTCTCTGACCTAAAACACATAATTACTGGCTCTGCTGATGAGTTGAACTGATACTGACTCTTCTGCTACTTTTTTTTTTACTTCTGAAAATAAATCTGCCTTGACAAGAGCCCCACGTCCCACTTGTTTTCTGGTTAGCTTCTTAGTCAATTCGCTCTGGAAGTCTGCAGATTTGGTCTTGAAATTTATTGAGGTCATAAACTTAAACATCACTTACAAGGAGTGGTAAGAATATTTGCCTGGTACAGTCATACAGAACAATAAAAACTGTACCAAATCTCTGTGTTTGCAAGCTTTGATATGCTATTTCATATTTTATTTAATAATGCCAACAATCTACATGTTAATGCTAAAAAGCTAGAGGATTTCAAATGTTTTTATTTAATAAAATGTCCTTTCTTACTACTCTAGAGCAAGTGCTTCAGCAGGTTTCAGATATTTCTAGCAAATAATTTCCATACCAGACATAGAAGAGAGACATTTTTCCCTCTGCCATCTTGGGTCACCTCAGGTTTTGAGAATTATTTATTTATAGATTCCTAAGTTATTGTAGTGCTTCAACACTCAGAAAAGCAAAGAAGTGCTATAACCCCTATTTGCATGCATGGCAATTTACCAAAGGTAAATGAATCTGCATTCCCAAGCCTGAAGCCAACAGTTTTGTCTTTGTTTTACTTCTCTTTCCTCTGACTCTGAGAACAGAGTTAGCAATTCTTAAACCTAGTAACCAGTGAGCAAGATTTAATATGCCAAATACCAGATTGGTAACTTCTCCTCTGCCACAGCATGCTACTTGAAAATCCTGAGATAATACTTCTGGCTTTGAAATGCATCCAGAAAAATTCTTTTATCTCATCAGCCCTCTTTTGAGCTCCCTTTTTTTCCTCACTTCACGACTACCCTTCTCTTGCTGCTGGACTTCAGCAGACATGCAATATTTCAGTACTGCCTTGAATTGAAAACTAACCTCATTCAATCAATAGAAAGCAAAAGCAAAGTAATACTTTACCTGTTCAACCACAGCAACAAATGGCTGTGGTCTGTTAAATAAGCGGTAGCAAAAGGCACTTTTCTCTATGGATGTTGGGCTGGATTGCTTTTGTAACAATTAGGCTGTGAATGAACTGGCTTCCAAAAAGGAATGTTTTGGAACAAATCCAGACTATTATCGCCTTCCCCCTCTCCAAAAAGACATAAAGGTGAACATACCAGGTTGTATTCCCCCTTCCAAAATGTTGTGTCTTGTTTATTTTGGCAGCAAGTGAAACATACCAATGTCTCGTGTCTCTGATTCTTTGCAGGCAGTTCCTTGATGACGACTTTTGGGGTAATTACTAGTGCACTAAAAACGTGCTGTGTGCGATATCGCTACTTTAGCGGAGGCATGACAAACTGGCTAGATCATGCCAAGGAAAACTATGGTGGTCAGTACAGTGAGACCCAGGTGGAAAGCACAAAGTTGCTTGCCAGGCTTTTCCCGTTTTTTGCTTTCCAAATTCTGTACAGAACGTGTATTATGCAGGTGGGTACACAGCTTTTAAACAAAAATCTTGAAATATACCGTAACATGTGTTTACTACTATGTCTTAGACGTGGTTTTTTAGTTGTTGCTTTACCAGTGGAGCAACCTTGCATAGTTTTATTTACCTGAGAATATACCTTGCTCTATCCTCTCATCAAATAAGTAAAATAGACAGTCAAGACTCATTAAGGAGCTTGTGTTTGTGCTGGCTACTTGTTTCTCTGAATTCTTATTGGCTGAAACATCTAGTGCTACAGTCTTGTGCTCCTCATGCTGCCATGTGGCAGTTATCAGATACTCAGGCCTGGCATTCTTCTGAAAAAAATGTAATTTTCCAATTTCTTAGATGTTCAGTCACACTTTTTGGGAGAGGTAGAAAATTCTTATTTGCTCTTTTGGATGCCTATTTCTCCTACTGTTTTGACAGGATTATTTGTCTGGTGTACACTGGAAATGGGTGGGTTTCCATTTGTGGAAAGAAGCAGCCCTTTCACAGCCACTGTCAGGCTATGTGGTTCTTTCTGCTTCTCAGTGAGTGTATGTTATATAAATGTAAATGTGTCAAGAAGCCACTTAAGCTGACATGATTCCTTCAGATTCATTTCTGTATGGATGATCCTGGCTAAGCGGCAGTTTGAGGTATCTTGCCCTTTGGCAACTGGAATAACAAATTTATGAGCTGGCTCAGAAATCCATTTTTACTTATTGGTGTTAAAATGCCGCTTAAGGAAATTCTTACAAATATGTAGCATATACTGCTTTATTGACACTTCCTCTTGCCATCATCCTACACTCCCATCCATCTGCCTCATTCCTTTTCCTCTTCCCTCCCTCCCCTTTCTCTCCTCGCCAAAAGCACAAGAAATCCAAAGCAAACAAAAAAACCCCAAACCAACAAATGCACACATATGGCCAAGGCTATGCATTAATGAGCAGATGGAAATGAACCAGGTATCATTAATCACAGCAGTAATAATCAGGTATATAACTAAAAAAGATAAAAAGTATTTGTACTGCTGAAGGAGATTGCTTTTATTCCTTTGGCAGAATTTCCAATAAGTTTAAGGTTCTTTCTTAGACTACGCAATAGATAAGTACCTTTTTCTGTAAAGATTAATAGTATTTTCTCCATATTATTAACAGCTTTCAGTGCCTGTGATTCATGTTGATGATATTTTAATGCCTATTAAGAAATCAATTCTGATTTGCAATAGGCAATGAAAAGAAGAAACCAACAAGATTTGGCTCAATTCTGATCTTTCATAGCTCTATTCCTATTTATTCACCCCTCTACAATTTATATCTTCTTTCGGAGGTGGAATGTAGGTGAGAAATATATTTATTAAGAGCTAGTATTTAAGTAATTCTTTAGTACTGAACAGACTCCCAGTGAGTAGGGTTGACTATAACCGTTGATTAAAATCCATGCATAAGCCCAGTTATTAACTACATGTTAATGTTAATTTTCGACTACTAAAAAGCAGTAATATTCTATGTGGATTTATCATTATCAGTCATGTTGGAGAGCCTCACAGAATGCTGCAGGAATCCAGAACTCTCTAAAAACAGAAACCGTAAAAAACCCCAGTTCTACATCTAGCTCTGTGCTGACTGTGCTCTGTGAATTGCTCAAGTTTCCTCTCTTTATTTTTCTCATCAGTCTGTAAAATGGAGAAATGGAGCACATGAAATTATTCATGCTGCACATGAAATTGCAATGCTTACTTAATCAAGCTTATTAGGGGGGGGGGGGGGGGGGAAAAGGAAACAAAGACCAAAATAACCACTACACAAAACCAAACTGAAAAATCTGTTGGTAGAAGCTATTGTGACTTTTTTTTTTTTTAATAAACTCAACAGATCTTCTGTAGAGTCTTACACAAGTGGGAGGAATTATTGGTTTTTGAAGTGAGAGACTTACAAATATATTTAATTTCATACCCTGATGACTACCATTGGTGGCTTCCTCATCTAGTTGGTTGTTTTCTTCTGTTTCCAATTCCCAAAAGTGGAAGGAAGTCCTCTGTACAGCTGCTATGGCTGTCAGTTACATTAAGCTGGTTCTAAGACTGTGGCCAAATCTTCATTCCCTGTAGCTTTTAAAGCCGTATGCTGGCAAGAGTGTCTTAAAAATTACTCTCACCCTGAGCACACGATCAGGAGTTCAAAATAACTCTGTATCTTGCTATTCTAAAATACTCTTCTGTTAAATACTGTCTATGAGAAGTGACTAAAGTATTAGGCAGAACCATTTAGTATGTTGGCTGATGGTTGTGCCTAGGGATGATCAGATAAACTCATGCACTGCTGCTTAGATTTGTTAAATTCAAGGGCAAATGAAATAGAAGGAAAATACGTTCTGGCACAGAACAAGACAGTCACAATCTGAAAGGCTTTCATCATGAGTGGTTGTTCCTTTTGGCCAACAGGTATTTGGTTTACTGTGACTTCTTCAGAAGGAAGAGAGCTGAAGTTTCCAAATATAGTAGAAATCTTATCCATGAAAGGTACCTAGTATACTAATGGAATGGGGTTTTATGCTTCAATACAGATTCCTTCAGGATATTATCTCCAAACCATGAATTCCAACTTGCACTTCAGTGGATTTGTCTTGCCAGTTGCAGCGATGAATGTAATAAGCATCGTGCCACTACTGATTCTTGTTCCTATTTTGGAATGCATTAACTCATATCTCTTTAGTTCCAAGGACACTGGACATTCTACAACAATTTACATTGGTATGTATAAAATACATGTGCTTATACAGTTTTAATATGTATTCTGTTTTTGAAAGAGAAACTCCAGCAGCTGACGGGTGATCCTGTACAATTGTTTCTGAATATAAATGTTAAGATAGACTTGTTTGGGGATTATTCTCAGAGATGAATATGTTTCAAAGTGTTGAAAAGACAGCCCTGCAAAAAAAATACTAGGTATCAAGAAGAAAATGCATAGCTTTTGACTAGGACAGAGACTGAGACTCTTCGGACCAATAAAAAATTTTGAGACACACTCACAAATAACTAGGAGTCATCCTAAGGCATTGGTGATACAAACGGTACTAACCATTTAGGCCTGAGACTTATTTTGATTAGGTTGTCTCCTATACATTTATCCATTGACTTTTGGCAAGTTAATTTACTTTGAAAGACTTTTTTGGGGATGGGACAGTCCTTTAGTAAGTTGCTTTATGATACTGGAGAGAAATGTTCACTGCTCAAAATGGTGAGTTTGGATTTAAATAGCTAGGTTAGGAACAAAAGCGCTTTTTTTTTTTCCTGATATCTTTATGCTATAACTGCATCAACATTGGGACTGCAGCTCATAAGAGGGAAACTGTGTTATCACTAGTAGAGTTTATTCCAGACTCTGAAGTTGCACCACAAGTGCAACAAAAGTGTCTAGTCTAATTCTGTGTCTGTAATAGGTATTTTTAGAACTGGTAAGCAAAAGAGAACATGCAGACAACTATGTAAAACAAATGGACGCGTACCGCTGGACTGCTGTCTGCCCTGAGTAGGCTGAATATTTCACAGGTGGAAGGTTATACGGAGAGGTACAGCTTTCCTCTCTAGTACTAGAACTTACATTTGAATATTTAGTATGGGACAATTGTCCAGGTGCTTAGTACCTTATTGTATATTCATTTAAATTAAAATGAAGAGGGATCTCCAGAAGGGAAGTATTCTCTCTTTCTCATAGAAGTGGTACAAAGAAGCCTTCTCTGTTGTGAGTCCCAGTGTTTTTAACAGTAAGCATTGTAAGGTCGGGCTTGCAGACTGGTACTTATTCCAGAGAAATCCATAGCCTGGAAGTAATGGTGGCATCAATATAGGTTGGGCCTCCCTCTGACAGTGATGTGTGTGGGGTTTGAGTTGGGGTTCTTTTTATTTTGTTGATTGTTTTTTTAATTACCCCCAAACCTCTTATGTTCTAGGATCTGGAGGGATCCTTTGCAACTATCTTCTGACATCAGCTACACCTAGCACCACCAGAAAAGCAGCTTCCATTCTGTACTCACTTAAAACTATTCCCTTTCATAGATACTCTCATTAAACTTCTTACATTTTTTTATCTTCCAGCCTGCATTACAAATCTCAGACAAAAATATTAATAAACGACTATTTTCTCAGTGTGCTGCTATTAATTCAGTGCCCCATGGCAAGCAGCACAGTGAGTACTGACACACACAGAGGTATTAATCTGACTAAATTAGCCTAATTACGAGTGTTATTAAGTTTTATACAAACCAGATGCATATAACGCAGCAGGCTGCAATTACCCTAGTTTTTAAAATAACGTCTGCATTAAAACAGAAAATGCACATTCAGATAATAATTTTCCTTAAAACCGTGGAAATTTCAGGTTGGTGTTATTGTTCTATCCTGTTATGTTGAACAGCAGTAGAATATATGCAGTGGTTTATTCTTAATAGCTTCATTTATTAAAATAGCCTCCTGTTAGGGGTGGTAAATTACCTGAGGCATAAAAATACCTGTGAGTACAGGCGATGGCTTTAGATATCCAAGTATAAGACTGCACCTGCAAATATGGTAGACCTCTAAGTGCCAATATTTTTGCCGACAGTTAATTAGGTTCACAATTATTTTCAGAAGCAAAATTGGGAGTATAAATAAGCTGTTGGTGTTAAGCCAGCCTATAACTATATTTTAATTCAAGTCTTGAGAGGAAGAAATATAAATAGTTTTCCGGAAAAATTCAGTATGTTAAGAATAACAGTTTTCAAAGATGAACCATGTAGACAATATTGAACTCAAAATGTCTGATTGCTCTGTAATAAGGATCTATATGAAAACTGTAATCTATATTACTTTCTCTGTAGTTGGTGGTTTATCTTTAAATTAGGTATGTTCTAAAAAAAATTAAAATCTTAACATAAGTGTAGATTGTATGTCAAATATATTGAGTATCTGGACCTAATTATGAAAAACATAAGGATTTAGTAAACAGATATTTTTTTTTCCAGTTTCATAGTTTGTTTGTGGTTTTTTTGGTGGGAGTGGGGGGTTACGTATTTTATGCTATTTTAGTCAATAGTACAGGAGATTCAGCAGAGAACTGAGGGTGTGTCCATCAGTTATAGGCAAGAGGCTTTTGCTGAAGTACTTGAACCATAGAAGTTCTTGCTCTAATATTCTTAATGCCTGATTACACTGAAATGTTTTACTAATCTTAGATTTACTTCATCCAAGAATGACGTGGAGAACAGCTTTCTGTACAGCACTCTGTAAAGCAAGCCTCCAGTCCAATGTCTGTTTGAGGTGATTTGGGAGTTGATGACCATGTCTCCTTAAAAGATGTTCTGGTTTAAACAGATGCTAATTCCAGAGAAGCTTTTTGACCTGTTTTACTCAGGATATGAGATCAAGAATCACAAAGGTCCGATACAACCTTAGTCTCTAGATAAGATAAACAACCTTGTCCTAGTATCAGTTCCAGGTGTTCCTAAAACAGCCTGTTCTCCAAAATCAAAGCCTCAGATGGTCATTCCAAACTGCTTGCTTTAAGGAGTTCTGAAGTGAGAGGAGGTAGAGGGAAAACTAGGTCTCCAAGGCTCTGTTTCTTCCTCTGCCACATAATGTCTCAAAAGAAATATTACACTTGTTGGGCATTCAGAGGTTACTTTTTCTGAAATAGTTTGGCTTTTAGTAAGGAAAATGCTTAAAATATAGCACTTTGTAGTAATATTGAACTGCTTGAGGTTTCTTTAGTACTAACGTAATTTTTCACTAGGAGAACTCTTGCTTTGGTAGATTACAAGAAGATCCTTGAGGGCTTTATACCTGGCCTGGATAAGGTGCATTGGCTAGAAAATGCTGTTGAATTCCCTCCTGTCATCAATTTTCAAGCAATAATTCATTGATGTTCTTATTAAGCACTAGAGAGGCCTTAACAGCAAAAGAGCTTCCAAGCCTCAGGTTAGGCAGGGGGGAGGGTATTTGAAGTTGTGAAAATGCAGGAAAACTGTTGGTGGATGGGTGTGAGAGTCTGCTGCTGAGAGAAAAAACCGTGATGCGTGCAAAGACCTAACAAAACTAAGGCCATTTGGCTGTATGAGTTTTCTGCCTCTCCTGTCCTGACACGCAAAGAGTCAAACTTTGTATATGTTATAATATGAAACAAAAGCCTTTGATTGTTGGCAGCAGATCTATTAAGTATAAGAATTTCCAGTCGTGAAGTGAGAGGAGACTTTTTAAGACTATTGGAAAAACATAGTCCAGGTATTTGAGCCCAAGCTGTCAAAAGGACCCAAATTCTCACACCTGTACTTAAATTATGGCTTAGAAATGCTGAGGAATCACAGACCTAGTCAAAATCAGTGGGAGCTCAAAAAGATCAAATCAGGAGTCTAAATGTTTCAAGTTCAGGAGACTTAATTGAAAACTTTGCTGTCTTGGTGGTTTTCTTTTCTGAGAGGCTACAACTGTTTCATGCTGTCAACGTCAAGAAATATGAAATCATACATTTAAATAGTATCCTCTATGCAATGCGTGGTGGAGTGTGCAGTATTAAAAAGACATCTGAGTTTATTACAAGCTTTTATCTTGCATTGAGTCTAAACATACAGGAGTTTTTACCTGCCCTGTGTACTTGTGCCTTACCACTGAGCGGGTGGCAAGGCTCGGTGGGTTGCATGTGCAGTAATATACTGAAATGTATGGTGGAACATGCAGTGGTACTTCTTCAGGACAGCTGAATAAGACGGGAGACAACTGTAGTCCAACAGTTTATGGGTAAACACTTAGAAAGCTGGAGATTTTCTCTTCCAGTAATGTAGCTCATCTCATTCTAAAATGTTAAACAGTCCAGCCAATGTCCCATAAACTTTCAAAAGGAGTGCAAGGGAACTCTACAGCAAAGGGAAAGGGGAAAATGTAGGAGTGCTTGATCTCCTGAGGTGTGAGATGCACTGCTGATTTTCCCACACACAGCCCTCTTCATCTACCATGGCCTGCAGCCTTAGAAATCTAGTGTTTCGACTGCCTGAACTACTTCTTTTTACATAGAAAACAAATAGGTAAAGTATGTGTGTGTATTGCAGAATATTATTGCTGCTTGAGTAGGAGAATTTCCCTCTGCTTGGTAGTCTTGTTACTATCCAATCTCGTGATATCTGAAAGGGCTGCTGCCTTTTCTTTCTCTTCTCCTTTCTTACCTCCCCCAATCTTTAAAAGAAAAAAAAAAAAACAAAAACAAAAACAAACAAGCCGGTGCTGACCTGAAGTCCCTATGCCATATATTTAGAGTTAGGCTTGTGGTGTAGCCAGCACTCTTTATTGCTTAAGTGTCCAGAGCGGATGTGTTTGGGGGGTAGCAGGGGTAAGCTTCTTTTGCATCTCCTAGGACTTTGCTTCATTCTAAAAGCGTGATGACCCTGTAACTAAAACCTTGGTGAATTCTCTCTGTGCTCTTTACCCAGTTGTAGGTCAGTTATCTGCTGCACTTTCCGTGATGGTTGCTGGCTTCTCTGAAATACACCGAAAGCATTTCCCTCGGGTGGAGCAGACTCTTTCTGAGGAGGTTCTTCTGGTCTCCTCCATGCCTTGTTTCCACTTAGCTCCTCAGTATATCCTACTTGGAGTGGCTGAGGCCCTGGTAACTCCCTCCTGTAAGTAAAATCTAATAGACTAAAGCAAGAGTGTCCTGATTCACAGAGAATTTTATCAGCTTCCTAAAAATAATTACTGTCATCTGATATTTTATCCCTTGCTCTCTTCAATGGGCTAAATGAGCAGATCTGTGCTTTACCTGCTTCAGAGTAGCACAGTTTGTCTTGCTAGCTGTAACTCAGTGAGCAATGACATTGTTCCAGATTAACTGGAAGGTAACACAGCCCAGTCAGGTCCCTGGGGTGCATAATCCACCGTTTGGTGGGGGATGGTGGGAGTGGTGGGACTCTGGGCTCCGATGCGTGACTGGTCTTGAAGCTGAACCTGCTTCAGGCAGGGGCTGGACCAGGTGAGCTCCTGAGGTCCCTCTGACCTGAAGTCTTCTATGATGATTTCCTTGAGATGGAACAAATAAGCACATGACAGCTGAGCTGTGGTTATGGTCTATGAGAACTTTTTAGACCACAAAGTAAGGTGAAGCAATTTAGCTTAACCATTTTCATTTGTGGACCCAGCTAATGAAATTACTGTGCATTTTTCACTGACACAGAACATATGCAGGCGAGTAATGCGATTCAACTGACAGGCAGGCTAACCTGGAGAATATTGTAGACAGTTGCAAAATTTTTGTTTGCTCCAATAGGGAGCCATGTGAACATACCTGCACAGAAGATCATGCCTTAACTTGTGGCATGGAACCAGAGATAAGGATTCCTGTTTTGCAGAACACAGGCAGAGCTTAGCTCGCACCTGCCATCCATAAATTGTGTAGCCACACTCTTGATTGTGAGTCTGAACCTTCTTTCCCTTCCATAATTTACCTTTCCACATCTATGCAGACGCTCCCGAGGCTTATTTTCTTCCAAGTACACAGAGTGCTTGCCAGTGTTTTACCTTGCAGACCTTAAAAAAAAATGTTAGCATTGCAAAAATAATCTAATCAACATTCACTTTAAGAGACACAGGTAAAGTAATTGACTAGCTGATCTCTGCAGGCGTTTAATTCTATAGGTTGAGTGTCTATTGTTCCAGTACAACCCCAGAAATCTTCAGATTTTTATTTAAAAGCAGGAAATAACTTCAGTATTTCAGCTTCATTCTTACACTCTTAAGACTACTAAGAGCTGTGGGTCATGGTCTGTCACTGAAAAGGTAATTTTCTCTAGTTTTAAATACTTAGCACTTTTATAATGCCTCTTCATCTGATAGCTCTCAAGTACTTTACTGAGACAGGTTTCTAGGCAGGTAATGTGGTTTCTAGGTTACAGGCTAAGTGTAACTGAAAACTGTGACCTTCTCTGTTTAGCTTAACAAAAAAAAGGTTAGGAGGTAGCTTGCTTAGTCTTCTCATGCAGAAGCATTAGAAGAATTTTGCTGGTAGATTAAGGCTTTTTAATCTAGCATGCTGGGACAGCAGAAGTCCAATAACTGGAAGATGACATTAGCTTTTAGAAAAGAAATAAAGCTCAGTCTTATGTTTTCTTTGGGGTTGTTTTTTTAAAATCTTTTTAAAGGATTGTGATTGGAATTTCTTAGGAAAAGTTACCTTCCCCATTTAAATAAAGATTAAGCATCTTGCCAAGAGCTGCAGTTAGAGGTGCAATTGAAGAACGCAGGTAAATTGGGACCTAGTCTGCATTTGAGACTTGCATATAGAAAACTAAATGTAGGTACCTAAACCAGTAGGTTGCTGCTGTAGTTGATGGGGATGCAGGCGTCCCTTCACTTGCTCGCACACAAACGTCTGGCACCACTTCTCATGGAGCACCTAGACTACGCGTGCGGGGCAAGCAGGCTCTGCACTGTCTGTGCGGCCTCCAGCCGCTGCCGGAGAGGAGCATGGTTTTCCCATCGGTCTTGCACCTTATCAGACACCCTGTGCAGATGGCTGAGGTGCACTAGAGCATTTCAGGCAGCACCAGTCATCAGGCTGCTGAACTGAGCCTCAGGTTTGTGCTTCAGTTTGAACTGAATTTCTGTTCGGGAACTATTCAGTGGATCTCCATGGATGGTAATGACAGCCTAGACACTTAAATAGTTGTTTCCTCTTTCCTGACATTTTACTGCCTCTCTTATGCAGAAGGTCAAA
Organism: Falco naumanni; assembly: GCF_017639655.2. NCBI lineage: Eukaryota > Metazoa > Chordata > Aves > Falconiformes > Falconidae > Falco > Falco naumanni. The sequence continues at coordinate 21,717,594 of NC_054058.1, forward strand.
TTCAATTATCATTTACTTGACGTGAAAGTACATGATCCAAGTTGAAGACAGAAATGTTCGCACTTGTAATCAGAGGGGAAAGAGGGGATATCTCCTTTCTGGAGTGCTTGGTTAGAGGACCTAGTTTTGGCATATTGAAATCTTTATCTACATCAGTGTCCTGATACTTACAATTGTGTTTATACAATATATTTCATTATCTTGTTGATAGGAGGTTTATATAATCATTTGCTTCAGGTGGCATGAGCATCTCAGAATAATATCAGCATTTAATATTTCCCTAGCACTCAGGTAGCCTTTTAAAAAAAAAAAAAAATGACAAAATAATTGCTGTCCTCCACAGTGTTAGAATTTAAGATCTCACAGGCCTCTGACAGCTTGAATTTGTATCCCTAGCTTGGTTTAAACTAGGAAATTACTCTTTTATAGACAAATGATTTAAAAGGGGGGCCAACAAAAAAACCACAACCAACAAACCCACCACAAAACCTCCAAAAATACCACTGAAAAAGAAAAAAAAGGCACAAAAAAACCCCAAAAAAACCAATACAACTCCATCCTGTGGGACAATATTAGCAGGCATTTGCCCCCACAGTCCATAAGGTTACTGGTGAAGGGAAGCCAGCCTGCTGGCCACAGCAGCTGTGTTACACTGCCAGTGTCCAAGCCACCTGCTGCGGCGTCACTGCTTTTCCCTACAAAGGGTTAGAAGATTTGCACTGTTTGCTGAAGTGCTGCAAGAAGATCACCTGTCCATCAGAAAGTCTCAGACCACTTAGAAATGGGAAGCCTTGTAACAAACAGCTCTTTTAAAAGGATATATTGAGGATCACTTCACCCACCAATGAAATGCAGTAGTCTTCAGGGTGAAATGCAGCAGCTGTTTAATAGTTCCCGGCAGCGCCATGGGAGAAGCGAGGAGCAGAGTATGCAATGGGAGCAGCAGGGGTAATTTAGGCAAGTAGGATGCAGTTACCTGGCCTGAATTTGGCCAAGCTGTGTATTTTACACCCCTGCTTTTAGAAGGGAGGAATAGCCAAAAACTTTTTAGATTCTTAGTGATTCATGTTAGCTAGGACACTGATTGTACAATGTCTTAGACTATACTGTTGCATCTACAGATGGTGTCCCAGGCTCACCTGCTTTCTTTTTCCCTCAGACTTTTGGTTCTTATTGTGAATGAGGAAAAAACACTATCCATGTTTGGTTTTTTCTTTACTATGCTTCAAAATCTCTTGTTTGGACATCCAAATTAAAAAGGATGGAAGAAGATGATAATAAAGTTTCATTTGTATTCAGAGCTGTTTCAGGCAACTCAGCATCCAAACAGGATCCTCTGCTGACAAAGTTTCTCAAGCTGGAGGTCATTCAAACAACTAATAAAGCAGGCTGGGAGAAACTGGGGCCTGGAGAACAAGTGTGGATGAGGGCTCAAGGTGTGAAATTAGAAAACAAGAGGTTTTGATAATCAACAAAAGTTACTCAAAAAGAACAGCTATCATAAAGGCTTACTGCTACTGTAACTTAGTTTAGTCAAATTACAGCTGGTGGGTTTATTCATAATCATCCATGCTACAATGGCATGCTACAGCTCCTTGTCACCACCATGGCTGTTGCTTCTTCTGGTTAGGCTTCTGGCAAGAAAGTGAAGACCAATGTCTTAAAAATTAGCCAGCAGCTCTGGGGTTTTCTCTCTGGGGAAGAGGAGCATTTTCCAGCCTTAAATTAAAGCAAGGTAACTGTCCAAGTTAAGGTAGAGCTCTAGATTTTGGAAGTATTCACTAGTGACCATGCTGCATTGGCTCCGGCACAGGAGGTGCTGCTGTCCTGTGGTTGAGTATCACATCTGCTCTCCTCACGCTTGCTGACTGTGGTGGTGTTCCTCTGATCTTGCTGTGCCTGAGGCTTTGAAAGGTGAAAGCAACTGTCTGGGTGAAAGGTCTTTACATACTTGTGGAATACCAATAGTTGTATGTGTGGTGGTTTATTACGGAGATTAATTTAAAGAGTTTAGATAATTCTTTGTTAACAGGTAAATGCTAGCATGTCCACTTGCCCTTCTGCAGCAAGGATATTCTCTGTAAAATATGGGAAGTCCCTATTAAAGACACTTTGCATTTTTTTCTGTCTTATCTATCTTCTACCATTGTTTACTTCCTTCTTTAATCTGTAACTATATCTGCTTCCTTTCTAAGGTTCCTTACTTTCATTCCGGTTTGTGCCAGAAAGAATTAGAGGGATTTCCATGCATTTTTTAACTCTCTTTAATGGAGCTGGCTGCTTTATGGGAGCTTTCATTGTTCAAACAGCCCATGCGGGCACTCAAGGTAAGAATATGCTCACGACCAGTGTTCCTGAGCAGTTTTCTAATATTATTGATTTGGAGAATTAGGCAGAAGAATTAAAGGGGATGCCAAAGTTTTATTGATTTGCTCTCACAATTAAGATAGAATTAAGATAGGAAATAGCCTTCTAGCTGTAGTCATCCAATTTTAATGAGTCATCTTAGTTTTGATAGAGCTATTGAAGGATGGCATCTTGCAGGAAGCCCTCAACTCCGATCTCTATACTTCTGTCCTGGAAGACAAGAAAATAAATTGTCTAGGAAGCACCTTTTTTTGTTCATGAAGAAGTATGTTCATGTTAGGCATGTTTATGTGGAAGCCTCTGGCCATGAGAGCAATATTAGTGCTTTGAAGAATGGAGAACATAACATGCCAGCCTTTCTATTCCACAGCGTTGCAGGGGAAAGGAGGTTGGGTTGAGTGTTTTAAAGCTCTCTGGGGAATTTGTTCCACTGCTTCCTTACACCTCTCCATTTGTGCAGCTACTGGAAAAGCCAGATTCTGGGACAGTATTGTCTCACTGTGGTTTTACCTTTTGCAGATAAGTTCTGCAATTCCCAGACAGCTTAGTGTTTCAAAAGGAGTTATTTCAGATTTGGCCTGCTGAGGAGAACTTAGTATAAGCCCTGAACTGGAGACTTCTGGGTTGCTGACTTTCAAGACAGGCCAAAATTGTCTTAGTCTTTTTTCCTTTGCCAATGAGTCTTTGTTCAATACAGAAAGGCTTGTTTCATAAGTAAATTTTAAAAGTCCTTGACCCAAAGGACAGGGATCCTTCTGCTCACATGTCTGAAATAGTTCCACTTGCTGAAGCAGTACTTCTAAAGATGCTTGCCATCAATAAGTTTAATTGTTATTGCATTACAGAGAACTATTCTCTTACAGAGCACAACTGCTGGCTGTAATGCACAGCACCGCTGCAGTTACCACAGCTGCAGAACTTTGTAACTGCTCATAGTTAAGATTTGGGTTCTTCTCTTTCCTGCATAAAGAACCATGTAACTTAAAACAAGGGAAAGTGGGTGTTTTGAAAGTGACAAGAAATTTTAATTCCTACTTGCAAGATCTGAACAAACGAATGGTTCTTTGACATGCAGTGCTGTTTTCAAGTTAACTATTCCATTAAAATTTCATTACAAGACATAAAAGCATCACCTAGAGATGGGTAAAAAACCAGGAATGCTTACCCAAATGAATCAGGCAAAGATCTAATAAGTACCGAGGTATCTAGTGTGGAGAGCAGAGCTCCTTGAATGTCCCCCAGTGGAATAGATCTTTTTTTCACTAGGTAATATGGGTTCAATGAAACTAACGCTTCAAGAAAGATTGTATTGCTGACTCCTTTTTTTTTTTTTTGTTTTTTTTTTTTTTGTCCTTCCCCTCCCACTGAAAGTATGGAAATTACTAATTTTGATAATGTTGAAATATTTTGGTTTAGTAAAATTGACATATTTTACTGCACTTTGACTTTACCTATAATTAAATATTTATAAAATAATTAAGTATAATGTCAGTATCAAAACATTTTGCCTACATAGTGCCACGATATTCCTTTATAGAATATTTTTATATGAAGCAAAAAAGGAAATCAGTTTTTGCATTTGGTTTGCAATGCAGTAATTTTTTGTCTTATTTTATATCAAGGTGATTCATTCTTTTTATGTAAGCCTGTATGAAAACATTTAATTGATTCAAAAGAGAAAATGTTCCTTTCTTGCCAGAAATACTTTTTTATAAGAGCCTTCAAATTCTTATATTGGCTGGGACCAAAAAGCCTGTATTCTCAAAATTCTCTGCAGACCACATTTACCATGTCTTAAATCTTTTTGCTCAAGATTTTTGAGTAAGTTGAAAAAGTTTCCTGGCTAAAATACTCCTTACTTTTATGAAGTTGGTTGGCCAGCTTCTCTACTTAGCTTTGGGAGAAAAAAAAAAAAAAAAAAAAAGTGTAACTGATGTCTGTCTGTAATTTTGTCAGACCTCCTCCTGTTCCTGTAGATGGAATGGACCGTGCCATTATCCTGAGCAAACATCACTCCTAAATTTCCAAGGAATTCAGTCTGTAGTCAAGTCAGATCAAGCTGCTGTATTAGGATGGAATAAGCCCCTAAAAAGGGGAAGTCCTTTGCAAAACTTGAACATCTTCAGAGAAAATATGGTGACAAATGTTTAATGTTTGCTCTGTTGCTGTAGTTAGGAGCATTAGAGGTTACTTTCCCTATTAGTATGTAACAACATGTTATTGGGCTCTCACATTTTATTTCTAGAAATAAGTGGAATCTCACTGGGTATCTTCTTCTCAGTGTTCCCTGCTTGAATGAGATTAATTATTCTAAGTTACCACAATTCATGCAATTCACAACTTGTAAATAATGGAGATATTCCTCTATCTTCATTTGTGTTGTTATGCTTCAGGCTGAAGACATAGTGTATTCCTCTACTCGTGGCAGCTAGACTTTTGTCCTGCTCATTCATAGATCAAAATAGGCTTGGGATCAGACTTCTGTGGACTGTAGTGTGGTACAGACTATAACAAAACCAAAGAGGCAAATCGGCTTGGTTTTGTTTTTCTCCTAGTTTGATAGGAAATGTTATATACAAAACTGTCTTGTTCCATTTGTATTTTTTTCCAACTCTTCCACTGTGCTTCTTACGGTATTCTTTGATGCTTGTGATGAAGAGTGTAAGACCAGCAAAATAATATTTTTTGTTAATTTATGAAGCCTAATGTTTACTTATGGAAACTTCTAAAGACGACAGCGCTTCAGAGAATAAAATTGTGACCACTCTTAAGTCAAACTAAGGTCAAATGACACAAATTAATCTCTCATACTGACATTTGATATTTTTTTCATCTCTTTTAAAGAGCTTGTAAAAGATTTGGAATCTGGACAATTTATGGAACTGGGGGCAAATCAAACCAACTGAAACTTTTTTTTCGTCTCCCCTAAAAAGCTGAACTAATTTATTTATATTGGAAGACCAAAGTTCTGTCTCTTTTGCTGAAGGAAGATGATAGTGTTTATGCCATGGGTTTGTAAGATTTAACAAGGCTTAGCGTGCAACTCTTGGGCTATGGCTGCTTTTGTCTTGTCCTATGATTCTTGTTTCACTAAAACCTGAGCCAAGACTATTTCTGGTTCTCCCATCTCCAAGCAATGAGACCATGTTTGCCATGAAGCAATTCAGGGTACAGTGAAGTAGATCCTCCAGTGTGTATTTTGAAGTGCTGAAGCACAGAGGGTGTTGACAAAATTTAAACATTTTTGTATCCTATTTCATGTCACTAGTTTAGAGTTTTATTTGGGTTTTTATTGGCAAAGTTGATCAGATATCAGTCACATTCAAAGCTGCATTAATCATTTTTAACGCATTTATGGAGAATGGTGCGAAGACGATAAAATAAGACTTTTTAAAAAATCTGACGAGTGCAAACAGATGATGGGTGACAGTGATATTTTCAGTACAAGCTGGGAAACTGCTTTCTTTTGGATCTCTTACCTCTCCTAACATTTTAACGGAAGAAGATGCAAGACAAAACCTGTCCTCCTATGCCAATCATTTCAGAATACATTTCTCTAAAAATATTAATGTAAATATGTAAGGAGAAAAAAAGGGGGGGGAGGGGGGGAAGGGAAGGTCAGAGGTAGGAAACTACTCTGAACACAGTTTTCCTGCTTGTATTTAGAGAACTGAGGGGGTTTTGTGGGTTTTTAAGGGCAAGGGGTGGTTCGGTTGATTGGTGCTGTGGGTTCTCCCCACCCCCCCAGTTTGGAACCTTGTGCGATTCTAAATACCAAAGAAAATAAAGCTAAAGGATATTTCTTTCAGTCCAGATGGTGGTGTCCACTGGTGCCTACTTAGCTAATAAGGATTAGAGGCAGACTGAGACTTTAATTTGGATATGATTAAACACTAAATATATGCCCAGTAGCATGATGAAATGATAGAAGGCAATACAATCCTTTTGTAAGACATCAATTAATTTTTTCTGTGACAATAGTCCGGGTAGGTTGCAGGATAGCTGTAAAAATGCAGGAATCCATACAGAATAGACTCACTTCTGGCATGTGACTGTTTTGCTCTGTCTTCTGTGTTTTCCCAATACTAAAATGTGACGGTGTTATTCAGTAATCCAAGCACCTTTTATGTAACTTTGGGCTTTGTTGTGAATCCCTTGAGAGCTCCAAGGGTGCTGTTGTAGTAACAGATACCTGGTATGCACTAGTATATTTCAAAGGCTGGCTTACAGCCCTTTCCACGTCATCTTTGATGGATAGCGTTGCCAGCAGTTTGTCGCTGTCAGTCATCCACCAGAAGCAGCCCAAGAAAGTGGGTGGGTTTTTTTGTCCGTGTCCTAAATCTTGCTTCACCCACTTTTCTGTCTGTGTTAGTAGGATCGAGTGTTTTCTCTTGGTATTGTGTAATGTTCCTCCTTCTTGTACTACCTGAGCATTTTTCAATGCAAAATCGACAGGACTGTAAAATGTCGGTGAAAGTTTACCAGGCACTTTATTTCAACAATATATGGTATAGCAGGCTTGAAGAACTGACTTTGCCTAGGCTTAATCTTCTAATTTCTTCTAAATTTGCCATGAAATGCATAACTGATTCACCTCTAACCTATAAGAAAAAGCTCTTTAAAATATACACAGCTAAAGGAAACTTCTGCTTCTCTGTGCTGATTCCTGCTACAAAGTATTTCCATTGTTGGAATAAAAATGGAAATCAGGAGCTTGTTGTAGAAAGTTAATTCCCAGTGAGCAATTATCTATGTGGCAAACCAACCCTGTAATTGGCACTTCTGTTGGCAATCTCCATAGAAAAGTAAAAGATTGACAGAACCCAAAGGCGATGTCTTTTGGGGGCAAGTGAATTGTCAGTATATTGCATGCTGATTCAAGGATGAGGAAGTGCTGGACTCTTCCAACACAGCAGTGCCCAGGGCATCTTACTCCAGTAAAAACAAACTGGCCCAACAACTTGCTGATGCTCATGGCTGGGAGTGAAATCCTGGAAGTATGAAGCCCAAACCCAGTCAATGGAGGGTGCTAGAGTCTGTGTTCAGCTGGTGGAAGCTGTTAGTGGGATGAGAGGTGAAAGCGTCTAAAGGGTTTTCATTCTAAAATGAAACACATGGGTGATGTTTTAACACTGGTGGCCGTTCTCCCAAGGCTTGCTGCCAGCACAGGATCCCCTGTGCAGTAAGTGTAGGTAGAAGTGAATGTAGTCCAGGTTTATCCCCTCTGTAATGGAAAACCAGCTTCCATTTAAAAAGGGAAGTAAAAATGAAGTAAATGTTTTTGGCTGAAAATAGAAAACGGTTGCATTAATCTTTGCTGTATCCACCGATGAAAATACGTATTGGCAGCAGGATAACAGTCTGGGTATCTCTAGCACTGGTGCCACCCTTGTTTCTCCATAGAGGAAGGCACCCCTGACAAACCTTGCTGCCTCTTGCTGAAAGGAAAGGAAAGAAAGCCTTGCTCCTTCCTCTTGCTCTGGATGGAGCAGTGAGCTGAGAGCGAGGGGGGAGGGCTGTGGGAGCTGGAGTCTTACCATGCCCAGTCTGATCCTGGCCCTGCCTATGCTGTTGCTCTTATAATACAGCATTTTCCAAAGGCTTCGTGGTGGTGTTCTGGCCTCACTGCCTGAACGCTGGTGATTACTACAGATGCAGAGAGGAGACAGACCCATGATCCACAGGCCATGGAGGAGGCCAGTGGCGAAGTGGGGGCAGAACCCAGACCTCCTGCTTGCTGTGCTGCCCTCTCACCCTGATAACACCAACCGTTCCCACTCTCAACACTTCAATATGGTGCCTTTGCTAGCATTAAGGTAGTTTCAAAGGTCTCTTTTACTCCCTTCTCTTAGAAGCTGCTAAATTCCTTTTTCCTCCCCCCCCCCCTTTTTTTTTTTTTAATTCCTTAGCGCTATTTTTACATACATAGTTCCTATTCAGGTTCCATTGTAAACGCCATTCCATTAGGAAGCTCCTGCTGCTCATATAGTTAGCCTAGCCAATGTAAATAACCGAGCAGACAGTGTGAACTCTGCTTTGACAAGATGTAGCGCCGAGCCCCATGCCTGCTTTCCCTTTCATCAGATACACACGCTCTCTCCGTGACTTCTATCGGCCACTGGGGGATGTGAAATGAAAAACTACCTGATTGTGAATTATGACAGTAAAAGTTTATAAGCTACTAAAATGAAGTTATAGCACCTAGGAGCTCAGTCAACTGACAATGTTAAATGATACGTTTTAAAACTCGCTCTGAGATAATGCTACAAAAGGAACCGCACATGCCGCGGTGAGGTGGGGCTGCTCTGTGACAGGCGTGGAGCAAACTGTGGAGGAGTTAGGGAAAACTGCTGCACTGATGACAGTTGTTCTCCGTTAATCTCAGGAGAGGTAAAGGTAACTGCTTTGAAAAGAAATGTGTTTACAATTCTAAGATGTGGAAGAAAGAGAAAGATGTAAATATATGGAGGGGGGAAGGAGTAGTGGGGTGTCCTTTGACTGCTGGCGCTCCTGGGCTGTGGAACTGCTCTTTCTAATTAGAAAATGTTGACAAGCTAAGAATGGCATTGGATGGCTAAAGACGGCATTAGGGGGCAAAAGAATGGTTAAGGCTGTCAGGTCCATACAGCACAGCTGTGGCAAAGAAGGCTGCTTTTCCTCCTGTCCCTTTCGGGTCATTCCAGTGGTGTATAGCTACTATTCATGTGGGTAGGATTTGATAGCAGGCTTTGAGGGAGCAAAGAAAGGCATCCTTGGATGTGCTGGTGTTCCAATCAGAAGTGTGCTTTTGATCTGAATCTCCTGATCATCTCTGATTTGCATCATGGAGTGATCTTGGAGCACAAAAAAAATATAATTCTTTCCTTTTGGATGGAACTAAACCAAAAAAATGCTCGTGCCTGATATGTTCCAGCTGTTAGTGGGAACTGGGCTGATGCGAACTCCCCCCTGAGCTGTGTATAGTGTGAACATCACGTTCTCAGCGCTGGCAGTTTCACACTCTGTATTTGCTCCTATTGCACTTCACTACTTGGTAATGAAGACAGGCTCTCTTCTTTAAAAGCAATAAATATCCCATATTCCTAAATAATGTAAAAGGTCGTTACAGCAGTGTAGATCTCTCTCTGATATTCTGTATCTACTGTAACTTCTTTTTCACCTTGGTTTTATGTTTTTGTTGTAGTTGGTTATGGTACTTCAGGTACTGATTGTCTTCAAGCGCAGACTGACTGGAGCTGGCTTTCTTTTTAAACATCTTGATTACCATAGTTATTTACCACCTGAGCTTGTTTGCAGACTGGCTCCAATGCACAACATCAAAAGCAGTACAGTTGCAAACTAAAGCACACAAGAATAGAGGCAGGGAAGGCTCCGGGTTTACATAGGTGGTACAATCCTCTGCCGAACAAAGTTTAAGCTACCAAAACGTCCCAGACATCACTGCCAAAAGCCTTGGTAGAAAAAGGTCTGATTCATGCAAATAAACATCGTGTGTAAGACAAGGACACGTTACAGACTCATGGCTATAAAGGCAGCTATAAAGAAAGGTAAAGTAAAATGTCAGGTAGTGTCTTGACAGTGGAGCACCATCCAAAGAACTGAACAAATGCTTTTTATGCATGTGTGCTTTTGTTTTGCTTAAGAAGGGCCTGTTAAAAGCATGAGAGATGTAAATAAGGATTTCTACAGACCACCTTAATTCTGGCTTTTCCTAAAACTTTCACATTTGACACTCATTTAGCTATGTGCACAGGATAATATAGGGGGAAGGTGGCCCAATCATTGCAGAAGTATCTGTGCAGAGTTAAGTTTTCCAGTACACTTCAAATTTTTTAGGAAAGTTCTTCCGTTTCTCTAAATCTCTATTGCCTATCTGCAAACCATGAACAAATTACACTGTAGACTAAAAAAAACCATAGATGCTGTGAGAATGAAGTCTGTATAAATAGCTACAGGGGGGTTCAAAGCACCTGCTGTGATTGTGTCTTACACAAAGTTATGTTTGTGTCTTTCATATGAGCCACATCTCATCCTGCAAGGTAAATTAATTCTGCTTTAAATGTCTGCTTTGCCAGGCAACTGGTTTCCACACAAGCTGCATGAAGGTAAATTGGAGAGATTCTTCTTCTTCTTGGCTTCCTTAACGATAGTGAACACCCTGGGGTTCTGGACCATTGCACACAGGTATGTGTGGGAAAATGAAAGCTTGATGTTTCATTTGCAGATATGTGTAGAAATTCTTGTAAAACCTGTAAAGTAGTCTGTAATAAAGAATTGGTAGTGATAGGTCATATGTTATTGTTCAAGGCTCAAACTTTAGCATTTTTTATCTACTTTGAGGAGAAAGATTTCACAGGAAAAAGTATGTGGTAAAGTTAAAAAAACAAACAAACCAAAACCAAAACAACCCCACTGATAATTAGCCATAAATATTTAAGGGATCTTATTAACATAAAAATGTCTTGAAAAAAGAGCATCCTCTCCTTTACAGAAGGACATAAATATGTTGACGTAGAGTTTAGATCACATCACCAAGTTATCTTGGTCATGGAACTGAGCTCTGCTGCACTTGGCTTTGTACCTATATATTGAAAATGTTGCTGTTGTCTTAATGAGCTTCCATCTCCATGAGGACCATAGGTGAAGGGGTTGCAAAAATGTTACGGTTTAAGCCCAGCCAGCAACTAAACACCACATGGCCTCTTGCTCACTACCCCCACGTGGGGATGGGGAGATAATCAGAAGAGTAAAAATGAGAAAACTCATGTGTTAGAATAAAGACAGTTTAATAGGTAAATGCGCAAAACTTGCACACACATAAGGCAAAACAAAGAATTCATTCACCACTTCCATGGGCAGGCAGGTGTTCAGCCACCTGCAGGAAAGCAGGGCTCCATCACACACAATGGTTACTTGGGAAGACAAAAGCCCTAACTGCAAATTTTCCCCCCTCTTCCTTCTTCTTCCCCCAGCTTTATATACTAAGCATAACTTTCTGTGATATGGAATATCCCTTTGGCTAGTTTGGGTCAGCTGTCCTGGCTGTGTCCCTTCCCAATTTCTTGTGCTCCTCCAGCCCACTTGCTGGCAGGGCCTGAGAAACTAAAAAGTCCTTGATTTAGTGTTAACATTACTTAGCAACAACCAAAACCATCCCTGTGCTGTCAGCATTGTTTTCACAGCAAATTCAAAACACAGCACTGCACCAGCTACTAAAAAATAAATTAACTCTATCCCAGCCAAAACCAGAACACAAGAAAACAGCAGACTGCTACCGTTTAGTGTCGTATGCAGTGGTTTCAACAGAATAACCCCGAAATATTTTTGATACCCTACCAAGCAATGAGATAAAAGCAACTTTCTGCTGGAGACAATGGAACTGCTCAATTAGCCCACACACAGGAACCAATTTTGTTACCTGTAGAGCCTAGATTTAATTCTTGCCTGAAATCTTGCCTGAAAATGCTAGGAACTCACAACTGCAATCCTCTTTTACATCCAGGGTAGTTTGAAAGTTCGTCTGCCTCCTATATGCTGGAACATTTAATCACAGTTAACTTTCTGTTGTCAGTGTTACAAGTAATACTCATAGCTGAGAACAGGGACAGAAGCAAATTGTGCCACCACGAGTGGAAAGGGTCATGTGCGAGTGGCATTCTTTCTTAGGCAGTGGGCTGCAGTTCTATGGAAATCCTTCAGAAACCTTGATGCAGTAGTGATTTGATAATGACAATAATAGAAAATTTCCAAGGGCAGTGTACTTCTGGAACTCTTGAGAAAAATACTGCTTTTTCTATTACATATAGCACTAACTTTGCAGCACCAAAGATTGCCATAGCATCTTGTCAATTATTTCAGCTGTAACCTGAGACACAAGTGTCCTTTTATTCCAGTGGCTAGATTTTGATTCTCTTCTTTTAAATGTGACCCAAGTCATGATTAGAAATGTTTCTCTTGCACGTACTTTGTTTTCCTTTCAGAAGATGAGATTTTATTCTTCTGTAAAATGAAATTTTCATTTGTGACACTGTTGAAAACGAAAAGGTTTTGGTTATCAAAAAGTGGCCATAGAATTGGGTTGAACTCAACAAATAATTTTGCCATAAATTAACGTACTTATATGAAGACATCTATTGACCTCCAGTCTTCCAAAAAAATTCCAGTTTTATTTCAAACTGGTATTGCACTTCAAATTTGAGGGACCTCAATTTTCAATAAGATGACCAAAGCCTACATGAAATATGTTTTTGAGGTCCAATGTAACTGTTTCATTTTGTGCTGAATAAGACTTTTCCTGGAAAGGGGAAAAAAGGGTGATAACTATTCAGATAAAGACTGATTTAGGGATAGGGGGTAATCCATCTTTAAAACTCTAAATTAGAAAAAGTACACTAAAATTTCTCTGAGGAAAAAAGCAGGTTTATTTTAAAAAAATTTGTTAAAATGACACAGTACACCTATGATTAACACCTGCACCTCATTTGGCACTTCCCGTTCTGAAAGGTTCTAGGAAAGCACATATCATTATCCTATTTTTCAGGCTGCTTAGAAGTCCAGGACTCAGAAGGCACTGTAACTTGTCAAAGATTACCTAATAAATGAGTGAATTAGGTAAATAGTGAATTTACCTAATAACGAGTGAAGCTAATCCCAGAAAGGATGATTATTTTGCTTTTTCCTTCCCTGTCCTCCCTTGCAGATACAAAAATCTGAATCAGGAATTCACCAATGAGTTCAGAGGAAGTCTGCCTGAAGAAAACCTTTTGAAGCATGAAAAAGCCATCAAGCATTGTGATAGTGTCCTGGAAAGTTCTCCCATTTTGTCTCCTATGGAGAAAACTTGATAAAATTTCACCCTTTGACTAAATTTTGATTGTGTTATCAACCATCTTTCTGATAAATTACGTAGCATACTTAAGTGGAACTGCCAATGTTATTTATGAATTATCTTAGGAATAATGTTATTTATAAGTTTGCAAAATAGCAGTCATCGTAGAACTTAACAGTGCAACATCCTGCAAGGCCGTAACACATCAAGGGCAAGCAGAGCTCACTGCTTGGCATGGTTGATGGAAAGAGGCTTCTAACCTCTGTAGGGAAACAGGCATCCATGTGTATTCGTGCTTAGTAATGGTTCAAAATTAATAAACTCATGTATGCATTTAACAAATTACTTTGTGACTATCACAAATAATTTTGGAGTCTGGTATTGACTGCTTGATACTTGCAAAGGTACACTGGTGTGCTCTTTTTGGCTGTGCTACTTATCTGCTACCCAGCCTTCAGCAAGTTGCTGCTTTACCTTCAGCAAAACAGACACAGCTGCACTAACCTTCTTTGCAAATTGCTTTGAGATCTACCAAAAAATATACTGGAAACTATATAACAGTAATAAGTCTGTAAAGTATGTCATGAAACGCTGATGCTGAGGCATCTAGTCTTTTATTTGGCTGAAGCACTGTGAGATTTGTCGTTCCTAAAGGATGATACACAGAAAGTTGTTAGTAGGAGAACTGGAGACCAGGAATTTTTTACATCAAAATTACTAATTGTAGCCCAGGTGAAGGAAATTAGGAAAAGAAGATTGGGAAAGGGTAGCTGCAGGTGGAAATGGGTGGAAAAAAATCATCAGTAAAATGCATTCCACTTTAAAGATCTGAACAGTGTTAAACACTCCACAAACTGGGTGACTTGGGTATTGTGAGTGATGCTAACCTAGCACTTAATATTCAATTTTTTAAAAGTCATATTACTAAAAAGAGTGAGGATTTAAATTATGTCCTTATGTGATAAAGAAACATACCAAACCCAAAAACTAAAGGAGTACTTTTATATCAAGACATTTGTATTGAAAGTGGTAGTCAAGCCAGAATGCTTGCTAGATATGAGGAATGCTCATAGCTCATAGGAGAAACTACGTCAAAGGAATATAACGCAGATAGTGACACAGAGGGTAATTTGTGAGCTGAAACTATGGAAGAGTTGGTAAAGGATAGTGTCTCTCCACCTTTAACAATATTTAATGCTGTACCTTTGGGTTGAATGTTGTGAAAGGGGGAGCAAAATGGTAAATACATCTAAGAAGTAGTAAGGAAAGCAGTCAGAAGCTGTTAGTTTGATCTCGCTAGTATTTAAGGTTGTAGTTTTTTTAAATTAAAAGAGAATATTTAAAATCATGAGATAAAAGGAAAATTGAATAAAATGCAACACATGTATCAAAGGTAGATTTGCCAGCCTGCCTTAATGCCTGTGTGTAATGAGAATTCATTTTCTAAACACAACATGGTAGACATGATCTGCCTTGACTTCAGTAAAGCATTTGACGTGTGTCCTATGGGAAATAACTTATGAAGATGGAGACCAGGGTCAGCAGAAGAGCTACAAGGTGGCTGAGGGATCTGTTAAAGCCCAGATGGCAACAGATATTGTAGAAAAGGAAGGTACCCATCTGGAAGCAAGTTTTTTTTGTGGAACCTGTTTAATATCTTCCTTTGCGGTAAAAGAGACATGTGGAATGTGTATGGATGGACGGATGGTGGAGCTGAGTATACAACTCCCTGTTTGCCCTGTAAGGAGGATGGGGAGAAGGCTGCCTGCTTGCCTTGCCCTGCCTCTTGCCCTGCCAGCAAGAGGCAGGTTCTTTCTCCAAAAGTAACTGCATAAGCTGAGCTGGTGGTGGGGCTGTGAGACAGAGGGGCTGCAAAAGCGTGAGGGACCTAGTCTCCAAGGGCACCAAAGGCTAGGAGGCAGCCTGATTTCCCCATCTTTGAGTAAATCTGTCCATCCCACCTGACCAGCAATAAACTCAGCTTTAAGCTACAGAAGCTCCTAGTTTCTTTCCATAAAGAAAAAGTGACAAATTCCTGAAGACTTGACTTGACCTTTGTCTTGGCACAGAAGAGCTACAAAGATGCTGGCTGGAATCTGCTAACAAGAAGTTTGTGGTTGCTGTCAATGCTTTTGATAGTTATACACAAAAAGAGAAGAACTATGTAAAAGCAAAATCTAAAATTTAAGCTAGTGAGTATAATTGGGCTGGAGATGCTTTTAACACTTCATGATATTTTGGTTTTTTGTTTGTTTTAACTGTAAAAATAACAGCAGTTGGGAACAATTTAAATCAAGAACAGGAGAACAAAAAACCTTTTTTTTTTTCAGATAGTTTCTTCTGGTCCATGCTCAGGCTGAATGACCTCAAACTCCCTAAGACCCTTTTATTTTTCCCCCTCAGAAATCAAAATAGATGACAGCAGAGAATGGAATGCAGCTATTGCAGTGTAATTGTCTGATGAAGATCGTTCTGCAAGAGGATTATTTAACTTCCTGGGCAGGACCTCTCTGTCGTGCAATCACACAAGAAAGGCTTTGAGCAATGGAGGAGAAAGGAGTTGGGCAGCCCTCATAAAGAGGCACTCTGGAAGATTCAGGTTAGAATGGGCTTTAGGATGAATAGGTGACTACTGAAAACTATCTGCCTTCTTCATATAGGGTAAGGCTTCTTCTATCAGATTTAGTTAAGAATTTGGCCTTTTGGATCTATGGCAAAAGGAAAGGGGTGCCGATTGCTGGATTTTTACTTATTTCAGCTGGTGGTGCAGAGGAAGCTATATGCAGAAGTCTATCAATCACGCTTGCTGTTATGACACAGCAATTTAGTAGCTATACCCACCAGACAGGGATGCTTCTTGAACTGAAGCGTCTGGGACTCCATACAAAGCTGATGGACTCCTTTGCACTTTCAAAGCACTGCCTAAATTTTGTAAATCTTGTACCAGCACACAGTGAAATTAGTATGAAGGACTCTATAGGTTTGGCCTTGACTTTGAAAGAAGCTGCTTTTCAAATCTGGTTTAATACAATAGAAAAAAAAGAGGGGACAGAAAAATAAGATGTGTTTGCATGTGAAATGTTGCAATAAGCAAACGGAAAACATTAGAAAACTGCCTTTTCTGCAGCATTTTGCTGATCTATGGCAGTTTTCATAGGGAGATAACAAAACATTCTGATCTGATTGCCTGTGTTTGGGGTCATCTGTTGATGTTGTTTTGCACAAAATAAATCTAAGATATGCATGCTTTAATCTTCATCATAAAGGATTATAGTTTTGAAATTTATTGCAGAAAAAATTACCTCCTAGATGAGGTTAGGAGTGACCAGAAACATCCCAGTTCAGTTTTGTAGTTTTGAGTACTGCCTAAATTCTCTAAATCTTGTCCCAGCACACAGTGAAATTAACATAAAGGACTCTGTAAATTCAGTCTTGCCTTTGAAAGAAGCTGCTTTTTTGCTGTCTACCAGCTCTATTTATAACTATTTGAGTAGGTGCTGTGCCCAGTGGAGGTCATTACTAACCTTGAATAGCCATATGTATGTTGATTACTGCTTGTACAGTTTAGGGTGGTTTTTTTTTTTTTTTTAAAGGGTGAAATGTGTGTTTTATACTGTATTTGTGTATGCATACACAAAAAAAATACAAGTTCTGTCCCAGACAGTTCAGTGAGCACCTCAGTTAAGTCTAAATGCATGGGACACCATTTTGAGTGAGGAAGGGTGAAGAAAGCTCGCTGGAGAGGATTAAGATCTCCATCTGTTAAGTTTGCACTGATGATAAAACACATGCTCCCAGTTGGAACAAGATGCATTAAAAGAGCAATTTCACTTCTACTGCCTAGCAACAATGTCATTGAGCACCTGCAATAGTTTAAACATTAAGCATAATTGGCTTTGCTTGACATAAATCTGTAGTTTTGTAAATAAGAGCAGTTGAGTTTCCATGTAATACCAATTAGCTATAAGGAATGCTTTGTTTGCTGAAGCCTGCAGCTTTGCAGAGGAAAGAGGGAGTTGTTAAGACTCAGCAGTAGTAGTCAGAAGGTAGAACCCAGATCAGACATTACATCGGCTTTGAGTGTCCTTATGCAAGTTATTTAATCCATTTCGGTCAGGTTCCCTAGGTATGAAAGGAAGAATAATATTCAGAAGTCTTTTTTTTTTCTTTTTCTTTTTTTTTTTTTTTTTTTTTTTTAAAAAAACCTGAGTATGTCTTATTCAAATACTTTGGACGTAATTTGACAGCATTAAACCAAACTGTATGGGTCTGTGCTGGATTTCTTTTCCCTTCTTTTAGCTGGAGCTACTATTGCATCTTGAAAGTTCTTGTAAATTTTCTAGAATCACTTGCTTTCTGCCAGTGATGGAAAAAAGCTGTTTGTGACACACTTGATATGAAAATCAGTCTTGTTCAGCTTCTGTGGGAACTCTGCGTTGTAAAGATGAGGTAGGGGAGTGCCTTCCTTGTGGCCCTAGAACAGAGCTGCAGATCAGAACTAAAGCTTTTAGAATTTAGCCTGGTGTATGTTGCTTGTGACATGTACAAGTTTTGCCTTGGCAAGGGCAAATACAACTACCTTCCAGAAGATTATTTGAAATCTCCTGTGTTTTAATATCAAAAATTCCAAAGTCTTCTCATTGTGTCTCTTTTCTGAATAGAATAAAAGCTACCTTTGCTTTTCTATCTACCTGGTCTCTAGAAAGTCCCACCACAGAAATAATATTCTGTTGATGTAGCACTTTAAATTATTCTATTTTCAGTCTCTGTCTGTAACCATAAATATAGATTTTCTCAATTCAGAGGAGATTGGCTTTTGAACCTTAATGCAGTTTACTGGTACTGGTGCTGACTCTTTAAAGTTAGTTACTCAGTGCTAATATTCAGTGATAGTAAGACTGAGAAGAACTGCTCTGACAATGATTTTTCAGTGTTTTGAAGACACTTCATCTCTGCAGCGTACTTGATAGTGCATCCTAAGACTACCAAGTTGTGGATACGGTCTACACATTTTGTTGGAGAACACATACTCTAAAAGAAAATCAGCAGAAACTTTTTGTAACATGTTTTATGACCAGCATCTTTTCCTACCTTGCTTTTTTCTTTGGTTGGTTTTTGTTTGGGTTTTATCTTTTTTTGATGGTGGGAGTTGGGTTGGGTTAGTTTGAGGTTGTTTTTTTGTCTCATTGGGTTTTTTTCCAGATTAAATTAAAATGTGTAGTATTTATATCTACAGTTTGGCTGGGGAATAGTCCACGACTTTTCCAAACACCAGGATTTTATGTAGAGCCTAAATATGCTCGTTCCGATTACCTAATCCACTTTGAGGAAAAGGCACGTCTAGAAAATACTGCAGGTATTAACCTTACACTTTGAGGGTTAGGCTTCTTTCGTGTTACTGTGGGAAACTCCTGTTCAAGTGCTTGCTCGGTCACATCTGGAACAGCTTAGCTTAGAACAGAGGTTTTGAAGCTGAGTCTTGTATACCCAGTGGAGTGTGCTGACTGGATGGAGACTAAATGTAGGAGTGCATATTTTCTGGATACTCCTTTTTATATTTTTTTTCCTTTTTCCTTTCAGATAAGAAGAAATGTTTTGAAATCTAAAACACTTTACAAACAAACCAAAAAACTCAACCATGATGATGGGGGAGGGAACCAACAAATAAAACCTTACAGCAGTCAGCATTTGTCTTGCCTGCTTTGTAGCCTGGTAAAAAGCATCTTTTGAAACCAGATCCTGAATGCTTTTATTATCATGTCATGTGAACTTCAGAAGCAAGATTGCTGATGAGGCTGAGGATAGTAGTTATAGTGGCACTTAGTAAAAAGGCACAGCAAGTTATCTCAGCTTTGTTTTTTGGATGGTCAGCGAATGCAATATGAAGGTACTGTCTGTTTATCTGGCAGAAAGAGGCAATCTTTGATACCAAGCAAAATCATAAATTCATAACAGATGTTGAATAGTAAACCAGAGGTTGCAAGATGCTGCTGCTTGAAAGCAAATCCAGCACTACATGCAATTCTGAATTTCTTTACCTTGGCTCATAGAGTTTTCCTGTTGTCTTGAAATTGTTCCTTTTTTAAATATTCAGGTGAAAAACCTGAGAGATTTTAATATCATGCTAACAGATGATAACCCCCTTAACAAGCTTTGTCACTGTTTATAAAGAGCTGTCATTTAGTGGAAACACTCTTTAAGCTTAAGCTGTTTGTAAGCTAAACTTTAAAGTGAGACTGTTGTATAAAACCTTGAGCATCCTGCCTTACATATTCTGTGGGGGCATCCTATGGAATGTATGTGACTTCAAGGGAGAAACTTCATTGCAGAGATCCAAATACAGAAATTATGCAGGTCTTGCAAAAATAAGCAAATAGTTTCAACAACAGATAGAGCATCAAACTGCACCAAGGTGTAAGAAGGTGATTATTACCTATTTGAAAATGATATTGCTTCATTATGGAAGAGCTTTTGATTGCTAATCTTTGCTTGGGGTAGGAAGTTATTTTTGAGAATACAGGAGAGTGGATGAAGGTGTTGTCTGTAAGATTGCATAGATGTTAAAAAGACTAAGTAGAGTGGCACTGAGGGCACACCTAAATTATGTATTTCTTGTATTTAAAAAAAAAAATGACCAGAAAGAGGGTAGGTACCTTTGTAGTTCTGGCTGAAACAGTTGAAGTTTATAACTTAGTAAAACCAGTGCTTCTATTCTTTTCAGTTCCAATGTGAATTACCAGTCAATTGATTCTTGCCTCTGCAAAGTTTGTTCATCTGATTCATGGCTAAAGTGAACTATTCTCTGTCAGTTATTTAAAATAACATTCCCTGTTGTAGTAAGGGTTGACTAAATCATGGTTATTTTTTCCCCAGTTAGAGTTTTCAAGCTATCTTCCTATGCACTTAGTGAGTGTTACACCTACCTTTCGACATTCTTTAGAAAACAATATTCTCACTTTCTTCAAGCCTTTTTAAGATGCACTGAGTTCCAAATAATCACTTGCACAGATGCTCATAAATGCTTCTTTTTTTTTTTTTTTCCAAGATACTTGTGCAGTTCCAACACAGGCTCAGGCATGTAGATCCTTCAGAAATGCTCAGAGAGAGTGGCCCAATTTAAATTATCTATTGAATGCTGAAACACAAATTGCACATGAAATCCCCAAGCTTCAAGGGTCTCTGGCAGGTCACATCCTACCAGTCACTCAAACATTTAGTCAGTGCTACCCCCATGCACCTATGAAACTGAGGCTGTTTGACACCTCTGAGAATATTTCTCATGTTAGATCTGTTGTAAATGAGCACATGGTCCAGAATAATTAATGGTAACACTTCAGTCCTTTTTTGACAGAGTTGTGTTTCTTATGCAGTTTGCGCTGGTCTGTCTATTTAACTGCAATCAGCCATGCCTGAAAGACAGGAAAGAACAAGACGGACAAGTGTGTCAGTGAGTGAACCTCTTTTCTGTAATTAGAAATGCACAGGGAATAAATTATTCTCTAATTCAAGCTGTCCAGCTCACACTAATAATAACAACCCAAGAAGCAATCTGTTTATAAAAATTAAAACAGAATTTGTGAGACTCCTTAGTGCAAGACGGGATTTGCTGTGTAGTCTTGTTCTAGTTTATCATCCTTAAAGGGCTCCATTGAGGCATTGTGAGTGTTTCAGGCTGGACCACACAGCAATTTCATGCATGCATTTTCTATCACACAAGAATAACCAAAACTTAATCAGAGAGAACTGTAGCAATTCTGGGGCAAATTCTTCTCTGCTAAATTAATGGCTGATAAAGAACAAATGCTATAGAATAAAGGTATGAACAAACTTGGCCTAAGCCTTGCCCCCACTTCTGCGGACACCTTTTAATACTTCTCCGTTCGATTGTCTTCCAGCTCGCACAGGCAGAACCTTTGCTGTGGAGGTACTGAGGAGGGAGGACCCTAGCAATGGCTTGATAGTTTTTGTTTTACCTAAACAATTCCTATGAGCCTGGTAATTCTTTGTAAAGACTAGTGGGGTTCAGTTGTATATTTAGTGGCTAAAGATTTATGTTAAATTATGCCATGGTAGGCCTTAAAATTTTCCAACCACAATAATACTAAAACTGGAGGAACAGACTGACTCTGAAAGGTCTGTCTTACTATACAGTCATAAGACTACAGGCTAAACTCCTCCTGCTCTAGGGCAAAGAGAGCGGATAGTATCTTGAACCTTTGGGCCCCAAAATGTTTGCCTCAATGGTTTTTAACTGTTTCTTGATATTTTTTTCTCTTTTATCCTGTTTTTTTTCCCTAAACTTGCATAGGTCTTAATTATGGCTGACTTCTGATTGTAGCACCTGATTAATGCAGAGCACTCTCACTGGACTTCAGCTTCCAGTCAAGTGGACGTGTAACGTCTTGAGGGTGGAGGAGGTGCCAGAGAACCAGCTTTCTAACAACAAGTCTGAAAATGAGAGTGCACAGTCTCCATTTTAAACGTGGGAAAGTAATCAGGTCTGGGGATTAGATATGTTACTTATCCTCCTTTAGAGCCAAAAGCTATAAAGAAACCACTCAGAATTTGAACAGCTGTCATAAAGCATCCCTGACATTTTTAAGCAATCTCAGATCTTTGGATGAAGAGTCATGATAGTAACTCTTATTTTGGGAAGGCTGAAACGTACACAATGAATTCTCTCTGTCAGACAACATGCTGCAAAAGAGAGCGTTGACTACAAGAAGTCAGCCTAACAGGCAACAATTTTTTATTATTATTGTGAAATCTCAGCAAATCACTTTATCTATTTTATTCTTCATACAAAGCATATGTATTGTGGTCAGTTGCTGATCTGAAAGTATAGATGAGATCCAGGGGAGGGAACAAAAGCTATCTAGGCTTTCTGGCACACTTGTGTATATACATCACTTCAAACTGAGGAGAACAAGCTTGAAGATTCACTGGCCAGTAATTCAGAGTACCTAATTAATTTAATTGCAAACCATGAAATTCTCAAATTAATTTATTATTCAAATGTATTCATGCACTTCCCTTCCCCAGGGCTCTCCCCCTAAAAAAACCTGCCTTTTCATTGCAGCTCTGTTTTGTGAACATCTGAAATCCGAACAAAAGAATATCCAGTGTGTCAGACCAGTCAGTCTTCTAATGGTGTGTGAGGGGAAAAAATACAGAACAAAATACAAAACCCTTCTGGTAAACATTTCCAGGCATCCAGGCTGAAGGAGGTATCCTTAATTCTGTTTTTCTGTTCATCCCGATAGCTTATGTAACTAATCAAAATGCTAATAACTAAACATAATACTAATTGCCAGTTCAGCGTGTTATAGTGAAATGTGCAATTTAGGTGCTTGTTTTCCGTTTCTATCTCTTTTTAGTATCTCTGCTAGTGCTTGTGCTCTTGCAGGCTTCTTATGCCTTGCTCTTTGAAGTCCAAGGCAAAATCAGCCATGGCCCACATCCTTCACTGATTGTGATTCTACAAGTAGTAGGAAGAGGGGAGAAAGGATGGAGGAGAGAGAATAAACTCACAAATCACCCTCACAGCATGCAAACTCTTCAAATACTATTTTGTATGAGCAACTGCTGCTCTTCCCATAGCTTTGTTGTTCAACATCTAACATCAGTGAGCTGTGCTAATAGAAGGATGTGGGGACAGAGGAGGGAGCTGGTGCTTTTTGTGGTGCAACTTCTCATTACAAGCATGAACAAAGTCATAAGTTATGAGAGCTTGAGCTTCCTAACTCTGCAAAATAGACACATGGTTGATTTGAAATTTGCTTTTGAATCTATTAGTAGGAATTAAAAAATAGGATAACCTCTTTCCTTTTTATCATAGTAAGCAAGGCACTTGGTCCTTCCTTGATGGCAGAATTGGGTCTGGCTTTTTATCACATGACAAAAAAAACCGAGTTGATGCTAACACCTCTGCTTCCTACACCTTCACATGAACTTGAACCTCTCATATGACCTGACCTCAAAAGAAGGATGTGTGGTAGTCTTCCTGGTGTATTTTGGGATTTGTTTTTGTTTTCTTTTGCCTTTTCCCACTTTCATCCCATCAGTGCCCTCAAAGCTTTGATATGAAGAGTACCCCATAGCATTACAGATGTTCTCTTGTTATTACAGCTCTTTTGGATGTTTTTGACTGGCAGCTGCTGGGTAGTCTTATGCTGGCATCCCTGCTCCTGCTCACCTTTCCTCTCGCCTAGGTGCAAAGGCCTTTTCTATTTGCCCCTTTACACGCCACGCTCTAATCCAGGCTTTCTGCACATCTCAGAAGTAACTCTGCTTTCCTGTCTCCCTCTGAGGATCTGTCACCCAGCCTCACTCGGCGTTGCATTATTAAGCATTGAGCAGACACCGAGTGAACTTGGTGAAAATTGTATTCGGAGTGTTTCTCTATCAGCTTGTGTGATGTGCTGTTCCCCTGCTCTCTGGGTTGCTCCCACACAGGCAGGCGTGTGTGTGTGTATCTGCGTGCGTTGGGGAATCGACTGCTGTGGGAATCATCTCTACCTGCCTTCTTGCGTGCTCCCTGCTCTTTGTCAGACCTGCTGGTTTTGTAACTGTTGCATTTGAGGAACGGTGGGGACATCCAGCAGTCACATGGGTGATAATTAATTACTCCCGATCCCGTCAGTAAGATCAAATTTCCAAGCTTGCTTGTTTTCTCAGCGTTTGACTTGTTTTTCATCGTAGCTCATTATGCTGTAAAGTGCCTGACAGGTTGGGATGACTTCTTTCTCTTGTCTTTTTCTTCCTCCCTATGTGATGTTGCTTCATATCCATCAACAACTGAAATCAGGAAATTGAGCCTTTCTCAGAAGAATATCTGAGGATATCTTTTAATTGCTTTTCAAATGGAAAATTTGGAAAAAAGAGTAAGAAAAATATTAGCTATTATTTTGAGTGTGTAACAGAGGAATAAATGGTAAATAAATGTTATTGCTAAAGGTGACAGATATATTTTTTTTGTAATTGATGACAAATAATCACAACTTCAACTTTTTATGCAACTTTTTCAAATTACCTCCTGCATAATTCATGTGTACCTTGGTTCATCTGGAGTCTGTAATGAGACTGAGAGGAGCTGTCTCCTTCCCTTCTCTGAATCTGGCTGTGATCAGATTCACTCACTGCTCATTGGGGGAACGGAGTCTCCCATTTTACTGGCTGAGTGGGCTTTTCTGGAATAAACCTAAATGGGAGAGTTTTTAAAATAAATGGATAACAAAAGACCCGTTCTGTGGTTGTCATAATGTAGAATAAAAACATCAGTGAATTCCAGACCTTGACATTAGAAGGTGGAAAGTGTTGTTTGCCCAGTCTGGTGACTGCTTGTTATATGATCATGCAGAGGAGTCAACTGTCCTTTGCCCACTTAGTAACTCCAGAAATGACACCAGCTGTAACTAATCTAGTTAGTAGCATCAGAACAGCAATATGTCTATCTGTTGTGCATCAGAATAGCCAACTTTGCTTCCTAGTTTTGTTCAGAAATATTAAAAAAGAAAATGAACCCTCCAGGGATCGAGCAAGCACATCAAAATCTATCTTTTTTTTTTTTTTTTTCTCTCTTAAGAAAAAAAGAATATATGATAATTTTATGTAATATTACTATATTCCTCTTAATCTATCTAATACAGGAAACATTGCCCTTTTTTTGTTGTCAAACTACACATTAATTTAAACAATATGATGGTTCCTCTGCTGTTTTTTATTTCCACATTGAGATAAGATTTGTGGAAGCCATGGGAGAAATTCTAGTAAAGGTCACTGGCCTAATCATAAAACGTCTTTAAAAATTTTATGATCCTTTAATGGAGTGCTATTGGGTAATTCCTCCTGGAAAGGACCTAGCTCTGTAATAAAGCCTTTCAAAGGAACATTGCAACTTTGGTACAGCTGTCAGCAACTATTTTCCCCAGGTTTGCACATGGTACCTTGGTGGCAGTGATCAGCAGAAATGCTTTAAACATTTGGAAAACATATGATGCACAAATGAAGCAAGAGAGAAGTAATGGATTCTAAACATTACCTTGATGAAAGAGTATGACAATCACAACAAGCGAAATGCTTATAAAGGAAAAACATTTATAGAAAATGCATTTGTCATCTGAACAAGTTATATTGAATTATCTCCAGTTTATTTGTGAAATAACTGCCTGGTTTCAGTGTAACACGATGGTGAAATTTCAACAAATCCTTACTTTTGCCTGGGTGATGGAGATCGTGGGAATGCTATACTGGAAAATCTGTGGTGTTCTCCCATTTTCTGTTGTTCTTTGCTGGCATTTTCCCCATGCACATTCATCTTCAATTCCTGTTTCAAAAATTCAGATAAAAATCATAAGGTAAATAAGGGTTGTGACTGAACTTATGTCAGAAGTAAGTATTTGCATACCCTAATTTCTAAAAACAAGTGTTTCTTTAAGCCAGACCTGGGCCTTTTATCGTCTGGTGGAAATCTTCCGAATATTGAACTGTTCTTACTGATACCAAGCTTTGAAACAAACTAATTTTGAAGGGCTGAATAAATGTTATATACATGGTTTTCACATGTTGCTGACACTGTAGTATTGAACTTTCTCGTTTCCTTACAATAAAATGGAATTCTAGGGCCATTTGAGGGGGTGCTCAGGAAAACTCGGGGCTGTACATCCTGTGTAGCAGGTCATTAATCAGCGCAGTAGCAGAGCTGAGGCTGCACGGCAGCTCACCTGTTTCCTCCTCCACATCTTTCTGGAGGGAGCTGCTGCTGCTTCTACTTAATGTCTCCAAACAACCTACAGTAATATGCATTTGAAGTTCTGCCAAAGGAAAGTGTAACAGTGCTTTGACGGTAGCGGATATTGTGAAGATAGGGGGTTTTTTTGTTTGTTTTTTCATTTCTGGAGATGAGCCTTTCCGTTTTTGCTTGAAGTTTTGCTTGATTAATGTATTCATTAAAGAGGAGTGACGGTAATGATTAAACAAAAACATCTTTAAAATGCAGAGTTCATTTCAACCCATTTGGTTTTGTTGCACACAAATTGGATTGGCATTGCATCCTGCACAGCAGGTACTCCACTTGAAATCAAAGACAGATGCTTTTATAGGATTAGAAAGGATATCTTGAGGGGTGGAGGAAGAGATTGAGGTTGGGGGGTTTTGTTGCTTTTTCTTGTACTTTTTAGTAATAATGGTAAATGAATAGTGATAATACTGCTGTTTTGTCTGCCTTGAGTACTAATAATGTTGTTTGCTTACAATTAAAAAGAAATAAAAGCTCCATTGTAACTTGAATTGTTAACAAATCAAGACTACTTAACTGAGATTCTTTCCCTCATAAATAGCTAATGACACCTGAGTCTGAATTTTAATGCTAAATATCTCTGAATGAAAATATTTGACTGCTGAATCATGCCAGGCAGCCACATTGATTTTTTATTTATTTATTTTGTTTTTAATTATCTGGCAGCACACATGTCTTTTAAGCGCTTCCCAAATCACTTAACCTAGTCTGTGCTCAAATAGAAACCTGGTGAGGGAGCTGGAGCTTGCAGGGAATTGTAGCTGGTTATAATAAATACAGTTGAAGCATCTGTCTCGAATGGGAGATCTCCAAGACTGACTTGTGTGCAGAACTGCTGAAGATGCTGATCTTCCTCAAATGCACTGCAGCTAGTTGACTGAGGAAGCAGAGAGGGGGGACAGGTCTGGGCTCCTATGATTCTGGCAGTACCTTCCAGTTGAAATGCCCATTCTGGGGCACTTGGGTCATGAGCACCCAGTGAAAATTGAGTTTGAGTGAAATATCATCCTGAGCACCCAGACCCCATTTGTCAGCAAACTACAAGCCAGCGTTTCCCCCAAAACATTTTGAGATTGATTGGCATGAAAGGTGATGGTGTCATGTTATTTTTGCGGCACCAGTATTTCTGCATATTATAGTCTTTCTGATAGTGGCTATTGTAGCTTGCACTGTTTGGCACTTTCCACGTAAACCATTCTTTTCCACATTTATGTTTACAAAATATTTAATCTCTTTCTAAAGATATATATTCAAAGAACTCCTTCCGCTTCTTGACAATGTAAAGCATCAAAACCATCGGGTTTTCCCACTGTAATTGTAAATTTTTCTTTTTTTATTATTATTATTTAAATACTGTATTATTTTTAATCAAACCTTAGCCTCACCTGTACAGACGACAGTTGAAGAGAGGACCCTCTCGCTGAGAATATTCACTTTTTTTTTAGTGTTGTTGTTAATTTCCTTAGTGTGTCCAAAGATTCAAATTACATTCAGGGTTCACTTCTCTGTGCATTTACTGAATACAACAGATGGAGCGTCTCTAACCCTAGGAACTTGTTGGTGCCTTTTGAAACAATGAAGAAAAGAGTACTGAGAAACAAGAAAGAAATATCACGTTCAAAATTTTTGTTCAGCTAATGTCTTTTGATAACATTATTTTGTGTGATTTGAGTTTCATTTCAGCTGTTGGTGAATAATATCAGTTCTAGATGACGAGAATCATGACTGCAGTGGACTCTTGTTCAGGGATTAATAAAACCTGCTTTCATTTCGCTGCCTGGCTTGACTTAAAGCCCTTTATGAGGGTCTGAGTCTGCCCAGTACAGTTCATATGAATGTGTGGCATGACCTATAGGATTTTTCAACCATAAAGTCCTAAAATTGCCATAAGGGTTTTCTTTATTGTTGTTACTGGCTTTTGTTACATTTCCTACATGTTATCTGCAAGGTATACGGTTTACAGAAGCCAAAGAACTACATTTAGATATTGATGATCATACCATAGTAAGGTGTGGCATTTTCTCATACATGACTTTACTGCTGCAGACACTAAAATCCAGGAATCTAAAAATTATAATTATTGCCTCAGACTCCTACCTGACTTTACTTTCAAAACTGATCTCTATTGCAGATTTAACCATATATTTTTCTCCTACTTAAATCCTTTTCAAGGTTTGTCTAGCTCTAGATTTCTTTAACTGTGTTCAGCGTGTACTCCTAGACTGGCATTATGAATTCTTGATGGGGTTGGGTTGGGTTGGCTCCCAGAATAAAAGTTCTTGACCTATATGGCTCACATAGCCTGGACCAAGGGGATAAATCAATAAGCTTCTGTTACGCATTTGTTTTATTATCCCACTTGAGAAATAAACTTTGCCATTAAACTACATGCAGGGCAATAACTGTCCCTTTCATCGTGTTTCTCATTCCAATCTTAAATCAACCTACAAATTCCAGAGGAAGATGTTCATTCCTGAAAATGAATAGACAGCTGGAATGCAAAAAATATAGGTCAGCATTTGTAGAGGAATTTTTTCTAATCCTAGTATTTTTGCATGAGTCAGTTTGCTTTTTTCTACCCTCATTATTAGTATATAATCTCTTTAAATGGCTGAGACTTTGAAGAACTTCGTAATGAATGTTTGCCTTCCATTGAACTTTTGGGAGAGAAATGATGCGTTCTTTTAAATTCATGAACTTAGAAACAGTTTGCTTACTCAAGAACAGTATCCCCATTGAAGAAAGATGTGGTGTTTATCATTCAGCAATCAACTTAATTGCCTTCCATTATGAAATTGGCTTGGATTTTTGGGTTTGCGCCACAACAGTTTTTAATAGCACAAATGAATTTTTCATAGAATGAGAATGAAAATGAGTTTCAAAATTATGAATTCAAAGATACATTTTTCCACTGTGCATTCCTCTCTACTCCTGTTGGAAATGAAGTCGTATGTTGTTATTTCTTGTCAGAAAGACCCATCCAGATGGGAAGTCCCGCTATTTTATATTGACAGAGGCTGTAGGAAGCCAGAAATAGCAAAGCGGAGACAACCTCGAGATCTTCCAGAACTGAATGCACATGAGCACTTGAGAAGTTTTGCTTCTACCTGGTTTCAGTAGGAGCTCAGGTATCTATATTGTCATACTACTACGAGTCTCGTCCCTGACCTGCAAACCCATTTAATGCTTATTTTCTCCATCGTGGGGGGAGTATACAACAGGTCAGGCAATCGCCTTCCTCCCATCTTGGAAATGACGGCCACTTCGGATCCACAGCTGAGAAATGACGCACTGGTGGTGTGTGAGGTTGAGGGAATGCATAGACAGATTTGAAGGAGTTTCTTTCTCAGAAGCGTTTTCCTTTTTTCCCCTCATTCTTTTTGTTTTCCTTTGCTTGGGGACCGTGTGGTTCCTCTTAAGTTAGTCTGATGAGCCCTTGCTAACTGTAAATGTTAAATCTGAGAGGGCAGCAGAAGCAACAGAAGCATGGGGGCTTTCCTAAAGGCACTGCTTAGTGAGGGGATGTCACTACATATATGAAAAAAACCCTTTGCTTTAATGAACTTGGAGGGTTTTTTGAATAGAAAACACATAGCTCTTTTAATATGTCTGATATTAAAGCAGAAGGATTCCTTTCCTCATAGATATAAAGATAACTTCTGCTGCTATAGAGGGTGTTACACACTGGAAGAAAATCTATGTTAGTATATGCCGATTTAACTGTGACCAGTTGATGTTTGTATCATAGCTATTTCATTTTTTAAAAATAATTGAAAAATACCCCTTATGTTTCTGTACTAGAAGACAAATTTTGGTTACCTGTTGTATTTTGCAATAGGATCTGGTATTCATAAACAGCATTTCGCTACATATTTCACATATTGTTTTCTCAGTCTTTCTCTGTTCCTGCGATCTGAATATTAATGTAGCACTAAAGTTAATTTTTAAAGAGATTCAGGAGGCTTTCTAAAAAGAAACATTTTAAGGATGATGTAAAGTTAAAAAAAAACAAAAACAAAAACAAAACCACAGCTTTGCAATGCTGCTTCT
Organism: Falco naumanni; assembly: GCF_017639655.2. Taxonomy (NCBI): domain Eukaryota; kingdom Metazoa; phylum Chordata; class Aves; order Falconiformes; family Falconidae; genus Falco; species Falco naumanni. The sequence continues at coordinate 21,747,635 of NC_054058.1, forward strand.
GCTTTGTGAGCATTGATTTCCTGGTTGGATTTATTGATTTGATTTTATCATATTTGAATTATTTTTAACTAAGTAATTTACTGTGCAAGTTTTTTTAATATCACTGATTTTAATGCTATGTTATTGTAAGGCTATTGTGAAAGATGTACTTCTCTAGTCATTTTAAGAACTATTACTTAAGAGGAATTAAAAATTTTACTTAGAATTATCTCCCATGTGAAAAACAGTGCTGAAAGCAAATGTTGCTATTGAATTTCATGTTGTTTAGAAAGAAGAGAAAAAATTGAAAGCTTTACTGGGGTAAAGTTTTAAGGGTTTTTGCTGGATATTCTTTTTGGGGAGAAGGAAGCTGTCATGAGAAAGAAGAAAATAGATGCAATTGTGATTGTATGGAATTAAAAAAGTTAAAATAGAACTTTGTAGGTTATGTTGAAAATTATCAGAATCTGTCTAAATTTCTCTAAAAACTAGTTCTGAAGCCAAAGTACTTTGGGAATCTTATAATGCAGGGAAATCAGACCGCTGTCTGACACACACTAGTAAATGCTGATTTCTTCCAGTGGTAGCTGCCTTGTATGCTTGTGGCTGTCAGGAGATCATGTGGTTGTGTTGTCTGATAATAGCTGTATTTTTTACTTAACTGTCAAATTTTAAAGGATGTATTGATGGTGTGCATGGTTTAAAAGGGATGGATGTGGATATATACAGTATATGTCTGACAGGGGAAATTGAAAATGTGTGAGTTAATTGTATATTGTTTTGTAGTAGGGTAAATTTTTAATCACATTGCATACATACCTTTTCGGTGAAGGAAGTAATTGATATTTGGGACACTGAGGGGTATAAATATTTTATTAAATCTCCTAAAAATAAAAGGAGTCACATGGGTTCTTTCATGAACTTGTATGTTTATAAGGTTTAAGATGAAGGAATTTATTCATGAATGTCGAGAAGCAAAGGTACCATCAGCAACAGCAGCTGCCTAAATCAGTTGAGACAGAAGTGGCTTACATAGTTTTGTTTTAGATCTGCTTTTACTTTTGAGGGAAGGGATCTTGTAAACACTCACACCTTTGTAAATAAGTAAAAATCTCGGTAGGTGGTGACACACCTCCTTTCTCTTCATTTACTAAATCCCATCACCAATTCCTGCGCTCCCATCCCTCTTTGGCACTGACAGTGTGATACACAGTTACCAATATAAGCTGCAAGAAAAGTCTGGAATTTTTGGAAGGGAGGAACTTATTTTCTGAGACACTAATTGGTCTTTCTTTGACAGACCAAAAGAGGCTGAAGCCAACTGTATCATACATGGTGATATTTTCCTTGAAACAAAACAACATCCACCGAGGCTTTCCGTGGGCTGAAAAACCTTGTTATGCTGAAACCATGAGTGGAGCTTATGGACACTTATGTGACAGCAGCGTTATGTACTTACTGTGGCTGTTGGTTGTTTTTTAAGGCTTTGTATTAAAGTATTCAAAACCAAGAAAACACCATAATGACACAGTAGTTTTTTGTTCAGTCATGCAACTGAGAGAGGTGTGTCAAGTTAAATGCAAGTGGTGATTATTAAAGACACTGCTGAATGTTTTAGGTACCAAACCCCCCTCATTTGTATCCCAAATGCTCCTATGAAACTTCCTGGGGCATTTCCTACCCCACTCCCACACAGACACACCCTTTTTTCTTTTTTATGAAAACAGAAATGTGAATGGAGTACAGGAAATACAGTTTTTGCCTGAGTTCAGACTGACTGCAAACTGCACCATTAAGCATTACTGTCACTAGCCCTGCTGCAATGTACCAGATTACCTGGGCAAAGAGCTTTGTACCCACTGCCAGGCTCTGGTTTGGGTCAACTGTGATTAAAGCAAGAATCTGAAATAGTGTAGCGAAAGAAATATTATCTGCATTTCCCCCTTTCTTTAAAAATTAGCTATTAAGTCCCCATCCACACACATGCAAACAGAGCCAGGGGCAGCTCCGGTCTGACCCAGGAGCAGGGGTGAGGGCAGAAGAGGAAAGGCAGGACAGGTGCAGATGTGCTGGGGAGGTGTGAGCAGCATACCGAACACTGTTAGCAGGGGGCTGTCAGTCCTGTCAGAGCCCATCCTCTGCTCTCAAATCCTGCCTAGTTAAGTGGATGATAAATCCAGAGTTTTTTGAAAAGCTCACCAAGAGCAAGTGTAACAGTTTCAATAGATCTGATCAGCGCACTGCATCGTCCCCTCCCTGTTTATCCAACTTTGACAATGCTATCATCAGTCCCTCATGAAAATATTTACCTTAAAATCTGTGGTGTTTGGTTTTGTGGTTGTTTCTCTTCCCACCCACACCCTGCCTTACTGCTTGCTGCCATTTGAGCACAGCACGTTTTTTAAAACGCCTGTAAAAATATAGATTGGGTGATCTGTCTCTTTTAGACCATTCAGCGATGAAATTTCTACTGTACTACTTTATTGTGACATTACTTGACTAGATAAAGCCATTCTCTGTCTGAGAACGGAAAGAATCTGGCAATGTCTACATAAATCGTGTTACTCATTTCATGCTGAGACAGGGGTTCCCAAAGGGAGATCCTCTGGGACACGTCCCTCCTCAGCAGAAAAACAAACAGGGGCACAGCCAATTTCTGAAGAATGGGGCTGATCAGTTTTATAATGTTGCTGTTATTACAATAAACATTTGTGGTCCAACTATTGCAGTTTAATCTAACAGGTATACCAATAGCTACTAAAAAGCAGTGTATAAGAAAGAAATACACCCTCCTCCTGCTCCCTCCTTTCCCAAAAGCACTTGGCATCACCTTTGGACTCCAATTTCAGGGGAATGACTGGATATTCTAAAATAACATAATGTGGGATCGTTCATGCCAAAATTACTACTTTGACCCATTTGAATACAATTGTCCAATGTTAGTGTGGCAGCTGTCAGATCCATTTCTGAAAGCACCAGTTTTTAATAGCTCACGGCTTTGCAAGGTCTTCATTCAGATCCTAATGTGCTTCATAAAAAGAAGGTAAAATTCCTATCCTTGTTTTTCAGCAGTCTTAAGAGATGGAGAACTGGATAGGGGAGCTGGACAGGACTTTTGGCAAAAACTATTTTTTGTCAGGAAAAACTGATTCATTAAAGCTCTTTTGCAGAAGCATATGTTTTGATGAAACTCCTGGCATGAAGGTTTCCTGAAGTCTGGAACAGAATATAAAGACAGAATTTTTATGCTGGTAGAAAAGCAAACATGAACCTTCCTGCATTGCTGTGCAGGGGCCTGGGTCACCCAGCTGGGCTATTCACCTCCTGCTAGACCTGCTGGGCAAAGCTGGCACCTTGCTGCAGAGCACCCATGTAGGAGACCAACTGTAAAAACAGTCTAACACCAAGGAAAAACCCACTAGACACCAGCGAAGCAAAAGCTGCTCTTACAAGTGCTTGCCACTCGCTCCAGCAGGAACCATCCGCCCAACCCCAGTACGGCCCTTCGGCACGGAGGCTGTGGTGCCACCACGCAGCTGGAGGCGCAGTGTGTTATCCGGGGCTGCCTCTTTCAATCCTCTCCAGATGCTGTGGTCTGAGACCTCTCTGTGCAGGAAGGAGTGACCCTTGGTCTGTCCCTCACCTGCAGGCTGTCCAGGGCTTTCTGTGTGCTGTCACTAGGCAAATACCTGGGATAACTCTGGGGACAAATGCAAAGCAATATAAAACAGTGTAAAGCTGTATACACTGAAGAGCTAGAGCTCAGAAGAGTTACTTGGTACTTGGCAGAGAAAACATTTTGTTCTGTCCTACTGGTAGTTACTGGGAAGCACCTACTGACAGCATCCTAGAAATCAATAACTGTGTTTGCACGGTATTTCTGGTGAGGCTGTATGGACATCCTTACTGCTGTTCTTGGCCTCTAGAAAGAGGCTATTTACTTTTCTGGTGGGGTCCTTGATCTGCAATGAACAGCCACAACTCTAAGAATAAATATTCTGCACTTTTTTACTACCTGCTGCACAACTCAAAACTCCTTTACAGAGCCTGCATGAAACAATGGGATGTGCCTGAGCAGTGGGTAGGATAGTCAGTCTTTTTACAAGTCAGCGAACTGGAGATCTAAAAGACTAGGTGATGTGCCCATGGTCACACGGGAGGTCTGTTGCACACCAGAGACAGAGAACAGAGGTGTCAGCTCCTTCAGCATGCAGAGCTGCTCACCTGTGCTTAGCATTGCACTTCGGGTCTCCTGACGCTCTGTTCCCTGCCTTGCCCGCATTACTACATCCTCACCTAGAGGCTCAGTACTCTAAGAAGAAACTAACATTAAAAAAATGCTACCTTTTACATCGTGGCTTGTTTGGGGTTTTTTTAAACACAGGTCATCTTTTTTTTTTTTTTTTTGTCTCCTTTTTTTCTTTTTTTGTCTGTGTGTGCCCACTTTGTTTTCCAGCTCTATCCAAAATACCCAGGACTATGTAGCTGGCTGATTAGTGTCTTCTGGGGTCTTTTCTCCTTTGATAAAATGCTGCTGGCTGTTCTGTACCTGCTACTTTATATCCTTCCCCCTCTCATATATAGCTACCTATATCATATGGAAAGGATCAAACAGTTTTGATTTTTCCCAATGATACTGAGGAATGCAATATTTATCACAGGTTACTCGCAGAGAAGAAGAAAGGAGAATCTAAGAGTGTTCCCTTCAGCTGTGTTTCTGTCAAGGCACGGTCTATGTCCCAGTCCACCTCTGTTTTGCTCAGTGTGTTAGTTCTGCTCACTATGAGGTGTAATGCAGCAAGACTGATAAAGCTGGTTGCCACTGGCCATGTGAAGGAGGAAAACCAACCAAAGCTGGTTGTTCGTTATCCCCACTAAAGTGCTAAACAAATCTCCCAGCAGCTAAACTCCCTTCCCTTTTTATTACTTACTGTACCTTGTAAATCAAATATTTATTAACTGAAAACAGCTTTGCTCACTGACTGATCTTGCAAACATGGGACAAATTCACCGCAGCTGGCTAGTAGCCAATTGCTTATTCAGGCTGCTAAAGGAAATCAGCCTGGTGGAAAGACAAACTATGTGATGATTTTTCTTCCCCCCTGCCCCCTCCACGTTACTTCCCAGGAACAAACTGCAAACGTCACTATTTTGTCTGCCATATTCACATTTGATGCAAATGAACATGTCTGAATGAGGTCATTGCTACTCTTTTGAAGAGGACTTTATTTTTGTCGTGCCTGTGTCAAAAACAGAGCTTTAGTGGTTTGAATTCCCACGAGCAGACACAGATATTGTTTCAATTAGCATATCAGGTCCATCACCTGGTGAAAAGAAAAGATCTTTAAAGCATCTGCCTCTGTGATTGCAGCCTGATCATCTCTTATTGTCTCCTGGCTTCATGTTAATCCATGGGGGTCCTCAACAGTCCAGCTGCAGCAAGCTGAAGCCTTTGGATGGTGACAGATGACAGGATGCAAAGAACAAAACTAAATCCACACTCACTTTCACTGAAAGTGCTGCCGGTAAACTTGAAAGATCTTTGCATCGTTTGAGGCTTTGCATTTGGTTGCTATAATGAAGGTGATTTGCTGGCCGTCATCTAATAAATATCCCCGGGGAGCATGGAATGTCAGTGCAGTTGCACTCACTCACTGAAGGAAGCAACAGAACAAGCAGGAATGGCAAGACCAACTCTACAAGGAGTTTTTCATGGTCACTGTTTGCGCCCCCCCCCAAGCCAATCACCTGCTGCAAGCATACACGTTGCAAGAAATGCATGCAGCTGCATGGGTGTTGTCAGTGAGTCAGTTTTCAGTGACTCATTTTGTGTCCAAGGAGCCATGTCTCATGCCCCAAAGTTTTGCTTGACAGCTTTGCACTAGTGCTTGTGTCAGTTGTGGTTGCATTGATTTCACTGATTATTACCAAAAGGACTTTAAATCTTATTAATGCTCTGTGTAATTACCTTTGTTCTCTCTCTAGGACTAATTTAAGGTGGTATACAGAGGTACGCACCTCATAGCAGCATTTTCACCTAGCCTGAAGGAGCAGCCAGCTCCTGGGTGTGTGTTTTATTTTCACCCCAAGGTTAGTGTGGGTTGCTCACCCTCCTCCACCAGGCGCTTGTGGCTTGGTAAGTCCAATAGAGCATCCTGGAGGGCCCTGGGGAGCAGCCACCTCGGGCCCTAGGACTGCTGCTGGACTTCGGGCTTTTCGGCAGTGCTCTGAATCTGTATGTCTGCAGCAAGTCGTGGTCTCCTGCGCACTGGTTTTCTGGGCTGCAACACAGGGCATCCCGGTCAGTGGGACCAGGCTGTGTGGTGGGGCGGCAGCAGCCTGCTCTGTTGGTCACAGCTTTCTTTGTTCCCTTCAGCTGTGAGAGCATTTAGAGCAGGGGGGGTTCAGTGCTTGAAGAGGACAGGGTCCTGAATGTGTGTTCCTAAAGTCATAGGTGACCGGTTCTTATCAGGCTAGACATTCCCACCCACCCCCTGCCCAGCAAAGGCTAAAAACTATAATCATATCTGGGTCCTCTGACCCATCCCCTTGTAAATTATTGCTAATATATTCCCTGTTTTCATTTTTATACCTTTGGATAGTTGAAGATGGATATACCATCTTTAATCACTTTTCCAAGCTGGAAATATTTTTATATTAAAAATTTACATTTTATGTTTGTGACAAGATGCACAGGCGTTACTGAGCAAGCAGCAGCTGCCAGAATGCACAAATTTCCGTGTGTGTTTTACATCCATTAGGCAGGGGCAATATCTATTTTATAGCATGCATTAACAAGATGGTCACCTGAGACTATTCATTTAGATAATGAAATAGCCACCAAGTTACTGTTGCTTTTTTAAAGTCTTCTTTTAATGTGTATGAACTATTGTCTTGAAAGATCTGTGAATGCGTGGCAAGAGTGAAGTAGGGAAAGGCAAGATCTGTAGAAAGCTGCTCACAGTCTGGCTGTAATAGGCAAAACAGAGGGTATTCAATTAAAGGACGCTTTAAGATTTATGTAACATTGTTCTGACCTTTAGTAATTAATGACTTTGTAAAACTATTTGATGTGATACTATCCCTGGCTCCATCACCAGCTTGCCTACCCATGAAAGATAATTTGACTGATGAAGACACAGATATAGCTGACAGCTAGTCTGAATTTTCCCATGTTCAAATGGTCTTCTTCACTATTAAGAATACTTTCCTACTTAGTTAATCTGGGAAATGCAGAAATGGAAGAATTTCTTTACAGCCTCAAGCATCCGTGCGGAAGATGCTGTGCAATATAGCAAAGTGTCAACCTTTATTTGCTAGCTGAATTGTTTGTGTGTTCCTCACAACTTCCCAGACTTCACTTCCAGGTGATTCAGGTCTTTCTGTCTGCAGGGTGCTGGCTGGAGAACAGCACACCTGGATCTCAAGAGGGATCATCTGAGGGAGCCACTACAAACACCCCCCATGTCCTCAGTTACTGGTTAACTGCGGCAGGATGGATGCAGCCTGCTGCTAAGTCCCTGCTCCTGCCTTAACTGCTGAAGGGTGTTTGTCTTGCCACAGGTAACTGACAGATGAGGGTGTGATGGGTGTTGTGTTGTGCGTAATGCCAGCACCAAAAGGTCAAAACACTAAGTTTATCGTGTGCTTTTCCTGGGTGAGAGCATGTTTATTCTTCTCTGCAATTCCGAGATTTCAGATCTCTTCCCACTCTGTGCCAGGACATCTGCCAGTGACTGAGGAAATGTTTTGAGGAAAAACTTGGACTCAAAGGTGTTTCTAAAGCAGTCTTGTGTTTACACCCCTTGGACACTTAGCTAGAAGTGCAGTTTCAGATCGTTCTTTGCCTGCTGAGTTGATAATTTATTCCAGATAAATATAGAAATTGGAGCCTTCTTACACAAACTTTTCTGATTGTCATGAAGCAATGTTTTGTGAATTTTAAAAAAAAAACCAAACCAAAAAAACAACACAAAACCAACCCTAAACCATCTCCTTGTATTGTGTACTGTATCTTGTAAATTAATATCTTGTTTATGGGAACAGGCCTTGTACACTGCTAAGCCAGGTATCATCTTTAGGTTCAATGTCCCTCTCAGAGGAATGCTTTTTTACTTGCTGTAAGCTGTTAGTTACTCTGAAATTGCATTTTATTCTTCAAGGTTTGTTTCCTTTCTTTGGTAGTGGATTTTTTGTGGGTTGTTTGGGTTTTTATTTACCTTAAACTGGTCTTGATTTTACAAATAGTGCTCTCTGACACTAGAAAGCACCAAGTACAGGATCTCTGGGACACCTTTACTTTGTTATTCACAATATTTTGTGTAAGAGGATTTTAGACTGAAGCAGATACAATCTAATTGTGGTAGTCAGGAGTAACTGTACGCATGAAAAATGCATTGGCCCTTGAATTTTACAGTTTCAGCCAATTGCTTAGGTATACCACATCATAAGATTATACAATTTATTCTTTCAAACTCTTCTTTTTCTCTGAACATATTTATTAAAAGGCCAAGCTATGTCCAGTTTGCACCTGACGGACCCCCAGGGAATTCATTTCGTTTGCTGTCTGTAAATGTGGCAGTCAGTTTGCCTGGGGCCGGGGGGGGGGGAGGGCGGGCAGGGAGGGTGTGACGAGAGGGCTCTCACCCGTGTAGCACCCAGTAACTGAGGAGAAACACTTCAGTTGGGTGTCAGAACCAGAGCAGAGAAAGCAAGCCTCTCCCACTAATTGGTTTCTAAGCGTTACTCACCGCTCTTGTCACCATGTTCGCTCGCGCCCCTGGGAGCACAGCTCCTGGACGTGGCTTTGGGTCCCTTTGGGTCTGCAGCGTGTGGCAGCCACCGCAGCCCTTGGAGCACCGCACACCCTGGGTGCCGCTGCGGGAGGACGTGAGCCATGTCTGCCAGGGGACACGGCTCGGGGGGAGCGGGTGGCTCAGGGGGCGCTGAGCCTTGCACCCCTGCAGCGGGGGTTGCTCAGGAGAGCAGGGAGCCAAGCTGGGTCCTCCTGCCTGCTCCCAGCAGACAACTCTCTACCAAAGCTTGCCATTTCTGGCACCTTCACTGCCCCGAGAGCTGGCCACCGCGGCCTGGGCTGCAGCTCCTGGTCGGTGGCCGTGCTGCGGCGGTCACAGCGAGTGGGGCTGGCCCCACGCCCTGCACTGGCACACTGTGTCTCCTGTGGGCAATGCAGTGGGTGAGACCCAATCCAGCCAAAAAACAACCTCAGGACGGGATGGGAAATGGTTGTTTAGAAATCAGATCAGCCCCCCGACGTGGCTAGCTGTGCCACCATGCCGGCAGCTGTGACAGGCACAGCACGGGGCAGCGGGTGCGCAGTTTGCCACGCAGCGTTCCTGCTCGCTGGCCTCCCTCCTGCACCAGCAGCGGGGCTAGCTCAGGAAACTTCTTGAGCATCTTTGTCTCTACATTCAGGAGGCAGCCAGGCTGCTGTCCTCCCAGGAGGTGACAGGAGAGGGAGGGGAAGAGTGACAGATTGGCAAAAGGAGCATTATACTTCTGACAGCTTATGGATGTATGGGAAACAAGGTTGGCAAAAAGCAGCATTAGGTGTTCCCGCTGCCAGCTAATGGTGTCCAGTCATGTAGGTTAGTCTAACAAAGACAGATAGTAATGGATTAGCTGTACCAGAGCAAATGTTTTATTGGCAAGTAACCATTTACAACCTACTGTGCTCTTCCATCCAGAATTTTCCTACTGAATTTCCTGACAAACCACTGTCCTAGCACCATCTAGTGTCCGACCCGCCAATGTAGGTGTCCTTAGAGTGGGAATACAGCCAGTTGGGGGGGAAAAGGAAAATAAAAATCAGAGGGGTTCTTTTTTGGTTGGTTGGTTGGTTGGTTGGTTTTGGTTGTGGATTTTTTTAAGCTACCATAGATTCCTACAGCACCTTCAGAAAAATCTTCAGTTGCAACATCTGAAATACTGCTTTTATTTCCAAATCATGCCATTTTCTTAACAAGATTGTCTCTCCTCTTTCATGTCTAAAATATCTCTGCATAGAAAAGGGTAGCAAGCAGGGATGGCGCTTTCTTGACAGGGATATTGAAATCCTCGGTTTTGGTAGGAGTATCCTGGCTGAATGAATGAGGAGCACAGAGGTATCAAGAAGAGACTTCATGAAAAATGCAGGTTCTTAAATGTCAGTGGCAAGGCAAGCCAGCAGTTAAAATTCTGCTGCTTAAGTGTGCTGGATTACTTCCAAGAGGATGGAGCAATGGAGAGCAATGTGCCACAAAGAACAACAAAATGAGACCGTGGTATGCCTGGCAGTACGATCTGGCGTGTAAAACTACAGAAATGATTGCAAAGTGTCCTATTTCTTGTGAAATCAGATGCACAGCAGGAATGTTGGCACTCCTGATTCCAGTCTCTGAGTGGCATGTATCATCGTAGCTTATTGCCAAACACTGAGTTTATTACCATTATAGAGTCAGGAATGTGTATTTGTATCCCTTCTGTCATATTACATCTATGGGGCTAAGTCTTGCAGTTTGTAAAGTGGAGCAGAGTAATTATCATACATAAGAAATTACTAAAATCTGACAGGCACATACCTCCTAGGAAGGATAGCCCATGGGATAACAATGGGGGCCAAAATGGCTTTGAGGAAAACTTTCCCAAATTTTCAGTATTTATCTATGGTGTGTTTCCCTTAGCATCTAACATTAGTCCCAGACAGCAGAAATACTTTTGATCCATGCATCTCAAGATACACTGCACGTGCATGGCTGCCAGCGCCAAAGTTCCCTGCTTACGCTCTCAGCCGTGGGCAGCCCTAGCTGCTCACGTGATGGGTCATCAAAGCCATGAAGACCCTCGGTAGAGCCCTGGCCAGTGCTCTGACAATTGCTCCATCTTCACTAGAGGAATCTTTGGCAACATGCACCTTCACTTCTAAAGGGAAGCCTTGTTTCCCTGCCAAAACCTATTAATTCACACCAGTTTGGCCAGAGCTCACCATTGCCCAGTCCCTGTCCTGCGGTGAGAGGGGGACATGTCGCAAGAAGATGCCAGCATCGTTTGCCGGATGCTTGGATGTTTTAGATGATTGCTGCTTTTAAAATGGAAGGGCAGAATAAATAATTAGAAGAAGAACTTCTGGAAGAGGAAAGGGAGAGAAAGAGTGACATGAATAACATGTATGTGCCCCTTATGAAGCGATGGGCTTTCTGATGTGGGGTCACCTGAACCCCTGGCAGCTGCTGAACACTCCTATGTTAGCTGACGTGAAGACACTCCACCTGAAGTTTGTCACTTTACAAGTGAGGCGATTGTTAAGATTTCAGGTGGGGACTTTTCCTGGCAGACGTTTTTCTTCACTTACCATTTGTTTTAATTATTCCTGATGTTTTTGCCTATCAAACTGCAGACTCTTCAAAGGAAAAGGAATAAGCAGTTGTCATAACAACAAAGATCTTCATTACCACGGGAACCTTTGACAGCTTTATTTAAAAATTAAAAAAAAAAAATTAAAAGAAAAATTCAACCAATTATTTTTATCAGTCTGATTCATGTTCTTCTTAAACAGATTACAGTGTGTTCTCTAGCAGTTACACTGTGTGGAGGGACTAGGGCATGAATATTTATTATGATGTGAACTTTGGGGAAAAAAAATTAAAAAGTGCGTTTGTTGTATTTATAAACTTCCTGTGGCAATAGCTTGCTTCAGCTTTTAATTACATTATATGTTATCAAATTAAAAGGTGGGATTTTTTCTTTTACACTTGTGAAACAAAATGATCATAGAATTAAATAAAAATACGGAGTTAGTCCTTCATATGGTCTAGACAAATATGTCTTCCACTTTTCAAGCCAAAAAAAAAAAAGGATGTTAGCGTCCTGAAGATAGAGGAGTGATTTGTTTGCTGAGAGATTCAGGCCCTTTGCAAAGTTTACAGCAGACTCCTGGGTTTAACCTTCAGTTTTCTGAAGCTGAAGGAGAAGGGGGGAAAAAGATGATCAGCCATTGCTGTACCACCTTACAGAATTCCTTACTGCTTTCCCCACTCCCAGTAAGCAACCAGTTAACTGGGAGGTGTGACCTGCTGGGGCTGATGAAGATGGCTGATCCGTGGGTAGAGTGCTGCCTGGGCAAAGGGGAACAGGAGCCAAAGCTTCCTTGTATTTTTTCACACAAAAGAGGTAAATAGCTCCCACTACCTTCTGTTTAACTTGTGCACTCAAATTTGAAAGATGCTTTTCCTGATTTCACATTCTAATTTTTAGTATGAAATAAAGGCTAAATGCCTTTCATCTTTTTGAGGCATTTATAGTATCCTTAGCAAAAGGATTTTTTTACAGCAAAGTGAAGGATAATACTGGAATTGTTAAACTTGTATCCCTTAAAATAATATACATTTGTCCTCAGTTTGAAGAGAGATGTTTCTTGCTGGGCGTAATCAACAACTTAATTCTCTCCCTAAGCCAAGGAAAGAATGAATATCTGCAGAGACCTATCATTCTGTCTTCCATCCATAAAGAAATATAAAAAGCAGCTGTTGCATTCATCTTAAGAAGATGATAGCTGTAAATTACCTTGTCTCACTGGCACTTCTTCTGCAGATGTCCATAATTCCTTTGTCATGGCGATGACCATGAAAAGCAAGGAAAATCCCGAATATATAAGGCCAGACTCCTTTCCCACAAGAACAGATCACTTAACCTCAGGGATGAGAATAGATTACCTAACCTCAGGGATGCATTGGGACCCTAGTACCTGACAGTTTTGGGGCAGAGATGTTTTTATTTACTTTTAAAAAAGGACTAGCCACATACGGAGGAGCTTGTTTTATTCCTGTGAGGAGGTGATGGGGTGCTTTGTGTATTAGTTTCCTTATAGCCTACTTCATCTACCCACAAGCTGGGTTTGAAGGCTTCAATCTGATGGGAAATATGGCTGTGGCTCTCCTGTTACAGGAGATGGTGTAGGGAGTTATTATTTAATTATGACAACTACACACATACAAGACATTGCATTAGGAAACACACACACACCATCTGCTAGATACCATGATTTAGCTGTAGGCGTACAAAAGCGGAGTCTTATGAGCATTAACTTTATTCTAGGAGACTATAAATGTGGGTCTCCTTGCACAGCACTGCCGAGAGAGGCATTCAGGGGAAGAACATTCCTCGATGATATAGTCATTACTGTTTCAGCAAGACATTAATTTTTACAATAAATAAGCTTAATCTTTTTATGCAGATCGTTTTAGAAAATAAACAGGCCGTTTTTATGAGCTGCTTAGAACTGGGGCTGGGATGGGATTTGCAGTAAGATCCTACATACACTACAAATTGTAAGCAATTTTTAATTCCTGGGGAACTACTGCAGATCATTATTTGCTGTTGTTTTTAAATAACTTATAAACACAACATTTTTGTGTGTTTCCAAGCATTTAGAAAGTAGAATTGCATGGTGGAACTAAATTGCTGATTACTAAAGAAAGAAGGTGAGTGTAATCCATGCGCTGAGCTTGTAGTTTTAACACGCCAGCTTTTCTGATCGCTTCTGGAGAACTTCCATGGAAAACAGGGCATGTGGGAGCTGGCAGGGGAGGGCCTGACCACTGTCCTCAGAAGCATGAACTCCCCTGAGCTTCAGTCTGGTCTCCTCTGCTAGCCACCTTTGTAACTTCAGCAGAGGTTAGCAAACAGCAGGCAATTCAATTCTAGTATCTTTAACCACCGACCTCACTTGTAGAAAGAAAGTGGTAACGCAAATCTGGACTCCTGAGAATATGACTGTCCTGCCTTACATGGGCTGTGAATAGTAACATACAATGAATGCATAATTCTGATGTGAACTGTCAATTAACGTTTGCTGGAGAAATAATGTGGCTGCTATCTTGATGATAACAGAGGTGTCCTTTTGATGAAGTATTAAAGAAAGAAACAATATTACTAGCCATAGTTAGTCATTTAATATCTGTCAAGCGAATCTTGAGAGGGTACTGATTTTGCCTTCTGGCCAACTCTGAGATGAATGCATTTATATAACAGTCTCTGTTTTGACACTGGATTTGATACCATGTCCTGGCCACAGGTTTCACAGGTTTGGTGAGATACTGTGAAGGATCTGAACCATTCCAGCCCAAAACAGCCTGGTTTTCAGAAGAGAAACGTGGCCTGTGGTTTGGGTCGCTACTGTTGACCTTGCATGATGTGGGCTCAGTTCACTGCTCTGCCACCTGTGTGCCTGCCTGTCAGCCTGGACAAAGCAGTGTAGTCTGAGCCTTCGGTCCTCTCTTGTAAACGAGCTGATCTCATATTCTTAGGAAATTTCATTCTCTCTTCAACTGTGAAAATGATGCTTGGGCACTGTGGAAAAGGGGATCACTTAACTAGGTTAGTTTTGGTTGCATGAAGCCACGTGGTTGTGTTGATCCCAGAAGCATCCTCATTTCAACAGCTACAAGTTTATGTAAAATGCTTCAGTTCCATGTGTCACAAAGGTTCAGTACGATTGTATTCCTCTTCTCACTATCCACTGACCCAAGCAATTGTGTCTCACAATTACAAGAAGAAAAAAATAATATCAAGTCTGGCTTTATTAGTGGAGCCCAAGGGAATTCCACCTCCAGCTAAAACTCTGCTAATATCCTGCAGAGAATATGAGATCCCACATCACATCAGGCAGCACCCCTGGATTGCATGTCTAGCTCTAGATACACCACCACCTAACACAAACACAAATGTCAACTGAGGAGCCAGGTGAACGACTCAAGCCATGAAACCAGGGCTTGAATAAACTGGCAGCAAACTGAAGCTGACCCTAGGGACATACCTGGTACATGCTGAATAAACAACTCTTCCTCCATACCCTTGGGCAGAGTCAACCTGGGTTCTTTACACCATGCAATTGTCCAAAACTTTTATTTTAAAATATCGGGTTTTAAACAAATCAAATTCTGGGCAAAAGAACAAGCACATGAAAACATCAGTAGTTTTGTTTGGTAAGGTAGGTAGAGGGTTTCTGTGGTTCCTTTTTTTGAAGAGTGTTTTATAATGTAAATATAATTGGGATGATAAAGAGAAAAAATGTTTTCATCACGAAAGCAACTGTAATTCCCAATTAAACAACGCCTAATAAATGTTGGTATTGTTCAGTCTTCATGGAGGCCACCACTAACATCACACAGTGTGTAGGCCCCCAAAGCTCTTGCTTGTTTCTAAAGGGATCAGGTCACACCACTCTGTTCCCCCCAATTTATTTAAATCTGTTACTTTATTTCAAGTGCTAATTATCTCTCACAACAAACAGAGCCTTGTCGGCTGCAATTACTGGCATTACAATAGATTATCAACAGAAAAGTGTGTCTTGAAGCAAGAAGTGTTGCCTTGGTTACCAACCCAAAATGCTCCTGGATTGCATCTGTAACCACAATTTCCTGATTATACCTGAAATATTTCATGAGCAAGGCCCCTCTTTTCCTCCTAAATTAGCGCAGGGCACCATGAGCCAAATTTTACCCAAAAGAATTCCAATTTAAATCAACGGATGGTGCAGGTTGGGAGCTGGTGGTAGGTTATCCTAACGACAAAAGAGAAAGGGTTTACATTTTGCATTAATAGAGGGGGATGTATTTTGCTCTTGGAGTTAGCGCACACAGGAATAATTCCTCTGTCTTCACAAGTGTTACGCCTGACTCGTAAATGAGAATAGGCTCTTGTCCAGTAAACTGGAGCAGGTGTGTTTCATAAGGCTGTTCCCCTTCCTACCAAACACTCTGACGCATGTGAAGAGCTGGCACCGGTTAGGGAGCCTTGGACTGGTTGTAAATGCAGTTTTCAGGATAGTTGTGAGATAGGGTTTTGATTTGACTTGGCAGAAGGAGAAATGTCAGCTGTGAAGGAAGCATGAGTTCAGGCGAGAAGTTGGGAGGTTGGGTACGTCTCTCATCCTGTGTCACACAGCCAAAAGTTAAATGCCTCTGATTTCCTAAGAAACGTGTGCTTGTCTTTCATTCCATGTACAGTTGCTTAAAATAGGAGGGAATGAAAGCCAGCGGAGGTACGGTGCTGAAACTTTGTTACCTTGCCCGCTGAACGAGCTTTCAGGACTGTTCAGGGAGGTGCATCAGCCTCTGAAAGGGAAGACTGAAAAACAACTGGGATATCCAAGTGATACTTCCATTAAGTGTAGTCAAGTATATCCTAAGCTGCAATCCTACAAAGCGTCATTTATCTGGACCCCCAGCTTGTGACTCGTAATCTTTCATGGACGATTTTCTCCTTATAGGCTTTCCAAAAGCATCACAGTCAATGTTAGTGCACAGAGAGCAGCTCCCTGGTCTTGAAAGAGCTCAGTGCCTGTCTTTATGCCTAAGCCTGATCAAGATCTTCAAACATGACATTCATACATTTGCTTCTCCCAGAGAAGTGTGAAAATTTTGGGATTGCCTACCAGATTGGGTGAAGCCTGGTGGCAGCCTCTGCTTTCATGTAAGTTCTGGCTTAAAATTGAGCTTTTCTGATTCTGTGCAGTGGCTCAGTGTTAGGACATTTGGCCAGAAAGGAGGAGCCCCAAGTCGGTTACCTCCCCTGCCTGAACCCCACCATCTCATCTCCCTGTGTGTGCTCTTGTTGCCGGGATGGGGGCTGCATTTTCCAGCCTCCCCATGGGACCTGTGCCATGGCACAGGAGAGACTCAGCAACGATTCGGGCCAGAGGGAGGGACACCATAACCAGCTGCGTGGCTATGGTGTTTAGTTTATGTGGTGAGTTGACCTTGGCTGGAAACCAGGTGCCCACCGAGCCCTCTATCACTCTCCTTCTCAGCAGAACCGGGGAGAGAAAATAATATGGAAAAAAAACCACTTGTGGGTCAAGCTAAAGGCAGTTTAATGAAACAATAGCAAAAGTCATGTGCGCAGAAGCAAAGGAAAACTGAAAGATTTATTCTCTACTTCCCATCAGCAGCGGATGTTCAGCCGCTTCCCAGGAAGCAGGGCTTCAGTATGTGCAGTGGTTGCTCCTGAGGACAAATGTCATAAATAATAAATGTCCCTCTTCCTTCTTTCGCTTAGCTTTTATATCTTAGCAGATGTCATATGGTATATGTTCCCTCCCAAAATTTTTCCCACCCCCTGCCTACTGGTGGTGGGGGAGCAGGTTGGAGACACAGCCTTGATGCTGTGCGAGCGCTGCTCAGCAGTAGCCAAAACACGGGTGTGCTATCACCACCTCTCTCGCTACCCATACGAGCACAGCACTATGGGGGCTGATATGTGACTCAGTCAGACCCGATACAGTTTAAAAGAGGGAGTCCTGAACTCCAGTCCCAGCTCTTTCTGTACTTTATCTGTATAAAGTCCATGCAATGTAAAATAGATAGCTGTCTAGGAGCATAGACTGGGACCAAAGGCTCTTGCTCTCAGAGGAAAGCCCGCAGTAATAATCTGAAGAGTTGTGGTCCCTCTTGCTTGTGCACACTCATTCTCCTCTCCCCACAGCCCACTTAATACTGAAGCTCTTTGGCTTTTCAGAGGACTCGAGTGCAGGCTCCCACTCCGCTCACGGCTGTGTTTTGGCACATTGGCGTGCACCCGTGTAGGCACAGTGTTGCTCCGAGGCTCTCACCTGGCAGTTAGAGGAGGGCTTGTGGATCTGAGTACAGTTACAGTGAGAAAAGACTCACGCCTGGATGTACTGGATCTCGGTTAAGCACTGTAATGCTCCAAAACCCTATGGCCAGCAGTGGCAAGCAAGGCTGAGCCCGATTTGCCTCTGTGAGGAGGCAGTGCTCCCCGACTTGCTGTCCTCTGTCACCTAATCTTGGTTAGCTGCTCATCTGGGGCGCTGCTGGCTTTTTGTGGCTGGTACTTTGGTAGCTGTCACTCTTCCAGTCATCTTACAGGGAGGTCAGGCACATCAGTATCAGGTGATTGGGGATGTGAGTTACGCAGCCTGTGAGAAACGGCGTGCAGCTTCTTGATCCTGCAGGAGCCACGCAAGCCAGGGCAATTAGTGACATTTTGCTTAAATCCATTTTTGCATATGAATCTTCAGTTCTTAACACAGGACAGGCACTGCCTTATGTGGCTTATTTATTCTGTGTTTATAAGTAGTAAGGTCTCACCTGCTGAACTGAATGTTGAAAAACAACCATCCATGTTCCTGCTCCACTTAGTACTGCAGTGCCAACACAATTCAAAGAGAGTGAACATCATTTGGTTCCCTCGTGTGTGCCATCCACAGAAGACGTCTGGGATTCTCCAAGCGTTTGGATGACAGGGTTGCACGGCCATTGCCGGGAGCTGGGATAGCTGGCAGGGCTCTGCTGGTCACACAAACACCCGGACCTGGGACTGGGAAGGCAAAGCTCAGCTGCTGGTCCAAGCCAGGTGAGGAGTTGTCATCATCAAGGAGGTGTTTATTGGCTCTGGCTGATGTTACAGGAATTATTCATGCTATCTGGTGCTTCCTTTGGTAATATCAACAGAAATGAGAGGCAAGATATGCAGTTTCAGAAGGCCATCCCAGTCTCTTTTCTCAAATGCCACAGGTTTGGGGGCTTAGAGCAGGGGTGTGATTTCTCAGGAAGTCTAGATCAGTGGGACTGCTGAGAATAGTAAATCATGACTGATGGAAATATTGCCTTTGAACCAACCAAAAACTACTTTGAGGAACATGTTTTTATTTCAGCTTTGGAATCACTAGCTAGGAACAAATAACAGGTTTTGGGGGGTTTCTGCAGATCATTGGGGAGCACACTGCAGAGTCCCCTCTTCATTCATGTTTTTCATTCTCTTGATTTTTACAGCATGAATACTGATCTGTACTCACAGCGTGAGTAACTGGTTTCTGTTTATCCAAAACCAAATGTAAATATTTCCATAAAGATAAAATTTTAATGTAGGACTTTATGACAAAGGCTGTTATTTCCAGGCTGCTGTTAACAGATCCATGCTGCTGTGGTTTAAATGGAAAATTTTAGAGCTGATTATAAAATGTTGAAATCAGACACAGCTATGAAGACTTGCTAACACCTGAAATGAAGAGAAGGTCCTGTCAGAGATTAAAAAAAGCAGAGTGAAGGACTGGAACCCAAATATGAAAGTGCACAGCCAGTGTCCAGCATGGCAGCACCATCAGAAGAACATCGTTACCAGCAGCGTAACAAGGCTCTCCCCCTGTACGTGTTTCTTGTGCTTAGCCCAGGAAATGAATGGTACTGTAATACAGCTCCTTCACAGATACATTTTGGCTGCTTCAAAAATTAATTAATTAATTCTAAATAAACAGCAATTTGAATAAAAATAGACTGCTTTAAGAGGAAGTAACTAGGATAGAGGGGGAGTGCTGGGGAGGAACAATAGTGCAGAGAGAAGTCTGGGCATCCAGAGAGGGACAGATTTAAGGTTACTTCATTACGCTCTTACTAAAATTAGATTCTTTCCGTTTTTTCCTATCTTGGGCTTTTGCATATGTTTTTTTATAACACTCCCTCTGATGCCCTAAATACATGCTTGGAAAGTAATGTAGATTAATTTCTACCAGCCCTTGATATTTTCTGTGCCTGGCAGTGTTCCACACCGCAGAGAACGAGGATAGCTGCCCTCTGAGTGTGGTTTACAGGACTGCTCACGGATGAAGCGGGCATAAGCAGGTTACTGTCATTGTTTAGATGTGGCATTTGAGTGGCCTCTAATGCGTTTTGTCTGCATGGAGCCAGCCCTGCAATATGTCTGAAAGGCTCCCCTAGCAGAGTGCAACAGGTTTTGACAACCACCACTGCTCGAAGGAAGAGCAAATGTGTGATTTAGACCATTGTTAGGGACTGTTTTTTGCAACGAGTTGTCACATTGCAAAATTGTGAAGCTGCGTGTAATAGGATGCTGACTGCAAAATGCGTTCCAGTCATGCTCTCCTATTATGTAAGAATGTAACTATGGCTGTTTACCAGTGATAGATTGCCAAACCACAGAGGAGCAAAATACTGAAAAACTTAGCATGTCTAAACCAAAATTTTGTTCTACCTGAGGCTATGCTATTTTATTTTAAAATTTTATTAAGAAATATATTTATTGTGCATTGTTTTCCTTAGAGGTGAATGGTTTTGACACTCTATTCCTTCTTTCCATGTAGCCATGCTTCAATGAATTTTGAAGTTTTAATGAAAGTGATCAGTTTCCTTAAGCAAGTCGAAGAAATTGTTTCTCATTATTTCATTAACAGCGGTGGTGTAGTCTTCTTGTGATCACACCTAGCACCTAGAATGAGGTGAGGAAATTAGTCTGCAGTGCACCTTTAAAATGAATGGATACATAAACTCCAAAGGAATGAAAAGAACCACACAACCACAACTACTTTAGATTGATTCTAGAACTTTTGTTTAATGCCAACAATGGAAGTTTAAATGAAGGTGGGGGGGTGTGGGGGGTGGAGAGACCAGAAAAGTAAAAATAACACTATTCCAATGGATAGTTTTCCTGTCATAGACTGAAATTAACAGCATGGCACCATGCAAGCACAGAACAAAGGGAGCTACTTTGCTCTATAGCCTTTGCAATAAGAAAAATGCAATTAAAAATGCATCCAGGTCCTTTGATTTTCTTATTTTACTACTGTTCTCTGAATGTCCTTTATTCATAATGCTTTCTTCTGTGTACATTACAACTCCCAAATTCCTCAGCTCCAGGATTTGGGGGCACATGAGGGCTCTCAGATCAGGCTTTTGCTCCACTTCCTATGGAATATGCTCCCTTCCCAGATGGGGAGCTCCTCCGGAATAGAAATAAGTAATGATAGTGTGACTACTTGAAAGCCACATAGAGAGAGGGAGGAAAGAGATGCTATTCACTTTGGCAGTACAAATAAAGTGAGAGCTTTCTTTCTACAGGCGTGTGTGGGAAGGGCAACAACAGAGCAATTACATGGTGGGTGGGAAAAGGGATTTTGTCACTTTGGCAGTGCTGACAGACAGAAATAAACTGCTTCTAGGGGGATAGCAGGGTAGGAACTTGCACATCAAGAGCATAAGCAGAATTAAAATGGGCCCTTAAGGGGATTTATTGAGGGCTGTGGTGTGGTTTGTTTTTTTTTTTTAAGTGCCTAAGGCCCATACTATTTCATTGTGTGCAAGCCAGGAATCAGGAGTGGGGAGAAAGAGTGAGCAAGTTGCATCCAAACTAGTAAGAAACAGTTCTGATTGCAAGAATATGATTGCAACCCTTATGCAGCCCTGACAGATGTGGAAGAACAGCAAGTTCAGTGTGTAGGGCCAGCAAGGGAAGTTGTGGTCAAGAAGACAGCATGGAAGAAACCACCTCCCCTTTTCAAAGCAATAATGGAGTCCCTTTCCTCTTTCTTGTGCGTAAAACGATGTCACATATTGGTCACAGTGTCGGGAGAGGTGTAACACTGCCTTAGGGCACATGACACATTGCCAGGATTTGAACTAGTGTGAACTGAGACGCATGGGCACTTGAATTCCCTCTGTCTGTGACAGACTTTTTCAGCAGGTGCGATTGTGCTACTCTTTTTCTTGGTTTCCCTGGCATTCCATATTACTCATACAAAGGCAGAAGGCAAAGTCTGCTCCAGTTCAACTGGAAGAGGGGAATGAAGCACAGCTGCTCTGTACCCTTCTTGCTGTTGTGCTGTTGGCCTTCTGCAGGAAATAAGTAATATTACTAACATGGGTTAGAATAATGATTCTGATCACAGGGGTCATTTTACGTCATGATTTTTTCTCTCAAAAAGAAAACTAGTGGTTTCCAGCAATATAGTTCGACATGGACAGATGTAATGCAATAATTCTGAATTGGAAATAGCAGACTGCTGCAAAAGGAATGTAAGAAATATGATATATGGAATACATAGGGATATGTTTGGGCACCACGGGTTTGTTCTACCCATCTCTATCCCTTATGTCCACCTCAGTGGGACCCTTCTGATACAGTGAATCCAGCAACTTCCCTCACCCTTTCCTCTCCAGAAGAAGTGACGGAGGGGATGTCAACCTTCTCGTCCAGCACTGAGTGCTGTGAAGGGCTGGGTAGTGGCGTTTCCCTTTACACATAAAACATGCACTGCTATTTCATGGACCCTAGGTTTTGCCTGAGATGCCAACAACCAAATTTGAGAGTCTCATCATTTAGCCGTGCCAAGACTGGGCAAGTCATTATACCCACTTGGTGCAGCGTTGCTTGTAACAGCAGGCTGTGCTGCCATGCAGTGCGCTACAGCTAAAAGCGAGTAAGCCTGCCTTCAGCAAGACAGCCTAGAGATTTTTTAGGTGGCAGATGATTGGTGATGTCACATAAAATTGACAGCTCTTCAGACAAAAGGAAGAAGCTTGACTTAATGAGTGCTATGGGTGGGTGTATAAGCAAAGATTTTTCTAAGAATTATCACTACCTGGGAAAGGCAATTTTCAGCTGAATTGACATTCCAGTAATTAAGGGCCAACGTAGAGAATCTTGGTCATTATAACTATTTAAATTTCCAGATTGCTTAGTTAAGAATTGCTTATGGTTGAACTGCTACTGACAGCTCCATCACTTTCTATTCTCAGCTAGCTTGATTGGCAAATTGATGAGGTCTGTACCACGCAGCCACGGCTCTATCTTGGTGCCAAAAATCACTACCTGGCACAGAACAGTGAGTAGCAACTACGGTCAGATCAAATCACGATGAATCCAAGCTTTATGTTTGCTTCTTGATCGTGAATATACATGTTAAAGGGGTCACTGGGTGGCATGTTCTTGAAAACCATGGTGTAGGATGTCATCATATTTTAGTTATTTAAATTTCCTTTATCAGTGTATGCTTTTTATCGAACTAGTTGGAATCCATATTGCTGGGCTAATACCGAGCTTAATTTTTTTCTGGTTTTTTTCCTCTGTGTTGACAGTTTGGGGTAGACAATGCTTTTCAAATGGCAAATGTTATTTTGTGGTCATAGGAACTTTCTTCCAGAGAGATGGGTAAAAGAAACATCTGGAGCTTTGGAGGAGTTTGCATTATGTCTTGAAGCAACTTCCCTAATTTTGAAAGTGAACTGTTACATGTTCTGTCTGCCAGTTGTTTTAATTCTCTTGTCATACCAAAGTCAAACAGACTGAGAGAGACAAACCATATTTTTATTTTAACAATTTAGAAGACTTTGTGCATTATTCTGCAAGAATGGAGACACTGGATCTCTTTTAGCTTTAGCATGTTGGCCTCCTTTTCTCCCTGCAAAAATGTATTAACTTATCATGTACTTTGTTCTACTGACTTAGAGAGATGATTTTATTTTTTTTAATCCCTCTTCCTCTCTACTGTCACTTTTGATTCACAGTTGCTAAGCGTTGCAAAAGCTCACCAGAGGGACACTCTTACAGTGTGATTTGCAAACTTTGAAATAACACCCACCAGCAGAAGCACCATATGCTACGAAGTTGCACAGTAAACTGACAGCAGTATTTCATTTATAATTTGAATTTCCAAAAATGTCAGCATTTTTCACATCAACAAATGCCTCAGCTTGCAGTGCATGACTCCTCTGAGTGGACATTAGATTATGCTAATTCTGCTTAAATTTCTACAGACTTTATTAATGACAGCCACATTAAAATCAATTCATTTTTATGATGGTAACTTGTGGTATTGAGACAAAATAAATCTGTGAATTTTCTGAATGTGTAGCTAAGTCGCATACTATACAAATGTGTGTGGTTTACGGCATGTGGACTTTGTGGCTCTCTGTAACATCGATAATTCAGTGCACCCTTTTTGATAATAAAATAAAGTACCAAGGAATAGTTTTTTAATCAATCAAAGGCAAACTTCACATAAAACACAAGCTGTTCCCTTCGTGGTTAATTTTCATCCAGCTGCACTTAAGTACAACAGAGCCAGCAGAGAAAACTACTTGGCAACACTTCCTAATTAGGGGACGTTAATTACAGCTAAATACTATACAATTTCTATGTTATAAGAGTTCATCTAAATCAATGTTATTATGGTACTAAAGGAATTAATAATGATTTCATACTTAGAAGCTGTTGCCAAACTACCCATTAGTTCAGAGTTTAAAATGACTTTACAATGAAATCTCTAAATCTGCATTACATAAAACACTGGAGCATTCACAGACAATCACACATGGCACTTCTATTGTGTATTAATAACTGCGCCTGATGGCATCCCGTTTTCCTGCTGGAGTGTTGATGGGGTGGGTGAGAGAGAGGGAGGAAAAGGCCCTGAGGGATAAGGCATGCATCCTTACAAACTGCCAAAGTGAGATCTCTCTCTAAGGATGGAGACCAGTCCTTCCACTGGGAGATCTGACGGGGTTGCCATGGGGCAGGGGCAGGCAGACCCACCAACAGCACCACAGATACGGCATACGTGAGCAGTTCAGATGCTAATGCTGAAATAGTAAACTGGGGGGGCGTAGGGGTCGTGTGGTGGGATCACAGCCCCTCCGTTCACTGAGGAACATGGCTTGCTCCCAGGCCACCATTTCAGACGTGCCCTGCCACCTAGAATGGCAAACTTGTTATGGAGCCGATGATACGTGCTAAAAGGTCCTTCACGGCATCTACTCATATTCTTGTTTTAAATACAACACAACGACTAAATTACTTTTTGTTGCATCTTGCATTTCTAGCAGCATCTGCCTTGTTAAAATTATGGCTTAGCATTTCTTAATCAATCCAAATTAGAAAAAAATGGAGAAACAATAACCTACTGTGCAGATGGAGAACTTCTCTCAGGTTATTTCTTATTAAACAGAGTTGTCCACAGGTGCCTATTACTGTCATAGAAGCCACTGCTTAGCAGCATTGTCAATAAAATGGGATGAGAGACCAAGACCAGTCTAGATGCACAGAGCAAACTGACACCTGGTCTGTACAGTGGCGGGGAAGCTGCCTTTGCAGGGAGAGAGTCTGAACGGCTCAAGCCCTCTTTGTGCCCACTCAACCTGAGACAACTCCAGTCCCCCCAGCTCCCCTCAGCACCATGTGTACAGCTGACAGCACTCGCCCTGTGCTGCAAGAGCTCATTGGTCTTCTCCCCCACCCAGAGTTGTTGCTACCCTGGAAAACAGCTGTACCCTTCATTTCCAGTATCTTCCTTAATGTCCAGCTCCTTTTTATCTCATTCCGCCCCTTTTGTTTAACGTGGTGAACAAGGTATGGTACATGCAGACATACCTGCGTTGGGGGGGGCGGGGGGGGGGAGATGCTTTACAACTTCATTGGTTTATTTCTGAGAAACGGACAGAGAAAGATTAGTGTTGTTGTAGGGAAAAGAAGCTCAATTCATATGTTGTAAAGCAAATCAGGATCAAAGCTGTTTATTGATTTATTAATGACGCGTAATTAACTGGCAATCAGTGAACTATACATCCAGGTCAATATCAGCAACACAACAGATAAAATGCAATACAAGATGCTTACAAAATGTAAATAAACACTTGAAAATTCAAGAAAGGGCTTCCATAAGTAGTCCCACCTTTAACACCACAGCTTCCCAGCACTTTCACCCCAGGTGGGGGCGAGGAGGGATCCCACAAGGCCACCACACATGCCCGCCTGCAGTGCCGGTCCCCACGTTGTGCCCTGGATTATCAGTCCACGCACAGCACCCCTGGGGAGGAGGCACTGCCTAGCCTGGATGGAGATGGGGACATGAGTGGGTCTAGGTGAGTGTGGGCCCACAAAAAGGGTGAAAGAACCTTGCAGGAATTTAAAGCCTGACAAAGGAAAAGCACTTTTGGCAAATACACACAGAATTTTAAAAGACAGCTCCTCATCTGCTGGCTTTGAAGAGCTGACCTCCAACCAAGTTATGAAAGTTGTTTTGGTGCGCTGCCCCAGGATGGGAACATCAGAAGGATCGGTAGATAGATGCAAAATTAACCCTTTCTAAGAAGTCAGATGTGGGAACATGCAGAGAAAATATGTTATATCAATACAGGTATTCACAAACACCTAAAGAAGATGGGCAACACTGGGAGATCTGAAAGCTTTAACTGAAACAATCCCCCAAGCAAACTAAAGTTTTGTTCCATCTGTGACAGAAGCAGTAATGATCAGACAGGTTTGCTCATCCAAATGTATCGAAAGCAGCTGGCCCCGCTGAGGACATGTGCATGGCACCCCATGCGGGACACCCCAGTGCCACCCCAGGAAAACAAGAGGCACAATGCCAGCCACCTGAAGGCATGCCCAAAGTAGAAACCAGGAAGGCTGCAACGCTGCAGGTAGGTTTATGTCCTGGCCCAGGGCGTCACTGGCTTGGGGCAGAATTAACTCTTGTGCCTGTATCTTGTATCTAAAGATACCCACACGTCATCGTTGCTATTCTTTGGATAGGTAACAGAGTACTCTGCCTGCAAACCACGATCTTTTGCCTTTCTGTTTATAGTGAAAGCACTTTTTAAGAAAACATATCTATATTAGTACTAAAATTGTATTTTGGTGAAACATTTACTAATATTTACACTAGAAGTACACTAACAGATAGTGCTGCATCTTTTTATGTATGGAGCAAAAGGTTGACTTGCAACAGACTGCTATTTTGGTAAGAATACCTTCTGCTTAGGAACTATTCTTAAGTTTATTTTTCAAGCGTTATTCCAAATCCATGTTATAAAATGTTTATACATGCACTTAGGAGCATGGTTATGGCATAGTTGTAAAAGAAAAAAAAAAACCACACCCCAGCCCACAACTGGTGTCTTTTTGCATACTTAAAATGTCAGAACGGATTTGCAGCTTCTCTCACCCTCGGGCCGTGCAAAGCTAACCCTTACAACCAGGGGGGGCTGCCACAGTGCCCCTATGCCCCCCAGGACCCAGCACACTCCCGTGGTGCTCACCTCCACACCATGCACAGTCACAGGTAGCCCATGATATCCGGAGGGAAGCAGAGTGGGTCTGTCACCTTAAGGATGTGAAAGGAGATGTTCCTGTGACAATAAAAGCACTCCTAAGTGCATCTCCAATCATAAATCATTTTCAAAATTGCTCCTGGCTTTTTAATTTCTTTCATTTGGAGGATTTATAGCACGCTGACATGCCAGAATGTTTATTCCATGGGCTGCCCATCACGTGGTGCCCCCTTGGCAAGGTACCAGGCTCTGGTCTGCGTTAATCTAAACCTCTGCAATGATCATCTGCAGTTTCTAATAAATGACTGATAACTCTGTGTGTAACTCTTGCAGTGATTAAAGTTAACATCAGTACAGAGTGCAGGCTGTTTCAGCCATTTTTTGACAGCTATTTGCCATTCTTCCTTTTTAGTATTGCCATCACTGAAACAAAAAGCTTCTTGTTTGAAAATTATTTATGGAGTGTTGCAGAGCTTTATAAGATTTTCATACACCACTCTGTGAGCTGGTATCCTTTTGGATTAGAGTGTACTCTCAATTTCAGGCCATGGATGAGAACAACTTGATTTCTTTTCATAGTTTGCAGCTCCAGAAATGTCCATGAATATGTATCACGTCTTTTGACACTCCTTTGCGCCAGCTTTTGGAGAAGGCTGTGCAGAATCACAGCAGTTAAAGGCCGAGTGGACCCATTAGACCATCCAGCCCGTCTGTCTCCCTGCACAGGCTTGCACTTTCTGAGCTTAGGTGTCTCGTACTTGGTCAGGTCCCAGCTGAGGGGCTCCAGTTGCTTCCCCGGTGGGGTGCCAAGCAGTCTTGCCTAACTATTTGCAGAAAGACTTGTTGGTACTCACCTGAGATCTTCCAATTGTTATTTTTGCCTGAGGTACCTGATACAAACCCAGTATTTTGTATCAAACCATTCTCCTCCATTGCTGGAATTCACATTTACCTCCATCAATGTGCTATTGTCTGTTTGCATCGGTGATATGCAAGGGCACTAGCCAGGAACCGCAACACATCGCAGTAAGGGCTGTGTGAAAACAAAACACACAAAAAAATCAATCCCTGCCTCAAGGAGTTAATTGCTTAGGTGAATTAACATTACAACATGCATGACAAGACACAAGGAATAAAAGCTGAGGTCTGGGGGGTGAAGCATTTCACAGTCACAAAATACAAAGTACCAAGGTTGCCCATGCCACTGTATCTCAAACTTTGTAAATTCCGCTTTCAGTGACAGTGTTGTTCCCTGGTCCGTCTGCCTCTCTCTCTTCCAGCCATTCCAAAAATTAAGCTCATGGATGGCAGATTAGGCCTGTGAACTGTTTTCCTTGGATCTCAGTATTCGCCTCCTGATGAGGCACCATGTTTCTGGCAGGTTCGCTCCCACTCTTCCTGCCTGGATCACCTCATTCTTGCCGTGCAGCTCCCAGTTCTTGCTTCTGGTCTTATGAACCACCATCCCCCGCCCTGTCTCCCCGCGCCCCCTTTCCTACCCCTTTCCCTGCTCACACTGGCACCTCTCGTTTCCTTTCTTTCTCTAACCCATGACAGTGTCTTTCTCCCTGTCTAGTCTAGCTTTTGCCTGCGGGTGGAATCACACTCCCTGCTGGCACCACCGGCTGTACTGCCGTCAGGGAAGGCAGGTGATGAGGACTGGGACCATTCTCCCCCTTGCCACAGGTTCGCGCTTTGAAATGTGGGGGTTTCGCAGAGCTCAACTGCCAGTTTCCAGGTGTGGGCTGAAAACCCCCAGCCCACTCTGTATTTTTATTTAGCTTTATTTTCTGACTCTTTTTTCCGAAGTTCAGCTGAGGAAGACATTTACCTAGAAAATTTCAGCCCAAGCAATTAGCTCGCCAACGCCACAATTGGAGCATAATGGAAAATACAACGTTTATGACTCTTGTGTTAGAGTCTCTAACTTCTGCCTAGAATAAGCGCAGTTTCTAAGGAAGGTTTTAAAGCTGTACTTGTGCTTTGCTCATGCACTTCACTACTCTTCCCTGGAAACATACCCTATTGACCAATTACGCTGTGTTCAAACACACAAGCAGCAATTAACTTACTCATCTGCCTCACCTGTCACACATGTATTTAAAATTCTGCCTTAGCGTCTCGGCGTTTCTTAATCTCATCAGCAAAACCCAAAGCACTGATGTATTCTGAGGCACTGCACTTTTTTTTTTCTCTCCGTGTGTTGCATCAGTTTTACACCCCATTGAGTTCAGGAGAGCTATACAGCAGGAAATTAGGCCCAAAGTACATATACAGGTTTAAATCCATTTCTAAAACACTGTAACACACTGCTCTGCAGCCCTCTAATGGAGAAAATGGCAGACACGTTCAGCAAAGTGAAATGGAATTAACACTTAACAAAGAAATTTTCCCTGGAGGAGGCAGCTCTGAAAAGTGGACGGATATTTTCCCGTAGTTGAAGCGACTTTTGTTTATGTATTTATTTGTTTATTCAGCGCAGAAGCTCATGAGTTTTTGGTGAGGAGTGGGGAGGGCGTGTGTGTGAATGAAATGAGATTAGAGGGAAAAGCTCGGGTGAAATCTCCTGGAGACCAAAGCCTCCCCACCTTCACTGGGGAAGCCGTTATTGCTGGGGACATCCCTTCTTCCCTGCTGTGTCTCTGAGAGACAGTCTGTGGGCAGGGGCAGTGTGTGTCCAGCGAGCAGCCATTAGCACCCAGCAATCCTCTAGGAAAATGTTACGTATTGCTAATAGCATCTCCTTTGGCTGAAGCCTAACACAATACCTGTAACAAGCAGGGTACTCTCCCATGGTGCTACCGCAGCCGTTTCACCCTGACTGGCTGCTCCTTCCTCTCTGGCAAATCCTACACCAGCATAATGCCAAGCTGTTCCTGCTCATCACTGGTTCTCGTTAGGAGGGCTCTGCGTTGGAATCTTGCCTGGCATTTTCAGGACAAGCTTAAAAAAAGTTCAGCTTTGCCTTCAGCGTGCTAGGGATACCTTTTAGGAAGCCTTTTACTTGTCTCAGATGCCTCCTTAGCTTAAGTGTCTTAAAGAAATAGCAGTTGTGGGAATTTGCTCGAGATAAGGGTAGGGAAAAGTAATGATATTTTTCTCAGACACTGTAGGAATGTACCTGCTCTGGATCTACTAGAACAACCTACTGAGTTACTCAAGTACGTTGGACATTCACACTGTCACAGTAACCAAAGACATCTGTCATTTCTGACTCTTCCTGTAAGCTGAGGCATTACCCACACAGCTGTGCCTTTTAAAAAAAAAAAACTGTTCCCACACTCAGGAATAAAGGAGGAAACAATATAAAGATTATTCTCATTTCATCAGCTAATCTGAACAAACTAAACGACCCAAGCCAGCTCTCCAAGAAATGTGGTGGTTCCCAGTCCAGCCTCAGCACATCTTCAAGGTATTTATTTAAAGCTCCTTGAGCTTTAAACAAGTGCAGGGCCGGACACTTTTCAGACCATGAATTTCTAGGAGCCATTCTGAAGCACCGTTAGCAGAAGAGACGTGAGATTACACTGTTTTAGAGAGGCACTGGTATTTTTGCGAGTACTTGCCATCTCCAAGGATGGGTGCAGTCCGGCTGCCCTGTGGGGGAAAATATGTGTTTGTGTAGATCTCACTCTGCTGTCATCAAAAGCTGAAAGAGCCTGTTTAAAAGTGCTGAAGAAACTAGAATGAAGTCCCTGGTGCCCAGATCTATAGTTAGAGGGGCATCACTGGATGATGTGATCCTACCAGATTGCAGGGTTTATTTTTTTACATTGAAGGACTTGTCAACCCTGAAGGGACTAAGGGAGGAAGAATGGAGAGGATGAAACCACCTGGATGAGCAGCACTGCAGGTTTAAAGCTCCAAGTCCCAGTGCTCAGTGCACGCAGTGCATCTGTTTAACATTCTTGCTGCTTCTGGGCTTCACCCTGAGAATTGCTCCAGCACCACGCACCGCAGAGCATCCCCGCTGCGCTCACATTAGGCTTCTCTTAGTGTTCAGAAGAAAACAACAAAAGTTCCCCTTTTCCTTTACAGCTCTTTCACTTTCCATCTAATGAAGGTGGAATATAAAATGTTGAAGGAAAAAGCAGTTTTCCCCCTACAGTAGAATTTCCTTTTCAGTTATTTTTAATCTGACATCTGTTTTAACATGCAGTCACACACTACATTTATTTTAATTTTTTCCCTCCCTTGTGTTTTATTATTTACCTCCTGTTCCAAAGAGATCACAAAAGATTACACTTCTGTGAAGCAATAACAGCAGTGGCAACGATCTCTTACTTCTCACAACTTCTCTTTTTACCCCTCTGTTTTTCCTTTATCTACATCTTCCTGTCACTGCCCTCCCAGAGGCCTCGTTACAGTTGCTATCAGATGGGGTGATGGCATTCACAGGTTCTTTTGGTTTTTTTTGAATTGGACAGATTTGTGCTAACTAGAACACAAAGCACTTCTTGTTCAGAGCTGGATAGTCATACTTCGCTCTGGTTCAATTCATGACTTTAAATAGCTTAAGAGTGAGAAATCACGCTCTGGGTCAGCTGGTGCCTGCACTTTGAAGAAAGCCCAAGACTCTGCTGAAGGCAGCAGAAAGCAGGCAATGCTGAGATGTGCCAGCCTTCAGCCAGCCTTCTGGCATGACGCTGGCTGAATGTTTCTTTTCCCCTGGAAATGAAGATAACAACTTTAATCAACTTATGTGTAATTAAATTAAATCATGGAGAATATGCTTTCTCCAGCTTCTCCTCAGAAGTTGGTTGCTTGGGTCTGAGCACTAGGGCGAAAAAAAAAACCCAAAACCATTCTCGATGGACTGGTCATCGCTACAGACGGTTTTAGCACCTTGCACCCCCAGGGCAGGCTCTCAGGCAGTAAGAGCACAGGCTGGTGCAGCCGGCAGGCACCATGGTCAGCCTTGGCAGGCGCCTCCACCAGCCCACTTGCTCTCCAGGTTGTGACAGTGGCGGAGACCCCTAACCCGCAGGGGTACCAAACCAGCCTTGTCACTGGCCTTGGCCCAGACGAAGGAAGTGAACTGGTTGGCTGGTTTGCTTGTTGGCTTGCATGTTATCACTAATAAATAGGTGAGAACTCATATAAGTCTTTGAATAAAACCAGAGCTTGTGCTATTATTGAAATGGAAAAATCAGCTCATAAAGTTTCCCCTTGTTTTTCTGGGCAAACCACCATCCATTCTGGGCCTTAGTTTTATACAAGACTACCGTGGAGAGATGATGCAAATCTCCACCAGCTGAGCCTGCAAAGCTCTTTCCTCTACTCCTCCCACAGAGAAAGCAAAACTTGAAAAAACAAGTGTAGTCGATTCCAGTATGGCTTCCTCAGTTTGTTAACATTCTTTAAAACATCCTTTGTATTCATCTCAGCTAAGGAAGCAATTCTAAATTGATGCTTTTACAATTCATTGTTTGCAAACACTCCCTGTGATCTTGGAGATCTGAAACTTTTATGCCTCAAGAAAGCTTTGCTTCCAGAAGACCCAGTTTTCTGCAGCTTCCAACAATTAGCAATCCACAAGATGTCCCCAGTGCTCAGAACAGACATGCTTAAAATCACTAGACTCATCAGGAATGGCTAGAGCATCTTCTTGGCACTTCTTCATTGCATCAATGTTAAATTTCATTAAAGGATATTGAAACAACTTTGTCACGCTTTCTCTTGGTAAGGGGTTACTGTAGGTCCTCACAGAAGGGGAAGGATCTGTCAATTGTCTGAAACAGAGGAAAGGTCTCTACTGTATAGCTGGTTGGAACCTGGTAGGCTCCTCTTGCTTTTAGGGAGTGCAAGGACTGCAAACTTTCTCGATGTTTCTTTCTTTTTAAGTCTTATAACCTCAATTCAGCACAGTTCTGGCTTTCTGGGATTTTTAATAAAAATGGTTAATCAGTAATTTTACCTATGGTGACTTTGCATATTAGGAATACCCTTATCCTTGGTTGCCCTGTTAAATAATGACTGACCAGATGGACAATTCTGTCTTTCTCTCCTGGGCAGGTTACATCTAATTAAAAGCAATTCCCTCCTTCTACCCCTACTGCACACTATACATATCATCCAGATGTCAGCTCTAGTAATTTCAGCAAAAGCTCACCAAGATTTAGATAAAACTTGCTATTGTTGTTTTGCGTTTTTTCCCCCCAGGGGAGGCAGAGAGCCAAAGTTCCAACTGAGCAAAATAAAATTAAAAGTAGATCATTTTTTTCTGTCTCAGCAGCATGTGCTAGGGTATGTAATGTATGTTCCCTGCTTCACAAAGGAAATGAAAGAACGAACTTATACAACTGATGAAATAAAGATATCAAAGTATTACTTGCCCCAGTTGATATGTACACTTCACATATAATTACTATTTAATAACTTTGTTTCCTAAAAAACAGGAAAAAAGCTTACCCTCTCTCCCAATTCCCTCTTCTTGTAAATAAACTGATGCAGAATCTTCTAGATTTGCAGTTTCTGCTTGACTTTCTTCTTGAATTTATTCTCTTCTTTGCAAAGTAATGTGGTCTACAAAATGAAGCTATTTAAAATCCTAAATGACTAAGTGTTACAAAAATAATAAATTAGTATACAAGACTGACTTGCACAAAACATAAGTTATACTCTGAAACATATTTAGATGGGAGCACATAATTGCCTGTTCCTTTTCTAATGGCCTGAAGCACAACACAAAATCTGAACTTTTCCCAAAGTCTATGCAGTGATGGAGCACTGCCCCCTCCCTGGTTCCCGACTGGGTTCAGGTCCCCATCGCCTTTCATGAGTTGTCTGCAGGACTGACAACCAGCTGCAGCAACCTCGAAAAATCACAACCGCCCCATCATCACAGAACTAAATAGCAGCAAACAGCCATCAGCGACAGGAAAGACAGAAGACAGTGGAAGTGCTGGTAAAGGGGAAGGGCAGCAAG
Organism: Falco naumanni; assembly: GCF_017639655.2. NCBI lineage: Eukaryota > Metazoa > Chordata > Aves > Falconiformes > Falconidae > Falco > Falco naumanni. The sequence continues at coordinate 21,781,400 of NC_054058.1, forward strand.
CCTAGGAGACCACACTGCAGGCACTTCCAGTTCCCTGTGGGTGGGGGTGTAGGTCCTGTCACACCAGCCTCCCACCTAAGCTTAAAATGCATGTTAGTCCCTCTACCTCACATTCTTGGCTCTCAACTGGTTCGGTACTGGAATAAGACCAGCAACTGCTCTGGCCCTGCTCAGCCTCCCCCCACCCATGGCAGGGGTGCAGGAGCCCCACTTCAGCTCAGCCCACAGCCCTCAGCAGCTCCCTGAGCTATGCTGCAGAAGTGATGGTCTCCAGCTGTGCCTCCACCTCTGGGATGGACCTCAGACCTGCACTGTCGGTAGCTATCTCCTGGATGGGCCCCCTGGACATGCCTTGTCACATGTCTCCAGCCCAGTCCCTGCTGCTCCTGACGGGACCCCTAGCCCAGGTTCATCCCCTTGCATTGCCTAGGACTGTCAACAGACCAATACCTGGCTGGTACCAGCAGCTTCTGGGGGGGGCGGTGGGGAGAGACAAGGCTCTGGGTCACGTTGGGGGTCCACAACCACAGACAATATGAATACAGCGCGCTTGAGTGAAAGAGAAGTTAAAGATAACCAGTCACTCTAACACTGAGCCTTCTGCTTATTCCTTGAAAAAACCCCACCCCAAAACCAGCATCGTCTTTATTTGGATGTGTTTACAGATTGTTACCTTTACATTTTTTCTTACACACACACACACTCCCCACCCCACCCCCCAAATTACAGGTTTCAATGGAAAAAGTATTTAAATCACTTTCCAGTCCAGCTTCTCCTAAAACACTGGTTGGCTTGAAGTTGCACAGTATTTCACATCGGTGTGTTTGCAATGTTTATGGGAAAGGGAAGCAGCACCACGTTGTAGTTCCCATAGAATCCTCCATCCACGTGGCTTTCCAGGAAAAGGAACCTCTCCCTCTGCAAATGGAGCCTGTTCCGTCTGAAGCAAAGTAACCAGCAGCAGGCCACGTGCACATCAACACGAAGGGAGCCATTGACAAAAATATAAACAATTCCTCCTGGCAAGTTAATTAATTGACATGCAGCTCCCATGGAAACAGTGAGGCTGTTCTCAGAGGCCCTCACATTAAATAGTTAGGTGGCAAAGTTGGACCTTCATTAATTTTAAGGAACTACACAGGGTCCTTCACCTAGAAATGAAAGCATCTCCCAAAAATAGCTTCTAGCTTCGCCTTACAGGTCCAAAAGACAACCAACCACAAAGTGTACTTTGCAAGTGAAGTAAATATTTCTGTTGTGAACGTATTGAAATGCACTCCAACATTTTTATGGCTATAGCTGAAGAGCAGCAAAACCCAGTGCGTGGCTGCTGGGAGGGCATGGCAGAGGGTCACCCTGGCAAGCACCTGGTAGGAGCTGACTGCACACAACAGGCTCTGTATTTCTGAAAGCTCAGCAGCAGAATTTTCCTCTAAATATGCAAAGAGCCAATGGATTCTTCCTTCAAGAAACTGGCAGTGAAATCAAAAGGAGTACCCATGGCAAAAAAGGCCACTTTCCAGGAAAACAGATGTGTGGATAATACAGCCACAGGTCAGCTTCATTTTCTGTGGTGAGACCTAAGCCAGAAAAAGGCTGAGCCTTGGATTAACTACTTCCTGGGAAATTAAGGCCTATTTTTAGATCTGAGCACTGCATATAAGATTTTGATTTCTGTATATGTTTTTTCTCTGATATTTTTTTTCTCCTGTTCAACTTTCCTATCTGTCCAAGGTGTTCTGTCGAGCACTAGTGATTCAGGCGGTATAACCAGATAAATAACTGAGTTATTATCTTTATGAAGCACAGATCTCTCTGTAATGAATTTAACTTGTGGCTTGATTTACAGCAAAATCCTCCTCTTACTTCCCCGATGAGACCTACTTAAGTCAGTGAGACTAGTCATGATGATAAGATAATTAAGTTTTTAGTACAACTCTGGTTAGTGAGCAGAATGCAGTTCTGAAGTAATGAATCTACTAGCTCTGGTCTGATATTCAAAAGGTGATTATGATTTCGGTATTGTTCTTAATGTGCTCTGAGAAAAGTACTTTTTACATTAAAGCTGTACCCCCTGTATAGGACACAATTCAAATCACCTTTTAAATCAAAGAATTGCTTTCAGAATGGCAAAGTTGAAGTTCAACCAGCATAACAGTGACACCTGCAAACTGACAGTCAAACCCCCCTACATTAAAATGGAAAGATTTGCATGAATGTGTTTTAAAATGACAGGAGACAGGAATGGGAGCTTCTAAGCAAGTTAGACTAAAATTTTAAGAGTGAAATGCCTAAAAATAGGTCCCTGAATGCATAGTTAGGCACCTATGTAGAGGCTGCTTGATTTTCAGTTGTTCTGATCACCCAGAGCTCCCATTAACTTCAGGAGCAACTGTGGATACTCAGCTGTTCTAGAAATCAAGCCACCTTTATTCAAGGGTCTAAATATGGATGTCTGTGCCCAAGTTTGGGGGAAAAAAAGACACACAAAAAAAAAGGCGGGTTTTTTTTTGCTACAGAGACATTTTATAAAAGAAAGTAATAGTCAATTTTCATTTTCTCAGATCACAATGCCTGAAACCGAATCAACATAACGATTAACAGTGCAACACATCTATAGTAGATTTTGTCTAAGGTGAATGGAAAGCTATTCCAAGATCTATAGCTCTTAATTAGCAATCTGAAACATTCCATAGATATTTCATACTCTGCGACTGCAAAGTGTTACCAGGCCACCTAAATCTTTTTCATAGTATTTCAGTGTTGCCATTAATAAGCTTTTCAGGCTGGTCTGAGGAAGACTTTGCAAGATTAACTTTGCAAATCTGTAAGTATTAACTATTTAACTATTTTAGAATTACCATTTTTTCTGCTTTTGGATCAAGTACAACCAGCAGACTTGAGCATATTTTTAAATACTATAAAATATGAAGAAGGGAGAATTAGGCCTTTAATTCTATCCTATGCACTTGGTTGTCAGAAGACTTGTGAATGCTGTATGCTTAAAGACCTCTTTTGTAAAAGTAATCCTGAGTTGATTTTGTGTCTAAGCCATTGCCAGGTCATGCTGAAGTGCATAAGAGCCAGTCACATGATAGAAAATCTGCAAGAAAAAAGAAAATTTATGATGGAATTATATATGACTATAAATCTGAAAGTGTCAAGAAAGTAACAAATTAAAGTGATGCCAGATGAAGATGATGGATATCTGTTTGTGTGTGTGTGCATAAAATATGATGTAATATACCTTTACATACTTGTTTATAGGATCTGAACTAAGGGCTCTTGCTGCTCTGCTTGTGAAAAAAAAGAAAAAAGCAAAGATTCTTGCTGCTTTTAACTAAGCTTTCAAAAAGAGCCAGGTAGAAGACAATGCTTTACTCTTATTGTAATCTCATTTTGATGCTTTCAGTATTATTTTGTGATATTCAAAGTATCCAAAATTGCTTATGCTTTTATATGGCTCATTTCAAACTAATCTTTTAACTGTATTGTCTTGGAGGTGAGGGAGTGTTCTCTCCATTTTCTGTGTTTGTTTGGTTTTTTTGAATACCTATCTGTTTTATTGATTATAACGATTGGGACATTTTATTTTACATGTTTTTTAGATGGCACAGTATAGCAGAGCTTTGGTCATGACTGGGGCATTTGTGCGATCCCTGTCAGATAAAATGATGCCACCCTTAGGAAATTGGAAAAAACTGTGTGACACAATCACTGGCTGTGTTGTAAGACACAGCAGTGACAGCAGTGGAAACAAGAAAGTTCATGCTGCTTTGTCATAACCAGAGACATGATTTTAGGTCAAGAGTGAGGCAGAGGTAGTCTGGCAGTGAAGAAAGCCAATATCATTCTCATTGCAGGAGTGAGCCAGGGGTTTTCAACAGTCATGAATATTCACCTGACATCTCTCAGCTGTTCTGTATTTCTTCAGACATGTCTTTTTTTCAGTTGCTAGGGAAGGTGGGCAGAGGGAACAGACTGACACTTTTTTTTCTCCCCCAAATCCACTACATCTCATGTTCTCCCACCAGCAGCAACAGCACAAGGACTCTCAGACCATTTTCTTGGTTAAAGGTAGCATCACCTCATCTCCTGGGTTTAATGAACACAGGAGTGAAGTCCAGCAGCCTTAATGGTTTAGTAGTTCCTATGACACTGCACTGTTCTCAGCTATGCTGTACCCTTCAGGGCTGATACTCTGTGCCAGTGAGGCAGGTCATGGGCAGTGAGGTCAGAACCCTTCTTCCCACCAGGAACTACACATAGCCACTGCACCTCATACACTAATTTGTCTGCCAGCAAACACAGTGACCAGCCTGCACAATAATAAAATCAATTAGAAAAATGAGGCTTTGTAGAATGCAATTGCTTTTCTTCCCCAGGAAATAATCAATATGTAAAACCTACTCTATATCAAGCAGTACCATATGTAGCATGAGATGTGACTTTCTCCAAAGCATGGAAATGTATTGCGAACAGTTGGGGCACAGTGATACAAAGGGTCTGTGAGATATTTTGAGGGTCAGCTGAACTGGCAGCAGCCAGGAGTGCAGGGGAGTGCACTGCCATGTATTTGCAAAAGACTCCATATATGTGCAAACTGAGCCTCTTTGCTCACTGCATTGCAAAGCTGGCCCAGGCACTTGCCAGCTGGTGGAATATGAGAGTCCCAAATGTCTGTAAATGACAGGCCAAATTTAAAGAAACACTGGGCTGGAAGTGAACCTATCATTAATAATTAATTATATGTATGTTCTATTATCTTTTAAACAGCACCAAAAAGAATATTCTGCAAAAACAGTAAGCCAGCACATTTAGAAAGACTACTTTTTCTCTCCACCAAGCTGGAAACTGTTAAACAACTAACCTGTCTCTCAATGTCTTCCAGCAAACTACTGGCACCCAGGCGAAAGAGCTCTGGTGTTAGCCATTCCACTCCCAGTTCCTCCTTCACCAGCATAAGCCAAGTAATAGCTTCTTTTGCTGTCCGAATGCCCCCAGCAGGTTTAAATCCAACCTTTACATAGGAAAAAAGAAGTGCAACACACATTTTCATTCATCAGTAATCCTAGAAGAGCAATCAGCATTTGTACACCTGCAGTCTCTAAGTGCCTGTGGTGTACGTAACAACTCTGCTCGGTATGTATCTGACTGCAAACAGTATAAACTCTGGGCTAGCGCTGAGAGCTATCAAGCCACAGCCATCACTGCGAAAGATAACATTTGCATCACGAGGGACAGCAACTGAGGGAGTAATGCTTTTTTTGACCCCAGTGCACTTTCTCAGGAGCTGGGCTTGAGGTCTAATGGGAGTACTTTGCCCATAGTGCATATTAGGCTGAGGGATTCAGGCAGAACCTGGGATGCCTGTGTATCACCTACTGCCCACGTCACAAACTAATTCCAAATATATAACAACAAATATACGTGCAATAACATAACACTAAACGTGCTGAAATAAAGCACATGAGCCAGCCAACTCATGTGGAGAGCAGTGAGAGATGGTTGTACATTATAAAACGCCTGTGCACTACAGTTATACATGACTGGGCTGTATATTCAAACCTATCAGTGGTTTAATTTTTACTAAAATTTTCTAAATGAGACTTAAATTAGGTCTGTCTTTACCATAAATTGAAAGTTTTGTGTTTCACAGGAACTGCAAAACTTGTCTCCCAATACATTCTGGATATGCTTTCAGAACTTGATGTGACATGTGTCTCATACACGGTCAGGTGAAATGCCACATATGCAGAGGCACACATGCCAAGAAGAACCTATCTTTGAGGTGAAGCATGCCTTGAATGCCATGATCAACCTGCAGTGCAGAGCCAGCACGGAGGTGACTTGGCATGTATGCCTCATGCCAGTCTTTTGGTTACGTGCCATTTAAACACATCTCATTCTGACGCAGAGCTTGTGACATGCAGCTATCAAACCCCATTAAAAAAAAAATTGTCACCTGCACTAGCCGAAATGTTGGCATGCAGCAGATTACTGAACTCTTCGAAAACAAGAATTAGGAATACTTTTCTGCACTAAAAAAAAAATAAAAATCTGAATGATCTGTACTGTAGCGCACAGTGATTCCTCTGCCATTTCCCTCTGCCACAAACCTTTAGCTTGGGTACTCCTTCCCATCAGCCTCCTTCTGCAAGAATTATCGTTCTGATTTCCGTGTATATGTTCCTGAAACCTCACTGTATTGAGGATTTCTTTGTGCCTTATGGATATAACAGTGGAACCAAAAGCATCTGTTTTTAAATCGTTTGGTCATTTTTTTTTATAGTGATCTCAGGACAAATGAACACAGAATAAATCCTTCTCTCATACTGAAGCCCTGTGATAACAGCATGTTTCCAATAAGATTATAAAGAACAATAACAGGAAAAGCTTGATAAATCCAAAACATGAACACTGTTTTTTGTGGATGGATGGGTGCACGAGTGTATGCATGCATCTGTTAACACTAGATTTTCAAAAGGAATTTAATACACAGCAACTGGAAAAGCATCTTCTAGACAATAAATTAAAATAGTGGGAATGTGTTTTCCCTCAGGAAGAGAAATTCTAATGAAATTCAAATTTAGATTTCTTCCTAGAAATATTACAGCTCTTTTGAGATAATCTGTGGCAAAAACAAGTAAAATAGAGTTAATAAGAGAATTAAAAACATCATGCAGAATTCCTTCTCCTTTTAGCAAATTCGGAAAGCTCTTTTCTTTGCAAAAAAGCTGACAAAGACAAGCCTGTCCTCTCCTCCATTTACCCGCTTTCCAAATGGCACATCTGACTGCCATAAAAACGCAAAAAGGAAGGGGGGTTGGAATTTAATTCAAGAGCTGTACAAAGTCCAGCTACCACTTTCCTGCTGTTTCACAGCATTTCATTATTTTGCTTAATAAGTTCATCTCCTCAAGAATTTTCTCTTCACCTTATATTATTAAAAGTAATAAGTTTTTCTGGATTGGGGGTTTTCCCAACAGAAAAACCAATTTATGTATGTCTTTCAATAATGACAGGAAAAGATTATTTCCCATTATATTGCACACTTTTCATATCACCACCACAGCTTATCATTCAATAAATGTTACTCTGCAACTTGTTCCTTTCCTCGAAGAAGTTTAATTTCTGTATTAACCTGTTTTTCCCAGCCAACGCCTTGCCAGAAAGCATCCCTACAGCAGCAAAATTAGTTTGTTAAAGAAACCATTTAGAAATCTCTTGTCACTGATAATATTGTCTTCAGTTAATAAAATCACATAAAGTCAGTTTACATCTAATTCACTGACACACACATGCACACAGACATAACCACTCATTCTTAATAACACATTTTATACCATGAATGCATCCTTTTAAAGAAAAAGGTGAATTCAACATTTATATCCAATTATAGGTACAAAGCTGTGTTAATGCAGCAGAGCCCAAGCTCTGGCACACAGCTGCCGTGAGCAGCACAGGCACTGAGGTGAGTCGCGTGGTCCCAGGGATATGGCTCAGGCTGGCAGGAGTGAGGATGCTCCCGCAGAAGCAAGACTATGGGAGCTGCTTGAGTTGCGTGGCAGAGAGAGATGCAGGCTGGGGAACGGAGGAGTGAGGACAGCCCAGGGATCCACACTGGCCTCATCTAGATGACTACAGAGAGCAGATGGACACATGTCTACCCTGTTGTCGTGTGCTCCTCAAACTCCAACAGCCCCTGAAGCCACCTGAGCCCATATCCCACTTCTCATCCCATGTCCTAACATCATACCTTGAAAGGCCACCTGCAGAAGGGACAGAAAGGTGAGGTGGAGAGGACAGAAAGGTGACCCAGAAATGGGGAGAGGGTCTCAGCTAGGGATACAGTTTCCTTCCCTGAGGCTGCAGGCGAGGACAAAGCCCTCTGCTGAACACCAGCACCAGATCTAACTGGCAGCCCCCACTTGCCTGTGGATAAAGGAGGTGAGAGGTGGCTTAAGCGTTCCTGTATAACCTCCTCCTGTCTCATTGCTTCAGTGCAAGGGTGGATGCACAGAGTTCATCACTGGCTCTGCCCTATGGTTCCTGCTGCTCTTTGCTTTCACTGACCTCACTTGACAGTGGTTTGACACAAAAATGTTCTGTAACAGAACATAATGTTCTTCCAGGCCCTGTCCCTTCCTCCCTCCCTCCCTCCCAAACAACAGGATCCAACTGGATATGCCTTCTTGTCCCCTTGGAAAGCCCCTCTGGCAAGGGAGGAAAGGGCAGAATTTATCCCTTGGGTTGCCAGAAAAAAATTTTAAAAAAACAGTTGTGTACACTGGACAGACTCTTGATGGCTATAAATTTATATAGCTCCGCAGAGGTTTGTGGGAGTATACTAGTCACGGTCAGCTCAAGATTTGCCCTGTTATTAATGGAGATGAACATTTAAATACCTTAAATGGTGAAACAAACCAAATCCAAATGCAGCAAGGGATGCATCAAATTTCATGAACTTTTAAGGAATGAAGCGACACTTATTCAAGGAAGGAAAGCCAAAAGTGTTTTGTTGGCTTTTGGGGGTTTTTTAAGTATACAAATATTAGCAAATCCAATGAGGCATACAAGAGAGAAGTCCCATTACCTATTGCTCATATAGCCATGGAAGCTAATCTATGTGGATTTATATGTACTGCATTTTGAAGTGATTACACTTTCATTTCTTTCTGAGTGAGCGTGTTTGGTTAATTTTTATAAAGATAGTGAGAATTACCTTGTTGCCAGTTTGCCAGTAGAATTCTCTAATGGCTCTCATCATAACTACTCCGACTGGAAAGGTTGCATTTTCCACCTCCTTTCCTGTAGATGTCTTTATAAAATCAGAACCTGTAAGGAAGTAAAAAGCTTTATTGTAGTTTTAGAACAAGAAGCACTCTGCATATACATAGTTCACTCCCTCCAAAGATGTTCTCGTTCTTCACAACAATTAGGAAGCTTTCCTTTACACGTACGTCCCTGTGGTGTCGGTGCTAACCTTGCTCTGGTTGAGGCTAGAGCAGGATGATACCCATCTGGTTTCAGAGAAAGTCAGACATCCCAGCAGCTAAAGGAACATCCCAGCTCTTAGTTCTTTGCTTTAGCTATTAGACCAACAATGTCTTCAGGTCAGTCCAACATAATATATGTTCCTGTATGGACACTCAATAAGTATGTATATATACATGAATAGGAATGTGTCTGATTAACCACAACAATGGGGATTATTTCCTCCAAGCAAATTTTGCACATAAATCAAAATTTTATTATTTCCACATGGATCTTTCTAAACAGAAACAATTTTCTTTTTTTTTTTAATTGAATTTTACTCTATTTAGTCTCATATTTGACAGCCTACTGTTGTATCTCCCACAGCTGTTTGAAGTGAAAGAAATCCCACGTGTACTTACAAAACCAGCTGTGGCATACCATAAACAAGGGTAAATCCCCCTTCTCATGCATTTTGCTATTGTAACATTGCAAATTACTCTACTTAAAAGCCATGGTCCAATATAATGCAGTAACAAGGTCAAAACATCCGTATTATTTAAGGAAGGAGAGTTAGCCTTGGCTTATTTTTTTTTCCTGGTTTCTCACTTGTGAATGATATTATCCACTGCCTGTTCTGAATACTTGTGTAGTGCTCTTGTGCATTCTTGCTGTTCCAGGTTAGCTTCAAATGAATCCTGTAGCACAATGTAACAAAAAAGCTAAGAAACTAACCAAAACATTTGCTTTGCAGTGTATGATCCTGCACTGACACAATACAATGACAAAACTTCTTTAATTGCATTAGGGCGCACTTCATCCCAGGGAACCCACTTAGAAAAGGTGTACTGTGGGATCATTAATTATCAAAAGTAATCGGGAGAAGAAGAGGAATAATTCAAACATCGTGTAGTAGTGCATCATCCACTTAAGTCAATTGGAACTGCATCTGCTTCCACTTCAAATTTGGCTTAGGGTCCGTTTTCTCTCTTATTTGAATGATGATGCCTCTACAACATCCCCTAGAGTAAGCAAGGAAAGTTTCACTACTGGCTCAAACTAAAGAGTTGCCTAGATTACATTTTGACAGTGTGCTGTGGCACACTCCAGAGACCCGTCTTCCTGATGACACAGTCGATTGGCATACAGCAAGGTCTCAGCCTGGTGGAAAGTTAAGGCAAAGCCAGGCATGTTTCTGTGCCTTGTGGTTTAAACATAACCGAATGGTATCGCTAGCATCATGTCTTGTAAGACCACGGTTTTCTCCGTAGGCTTCCTGCCTAGGCACCGACTAGGCACCCACTGGTAATTAAATTGCACCCTCCCACAACAATTCCCATTCTAAAAAGAAACAGTTATTTGTGAAAAAAGTTCTAACTCCAGAGGAAGTGCAATGTGCAAGAGAGGCAATTAATAGTTGATTGAGCTTTGCAAAGAATGGAGCACATAGGAGAGACAATTGAGTTACATATTTCAGCTACTCCCTTCCAGAGAGACACTACGGACATCTGATAGTCATATTAAAACAAGTAACAGTGGAAGTGAAACTTCAACATCACCAAATTGTATTTTTAATTTCCCTTTCAAAATGTAGCACTTAAAGTCCTTCAGTGCAATACTTTTCATTTTTTCTAGTATAAGGTAAGTCAAAGCTTTTATAAGTCTTATAATTACAAGTCTCTATGGTACAGTTTCATTAAAAACTTTCATTAAACAACAGCTGCCCTTGTATATGGTCTTCTAATCAATTTGGTCAAACAGAATGACTTCTAATCAGCTGTTGATAAAAATAGAAGATGAAATTTTAATTCTAATAGATTAACCACAAACTCAAGATAGTCTTCAAAATCCATCTAGCTCTATTCTCCAGTGGATTTAACGACTATTCAGCAACTCATTACTAAATAGAACAAGATGAACATTTTCCAGTTCATTAAAGAAATGTACTATGTATTTTTGCATTGTCCTCATGATTCGTTACAGGGAGTCTTAATTACAAGATAATGGATAATGGTTATTAAATGCAGACTCCAGTAATGAAGCTCTATTCATTTGCGAGCCTCAGAGACTGCAAAGAGGGGAAAATAAAATTACTAGCTTCAAAAGATTAACGGATCAAATTATTATTCAATTTTGAAAATCTCATTCAGACTTCATAGAAACAAGAAGAGATTAAAAACTAGTATTAGTACAAAAGTAGTGCATTTATATATTTATTTTTATATAATATCTTAAGGCTATTACCAGAATAATCAGCTTTAGATGTGATTATTAGACAAACATACAGCCAATTTAGTAGCATCCTCTAACAATGAAAACAATAAATTTTTATTTCCTGAACAAATTCTATTTATGACACAAGAGCCTGCCAGCGGGACTGCATGCAGCCTCTCGCAGAAGACAGAAGACGCATGTTAGCAGAGAGCACCACAATGGAAGGTGCTATTAATGTTTAGATTTCAGGAATGAAAAGAGGGATTTAAAAACTGACGACTACCATAAAAAGCACCTCAATAAGTTGAATTTACGCCAACCGTGTAAGGGAGTTTCACCAAGTTTATTTCTTATTCAGATTTTCAAAAACAAGACTAAGGAATGAACTTCAGCAGGAGTTTCATCTGGAAGCAGGTGATGATTTACAAACCGAGTTTTATCACCCATCTTATCATCTTCCTACGAATGTATACACCCAAAAAATCAAGTTGTAAGGTTAAAATACATGCTGGATGGCTTTCCTTTTCCATAGAGTAGGTTACATGATTCAATGAAACATTAAAACAAAGACTTAAAAAAAATAGTTCTTCAGGGTAGATTTGTGGGCTCAGTGAGCCTGGAAAATGTGCTGCTCGCTACTCTCTTCCAATGTGTAACCACAACAGCGCGCTGCCTTGAAAGGCAGCAACTCATGTAAGACTCATTGAATCAGTCCAGAGTGGCGACATCAAAGCCTTTTTGAAACACAGCAGCATCATGCGCCCACTTCAGGTGGGCTGGCTGCCAACCTAGTAACCCACCTGTGTGTGATACACTACAGCATCACAGCCTGACACGCACAAACCACATCAGCTTGCTTTAACCAGAGATGGAAATCTGAATAAACCTCAAGAAACGTGAACAGTGCCACAGTCTGTTTTGAGAGGCTCTCTCTGGTTGAGAGCAACCGAGCCCTCAGTGTCATCAGCAGCCAGACCACCTGGGCTGCAGTCACACATCTTGTGAAATCGGGTAGAGTATTTTAAGATATTAAATGCCCTCTTCCCTTGCACTCTCACCCCCTACACACAAACGACCCTCAGCCACTGCAATCCACCAAGGACCACTCAGAATAACCCAGGTGAACGTGCGCATGCTAAAAAGAAAATCAGTGCCTTCACAGCGCGTATACCTAAAGGTCAAGATGAAGTCCATTACATCATTTCTGTTTTAGATACTCACACAGCCTTACTTGTGGTAGCACCTGAGCACAGGTGTAAAGCTTGAAGTATACAGAAGATGAGTGACTTGCCCGAGGCCTCTCAGCAAGCATTTGGCAGGGCAGAGATTGAATGTCCTGGTTCCTGAAGGCCAGAAGAGCCTGGCCTGCCGCTCTGCTATCCCCTCTATCATCTCAAAATGCTACAAAGCTTCCCAGTCCACGTAACATTGAAGCAGAGCACGAGAACTGGAGAATCTTATTTAGATGACAGTACCCAGGAAGCACACTCTGGTTCCATAATTAAGCAATAAGGAATAATAAGCAGTATAGCAATCGTGGAGTAATCACAACCTTTTGGTTGTGAAGTGCTTCAAATGCCCTTGGGGAATGATTATCTCCTGATAACTACAGACTGTGTTGTTGCCTTACTCTTAATAAAGAACAAAGATGCGTCTGGCAGTTTTAAACAATAGTTTAGAGTGACACACTTGCAGAGGGACAATTATGCCACGCTACTTTGTAAGTACTTGCAATGAGCACAAATACTATCTTGGTTGCTGCAACTCAGATATAGCAATATGTGGTGACGTAGGGTGAACACGTACCCTTCTTCCAGGGCTTCTAGGACTGGTGGCAAAAAGAGCATGCTGCTGAGGGGACCTGAAAAAGCCCTGGTGCTTGTGCTGACAAGGTAGCAATGACAGGATAGTACATTATCAAATGTGCATGATGTCCCATTAGCAAATCATCTTTCTATTTTATGAGTACCTGAAATAAGGGTCTTAGGATTTACACACAATTAGCCTGACTAGGGGCAACCAAGTTATCTACCCTCTGAAAATGAGGCAGGGCAAGATATAAAAGGCTAATGTAGTAGCCAATTCTTGTCAGTAATTGTCCACTTACATGTCCTTATCCTACTCCAGCAGCAAAATAAAATACTTTCCCTGCTAGCTTAACTTTGCCACTGAGAAGAGAATACAAAACTGTGACAACTCACTTTAGCAGTAGCTCACCACGTAGCTTTAACTCCACTGCCAGACCACTTGGTTAGATGCCTATGCATGTTTTCACATGCCTGTCCATTTGACCATTTTTTAAAATGCTAGCTGATAACTTGGTCTTTTGTGAACTGCTATGTTTTGCAATTCCTTTTGGAAAAGTGCCTGCATGGAGGGGGAAAGAATATTTAAAAAATCGCATCATAGGGCTACATGTTTAATGTCTGTTTACAAGTAAGATAACCTTTCTAATGACCCATCCTATCATCTCAGCTTGGTTTTCAACACTCAATGGATGCTTCCTCTCTTGCATACCACTTCCAGTAATAGGTGTTATGCAGGCCAAATGATGCCTTTAGGAACACTTACACATGCACACGAAGGGACAAATTATTAAGACCATACTTATGCAAAATCCCCTGTAGATGATACCTGAAAGAATTCAGCATTGCTGAATTATGCATAGCTTGCTAATGCACTATTATAGTGCCTACCACAGGTCTCCACAGAATACTGTTACTTAATTAGTATTAGTTTCTTGTGTATTCATTTAAAATGTGTTTCTTTAGAAGATTCAACAGAAAGATCCATACCACCTTCTGTTGCTTGGCTATATAGCATGGACTTTTGCTATTTTTAGAGCATTCCTTCCAATCCAATCCCTATTTGGTATGGTGAAAGAGAAGATAAATAATTGACACGTGCTCCAGGCTCAAAGGCCACAGCTGGAATCCCTGTGAGTGGTGGTTCTTGGCTTTAGGCTTCAAACCACACTAAAGCACAGGAGGAAACATGCTCCAGTCCCCTCCCATGTTGCAGCAGGCAGAAGCATTGTTGGGAGATGCCAGGGTGCAGGAGCAGCACAGGCAATTACGTGCTGCTGGAACAGCCATTTCTCTTCCTCTCCAAAGAAGCAGCAGCAGGATATCTTTCCAAGAGTGACTAGTAGGACCACAGGGAAGCTTAAGGAATTCCTGGATTGTTATCTGCTTGTTAAATATTGTGTTTCTTTACCGAGATCTCATTTTTCTTCTTTAAAACTGTGTACCATGTATTACACTCAAGGGCTTTACAGTATATGACCTATATTAACCTTACTTAATTTTGCAGATGGCATTACTGGAACTGGTTATACAGTTTGCCTAATGACACATGACGAGCCAAAGGTAGAAAGAAGAAATAAATCAATACATTCCAACGCCTAATCCTAAAATTACTATTAAATCACTGAGGAAAAAATACACCTTTCTTCTCAACTCAGCCACTTGCAATCCTGTCTTCCTTCACAGACTACTCTGCAGGCTATTTTTTGCCACAACTCTTCGGATTTTGAGTAAGGCACAAAATACAAGAGACCGTGCAAATCTCTCTGCTCTAGCACAAGCTCAGCCCAAGAGCACACCGCAGTGTGCACCCACGGGAGGAGGCAGTGCTGGTGGCACAGCTCCGGCCCCAAATGCCCTAATCTGTGGCCTCCTCCAGCACAATACACATGACCAAACAGAAGCAGGTAGCTGTGGCGCATGTTATCCAGTGGAGAGAGGAGTGAACAGGGTCAAAGGAGTAGCAGTAGTGGTACAAGAAGATAAAAGAGTATTGCTTACCATTGGCTTTAAGATGTGGCTGTTCCATCAGCTACCAAAATACCTGAAGGATAAGGGGAAGGGAGTAGAAGAACCACAAACAATCGAAAAAAGCATAGATAGTGTGCTAGTGGTGAAAGTAGCTGCAGTACCTGCATAAAATCTAGTGGAAGTGCTCTGCAGCACGCATGGAGGCACAAAGCAGCAGACCTGCTCCCTCTCTGCCACCACTACCACCATCCCCACAATTACACAGCAGTTACCTACAAAAGAGGCAGTCGTGTCTTTCAACACCTCATTCCGACTCCTTGCTGCAAAAATAGTGATGGCTGAGTTTTGCAGATTGCCCTAATATCCAAAAGTCACCATTTGGTTAAAAAAAGCTAAAGGTTATAAAACACAAGTATATGGCCGTGGTCAGGGGCTAAGAAAGGAATGGTGACTTTCCCTGCTTTAGCAGTGTTAGTGTCCCACATACAGCAGCTAAAGGCATGCTGCGTGTTTGAGAAGGAACCATAACGTTTATTCTCATTCCTTTGCCAGTAACACACAGGTTGCTGCTAAAAAAAAGTTGAGTCTCTTGTTTCAGGTTAGATGCAGGCACTCAGGTTCTCAGTACTGAGCCACATGCTCCTGCTAGGCTGGGTGAAAAAGCAAAATGCTGTGGGAGAAACTAGATTTGATTTGAAAATCTAACTCATTAAGCTTCTGTTACAAACACTGAATTGTATTGCATCATTTACTTGTTCACACTTAAACTAATCTAAACAATGATAAACTATCCTAAACTGTGATATAATTAAAACAGCACTGATCTAGGTCAGGCTTTTTCCCTCTTGGCATTCTTGGGTTTGGATCAATACATCTCAGTCTCACAAAATGTTGTCCAGTACATGACATTATTACAGACTGAGGCTAAAACCCTGATATATCTACCAGTAATAGCACTGCAATTTGGAAGAAAATAATAAATATGCATGGCTGCTTAGAATCACAGCACTACGTGGCACATTGCATACCGCATTTTAGCAATCACATTTAGCTTTGTGCTTTTTAATGTTGATACCAACTTTGAAACAAATATGTTAACATTAAAACTCAGGTATGCTTACATATTCTTTATTAGCTTGTAACAAAATTACTCAAATTGAAGAAATAGCTGTTTAAAACCCATTTGGAAATACTCCACACTGAACAGAGCAAGTAGAAAATCAGTCTACTTTATCAAGAAGGTGCTATGAATTTTAAAGATTTTAAAAAAAACCTATACATTATACAGCCAAAATCATGAAACTTCAATGTCATTTTGAGTGTTTTTCAACACCTCATGATAAAAGCAGTTTAAGAGTCTGTTCCAACTCTAACCCAGAGAAAGGCAGGATTGATTTTTGAGATTTAAAAGTCATGTCTTAATGCCACCGTCAGAATCTGTCCAGCATCTAGCCTCTTTGTCATGCAGAGGACAAACAGCCAGCATCAGCCCCTGTTCCACACTGTTCCCTACACATAAAAGGGCAGCTGGCACAGCTGGAAGCTTCAGCACTGGGTGGATTTCCAGTACCAAAGGCATTTCTCAAGAGCATTTCACGGCCAATGTCAAGCTTTTGGCTTTGCCTGAAAAAAACATATAAGGTGCCAGATCTCACTGGATTCATCTGTGATGGATGTGCTTGTTTCCTCCTGGCTTTTACCGATCAGGTGGAATAGGTTACTTAGGAGCTTGCATAGAGGGCTGAATAATCCACTCCCATGCAATCACTAGGAAAATGTTAGGCACTTTTAGTTTAATTTTTATGATACTCGAAAGCCTTCAGTACAATCAATTTACAAATATGTAGATTCTGTCATGTATCCCTGGGTGCATGTGTTGGGCATTCTCTTGATGCAATGAATACCCAAAGGGTAACACCCTGGAAGGCCTTACCTACATATAAGGTAGCACAGTAAAACGACGAGCTATGCTTGTTTTTGAAAGGTACCGATCTTACTCACAGCACCTGTTTCCCAGAAGTTTTTGCCCCTCAGAGTGTTTCCTTCTTCTTTCTCCAACTTGATAATTTGACATCTGGCAAAACAGCAAAAGCCCACATGTGTATGCTGCAATGTGGGTGAGAAGTTCCAGGACTGACAGATGTTTTCACCACTGTCAGTAGGGTTGTTTTACAAGGTTTCTAGCTCTTCAGGTAGCATGAATACCAAAAAGCCTACCAGTCCCCTTCAAGAAAAACACAACCAAACCCCCTAACTGTGCAGCCACGCTCCAAGCAGGAGGCAACTCTCTGCTGGGGACAGGGAAAGACTCTTCTGGTCTTTTAAGAAATCCTTTTTTCCCCCCACTGTATTATTAACGATGCTTACATGGCAAAACTCATAATTTTATTTCAAAGGGATGCTTTATGAAGGCATGTTGCTGATAAATTCAGTCAGGCTTTTCTGGCATAACAATCTACTGAGCAGTACTTTAAAAAAAAATGAAGGAAATCAAAAAGACCCTTAAGCATAGTCAGAAATAGACAGCAACTCATAATAAGGTATTTAATATGCTGGGGCATTGTTTCTCCACCACCATTTGTCAACAGCCTCTGTGCTGATCTGGTCATGGACCGCAGTCATGGTGAGATCTCAAGCCAAAAGTACCAACAATCTGATTAAACAACTGCCTGGGTTTTGGTTAAAAATAATTGAAACTGATATAGAAATGCCATTTCATTAGTTCACTGGTGAGATTAAGACGATATTTCAATCTTCAAATCTACATTTCATATATAAGCTTATATTTTAAAAAACCTACACTAAATATATGTTATAATTTTGTACTTTGGCATTCCAATCTTTTTACTGAAATACTGTGAATGAAAGAAATTGAGGATCAAACTCTCTTTGTGTTAGACATATATGTATCCTCATAGGTATTTAGTGGCAAGTTATTAAATGTCACTATTCATTGAGACAGTACATTTTATGTCTTTCTTACAGAAAAAAAAAAATCTATCTAAAGTTTGTATCTTTGCATGGCAATATTTCAGAGCTTCACTTTGGTATCAATGGTTTCTTCATCCACACTTACACGTTCAGAAATAGAAGTGGTCAAGCAAAACACTACCTGTGTTTTACTGAGTTGTCACTTGCCAACCTGCCGTGGTAGTGATGGGGTCACCATCACATCAGGAAGCACGACCACCTGGTCTGTACCTTCCCTTCTGTAATCCTAAGCTTCTGACATAAATAGCAAAAACTTGCAGTACTCTCTCCATTTGAGCTTGGTCCTAAGCATGCTCTGTTCAGGTCATACGGAGCATAACGGTAAGCAAAGCCAACCAATGCTGCACCCCAAAGAAACAGATATTTAATGTGAACAGACAGACCCTAACTTGATAAAAGTAAAGCTTTGCAAGATCCACCATTTTAACTATGACTTCTTACAATATCTAAATTGATATTAATATTTCTGTAGTGGCTGCAGTTATTCAGTGTCAGGAGTGGGATCATGAGACATACCACCATGTTCCATGTTTCATACATAATCTGAAAGAAGATTATGAAAGTTTTAACATGATCTGTGGGGCTTTTGTTTTTAATAGCAGACACTTTTAATTAAGTAAATCTTGATAATGCCAGGAGACTAAAAATGAGGAAGCTTAAAAACTTGCCACTTGGTTCTTTTCTCCCACATTCCAATAACGACGCGCACATTGCAATAATGCAGCTGTTTTTTACAGATACTGAATCATAGCTGAACTTATAAGGAATGATGTGTTCAGCATTTCTCTACATCAAATCACATACGAAGGTATCTAATAAGTATTTACACTGGAAAACACTGGCCTGAAGTGAAGTATAGCAGTGTTGCATATCCCTGATCTATCAACCAAGCACAGTATTCACTTTGCTAGAAATCTGTACAGTGCTTTGAGGCCCTCAGATATTAGCCCAAAGCAAAAACACATTGTCTTCATTTAATTACCTATCTTTTTGAACTTTCTGTGATCAACATGACTGAGTTAAACAGAATGGTTACTAGTAACAGGAGACCATTGTTAACCAGCAAACTAAGATGGGGGTGTGTGCATAGAGCTAAGAATAAAAAGATGCTGCTGTATGCTGTTTGCTATTTGCTTCTCCAATGTGAATTTACAAAGGGGAGTGAAAGTGCAACATCAATTGAACTAGCAAGAATTAAAAGAATTAAAAACCCAGGAACCAATGAAGTCAGAGAAATGGAAAATGGATTCAGCCCTAAAAAGATAAAATTATTTAACAACTTATTAAAACAGTTCATCATTGTAATTAAAATCCAAGTGCCTAGAAAAAAGTGGCACAAGAAAGGTAATTATTTATGAGGAGACTTTAAAAAGCCATTTATTGTCAATTTGGGAGAGAATCAGCCTGAAAGAGTTGGTAGTAAAAAGAAATTGTTTGTTTATTCATAAAACTTATTTTGGTCTAGCATACCACTAAGAATCCCTAACATCTGCTCAATGGCAGCTGTAAGTAACATTAGGAACACTCAGCCAATTTATATCTTTCTTTTCTATTAAAAAATAAACAGGTCTTTTTAAATTATTCACTAGTAAATTAACATAAAAATCAGTGCTGTAGCATCTCACATTTTGTGGAAAGGCGTCTGCAAGCTTTGTATTATCATGATGATCTAAATCTTTCTACATTTCACTGACTACTTTACTCTTTATGTGATGTCCCACCTAATCTAGCAAATTAAAATGTAGAAAACCTACAAGCCACACCAGAGTCACAGCCAGGAATAACAGAAAACATATCACTGATACCTCAAATGCCATATTAGTTGCCTCCTTCCAACTTGAACAGATTCTTTTCTTCCTTTTGCCTTCCACCATTTAAAAATTCCACTCAGTCTCAGATCCTACCCTGCTTCTGTCTTTCACAAACCAGACATCAGACAATAACCTCAACTGGCAGAACCCTTCTCCTAAGTAACAAAATGCAGCAATATTCCTAATTAATAATTATTTTTTGTGATCTGCAGCATTTTCATACACAGATTGCAAAGAGCTCTGCATGTTCCTGTGTTTCACTCCAAAACTGTATTCTTAGGGAGTAAAAAAGGCACAGGAACCCTTCAAACATAAAGGCTTCTCTTTACCCCTCACTAACACTCTTTTTTAGTTAATATCTTTAACATTTCAAAAGAAAAAAATATTACTTTCTTCCTAGGTTTCTCTCCTACCTTCAGTTCTTACCTCCGAACATAAGCAAGTCCCTGCAAATGAACTCGCCAAGAAGTTGTTCAAAAGCATGGAGTAGCTCTTTATTTTACTAGGATATTTTTTGGTTTCCTTCTAAGCAACAAACCAGCATTTCTGCAGTACACTCTGGAGACAGCTAGTTTAAAGCTAAGTGAGCTGTAATTCTAACCCAGGCACCAGAAAATGCTGGAAATGGCATCATTACAATTGCACAGGGTCCATCCAGCTGAAGTTCCCAGAGGAGCCTGCCTCGAAGCTGCAACGGGCAACCAAGCAAACTGCTGTGAAGCTACATTTGCTTACATCCAGAGTAGCTGAACATACAGTACCTGATTACAATATAAATATAACCAGCTAGCTATCAACAGCATGTATATGGTATCTTGTTATCAGGGCACGACCTGAAAATGCTACCCCTCCTCTTATTGGGGACCAGAAGTCATGAAAAACATGGCATCCCCTCCACCACACCCCACCAAGCTGCTTTCTCATTCTGGGGCTTGGGTTCATTTCACAGCTCCATTTATGCGGAAGGCTCTGTGTTTCCTTTGAGCTCTCTACATGTCCATTATCCAGAACCAGTGGGAAGGAGGCTTTTGAAGATACATGATTCATAATTTTGTATTGCATAATTTAAGTTTAATGTGCTGCACAGAATATGGAACATCATAATCTCTTTCTTCTTTGGTCGGCTAGGGATGAATTAACAAATCTTCTTGATAAGCTACAAGACTTCACCTCTGCAATGTTTGGGATAGGCTGGTAAATTGGACATTGGATTGGCAGTGTAACTGCAAAGTGATGGACAGAAGACTTTTTGCTTGACAAAATTTTTTCTACATCTTAGATTTAGGGAGAACTCAATTTGAGAAATCAGCTGCAGTTGTACACTGCAGGGAAATCACTTTATAGCGCAAATGCTAAAGGGGAAGAAACATCAAAGGTGCAAATGACAATCAGATGTCAGATCCCTGTTGACTTGCCATGAAGACTACGGACTTTGCTGTCATCTGTGCCTTTGAAAAAGCTCTCTTAAAAGCAGAACTATTACAGACAGCTCTGGGAAAGCTATTGTCTCTGGTAACTATAAAGTAAGACAATTTCTTGTGTCTGACTATGTTTATCTGAGAGATGCTGAAATTAAAACCTACCATTTCAGAAAGGGAATTTTAAAAAAACATAAATCAGGAACACTTCTCAGAGAATGAAATTCCAAAGTATAGTTCCAAAGAAGGGAATATCTTCTGTTCTTTTCAACATCTTCCCACCACGGTTTGCACTCTGGCAACACAAATCAAAGGAGCACAGAAAGCCTGGGAGACAGGCTTCAAGTAATCCAGGTACCTACCAAGGAAGTTCAAATTACTTGTGCAATTCACCAAAAATTCTGCAGGCAACCACAGAGGCAAGTTGGAAAAAGCCATGGAGCTCTCTTTCTGAACACCACTGAAATGAGCACATGCCTGAAGAATATTGCTGTATCACAGAAACACAGAACGGTCAGGGTTGGAAGGGACCTCTGGAGATCATGTAGCCCAACCTCCTGCTAAAGCAGGTTCTCCTAAAGCAGGCTGCACAGAATTGTGTTCAGTCAGCTTTTGAGTGTCTCCAGAGAAGGAGACTCCACCACCTCTCTAGGCAGCCTGTTTCAGTGCTCTGTCACCCTCAAAGAAAATATGTTTTTCCTCATATTCAGATGGACCTTCCTCTGTTGCAATTTGTGCCTGTTGCCCCTTGTCCTGTCGCTGGGCACCACTGAAAAGAGCCTGGCCCCATCCTCTTGACATCTGCCCTTAAGGTTTTTGTATGCACTGATAAGATCCTCTCAGTCTTCTCCTGGCTACACAGGCCCAGCTCTCTCAGCCGTTCCTCAGCAGGGAGCTGCTCCAGTCCCCTCATCATCTTGGTAGCCCTCCAATGGACCCCCCTCCAATTCCTTGTCTCTCTTGAACTGGGCAGCCCAGAACCAGGGACAGTAAATAGGACCATATCCTATGGCCATATTGTAACAGAAATATTTTCCTTTGAGAAAAGACTGACAAAGTTTATTAAGAAGACCTTTTAAATTGCAGTTAAGAACTTAAACTCATAGGGAAGGGAAAATGTTAAACACAAGCATAAATGTTCACATTTGAATAAGCAGTTTTGTTTAGCTCAGTGTGGAATGTGTATGCAGCACCATGCAATCTGGCAGCCAGCTTGGGTTTCAGCCTGTTTATCTGCACTTAATGACGTAACACTTTGAAATACAGCATCAGCACTATTAGTACATGATCTGTTAAAAGTTAGTGCATGTTTTTATATTAATCTCAGTGTGTCTTAACACCCAGTTTATCAGTAAGGAAATTATCCATAACGTCCTTATGGCAAACATGACTAATTTTTGTCCCACTTTAATACCTCAGTAGGTATTTCACTTATGTTTGTGGCCATCTTTTGTTAAGCTTCTTTGTTTTCCACTGTATTCCTGTTCCTTATGAGTAAATAGGTTCATTCAAATAAGTGTCCATAGTGTTTTGAGATAACTTATTGATGTTCAAGATTACATAGTCCTAGTGTATTTTTCTGCTCAACATCTTCCTCTTTAGAAGTCTAATTTCACATTTCTGCTGTCATGAGCATACACCTTCAAATTAGATAGGCATGATCAGTAGGCCTTGCCACCTTTAAAAGCAACAAAAACAATTCCAGGACCTACAACCCTAAATTCATGCTTAGTTTATTCCCACATCTTTATTAAGTTTCTGTTAAGGAATTTGATTTTCTAACTAGTGTTCCTACTTGCAATCTCTTAAAAGATACTTTAATATTTCATGAGCCAATTTTGTATAATTGATAGATACAGTAAATTAAATATTTATTTCTATTTTTCACTGGTTTAGTAGAATTTAACACCTGCTGCTGATAGAATAAAAAAACAACCTGATATATCAGAGAAATAAATAGTACCCTGTACATCTATTGATTTTACATAATATTTCCATGTTTTAAAATTGCATTCTCTCAAACCATTACCTTCAATACCAGAGCTTCACAGATGCAAAGTTTTTTGCTAGGAAGCCGTGTTATTTTGATGGCATGTTTGACTAGAACTATTCACTGTGCAACGATTTCTGAGTCTGAGGCGATATGAAACTTCAGAAGTTTTAACTCAAATTCTAACAAATTATTTAACATAGAAACAAGGTTTCATTCATGGGGAAAATTAACGCAACAGGAGTGCTTTCTCACCTCTCTGCATCAGTTGTTATAAATTGAAAGTATACCATTTAGATATTCCTTAATTAACATGCTTTGCAAAGATCTTGAATATCAGCAAAAGAAAAATGCTATTCAGGCATTTAGGATAGCTTGCTAATAGAAGGTTGACCCCTCTCAACAGTATGTTATACTGTCAGTACATGCCTACTCACCGTAACCTACTATTTCACAACCAGTTTTCAAGGTTGAAGCACAAATGGCCACTTTCTTACAGCTCAAGAAGCAGAAACCTGCAGATCAGGGTTCAAACCCTTCTCTGAGATCCAGTGACAAGTCCTAGGATTTCTAGGGAGTTACCACACTCCTGCTGCTCTGTGATTTCATGTAGGGGCATACTGCTCATTCCATTTGGCTCAGTGCAGGGAGCAAACACCAGAGCACAGCAAAACAGGCGCACAGGAGGCACAGTATAACTCTTGACATTTAAAAGAACATTTTGAGCGGAGTGCTATGAAAGCAGATGCACTGCTGACTGGCAGTGATGGTCAATCATGCAGTGCGCCATACCGCTACCCTAAAGTACCACTGCAAGCGGTGCCAGATCCCACCTCCACTGCTGCCCCTAGGGTCAGTTGTACTGGGAAACCAGAGTCAGCAGCTTCTACCAGAAAATTTCCAGACTTCCTCTTGCTCTGTTTCCCAATTTCAGTCATGACCAAGGTATTCCATCTTCATGCATTGGCATGGAAAAATTCTGCCTTAAAATGAGGGGAATATATTTCTGCTTATACCCTAATTTACTAGACCT
This sequence comes from Falco naumanni, assembly GCF_017639655.2. Lineage (NCBI taxonomy): Eukaryota > Metazoa > Chordata > Aves > Falconiformes > Falconidae > Falco > Falco naumanni. Next base: position 21,805,609 of record NC_054058.1, read on the forward strand.
CACAGAAGTCCTATAAAAAGTGCAATGTTAATTTTACACATGGAAAAACAGAGAAGCTAACAGAGCTGTCAAAGGTGATGATAAGTTAGGAGTCATTCAGCTACCTCAAACAATCCTACCCATCTACTGGCTTCCTGACTTGGTATTCTTCTGGTGAGAAGTACTTGGAAATAGCACTGTTTCTATTCATAAACCAGGCTGGCAGAGGGAGAAAGCCCGGTGGTGTTGTGGATAACACAAAATCAAACATACAGGTACAGACCTGACATATGTTATCTTTCTTACACTGGTATTTCTTTCCTGACTTCAGCAGAGGGTGTATATTGCTATTTTCTGATTACAGTGGAATACCATTAATGGAACAGACTTTTCACAAAATTAGCAAACTGAGTTGCCAGGCATCCTGGTATGGCAAATATGAACGGCCCCAGATAACTATCTCCCCTCAGATATGGCTGTATAGGCTAGCGTACAGTTCAGTAACCACATAAATAAATGCATAAGAAAATGTGGCATTGCATGCACATCTGGGTTCCTAGCTTAACAAACTGCAAACAAATGAGTTTTTACTGTACACACTCTAACTCTGTTCTCCCCTTACAGACTATCGACTATCTCCTCCCCCACCCCCCGCCCCCCCCCCAACATCTCTCTTTCCCTTACGTATTACTTCTGTCCTTTACTTACCCATACAGGGTCCTGTTGCTCTTCTGACTCTACTGAAAAGACTTTTCATTAGACCCTGCCCAAACCCTGAGTGTTTTTCAACCACTTTCTGTTCCTTCGCTTCTGATTCCCTATATACACATTATTGAGTTTCAGACAGATATTTTGAGTCTCATTTTGCATTCCTTCAAGGTCTGCTTTACTCAAGCCCAACTTTTTTTTTTTGTACTACTACTCTTTGTATGGACTCTCATCAGTCATCCAAACCCAAGGATATTATGTTTGCATTGTTAGAACTTTTCAACTCCAAGCTTATCTATCACGCCTACATTATTTCTAGTGATTAGCTGCAGCATCACTGTTAAACTTGTAGGCAATTACATTATTTAAGGGAGAAACCTTGTACTGCCTTACCGAACGTGCAGCTATCTGCATTTTTATACTACTGGATTTTATTTCCCCCCACCCTGTTTCAGAATAAATGAAGTCACTTGTTCCCATAAAAAACTCTTTCAGACTGATTATATTTAAAGACCATCCATCTTTTGATCTAACTCCTAACTCAAAAACTGTTTTAGTCAATAATATCATTCAAAATTTTGAGACAGATTGTGTCACTTTTACCTGCTCTGTGTCTTGGTTTTCCACAGCACATCTTGTGCTTGTTCCTTGCACTAAACTTTCAGTGATGTTAACCAGAGCTCTAAACATGCAGAAGAACCACAGACTATGCAGAATGCAGGACATCTGCTGCAGCGGACAGGGAAGTTATCAACTACTAATATAATTCTATAGCGTTAATGACTGTCTTACAACAGCCAACTGCAATCACTTCTACATATTCAAGACAGTAACCAAGGCTATGTTCCTAAAACAACATACAACACTGCATCTGCATGATGCAAAGTGCTGAAGTAGTACAAACTCTGCAAGTTCAAATTTATCTAAAAATTCTGAAGGAACGGGGGCAGACCTTTGGACAAATGAAGTATTGTCTGCATGCATGCAGACAGAAGTCAGCTGACAAACATCATTTTATGCAGTCTTGGTAAACTAACAGAAATTCAGAAATGTGCTCATGCCTATCTAATCTGTACTGCCAGAAGATTTCAGCCAAAGAAAAATGGAATTATTTACTGACTTACAGCACAGGTGGGAGAACTCTCTCTCCACTGTGCTTTGTTGTCTGAAGACAGACAGATGCAAGAATAAGTTGCATTTCAACATCCACCTTCCCCAGCCAGTGAGCGCAGCTTGGCCAAGCCAGAACAGCAAGCAATCCCCATCACACCTTGGACTCACTCTGACTCCTGCTTGGTTGGAGGGAGCGAGGAAACAGCTACCTGACTGTGACCGAGAAAGCCTTAGTCACCACTCAGGTGGTAAATCCTCCTCCCACACATTCAGAAGAGTAAGGACTTAATAGCTTGTCCCCAGCCCTATACTCTGGACCTCCAGACCAGAGCTTAACATCATCTGTCACCCTGAGACAGTTCACATCTGTAAAAATGAGCTGACAATTTTGACCTGGTCTGCTTTCAGAAGATGACAGCCATGCATTGCCCCTGATTTCTGACGGATCTTTTACAGGGTAAAGTGCACCCTTTACAGATACACTGTACACTCAATACAGATGATTGTATTTCAGATGTGTAAAATGAGACACAAATTGAAATTTTGTTTTATATGTGTTACCAAGCCTCCTCCCTTAGTTTGCCTTTCATCTAGAAATGCTCTATTTTGATTATATGATTTTATATATATTTGATAATATGATTGATATAGAAATGGGCTCTAACAACTGACTGAGCATCAAATTACAAAATGGGCTCTAACAACTGACTGACTTAGCATCAAATTACAGCTGAAGTTGTAGACACATAATTAAATCAATACACAATACAACTCACATGTTATTGAGGGGACCCTCAACTTTTGGTTTGAGCATAGGATTTAAAGCCAGGAACCCACAACTGATTGCAGTTTGACTTGTCTGTTGGTATCTTTGTCTCATATTTCACAGGGTGATTGTAAGATTTATTCTGCTAGTGTCAGTATGTGCTTTGAAGATGTGAAGTGCTATCTAAGTGCCAAGTAGTATTACTTATTCAGCAGTCTTGTTTCCTACATTAGTCACATTTTCGGAAAGCATACCTAGCTTTTCAGTCAAATTTTGCTAGTTCAGTTTCCTTTCTTCTCTTTCATTTTTCATGAAACGTCAGCTTGATAGAAGTTCTGGATCATGGTGGTCCACATCCAGCGGTAGGAAAGTCATCTCTTGCACTTACCTGCTAGCATGTTTACAGCCACACCACCTAACCCCGCTCAAAAGAAATCTTTGCCAGACAATTCTCAAAACACCAATAGCTATTGGTAGCTTAGATTTTGTCTTCCCATTATTCATACTAAAAATGGATCTGCACCAATATTAACTGCAGTATAAACTCCCTTATTTAGAGCTGAGGTAAAAGCTTTGTGTAGCCAGGCATTATTTTACAATGTTCCAAACCATATTTCTTGGACTCTCTCTTATAATCGTTAAACTGTTACACTTTTTCTTAATTCAGGACAAGACCTTTGTACGCAGTGGGATGTTTTGGTCTTGAGGATTTTTGAGGAAACCTCTTCATGCACTACTGCTAAGTCCTGCATTTTCTTTGCGGGAACACTGTGGCACTGCTTTCCACTTTAAGAGACAAACACTGGATACTACAGCTCTCAGCCAGTCTCTGGATCCAGCACAGGGCCAGCCTATTTGTGCCTTTAAGTTTTGGTAAGGTTTGCTGTGAAAACAGCAAGTGTGTATTGACTGGAGCCACTCCTGTAAAGCAGGATGAAGCCTAGAAGGATTTGATAGTGGGCTCTCCTGTGAACTGCAAAACACAGCTTTTCTTCAGTGTTTGGCTAGATTCTTTCTGTTCACTTTGCAATGAACAGTATCAAAGCATCTACAAAAATTTCTGTTCACACATTTCAAGCGTTTTAATTTTCTTCTTCTAGACTATCAATATCAGAGACCTTATTACCTCAGCCATCTTCTGCTACTTTTTGCAGGGCTTTTTTGTCCTAGCGACTTCAGAAGTTAGTTTGTTTTAGCACTAACTCATTACCTTTCTAAATTTAATTTTTACATTTGTCAGTATCTCAGCTTACAATTTATGACTGACTGCTTCATGACCTATGAAAAAATTGTTTTAAAGCCATACATTTAGTAGAGCTGCAGAAGAACGTACATCACTCCTTTCTGATCTTTCCACAGGTATTTGTTTAGATACATAAAATGAAAACAATATCTTTCACACATCACTGCTGTGTTTCCCTTAGCCACCCAAAGAGTGACATAAAAGTAGCTGTAATATCAAAAGCAGGTTTTGACAGTTAAAATGACACAGATTAAGTTTTCACTTTTTAAGTTCATTCACTTAATCACTTTCTCTGCCCCTGCCCCAGTCTGTATATCTTAATTAATATGAATTGTTACACAGAAGAATAAAGATTCTGTAATTAGGTGATATAGTTAAAATGTGATTTTCCAAAATAAAAACCTTACATGTGACTGAAATATGCAACTAAATCATCCACACCTTTACCAAAGTATTCCTTTCCCCACAAGTTTATCATCTTTCCCTTCCTTGTCTAGCTTCCTCGGCAGTTTCTGATGTTTGTGTCAAAAAAAAATTAAAAATAAATAAATAAAAATGGCCTAACTCTCATAAGAGAACTGTGTACAAGACCTACTTTTTTTAAGGACACCAGGATGAGGAAACAGAATAGTTGTCACTGGTATGGGGGAGTCAGGCACTCCCATCTGTGTCCCTTAGGTCTGTTTATTCCAAGAAGCTACAAAGACACAGATCTGAGTGTCTCCTGTAGAAATGGATGTGACTCGCACAAGTATACACAAGATGATGGAAACTACTAGTCAGCTGGCTCTGCTCATTGTCTGGAAGTGTTGAAGATGCAGCAAGTTTCCCTTGAGAAGCTTATGTACTCAAACCACAGCCAAGACTTCAAGAAACTCAAAGAAATGGTAGCGGACGTTATAAACCAATAACCAAAAATTCCCTGGTTCAATGCTGAGATCTTCTCTCGGTCAGCTTTCTGAAAACAATGTGCTCCTTTAGTAGTGACATAGAGCCGCTGATGTGCAATCCTACCTGCCTACAGTTATCTCCTCTGTAGTACTGCAAAGATTATTCTTGCCAGGTGAGTCACTGTCCTTACAGGGCTGTCAGCCTCTTTCACTCAGAAATAGGTTCTTAAATATTCCACAAGATTTTATTACATGTCAGTCAAGTCTGGAAAGGTATGGTTAAAAGAATTTAAGAGAACCGGGTGCCTGCTCCCTTCTTGGTGTCTTTCTCCTTATGTACTGTGCTAGAGAAGGAAGAAAAAGTAGTCATAGCGCTTCCTGATACAATTTCAGACACAGGAGGAGCCAAGAACTTCAAACAGACTCAAATTGTTTTCATAACTCACTGTGAAGAAATGCTTTTTCCCCAAGTCCCCAAGGTGCAAGCGTTAACATCTTGTACACAAGCGCGTTGTGCAAAGCACCATTTCTGCAGCTGGCCTCCCCCCGCAGTGTACTGCTGGGGTCCGCACGCCTCGCCCGACTCAGCCTCGCCTGCGGGTGCGCAGCGAATGGCTCCTGCCCCGTCCTGCAAGGGCTGTGATTCAGGCCACAGCTGTTTGCCTGCACAAGTGGCCTGTGCAATCCGCTTTGAACATAGAAGTGCACAGGCACACCACCCCAACCTAAGCATGGCCCTTAGCATTCTTTTAAAACCCCAGCCAATGTAGAGATGCAAATTTTTTGACCTTTTACCATCCCTTTTCAAGGCCAGCCTCACATCCAGTGGCTGAACCCCCACCTGCTAGCTGAATCAGACCAAATGTAATACGCTCTGGTTCCCAGCATACACCAGTAATTCCTCAAGCCTGTATAAGGAATACTGTATACAAATTTTGGGAAGTTATTTAGGAGAGGAGACATCTGGGTTGTATTCCCTGTTCAGTTAATTGCTTTGTGCAAAGCAGAGCAATTTTACCAGGAGGGACCCAGTCCTTAACAGCAAATCAACTGTAAACTTGACCTCTGTGTGGGAGAAGAACCCCAGTCAAAGAAAACAAGTCCCAGACATCCCAGGCAAGCTTTGTAACCACAGAGCTACTGATAAATCAGCACTGTGTTACTCTCTCAGCCTTCTGAGTCTCATAAATCAGACACATGGAAAATACACACATTTTATGTACACGTTGCAACACACCTAGTGGCTTTGTGCTTCAGGTGAATGTGTGCATACTCAGCAAGAGCAACAAAAACATCTGTAAGTTCAGGATTTTGTGCTACCTACATGATAGGCTTACATTATGCATAGCAAAGTGAGAACAGTTTGAGGACTGCACACCATGTCCTCAGTCGCACTGACACAATTGCATGCAAGGCAAGGCTGTAAACCAGATTACTGAGGCTGTGACCATCTGAAAAAAAGCACTGCCAGCCAATCACAAAAAAATACACAACAAACTAGTTAACCCTTTTCTGGAGTAATTTTTAACTGTATTACTTTGAATGCAGCATGACAAACACTTCTAACTGCACAGCTGAAGGAGCAACAAATTTTGGCATAAAGGACAGGAGCAACTGACCAGAGGCAGCAAAAACTTCTAAAGCAAGTTTTGCAGCTGAAACTAGTATACGGTGTCACTAATTTCCCCATATAAAACTAATTACTAGGGCCGAGTGTATCAGAGCTGATGTTTTTATCTTCAGATAAAAGTTGCTAGGGCCTGCCATATCAACAAGATCATCTGGGTTTTTTCTTTCTTCCTTTTAAATCATAGTTCCAGTTGAAAAAGAATATATGGATACTAAAGCTAGAATTTAAAACTACTGTGATGTATTACCTTCACCCCAGAATGCTACAAATACACAAATCAAACAAAATTTAACTGGAATTTGAGGTTCTCAGCAGTTCTGACAAGTTGGTCTGAAAATCTGGCTCTCCATACATGCACACAGGGCACTAAAAAAATTCTTAGTTTTACACCTACCCACAAAGAAAAAGAGACTGAAATAAGGAAATTACTGCATACATTCAGATGGATATGTATCTTGTAAAATGAATAACTATGCAAGCCAAATCATTAACAATAGAGCCATCTGCTGTATTTCAAAAAAACTACACCAGCAAAAAAAATCTGAAAATGTTAAAATGCTTTAAAACCTGAATTTTTCAATATTCCATGTTACAGAAAGTGATCATAACGATTAGTACATCAGTTTAAATGACAGGAAATGTGTATTTCTTACACCTCTTCTAATTAAAAGCAATATTTACTGGCATAATACTGATCCTCTGTATCTAATGCTACTAATTGACATTGTAACTGAGCATGTAAAAAGCCTGAAATCCTTCCCATTCCATTTGAAGCAGATAAGCATAGTGTTTGTAAGGAGACAATGAGGTCAGCAGCAAGTTGAATATGTATTTAAATACTGACAACATGCTTGGATTATTTTTTCTTGCTGTAAAATAAGAAATTCTAGGTCTGAAGAGCTTACTATAGAGAAAAAAAAAAGAAAAAAAAACAACAAAAAAGCAAACCACCACAAACACCACAAAACTGACACAAAAATGAGGGAAAATTTAGAAGCCAGACTAACCAAAGTGGTTCTTAGTGTATCTTTATATTTGTCTCTATCAATATACTTGAAGACCCCTCTTTCAAGCAGGTGTCTAGAGCCCAGTTCAAAGTTCATAGCCTTATCAGCCGATTACTGGTTTTATGTCTTTAAAATGATCATTAAAACACAGCTCTAAAATCCTGGTTAAACTAGGGAAAGTTGTACCACTTCAGGTCCAAAGCTGCAGAGAGAATACACTGCTGTAATGTGCGTTCAGATGAGTGCTTTTCTACGTTCAGTCTGCAATGGCTATAGCTATGCAAAAAAAAAGTAATATCTACAAACTATGCATAACCCCTGAAAACGCTATGCTGCTCATGGGCACGTGCTTCTAAGCTGAAAGATTCAGCATAAAAGACAGACTCCTAAACATTAGGTCAGATGTAACCAAATTTTCAAAGACAGGGAAGACTGAACACCTTTTGAAGTGCCAATTAATTACCAGTAGCAAGTGCCACCACATTTGAACATGCCAGTTAAACCCAGTTATAACCTAGCCCATCCTAGTGCCTGCTGGAGAGCACAGTGCTCATCCCCTCACTGCATTTCCAGTACAGTCGGTTTCCCAAGCCACATTTTCATTGTGATCACAAACCACAAACCAGAGTGATTGCAAACCAGAAACAAGAGCTGTCAGCATGAATCTTCACAGGGAAATTCCCCCTGCATCAAAAATAAGCTTATGAGCCATATACCTGCACCGCGTCTGTAGCTCATCACAATAGCCTGGATAATATGTACATCTGCCGCAGATGTGTGTGTCCTTATTAAACATACCAAGGATCAGATGTTTGATGACAAATATTACTAGTTCATATAAATTTTGTCATTCGGCAGTTTTAAGTGTTATTTAACATTTCACGCGTTTTTTGTAGGTTATACAAAACAAGTGACACTTCATTGCTCCACCTGCAACTGCAGTAACTGACGTATAACTTTTTTCTACTATCGGCAAAACTAAACTCACAACTAGAATTTTTTAAGCTTCATAAATAATATAGCAAAGACATTCTTGGCTTAAAAGCAAAACCACACATACTTACCTGCCATCATAGCTATCATACTGGCTTTGTAGACATTAGCAAGGGACCCCAGTTCACCTGTTGCCAAGATTGTTTTCATATGCGCTTCTCCGCAGGCCTCACGGCACTGACGTATCTCCTCGTAGAGACCTGTGGATAAAAGCATGTGCAAATGATCAAAGTCGCCTGAGAGACGTTTTCAAGTATGGCTGTAATTTCCACTTCTGGATTAATTTCCAATCTTATAATTAGTCATAGCACTCAAGAACTGAAGTTTTGTAAGTTCAATAAATTACATGACTGGAGGTAATTAACAATGCCACACAGTTTCAGACTTAACTTAATAGCTATTAATGTCGGTTCTCTCAAAACTAAGAATGTGCACAGTATGCCAAACACTCATGAATACATCAGGAGTAAAAAATGCTACAATAGTTAAGATTGATTTTAAAACATCTTTTTCAGCAATATGGTAGTACATTGGATCAGTACATTGAACGCAGAGACAGTTATGTTTTCCCTTCCACGTCATGCCATCAACCTCTCTGTCCCCTTCAGCCACATTTGCCAAAGGGCTCAGCCTAAAAGACACCAAAAGTGTGACCAAGTTGTCTAATCTAGTGCCACCTGAGATGCCATCACATACCCCCCTTGGATTCCAGCTGCCACTCCTGGAGGCTCCACATCTCCCTTCGGTTTCCTACCGTTCCCTCTGTGGGACCATATCGGCAAGTCTGATCATGGAGCTCAGGGTCAGTGTTCAGGCATCTGATTCTCAATTTCAGCTTCTTGAAAATAAGAACTTCCTGAAAAAATCAATGCAGTCTGCTAATTCCTGTTGAGGAGAGACTGAGGCCTGGGATCACACCTCAAGGACCAGCAAATCTGCATGGATCTACCTTTACAATCCACCTCAAGTAGGTGCATTGCCCACAAGGTTAGCAAGGACTCAGACCATCCTGTGCTGTGACCTCAAACTGCCTCAGCAAAAGTGAAGGAAGCACTGTGGCAGGGCCAGCAGGACAACATCTGTCCACCATGCTGTGGACCAAGGGCAGAGCTAGACCCTTGCTTGCTGAGGAAGCCAGCTGGAGCTCAGGATGGAGGTTTGTCACGAGCCACTTTTATACAGACAAGCGCTGCTGCTTGCACTGACACAGATGGCAGGACTGACTTACATAAAGCCTTTCAGAATGGCAATAAAGCAGACCGTGATCTCTGTATCTTCACACCACTAGGAAAACAAAAAGCAAACCCCGCCTCGGAGTCGTCCCTTCCTCCCCACAGAGAACTCCACCGCCTTCAGAGGGCCCCTTGCTACCAGTCTGTCTTCAGACCTACAGCTCTCCTTAGCTCTCATCTCCAAGCAGTCAGCGTGTCCCTGAGGCAAACCAGGACACATCCCACCTAGCTCACCTCTTCCCAGCGAACCACCACTCAACCATCTGGCCATCAGCTGCAGCCAGGGAGAAGCAGGGACAGGGAGGACAGGCCAGCATTTGGCTGCTCATGGACATTGTCCGGAGCAGACCATCCCCTCGCAAACTCCTGCTTTCAGATTTATGAAGTTTCATGGCCAGAGGGATGCTTAACCTTCTAACAGTTTTATATTTTCACAGACTCAGTAAGGACTGGAATAAGGCTAGAAGTCATGGACCTGGTCAGGTAACGCAACACGGGGGAGCACAGGGAAATCCTCCCACCCTTTTTGGCAAAATTCAGCAGTGCTCCCATAAAATTTTAAACATAGGGAGACTAAAAGAGGTAGAAATTACTGAAACATAACTGTTAGAAGCGGCCACTTGGTGATGTTTAAGAGTCCTCCAGTGTGGAGAGACAAGCAGCTCTTACAATGTAACAGTCACCACCTCTGGAATTTGAACTTAAAAAAGAAAACGCAAAATAAGCACACAGGATTCTTTGCAAAAGAGTAGTTTTCACAAGTCGTACTCAATCTTCCAACACATAATCAAAAAGTTCTTCTATGGAAAGCTAAAATACAGCTTTTAACCAATCTTCCTTGCTAAAAAAGTCCAGGACATGGCCATGAAGACTAAATTTTTTCAGCTTTCTTTTCCTCTCAGTCCTCAAGCCAGACCTGGAAACATACAGTAGGGTTTGCCAGCTGCGGTGCGGCTGGACCTCCCCTCCATCCGTCATGCTGCAGCATCCTATTAGTGCCATCAGCACACCAGGCAGCCCGAGATGGGATCCCTGGGGTGGGTCCTCCAAGCCCTACTACACGCACTAGTAAAGAACTGGCTAGTGCACTTAGGTCCCTTTACAGGCACCAGGCCTCACCTTGTTTCTTACCGTGTACCAAAGGCGTGAATTAATCAGTACTGGCATGCAGTCTAACGTGTTTTATTAATCAATTGATGACACTCCAGAAACATACATCAAATTGACACTCAGAAAGGAAATGCAAAGAACCTGCGCTATTTCCTTGTGCATTTGATAACACTGCTCGTGTTAGATCCAAATGCAGTCTCTTTCTGTGGAGTGGCTCTTTCCTGAAGCTTTTGGGAAGCCAGGGAAAGCAGCTTTCATATTCTTCTAGTTTCGGTAAAAAGATGAAAAGACTCGAGTTTTTTCTACCTTTAAGATGTGCCACCAAAAATGTCAAAATAAAATCAACAAAATGTACATTTAGGTACATTTACATTTCTTCCATGAAAAGAAATTATATCCTCATAGCTGTTGTTCACTGGAGTTAATACTGCAGCTACAGCATCCTCCCTATTGTTGGAAGGTACTTTTACATGCAATTAGTGCCAAGATCATTTGAACAGTCACTATCTGACAGCATGCATCAACCCACAGACAGGAACAACTGAGGATCTTCAATCATCCGTGTCTATCAGGTTATCTGAGGTGGTGGAAAAGTGGGCATACTTTAATAGGGCAGGTGTGTAGGTAATAAATACCGCTCTTTATTCAGAGACCAATTATCGCAGACAATAGCTGGCATTCATAGGACATTCTCAACCCTACAGTAAAAGCACAAATAGAAATGCAACTACCTCTGGGACAGAGAAAATTAACCAGTGCACCCCAGTTCCAGTGCAAGAAGAAACTGCTTTGATACAGAACAAGTGCAATAACTCCTACTCCTTTCAAAAATAAAAAAAAGTAGCTTCTGTACTCAGTGAGATTTAATTCAAGGTACAAATAACTTGATTATCCTGAAACTTCCTGGCAAATGTCTAAAGCATTGGTGAAGTTATCACACTTGAAAATGCACTCAGTGTCTCAAGGGATCCTGAGCTGCTGCTGGGACAGTCTGTACTGCCAAAAAGTCCTCCGCTTAACTCCGTTCCATCAAGCCAAGCAGGAGCACAGCTGGACACTGCAGTTCAGGGAATATCTGACCTGTGCAGAACACAGCAGATAGAGCTTCTCTGGTTAGCAGCAGTGGCACAAAGATTTTGGGGAAAACCTCTATTGCAGAAAACTCTGCAGGAATATTTTCAACTGTGAGCTAAGACCACCATGAGGAGGTTGTAAGAGACTGTCCTGACTGCTAAAAATAAGGAAAAGAAAATCAAGAGTTATCCATTCTAAAGGAAACCAGGGGGGTGGGTGTGGGGCCCAGACCAAACCAAATCAAACCACAAAAATGCCAAAGCAAGCCAACCTACATAGAATGTATGTGCAGCCAAAAAAAAAAAAAAAATCATAGCAGTGGTTTTAATTTCACTGTTATGACAGTGTTGGAAGGTGTCTTTTTTGTCATCTTCCTAGAATTCTAACTATTTGGTACATTACATTGATTTTTAGCAGCTATTAAATGAACCAAAGAAAAATGTTCCTCCCCCTACACATTTCTCAAGCAAAGATCCCTGACAATTACTGCTGGCTATAATCTGCCCTAGATTTTCTAGATGGTCTTTTGCTTTGGTGTATTACATTTGTCCTAAAAATCACAAAATAAAGGGGATAATCCATATCTCCTACAAAGGAAATGAAAATATTAAGAGGTGGAAAAAAAATCACAGCTTAAATTTTTAGGATACAGCTCTTCTCCAAAAACGTGGTGATAAAAATATTTTATTTTTTTTTTCTAATTCAACTTACTTGCTGTTTTTATCTGGTCAGTCACATTGACTGATGTTAAGGGCAGAAACTGAGACAAGGAAGGAAGATGTTTCGGATTTATGTTAGACCAAAAGATGAAGGTAATCGTGATGGGAAACTGGAAAATGAGCTGGAGTCCCTTCTGTCTTGCATGTTAATGGCAGGTTTGTTAACAAAATGACAAGCACAAGGCTATCAGCACAACACGACTCTTTCAGTTCTGCTCTCAGCCACATATGTGCAACTCCAGGCTCCAGCGATTCACATGAAACTGAAAACAGAGCTTGGCTTCAGGACACTGAGCTGCTGCTGCCAATATAAGACAGAAATCATGCAACTAGACTTTGAGATCCCAAGTCAGCTTGCACATCTAGAAAATGGTTAAATCCAATATAATATTTCTGAACAACATGTGGAGTCTTTTCCAAGTCTCTGGAGCAGGGAGCGTACTTTCTCTGTGCTGTTTACAAAGTATGTGGCTCAAGAGAGCACCCCAATCCCTGAACAAAGTATCTAAGCTCACAGTTGAATATTAACGCAATTGAAAGGCAGCGTTCATAATGAGGTTATACCAAATACATTTCATAGATGCAGCCACATTCAAATTTCTCAGAATAGACTTGGTTTTTTACCTTTTCTTGTAGGAAAATGCAACTGACGTAGAGCAAATGATGGGTTAACAATACCCCTGAAGCCACTGACATTGTAGTATGTCCAGGGGTTTGCTAAAAGCTGTGGAATTAGAATTAACATTACAGCACCCCAGACAGATTCAGAAGGTACAGTAACTCCAACGTATTCATTGATAATAGGGAAAAAAGAGGAAAATAAATAAATCTGTTTTCTTTCAACAATTTTTTGGTCAATTTCATCACTCTATATACAGACATCACATTCTGTGCCTAAAGACAGTATCTATATTGTGTTTTTTAAGCTTATTCCATACTTTGTCAAGTGATACAGGGCAATGGTTGACTAAATGATTGTAAAGTAGTATCGCTTTAAAAGTTAATATGTTGTAGAAGGTATGTAAGTTCATAAACTTAGATCTCATTTAATGTTATTTCCCAATGTAATTTAGGTGTCCAATAAAACTGCTTTCATGTTCAGTGCTATTAAAAAGATCTTAAGAATTACTTCATAAAGATCCAGAAAATACATTCTGATTGTTATAAAGAGCTCCAGCAATATTTAAGAACTGCTTTAAAATAACTTGACATAATTGGACATACACTAAAATATGTAATAACCAAACAAGCCTTTGAAACAAATCACAAAGCAACACTATCATGGTGATCCCAAGCATTGCACAGGTTAGAAGAAAAGCTAAAAATATAAGAATGGTAACATAAAGCCCTCTATGATGTACGGATTTTTGTCAATAACTCCTGAAGTAGTGAAGACAGGCAACATGAGAAAATAACAATAAAAATATATTAGTGTCATAAGCAGAAGTTCTGTCAGAACTGCGAGGCAGCTCTAGCTGATGAAGCACCTCGAACACAGGCATAGTTACTGCACTACACTTCTCAATATTATATAATACAGGGACCCAGCCTAAAAAAGACTTCGCCCCTTCTTCTAGCTTTCTTAAACATACTTTATACATTGTTGTGCATCACATTTAATCATTAGACAGAGATGCAAACCTGTATGTTTGCACAGGTGACATCCTCTTTAGCTTGCAATAGAGGTAAGACAGAGCTCTAGATTTCCACCAAAACATCCATATCACCTACTGAAGTAATTTTTTTGGATGGGCAAGTTAAGTATTGTAATTTTTCACCCTGTATCATCGTTATCTGTATGGCAAGTAAATTCTGTTCCTGAGGTAGCTCTTTTCAAGACCATGTAAATATGTGCCATATACAGATTCACGATCAGGAATAAACTTTCAGACATTTGGAAATAATTTAAATTCTGCCCTCAGTAAAAAACCTAACCATTCCCAAGAAAAAAAAAAAAAAGAAAAAAAAAAAGATGGCTTCCTACCTTGTCATAACTTCATAACTTCAGCTCTGGATAAAAGAATATTCATACCAGATCAAAAGTCATCCTTAATTGACTTATTTAGCAAACAGCTTTATACTACATCCATCACATTATGTCTATGTACTACTCCCCTGTAATTTGTGATCACAAAACTCAATGCATTTCCCCATACAGAAAAACCTAACAATGTTATGTCCAGTCCATTTAGGTCACCGACACAAACTTTCTCTCTGAACCTAGCGCTGTGTTTCCTCTCTGAGTTCTCCTTCACAATCCCTGACAATATAACCTCAGCCTGCATTTGCAATTGCCTACATGCACTAACTTTCTGATCTCTGCTTTATTCAATTTGCACTTAACAGTGGTTTGTACCATGAAGTCTGAAGCATGGTAAGCACAGTTATGGCAGAAATTCCTACAAGACAGACTTTCTCAGACACAATTGCTGCTCAAGTCCAGTTTAGAGGTCTTTTTTTAGTCTTAGTCACAGATCACTGACTCAGCTTACTTTGTATCCAAGACCAATACGTGCTCTCAGCAGAGCGCATCTCCTAGAGGGAGATCATAGTGTAGACCCTAACAAAGATACAGCGTAGGAAGATGTGAATGTACTCTTGCTGCCAGCTGGTACAGAACTTGATCCATCATTCTGTCTTATTTAAAACTGCTCAGTCACCCAGCCTCTATATGCAGCAATTTCTGAGGCCATACCTGAACTTAAAATAGCCACTCTGAAAGAAAAATATATCTGCAACAATGCCTATCCTCAAGAAGCCAAACATTTGTAAAGCTGCATATATTTAACAGCAAAAGGACGGAGATGGTAAATACTACAAAAGAGGTCAAGAAGTTACAGCATGTGGAAATCAGGATATCAGTCCTGAAGACACAGATGCAGAAACATGGGGGTTTTGGTTCATGCTAACTGCTAATTGAAGGAAGACCAAAATCAGGAAATATGATCTGTTACAATGTTGATTTTATCTCTGCATTATACAACTAAATGGAAAACTCATTCCAAGACAATGATGTGTTTACCTTCACATGGAGATTAGTTATAGCAGCATTGTCAGCACTTAAGGCAAACCATTCACAGTACATTAAGGAGGCAATTAGAGCAAAAACCATCTTCAGCATTATTGTTCTTACTAATTAGTAGTAGTCTACAGACACAAGAACATCAATAATAATATGAACAGCCAATTTGTACCCTCAACTTTCAGGAAAAAGAAAGCTACTAAAATACATATTTTTGTCAAGAATTGAAACATGTATATTTAACAAGGTATCATCTACATTAGCAACCCCTTGGGAGTTTTAAAACACTGTTCAAATAATTAGGCATTCACTTCCACTTCACTTGCTGTTTTTTTTAATCCTGTAAACAAAATCCTCTAAAGGCACAGAAGGAACAGACCTGAATTTTCAAAACACAAAGTAATTTTGCATTCCCAGCATGACAGGACTTGAAACATCATCCTTTTAAAGAAATGCAATCATTTGTCATAAATTCATTAAATAGTTTTTATTTGGTTCAATGCCCCAGATTACCAGTCACCCTTAGAAGAGGGACCAAATTCTTCAATGACTGATGTGGAGACCTGGGGAAAAGACGACAGAGCTTGCACGTGCATATACAGAGGTTTAGGTTCCTTGCCAAAGGGTGGGTGCTTACCTTCCCACTGACCAGTCAGCACCAGACTCCTGCTAATGACAATGTCAATCTCCCTGGCACCATATTCCACAGCTAGCTTTATTTCGGCCAATCTGGTTTCTAAAGGAGTTTGTCCAGATGGAAACCCAGCAGCCACTAGCAAAAAGGAGGATGCAGGTAGAGGGAAGAAAATGTTTTATAAATTGACCATAAAACTGCATATACCTTTAATACATCAAAGAATTTGAATGTTATTTTATTTCTTATCCTTACCATGATTCAAAAAACCTAAAGGCACCTCATCCTACCCTCACTTCATTCACAAGAAGCACTAGTTCTTCCCTCAAAAATCAATGGCCAGCAAGATACTAAGTACATCTTGTGAAAAGGTCTCTTTTCACATACCTTAAATTTTTCCAAAACAGCCTATATAAGAAAGCACAATATCTATGGCACCCAGCAGAACTGAGCAAACAAGAAGTGAATTCATATATGAAGCAATACATAATTTTTAATTCTCTCTAATTCTAAGTAGTATTTCAAGTTAAATTCTAGTCATATGTTTAACAGCTAAATCACAATATAGTAAAAATTGCTTTCAATGGGGTCTACTGAAGATTATGTTTAAGTACGAAACCCAAATGTACCTTTGCAAATGGAAAAAATAATGGCTTTGTCAGAGATACTCTATCTCTCTGACATATAAATGCATTTAATGTGTAATTTTTCCCCTACACAACAATGAAACAACACCACCAAAAAAAAGCACACCAGAAAACATGGACCTTAGCATTAAGTACCAGATCTAGCATCAAAGTTAGCCTCTGCTTTGAGTAGGAGGTTGGACCAGATGTCATCCAGAGCTCCCTTCCAACCTGCATAATTCTTCGATTATTCTTCTTGCTTATTGTAGATTCAGGACTTGTCTGTCATGTGTGGTGACTGGAGAAGAGCTGACACTATTACAATTGTAAGTGCAAGTCCTGAACCTGTGGGCTGCTCAGCAGGCAATATCCCTTGCCTCTGCACACAGCTTCATGATGTGCTGGGTTTGGCTGGGTTAGAGTTCTTCATAGTACCTAGTATGGGGCAATGTTTTGGATTTGTGCTGGAAACAGTATTGTTAATAAGGCATGTTTTAGTTATTGCTGAGCACTGCTTACACAGAGCCAAGGCCTTTTCTGCTTCTCACACTGCCCCACCAGCAAGTGGGCACAAAAGGCTGGGAAGGGCCACAGCTGGGACAGCTGACCCCAACTGACCAAAGGGATACTTCATGCCATATGACATTATGCTCAGAATACAAACTAGGGGAAAAGTTGGCTGGGGGTCGCTGCTCAGGGACTGGCTGGGCATCAGTCAGTTGGTGGTGAATGATTATTTTGCATTTGCATTGCTTCTCTTTCTTGGGTTTTATTTCTCTCTCTTTTTTTTTTTTCCCCTTTTAATTACAGCAGCAGCAGCATCAGTGGCAGTAGTGGTATCTAATTTCAATTATTAAACTGTCCTTATCTCAACCCACGAGTTTTCCCACTTCTACCCTTCCAAATCTCTTCTCCCCCACATCTGGCTGGCAGGGGAATGAGCAAGCAGCTGTGTGGTACTTAGTTGCTGGCTGGGGTTAAACCATGACATCAAATTATAATTAAAAGCCAAACAACTCATAGGGGAACAACTTTGTATTTCAAAACTCCTAAAGCTTTTATTTCAGCATGATTAGTAGTAGTAGTAGAAGAAGAAGAAGTATTTATTAGTAGTAGCATCATCTGCTTAGTGTCTACTGATACTTTGCCCAGCACACTATCTCAATTTCTTCTATTCAGGTGAGGAAAACAGTGATATATCTTAAGGACCTCTTTGAAAATCTTCCAGCAAAACAGACTTGGCATTCCTGATAAGCTTGAAGTTGAAAGAAAACAAAAGACTATACCAGAAGCAAATCCTCTCCTCCATTTTCTTCCTTCCACCTGCTACCTTTTAACCTTACTCTCTGAAACAAAACCTTGTCCAAACTTCAGGATTTTTCTACATATTATATAGCATCAAAATATTTAATTGGGTATTTTTGAATAAAGCTTACCTGAAGCTACAGGTATGTTACAACCTGCAGCTTTTAGGGCATTAACAGCATCGGTGACTCTTGCGGGATATACACAAACCGCTCCAACAGTAATACCTGCAAAAGCCACAGTTCACTTTTTCATATATAGATTTCCACCTTCTGAAGTGCAGTCCATATTATGGGCACATGTGCATTGTTCTTACCTCCCATTTCTGCATTGTCACAAGGGTCTTAAGCATCTACAATAGGGATGTCAAACTGCTCAAATGGTTCAGGTAATTCTCCATATTGTTGCCTACCCCGTGTTCCTTAACCTGACCCTGGGAGCAAGTTTGCATTAGCAGGAGTTGAAACACCAGGATTTTTATCAACAGATTCACTTTTTAATGCCAATGCATGCAGTTAAGACATGCTTAGTCAGCGCATTACTACAAGAGAAACCACACTGCCAAGCTCTGTCCTTACTTGTTGAGCCAGACTGAGCCCAGCAGCAAATGAGCAGTCTTTCTGTTAATGCAGTCCAACTGCATTTCTAGTTAAAATGCTAATCTCTCAAAGTCTTAGGTAACTGACCTCATATCTAATACTTCAACTGTCTACAGAGTCCATAAATCCAAGTTTTAATAAAAGACTAATCTTTGATATTTTACATGTATGACTTAAAACCAGAGGCCAGATTCCCCTCTGTTTCTACATCACATGACTTCGATCAGTGGACCAATGCTTATTTAAAACTGAAATATTTCAATAGTAAAAGCATGCCCCAAATGTTGCAGGGATTTTGTCAGATCATCACAAGGTCAATGTGACAGGACAAAAGTCAAATGGCATCACTGACACATCAGTGACTACATCTGGAAAAAATCAGAAATGCTGCTCAGATGTAAAGAGGTTTTATTGACAGCTATATTGACCGTGTCCATTTGCTCTGAAGTTTTATTATGTTCAGTCTGGAGTGTAATGTTGGGACTTCCTATGGAGCCTGCCTGAGTAACATCAGTGACAGTTCTACCACTAGTTCTTAAGGGCCATCTTCCACCCCTTCAACTCTGTTGACTTAGCTGGAACTCCATGTGTGTGCAGGGCTGTATGTACATGTGATAAGCACACAACCACATATGCTCGCTACAGGGCTGATTCCTTAAAGTAGACTGGGCTGCAAAGATGTTAAGATCCAAAAATGGACTGTTACGATACTATCTTAACTACTGAAACAAGCAGGTACAAGACAATGTTTTCTGAAGGAAAAATAACATGATTAGAACTATGGAATGCATCTTTTCTGACAGGCAAAGTGGCCAGCTTGGCAGTTACATACAGAAACAGCAGCTAAGTGCTGAAATCCAAAGGAGTCACCGAACACTACCCCCTTCTCTCCAGTTTACTAAGGACATCAGCAGATTAACAGAATATTCAGTTAGTTTCACCTTAGTCCATTGTTATTAAAAGACATACATTGAGGTTATACAACTGTGACATCAAATTTGCTCATTAGGTATCATAACTTGCAGTGTCACCCTGTGTCCATGCTTCACTTTGGTTGCCAAACTAAGAATGGAATTTTTTTTCTCCTTGTATTCTTATGTTAACTCAAAGGAATAGACATTTTGCAGTTAGAACTTAAGACAGTTGCTTTGAATTAGACTGTATAGGATCTAGTTTGTTCTCTCAGGACTATCAGTTCTGAAGTGCTGCCTACCAAAACTGTTTCCATTATAGGAAGAGGCCATTTTTACACCTTTCTGAAAACGGAAAAAATAATGAGGAAATTTAGACATTTTCTCTATAAAATATACACAACAAAAACTACTGTACCTTTATCATGCATGTCCAAGGCTTTCAGCAGATCCTCTCTAATGGGATGCTTTGCTTTAAAACACAGTCTATGAACATTTGAAGGAGTATCATCGCCTGAAAGAGTGGTAAGGTCTATGCAGGTGACAGCTTTCAGCAGCCAAGCAGCCTACAAAGAGAGTGAAGCAAGGAATACAGTATTTCAGTTTACACTTCCAAAGCCAAACTGACTTAGAAGATACAGGAATCAGAAGCTTGGCTCTCACTCTAAGAATGAGGAATCGCATGGGATATAACAGGAAGGATATGCAAAGAATGGTTTATGACAGACAGGGTTGGCTGATATTTGTTCATGTCTTGAGCAGTTATAGAAAGGATTTGGAATCAAAAGTCCACTCTCTCAGAATCAAAGGATCAAGTTCCAATTTTTGGTGAAAAAGCTAACTACGAAATGACACACTGTAAGAATCAGAAAAATTCTGACCCAAACAAAAAGCATTTTGTTCAAATTTCATTCTGTAAGACAAAGATAAAAACACCACCTATGTGAGGAACCTCACTGTTATAATATGCTCCATTCTATACAGTAAGTCTGTATCTTTAAGGCTTGTATGCATGAGAAATTATACAAATGCTGTAAGAGGAGCACAGGTTTGCAATTGCCAGTAACCGGATGACTCTACACATCAGTAATTTGCACATGGGATCAGTGGGGGGTAAGAACCCAGACCTTTTAATGCATAGGGTCTAGACTCCAGATGTTTCTACTTCCGTGTGAACGTGGAATAAAAAACATCTGTAATAATTCAGTGCAAAAGACAAAAGCAAAAGCTAAGTGACTAGGCTAAAGCACTGCGTAGATGAGAATGCTACAGAACTTTAAAAGACTTACTAATCAGAGAATGGAACAGAAGCACAACTAAAAAAATCTTGAGCTTTTTTACTTAACAAAAATTGAGCTTAAGACATTACTTTGAAATATTTGTGTAAGATCTTCCAGCAAATTCTCATTTACAGTGACAGCTTCACTAAAAGCTGACATCTCTTAGTGGGCACTTGTTCAACCAGGGCAGAGCTTGCAACAGCAAAGTCCATTTGAGTCCATAAAGCCCCTTTCTGACTGCTCTGTCCTGCGACACGATTTGTCACTATAGGCAGCAAAACCTGCTTCTGCATGGAGGCACTACTCTGCAAATCTTAATTGTCTGGCCAGCCTACAAACCTTTCACATTTTGCTGATAGGAGACTCCTTTCTGAACTTGCATTAAATGTTACGCTGAAAGGTGCTCTGGGGTGACTGAATGGAGTAATGAACTGACCTCTGTTAGTCTAAGCTTGACTGTTTGTTTCTAACCAATTTCTACTTTCACCCTATAATACTTTGAAAGGGTTTTTCACTTTAAATGGTTTTAAGTTTCTTTTACTTGGATTTTTTTATCCTTTGTTCGAGGGAATTTTTGTCTCATCTCTTATGACATGAATCATAAAGTCATCAAGCCAGATGTTGTCAGGGAGTTCCAAGAACTGGTACCAACTTCATTTTTTTTAAAAAAAAGGGGTTTTCAAATGTGTATTTTGGGAAACGGGTTTCAAAATTTGTATCTGTGGTGCTACTTACATTCAAACATGCAAAGGTTCAAAATCACCTCAGTGAAACAAACAGCAGACGACTATCCAGCAATGACAGTGTTCAAAGACAGGAGAGATTATTTTGGCATTCTTCAAAGTAAAACCTTACTTGAGTAGCTCACTACTGGTGTTGCTACACAGAGGAGTGGAGAAATGTTAGTACTAATTAAACATTTGTCCTACAGCGATGTTGAACGAGTGACACTAAATCCCTTTCTTCCCAATCATTCTTTGTAAAAGAAGAAAAGCCTGTGCCTCTCTAGGTCTTTGCTTCTTATACAGTAACTTTGGTCAAATCAGAAGACTTAATTTTTACATTACTGCACCTGCAGTATCTGAAGATAGCCAAGGTTATGGAATATCCTCTGGATTTTGTCACTGACACTGTTTCCCAACCCAAAGCCACTGGACTGCTAAACTTGGTATCAAGTGACTTCTCATGCATAAGAAACTTGAGAAATGCTGAGTGTGTGTCTAACTTCCCTCAGTTTATGTCCATTTTTTATTTAATCATAACATTCAAAGCACAAGCTTTCAGGTTCATGTAACAGGAGGAAGTTCCTTTCTATCATCTTCCAGTAGGATCTTGCAACTACATCAAATTATCTTCAAATTGTCACCCACAAAATCTGTGCTCATTGCAAATGCAACTTCAGCCAGCCAGCCCAGAATGGCTCCCCGACATGCTAAACTGAGGATGCCAACTATTTTGAACAGATTTTTGTAAGAATTAAGTATAATTCATTTATTCTTGCTTTGTTCTATTACGTTGCGCCGTTAAGACTGATCCTTCATTGTCGCCTTCCTCCTGCTTCCAGGCATTCAGTTACTGTTGCAAGTAAATGACTTGTTGAGTGTGTATAGGAGGGGAATCACACACATTTGCTTGCAGAACAGCTGCTGGGTGAACGAAGAATCAATTTGTCCTTTGGACACTGGTTACAGCCCCATGGCTGAGAGCTCACTGGGAGCTCCGGGTCTGCTGCATGGCATTTCTCAACCCTTGCTCTTGGCTGAACGTTGCCAAAGCACCCGCGGCACCCTGCGGCCAGCTCTGCTCGTCATTCCCCTCTCAGTGCTTCCCGTCCTGCCCCTGCACATGGCCATGCCTCACCTGCTCTGCTTTGCAGAATGCATTAGTTCACGCTGTTGACCTGATGACTTTGCATTACGATTCTCATATACAAACTGGAGAAACCAAAATTCACACCAGGCCAGTATCTGTCAATTGTGCCAGGGGGGCACTAAACAGCAGAGCTTGAAGGTAACTGCTGAGATACTCTAAACATATGCACTCAATGCATACAAGTCACCCTCGTAGAAAAGTTCATTTGCACCACTGGCTTTAGTGAAGGTTATGTGAACCTATTTTCTACTAAGATGGATGGACAATAACCGATCATTAGCCTTATCTCGGAAGTTGAGAAGTCAGTCACCTTAACATCAGTGGGTTCGTTCTTTTTTTTTTTTCCTTCTGGTTTTGTTGGGGGTTTATTCCCCTTTCTTCCCCTGAATGCCATAGCCAGCCAAGATTTTGGAGTTTTAGGTAAGAACTAGTTGAGCAAAGACATTACACGTGTTGGGGATATTTAAGTAAGAAAAATCATCCAGATAGGTCAAACTTGACAGGGACCATGATCCCTTACAGCTTTAAAATTAAAAAATAAGAAGGCAGCATGCAGAGAAGACTGTCTTCGAAACAGAATAAATGTGGTGGGATAGTAATATACAATTTAATCCACTCATGAATAAAGATGACTTAAATTCATTTGCGGTTTTGCCACTCATGAGTTATAAGGTTTTTAACTTGTTTGGATAAATGCATCACGTTATTCCATCCCATCATCATCAAATACAAATTATTAAAATAAGACATGGACAACCACATCTTTTAAGTTTACATGTATCTTGAAAAAAATTCAATATTGCAGCCAGGAGAGGAAGAGTGACTGCTTTAAAAATACAGGAACAGAATGCATAAAAAGAGCACTTACTTGCCAATTACCTTTCACAGTTCTCCATTTTTTAATTTGTTCTGCATGCCTCACAACTGCAGGTCGATTCACATGCACTTTTGAGATCCAGCCAAGTTCTGGGGTGGAAAAGGAAAAAAAAATTTTTTTTTCTGTGTTCTTTTAGTATATGGTGTGGGACTTCAGAAGAAAGTTGTAACTTGGTTTGGAACTTCGGAATACCATATTGTGCTTTCATGTCCTTTTAAGGACTTGCATACTTATCAACAGTACAAAATAAGACAATAGCATTAGCTTCTGTTATGGTATGGTCTGTGAACTGGATGTTTCACACAGCATGTTTTGTTTGTCTTACAACTGAATTAAATTACTGCTGGCGAGAGACACTATGTCACCAGTCCTGGGCTATGAAGTTTATCATACATGTCGCACATAAAAAAACCCTGCAGAACAGCCTTGTGCCATTGCTGACTTAACTCTTGATTCCAGAATATGGTAACATTTATTCAGTCCTTTGTTTGTCTGCTGGCACCCAGGATACAACATTTTTTGTGTGTGTGAACCTTTGTTTACAGGAACAGTACCCCACATGGTCACCAAAACATCTGGACAGACCGCTGCATAACAAAGCATTTGGGCTGTTATTGTCTAGAGCTAATGGTACTGAATTTGCTACTAGGGCCTGACTAACTGCAGGTTTCCAAAACCACTGAATTCCTGGGCAGCATACCTCCCTGGAAGCTGCCCAGATGTGTGCCTGCCTTGAGAAGTGCTCACCTTGCCAAGCACCCGGGAGGACACAGGGCAACAGCTTCAACATGTAAATTCTTTCAGGTGCCCACTGCAAACAGCCTGGCTCACAATTTCAATGACTTTCAGTATCCATAAACAATAACTAAACCTAAAGACAAGCAGATGCTCAACATGTACTAAAATAATGAAACTGTTTTAAAACAGAAGCACCAAAAGTTGGACACTAATTAATAAAGGGCAACTGACTGATAAAGGAGAACTAAGGGTTCAGGCTCCAGAATCTAAATTTTCTGCTTAGCATGATAAACCAACGTCTTCAAAATCTCTCATATCCCAAAACATAAATAATTCTTCTAAATACTAATCATATAAGCAATCCATGAAAACACTCTGAAAACAGCATCAACAATCATTAGTTACCAATCATCAGTAAATCACCACCATCAATCATCAAATATCATCAACAGTTAAGGTCAGCATATGGACAATGGGCTTAGATACTGAGATAGTAATTCCAGGGGACTTAATAAATTAAGAGCATTTCATCTCTACAAGTCTTCACTACTGTATTAAACTTACATTTCACTTGAGCACATTGATTAAAAAATATTTAAAACTTTTAAAAAAATCCAATAGTCAAAATTACTAATTTTGTACAGAAATCTTATCCTCAAATATTTTTCTTCCTATTTCAAATAGCCACAAAAAGTTCAGAACTAATGTACTAGCTAAAGTATGTGCAAATACAAACTTGCTTTGCTAGTTAGACTTACAGAAAGCTCTGGAAAAAACAATTTAGAGTAAAGATGACTCAGTGGAAATGCAGGACAAAGGCATGAAACAGCTGAAGAAAATCTTGTACTGAACATAGTAAGTCACCTTTCCTATTACCACATACAAGTAATTAAATGAGTGGTACCTGCAAGGTCAAAATGTTAGCCAAAAGCAGAAAAAGTAAATCAAGGAAGGAATTTCAAAGGAATCCTAAGCAATTTAAAGATTTCTTTAAAAATTTAGCATCAGTCTGACTGTATGGTGACAAATAAAAAGAGGAGCTTGCAAAGCTGCAAACCAGCTGAACAACGAACCCTCCTTACTTCTTTCCACTTCCAAAGCCACAGGTTTATCCATTCTGCCCCAGAAGCAAAAAGCTCAACTGACATGTAGAAAGCAGATGAGAAAAGCTATTGCAATAAAAACTTTGGCTAGAACTTTGATTCTTTTTGGATATCGATAAATGCAAACCATACAAACACAGAGAGCTGAAATAAAAGCTAGCGAACCTCTACATCCTCTGCAGTTGCTCTGAGGTCAAAGCTGCTTCGTGATCAGCAAAACATACATCACTTTCCATGGGACCACTATAGGCAATATTTGACAAAGTCCACAGGGAAGGAAAATACGAATAAATAAAAAAATAAATAAAGGAAACACCGACTCTGTATTGTGATTCTCCTACTATGCACCAAGTGCTCAGGCAGAATCATTTAATCATAATTCAATTTATCAAGGTAACTTTTGAACCCTACTGGGTGACTGGGTGCATAGTGACCTTTCAGCCCCCTTGAAAAGTGTGATAAAAATCAAAGCAAGCAGTTTAAATAAGGAACTCAGCTTCTCACTCTCTAATAATGATCACTTCAGTTGCTCTAACCTGTTCTTTCTACATTATGAAAGACAATAAAGAAATCCAACTAAATAATTAATTTATAAAATTTATAAAAACTACAGCCTTCTATAGACAAGTCTAGAAGAATATGGAGATCATGTCTAATCTGCTAGATATGGAAAATTTAAGTTTCAGATGAAAAGTCTGGAAGAATATGAAGATAGTGTCTAGTCTGTTAGATATGGAAAATTCAGGTTTCAGATGAAAATTGAAATGAAAGAACAGAAACTTCCCCCATGAACAGGTTAACTCTTCATTACTTACTATTTGGAGAGGATCCAGCCTGATTCATCTTGTGTTGGACTTCAGTAGAAACATACATACAGCTATTGTACCTGCCCCTACCTGACTTTTGAGCATAGCTTCTCATAGTCTGAGTAAACTTTTCAGGAGATAGACCACTGCACACTAGATTAGCTTGAAGGAAATAGTCAAGTACAAAACCATTTGGAGAAAGGAAGAAAAAAAAAAGAAAAAAAAAGGAAAAAATAAATTTGTGATCAATGGGAGAAGAGATGGGGAAGAACAGTGGAAATGAAATAAGCTACTGCTGTTGCTTTGCCCAAAGGCACCTGGGACACTTACCATGTATTGGGTGATCAGCAATAGTCAACTACGTGTTCTTTGCAAATATGATTAAATTCATTGTCTTAGGCCCTTTTCTTTGCGTAGCACATTTTACTTTCTGTTTTCAATAACTCAAGACTACTCATGAAGGTAGCTGACACATGTCAATTCAGTAAGGTATAATTTCTAACATTTGTGCCTGACACACAAGTATCCTTGGAAGAGCAAAGAACTGGGATCTCCAAGTATTTTTTTGAATGTGGGATATCAAACCACTGCGCACAGCACAGGCAGAAAAATTTAAAAAAAAAGTCTTAAAAAACCATCAGAACTCCATCCTGTCTGTACAACTTAACATGAGACATTATGAAGCTTCCTAAAGGAAATAAAATGGTGTAGGAAAAACAACGCATGGCAAGGAAGGACAAAGGTTCTGGTAATATGCAGCAGCAGATGGAGACTTCTATCTAACACAGACCTTTTATTCAAGCCCACTTCTCCATTAATTAAAGCAGTGGGCAAGTGAAAACAAATATGTCTCAGTATAATTGTCTCTAAATAGACTTTCAAAGTTTGTAATGTGAGGTCTCACCAAATCTTTAAATGTAAGGCTCTATTCAGAAAAATCACTCGCAATTCCAGCTTTTTTTTTTTTCATTAAAAATAAGGATAAAATAATTATTTGAAATAGAACTGACTGCCTTCGGATTCTCCCCCTCCCCCACTCCCCCAAGCTTTATGATTTAGTATCTGGCTAAGGAAAACTATATTTAATTAGGCTCATTAACCTTGCAGTGTGAACACATCTTTTTTTTTTTTTTAAATAAGTCATCTGCTAGTCATCTGCACAGTCATGTGGCTTCAGGGATAAAAGTAATTAAAGCAGTTACACTATAGCTAATTAGCCAATATTCTGTAATCACTCTTGAAGTTTACTTTTTTTCTCTGAAGACATTTGAAAAAAATCATATTCAAAATCTTAACAGGAAATTCATCTCCTCACTTTGAAGAGCACGAATCCAAAAATACCAAGCATTTCCTCAGAAAACAATAAATAAACCCACTTCATTAGTATAATTACATAAATATCTAAGACACCTAACACATTCCTCATAAAGCAGACTAAGCTTTCAGAAACTTAAATATAAAAAAATAAAAAAAAAGGCGTAGATGGCATCCCTTCAGATGGTAAAACAGAAAGCTCAAGAATGCCTGAGGCTGTAGTTTCACAAGCATTTTAAGACAGCACTGTCCCCAAAAGAAGCTGCCCCCTCCAACTGGTTATTTCCTCCTCTGTGCCAGAAACAGCATGTGTGCTCCTGCTCCTACCATGAACACATGATAAAAATGGGTAAGGGAAATGATGACAGCTGTTATTTCTGGAGAAGCAAGTGAAACATGCCCTGAACCTTTAGTGGAGGAATGAGGTATTCAGCTGGACACAGGCTGACCCCAGCCGGCCATGCATAGCTGAGCAAAGCCACCAAGGAGAGGGAAAATGCTTCAGGAGCAGGTTTTGATCCCGTTACCTTACCACGTAAGCTGTTCAGAGGTCTGTGGGTTATTCTGTTTCTTTGGGACAGAAGCTGTAGCTATTTTTCCCTAGTGACTCTTGCTACGGACCTATTTTATTTTCAAATGGGTCCTCCTTCTACAAAAGAAGTTCAGTCTCTAAGTCATCAGCATTCATATACTCAAAGCAGGACACCAAGACGTGAGTGCTGAACTAGAAATCAGCTCTGCTAGCTTGTGACAGTAGTAAAATCACACAATGCTGACCATGGATCACATGAAGTGGATCGTGGTATCCTCCAAAGCACTTTGAAAACCGCTGCCAAGCCTTTCCTTAGAAAGCCAGCAGCAGAACAACAGCAGCTTGATTTCCTGCAGGTCCAAGTTTTCTGCTGTTCCCTCTCTTCTTCTCTGGCTCCAGAGAACTCTCCTCACCCCAATAACCCAGCTGTCTTGTTATGCTTCTTACAGCTATGGAGTTAAACAGGAGGTTGTCGCTCGCATAAAGCCCCCCCGAAAAAGATGTAAAGTCATGTAATTGCCGAGCTGTGCCTGTCTTTCCCTCAACAGAGGGACTAATTTGGCCACTCCACCCAGTGACTGACTTATTTCGAAAACGTCTAACTGTCCTTTAAATTTGATTAAATTATCCAGCAGATTCAAAAGGTGTTAGAAAGGAACAGGGAAGAAACCGCTATGGTACATGCTAAAAGCAGCTATTAATATATTAGAACAGAATTATGCTGTCTTGAAAAGGGACACAACACTTCATTCTCTAAATGCCACTTACCAACAGGCTAGCTCTCACATGTAAATGACTCAGAAATACCAACTCTAATTAAAAATATCAATTGAAACATAATGAATGTATTTCTGGCCCTTCAACTAGAGGGACTAAGCAACACAGATGGATTACTCATTTATTTTTTTTTTAGAATTCAAGAACATACTTCTCAAAACAACTGCAACTAATTATTCTTTACTCAGAATATATATATACACACACATATACATACATAGACACACACACAGGTAGTCACAGAATAATTTGAGTTGGAAGATCTCTGAAAGTCTTTTGTCCAAACTCCTGTGCAAAGCAGGGTTCAGCTCTGAGCTCAGGCCAAGCTGCTGAGGGCTTTTTTCAGTTGAGTTCAGAGTGTCCCCAAGGATGGAGACTGCGCAGCCTTTATAACAACCTGCCCCACCACCTGACTGTCCTGCATGAAGATTTTTCTTTTATCCATTATGAACTTCTCTGTCTCAGGACAAGCCTGCTGTTTTGCTTCATCCCATGATGCAAACCTATGATGAGCCTGGCTCTACTTTCTTGATATACTCCCCGCAGGGATGAGCAGGCTGCTGTTAGGACCCCCAAAAGCATCGTTTTCGCAGGCTGAACCAGCCCAGGTCCCTCCGCGTCTCCTCACAGGGCAGGTGCTCCAGCCCCTGGACTATCTTGGTGGCCCTCTGCTGAACTTGTGGCAGTTTATCAATCTCTTTCTTCTATTGGGGGCAACAAAACTGGACACTGTCTTCCAGATACGGCCTAGCAAGTGCTGAGCAGTCCCATAAGCTACTGGCCATGTCCCCACTGGTCCAGCCTGGGGGGTTGCTGGCCGTTTCTGCTGCCAGGGCTCATCTTCCCCGCTCTGCCTTCCACCCTGCTCAATAACACTGGGCTCCTGTTGACCCATTTCCCCAGCCAGTTTGGGTCCCTCTAAATGACCTGGCTAATTTAGTCTCATCTGCAAACTTTATGAGCAAGCAGTTCATTGCCTCTTCCAGATCATTGAAAAAAATTTTACACAGGATGTATCCCAAGCTAGACCCCTGCACTACCCTACGTGGTACCAGCCTCAAAGTAGAGTGTGACCTATCAACCATCACCTTCTCTGCCCAACCATCCAACCAGGTTTTTAAGATTTTGGTATCCACCCATCCAAACATTCCAACTTGGATACAAAATATTGCAAAACAGAGTGTCAAAAGCCTTGCAAGTGGATGTAAATGGCATCCACTGCTCTCCCCTTGCCACCACATCCAGTCATTTTACTATGGAAGTCAATTAGACTGGTCAGGCATGATTTACCCTTTTACTAATACAATATATGATGTAACTATGTGACTGGCAATCAGCTTTGCTGTTGCTTTGCCACATGACCTTTGTTACTGTTCAGGCCATTCCCCCTTCCCATTTACCTTCTGAGTGGCCTGAAGAAAGACTTGTATCCAGGCACAAGTTCAGGCTCCATGCAAACAAGCTGTATTATCTGCTTGGCTTTAAACATCCTACTTGCCATCTTCTACCTCTGCTCAAGGTTACAGACTGTCTGTCTTTCTCCATGAATTCTGAAGCTGTTGCATCAAGACTCCATCTGCACAGAACCCAAAATCCATGTGGCAGATGTCTGCATCCCCACAGTTAAACCAAAGGAGCATGCTACTAGCTCACACTATAAAACAGATGTTCATTGATGTGTTTCACTATTTTGTTGTGAACTGCATTAAAAAGTTGCATCTGATGTTTTCCTGAAATGTGACAAAACATAAAGCATCTGTTCCATTATACTCCAGTGTCCTTGGAAGCAGAACAGGAGAGGCAGACTCTTTTCAGGCCCTGCAGGCATCGTGGTGAACCCAAGTACCAAGAATGATCTCACCAACAGTCCCTGCAGAATGACAAACTTACAAAATTCCTTATCTCCCTTCTTTAGATGATTCTCTGATGACAAACGTATCACTGTATTAAGACTAGTGACCCTCTTGATAGTTCGCATAAATCAGTGTCTTTTTAATCTCTGTTACATGTACCTGTTCTTTACCACAAGTAAACACCTTGTTCTTCTACTAAGGAACAGTGATAGGAAGAAAGAAAGAAAGAAAGGAAGGATGAATTAAGGGCTTTTACAGAAGTGTATTTATTTTACAAAAAAACCCAAACACATGGGAAAGCATTATATACCACAATTTGAGAAAAGATTGGCTTGTCATTGATAAACAAAGAGATGCTCCCTAACAGCTGCATCAGAAATTTACTGCTTAAATAATGACATGGGGCGGCAAGTACAGAAACAGCAGACAAGAGAAAAGGACTGAAAACATTTTTAAGTAAAAGATATTTTACCACTAGGTGTCCCTGTTAGAAAACTATAATCCTACAGAATGCTCTGTGACATACAGGGCAAATCATTTGATTTATTGTTAAAGCTGCCGGCACAAGCTGGCAAAACCTCCAAAAGCCAAAGGGCCTAAGTGACAGAAGCAGTGTGTACCCTTAGCAACCATGAAAGATAAAGGCAAGGGTTTAACTTGTCCTTTTTGAGTACTGCTATCAGCCAAGACACAGCATTAAATAAGATACTGCAACTTAAATATAGCACTTCACATATTTCAGATGTGCATTTAGTGGGAGAGTGAATGGCAGGGAGTTTAATTCTCTCTTTAAAGCAGTCAGCATAAGGCAGCTGTTAGAAACAGCCACAGTGGGTATGCTGCTTAATATAAATATGGTCATGGCTGCACCATTTCCCTACTATGTCTGTCCTGCACATCCAACCCAGCTCATTTTGACCACAATGGATTCACACAAAGATCACTGGGAAGGGATGGCAACAAGTACCTGCAGATAAGCTGAGGGCAGTGGCCTTTCCAGGTAAATCAGTTGCAGCTGGAAGAGGCCATATGGTGCAGCCCTGAAGACATCCATCCCTCTGTGCTCTCCGTTAATAATCTTGAGCATTAACTGACTCTGCCTCTTGGGCAGGGGAGGGCTACTTACAGAAGACAGAGTTACATTAAATATTTGGAATGTACTCAGATTATTTTAGTGGCTGAAAAAAAAGCAATGATTATGTTGCATTGGTCAGCTGCACATTGAGTAATTTTCCCTCGACTACAGTTGTCACAGTAAGATCTAGCCAAATGTTACTGGTGTCACCCATCTCTCCCAATAGTCTCCCACTCGGCAGCACAGCCTTCTTTACTACATATATGCCTGTCTGTCGGAGGATGACTGATAAGAACTGAACTGACTTCACATTCTGGACTCTCCACACATACTGACAATTAATTGTAAGGATAAATTTACACTAAGAAAAGGCACAGCATGCACCTAGTTTAACGTAACTGAACCACATCTGCAAACCTCTGAGCTAACTTTTTTTTCAAACAGACATTGACGTTTTGCCACTGTTATTAACACGTTTCTTTCAGCAAAAAGAGGGTGTTGAGATGATTACAGTTGAAACTCACCTGTCTCTGCAAGCAGCCCACAAATAAGCACATTACAGAGCAATGAGACAGCTCACTTTCAGGAACTACATGTCAATGACTTCAGTGAATGAAAATGCACTCGGCTTTCAGTTATCCACAGGCTAATCATTTAAACTGCATGTTAGCTCTGCCCAAAGCCTGTGCTTGTGCTAGAGACCGGAGCACAGCCACGTGATGCTGTGCAGCGTGGCCTCCTGAACTCCTCTCGTGCTAACTTTGAGATCTCCCTGTTCCGCACCAGCTGTCCTTTATTTCTCACCTTCCATGATGCCATGCCTGTACCTCGCCAGGCAATTGTCCATCTACTCATATTGACCAAATTATCATATGCTGAAGGCAGGCTGTGGGAAGGCTCACCACCTTGATTCATTCCACCACTGCAGCTGGGTCTCACTGGGTGGAGAAGTCAGCTGTAGCCCTTTCTCCTTCCCACCCCAGCAATCAGCAGACGGAGGGCTCCAGCCGGGAAATAGCAGAAAAAAAAACCCTTTCTCGGCTGCCCTCTGTCGTACCTGAGGCACAACCACCTTTCAGGTCTGCAGACCACCTGGAAATACCTGGAAAATCCTCATCAGTTTTCAGAGAGCAAGCGACAGGGAGAACAATAAGGAAAGGTAAAACCCTGAGTTTGCAGATCAGAACCCAACTAATAAGTGTTCTCAGCCTCTTGGGGGGAAAGCGGGGGGAGATTTGTTCAGCAAGAAGCAGACGGGTACACAGAGGGCACCGGGCTGGCGGGTGGCTGGGCCCGGTGCCCTGCCCGCGCCTCCCCCGCCGAGCCCTTTTCACCAGGCGTAGGAAGGGCGAACAGGCCTCCCGCAGCCCCCCGTTCGTATCCACGGCATCTGTCAAAGGATCTAGGGAATCGCAAGTACGTTCCGATTTCGGCTTTTCAGAAAGAGAAGGTTTTGCAGCAGCGCGGCGGGGGCGCGGGCAGACACCAGCCCGCAGGCCCCCGCCGCCTCGCCCGCCCGGCGCTCACCGGCACCGTGAGCCCCGTTCCCGGGGCGGGCGGCCCTGCCCAGTCTGCCGCCTCGGGAGCCCCTCACCCCGCCACGGCTCCGCAGCCAAGAGCTCCCACCGGTGGAGCCGCAGCCCGACACACTTCCACGGCCCCCGCCCGGCGGGGACGCCGCAGCGGGCACGGCCCCGGCCCGGCCCGCAGGCCGCTGCCCCTTACCCAGCTCCGTGCCGGGGTTTCGGCTCGCCATGGCCCGCGCTGCCGGCGGCTCCCCGCTCCCGCAGCCCAGGAGACTTCGGCCTCACCGGTCCCGCCCCGCACGGACAGGAAGCGGCGGCGGCCAGTCTCCGCGGGAGCACGGTGCTGCCCCGCCGCCACCGCGCCCACCGCACCCGCGCTGCCGGCGCTGAGGCAGCCCCGGCCCGGCCCGGCCCTCCGCGGGGTGAGCGCGGGGCCCGCCGCCACGGCAGCCCCTGGGGCACGCCGGTCCGTCAGCCATCCGCGGCACCTGAGTTGCAATCTCGGTAACAGACAACTCCAGGTTTCTTCGGGTTGAATCTTCAAGTAGAAACTGGTGTCACAGTACACTGTGGGCTCTGGGAACAGACTAACCTTGTGAATTTCTAATGAACTTACTAACCTGGTAAATTTCTAGTAACACCTACAAAATCAAAGACTGGTAACAAAGCCACCAACAGCTTCACAGCCCTTGCTTTGTTACCGAGTTGAATGACAGAAACACATGTGAAAAATGTATTAAACCTTGTTAATATTCTCATTTAGATGAAGTAACTTCCAATTTTAGCCCTATTTGCTCAGTACTAGCAAAGAAACCACAAACACAACAGCATCACATAAAGCAGCCAAGGGAAGGGTCATGGATCTGAAATCAGAGGACGCCATTCCAGACATCTCCAACTGAAATGCTGCACACCCTAAGCGAAACACAGCTCAAATGCCACAGCCTGCAAGAAGCATCACCATGGGGCAATCTACATGCTTCTTGGATTAAGCACATCCTCCAGCTTGTAAAATGAACAACTTCTAGGTTGAAGCACTAGATTTTGAGCCCTCACAAGCCTTAATGGAATTAATTATAAGACTGAAACAATTAGCTATAAATCAGATGCAAGTTGCTTCTTTTTAGAAAAATGCGAATAACTGCAAAACTAATTTTGGAATGAAGTCTGAGAAATAACATGCTTAACACTACTATTGCACTAAGAAAGAATGATACCATGAGTCATGGTTTGTTTTCCTTTTTACTTCCCCCTGCCCAGCAGCTGAGGCTAGAGGAGACCCCTGTCAACCACCTGCTCAAGCAGGTTCAGCTTCAGTAGGTTCCCTAGGGCCACTGTCTAGTTGGGTTTTGAGTATCTTCAGGAATGGAGGCTTCACAACCTTTCCAGGCAACCTGTTCCAGTATTTACCACCCCTCATAACAGAAAAGGATTTTTTATACATTCAGACAGAACTGCCCATGTTTCAATTTATCTCTCAAATGTTTAGCTTCAATTTTTCTAACATGACAGCATTACTGTACTCTTAGGAAAAAAATGCAGAAGAATCTAATTACAAGTACAAATATGAAAAAATAAAAAGGTGCATGAATAAATATACCTCTGTATAAACTTTTCTTCTTTTCATACATAATGCATTCTGTAAATTCTTCAGTATAACATTAAAAGGAAATGACAAGTAGAAGAACAGCAATATTTTCTTTAATGAAGAAAATATGATTTGTAACCTTGAAAGAGTAACTTTTTTTATCCAGTCTGGAGAACTAAACTCAAGCTTTATACAGATTCATAGCCAACCGCTGAGATTTTCCATGTACAACCAAGTATTTCAGGCAGCATGTTTAATTTCGAGTTTTAACTGGTTTTGATTTTAGAGACTCACTTTTACATTCAAACTTTAAAGAACAAAAAGACACAAAGCTTACACAATCAGAGAACTTGCCACCCTCGGTACCAGCACTAAAACATCCTTACTGCTTCTCTTCTGTATAGTACAAAACCAAGATGCTCAGAAGATTACATAATTAACTTGGTTATTTCTCCATTCTGTGAAGCCAACGCTCAACAGTAAGATATGAGTTTTGAGTCATTTTATTTAGACAACTGAAAACAGTTAAACATTCAGAAGCAGCATACAATGAAACAAAACCCAAACCAAATATTTTAAGTACATAATCCCTTCTTTTCAACTAAAGCCAAATTTTCCAACTTTCAGGGAGGGGAGGGAAAGAAGAAGAAAAAAAAAAAGGAAAAACCATTGTGTCTCTTCTCCATAATAAAGAAAACACACTACAATGAGTCTAACAAACTGGAGAGACTGGATCTCGGCTTGCACACTTCTTTTAAAAGACAGTAGGCAATCATGCTAAAGAGATAGCAGAACTCTACTAGTCTTTTTTCTTTTTTTTTTCCTTTTTTTTTTTTTTTGGATACTCAGTTCTCTTACAGACAACACCTAGCCAGTTCCACCGCATTCTCATCAATTACTGCCCATCTTTGCCTTATGTAGAGAGCACACTCTGGAAGGCTGCTGTTTATCACTGGTCACTTGATTTAGTCTTGTATGTCCGCATGTCGCATAACAGTTGCGATAATCAGGCCTTAACTTCAGGAGTTGAGCTGTACACTGAATCTGAGTTTTCAGAGGCAAGATCTTCTGCAATTAAATAAAAAGTATTATTTAACTTCACCTTAGATATATAAACCAAAGAAACGTTGCATGGATTGCTTAAAGACCGATTCAGTTTGTTTTCCCATTTAACCTGATCCAGTTATTCTACCCTGTATGTTCAGTCTGCACAGCTCTAGTCACTAGTCTGACACTTACCAAATGGTCATTTTCAGGAAAAAGCAAAGATCTTTGAGAAGAGCGAAAAATGGCAAAAGGTACTTGGGGAAAACTACCTTGTCCACACTAAACATCTTGACTGATCTTTTAACACTTAGCCCAGTTGAAGCTGGCAGTTCAGTGCATTACCTATTTCTTCCTCTGCAGTTCCTGGAAGGGTGGTCCTTGCTTTTGCTGCTTCTGCGTTCTCCTCTTCTGTAGAGGGGAGGGAGAACAAACAGTTAGTACCTTCAGTTACCCCCTAACCCACCTTAATAAAAATAAAATTCAAAAAAATTTCCCACTTAGTGTTGAGAAGAAACAGCTGGGTAAGCAATTCCATTAATGAATACTCACTTGCAGTTTCCTAGACATTGCCCCCGCAAGTATAGAGAACCAAATTACAATATAATTTTTTAAAAAAAGTATATTAAAAAAATCATCCACATTTCTTTCTAGAGACTTCTATCTCTTTAAGACTTATAGAAGTGGTATTTCATATTCCTTACTCTTTAACATAAATATACATCAGATTATTTGCTTAAATATCCACAGAATATCTATATTCAATAAGCTTACAGGTTTTAAGTTAAGTGCTGTAATGGCAGCTACAAAAGTAAATCCTTCAATCTTAACAGATTTGAGTGGATATAGAAACCCTCAGAAGACAGTACAAGTTGCTGTATGAAATTCAATGTTTATCACTTATGAAAGTTAGTAAGTGCACATGGATCAGCCAAATTTCACCAGAAACAAGCACTTACCAGGAACTACACACTTCCAGAGACCATAGGTTTTCCCTACTGTTGTCTGCCACAGCCTTAGTGTACCATCCTCAGAGCCACTTGCATATAACTCTCCATCAGGGCTAAATCTCACACAGTGAATTGGACCAAAGTGTCCTTTGTAAGATTCTATAAGGGAACATACCAAGACCATTAATTTCAAATTTCAGCCAACAACTGAAATTAGTAAGTAAAAACTGATCAGAAGAGTGGAGAAAAATACTGACAGGGGGGCCCTTTTAACTTCTGATGCAAAACAAACCTTCTATTAATTGTTATTTCAGCAATCTCCAATTTAGGTAACTAACATATTAATGTTTTATTAATTGCAAGAAAACTGGTGCTTATTTATTCTAGGCAAAACTACAAAGCAAGCCAGTAGCATGGAGCACACATGCCCTGTTCCTTCAACCACTCACTCCATACACATACAATTTTAAACAAGAACAGAATCAACAAATACACTTAGAAATACACTTTTTAAATATATTTGGCCAACATTATCAAGAACACAAACATATAACATTTTTCATAAAAGCAAGTAGCTGCAAATTAGAGACGAATGCTATGGTATGGCACAAGTTAACATACAACTTGCTATTGCAGCAACACAGAATCATAGAATTGTTTAGGTTGAAAAAGGCTTTTAACATCGAGTTCAAATATAACCTAGCATGACAACTTTTTCTAAATAGGTGCATGAAGCTATTTAATGGAGACTTTAACTAGTCAGGTATAGTGAGAAAGGAAGGCATGCTTGCTTAACTGATAACATACCTTTTCATCCTCCTGCACAGCATGCTATGCGAAGACCTTATTTGAGTACAAGCTTATTAGTCTTATTTCATTAATCTAATACCCATTTCAGAACTCATTTTTGATTACAGAAAACAAACATACCTAATTCTTCTCCTGTATTATAGTCATATTTATAGAGTTTAAAATCTTCACCACCTGCAACCAAACATTCCTTTGCAGGGTGAAGTGATGCTGAATTGATTGTAGCAGGTGCTTCAAATGATTTAATCTGCTCTAGACTGAGAAAGAAAAGTTTGTTAACAAAGTTCATTTTAAAAAAAAATCCTGAAAGCAAGGAAACTGTGATTCTACTAATAACAACTCCTTTTAAGAAAAACAGAATACACCCACACGGTTTCTGAAACAATTTTTAATACTTGAAAATCACACTTGTCAAGTTAGAAACAAGTTCAGAATAAGCAAAACAAAAGCTCACACATTCAGAACTACTTTCTGGAATATGCTTAAGTGTGTAACTTGCTTTCTTAAGACAGAGATGTATAAATAATTAGTTCTCTGAAAAGCACTGAACTGAAACTGAATCCTGATTTAACCACAAATACAGTTAGTACGAAAATGGCACTGAACCTTTGCAGCTTAGTATTTCATAGACAGTTTGGGTTCACTATTTTAGAAGAGGGTAGCTGTTTCACACTCTGCCTCTGACAAGACAGCAAAGACATTCACTAATACCAGTTCTGACAACTTGGTGATTTTAGTTTTTACCCACAAATAAGCCCATTACTCAACCTGTGCAAATTCTGTGGTCTGGACTCACGTTTCTGCACTATGAAAAGCAATAGTCTTCCCGTAAGTTATCACAAGTATCTGTCCTTCTGGAACATACTCCATGCTGCTCACTGACATTGCAACATTTAGTGCCTTCACTTCAGTCATGGTACTCCGGTCCCAGAGGCTTAAGAGGAAACAAAAAGGAAAAAAAGAGACTCTACAATTACTTCAGCAAATCAAACAATTTCACCTCCCATCCGTCTCAAGACTGGGATCAAAAAAGCCACCTAACAAAGAACACTGTTTGACTCCACAGGTACTTCAGATTGTCAGTGGCGTCCTTATCTTCGTTCTCATCTAGGCAAAGTTTTAAGACATGCTTACTTGAAAATACTTTTACTTTTGAAGCTTCATGCAACAACATTAAACGGTACACAGATCATTTAACTACTCAAGGATTCTCTTAGAGATTAGAAATCTTGTTTTAAGTCTGAGCAATAGAGCTTTCTAGAAGCAAGGCTTGAAGATTCCATTCTGCCTGTTTACCTTACAAGGCAAAGAGGTAGTAATGCCAACTTACACAAAGAACAGTGATTAATTTTAAATAATATGGTTTTCTTTGTAGGGGTGCAAGAACTATCTAAACAGAAAATAAATTAAATTGTTCTGCTATGACAACTAAAAATCTTCATGCATTAACTGACTGCTGCACTTCTATGTCTACAGAGAAAAATGAACAAGACCAGGCCCTTGCCTGTCTTGAACACTAGGAAACTGAAAAGATCTGGAGCTGAAAAGGAGACTACAGGGAAACTGCACCAATGACTTCATGCTCCCATCCTTCCGTCCACAAAGTAAAAAACACCATTCTACTTCTCTCTGTCCTGTGCCATAAAGAATCACTAATCAGCTAGGTGTGAGACGACACTGTTCGTATCAGCCAGAAAGCTGAGGAAGCAGTTAGGCACATCTCCCATCTTTTCTGGACAGCATAGTTTCAGGAAGGGTCTTTGTTAATTAATCTCCCAAGCAGCCAGGTTTGTCTAGGTTTCAGCACATCTACCAATTGAGCATAAAGTAAACAAAATACAACCATGACTGGATGAGCCATCTTATAAAAACACTAAAGCCTACTCAACTTATCAGCATGGCAGAGAAATAAGGCTATGTCTATCAACAGTGCGCTCTTTCCAGATACTCTTCCCAGTCTTTTATCCTAGTGCCTGGCTAGTCCAGGCCTCACGCATCTTTCAAGGCCGGATTGCAGAAGACAAGAAAGCAGTATCTCAGCACAATCTGTATGCACAAGACCTCATCTATAAATTCCTCTTCTCTACGATTGCAAAAGACATAAATTTATTCTTACTATGCAGTTCTCAAAACCCAACTCTTATCAGGGAGGACACTTTCAGGGAGTAAATCAGAATTATTACAAAAGTTGTATCTCTAATTGCAGGAGAACTGTATTAGGCGTGCAGCTATAATAACCTAGGATCAAATAACCTGTGTTACTTATACCCTTTATCAAAACACACAACTATCTTCTTGTATAGATTATGATGATAAATAAAGGTGAGCTTCTTAGATAAAAGAAAGTTACTTTTACTTACCGGACAGTTTTATCATCAGCTGAAAGAATCTGTTTGTCATCACTGCTCCATAAAGCCTTTTTAATGCCAGAAGTATGTCCACTGACAACATCAGGTTCTTAAAATAAAGCCAAATATTTTAATACATGTAAGAAATTGAAATAACATCATGCAGCAGTTTGGGCACTTTCATAAGTTATATGGTTTTCCATTTACTAGAAACATAAAATTACTTCAAGCACTTGTGACTTTATCTGTAGATCTTACTCTAGGAACTGGATAAATGTACACTGGGTAACTGATTGGCTAAATTTAAAAAGCATCATGAGTTTAACATCAAGGTTCTCTAGCTTCATATTACACATCAGCAGTTCAGTATTCACATTAATTTAAACAAACTTAAATATGTGGAATCTTTTTTCTTTCAGATAACTAAATTATGATTAATTAGACCTATTTCTAATGAGTCTGTACCAAACTGAAACATGCTATCCTTGAAGTCCATTACAGATAAACTCCAACTCACTTGTAAAAGCATAAACTTAAAACCATTGAGGTT
The DNA here is from genome assembly GCF_017639655.2 of Falco naumanni. NCBI lineage: Eukaryota > Metazoa > Chordata > Aves > Falconiformes > Falconidae > Falco > Falco naumanni. The sequence goes on from NC_054058.1 coordinate 21,846,213, forward strand.
ATCTTACTATAGCCACTATAGACACTACATTTGAAAAAACAATCATCAGCTTTTATAATTCATAACAGAAAGTAGATCTTAATTTCAGAACTTAATTATTTAACTCCAAGAAACAAGAATCAGTTCTAAAAGTAGACTCACCTGCTTCTGGCTTGCTCAAGTCATAGATACGCAACAGTTTATCTTGTCCACCTGTTAACAGATAATTGCTATCCTGAAACAGAAGTTATAAAGGGTCAACTCTATTTTGAATCAAAATACCAGCCTTCACCCATGAGTCTTTAAGTAACAGTTCTTTCTCTCAGAAAGCCTCTTAACACACTTAACTACAGTTAAGCTACAATCCTAAAAACTAGAAATGGTATGCTAGATTATTTGCCTGTTAAGATACACACGTAAAAATTTGGGAAGTAACTAATAGCAAAACAGACCTTAAAAGCTTACTTCCCTGATGAAAAAGGTACAAAGGTTTTTCATACCTGTGTAAAATCCACACTTTTGACAATGTGTTTGTGAGCCAATGTGATTAGTTCATCGCCCGACACAGCATCCCACACTTTGCTAAACAGCAAGAGAAAATATTTGTATTTCAGTAGCACCAGGACAAATCCACCTGGATAGTCAGATTAGTTTGTAAGCAATCTTTCCTGACACCATCATAACATTTTATCATAAATGCTACATTCTTATGTATTCTTATAAACGAGTTAGTGAGAATACTTTATACATTTTTATTAAAGTTTTTTTTTGTACTATGCCACCATTTAACTTTCTCCTTTTCTTCAGGACAAAGCAGACTAAATAGTCTTTTACTTTTAAGACAAAGGGAGCTCTCCTCTGCAATTTTATTGATAGAGATTGCCCTCTACTAACAGGATTCAACTTGCTAAATATTAATATATGCTGCAAACAGCACAAACAACAAAAAACATCAAAGAAATAATTTAGTAGAATTTTCAGAAGAGCTTTCTTGTAATAAGAAGAGACTACCGGGTAGAAGCAAAATAAAAATCACTCTTTCAACTCTGCCAGAACTACTAGAGATTAGACACACATAGAAGTGTTATTCTAGTGAACTGGCACGCTAATTAAGTATATTACCAAGAAGCAGTCACTTGTTCATCACAATGGCATTAACTGCAACTGCTTTCAAGAACCTAAAGTCTAGGTTTTATTTTGGCTAGCCATAAATAAACTAACAATTACTAAAAAAAACGAATGGCTCGGTAATTTACTACAGCTACATGTCACCAAAGAGCAGTAAAGACTAAAATCAAACTACAGACTTCAAGGACAGATAATCACTTACGCTGTAAAATCTGCTGCTGCTGTAGCTGCTTTAGTGGCATCAGTGTTCAAAGTGGCACCCCAGACAGCACCTTTATGACCGAGAAACGTGCCAATCCAGTCTCCTGTGTCACCCTGGCGCAGCATAGGCTTACCATCTTCAGAAAAACAAAATGAATATGGTAACATGATAAAAAAAGGAAGTGGTTTAAAAAAAAAAAAAAAGATTCCTTTACACCAGCATGTGTAAATACTACAGATTTTATGAACCTGTTCTTTGTAAAAGAGTTTAGCTGAAGAGCTTAGAGATGCAGCTGTACTTGCTGCATGTACCCAACACTGTGTAAACATTACAATACTACTCCAAATGATTTAGGTTTGTGTTAAGGTAATACGGAGACAGAAAGGAGCACAAGTCTTGTGCTTGCAATCCATTATGTTTAAAACACATACAGAGATGGTGTAAAAATGAAATAGACTTTCCCGTGATTATTTTTTCTGGGAGGCTATCAAAAAGCTCTTCACAAAAGAAGATACAGAGCTGAACCAGAAGTGCTCCAAGGCAGAAAGAAATGTCTTTTTGAACTTACGAACACATACAGAAGATTAACATATACATTAATGAAGGGGAAGTGCTATTCACATAGTGAGTTCTCATGGGAAGGGGGCGGACGTCGTCATCCTACACCCAGCGAGGCAGCTGCCCTGGCTAAACGGGAGCTCTTTAAAACCCACAGCTATGCGCACAGCCGGCGGCAGCGGGCAGTTAGAAATAAAGCTTTTCGAGGCTTACCCCCCCCGCCCCCCGCCAACAGTTCGGATCCAAACTGGGCGAATGCGGGCTGTGATACCCTCCCAGCCCAAAACAGCGACTAAGCACCACGACAATCAGCCGCCCGCTCCCTCCTCCATGCGGCAGCACCGTGCGCTGGCGTTACGCGGCAAGTACCGGCCTTTCGCCGGCCGCACAGGGCACCGGGCACGACCGCCTCTGCGAGCTCCGGCCGCTATACACACACACCCCGCCACCCCCTCGGGAAAGCGAAGCGCGGCCTACGAGCAGGCGGGCCGGCCCGCCGCCCCCCGCCCCCCGGCCCAGGGCGGCCCGCCGCGCAGACTGCACAACGGGGCCGGCGCCGCCGCTCACCCTTGCAGGCGCTGATGAGGAAGTAGCCGTAGGGGGTGACGCCGCTGAAGGCCAGGTCCACCACGGGCCGCGTGTGGCCGGAGCACGTCAGCGGGGTCTGCCTCATGGCCATGGCGGCGGCGCGGCGGCGGGAGGGGGGGGGGAGGGGGAGACGGCGCTGGCGCGAGGCGGAGGCGGGGCGCGCGCGCACGGAGCCTGGGAAGGGACACGAGTCCCCTCCAGCCGGGCAGGAAGCGGCAACGGCGGCGGCGGCGGGGAAGGAAGTGACGGCACGGAAACGCTTCGGAGCGGAAGTGCGTCAGCCGGCGGGCGCGCAGCCGGAAGCGCCGCTAGGCGCAAGCGCGTGGCAGCCGTTGCTGTTATCGTTGCCGGGGAGGCGCGGTGGGCCGGGCCCTGGCGGGGCCGGGCGGGGCGGGACTTTGCGCGCCCGGGACGCCGCCCCCCTGCGGAGCCGACCCGAATCGAGCGGAGCCGGGCTATGCCTGGCGGCCTGTGGGCGGGAAGCTGGCCCGCCCCGCGCTTCCCGCGCTTCCCGCGCTGCCGAGTGCCTTGTCAGCCCTCAGGGCTTCAGCCGCCCCCGCGCGTTCTTTCCTCACCCCCGTTCCCGAAGGAATACTGTCTGACTGACCCCAGGATAGGGTCCAAGGCTCCTCAGGGCTTCTTTATTGTGACTAGGAGCTCTTCTACAGCAGTTCCCGGCAGGTTCCAGCTTGCACTTGCTTTTCAGCAGTTGGGGTGTCACAACACAGCCCGTCTCCCCATGCCCAGCTTCTTCCCAGTTGGCACTCTGTGCCCCTGTGGTGCTCCTCTGGGCTCTTCAGGCTCCTAAACCAGCAGCAAATAAACCCTGTCAAAAGGAAGCGCAGCTCTTTCTGTAGAGCTAGCTCCCTTCACGGCTCTCTGCAGGATCCGATAAGCCTTGCCAGCCACGGAGGCTGGTGGAAAGACAGATAGGGGGGATGTAGCGATCTCGGGATGCATAGCAGCACCCACCTGGGTTTGCATAAAAGAAGAGGGAGCTAAGATAGTGGTGGTGGTTAGGGTTGCCCTCAGAAGCATCTAAAAATGGCATTTGAGGATGTGTCAACAGCCTTCCTTAAAAATTAGGGATGCTGTTCCTCTTCTTTCAAGAGGCTAAAAAATCAGAATGATGGACAGCTGCTCATCTACTTTTTCAAGTCTTACAGCTAGGAATAGCATTAAAATCATTAACAGATAACTGACGTTTAAAATAACTTTGGTCTTCCACAAGTTCTCTTTAAAGGATAGGCACCATATTTCATTTTCTGACCTTCTGGTATTTCATTTATACCCCCAGAATTCTTAAAAGTAACTCCTAATGATTATGTAATTTCATGACACATTTTCATGCATACTAACCGTTGCTGACACTTCCAGTTTTTCCACAGACTACCACATAGACCTTTTAAGTACCTGAGATTTTCCAGATTTTTTCCTTGCAGTGATAGCAGTCTCTCACTGTGCTTTGCCACATATTCAGCCTATAGCTGAATCTATCAAGTCTCAGACAATCATGGGGAATTCAACTGTAGCTCTGAAAGATTTAAAATTAACGTTAAAAATAACTTTTAAATAGAATTCCCAAAACGTGTGTTTGTCTTGGTAAAACCGACTGAAGATTTTTCTGTATTTTATCCCGTTGTTAGGAATACTTTGAGAGCTTAATGTACAAAATACTCAGCAGGGTGGCTAAAACTTCAGAGTGCAAAAGTCAAATGCCGTTTTATTATACTTTGTATTATAGCAGTGTTTCAAAAATGTCATGGCATATTAGTGTTCTAAACTTTACATGTATGTTCTCTGTTTGTATTATTCCTTGTAATTTTTTTTTCTTCATTCCTAACCGTATATGTGTTTTGATTCTCAGTAGAGCCATTACACACCAAAAATACATTTATAGGAATGGGGCAGAAACTAGGGGTATAGATGGAGACCCCTTATCTAAACATATTTAAAACAGGACTAAACAAATATTTATTACTTTCACATTTTTCAAAACCTAATCTAAACATATCATTGTGTCTCCTAATTGGAAATGCTGCTTGGGTTTGCATTTTAAAAAACTGTTCTGGTAACTGATGTTATAAACTTCCTGAGTGTGTGTGGGGGAAAACCAAGGGTCAGTAAAGTTAAAAACTTTGTACTGAATTTAAATTACCTACTTAAAAATCAGTATTGAGGAAGGGAATGAAAGGGAAAATTGTGTTCAGGGAAGTTTATGATTTCGTAGTTTTGATTGATTTTGCCTTCTGTTAAATTGGAGCATGATTTTCCACCTGCACAAAGAAACAATATGACATCTACTTAGGAAGACATAAAATCTGTAACAGGCAGACATGTAAAAACATTTTCAACTTGCCAGTAGGTAGCTGAAAATCAGAAAAGGAGAAAAATCATGGAGATGCAAAACCTATAAAGTCTAGACATATTAATAATCCCATCAGGCCCAGAAAAACTATAGGGTAGTACTATGAATTAAGTTTTTTGTATGCTGCAGGAACATGAAAATTCTAGGAAAGGAGCATGATGGGTGTCACTAAAGCCAGACCCTTAAAAAGAGACTTTGATACCTACTGTGGGACCTGGGCAGACTTGAGGCATCATACTGCTAACTGCTGTGTTTCATCCTGAGGGAAATAATTGTACTGGGTAGAGACCTGTGTACTGATCATCACCTACTGGCCAGTTTTATAAAAGTTACGAAACTGCTAGTAGATGGACTCAGTACAAGCATGTAGATGATTACGTGAGCGCTGATCCCACACAGTGCTGGTGTCTGCCTCCAGCAGTAGGTGCTTGATTGATTCCCAGTTAGAGCCTGACACTTCCCCGCTGCCCCCAGCCTCAACCTCTCTGGCCTCATTGCCCAGGCACTAGCTCCTCCATTCTGTACCAGACAGTGGCTTCCACAAACTGATTTTTGCCTTCCGCTCTCGATGTGTTTCCATTCCTACGTGCAGTAACAGTATAGCCACATGGCTGGACAAAAAGGATAGGAATTAGGCCCTTTGAGTCTAGATTTAACAGTGATACAGAAGGATATGAATTCTTAAATTACAGTTCTAGAAAGCAAGGGGGAGCTTTATTATCTTTGGGAAATACGACTAAGGACATACAGAAATAATACTGAAAATAAAACTATCTACATTTTTTCCTTAAATCTTTAATACCAAAACAGAACATAGTAATTGAAAGTCTCTGAAGTTTGTCCTTGGCCTAACTCGGGGTATATCATGCATAATGTAGTCAGCCAGTTTGTTTGGCGATGATCTCAGACATTTCCTGCTACATTCTGGTGTACATTCTGCATCTGTAGCCCAAATCCAACCAGAAATTTTTAATGCAGAATTTGTTAAACTGGGCGTGGGGAGGGGAAGTACTACCATGAAGCACGTTTGTGGCTGGAGAAGGACAAACACTTTGCCATGGAGCCACTGCAAGGTGAATGAATGACAGGTGTGTCCAGGAGGAAGTATTTCAAACAGAAGCAAGAGCAAGGATTAGAAAGGAAGGGGCCAAACACACACAGAGCAGGAGCAAAAGGAAATGCTGAACTGATCCGGCATTGTCAGCGAGCTCTTGCTAAGGAACACATCCTAATGTCATTTCTATCCGATGTGCTTCCTCTGCTTGTATTTAGAGCTGTTGTTTTCCTCTGCTGGAGCCTACCAGCCTTTGGCCCTAGCTGCCACTCCTCTGGCATTTCCCCTGCCATTGCCCTCCTTTTATCTCCCTAGTAGCATCTCCATTTGAATATGTTTATTCCCCACAGTCTGAGGATGTTTGATTTAGAAATACACTAATTCTGTGCCCTCAGGCTAAGCTACTTTTAATACAGAGATTGTTAGAGAAGCTAGGAACTGTGAAACAGGCCTCAGTTCTTCAAAAAAGGCCAGAAAAGGTACAAGGAAAAATAGAAAAAGTAGTTACTTACAACTGAGAGCCTAGCAAGCTTAAAATAAAAATACTAAGTTAATACTGAGTTTTATTGTTTTAGCCAAGGTGATTATTTATCAGATTCCAATAATGTTACAAATAAAAGAGACGTCATTAAAAAAGTTTTATTCAAAGTTTTGTATTTATCTATTTATTGTCCAAATAACTGTCTTGTAGTGTTAAATAAATATTCGTCAACTCCAGTTTGTCGGCCTTGTAATCATACATAGTAATTCACCCCATTACTGCACGGAATAACAAGTATGCTGATCATAGTTTATAAAGTATCTGGGCAAGACTCTTAACATTTATAATTCAGTGCCTGTTTAATTAAGACAACATCTTTCCACAGTCAGTGATTGAATTTCCTCAGAAATCCTGCTGACAATGAATAAAGCTATCCTATGAAAGGTCATGATTCTAGTGCTTTGATTAAAGTAAATCATGCAGAGATTGAATTAAGTAGAGGGTGTTTAGTATACATATTTACATTTCCAAAAGTTGGAAATACATTCTCTTGCCACTGAGTGGAGCTCTTTGCATATTTATTAGTACATTAATTACCTAGCTGAGCACTTCTACTGTGAGGTGGCTTACTGATGTTTTCATCTTGTACATAGCAGCCTTGTGGATATAGTGCTCAAGAAGTTACGAAATAAATTAGCTAAATAGGTAAATGGAAATCTCTGGGTGCCACAAGAAACAGCAGCAAAGCACCCCCTTTTTTTTAGCAGACCTTGAATTTGCATTATTTTTATATGTTGTGAAACATTCAGTGTAATCTGTAGGCACACTGATGCTCTCTACCTCTGTTTTCTTTGGAGAAATGTCCCCTACTAATTTATATAGCTAACCAAGGGGAGGGCGGGGGGGGGGGGGGGGGGGGAATGGGGGGATCAGGGGGACGGAGGGCAGGATGGGGGGGACGGGACAGAGGGCAGGATGGGACCACCTCTAAAAAGCCCAAGGAGTATCTGTTTGCTAAAGGATATGTTATGAATGCTCCATGCAGTTATGTGAGAGCAATTGCAGAGCATGTTGCTGTGTTTTCACTGTAGGAATAATTACAGCCGAATGCCAGCCTTGAGCAGTCAGTTATCACTGAGTAACAAGATGTAAGGCAGATGTAATCACATTTCACAAATAATAGAACAGAGTGCTTCAAGTCAAGGAGTGCTTTCTAGATCAGCCTTTCACAGCAGGTGACCATATTTCTTCTAGTTTCAAGCAACTTCTTCTGACAGATCTAGGGAATGTGAGTGCTGAACCACAGACACTCTTCTCTTGGATGTGCATGGTGGTATAGTTTGTGGGTGTGAATAGAGGCCAAGGGTATTAGACAGGGAAATGGGCTGTGGAGGGATAGGAAAGAGTCTGAAGATGAGTTTGAGACAGCAGTAAGGAAGAGAAGCTACATGGTTTAGCAGGAGAAATACAGCACATGGAAGCTGGGTAGAAGGGGAAACAGGAGACTTACTCAGAGTCCAGTTGTGTACCTCATAGTGGGATGTGTACTTTTTTTTATCCTGTCTCTTTATGTGAGGTCAGATGTAAGAACACTTCTTTAGTCACCATCTTAGTGCTAAGATCTCAAAAGGATTTTTACTCTTCTGAGAAGAATATTTTTCCTAATGGTGTCTGCATTCAAGTTAGACAATCAGGAACCTTTCCATCTCTCTGGAGGTCAGGGATCAGGCATGCACCAACCAAAGAGTGATGAAACCAATAAAGAATACTAAAAATTGTTTTCTCTTTGCTTTGATAGCTTTGTTCCTTAGTCTTCAGGTCCCGTTATGTCTTTTGGAAGGACAAAGTGCTGGCCAGGTAGACAGGAGACTGATAAGAAAAAGAAAGGCTAAACTTTAAATAGCCAGTGCTTTCACTGAAAGGCTGAGCCACTGCAAAACCAAAGGGACAATAACTGAAGAGGTTATTAAAAACAAATCCAAGAAAATTAAATTCTTCCCCCGTTTCTATCCAAATACTCTCAGAATATACTATTGCTACAGTTAACCCTCAGGAAATAAAGGAATGTAAAGTAAATATATACATATTTAGGGTCTAGGCTGAAAGGTGTAAAGACATAGTTGGGGAACCTCAGACAGGGTCAATATAGGGAACATACCCGGAGAGGAAAATATAGTGCATGTATTACAAAATCCTTTACTAGGACTGTTCTCAATCAATCCATTTAACAGTATAGAATGTTGCAGTAAGCTGATTTGTATGTTATGCATTTATAGAAGCAACAAAGGTCAAAGAACAGCATTATCACAGCTCATACAAGGCTTGGTGGGATAGGTGACCTTGCAATGTTAATGGGGGAGGTGGGAAGGGGAAATGGAAAGGAAGCTACATAAGTGTGTTCCCATGCTTAGAGTTCTTGTAACCAAGACAAGTGAAACAACTAAGTTATGGGTATTATGGTTGCCATTTCCTGGCTGAAATAAGCCATTTCTATATTCTCTTAGCAGCTTTGCTCTCTAGACCATTCAAAGCATGACTGCACAGGAAAGGAGGAGACATAGGAGTAACATAAGATTCTTTTCCTACCTCTTTTCAAGCCTCATATTGGAACCACTTGGTAATTCAGGCTAGGTAAATAAGTATTATTTGCCTCTGCAAAAATAATTTCAATAAATAATAATTGCTTTGCTAAAGGAGAATTAAAGTTGTCTGGCAGTTCATTTGCTTTCCAGGAAACAGTTAGAAGAATTCTTATTCTCTAAGTATCATCACATCTGTAATACCTCTCTCTGAGCTTACTGTACTGTAAGAAACTGTAATACAAATTTTCAGGGGCAAGCTTTAGCTGAATTAATTCATAATTGTAGTCTCCTTTGATGTTTTCACTTGGAAGATGTTCTTCACAGTGCAAGATGTTTACACTTAGTGTTCTAAAAAGCTAAAGTGATTCAAACATCAGCCACTGAAAATCAGCTATAGCAGACATCCTTAGTCCTACTATCCTAGGTGTAGTTAAGCTGACTGGACATATACAAGTGTGTGGGACCAGACAGAACCTTGCCAAGAGTGCCAAGGGAGCAAGTCAGTGCTATTGCACAGCTGCTATCACCTTTAGAAGTCATGGGCATCGGGGGAGGTTCTTCATAAATGGAAAAATGTAAATGCATCCATCTTCAAGAAGGACAAGAGAAGGATCCAGGGAACTGCAGGCCAGTCAGCCTTACCTGTATTCTTGGGAAGGTTGTAGGGCCGTTTCTAGGCCAACAATAAATTATGCCTGACCAACCATACTGCATTGTATAACAGGATACCTGGCTATGTGGATGAGAGGAGAGCAATGGATGCCATGTACTTTGACTTTAGCGAGGCTTTTGATTCAGTCTTTTATAGTATCCTTAGAGCTGAAGTGCTAAGAAATGAGTAAGAGGGTAGGTGGGTGGAAAATCAGCTGGAGTGCTGGGCTCAAGGGATTGTATCAGTGGTACAAGGCGAGCTGACAGCTGGTTGCCATCAGCATTCCTCAGTAATCATTGTTGTGGCCAGTTAACATGTAATGTCTTTTTAAACAGTCTGATGATGAGATAGAGTGCACTTTCAACAAATCTGCAAATGATTCCACATGAGTGATCCCAGGGGGAGAGTGTGGCTGTTGAAGGGTGGAGAAATGGGCTGAAGTGAACCTCGTGAAGTTCAGCAAATGCAAGTGCAAAGTCCTGCACTTTAGGTACTGGGTTCATTCAGACATAAGAAGATAAAGCAAAGGTGGAGTACCTTATTGTTATGTGTAAAAGGATGTAAAGAAGACAGAGGCAGACTGTTCTCAGAGGTGCACAAGTGAAAGGATAGGAAGCAATGGACACAAGCTGGAATATGAGAAACTCCAAGTAATGTAAGAGAAAAAAAAAAAAATCACCACAATAGTAAAAAAAAATGCTGGAAGACCTGGCCAGAAAGCTGGTGGAATCTCCTCTCTTAGAGATACTCAAAACCTGACTGTTCAAGTCCCTGAGCAACCTGATCTACGTTGTCCTGCCTTTGAGTAGAAGGCTGGATGAGGTTAACTCTGGAGTTTCCTTTCAGCCTATGTGATTTTATTTTCTTTCCCGTTTCTTTTGAATGATGATTTCTTTTGCCTTCACTGCATGTACTTCAGCCATTGAAGGTGAGTGAGAAGAGCTTCCAAAACTGTCATCTTGTTTAAGGCAAAATGTGTCTTAAATGACTGACAGGACTTTATATTCAAGCATTGACCTGATTCCTCAGAAGCACATCCTGCTCCACTGCTAAATTTTACAAGTCCTTCACCTTCAAGACACAGGATGTCATCTAACATACTCATCCTATGCATTATTGAGTTTATATATCAGAGAAACACTGCTGACTGATGCAGGATTGCTACAACTCAGTATCAAATTGTATCATTTAGAAGAATGATACATCTGCTTCCTTTACTCACACAACCAGACGTGGCAGGGAGATCAGTGATACTCTTATAGTGACCTCCTTACACCGCAATAACGCCAAGCTAGTACAACAAATGCTTCCAACAACGAAAAGAGCTAGACCAAATGCTAAGAACACAGTTAAATTTATTTGTATAATCCATGGCAGCCATCAAGACTTCTGCAGGGCAACAGATACAAAATTAAATTCATGTTGGTGTGTACTATTTTTCCCCCTTGTTTTGGGAGGTATAAGCTTTGCTGAGTTCAATAGTTCGGAAAACAAAAAAAAAACTAAACTGGGTAACATCAGTCAAACTTGACTTAAGACAGGCTTAATAAGCCTTTTCTAATCACTTTTTGAACAATCATGCCAATTTTTTTCAGATTCTGTTCTTTAGCAGTCGATTGCAAGTCCAGTTTTTATACCATTAATATTAGTGGTACAGGGCCAGGATGTAAAACGCTCTAATCTCTGATAAATAAAGCTTAGCCTGTAACTTGACTGTGAGCCTCTCTTCACCAGGCAACACGAAATCTGCTGTTTTATCAGAGCAAATTGTTCATTGCAGAGCACTAGAACACAGCAGTGTTGTTCTGCTACTACTTGTACAGTAAATTAGAATTTAAAAAATAGAACTTTCTTTTTTTAAAAAAGGAAAGTACTATGTAGTAGACTGTCTTTCCCTTTTAGGACACACCAGAAAAATAGGTGAACCTGAAATTAGAAGATAGAAAGAGAAGGGTAAGAGAGACTGTTTATTTGTATTATATAGAAGAATTACTAGATACAATTTCTTTGCATAGCCAGCAATTCATATGATTATCTCTGCCCTGAGGGCATAAACCACCAAACTTTTAAACAAATCTTACTGCTCTTCTGAGATTTGAGAATATGTTCCATTTCAAAACAGCCTTAAGCTACATTTGTCTCTGGACTGAATCCACCAATGTCATCAGTATTAGATCATGGATTAATTTGGCTCATGGTATTATGCTTGGAGTAATTACAATTGTGGGGTTTTGGTTTTTTGCCAGGATCAAACTTTGAAAGAAATTAATAGCACTGATGGTAGAAGAGAGTGACCGTGCTTTTACAAGTATGAAACATGACAGGAAGATTTGTAATGGTTTCCATTTTATTGAGGTTTTGGGGAACACAGATTATTGTCCCAAGTTGTGTAATAATTTTATAACTACAAGTAACTGAAAATATGTAAGAGTGGAGTGAGTCAAAAAGGTAGAAAGTATCATTATTATTCTTGAACAGAACTTTGCTCATGAGGCTTATACAAATATTTGGAAATTCATTAGTGCAATGAAGATACTTGCCAGTTGGGTTTCTGTGAGACTGGCACATTTGGTGCTGCACATCATGTAATCATGCCATGCAAAATACAGACTAGGATTCCAAGAAGTGTAATTATTGTTTATTTCTTTTTGGGTTTTGATGGTGATACAAGAACAGCTTGACAAGCTGGGGGGAGGCATTAGTTGATCTCACGGTCATGTCTAAGCTAGTCTGTACTAGTAACGGATCATCTGCAATCACTGCAGGATGCTAAAAACAAGAAACCTATTTATATGTGTATGCTGGTGTGATCCAGGTTTTCTATAACATTTAATGAGGGTGTATGAATAGCTTTATATGAAAAATCAATTTAGATTTAGGCTGGAAGTGGCTAGCTGTCAGAGTGCATAAAAATAGAAGAAGAAATAATCTTTAGACACCCATACTGCTTGATTCCAGGTCAAATCATCATTTTTGCTTATGAAGTTACAGGTTCATCAGCTGACTAAGCATGAACGAGGAAGAAATCAGAGGTTCCCAGAGTAGCTAGATCCTTTCACACCCATCACCAGCCTTTGAAGTTTAACAACAAAGCCTAACTCTAAGGACATAAGTATAGGACCATGTAAGGAAAAATCATTAAATAGTTAATCTTAGGCCTTATCTGGAAAGTACTTTATTTCTATGGAAACTGAGTACTTGGCTCAGAATGCTGGAGCATATCATAGGAACTCATTGTTAGAGTATTGGAGCAGAGGTATCCAGTGAGGTGTCAGCCAGACCAGCATTCTCTAGTTGTTCTGCTTGTCATTTCCACCCCCCCCACACACACACACCACACACACCCCGTTTTATGGTTAATCCTTTACCTCACTTTTTGTCCTTGTGTTTTACAGACTTGTATTGCCCCATTGTCATTGTCGTGGGGGTATTAAAACCAAAGGAAGCAGTGTATTCAGTGTATTCAGGGATCTCAGAGATATTCCCTGAGATAGTTGGGGCACTCTTCGTTCGCTAAAGTACAGAGGACCAGCGTGGGAATACTATCAAGTGCAGGCTTTTGGGAAGGAATTTTTCTGGCAGACAAAAAAAACTCATTTTATGAAACTAGTAACACTCTATAGCTCCTGCAAATCACTTAAACAGTGTGACCACCTAAGAGTTGACAGCTGCAAACAGAATACAGACAAAACCCCATATCACACTAGCATATCTGGGGGTGTCAGCTAGTCTATTTACATGAATAATAGAACAACACTAAAAATAACTAATGTGAATTATAGTATTATAACAAATAATACGTGTCTACTATCTCACCCATTCAAGGCACTGAACAAATAACCATATGTGAAGCAAGAAATGGGAGCAGAATTTGGAAAATATTAACTGGTAACCTACAGGAATGGTATGAGTACTTTAACTTATCATGTTACATTGTAGTGTATCAGCCAAAAAAAAAAAGAAAAAAATCCATTAAAAATCTGCCCAGCACCAGGGAATGGGCTGTTACTACAGCTGGCAAGAGCTACAGAGATTTCCATCTGTGGACTATTAATCAAAGCTGTGCCAACTTGAAAGACCAAAACCTGCTATCAGTCAGGTTGTCATCTTAAAAAAAAAAAAAAAAAAAAAAAAAAAAGAAAGTATCAGAAAACCCTCTTGTTGACAGCATCACTTCTTGAGAAGCCAAAGACAGTTTAATCTTATCATCTGAATAACATTCCTTCTTGTGCGAGTTACAATACATTGGTGGAAAAGTACACAGTTTAGTATTAGTGCATTCATTCCATTCTACTGAAAAACTGATCTAGTCTACATCTTCCATTAAACAATTGTCAGATCATCATCTTATCTGTCAGATCACCAGCTGATCATAGGCACTGCTGACTGTAGCTGAGTGTGAATTGGTTGCCTGGAAGTGAAATGTTTTGTTCACTGTGATAACTGAAGTAATCCCTACCCTCCTGAAGGCCTTCAGACTTTTGCCCTGTGGCTTCTAACCAGGCTTTGGTACCTCTCCACTTTTTCTGTTACCTGCCTCTTCTGCTTCTTATCAGCTCCTCCATTAAAGCTACAGCTAGTGCTTAAGCACATCCTTATCCTTAATGCTTTACAAATGTTTTGCTAAGTAAATTTATCTATTCCCTTAACCTGTTTTCCACCACAGAACTTGATGACAATGCAGGAGACTCCAGGTGAAAGCTGCTTTTATGCAAGCTTTCAGTTCACTGCCTGTGAGTCTCCTGGTCCCAGGAGTGCCAGCTGCTGGTTTGATTCAATCTGTGAAACTCAGAATTGAAGTACATGCAGGGATGTGAGTTTGAGGGGAAATGTAGTTACTGGATGTTTGTTCAGAGCTGTAATGTGAACGAGTAGATAAAAACAAACATACCACTTTCTTACGTTCTTGATCTGACTGCAAGTACTGCAGAAAACAGTGATAGGAAACAAAGGTTTCAGGAATAAAATCTATGTTAATTCCTTTGGTGAGAATCTTTATACTTCTAGGAAAAAAACAATGCTATGCTTTTATCTCAATAGATGTTGCTGAAAATAGCTCAAATTCCACATCCAGATACCACATGACTTGGCATTAAGCTTGTAGTTACAGAATTTTTTACAAGTAGGTCCCTTCTTGTATAATGTCTTAAACCAAAAGCCAAACTATCAACCTTAGACTTTTGAGTCTATGTAGGGCTTGTTTTCACAAAACAAGTTAAATGAGTCTAAAATTATTTTTAACTGTTTTCCAGAAAACTAAATTTAGCTTTTAAAACCATCTTCATTAAAAAACATAGGTAAAATATTTTTGCTTTGAGATCTGGGTTCACTGAACTCTCCCAAAGTCCTAACAAATGCATGAGCCAAAAAAACCCATGAAACAACTGTTCACACAAACTCCTGAGAACTAAGTCAGCTGATTCTGGCAGAGCACAAATGTTTTTAAACTAATTTCAGATTCTTTTATGAAGATAATCCAAGCAGTACCAACTAGCTCATTCCACAAGCATCTTTTCTGCTTCTCCCAGGGCAAAATGATAACATAGGAGTCAAAGACTTGCAGTGTCACAGAGTCACAACCTAGGTTTTCTGTAGTGTAGCAACAGTTCTGTAGGAAAGCAAATATAAATATTTCCATATTTGTAATATGGAAAACAATGATGGAAAATAACAGAAATCATAATCTTTTTTAATTAACCACAGTATATTTAGAGAAGGCTGGAATGCCCTGTCTCTAATGTAAATGTACAGTACCCCATTTAACATACTTCTTTTATTTATTCTGTCCTAGTAATCAGCTGCTGCCTTTGAAAGGGTAACAAAATTAGTTTTTATTCCTACACACAAACATGCACATACAATGTAATGTATTGTGACTGATTTACTTTTTTTATAGAAGCTAAAAAAGGAGAAATACACAAGAGCACCCTTGTTTGAATAAATACTGGGCTGTCTGTATGGAATAACAATTATATGCTGAAGCTAGAGCAGATGTATGGGTGTGAATCACATAAGGGTAGGTTGGGGAATTATAAGCAGCCAAACAGACCTAGGAATCAATCAGCAGTGGAAATTTTTGTGTGGTCAAACAGCAGATTTTTCTAACTATTATGGGGCAAGATGGGGAAAGTAATTTTCAGCCCACGTTTTGCTGCAAGTCTACTGTGGAAGTTCCCAAAGTGTAGGACATGAATTTGTGGTACAGAAATGTGAAATGAAGTGAGAGCTGGCACCGCCATTGGCAGCCACCATTAGGACTGCTGAAGAAAATTTTGCAGACTCCTTATTTAGTACTCTGCAAGAACAACTCTGTAGTTAAGACTGAGGATGTGAATGCTTTTTTTTTTTTTTTTTTTTTTTTTTTCTGGTTTTGCCATACACTCTGACCTAGGTCAGATTTGGACTGATTTGCACCACCGCTGGGTATACAACTGTTACTGTAGTTAGTAGGAGTCAATAAAAGTCACCTTCTTTGAAGGATGAGGTCAGCTGCTGTGTTACAAATCATGCAATATAATGGTATGTCTTCATTGACTCTTGTGACATTCCTTTGATACTTTCATATACAGAGCAGCCTCAAAGCACTGTTTAAAACACGTTTGCCTACTTTTCATCATTTCTGCATTATCATACAAAAGATTTCATCCAATGAGGTCATTCAATGTCTTTCCCAGTAGTGTGTTTATTACCCACTTACTTATAAAACAGCTTTACCTGAACCATCAACATAGGCACACTCCCAAAGAGAGTTAACCTGGAAAAGCCATGCTGCAAGTTTTGCCTTCTACCAAGTCCTTTCTTGTCTCCCATGTATTTTGCATTTCACTTGGTGTCACATATCTTGCATTAACTGTTGGAAATAAACAAAGTAATCTGTAGGCTGGGGGTTCTAAAGCACCCTCCAAAACCTGCCAGAAGCATCTTCCATCAACTTCAAGTAGTACGCAAATGGGCTTGTTAACTTCTTTCTTTGTTGTCAACCTAAAATACACCATGGCCTAGGAGGACTGAGAAGAACAGGCAGTTACTGATTACACAACATTACCATTTGACAATGGGGTGAAGTTTATTTAGTGGGGTAGCCAGGGTTTTTTTGTCCACCTCCCTAAGATGTCTGCTGATTAAGAAACGTAAATTTAGCTAGATACTGTGTGGACAGTCTCAGCTGAGAGCTAAGACATAAAGTGGAAGGAACAGAACCAAAGTCATTGCTAGAGCACTGCAGGGAACGTCGCTGCTTTTGCTGCTCTCATATCTTCTCTGAGTGGAGAGATGACAGTAATGTCTGTCATTTCATCACGAATGTTTTAAATCTACCAAAGGTAAAGGTCCTATATTATACTCAATATAGGACTGAAGGAAGTTTCATCACTATGATGCTCGCTACAGAAATTCCATGTGCATTAGCTGCTTCCCAAAAGACATGTAGCTGATCCTGGCAGTTAGGTATTTTCTAGTCCCTGAATTAAAATAATTCAAAATAATTTGGAAAATATGTGATAGTCCAGATTTTTTAACAACTTGTAAAAAGAAATATGAGTATTTTGCAATAACCTTGGATATGGTTATGGAACCAGTGACAAAAAACTCAAGCCTTTATATTTCTAGTGATAACTGAAATGTGTCCAGACTTCTTTCCAGTCAGTCCAGTGGGTATTTGTACAATAATTTTAGCGAAAGTAGATTGGGCACTTAATTATTTTCCACAATCTTTATTAGGTAGACTTAAACACTATACAAAACTTAGTTGCTTGAAGAAAAGATGTTACATTAAAAGCAGAAAACAAACCTATTGATTTATAATTTTGCTTAAGATATTAGACGACTGAGGATTGCCTATCTAAATATGGCTGAAGTTTGGTTTTCGTTTTGGGGTTTTTTGCAGTTGCAAGAAGCCACCATCAGAGTACATACTACCCCCACCATCAGAATATATACTATCTCCTCTGTAGACCTTTTTTTTGCAGAAACTAGAGATCCTTTCTTCCAGAAGCCTGGGAAACTCATCTGGTAAATGTATACATATGGAAATAATTATGAAGCATCACAGTGGCACACTGTGGAGAAGATGTACGGTAGCTAAATCAATAGATGATACAAAGAGCATTAAGACAATTGAACAGTTGGGGACAGAGTTTTTAGTAGTGCCTGTTGCAATGGGTTGAGGGGTAGTGGTTTTAAACTAACACAGGGTAGA
Organism: Falco naumanni; assembly: GCF_017639655.2. NCBI lineage: Eukaryota > Metazoa > Chordata > Aves > Falconiformes > Falconidae > Falco > Falco naumanni. The sequence continues at coordinate 21,864,002 of NC_054058.1, forward strand.
TTCAGACTAGATACAAGGAAGAAATTTTTTGCAATGCAGGTGGTGAAACACTGGAACAGGTTGCCCAGAGAGGTGGTAAATGCCCCAACCCTGGAAACATTGAAAGTCAGGTTGGATGGGACACTGAGCAACCCCCTGGTCCAGTTGAAGATATTCCTGCTCATTGCAGGGGGGGTTGGATGAGATGACCTTTAAAGGTCTCTTCCAACCAAAACTATTCTATGATTCTATGGTTCTGTGATAAGAAGTTATAGTGGCTTCTATAGCACCATGGAATGCATTTTCAGTTTGTGTCCAGCTTTTTTTTCTTTTGTTAGAAGAAATGGAAGACACACAGCATCCCTATTTCAAATAATATTCAAATATTTTTTTTGCAAAGCTAGGTCACCTAGTGCCACTTCTCATTTAAGCAGATCTCTTAGCTTTTTATGCTGTTGTACTAATCATGTAATGCAGGGGTCCTCAAACTACGGCCCCCCCAGGGTCCTCAATCCGGCCCCTGGTATTTACAGAACCCCCCCACCCCCCACCCACCCCCCCGGGGGGTAGGGGGAAAAACCAAGCAGCCGCAGATGACTGCCTGCCACTTCATCCGCGCGACGACCCCCTGGTTAAAAAGTTTGAGGACCCCTGATGTAATGCAACCACAGCAGTGATATCTGAGATGACTATCTATCCTATTTTACAGTCAATATCAGCCAAATAGGAGTGTCACTCCCAGAGGACAGAGGATTTTCACCTCTCTTGAGTTAGTTTTACACATACAAGAACCTCTCACATTTGGGGTCTAAAACATGAGAGCCTGCAAAACTAGCCTGGCATGTCTTCTCACTGCTGAAGAAGTATGTATTTATTAATGGAAATTATGAGCTTCAGAGACCACCATTAATTTCATGAAAACAATAGGACTGTCAGGATAACAATGTATAGTGGAAGCCTCCCCATTTATCACATTATTTCATCCTCCTTTTTTAGACAAAAATCATTGTTGAGAAATAGTATAGCTTGCAAATATTCCTGCTGCTGGATTAACTGCATATTATTAGTAAGATACAGAGAGGCTAGCGATGATGCAAAGAAAGGACAAGACTTTCTCGTGGCACTGGATAGAAACTGTGTGTGAATAGTGAGTCTTTAGATAGCATGTCTGACAATGCAGAAAACCTGTTTACATCCTGAAGTGGAATAGGAAAAATGTACAATTTGGCCACTCAGTATGACTCGGGAGTCAGTCATTCCCTGTCAAAAGCATTGTGAGATCAGTAAGGAGCAGGAAGTTCTTTTCTGCCAAGTTGTCCTGGATGAAAATCCTGCTTCAGTAGATATATGATACCACTTGGGAAAATGGAGCGATACCAACCATACTTCAGGTATAATTGTTTGGATATATAGTTTTCCACAGAAGAATTCAGCATCAAAAATTCCACAGTATTAAATGCTTGAATGAGGAACCAGTTATTCAGATTAATAGTGTGCCATGTCAAAATAACAGTAGTTGCCTCCTAGAGCTGACCTACATAGTTAAAATACATTTTCTTCCTTCCATCCAGATGTTAATGTGATCAGAAACATCAGCCTATTCACTAGCTCATAAGCAGCGTGGCAAAAACTCATCCTTAAACTTCATCCCATCTCCCTGTATCCTGTCAGAACTTACTACAGTAGCCCATCAGTTACAGAGGTTTTCCGAAGGTGAAGACAACACTGGAGGCTTCTACTGCTGAACAATGCAGCTACCTAATTTTCAGGGGGATTAAGAGCTGCAGCTATTCTATGTTGTTCCCCTGCACTGATCTTTGTTAGCTTCAGGTCTACTCTGGCTGCCAATTTGAGGGTCAGATCCTAATCTTCAAAGCCATCACTGAGTTTTAATCTATTCATATTGGCAGGGCATTGCTATGTGCACTACAGCTACAGAGCCGCATCCTTCTCAGAAAAGCAGCTCAGAGAGTCCAGGATAAAGTACACTAAGGCTGAAGACAGATAGTTTTGGCAGAGGGTCTTCACCACTGAGTAGTCTCCTCAAGAAAGTAACATATTTGGCAGTCCTGAGCCATAAATCCACTCCTCATATCCTTTCCCAAGTTACCTGTCTTCCCTGTAGAATGTTCCCCTCATTTTTACGGTACAAAATAATTTCTTTTATATCAGAAATGTGGAACTGTAAACTAAGATCACTGAGATTTATTTACAATCTAGAATGGACAAATCTACAGTCACTGAAAAGTTCTTGCACACACAAAAAAAACCCAAAACTATGCTGCTCATTTTGGGATCCATATGACAGATATCCCGGACCCTGACGTTGGAGTTTGCTGTTTGAAAAGAAATGCTGCTGGTTCCCAGAATTAAGCAATTTTAGATACACCTGCAGACCTTTCTTGCAAAAGACTTTTTTCCACTAGAACTGAGTTGATTCAAATTATAAAGTAAATCTTTCCTATATAGAAAGAGATTTGTGTTAGTTATTCAACTCCCTTCAGAAATAGCCTCTTCTGCCTTTCCATGTACCCTGATGGAGATAATCCCCTGCAGCTGCTGATTCATGCTGAGATTGCTCAAGCAATGGTTTGATGCAAGATTTACATTTGCAATAGAGTGCCTACCATTGTGTGAAGGGATTCTTGCAGAAAACTAGATTTATCTCTCCTTTATAAGCAATCAGCTGTGTCCCAGGTGGTGAAGCAATGCTAGGAATGGGGTACCAGCTTGAAGATCACCTGATCTATATGGGAGCCCACAATTTGCTCCATTTCTTTAGTGAGCAGGAGGAAAAAAGAGGGAAATGCTAAGCAAAAACAACCAACCCCACAGCTCTTGTTGCATTTATTTTGCATTTATTTTTCTGCCTTGTAGTAGGCCAACAAGAGAACTCTGCCTGTTGATACTTGTATGGTTGAGAAAGCAAAGACTGCCTTCTGTTTCCAATGGTGCTCGCTTTCATACCCACCCTCCTATTTGGCTAGCAACAGTGAAATAACACTACTGATCGTTGCAGCTTCATTTTCAAACAGTATTTCATGGTTTTCGTTAATACTTCGGATCCTGAAGAAAATCAGACTTCACTTTTGTAAAGTTACTAGGTCTCAGGGAAAAAAGACCAACAACTGTGAACCCAAGTGCACCTTAAGGGTTCAAAGTTACATGGAAACTAAAAATATCTTAATTTCATATTTCACAGCTGGACTGCATAATTTGTGTTGTTTACAACTAACAATTTTGCCAAAGATTCTGTTCTAGATATCATTTTTTTCTGAGATAACATTTTATAATTCAAATATAGAATGGTCTACCCTCAAAGGCGTTTCAAAGATTCCAGTTTTGTGATTCACTTGTGAAGGGAGTTATTTTCAGTCTTTCCCATGATCTCAGTGTCATGGGACTTTTATTCTCTGGGAGCCATGATGACACACATAACATTAACAATAATAAATGTGTTATCTATTCTGAATTTATGATAAGAAAGAAACTCACAACTTCTGGCAATTTCTTTGTGGACAGCAGCTTTTGTTACCTGCTACCAGTACAAACCTGGCTGTCTTCAGTTTTGGAAGACTGCATAAACTCAAGTAGATGTCAGCAGAACTGCAGTTTATTTTCACCTTTTTCCTGTGTTTTCTGTGTAATCTGTCAAATCACATACTCTCTCTGCTTCATATAGCATCTGTAAAATGGGATTCTTTAGGTTTTCTTTATTTGACTATAAACATTTATAGTGGGACAGATTCTGTGCTCTGTGTCCTTGCAGCAGAACACTTAACAAAAGAAAATAATAGGAGTGAGAATGTATATTGAGTGTTTATTAGAAAGGGAGACTGATTTTTAAGCCTGTATCTGTATTCATTTATCTGCATATAATGAATAAAGTTACTAATAAAGTGATAAAACTTTCAGATGGTGTGGAGGCTTAGACAGTGTACAAATTCTTGATAATGCAGGACAGTTTGATTAGCATACTAGCTGGTAGTTTCTCAACACTTCAATGCGTATAGAAAGAAATCCCTATCCCTTCAACACATTTCCATCACTTCAGGCAAACTTTGTGTCCATTCTGTTTCTGTTTTGTGGTTAAACTAAGGACATCAGTTTCTTGGAACATCCCGTACTAAACTGATACAGTAAAACAAATAACATTTGCACAGAACTGTGAAGGCAATACCAGTATGCCTAGAATTGTCTGTCCTGTACCTCCTCCACTCTGGGCTTGGTGAGCTTGTTCCTGCTGCGGGAAGAAGGTACTCCAGTGAAGCATGTTGTGTGTGCCAAGGCATCAGAGAGTGCTGCAAGGTCACCTTGAACCTCCAGCTTCTTACTTTGCAACTAAAAATACTGCTCTTGTGTACAAGCTTCTGTTTCAATGTTATCTTTTTCGAATTTGATATCAAATGCCTGTTCCACATAGGACACACATTGTGTTTGGGAACCACCAGCTTGTGCTACATTGGGTTAAAGTTCTTACTGTGTCTCATGAATGGCTGTCCTGTGTTGAAAGAGGAACAACTAGGAAAGTGTGGCCATATATATTGATATTTGTACTGTGTTTTGGCAAAGGATGTTACAAATTCATAGTAGAATTTAGCCCAGAAATTTTCATAGCAAGTACCTGAAATATAGACACTAGACCAGACAGGAATTTTACATATGGTCTTTTCATTTATTTTTATAGCAGGAATGAATATGTAAGGGATGTGTGTTACCCGTCTTTCTGTTTCCTACAATGGCATGGGGCAGGTAATTGCTGTCTCTTTCATTAAGTTCTGAGTCTAGTTAAATAATATTTGTAAGGCACTGTAAGGTATTACATAAGAACAAAATAGGATTTTTTATTATTCTTATTTTTTAATCTAAGTTTGTTGTAAATCAATGGGTTTTGTCTGCCCAAGAGAACACAGCCATACCTTACCTATGTAAGCTATTTTTGTTACTTTGAAATATTTGTTCTTGTTTCAAAACGTGTCCAAATGAAGTTTTAATATTCTTGATGGGATCCTTATTTCTCCAGAAACTTTTTAGACTTTGAACTATTCAATTTAAATAATGTGGTCTAACATACCTCTAGATTGGATTTATGATTTTATTTTGGAGATTGTTCTGCTTCACACTCAACACGGTCCAGGATAATAAAACCTGTTGCAAAAATGTGTGAAGATTCTAACATTGGTAAGGACATATGTATATGCTTGTACATTTATTTCAAGAAGGGTCTGTTTCAAATCCTTGCAAAGTAAGAGAAAAGTCATTCTAACTTGTTTTGGTTTTGTTTTCAGTCTCACAGAAACAGGATGCAAAACTTGTATCATCTTTCAGGCGTATGTTGCCTTCCTGCCAAAAGTCAGCTCTGTAAGCTAACTTCATATTTTTCACATGGCTGTTCTGTGCTTCAGCTATTTCTCTGGTGTATTAAAAACAAATAGGCTCTTCTTCAACGTAAAATATTCATGTCTTCCCTTTATTTCTCTGCCTCCTTTTTAACCCTTAGAACTGTTTAAACCTAGGAAGATGCCCCCGCCCCCTTACCCCATCCTGTCCTTAAGCTGCCCGTTCTCCAGCTGCTGAACTTCTGCACTTAAGACCTGAAGGTCTGTCTTGGGGACACAAGGGTTAGGCCGTACTAAGTTGATAAGGAGAAACTATTATGGATCCCGAAGTGGCAATGACTAAGGTCAAGGATGCATAAATATTTGTTCCTCTGAACAGCCGTGTGATTCCAGAATTGGGTGGAAGACTGTTGTAGGAAAGTGCTGGGTTTGTTTTGTTCTGGACCTATAGTGGCTTTTCTGTCCTTTTGAAACTACAGTAGGCTTTTTTTCTGTCTTAGGTGTACAAATATTGAACATACATTAAGAGGTTTTCAAAATTAACTGCGAAATTGCAATGTACCAGACAATTGCAAAACACAAAGGTTCTGAACTCACTAGTTAAGTCTTTACTGTTTTGCCTACTTCTTCCTCAGTGCAGTGAGGGTTATGGTCTGGGCTGTGGTCTTGAGTGAGCTTGGTTTTAAGTTTTCATGTCTTTGAGAAATGTATCTAGCGGGCAATGCCTATATACTGGCACCCACTGGTAGCTAATAAGAATGTCTCTCCTATCCATATAAAGTTCCATAAAGAACCAACTAGGACAAGCACTATCACTGAAAAATGCCCATCATTTTTAAAATAGAAAACTAAATCTTGACTTGTCAGTGCATAATACTAGTGTCTGTGTTTCTTGCTTCTGTATCATATTACCAGGGCTCCCTGCTGCACAGGGTAGTGTGTCAGCAGTCAGGAAAACTTTTTGGCACTGAAAGGACTTTGCTGTGGAGGTGCTGCTCTCCCTCCAAGTCCCTTGTTTAAAGATGCCCAAAAGGCACTTAAGGGGGCCGGAAGAGAAATGTCCCTGTCCAGAAGCTGTAATGCTATTGTAAATGGATATGACAGGCAACGTCACAAGCCTCAGTATAGTAACCATACAAGCGACTATACAGTAGCTATATAGTATTGGAAGTGAAGAAAGTAACCTTGAAAAATACAAATGAGATGAGCTTCTGTATATGAGAGTATCCTCTGGGCTGCTCGATGTCCAAATTCCTCTGCATTGCACTGTTGTGTGCTTTTAATGCCCCAGAAGTACAGACGATATTTCAGCTTAGAAGCTCGATACTTTCTGGCTTTATAACTCTGAAAGCTAAATGAATTATTTTCTGGTTCATATCTATAACTTAATGACAAACTTCCTCTTGTAATAAATGCAGCTGTGACAACATGGGCCTGGAATCCACGGGATGCTAAAACAACCTTTGCACAAATGAAGTGTTGGCTGTTGGTAGAAAGAAGGAGGTATCTGTGGATCTTCATATGAGTCCAAAAGATGACTCAGTGGTAGAAAAGGCAGTTCTAAATTACCCCCTGTCATGACCTATAAAAACATACCCGACAGCCAACTTTTTCTGTTTCCAAATATCAATGCAGGACTCCAAAAAAACCAAACCAAACCAAATGCAAACCCAAGAATGAGCCCTAACAAGGTGAAATAAAGCATACTAAAATGTAGGCAACTTAATGAGAAATCAAGTGCAATTTCTTTGGCATATTCCCACAATTTAAGTTAATGCAAACAGCAATACTGTAAGTAGTTAGCTGTTAAGAGTTTATGGCTCTCCTCCTGGGACCCAGGAGGAGACCCGCACCTCATTTTTATTACTATATGGTCAAAACTGCCTACAAGTGAGAAATAATTTCAAATGCAGGTCATTAAAAATCACATTCCTCTAGCATAAAATAATAAATCCTCTGAAGAGAAAGGTCTACTGCAATAACTAAAGATTTAATATCCTTAAATATCTTAAGGATAGAAATTGATGACTAGAACAAGGATAAGGTCAATATAACATTGTAAACTCAATGAAATAGTGAGGATGAAAGACATAGCAAATCACTTGCTGACAAATGATGATGAGGAACTGTGAACTATTTATTTCCAATGTATTGTGAGATCCACAGTCAAAACCTTCAATCTTGCCTTCAATTAATTGAGTTCTGTCTCACTTAACTCCAATCTTTAGCTTGTAAAGTTTTGTTTAACAGCAGCAATGAAATCTTCCTAATATGAAAATAACACTTTATGAAAAGATTTTGAGAAAAGGAAAGCCTTCTTGTGGAAGAGCAGGTCTACTACTAAAGCAACCTTCATTTTATTACTGCTGTTACTCAGAAAAATTAAGTTTTCACTAGGATAAACATGCCTTGAACAATGCGCTGTTCCTGTGTTGGGCAGCAAAAGAATTTTATTCATTCCCAGAGAATCAAGTTCATTCTAAACTATGCAATTAATTCCTTCATATTCCATAAAGAAAGAGACAGTAACACTACCATGCCTCCACACAGCAGTCCTGCGTTACAATTACGCAGTCTGGCAACAAACCCTAACTTGTCCAACATAAACCTTTTACGTTGAACGAGGATGTACGGTAAGCCAGTTTTCATAGCCAGCAGACTTCAGAAAGCTGGTGATTTGAAAAAGAAAAGAGATTTGGGAGTTATTTTTTAATTCCAAAACAAAGTTTGAGTCATAAAGGTGTTGGGATGTGAGGAGGGAGAAGTCTGGTGGGAATGGTCAGGGAGAAGACTCCTCAAACCAGTGTTGGTGGTCTTAAAAAGCAGCTTATGGATGAGGGAAAGAAAGGTTGGACATGGAAGTGTATTCACCATATTTGCATTTTACATCAATATGTTAACTATGTCTTGGATGTGTATTTTAAATAAAGGGGATAGAAGAGCTGGAAGGGTTACAGTTAAATGGACAAACAGTCAGTGAAACCCAAGTCCAAAACAGCTTACGTTGATTTAATTGGTTTAGCTCCCAAAGTTTTCTATGAACTGGTTTCTTATGCTGCTGCGTTCTCTATTAGGATTATAAGGTTACTATATTAATTATAGACCATATAAGCAATAATCATAATGTATTATTAACAAGAATACACCATGTATTTTCTTTTTCTTGTTATTTTCCTTTTACTTACTCCCAGATTTTGTAGACATTACCGTATTATTACTGTTATTATTTTGTAGAACAGAAATGCTTGAGAGCACTCAAACCAGGATTATGCAGCAGCTAGACTGAAGCAATGGAGACACAGTGACCCCCCTCCAGGTTGCTTAAAATCAAATGCAAAATGCAAAACAACAGCTGAATTTAACATACACATGCTTGAAAAATACAACTACACATGAAATAGCTCTAGGGTTGTAGAGCTGGGGACGAAGCTTGGGACTGACTGGGTCAGGGAGCAGCTTTGCTGTAAAGGACTTGGGGGTTCTGGTAGACAGCCAGGTCTGAGCATGCATCGGCAGCATGCCCCAGGGAAGTGGAGCCTGAGCTCATATTAGGCAGTAGTAACAGGAAGGTAGCTGCAGATCACAACCAGTGATTCTGCTTGTCCAGTAGTGCTTGTGAAGCCCGTGTCTGGTTTTGGTCCCCAGAATACAAAAGCAATATGCACAAACTGAAATGAGTCTAGTGAAAAGTCATTAAGATGATTTATTTGGGTGATACGATGTACAAAAAGACTCTGAGAAAGCTGGGTTTCTTCAGCCTTAAGAAGAGGAAGTTTAGGGGAGATCTTACTGCTGTCTGTAACTACCTAACAAAAGCGTGCAGAGGAGACAGGGTCAGACATGGCTCAGAGGTGCACAAGGGGAGGATGAGCAGTGATGGGCACAGGTTGGAACATGGGAAATTCCAAGTGGGTGAAAGAAAAAAAAATCACCATGAAGCTGGTCAGCATAGGAACACAAACACAGATAGGCTGTGAAATTTTCATTTCTTGGAGATACTCAAAACTCAACCGTACAAGTCCCCGGGCAACCTGAGCTAACTTGGAAGTTAGCCTTGCTTTGAGCAGCAGGTTATACTACATGACCTCTAGAGGTCCCTTACAAACTGAATTATTATCTGAATCTGTAATTTTCTGGTTCTCATTTATATTAAAGCCTCTTTTACCCCAATTTTTGCAGTTTTACAGGGCTTTCAAAATAAGTGTAAATAAAAATATCCACATACGTAAATGAAATGGTTAAACTACAGTCCCGTAGCAGAGTACACGAGAATCAAGCCCATCAAATTTCAGATTTTGCCATGAGTGGCCATCAGCTAGAGTCACGGCACTGGGCAAACCGCTGTCTGGAGAAAACAGCTGACAGTCTGAACTGTAGAAGTTCGTAACTGCTTGAAATGGGAAAATCCACTAAGTCCAATGCTGGAGTATATGCCAGTGCTGGTGGGTCAGAGTCCAACGAGAGTTAACCCCATATTGAGAAGATTCACTCATAAACACAAAACTTTATTTAAAACTTCCCTCTTTCTTGGCCAGTATGTCCCCAAGGGAACTACACAGGGAGTTGCATGAAAAGTCCCGTGTCCCCATTAGGACAACCTGACCTATTGTGCGTGTTCAGCTGCGAGTGAATGGAGAGTGCTGACGAGACTGGGTAACATAACACGTCTGTCTTCTCTCCACTAAAGAAATAAGCTATCAAACTGTCTCTGCCTGCTCTTCCTGGGAGAAGCACGGTGAATGAAACACATGAGAATTTTTCATTTACCACTAAGCTTTTGGATTCCTTCAAAACTGCTCTAGCATCTACCTCATAAATGAGGAAAATTAATTGAAAATTGCTCTCAGCACACAGAGCCTGACACTGGGGGAGTATTGTCTCTCCGTGCTATAGTGATTTGATTGGGGCTGCTGTCAGATGTTATATATGTTATGTTCAACTCAGCACTGAAAAACAGTCTCTGCCATTTGCCCTGTTCTCACAGACGAGGAAGCTCAATCCATTGTTCCTGATTTGTTTTCAGTTGTTTCAGTCTTCATGCTGATAATTTAACAGTCTATAACTTCAATGAGGATAACAAGAATATCTCTTTGGAATAATGCAGAGCAAAGGCACATGAAAGGATAATTAATTCTAGTTTCATAGTACTGGGTGCATCCTGATTTATCTGTTGCACCAGTCATTTACTCTGTAAAGTTCCGTAGTAATTTTGCAGTTTGTATGGGCCTGCTCCAATGTCCCATAAATTGAAAACATCCTCTTGACTTCAGCGGGCTTTGGATTCAGTTTTATCACAATTCACATCTTAGGATCTCAGAGTGTTTTGTAATTACACCTGAATAAATCTTCACCATGTGTCACCCTCCTCCGTGTAGCAATTCACTTTCTCCAGAGGGCAGGGTAGAATTTGGAGGCAGAGAACAAGAGGGAAATGCGAAGTGGCCATAACACCTCGCTGAGGGAGAGCAGCCTGTCTGGCGGGGGCATGTGCGAAACTGGAGCCTGCCTACTCACACCCCCTTGTGAGGGACCTGCACTTTCTTTTAGGACTATAAAACACTGTGTTGATTTAAAAAGAAAAAAAAATCTGAGCTATGCTTATTCTTACCTTTATTCCATTTGGGTATGGTGTGCATGTAATACACCTTAGAAAGAGAGCTTCTTTTTTAATGCAGATACAGCAACATTTTGAAGTATCACGGATACTCTATTTTGAGGGAACATTAGGAGCAGTGTTACAACAAAATTATTACCATTTCCTGCAGCTTGTACAATGTGTGAATATGCCTGAAAAGAGGGAGCAAAATAATTTGTACAGCTGTTATGAAAACTAGTTAGGAATAAGTTTCAGTTTGCAATAACGACAAAAAGGAAAGGACCAGAAGTTTAAAGAAATAAGAACGTTTAAGCATTTTTATTTTCAAAAGAGATTTGGGGTCTTAGGGTGGAAATCCCATTGACTATCTCATTTGTGTTGGCTTTGCTTTTGTTTTCAGACTGAGAAGGAGGGATGTTCCAGACATCCAAGGTTCACTTTCCTCAATTGCATCAAAAAAACATACACCCTCCAAGTCTTAAATGCATGGAAACACAGTCATAAGCCTGTCATGTTTTTTCAGATCCCACAAATCCACAAATACTTTGTGAGTTACAGATCCTTGAAATAGGTTTCTGTTATACCAGGTAGGCTGGCGATGCCTTGTTGTACATACATTTCTGGCATGTATCATAGTCTTGTGGTTGTGAATCTGAAAGTTCATACAGTCCCCCCAGGGAGTTTCCAAGATTATCTATTCAGTTATTTCCAGTAGCTGTTTGTTTGTTTATTTTAATTTGGGATTAACTCAATTCCTTCCCTTCCCATTTTTCTTATAGTTCAGAATGATCTGTATCATAAGTGTGTTCCCAATCCTTAGTTTGTTCATTCTAGGGGTTAAGTCATCCGTGTCACGTTTTAAGAGTTTCAGTCCTTCTCAGTTTTTTCTTTTGTCTCCATACAGCTGCACCAGCCACAAGCATCGCCTGATTGAGACCATTCAAGCCCCCTTTTTTAAATTCAACAGCAGTCCGGGTGCCTCTGCCCTTTGGAGTGGTGAATTCTGCTGGCTGACACCACTCCAGAGGAAGAAGAAATTCTTCTCTTGGCCAAGTACTTGCTTATTCTTTTTAACACAGGCTTGTGTAAAGAGGAAGGACTGACATTATTTTTGTTATTATTTTGCCTGATTTGGCAGGATAAAGAGACTTTTCTCAGTACAGAGCCCTGGCCGTGCTAGGCTGTATACATATATATGTGAGGACAAATCCCAGCCTTGAAAATCTCACCCTTTTAGAAACTGAAACCACAGAAGAAAATGTTGCTATAAACAAACAGGGTGATTATCATTGTGTGTAAGCTGGATTTCTTCCTTCAGTTCATTGAAAAGCAGCTCTGCGAAGGGTCGGGAGGGAAGGCAGTGCAGGTTTCTTCCGCTTTCAGTGGTGGTCGGGTACAGAGGCAGGGACAGGCCATGCTGCAGCATGGGAGCCTTTCTGCTGATGTGCCTGTCACCTGCAGCCTGACATGATGGCTTTTCCCCATCCTGTACCCCTTCCCCTCATCATCCCCTTGTGTCTCTCCTATAGGGTCACGGAGGGAGGGATCATCCCCAGTGCTGCCTGGCTGCGTAGCGGGATGGGGTGAAGTCACCTCTGCAAGTCTCACATTCATGGTGTGCCTGTGATGGGTGTATCAAGGTCGGGTTCTGTCAGTCTTGAAGATCACACCTCTGTTTTTTGGACCCCTGGCACCAGAGGGGTCAAATGCCTGGCATCTTACTGTCACTAGAAAGGACAAAAATGCTTTTGACCCATCACTGTGTCAGTGGGTGATGATGAGTGCACTTATAAAGGAGTGGGAAAAGTGATGGGGCATCACAATAAAGATGAAAGGAAGAAAGGGGGAGAAGGGGAGCACTGGTAGAGAGGGTTTTACATGCAAAGCCTTGTTGTCACTCAAGGGGTAACACACAAGCCAAGACATTTTTAGTCTAATTAAAATCATAACATGCTAACTAATATACACCACACAGTTAATTAGTAGTAGTACAGTTACAGTGCACAAATATTCAGTCCAAATTATCTAATTAATATAAAATAAGTCCTATTAATAAAATGATTAAAAATTGTTATACAGGGAAACCAGACTGGCACACCCACCCCTCATCCTGCTGTGCCACTTTCTTTCCACTGCCTCTGTGTGTCCTGGGAGCAATGGCATGAGTCTTCCCTACAAACAAAGCAAGTAGCGGGTTTGCAGCAAGGCACCAGTGTCCTGTGTGCCATGGCCCTGGCAGCACCACCAGCCCTGCCCAGCTTACAGCCCAGCACCCCATGTCAGCCCCCCGGGGCCATTGGTCTCTGCCCCAGAGGTGCCAGAGCAGGACTGGTCTCCAGCTCCCCACAGCCCTGCCCGGCCTGGCCATGGGTTCCTGGAACCAGGCCCACACACGGGCCTATATCCTGACCCATCTCCATCCTCATAGCCCTTGCTGGCCACCCTGGGGCCGTGTCTGACCCCAGTTCGTTCACCGCAGGTAAATGGTTTATTGTGCTGAAGTTGCCAATATCATCCTGTGCCTGTAGTTCTCTGGGCTGCAACCTGCATCCCCACTTAGGAGGCTTCTGCTGTCCCACATCGTTATACTAGGGTTACAAATAATTCGTAATACACAGACTGTCAGCTTGTTACTGTTATCTGTATAAAAATTATTATGCCATATGGTTATACCATATGATTCTGCCATATGATTTTGCTCAGCTCTAGCGCTAAGCAAAAGTTAAGTAAATTAGGCAATAGCCACCTGGACATTAGGAAATTGCTCTTATGTCTAAACAAGCTAGAACACCATTCCCGTCTGGCCAAAACAAGTCCTGACAAAGTCTGACAAGTCCTGAGGTGTTGTCAGGTTAGTAGAAAGCCCATGGACTGTCTGTAACCATGCCTCCTGGGCAGGAGGCTACAGCTTGGTGTACAGGGCTGGGAGGAGGGAGGGACAATTCTGGCGGAGCTGAAGGAGAAGGAAGGTTTGGCAAACAGCCACCCACCTAGGCAAAACATCCCTTGCCTGGAGGTGCCCTGATGCCCAAGAGACATAGGGGTGGAGCATGCTGTGGGATCTTCTCTGTCCTGGTATTGTTCCTTCAGTTACAGCTGAAAAAAGCTGAACCAGCTGGTGGTAGGATGGCCACTACAGGGATGGTGCTCTCAGAGACCCCTCCACCATACAGGTCTGGTGAGAAGCAGTGACCTTCAGCTGGGAGTTTTGCCACTTGTTCAGTACTTCCCAAGATGTGCATCACACAGCTGGTGATGCACCCACCCTCTACCTCAGTGAGAGACAGGGTGCCAAACAGTGTGAACTTTCATAAGCCCTTGGGTTAAAACCCACATCTTTGCACTGTTTCTCCCTGGAATTACATGCATATGGTGGATGTCCTCTGAAATCTTGCAATCCCTCTTTACCAGACAGGATTATTTTGGAGTTCAAAAGGTCTTTCAGACCACTGGAAGGACATCTGTCAGTACTGTCTGACAACATGATAAAGCTTTGCTTATTTATTAAAAGGGGAATTATTTGTTTCTGAATACAGCTAGTGGTGCAAAATGGCATTTAGGTGAATCAATTTTAAATTAAAAATGCCTTACACGGTGGAGGAAGGAGAATGGCACACAAGGACAGCGACATGCAACTGTACAAGTTGCTTCTTAATTTGTAGGTATATATGCAGTATGTCCCATAGTGTTTGGGATATTTTGCTGAGTTAAGAGTGTGGAGTCACTGTCCTCAACTTCTTCAATTTATTTAAAGCTGTCTCAGAAGAAAAAACATCCTTTAGGAGGTTCATAGGTCTTTGAGGCAAGATCTTAAGCATAGGTGATGAAATCAGGAGTGATCTATGGGGTAAATGTATAAGGCAATTAAAATAGAATATCAACGCAGGCTTCCATAGTAAAGGTTCCAGAGCTGCTTTAAAAGTGTTCATTTACTGGCACATCACTTATATTCTGTTCTCTCCATATCTCACCTATTGCTTTGCAGTGACTTCTGTGGTGTGCACAGAGATTGGGCAAAATTCAGCCCGAGTAATTGAACCCTGCCTTTCTAAAGCATGTTTTTGGTTGTATTTATGTTCTCGCTTTGCCTTATACTATTGTGTAGTGTGCTAGTAAACTGTTAAGAAGCCATTACAGTCCATCCAATGAGCTTGGTGGAGTTAAATGATTTTTCTAGGCAGATTTTTATTCAATATGTGACAGTAGCCATTAGACTGCTTGCTCAGTGTTGGTCTGCATCAGAGGGCCTTCAACCATAGTTCTGTGCACTCCAGGAGGGCTGCGTAAGGTCTGCTGTGGTAGGTGGCTTCTTCTTGTGCCTGCATATCTAAGCAAAGAGTTGTGACCACCTCAGGATGAAATCCACCACTGGCTGACTAATGATCATAATAAAGGTAGGGTTTAATCTCCCTTTTAATTATTATTAGCCTTCCCTAACCATACTTGTTCTAAGCTCAGGGAAGGTCCTCTCTGATTTGGTAGGATGTGTGCTTGAAATGCTGATATGCCTTAAGGCAAAATCATAGCTTCAGGTAATGCAGCTGTATACTTGCCACATCTGTCATAGGCTTAAGTAATTATGAACTTGGACATTACATATGTTTATCTGAAAACTGTATGGAAATGAAACTATCTCATGGGCATCTTCCTTTGGAAAGAAGAAGCTTGTTGAGTCTAGTTGTGTTTGTGACTATATAGACAGACTTTCCATCACGCCATAACCTTCTCAGTTGTAACTCCCAGAACTGCACCTGTGACTCTGTGCGAAATCAGATTCAGAGACATTGTCCCATTTTTGTACAAGGCACTGTAACGGTCAGAGCATCACGCTGGGAGCTTGGGTTCCTGGGTCCCACCGTAGCCCTGCTTCCGTGGGCACTGGATGCAACTTCCTAGCGTGATGGAGCCTCTTCAGCTTTGCCATGTGGTGTGACCAGAAATAATGAGTCATGTACTTCACAAAAAACTCATGAGAGTCACCTAGAATGTGTTTGAAACTACACATGTACACACACAGAGAGAGTTATTTTATATGCATTTATTGCTATTTTAATTTCTGATCTCCTAGGGTCAGATGGTACAATATTTAAAATTCTATGATTTCAGGCTTTAATAAAAACACAACTTATCCAAGTTTCAGGATATAACTGTGAGGTTTTCCAGCGTTAGGTGAGCTTTGGCTGCTCCTTCTGTAAAATGAAGCTTGTCTCTCCAGTTACATTAATGGTAGTAGATAATTTTGAGGTCTGTGGCAAGAGCTATGTAACCAAAAATTGTCATCACCATTATTAATTACTTCCCTTGGCTAATGAAGTAATGATGCAATCAGACCTAAACAAGTATGTGCTGAAATGATGGGGATTTTTCCCCACTATGCAAATGCACAATTTCAGATGACCTACATGTTCTCTAAACAGGTCAGACAGCTCAACTGGGCCCCTCTGTGCTTAAAAACAGGAACTGGGACTACTGGTTTCAAAATAAAAATTTGGTACAATTAACAATAAAAATGCAGTTTACAAAGTAATCCTGGCCAATCTAGTGATTATAGTATTGTGGTAATGATATTTGACATAGATTTCTTAAAAGCTTGCTATAGTCTTGTGATGCACCGAATCCTCGCCATTTATTATTAGAAGAAAGCCTCTCCTGCTGGCATTTTTGCTAGGAAACATGAAATCTACAGCCCCCAAACCCCAATAAAAATGTCAGCATCTTTTTTATCAACACCTTGTGATTATTAAAGAAATGTTTTGATTTTAGATGCTTGACTCAAGAATTCTGAAGGCTTGGGATGGGCCATATGGTTAAGATTGTTTCCCTTCCTCCACCAAAGAAGTATAGTTCAAAATCCTAGAAGAAAAAAGAAAAGCCAGAAATTCTTATAATTTCTGGCAAAACAGATTAAAATATTTTTTCAGTTATGTATCTTTCTGCCTGCCTGCCCTCTTTCTTTTCTCATGAATATGAGATATAAGGAAAATGAAATATCTGAGGTTTAATGCTCTACCTCTCTCCCAATAAACATACAATGTAATAAAAAACATCTGTCGTGCTTTCCTATGAAGAACAGAGTGTAGATATAAAAAGATTGATTGTCTGTGTCTTATTTCATTTTTGTCTCCATAAGATAGGAATATGAAGGCATCACAGTGCTTAACAACATTTGAGTTTGCTTTGTAACCCGCAATTTATTTGCTTAAATTCAATTAGAGTCTCATCCATCAACCACAGTGTAGCTCCTGAGAGGGGACAGATCAAAATCTAGTAATCACGGATGTGCTGAGCTTTGCCCACATGATGTCAGTTGTTCCCGTATGGCTTTTCTTATATCTCAGGTTTCTTTCAGGACAGGGTCCTTGACTTCCAAATCCAAGTGTCAGCCAATCTCAGTGCAGAGACTGAATAATGAACAAAGTAAGGATTTGGGTCTGATTCCAAAATAAATGGCAACACTCCCTGTGGCTCCAGTGGGGAAAGGTTACTCTGTGTTACTTCACTAGCTGATTGTGACCCACATAGGATTGTGCAGAAAGAACTGCCAGATATTTCATTATGTCACAGAGCCCTTGACTTACTGGAAGGCTTTCTATCATCACACATTCAACTTTAACCCTAGCCATAAATTTACGTGGGTTGTAATTGATGCATTAGTAACTGGAGTGGCTGGATAGCGAATTTGTAAGTCATCAATGATGGCAGCTTTAGACTGAAGAGTTTTGGGCTCACGATAAACAGCTGGCTCATTTATCCTAGTCAACTTACTCAAACAATCTCCTTCAGGGACATAACAATAATTAGGAACAAAGAATAAGAATCCGATACCCCCTGGCAGCTAGGCTAAGGGTCAAATAGGGAAGATGTGTGTTTACTGATGCAAGATCCAAACTAAGCAAAACAGAGACCAGAACATCCAGGAGGTGTAACTCCATGTTCTCTGACATAGGAGTGCAGGCACAACAAGGAGCATTTTTTTAAGATGCCAAACTTCTCTACAGTACAGGGTAGTCCCTCATATAATTTGTACAAAGTGATTCATGATGGCTCTTTGAGGCACTCTTATCCATCACAGTCGCTGTGAGTCTCCGTGGAGTTCAGCACTGTGACCGCACTCTGACAAGACACCTTGTTCTCGCCTGATATATTCTCTGCTGTATCCTCGAGCTCTTCAGAAGAATCATTTCTTGGGTGGAAATGAGGCTTCTGGGAGTCCTTTCTGCTCTTTGGCTCTGTACCTGGGGTAAAGGGTATGGGTCAGCCAGGAGCAGTCCAGATGTTTTCCCTCTGGTTCAGAGCTGAGTCTGGCATTTGGTTTCTGTGAGGAGAAGGTTACAGACACGCAGGTTTCCTCCTTCCTTTTCACACTTAGATTGTGGGTAGCTCTCTGGTCTGCTTTACTTCCTTTGCCTGAACCAACCCTCCCTAGAAAGTTTATTAAAGAACATGCAAGTAGCTTCTGTAATTTTGTAATAATCAACTAAGCACAAGTTCTCCAATAAAGGCATCGACTAACTACTTCTTAATGTTCCAAAGCCTATGACAGGAAAGGAGGTCTTTTAAGTTTTTTTTTTTTTTTATATTCCATTTTTGGGCATAGGGGATGATGACACAAAACCAAACCCAAACACATTAGAGAGTTTGCCCAGTGCTAATTTTTGGATAGAAGACCCTAGGTTCCTAACTAATTTAGAAGTTTATGGAATGTCCACAACATTATTAGACCAAATCTGTCTCACCAGTTTTGAGGCCATTATGTTGTTCATAGCTTTACTCAAATAATGTATCTGAACTTAGAACAATTACATTCACTTAGTTTCTACTGAAAATGGTCTAAAAATATGTATATATTTATAGCATGAAGGATTTAAGCAGAATATTTTAAAACCAGACACACCCCAAAGAAGCTCCCAATCTATGTACAAATGACTTTGGGACTGGAAGAATCTCTATACTTATTCTTCAGATCCGCAGGCCTGCATTGTTTTCTAGATAGAACCGTGTTTAGCCTTTATGCAAAATGTTTTATGTAATTTTACCTAAGCAGCAAAAGAGTACTTCCCATATTTGGGATTTCTTTTTTCTTTTTCACAGCATAAAGAATGGAAGATAGCCAGTCTCTTTTGTTTCTCTCATTTTCTGTGGATTCCTCTGGATTAACCTCACATTTTTATGATCCTAAATGAGGAATAATTCTGCTGTTTCTCACTGTAGCTGCACGTGCCTTAAAATCACGAGAAGAATCAGGCTTGCTTTGTATATTTTTCTCCTGAAAACTCTATGGATACAGTAGTGTCTGTTTTCAATGAGAGTGGAAATTCCAGTATCAAGCAGTTAATCTTAAATCCCCAGGCTTGCTGTAGCCAATACTGGACAAATTGAACACTTGCTCATCTATTTTCAATGCATCCTCAACAACGGCTGAGCCCCATGAACCTGCAGGATGGTTCCCCGCACCATGCCTTCCATCCTGTGTACACCTGCAAAGGAGATTGCAACTGGCTCGGGCCACGGCGTTTGGCTGAATTCTGTGCAGGAGGGGGTGTGTGTGCCAGCAAACAGACTCTGCTGGGTCTGCCAGACAGTTGTGTAAGTCATTTGTTATGTGTAAGTCATTCTGCAGGTTCCCAGCACGGAAAGTATCTTTAGGTTATTCTACAACAGAAGGAAATTTTTGGGCATATTTTGTCTTTTCCCCAAACAGAAAAATAATGATGAAATCTCTTCTTCATCCCCTGTGTTAAAAAGTTCTGGTTTCCTATCTGCAGTGATATTAGCCTCATCATCATATCAAATAATCTTAAAAATGTCCATACCTACTGTACACATTCTGAAGAAAAGTTGATAAAGCACAGAAATAGAATTTATTCTTCCCCAAATCTTTGTCTCTCCCATTTATTCTTCCATTTGCCCTTTTCTCATCCTCGCGTCCCACTTTCTTTCCACATTCTCCTTTATTATCTCTGTTCCTTTTAAACAGTTGCTTCTAAAAGCAAACAAAAATATCAGCCCACCAGAGTCTCCTGCATTTCTCTTCTGTCCTTTGTGAAAGGGAACTGGAGCAGGGGGTGGGCTTGGGCTGCGATCCAGGAAAGGGGGAAGAGAGGCACTGTTCATCCCTGCCCAGAGCTGAGGCAGTCCCCAACCTTTTCTTTAGTAGCATCTGTCATATTCCTTTCCGCCTCTCATGGGGGAAGCATTTTTATGAATACGTTACTATTATTATTTACCTAGGGAGCCGGTGTATGGTGACTGGCATACCATACAAACTGGAAATGTCAGTTTAGATGTCGGTGTTCCTGTAAGCATTCATTCACACAAATGACCTAGGTGACCCCTCCATAATCTGACTCTTTAAGGTTTGAAGGTTTGTTGGAAACAAACTTCCCGTTAACAAGTGTGTGGTATCTGTGCATTTCATTGCTTGTTTAGGTACATCAAAGTGGACTCGGCGCTCCCCTCCCCCCATTATTTCACAAGATTTCTTTGTGCTTTCCTGTTTTGTGGCGGACCCTCTGGACCAGAAAAAGCAGCAGAGATGGAACCATTAGCAGAAGATGCGGCGTGACAAGAGGCTTTGTCAGCTCAGAGACAGGAAGGAACTGTTTTTCCTTTTCTCTGGTTTGTTTGTGGGGTTTTTTGGGTTTGGTTTGGTTTTGTTTTTTTTTTTAAGCAGAGTGAAGGTGAACTCCTAAGCAATCACGGAGTGAGGCCCCACCTCTCCCAGCCTGGTCTGTGTGCTCGCGTTACTCTCCTGCCCGGTTGAGGGGAGCCTGCAGTGAGGCTGATGCCTGCCCACTGCCTGCGGCCTCAGCTCCCAGCCTCCCGGCCAGCCTGGCGAAATCAGGCTGCACAGCTCAGACCTTGTTCTCCCGAAGATTTGCTGCAAAACAAGGGTGGGATAGCACCACCTGAGAAGAGATTCAGCAACTGAACCGCTGCAAACAGTAGCTGGGCAGTATCATCCCTTCTTCTTTATTACAAAGTGTTAGGGGAAATCTGTGTCCTTCCAGAGAAGCCGTCAGGGGCACGGCTCTGGCAGTGATGCCTCTGACTTCACCTGCCTCTGCAAACGAGTCACGGAGTGTTATAAAAAGCAAGGATCTGCCAAGTCCCATTTCTTGGAACTGAGTGGAAATTTCAGCAAGCAGCTGCTCTTTCATTAGTTTATACTTTTCCTCTGCGGGTTTCTCGAAGAGGGCCTGCAGTCACAGAAACTTGGTAGCATAAAGGACCTGTTGGTATGTTTGGGGAACTGTGGCTCAGTCCTGGAATGCCTTTGTGTTTGGTCTAGATCTGATTTTGATCTTTGTGAGGAATCCTGGTGAAGCCTGGAGGGAGACTTGGGAACATAATTAAGCAGGTTTGTAAAGTCTTTCAGGATTGGCAATGCAATCCTGTCAAAAATCGGGAAGGGAACCTCAAAGTCAGATGAGCTCACCTATGTACTACCTGAAGGGGGGTGAGGGGTGTGTGTCTTCTCATCTGTCCGATGCTGTTGAAAGACTGATGTTTTCTAGCTTTCCTCTGGAGTCACAAAAGACAAAAACTGATTTGAAAGTGAAAGCAGTGAAAACTGACATTCTCAGGGAACAGGGCGGTTTTAGGAGTGGAAGTGGCCCAATGCAGATATCTGACCGTTGCAACAGGACTTTGGCTACCTGTAAGCATGCCAGCAGTGTGTGTGCTTGGGGCTGTTCCCCTGTGCCCGAGTGAGAGCCACGTGTAAGTTGTCAGGGCCAGGAGGAATGCGGTGCCAGATGGAAACAACATAAACAGCTGGGAGATTTCAGCTGGGATTTCGAGTGAGGATGGGGGACTTTTGTTCTCGTAGCCCGCTCATTCCAAAGGTGGTTTAGATACATCTGCTTCTTCGGGGAATTTTGCTTTGGAGTCTTGGTAGGTTTTGTGTGTGACTTCCCCCCCCCCCCCCCTTTTTTTTTTTTTTCTTTTTTCTGATGAAGGCTTACGATCCCATTAAACAACTCCCCTATTTCAGCCCGGCTCCGGGGAGCTGCTCGCAGTACCTTTGCCTTTTGTGAGCGCCCTGTAAACCGCGCCAGGGAGCAGGCGGCGAGGCGGGGCGGCCCGGCAGCGCGCACAGCCCGCATGGCGCCGGGGGGCAACGGGGGCTCCGGGGCGCTCCCCGCTGTCCCGCCGCGGGCCCGCCCCGGCCGCGGGCTGGGGCTGGGGCGGCGGGGCCGGGGCTGGGGCTGGGGCCGGGGCGGGGCGGCGGGCCGGCAGAGGGAGCTGCGCTCCGCTCCGCCGCTGCTCCCGGTGACCGGCGCCCTGCCCGCGCCTCTCCGACACTTTGTTGGCGGCGCCGAGCGGCGACCCCGCGCCCGCCCTGCCCGGAGCCCGGCGGCGGCGGGGAGCCCCGGGGCCCCGCGCGGAGCCCTGCGGCCGCCGCCCCCCCCCCACCCCGGAGCTGCGCGGCGCGCCCGCGGCAGGAGGACGCCCGGGAAGGTAAGGGGCTGCCGGGCGGGGTTTCCCCCGGTCGCCGACCCCCCATTTTGTTCCGCGACCCTCAAAGCCGCCCGGGCAACCGCCCGGCTTGGTAACGTGGCGAGCTGCGGGGCACGAACCCCAGCCTCCCGGCGGGGCGGGCGCTGCCGCCGCCCTCCGCCCGGGCAGGGGCCGCTGGAAAACTCCCTGCCGGGCCCCCGGCTGCGCCCGGCGCTCCCGCGGCGGCCGGGGACGGCGCCCGCTGCCGCAGCCTTTCCCTGCGCCCCGGCTTTACACAGGGGCAGCTCGCCGTGCGTGCACGCCCGTGTGTGAGTGTAGGTGCACGTATCTTCTGCTCGCCCCCCCCGCGGTAAGGCGAGCCGCCGCCGCCACACCTGCTCGCACCGTGCCCGCCGGGCTCCCCACCGGCAGCGCGGCGCGGCCCCGGGGGCGGCCCGCTGAGCGTCCCTGCCGCTGCCCAGCGTCCCTGCCTGTGCCTTCGGCCGCATCCTCCTCCTCCTCCCCCCTCACCTTCTACCAGGTGACTTAGCTTGCTGTCCTTATTGTGGTTTTCCTTTCCCCGGTGGTGAAGCTAGCTTTTCCAATGGCTGTATTGCTGGGAGCTGGCAAAGGGCCGCTGTCAGGTGGGACAATCCTGTTGCGTGCCCGGGTTTTTTCGGTGCTCTGACCTGCTGTATTCCATCTCCTCGACTGCTCAGCCTTTTCCATCTACCTGCTAACTTTCCCAGGTGTTCTTCCTCTCTCTGCCCCCCTGCCCCCTCTCATCCCCATGACATGCGCTCCCTTCTGCATCACACCACTGGGTGAAGGATGACCTGGGCACACGGTGGAAAAGAGGTTTGTGGTATTTTGCAGCATGATCTAAGGTGCCCCTGCCCCCCCCCCCCCCCCCCCCCCCCCAAGCTCAGCAGGTCTGCATAGTATCCATGTGAAGCAAGGCATTGCAGCTTCCACTAAATCAGTTTCAAGCCAGCTAGGAGTGGGCAACAGAAGGGTGGAGCAAGTTTTTCCGAAGGATGATGTTTGCGAACCAACCCTCCCACTCAAAAACTGTGCCTTGCCTTGGCTGGTGGGTTTTGTACCCTGCAGAGTTATAGACATGCAGCAGTATGACCTTTGGTGGAGTCTGCTTTGTTTACTTAAAATGAAGTACTGAAGATAAAAGTATTACTGCTCTGCGTTGTGTCTGATGAAATATTAACCAAATGATGGATCTTGCGTGTCTTTCTGGTGTAGATCGTGTTTTCATTGTGCCTCTCCTTCATCATCAAAATATGGTCCTCCTCCCTTCCTTTTGGCCATCTTTCTTCTCGTTTATGATTGTGCAATGTCTATATGTCAGCTACAAAATTTGCTTATGTGGGACAATATAAAAATGACCATTTTCGTTGTTAGCAACTGGAAATACTGAATCAGCATTGTGTGACCGGTCTGCTTTCTGTGGAGTACCCACGGAAATGCTGCAGCCCTTGCCCTCTGAGAAGTGGTCCTCCCCGAGGCCAGGCTTCAAATGCGTTGGTGGTTTGCTCTCCGTGAGCGGTGGGGACTGTGAGGAGCTTACAGGCTTTCCAGGGTGTAAGGGAGACGCAGCATATCTCGTGTTGATTCACAGTGAGCGTAGCATTATTTGCATACGGGTACTGTCAGGTAATGAGATACTGTGCTCAAGGCTCTACGGAAGCAGGTCGGAGCTGCTGCTTGCTTTTACTGGGGGAGACTGGAAATGTAAGTGGCTTTGGAGTTTAATTGTTCAACTAGCTTTTATCATCAAATACTCATAATGGTTGCGGTATGGTGTTATGCCTTCTGGTAGCTCAGAATGAATATTTCTGATTGCGTGTAATTTTGAAAGCAGCCGAAGTATCCCATTAGACTTAATTGGAGGTAGGTAACTCCCCACAAGCAGCAACACCCAATAGTGATTAGGTGCTGGGTTATATATAGGAATAATAGAGAGGACAGGATTGATCTAAAGATACTTACTTCTGCTGTGAAATGCACAGATGGAAAAAAATACAGAAGGTTTCCACTTGGTGACAACTGAATTCATAAAATATGATTGATTTTCTTTCTGTCCACAGTCTAGCTGTAAATGGCAAATCAGTCACATTAATTGCTGCATTTTTTCCCCTGCAGGTGAAAGCTTATTAAAATCTAAATATTTGAAGTCAAATAATTGGTGCCCTAAGGGTCAAAGTAGATTAAGTATATAAGAACTTTCACTTCAGCTAATACAGTGAGATAACAGAAGACTTCAATCCACACAATGAAAACTGCGCCAATAAACTGCTTACTAACTTTGATTTCAGTGTCTAGCACTTGTTGCTTTTATACTCTTAATTACAATTCCTGCATCACACTGTCTTCTCAAATGGTGAATGGTCAAAGGTACAAGATTTTCTTCAAGACACAGCTTTCAGCTGTAACAGACAGAAAAATGGAGCCCTTTGGTCTGTGACCCCTCCAGACTCTTCTCTCTCTGCTGCGGGGCTGGTGGCCAGAAAGAAAAGACATTTAACACCACAGAGCTGTGTTGCTTACGGTACAGTGTGTGTGGCCCAAACCCATCATCTCTGTTCAAAGAGAATTGGAAAGGTACTTTGCTTGTGTGTATGTTTTCCACATGTGGACGGGTCTGTTTCTCGCGTGTCGTTTGAAACCAGGTTTTCTTCTTGCTTCCTTACTTAACAGCATCTGAATCTGCGTCCCCTTTGTCCATAGGGATTCAGAGTTTTCATCATTCTAGTCCTGAGCTGGGTTCCCAAGGAGGCTAATCAACATCATGCTTAGATGGCTTTGAATTCATTTTGAAGCCACAGTATTTGTTTTGTGGTACAGGGAGCAGCATGATGGCTGAGATAAAGTTTTAGCAGGTATTGTGTAAATATGGCCTTACTATGAGGAAAAAAATGTAAGTCACCAAAAATACCATTGGTAACTAAAATGATAGTGTAGTTTATATATATTTTCACACTGAAATGAAGAAAAGAAAAAAAAAAAAAGACTAAGAGGCAAATTTCTGGTTTTCAGTGCTAGTTCTCTAGTTTTTTCCTGTATTAAATGCTTTGTGTTACAGAAACCAGAATTTGTGCTTTCAGAGAGGAATGTAACTGCTGCTGTTTTATCTCAACTACAGAGTTAGATTCTGATTCATCCATTAATTTATTCATCCAACACATCAAATTTGTCATAGGTTTATACAGATCTTGATTTCACCCCGATACCTAGGAATTTCAGTTTCCCACCCTAGATCTCATTTTGCCGGGAACTTCAGCTGTGACTGCAGTCCTGAGTGACTCCTGGGTTTCTCCATGTTGTGCCCTTAAATGAACTTAGTTATAATTTGAAGTTTCATCTAAGTCAGTGAGGCTATTTGGTGTCTGTGTGTAGAAAAACATTTGCGTAACTGTTTACAAAACAGAGCTCTTCGTTCACTGAAACGGAAAGGTAAGACAAAGTGTCTTTTTTTGTGTTTTTGCTCGGAGATCCTACGTAATTCTCTTTGCTGCCTGGTGAGGTTAGTCACAGCCTTCTTGGAAAGGTCATGATGATGTGGGAAGAAGCAACCTTCGCATCTGTTTTGTGGGGAGGGATTTTTTTGGTGTTTGTTTTTAATTGTGTCATGGACACTGGGGAGATAAAAAATGAATCAGTTACAAATGGAAATGTTGTTAGCATTAGCTTTTGGGGGCCCTGTTTTCATTTTGAGCTGTGACCATGAGACCACAATCAGTAACACGTGCCTTTGATTTTATTCTGTAATGTCAGTTTTTAGTAAAATCTTTAAATATTGGCCAACTCAGGGCCTTGAATGCTTCTAGTTGAACGCTTCCAGTCCTTTCTTCCTTTCCTCTCTATGCCAGTGTCTCAGTAATTAAAGTTACTCATGCTGTGAATCTCCACAGGATTAAGATCTGAAGTGGCAATAGCAAATTACAAATTACTTTCTTTGCATTTATTACCTTTTGTCTCTTTCTGAATAGACTTCAGCAACCTTATGCGTTCTGGATAGACAAAGATAGCAGATGTCTCTAGCTTCAAAGATGCAGGGTTAGTATTTTCCATAGAATTTTGTACATCTCTCCTTATATTAACCATTTCTGTGGGGTTTTCTGTTGTGTAGCTTTCTAACGCATAACAAGCATCTTCATTACTGATCAAGTGACAGGGGATTCTACTTGCATTTATGGTCAAAGCTTCACTCAAGCTGGCATTTGGACCAACCATGGGAACTGCTGTGTTCTCTGTAAAACTACAGAGGAGAAAAACAATGCTGCAGGAATCCCAACCTGTATAAAACCCTGGGTTGTGAAATGATGAATCCCTTGTCCTCTAATACTGTGAAACCTTTGAGTATTTCATCATTTAGAAAAAACCTCACTGTTTTCAAAATGGTATCTGTTGAGTGAGAGTAGGTGTTACAGATGCTTGGTAACATCAGGTAGGGCTTTTTGTTTGTTTTTTCTAAGAATGCAATGGGTTTAGGTGAGATAGAGGATTTATCTTTTAATAATCCAAAGTTTTACCGCTTATGGATTTTCTGGATTTTATAGATTACCACTGCAGGTAAGGGAACATCTGACTTCTTTCAAGCCTTCTATGAGTGTAGAGGAGCTGTAATGAGCTGACTTAATTGTGAAGGTGCTATAGCTGGCTGGTTCTTGGGGCAGGGGGCTGGAGTTTGCTGTAGCTGGATGCTTCAGACTTAACCTAGTGCAAGAGTATCACTGTGAGCCTTAATGTCTATAGCTCAGGAATGTTTTGTAACTGGAAAATAAAGGGGTGACTCATGGGAATTTGTTTCTATTTGATTTCTGCTCCTGCATAAAAAAGCATTTTTTAAAGATTTGACCCAAGTAGAAAAGCAGGTACTGGGCTTACTGCTTCTCCCGTCAGTACTCCCTTCTCCTCTCCCTTGCGTTCCAGAAATGGCCTCAAGTGCGAAGAAAAGCTGAAAGTGAGAGGCTGGCAGTACCTTTTTGCTGTTTATTAGTATACATCCAGACCCATTAGGAAAGGGAAATTTATATTTAACATACCTCCCAAATCAGCTGCGTAAAACTTGATCTAAAAAACATGAAAAACACATGAGATCACGGAAGTCCATTTGCTTTTCAGTACTTGCAGATGCATGGTGAGATACAAGATTATCCCAATTTTATCAGTGTTTAGGTAGAATTTGATGTTAGCTGCGATTTGTTCGATTAATGCTCCTAGTGATTTGTCTTTCACCTGAAAGGTGAACTTTGGTTAATGAGCACTTTCTTCTGGGGTGGTTGAGAGGGCTTGATGTTAATTCACCCCCCTGAATGCGCCTTTCATGAAGGCTGAGGACTCTGCTCTTTGTACTGATATACTCTTCCTTCCTTAGGTGCCGCTGTTCTTTTTGATTGTTTACACAGTGTGTCCGAGGTGTTGTCTTCTATGTTTCCTGAGTCAAAGATCTCTTTGTTTCCAGTGTAGAATATAATTTGGAGTAATCAGCCTTGAGAAAACTTTCTTTTTCTGATCCATGAGAGGTTTAACACTTGGTGTTTCAGGGAGTTAGGTATCTGGTTGATGCAAGGATTCATTAAGAGTTCAGTGCCTGTAAGAATCCCAGTCTACGTCATAATTTAAAAAAAAAAAAAATCTTGAATGGGCAGTTCTATAACTCTGAGCGTGTTAATGTGAGACCTTTGTACAAAGAGCGAGACATTCATCTTGCATGTTGAGTTCTTCACTGTAACTGAGTGCATATGACAATGATATAGCAAGGGCTATGCAATGAAATTGAGGTACATCGTAAGGACTTTGTGATATCAACTTGGAATAAAACTCAGCTTGACGATCCTCTGTGCCATTTTAAAAATGGTATGGAAAAGTCAGTCATTTATAGATGTGCCCCTAAAGTAATTTTCAGCTTTGCACACATGTCTTGAGAAACCAATGAATGCATTATACTGCCTTTGGCTGAAGATATAAATACAGACCTATGTTTCACAGTCAGAATTGGGTGTCAGGCTGTGTATTTCAATACATATTTTTCTTCTTGCACTTCAGTGTCGTCTCAGGCTCACTTTTCCCAAAGCGGTATTACTTATTCTCTTTTCCACTTCTAGAATAATTTATTGCTTTGCAATTCTTCCCATGCTCTGAGAACCTTAGTGTAATGTTTCATCTCCTCTGTTTCCTTCTCTTCGTGTATTTAAGGATGAAGAATCATCCAGGGGTGAGGGCAGAGGGCTGGGAGGTAGGAGGGTGGAGTCGGTTCCTATTTTAGCTGTAAACTTCGTTATGGCTAATAAATCTGGGCTAACTGGTAATTAGCCTCTTAGTGCTATCTCATGTACAGAGGGCAAGACAGAGTGAGGAATCTGGTCTTTGTACCTTAGTGTCCATCTGTGTGACGAATGTCCTACTACTGCTGAGGAACAAACACAGCTTCTCCATTGCCGTCACTGTCTCCCTTCTCATGGCTGCTTCTGTGCTAAAGCACTGCTGCACTTACCTTCAGCTTTGGTCTCAGTTTTTCTCCCTGATCAACTTGGCCCCGGGTGAGCTCTTAATGTTTTCCTTCCTTCTCCACTTGCCTGAGTCGTGTTTCTCCACCACCTTCCATGTTGTGGTCAGTCCTGCTCTTGAGTCTTGATGTAAGTTTAGTCTCCTGGGTTTTTTTCTTTCTATTTATTTATCCCTAAGTTTTACCTACCTTTTTTTTTTTTTTTTCTTCACTCTTTGGTTGCACATAGTGCTCTGTGTCCAGCTTTGCAGAATGCACTTCATGCTACTGCTTGTGGTAAAGCTTTTTGTTCCAAAATGGCTCTTTTCCCCTTTTTGTGACATCGGTCTTTATTTCAGTGTCTTCTGAAATGCATTTCAAATCCATTGATCTCAGTGGGACATATCCTATGTGAAATTACATGGATAGTCGAATCTTTGTCTCTAAAGGTTTAACACAGTGTATTTTGTCTAGGCAATAATTCTAAGCTCACTTCAAGCAGTTCTAGAACTCAAGGCCTGAATAGGAGGTGTTTGAGTGTGTGTAGGCATTTGTTTTCCCTGTGTGAGCGAGGTGTCTAATAGACACACAAAAAGTCAGTTCAGTCAATGTCTTACTGAATATGAATGCAAGATATTCTCAGAAGTGCCTTCAATACGGGGTGGCATTTGTTCCTTTCTGCTTAGAATGTACAATTTTTCTCACTTTTTATATTAAAGCTAAATGTTGACGTGCAAGAAAAAGAAGTGTTCATATATTTCTTAAATAGTGACAGAGCAGAACATAGCCCCGGAGGAGAAGCAAGCTGCTGTTGAGGCCCAGTTTTGGTGGAGAGCGATGGAAGTTGGGTTTGTGCAGCTTACCAACAGTTTGGCTTCTTCAGAGTGGCTCAGGCTTCCAGGTGGGGGTTTTGGCAGGTGAGAGGGTCCTGCTGGCCTGTGCAGGCCAGCGTGTTGTGCTCCGCCGTGGCGAGTAGCTGGATGGAGCAGCTGGTGGCACTGAGCTCATCTTCCCAGGGAAAGCGTTTGCTGACTCTTCTGGAGGGGGTGGACACACAGAGCATGAGAGTTTATGTCCCATCGGATTCTTTGGGTATTTTAAGCTGTACTTTTAGAACTCTGAGTTGTCCAGAGAGATCTCAGTTCCTTTTTTTAAAATTATCTACAGATCTTGATTTTGGGGACAGCTGTTTTGTCTCTTTGCCTTAGTTTTCCTATTAATAAACAAAAAATGTATCTGTTTCTCAGGAGCCTGTGAGGCTTAATTAGCAAATGTTTGTTTATACAGCCTTTTGAAAATATAAAGCACCCTATAAATGCTAAGTAGTATTATTATTACTATTACTACTATTATTATTATTCTTACCACCAGCTGCTTTGTTGTAATTGCAGTAGTAAAAGTTTCAGTGCTGGTGGTTGTGGTATCATTGCTGTAGACAGAGTTTTCATGAACACTGGAGACATTGAGGGTGGTGGTAAAAGTGATGGTGCAGACCATACCAAGGTACAATGTGTGGGAGAGCTGAGCTGAGCGAATCTGTGCTTCCAGCTAGGAAGTATTTGTGAAGGTTGTCTTTAAAAAAAAAAAAAATAAAAAAAAAATCCGTAACTGGGAAAGGATAAAACCCTTTCTTGCAGTATGCCAGCATTTACAAGTCACAGGTGTGGAAGAGAAGGGATCTTTTAGAGATGATTGATAATTGGTAGTATAGGAAAAGAGACGTGGTATAAATCACAATTACCCTTTAGGATTTTTTTTTTTTTTAGGTCTACTTTTGTAAAACATCCATGCCTTAATGCTGAGCTATTTTTATTAATGTTCTTGTGCTTATCTCACAGAGCCAGCTTGTTAAAAGAGGATATGAGCACTTTTTAAGCCTCTGACTTATAAATTGTGAGAAAGAGAAAGGAAGATTGATTCCAACAGGCTTGAAGGTAGACTCATTTCTCTTCGAGTTAGCAAAATGAGAAAGGGGGGAAAATTAAACTGAAGACTTAGAGGGCCAATCAGTTTTAGCCAGGTAGAAAATCATTAGATTTAGCTTTAATGTACAATTAAATTGTAAAACTTTAACCTGAAAGAAAATAATTGCAGGGGAATTCTGTTTTGGTAAACGGATGATAATATCTCCAAGTCATTTCTGCCTGAAGTAATAAGGGTAAGAAAAAAATAAAGTAATAAGAAAAGAACACTGAGGGGGAACAATTATTTTACTAACATCTCCTGAGGATCTGAGGGAGTTACTCGGTCACATTATAAGAAGAATATCGTGCTGCTGGAATGTTGGAGAGGATTGATAATAATTGTGCTTTGAAGAAAACTTCTCTGTTCTTTTTACTGTAAACATCTGAGATAAGATGGAAAAAGTTGGAAGAGCACAACACCTTCTGTGAGTTCTTTCAGCATTCTTAACTGCTTGTTGTGAGACCTCAGTTTGAACATTGTTGTTAGGTATTTCTGGTGATTTTTAGAGGGTTCTGGTTTACGAAGTCAGGCTGTCAAACTGCCTATACCAAGTGATCTGTTTCTAAGTGTTTCTTAGTATCTAGTATAATGCTTATTTAAATTGCTAGGGATGTTTCCTGTTGGCTTCTGGATCAGTTCTAATTATGAAGACTTGAATCAGTTAACATGTTAGATCGCATGAATCTGGATCATGGGCGGCATGATTTCGTGGTGGCTGCACTACAAGGGCTTCTAAAATAGAAATGATACAAAGCAGGGAACTGATTCAGTCTTCTATGATTACGTGTAAGCAAATTTTCAGACAACTTTGAACATCATTAAACAGCAGGAAGAAAAGCACCAGCCGCCTTTTTCTTTTTCCTTGGTGGTGTGTTTTTTTGTGTTTTTTTTTTTTAACTTTTAGAGAAATCCTATTTTAAAAACAGCCATGAAGTGTATAACCACAAAGTCCTTCTGCATAGAAACAAAGCCATTGAAACACACAGAGTTAGATAGCATAACCCTGAAGCTCGTATGGAGATGTCCTAAGTGCTGGATAGTAGGTTCAGAGAATGTTGCTTTAGCTGCTCAAAATAGTTTCAGTAGCAAAGTGGAAGACAATTCATAGTGTTGTATTAAAGCTGTTCTCTATTGTGTGAGACTGGTGGCACCTCGCTTTGGATGAAAGTCTGGGTTTTCTTGAGGGCTGTGGGGAAAAAGAAACTATTTTGTGTTCCCTACATACAGCAGTACAACAATTTGATAGGAATTCTTTTTTCTGTTATCTTAAACTGTAACATACAGTAGTATAATAGCTGTCTTTTGAAGTACAGAAAATCTGCCTAAGGGGCCATCATTTAAAGCATAATATGAAATGCTGTTTTAATAAGGTTTTCTCCTTGCACATTTTAAGTGCAAGGAAATGTGTGTGTTGAAACCTTGTGAGTCCTCCGTTTGCACAAAGTATTTGGCTCATTCTCTAACTGTCAAGGGATTAATGGTGTGCTTCAATGAGATCTTGCATTACTAGACTGTAATTATTTTTATAAGAGATTCTACACTGTATTTGATGGTGCTTTATGAATTATCATAATAAATAAAATGAAATTGCTGTTGTGAAAACATACGAGCAAAGTAATCTGATTCCTGTTGTTCTGTACTCGCTGGCTCACGACATTAAGTGATTTCCAGTGGACTTCCAGGCCATTCATACAAGTTGGTGAGGTTTGCTGTGCTGTATTGTTTTGCTTGTGCTTGTGACAAGTTAAACAATGGTGTAACAGACAAGAAGCAGCTCCCTAGACAGGGTGAGAGCACCTCTCTCCTGTACTTCCTCCTTTGGCCATGTACTTGAGAAGGGAAGCAGAAAGGCAACGCGTGCATTGGTTCATGTAATGAATTCAGGTCCTCATCTGAACCATGATGGCATGACCTCTGGCAATTATTGTACGGTAACTGGCTTTGAGTTAAATTATTCAGAGGAGTGCCTACAGCAGAGATGTCAGGACAGTGCAGGCATGTCCAAACTGATTTTAATTGTACTCTCCCAGTACCAGAAACAGACAACAGTTGCATGGGACACAGTGGACTCCATGCTTCTTGGGTGAGGACAGAAGTCCTTACTTGGGTGAGGACAGAAGCCCTTACTGCCATGGCTAGACTGGGTCCAGTACCCAACGTAGGTATGGTGTCTGCACGCTTTTTTGGAGATCTGCATCTAGCTAAAGCAGACTATATAGAAAACAATGCATACTATTTGCTTTTCAGAGTCAGTGGGATGAAATTTCAATTTATCTACCTAAGATTTTTCCCTTTGGTTTATTACAAATACTCGTATGGTCATAGCTCATCCAATTCTTAGCCAGTGACTGGAGGCTTGTTGTAATAGGCACTCCATTTCCAGAGAATTTTATTATTTAAACATTGTGTCTATTTTTAAGTCAGATAATCTATAAAACCTGTTTAAAGCCATGAGGCATCATTACATCATCCAGTTTGACCTCCAGAGTATATGAAGGAGGAGAGTTTCTGCCCTCCTATTTCTGGTAGAAAAATAGAAAATGAGATTTCTGGTCCTTCCTCTCTGAGGAAGATGGACACAATAATTTAAGCTACCTGCCTCTGGCAAACATGGGCATTTTTCGCTAAGTACATTAGCTTTTTTTTTTTTTTAGTGGTTCTGTGTTTGGATTGTGTAAATGCCAGTACGTGATGCTACCCTCTAGACGCTGTTGTTTGTATTTTTTTATATATATAAAAAATTCTTTTTTTTTTTGGCACATAGCAGATGCAATACAGATTTCTTCCTCTACATATAGACCTTCTCCCCAAAATCCGAGAGGCTACAAGCAGATGATCCTGGAGTCTGTACTTTTCTCTCTTCATGCTTCACTATATAAATTGCATAAATTTGGATCACTTTCTTAATCGCTGTATACTTCTCTGAATAATAATCTCTTGCTACCATGACAGACTGAGACACTTGGTTGCAAACCAGTTTCTAAGAGTTAAAGGCTATATTGTCCTGTGGGAGAGATCCCTCAAAGTGTTGAGGAGGCTCTTGTATAGGTTCATCTTAATGTTTGAGAGACTCGGGGCCTTCCTACCATGGAGATGGTGGTGTACGGTGGCAGGGATGTCCAGATGGATGCTGTGTTAGTACTTCCCATAACCATTTTCTCTCTGTGGATGTGTGTCCCTTACAGCTGCCACTGAACAAGATTCACAGATGTTACTTCAGGGAGTTTAGTAAATTGAATCCACAAAGACTGCGTGGGAATGTCTCACAAGTAGTGCAAATCCTCCTTGGTCTTAAAACCTCCCTCACAGAGCTTTAGTGCAGTGACTTCCTCAGGACGTAAAGAAAAGTGCATGGTAATTTCACAGATGACCTTGCTTTTTATGTGCTCCATGCGTGGGAGTCTTGCTTCCAGCAATGAGGAAATGTCTTGAGGCAGTGTTATCATGATGACATAAAATAACAGAGACTTCTAGATATTCCCCTGTTCTTACCCTGTGATAGATATGGGCCTTCAGGGATCAACTGACCTTAAAAATTATGCAGATCTGGAGTTTGAGATCATTTTTGTTGTAACAGAAATTTGTTTTTTTCATAGGCATTGGGGTGGTGATGTTGCACTTGCTGATTTGAAACCATATGTGATTAGCATTCTTGATCTAAATGTGCACTGTCCACTCTGGACACATATTTCCCCTAGAGCTCCTAGAAATGCACTGAGTCGTTGCTTTGGCAGAAGAAAATGCAGGGCTTTAGTCCTCTCTTGCTTTTTCCCAATTTATGCCTTGAAGACAATATGTGTACGTATCCTGCACAGAGAGTTTTTCAGTTTCTTTCCAATTTTACAATAGCTGTGTGCTTGTTTTCATTTAGATCTAGTGTCTTTCCTAGGAAAACTAGGTCTAGGAAATGTACGTATCGCTGTCCTGAGCAGCTGATGTGTTCCAGACGGTGATACAGCTCATGCGCTGAGAATCTGACGGAGCCAGAGGCTGTGGCGTACAGTAGTACTGAAATGTTTCTGGCTTAGCAAAAAGTCTTCTCCCCTTTCACTGGATATAGTGAACAGAAATCTTTTGTTTCAAAACTTACTGAGAATTGCCTAAGACCTGCCTTGGTGAGTTTGAAGGTATTTTTTAGCCCTGTTGGAGGTGTTCACTGTTCACTTGGTAGCAGTGTTCTTGAGGGAGTTGCCTTCAGCTGTAGGGGAGAGGGCTGATTCAGGATCAAAATCTTGAAGTAGAAATATTTACGTGTTCCACTGGGACAATTTGTCTGTCTGTTAAGTTAAATGCTTGTGGCCCAAAATCTCATTAAAAAACATACCAGCAATGCACAACAAAAAAACTGAAAAAAATGCTAAGAAAATTCAGGTGCCTGTTTTATTAATAGGAACTTAGATCATTTGGAAACAATTTAGAAGAATTTGTCACCATTCTTATTATTTTTTTGTGTCTTCACTTTACTGTGAAACACACAGTTTGTTTGAAGTGTGTACTATTTTAAAAAAGGGTTATGTTTTCATGAAAACTCTTCTGGGCAATATCTAACTCCAGACATAAAAGCAAATAAACCAAGAAAAACCCTCTGCTCATCTGAGATGAGAGGGCTTCTTTTTCTTCTTTTTTCTCCTCTTTTTTTCTTTCTTTTTTTTTTTTTTTGTTAAGAAAAAGAGAGAGAGAGAGGATCTGAAACTACCTAATGGTCTCCCTTGTCTCTTTTTAATGATCCTTAATGATGTTCTGCAGTCCTCAGGAATTACACTCTCATTGATATGTCACTGCGGTATGAACTACAAAGAAATCTTAAAGTGCTACCATCTTTAGACTATGTTGTGAAGAGGCTGAAAGTGCTGCAGTACATTGTTTCATGTAGGTTGATTCTAATTTTACTCTGTTCAGCTGTAGGTGGAAATTCAGAGATTGATGTGAGTGCTTAATGACAGCTAATGCCTTTTGGGTGCTTCCTGCACCCTTGTGAAGTAGATGTGAGGATTAACATCTTTGCTTTGGGGCTGCTCATTTTATGCTGAGATCTCTTGCATGCAAGGTTGGCGATTGAGGATTTCTGAAGCTAATGAATGGAATATGGCAGCTCAACCTCAATTTTACTACTCAGTACTGCCTCAAACAAAGCTAAACAAGTTTTACAGTAAAAACTTGTCTAAGCTCTTCTCTGTTGAAATCCATCACCGTTTCCAGTTGCTTGCTAGGCTGAAGAATCAGCTGTCCTATTTCAGTATTGGCATTGAGGAGGCAGGTGTACTAGTGGCGGTAAGTGATGTGAAGATGAAGAAGCAGGGGCTGTTGACTAGGGAGTGAGCAGAATGGTAATGTATGCAGGCTCATTTCACCTCCATTAAAAACTTAAGTATGTGACAGAGAGTTAGGAGAGCCTGCAAGGTTCACTGCCATGAGGCACTTCAATTTGTTTTCATATTCTTCTCTATCTAGATTTACCCTTGTAACAGCTAACAATGAAATGGGAAGTACATCACTAATTGTCTTGCTTTTGAACCCTTGTGTTTTTCATAGCATCCACTGTATGGATGGAGCAAAAGAAACTGGGTTTGTTTCCATATATTTTTACAGTCTCCAGACCTTTTGCACTGGCTGCAGACCTGTATGGCTAGCTACTAAACAGTGAAAGCAAAATGACTGCCCCAATGACTGTGAAAAATTAAATCCTCAGCCATGATATCAGATGGGGCTATGACAGTGGTAGCAGAGGTCTGGAGTAGGGAATGTCAGGGCCGCCTCTCGGGGAAACTAGAGCTTGTAGCTTTTATCCCTCTTCTGCAAAGCTCTGGGATTCTTCTGTTATCTTGACTTCAGTCTGCTAAGTCTTTGAAAACAATAAACTGGCTCACCTCCAGTACCGTGATTTTATCTTGAATTAATAATAAGTTATCTTTTCTCACAAAGACAAGTGCTCTTGTTCAGAACTAAAATTGCTTTATCTTCTTGAGGATTCTAACATGTTAGCTAACACGTTAAATACGGTGGTTTTTTTTTCCTAATATTCTTTTTGCTATCAGGCCCTTTGATCTGCCCTGGATTTCAATGAGTCGTTTAAAAATAAACCCCTATTTTGGCAGTTCGGCTGTGATGCTCTCTCTCAAATCAGTTACCATTTTGAGGATGACATCTGAGTCTGCTTATGTTTCTGCATGACTGGAAACTGTCACTACTCATTTAAACTTACTAGTGCTGGAAATGGATATGCTGGTTTGTCTAACAGGGATGAAACATGAGGCACCAGTATTCAAATTCAAATGTAGTTCCTGAGAGTAAAGGAAGAGGTAACTGTAGTCACGAGGGCTTGGACAGTTAGGGGTGAAAGCTGCATTGCAGCTCAAAGAGGTGTTGGGCACTTTGCCTACAGGTTGCTATAAACAGGTTGTGGTGTTTTTGACCAGTTCAAGAAAACACTGTTTTAAGATAAAAGTTTAATAGAAGGATACAGTACTTTAGCTGAAGGTTATACCATGGAAGGTATTAACTTTTGCTGTCAAGAGGACACTAAGTTGTTTGGGGAGGGGGTGATGAGCATTTGAGAAACTAGACTCTTAAGAGGGCAGATGCAAAGCTCTGACTGAAAGTTAAGCCTCTGTAATGGCTCTTGAAGAGTCCACACAAACACTGAGGATATGCAAAGTGATTCTTAAAAATACAGACCTGTAGAATGAGGGCCACGACTTTCCATCTATCTATAAAAGACCTGAAGCACTTGGGACATAGGAGCACCTCCAGCACACGGTACCTTTTCTCATCTAAAAGGGCTGGGTGCCAAAAGAGCAGAAAGAGACGAAAAGAGTCCCTGGATGACTTGAGCTGTAACTTGCCCTTAATGTAACACTGCCACTGCTTTTCTTATGAGGCTGTAGTGTGTGAAACCATATATTTTAATTTCTTCATTATTCTTCAACTTTATTATATCTAAGTATATTCCCAGAACAGATTATTTTCCCCTACTTCTTCTCTTATTCCCGTGCCTAAATACAGGCCCAGAACTTGTTCGTAATAGGAGTATTTTGATTGACAGTACCTTCGCCGTTTGAGACTAATGCTGTGCTAAAATGAACAACTGGCATTTCGAAAACTGTAAAACTGACCTGACAAAGTGTGATTTTCAAGTTTTTCTTTCTTCCCCTACCCCCCCCCCCCCCCCTTCCCTTCTCTCAGCAAGTTGTAGATGTGTCTTAATTCTGATGCTGTCATGCCGTTATGCCACTGGTTAACATTTCTGCAATGTCTAGAGATCACACATTCTGAAATGCTTAGCCCATCAGTTGGTAAACAGAACTTAAGTGATACAGTTATAAATTAATCCTGTTTTAACCTTTTTATTTTTCTCTATATAGAGTTCAGGCTGCAGCAGTAATACAATGATCTTGTCTGAAGCTGATGGCTGATAGGGAGTGCAAAGGTGACTTTCAAGGTGATGGGAATGGTTAGGACAGACTAGGTGCAACTTCATGCTGCCTCTCGATAACCCGTTCATTTTTCTCTAACAAGCTATGAGTTGTGACAATCTGCTTAACTACTTTTTAAGGTAGGCTTACAGTTCTGCCAACCTCCAATGCGATGTCCTGGAGGCTTTTTCTTTTCTTGACATAAAATGATATTGGGAGGAAAAGGAAGTTTTGCAACCCTTAAACTTCCTGAATAAAAAACAGCTGTTAAAAATCCCTTAAAAATAAATTAAAAGCAAACCCCCAAAATGCAATGAATCATAGTTTACAGGAACATCAGCTTTTTTTTTCCCTCTGTGGTGATAACAAGATGTACTTTTTTTCCCCATTTATCCCAAAGGCAGGCAAACTTTGCCAGCTTTTTTTGCTGGTGCCACACATCAGTATTGCAATAATAATTAAAGGAATAGTATAAAATGTCATCCATCGAAATGAGGATGCTTCTGAACAATTAATAGAATCTCTTCACATCAAGTTTGAACATTGAATAAAAGGAAATGATGAATCAGTTGAAAAAATTTGAGGTATGAGGAATTTCTAACAGGCATAGTATAAATAAGCTGGATGTTTGCAGAAACACAAAGGAAGGCCATTTTCATTGTAGCAAGTAGTCTGCAGCTCAGTGATTTGGAAGAGAATGCTGCTGCAATTAACAAAATTGATTTCTGTAACACAGTGGTGAGACTTTGGCTTGGATTAATACTGAAATATTCTCTTACTAAAGCACTAATGTTAAACAGTGAATGACAATTCTCTTCCAAGAACAGTCATGTTTCCTATATGAAGTAATGACCTGATCTTAAAGGTCTTACCTGATCAGCCTTTGAGATACTGCACTAGGCATTACACGTATTTACAACTCTTAGGCTAAATAATGTTTTAAAGGGATGTGCTTTCATCTGATGGAGGTGTGCTGTATGTTAAATTTTCAGCTCATGGGGACCATCTGGTTCTCCCTGATAATTCTTCCCCCCCCCGATTTGGGTTCTCATTTTTTATATCTGTTGTGCATAGGGTTTTCTTTTGACCTCCTGGGGGTGGAGGGGGGGAAGGGGGGAAGAAGTGGTTTTATGATCTTAAGTGAAAGATTGTTATTTATTTTTCTTTGGTTTTTTCAGGCACTTAAGGTAACTATTGACATATTGTTACTTTGTCCGTTTCATTCTCGCAGTTGCAGTAGTGGGGAGCATCAGGAACCTGGCTTGTCCTGGACCTTGAAAGGAAAGTTGCTATGGTAACTAGGCACTGTATATCCCATTTGGGACTCGAGTTAGGTGTGCACACTTCACTGAACTTTTCTAGTAGTCCTCTTGAAATGTGTTAAATCTGTGAACTCCAGTAAAATATCTCTGGTGTACTAAGAAAAAGTAATCCCTCGCTCTGTCTCTGCCTCCCTTTGCTGTGTCCCGTTTGCTTGTGCCCTCCTTCCCGCTCTGTGTTGAGTGAGAGCTGGAGATGCTGCTCTGGAGCTTCCCAGGCGCAGATGGCAGTGATGGACGGGCTGGCCCAAGCTGTTGGTCTCCCTCCATCAGCACAGTGGCTGTGGGAAGGGGACACCGCAGGAACTGAGCACGATGCATGAACACCCAGCCGACTGGGTGCAGGGGCAGGGCAGGGGCTATCTGCACCACTGGGTTTCTGCTCCTGAAAGTTGCTTTGCCTTCTCTGTGCTTTAAAACCAGGCAGACATCAGCTCTGGTGACTGGCGGCTGGTGTCCTGTTTCTGGAGCATTGCACAGGTGAGATCTCACCTTTGGTGTTAGTGCCCTGGGGGCCGGACCTTGTCCAGGGCACTTCAAGCAGTTCCTTTTCATCATCCCTTTCCTAAGAAGCTAACAGATGTTAAAGGGGCTGCATATGCACTTAAAGGAAAGGAGGAAATCTTGATGGGGATGAACAGTTAGGAACCATCATGTAAATATTTTTACATTCTCTAGTAAGAATAATTCTCTCCCCTCTGATTTTTATGCTTTTTTAACTGAGTTCTAATCAAAAGAGTCTTGTTTTTTAAAATGCGGACATCTCCCACATGCAAGAATGTGATGGCTGCTCTCTTTCTTCTGTGTAAGATGTTCTCTCTTATTCTGAATGATGTTTTACCACTCATTCGGTGGTAGGGCTGTGGGCCAACCCTGTTGGTGCCCCAAACACTCAGCAGAGCAGAGCACAGGCAGGCTCACAGAGGATGGGCTGGGTGCCTCTCTGAGCTTGCAGCTGGATTGAATTACGGGTTTCTTTACAATCTAGCTGAGGGGTTTAGCACCATCTGTGAGCTGTTTGTAGACAGCAGCAGGTCTCACGTTCTGGAATACATTTGGGTGAAAGAGAAGAGAGGCTAGGAGGGACAGCAACGCCTGTTCCTGGCTGTGGGTGTACTTCACGTGCCCATTGTGGTCAAGGTGTGCCCAGACTAGTTAATGATACCAAAAATTCTTTGTAAGACTCTTTCTCACCATGGTCAGATCCCACTAGCTTGCTACATCCAACTTTTGTGTGCTTCTTGCTAGGTATGTTGGGACATCTGTAAATATTTATTCACTTCCAGCTGGTAGCTTCCTACTGCCTACTTCTCATCGTCAGTTTATTTGCAGCATTGAGTGGTGGCTGTGGTGCCTATGGGGTAAAAAATGAAGAACAGATGTATCTATTTTGAACCCAAACTGCCTTTGGGCCCTGCTTGTGTGGGGTTTCCATGCCTTTGTGATAAGTAAGAGGCCATTTTCCTAATTCAGGGGGTGGAAAACCCCATAGCTTCCATTAGCAAGGATATCATGATGTGATTCTTCTTTTTCCTCCCCCCACTC
Organism: Falco naumanni; assembly: GCF_017639655.2. Classification (NCBI taxonomy): domain Eukaryota; kingdom Metazoa; phylum Chordata; class Aves; order Falconiformes; family Falconidae; genus Falco; species Falco naumanni. The sequence continues at coordinate 21,905,101 of NC_054058.1, forward strand.
CGAAGCACAGAGGGGAATTTAGTTCTCAACTAATACTGTAAAACTGCCAGTTCCTTTTTGCCGTTGGAGAATATTTCTCTACAGATTTTGGGGGTTATTTTTGTTTTGTTGTGTTTTTTTTGTTGGTGTTTTTTTTTTTTTTTTTTTTTTTTTTTTTTTTTTTTTTTTTAGAGCCAGTATTAGTAAACAAGTTAAACTTGCTCAAGGCTAGAGATACAAAGAAATGTAGGATGGTGACCTGAGGCCTTATGCTGAGACATGTTTGCAGACCAGCCCTGTTGCCAACTTGGAAGCCATAGGTAATTTGTTTTCTCTGTAAGTGTTCCTGAAGAGGAGGAAAATGGAAAGTATTTCAAAAAACAAAGCTTGTAGTCAGCTTTCTGCCTTTCCTGGAGGTGGAGGAGAGAGTTATTGTGCATGTGCACAGTTCTTGTTTCTTCACTTCTATGATCTTTGATAGTTGGGAGTGGGGTAATATTTTACATAGTTATAATTAGAAATCTGTTGTTGGTGCTTTGCGTCTTAGTCCTGACTTGAATGCAAATAACCATTCAGTTAGGTAGAACAGGTATAGTGTATACCCCTGGGACACTGATTGAGGATAACTGTGTAAGGCCATAGATCTTTCCCTTCCCTCATGCAAATTTACCAGGAGACATTTGCCCAACCCCTTCCTTGTTTCCTCAGCCTTGCTTAACCTGGAACGTAATGGAGTGAAATGTGGGGTTTGTAGCCGCTTACAAAGGGGAAAAATAAGAAGTGCAGGCTCTTCAATACTAATCTTTTCTTCCTTGTTAGGTACAAGCTAAGCAGAGGTCTCCTGCATCTGGTGCTGTGTCCCTGTGCTTGTGCTGGGAAGTGCTCAGCTGGGCTTCGTGGCTCAGAGAAGTTCTCCCTTGGGCTGTGACGGAGGAATGTGATTTTTCAGCCCTGTTTTTGCAGGGAGATTCACAGTGAAACTGGGAACTGTCAAATCACAAAGGATCTGCAGATTTCTAAAAAACAATATGCCAAGATAAAGTTAGATTTTTAGGAACTGTCTAAGCATTGATACATGGGGAAATTATTATTTTCCTGCCTGGCTAGAAGACTGCAAGCTTTCACGCTGTCAAGAAGAATCCACATGTAACCTGAATAACACATAATCATGTCTCACTGGAAATTAAAAATATGATTTACAGGGCTGACAGTCTCTTTGTTATATCAGCATTGTGTGGTTGCAGCACAAACAAATATGCACTTCAAGTACCTAGAAAAGAATCAGACTGAAAAATATGTTGTGTTTTTAATTCTGTGAATTGTTATGTCTCTGAGTAAGTCTTGTATGCAAAACATTTTTACTTTTCTCAGGAAGACAGGTGATTAAACATAATATTTCCATTTTCCTGTTGCTGCAGTATTATTGCAGCTCGGTAATAAGCATTTCTTTTTTTTTTTAATCCTTCTGTGCCCACTGTGTTTGGTTTTGCCCACTGAAAGCAGCCTTCATTTCTGGCAGTTTCATGTAAATTGGTAGCATTCTAGGGACAAAGCTTTGCCATGCTATTGCTACTTGGTGCAGGAACAGAGAGGAGGTATTTAAATTCCCAGCTGCATGTTGACAACACTGTGGTCAAAACTTTTTTTTTTTTTTCTTGGTCTCTTCAGCAGCCATCCCACCATTGCTGGTATCAGTATAAATAATGAGTGGTTAAAAAACTAACCCAGTGACTTAAACTCCCATTTCTATAAAAATAGTCTCTTCCTGCCTAGTTTTCCCAAGAGAATTTGCTCTAATGCTGTTTGCTCTACAGATTGTGGAGTATATTAATCTCAAATGCTTTCACAAGGGTAGATTGGGGGATCTTGTGAAGTTGCTGGCCCAACATCGCTACTGAGCAAATATTTGCTGGGTTAATTTATGAATGCTATAAATGATAAAACTTATGTTACAGACAAGTACTTTAGGTGTTTTTATACTGTAGGTGGAATGTGTCATCTCTCAGTGGAACAGCTACCTTAGTCTCAAGTAGAAGATGATGTGCACAGTCTGAATGCTTTATATTCATTCTGCTGCAGTACTCAAAGTCATCCTGCATCTACATTAATTTCCTATAGGGAAAAACTTAGAACGTCAAAATCCTGGCCTGAGCGTCATTCTTCTGAAGTAACTTAATAAATTGGTGTATAGCCTTGCCATCTCATGGTTTGTTGAGGTCCTGAGGCAATATTTAAAGTAACAGTAAAGTAAAGTAGCAGTGCTCCAGTTCACACAACCATCCCTTATGCAGGGAGACGCATTTATGCCTTTCAAGACAAAGAACCTTTTCACTGTACATCCAGCTATTATTCTGTTAATTCTTTACAGAGAATTGCCACATCTTTGTTTTCCTTTGGGTGGGGAAAGAGTTTAGTGTGCCTGCACTGAAGAGCCCAGAGTTTGATGCCACAACACTTACACGAGGATTAACATTTTTAAGGACTTGAGGGTCCCCATGGAGTTGCCTCAGCCCATTAATCAAAGATTGACTTTTTAGCCTAATATATTAGTTATGTTTGTCCAATTCCTAGAGGGCCCAGTAGATTGAATTAATTTTAATTAAATTAAGCCTGCGATAGGAGAGGGGGAAAAAAAAAAGAGAAAATCATAATATTGTAGAGTTTAAAGCTTGAAAAGATCATTAGCCAAGCAGAATGTTACTTTTTCTGATTAAAATATAAATACTTCTAAAATTCACATTTCTGTAAATACATTTTAACTTAATTTTTAGACTGTTAAACTTTCAGTAATACGCTGGTTAAACTTTCAATAATAAGATGACTGCTGTGCTTTGTCTTCATGGGAAGAGTATTTTTCAGACTAGTAGGTTGAAAGTTCATTTGATAAGCCTGTCTTGCCATGCTAAGCCTGTAAATTGTTCTGATCAAATTTGCAACTTTAATTGTAATATTAATATTAGAAACAAAATTCCTATAGTAGATGTTTCCATCTGCTAGAAAGGGGCAAAGCTGAAAGTGGCAGCCACTTATATATGTGGTTTTGGTATGTATTCTTAAGTTGACTTAAATCTTCCATTTAAATCCTGTGTTAGGAATCCTTAGATATGTGAGGCCATGCAGAATTACTTAATCTCCTGAGGATGTCTGCGTTTTAATAAAACAGATGTCAGCTTTGCATTTCTAGGTCTATTGATTGTTTCTGAAGGAAAATTTCTCTTATGCTTTAAATCCAGTAGAAACTTTTTTAAAGTATTTGTCTTCATCGGGCCAATGTTGCCCTCTTTCAACATAACAAGGTATCTCTCCACTTCTGGTTCTGAAGGGCATATTTAGTGTTCTGCCATATCTCTTCTTCTTATGTCTCGTAAGAAAGTTTATCCACAAACACACATCACCAGTGTGCTTTTTTTTTGTTTTTATGTGTGTGTGGTTTTTTTTGTTGTTGTTTTTGGGTTTTTTTTGCATTAAATTAGATTTCGGTGCTTCAGAGCTCTGAAAGACAGTATTAGCTTTGTTCTTTCCTCTAGAAACATTCTAGTTACCAGCTCTAATTTGCATCTTCCCTTGTCCCATTTCTTCATTTGTCTTGTTTTGAAACAATTCCTAGAAGCTTCCAGGAAGCTTTGCACAAGATGTGCTTTGTGTAATCCACTGATATAATTTATATATTTTATAGTTCTGTGTCCTAGATGGGCAACCTGAAGTAGCTGGTTTATGTTTGGGGCTTTTTTTTGGCATGGCATGACACTGGCCAGCAGTGTTTTGAGCCTCCTGGGAAGTAAAACCATCCTCCAGGGTACGGTCTTTATGCATTAAAAGGTTTCACCGTCATCTTTTCCCTGTCTGTCTCCCATGTGCATCCTTCCTTTATTTTAGCAGTCTTTATTTCATCCTGGCAAACAGAGGGAAGCTGTGGATTTATTATTAAACTCTAATAAGGGTGCACAAATTGCTCTCAAGTTGAAGACAAACAACACTGCTTGGGCTGTGTAAATAATGCAGCGGGTTACCTGACGTGCTGGAGTGGCTCCTAGAGTTTCTCAACTCAGCGCACCTCCTGCAAACAGTCGGTAAATGTTGGCTTCCAGTTAGGCCGGTCCCTGTTACTTTCTTCGTTAGATTTAAAAAGGGCTGTCATTCTTCTCTGTTTTTTTGTAATGTTTCGAAGAAATGAAGCTCCCTGGGAGAGTTACCAAAATTTTCCTTTTTCTTTGCGTTATGTGTTCTGTCGTAAGAGAGGCTGAGGGGTTTGCCGAGCACCCAGCCACTCTCCTTGCTTTTGAGCAAGGCGTCTGAGCAGGTCGCTGGGCCCAATTCAGTGAATAAGTTATGCTGTGGTTTATTAAACTATCTAATAAATTGCAGTGATACAGATGCTGACTTTTATTTAAAATCCCAACACACGCAGCCATTCTGTATTCACAGGCAAACCTGTGTATTTAGGAAGAGTCCAAGACTGAGCCCTTGTAGCCCTTGGTCACAGCTCCACCTGCTCCAGCCAAGCTATGTCCTTGCTTCTACTGGCAGGAAAATCTGGTTTTCTTACTGCCAAACAGGCAGCTGCAGTCTAGGATACGTTTGTTGTCCTCTGCAGATCTTGAGGCCATAGAATTGTCCTACTCCGTGGAATATATTGCCAGATTTCTACTCTTTGAAAGGAGAGAGATGGTGAGGAAGAAAAGAAATGGAAAGTGTTGTGTTTAGGAGCTTCGTGGGTTTGCAGTATACCTGCTTTGAACACAGCATCATCTTTCTCCTTTGGTAATACATGTGTGTAAGATGCATTTTGTGGGTCCCTTGTTGTCAGCCTTCCCATTACAACCTCCTCTCTAAGTTCTGTGTTGTGGCCCTGAGTTTATTGCTCCATGCAAAGATGTGGCATAACGTCTTTCAGCCTACAGTGAACGCTCTTTTATCTGCGTTTTTCTTGAATTTGTGACCAGTTTGGAGTTTTGTTTTGTTTTTTGATTCAACACCATGAGCGTGATATTTTGTGACCACAATTATAAGTGTAAAAGTAGCTTTGAATGCATAAAATAACAAGGTGATGAACATTATTTTAAACGCTTAGAGTGGATTTCTGCTTTTACTTATCTATTTTTCCCAGTAGAATTCTGGTGGTAAGATTAAAATGATGAAACATGGGATTAGGAATTGTTTGTTCAGAGGGATTTTATGTTTGACTGTGTTAAGCACTGGTAATGATAATACATGACGATGCAGCGAACAAAACCAAACACAATTAAAATACTTTGTTGATACTGGCAAGGCAAAATTTTAGGCACTCTTGGGGAACTTTATGGGCTGGCTTTCCTCTAGCTTTCACATTTTTTGCTTCTGAATGGGATATAGAAAAGTCCTTTTGGTTATGTAGATCTTAAATGTCCTTATTCTGGCTGTGTGGCTGTGAATTTGGCTAGCCGTGTTGCTTTAGGTTATTGTGTTTTGGTCATAATACCTAGCCAAAAATAGTGTAGAAATACAGGGGGTATGCAGATAGATTAATATAGAGCCAGGAAAAGTATCCATATAACCATGGTGTTTGCGGCTTTTCTTTTTTTTTTTTCTCTTTCCAGTTTGCAAGGAGGTTGAGCTTTTTGCACGTTTGTTTTTATGTATGATCAGTTAGCCCAGCATCAGGCTTTTTTATGTTTATGCTGTAAATCCTACTTTTGGGCTAAAATGAATGTTAATTAGACCTCTGTACTTATGTGCCACATTGCAGAATCAGCTTCTTACTAATAAGACAAATAAAAACACAGATGAGATGATATAAACCAAGTCAAAAAGAAACTGGGATCAGATCAAGGACACTCTTGTTCCAAAACTATGAAACAGAGGAAGAGAGATGCTTAGACAAGCTGGAAGGTATTTAAACATGAGGATTTCCTTTATGTATACCCTTAACTTGTAGAAGGGCATTACTGCAAGACATTACTGCAAACACTGCCTTTTAATAGGCTCAATCAAAGATACTATAGCAAGAAAACCTTTACAGAGGTAAGCGGTGGGTTTTGTTGTTCTTGGGTTGGTGGTTTGTTGGGGTTTTGTTTGTTTGTTTGTTGTTTTTTTTCTTGTGGGACCTTTTAGAAAGCTGATTCCTAGCTCAGGCTTGGAAGTACCTAGGTAGGGGTTGGTTAAAGGAATACTGCTTTATAGTTGTCTGTTGTAGGGCTCCTTATCAGTACTTGGCCGTCATTGGTACCAGTCATCGCCTATAGGAAATGCAAATAGGGGACCTTGTCCTACAGCAAAGGAACCATCATATTTATTATTACTATATTTATAATTTGTTATTCTTACGTAGGACCTGAGAATATTTAGCCCAAGATTTCCAGAAATCCCTGTCTTTCAGAGTGTTGTGAGCTCTGTCCTGGCCAGAGTCCTGCTCCAGACTGGATTGTTCCCGATGATGTGTGCTAGTGCAATGGGAACTAACAATCGAAGTAGTAAAGTGGTAGCAGTAGGTGCTTTAAAAATATATTTTGTTGGTGGAATCTGTTTTTTATAGGCATTAGTAGTTATGCTCTATTGGGAGCATTGTAGATTCTTCTGAAGGAATAGTGTGGCCCCAGGAAGATTGCCACCTTGTCCTTGTGGCAGAGCAGGCAGATTCGTTAGGTTCCTGTGTCTTGTTTTGACAAAACATGATGCTTTTTTGTTAGACCTAATAGTTGGCCTGAAAATAGGTTTGCTCTCCCTGCCCCCACCTCCCTGCCCAGCTGCATTACTAGACTAATACAAGCTATTACAAACCTTGCTTTTCATAATTGCATTGATTTTTAGGATGATTTAACTTGGAATGCAATACAATGAAGCGCATTAAATTCTGGTAAGACGTTAATTCATGAAGTAGAGGTCATATAGAAAATAATTATGAGTTCGAAGACTGCGGTCAGTACCAATGATGGAGTAGAAGAAAAAGGGTCATTAGCTGCTGAGTTGCATAACAGGTTGCTTTGAGTTAGAGCCGAAGCTTTATCACCTTGATGGGCAATAGCAGAAGAGACTGGAAAACATCAGTGATTTTTATTAGCAATAAAGGTAAAGGCATAAGTAAGAAATGGTATTTGAGGAAAATGGGGAGATGAACTGAAAATTTGTGGCATCCAGATGTCTTAATACTGCACCTATTTGTGATTCCCAGGAAAAGGATAGCACATCCTGATGAAGAGTATCTGGTTTTATTACTGGGTACATACAATGTGACTTGATGTGCTTGAGTGTGGAAAAAAATTATGTGAACTTAATCGAAGTCTAGGTGTTTTAGAGGCCATGTCTATGGTGTGCTCTATCTTCTTTTGAGATAAAAAAAAATCATGAATCCCAGTTTTGATACAGCTTGCAAGCAGCTTCTGATTATGTCATGTTGGGAAACTCCCCTGCTCCTCAGCTACAAAGAGAAAATTATTGGCACAAACCCCGATTTATTACTACAGGCTGTGCTTAAAATAACTTTTATTACCATAGTGGCCATAATGTGGTGGAAGTCTGTAGGTGCAAAGATATGGAAACCTCTGTGCTTTTCTTTGTAGAATGATTTCAAAAAAAGCTGACTGATTTTTGTGCTTCCCTTGATAAATGGAAAAGATTCAAGATCTTTCTGATGACACAGTGTTAACAGTGTGGTAACAGAGTTAGGAACTCAGGTTCAGGAATAACTGCAGTTTTAAATTTGTACCTGTTTGAACCAAATGTTCATTCACCTTTTGGCCATGAGTTTTCTTCTTCACTATCTAGTTACTGACTGCTCCTTCATGCTGCTTTCCCATCTTTCTCCTTGTGAAGGCATTCCCCTTTTTCTGGCTTGCCTCGTCCGTGTGTCTAGAAGTCTCACACAAAGAATGGGCTATAATACAAGACAGGATCAGCAAATTTTCTAAGTAAGTTTGTTAGATTTCAGTACGAATACTGGGCATTTTGTGTAGCTTGCTTTGCCTTTGTGAAAAGAGTAAGAGGAACCTGACTTTTCAGGCTATGGTGGGACAGTTGCCTGGATTATTTCAGCTCTCATTTTACAAGAGGGCTAGCAAAAGAAGGACTTGATAGCAAGCAGCTGGGAAAGTTCTTTGCTACCGAGGACAGTGGGCGCTTTGGTAGGCTCTAGTGCTGGTATGTGGGGGATGGACATTGTTTTACCCCAGTCTGTGCATATCCTCTTTTGTTTCTTTATTTCTGTGGAATGCAATCTGTTGTTTTCTTTTTTCCCCTTTGCTGAACAGGAAAATTGAGCAAAAATGGCCAGCTAAGAAAAACTAGCACAGTTACTTTTCATGATCTAGTTTCTGCTGCACTGAGCACCTGTGGCAAACAACATTCTCTTCTAAGCCAGTAGTCAGATGAAAGAAAATGAAATAAATTGACTTTGGGTGTGCAAGGGGAATGCACACTATCTTCATGGTGAACAGGGATATGATGGGTGTTTTTGCCACAAGTTAGTGTCTGGAAATTGGTATTTTAAATGCTCTTCAAGTCACGTTGAACGTGGTAAGTCTGGGAACCCCAAGGCTGAGCAGCTCTGCTCTGAACACCCTTCAGAGTGACTAGAAAGGCACCTTTCCCTTCTGGTGCCCCCTGTTCCTTTGCAAAAAACAGATTATTTTTCTTACTGCTTTCTGTGATAGCATGTGATGCTTCCCACACATCTTTTAATTTACATCAGTCCTTGTCAAAGGTCTGAGAGTTGATGTAGTTTTTAAAAGCGTTCACAATCTTATGATCTCCCTTTGCAGGAGTAGGCAGGGAATTTATGCTTGAGACACACCCATGTGTCTGCTCTCTGTTGGGATACCCACTACGTGCATCCTTTTAAAATCTGCAACAGTATTTGAAGACAATAAACTTATCTTCCTGAATAATGGCCTGCTCTCAGTTTTGTTTGCTTACTGCATGCATGTATGTACGGAGACAAGTTTGTCTTTTGTAGCACTGGGTCTGTTGAAATGTAAGACCAACTGTCTATTGACTTTAGAAAAGCAGAAACTTAATCATGTGTGTCGTTTGTTAATAATCTCTCTTAAAATTAAAAGATGATAATTTTAGGAATGCTACCAAGATATGCCTCTGGTAAGGAGACTAAGGGTTTGTATGTGAATATATTTGCCAGTGTAACTTTCATACACTCAAGCGTAGAAGTGGATCCAAGTTGAATATAAGAAAACAACTTTTATAAAACCCGAGCCTAAAATAATTTATTTTCTGTTTCAAAATAAGAATGGTACTGATCGGTTTTCAGATGAATGACCTGATCCTTGCAGAGCTTGAGACCTAAACTTTGTGAGAGAAGGAACCGAAAAGTAAAACATACTTCGTTGTTCACCCTACAAGAAGCTGAAGCTGGGAGAAAGGCAAAAGTAAACAAGGCAGCAGTGATAACTAAATAGCCACTGAAATCATCTTAACAGGTGTTAATAAACCGAGTCTGGCATTAATGTACAGGACCAAGGAAGGTATAAGTACTTGAAGGGCAGTAGTAAATATTTTTTTTTAAAAAATCTATAGCAATTTTGAACTAGTGGCAATGAGGATGGACAACTTAGACATCTGACTTAGATTTAGGAAACTTTGTATCACTATAAGTAAAATGAAATACATTTTGCAGTTCTGTTGTAATTTGCATTAGGTTTCTGTCTTCTTTTTATATCCTTCCCAGTTATGTGGAGTATTATATTGGTCTGTTTAGGATGTCTTTTCTACAGTGGGATTGTAGCGCAGCATTTCGAAACAATATTGTTGAATATAATCTTTTAAGAAGTGACTGGCTTGTATCTAAGTTGTGTGGTGGTTTCCATCTCTTTTGGCATTCTGCCAGTTTCAGGCAAAATAACGCAGCATTTTAGCCCATGAGACCGTGAGAAAAGATGGTCATTTGTGTCGCAAATATGACAAATACGCCTGTGGTATATTGGTGGGAAAAAACTGTACTTCTAATGGTTCTGGAAGTAGTTTTGCATTGTATGGTTTGTGAAATGAATATTTTTGCTAGTCAAGAAACTTTCACAAATGTAAATGTAAACAGAACAGAAATGTACATGTAAACCCCTCCATGGTGGGGCATTGGAACTATATGATCTTTAAGGTGCCTTCCAACCCGTTCTATGATTCTATAACTGTTGTAGAGTTAGACATCAGTGTGTTTTTTCTGGGGGCTCAGGGTCCTGATGTAGGGTAGGGGGTGTGTATGTCTATATATATATTTTTTTTATTTTTTTTAATCCATTACTGTTTCTAAACAGGGTTTACAAAAACGTCACACAAAATATGTTGTCTTTTGACCTTACCGGTAATGCTTTTCTCTTTGCTTTGGAAAGGAACTTTTCCCTGTGGACTTGCCTATCAGCTCCTGAAAGGCAAAAGGAGGTAAAAGCTGAGCTGAAGTTGGGGGTTTTGAGGTTCTTTTAATTTTGGCTTTGTTTAGTGTGTGTGGGGTTTTTTTTTTGTGTTTGTTTTTTTTTGGTTTGGTTTTTTTTTCTTTCTTTTTTCCTTAAAGATATATATGACTGATTTAGGAACAAAATATTATGTTAAATAAACTGGTATTTGATGACTTCAAGTTCTTTCCTACGTTTCTTTACTATCGGAGCATGCTGCATCTCTTATCTCCACATTCTCAAACTGTGCTGGTTTGCATCAAGAGACTAGCATTAAAAAAACCCCAAACTAAAACCAAAACCGACAAAAAAGGTTAATTACAGCTGCTTAGAATGCTATGGAAAAAAATTTTTTTTAAAAAATGGTCAAAAAAATCCTTCCAGACTATTACTTTCAGCAGAGCAGCAGTGGTTCCAGATCTGTTCAGGTGGCCAGTTCCACTTACTCTAAAGGATGTGACTGTGCTTTCTCTAGACAAGGCTATAGCAAATTAAGTTCTTTTAAAATTTATAATTTTTATTTTTTTATTGAGTAAGTCTGACCAGCCTGCACTTAAATACAAGCAAAAAAGAAAACTCAGATTAGTTCAGGAAGTTTGTTTTGTGGCTCTTTGGAAAAGAACATTCTGTCCCCTCTTTGCAAACCAATACAAACAGTCTCTTGGCACAGACACTGTTCTTTGTAAATATCTTACTTTAAATTATCTCTGGGTTATTTTGTAAGATTAAGTATCAGTGTTCCTATTTCCTGGATAAATTCTGCCTTGTATAATTGTGCTTTCACTTTGTAAGTCACATCTGCAGAGGTAATTGGCAAATACAATTGAATCTTCTAAACACTATTTGAGATCTGATTATAGATACTGAATAATAGAAATGGTGATTATGAATTGTAGGATAGTAAACATTGTTTATAAAAGAGCACTTATTCAGAAGTGGTTCTATCTCATTGTAGAAATGATCATGTAAATATGGGTTGTATGAGTGTTGGTGTTACTGTAAAAGAGCTGTAGAAGTACAGAGTAGCAGTAAAACATCCAGAACTGTGAGGGACTCTTCTTTTTTGAGTAGTTGAGGAATTGCATGTGTTTTGTAGAGATGTCCTTGTCCCTTTTGGATGTGTGGTTTTGTTTTTGGGGTTTTTTTTTTTTGGTTTGTTTTTTTGAAGGCTATTATTAATCTCCTCTGGGTTACTAAAGAAGTACTGAGAACAATGCATTTCATGTGCTTATATTAGCCTTCTCTCGCATGTGAGAATCTGGCATGAGCTGCTGGAATTATGAATAAGACCAGGGAAAGAAACATGCACTGTGCAACCTTAATCAAACAGGAGCAATCTCTAGTGCCCTCTTTTGATAATATATTCAGTGGAATCAATTAGGGAAGGATCTTAAGTGATGTTGATAAGTTGTTGGACTGACTCTTCAAGTGGCTGTAACTCCTACTTACTTGGGCTCTTTCTAGAAGGGAAAGGAAAGATGCCTTGTACCTTGTAGAAGGCAGTCCTACTTGTAGTAAGTAATATTCCCAGAGTGATGAAAGCAGAACAAATTGCTGCTGTAACAGCTTTGAAGTGAGCTGAAGTTTTATACACACACTCAGATGTAATTTTTGAGAAAGAGCTTAATTTTTTTATTATAAAAAGAAAACACACTGGAAAACCAACACCTTGTGAACTTTCCATTTCCATACATTTAAATCCAGGGACTAAAGTGGTTTGACTGTCGTGTCTGTCTTATCTTTCTAGCAAAGACTTTTTCCTATAATTAAAAGGGCATCAATTTTTCTAATTGATGCCAAATCCAATCCAAGCCACCCTTGCGATTATTTCACCCTTCCCTCCCCCTCCCATCATTATCTGATATTTTGTTTGCACAGTCATTATTCATTAACTGTGTTCATGTCCAGGGCTGCAAACAGCAAAATCATATTATTAAGGAGCAAATCTGCGACTCGCCATTGAAATCTGTTTTTTCCTTTTCTGTTTTACATTGGCTTTCAGATGAGAATCCCAAAACCTGGCACAAATTTTGGAGATAAGGAGCTTGGAAACAATGAATGTGTTAGTGTTTGGTACTTTCTTTTCTTAGCAGAGTTCTTTAGTTCTCCCATGCTTCTTACACAGAATTTAACTCTTCTCAGTAGTTACTGAGATCACAAGTTGCTATTGGAAAAAGAGGTGTAGCCTGTCCTCTTTTTGCATATGTACATATATATGTATATGTACATAGGCATGCAGCCAAGCCTATTCCCCTGTTGCAGAACTGTATAGATGACCCTGTTTTATATAGAGGTAACTTCTGAGCATGTCCCGTTTTCCTATTTGGTGTATCCATAGGTGGCTCTGTCTATCCCCTTACTCTTTTGAGATAGAGACACCTACACACAAAGGTCTCGCTGTGATTGCTCCTTAAGGCTTTTTAGTCTATTGCTTTTTCAGTGTTTGACGTTGTTTCCTCTGAAATCAGTGGCAACCCTCTCCCACTGACCCAGAGTATTGGCAAGCATTGGATGTGCTGCTAACCATACCTGGCTCTTAGAGTGCTCCTCATCACTTGCACTCACATTTTATTAAGACAGCTGTCACCTTTTATCTATGTTTTGCAAAGAAGAAAATGAGCATGGAGAGGTAGAAGGTCTTGCACAAGGCCAGTGAGCTGGGAGAGGCCAAGGGAAATGAGATACTGATGGAAGGCAGCCCGTGCTGCCTTATTGTGTTTTGCCCATGTGTTGTCCTTTCTTTGATGTGGGTTTCCTGGTCAGCAAGCCATTAATTGCCTGTCTCCCCTTAAAATATTAAATGTTTTTGGTTTTGAAAAATTAGGTGATGTATAATTAAATCACCACTGTAACCGGATCATATTAGTAGGCAACCCGGTGAGGTTCAGTACAGTGTACTGCGTCCTATATTAATATGCAGCTACTGGATCAGTTCAGATTGACTGAATTGACCCATTGCCATTTACCCCATTACTGGATTGACCTGTTACTGGTTCTTCCTAATTCTGTTGCAAGATCAAATTGATCTATACTTTTTAATTATTTTTAATTGGATTTATTCTAAAATGGAAAACATCACTGTAGGGCTGGCACTGTAAGGAAGGGGCAGAGGAACCTCTCACGGAAGTCACAGAACTGGGATAATGTCAAAATGATGTCCCGCAAAGAATTCAATTGTTGATGGAGCAGGTTTTGTCAAAATTGAAGGACTGGTCAGTGCCTGGAATGGTGTAGCAATTAAGCTGGAAGTGTCTTGTATGTACAACCACATTAGAACAAAGTGTTGGGTATGACTTAAAAAATTAAATAGAAAAGTACTAAGCTTGTCTGAACTTTTGAATGTCAGATTCAAAATTGAGGGGTGGCAAAAATTTGAGGAGAAAATGGGACAATACCATAATTATCACCTTAAATAAAACAAAACGCAACAACAACAAACCCGAAAAAAAACCCCAACCCAACCAACCGAGAAAAACCCAACCCACCAAACCCCAACAAAAAATTTTCAGCATTTGCTGTCTCCCTCCTCTGCCTCCCATTTTGGTTTTCATCTTACTCTTCCTTTCCTGCATCCTCCTTCCCCAAGTGCCTCGTGGGCTCCAGCCCCACTGGTTTGTGGGGAGTTCTTGAGCTGTCCCCAGTGTCTCTCAATACAGACACGTTCTTCCTGTCTCTCTCCCATTCGGGCCACACGGCTGCTGGTGCCGTGTGAGTGCAGTGCTGGGCTGCTTGCCCCTCCGCCATGGCTGGGTGCTGGGGCACGGGGCTGTGTGGGCAGCGGTTGCTTCCCACCAGGGACAGGGATGTGAGGTGAGGAAGGAGCGCCCTTCTCACCAATCCATCCTTGTGCTTGACCAAGCTTTTACAAAATGTGTTTACGAATGTGTTTCACTCCCGTTCCCTTTGGGTTTGCAGCCTTCTCAGCTCTGCTGGGCCTGTCAGGCCCATGGCTTTGTAAACTCCTCACTCCACCATTGAAGAGGGATCCAGCTCCAAACTGCGCTTGAAAGCAGGGATTAGGGTGGAGGCTGTCCAGGTATCTTGACTATGAGGTTCCTGTTAGCTGTACAGAGGAGTTCTTTTTGCTGTTACTGGTGTTTAGAAAGTTCACGTTGGACAGTAGTAGATGAACTCTAATCAGAAATGTACTTTCCCTCTCATGCAATATGGGAAATCACATTTCAAGAAGTCAGCAATTCACAAGTCTTGTATAATGTGTAGTGGAATTACAAAGCTGAACCTGTTTTGTTTCTATTTTTTCAGTGATTTGCCCTGTTGGGCAGCTGCCTTCTGAGTGACTCTGGAGACGTGCCAGCCATCTGAGCTGAATCAAGCAGTGGCGGGGACAGCATCTACCCGGGCTGAAGTTTTAATCCCAGGCACGTGGCATTTGCACAAGTGGTCACTGGTGAGCTGTACATAAGCGCAGCTTCTCTCTTTCTCTGTCTCTTTAACAGCTGGCACCTTTTTGCAAACTGTAAGTTTCTGGATGCAAAGACTTGCCTGCCTTGCTTGTTTTTCCCAGAGGGTGACGGACAAGCTTAGGGAAAATAAGAGTGATCCAGGTTACCAGCTAATCTCAGGAAACCCTTACTATTTGTTTGTGTGTTTGCAGAGTATTTTTTCCTCTCCCTCTGCTGAATGAATAATATCCTGGTGAGGACAAACTTCAAATTTGTAGCAGTTGGTTTGGTGTACCAGGCAGTATCATCATACCTTTTTAATCAGAGGTTTTATGCTCTCTGCCTTAGTGCTTCACGGCCTGGAAATACAAGCTGTGGGGCTCTGATAACAGAAGTAGTGACTGGCTGCTGTCAGCATAAGGATGATTAAAAATGCGTGTGTGTGTGTGTGCGTGCATGCTTGTTCACTCCCTTTCCAGCTGAATAGAAAAAGAAACTCCTCAAAGCCTTTTATGTAAGTGCATGTTTGGGTTTTTTTCCCCCTGTTTGGGTCTCTGTGTGGCTGTGTTCAGACAAACTTCATCCCCTGCTTCCTTTTAGAAGATGCTTTGTAAAGAAAAGAGGGTACTTGACCTCCAAAATGTCATCCTGTCGTCAGTTCAATACTAGACATACCCTCTCTGCAAAAGATAATAGCTAGCAATTTTTTTGGAGGGAAAGGTGGTTTCCAGTCAGTTTCTCCCATCTGTGATTTTCCTTGATAAAACAATGGCAATCTGCTGCTTCCAGCAGCTGAAATGCTGTGATTCTTTGACAGCAAATGTGTGGAGTGCTGCCTTGCACCTTGTAACACACTGCTTTATTTAAGACTCTGTCATGCTGGGCTGACTGCTGTCTTCCTGGGAGTGTTACACCAAGGAATTATTGATGAGATGCAGCCTGGTCTGCTAAGCACACATTCGCTATTAAAACAACATATGTGCCCTTAGCTATTGCTAATCATTTAAACATGTCTGTGAAATCTGGGGGAAGTGGCCCCTCTGTACATGGATAGAGTCCCATTAAAGCATCAGCATGATACAGCTCTGCATCAGATACTGAATCTTCCAATGAGTATCAGAGTTGAAAACTGGTGCTTTAAGCAGAACTACTTGAAGTTAACTTCTTGAGAAGGTAGAAGGAGCCCCTGTAAGGATGAGTGCAGGAAAGGCAATACACATACTAGGTTCTTGCCAGACTCTTTCAGGTTTTTACCAAGTTGTTAAGAGTGCTCGTTGGAGTATTTGGACAAAAACCTGGAGGTCAGTGCTGTACTGATCTGTATGTACTAACTTAATTAGCAGTGGAGTTGGAAAATTACTCTGGCTTGAAAAATTATGAGGGTAATTCTACCTTTATGCTGGAGGAGGCAAAGGCAGAACAAGGAACTCAAGTACATTAAGGTCCAGTAGTCTATTAAACCAGGCTAAGTCAAGTAGATTTTAATTAATGGAAAGTTTCAGAAAACAAGTTCAGTGCTATTGTCAAGTATCCATTGTATTTTTGCGAGTTGGAAGGTACCTGTCCTTAAGTTACCTCCATTCTCATTACTGCTGCTCTCCCCTTCAAGTTACGCTTCCGTTCAAGCGTAACAGCTGCTATGTTGAGATCCACTGAAGGTAGATGCAGTTGCTTTATACTGCTTGAGAACTCTGAGCCCCAGCGCTTCAATAATATAACAACTTCTTTGCTAACGCCAGCAACTTTGGAGGAGAAATGTTTTAAAATTGTTGCAATTGATTTTCTGGTTTCATAGAAATAGAGAAAGCAAGGCAGTAATTGAAGCAATGGTTTTTTTATTAAAAATTATTATTGCTTGAGTAGGTGCACTTTTTTTCACCAGTATTTCCATTATGAGAAGTTGGAGGCCACAGATTTTCTAGAAGCCTAATAATTTCATGTAGATAAAGTTATTCTCTTGCAGTGGAAGTATGTCTATGTCTTGGTCAGGAAGGTACCAAATTTAGGACTAGTTGTTGTCTGTCATATCTGTGGGCCCAGTCTGACCCACAAGCTTGAATGCCAGCATGGAGGAGAAGGCAAAAACCTTTGCTCCCCTGCAGCGTGTGTAGGAAAGCATCTCCATGTGGAGAGACTTCTTTTGAAACCCAAGATCATCAGGAAGGTATGTTGAAAATTCGCTGTGCAAATAAAGATTGAGTCAGCCAATGCCTGCTTATCATGTCAAGTAGTGATTATACCATGACGTAAATCACCTCATGCTATGAATACATCCAATTTTGATGGGTTTGCCTATGGCTGCACTTAAGAAATGTGTGTGAGCTCAAATGCAGGTGGTTTTTTTTTTCTATTTCTGTGAATGCTGTAGTAACAGAGCATAGAGCTTCAAGTACAGCATACATGGAGAGTTTCCTGCACTTTGGCATTTTGCACTTCGCTTTCAGTCCCGCTGTGTTGCTTTTTGCTACCTGCAAATGCAGTGTGCTTTTTTGAAACTACAGTGTGAATCTTTGTCTGTAACTTGAATTTTCTCATAGTTTTTTTTTTTTTTTTAAATGATCCTTTGCTGTTTTTCTTGCACTTCTAGTTCTTCTTGATTATAGACATCCTTTGGTGTCAGAGCAGTATTACACCAAAGTGATTGGCTAACACGTATTATAAATATGTAAATAAATATGTTTCAGAATCAGGTAAATGAACCTCCTGCTCCAGATATTCATTTGTGTTGCTGGGATGCTAGAACACACTGACAGATACTGCAGACCATCATAAGCCTGCAAATTAATAATGGTCAGTTATTAATGATTATTTTGAAACTTAAGAAAAGTGTTAGCTTAAGCAGTTGATATAAATCAAACCACTCTTGTTAGCATACTTTCTGCTTAGCTCCGTGGAATCACTGAAGCTAGATGGATATGTCTGGTAGTTTCACTACAGGGGAATTTAACTTATTTCTCAATGAGAGTAAATGGGACATAACCTTTGAGAATTTATCTGCTCAATCACTTGTGTTTTCTATTTTAAAAATAAAATTTCTAGGAACTGCTGTTTTTTCTAATCCTGTATTTCAAAACCACATGTCTTTTAAATCATGAAGATAGGGAGCGTATTTTCACATCAAGACCTGGCTGCTCAGATGGGACATTTGTTTTTGAGAAATGGAGAAATCTGGGCATTTTGAGTGTTGTCATTGCGCGTGGTGTGGCTGCAGATGCCCACGTGCCCCACTCTGCAAGCAAAGGATCAATGTCGCAAAGGATCAATGTCACAAATGAGAGCTACGTTGCTCATTGAGTGTTGACAGCTTGTCATTACAGAGTTTTTTCCTCCTGGCTTGCAGTTGAAAAGGTTTAGAAATGGTCATAATCTCTTTCCTCAAGTGACCGAGGGAAGAAATACTGGGCTGTGTTCTTTCCAGATTTGGGGAGAAACTGCTGCTTGTTTGTGTTGAGCTTACAATTATTTTACTGTCTTGGTCAGATTTTTTTAAGGTATCCAAAATCATTAACCTCTCATGGAGTGAAAGAGGATGTGAAGGAGTGGTAAGGGGAGAGGAAGGAAGAAATGGTAGCTAGAGGTTGGGGGTTTTCTTGGTTTTAGGTGGGGTGTTTATTTTACAGTGGCTGTTCCTGGTATGTAGGGGAGGACGGTGGGGAAGGTAGGGTGATGGTGGGTACACGTAGTAAGAATGTGGCATTTGCTCAGCCATGTGGCAAGAAGGAATTGTGTATCAGCCAGTTTTTCCTCTGTCTTTTTAACTGGGGCTATATAAGATTTTTTTTGTTTAATGCATAAGTATGGCTGTGTTCTGCTCTGAGCATGCATGCTGGGCTGCTGAAAATTAAATTAGTAAATGAGACCCAATGACATAAAAACAAACCCAGGCAAACAAGCTCCCTGTAGTGTGCAGGCGGAGAGCACCCTTCGTCCTGTGTCATCAGAGGAACAGGGTGGTTTGAATTGGCTTCCACCTTTGTTTTGAGAGGTTGCTGTGGTGATGAATAACCTTTGCAGAGGGTGTGTGAGCAAGAGTGTGCGTGTGCCTTCGTTCTTGCATATAGAACAATGCTGCTTGAGCGCACTGCTTTTCACCCCGGCATCAGAGCGTATATCTTAGCAATGGTCAGCTGCTTCCCCAGAATGAGTTAAATAACAAAACTGTTGTCTTGGAGCTAGTTATTGACATGGTGTTAATCCACTGATCACTTCCTTGCATTGCTTTCATGCCAGGTAGCAGGAAGCTGGGTGATGGTAAAGTGGTAGCTTTTTTCCATCGCATGGGAGGGGAGTTGCAGGATATCTGATACGCCTTATTTGCACAAGTTTATGACACCTGAGCTTTGTCTTGTTATCCTGGGTTTGAGGAAGGATAGTAGGTAGAGAAATAGACTGACAGAGGTACTCTGTAAAAGGAAAGAGGGAAATGCTATCTGAGAGGGCTTTCTCTCCCCTCCCGCCGCCCCCCCCCCCCCCACCCCCACCCCCCCCCCCCCCCCCGTTTGCATTTTCTTTACTGAGGAAAAAACCTGGGGGACTGTCTCTGTGGGTTAGTATTGTTCTTTTTAGTCTCCATTCATCAATAAATATTAAAACAATTTATTATTAAATTTACTGCAGCTCAAACTGGATGAGTATGTTTTTCATACTAAGATACAAAAATCTGTTGAACAGCTGCATATTGGTACAGCAGTGACTGAAGATTAGCGTATACGTATGAATATTCTAGTGAGACTTCTGTGCTTTCTTCATGAAGTCGCACTGGTGCAACTAGAGTTTGGTACAGTTGTCTGAAGAGTTGTAAATATCACTTCTAGGTAAAGAATTGCCTTCAAGAAAGTCTTGGAAACTTTGTTTTCCCCTTGCTAGAAAACCCTATCAAGGATTGGCAAGGATGAGTCACCACCTGAGACAGCTCACAGAGAATTTTCTTTCCCGCATATTACCCTCATTCTTGATATGTGACCCTGCCCCATATATAACCTGTAGGAAGTACTTGGGGGAAAATCCGAGTCACTTGGAGAAGATCCAGTGGCCATGATAAATGCAATTAAGTTTAAAATGTTTACTTTTGCTGTATAATTCCTGAACTACAAAAAAAAAAACAACCCACAACCAAACAAATAAAAAAAAACAACCATGTGAATTAATTTTGTGTCAGCTCCCCATCTCTTCAGAGACCATCATAATTGGTGGTTTCATTTGTGAGGCTATGTACTTTGAAGGTTGTCTTTTTCTTGACTGCAGCCATACTGAAGGATCAAAGAGGAAGACGAAAACATTTTAAAAGCAGCAAGGCCTCTCATGGTATTTAAAGTGAAGGTGATGAAGTCAGAGTACGTGGCCCCCTTGCACGGCTGAGGGAACTTCTTGCTGAGTTAGAGCAGTTGGGGAAATGACCTTCTTTCCCTCCAGCAGTTTTTTGAGGCTTGTCTTCTTGAAGTTTTCCCCAGCGCAATTTAAACATGCTGTCAGCTCCCTTTAGTGGCTCACTTAGTTAAAATCACCTTCAGTAAGGAGTGTTTAATTACATCTTCTAATACCTTATTCAGCCTCCCCTCCTGGATTTTTGAGAATCTGGAGAATGCTGCTAATAGAGTAGAGCTAGCACTTACAGGAATAAATTAGCAGCAGTACCATAGCTGTGCTTTTTACATCTGACACATTCTCCAAGGCTAACACCACACCTCCTGTACTTCTTCAAATTCATTTGTTCCGTTTCAGTTCAGTCTTTTGAAATATTTTGTGATGAATGAGTTCACTTTACAAGCTGGTGATCAGCAGCAGCTGTTCATAGTCATGCTTTAAATTGAATCCATCTGTCAGTGGACTCTTTAAAGTGGGAGTTTCACGTTGTCAGGAGACTTGATTACACCAGAGTAGTATCTGGGTGCTGTTTGCCAAAAAAAAAAAAAAGAAAAAGTAAAAAAAAAAGTGTGCTTGGTTGGGCTCTGGGCTACCCTTACAGTTTCATCTGTAGAGCTGTGATTTAGCCTGCTGAGAGGAGAGCAGAGCGGCTACAAGCAGTACTTTTGCACTGACGTGCAGGTAGGTGTTCAGATGTAGGTTGGAATTAGGAGATGACCTGCAGTAATCTTTGTGGAAACCATGTGCAGTGCTTGCTGCTTAATCGTGACTCTTTGATGAACCTCATCCCCAGCTCTTTACCTGTTTTGGTTGTAGCACTGAGGCAGATTAATGGTCTTCACAGGATGAGCTGAAGAGGAAAAGACGGCTTACTCAAATCAGCAAAGGAGATAACACTGCTTTTTTTGCCCTGGTACACACACATCATTTTTTGTTTTCATTTGTAACCAGAGGATGGTGAAATGTATCTGCTGAGGCTGTTTTGCAAACTGCATTTAAGGCAACATTTGAGAGCAGCAAATGGTCGTTTGCTGACTGCATTAATTGTTCTTATAATTTTAGGTGAAAGTTTTGGTCAGTAATGTTCTCCATAAAGTATGTATTGGATGTGGAAACCAGCTGATTCATGGTTTGCAGTCCCTGGGTCTTAGCACAGGTAACTTAGCATGTTTTCCTTTTCCTCAGTTTGTTCCTCACCAAGACTTCTGTGGAGAGGACTGGTCTTGTGCTGGGATGTGTGTATAGCTCTATGGAAAAGCGTTTCTTACCAGCAGAAGCTTGTTCACCAAACTACTGCATGTTTACCTGAGAGTGCCATTTTCATTATATCATTTCATTTTAGGAAAGAAAACTTTCCTTGGAGGAACAGAACAATGGTACAGCCTCCTTTGCTGCTGCAAAACTTATTTTTGTGGTAGGAGGGCTATATTTAATTTCCCATCTCAGTTGTGGTCTCCAACCACAGAGACTGCCTTGTCCGTGGTCAGATAAACCTTGCTTGTCTCAGCAGCTCACAGCAGCAGACCTCACACCATGTCTGACGTTCACCCGTGTTTCTCTGCTATAAACTTCTCTCTCACACTTTTGCTGTTGCAGTCTGCAAGCATTGCTGCTCAACAGGGCAGCTGCAGCACTGCTGCCTGCATTCCTAGCGCAGTGCCAAGTCAGCACCTCAATTGACACGAAGTGCTGGCAGAAGCATAGAGAAAGGGAAAAAAAACCCAAATCAAACAGCAAAACACAACACCCAGACTGGCATTGTGAGCTTGTATTTTATGTCAATCGAAGCTAGTACAGTGTCTCTGAAATGAAGTGTCTGTTGTCATGTGGTAAGATAAGAACCTCTTAGCTTTTCTTTAACATATAGCAAGCAGCACTGTATACACCAGTCTGTTATTGCTGTGTACCTGATAACTACAGATGATATTTTTTTAAAATGGAGACTCATTAACGAGTTCCACATGGAGATGGTGAGAACTGCACATTGAGTGAAGAGATTGATTGATGTTGGCTTATGTTAAGAAAATATGGCTGACAGAAGGAGTCAATACATGCTCTTTTTTTTTCTGTAGTGCATTGTTTTTCCTGCATGTGTTTAGTCAGGGAACTTAGCAGGAGGAATGCCATTGCTTAATAGCTGATAGAATCATGTTATCTTCCCTTAAAATACTTAATAGAGTTAAAATACAGTTATTAAGATCTGGCACTCATTTGAACGCCCACTTGGTGCTTGGATTATAAACATGCAGTATCTGTAAATTAGCTGCAGACACAAAGTATTCAGTCCTTCACCATTTAACTTAATAAGCAGTAAAAGCTGTGCAGCAGTGAGCATGTGAAAAGCCTTGTTCCACAAACCCCTAGACAAATGCGTCCCTCCTTGCTGGGAGCACTCAGACCTTTGAAAACCGCTGGGTTCTGATTTCAGCTTTCCAGACTTCACAAGTTGGGCCAGAATGGAGGGATTTGGGAGGAAAGAGAACTGTGCTTTCCCTTCCCACGTAAAGAAATGGAGACAAACACTGAGAGGACACTGGAAGGGATGGGCTTCCCACATCAGGAGGAGTGGTGTGGAGCAACAGCTCTGTGGAAGCTCAGGGGGTATCTGTGCACAGCAGCAACCCTCAGCTCCGCGTCTTTCTCCAAGATTAGCATGAACGGGCAGGGTATGCCAAGCCCACTGCTGCATGGATATTTGAAGAGGCAGCAGTGATATCTACGGAGGATTATGAATGAAAATTTCAGTATCTTGTCTAGACTGTACTGATCATTAAAGATGAAATTATTAATTTTTAAAACCAAGTTATTTTCCTTTTGGCTTTTACAATTGTTTTTAAAAAATCAGCTTTTTGATACCACAGTATGCTTTAAGCAAAAACATGATATGTATATGGGTACTCTGTGTCTTTAATTTTTCACTTGAAACTAGATAAATAACATATTTTGTGAGTATCTGTGACTGAATACAGGTCTAATGTTTGTGTTGCTGAGATAGTCACAGCATGAGCAGTATGGTTAGTGCTGTGTAAAAATTTAAGTATTTTCTGATTTGTATTTTTATGAGCAGTTGCAAGTAACATTTTAGTATCTGGTTTAATTTTTATCAGCCATGCACAGATGTTTTATTCCTGGAAATGTAGAGTTGGGAACGAGGTAAGGAACAGACAGTGCTGACTGAGGAGTTTTGTAATCTCTGCTACTCACCGCAGTTCTTGACGGAGGTCTGAAGCAGTAAGGGTTGAGCCAATGAGGATGCGATAGAAAGCAAAGCATTCTGAAATTGCTAGCAACTGGATTTTCATGTAGTACATCTCAGTGGCTAATCTTTTATTGGCATTATTATAGTTCCTCAGTTTATATTGTAGCTGTTACAGCAGAAGCTGAAATACTCTTTGCTGTCATTTGGAGATGGAAATTTCTTCCATTTTATTTCATTAGAAATTCTGTATAAAAGATCTGTTGATGTATAGAAAATGTAAAACTATAAAAATGGTTGCTGTAATACATTGTTGCCAATATCTTTACCTACAGCATTTCTTAATGCAGCTCAGGTTATAAATGGAAGAGTTTACTCTTTTTTGGAATCCCTTTCAGTAAGTGAGGCGGAATGCAGACTGCTGTAAGACATGCAGAATTTCTTACTGTTATATACTGCATCTGGGAATCTTTGTGTAGAGGGAAAAGTAAAAGGCTGAAAGCACTGTATAGTAGTATACTATGTAACCAAAAATCATCTGTCATGTAGGAACAATGAGCTAAAGGTTACATTTGTTTCCAAATGTAACTAAATTTGTATCCCTGCAGCCAATTTACTTTCATCTCCACCACAGCCAAACGCCACATGCTGAAGTTGTACCATGTGAAATTTGACAGGGCCATCTGAAACTTACATTTTTGGTGGCATGGCTCTCTTGGGTGTGCAGAAAAGCCACCACCAGGTGCCACTTCACTGACATCTTCAGCAGCCAGCTAAATATTGAGCTGTAGCTGTTCGAGATTTTGTGTGGTGTGCATTTATGTTTTGTTTGGTTGTTGTTTTTTGGGGTGTGTTTTTTTGTTTGTTTGTTTTTAAATACACAAACCCATGTCAATTTCCTCTGTGCCTACAATCTGCTTTCTTGTATTTGTGGGCAGAATGTCTTAAGTAACTAGGTAGCTGCCTTAGGAGTTGTTTTCTTTTAAGGGAAGGATCGCACACTTGTAGCCAGCATTGTGCCACTTGCTGTTGGTTCCTCTTTGCTGTTGCTTGCTCAAATGCATGTGCTGGTCCGTAGGAGAGGGCATGAGTGGCTGAATCATGCCTTTCGATTTCAAAGAATAGCCACTTCCCTGCTGGGTAATTTACATACACTCCTCATTTGCTCTACAGTTAGGTCAGGGCAAACCGGCAATACTGGCTTTTGCAGCACAGGCTGCTCTGTTTGAAGCTAGGTATGTGGCAAGGCATCGTATTTATTATCAAGCCCCTAATATCCATCTGATTTCATTGCTGTTGGTGTCCTTTCTGTGGC
Source organism: Falco naumanni (assembly GCF_017639655.2). NCBI lineage: Eukaryota > Metazoa > Chordata > Aves > Falconiformes > Falconidae > Falco > Falco naumanni. The sequence continues at coordinate 21,929,728 of NC_054058.1, forward strand.
TTAATCAAGAGCCCTTACTTAACACACTGTAGCTCTCATACAGGTCATGTGTCTTGTGTAACACAAGGATGCATCTGTGTTTTATCTTCTGTGGCTAAATAACATTTTGGGCAAAGAGGAGACTGCTGTGCTACTTTCTTGGTAGAGTTAATTGCTGATAAATAGGGATCTGATTCAGCTAACTGCTTACACCATATGTTCCTATCAAATTGTGTTGAGTAGGGTTATGTGCTCTCCAGAGAGCTTCAGGAACTCGTGAACTTTGACATCTGCCTGTTTAGAGGAAGGTGCAGCTGGCTGCAACTAATAATTCCTATAATAGAGATGAAGTGCAGAAAAATAAGCTCTGTTTAGCAAGTAAGGAACTGCAAGTTTTATCTGTGAAAAGGAAGAATAAAGTTCAGGATACTGGCAAGACATTGATACACCTGCACAGTTTTATAACATTGAGCTGCAAGTACCAGTTGAAGGTTTCAGTTTTTAAAGAGGAAGGGTATCATTCTTACTTTGCTTTTCATGCTGATCCCTCTGCGGAGTAAGGAAGGGATTTTGTCTAAAATTCTTAGTGAAGGTCACAAAGATCACTGGCTTTATGTTGTGGGCAACCATAGAATGTTGGCTGCTAACGGTTGCAAAATATTTAAGCAAATAGATCAAAATACATGAGTCATTATGGTTGTGTATTGCAAAGGTGGGCTCATTTTTTCTCATTTCTTATCCCATTACTTTTCTCATTTAAATTAAACTGTTGACTTTTCCTCTCGTGTAAATGAATTTTTCTTACAGTTCTTACAAATCTTTTATGTATGCTTAAAAAAAAATAGAGTATTTCTTCTACAGCTGCTAAATTGTTTCTCATGCTTCTTACTCTTGTTTAAAGAAGAAGAGGTCCAAAGCAATTCAGACCAGAACTCTTGCTACTTACTTGTCTTCTTAAAAACAAAACAAATTGGGGAAAAAGTGCCTTTCTAATATGTGGCCATATAGAAAAGCAGTGTCTCATTTTAAGCTAGTACATTGCTTAATAGATTTTATTAGTTGGGAAAAAAAAATGCAGAAGAATCTTCCTCTGTGCTGTCATTGAGGGTGGTTAAAGTGACACTGCCTGTCTTCACTTTTAAGGATGTATTCCCCCCCCTTAAATATTTTCAGTTAAACATGCTTTTAAAATTCATTATCAATATGGAAAATACAATTAGTCAGGCAGCTGTAAGCCACTGTCCCCTTTCTCCATTCCCTTCCCCCTATTAATTTTTCCTTTCTGTACTTCTCAGTGCTCCATCCGCGTGTGTGTAATAATTGTCTGTGCTCCCTCTTCACTGATCTTGTTTCCATTCTTTGCTGGCAGAGTAACTCTCATCATTGAACTGGCAAAAACTTTCAGGTGCTGTTTATAACTTAATTGAGAGGTTAGGTTTGCTGCTGTAGGTGATTGTAAGTGCGAGGAGCTCCTGAAATCTGTTGCTGTTCTGAGGCTGCAGTTTTGGTTTGAACAGCTGCTGCCTGCTCTGGGCTTTTTCTCAGAACTACGCAGGTGAGCTCACTTCCCAGCTGTTTTAACCAGCCCTTTAGTCTCCTGGCTTGGTACCTAAGACTTGGGTGGCCTGGCAAAGCAAAGCTTTGGGGGTCCATGTCCTGTCTTTCTGTTGTGTCCAAGACGTGTGCAGCTTGTTGCTTGGTGTTCTGGATTGTTCCATGCTCAGGTGTCAGGTATTACATTTGCTGTTGAAATGACAGAGCATGATGGTGTGCCATCATTAGGAAGTGTGACATGAACTTTGTGGTGTATCTAGGAAGCTGTAGGAATAGTATTGAATTATAGACTGCAATTCACAGCAATCTCTGTCGAAAATCCCTTTTGACAAGTTTGGTAGGGATTGAATAGGTGCAGTTGAAATTTTATGGGGTTCTGGCATAATACATATTAGTGGTGTTATGGGTTTTCAGTATCACTGGTGTTCCAAAATATATGCATGGAGATTTTTCAAAGCAGACGGGAAAACATAGTCCTCCAAGTAGTGTTCATGTCACTAGGAATTTTCACTATTTTTTATTTTGCTTTGTAAATTTAGATTTATATTTTTCTTTAATCCTTCAAGTTGCATGCTTTAAAAATGACCATAAGTAGGCAAGTATACCTTTTAAAAGTCCTTATTGTTTGTGGTGTCAAAGCATAACAAAATTGATCTTGGTCTTAGGGGCTTTGGTAAGACTGCAGTAATCGTCTAGATGTTTACCTTGTAAAGCTACCTTCTTTGCATGAAATATACAGTGATTTAGTGTTTTGTTGATACTAAATTCATGATTCCTTCAGTTAAACTACTGTCAGTGGCCATTATTTGATCCTCTTCCCTTCTACAATGGTATTCACTGTTGTAAAATTGTAACACAATGGATAGATGTTGCACAGAAACAAGGTAACCATTTACTTAACAAATAAAAAAATTCTTGGTTAACACCCTTGGAAAACTCAATGAGGAACTTCATTTAATGTTTGACTATTGACTGAAAGACGATGACACCTCTTTGCTGATATGCAAAGTTATTTGTCATTTAGGGAAGAGGTAAAGCAGCAGCTTGAGTGTCAGTACTGCCTGACTGTGTCTTAAGATTTTTTTCTTTTTTTTTGAGGTGGAGCTTTGAAAGAATGTGTTATTAACTATGAAAGTATGTGTTATTTGGTATTTGAGAATTTTAATTATTTTGGTTGTCACTTGTCGAAATACAAAACAAAATTTAGTGTGTGGTGTACGACATTGATAAATCTTAAATTGCTGGCCCTTTGGGCATTTATAGCTTATCAGCAGTGAAGTGTTTTGAAAAAGATTTCTGTGAGAATTTAAAGCATTAATATCACCTATACTTTGTAGACCTTTAGAATACGATTCCTCTGAGATGATAGAAGTATGATAATAACAAGTCTTAGGCTTCATTTGAAGTGATTTTCTTGACACCAAACTGAGGTTTACACGCTTTTATTTTGTTGATAAAATAACGTCCAGCTCAGGTGACCTTAGCTGTGAGTACACAGTCTTAATCCTAAGGATTTCCTTTCTAAGCATTAGGATTTTGTCCCAAAAGTTATGAAGCATGTTGCTTCTAACAACTTTCAGCATATAGTTAAGACTTAGAGGCAATTTGTAGACTTGCAAGCAGATGCTGCCATGGAAGACTTAAATTTCTGAGTTTTGTGTTGAAGGAAAGAACTTGGCTTAAATCTGATAGGGATATTTTTAATTATTTTTTTAAACTGGTGGATAGATCATTTACAATCAAACTGAATTTTTTTTGGAATAGTGAAGAATCACTTGTTTTAAGGGTTGTACTAAAATAAAACAATATTTCCACACTAAATTTTACCCTGAATTATCATAACCATTGAGAGAAGAGATCCAACACCACCTGTTGTGAGAACAGGCGGATCAGGTATTGGCGCTACTGAGCGGGAAGTAGGAACGTGCAGGGCCTTTTCTCCGAGGGCTTTTCTGTTAGTCTAACAGATTATTCAAATGTTTTTGTGTTGACTTTGTGCAGTCACTAATTTCAGCTATAACCTTTAAGTAGGATTTAAGTCTGTCGATAGATACTGAAGATAGCTGTGAATTTGGGAGGAGAGAAGAGATCTTTTTAAGATGTGATGTGGAGCTGTGGGCCATGGCCATGCTGGCACTGGGGAAGGAGGGAGGGAAAACAACGCTCCCCCAAGAGTGTAACACAGGTTCGGGTGAGTGTGGGACCAGGTCAGGCCCTGTCCCTTGTGCAGTGCTTGCAGGTCCCGGCAGTGGCTCAGTGTGCAGCCGTCACTTCCCTCTCATCAGTGTCTGTGGGTGTTGCTGCACTCATGGCAGAATACAGACCCTACAGAAGGAGTTGGGAGATAGTGTGGCTTAAAACTTTTTCCCGTAGAAAAAGGAAGAAGAAAAACCATACCCCAAATGCAACCCCCTCCCCCTGCCGCCTTCAGAACAAGGAGTGCAGGAGGAGTGCATGGGGGCACAGGTGTCACATGGCTGATGTGGGGTCCCGTCTCAACCCAAGACCTCGAGAAGTTGTCGCTCTTCCCTTCTGTTTCAGCGGGTATTGATAAGTAGCTGTGACTAATGCAGCTAATGCCTAGGAAGCTGTGTGTTGGGTTTTATTTAGCTGTGTCTGTAACAGTGGCAAAGATGACTTTGAGATCAAGAATTTCTTCACAGTTTAATTAAAGGTCCTGTTGACTTCCTGACTACCTTTCACCCATCCCTGTGGCAGTATTCAGAAAACGCCCTTTGCCAACCACTATGTCTGTTTAATTTGTGCTGAGGAAAAAAAACCACTTTATTTCTCTCACACTCTTACTTCAAACAATTTAACACTGGTGATGCGGAGAGTTTTGCACCTACCCAGACTTCCTAAATGTCTCTCAGGTGACGGAGTGGGCAGCCAGCCAGGGTAGCCTGCTCCTTGTTCCCAAGACCCTCCTGTCAGGCCATGGGCAGGCAGGGATTTGGGGCAGCCCGCTGCTGCCGGGGGCTCAGCTGGTTGTTTCTGCCTGGCATGTTGCCTGTTCCTGACTCTTAATGACATCATTTGGGAAGAAGATCAAGAACTTAGAAGTAGGAAGAGAACAGCTGCTCGTCCTGTAGAGACAAGGAAGGGGCTTCAGATCCCAAGCAGGAAAGACATTTCAGTGGATCCTGGTATGTTTGCTCTTAAATAACAGTTTCTTGCTTATGTTTCTCCAGTAAGCTTTGCCTGCCTTTCTTTTCTTCACATCCCCACCCCCCCCACCCCCCGCTTTCTTAACTGAAAATGGTTGAATTAAAGTACTTGCCAATACATTCTTGAGCAACATGACAGGCCTAAGTCCAAGGTAACTTATGACACCTTATCCAGCCTATATCTTGCTGTATTCCAATAATAGAAACTCTTTCCTGATTTTATGAAACACTTTGTACTCTGATCTTGTGAACTGCAGAGACAGGTTCCTGGGCTGGTCCGCCTATCTGTAATCATACTGTCTTTGGCTTGGTCATTTTCATAATAAGAAAGTTGAAAATCGTGGTAGTTTTGTTGTTTTTTAAGTTCTCTTGCTGAACTGAGGACTGTTTTGCATAGTATATCTTTTACTGTTTACAGTTGAGGAAACATGGGTGTTCATTTGATAAAGCTACCAACCATTGCTTTCTTCTTGCACAACTAAATTGACAAAGAGGAAAGCAAAAGGAGTGCCACAGGGTGGGAGACAGGTTTGGTTTGATAGCTGTATGGTTGGGCAGTGCAGGGTTTGGGGTTTTGAGCATCGCTTTGTGGTCTGTGGTTATTGTCACAGGGCAGTGACTCACAGATGTAAATGTTGGGCGGCACCAATACTGTCACCAGCTTTGGTCTTGCTGGGGATGAAGGGAGGAGCAAGCTGCGTCCGAGTGCCAAGCTATTTGCTTGGACAGGAGGGCTGTAGGGAGATGGGACAGAGGGATGCTCCCAAGTACCCGCTTCCCTTTTCCTAGGAGGGAAGGTGGCAAATGGTGCAGGAACTGCTTGCCATCTGGAATCAGCCTGTGAGAAATTAGTGGAGCTACACTGAACAGAACTGCAGTATTACTCCACTGTTTTGGTATTAGCCCTTTTAGTTGCACTAGATTTTAATTTTTTATTTTTTATTTAATATTTTTCCCAAGTACAGGATCCTGCCTTTTGACCAGTTTGACTTCTCTGTTCATTTACTAGAAGCAGTCATTCCGTCCTTTGGATCTCAATGTGCTCTTGGATATTAGTGTTTGACCTTCAGAATTAGCCATCTAATTAAGGAGTGGGTTGATCACATAGTCTGTGTTTGACCAAATTGCTAAGAAATAACTTTGTGAAAACTAACGATGCTAAATACAGACTGCTTGAAGTCCTAGTGCTTGCAGAAGCAGCTGCACCTTTTTTCCCTGCCCATGTTCAGCCAGCCCCAGGAATAAACACAGTGATTCTGCATAAGTGTTTTTTTGTTCAAACTCCTTGTACTCAGAACCTGTTTCAAACTACATAGGAGAGACTTGAACGACCCCCCATTTGTTTCACAGTCTGCTTTTCATGACATGTGTTGGTGTTTAATAGTTGATGTGACATTTAAAAAAATATTGCTGTAGGATGGTGTGTCCTGCATTAGCATTTGGAGAATATTAGGTAAGTTTTAATTCAGAATTAAAAACCCAGGCATACAAACCCCATGAAGTTTGAGGTTATAACGGCAGTGAAGTTGATTTCAATAGGAAATGTTTTAAAGGTACTAATTGTACTTTCCACTTCTGATTAAATCCTACTGTAGCTGCTTATAACCTTACTTTTTTCTTAAAATTTGTAAATTGGCCTGAATGTCCCAAAAATTTGTGGGAAAGAACTGTTCTTAGTCACCTTACCTTGATATTCGTACTTTTGTTTTATTTTGCACCATTTGGTGTGTTTAATATTGATGCTTTAATATTCTATCTTACAATATTTGTGTTAAATAGTTTAAAAGCATACTAAAATCTTAACATATCAGTAGATCTATGATATTACAAACAACCTTAATTGATGTTTTTGAGAGGATTTTTAGGAATTTCCTATGTATTTTAAAATGCCCATAGTCTGTAACATACCAAGTCGGGTTAAAGGATTTCCAGTTGCAGCTCCCATGCGTCTGAGTGCCTTTTAACATGAATTCAGAGTACTAGTTGTGCATAGGCTCCAGCAGCTTGGTGAGCAGTGATGACTGCTTCAGATGCAACACTGATGGCTGTCCTATTTTTGGATTTATTCCATCCCTCAATTCCCTTCTCTGCAGCATCCAGCCTCCCCTTACTCCTTTCCTGAAAAAGACAATGTCAACTCCTCTATATTCTTAAAATATGGTGTATTTTCCTTTAGTGCAAAGGAGGAATACTACTCAAAGTTCATTAGACCGAACTGAAACAAAGTTACTTTTTACAGCAGAGTATTAAATTATTTTGTTTTAGAAAGAGAGCTTTGTTTTATTTCAGTGTGTGTATTTATTTACTGTGCACCATTAAAGCTGTTACTGAGCTTGCAACGACAAGTTGTGAATATCAGCTAAGGGGATGCTTCCAAATAGCTAAATATTAACTGGGGACCTGAACATGCAGAAAATCTACACTCTCTCCTCTCTTTTTTTTTCTTTCTTTTTTTTTCTCTTTTTGAAAGCTTTTTTTTTCCTTGTTGTTACCATGCTTTGTGTTCTGAGATTTACATTGGTGTATGGCATTGAAGAATGCTTGTTTCTAATGCATGAAGTTTGAATTTATTTCAAGAAGTAATTGAAGAGGGTGCAGCAGAAGAAGCTAGATTTAACAATTTAATCTTTTCTTTTTTTTTTTTTTTCAATCACAAAACTCTGAGAAAGGAAGGCTTTGGATAATAGCAGCTATGAATCTGAGAGAAATTATTGTGCTCCTGAAGATGCTTTGGAGTGGATATATAGTAGGGGTCCTAGTCCCTTTTTTGCTTCCTCATTACAAATATTTTTGTTTCAAACCAGTTTTGTTTATAAGGATTATGAAAGCACTCCCACAGTCAAAATGTGCAAGACACTAGAATTCGCCAGAAGAGGTGTCAGTGTTTAGATATTCAGCAAGAATAAATCAGGTACCATTTTAGCATCTTAGTGTGTTTTTATAGTTATCTAGCTTCTGTCACTGCTAGTTAAGTGCTTGTTTTAATAAAAGGGCTGTAATTCGCTTTTGCTTACTTTTTTCAGGTGTATCTCACCGTACTATGGATTCTGATGTATTTTTATTTTAATATAACAACTTATAACTTTACACAGATTATTTTACAGTATCCTGCATGGATTTACGTACAGATTCGTTGGTTTAACAGCCATCTAAAACTGAGTGGTTATAGTACATTTAAGCTGGTGCTGCCATCCATCTGCTCCTGCTTAGTCCTTAAAAATTCTGTTCTGTCAAAGGTATCAGAAGTTTCAGCTCTGCCATCAGCAACTTGTTGCCTGCCAAGTTTTTGAGGTGGCTTGCATGTATCTAGTTAGTTACTCACAACATGTAAAATATCAAGAGTATATAGCATTGGATGGAGTCTTAAAGCTACAAATTGATAAAAAAAGTGAAAACCAGTGGTAAGGGAGACATTTGGTGATCACACTGGCTAATTAACGGAGCTTAGAGACAAATCCTTCCTGAGGGGCCCTGGCCGTGTTCTGGCTTAGCAGAGTCGGTTTATACCGAAATAGAGGGGAGGGATGAGTAAGGGATGTGAAGCAATGAAATGGGGCTCTGCCTCTTCCCCGCAAGCCAGCACTCCCAGCCGGGGCCAGGCTGGACTCTCCTTCGGTGCGGGTAAATCTCACCTTTGGTGTCCTTCAGTTTTACTCACGATTAAAGGAGGGCAAGGGTAGTGAAAACCATGTGAATGGAAGTGCAGGACTACAGGTGAAACGAAGAGCACTGAGGAAGTCTGACTTGTAGCAGCCTCTGTAGGAGTAGGATTGAAAAGGGTGTCTTATTCATAAGTTTTCAACCTTAATGATTTTTTTGTTTCAAATGCTTTTAAAATATATATCAGTGTACTGTTTTTCAGTCTCCTGTTCTGTTCTTAGGAAAAATAGGGTATGCAAATTTAAGTTGCAATGAGAGAGGCGTGGAGAAACAAAACTAAAAGCACCCTTTCTCCTCAGAGAGCTTCCTTTTTTCCCCTCCTATCTCTTCCCCCCCGCCCCCCCCCCCCCCCCCCCCCCCCCCCCCCCCGTGCTTGTAAAAAGAAACAGATCTGACTTCAGGAGGAGGGACCTCATTTCAGCACTCTATCAAAAGTGCAGGGAGCTGTTAATCCCTTATGTATTTTGATTTGGAAAAAAAATAAATCAGTCCGGTTATTCACTTCTGTGATCAGTCAAGGAGATAACAGAGAAGCACAAGCGGGTATTTTCTTTCTGTTTTTATCCAGATTATGAGGGAGGGAGAAGTAGTATAAGTTGGTGACAGCTTTAATGCACAGATGTGAATACTTGAGTAACCACGTAAATCCCAGGCATCTGTCCAAACATCAAGGTTAGCCTAGAAAAAATATTTATTTTGCTACCTGAGTTGTTAGTATCTAGTAAAATCTCTGTTTGCAGCTCAGCTGAAGTGTATTTTAATTCTGTTTGTACTAACAAATGCTTGAAAAATCCAGAACTATCATACTGCTTACAGATTAGGGCACAATTTTTTTTAACTTTTTGAACAGAAATACAAAATGAGAACATGGTAGCAGATATGGAGCAACTGCCCATCCAGAGCTGAAGCTCTTTGAGAATCTGTTTGCAGTGATGTGGGGTGAGGGGACCTGTATACATTCAGCCATCACTTCTTCAAACCAGTTGCTTTTGGGAAAAGAAATTAAATTTTAAAGCTTTTTGCTGAAAAGTTTTCCTGTTGCAGAAACATATAAACAACCAAGGGCTTCCCCCCCACCCCCAGGGGGACAGGGGAAACTTTACCTTTGATGCCCATTAACAGCAGCTTTTACACAGTTTGCGCATGGGCTGTGTAGTCTGTGTGTCCATCCTCTCCCTGTCCCTCACAGGGGTGCCATGGCTGCTCAAGAGTGGGCATCTGAGAGACAGCTTCCTGCTGTGATTGCTAGGTGGTGGTGGGTTAGTGGAACTTCAGGGGAAAAGGTGGCTTTCAGCACCTTCCCTCCCCCCCCGCCCCTTTCCCTATGAAAGTATCCAAATTCTTACTGAAAAACTGGGTTGAGTAGCAAAGGTTCTGAAAGATTTTAACAAACACAGAGCCTCATAAAGCTCTATGCACAGTCATTTCAGAAACCAAAAATTGACTGAGGATTGGAAATGCAGGTGGCTGAATAACTTTTGAAGTTCAGAGGGGTGGAATTGAAGGGATCCTTACTGCACATGTAACACATTGCTCCATCACCTATTTCTCCATGGCAAGTGAATGGTTCAAGAAGGGGAGAAAAAGATGACGATAAAGGGAACTGCTTAGTGAGGTGGTACAGAAGATGATGGCCAGGAGGCAGAATGGCATATGTAAACAGAAGTGCTGTTGTCCTTAATGTTTACTAACATGCTAGCCTCCCCTGTGTGCCAGGTTTATACAGTGGTGTGGGGTTTATGATCTGTGTTTTTTATCTAAGCTTTTCTGTACCAGAGGTTTGTCACAGTGATGCACTTGCACTCTAATAAGCACCTGTCCAGTAATAATCCATCTGCTCCTGCAGCATGTGGTATTTGATTGCAGAGTTGAGGGTAAGTCCCTTCCCAGGGGGATTCTCCGTTGTATTTACCAAAACAGTATGTGTAGCTACAGGCTAAGATACCCAGCCAGTACAAGCAGAAACAACGTAACAGTGTTGGTATAGTGTTGCCCAGGCATTGTTGCTTCTAGGACTGGACCAAAAAATGTCAACATGCTGCTGTGTGGATGGATGGGCTCATGTGAGAGATCTTTAATGTATTTCTTTATTGTACCTTATGCATGTGATCCAAACTGAAGCCATGCACAAACACAATTATTTTCCTGGTGTGTTTGTGCTAATTGCACAATGGAGTGGTTTAGCAGGTAGAGAAATTTCAACACTTACTAGATTATGCATATCAAGCCCAAACAAGGAAACAAGTCATGAATTAAGGGAATGTCTGCTGATATACTCTGAAAGTTTACCTCTGTCTTCTACTTGTGTCAGAAGAACTGGCAAAAAAATACTTCTTGGCAATTCTGTGTGAAACGAGAGAGCCGTATGCTACTGCTAGACTCTCAGGGTTATAAAAGGACATTTTCCCGATACCAGCGTGATGGTTGCCTGCTGACTGAGAACACGTGCTTGCAAAGTCTTGTGTAAGAGAAAGTAAAGTGTGGAAAGAAATTCTGTCCACCTCCTGTGGTGGAAGATGTGCTGCACTTAATAATTCAGGAGGCGTAAAAGAAGCCAGATGTAAAATGTATCAGAAAGGTGGAATGTGGCAGCCTGGACCAAGGAAGCTTCAGCTGGTATGAGGCCTCAGAGGACCAGGGATAACCCCAAGCCTGCCCTGGAAAGGATAGACAGAAGTGGGTTTTTTTGCATTTTGAAACAGTAGAATAATGATACGTTTTGCTTCCATGGCTGTTTCTCACTGAAATAACTATTTTTAACCAAGTTTCATCACATTCATATAATGAAAATAAGTTTCTATAACTGTTTCTGGTGTGCAAATGTTTGCAGCATTCTATGTATGTAAGCATATGTTGCACAGGTGGTACCCCTACATATTAACAGAGAGGTGTTTTAAAACAGGATTTCTCCCATGCCAAAATGGTGCATCATGGGTCTGCTATTACATCAAGATGCATTGCAAGCCTGCAGTCCTACCGCCTGCCTCTTAGTACCTTTTCTGAGATACAGCCTCACATTGTGCATCTCTGAGTAGCTCAAATAGCTGCCTTTATTATCAGGGTGAAGAAGGAATTAACAATAGTAATAAATAAGCTCAGGAAAGTGAACCATGGGGAGAAGCCATCCCTCCTCTCCTCTCCTCTCCCCAGAGTTGCCTTGGCTTGCGGGTCAGCACTGGCAGAATTCAGTCCTGGACCAGAGATAGCTATGATGAGCCTCAGGGCACAATGGCTGTGGAGCTACTGAACTGATAGCTGTGCTCATGTTCATCTGATAAGGACACAGCCTTTTATGCCAGGCTAATTTGAACAGCATTTAATTCTTGCAGAAGCTTGGCATAACTAAAAGGCTTGGCAGCATGAGTCATAAAAAGCCATGAATTTGAGAGAAGTTGATTTAGGTGGTTTGGTTTTTTTTTTTTTTTTTTTTTTTTATTAGGTGCCAAAACCTCTATTTAAAGTGTTTGACCTAAAGATGCAAGTAAAAAGAGATCAAGTTCCTCTAATCTTCTTTGGCACCATTTTAAGACTCTTTCAGTTAAAGAAAATATTTTGGTTTTACCACCACTTAAGAGCCACCCTCTTAAATCTGAAATGTGGAAGGAATGGAAAGCTCTATCAGTTACAACATGAAACTATCAGTGGATCAGTTTCTGTTATCTGCCCTAAGTTTTTGACTTGTTCTTTGGTGGCACGAAATGAAATGGATCTGACTTATCACAAGCATGTACATTGTTACTGGCACAAATTCAGTGGTTTTAGTAATGCTTTCTCAGAAGAGGGATCACTTACTAATTCAGTCTGTGTCTGTTCATTAAGATGAACAGTTTATTGAAGTCTCTACTCCTACACTGAGGTTTGGGTTTTTCTAAAGGAAAAGAATATGGAAAAAACACTGGAATATGGAATACTGCCAAAAACTAGTATGGCAGAACTTCTTAGCTAAAAGAGGAAAATACTGCTTGACTTCTTCGTAAGAAATTTCAGGCTTGATATAATTATTTTTGGGTGGGCTTTCTGAAAAAAATGGCAGTGTGACATACAATAGCAACACTGACCTTTTACTGGGATGTTAAGGAAGATGCAGGCGCTTCCAGATGTAAATATGTTGTATGCTGTATTTGATTTAAGAAAAATAGTTGGCTTTCAGGAGCTTCAAGCCAGATAAAGGTAAGAAAATAATGGTGATGTCTGGGAGTCCTGGGCGGCTCTAGAAACGTCTTGTTTTCCTATCTGTTTCTTCTTTCAGAGGCTCCTTATCTCCTCAACTTTGAGGTTCCAAAGAGCAGGCACCGTTACTAGGTATTTATTTCAAGTAGTGTCAGAATATACTCCAAAATATTTTAAAGCCTCACATTCAAGCATATGTTTTCCCTCCTAATGTTTTCTAATGGTTTCCAAAAAGTAGTAGCTTGCCAGTTTGAACGTTGAGAACATGCATGGCCCGTTTCTTTTCAATCGCTTATGACCCAGTCCTGTACAATAAAATTTATTAGTATTCTGGTAGTATCATGAATTAAAATAGTTTTTTCTGGTCTGTATTCTTCACTGAAATGATGAGCTGGTATTTATGTGTAATATGTGTATGTTGTATTTTATTCTATGTACTACATCTTCAGCCTACACATGTGATACTGAACTTCGTCATTGAAAACTGCTTGTTAAACCTTCTATTCCAATGTGTTTTCTTACTGATGTTTTTGCTCTGGTTTTCTCCCCTTTATGATAACTTGCATCTGTAGCATTTTACAAAGAAAAACTGCAGCCCTTGAATCTGGCAAGTGATTGTTTAAAAGTAGGTTTACAAGGCTGGAATTTCTATTTGGCTCTGGATTAAACATTTCCCAATCTCATAGACTGATCTCCCTTCCTAAGCGTTTTCACATCATAAAGTTTGCGCAGAGCAAAGCATGCTCTGACATTGTCTCTGTATCCCGTTACCTGTTATCGAGTGGTGCAGCAAGAACTGTCCAGATATGTAATTGAAAATTAATGAAGAACTTAGCTTTATATAGAAGACAATAGTATTCAGTTTGCTGCACAACAATAACACTGATATCCTGTTTCAAACAAGCATGAAAGTAGTAGAACCTTATTTATCTCACTAGTCAGCAGCAATCGCTCCTGACTGCACACTGGAGGCAGGACTGCTGAGTGCAAAGGTGCTGTTTTTATGTTGTTATTTATCAGACCAGAACTGCTGCCTTTACTCTCAGAGCATTTATTTTATTTGTTTGAGAGATTAGTACTCCTGCAGAAGAAAAGTATAAATCCACTGAGGAGAAACAGCGTTCAGAAAAAGTGCTTCAGACCTGCTTTTAGAAGTTACTTACTTTATTTTCTTTATTATTTAAATATTTATCAAATACATTCAAAGTCAGTCACCTGTATGCCACCCTAGAGCTATTGGTAAAATACCTGTGGTAAAATACCATCAGCCTGCATGGAAGTGAAGTGCTAGAGTGTAGTAGAAGACTGGTACAGGGTTTTCAGATACTTCATTTATGCATAGCTTTGCTATTTATCTTGTAAATCCTCTTGGCTTTATTTTTATCATTTGGTCTGTGGCCAGAACTACAGGAATGCTGGTACTATAAGCAAGCTCATGAGAAGATGCAACTTAGCTGTAAATGAGCAATGAGTTATGAGGGAAAGAGGAAACAGAGGGAATTAATTATATTAGAGTATTATTTTGTCTGGGTGCTGTAAGAGGTTTTGGATTTGATGTCAGTTATTGAAAAGAATTATTGCTGGTGGTTTTTAAATATGAGATGTTTTAGTATGAGGGTAGTTGTGAGGGCAGAGAGAGGGTGAAATAGGTTCAAGAATAATTAGGTGAGCTGAGCTGGGCATGGGTTGATCCAGAGGTTCCAGGGAGGCTGCTGCAGCCACACTGAGCGCTGGGCTTGCTGTCTCTAGGACAACTGTTCCTTTAAGTTATTTTAGTGTGTACTCTGCGGCTCCTGGCTCAGCTTCTTGTCTTGGCTTTATACAGACCCTGAGACTAGAGGGCACATGTGGCGCACAGTAAATTTTGTCTTAGTATTAATTTGAGAGTATTTCTTCTAAAGGCAAAGCAATCAATACAAAGGTAAAGATGCTTGCCTGTAAAAATAGATGGTGAGATCTGACTATCCAAAAGTTTGGAAGTCACCACTCTAGGGTATTGAGAAGCTGTCTGAACCTACTTCTGAACTATTGACAGTGTTTGCTTGTTCATGGAGGATGGGAAACCGTAAGAGGCTGGGAAAGAGCAAAAATACAAATAAACGAAATCTTCAAAGTGAACTGCTGAAGACTGAAGTGATTTATGTCAGTTTGCAATGTACAGGGCAAAGCGGGGTATGTGAAGTTAGAAGCAAGCCCACCTATCCCTTTCTTTTTGTGTGTTGGTTGGGTTTTGGGGTTTTTTTTAGTTTGTTTAGGGTTTTTTTGTTTGGTTTGGTGGTTTTGGGTTTGTTTTTTTTTTAGTAGTTTGATGTTTTTGAAATTGTTCATACTATTGCTTCAGAGAGCATTGTTGGGGGACACTCAAATACTTGTTCTTGAAACTCCTGTGTTGTCTTTTAAGTCACAAGACTTAAATGTTTTTGAGTTGGCTTTGTTTCCAAAATGTGAATTTAGTACTTAAAATCAAATGGTGAATCAGTGTTTTGAAGACTGTTTTCTCATCTGCACTGACCTTCTCCCACCACCAAGGTCATTCAGCTGTACTACAGAGAGGAAGCGTGGAAGGAAAATTGTTTTCAGTTTGCCAGGAACTGCTACAACCACGAGGGATTTTAAGTAGTGGGTCATTTTAAGCACTGTGATTTGTTTAAAGTATGAAATGTTAACAACATTGTTGTTGCTGATGGAGAAGCAGTTACTCAATTTTCCAGTATGATCGGAGTGTGAATAGCAAAATTTGTTCCTATCTTTTGGACACACCTTGTAATGCAGACTGCTTTCAACAGTATTCTGAGTGACTGTTTTTAACTTTGTTAGCTTAAGAGGGTTTGTTTCTGCATGTGGGAATCATGACAAACTGTAGCGCAGGATGGTTGAACCATTAGAGAATGTGCAGCCTGTTGCACTTGGCATAGCATCTTGTTGTAGCCTCAGTGTATAAGTCCAAAGAGGCAAAGCCAAACATACCGGGGCACATTGTGGTGCTACAATTCTTATTTAAATATTTATATGTGTGTATATTTAGATGAACTATGCTAATACCAGACAATGATACCAATTTACAGCCTGACAAATTTTCTGTGCTGGATAGTAAATGTTCATTCTCTGCTCTGCGCTAGAGAATGGAGCTTGTTGTAACTCACTCACTCTCCTCCCTGCAGCCCCATACTGAGGCCTCAGTTAAGGGGAATGTATAAACAGCTGCAGCAAGGCTGTTGCAAATACAGATGTCTTCATGAAGCGGGATTTTTGGGTCACCAGGGACCATGCAAGCCATACTAAATGGGTTTGCAGGAACCTCTCCATGTGTTAGCCAACTGAGCTGTGCTGCTGTCCTCCAGAAAAACACTCTGTTGACTTCCACCCACAGTCCTCCCCCCACTGTGCTGTCTACCTTCCTCCTAGGGATTCCTGCAGCTATCTGTCCTTGCTATGCTGCCTCAGCCTAGTTGTCACCACACCAGGTTTCCTAAAATGCTGTTGAACTGCATTTGAGTCAAAGGTCAGCAGCTGTGCTTTTGCCAAGACTTTACTTCTGTTCTTGATCTCATTCAGATGTACCAGGACATAAGCACAGGACAAATTGGGGAGAGTTTTTCACTTGTGGTCAGGGGCTATTGGTCGATCACTTGCTGAATTTCTGGTGGCTTGAGGAGTCATTGTGGTTATTGTACACAATTCATAGACCATATCTCAGTCTAACTTCAAAGTTAGCCTTGTTAGCATCAGTAAGTTGGGACTAGATGACCTCCAGAGATCTCTCCCAACCTAAATTATTCTGCAATTTATACCGTTATTTAAACATAGTACAGTTAAGGAGTAGATTCATCAGCCAAAAGAGCTGGTGAGCGTAGCACAGTATTGGGAAACAATAGGTGATTCATAGACTAAAAGAGGGGCGTTAAGCACATATCTCTCGTTTGCAACTCGGGATGTTTGCATAGGCTGGTATTCAAAGGGTCTTGATAAGCCACTATCTAATGGATAACTCATAAAATAAAGGTCTGTGTATATGTTTGTTACACATTTTGTTTAAAATTCTTATTCTTAACTCTCCTTAAAAGAGAGCTAACCACAAAATGTTAACTACTAAGGCTACACAGGTAAGTAGTATGTGTGTGGCAGGGGAATAGGGGTATTAAAAAAGGATTAACTGGTAGCTTTTTGTCATCCCTGAGAGGTGATTAACATACTTGTATTCCTTTATACCCATTTAAAAAAAACTCGGTAACAACAGGGTGATCACACTTATTCACTAGAATAAAACTTTCTATGATAATATATTGTCTTAGTGAATACATTTGTGTATATTCATCTTGCAGTTGACTTGTTATGTTGCTGAATCATCAAACGTTGATTCCTTGTATAACCAAGCATTTGTTTTTCTACTGCTATTATCACAAAGTATAAACACTATTGCTTGGCTACACTCCTAATATGTTTGTTTAAAAATGGCAATTTGTGGTCCACTGTACATTATTTACTAGTGCATAACATAACCTTTCTTTCCTTGAAGTAGAAGAAGAATTGTATGCTTTTGGAATGTGAACAATAAATACAAATCTGAAATGGTACACATACCTGCTTGGAAGTCAAATCAACACAGGGCTTAAAGCATGTTTTGTACCTTGTGATATTCAATCTTAGTTACTTGGGACTTCTTTTATTTTTCAGAAGGCAGGTACTGAAAATTATGCTTTTTTTGGCTTGTATGATTAATAACTCTATTACCAAATTTATGCACGCAGCCCTCACCCCAAATCACCTGGATTTTTTTCTAGATTCTCTTTGCAAGTTATCCAAGCCACCGTGACCCTGTGGAGCTTGTAAGGGTGCTGGCCCCAGTTATGTGGGCTGTTCATGTAAGCAATGCCGTGAAGAGTCCAGATATTGCCCTGAACTATGCCTTAAATAGTACTATGTTCATCGTTGTTCTCATAATTATCTTTTTTTCTTTTTCTTTCGTGGTTTTTTTTTGTTTTCTTTTTTTTGTTTTTTTGCTGACCACAACAAAGTAGGGAGAAATAACCTGTTCCTACCTATGTGGAGTGGTAGAAACCTTTAGGGTCACGATGGTTGCTGCAATAAAGATACAAAGGTACCTGGAATGACATCTAGTCCAAGCCATAAACTATAACCACCAGTTTCAGATTCCCTTGTCACTGAGGGATTGTGGCTTGTAGGTCCTTCTGCACTGCTGGATGCACCCTCCAGCTGCAGCCAAGATAGCTGCTAGTCCTAGGGATTGTTTTGTTGTTTTAAAAGCTGACACCAGGTAATATTGCTGTGCCTGCTCCCAGGTGTATTTTTGAAGCCTTTGTATTTGCTTGATCCGTGGGGTGTGTGCTTTTCCTGTTCCTCCCCAGCACACGCCTGTGCAGAGGAGGGAGCCCGTGCCTGCTGCCCATGCTGCTCCTGCCTCGGTAGTTTACCAGCATCTCCCTGGTACTTGTGCCAGCAAAAAGCATCCGTGCTGGCACTTTGGGAGAGGATCCTGCAGTGGACAGCTTCATAGCTGGGGTTGGATGCATGGGTTCATAGCCAGCGTCATCCGAGTGGCGATGCGATCTGTGCAGTGCTGGCAGGCTTTCCGATGCCAGCGCGTGGCATGTTCTGTGGGCACAGGGGTTAGCAAAGTGGCTCTGGCTTCCCCAGCATGGTTTGGAGTATCAGCTCCTGCTGCTCTGGAGAGCTTTTGCTTTCACAGCTCTCTAGGAGAGCTGCTGGTATCTTCTGAATAACTTCTCTTGTTTGAAGACTCAATAAAGGTGCTGACAATTTATGTCAATTGTTCTTGTTTTGGAACATATCTCCCTTTTTTAAGCAGATACATTTATCTGTTGTTTTTCTCTCTTATAAAATCTGTCCCATGCTGTTATTTAAAAGTGGATATCTCCTCCTAATCACCTTATAGCTCTCATTGAGTGCTGGTGATTGCACTACAAAAATAGAAACCAGTGATTTATATTCATTCTTGGTAATAAATGACCTTAGGACCTAGACTGTCAGGAACTAAACAGTAAATAATTAAGCTTTGCCTCTGTGGAACCCTCACTTAACCCAGGCTGTTTCTAGCTGTAATCTTATAATAGTTAATGCTTAACTAATACCTTTCCCAGAGACTGTAGTTATGTGAGGTGGTCAAAACAAATAAAAATTAAATGCTATGCACACCTTTTCTATGTACGCAATACAGTAACCACTGTGGACAGTCAAAAAAATAAAAGCTGATATAACTGCAGAAGAGCCATGTGTTAGTTCCAACTTGGCCTAGCAATTTAAAACAGGAGCAGGCTCTCAAGTTCACCGATTCCCTCTTTTATTCTGAAAATCTATCAAAACTATAAAGTTTCAGCATCTGAGTTTTATTCTTGACCAATCTGATATTTGCAACTGAGATATTTTTTGCTTTGTATCCAAAGAAAAGAGGGTGCGGAGGAAACATGGGAGGATGCAATTTTCCTAGATAGCTGATGAAGTGGAGGATTGTAAATTTCCGAGAAGATTAAATATCCTTTCTAAAACTTGGGGTTTATTTTGGGTTGGTTTTTTTTTTTTTTTTTTTTTTTTTAAGTTTGAAGGATTCAAAGAATGCCAATCATTTCTCCTGGTTTAGGTTTTTTAATTGGACAAGGCTACTATTTGGGGCATTCTGAGCCGACTGATCTGGGAACAGCAATGCTCAAATTACACAGTATGAGATTTAATCCTGGGAGCATATTGTGGTGAAATAAACTATTTACTGGGGCATTTGGAAGTGAGGGTTAAAGATGATAAAAATGTCCAGCTGACTGTACTACTGCACACACAAATATTACTCATACCAAGTTTTTCTTCTGAGGATCATCTTGGTGCATGTGAGTACCTTGATTGTCATGAAATTGAAATCTTTTTCAAAATCAGTATTTAAAGGGGACTAATGGAAGCTGGGCAATTGACTGCTCTATGGTTCCTTCACCCCCTTCCCCTAAAACTCTTTGGAAAGGAAAAAAATTGAAAACTGTAGCTTTCATTTGGAGAGAGGCTACTTTCCATTTCATGATGCTCTTTTGCTTTTATAGTTTTCTTTCACTTCTAATTCATGCTATCAGATTATCTCGTAGTTGACTTGTAGCAATTACCTCCGCTGAATAACTATTTTAGTGTCCAGGCAGTCTCATACTCGGTACACTGTCATGACTTTATCCCTTGCGTCCTGCTTCTAAATAATTCTTAAATGTCATCTCGGTTTTCTCACAGGGTTCTGTAATTTTTGCAAATCCCGTGGATTTATTTTTTCTGCTTTTGTAATTGAAATATTGAACTGTTCATCTGAATATTTCTTAAATTAGCAATCACTTCTCAAGTGTCAGTTTTCTGCGTGCAACAAGATGGGGATTAGAATTTAAAAGGGATCAAAAAAACAGAATGAAAAATAAGGTGGAAGCAAGGTTTTCTCCCAGCCTTATTTGTAAGCTTGGGAGAGAGCAACACAGCTGACTCCAACTGTGTGGGATTTGGACAGCAGGCAAAATGTATTATTCTCTCTAGGTAATTCAAAAATACACACACGCACACAAAAAATATTATGCTGCTTACAGTTTCCTTTGTGGCTTGAAATGTATCCCAAATTCCTCAAGTTTTGTCCAGTCTTTTTTCTTCTACAAATCTGGAGCTGTGGATGCTTCTTCCCTCCTCTGCAGCATTCAACTCGTGTGGACGGGGGGTGTCCAAATGCCATTTCTGAGTAACAAACCATCTCATGTTCCGGCCAACAGCATGAGTCAGGAGTGAGAGATTTCTTCCGCTCCTTGCCTCCGCTTGGACAGTTTTAGAAATCAGCTCTGGAAAAGCATTTGTGGTCAGTTTGGCATTAGTTTTTATGTTGCATGTGGCTAGTTTTCTGCATCATGTATATTATCCTCTTGGATAATATCCCCTTGGAGTGCACTAAAACATGAGGAGGAGAGGAACATTAGATAAGAACAGCCTAATATTAGGGAAGTGCAAATTACATCACATTTTACATATTTCCATTTCTAGAACAAGTCCAAGAGAGTATCATCTGCTCCCTGGTTGGAGCAGCCTTACTATCTTATGTACTAAGCAAAATTTACCATGCTTAAAGACTTGCAAGCGTCATCTGCCACAGTTCAGTGTGTTAGACTTTGTTACTGGGAATGAGGATGCTGTGCAATGTATGCCTGAAATTTTGAAGGACAGCCATCGCTGCTGCTGTTTTTGTTACCAGAGCACTTTGTCCTTCTTGTCACGTGCCAGAGCTGCCTGATTGCCAGTGTTAGGGCTGCAGTGTTGCTTTTGCTCATGATTAGAAGGAAAGTGGATGTTTAGCATCTCTTGAGCTTCCAGATTGCACCAAGTCTGAGCAAGAGAGTGGGGCCATGCTGTTGATGGTGCAGGTGTGAAAGGAGCTGGTTGTGAAGCCTGGCAAACTGGTGCTTCTGCTTCAAGCTGATGTGAAACTGTTCAGAGCCAGGGAGGGGAAAGCCCTGTGCGTGGTGAGAAGTAGCCATCTGCTAAGCAATACTAAAACTTGGCAGGACTGAACTACACAGGAGCCCCTGGTGCTCACCAATTGCTCTGGGCAGCAGGAAAAATGTTAGGGCATCTGCTGGGATTTCCCTGTTAGTAGAATAATGGATCCTCTCCCTCCCCAAAACCTGTGATTTCTTAATATGCTCCTTGCAGAAGCATACAAATATTCTGGGGTCTTTTTCTAAACCGAGCTATGCATGCTCCTCACTAGGAAAAGAGGTGGCAAGGAAGATGGGGGCAACAGGGCTTGTCCTTTCAGAAACGGTAAGGGGGTTTGAGACTGTTGGCCACAAGTACTCTTATTTGAGCCTGAAAGAGTATGAGCTTTCTCCCCATCCCTGGATAACAAGTTTTCGGGATTTTCTCCAAATGAGCATGGGGCTTAGCGAGTCTCAAGGCTGTCAGCAGAAACAGTGTGCCTTTCCTTTAGCCAGGTGTGAGGATCCAAACAGAGAGCCCCTTCTCAGGTACAGGGGGAACTCCGGGGTGACGGGAGCACTGTGCGAGATGGCAGGGGTGCGTGGGCAGGAGGGGAAGGGCAGCATGGTTGTGTTCTCGGCAGTACGTTTCTGCTGGCAGAAGGACTCTCACGTCTTACCCGTGTTTGGTTTTTTTTTTGTTTTGTTTTTTGTTTTGTGTGGTGGTTTTTTTTGGGTTTTTTTGTTTTTTTTTTTTACTTTGGGTGTAAGATTGTCAGGTGCTGCTCCAACAGTAAAACTGGAAAGTTTGTGCCCAGGAGGGTGGTCTTGTAGCAGGAAAAGGGCTGAATCCAATGGCCTTCCCCATTTCTATTTTTTTTTAATCCTCGAACTCTGCAGTCTGATTAGAGTAGTGATCTTACTCAGTTTTTTGAACTTCATTTAGAGAAAATGAGGGCGTGTATCTCCCATTAACATTACCTGTGAGGATGGTACTGGCTGAGATGTACATATGCTCAGAAGAACTGAGTCATAAAGCTGAATAATGGCAAAGGAAGCATTTTTTTTTTAATATGTATTTTGCCTAAATGTCACTTTCTGGACTTCAGCCATGCTGTTTCCCCTTTGAGAAAGGGCATGAAGGTAGTTGGCCTGGCCAGCTTGGATAGTTCTCAGTTGTGCTGACACCTTTGGCTAGGAGTATTGGCCTTGTCATGCACAGGCAACAAACTGTTTGGTGACCTCTCCATTCCTGCCTGCAATGCAATGCTCCAACTCGCAGCCTTGCTCCCACCACTCCTCCTGCGCAGCTGGTGAGGGAAACAGCCACGACATCCCCAGGCTGGGTGACCTGCAGGGTCGTTTTTGGAGAAGGTGGCTCAGTGGGATGCGGAGCCAGGCCCACACTGGGTGGCTACCTGGGGGCCTGGGTCTTGCAGCCATAGTGAAGGGAGGTCAGGGGAAAAGAAGTGTGGTGCTGAGTGATGGGGAGCTCTGCCTTGGGAGAGGTTCTTACAGACCGTCACCAGCTGTTACTTGGGTGTTTACAAAAAGGAGTTTCGTAGGGCTGAACAGCATGCTGAGTGCAATACCAAGCAGGTTGCTGCTGAAATACCGGCTTGAGACATGACCCAGTGTCTGCCCTCACCCAAGTCCTTGCTGCGCCTGAGCAGCTGAAGCCCTGGGGCCATTTTGCTGTAGACAAAAGTCATCAGTACATGGACAAGGGAGGCTCATCTCACTCCAGCAATAGGCTGCATCTGTCTGACTTGCTTGTGGAAATGGCACAAATCATAGTGTTTCAGGCCAGGCCGGAGGGGATTCGGTAATTCCAGGCACCATAGCTGTGATGCTGGCTGGCAAAGCACGCGCAGCTGCAGGCTGCACCACCAGCAGACACGGCACCTCTGCAGAACCCTCTGCACTGCTGACCGTGCTCTCTGGAGATTTCCTAAGAGATGTGGCCTCTTTTTGCAATAAAATTGGGTTAGCATGCTGATGAACTACCGTACGGATAGCTGGTGTTGGGGTAAGGGCAAGTCTGGAGAGAACAGAAGACTTAAAAAGACTTTTAGGTCTGTTTCTTAGACCGTAAGAAAGAGTCTGAGGAACATGAGAGCAAGCCCTTGTTCAGCAGCTTTTTGCATGGTACTAGTTTGGAGTAGGGATTTTCTTAAGAGCTACCTCCTTGGTTTGTGGTGAAAATTTATAGAATATGACCCACGTTTGGGTAGCCTGGGGACTGTCTAAGCTGTTGGTGGATGTAGAAAGTTGAGGCATCTGACAGCTTTCCTGCTGTCCCGGTAGACTGCCTTAGCCCTGTGCCAAAACTTATTTGGGCCATAACCTCAACCGCTGCAAGTTGCAGCTCACTCTTCTGAGATGGATTTCAAACTCTCTCTCCCAGAGAGAAGTTGCAAGTTTTATGTCATGTTTTTGCATCCTTGTGAAGACAGAAAGAGGGCATAGGCAATTAGAGCAGTAATTGCTTCTGCCATTTCACCTAAATCTATCTGTGAATGATTGTGAGTTTTCAGAAAGCTTAATGCAATACCTGGGGAAACACAAATTACCACATCCATTCACAAAAACCCTACCTTTAATGCCTTTGCTACCTCCATTGGGAAAGACGGTATTTACAGCTGTCGGTGTTAATTATCTCAGTGGTCATCCAGCTCAATCACATAGGAGATGAAGGACAAATCACAGTGTGGATGGCAAACTGAGTCCCCGTCTTAAACGCTTTGGATAACATTAGGAACTATTTCGGAGACTGCAGTTGGATTGTTTTTTCTTGAATTACTTGATTTCAGAAAGTTTGCTGTACATGTGCATGACAAAAGGAAAATGAGGAGAAAAGCATAAGGCTGAATTAAACAATATGAGGAAAGAGAAGAGGTTATACAAAGTTCAAGAAACAAGGGGATATGGTTTAGAAAAACACTGAGATAATGAAAGATAATATATAGATGAAGTAACTGTAATATTGTTCCCCCTGAAATTTGCCTTCTGGGCTCCTGTGGGAAAATAGAGGTTGATGTCTGCTTGCTTTGGATTCCTTAGCTGGAAAAACATATGAGATGACATCCTTGTAGGCCTATTCTGGTGTTGATATGAGTGATGAGTTATAAAAGAGAGAGGATGTAGCAGTAACCCATCTATTCTTGATCAAACAAGACTGAGGAACAGGATATTTTTATAAGCCCATTTTAACACTGATTGGATGCATGTCGTTGTTACCTTTTTCCCCTTTTCTAAAATTAAGAACCTAATGTATTTCTTGGGTATGCTGTGGATAGAAGCACTATCAAGCATGTTTAAATTGCAACAAGGCTTTAGATTATTTATTGAGAAAAACTTTTTTAGAGTAAGGCCAATGAGACCCTGGGTTTCCCCAGGGTTGGTTTTTATCCTCTCTCACCAGTGGCCCAAGGAAGGGGTTGGGAAGTACTACCATATGGGACGTACCTTGGCACAGTTGCTCCTGCCTTAAGGATGGATGATGACTTCGTTCTCTTGTAGCCCCATTTTCTGTGATTGTCTGGGACACTGTTTAGAAAAACATTGAGTTTTGGGGAAGCACATTTGCACAGTAAATCCTGCTATGATCTGAATAAATTCCCAAGAATTTTCTCCAGGTTCTTTTATACCCTGGCTGTGCCACAGAGCTGCCCTAGGTTAAGCAGCAAGCATTGTGATAAGACTCCTACATGAAAGCATAGGCACCTAAGTATTTATGTCAGTATGGTTTTAGTTCTTTATATCTCTAAAACATGAATATATTTTAGTCTGTTTTATCATTTTTAATTAGAGCAGAGTTTGAAAGGGCATATGCTTAACATTTGAAACTTTGTATAAAGATAGCTGAAAGCTTTTTTTCATAAAAGAGCTTTCTTTTAAAGCTTTGCTTCTATTCTTTAGTCTTATTTTTCTCTTTTTCTTACAGTAATATAAAGACAAATGTAATGGAAACAAGTAATAGGTACTGCAAATGGGAAATATAAAAGGGATAGGCAGAGAAAAGAGTTCTACTTTTCATAGGATTTCAGAAGTTTTTGGGTGCTTGCTAGAAGTGCTGGCTCTAATCCAATGTGCTTTTATTGGCATACATGAACAAACTATCCAGGGCACAGCTATTTTTCTTACAGTAGTAAAAACAGGGACTCTGAATGGAGGTTTTGTGTAGGACAAATATTTTTCCTTTGAAACTGGGTATGAGTTTAAAGTTTATCTCGTGTGCCTTCTGGAAAAAGAAAAAATATCCTTCTAATTCTCATCAAATAGAAAATGTGTAACAATGTAGGCAACTCAGAGCTATATAAACAAGATTTAATCATTGGTGAGGAGCTAGTGAAGTTTTGTAATAAACAGGATCTCTTAGTTGCCTGCAATGTGGGAGAAAGCTCTGTTTATATAGGCCTTCATTCCTCAAAAATTTTCTGTGGATGCCATTGCTCCAGTGTCTTTTGCAGGGATCTACGTATTTTCTAGCCACATGGGTGTAACCAGGAGGATAAGGGTCTTATGGAAAATAGGTTTTAAGGTAACATTCATTGCTTTAAGAACTGCCTTCACAGGTAATTCTTATTGGAATTGAAGGTGTAATTTGTTTTGCGGTAGTAGCATTACTATTGAAAGTTAAGCAGCCTGTGAAGTCTGACAGCTGTGTTCAGTATCATGTATTAGAAGTATCAAAGAGATACAGAGCAATCCCAATGTGCTTGGGGGGGGAGGGGGTGGAAGGGGAATAAAGATAACAAAGAAAACTCCAACCAACCTATAGTACCTTCAGTGACTAGCATTTGTGCAAGATCCTCAGTGTTTCATCTTGAAAGATAAAGCAGTTTAATTCTTTCTTAGCTCTGTAGAAGAGTAATCGTATCTCTGAAAAAACATTTTAGCTGGGTATTCCTTATGTCATGTTAAGATCTCTAGAATCAGCTCTAGAACAGTTCTTGAAGTGCATGGAAATGAATGGTGCATTCAGATTTCCCCAGCTTCATCCATCACCCCTCTAACACGTACGGCTTTTATAGCTCCTTCCCTTTCTCCCCTTTTCATGGTTTAACACTGCCTGGTGACTAAGCACTGTGAAGCTGCTCACTAACCCCCCCCCCCCCACACACACACACACACAGTGGGATGGGGAGAGGATTGGAAATGTTAAAGTTAGAAAACTCATGGGTTGAGACAAAGACAGTTTAATAGGTAAAACAAAATCCATGCATGCAAGCAAAGAAAAACAAGGAATTTGTTCGCTACGTTCCATTGGCAGGCAGGTGTTCAGGAAAGCAGGGCTCCATCCACACTTGTGGAAAGACAAATGCCATCACTCTGAACATCCCTCTCTTCCCTCTTCTTCCCCCAGCATGTATATGCAGCATGATGTCATATGGTATGGAATATCCCTTTGGCTAGTTTGGGTCAGCTGTCCTGGCTGTGTCCCCTCCCAATTTCTTGTGCCCCTCCAGCCTCTCGCTGGCAGGCAGAGAATCTGGAGTCCTTGCCTTAGTATAAACATGACCCAGCAACAACCAAAACCATCCGTGTGCTGTCAACATTGTTCTGATACCAAATCCAAAACACAGCACTGCACCAGCTACTAAGAAGAACATTAACTCTACCCCAGCTGAAACCAGGACACCCTTCCACCTTCCCATCCACACTTCCTTGACACACGTATTTTTAATAAAGGAACTGAATGGATAACAGTAAATCTGTATTCTGAAAGATTTTTGAAAGTTAGCTGCCTTTTAAACCTGTGGTAACTTTTCATAAAAGTTGAGCTCCTCTGAGGTTTCCATTGGGAGCCTATCTCACATAATTTTAGAAAAAAAATGACATTGGAAATGCCTCAGCAAAATGTTTTCAATTCAGTGAATGAGCAAGTTGCAATAAAATATCTGGTTGCAGTATTTCAGCATCCCTTTCTGGCAAAATCTTGTTAAATTTGGCTTCGTAGCCAGTAGTGACAAACTCCTGGGCAAAATTTTCTGGTGATACGTGAAAATTCAAACTCCACAATTAGAGGAAATGGGAGCCAAAACATTTTGCATTGATCAAAATTTGTCTTTTATTGAGTTTCTAATTTTGTCATCTTAAAGCACTGCATATTTGCTGGAAATCTAGTATGTGATTATAAGGGCACTGAAATTTAAAAACATGTATACTTTTACTCCTAAAAGTCAGGCCTGTAATTTGCCAAGCATGGCCGTTCATGCCGGAGGCTGCTTTGGGAAATGTGAATTTGTTAATTGGTTTGGAAAAAAATCATGTTTCTGCCTTTGATCGGGTAACTTAAAAAAACCCAACCAAACCTCCAGAATTTGACATTAGTTGAATATATGTTTTCATTATTGTAATGCCTGTAGAGGAAGGGCTTGGCCCAGATTAATGGAGGAGAAAATTGTATCTGTACAGAGAAACATAAACAATTGCAACTAAAAAATCAGAGACATGAAATGCTAAAAGTTTAAATTAAATTTCTTCCCACAAATTGTGGAATCTGTTGTTGCTCGGTTTATTTTCTTCCATGAAAGAAATGCTGACTTACAGAAGCATGCTGTTAGTACTGCAGCAGGGTGTGACTTTGTTCAGCAGTGACCTCGGTTCAGTAAGTTCTTTTACACTTGAATCGCTTTGTGCTGAAGAGTTGTAGCCCCAATGTGCACTGATCAGTTATGCTTAGATATTTTAAGATAGCCCTTTGTTTACTTGCTGAATTGTAATATAGTCTCTTCAGGTTATGTCTGCATTAATGCAAACAAAAATTGATGCTCAAGATTTTTGGTGACCCAAACAAACATCTCCAGGTGATGTTTGGATGCAGGTGAGTTATCACATGTCTGAAAGTGCTGAGAACTGCCTAGACTGTGTTGAAGGTCATGCGTCTTAGTGTGCAGTCATATGCCTGGTTTTAACCCTAGGTAAGGGGAAGTTGTCCTTGAAGTTTATTGTTTTAAATTCATGGTTCAGAAGGAAAAACATCAGGGAAATGCTGTGTGATATAGAGGGACTGGCCATTTGACTTCACAGTTATGTACAAGCAAACAAGTCACATGGCTCCTATCTCTGCATTACTCCACTCTGCTGTGGAGTGGGAAATTATTTTAGATTACCTGATTGGTGTCAAGGCGGTACTTCAAGTAGAAGGGGAAAAAGTAATGTTCCCTTGAAAAACATACATTATTTTCAGTGCATATTTTCCAAATACAATGAAATTATTGTATTTTTGATAGTATTAAATTGAGTATCTCAGTTGGTTCACTTACCACCCCTGAGTGATGGTGATATGGGTTCTTTCTTTCATGGATAGGAAAATGGAACAGGGTTTGTAGAAGTCAGTGACTGCTGGTGCTAGGTCTTAACTTACAGTACAACTCCATTTCTCTTTAAAATTTAATTTTATTTTCTTTTATCCTATTTTCAGAGTCCCTATGGTTTTGGTTTTGTTGTTACCTTACTATATGGACAGTGTGTATCTAGATACTCATGATGTATCCGACTATTAATTGAAAAATACAAGAGGTAGTAATCAATTAAGTAACTGGATGGCAAATTGGATACCAACTTTCAGGAGGAGCATTTCCCCCCATATTAAAGACAAAGTCATTTTCTTAGGCGTGTCGGTTTCGAAGAAATAGGATTCCTGTAACACAGGGTAAGTTTTAAAGATAATGTACAATTTTCTGTTAGTGTCTATAAAGCACTCCATGCAAGGCAGGGCGCAGAGGTTTGAACTCACAATTACTGGCAATGTTGCTGTTAAACACTACAGCTTCATAACTACGTCACTTTGAGGACAAATTCTGCTACTTCTGTGGTTTGTGTGTGTGTGACAAGTGAAAACCTGGTCCCTTTTAGGAGACGTGATGACTAGATTTGAAATTAATTCAAATACTTACCAAGTCTCCTGTGTTGATTAATTCAAATACCTTTCAAGTCTCACATGTTAATTTAATACTTTCATGTATACATGATGTTTAAAGTACACTGAAAAATATATGGGGAATATTTTAAATTACATCTGAGAATATGAATACTCACTTTTCTAGCATTAAAATCTTGTTAAATCCCAAAACTTCTGATAGTGCTGTTTATTTTAAATCATGTTACCTAAAGTCATGAGCTTTTTTTTTTTTTTTTTTTTTTTTATATAGGCCTTGTGAAGCTTCATGTTCTGCCTTGTTTGCACATTATTTAGTTTAGACCTTTCTTAATAGGGAAGTTTGAGGAGTTCGTTACTATTATTGGAATAGTATGTGCTCATTTACCATGGTTTTAAAATAAAAGTTTTAGTTTTGCTATTGGGCTCTACTGTGAGCTTATCTTTCACCTGAGCATTGCTAATTGGCTATGGTCTGACTAATAATTTTTAAATCTTAAATGTTTGTTCACCTTTGTTATATGTGGCCTTCTCTGTTTTCATTTAACTTCATGGAAACTTTATATATATATATATATATATATATAAAGTGCCTATCACCATATTGATAAACATTATTTGGAACCCCTTATAGAAAATGTAAATATCACAGTAAGATACAGAGTGTGAACCCTTCCTGTAATAAAATTTGAGGCTTTTCAGACTTGTGTGAGTTGGCATTTGGAGCACTTTATTGGTGGAAGAGATCCAGATTTCATAAATGTTGCTGGGTCCATATCATCAAAAGATACCATCAAAACGTGGTCCACAGCAGTATGGAGCTTGGGCGTTTGAAGATAATCGGGAAACTAGTGCATGTTGCTCCTACTCAGCTTATTTTGTCTTGTTTAATTCAAGATTGTAACCTACTACTAATCTAGAAATTGGTTCTTCTAAGTAACTGGCTGATGGATTTTTATAGAAATGAGCCTTTGATATATTCTGTGTGCTGCCCTGTTGAGAATAAATAAGAATAGATATCAGCAGTGTGGAGTGGAGGTTTTGTGTTTGAAGGGTTTTTTTTTCTTTTCTTTTAAATAGGGCTAGAATGAAAGCTTAAGTGAGGAACAGTAAGAAAGCCTTGTGATGGGACTCACTTATTGCCGTGTCTGAGACCATGATAACTGCAGTGTCAGTGTCTGGCTATAAGGCCTACAAGATAAAAGCTAATACAATAACTTCACCAAAACTGAAGAAGGTGTATTTGTGAAAACAAGAATTAGACCTTGCCACGGTTCTATTAAACTAGGGAGGTGTTGATGAATGTTCCTGTCCTTTTTCCTCCTTCTGCTTGATGTTAATTGTTATGGTCTGGTTGGTGTATGTCACTTCAGCTTTTGTTATGAACTCTACCACACCAATTTTAGTAATGTCAGTGTGTCATGACACAGCTATTAAGCTTGTGAGTAGACGTGGGTAGGTGGTTAAGCCAGTTCCAGTTGGACAACTTGCAGCAGCAAGCAGTATTTTAACTATGTTGGGAGTTCACTAATTTTTTTGACCAGACCAAGAGGAAAACTTTATTTAAAACAACAGATGGCACCTAAAGACATTGTCTTGTTAAGTATATACTGAACAGTATTACTACAGTAAGTCTTACCATTTCTTAACATTTTCACAAGCACTTCAGTGCAAGAAACTGTTCAGAAATATTTAATCAGCTACACTCACAGCCTGTGTCCAATGTGAAAGGGAAAAGTATGTCAAAATTTCATTATCTTTTTGACATTTGTCTTCTTGCTTATATGGCATCTGGGAAGAAGCACCCTTTGCATGCTGTTTCTTGCTGTTTTCTGCTGGCCCACCTAAACACGCACACTAGTATTATAATGCTATTTATAAGTTCTCATTTCTAAAGTCAAAAGGTGACTTTCAAACCAGTGTCTGGAATGCCCTCTTGAAATCTTAACGATCTCATTTGAAGTATGGTGTAACAAGGAATAAAAGGAAGTAATGAAAAAAAAAATCAGAGACCGTGAAGAAGAGAAATAAAACTGGTATCTGTGCTAGGTCAGCTGTATTCACCACTCAGTCGTTCCAAGTCAGTTTGTTTAAAAAAAACAACTGCAACAAACAAGCAAGCAAACAATAAAACTACTGAAAACTCAAACCAGAACAAATTATTGTACTTCTCAGGTGGAAATATTGAGTGCACTGTTGTAGCCTTGTTGGAATTAGGATTTTTGAGTAAAAATAGTATCCTTTGCTAGCTCGCTGCTGTACTTGGGGGTGGGGGTTGGGGGGGCGGGGAATAAAGTAGACCTGTTCCAGACACCTGGACCCTTTCTTAGGTCTGCAATAAAAGCAGTAGCCTTCAAAGTCAAGTGTGAATTGAGAACCACTGCTCTGAATTTCAATAAATATTAAATTAAAACAGAATTTAATTTTTAGCTTTCTCTCTTGTAACTGTTTTCCAGTGTTCAAGGAACAGCTATAAGGGAGAAGGTGGTGATGCTGCTGGGGCTTGTCCCATGGGAATTGTTTTCCTGTATCCTTTGTGTGAGTCTACATGGGTGTGCAGGGTTTCCTGGGTACTGTAGATGAGGTGCCGAAGTAAGCTCTGGTGCAGGATGCCCATGGCTCTCTAAATCCGTTACGACTTCCATTGGAAGATTTTCTTCTTTGATCCTTTTCAAATACTTGAGGTAGACTTACCAGAGACATTGATTTTTTTATGATACTTTATAATTCCTTTTTTCTATGTCCTCCTACAAATTCCTTCATGTGCCACAGATGCCGCCTTCTTTAGACTGTTCTGTATGTGTGAAGGGTTTTTTTGTGTTGGTTGGGTGCCCCCCCCCCCCCCCTTTTTTTTTTTTCCCCTTTCATACAAGATACTGGTCTTCCAGCTGTGGTGATACTTTCTGCAAGGTCTGCATAATTATCCTGATCTTGGTAATTAATACTCATCTTGCTTTAGATGAGGTGGTTAATTCTCTAATTAAAAATAGCAGTGAGTGGTGGCTTTAGTGTTTGGCATATTTATTAACATTCCTTTGTTGCAATAGGGATTTGAAGTCTTTGAAGCTTTTGTATCTGTAAAGCTGTTTTATTTTCTTTTAATACAGTTAATTATAAATTATGGCCAGACCTGAGTGAATTGAATGGAAATAGGTCGCCATGCCAGAGTAAGAACCTGTTTTCAAGCAGGGTCTTTATTAGTGTGGCAGTAAGGGCTAAGTCTATGAACAGGATCTATCTGAAATATAGTCATTCAGTTCTTTCTGTTGGTCTTCATATTTCTGCTTTTTCTCAAAATAAAGGACATTTATCTTTACTATACTGTTACAATTAATTTCATTAACAGTGAATCACTGGAAAATGTCATAGTAGGAAAAAGAAGATTCAAAATGCATTTTTTTATCTTATTAGTTTTCCCAACAGAAAGCTTCTCTCTTCGGTAACAGTTCTGGCTCTGAAGACTGGTCTTGAATTATCATATAGAGTTTACTACTTTGATAATTATGTCACCATATTGTCTTAATAAATTTATCCTGTCCCTCCTGCTGAAAGGAATCGCAGTGATGAACGTAGTGTACTCCTTCTGCTGAAGGACTGAGGAGAAAATACTATTTTTCACAAAGTCAATGAAAACTGTAACACGGTTTGTAACTGGATAAAGCAGCATTGACTGAGCTCATCTGCTGGACTGCTCTGTGCAGGTGAATACGCTTACAAATCCCTCCTGCTGGGCAATGCTCTGTCCCCCTGTCATGTGGTGTTCCCTGCCTGGCCAGAGCAGTATTCATTTATGTCACAGTCATTAGTCTCTTGAAATGCTCCTACCTCGCTGCCCCCTTAGACAAACAGGCAAATAATATTCTGGGTTTAAGTTCAGGTTTCTATCAGGAGTGAAATTCAGGGGGAAGAGGGGGGCATGTCCAGTCCTTTCCTGCCCACCCTCAGGTTTCCTTAGCAGGAGCCCCGGTTAGCTAACGTTGCATCCAGCAGAAGGGCGGGATGGGGATGCACTGAAATCTAAACACAGGATGCAACTCAGTGCAGGCTTGTATAAACTGAGATGCAGTGTAATTCGTGCCAGTGGCCATGCAGGACAACTACTCTGAAAACAGAGAAGACATGAAAGTAACAGCACTTTCAAAATTATTTTTTTGCGGCTATTGTATTAACATGTTTGCTTGAAGTTGTGATACTTGGACACAGGAATGTATACTGCGGTACCTATTCCTTTCTCAGAAAGGTTCATTAATAGAACTGCCCAATCATTGATAAGATGGCTTGAAAGAGTCAAAGAGGACAACAGCCAGAGTGGTGGTGAATGAAGTCCAAGTGTTCTGTCTTGAAACTGCATCACTTGCAGGGTCTAAGTTTCAATTTTCTGTGTGATTTTTGCTGTCATCTTTTTGACCAGCCTTTTGGATGCTTCAATCCTGTTAATTGAAAATAGAAAGCATTACAGTACAAAGCTGCTGCCAGCCCAACCAGTAGCAGTTTGTCTCAGAGCAATTATGATATCAATGTACCGAGGATGGAAAATCCCCAGTGATCATTTCCAAAGTAATACTCACTTATCCATGCAAGTGCATCTTGGTGTTTATCTTGAGGCAGGATGTTGAATAGCCAGCAGAACTCATGTTTGCTCTCGGTGGTTGTCTGAAGAAGCCCCAGAGCAGAGGGCAGCAGCAACATTTCATCTGACTCCTGGGACATATTTCTGTCAGGAGTTCCCCATTTGTAAAATTTGTGACTGGAGTGGAGATACAAATAGGAGAGTGTTGGGTCAGAGCAAGGTAGACACAAGAGGAGAAGACACCAAGATGCAAGAACATAAGGAATAACTAAGAAATTATCTTAGTGTGGAGAAACAAGGGGGTTAGAAGTAATAACTATTCAAAAATGAGGAAGGAAAATGTGTGTGTGTGAACAGGGCGAGGTTCGAGGAAAAAACAAATGAAAAAGAGTAAGTCATGCAGCGAGTTTTAGTAGTTCATATTCTGTGGAACAACAGTACTGAATGTTGTGGGATAGCAATAAAAAGCATTTTTGTAGAATGCATGATGAGTTATAGTGTAGCATGGATATATCTGGGGTTTTTTTTGTTGTTGTTTTTGTTGTTCTGTAATATTTTTTCAAAGGGAAAGGGTAGAGAAAGCGTCCCCTGATCTGACATTACTGCAATGTCAGATCCGCTACAGATAAGCGTTACCTTGTAATAGTTTAGGCTGGAGTTACAGCCTGTGCCTGCTATCTAGCTGGGGAAGAATTCTTGGGGTTTGTTTGTTTGTTTTTGGTGTTTTTTTTTTTTTTTTTTGGGGGGGGGGGGGGGGGATGTGATAACAATGGCTTATTACTAACAATATTTGGTTAATCAGTAGATAATTATTGTTCCAGCCATTCTTGGCTTTCCTTTTTTCTTCCCCTACATCCTTCTCTCCTTAACCCTTTCCCCCTCCATAATTTCTAAAACGTCCATGCTGTTAAGCTGTTTCTTTTTCTGTCCATCTGGGGGTGTGATCTGCTACTGGGTGGGACTGATGGATTCAGGATGAGTGGAAAAAACCACCTGTCTCTGCAATATCTCATTTTCTTTAATGAGATAGTTCTGCTCTTCTAGAAAAGGGATTTTTACAAGTAAATTGAGGCATTTTTTTACCTTCAGTTCCTACTAGGAAATTAAACGGCAGGGCATGTGAGTTGCTGATGTGCCAGCTTGTTGTTGCACAGGGACTGTATTGCCTTTTATTAAGCTGCTGTGCTACAAGAGGTATGGAAGGTGGAGAGTATTTGTAGCATTTGGGCAGATCCTTAAAGTGGATATTTATGTCTGATATAATAATGTTGTATACCAGTATAATATTCCTCATGGTTGGGATTAAGCACCTCTAACTGTTGGCTGCTAAAGAACCGAAGTATATCTGTCTCCAGAAATGGTTTGTGTGTTACAAGGGCTGGAGCCTTGTCATTTATATTGCTGCTTACTATCAATATGATCAAGTCCCTTCAAAAATAAAGCTGATGGCAACAGTGAAGTCCTAGGTGGATTTCTTTTTGTTCAGTCTCTGACACTGTGGGAAGAGAATTCAGTATGTATTTGTTTTTAGGAATTTCAAATTTACAACTGTTTTCTTACTGGGTTTAATAATATATTTAAAGATAAATACCTTAATATTTATCTTTGTTTCTTATTATGTTAGCTTTTTTCTTATTATTAATATCTTCTTAAATGGTTATTTAGTTTTCCTGGTTTAAAATATTTCTTGTTCAGAGTACGCATGGTTTCTTTGCAGAATCCTCAGAAAGGCATGGCCGTTCTTGGGCATATTCACAAGTAAACTGTTAATACTTCAGGCCTATTAAAGAGGGATCATACAGTTAATTTTGAAGGATGTTTATCTTAAAGTCCAGAACACCAGCGTGTGTTGCTGTGAACTGCTGGGCTGAGGTGAAAGGGAAGATTAAAGAGGAAGTGGAGTTTATTAATAGACTCCTGGATTACAATGGCTTTGCAGTGTGCATGAGTTGACTTTTGCTATGGGACTGGTTGTAAGAGATGAAAGAGCATTTGAGATGAGAAATGCAGCAGAGAAAGCTGTAGAAGAGAATAATAGGTGAAGCACTGCACATTCTGTTATCCTTTTGTGGCTCTTTTTTCTTCTTTCCATCATGCACTTAATAAAAAATTTAAAGAGTTTTCCTAAAATATTTTTTTTTGGAAGCATTTAGGTTGAAAGAGATGAAACTGCCTGATAATCTGGGGGAATTACAAGTAGCTTTTTGATGCTGTTACGAATATTTGGACTAATTATAAATAATGACTGAAAGGATTTGTTTGTATTCATATTCAGGAGCTTTCTTGAACCAAGTGATAGAAGCATTGCGTAGCCTCTTGAAATTGTCATGTCAAAATAGTTGTCTTGGCATCTGGTTTTTTAACAGTGGAAACGGGCATGAGGGACAGGAAGTACTTGTTGGCTTTACTTGGCTATCAAATAGCAAGTGTTTCATTTATCAGCTAAAACTAAAACTTTTGTGCTTACTTGGCAGAACAAACTGCTTGCCTTTCTTTTTTCTACAGATAAAATTTCTGACTTCAGATTTTCATTATCACTTGATTCAAAATACAATTTTAAAGCTTTTTATATTTACTCTAAGTGCTGTCATGCCTGACAGTGGGCAAGTATTTAGTCATGAGGCATGTTTTCTTCCCTTAATGTGAAAATCTGCTGCTCAGCTTCATTGCTGCTTTAAAACTTGGTGTGTTATGCTAACTTTAAAGACTGAAGCTTTAGTTTCTAATATATTACATTCCTTCTACTTAAAATATGTTTCACCACTTTCATAAAATTAAGTGGAGCACAAATAACCCAAGTATTTGTCAGATTAAGATGTCAGAGGAATGAAATAATTTTGAGACACTCAAACCAAGTTTTTTCCCCACATCTCACTTTAAAGGAGATAGCTGTGGAGTTTCTTATAAATAGAGCTATGAAAAAGACCGCCAGTGATAAAAGGGTATGGCAAATAGAATTATTAAATAAGTGTTACGCTAAATAATGTGTGCATGGAGAGCAAAGAAAGTTGGGGATACTGAAAAGCAATGGAGATAATTTGAGTCAGTTTTTTTGGATCTGGTCACTCTTAGGAGGCTAATCACAGGGTAACAAATTTAGCAATGGTTGCATGTGGTGTTGCAGAGAGGAAGAATTAATGGCCAGCAGGAAATCTTGAAGAGCTTAATGGCGGCATGAGCTGGAGAGGAACACTCTGAGTAGCTCTGGTCCCTGCAGTTGCTGAAATGGAACAAGGAGTGCACAGTGACCTGGCAAATTCTGCTGAGAAAATGAATATTTTTATCTTTTCAAGTCATGGGACAATTTCAGGATGCTTCCCAAAGGTTGTAATTGCTAATGAATTGAGCAGCACTCGTCACGGATAGTAATTTATTGGAGACAGCTGCTAAGTACTGCACTCTACAAAAACTGGCTTAGAGCAGCTAAACAGGATACCAGTATATGTCAGTAAAGATGTTTTGCAAGGAGGAATCAAAGGTTTAAAAGAAAAATTTTAAAAAAGAGGGATAGTAAGCAAAATTGCCAAGTATGTGCTCACTAAAGGCAATACTACACTTCCACATGATTCCATTTGGCATGTAGTTGAGACAGCTCAGTTCTAGTTAGCTTTGCTAACTGCATCTCAGGTAGATGTCAGGCGTTCCTCGGAAAGGCACAAATATGACTGTTCTCAATACAGAAGACCAAAAGCAGCTCCTATGTCTCTGAGAACAGAATTTGATTTTGACTGTGGTTTTGCCTGAAAAAGGAAAGTAGCAGAACATATGTGGGTACAAAATACAGTATGCACTGTAGGTCAGTCAGCTGCTGCTTCTTTGTACAAGAGAACAGCTACAGTGAGGCGGTAAGTTGACTTAGTGATTCAGGAGGTAAGCTGGTTGTAAGGTGGCTCTAGTACAACAAAGCAAGTTGTGCTAATTTTGGAAATGGAGGTTTTGTTAGGTACAAATTTTATCTGAGGTACTTTTGACTATTTTGCAGAGTTAAAAGAAATCTTCTGTTTAATGATTGAGATGTTAAGAAACATTCAAATATGTATTATTCATATAGGTATAAATGAAAGAATATTTGCCCATGGTAAATTTGAATAGGGATTTGTTAATTGTTTAGAGGCTTGTGAAAGTCACTTTCCAGAGTCAATTTTAACTTAAATGGGCACATTATTAAAGGGAGAAGGCATTCTTCTAGCTGTTTCATCATGGCTTTTTCAATATTGCTGTTATATGAGAGGTTCCATTTGGCATGCCAAACTTTCAGGATGTTAAATGCTTTAAAAAAGAACAGCTTTTTTTAGTCCCAAAATAGCTAGCCAAGTTTTCTTTTGTGCTAACAATTGTGTTTTGTTTTGATAGTGCATCTTTCTAACAATTCAGCTAATAAAGTTTCATAGAGCATGTATCAAAAGGTAATTTCAAAAGTTTCATTTGAAAGAAATGAGCTGAGGGTTAAAATCAGGCATGCTTAACTATTAAAGTTGCCAATTGGAACATCTTGTTAATTTCTGCAGTAGATGTTGGGTTTTGTTTAGTCAGCCTTTTATTTCTAAAGCTATTCCTAACGGCCATTGTATCAATAATAATAACTTTATTCACTAAATTATAAATTATTTGAAGCAATAACTATCACATTACAACTGGGAGAAGTTTCATAACGGGTCTTCAAGGCATCACCACGATGCAAATAATAATTGAGCTTGTTGATGCAATTTCTTTCCCATTTCAATGATAATTTTCTCGTTAGGTTTGTGTTACGTATGTATTAAACCTTCATCTTTTAAGAGACTTCAATTCATATGCTATTGTTTCTTTTCCCAGGTCGTTTCCCTCAGTAAGTGGCAATAAGAATGAATGGACATATATCAAACACCCCTCCCGGTGGATATGGAAGTTATTTTCTTCAAATGAAGTAAGGTTATGCCTCTGATCTTCCTTTTAAGGACAAAAAATAATGCTGTATTTTCTTCTTTATGCTTTCATTTCAGATAGAGCTATAATTGTTAGATCCCATTGGAATAATACAAAGGCAGTTTCTTTAGAAGAATGTGCGTTTTTACAACCATGTAACCAAACTGACAGACACGATATGACTGATTTTTGTTTTAGTGTAAGGTTAAAGCTGTATTATTGAACAGAATCATCTGGAACAGAAAAATAAATTGCTGTAGCCATAACATACTTACTGTATTACTCTGAGAGGTCTTCTTATGCTTGAGGTGTTTAAGCTTAGCTCTGAGTGAATGCATTTTTATACATAAAAGATGCAGCTGCCCTTTCCATCTGTGAGAAAATATTGTTTCCTAGTAAACAGGACTAGCAACTGCTACCTGAAAGTAGGTTACCTGAGATAAGGTGCTCCCTGCATTAGAAGCATGGCACTAGGCTCATTTGCAGCCCTAGTGAGAACTGACTTAATCTGATGCTGAAGAACACGTACATATGAGCAGGGCATATGTGCTGTCCTCATTGCTGTCCCTTTAAAGTGAATTTGTGCATGACTCACTTTTGTTGTTACAATGTAAGGAAGTTGGATTGCCTTTCCATTTGTTGTAGGCAATGATATTCCTTTTAAGTCTTTTACGAAAAGCAGTTAAAGTTATTAACAACAAATGACACCTGCGTGTGCAGGAAAACCCTCAAAATCCTATCAAGTCTTTGGCATAGTCAATATTATTGTTGTTGTTATTGTTATTATTATAATAATAATAACAAAAACAATAATAATAATGTAGTTTTGATTACTTATGGTAATATTTGTGTGCATACCACACTCCCATTGTGCGCGATGTTGTATTAATGCAACCCCCCCCCAAAAAAAACCCCAAACAAACTCAGAAGGGCTTCCAACCGAAGTGAAACGTGCTTCATTGTATTCGTGGTGCAGAACAAATATCCCATATCATTACCTCTGTTAGGTAGGTGTATATAGTCCTGCATAAGGGGAGGGTTTTTCTCAGTGCCTGTTTCTCTGTGGCAAATACATCTATACAGAAATTGACCAGAAACGTTTTCTTCCAGTGGCTATGGTTCCCCAACGTTTGCTCAGACAGAGAGGGAACAGAATTCAAGAACAAGTGCAAAAGCTCTTTATGGTAAGATGGCATGAGTTCTCTAAACTAATATGTTAAATTTTTGGTTTAAATATTGATCGTGATGTCATGGTAGGAATATTTTGTGCATATAAATCTGAAAGTGTATGCCTAAACACATGGGTGTGTATGTCAACAGAATAAAATAGCAAAGTGATTTTATTCCTACTAAAACTAACTAGGCTAGCTAGAAAATGTTTTTTATGGTTTACTAAGCAGGGAACTGCCACCTGCTAATTTTTAAGGCAGCAATGTATAAAGCATTTATCACAAAACTGAATGATCCTATAGCTAAGGTATGTACCAAGGAGAATGCGTTCAGGGGTCTAGCAGTGCTATTGGTTTGATTCATGACCTGTGTCTCCCCCTGCCTCCCCAGTTTTATCCCCTGCTAGCAGAAAAGGAATTTACAATATTATTCTTGTTTGACACAAGGATTTCATGGAAATTAGATTTGATGTAATGGATTTGGAGTCCTATTTGGCCTGCTATTGTCAACAGGCTTTGTGACTGTCAAACGTGATGTTACTTACAAATGCCTAAATGTTGTTACACTTAACCAACTACAAATGCTAGTATTTGTCTTGGCTGTGTATGCTACTCTCTACCCCATGGCCAAATCACTGTGGAGGCAGAATGTAGTCATGTTCCTTGCCAGCCAAATTGCACCGTTTCCTGGTCATCCACCTCCAGTGTGAATATATCCTGCTGATAGCTGTGCTAATGGAAGTAGAAGCAGCAGTGAGGCTGAGAGATGTTCTGTTGTGTAAATCTGTGCTTGTTGTTAAATGCTCTTTTGAAAGTCAGCAAAACTGATGAGGTTTGCAGCGAGAACCCAGTCCTGTGCAGGACCCCTTGCACCTCAGCCTGCTCTCCTTTGTTGTATCTACCACCTCTTCTGCAGGTTAACAAACTGGAAAGCTCAAAGAGCAGAGGCTGATAACTGCAACATCCCTAGTAGTAACTAATCTTTTCTCCCTCCTGTTGTGGGTGGGGTGATGGCTGGGAGTGGCCTTGGACATTAGGGGAGTGATGTCAGGATGCTTCCTGGCATTAGAAAGGCGTTAACTTTGCCCTTGGAAGGATTCCCTGCAGGCCTCGAGTTTGGTTACTCTTCCATGGGCAGATGAGAACTTTGTTCTGTTGGTTGCCTTGTTCGCTTTCAAACTGCTTCAAAATTCCTGAGGCTAAAAGCTCCCAGGGGAGATTGGAGGTCTCCTGGCTTTGTATCCTCTGAAAAGAGGAGTGGTGTGAAAAAACTGATGTGGTTTGGTGGCTGAAGGCACTGTGCTACAGTAGTGCTGAGGTCCACTTTAGAAAAATCAGCAAAGACAGAAGTAGAAACCATGTAAAGCATTTGTTATTTGGCAACGAATGTTGCATGTGAATAATTCTAAGTTAAAATTTGTCTTTTTTTAGTGGTATGCTACAAAAGTCAGTCACTTCACTGACTGACTATTAAAGGCAGGAACTGCAACTGAGGAAAATTCAGAAGTGATCATTTTAAACAATGATGTCTGCATCCTGTATGGGTTCATTCAACGAACTGATTGCACGTGTTGACAGAAATAGTAGGTGGTAACAGAAACCAGCAAAGAGACATTGTGAAAAACTCTTAGCAGATTATTTCTTTATGAGATGTTAGGAGAGTGTTGCACTTTTCTTTTTCATTTTGTATCATAATAATAATGATTTTTCAGGAGTATGTGGTTTGAACAGTGTGACGGTGCTAGTAAGTGTCTTCACTATGTCCTTTAATCTTTATGGGCTTTGAAAATAATAAGTCTTTTGAGCTTTTTCATATCAAACATGATTGGATAGTCATATGTCAGTAGAAGACGGGGACAAGTTAGTTGATTTGAGGTATATAATGCTAAGCAGCCTTTTACTTCTAAGACACTTAATTGAATTCAGGTACCAATTGAAAATGCTTAACCATATAATTGCTGCATGGTGGCTTCTGTAAAATGAATTGTTGATCTTGGTTCACTTCCATTGTTGGTAGATACAGCACAAAACCGTAGCTGCAGTTGCCAGGAGCTGAATGAAGTAGACAACTCAATTATCCTGGAGCTCTGAGTGAAGATATATTGGCACAGCTTTTAGAGAGGAATTTGCACATTTTACTGCTGCTGCTCTGTTTTGCATGCATAAAGAACT
This sequence comes from Falco naumanni, assembly GCF_017639655.2. Taxonomy (NCBI): domain Eukaryota; kingdom Metazoa; phylum Chordata; class Aves; order Falconiformes; family Falconidae; genus Falco; species Falco naumanni. The sequence goes on from NC_054058.1 coordinate 21,971,412, forward strand.
AGACTGTCAGTATCGCCAAATGTATGAACTGGAGAAAACAGGAAAACACCTAAAACCTTCCTCAAACTCTGGGCAATTCTAATTTTTTAATTTTAGCAACGATGTTACCATTCTGCTGCATCCCATGTGTGTCTTCCCTTGTGATGTTAGGGATTTTCATGCACACTGTCACGCAGTGCGTGGGAAACAATTGAATGATACTGGAACTGTTAAAATATGGTAAAAATATGTATTACAAAATATTTTATTATGATTTATTTATAATTAATAACTAACAAATATTTTATTTGAGACTCATGTGACTGAAAGCCTATAAAGCTGATTGGAGGTGTCCTACCTTTCTTTTTACATTTTATATTATGTATATGTATGTTAAATGTCCTTATTTTACTTATGCAAATACATAAAGCTAATGTATAAAGATTCACTTACAATATATTGGAAATATATATATAGTCTTACTGTAAAAGTAAAATGGACCACGTGCTTTGAGAAAAAGTGACAATGTAATGTTAGCGGCAAACTTTGTCCATGACAAACTTCCTTTCCTTGGAAGGCTATTGAATGTCATTTGTATTAAAGCATCTATCTATGGGTATCAGCAAGTGAAGATGGTACCTGGGATCCACAGTGACCACTTGATCTTGAACTCCATTTATTCCAAGCATAGTAAAGACTAATTAATAACAGCAACAATAATAATAATAGTGATGATATTAATGTGTGTGTATATATATATGTGTGTATATACGCACACACACACGTATGTGTCATGGCATAAAGTTTATCTCTTGAGTCCCAGTGCTGAGGTGATGATAGTTCAGTCTTTCAGTCATCAGGCAAAATGTTGGCTCCAGTGCCAGTGGGAAAGGAGGCTAAAGTTTTATTGGTATTACAGACAGTTCCGTTAAAAACTAGACCAGAGTCGTCATTATCTCTGGTGTGGTTATCTGATAGAAAAAACTTCCTTGCAACTGCTTTTTTTCCTGTGTCAAATAATCCCTTTTGTTTTCCATCGTTTCCTTCCTGAAATGAACTGTTTTCTATTTGCATGATAAATCTCTTGCTGAACTGGGAGGGAAGATGCCCTCTGCACATTCTTATGGGGTTTATTTAATTGTTTACTTCCTGATCTTTCAATCTGAAGTGGGATTTGGCTCCTACTGTCATCTATTGTTCTGACATTAGCTTCTCCATCTGTCTTCTGCAGCTCTGCTTGTGGAGAGATGGGTGGCATCAGTCAGCACCAATAGCCAGGGCTGCGCTGGGGGGTTGCGGGCAAGTGACAGTGTGGAGCAGCCCCATTCTCCAGGAGTAGCGAGCCAATGGTTCACTACAAATTGTTAGATTATTATACGACACAGGATTGAAAGATGTTGCTAAAATTGTCTTTACACTGCATAAGAAAAGACTAGGCATTTTTTTGGTGTTTATATTCTCATGGCTGTGATTAGGTGCTAGCAGTGAAATTGCATGTGTATTTCTGCATTGCTCCAATACCTCGTTCAAAGCAAGAACTGTAGTGTAATATATTTAAGGAAATCACAAGCACATCATAGACTAGGTAAACGAGTCCGTTGAAAGAAGCCATCCATGTCACATGCTTGTATTATTTAATACTCACATGAATTAAACTGACTCCTAAACAATACACTTTCTTTGTTAGTTAGTTCCATATAGCCATCAGGGAGAAGCTTGTAGCATAAGTTTCTGAAAGTGATAGCATTTGCCTCTCTGAAAATGAGATTTGTTTTGGACTCAATTTTGACCTTTCTCCCTGGATGTGTAGGTTCTGTCTCCTGCACTTTGCTCTCAATATCAAGTTGAGTTTTTCCAGCTGCTGCAATTCGTTCTTAAAGGGGCATCAGCAATCAGTCCAATGTAAACCAGAAATGTATGGTAGTAAACTAAGTACTGGGCTTTTCTGCTTGATGATGTGTGGTAATAATTTATACTGGCACTCCAGGATTCTTAGGACAGCTTGTGAGGAAGATTTATGGCCACACGGATTGCCATCAGATTTCAGAGCTTTGCCTCTTTGTACACTGTACAGGCATTTTCCAATTTGACTATGGAAGGGGAAGATGGGATCCACCATGACCCTTCTTTGTGTTATCATAGCCATAGCACTGATAACATTTATGACGTTTGGCGTATGCAATTATTTGTAAGACACTGGTGTAAGTCTAGGCATAGAGATGCCTCATTTCTGTTTTAGGCATTTAGGAACTGAATATTTATTGTGTCTAAAGGTATTGCAGCTCTAACCAGCACCACCTGTGCTTCAGGTCATCTGTTAAGACCCAGCTTGAGATCTTTTGCTTTTGGTAAGAGTTTCACCTACCTAGATAAAGAGTTAGATTTCTCCTGCTGTGATACATGTCTCTGTGTGATCTGGACAGTGGCACAGAGCCAGGCTATGGCTGAGTTTGTAAAGCAGCTTTCTAATTTGCCATACTGCTGCATCCTCGTCCAGTTGGAAAATGGGTGAGACAGGACTCTAGCTATGTCAGGTTCTGTTCGTAGCTCTGCCTCAACGTACCTTGGGCAGCACTGGCATTTTTGTCTGAAACTGTGGAATAGTTACCCTTTCCAAAGCATGAAATGGTCCTTTCCAGAAATAACTGGGGAGAGCGCAGATTTCTTAGTGTACGGAGGGCAAGGAAGAGAATGAATGATGGCAATCTTGAGTCCTGTTTTCCTAGTAGTATTTTTGACTCAGCTAAAAGTCTTTGGTCAAGAGGTTGGGTTTGGTGTTCTGGTGGTTTGGATGCTTCCAAAAATAGTATGAAATCAGTACCTTTTAGCATCTTTTAGAAACCAGAAACATGGTCCATTCTGGATGACTGGGAAATTCAGTAAATTCGCAAAGACATGAATAGCAGTAGCATCTGTCTACATCAGACAGTGGGAAGAGTATTAGTTTCTGTGGATCAATGTTTCTTTCCTTTGAAAGGTTTAGTAGCTGGTAGATCTTACAGTCAGGACCTAGGAGTGAAATGCTGTGCTGCTTTTAAGTTAATTACCCTTGCGTTGTGAGAGATTTTATTTTGCTCAAATTCTTCTGCGTTACATTTGCTATAGATTGTGATTAAGAATTTAATTTAAATGTCTTCTGCCATGATCCTTTTTATTTCTTTTTCCCCTTTATCAGAGAGAAAATACTTTAGGTAAATTTTGTGCAGCATATCAGCACGGTTTGAGCAAACTGCGATATTAAGGCTGCACTGTATTTTACACGTTGGATGTAAGAGCTGCAGTAAGTAGAATAAATAGAAAAAAACCTCATTAGTTCTGATAGTTCTGTTCATCCTTTGATAGTTTTATATATCCTATCTGGAAGTCTCTGTTGCAGAATTTCACTTTAGCTTCAATAACTCTCTTCATGCATGAAGGGACCTGTGAGAGGCTGATACTGACTGGGAAGATTAGGAGAGTGAAATGGAGCATACAAAATTTACCACCCCCCCCCCGGTGTCAGGGATTGACCCCAGCCAGCAACTAAGGGCCTACCTAGATACTTGCTCATTCCCCCTGTCTCCTCCCTGCAGCAGGATAGAGATGAGAATTAGAAGAGCAAAAGCAAGAAAAAACTGATGGATCAAGATAAATACAGCTTAAGTGAAGCAAAGAGAGAGGAGCAAAAGGTTCCGAGTAGTGCAAAGGCAATCGCTCACCACCTGCCACAAGCAGACCAATGCCCAGGCAGTCTCTGAGCAAGGGCTACTTTGGAAAGAGTACCTGCTACTTTTATTGCTGAGCATGACATTATACCATATGGAATATCTCTTTGGTCAGTTAGGGTCAGCTGTCCCAGCTGTGTCCCCTCCCAGCCTCTTGTGCACCCCCAGCCCACTCACTGGGGCAGCAGAGTGAGAAATAGAGAAGGCCTTGACTGTTCAGCAACAGCTAAAACATCTCTATGTTAACTGCACTGTTTTGGTCACAAATTCAAAACATGGCACCATTCAGGCTGCTGTGAAGAAAATTAACTCCATCCCAGCCAGACCTGGTACATTCAGAGGGTCAGCAAATTCTGTTGTGTGTTTTCAGTAGGGTATGAGTTACTTGCATTTGAAGAACATGTAATAAGTCAAGAGGAATTTTCAGGATTTCTGTAAAAGCAGTCAGATTAATATTGATGAATAATAAACAACTACTTTGATATGTGGAAGAGTTGAGGAGATGGAAGCTACATTTCCAGAAGAATGGTAGTGGGCAACTCAGTAGGAAAAGAAGAAAAATAAGGAGCTGTATATGGATGAAAAAAGACCGAGAGTCATATGCTCAGATATAGCTGACTTGGAAGCGGAAATGTGGAAATGTTGTAGGAAGAAGCAGCAAACCCTTGTGTCATCTGGGTAGAGAAAGATCAAGAACAGGTTTGCAGGCTTGTATCAATTTTGCTAGAAGTTCAAGGCAGTGGAGCACATCAGCAGAAGTGGGTGCAAAAGGATTTGGGTCCTCCTTCCTGAGGTCAAGGTGAGAACTTGTGGAGGTTTGTAGGCAGAATCTAGGACATGAGCCAGGCACTAGGAGAAAGCAGAGGCTGAGATTTAGTTTTGAGCTAACTGGCAAAAAACATGGGAAAGAGGATATGTTCTAGATACCACCCTTTTTAAAAATTATTTTAATTTTTTTCCTTCTTTCCTTTGTGTTATGTTCATGTTATCATGGGGGGACTTTATTTGTTCTTCCTTCATTGCAATTTATACCAGGCAGCCAAAAACTCCATCTCCCAGGGAGCCTGGATGCTTAGCAGCTGGATTGACCCTGTATGAGAAAGAATATGTACTTTCTAACCATTGAATTGTAAAAGAGTGAAAAACAAAGGTTGAGGAAAAACCCTTCCAGAAGCAAGGGAAGAATTTTGCCTGATGCTAAGGTACTTATTAGAAGATGTATTCTGAAAGGTGAATACTTTCAGGATGGAGCGGTTACCCGTAGTATCTACCTTAAGCTCCTCTATAGCAGTGTTAACGTTCACAGCAGCTATAGGCTGCTACTTAGCTCATCCAAAACCACGTAGAAGTCTCAGCACTGAGCAGTAATAAGAGCCTGTAGGTGCCCTCTCATTTATTTTTTTTTTTGTTTGGCTTGTAACTGCAACAAGACTTGGAAGCCTCCCCAGTTTTAGTTTGCATGCTTTACTGCAGAGTTTAGATTGCATCACTTGCTTGAACTTCCAGAAAAGGGAGTTTCCAAGTCTGCATAAGTGACATACATTACATGGTGGTTTTTGGCAGAAGGACCTGTAGGATAACAAGAAGAGGTGGTCAATGCCCCAGGCCTGTCAGTATTTGAGGCACTTGGACAATGCCCTTAATAATGTGCTTTAACTTGTGGTCAGGCAGTTGGACTAGATGATCATTGTAGGTCCCTTCCAACGGAAACGTCGTATCCTAAATGATAATTTCAATCTCTAGCAGGTTCTAACAATCATTCTGCCTGCATTACAGATATAAATAGGTAAACAGGAATTGTTGCTGAACTCAGTATGGACTGTCAGTTGTGGTGGCCTATCTTATTGTTTAGTAACACAAACAAACTTTTGCTAATTGGAATTTTTTTTTATGTTCTTCTTGATATTCTGTTGTAATTAAGAACACAGAACTTGAGGTGTTCTCCTTGGCTCTCAAGTGCAGGCAACCACAGATTTTATTAGCACTCAGAAAGCTGTGTCTTACATAAACACTATTGTTCTCACCATGGCGAAGTGTGTTGAAAACCTTGCTATCATGTCTATTGTGAGTGTTGTGCTGCTCTGTGGAAGAGGATGTGTTAATCAGTGTACAAATAGTTTTGGATATCCTGTCTTAACAGAGGACAATTTCTGTGAAGCAGAGCAAGGAATCTCTTGCAAAACTTACTCTCAGTTTTTTAATTCCTTTAGAGCCTGTGCATATGCCAGGATTTCTTTTGTTTATTTAAAACAACTCCAACTGTTACTGTTTGCAGGATTTATAAGTCTTACAGTGGATTAGTGGATTTAAAGTTTCTTATCCTTGTTTAATTTGATATCGTTAAAAAACCATATCCTTTTTTCACCTAAAAGAAGATAATAACAGTCAAAATTGAATATCTGAAGCATTGTTAATTGAAACAAGTGACTTTTCCTTTCTGTCTCTCTCTCTCTCTCTCTTTTAAAAAAGCATATATTCTTTCTTACTGGACAATGTTTTAACTATCATTTACAGTCCGTAACAGAAAACTGTTAACTGATCCTCTTGGAGATGCAAATAATTATATGGGGTTTAACTAGATACTGCTTTTTAATTCCCTTGTTTTGTTAGGAACAGATGGACTTTACTTCTTCAGATCATCATCCAAACAAAAAAAGAAAGGTAGCAAATCAGACAGTACTGCTTTACTGACTGTTTTGTTGGGGTGTGCATGTGTGTGTCCATAGTCGTTAAAAAGAAAACAAGAAAAACCTTCAAGTAACATGCTGCAAAAGCAGAAGTGGTAGTTACAGTTGAAATCAATGCAGGTCCCCTGCCCTGGGATTTCAGAATAGTGGATAATGAAAGTAAGACATCTATTTTGAAATATGCATGCACCTAGTTAAGAATTCTTATAATTCATGGTGTTCTTGAATTTGTCTGATTGTGCTGCACACTTCTCTTGCTAAAGCAAGCTGAGTAGCTGCTGTACAGGAGCAGGATGGCTTTGTTGCATGAGTGACGTTTGTCATCATGGGAGGGGAGATTTGAGCCAGTGAGTTATTTCAGAAACTGTACTGCCTTTCATGAAAGTCACCGAGAACTGGAGAGATAATAGTGTGATTATAATAAAAGGTGACAAATACTTCTACAGGTGACATCTGAAAATGAGGGCACTGCTGTCTTTGTCAGCACCTGAAATCCCTGTATGAAGGAACCCTGGTCACAGAAGAGACCTTTACAGTGTGTCTTTTATGGTGTCCTCACCGGAGATCTCCATATGTGCTTGGTAGTAGTTAGCACCTTTTTATTTTGCAAAAAGTAACTTTCCTGTCAACAGAATCACACATGTTTACCACCAAGTATGATGAAATGGATGTATTTTGTATATACATCAGGTACTTTCCTTCCAAACAAAATCAAACTGCCTATTTTACTTAAGATCAGAAATCAGGTTATTTAATGAAATGGAGAGAAAAGACTTGCCTACTTGCGGAGTTTCCTTGGACCTCTCTTGGCCGTGTCACCTAGTGACTTTCTTCCTTAGACAAAGCTCCTGGTGTTCTGGATCAGGCACTTAAGGGGAGTATAGTGGAAAAAAAGAAGAACCTGCCAAATGTTGCATTCAATTTTTTTTCCACTGAAGTTGAAAAGTTTTCTTCAGTATTAATCTAAATTTGTTAATTTGTGATGTGGATGTGTGTCGTGTCTTCATCTTGCTTTTCCCCTTCCCTCCTCACCTGTTTTAATATTAACCTATTGTGCAGGGTAAAAGGCAAATTACAGTTCTGATTTTGCAGCGTTGTGTTTTGTTAGCTGAAAAATATTTCTGTTTAGAGATAGTTGGTGTGTCTGTCTGTCTTTTTTTTTTTTTTAAACTCCTTTCCATCCATATTTCTACATTAGTAATTCATCAAATTGAATAATTTAGGGAGAAATAAAGGCTGAGTCAGGTCTGTTTTGTGTGTGGCTTTGTTGTTTTGCAGATTTAACATGGGAATTTTATATATATCAAAAAATACTTTTGCTTTCAAAAGCATTCATACAAATACAGCGAGCCTGATGCTAGTTACCATATTGCTACCAAAGTGGCAAGCCTGTGATTTTAATAATCAGGCTTCCCAGTGAAGCTTTTTCAGTCAGAACACTGCTCCCTCCGGTGTCCTGACTCACTGTGATGAGATAAGTGGATTTGGTTTGCACTCACTGGTAACCGATCTGTTAATATCATTGACAGAAGTATGATTCTTTTGCTGGGCTGTGTGGGAGTGAAGATTTTTTGTGTCGAAATAGAGAAATTAACAGCAGCTCATCTTTTGTTTTGATATATACAACTAGTCTTAAGTGTCTCTGAGAAGTATTCAAAACAGCAGGATAAGAAGTTCAATGAATAATTATTCTTCCGTTTCCTCCCATCTAGAACAAAGGAAGAATTATGCACGAGACAGTGCCAGCAGCATATCTGAAACTTCACAGTATCATGTAGAGGTGAGATGAAGAGTGATATACCAATTATAACTTTCGGTTACATGCAGTTATTTTTGCCTACATGATTATTGAGGATACATAATGCTTGAAGGCATATACATCTTCCCAAACATCCTACCAGCCTGAGGTCACTTCAGAATAGATTACACTGAAATGTCTCAGATTCTATAGCTTTGCCATAATGAGCTGAAATTTTGATGTAGAAGAATGTAAGCAAAGTTGTGTGTAGTTTGGCAAACGGACAGGACTTCTCAATGGGATATCAGTTCAATGTGTTATGCTACCCTGTCTCTGAACCTGGCTTGTTGCAAGGATGAGGCAGAGCTGAAAAACCCTGTGCTGTTGGCGAAGCACACCGGGTGATATTTAAAATAAATACTTTGATCAGTTATAATCAGCAGAAGTGACAGAATATTCAGAAGGAGCTGAGCATTAACCCCTAAAAGCCCCGGTTAGTCTACTATGTAGTAATTAAACAAATATATTCTGTCTGCACAAATTCTTCCCCCAGTGTGAAGTGCAAAGTATGTTACTTCCTGTCTTAAGCTGCTTTGCAGAATTACTGCGTGCTGCTGTCATATTTTATCCAGGAGTGTTATATTTCAAATATTCAGCAAAGTAAGCCTGCGTGCCCATATGGAGCCTGTTAAGCACTTTTGGATGCAATGCTTCATTCTCTAGTCTTGCTTTGGCACAAACTTTCTTCCACTTATTTCTAACCACTGTCATGGGTTAAGTGAAGTCTTACAAATGCCATAGATTCTCAGCTCCTTTTTGCTGGGTTTTAAATTGGCTGTTAAATATAAGATCATATGCAGAGAAGTCTCAATTTCAAGGGCTTCTATCCTATGATCAGCTTGCAAATGAATATTGTGTTGCTTCTAATTGTCTGTCTGTTTTTCTTTGGTTTCTTCTTAACGGCTTTGGTACTGTACTGGCATAAAAATTAGTACTTGTATGTGGAGTCTAAGCATCCCTGTGAGCAGCCAGTAGAGAGTTTGTTTCACTTCTTTTATATACTTTGATTATATGCAGCTTATATCTACTTCTCGTCTGTCATTACTAAGTGGTGTTATCCTGTAAGAGAAGAAAGCACACTTAATTATCTTTTTTCTTCATTTTTAAAAGTTATTTAGAAGATAGATATGCAGGCATATATTAAAATTGGTTCTTCACTAAGCATGTGAAGCTGGTTTTATGCCTGGACAAAATGAAATAATTCTATGGATTTCCTTGCATGGTTGGCATGTTGAAGGAGAAATTGTCAGAACCATGACAGGAAAGCCAGTTGACGTGGTATCTGTGAGGTAGTATTTAATTTCTAGACCATTAATTGAATCTGGAGAATATTCCAAGTTGATGGGGAGCAGAAGTAGTTAGTATACTACATTTTTACTGTGAGCCACATAAAAGAAGCGACTAGCCTGTCCATAAGGTATCCCAGTCAGATGCAAGCCCATTATGGCTGCCACCAGCATGCTAGCTGGCAGCTCTGGAAGAGATGAGGACACTCCAGGTCAGGGTGGTGGTACATTGGCAGGGTGTTTCTGCGATGCTTCTGCTTACACTTTCTGGATGCAGCTTGCCAAGAGAGACAGGTTTTCACTCCTCAAGAAAGCTAATTAAATACTCAAGGGTTAATTCTAGCTTTGATACCTGAAAGATGTCAGAGTGTGCCTTCAAGGCTAACCATTTACTGTAGTGAGGAAATGACAGAGAATGACAAACAGTGAGTTACAAAAATCAGTTCATTTGAAATGACATTATGGACTAAACAACATCTCTTGTGGCTTGTTGGTAGGATCTGTCATATACAAAGGCACTTTTATTCACAAATAATTTGTATTGCTATTTCCTGGCAATTTGAATATTGACACTGCCAAGCAATGGGGAAAATTGCAATTTTTTATTTTTAAATGTACATCCCATTCACTAGCACTTGACCACATTTGTTCTGGACCGAAAAGAGGCAATGATTACAGTAGATGATGGAATAAGGAAGCTGAAATTGCTGGATGCCAAAGGCAAAGTCTGGACTCAAGACATGATTCTTCAAGTGGATGACAAAGCTGTCAGTTTGGTGGACTTGGAATCAAAGGTAAGATCTGTGAGTGGCAGTCTCATTTTCAGAGAGAGAGAGAAAAAGGGAACAAGCAGAAAAATGATGTGTGTGAGATTCAGTATTTTAATTAGCTTATTATCACTTTTCCTTTTTAACTCATGCAGCTTTGCAGCTTTTCTAAGATCAGGACACTGTATGATAAGGTGGTGTTTTGTGTTTGTTTTTATTTTCTCTTCTGGCAGAATGAACTGGAGAATTTTCCTTTAAGCACAATTCAGCATTGCCAAGCTGTGATGAATGCATGCAATTACAATTCGATTCTTGCATTAATATGTAAAGAACCGACCCAAGCCAAGCCCGATTTGCATCTTTTCCAGTGTGATGAGATTAAGGTAAGATAGTAATGGAGATCTGCTATGACTTCTTTGAATAGGGGAATTTTATGAATTGGCAAATACAGTGGATAAAATCAAATGAGCTGATTCATAGAAAATAATTCTGTTCTTTTATTCTTATAAATATTCTTTAAGTTTAATGCACTTATGATGTTGACACTACTTATAATATGTTAGTAAATGTAGAGTAGTATGTCTTGCAAGAGAGTAGTCCAGTGTGTAAGCTGAATCCTTCAATGCATGTTCAGATATGTCGTTACTGTAAATACTGATTCTTGGGCTCTGTAGCTGTTCATTTAGTCTTGCAATTGTGTAAAGCTCTAGAATATGGTTTGCATTCACACTTCTGAAGAAAATGGTGTAAAGCAGTTTGAATAATCTCAAATTTATTTTATACTCCGCAGATAACTCATCCAAGCTCTGAGTCTTACCTAGTCTTTCCCCTTTTTTCTGTTCTTTCTGTCACTGAACAATTAAACCTTGTCTATATTCTCACCTCTCTGCACCTCTGCTCTGCTGGAGAGATAATGAAAAGGAAAATACTATTTGCAGGAGGGACAAAACAAGGAAAGAAATTTTTTATCTATCATTAAAATATGTCCTTCAAGTATAAATAATTTTTTAATGTATCCTGCAACACTTCTTTATTTCCAGGGTTTCAAATTTTAATTTCTGTTACTCTATGTAATTGGTATTGCTTTAACTCTAATTGATATTTTCACGGGGATTTTTAAATTCCTTTGTAGTGGTTTACATCATTGTCTTAAAACAACAGATTGCTAATCACACTATGCAACCATTTTGAAATTAATATAGTGAGTGGTGTGAAGATGACTGGCTAGTTGTGTAATTCGTTGCACAGAGTTTGCTGTTGCAGTGGAAATGGGGATCCTGAGAGTAGTTCAGGTGGCATTATGTTAAATAATGCAGGGATCTTTTTTGAGGTCTAGTTGGACCCAGCTCTCCAAAGTGTAGAGGTGGTCTCTGTACTTCAGAGTTTCATCTTTTAAAGTTGTTCCTCTTTGTACAAATATACAGAGCATAACTTGGAAGTCCAGGATCCTCCTTTTCTTCAGAGTTATTGTTTGAGTCTGTGACCATACCCTAGGTTTTGTTCCTTACCCATAGTTAGCTCTTGTCTTTTTCCTGCTTTTAAGTTACTATGAACCTCAGGAGCCTCTGCAATAAAAAGTTTAGTCAAAATCAATAATACTTGGGGCAGTCAATGGTTTTAAAAAATTGTTAAATAATAAATATCAAGAGTATGATTAATAGAGTTCTTATGGGTGTAAGTTTCTCAAATCCCCTTAAGTTTTTCTATTAATCTTTTAACCTTCATGTATCCCTTGTCCATATTCTGTAGTGCAATTCATTATAGCCTGGGAAGTCCCTTAAATCCCCTTGGATCCTAAATTCAACAGTCTTCTGGTCCCATCAGAAGATACATGCTCATCCCAAAAACTTACATACCTCTCCATGGTAAGGGTACCAAGAAAGACGTGGACCATTTAGAGTGAGCCAGACACTGACAGATTTGATCTTTGACAACTTGTGTAGGAAATTAATTTGTCAGCTGAAGACATGTAACAGAGCATTCTAAATCCTATGAGAATCCGTGACCTATTTAACGCAAGATCAATTAAAATAATGCCTTAGACCTGCATCAAAATTTCACTTGTGGGCCACTGGTGGAAGCAGGCTGCAGTTATGGAGAGGCAGGAACATACAGATTAGGAAATGTTCTGAAAAATTAATCTTCTGTTATATCAAAGAGAAATTGGAGGCTATTGTTATATCTTAAAGGAAACTGTATCACTAAGTTACTCTCCTAATGCTTTATGCTGCTACCGTCTGTAGTAGTTTTGCTGCTACTATCTATAGTAGATTTTTTTTTTTAATACTGTGTCTTTTCCCTAACATACTTGAGAGAAAAAAATTATGTACGCAGAGGGAAAAAATAGCTTATGTAGTAATGGTTGACTTGAGATAATTACAGCTGTTCAGACAAATTTGGTATCTAGATTACATGCTCATCTGATGATAATGCTGGAGTTTGGAACAGTGGCAAAAATACCAAGTCCCATACAATAGCATTGTGTGTTTTTTTTGTTCTGTTTGTCTAAAATAGTTTATCCCAGGACTTTTAAATAAATGGGATTTGATAGAGTATTCTGGAATCTTAAGATGTCCTAAAAAAAAGAGCATGTGGAGATGTTTATTTCATATACCTGGATAGTCTAGCTGATAACTGATGGATTCTGCTTTTGGCTCCTTAGGCTAGCTTTATTCATGAAGATATTGAAAGTGCAATCAGTGACAGCAAAAGTGGAAAACAAAAGAAGAGGCTTGAAACACTGAGGTAAAAACATAATTTCTTGGTAGTATATGGGATCATCAGATAGTGTTACAGCATTCAGAAGCTCAATTCAATTTGCTAGTTGACAATGTACTTCCAAAACCGAATGTTTTAACATTTAACATGCCTTGCTTTAACAATTATCTCATACTCTCTTGATTTATGGCATCACACTTACCTTTCCTAATCCTCGCTTAGTGATGGGAACAGCTGACATCAATACCGCTTGCCAGGGAATAGTGTTGCATGCCTCAATTCTACATATGAGTCAAGTAGTTCAGAATTTAAATTAAAAACATATATGCCCCATAAATTAAATAAGATTATGATAAAAGGTTTTGGGATCTAAAGATATTAAATAAAACAGCAACTGAAGATTCAATAATCTTCCTGCCTGCCTGCTTAACGATGCGGAAGACTTCTTGTTTCCCTGGTAGTGAAAGCTTCTCTGCCAGTTGGAAAATATGAGAGAAAAGTCAGTTGGGTTCAGAGAAGATCAATACAGAAATTAGAGGTAGCCAACAGAGGTGTAGAAACAAGGCCACAAATATTTTAGATACTGAATGGTAATGGTGATAGTTTGTTGAAAAATTAGTATGTAACTGCATCCTGATAGGATCTCTCGGTAACACTTAGTTTTGTGGTTCAGATAGAGAAGTCTCTGCTGGAGAAAAATCATTAACTTAAAATGTCACCATTATATGAATGAATTTATAGTAGTCTTAGCTACCTGTTAAATTCTGATGCACAGCTTTTCAAGTTTTCCTAGAGTAATGGATACTCCTATAAGAACAAAACAAAAACTGAATTATGTCTAACTTTATCTGCAGGTTTAAAAATAAGTTAGTAGACTTTACTGGCTGTGGGACTGTAACAAACAGGTATAAGCACAAAGAGGCAACCCAGAGGAACTCAAATGCATTGGATATGCTGAGAAACTAATGAGATTTAATTGGGAGAAGAATGTAGGTCAGTACATCTGCTGGGAAAAATAATCCAAGATATCAGTCTCTGAGAGCCGTGAGGCCAAGAGGCCATGAGCGCATGGCAGCTTAGTGCTGGTTACTAGCAGTTGTATCATGTACATGCTGGCATTGGATCATGGGGGAAGACCCTCCTGCCTGGCATTGCCTTCTTGAGTTGCTACAAGGTTATTGACACACAGAAGTGTGGGACATGTGGCGGTGAGTGCCCAGGAGACTGGAGGAAGGAAAAGTGAAGGAAACATCTTTTTGTTCAGTGTTCAAAGAACAAGTAACACTTTGCATTTGTGGTGGTGTTGCATGCTATCAATGAGATTCGATTATAAAGAGATGAATTTAAGGTGAAGATCTTGCATTTAAACAGGGGTGTGGGGTATGTTTATGACAGGAGGAGTTGAGATGTCCTTGTTGGTTGGTATCAAACTGCAGAATAACTTCAAACACATCTTTTCTTATGGTATTTAGAACTATGCTAAGAACTGGAAAACTGGAAAATTGCTGGTGGGAACATTGATACATTTGTATCAAGACAGGATGAACAGGGCACTGTTATAAAAAGGAGAATCAGCCAGTAAGTTTAATTGGGTTTGTTGATAGGGTTTTAAGAAACAGGTGGTTGACAACCTGTCAAATTTAGGGATAGATACTCAACTTGTGATGGTTGAAAGGTAACTTCTAAAGAAAACTTTCACATAAAGTGGAAGTCCAGCCAGTAAAATGTGTATGGTGGTAAAAGTGCCGCCTACTAAAACCCAAGCTACTGAATTTACCTGTGTAAACTGGCAGGCCTGTAGACATCAAGTTATGTGGCGCTGCTTGGGCATTTCCCATGTAGCCAGCTGAAGATTTGCTAACACCATCATGGAGTGGGTTTCCTACTGTGTTTAACATATTTACATATCATGGTCTTGAGTACTGCTTATTTGGGAAATCCACAGTATGTTCAACAGTAGAAGAGGTCCTTGTGACGCCTCCTTGACTTCTCTGATTAAGCACTAGAAAAGAGAACGTTTTCCCCTTCAAGTGTCACTTGTGGGCTTCTCTTCCTCTAGAATGATATCCAAAGCTGACAGCGCCATCCCACCACCACCACAGGCACCGGCCCCTGTGCCACCAGGGACCATCACCCAAGTGGATGTGAGAAGCCGTGTGGCAGCGTGGTCTGCATGGGCTGCTGAGCAGGGGGAGTGTGAGTATTTCTGGGAGCCCGCTGCCGCGCAGCATGGTGGCAAACAGTTGTTCTGGGCAGTGCATTTTTGTGATGCTTGGTAATAACAAAAGTAGACTAGTTTCATAAAAATGACGGTAATTGCATCCAGATACAGAAATGGTTGTACAAGGTCACCCCTCTGTCCTCGCTGAGAGCAGACAGGATCATTCTCCCAGCCTAGTCTGAAATGCCCCAAGCCACCGGTGCCTGATCTGGGGAATATGACCTGACTGTCATAATCTGACTTGTCATTTACTTGCACTTACCCATTTTCTGAATTTCTGTTCAGAGCTGCTTTTACTTGTGCTTAATTGAGTGGGGGTGTGGGCTACCAATTGTAACTTGGGCTTTTTTGTGAACATAGTAACATTCATAGTAACCAGTACTGCCCTAACTCTAGTAATTTAATGATGCTGTCCTCAGTAATAGGGAGAGCGTAGGCCAGATATTTCAGACAATTAAAAAATATAATCATGGATTAAAAAGTGACTAGAGATCAGCATTATTTATTTATTTTATATTTATCTTTATAATGGCCTGTATGACTAAACTACCTTCTATTTTTTTTAAAAAAAAAAAACTTTAACCAAGGAATGCTGTAGCATTTCTAATAGGTTTGGATATTTTTTTTTGTTTGGTGGTTTGTTTTTTTGGTTTTTTTTTTTTAAATCTAATGGAAAATTTTTTATTTTGATCAAATATCTTTGAAAAAATATTTTTTAGAAACAGTAAAGCTCCTTCTGTAAAACAGCCTATATTAAGGTTAGACAGAGGCCTTTTTTGGTTGGTTTGTTTAGTTGTTTTTTTAATAATAGACACTAAAATTTTAGTTTTAGAAGTCATTAACCATGGAGTCGTTATTGATTTTGGTTTATTAAACTGTTATCTATATCACTCAACAAAATATACAACTATGCAAAGAAAACAACTAAAAATGTTCAGAGAAATCTGTAATGTTAAGAACTATTTCGTCTTTTTACCTACAGTATTACATTTATCTTGAATAAAGGCTAGTTTGTTCTTCTGCTTGACTTTTTACTTCACGAAAGGTTCACTAGTTTGTTGAGTGTCTTGCCACACCACATGTGGATTGGAGTTGGAATCATAGAATGATTTGGTTTGGAAGAGACCTTAAAGATCATCTAGTTCCACCCCCCCTGCTATGGGCAGGGACACCTTCCACTAGACCAGGTTGCTCAGAGCCCCATCCAGCCTGGCCTTGAGCGCTTCCAGGGATGGGGCATCCACAGCTTCTCTGGGCAACCTGTTCCTGTGCCTCAGCACCTCCACAGTAAAGAATTTCTTCCTTGTATTTAATCTAAATCTACCCTCTTTCAACTTAAAGCTATTCCCCCTTGTCCTATCACTACATGCCCTTGTAAAAAATCCCTCTCTGGCTTTTTTGTAGGCCCCCTTTAGGCACTGGAAGGTGCTATAAGGTCTCCCCGGAGCCTTCTCTTCTCCAGGCTGAACAACCCCAACTCTCTCAGCCTGTCTTCATAGGAGAGGTGCTCCAGCCCCCTGATCATCTTTGTGGCTCTCCTCTGGACTTGTTCCAACAGGTCCATGTCCTCCTTATGCTGGGGGCTTCAAAGCTGAATGCAGTACTCCAGGTGGGGTCTCACAAAAGTGCAGTAGAGGGGAATGATCCCCTCCCTCAACCTGCTGGTCACACTTCTTTTGATGCAGCCCAGGGTGCAGCTGGCTTTCTGGGCTGCAGGTGCACATTGCCATCTCATGCTGAACTTCTCATTCACCAACACCCCCAAATCTTTCTCCTCGCGGCTGCTCTCAATCCTTTCTCCTCCCAGCCTGTGTTTGTACTTGGGGTTGCCCCAACACATGTGCAGGACCTTGTACTTGGTCTTGTTGAACTTCATGAGGTTCATGCAGACCCACCTCTCAAGCCTCTCAAAGTCCCTGTGGACGGCTTCCATTCCCTCCAGCATGTTGACCACACCACACAGCTTGGTGTTGCTGGCAAACTTGCTGAGGGCGTCTCGATCACACTGTCCATGTCACAGACAAAGGTGTTAAACAGCACCAATCCAAATACTGACCCCTGAGGAAAGCCACTTGTCATCTCCACTCGGACATCAAGCTGTTGACTGCAACATATGACCATCCAGCCAATTTCTCATCTGCCAAGTGGTCCATTTGTCAAATCCCTGTCCTCCAATTTAGCAACAAGGATGTTGTGTGGGACAATGTCAGATACTTTGTACAAGTCCAGGTAGATGATGTCAATTGTTCTTCCCCCATCCATCAACACTATAACCCTGTTGTACAAGGATACCAAATTTTTCAGCCATGATTTACCCTTAGTGAAGCTATGTTAGCTGTCACCAGTCACCTCTTTGTTTTCCATGTGCCTTAGCATAGTTTCCAGGAAGATCTGCTCCATGATCTTGCTGGGCACAGAGGTGAGACTGACTGGCCTGTGGTTCCCCGGGTCATCTTTTTTTTCCGTTTCTAAAAACGGGGGTTATGTTTCCCCTTTTCCAGTCAGTGGGATCTTCACTGGACTGACACGACTTCTCAGATACGATGGACAGTGGCATGACTCTTTCATTCACCAGTTCCCTCAGGACCCATGGGTGCATTCTGTCAGGTCCCATGGACCTGTGCACCTTCAAGTTCCTTAGATGGTCATGAAGCTGATTTTCTCCTACATCTTCTCCTAATCTTCTTTATACTCCCATTCCCCGCCTTTGTCTTCTGTAACTTGGGCAATGTGGCAGTCCCTGCAGTTTCTTTTATTCCACTCATGTGGATCTTTTCTGAAATGTTTTTACTAAAATTCCACCCGTTAACAAACGCAATGTTTGTTACTTAGTGTACTTAGTGTGACTTAAAAATGCAACATTTACTATTTCTCAAAATGTTAACCCTTGTTTTTGAATAAAAGTCACTGACTCTTCCATTGTTATTTGGAAGTACTAGTTCTGTCACATCATTACCTCCCATTTCTATGCTGCCAGACTTTGTATCCCTTTTTGCTAACTACCTTTTATATCAAAATTGTCTTCGAAGTCATGGCAACACTCTTTCTTGCTTCCTTTTGCTGGAGTAGCTTTCAGCATGTTTTGCAAAATGGAATGATTTCTCATTATGCTGTATTTATGATCTGCCACTTTCTGCTGTAATTTTTTGATTCAGACCCCAGTACCACATTTCTGTGGTTAATTTCATTTATGCAGCTAAGCTAAGGCAAGCACACACCTAAGCTTTTTTTGTGAGACTTGGCAGGCTCAGGAATTAGGTTGCAAGATAGTCAGATTGTGTGGAGTCCTTGCAAAGGGAATGGTACAAACAATTCTGTCCATCTTTTTCCTACACTAGTATCTTTTAAAGCATAAGCTGTATAGTAAGTGTTGGTTGCTAATTCTGTGTATATGGATGTCTTATTCCCTTCTTCCCTTTTCTACAGATGAAAAACATAGGCAATACCATGATCATGAAGAAACAGCAGAGATGATAGCAGCCAGGATTGACAGAGATGTTGTAAGTGAGAAGCTACAAGTGATACTGCTTAATGTCTCTGAAATTTAGGTAGACCTAAAAATAAATAGGTGGTAGCTCTGTTTCTTTTTCCTTAAAATAAAAAAAAAGGATAAATAAAAAAGAAAAAAAGGGACTGAATGTTGATGTTAAGTTTTATGCTTTGAAGAGGTAGAAATATAAACAGTAATTTTGTGTGGTAGACCAAATTCAACAAACTATGTAAGGATAAAAAATTCCATCCGTTTTGTGGGACTCAGATATGTCCAGGATCTGGAAAATAAACATATGGTCATTTCTAAAGACAGGTGGACCATGTATATGTATAACCTAAACTTTCCTTGCCTGTAAGCAACAACATTGGCCAGGTCCTACGATGTATGCAATAACAAATATTTTGCCCCATTTGTCATTTGTAACTTTCTACTTTTCTACTCTGCTGTTGCCCTGAGCAACATCAGAGGGTCTTGAGGAAAGCATGTTGGGGCCTGTTGAATTTGTGTGTTCCCCAGGGGGTCATTCATTCTCCTCCACTTGCTTTTGAAAACAATTCTTCAAAGAGCACTTCTTTGTAAAACTACATTTTGACATTCAACCACTAGCTTAATACTTTGTGTACTAAAGGAGATTATGAAGTTACACTGTTTAGGAAAATGCTGTCCATTCAAATAATTAGAATTTTTTCATGTGCTGTGAGAGAAAATGTAATGTGTGCACAAGTTGTGTAACTGCAATCTGAATTTAGTAAACTTGTTGCTCACATTTTAAAAGCTTTGGTGGTCCTAAGTTTTTGAAAACCTAAGATTAAAAATACTTTTCAGGTGTATAAAGTTAAAAACATAATGAATCTAAATATGGAATGTTCTAGCATGAACTTTGTTACGAGGAAGCTGTTGGTGTCTGAAAGTGTGGTCATTCTGATTTCTGGAGTATTTCTGCTTGAGAGTCTGTAGAGAAACTGTTACTTTTCTTTTCTCCCATAGCAAATTCTGAACCATATTTTGGATGACATTGAATATTTTGTTACCAAACTTCAAAAAGCTGCTGAAGCTTTTGCTGAACTTTCAAAGAGGAAGAAAACTAAGAAAAGTAAAAAGAAAGGACCTGGAGGTAGGGGTTCTTACTGCACACAATTTGCTTCTCTAAGAATCATTGAAGTAGCTAGCAAATGTATCTTTTTGTGGTATTTTTTCGTGAACACGGTTTCTTTCACTTTGAGCACAAAAAATCCTACCCAGTATATTTTTAGAGGGAAACCTATGAAAATCATTTGCTTGAAATGTGTGGGGTGTGACTAACTAGAGATGTGGTTGCAGAAAATGCTCATTTTGTGGTTCTATATTGACCATAAAATTCTGTAAGTTGGTAAATCTATTATGTATTTATGTGTTTACTATATCTGTAACATTTATAGAAGTTACATACAATATAAATGGATATATAAAAATCTTTTTTTGTTCACCAGAGGGGGTTCTTACTCTCCGTGCAAAACCACCACCTCCAGATGAATTTGTTGACTGCTTCCAAAAATTCAAACATGGCTTCAATCTTCTGGTAAGTGACTGCTAGTGGGTATGGTGGTGTGAGGCATGAGGTAACAGTTTTTTCTGGGATAGGTGATGCTAAGTATAACACAGTCTTTGTTTTCCCTACCACTACAAATTAATTTGGGTGTCAGTTTTGCTGCATTGGTTTTCCTATGTCCGATTTCACTAGGGTGAAGTGAAGAACTAAAATTGTGGTGAAAGACGAAGAGGAGAAGGAAGAATCAGTAACATGATGGATTTGCTTTGTAGTTATTAAGTTGGGTTTCTTGGCCATTCCAGCTATTCCAGAGGGGGTGGATGCTTTACTGTTTACACCCCTGAGGGAGCTGCAGGTCATCTTGTCTTTGGGAATGCATTAATCAAGTTTTCTGCCTTCTGCCTAACTGGTGCCTTGTCCATGTATGAAAAACTTGTGGGTCTTAAATGCCCTACTGCTACCAGCTGTGCAGAGGTGGTCATGTCATCCAGGGAATTGTGAGCCTGAGTCTGCTGTCCTGATCTCCACTGCACTTTCAGAAGGAGCAAACCCACAAATATCCTCCTCAAGAATGCTAACGTACCTGGAAATGTAATGTTATTTGGTCCTTGGCTGGCACACAGGAAGATAGCTCAGCTGATACTTGGCTGGTCTTGGACTTTCACCTTTTCCTTCTCCATCCAAGGCTGAACTGAGGCAAGAGCAGGCCTGGCCACCTAGGTTGGCCTTTGAAGTTTGGGATGCTGCTCCTCAAGTTCTGTACACAGTGACTAGATGAGTGTATTTCTTTTTCAGCATTGTTTCTTTTCCTGGTTCTTTAAAGCCTTTTACTTGGGAAATTTGAGTTTAAATCATAAAAGAATCTCTAGGAACATCTGTGGGGATCACGCCTCTGTTGCATGCTTGCCAGCCTCACCAGCTGTGGCCTTAATTTAGTTTTATGCAACTGTGCCCATCAGACTCTCTGTGCTTGTTTGCCATCATTACGTGGGACCTTTCTGGCCTCAGAACTCTCCATCCGACAAATTGCTGTTGCTTTATAGGTTCAACAAGCAGAGATGCTAAATCAAGAGCCTTGTCCTGGCATCTCCTCTTCTGCAAGTGCTGTTAAAGGCAGGCAGCAAGTGGGACACCTTCAAAGCATTTACTTTCAGATACTGACTGTCCTTTCCAATTGCTGTGGAAGCTATGCCAACAGAGAAAATTGTTCTTGCATTCACTGAGTAAAATCAGCTTTTTTCTTCTTCTTAGGGAATGAATTCTGATTGCAGAACTGTAGGAGCTATTTGGAAGTATCTGTTTTTAAGAAATGGATATTTTTTAGATATATCTATTAAGAATAACTTTTTTTAACAAAACTCTGTATTGAATGCTGTGATTCTGACCTTAAAGGATTGCTGTTTTGTGGAAGATGGAAGTCTTAGAACATACTGATCCTTCTCAGTAATAGTGCTTGTAGTGTTCATTTTTTTCCATTCTTACTTCTTATCTCATTCTGCATTTAAATGTTTTTCACCCAAGAACAACATGTGCACTTTTACGCCTTTTATTTTCTGTGCAGGAGAAGAAGCAGTTCTTGTTCTGATGTTCAACAGCATCTAGGACTTGGTGCTCGTGAGGAGCTGTGCTGTAACAGTGCTTTACTTCAGCATTGTTGCAGGAGCCATAAAAGCCTGTGTCCTGGTTCCAGCTGGAATAGAATTAGTTTTCTTCTTAGTAGATGATCTAGTCTTGTGGTTTGGTTTCAGTATGAGAATAATGTTGATAACACACTGACTTTTTAGTTGTTGCTAAGTAGTGCTTACTCTAAGTCAAGGACTTTTCAGTTGCCCATGCTCTGTCAGTGAGCACAGGAGGCTGGGAGAGGCAGCATGGCCAGCACAGCTGATCCCAACTAGCCAAAGGGATATTCCATCCCATAAAACATCGTGCTCAGCATACATATTGGGCGAGTTGACTGGGGGCCACCGATTGCTACTCAGGGACTGTCTGGGTCAGTGGGTGGTGAGCAATTCTATTGTGCATCATTTGGCTTTTTTCCCTTAGGTTTTATTCCTGTCTTTCCCTCTTCTGATCTTTACAATTGTTGTGGTGATGGTTGTTGTTGTTATTACTACTATTATTTTAACTTTATTTAAATTATGAAACTGATCTTACCTCAGCCGCAGGTTTTACCTTTTTCTGATTTTCCTTCCCATCCCACCAGCAGGAGAAGAGGGGGGAATGAGAAAGGGCTGCATGTTACTTAGTTGCTGGCTGGGATTAAACCATGACAGTCTAAAATTTCACTTCCTGGGGCTTTATGTCAAGCATGGAGGACTCTATAAAATGAAAAATCTAGTTAGAAAATTTGAAATTAAAAAGGAGTAGCTAGAAGAATAAAATCTTTGCCAGTAGAATGGAAACTGTTTTAAAACACCATGCTGGAAGCTTCTAGAAAATGCCTACCATTTGTCAAAAATACCTTTAGAAAGACTGAAAGTAAGTTGTTATGACTGAAGAACAATATATAGGAAGTTATTACAAGTAAAAACACATCCTCCTCCTTTCTTCATTTGGAGGCACACTTTGGAAAGTCTGGATGTGAAAGTAGAATGAGGCTAGCCAAAAGCAGTTTGAGGAACAGACTGCAAGATGCAGTAAAAACTACTATAACTTTTAAGAACACATTCTGGCATGCTGCTTAACTTCTGGAGCCTGCAGGGCCAACAGATCATCAGTAAATAAAAGAATTCCTCCAAAAAGCTGTATCAGAGAAACTATATGATTTTTTTAATATGTGTGTTTACTTGGAAATCCTTGGTAGTGGACAGTATGTTCATGAAAATCATTTTTTATGGGAGACACAAGAGATATTCTGTTTCAGATTTGAAGAACTGGTAATGGGTTAAAGAACAGCAAATCAAAATGACGAGTTACAGACAGGTGAATAGAAGCCCTGTTTGAATGGGCACCATTAATCAATCTATTCCAAAAACTAAGTCAGCAAACCACACAGTACGGTGTGTAACCTCTCTCAAACTGCCTTTCTTGCAGAGGAAGAGAAGTCATTAAGGTAATGCTGATAATCTTTAAAGTCATTCCAAGGATCTGAGACAACCAGGTACCCGCACATGGATGCAGTTTGTAGGCAGGTATATTAAGTTGAGGAAGAAGCAAACGTGCATCTTGCAAAACAAAATAATGTCTATAAATCCATCAGTTCCTTGGATTTTATTTCTTTGGATTTCAAAAACACATCCAGCAAGGTTGCATACCCCAAAGTTCTTAAAGAAACTGAGCTGCTGTGGGGTTGAATGTAGCTGCTTAGATTGTTGTGTGAAATAGAAAACAAATTATGGGACTAAAATGCCAGTTCACAAAGTGCAGTAAATTCAGCATTGGCATCCCACATACCTTTGCAGATACCTTTGCTGTCCAGCATGTTTACAGGTGTCTAGGCAAATGGGGATTATAGAGTCTACAAATGTAGAAATATCTCATGATAGCAGATAAAGTGACAGATGCAATTCAACATTGATAGATATGGTAGTCATGGACAGGTGGGGGAAAATCTCTATATTAAATCAGAACAAATGTTGATGCAATACAGATTCCTGTGAGAATGTCATTCATGTTCAACAGTGATCAACCAAACAAATGTTAAGAACCATTCGGAAAAAGAAAATAATTAACAAATAAAAAACATCAGTATGCTGTTATGATCCCAGTGTAATGAAATTGAGGGAGGACAAGAATGCTCAAAGAAATTACTTTAGCCTGGAAAAAAACCAAACAGAGAAAGAATGTAATAAAGCTGTAAATGGTTATGAGCATCACTGGAAAAAGCGAGTAGAGGATTGCTCAGTTTTCTTTTGGAAGAGAACTACAGAACACTAGTGAAACTGAGAGGTGGTGAATTTCCAAAGGAGATGCTTCTCTACGAAGCATATAATTCAGTTGTGGAACTGCTGTTTTTGCATGATAGGTGCTAAAGATACACATGGGTTCAAAAGCATTTGGATGAATGAGCATTTGCACTTAGTGGCTGTTGCAGATGAAACACTGGGCTTAGGCAGACCTGTGGCCTGATCAGGGATGCCCATTCTTATGTGAAGTATTTATTGTCATAAAAGCTAAATGTTTCTTAAAATGTATCATTTTCCCATTCTTTCAGGCCAAATTAAAGTTCCATATCCAGAATCCTAGTGCAGCTGAACTGGTTCATTTTCTCTTTACCCCACTGCATATGGTAAGGTTTATAATTTTCTCAGTGTTTTCCTTCAGCACTCTTGTGTTTATATGCTCTGTAACCTTTTCAAGGATAACAAGTTTGAAATATGTCCCTGGACAATAGCTAAGGAGAAATGTGTGTGTCTCAGGATCTTTTTAGAAAATAATTTTTATCCTTTTCTTTGTATATTCCTATCTATTAAATATATTTATTTAAATCATCTTAACTTTGTGTGTTACAGTTAGCCATTATAATTTTTAATTACTGATAAAAAATTGAGATACTTTACATAATGCAAGAGGAGAGTTGAAAGCACAGCCATATGTCTATTTAATGGAAGGATGTGCGGTTTTGATCAGTGGAGCAAAAATAACATTGCCAAAAGTGAGGCTAAATATAAAATGGTTGGTGACCAAAACAGCAGTTCTTCTGCAATAAATGGTTTAAGTAATCTGTAGGACATTAAGACACATTGTTAGCTTCTCAGAGTTTTTTTGGAGGGGTTGTTTTCGTGAGTAATAAATGTTTACTAGCAGCACTGTAGTTAACTTACATTCACTGTAACTTCCTTACTGACAGCGTTCTTTGTATTATTTCAATACTTGGATTTAGGTGGTACAGACAACAGGAGGGCCAGAGCTTGCTGGTACAGTTCTCAGTCCCCTCTTAACAAAAGATACGATAGACTTCCTGCGATATACTGTCACCAGTGAGGAAGGCCAATTATGGATGTCATTGGGTGACACATGGACCAAAGCCAGGTGAGAAAAAGCCTTTGCATATTTTATTGATAAGCTTTAAAGTCAAGTTTATTGACGTTATCCACCCCCCCAATAAACTCAATATTAATTTCTTAGACTTTGAACTCTTCAGAACTGTTCTTCAAAGTTTTTGGAAAGGAGCTCTTTAGCCCCAGTGGAATTTGGGAGTGGTTTGATTTTTAGGGGTCTCAAGGAGGGAGAAAATGCAGACAGAAATTTTTGTTTTCTCCATAGTATCAAGAACCTCTTGACATAATCTCTTGCAGTAATTTTTTCTGAACTGTCTCTTACATGTTTCCAGTTGTTTTTCACTATTATTTTTCGAACCCAGCTATCTGGACTTCACTAAAAATCAATTTGAAGAAGACGCAATAAAAATTGGCCAAATATTGAAGAACAAGATAGAGATTTCTATTTTCAATTTCCAGTAATTATCAAAGCTGAAAATCTATGCCTTTACTACTTCAAAAGCATCATAATGCTGTAAAGAAAATGCTTATAATTTTTGGATGTGTATTGGCTGAACAATGTTACATGTGCATATCCTACGCGTTGCACTGTTATGGTCAGACTTAGCTAAAAATGAACTATTTTATGCATTTGTTCTTTTTGAGGTAAGTATGTGGTTCCAAGTTACTTAGGTAAATAGAACACGCAAAAGAAAAAGCTTAAATTAGCAAAGTGTGTTTTAACTCTAATCTGCAGTAAAGTACATTTGATGATGATTAAGTATGCAATCACTTGGGCTGGAAATGCATCATGTATTTTGTGTTCATTCATCCTTGCTTTTAGATTTTAAATTGGAACATAAACATCTACCAAGTGGATTCCTTTAATTGATTGATTGATTGATTGATTGATTGATTAAAAAGTAGTTGAGTGTTTTGCTGGTAAGAAAGGCTGCACAGAAAGCCCTAGAGCATGGAGTGACAAACATCCTTGGAGTAGGGAGAGTGATATACAAGTCTTTCCCTTTCTTGATCTCACTCTCCTGCCAGACTAGGAATGTTATCATCCTTTGGAATGTTGAAAGTTGTTCATCCTTTAGGCCTATGGTTCAGTCTGCTACTATAAAATGCACTGGGAACAGGAATTGCAGCTCCTTGATACTGCCTGAGAGCTTACCCCAGCAAAGCACCATTCTCTTGCCTTTACCTGCTTCAAGCTCTGCTGTCTTCGTAGCAGCTTGTGGAGGGACTGGCAGTGGAAATTGCTTCATAGCATTGGAGCCCTGTGCAGGGAAAATGAATCACTGGGTAAAATAATGGGCTCTTTGTGTTGGGAACTGCCATCATCATTTGTTTAATCCGTCCTGAAAAAAGCTTAATGGAAAGAGAAGCAGCTCATGTTGGGCAGTGAAGAATGAAGCACTTGGAATACAGTTGTTTGACCTGTGCAGATTAGAAATGATCTGATTGATCTCGGTATCCAGAGGTATGCTCTGGTGTGGTGTAGCAGGAGACATGAATGATGAAACTCACGGGTTACTGACCTAGCTCAGGGCTGCTAATGGACCAGTAATTTCTGACTGCTCCTGCAACTTGTGTAACTGGCAGCATTTGCCCCTTAGTTTTGAGCAGGGTCAACAACAAGACTTTTAAAAGGATGTTATGTATGTTCCTGTTCCTGCTTTCACTGTTAAGATACAGTAATGTATATTGTGGGACAGTGTGTTATGTATAGTGCAGTGACAGAGTGTGCAAGTATTAGTTTGGGTATTTTATATCACAATAGGGAATGCTAATGGAGCTCTGAAAAGTAGTACAGCATTGTAAAAAGAGCTATCTGGACCATGAAACAGCAAATATGATACTAATTCTTGTGTCTTGGAGCACTTCGAGGTGTGGGGGTTTTGTCAGTAAAAGCTATTGTTTAACTTTTGGGCTTAGGTGTAGCTAGGCCCCCTAAGCTTCCATACTTCATACCTGCTTTCAGACTTCCTCTTTGAAGACTTTGTCTCTTTGAAGTCTTTTGTCTGGTGCTTGCACATAAATGCTGCATTGCAGTATCTTTCCCCATCAAATAGTTAAATCCTAGATTTGTTTGTGATTGATTTTTCTATTATTCATCCTGTGAGAGAAGACAGAAATTTGTTGTGTTTTACCACTGACATGTCCTTACGGCAGGAGCAGCTTCCTTCTGCAGGGTACAGTAGGGAGCATGGCTGTGGTCAAGCAATGTTTTCTGCCAATTTTGTGTTCCTGTGCAATTCTGCCTTATTGTAATCCCAATCTCTCCTCTATACTAATAAAAATTCTAAAGCATTTCAATTTTTAGGAAATCTATTAAACCAATATTTGTATGGCCCTTGATACAGATCTGTAATTTACTTTTCATACAGAGCGGATTGGCCCAAAGACCATTTTATTCCACCTTATGTCCCCCGTTTCCGAAATGGTTGGGAGCCTCCTTTGCTGAACTTCATGGGAGCTCCAAAGGAGCAAGAACTCAATCATTTGGCTGAGTCTGTGGCAAACGTTGCAGAGCAACAGCGGAAGCAAGAAATGAAAAGGTTGTCAGCTGAGGTAGGTTACCTGCAACAGTGTTTTGTAAATTAGCTGAAGGCAACGCCAACTGTTTACTTCATGAAGAAAATAATCTGTGATGTTGTTGGAATAACCGTGCTCTGATGTCTGCTATATCAGTGCAAGTTCATTACACTTACATTAAAGTTATAAAAAACCAAATACCTGTTCAGCCACCAAAAATGTGATTAGGAGAAATAGAAGGCTTTTGCCTGCTGCTCTCCTTGAACTTGGTGCACTTTCCCACCTCAATTGGGACAGTAGTCCAGGCCCCTGAGGTTCAGTTTGATTCTTGACCTGTGCTTTCAGGTGCTGGTTTTTTTTTAATCATATATTTAGGCAGAATTTGAACCAAAATGCTCTTAAATGTGCATCCATGCAAGGCTGGATGGGATGCTAGGGGGAAAAAGCACCACTGTTCAGGCAATTTTGGTTTTAAGCTACTGCTTCACAAATGTGGAGTTTAATATTCCTTTCATTAATTTCTTGATGCTTTCACTGTATTGCAAGAATGTATTCAGAGGTGGTATCAGAAAAATGCCATGTCAGGTAATTTAGACCTACTTGTGAAAAACAGCTGCCCATTAGAATTCTTCTACAGGAACATTTTCCCATCCTTTTTTTCCAAGAAATGTGATGAATTTAGCAAAAGACAGGTTATTCTATTTAGAGAATGGAAACAGGCACCATCATCTGAAGCCTTCAGAGAAACCAAGAGCGTGTTTTTGGACCAACTTTATAGTCCGCTCCTTTGGTTCTTAACAGAGATTCTTCTCCCTACTTTTTCGGTAGAGTTGGTCAGAAAATGTACTTTCATTTTTCTCACAATTCTAAGAATATATATGGATTTTGTTTCTTTTTAATTCACAAAAAAACCCCTATTGCATTTTTAAACATATAAAAGTTTTCATTTTGGGAGCTTTTTGTTGTTGGCAGGACATAAGTTCTAATTCAAAATTTTGAATTCTTTTGCTATGCTAGTTTTACTTTAAATCAATTGTTATTTAGTCCGAGGTCCCCTGTTAGCAGCTGTGATATGAAGTGCACCTAAGAATTTTCTAGGTTTAGTCCATAGTCTTTCCTGTCTTCCTTGAGCAATCTGCACAATATTTGGAGTATATCTTAACCCAAGGACACTGCATTTTATCTTAATTTTATAATATGTGGGGTTTTAATCTGTTAGTGAAAAAATGCACATATGAAAGAAGGTTCAAGGGAAGGTTTTTTGGCTTTTAGGGCATGGTGGTTTTTTGCAGAGCAATTCCCTATCAGAGACAACAAACCTTCCCCAGCAAAAGTTTATGAAAACTGCCCGTGGAAAGCTTGTCATAATAAAACTTTGTTTTCATGACAATCTCCATCAGTCCAGAAAAAAAAAAATAATAAAATAAATCTACTCAGCTATAGAGACAAACAAATTGGATAAAAAGTCTGCCAAGCAAAGGAGGTTAATGTGGTAGATATTTGATTAATTAAAACACTGTTTGGCTTTATACCTAACAAGATATACAGGAAAAAGTGCACCAAAAACTTAGTTGTTGCCAGTGATTCATTTTGAGCAAAAAAAGCATTTTTAGTAAAGTTAACGGACACGATAATGTGAAATGTAGCTGTTGCCATTGCTGTCACCCCCTTCCCTAGTCATCTTCCAAAAATGTCTTATTAATCGCTGTCTCAGTATTTCTCTGCAGTTTTACATTTCCGTGCAGATTTTTTTGTTTACACTGTGCTCCTTCTATAATAATTTAAAGAAGAAAAAAAAAAGACAAAATAGTGTTGAGAAAAAGAAGTGCATTATTTTTTCTCTTCTAATGATTGTAAGAAGTTAATGTTATTTTATATATATAATAAGTTAAAACAGTTTTGGAGGCGGAGAATATATTGAGGTATTTTACTTGCTTGTGTTTCAGAGAGTTAGTTTCATTCTTTTTCATGGTGGTAACGGTTGGATTAATTGTTTGTGCCAACTTAGCTGCTTTGTCTTAATCTTAGAAAGACCAAAAATAAATAAATAATATGTATCGCAGTTCCCTGAGTGCGCGACACCTGGGATGTCAGGGCTTAGTTTCATGACTGTCACTGATTCCCACGTGGTCTTGGTCAAGCACTATAACCTTGGTACCTTGGCTGCCTGCACCAGTGCCTCCTCAGCACATCCCTAGGGGGAAAAAGCCTTGAGCTGCTTAATAGCTGTGAAATGCTGTAGGTGCTCAGCTGGAAAAAGCTGTGCTAGTGCAAAATGCTGTTTGGCTGCAGCAAAAGGACCACCCTGCAGTGGGTGATGACCAGAATAATTATTCTTTTGTAAGTCTGCCATAACAGCTTATTTAATGAAGAGCGCTGGCTGGAAAAATAAGATGAGGATTTAAGTGTTTGTCTTTTGACACTGATTTGCCTCCTGTCTCGGTGTGACATTGCTCTCCCGAGGACCAAGGCTGCATGTCGAGAGCTGTGCTGCCCCAGGGGTGGAGAGGGGATGAGTGCGTGTGGCTGCCCTCCCTGCTGGGCAGGGACTGCTCTGGCATCTGGCTGGAAAAGTGCGTTGGAGGTTCCTGCTCATGAGAACCATATTTTTTTTCCTTTTTCTTTCCATTCCTGAATCTTAAGATCTAGCTACACACACAGCTCCCACCAGGGGGGTTTCAAAGTGGAGTCTGTTCAGTGAGGAGGACTTCAAATGGCAGTGAAACAGTGGGGAACTGGTGGAAGAGAGTCCAGTGAGGCTGAGGTGATGCAAATAATCTGTGTGTGAAGTAAAATGAATTCCTGCTTCCTGGGTGAATTTTGATGTAAAGTGTAAGCTAGGTGACGCTTGAGATTTTTTTCAAAGTGGTCTTAATAGTATAGTTTTAAAGAAAATTCTATGTCTATGGGGGGTTTTATGCAGTTTTAATTTCATTTCATAAACCAACCCTCAGCTGCATAGGCAAGTGTCTTTTGGTGCCAGGTCAGATACTTGAAGGCAGAAATTAGGTGAGTGGCTTTTCTGTAGCCACACAAAAAAATAAAAAAAACCAACAACCAAAAAACCAAAGCAAACAACCCCCTCCCCCCCCCCCGCCCCAAACCCACCAACAAACCAAAAAAAACTCACAGAACACCAATAAGACCAGGAAACCAGGTGTAGAGATGTGGCAATTTCTGATGAATCTCAGCTCTTCTAACTTGTGCAACTGGATGGTGGTATAAGGAAAAGATCTAGAATGAGCAATTTCAATGTCATAATCTCCAGAAATGAACTGCTTTGTTTTTGTTTTGGGGAATGGTGGTTAAAATAATTCTTACTTAGAAGCAGAGTATCATTGCTGAATGTAAGGTGCTTTTTTTAAAAGACTGCTGTTTAAGAATAATTTCCTAAAGCCTTGAATAGTCTTATATATGTGCTTGTGATAAATTGTGATTATTTTCCTTAATTATACTGTCACATTCCCTTTTGCATTTCTTTGACTATAGTCATGTTCATTGAGAGGGTGGAAATGAATGAGCCACTTCATATCCTACAACAGAGTGATAGTTTTACTTGGGAGGTTTTATTTCTTAAACAGAGCTACTGTTAGCTAGCTAGAGGTTTCTGGCTTTAAGCGTGCACCTAGAACAAAAGCTCAACATGTTTTCTTGGTGTGGTTTATTTTAAAGCCATTCAGCCATTGTTCATAAGTTGTGTTGCTGTAGTGATATCTGAGAGATGACATGGACCTTGCCCCAGAGAACTATTTTTCTAAAGAGTATCCACTGCAATATTAATGCAGTGGGATGACTTAGGATCAAAATTCTTTTATTCTTATCCTTTTGATCTCCCTGTTTACGTATTTGAAATGCAGAAGTTATTAACTTTTCATAGCAGGATCATGAGCACCCGAGGATGCGTGAGTGCTGACAGAGACCCTCGGGGTGCTGGATTACGTGAACTAGGCAGTGCCACTGATGACACTAATCCACTTTGTGGCTTTGTTTCTTTTTTGTCTTCCAGCCTCCCAGCGTTCCTGACTACCCTCCGTCCGATGGGTATGCATTCAGTAACACAGTTTACAAAAGAGGGCCTCTGCTGGACCAGGGGGCGGCTGTTGCTGCCTTTAAGCAAACTGTTAGCCGACATGTAGATAGGTAACACTGAATCAATGGCGTACGTGGTGCTGTGGATAACTGTCCCGACTTACTGCTGTTGGGGTGGCGGTGTCTGTAATTACTTCTGGTTGTGTCTGGAGTTGTGTCTTATTTCTATGAGGAAGCGATTCTGGCTAGCAGTGGGTATTCTGCTTTTGCTTCGCTAAGGCACATGATTAAGACTTTTTTGGTATGGTTTCTATGAAACTACCCTGTTTATTTATGTATGCTGTTAAATTGATGCTTTTGTCAAAAATTATATAGTGGAATTCCAACCCAATTGAGAACACAGAATCCTTCTATTTGGGTTAAAATTTTATTTCTGCTTTGTTTCATGTTTTTAAATGTAATCTTTACTCTTTTCAGAACTACAAAGAATGACACGTTTTCTCGGAGATTCACCTGTACTTGTTTTGATTTACTTAGCTGCTCACTTAGCACACCCTAGCCTCCTGCTTTTCGTTTTCTGGGCTGGTGCATAAATATCCACTTTCAGAATAGTAACTCCTCATTTCTTCCATTCTTTTTTAAATGTTACAGAAAATGCTCGGAAGTGTTTGCATAGCAACCAGTGTCTTTTTGCACATACTCTTTCATCCCCTTCATTTTAGCCTAAATCCAAATAGCTTGACAAGACCAAATGCAAGGATCCTTGGAGTCTTGGCCTTGTCTGTGGGGAGAATTTATACCACCACTAGCTGTGAAAGTAAATTGGTAAAACAGTGTTGGAATTGCTACCCCATGCCAAAGCATATTCCGTGCATACCATATGAACAGTATTTCTGCTTATGTGCCATGGAAGATGTTTAAGCTAAGTTTTTTGGGATCAGACTGCAGGTTAAAACAGCATTGATATAATTTTTTTGGATGAAAACCTTTGCATAATCCCTAGATTTGAGCTATGTGCTAAAGACCCTGTTGTTAATTTGCGTGCAGACATGTTCCTGTGTGTTGTGCTAGTTGAAGACTTGATTTTTTTTCCTGAACTTTGGATGTATTCTTCATAACAACAACAGCAGTATTAATCAGCTCTTAAATTTTTCTGAAACTTAGTTACTTTTTGAGTTCTTGTCTCAGGACCAGTTAGCTTGAAATCTAGGTGATCTGTACTCTAAATTCCTTTCTCTCTTACCTGTAATGTGATAAGACCTATTTTGTTCTTTCAGAGTAAGAGTATTCCATGCAAATGTTGTTGCCTCAATTTCAGGTCCAGAGAGTGAGTTTTATGGCATTGAATAGTGATATCATCAATAGTATCTGGCTGCAACTGAAAGAGTCATCCAAGCCTCCTTTGTGGCGGGTAAAGAGAAATGGGTGTTTCTAAGAAGCAGTTAATGTAAAGTGAAATTAGTCTTTTGAAAGATATGAAATGAGACATGCTGTAGTGGTGCCTGTTTCTCACCACTGATTGTAGGAGTGAGTCTAGATGGCTGGTGCTGATGCAGACATCCACAGCATGCCCCTATCTTCCAGCCTGTTCAACATGACACAAACTTCCATTTGCTAATTGGCTCTCAAGACATACAATACGTGCCTGGTAGGAGCTTATTACTGAGGGAAAGCTGTTAACATGTATTACCCCACGTAGCTTCCATTTAAAGATAAATTGTAAAGTATCTGTGAAGAAGGTGGCGGAGTAGGTTTGGGGGAGGGAGTGAGAAATTCAAGCTGACCCTTTCAACCATCAAATGCTGGTTCTTGTTCAAAGCTGACATTCCTAACGAGTGGGCCAAAGGCAGTGACCAACTCACCCACTACCTTCAGAGGAACTGGTAGGTTACAGAGAAATGTCCAGGGAAATTTTAATTACAGAGAACTTTAATGACCCTTATTCCAACATGCCAGGATATCCAGTAAGGTGAATTTTCCTTGAGTGATGTAAAACAAGTATCAGGATCTTAAACTTTCAGTGTGATATTAGGTATATCAAGGACTCCCTCTGATACTGAAAGAGTACTGAATAGTTTTTCAGCAAGTTATGTGGTGCTTGAAAGTGATATGCTTTGTAGCTTGGTTTTGCACTGTTATTTGAAGAAAATCACCCTGAAAGTCTGTGCAATCCACTAGGCTTTGAGCAACAATGCACTGGAGAGCAGAGGGATTCAGTTATGGTTTATCTGATAGGCAGTAAGAAAACGCAGTGGAGGATGGATGTAGGGGGACTACTGAGAAGATTTGTGCCCCGAGTAAACTGTTTGACTCGTTAAGCTGGGCTTGAAGAATTGTGGTCTGTTCAGACACTCACAGCCATTGCCCAGCCCATGTTGTGGGGGTGTTGCTGTTGATAGCAACAGAGTGGAGTAAAACTGAAATGTAAGCATTTTAAAAAATTCTTCCTGAGTTAAGTTTTTTTAAGGGATCAGGGTAGTTATGTGTGTACAAGGTAGGAAGACCCAGTTAGTGAAATGAGTTTGGAAAGGCAGGCTAAAAGTGCCTTCAGAGGTAGATTAGTCATATCGCTGAGATAGTAAGGAAGGAGTTCAAAATCAATTGAATTTTGAGTGGGTGGCAGAAAACATTGGGATTACTCACACATCTTTCAGCCTCATGACAGCTATTCTGCAGTCTAGGGTTCATCCCATGTTTCACTCTCTCCTTAAACACTTCTAGTGTTTTGTCTTTCTTTTGAAATAATCTATCAATCTAAATATTACTCTTCCTTTGTTCTGTTCTTCAAGTCAAGTGAGACAGTTCTCCACAGCCGTGCAATAGCTAGGTAACTGCTGGATTGCTGAGGCACACCTGGGACTCACGGTTACACAGCACCAACATCGGCAACAGTCCTCATTCGTATCCCTGTGCTGTGATGTTGTATGCAGCATTTCAAGCCACTGATTGCCACATGTTTTCATTATCTGTTTGGATTTATTTTTTTTCAACTTTACTACCTGGTATGGTTTGAGGTTGTTGGGTGTAATTGTCAGTAAGTGAATCATGTTGTTTCTTTTGGACCTGTTTTGAGGGGGCTGGGGGGCTTCTCAACTTGAAGAGGTACTAACTACATCAAAGAAGCTAGTACCTGTTTCGCCAAAGGCATTCTGAACAGGTCTTTCCTCCTGGAAATGGAAAAGCACCGAGTTAAACTGTGGTATGCTGTGTTCTACAATGAAGTCTGTAACTGCCAAGAAGTTATTGTTCATTTTCAATTGATACAGTAACTTGAGGTTGTTAGTTGATGGTATCTTATAGTCAATTAGGAAAACTGATCTACAGTAGGTGACCATTTTTTTTAGAGTTTAATTCCATCAGTGATGATGGGAAAAATTTACTCGTCTATTACGTACTTGAAGCAATTTATGATGAATGCTAGAAATACAATTTCATACAAAGCACCAGATATCAATTATATGCCAAGTATAGTCATTTGTTTATATGGCAAATGATTGTTTAACCTACTGTAGGAAAACAGACTAAATATAGTGTAC
Organism: Falco naumanni; assembly: GCF_017639655.2. Lineage (NCBI taxonomy): Eukaryota > Metazoa > Chordata > Aves > Falconiformes > Falconidae > Falco > Falco naumanni. Next base: position 22,006,621 of record NC_054058.1, read on the forward strand.
ATGGTTATTTTGAAACAATGTCACCTGCTAATCTAAGTTGTTATCATACATCTTGCAAGCAGTGAGCCGATAAGATTAGCAGTTCAAGAGGTCCCTGTAGCTCAACCAGCTCAACTGCCTCTTTCTTTTGTTTGTTGCTTCCCCCCCACCCCACCCACTCCACCCTTAAATTGGTGTGTTATGAATAGGTAGTTTTAATAGGTAGCATTAAATGTTTTGCATGTTGCTGGAAGAGGGCATTTTGTCTGTGTTTTTGGTTGCTTGAATGTCTCACTGAATAGTAGTCTGACCTTTGTTTTGCAGAAACTATGAAGCACACAGTAAAGCACATACCAAGAAATATGCCAAATGCAAGTACGAATTTATGGCAAGAAACAACAGTGAACTTTCTGTCATGAAGGAAGAGATTGTAGAGGTAATTTCTTTTGCAAAGAGAAAACATGGATTTCTGGTACTACTCAGAGCTTAGGGTACCTTTCCTGTGGACAGTGTGGCTGTTAATGATTGCTTTAATGTATTTGTTTTAACTTCCTTAATATTGAAGGTTCAATTAATTTGTTTTGCCTTGTTGGCAAGATAAACAGAGATTCTGTGCTGACTTATGAAGTGATGCTATAGAGATCCATGCTAGAAATATATTTGTGTGTTTCTTCTGTCTTCTCTGGTGTTGCTTTTAAAAGTCACATTTAGTAGTATTTAAATAACTGGCTCTGGCAAACACTATCTGTGTGCGCATAGAGCATAGTGAGAGACTCCCCTTTCCTGGAAGAGCTGGTACCCTGAAAGCTAGACATGGGAAGGGAGGGAGCAACAGAGAGAAAATGTTGTGTATGAGATTGCACGGCAGGTAATCAGATTTTGGGACTGTTCCTGCTCCAGTTCCCTATTTACTCAGAAGTGCTTTCTCTCCAAATGTGTGCTCTCCTAGAACGATGCACTTTTCCTTGGGTTATTAGTAGTTTCTTATTTCTTTTGTCAACAGCATGTAAGTTGTAGAGAAGCCAGCCTCTCTGCACAAGTGTTTGATTTTCATTCTGCTGTCTGGTCCAGCACACGTCTGAGTTTACAGAGATTCGTTACACACTTTTCTTCCATATCCTTTCTTGAGAGCCATGTTTTGAAAAGTGCAGTACAACCATGTAGAATTAACGACGGTCATAATCAAGGAAGCCTACAGGGGTTTCTTAGGGATGTCTGTGTAAGATCTGTTGGCAATCACAGAACCTGGCAAAGTTGTGGTTTTGTTTTGAAATGATGCACAGTCTAAGTACTGGCAGGAGGAAAGTCAGGAAAAATATGTAACCAATTTACCAAATTATTTCAGATTCTGGATGACAGAAAGCAGTGGTGGAAAGTTCAGAATAAAAGTGGCAGCACAGGTTTTGTGCCAAACAACATTTTGGACCCTCTAAGGAATCAAGAAGGTGGTCTAGGATGGTCAGAACCTGCGTATACCCGCACCATCCAGGTACCATCTGCTCCCTGGGAGCAAAACTTTCTTTTGAAGCGTGCATGTGTGTGATTCACAGCAAGGCTGAAATATCTGTGTGTTTCACTGATGGGTGAAAAGATTTGTATTTCTTATACAGGCTGAGGTTGATTTTTCTGTATTGTATAGTCTAATGTGAGAATAAAGGTGATAGAGATACAGCAAAATGTTTCCCCTTAAGGTGGTTTTTTTTCCTACTTATTTGCTTAGAGGTGGTAATTTCAGTCATAATGGATGTGTATGCATTTATTCTAACTGCAAATATCTCTTGTGGATTGGTAGCTGTTCATGCCAAAAAAGGAGTTTGAATTATTTAAGGTAGGGTCATCTTTGTTTCTCCTAGGAGAGTGAACACTAGCTTTTCTTTTTGTTTTCTGTCTTTGTGTGACTCTACCTTAGTCTTGAATCTATTTAATTACTGTAATTTTGGAGTCATAAAAAAGCAGGTGTCTTTGCTTTTGAATTCACAAAGCAGGTATTTTTCAATTGCTGTGCCTGTGCATCAATAGCACTGTATTCTCCTGACCTAATTTTGGTTTTCTTTCATGTTGTGGTGTGGAATTAAGATTTTTGTTGTTGTTGTGTGTTTTATATGTTGAACAGAATTAGAGGGTAAAATATTAAAAAAAAAAAAACAACCCACCCCCCCCCACCCCCCCCGACAAAATCTTACATCAGTGCAGCTGTCCACCTGAGTAAGGATATACAGGACAAAGTTGTGTATTTTTAGACAACTTTGAAGTGGGCTGGAAGCTCATAAAATAAGACATTATATTTTCTAAGACTCGTTTCTTGCCTTTTGTTTTTGATGATTTTGAAAGGTTAGGCAAACAAGTGCGGATTAAGCAAAAATTCTAGGCCTACCTCTGAATCAGACTTTTTCAGTCCAAATACAAATCAAACTTCTGTTGAAACTTGAAGTTAAATTTTATTTATTTTAACCTAATATTCATTCCTTGTGCCTACACTTTTTTAGCTGATGACTGAAAACATGAAATGCCATAATGTTACTTTGACTGTCTCTGCTGCAGACTCATCTAAAAGTCCCAGTTGAAGGTGTCGCTGTGCCAGATTCTGTTTGCACAGCTACTGTGAAAGCTGCAGCTTTTGCAGTATTTCCAGTTTTGCCTTGGATATGGAAAATCTCTCGAGAAACGGGTCCTGTGCTATTCCTGGCACAACAGTGCGGTAGATCTGTCTTGAGTATGGTGGGCTTGAATCAGACCATTTCTGAGTTTTTCCTGTCCCTAATTGTTTGCCTATAATGTATGAGATCATTCTAAATTGATTATGGTTTTTGTCTGTCTGTGAAATGAAGCATGCATCTAGAGTGCTTTTCAAATCCTGATTTAAAGATCTGACTTCTTTTTCTTCTGTTGCATGTCATTTTGTGTGTTTGGAATTTGTAAAGAAATCCTGAGCAGACTGAGTACAGTTTTGAGTGGGGGTTCTTACACTGTTCTCTGTGATGCACTTCAGGTTTTGAAGTTTTGTGTTTGATTTAACGACATGATATAGGAAATAATAACATAATCATTTTCACAAAGCATTCTTCATGATTTATGAAAATCGGGTTCAGAGAACAGCATTTAAGATAATTTTGTTTCTTTGCCCTCTGGCAGATTGTTCCCTACAGATTTATCGTATTCAAATGTGAGCTTGAAATACTATGGAATTATTTAGGAATATAATGAATTACACAGGATAAATGGAGTTTTTACCAAGACGTCAGTAATGTTGTTCTTAACTTTATGGTGGTTGTTACAATTTTAGCACTCCTGAGCAGGCTCATTTGTCTATTTTCCTGTGATAGATACATGGATCATTTGGGATCTGTTTGCATAACCCTATTTATTTTCATAACAGTGCTATGAGACATTGCTGCTATTTCAGAAAGAAATGAGGCATTGAAGGGATGACTGCCTTGCCTGAGGTCAAACAGGAGAACTTGTGGGTAGAGGAGGAAATTGAAGTCGTTCCTATCAGTGCCTTTGCCAGACCCTGAACACAAGCAGGCTCAGCGTCTGGTGCTGTGCAGTTTTGCCAGTCTCCTAAGTCATCTTTGGTTTTTGAAAGACTGCTTTCAAAGTAGTCTATCTGCTGTGGTGAGCCGCAGATAAATGTTACGTACAAGGTTAGTGTATTTCTTTACAGACTAATGGCCTTCAAAGCATATCTGACCAGGGGATGTTTCTAGATTATTAGGAAGGGGTAAGGATTCCATTGAAAGAGATATTTTTTTCATTCAGTTATTCTGCAGATGGACACTTTCTCTGAGAGATGGATGCCTCGTTATCACAATTATTGTCAGAGCTGCAAAGTTTATTTTACTCTCACTCTGCCCTCTCCTAGTGACCTCTGATTCTATGCACTAGATTAGATCCTGATTTTTCTCTCAGTCCTTTTTAAGATCCAGGACCCAGGTAGTTACTTGAAAGCACTGAATTGTCTATAATGATACTTGCAGGAACACTGCAAGTTATTTCATCACCTTTGTGAGTCAGAGGCTCTAACATTGTCTTCTGGTCAGTTGAATTAGTTCCAGGAGAACCATATTTTTGCTTGTTTGGTACCTTTGTACATTTAGGAATGTTTTGCTGATCATTTATGTTTTCTGCTGTTAGTTATTGTTTATCAGAGTTTCCCGTAATGTTGGTAGTTTGGTCTGCTATTTTATTGTGAACCAATAGTGGTACTTCACCTTCCCATTTTATATGAACATCAACATTTTCCTAGGCACACTGATTTCTTCTTTCTTATTAGTATTGCTGGTGAACACAGGAAATAATCATAATATTTCCTATTTACTGTGCTTTTTATTCACTTTTTTAAATGCTCTTGAAAAAGAAATTTGAGGAAAATAACTGGGATAGAGGTGTGTATCTCAGTGGGCTTGTTCATTAAGCTCATGACAACCTATGTAAGCTGAGACAGTTATATTATCAGTGATGCGTATGAAATCCTGCAGCATGGAGAGTAAATGTAAAGCCAAATGCAGTCTTGTAGTCTTACTTTAAAAAAAACATGAGTGTCCATGGAAGTGTGACAGTTTATGTAAGAGGTATGTTTACGGTATGTAAACACCAAGACAAAAGTCACCACCTCACTTGGGAGAAATGTCCTTTGCATTTCATGGCAATCTACCATCAAAACCTTTCTTTCAAGTCTCTTTGTTTAGCAGCTCACTTAAAATATCTCTGTGGGAAGTTGTTTCCCCTCAAGCACAGCATTTGTGCTCCAAGTTAGTGTCGTATTTATCTTTTGCCAACTGGTATCTTTCCTGCAGATCGTGAAGAGTTTGATAATGAAGAGATGCAGTTGCCAGGTGTTCATTTTGCAGTGGCCAAAGAGATGTCATAATTTTTGACCAAGAGCCAGTATCTCTTCTACCTCATTTCATATCAAATGCTCTTTAAAGTTGTCATCAGACCAAGACTTTTTGATGGCTTTAAAAAAAAAAAAAAGTTGTTTCCTGTCCAATCCAACACTGATCCAATCCCAAATTATGGGATGCTATTTATTATACAAAACCATACTGAATAGTTGTCAAAGGATGATAGGAATTAAAAGACCCCAGTTTCCCCATGATTTTTTTTTTAAGAAACGGGGACTAATTCTTGCTAATACCAATTTAAATAAGTAAATTCTGTCTGTAAATTTCTCCCTCTTCCATCCTAATGTACTTCTTGCTTTCTGGCAAGATTCTAGCAAGGTGGCTTTATAAATCCAATAAAAATATAAATTCTTTACTGCCTAGAAAGACCTAGTTAGATGACTTGTAATGGGATTTTAATAGGCAGCTGTTTGACTCTGTGTAATAGCTGAGCTCATGAAAGGAAACTGGCAAAAGACCTGCTTGAAATTTGCTTTTCCAGTGTTGGATACCTCATTCTCCCTTTTGGGTGAAAACTATTAGTTGGTTCTCTCTTCTCTCTTAAAATGAGCCTCCAGAAAACATCCAAACCACAATGCTGTTGACAAAATTGAACCAGAATGCTCTGCAGCCCTCTTGGTGAACTCCTGTCACTGTACAAACAGGAATGTGGTGCTAAAATGTTCGGAAAGAGGGTAAACAGGAAGCTCGGTGTCTGTTTTAGCTTAATGAGAGCATTTCCCAGCATTAATGCTGGTTATGGTTGTACCCAATATCTCTTTAATGCTAACTATCTGCCATAGTTTGAATACACATATTCCCTTTTTTTGATGCTGAAATGTATTTGAAAATACGTTGTTCCCAGTTTTTTTACAGTGATCAGGAATTAGGGTTGATACTGTTAGCACTTCTACTCAAATATAGTATTTTACTTACATTAAAAATAGATCAGATCATACAGAATCTAGGTTTTTTACATCATGCAGCCTTAGTGTGTTGAAAAAAGAGCTTTGGGCCCTCTGGTTTTTTTTCTTTAAAAACAAAGGTTTTCTGGGAAAAAATAAGAAAAAGAAATCTAGTCCCAGCAAGCTTTTCTGATATATCCAGATTCTTAATAAGTGTGTATCATCATTGCTTCAAATAATTTGAAGGATTTGTTCCAATTTATGTGAGTTGCGTATTGCAAGTTTATTCTTAAAAGAAAAAAATACGAGGAAGAAGGAAAAACAAAATCCAGAATTGTTCACTGTTCTGATAGCTGTCAACAAATTAATGAGTACATGTGTCAGCAGTGACCTTTACCTTCTTTTCTAAGCTAGCCAACATTTCTTAAGCTAAAATTAATAAGTTCCTTTTTTAATACCTGCCATGATTTAATTCTTATTGTTCTACAGTGGCAAGTGTTCTCTGCATTCACCTTATGAGCTTCAATCCATTGTCAGTTTTTTGTTTGGGTTTTGTTTTTTATTAAACCTCTTTCTAAGTTTCTGTCTGGATAGCTGCTTTGAAAAGAGCTCATTGCTTATGTGGTGTCACATCGTATATTTTGTAGCCAGCACTCTGTTCATTATTCGAAATAAGAAAATAAGAATAAATCACTGTGTGAGTTCCTTAGTGAGTAAGAAGAGATAATTATTAGCACTGGTTTTCCTTTGTTTTAAGTTGCTGATGTATATGAAATTTCAGAGTGATGTGTGAGGCAGTTACTTTTTACCTTTCTAACAATACTATTTGATGTGATTTACTCCATTTTCCTGACAGCAATTGCTGGGAGAGCTTTCAGAGGTAACAAAATTACTCTTCTGGTATTGAAACTCAAACCTGACTCTTTTGGACTATCTAGTCGCCAAATTCCATAGCGCATGCTGGCTTTATTTGTAGCAATGAATAGAAATGATGGGATGAATTTGTGGATGTCCTCAAAAGATCTGGAGTTAAAAAAAAAGTCTTAAAAAAAGAAATGTTAAATGTGATTCAAATGTATAATTGGCTTTTGGGCACAATTCAACAAAATGTGAAGTGTATTTCAATGTGGTTTCATCTCTAAATTTAGAATTTGAGTGATGCTTCCAGTTTAATTTTTATTTTCACTCCAGCAAGTTGTTTTGATGAGGCTTGTGATTGCAGTAGAACATGGTTTTGAAACTGCATCAGTAGCATCAATTGACAGCTATGTGTAGTGTTGAGGTGTTGCTTTTTCTGTATTGTTTGTGGTGATGTGCAGTTGATGCCTTGGTTTGTAATGAATCCTCTCTACCATAAAAAAAAGCCCTGCTTTTTCCTTGCATGTTGTTCAAGAAGGTCAGGGCACACATGAAGGTAAGTTGTGGGGATAACAGTCTAGCAAATGGAATCTGTGAACAAGATTCAAAAACTATTGGACTATCATTAGAACATGTTAATATCTGAAATTTTTAAATTCAATAACAAGATTTTGGGTATCACAATTAATTATTTATGTACTATAATAACTAGTAGGACACTCTTCTTTCCACCAAAGGACAGGTTTCTTTAATACACATTATTCTGCTTGTTCTCTTCTGTATTATACATTTCACTTTTCTTGGCATTTGGCATTTGAAAAAGCATTTACTGTCTTAATATTGAAGTAGTAGAATACAGAAAAGTCAATCGTATGTTTTGGGTTTTGCTTTGGTTTTGGGTTTTTTTTTTTTAATCTCCCTATAATGCACTTCACAAGGTGGACACAAAATAATTGAGATTAATGCCCTTGAACAGCTAAATACTAAGGAAAAAAATAACCCCAAACCAAAAAGGTTTAATGGGGAATGTATTGTAAGACTATACGTTTGCTTCAGTAGCTGGCTGCTACGGTTTAAGTGAAAAAATTATCTAAGGGAAACAGAAGACTTTTTTCCTATGCTCAATTGACTGGCCATAGAAGCTGATGGGATAAATTTTCTGCTGGTGTAACACAGTGTAGCTTAGCTGTAATGGTCCCAGTTTATATTCCCTACAAAATGCCTTGTCCATTAGTTACTGAGTTGAGGATTCCGGTATAAGGGCAGTTGCTGATGTTTAATGAAAGTTTGAATGTTGTCAGGGCAGTGAGCTGCTGCTCAGATTCTAACATACAGCTCCTACAAATATTTCCTGACTTCATTTGCCATAAACCCTCTGCCTCCAAGGAAATAGGGAAAGGTATTTCAGGAAAGAGCAATGAATCTGGGGAATGTACTCATCTATTTTCATACCAAAGTAAGCAGACTTTTTATAACCAAATATGAGGCAACCCTATTGAGCAAACAAACTTTAATATTAAACTTTCAAGCTGTGTTAGTCCAAAACTGCGGAGAGGGAGCACTGTTAAAACTGTGAGATGTGGAGTTTCAACTGTTTGAAAGAAAAGGGTAGCATAGGTTGCTTACGACTTTCTGGGCTTGTCTGTCATTGGGATTGCTTTGGGGAAATACATCGTCTCCCTGTAACTGGTGCCGTTCTAAAGGCAAAGAAGAAAAGAAATCATTCCCCAAAATTGTTCTTGAGACACCTGCTAGTGGGTTATTTGCAGCAAGATGATTTACATGTTGTTAGAACGTTGTGTAAAGTGAGGGGGAAAGAAACTATAGCCCTATTCCAAGAATTGTGGGATTTGGAGTTTGAGTTTTTGTAATTGGATTATTGCACTGAGGTGGCATGTAGTGATCACACAAATAGATGAAAAGGCACAACTGAGTGGGCAGGAGGAGCAGGAACCTTTTAAATGGTGTCTGCAGTTCAAGAAACAATGTGTTATCCCAACCTCAGTGACGTTTGTAAATTAAACTATTAGTCAGGCTTAGGTGTGGCTGGATACATTCATTTTTCACTTGTTTTACATTACATCTCTAAAATACACATTTTTACACTGATAAAGTCCAGCAATTCCAAAATTTTGGAAGCTGTTTAAAAGTGCCAGGTAATAGAAGTTTGGGATTTAAAACCAATTTCATTTACAGAACTCATCTGTTTGAAAGAAAGAAGCGTGTTTCAGATGATGCCATTGCTGTGGATTTTGTGTCTGACAGAGAAGGAAATTGATGCCAAATCAAGTTTTGGCAAATTTTATAACTATATGTGGCAATTAAGGTGTGTCTGTGTAATAAATGAAATCAGTTGGTGCAAAGCATCCCAGCGTTTTCTGCAGAAACCTGAGTTTATCTGATGTCTTGTCCATGTTTTGGTGTCAAACTGGGTGTCTCTGCATCTTTTCAGAAACAAAGGATGGACTATGTTGCAAAACAACCCAGTCCAGTTCCTGCTACTCCTTCACCACCTCCAACACCTGCTCCTGTCCCTGTGGCTGTCCCCCTCCCTCCTAGTGCCCCAGCACCTATACCGGTTCCCGTGCCCAAAGCGCCAGCAGCCATCAGCCGCCAAAGCAGCACGTCTAGCGACAGTGGTGGTAGTGCAGTGCGAGACAGTCAGAAGCAGAAGCAAGTTCCTGTGGATCGTAAGTTTGTCCAAGAAGCAAGAAAAAAAAAAAAGTAGTTCTCCCATTCCTCTGTTTTGCTTAATCCTTAAATTCCTTAAAACCTTGTGTTTCAGATAAATGTTTATGAAATGTTTAGCTTTAACCCTATGTTTAAAATACACTTTTTCTATGTATGCATGTTCTGACCCTCGCTAATCACAGTGGTAAGTAGGGAGAAAACACTTCAGCGCTTGTTCCAGTCCTAAATCCTCTCCTTTTATGACTGTCTGGGATCTTCAGTCAGTGATTTTCAACACTGTAAATGTCTATGCTAATATTCTGGCTAAAGTATATTTTCCACCTGAACTCACTGCCGCATTACAATCTAAATTGCTTTTCAAATCAGTTATGCTGTTTTTACACTTCTCTCCATGGTCATCCATATTTCTAGGGCATTTGCATCAATCTGAAACCTGTATCCAAGGCTTGCAAGAAGATTTACAGGTCTGGCTGATGCATAGGAACCATGTTAAGATGCTGTTGAAGGAGACATCTTTTAATCAGGTCCCCTTAGCTTGGTCAAAGCAACAGCAACTGGCAGGTCATTGAGTAAACTTTCGTGTCCTTGTTTTAGGAGGATGAGAGAACGTACTCCATAGCCCTTTAGCTGGAAAAAGTGGTAGCCTGCATCCAACAGTGTCTGGCAGTCATGAAAAATTCTGATTAAGACCACCTTGTGGATATAAAACCTAGCTGATGCTTCTACTCTTTATCAACTGAAAAGCAGGTTAGGTTAGGAGAACTTATTTAGTCAATAATTTCTGTCCTAAATGCACTTTAAGCAATGTGATTGCTTGGCTTAAAAATAACTGAAACTTGTAGGCAAGCATTTGCTATAGCTTTTAAAATAATAGCTGTTAAAATAATGAGCCTCTTGCAGTTCAAGAGTTGACAGCATTTCCCATCCTTTGCCTCCCAGCCTTATCAGAAAAACCGTCTGAGTTTTTCATCACCCACTCTTCCATCTGAGGTGAAAACTAGCACCAAGGGCAATCCTTTCTGCAGAAGGGCTGCTTGAACCCCCTGTCCTCAGTGGATGGCAAGCATGCCTGCTGGGATAACCACACTTGGTGGAGCCTGCTTTGACATTGCCTAGTGGCAGACAAGCTCTCACCTAAGCTCTGAACTCAGGAAGGCTCTGAGATCTTTCTAATACCTTCCCCAATAGGCTGGCCGGCTGGAAATTATAAATGGAGAACAGCCTGGTAGGAGGAACAGGCTTCACTGCCATTTCCCAAAGCAGCAGTAGGGCCAGCTTCTGCCTGTGTCCTGTTTGGGGCAGTTTGTTACTTAAATCAAAACAGAAACCTGAGCAGTTATAAAAGATGCAGAAAGTGAGGATGAATGTCACACACAAATTATCATTTTATTTCCACACGAGAAGGACGTTGTGTGCTGTAGCAAGTATGTTTCACTGAATTCATGATGGCCTTCTGTATCCCTTACAGATGGAATATGTGAAGACCATCCTGGCTCCAGGTGCAGGGTGTGAGATATGAAGGGCTGGTAATAGACTAAGTGGTGACAAGTCATCTCTTGCCCTCTCAGCCTCCGCTGAGGCCTTGGGCCATGCACGAGAGCTCCCAGGAGCTGTCACTCAAGGCCAGTTAACGGGCTTTGGGTACCACAGTCCTTGCAGAATAGCTGCCTCTGGTATGGGCAGCCCTACCCGTACACCTGCTGCCCAGGTACCCACCTGAACGCTGCAGAGAACACACCACGTAGTACCTGCTTCACACTGAGGGTACCTTGTTTGTTTATGATAATGCATCTAACAACAGTAAGAATCTGTTATCTAACAGCTAAATATTTATCTTTTCATATCGTCTTGGTCTAGCTAAAATGTAAGTCTTTCAAAATCTGTGTAAATAGAAGGAAGATAGCATTTTTCTCGCTCTCTTCCTGTTTGGGAAAACAACTGGTACATGCTTTGATTACGTTGTCTAAAGGCTTTACTTATATATCACATCTCAGACCTTCACATATAACTGAACACACGTCATTTTGGCTTCTGATTCACACTCCAGGGGAAAAAAAACCTCAACACAATAGGGCCTGAATGCCTCAAATATTTTACTAGAGATTTTGTCCACTCTCAACCTGGGGCTCTTTTGTTAAAGAAAAAAGAAAATGGTTAAACACAGTTGGTTCTTATTTCTTGTGATTAACAAATAAAAAATCCTAAAAGCTTACATAAAGCTTGTTTCTATTTGTCTAACTGGCTAGAGATGTTGATCAATGCAGAGGCTTTGTGAGAATATATAAAAAAAAAAGTAGAGGAAGAAACATTTTTGCTATCTTACCATTTTTTTCGTATTGAAGTTGTGGTGTTTCCTTCTGTTGCTGTCAGTGTGATGGGGTAAAGGGAACAGCTTTTGCCATCTGAGTGCATCAGAGGAGGTGCTGTAGTTACTGTTTGTGTATCAAAGTGAGAAGGTTTAATAAAGATGACTAAAAATGTCTTGGTAAGGAAATCCTGAGAATTTTTGAGATCATTTAAAGTTGTGTGTCAAAGGATTTTTATAGCTATTCCAGAGTTACTGTGTGGAGAGTTTAATTGTGTGAAATCAGTATCTTCTCTGTGACCAAAAATAGATTTATACCCTTTTGGATTCTACCTATTCTTGTGAAATTATCCATAGAACTTTTCATGTGCATTTTAAACAATTTTCAGTGTCTTATAATTGATTTTTTGAAATGCATGAAAAGCATTTCAGTGTGTTGCCTGTTAATGACCAGCAACTGAACTAAATGTTTCAGACAAACGGGTTCTGTGGGATAGCAAATTTACAGGTTTTAAAAAAAAAAAAAAAAAAAAAAGTCTTTCCCAATTCCTGTGTCTCTGGTGAAAGCAACTCTTCTTTTTTTTTTTTTTTTTTTCCTACTCCCTTTTTTAATGGAAAGTGTGACATTGTTTCTGCTAACCTGTCACTTCAGGCTTGGAATGAATTCAAATTTCTTAAAACCCCTTCAAAAATGTGATTACCGTAATAGCTTATTAGATGTAAGGTGATACGTGTCAGCAGCAGTGAAATTTTTTTGCTTACATTCATTTGCACTAAAAAGTTGAGCTTTCAATTAAACAATGTTTGTGGAAAGTGCTGCCTTTCCACAGTGTAAGCAATATTATATTCTTCCTCATCATTTTTGTTTTCATTTTCAAACAGCAGAATTCTATTTGAAGAAAAACTGACCGTGACAATTGAATAACCCTCTGTACCCACTTTCTTCTGCAGCTTGAGTGCTGTCAGACTGATCTACACCTCTGTGCAACATCAAGCTCATCTCCTCTTTGTAGGGTCTCAGTTGAATTTGGGGTTGTTTTGGTCAGGTTTTTTCTTTTGTTTTGCAAAGAGAGGAGTGGGAATATTTAAATCTTCCCTGGGGAAAAAGAAGAATACTAATTTGGTCAGATCTAGTGCATGAGTCTTTAAACTTTTTTTTTCCATTAAGATTTGAAGAATTTCATTTTCATAAGAAATTACCTGGCTTTGATAAAGCAACCTTGAGAATAACTCCTGTGGGTCATCTCTCTCTCTAGGCAGGAAATCACAGATGGAGGAGGTGCAGGATGAACTTGTTCACCGGCTCACCATCGGCCGGAGCGCTGCCCAGAGGAAGTTCCATGTGCCACGACCAAACATCCCGGTAGTGAACATCACTTACGACTCTTCACCTGAAGATGTGAAGGCGTGGCTGCAGTCCAAAGGATTCAATCCTGTGTAAGTTTAAGGGCAAATGTAAAAAAACTTCTTAAAATTATTTTCTTGTCAATAATTAGGATGTGTTCTGCCTTTTTAAAATTAAGCTGCCTTCTGAAAATCAAGACACGTCAGCTGCACCCTTGGAAAAAAGAATTTGGTTTTACATATATAGTCACATGTATATTTATGTACATGTATATGATTTATATATACACATATATATGGTTTTAGATCTATAGAGATGTAGATATATTTAGGAAAAAAAATTCTATGTATTAGCCTCCACGAAAAGGTACTTGTTATAACAGGCATTTAATTGATTTCAAGACTCCTTTTGCATAAAGTTTTGTCTTGATTTAGTAGCCCTACCTGAGACAATGTAGGATGAAGACAACCTACTTCTCTCCCTTGGCTAGTGTATTTTTGCTTATTTCTTTTTGTTCCCTTGGTGTGATCTCAGGACTGTCAACAGCCTTGGCGTGCTGACAGGTGCTCAGCTTTTCTCCCTCAATAAAGAGGAACTGAAGACTGTTTGCCCAGAAGGGTCTAGAGTCTACAGCCAAATTACGGTACAGAAATCTGCTTTGGAGGTATGTATAACCCTTCTTACTAACCTAATGCTGGCTCACCACTTTTATACTATATATAGAAGTAAATAGCTCTTTCTCTGCAGCAGCTGTTTGTTCCTCAGTTCCCATCATGTTGATAAGGTTGATAAGCATTATTTGTACCTGAGTTATTTGGTATGAATCCTTTGAAACAGCATCCGTCAAAACACCAGATGGGCTCCCTCCCCACTTCTAAAGAGGTCCACAAAGTATTAGAAAAAAGTACATGGTAGTACTCAAGTTTTAAGACATTGTGTGCTGTAATCAGACTGTAGGAAGACAAAATGAGCCAAAAAGGGCTTTTGGGAAAATAGTAGGAGAGAGTACAATGCACTTTTTCTTGCTTCTTGCTCTTCCTGGGACAAACAAGTAGTCCTGGTACTTTTGGTGGTGATGAGTTAGTTTTGCTTTATCTTTGTAGAGGAGATTTGATTTATTAGATGTGAGAAAGTGGTAAGAGTGAGTTCACTGTTGTATCTCAAGGCCTTTCATATAAAATGCTGGGGCATCTGTACTGGTGGGTTCCCAAGTATGGGAAAACATGTTTGCATGTTTGACGCTGTGCTAGCAGGATTGCTGAGCTAAAGATAAAAATTTTGTATCTCTGTATTCATTGCTCTGTGGCGGTTTGCTTTAATTATAGCACTATTGTTCCTTAAGCAACTTAAAAGCTTGTATACAGAGTTGTGCTAGGGAGAATGCTTACCCATTTTAAACCAGGAGAATTGCAAGTGGGTCTACATCTTTTTTAAAAACTTGCTGTGGGAAGTGGAGATATGGACTTGATACTGTCTAGAGGTGAGACTAACCCAAATGAGAAGCTATATTCTTTACGTTCTGTGTAAAATAAAATCTTGAAGAAGTTTAAAATGCATTTCTATCCCCTCATGAAGCAGGGACTGCCTTGCTTGAATGATTTTAAGCTTTGACTACCAGGCATATTTTTAAAGACAAGTTTATGATGGATGTATATTTTATGATTTACCTGATCAGTGTGGTTCAGAGAGCATTGCTTTCTAACACGTTTAAAAATGCTTTATTCCCTTCTTCAAGCCCTGTTTTCCTGTGAGAGGAAAGGAGAAATATTTCACTTTTATTCTTAGGAGTATATGTCACTACAGTCGAAAGCAATCCATCGTTTTCTCATGAAGATACATGTGTATTCTCCAGCTTTTCTGGAATGTCAACAATCTTATTTCAATTTTGTTAGGCTTCTGTGTATAAGATGGAAGTGTCTTTATGGTGGAAGTCAGCTTGAAAAGCAGAGATGCACTGAATTGTAGAAGTCTGTCCTGTTTTTTCCTTTGGACTGATACTCTGCTTGCCTCTCTTAGGTCCCGTTCTGCAGGAAAATGAGCAGTTAAAACTTGTCTAATAAACACTTTACAAGTGTTAATAAAACAGGTACTGAGTGTTTAACAAGCTCATTGGCTTTTGTTAGTGAAAAGGTAATTGAAATATTTATTTGTGCTTCAGTTAAATAGCTCATGAATTTCAGAATTTATGCAATTCCTGAGTGCTTTAGCCTGTTTGCTGAATTGCCCAAAACATTAAGTTGCATCATTATAGTATTTCTAGTCACAGAGTTCAGGAAGACTGTACTTGTGTAAGAGAAGCTATAGGGATGAGTATCACAGCCAAAATGTCTGTGTGACCTAGCAAAGATGAGCTTGCACATTCCAAACAGGCCTATGTACTTACTGCTCAAACTACAAATGCTTCTAATAACAGAAGCATTTAAGCACACAAATACTTGTGCCTCTGTCAGGCCTATTTTACCATTGAATACTTAGAAGCACTTACTGGGTGACGGGTTTGACCACCATCATTGTCCTACATGATTAATCAGTGATAAATTTTCATGAAGTTCTCTGGCATCCCTCGTGTAGTTCTCGTGGTGTCATATTGCAGTACGTGGCCTGGGTGTTAAGTGCAAATAGCCAGAAACAGAGCAATTGCACACACTTTCTAGCATTACAGAACTCCGTGCATCGTCTTTGTTTATTTCCACTCGGGATCTTCCACAAGTGTTTCTGGATTCATACCGTTTCTGCAAGCTAGTGCAAGGCCTGCATCTTGGATACATTTGGATACTCCGAATACAGACAACCAGATCTTCGTCGTTGTGCAGCTGCAATTTTCTTTTTAGTGTTCTTCTACCTCAGGCAGAGGAATTCAGTGTTTTGTGATTGGAATTCCAATTGCTGCTGGAATTTAGTTATTTTACCCTTATGAGGAAAAAAAATGAATAGGTACCACACTTTCAATCCACACTAGAGTTTAAAACATCCAAGGAAGCAAGGCTCCTCCTAATGGAGTTTTGTGGCCTCTGTATATAAACATGGCCAAGTAATAGACTGCAAGTGCAAGGAAGGTGTTTGGGGCTTAACAGCTTTCTGGACCTGGGCAAGCAAAAGCAGAAAGACAACTGTGTGAGACCAGTGTGTTAAGACAGCAAAGCGCTGGCCATAGCCAGGGCCAAACACCTCCTTTCTGCCTGAGGCAGCGGTGGTGGCAAGCAGGGGCTCCTCAGGAGGAGGCAGGATGCTCTGCGCTCTTTGTGTTGATCAGAGTATCCCTCTAGGGAACTGTTTTCTGGGGCTGCTTCAGAGACCTGAAGTTCACCTTGTATGCCAAGTACAGTGTGTTGCAGCATCTTGGCTGGTCATATATATGGATTTACTTCTTCATTGCAAAGTAAAAATATTAATAGTCTCCACGCTTATGAGTGTTTATGTGTCCATTTCCTTAACTTCCATTGAGCATTTCAAGCTCTGGTGTTGAAAAGCGTTACAGAAGATGAGTAGACACACAATATGCTGAATGCCACATTTGTCATCTCCAGGTGTGATCACTTCAGGTCTGTGTTCTCGTTGTCTTTCTACCCCATCAATGGGAAGCGTGGGCACACATCGCTTCCAAAACTGAAAATGGTTTCTGTCCAATATATGTGTCAAATTGCCTGGAAGAACAGCTTATTCTCTTTGACACCTCAGTGAAAGGAATGACCCAGGCACAAAAGTGGGATTGAATGGTGGAGTTTACTGATACCTCATGATACGGTTGGTGGCTAAGCTGGGTAAATCACTAAGGCCAAGGTCTAGCAATCTTTTCCAAAAATTGTATTCCTAACAACAGCCCTAGGCTACTTAGCCATGTTGTACCCCACCTCTGAGTAGGATGTGCCTGTTGTGCTGTGTCACATGATGTATTGCAGTTGGTTTAGTTGAGCAGCATTTCAAACTCATCAGTCATGTTGTTATTGATGTTATCAGGAAGGTAAACTGTTTTAACCTCAGCTGCTCAGCCATTTTCAGAAAAATATTCCTACGTGACCTCTGATAAAGCACGTTGTCAAGTATCTGCTGATGTTTTTTATGCATGACTTCAGTAATGGGTGGCTGCTGCACTTGCTCAGTATCTGAAATCAAGTGCGCAAGGACAAGATGAATTAAGGCAAATAAAATTGCTCTCTCACCTTCAGAGAGTCAATTATAAGCCCCCTGCTTTGCCCTTCCACTCTGGGAGAAGAGACCAATGATAATTTACATAGGAGAAGCATCCTAGCCTCCTTCCCTGTGGACACCTAACCTGTCTGCTAGGTAATGGCAGGAGATGATGCATAGTAATGGATCTAACGGGATACATTTAAATAAATTTTATATAATGGGATAAATTTTCAGAATTCAGAATCAATTGAAGGATTTCTCTCTTAACAGTCTTGAAATTTGTTTTACAAATTTCAAAACCAGTTTCTGCTTCCTTATTCAGAGGCTATTTTGAAAGCTAGTTTTGAGGCTTGGAAGGTCATGTTGTAGGCAAATAACACAGCAGCAGATACAGCTCTTGCTTTATAATACTCTGGTTTTATTCAAAGTCATGCACTTTGGAAAGTTCTCCTCCAGTGGATATGTGTCCCGGCCTTGCTAATAACTTCATTTATGTTGTCAGAGCAATCTGTTTGCAGCTAGCTCAGCAGACCGTTTTTTCACCCTAAAGGTGTTGCTAATACAGTAATATGATTCAATTCTTATTCCTGTGCTCTAAGTTTGAAACCTGTGTCCCTGAACAACAGCAAATGCATGAGGGTGTATTGTGTAACGTGAGATACTAAGATTCAATCCTTACTTAGGCCTTGGCTAGGCAAATCCATGTGCATGCATGCATTTTGTGTTGGCATAAATCTGAAACCACCAAGGGTTTATGTGCTTTAGTCTCTAAATACGATTGCTATGATTTTTAAGTGCTCAAGGGTGGAATCCTAAGAAACTTGCTGAGTTTCAACACTGCTTTTACCTAAGCCGTATTTCACCTCATAATCTCCAACACTTCCAGGGGCTTCTGTGAGAATTAAAGATGCTCAGCAGTGTTCGAAGTCAGGCTGACACTTTTAATAATCTGTAGGTTCTTTTCTGGTCCATCTTTAAGAATAGTATAAATAATTACCTATTTGAAATGTTATTTAATCAGAGTCTTAGATCATTTTTAGTTCTGGAGCTGTTCGGTGAGTTTAATTTGTTCAGACGCCTGTCTTAACAAAACACTAGCAGAGGAACTTCATCCCATGTCAAAACCATAAGTAAACTCTTTTTCTTTTTTGTTTATAGGCTAACAGTGGTAGTTCAGAATTGCAAGAAATTATGAGAAGACGACAAGAAAAAATCAGTGCAGCTGCCACAGATTCAGGTGTGGAGTCCTTTGATGAAGGAAGCAGCCACTAAATGCGTTTCCTCTTTTCTGTAATTCCATTGTCCATAGCATTATACCATCCATCTTTGCTTTAGGAAGGAGTGAAGGGGAATGTCTTACTATATTGTAAATGTAACTAACCACCATAAAGAAAATTTACAGTAGTCTCCACAGAAGTACCTGCTGCTTGCTTCTCATCATTACAAATGAACGGATGAGAAATTCAAAGGAGGTTCCTGACATGGGAAGATATTGGCACGTGATTCATTTACACCCAAAGATGAGTCTTGGCTTTATGGAATTAACATAACAGATAAGCGGCAACACATCTTTGTGATTCATCTGAGGGAAGCTGAGCGAGCAATAAAAAAGCATTTGAACCCTTCAGTAATAATAAGATTTTGAATCCCTCCTCTTGCTGTAGTGTGCAATTATGTCTTTTTGACTCAGTCTTTCTTGTCATGCATTTGGCTGCAGGATGTTTACTCGAGTCGTTGATGCCAGCAATCAGAGAGGAAATGTTTAGGGAATAAACAGCAGCCCAACATAGACTGAATCTTTCTTGCATCGCTCCCAAGATGTTTTATTACTAATGATGCTGTTTATAGCAAAATAATACTCTGTACATTGATTCTATCAGTACTTCACCCTTGAACTATAATATTGGACAAGAAGGAATAACTAGCAAATAATAATGCAACTCAGCTCAAACAGGTGATCAGATCTGCTGTAGGTAGCCATGAAATAATTCACAGTAAATTTTTTTTTTTAATAAACTTGCATTTTTTTGTCTGTAACTTAACCTGTCAGAAGAACGGCGTATAATCTAGACTTCTCTGTGTGTTGATCCCCAATGTCAGTTTTTCCGTATGTAAAAAAGCTAGTGTTCCTTTATAAATGTAATCTTTTGGAAAAGTGATTCCTGGAGGCAAAAGGGGGAGAAAAGAAAACATCCCTTCCAGGAAATATTATTTTTGAAGATGCAATGATTTTTGTCACAAAATGTTCTGTTCTTTCACATGGTTGTGTGATTTTATATATAATACATGCATTATATATAATATCACTTAATTTAGACAAATTTAATCATCTAGTTTGATTACGTTTCATAGTGCCTTTCACATGAATCAGCTTAAAGTCTGCAATAAACGGTATTTCTTGTCTGTTACATAGTTGTATCTTTGTAGCTACAAAGATGGTAATGAAATAAGAAAGTGTTCTTGATTTCTGCCATTAGTTTACTCTTCCTCTGCGTACAAGGCAAAAAAGGATCCTATTCATTTTTCATAAAAAAAAAAAAAATTAAAATCTTAATAAAGGTGTTTAGTGCCATTTATTGAACATGTCCTTACAAATACTACTTCTGTGTGTTGGTTATGTGTTCATGTATATTTTTAAATTTAATATATATTCTTTATGCCTGTGAAAAGTACGTAGGTTCTACACCTGTAGTCTTATCCAGAAATGTGTCAAGAAGTGACAGATCCCAAACTGAAGACTCCAACTGCTATAGCAATCACGAAGAAATGGATCCCAGTGAAAGAAGTGATGATTCTCGATTGCTTTCACCCTATAGGAAACTCTTGAACCAGCACACCTGCATGTTAACTGCATCCATTCAATTATATACATAGCTTTAGGGGGGGAAAACTGCCTGTCTCTGCCTGTCCTATCACTAAAGGTCAATCCCAGACTTCCAAAGGCTTGATGTATTCTCTGATTCACACTTGAAATTTCCTCTTTCCTACCCTCTTTAGTAAAAGTGTCCATACCTAGCCCGAAGAACGTTCATTGTACAGCAAAGGCCCCTGTGCTGGGTAGTGAATGACTAGGAAACCAAAGGAAGATCTGAAGGTACTCTTGCAAAGATGCTTCATTACTTGTAAGTACAGGAGTAGGAAAAATTTTAAAAAGCGCTTTTATACTTGTATTTAAAATTAGAGCCATAGTCTTTTCTCATGGAAGGTGTATCTTCCATAAAAGGCATTGTGGTGATTATCTGCAGCTCTGTTCCCTTGTTAATTACCAAAATATGAAGTCAATATTCATAATCTGGAAGCTTATTCTAGCATTCAGCATATGGTTTGCCTGGAAGGTGGCATTAGTTCTGAGACTCTTCAGACTTTGTGGAGGTTGGCATGTCTTGGAGGAAGCGCCCATGTTTCATCTCTGAGAGAAAAGAGGTGGCTTCACAAGTGTTTTTTTGAAGCTGGGATTTTGTGTAGCTGTTAAGTTGTACAGAAGGAGTCAGACAAGTTTGAATGTGGTCATTGTGCTCAGAGGTGTATTTGGAGATGCTTGGGAGGAAAACAGGAAACCCACTCCATATACTTAAGGGATAAGCAGCATAATCTGAGGTTTGAGGGTTGGTTGGTTTGTTTGCTTCTGGTTTTTTTTCATAATTTTTAGATTAACTACTAATGACTTCACAACCCAGTACAACTCAAGTTGTATTTTACCCTTTAACTTTGCTGAACTAGACTTTATGATTTCTGTATTACAGTCTGTGAAATCTGAATGGCATTAAGGCAGATATTTCCCTTTTTGCTGAAATTTCCTTGATTGTTTAAAGCACTGCAGGGAGCTTCACCCCTCTGCTGCACAGTTTTTGCGTTTTCAGCTTGTTGGCAGTTATGAAAAATCAAATACAGATCTTATTTGGGGTTCTCCAAACAAAAATAAAATGTGTTCTTCAATATTTTTAGTGTCTTAAATGAAAACAGTGGTTAAATGCAGTATTCCATTCAAAATGTTTTCTTTAGGAATTGAGAAGGATTTTATTTTTTTACACTAATATTTTAGAAAGGTGTGATACATGAATAGTGTCTTTGAAAAGGAAACAAAACAGTTTTTTAAATGTCGAAAAAGCACCGTATTTGATGTGGAAAAAGGAGTCATGTTTGGTAACATAGGAACTACTTTACGATTTCGCTGTCATTGAGTTTAACTTATCAACTGGGTGGAGGCAGAGAGTTTTATCAGTGTGTATGTTCACTCAGCAGTTTTATGCTTTGTGAGTACATACCTTTTAACATCATCAAGGCACTTCTTCCCACTCATTTAGCTGGCTTGTTCCCTTGGGATGTGAAGGGGAGAGAAACCCACTGTGAAATCTCACATTTAATTCAGAAAGAACACTTCTAACCAATATTGATGCATGGAACAGTTTACTTACTTTTTAGCAATTCAAATGTAAACCAGTGCTTTGCTCAGACAAATTGTGATCTGGAATTGAGACTTTTATACATACTTCTATTGGTCCACACTGAGCTATATAAAAATTGGGTGGGAGGTGAGCTGAAAATAACTGCAGACTTCCACATTACTGACGTGTGCAGAAATCAATGGTTTATGGCGAAGTAGATGCCCAAAATGATAGGATGTTCTGAAATGTGCAGAGCTCCCAGTGACTGTGAGTGTATTCATCAGTGTTATGGAAACTGAGTTTCCCTGGAAGTGCTTTGTTGGACAGTAACATCAGTACTTTGCTAATTTACCTAAGGGAACAGACAGAAACACATGTGATGTGGATTAAGTATTTCTAATTCAGAAACCCTGTAAGTACCAGAATTTTTATTTTATTTTTATTGTGGGAAGTGAAGGCATTTTGTTTTCAGGTTTTTTAGGACATACACAGAAGCAGGCTATAGCTTGAATACCAGACCCTTGTTCAAGCAGGTATCTCCACTCATGTTTTTAGGCTTCATCTCATGCATAATATAAATGGGAACCCATGTTTCTGGCCAAGCTACCATTTCATAGGAGTCTGTTTTCTATGATGTTTTTCCTCAATTGTAAAGTCTGTGTAGTGTCTGAAATGTGAAACATGCAGCCCTGTCTAAGGATTGAGCCTGCTTCATCAAGAGTATTTGAGGGAATAAGTCTGTGCTCAGCCTCCCACCTTCACATACAAGCAACAGCATTTATGTATAGGAAGTGCAAATGAGGGAATTTGTAAGCGTGCATTGGGTTCTGTGTTTAAATATTTTACAAACATGTTTAATTTTTACCGTGGCTGCATTAATTTTTTGCTGATAAGTGCCTGTTTAACTGTCTTTGACTCTCCACTATCTTTCCCTGCCCCCCCCCCCCCCCCCCCCCCCCCCCCCAGTTTCTCTGTAGTTGCATGCTTAGGTTGCAACTTTGGCCTTTTACTACTTCCTCAGCATCCAGACCAAAACCAGTATCAGCACATTAGTCTGAGCTTCTACTTCTTAATAGTATTCATAGATTAGAGGAGGAGATGAAAGAAAATAGGGAGACTTCCTAGATGCTTCCTAGCCACCACTGTTGCTTGTCACAGCAGCAGCAGAGCGCAACCCCCCCCCCAAGTCCCATCCATGTCGACAGCACTAACCATGTTATCCTCTCATAAGAAATAGCTAAAAGCAACAGCTTTTGCCTGCCTGAATGAAACTATTTTTTCATACAAGTCCTCTAAAAAGTTAGAAGTGGAAAAGTGGTAGTTTGTGGTTAATGACCTGAGGGAGGGAAGGGCCATTTTGGTGTTTAAGACTATAATGTTGAATATTTATTGTCTTTAGGTGCAGGAAAAAAAAAAAAAAACACCTGAAAATGAAGTAAAGCACAAGTAAGGCTTCTCAACCTCTTCTTAATCCTTGTGTGAGGATGGAAGGAAACAGTTCTGAAGACTCAAGTGTGTCAGGGCTCACTGCACAGGGCACGCTAGGAGCACAGCACTTTCACACATGCCTTTCTAAACTTCTTAGCTCTTCTAAAGCATGTCCTTAGGTTTACTTGTTTGGCAGCATGCATGGCATGAGGCAACAAGGTGGAAACCTGTCCTGGTTTTGATTAATGGTCAGTCACTGTTCAGAGCTGCTTTTTCATACGTCTGGGTCAGTAGATGCTGTAAGAGCAGCAGATCAATATATAGAGCATCTATGGTGTCAGCAGAGCTATAGGCATGAAACCCACAATTCAAAAAAACTTACTACAAAACCTGAGGCTTCAGTCACCTTTACAGCTGTGATGGCTTGCAAGTTTTATTTTGACAGATGCTGGAAATCATATCAACATGCAGCACAAGTCCAAAACATTGTTCTTCTGGACTTGCTTTCAAGGAGCGTGACAAAGTAAACCCAAAAGTATGACACGTTGATTCAGGCTAAAAGACTCCGCATACAAATTTTCTGAACCACAGTGTCTCCCAGACTTTTTCATTGCTTTACTTATATCTTGAACTCTGGGAGAGGTGGTTTCCACCGCCCTCCCAACACAACCGTTCACGCAGGTTTTCATACTCTGTGGGGTAGGAAAAAGTATTTTCTGAAGGAGCTTTCATTGTAATTGATTTTGTGATTAAGTAGCTATTAAAAGAAAAATACACACCTGTTACTGTGCAAATGGCATAATTTTTTGACATGCATTCAAAAACTGTCTAGTAAATTCAGGCTATTCAGGCAGCATCATTTGCAACAATGTGATTTTGGCATCTCTGCAGCAATCTTGTACCCTGTCATGTTCAGCCAAGCTTCTGTTACAGCCAGCTCACACCGTGATATTTTGTGTGCCCATGAATGTTTTAAAAGTAACCTGCTTACTTTGGTGTATGGTACAGAGTAAATGTAGACTTAATGGGCAGTGGCCAACAGGAGGGAGGAGGCAGTAGATGAGAAACCAAGAACATCTGTGGGTTGTTTTTTGTTTTCCCCTGCTAGGTCTTTAGAGGGATGTGAACATATTTCCTGAGTAAACATATAATGAAACTCTGAAATATATTTTTTAAAGAAGTATGGAGGCAAGGTCTGAACAGGCAAGTGCTCATTTATAATTCTGTCTTCTGTTCAAATTAGGCCAGACAAATCTTTGCTTTTCCTACTGAAATGGTGAGCCCTCCAGCTGAGGTGCGCTGGTGAAAGAGAAGGGAAATGTGTAGCCTTGAAGCCGTTCTTGTTAGCCACCTGTTCCCTGATGACAGGGCGCTCTGCCCCTTTTGCATCCATCTCTGTGCATCTTCTGTAGAAAAATTGGATCTCTGCTTTAGGACTGGGCTTAATGGAAACTGGAAATAGTATTAGATGTATGGGAAGGGGTGGGGGCAAGTCATAATCATACTCTTTAATAATCAGAGGTAGAGTCCTGTTTCTTCAGTACCCTGCACAAGCACCTGTTTTATCTGGGGGGTTATGTTAATTCTGTGCAGTTTTACATAATATATATGGCATAGTTTGAAGGAAGTTTTCCACTGTACTCCATACAATGATGCAGCTATTAGAGTATACACCTATTTACCAGGTAGTGGAATAACTCCTTGGAAGAAAAAAATCAAATAATGTCTGAAGAAGGTTATCAGGCTCCTGGAAGTAGCTGAGCTACCAAACTACACCCTGGTACCATGACAGGGGATAGCAGGCCCCAGGGTGAATGAATAAAAAGCATATGCGGGTGCATTTGCTGTTTTGTCGATAGTGACTTCTTCACAGGTAAGCAAAGCAATCCAGTGTGTTTACTTTCAGTTCAAGTTTGTTTTGTTTACATTGAGTACCATTGCTGCTAACTTTCAATGAAGTGACACAAAGCAACAGGTTACAAAAATGCCATCAACATCCATTCTGACAGCATCCATGTCACAATACACGATGTATCGGAATTATACAAAGACAAAAAAAAAATATATATAGCTAATTATTCTGACTAGAACTGAAACTGACAGAGAAAAAGAAAAGAGCCCCCCGCCCTGACCCTCAAACCCCTGCAGGAATCCATACCGACCCTTTGGCAGCCTCAACAGCAATAAAGTGATAACCAGCCCTTCACATGCCAAAACCTTGTTCTTGGAACCTCATGAATTCCTGGCTCAGATAAATAGTTACATCCACTAAAGCATTCTTTTTTTTTTTTCTTTTCTTTTCTATCCACCCCCTCAACCTGAATCAGCTTCATGTTTTTACAGAGGGTTAATACCAAAAATAATAAACAAATGAGGGGTACAGGCACCATAGACTGCTCAGACAGTTAAATGCTATAAGTAATGGAGTCTAAGATATCTCAGCTTGAAATTCAGCTGCCCTTTGATTAGATTCATATAAAACAAGAGCCTCATCAGTGGTGTTACTGAAAAGGTTGGCAAAAAGAGCAATCCCTCTGCTTAATTAGTAGTAGCACAGTCAAGAACTGAAACCGTCCCATCTCTCAGTGTTGGCTGCCTGCTTCATCTTCAGCCTTCATGGTTTGGATTTCTGCTCATCAGTCTGTTCCTCAGGTCTTGTGCTCCCCCCAGACCCCATGTACATCAGTGCTGTAGGAAACAGTCAAATCTATGAACCCAGCAACCCCCACCCCCACCCCCCCTTTTCTCTTCACAATCTCCAGATTTCTTCATGTATGTTCATGCCTCGCTATTCACTAATGAGGTATTATTAGATACTAACAATGCCTGCTCTCCTACGGACGTTAGCACAGACCAGTGACACATGAAGAAGGCTCTTCAGTCAACCATTAAAAAAATATTGCACTTACTTTAACCTTAAGCCCAACCTGCACAGAAAAAAAAATTAAAAATTAAGAAACTTAACCAAAAGTACCAACCAAAACCCCAACGCTCTGGAGCAATCTATTTTATGCACATGTAGTGTCTTTTCCTTCATGTTGCTTAGTTGAATTTGGTCCAGTATTTTAAAAAAATGTCCAGAAATTAAACAGTTCAAAGGACACCGCAGGCTTGTTAAGGCTTTGTCTCCCCAGTGCTTCAGAAAGTTAAAAGTCTCTTTCATTGTCTGTGTACTGCAAAGCAGCGGTCTCTTGTGGCAGAACAACTGGCTATTCAAACCATCAAAAGAAAAAAATCAGAAGCAAGGGAAGATGGGTGTGCTTCATGGTCTCACCTGGAACCAAACAAACAGACTGCTTTAGAAATAAAAAAGGAAATAAAGACAGTTCTTGGCATTTATTTTGACCAGTCCTCCATGCAGGCTGGGACTGCAGCCTACCAGTACAAGCAGCTGGGCTCTGGGACTCAGCTTAGGTGGTAAATTACCTGAACATTAGGAAAAGTGAGGCTACGTGGGGTTAACTTTACGGGCAGGGGAATGACGTGCACAGAGGCTAATGAAGGTGCATGTGCAACACCAGAGCTACACAGCAGAGATGGCTGGTGGTGGTGCCCACAGCCCAGCTCTCCATTTGAGAAGGCAGTTTGCGTTGGAAGCCTGTAGCTTCCTGCTTCACCCAAAAGCAAATGTTGAGGTTATGGCTGCGTTCTTACTGCCACCTAATGAACTAACATTCATTAGCTTAAATAGTGGTGACATACATCCTCACAGCTCACCCTCACCAGCAAACCTCCTGGTAGGTCAGAGCCATGTGTTTTACTCTGCAGCTGGGGACCAGGCTGGGGTAGCTGCATGCAAGAGGTCAGGCACTGGGGCTCGATGGAAAGGCAAGATGGTCGCTTCGCTTATGCTGGTAGTACCAGTTTGAGACCCCTCCCGTTCCCTGGTTCTAGATTTATGAAAAAAATACCCCACTGTTTCATGTCAAAGCTTTTTGGTTACCATCTCACCCTCCAGCAGGCTCTGTTGCCACAACAGCAGTGCATCCCCAGACCTCTGCTGGCCTTGGTAACCTGGCAGTTTAAGTAACTTGAAAATGACTTAAGATATTAAAATTCTCCCTTCCTTTAAGCTTTTTAAGGAGCATTAGGACAAGGCGCAGGGAATGGTTAGGTGGCTCACACAGTATTTCCAGATTCTCTTTCTCTTCAAATGATGAGTGAGCCAATATACTCTTACAGTGCCGTGGGAAGTATAGCGGATTATTTACTGTGAGAGGCTAGAGGGATTTTCCTCACTTTCCGTACGAACATCACCTCAGAGGGGATGAGGAAAAGCCTGGAAAGCTCCAAACTGCCAGCAAAGCTCCTGGTGCAAATACCCATGATGATGGTTGCTGCAAAGCAGCCGGGATGCGCGGCTGTGGGCGTGCTGCAGGGCTGGGCTTGCCTGACTTACCACCTGTGACTCTGAACTAGGACTTGCTGACGTTCTCATATATGACATCACTGATGCAGAACTGCTGCTTCTTCTTCTGCCACATCAGTTGCACACACTGGTGAATAAAAATGTATTGTTCCTGGAAGAAAAGATGAAAGGAGTGGGCATTTTTACACCTCAGAAAGCATGACAAAAACCCACACAGCGAAGCAGTTTGATAGGTCACAGGAACAGCCTGCGCAGCTTCTCCATCTCTCCCTCCTCAGCCCTTCACAATGTACGGTGAGTTGTCAGTGCCCAAAGTAAAAGCCTGCAATTGTTACAGAGAGCAGCTGGGGAAGCATGAAATCCACCTGAGCTGCCCTGACATCATAATCACTTATTAATAACCTGAATGACACAGGGAGATAAAAATAGGATAGGACAGCATGGGATAGCATAGGATAGTTCTGTTGGATCTGAGCTTAAGCAGGTCTGTTATATATTGCCTGAAAAAGAATTAATTCCCAGAAAGGTACCTGAATGCTTTATGTGCAACAACTTGCATCCGTGCCACATATGCATCTGAACTATTTTAATGAACCTCCTGTTCCTTAGCGCTTGACGACTTTACCAATAAAAAGCTGAAACCTGATTTTGTTCACAGAGCAGCTAATTATTTGGGGAGTTATTACCCTCTGTGCAAAGGACACTGTTAGTCAGTCGGGTCAATCACAGGCACCATTCTATTTGTGGACAGGTTTTTGTGCAACAAGACTGAGGTTACCTTTGGGGTAGCTTTTGGTTACAGACTGGCTTTTCCAAGCATTCTCAATATACAGATTAAACACTGTAATTTAATAATAACCTTAACTGATGACTTTTAGGTTTCAAAGACAGAAGGCAAACAGGCAAACCCTGGTGACTCCTTACACTAAGCTTTATGTGCAGTAAGCACAGGAAGCAACTGGATCTCGGGCACAAACAACTGTCCCAAAACAACTGTCCCAAAACCTGAGTGTGGATTTCAGCCCAGTGGTCCGCTGATGCCAGGAGATATCAATATGAGTTTGAAGAATGCTTCAGACCACAGAAATGCCTGGATTTCCTCACACCCACTAATCTAGAGCAACTGGTTTCAAATCAGGGTATTCACCAATCTAGCCCCCTTTTTGGGCTTGTGCCATTTGTTTTTTTAAATGGCTCAACAAGACTCTGCCAAGTTTCCAATGTACAAAGGCAACATGAACACAGGTTTGCTGTGTGTGGTTTCAGGTTTTGTAAGCAAAGCCTTTTCGGTGGCCTCTGTGCCCGACTGTCAGTGCAACCTGGTGACCTCTGCAGCCAGGCTCGGCCATTGCCTGGAGCAGCAGCTCAGCCACCACCAAAGTCCAGCCCTTGGCATCAGCCCCTGGCAGGCAATGAGTTTGTATGTGAAAAAAACCCAAACATTAAAAAATAAAAATCACATCATGTCTGGAGTAGTAATGCAGTTGCAGCTGAAAATGACCATCAATATTTGTTTATCTGGTGTTTACATAATGATCTGCCTTTGGATAAACATAGCAAATTGTGATGGAAAGTGACAAGTTTGATAGGAATGAACCAAAATGGTCTGAGAATAATGACTTTTTTTCCTTTCCAGATGCTAGCTGTTCTCACTGCAGGTTTTCTTTCTCCTCTCTTCTCCCTGCTAAATCTTCTCTGCTTTGCTCTAGATTCAGCAATCCTTGGCAACAAATTATCTGCCAGACCTAGCCTGCAAAGTGATGGTAGCACTTCCAACTGTATGGAGGTTACCAGCTTATACTGTGTCTAACCAGGGAAGAGTACAATAGGTGTGAAATCTTTACCTCAATTAATAAAGGAAACTGGGAAGGTTTCAGATGCATAAAAGCTTCTGCTTTGGAAAAAGAGTTTGCAATTTTTTCCCATTATATATACACTGACATCATGACTATTGTTCTGATATTTGCC
The DNA here is from genome assembly GCF_017639655.2 of Falco naumanni. Taxonomy (NCBI): domain Eukaryota; kingdom Metazoa; phylum Chordata; class Aves; order Falconiformes; family Falconidae; genus Falco; species Falco naumanni. The sequence continues at coordinate 22,035,868 of NC_054058.1, forward strand.
TTAAAAACAGAAGAAGAACTAACCAGTAGACATCTGGGCAGGGAGAAGGGCAAGGAGGGTATCTGGCAGACTCACAATCCTTTTGTTTGTTTTGCTTGTTATTTGTATTACCATTGTGTAACTGAGTTTGTGCGCTTGGCCAGATGATACTCTCTTGAACAAGCCTGAATAGCTGTCCAATACTGATATCATTTCATGAGCCATTAATCCCCTCGCAAGCTCAATTCTTTTCAAAATGGTTTGAGAATTTCATATGTTAATCTCTTCTAATGCATTTTTTGCATATTAATTTCACAGAAGGGGAGGATAACTCATCCCCTCTGGAAGACATCAGTCAGATTGTAGATACATTATCAGACCCACCTAAGCAGCAGATGAATAACGTGACAATATTACAGTGAAGATGAAAACGTAATTGTGTCTATTCATAGCTATTTTGTTAAATGTTTGGGGGAGCAACAGTCATTGGACATGAACACGCTACAGAGGGGTATGAAATAGATCCAGTGATACATTGGCAAGGTTGGAGTGAGCAGATCTTACCTCTGTCTGCACCATGGACATTCTGTAGGACCGCATGTCAGACACCAGGCCCAATATATCTACGAACTCATGATCACGAATGTGCTGTAAGAGCCGATCCAGGGCTATGAAGGTTCCTGTTCGTCCTACTCCAGCACTGCAAGACACAGAGACGTGCACCTCATTTCGAGCTTTTCTGATGGGGACACACAGGAGTATCAGTGGTACTGCAAAAAAGCAGTCCTGCAGCTGTGATAATCAGATGCAGCTAATCTGAGGTCAGGCAGGTTGGTTCATCTGTAGTATTTAACGCTGCACAACCATTCATCCATTGCTTCAGCAGAATGTATGGAGCGGATGGCTCTGCAATTATTTCGCTTTCCTATACTCCTCTTCATTCACTCGCATGCAGAGTGTGCGTGCACACCCCTATCCGCCCTTAGCTGTCAGCTCTTCCAATTTCACTGCACCCGCCAAAGGCTTCTGAGACATCTCTAACCGCCGGGTCTGTAACTGCAGAGACCTGCTTGGCAATGATTCCTGCACACAGGCAGCTGGGGTTGAACTTGAACAACTCAGCTCCACAGCTCTCCGCTCTGCAAAGCTCTTGGCTTTGCAAAGGCACTGTGCTACTGCAGCTCATCCTCAAAGAACAAACCACCCAGGAAAGTCCACACACCAGGACTTCTACCTTGGGAGCATGAGACAGAAATAGTCAGCAACCACTCAGTTTACAAATCTTCATCCCCCCACAAAGGGAAGCTTAGTGACTAGAGAAAAAGAAACACTGTTTTGATTTAGAGATTCTTACATGTGTATGATTCTTTGCATTGTGATTTCACATGTAAAGTTTAAGTCTGCTTTCATTATGATTGTGACTTTAGAGTTTTTTTATAGAGTTTCATATAGTGTCCCAACACCATACCTACCACTAAGGATAGAAGTACGTGTCAGCAAAAGTTCATTCTGCTGTATTGTCATATTTTTCAGAAAAGCCTTAAAACTACTTGCAAGAGAGTTCAACAGTTCATCTCAACACAGTTCAACATAACTGTCATGAAACAGTTTCTGCTTGTTTAACAAAACTGCCAATATCTCAAATGAGATTAATACAATCTGATCTATTTATTTGACAGATTGATTAACTGATAAATTCATTCTGTGCCTTCTTTAATATTTGAGAACAATTGCTGTAGGAATTATCAATACATTCTTTCTCTCCCCTTTCCGCTAATTTTACAGTGTTGCTACTTTTAATCTATGTGGTCTAAGACATACAGGATACTCTAAAAATACCATCTGAAAATATCTCTCTGCTGCTAGAAGCATCCTAATTAAAAAGAAAATACTACAGTTGTTACTCAACTCTCTGCTACTTGCTCCCATTCCTTCCCAGAACAATTAAGTGCTATATAAGGGTTTGATTTCACAACACTACATATCTCTTCCCTGGCTTAATAGCACCTTTCATGATATTAGGACTCCCACAACAATATGCCCTGTGAATTTCTCCATGAAGTTACGGGGGAGGGCTACAGGACTTGCTGCATTTACAAATACTGTTGTTGTTTTGCATTCTGGTAGAACATTAAGTGCCATATCTGGAAACTAGAAATGATATTGCTGTAAAGGACTGTCTTCTGGGAAGGAGCTCTCAGAAGTGTGCAAAGTGGTGGCAAGAGACAGTCCGTGCTGACCATCACATCAGCACCAAGGAAGACAGAGCTGGAGGGTGCTGACACATTGTGCAGCAGCGTAACTGCTGCCTCTAAGGTGGGTGATGCAGGGTTGGCTGAGATTAATTTTATGAAGCCTTGACTTCTGTAAGGAGTAAGTCACCATAACATACATGTATTCATCCATTGCAAAGCAGCTACTTATGTATTTCTGAGAAATCTGTTGTGAGTAGTTCTTGCACATGGAGTCATAAAGAGGTTTGAAGTCAGTTGGGAGAATTGCATCAGAAACCAAACTGCTATGATGTCATCACTAACATGGCAGCTGTCCCCAGAGAGGCCAAGTAAGTGATCGTCTTAATAAAAGGCCAGATGATGCACAAGAGATAAATCTGACAGTATATAAAACAACCTTTCTCAAGAAAAAAAAAAGAAAAAGAAAAAAAAAGAGAAAAAGAAAAAAAGAGAAAGAGAAAGAGAAAGAGAAAGCCATATAACTGTTAGCAGGGGATACAGGTACTACTCTTAGCACAGGATAGTGCTCTTCACATCACCTTCTGAATGTACAGAAAGTCAAAAAGCCAAATAACCAGAGGGGGAGGATCTGCACAGCCACACAGATCTGCAGGAAGCAGCATGCTGTGGCAGGCTGCTGGCCCGGCTGCACAATCCGTATCACAAAGGGGTGGAAATGAGAGAGCAGGGGCAGGCTCTCAGCCGGTGTAAATCAGGGTTGCCTGCTTCACCTTCTGAAGCCTTTTCTTGATAACATCCAAAGAGATGACCCTCCTCTGGAAAGAAATGTCTTGGTGTCTGTGGATGCGGGCTGAAATCCCAGCCCCATGGTACTCAAAGTGGGGGACCAATCCTTTACCCTTAACACCAGAGAGAACCATCTCCAGCTAACAGGTAAGCATAACCTCAACATCTCACCTTCAAACAGTTTTCCAACATATTTAGTAAGTTACATCCTTTCATTTCCCATTTCCTTGAACCATTTACCTGCAGTGTATGATCATGGGGCCTTTACTCTTTGCTGATTTCTGCCTGGCCATCTGTACAAACTGAAGGATGCTTTCGGCAGCATTGGTTGTGGGGACACCATGATCTGGCCAGGCAGTGTAGTTAAAATGCATCACGTCTTGCACCTCATCAGCCTAACAGGAGAAGCAGAACAGCAGCATGTTCACAGGGGTTTAACAGTGCAGTTAACGCTCAGAATTTTTTCTGTCATTTTGTAGTGTGTTTTTTCTCCCCACATACAGCCTAAGAAAGTAAAGTCAGCCAAAAACGTAGCAAAGAATTTACATGCCAGTTGATTAAAAAGAGGAGGTGGTACCAAGCCATCATTCTCAAAAGAGCATGAATTCTTGTTTCTGGGTTCAGGATTTGTTTTTTTGCCTTTTTTCCTCATGGTGGTTCAATTTTACTTTCCTTTTAAATCAAGAACTGTTGCCTTTTTCAAGTTTAGGCTTTCTTCCTCTTCCTATTCCATTCCCCTTTTCCTCATTTTGCTACAGATAAAGAACAACACTGCTGACAAACAAACAATCAAGACAGGACTCTGAATTCAGAGTTTTTCTTTTCAAGTTTCAAAGGAAAAAAAATACCAAAAGGGAAGAAAAAATCATTACAGGGGCAAATATTTAGAAAAATACCCACTTTTATGAAAAGCATTTATAATGCTAAAAACTCTAGCGGCTTCAGGTGAAACAAGATCCTCAACACAACACATTTTGCTTTTGAGACTGAAAGAAATTCAAAACACAGGGAGGGGTGGGGGCTGTCATCACCAAACCCCATGGCAAGCAATGCCTTCAGTTTTGCCATTCCTGGTCAGGCCAAACACCCCTGCTGCAGTAACCTTTCACGAGTCACAGACAACAGCATATCCTTAGGCAAAGGATATAAAAAAATGAGATCAGTACAAAAGACCCTGAAGCAGCTGCCCTGGCTTTGGTAAAGGACAGCGTACCTGAACTGCAGTCTTGTCATTATTTTCAATAGACACCAAGAGCCCAACACTTTGTTTTTTATGTGTTTACCCCCCTGCCTGCACCCTGTGCACACTTTGTAACACAGTGAGGCACGGCGGGGCAGGGCTAAGGTCCTGGGCCAACGTCCGTGGGCTTAGCACACAGCGTTTTACCTGTCCCCTCAATATCACTAACCTTTCCTTCCTGAGCTGGTGCTGACAACAATTTGGTGCAGGAAATAAAGCTGGAAAGAAATGCCTAAAAATCTGAACAGCTTTAATTTGGAAATTGCATGCTCCCACCTGTGTTTCAATATACTATAAGAATATCTGATTACTGCAAAATGGCCCATTTGAAAAATGTTTTCCATTTCTACATTGGTACTTTCAAGGTTTTAATAGCTTATAGGAAGAAGATATGCCTGAGATGAAGAAAAGAAGTTTACACATTTATTGTCACCATTGGAACCACAGATATGTCCAGAGTTCTGGTAGTACTTTTGTTTCAGTCCTGCACTTTGCTGAGAAATTCCCAGATACAGCAAGCAATTTTAGGGGAAAGTTGTGATTTATTCATTTGCCTGTGTGGAGTTAGGTTAAGGTCATCAATCTCTCTCTTCGGTGTTTTCCACTGAATGCCACAAATGCACAAAAGTTTGGACCAAAATTACTTCCACCCTTTTAGTAGGGCCATGCAAAATGTTTCACTTACATAGCTAATTCGGAAATTCCTATAAACCCAGTCTGTGTGCTCCTCCTCGGACAGCATCTCCACTGTGATGTCCCCATATGCAATAGGATCTTCCGTAAAAGGCCAGTAATGATCGCATTTCACCTGAAAGGGAAATAAATACATACATATTGGTATTTATATAAATACATATACGTGTGCATATACAAAAAAAGCACAATCAAAAGTATACTGACCCTCAGTTTTGGAAATGTCTACAACACTATTTACTTGATACTGCAATAAGAGGTAATATATCCTGCAGTGACTTTCAGCCCTTTTTTCATCCCTATTTGTGTAACTGTGTACATAAACTATACATTGGTTTTCTGAAGGGTAACATTAGTATAGTGAAGAATGGAAACACATAATGTCTTTGCAGATTGTTGCTTTTCCTAATAGAATAGGTCTAAAAGGAACAAAACATGGGGAACAAGAATATATGCATGAAAAAAAAATATTCCAAAGATTTCTATTATAATGTCAAGGAAAATGTAAAGTGTAACACTTGTGTTCTATTATTATTTAAACCTAAAAGCACAGAATCACAGAATGGTTGAGGTTGCAAAAGGACTTCTGGATGTTATCTTCTCCAACTCCCCCTGCTCAAGCAAGGCTACCTAGAGCAGGCTGCCCAGAACCGTGTCCAGACGGCTTTTGAGTTATCTCCAAGGCTGGAGACTCCACAACCTCTGGGCAACTTGTGCCAGTGCTGTCACCCTCACAGTAAAACAAGGGTTTCCTGACTTCAGATGGAATTTACTGTGGTTCCGTTTGTACCTATTACCTCCTGTCCTGTCACTGGGCACCACTGAGGAGGCCCTTGTCTCCATTCCCTCCCATCAGGTATTTACACACAGTGACAAGATCCTGTGAGCCTTCAGGCTGAAGAGTCCCAACTCTCAGCCTCTTCCCATGTGAAAGATGCTCCAGTCCCCTAATCATCCCAAAATGCCTGCCATTAAGTAAAGGAAGTGCCATTCCAGGTCTGGTTATGATGCTGCCTTGTGATCAGCAAACAATGTAAAGAAATTCACTCATAAGAAAATAGATGTTCTCAGAGTAGTTTCTTCTATACTATGTGCAAGACTTTGCTACATACCCTTCTTTTCTCATTACACTGAGTAAGCATAACAATAATCTGCGATTTTTGCTGGAGAACCATCTTCCAAAAATCATTCCTAGTTTCTGGCAGTGGTCCTTGAGTTGCAATGTACTCCTGGGGTGAATTATATCCCTAGGAAATAAACAGACAGGTGCTGTTTACCAACACAATTACTGCTTCAGAACACATGGTTTTCTCTGACATACATATTGTTTAGCTTGCTCAAGTTCAATTTGTACTTCTAAAAGAGATTCCTAATACAAAGAAACGGCTTCATGATTTTTTGTATTTATTTTGAGATTACAACCTTTGCCAGTTTTTGATGCTCCCAAAGTGTAAGCAATCTAGAAGGACAGAAAATGAAGCTGTTACTATATAAATCTTCTGCCCAGAGAGCAGGAAAGGCAACATTAGAAAAACAAGTAATGAGAATCCTAAATCAAAGTTCCAGCTTCTTCCAGATTTCATAATTTAAGGGTTTGTTTAGTTATAGACATAAAACCAATTACAGATGCTTAGACTGCTCATCCCAAGCAGTGCCTGTGGTGATTTTCAGTCACTGATGTAAATGAAAGGTAGCAATGAACAGTATTATTTGCATGTGTTTTTCATAAGAACATGTATTAGTAAAATACTAATTAGAAGTCTGCTTAAAATAACAGAGAATATGCTGAGCCAATGCCCTTAGCAGATTATCATTGCTATGTTTTGTTGAAGATCAGATGCTTTATATCCATGTATTCCTTCTCCTATCCATGTCCAAAGACTCCTTCCCCTCTCCAAAACCAGAAGACCATTATATAAAGACTATAATAACAGATCCACAGATAGCCCAGAATGTCCATTTTGGCATCTGCTACAACCATATTTGCTGAGAATGTACAATCAAAACCACATTTGGAAAGTTATTTGATATTCCTAATAAGAGCAAAAGACGCATCCAACACACAGCATGATCCCATGTAAACTGGGCGATTCCTGTGCCGCTACAGTATGTGGATTGTAAAACTATTTGTGATTTGGGAGCACTTTCCATAAATGACCTCCTCAGACATCTCTAAAAGTCAGCTCAAGCTGAGTTTTCGCACTAGACAGAATTTGCTGTTTGTTTTTCTGCATGGGCTATGCCTGACCTAAGGTTCAAATCTTGATGATCACGGAGACACAGATCACCACGAGTATCTGTGTTAGGAGGCAGGTACTCAGCAGAGAAGCAACTGTCAAGAAAAGCCAAGCATTAAGATGACATGTCTGTCCCAGTTTCTATGGCCAGCATTATGCTGTAAGTACAACTAAAGAGATGTAAACTATAAAAAGCAGAACTGAGCAATCCAAAAAGGACTGCTACATAAAATCCTATTATCCATAATCCCATGTCACAGAAGTTTGTCATAAAAGTTTCTTGGGTTGTGAATGATGCTTTTGAATGCTGGAGCATTTGTCTTTCGTGATTTGCTGCAAGCTCAGGCACTTGCAGCTTGAGCATTTACGTTCATGCTCTTGACACGTAGAAACTAAGAGGAGGCAACGTGCTCAGCAGTATGTGCACGGGCAGTGCCACAGTGACAAAGAAGTGGTTTCACTGACTCATCTGAGGGCTCCTCCCTTTTCCTTAACGCCGATTCAGCTCTCTCCAGCACAGCTGGGACTGGCTCTGTCTTCTGTTCACGGCAAGGGTGCAGAAATGCTCATCTGACTGTGGTGCCCAAGTGAAAGGTCTTTTTCTAAATGAGCGGTCCAGCGTCCATCCAGAGCGACCCCGTGGACCTTGCGCTTCCTAACACAGCTTTACACCGAGCCACAGCAAGGGGGGATAACAGAGGGGCAAGCCTTTGTGGCAGGGATAAGCCTAAGTGATTGCACAAGCTAAGGCGAGACTGGAAAGAGCTGACAAGGTTTTAGCCCACCCCCAGCTTCAGACTGACTGCAGCTCTGTGTATACATTAATTATCCTAAAACTCTGAGTGCTACTCCCTGGTGAACGGCTGCTCCATGCCAGGCAGAGGGAGGCACACCGGGAGCACGGGAGACAAGGCAGAAAGCAGAAGCTCTCTCCACGCACCATCTGGGCTGTGTGCATTTTGTCAGTTGTGGAGTGTCTGTCCTTTTTCCATGTGCTGTAGAAACCTAGAAAAGTTTCTTATTTAAAAGTTTATGTTTTTCCTAGCGGTCTTAAAAAGCCACTGAACCACTTAACATTTCCTCACCACTTCCCTACGAGTCCAACCTAAGTTTCACGAAGTTTCACAGCTCACCCAGTGTTACTGCGGCAAAATTTGCCAATAATCGTCCCTCTCTGCTCCCTTTTCTTTTTTTCTTTTGGGTGGCTGCTGAAAAGCATGGTTCACTGTAGGCAAAATACTGGAAGTTGAAGGAGATGCTGAGAATCTGACTGAGCTTCCTGGAGATGTTGTGCTATTTGGAGGTGACACTCACTAACTCCTGTGCAGGACCCTGTTCTTTACACTGACCGAGTCCCTGTACTCACAGGGATGTAGTTGGCATTAATGTAGTCAGATCCCTCCTCTTCATTCATTGAAACTAACCGGACACGACTAAAATCATCTGTAAAAGAAAAAAAAAAAGAATTGTCTCTCAAACAATGCATTCTTCTCCAACTAGGCAAAATTAAAATTAATCTTATAAAACCTGGAAAAAAAATCTATTAAAAAAACCAGAAAATGCTCACATTTACTAACAGAGAGCGATGTCTGCTTCAGTAAATACTACAGGGATGCACTATCATTACTGTTCTGCAAAATACAGTCTCCAACTGCCATCCCTTTGGGCTCCCCGAGGTTTCATTAAAATCATAAGAGAAATATAGTAACACTACTCAGTAGTAGAAATGACCTTGTGTTTCACATCTCCAAACTCCTGTCTTGATAAACATCCCCAGAAAGCTACGTCTCTTCAAAGCTAACAAAGCCCATCTATTGCCTGGTTCTCTCTAAGGGCAAGTTTTAGAACAGGCTTTTGTCACTCAAAAAATGTGTCCTGATTCTCCAGTTCTCTTATTAAAACTCTTCATCCCCTCTCGAGGGACTAGCAGGAGCCTGGATGTATTGTACTTACATGGCAGGATATTTGTGTAGCGATTTTTACAGCGATTCATGGGAAGATCAGCAGCAAAGTGGGGTATGTCAAGCCCAATCAGTTTTAACTCCTAGGGTAACAGAAAGAAAGACACCAAGGTCAAACTCACAAACACTCAAAAAATAATTCTTTGTGAAGTGATTATTTGTGGCAGGTACCAGACTGAAAATGTTCATAAATCATGTTGTAAACTGACAGCAGGATTACACTGACTTTCCTTATCTGATGCCTCTGAGTCTGGCTCCAAACAGCTAGAGATGCTGCCAACGCACTGCTGCCATCCCAGGCTGTGACTGCAGACTGCTCCTCTCTACCTGCACTTAATTAGCCATTAATGGTGTCAGACTAGGGGGTTGAGAAGTTATTTCTGCAGTGGTCATCCACCCCACTTAAAGTGTTTTCTTCAAGTCCTCAAGTGGCTTTTTAACTTGATACCAGGGAATGCTTGGAAGATCTTCTGTAGCTTCATCAACTTCAGTAGCTACATCTAATATAGGACGCATCAGAGGACTTGTCACTGGCAGGAAGGGAACTTGTCAGCCACCCAAAATGGTGGTAACACCCTGACAGTCCTCCCCACTCCCTTTTCACGTTTAAATCTTTGTGAGTTAGCCCTAGGACAGGAGCTTTTTATTTTGATGCTACTAAACTGACTTTAAATTCTGGGTAAATAAGAGAATGTACCTGAACTGGTCTTTAGAGAGACCTCCTTGCTCTTAAAGAGATTCCTGACATTACTTTCTCATTCCAATGCTTCCCTTCAAATTAAGGGCACTAAATAAATAAAGACATTAAAATCCTGAATCCTATTCAGGCTGCCAACTTGTCCTAAAGGAAATGTGTTGGCCTCACAATTATCTTGGACCAAATGTGATGAGCCACTCCAATCAGCTTACTAAATGCACTCTTCAACACCACCAAGGTCCACTTTCAAATGCTGCAGAACTGGAAGTGAAGCTGACCCGCCTAGCAACAGCACACATTAAACAACAGAGAGCACAGGAACAAACAACGCAAATCTAACATCTGGAAAAAGCTGATCTAGGCATGGCAGCTAGGAGAGGACAGAATCCCCACAGATATACCTCAAATTGCAGAGAAAATTTATAATCTGAATCTTTGGCCATATCCTTGATGTATCCATCAAAATCATCCAACTGGACGGGGCTTTAAAAGAAAAACACACAGAAATTAATAACAACGTTTTCAGTACATTTTATTTCTAATTTCCCCCAGAATACTATCAAGTCGTGAATATGTATTTGCAACTGTTAATGCTAGAAAGCAACAATAAAGAGGAAAAAAAATTCTTGTGGTTCAGTGCCACCAAATGGTGGGCACATTGCTCATTACCTGCATCATACCCAAAAAAAGCACCAGAACAGCTGAGAGCGCCGACCCCTCTGGGTGAGCTCAGTGCTGCAGCTGCTGGTGCTGATGATCATAAGCGCCCTGGTTTGGGGGGGCTGGAGTTGTCCTACCTGAGGGAAACCACTGGCCTGAGGCAAGGGGAGTGGCCCATGCACCCTTCCTACGAGTCCCTGGCCCCTGAACTGCTTTTGCAGGTGGGTACACCCCCAAGGCACAGGTGGCACTGCGGTAAGTGGTGATCCAGCATGCTGTCACGGACCCACTCCCAGTACCATTCCACCAGCCTGTTTCTGGTGCCAGCGCAGCTGGCTGCTTCATTTGAGTTGCCTCTTGTGCCATGTGAAGTGTTGCTTACAGGCATTTTCACATCTGGCAGAGACTTTTAAAACTCATCTGAGCTTTGCTCATGCAGGAAAAACGATTTCTTATTTAGGTTTTGATTTTTGCTAGAAGGCCCACTGAAAAAAGTCCCCTAAACCAGCATTTTGGATGCCACTGCTGTGACTGCTTCTCTGCTGGCTTTGAGAACTACACACATTTGTCATTAGAGGTCAAATTCTCCTCCCAGATGGTGTCTAAAAAAAATGGCATATAACTATACAAAACCACGCAGAGAGCTTCAGCAGGTATACAGCAGCCTTGATTTAGCGACTCCCATCATTCTACACACCATGTCACCAGACAAGAGTCTGTCTATTAGTACAGGCACTGTCTCGCAACACAACAGAGAAATAATTAGACTAACACTCTGAATAACGAAACACAGGTAAACAACTTCCCTCACCTAATTATCATGCTCTAATTTACAAGCTACTGAAGCATGTACACAGTAATCTTTTAATTTACTTTGAGGCAATATGCCCAAAGGAATCTGTCTTATCACTGCTTAATTACCCCTGTTTACACGTTAGCATTAATGATCTAATGTTCTAGCAACAACCATAATGAGAGCCTCATATCAAGAGGGAAATATCACTAGAAACAAATGCATCCCAGTTTTTCACCATTTGTCATTTTTAACTAAGGATAAGCGTTGTTGGAATCACTAAGTTGGATAATTGATCATTTCCCCAATGACTAATTCTCTATCAGTAAGGAGCTGTTTTACCACAACCTATCTGCTGAGAAGAATTGCTTTTGTCCAATTATTGTTTGTTTTCTGCCTTCAGATATCTCTCTCAGGATGTGTTTATCAACAAGTTTCCTACATCTGTAACTGCAATATCACTATATCATGTACTCCATAATGCATGTTTAGGCTAAGGTGATATATATATATATTTAGGCATCAAAGAAGTTACATACTTGGTCAGCTTTCTCTTCTTTAACCCATTTTTACTCCTGTTAAAAAAAAAAAAAAGAAAGATGTGTTTTTCATTCATTAAAATATTGCATAGTCTCTACTCAAAGTTAGCACTGATTTAAGAACGTATTGTTTTCTAGTCACCATCATACCCAGGATGAGATTGGTGACAGTATCTTGGACATTTTTAAATTGACACCCATGGGATGCATTTTACATTCTGCAGCTCTGAGAACAACCTGCCTGTGAAAGGAAAAACCTGTGCCCAGCACAAGCAATGGGGCCTTTACAAATCCTGACCCAACAGTGCCGTTGGCTTCAGGTGGGCTGGGGCTGAGTCCCCAGGGCCCGAGCCCGGCAGGGGGCTGTGCTGCTGCAAGGGATGGGATGGGGCACCACACTGTCCCCAGGGCTGCTCCGCTCCAGCTCTAGTGGGCTGGGAAACCAGGTGCCAACACTAGACAGCAACTGGGAATGAGAAGCATCTGTTGGATAAAAGGAGAAGACCACAATTTGAAAATTCAAGCAAGGGTGAAGAAAAAAAGAAAGGGCCTGAACACTATTTCTCACCCGTTTCATAACCTGCTTATGAAGATCAATGAAGACAGTGGCAAATACCCTACTGACTTCAGCAGGAGTCAAGCTTAAACCTTAGATAATTTTAATTGACTTTTAACAGCCAGAGATAATTATGCCAGTCATGCAACACACTGTCTTCACATGATTTATAAGTGATATAATTCACTAGTGGCAGTTGTGAGCGAGCTTATGAGCATGTTAAGCAGTACAACCCATTAAGATATGGACTTCAGAACTGGACTACGCTACCTACCACTATGTGTTTTTTTGGATCGGGAGTGTATTCATTTTGTTGCCGCCACGAAAAAGTTAGGCAATCAATCAAGTTAAATGCACAAAGTTGTCACCCTGGAATAATTTAGCTAGAGGTCTGAAAACACTCATCCTCTCTGTTAAACCAGCCACAGACTACACATAGATTCTTTCTTACTCAGAAAGGATTTTAGTAGTGTCATTTTTTTTCTTCCCAGGCATTCAACAATATCTGTTAATTCGTCACATTATAATGATGTTATTTTTAATTTCACTATATTAAAATGATTTCTAAATAACTTGGGTCACAGCTTCAATTAGTAAATTAAAGGTGAAGCTCTAATTTCAAAACAATGAAAATATACAGAAAGAAATATTTAAAAGTGGAATATTTTTACTTCTCTACCCTGATAAGTTTAGAAGTGAAATAATAATAAAAAAACTTCATTTCAAAATGAAGTTTTAAAAATTATTCAGTTTTTGGAGCAGCCACAACCTGTATAATTTTCCTATTTTGTCAAGGTACATTTCCATTTAGATATAGAGCTTTGCCTGCAGACCTAACAGCTATAGCAACGCCAGCTTTACACTAACGTGGAGCTTTACTTTCCAAATACGATAAACCTCTTTAGCCCACCATATTATCTATACAGATACTATCTGTATACTATATGTACATTCATGTGTACTGTACACATAGCCTAGTAGTATTTATTCTACAACTTCAAAGATTTTTTCCAATGAAAACTTAAAATTAATTTCTGTAAATTATTCAACACATTTCTGTCCCCTGTGATTGTGGTAAACCTTTTAATGTTGGGCACATTGGAGTTAATTTCAAAAGGAAAAAATATCTAAATGCTGTTTATGATGGGAATGCTTCTAAGAACGCTTCTCCAAGGAATACTTCAAGAGGCAATAAACCAAATGATTGACATCCATTTCTCAGCAACATTTTCTTGTGCTTTGATAGTCTCAAGAGGCCCTCGTTTCTTAGCATTGCAACTGTTTCCTGAATGCTCATAAATGTTTTAAACCAACTTGTGTGCAAAGCAAAGACATTTGAAATAATGGCTGGTTCTTCCATTTACCCTACAGATTAAAATACAAAGAGAGGGATAATCTCATTTCATTCAGCTCCCTTAAATTTGGTCTTCTAGACTAAACTAGGTAGCTTGACTGCAGAGGAAACCTCTGAAGAAGGACACAAGTCTGGAAAGGTGAGTTAATGCATCTCAATGCATATTAAACAAAAAAGGCAAAGGGACAAGAGAAGATTACAAGTCTTTTTGCAGCAGTGCCATTGGCAGTGGCCACCTTGGGCTTCTTGACCATTAAAGAGTTAATAGAGATCATCCTGACCTCCACAATAATAACCTGCTTGCCTGACCCTCAGCTCCAATCGTTGAGTTTTCGTCAGACAATTTACAAGTCAATAGAACATTAGACTTGGAGAGATGCAGAAGGCTTTTCAGCTCTGTGTGTGTGGGGAGAACATGCTTTTATTTTCATGGGAGAAGAAATGGACCTTTCTTCAGTTACATAAACCTGGTCGTTTCTGGGCCCACTGAAAATTTAGATGAGTTTTTCTACAGACCAATGTGACCCAAGGAAAACCAGTCTCAGAAATCCCTGTACTGAAGATGCTGACGACTGCCTGCCAGCGCTTTGGTGCCATATTTTAACACCAGGGAAAATGTTTAGTCAACGGTAAATATTAATTTTGGTACCATGTTTTGTAAATCACTTTACCTTGGACTCAAGACCATCAGTTTCTTTTATATAGATTAAGCATTTTTAGATCTTTGGATTTTTTTGTTATATGTATTGTAAAACCGTTCTGGTTCTAAATGGACCCTGTGACTTTGTTGGTTAGGTATTTTCAGAAAAAAACAGTTAGTTGTTTACTAAACCTTTTTACAGACTAAACTATTAAATATACACGCATACAAAGATGCGTACATGGTGACCCAATTTAACACCTTGGGACTGTGAGTACGTATCGACTCTCAGTGAACTGTTGTTTCCAAAAGCAAAACTTTTACTGATGTCAGGAAAGCATACCCACACTTTTGAAACCTAAGGGATTTGACACCACACACCAAACAGGTAGGGCACAATCAAGCAATTTTAGTAACAGAAAAGCAGCAGCAGCAGCAGGTGGCAATGCCAGACAACAAACAGATGAATAACTGGTATAGAAGAAGCCAGGACTTATAACAAAGTGGCAAAAATCGCAGAGAGTGCAATGAGATGAATATGATGACCACCATAAGATTAGCTTTTTAATATCAAACTGGTTTGGAGCATAAACAGACAAACTAGATGAAGCAGGGTAGCAAATACTTTGATACCCACATCCTCTCCAATCCATGTTCTAGTACAAGAAAATTATATCTTCAAAAGCTTTGACCCATTTAAAAACAAAGGTATCAGACATTTTTCATGTAATAGAAATTAACATTGTTTACACATTGCATATGGAAAAACAAGTAAATCACTTACCAAGGATTAATATAAAATGCCAAAAGATAATCAGTCCAAAGGCATGAGGGTAGCAGAGTTAGGAAAGCAAATACACTTCTACGCCTGTGAGCATTAATAAATAACATACATAAAGATGAAAAAGTGAGGAGAGTTAGTAAGACAAACAGAAATCAGGAGATCAGCAAATTCTATTATAAAACCAGCTAAACTTAAAAAGGCTTCCTCTTATTTACTTCATAAGATAATTATTAGCATCCATAGAATTTTCAGTCCTCAACCTGACACCCTATACAGGATTTTCAGCTATCCAACATAAATTTCCATATGATCAAAAGAAATGTGTTTTACGGTATTGATTCAGGCCTGTTATTCTAAATCAACGTTAATAAACTGGCAGATTTTCAGAGAGTAAAATCTGTTTGAAAATTTCAGCCACATTTATTGCCATTACGTAGGTGGTGCTAAGTCTTATTTCCTGATGTTTTGAAATATTTCAGGACAGATATCGCTGGGGGTTTTTAGCATGTACAACTACAATAATCTCAGACGTTTGCTCCTGCAAGTGATTTTGTGGCTATCAGAACATCTGTGTGACAGATAAATTTAGATCAAACCTGTATCTCTTAATACTCTATTGAGTCAGACATCTGAAAACTTCCACATAACGTTTTGTAGAGACCCATTCTTAAATGCTTTAAATTCTCTCCTAGGTTTTCAGAAAAACATTATTTTAAATTCTTCTAACTGTGGTTTCTATGAATAATTATTCACAGCAGGTTTCATTGTGACTAAAGGAAATTTCAGTACAAAATCATTATAAATTTCTGTATTTGCAGCCTGATTACCAGATTCTGTTATGCGTTAATTCAGGAAACCCACTCAGGCCTGTTCCACCTATTGGTGGACTCAGCTATGCGTACTTCTCAAATATGAAAACCCCATGAAACGTAAACAAAAATTGCCCCAGTAGGAGGGGTTTTTTGCCAAATACACCCTCAGCACTTTTTTTCCCCATCAGAAAATGTGCTGTCCTAAAAGCAATACCATCCTGCTGCAGCTGTTCTAAAGAGGAACCACAAAGTGAAATTTCATTTTTCAGTACTCTTGGCTCTTATGATACTGTGTTTTCCCTGATAAGCAAGTCATGTCAAATGTAATCATCTCTAATGTTAATTTTCCAACCAGTGGTGGAAAACTTCTTCCCATGCAGTGAAACTCCAAGTTATGCTTTAACGAGTTTTGCTGCTGAAGAGAAGACGGGCAGCGCAGTTTCTGCAGGGCACCGTCCCCAGGCATTGGTAGGGATTGTGTGGGTCAGCCAGAAGCGAGAGCTCTTTCTAGTTAATCATATGCCACAGTTGCTGCGGCATCAGGGCCTCAGGGCTTATCTGTTGTTGGAGTTTCTATGGGAGTGGACTGAAGATGCAATCTAGTTTTCCATAAGCAGATCACTGGTGCCACAGAGAGGTTTTCATTAGGCTTAGAAGAGAGAAGTGATGATGTGGCTGGAATACTCCTTTTTCCTTTGGAAAATTCCAAGTGAAGCTTTTACTTCCTCTTGCCTACAGAGGCAGAAGGAATTATTCAAGCCTGGGTTGTCCTTCATCATCAAATCATCATGAGGCATTTCCACAGGCTAACGTACTTACAGACCCTACCTATATCGTTCACAGATTAGGAAATCCAACATCTAAAACAATTGATTTCATTTAATGGACAAAAAATACGTAATTTCCCAGTAAATACAATATTGTTTTCCTGGAATTATATAGTCTTTCACCTACTGAACAATTTTATTTAATTAAGAGATGCAGAGAGTGCTCAAATCCTGAAAACTGCTGAGCCGAGCTTTCCTTTGGAATCAGTGGATATGCCCATAGCTCCCTTACTATATCCCTGGAATGACCCCAAGCAAAATGGGTTTCTTAATCCTTCTACCTGTCTTTAGGGCCAGGTTTTCCATTTGGCTGACTGGTTGGACAGTGAACCTGGTCTTGACATTAAACAGAGGCACACAAAACAAGATATCTTCACAAACTCTCAGAGAAGTCAGGAATGTAAGACATCGGCATACTGCCTTCAGTTACCAAAAATTTATGGAGATACTAAGCAGGAATATTTTCCCCAATTTATATTTTTATAACATAATTTATGTATGTATACATATATGCATATATACACACATACATACACATATACTAAATTAAGCAACAAGAATCTTCACTTTCACATCCAAACTTACTAATTAATTCTCCTTCCCATAAAAAAAGCCTTTTATGGTTTTAATAACATCTGTTGCTAGTTTAATCATTTGTTTCAAGCTTGGATATTTAATTAACGTGACTGTTTGATCTTCTGCCTTCTTTGCCATTAATATAGTCCAAGCAAGAGAAACTGAGAGATTAGTTTGTACTGCATACAGCTGGCTGCTATTAAAGCTAAACCAAGCAAGTGAAGCTTGTTTAATATCCAGTTAATTAGCAACGCAGTGAGGTATTGACAAGATCTGCTGGGCCTGTTAGTTCGGTTTGCACGCTTATTAGCAAAGGGCTTGTTGTGATGCAGTGTCAATCCATTTAATCCTGTCCTTGCTGGCAGTTCCCTGCGCACCGACTCCTCTTCCCAACTTCTTGGCTGACAACAAAGCTGACCACGGGTGTAAACCCAAGGTGTGTATTTGCTTCTTCCTACATACTGGAATGAATCTGACAGTATGCTTTTAAATATCTGTGTTCGGAATTGCCTTGAAAGATAGGACATTTTTGCAGACATTACTAGTAACAAAATGGTAAACCTTGGGTCGGTCATTAGTGCCTATTTGATTATTAAAATAGGAACGGAAATGACCACACTGGTGTCAGTCAGGTAGCTCTCAGAGCCCTTTTGCTTCTATAAAAGCTACAGATCTTTTTTGTTCAAATACTTCTCTTCAGCTGATGGTGTCAGTGATGGTCTGGAGTCCATAGTCAGTGCTTGCAACTCTTGTAGGTAGTTTTCTAGACTAGCAAGAATATGGGGGGTGTGGGGGTGTTGGGTGTTGAGTCTTTTCAACAGCACTGAACATCAAGTTATAGTAAATATTTGAGTTGTCTTGTCCTTGTCTTGCAACATAAGAAAAAATTAATTGATGGTACTGCGTGAAGACAGTTGCTAATTGGTCATCTATGGGCAAGCTTACTCCTCAATATAAATATATATCTATGGAAGTGCTAATGGATTTATAGATCAAGTTTCTACACTTATGTTATTTCAGGAAATATGTCTGCAAGAGAAAGGAAAAAAGCCCCATATCCTTCCAAAACATATCTAAGCAACTTAGTTGACATGTATATACATCACTCCCTACTAAAAATAGCAGGTGACAATACTTAGTCTTGAGTCAACATTAAAGAAATAAAATACTAAAATAACAGCTATAGTAGTTTTATCTTAAAAAGGGACAGGATGGCATAAAAAATAAGTACTTATGATTAAAGGTAGTATTTGCCAAAAAGCAGAGATGTGGAAAAACATAATTAAAAGGTTTGCTTCAAACACTTACCAATTGTAGGGAAGCTTTCCATCTCTCTCTAAAGATGCAAAATTGACAAAGGTTCCAGCCCCACACTCCCTGTTTCAGGAAGACCATTGGGTGCAAAGTTACCATTTTTGGATTCACAATGCTTGCAATTACATTGATTTAACGGAGAACTCAGAGTTGCGGGGAAGTGCTGAACACTCACATCTGTGATTAAGTCTGAGACAACCTATGTAACCTATGTAATCTCAGGTGTAACTGAAACCCTTTAACAGAGTTATCCAAACCCAATAAATGTTCAACACCATCTGAGATCAGGTTTCCTAATAATGCCTTAAAAGAGTGAAACAAAGGAGAAGTTGCTAATAAAGATCACAGATCTTCTGTCCAGATTTGGGCTTTCTGTAGTCTGGCACTAGCACTAGTTGCTGGCCTCTGTACACATGGTAAATGTTTACCTTCCTATACTAAATATTTACTGTCCCAGCTCTAAGGAGAAGATGTATAATTGTCTGCATTTGATAGGATCATGTTAATTTTGAGTTCACAAAATAATTGTGGAAAAAACCTGAATTTCCTGAATAACATTCTGGTGAGTTTATCACAGGTCCATTATTTTCAGCTAGAAATTATAAACTGACTTGACTATTTTTGATTCCTTGTTTTAAGTAAACGATTACTTGCAGCTTCTTACTGGATTTACTTTTTTAATTTCCTTCTGCAGTTTTTATCTTCTTTGGCTAGAGACAGTGACGAAGAGAAAAAGAAAAATATTTGTGCTGCCGACACAGTAATTAAATAGAAAAGGTAATTAATTTAGCTGGGATTTTCACAGAGCCAGTTACACGCAAAAGGAACAAACCACATGACGTTCACTGAAAGAGATAGCTGGCAAAATATGCATGATGCGGTCATCTCTTACATGGAATACATAGCCAAGATATGACACACAAAATGCAGTGTCCGCTAGGTGCAAGATTCTTCACATATGCTTTTTCACATGAAATCATTTCCTTTCTTGACACAAGACAGTAAATTAATATAAAATACATTACATAGATTATGAAAGGATGAAGACTCCAGGATACATCCAAAACCAGGAAACGAACCACACATCAAAGGTTTGGAGAAACTTTCACAGTTCACTCAGACCATAACACAACCTGCATTAAAGTGAACTGTTACAGGTAAGACCACCAGGAAAAGAAAACTGAATTTCAATATTCAGGTACAAATGATTGCTGCAGATAGCTGAAGGAACCCCAGGTTCTGTAAAAAAAAGGTTTACTCTTATAAGATAATTTTCCCCTTCATCTGTATGACATAACAAATTGGGATCATTAATGTTATAGGTGAACAGCAGGACCTGAGGTCACTTCTGGATTTGTGGGTCTCTGTATATTTGGCTGCATCCTGATTGCGCAAAAAGACAAGATCTAGGTGAGCCCGTACGCTCTTTCTTATGCTGCAGTTCCCACAGGAAGGATGCCCATGTGAGTGCAGAATGTGGACAACTGGAAGACCAGGATTTGAAGTCAGACTGGCAAATGCTCTAGCGAGACACTCCTGGGGCCCTGGCCACATCCTCCCTCATCCCAGGGATGCCAGGGCTCAGGCCTTACATGGCCTCTGAAATGCTGTATCCTGGACCTGATGAACAAACCATCTTATTTGTTGATATGGAAAATCTGTTCCAAACCATATGAAAGACTTTGCAAAGCATCTTGATGTCCTGTTCATGCCCAGTTGTCTTGGACTCTTATTATCTTTCAGGATCCTGACACAACCCTTTTGTAATAAGTGATTGCACTTCTTACAGACCTAACCTTGCAAAGTTCAAAACGAGACAAAGGTTGAGGCTTATTACTCAGGTCAAGAATGAAAGTAGATAGAGGGAGAAGACATGCTGCTCCTAAACAGCAGCAAGACAACTATTTTGAAGGTATCCTGCACACAAGCGTCCTTAGTTGCAACTATTGCCACGTTGTGTTTGTTGTTGTCTGATATTTTTTGAATTAGCGTAAATCCGGACTTACCTGGCCATCTGCAGATGTTTTCTCCTCAGTACAACAAGAGTCACGAGCAACAGTCCAATCAGAAGGATACTTAGGATGGCTAACACAGAGATTACCACGACGTTGGGATTCATCTCGGTGACTGCACATACAAACAATTATTCGGTTATTCAATTCCGAAGCACTAATGGTTTTGGATTTTTTTTTCTCCTGAATGTAGATGGTGTTATTTTGCTGAACTGATCTCATTCAGCCTGGTGTTACAAAGAGAAAAATCTACCCCTAGAAATAAAGGGAGGTTTTGACTAGTTGTTGCTCTTATAAAATTTCTGTGGGGAAATTACTTCACTCTGGCATTTTTGTTAAACTTTGGCATGTTCTGATTTTTTTTGCTTTTGACTGACATTGATAACACAAGAGAAAAGGGTGAAGTAAATAAAAAAATACAGATATTCAACATCTATCTCTCCAAAGCACATTTCAACTCTGAAGTTGTTCTTCAACAATAATCAATACCTTTTCTGATCCAAAAGCAAAATTACGAGCTGAGGGTCTGTAATATAGTGGATTGAAATCAATCAAATTACTTTGGAAAATAAATTTTAACAAAATATTCTGTTATAAATAAGAGCTGGAATCAACTGGAATAACAAAACCTTGATTTACTTTTGTTCCATGTTACACGCTTATCGACTGTACTAATATGAGACCAGATACCCTGTTCTGCTCATTATAAAAGAAACCCTCTTTATTTTACTTGCTCAGAATAATTTAACATCCACAGTTTCTAGAGAAGCATCTTTTTAGATTAAAATCCATGGATATTTTTAAGCTAAATATCAGACACTGAACTCCAGCACAGAGTTCACAACTCCCTAACTAAGCAGAGATTACACTGATCATTCTGAAGGGGAGATTTTAAAGAAAAGTCCAGTGCTCTGGGCAGTTCAACACCGATATTCTTTCTTCAGAGCCAGTATAGAGCCAAGCTTCATGGCACGCCCAGGGAGCCTCCACCAGGAGCTATCCCTTCGAGCTGTGACTGCTCCAGGTCCTGCAGTGGCCCTTCTCCTTCTCTCTCGCCCTATCTCCACTTCTTCACTGAAAGCAGAGAGCAGTGTTTTGCTTTAGCAACTTATAAATGGGAATTTCCTCTTGTTTGGACTTGACTGAGAAGACATTTTTCACCACAAATGTCATCAGGCAGTACCCTGATGCTCAGCCTTGACACCACAAACTAGGTCCCTGATTTCTAAAACCCAATAGAGAACTGAGCCTCTAGTTTGTATTTTTCCAAGTCAACCACCCAGCGGGGATTTTTCTAAGGGCTTTTTAAAGCTGCTTCCCCATCCCATTCACATCTGGCAACCCTTCCAACCCCTGGGGCCAGCATTACCAAGAGCAGCTTTAGAAAGCAAGGAGAAACAGATGTTGCAGCTGGAGGAGGAAGAAGAAAGCAGGGAAGCGCTGCTTACCCATGGTGGAAACCGCAATGAAAGTGGGGACGCTGGGGCTATCGTGGCTGAAGGTGGTCACGCTGCAGTTGTAGGAGGTGGCAGGGGTTAGGCTGGAAATGGTCACGACGTGTGAAGAGACAGTGACAGGTTCCTACAGATACAGGGAAAAACACACAGAAGTTTGTTGCTCTGGTAAATACAATTTTGACCATATACTTGACCAGGCAAAAGTCAGATCTGGTCAAAGAAACCAGCACTTCAAAACCCAGGGAAGGTAACCAGGGCCTGCCCTTGAAAACAGGCAGGTAGCCCAGTAGTCTGGCAGACGAGGGGAGAGGAACAGGGGTGAAAACAGCTGCAGGAACATCCCAGAGCACCCAAGGGCTCCTTGGGGAGGGCAGGAAGGTGCCTCACAGGGGGCTGGTCAGGCACACGCTGGGTGGGGGAAAGCGCTGTGACCTCTGTGCCATCCCCAGAGGTGGGCAGAGTTCATGAGCTCTGGTTACTAAGCCATACAGGCAGGAGGAAAACAAAATTATTTTTATGCAAAGCGCAGCCAAGGCAGTCGCAATCTCCACACCCTTGTATGAATATGTGTCACCTCTGCCTCTGAAGCAACTCCCCTGGATGTGAAGAGCTGTGAGCCTTTCGAGTGGCCAAGGTGAAAAATAAAGGTAGAGCAAAGCCTTTGGGCAATAACTACATTCAGATGTCCCACACTTCAGTTTTTCTAGCTAGTAGAAACTCTATACAGAACATATTTATACAATGTTTTAATTACTACGTCCCTGGTAAACACTTTTGTGTTTTTAAAATGCTGATATAACAAAAGACAACATATATAACATATGCACTGACTTAAAGATATAGTTCCTTAAGGTCATTAGAGGCTTTTCTGTGCTCTCCAGCAGAACCAAGGGTGGGTTGCACATGAGAAAATAGGGACATTGAGCCAGTGATTTAGAAAGGGAACAAGGAGAAGTTTTATGAATGAACTCACTCTGGATGGGGGGCATGAGATGCTGTAACAAGTCCCAAGCATTGGATTTTTGCAGTGACCTGTTGTCAGTCATGGGCCCCTTCCAGGCTAGCAAGGGTTCCTGTTGCAGTGCAATTCTGAGGTACATTACGCAGATGAAATCACATGTACATGAGTGTAAGGGAGGAGGCTTTTATTCCCTGAGATGAAAGGAGGGGCCACAGTTTGGCAGTTGGACTTGGTTGGATGTTTTCCATTTTTCCCTCTGGGAAATTTAAATTAGTCAACCAAAATCTAAGATGTTCAAACTTGGAAAGCTGTTGCTTTTCATTTTACTGATTAGAAATGCAGGAAAGGGACACAAATGTTCATGTAATTAGCATGGAAAATCACAAACAATTTTCACCAGTCTAATGAGAAAGGATCCCTTTTTGCAGTTGAAAAAGGAGCCTTTCCCATTTCTTTCAGAGAGGCAGAAAAGAGGGTGACAAACCTAATGAGAAGTGAGCTGGCAATCTCTGTGCATTTCCCACTGCCAGGTGTTCATGTCAACAAACAAGACACCCACTGAAGCTCCTGCCAAATGGAGCAGTCTTTTCCTGACATTCTTAAACCAGACCTGCTCTGCACTACAGCTGCAAATCCTGTGGTACTTTCTATACCTGACCATGTCATTATTTTGAATCTCTGTTAAGTGGATAAAGAATTCACAGTCTATTAATTGTGAAAAAGCAGGAATCTAGATGTGGAATCCAAACTACCCAAAACATTAAAGTGCATTTAAACTTTTTTTTCCCCCTTTAGTCAGTGCCTTTCTCAATTTAAAAAGAATATTAAATAATTCAGACTAGTCTTCCATAGGATTAAAGGATATGTATGTCTCTCTTGTCATAAACAGTGGACTGAGTGGGTTATTTTTGCCTTTTTTTCTGAATGATGCCCCATTATGTGCAAAAGTCCACAGGAAAAAATTATATTTCATGACATGTAATCGTAGTGATTCACTACACCATCAACTAAATCAAAAAGTAAGCCTCATATGTTGCAAAGCACTGAACATCAAGCAATTAAAACTACTACTGCTCAGTTCTTCACTGAACAATATTACCAACACTCCAATATCCAGGTGGCCTCTGAGAGCAGTACCTAATTGGACAGAGAGAAAAGGATGTTCATTTGCGAGGCTGAGAAGGTAGGTCTCGAAGGAAATACCCTAAGAGACAAAACACACGAGAAGCAGCCTTATTTGTAGCATAAAGGTACTCTGAATAGGAGTGGAGGTCCTACTGAACTTCAGGTAACAGTTCTCAAAGCCAGGAATAAAGCCAGTCAGAAATAATAAAATGCTGTATAAAAGATCTCATGGCATCTAAATATGTCTATTTTCCCCATTCCTTATCATCTGACCCTTTTTCCCTTCCTGCCCATTGACATTCCCTTAGTTTTGTGGCCTTCTAGGTATCCCACAGTATATCCGAGCCATTTTCATAAGTAGCCAAAGACTGACAGCCTGTTGGATGCACATAGCTTCTGTCCAAGTAGTCATAATCTAGTCAGTAAGAACAGAAGTCGATTTTAATATTGCAGAATAATGAAATAATTTAGCATTTGAAATGCTTTAGTAGTTTCGCTTTTAAAGATTTAATTCTGAACCATGTTACCACCTTTGGCTTAATGATCTAACCTGTGTACTGAGCACAAAATGCCACTGGGCTTTACACACAAATGCTAAGGAGCAGACACCAAACCAGAAAGATGCAAGGCCCGGTCTCATTTTCAGAGATGAAGAGCAGAAACCAAAGAAGAAACACATACCTGGACTTTTGTTTCCTGAACAGCTCCAGCCTGCTGGCAGTAGACTTCAAAGAAATCAGCTACTCCTTCTTCTACCCACAGCAGAGTCACAGAGGTCTGAGTCTTGTTGACAGCGAACAGTGATTTTGGAGGGGCTGGCTCTGATTAAGAGAAAAATCTCCTTTAATTAAGCTTATCTTTAAGTTTCCAGACAACTGAGAAAAGGAAGCCTCAAACAAAAATGAAAGCAATGCCTGATGCCCTTCTGTCTTTCATTTCCTTCAGATAAAGCCTGCCAGTGTAAAGCCCTGCCTCTCATGATGATAAACTACCACTGTAAAATGGGAAGATGATGAAGTGTCTTGGTTTTTCTTCTCCATTTAAACTGTTCTTTATTTGGGCAGTTGGATAATTACTTCCCTTTTCAGCAGAGCCCTTGTTTGAGGATGATCAGCATATTCTATTAATGGAATGATGTTAGCAGAAACTCTCTTGGGAGAAGAGGGCTGTCTACCTGTTAGTAACGCAATTGGCCTGAGAAAGATTTTCTTCACAAGGCCTGCCCAGGAGATCATAAAGAAGCAGCTTCCCACACGCAAAGGCTGTCTAGGTTCATTTAATTGTAGCAGAGAAAATACTTAGTCAATTAGCAGGTTTTTTTAAAAAAATATCTTGTAATTTTTTTTTTTTTTTTCTGGGCTAACATTTGAGGGCCATTAGATCTGTGCTCCTTTCAGTTAGCTACAGGAATTTTCTCTCCTCACTGAATACAGGGGTCCAGATCTCAGGGGTCTTCAATTTATTGCTTTGATTTTCATTGCTGTTGTGTCGGATGAACTGGCAGTGGGCAAACATACACAGGGGTCTGGTGAGGAGGAGACAACCCTGTGACAGGAGGGATATGGAGGGTCTCCTGGGAGTGGTGGCATCAGAGATTCTGTGGCACATGGATGGGGGTCTACACCCAGTGCCCCCAGCCCCGCAGAGGGTGGCCTTGGCTGCTGCCTCCAGTGCCACCTTCCTGCCCACTGACCCCTGTGGCTAGGCGGGCAGTAGCCCCTGGGAGGTCATGCTGACCTCAGTGGAGGCCACCCATCACTGCAACCCCACCTTTGTTTTTTGAACCAACTTGAACCAATGTGGAGTATGGAAAGCACGGGAGAACAGGAGGGGAAACCTTAAGGGAGAAGAAGCAAACAGCCTAGGCACGGTGTTAAAATGAGAGACACTTTTTTTCCCAGGATTATTTAAAGACCAAGGCTTGATCCCAATTTTCATCCTGATGATTTCACAGAACGGGTACTGGAACTTCTTAGCTTTCAATGCCTCTGACACCCTGGGCTCTTTGGTTTGCCTTCAGAGAGTGCAAAGTTTGGGTTGTACATTTCCGAGCTGTTCTCCAGAGTTTTCAGATTTCCTAATCTACAGATGTTTAATGAAAATTATCATCGTCAAACAATGACCTGATTCCAGGATCCTGACACACTACATACAGCGTGCTATGTACAACAACATTATTTTTCTTATTTTTCCCCTTCACAAATGATTTGTTATTCTCATTCTGTGAGATGCTGTCACAGGAGCCTGGATGTGATGTGTAAGATCTGCCACAAAAAACTTGGCACAAATGCCTTGCTCAAGTGGTTATAGACATTTTGGAGACGTATCTGATCCTCAGACAATAAGATCAGTGTTCTAGGGTTGGATGCTGCCAAGATTATATTGGCATAAAGGAGAGAGTTGGGTAGGGACTGAGGCATGTTCACGTGGCTGCTTCTGTGTCATGGGGATGGCAGTGTACATGTTGTCCCAGCGCCACATAGGAAAGCGTTCCTCTCACTTAATTACACCCATATATCAGCTCTTGGATTCAGAAACACATTCCATCCCTCACTCCAGGTAAAAAATTTCCTCAATTCAAATATGAGTTTTGCATTTGGGCATCACCCCAATCAAAACCTCCTTTTGCCTCCAGCAAATGGCTTGATTTTTCTGTAAGTGGAAAGTTGCCAGGATGAAGCAAACATCATGAAGGGAAGAACATTTGGCAGGAATGCTTAAGTGACTGCCAAGTGCTGAGTCGTCTATCACTTAAGAGTCAGTTCTCACTACTGCTAATTACAACTCCCATTGCTCCTTCAGAAACAGAGAGAAGGAAAACCTCTGGTAAAACATCTTTACCGTGGTCTATTCAAAGTGCAAACAGCATAAAGAAAAAACAAACCACTACAAAAAAACCGCACCCAAGAATCTAAAAGTGACCTATTAAAATGGAATTCATTCCACCTTCTCTTTGTTGTCAATGAAAGAGGAAGAGCAGAATACCTATGTCAGTTCAGTAAGAGTCTGCCTGTCCACAAGCAAAGAACAGGAAGGTACAATGAGTCTGTACAGTGTACAACCTGAATGGTATGTGGCACTTGTGGACCTGTCTGAAAGATAAAGCTACCTGATACTTTGAAATACCCCCCCAAAATATTTGGTTAATGGGAGTGAGGAGATACACTCGCACTCACACACCCACTCACTCAGTCCTGGGAACAGACTGTGCACAGGCACAAGGCGCGGGGAAAACAATGGACAGGACTTGCATAGGGAAGGGAATACCCATGGAACTTGTCTACATCTTTCAAATATTCCCTTTGGTAAAAAAACCTGGAAGAACTTCAGATTCTTATGGCTGTGCTGCTTGCCCCAGCACTGTTTAAAAGATGTAAGAGCTATTGAGAAAGACAAATAGACAGTGATTGCTTCAAGGCCTCTAATTCAATTAGAAATCATGGAATCCTTTAAATTCACTTCTTTCACTGTCATTCACAAAAGGTTTATTATGCGTGTAGAGAAGATAATCCAGTTTGAAATTACTAACTCTTCCATAGCCACCTTCAGAGCAGAGTTAATGTCTGCAAAAGCAGTAAGGCACACTTCAGAACTTCACAGCTTTAGGTACCTGTGGCTCCACAATACTATATGTGTGCAAAAGCAGAGTAAAATCTCTTCAGGTACAACGGTGTAGCGTCCAGTCTTTCTCACAGGTAAAGGAAGAAATCACACAGAAAGTTATATGTTATACCTTAAGGACTAGGTTCTCAAGTCTTCCTTTAAGTACATTACACACGTTTATTTCAGAATGATGCTGGGTTTCACAGCCATGAATCTGACTGTTTTCATAAAGAGCACTGTCATTGGTATGTATTTAAGGATACATTTTTGGTGTTGGAAGATTATAGAGATATCCAGGGAGAGAGGATGGACGACAGGAGACCAGACCAGGTGGCAGAGCGCAGACCCAGAAACAGGCTTGTCAGAAGCAAGGAAGGTTCTGCTTTGTACTGAAAAGTTCATCTGTGAAGCTTGAGTCTCTGTTCCCAAAACCCATCTGTGTTCAAGACCTTAGGGAAGTAACTATGGAAGCAGAGTTGTTCTCCCAGTGAGGCACTAAGCAATTTCCACTCTTCTGCTTCCACTGACAGTCAAATTCTGCCACTCTTGCTCTTCTTGAATAATACTATTCTAGGAGATCAGCTTCACATACAGGAATGAGACAATCTTCACAGCGAGGTGAGTTGAAAACTACAGCTTTGCAAAAGAAATGTGTTCACAGGTACATACCTCTGAAATAAGATGCTGAATCTGCTGAGAGAGTTACTCTTACAGTCAAATGAGAGAAGGAATGACTTTATAATTTACAAGCACTTCTTACCCAATTTCACAAGCTGAGGCAGGGAAGTATTGCTGCCTCTTTCAGTACAAGCAGTCACTGAAAGGTTGTAAATGTCCCCCGGAGGCAAGCTCAACACTGCAGTCATCACATTGCGTGTTACCTACAGTAATTAGACACCAACTGTTAAAAATATGATGCAAACCATACATCTTTCTTGTAAAATCAATCAGGTCACATAATATACTACAAAGAAAGTTTTGTGCATCACAGCAGATGTCTTCTGCATACTGTAGACTTGTTACATGAACCAGTTCCCACTGACACCAACTGCAGAAAGCCATAACACTCGGCAGAATATCACAATGTAAAAAGAAGACAGTCGTAGGCTGTATTTTCTATGCGAGCAGTGAAAATTTAAGGAGAAACTAAAATCTCCCTCACATGAATGAGAATACTCTTGCATCTAGATTTTTCAAGTTGTGCAAAATGCTAAACAAGCCATGGATTTGAGTCCATTGCAATTTTATAGGAATTTAAATCAGGTCAGATATCTCTAAGAAGAGTACACAAGACACATATAGGCAAGCCTTCACATGTCCTAAGAACCTGCATATTGAATCCAGCTGGGCAAATCTAACACCTACCTGGGTACCTGTCGACTTGACAATAGATCTCAGGGCCTGACTTCTGTCATCTGCGAGTTTGAAACCAGATATGATCCAAAACTGAGCTGAGCTTCAAATGACTGAATAAATTCTTCCTGTTATTTTGGAAGTAAGCTCCCCATTTCTCCAGGGTCATGGAGAAGGACGCAGAACTCAGCTACTGCAACAGACTGCTTTCAGAGCACTTGTAGACTATCTACAAAGGGCACATTCAGGAATCGCATGCTGGTTTTCATAGTCACTTAATTTTCAGGCTGAAGTTTTTGGTTCCAAGAGAAACAGACAGTTCTGAATAAAGGCTAACAGGACTATGCACGTTATTTTCATCGCTTCTCTACAAACTGACCAACTTCTACAGAGTCTTGGGAAGTACACACATAGCAGGAAGAAAAAGTCATCATTGCCTGATAGTGTTACCTATTTATTGTAATAATTGCTCAAGAAAAACAACCATAATAGCAATATTAATAAATCAGATAAAGACATTACAATATAGTAAGATTTTTAAAGGAAACAATTTCTGGAAGTGACTAACAGAGCTTAGAAGAACAGATATACCCTGATGCCTGCAAGTGTGTACCCATATTTACAAATGTGAGCAGGACCATAAAAGTTAGTCAGAAGTAGGTTGTTGCAGGAATTTCCTAAAGAATACTTTCTGGGTTCCCTTGTCCTGAAAATAATATAAAGACAAACATTTCTAAGAACATTCCTAAAGCTTTGAAGTTTTATTTGCTCTACTGTGAATACTCTCTATAATAATATAATATAGTAATATACTCTACTGTGAATAGTCTCTATTTTAATTTTTTGAGTAATCTAAAATTACATACGCAATATTCTTTTTAATTTAGTTTCCTATTCAATGTCTATTTTATATTTATTTAATTTGAGATTTTCACATTCAGTGAAGTTGAATGGCACACAAATCAGATTTTCCCTGGAAGAATAATAACCTTACACAGAACATGACTTTTGGAAGAAGGAGAGGAGAGGGATATCACAGCGCAATTTTTTAAGAATTCAATTGTTAGAATATTTTATTTGTAATAATTAAAAAATTAAAATGTGGAGTTTTCTTCCTCATTTGAAACAAAGATCCAAATATTGGAAGTTCCTGCTGTTCAGAAAGGTCATGTTTTTGAACAGTTTTACTAATCATGTAATTAGATTCATGCTGCCACAAGCTCCAGATGGGTGCACTCTTGCAGCCGCTAGGAATCCAATGAAAGCCAGGGTGCTCCATATAAATCCAAATGGAAACTGCTGAAGAATTTGTACTTACGCTGAAAAAACAATTCCCGCTCAGCACCTGCTGAGCCTTCAGTTGTAGAAGGGAAACCTTTCCCTTGAAAAAGATCAGACACTTTCTCCCTGGCAAGGATCGAAAGATCAGTAGTGGTGTAGAAGACAGTCACAGGCCACAAGTTGTATGAAGCTACACCGCTGGCCATATATGTTCCTGCCCTGCAGTGCTCCACTGCTAGTTCAACCACTATTCACTGGATGTCCAGGGGCTGCTCTTTTGCTTCAGATTAAACATGCATCTCAGTATCCTGCAGCAGCATGACTTTAATCCATAACTGGAAACCCCAGATTTCTTTTTCTAAGTGATTTTTAAATATGCTGGAAAAGTTCAAGAGAATGCATTCATCTTAACATCTGGCAAGTTTTCTAAGTGCACGCATTCTGGGTGAAGTACTCAACCCATCAGTTACAGTGGGACTTGTACTCTAACAGAAAATGAAAACAATGTAATTTGTAGGAAAGTCTGTTAGATAAAGTCAGGAAATAGAATGGTCTGAATGAACTAAAATAACGCAGCCAGTAGTCTCCCTATTAATAGATAGAAATTGAAAAGACCAATTGGAAATTGTTCACTAAAAAATACTCATGTTTTACTGTCTGCAGCTCAGAACTTTGTAAGCTACTTCTAACTTCTTACCTAAATTATCAACACTTGTGCTGGATCACCACAGAATCATTTTGTCCATGGGCTGTTTTGAGAGCCTGAGCATTAGAAATGCCTGCTAACACTGTGAAGCAACTTTACCTCATCAGGCTTCTGTCAGTCTTAATGAACTTGCTTAAACTTTGTAGTACAAATTTATCAACTCAGCAAAAAAATCCAACCTAACAGAGTAACACCGTCCTCACTCATACTTACACTCTTCTTAATTTTTTTCTTTCCTTCTGCAATGACCATCCAATGTAACATCCTGGAATGAGAAAGGTCAGTACCATCTCCTCCATAGGTCCAGGTGACATACAAAAGGTGGTTATAATATTCTACAGAGGTAATCTCGGGTGCCACTGGTGCTGAAGGAAGAAGGAAAGTGTATTACAGACTTGTCTAACACAGTCGATTACCAAATCCAGTAATACATGTCTTTCAAAGGATACTATTTGGAAGAAAGCATCACAAAGACAGCAGAAAAATACTAGTACAAGTGTCTGCACCTGAGTGCTAGCTGAAAGAAATGAAAACCAGCATTTAACCTGGGAGATACGCAGAAAAAAAATACATTTTTGTTTTCAATATTTTAGTTGTATGGGTTTCTTTTAAATTATCACAAAGCTACTGGCTGATACAAATAATTTTTGAGTCAACATTTACAAATGGAATTAACAAGTCAAGTTAAAAGCCTCAGATATTGCTTCACCGTGTTATAGCGCTGAAAAGAAATGACAATCAGTGAGAAATCAAGAATTTCCACACTGAAATATTTGGATGGCTTTTCCACAGGAAAAAAGTATCTTCCCTTCACTGAGCTTGCATCTTCCTAGGAGGAAAAGCCCCCAAGCCTGCAGTTTTCCAAAGAACATCTTTTTGCATGAAAAGTTACGGCCACCTTTGTTCCCAGGGTGAAAGTCCCACCCCCGCAGAAGGCAGCCATCAGCTGACTGCACCCTAAACACCAAATGTCTCATCTACAGGCATATGATAGCTACACTATTAGGTATTAGGTGAAGCAGCTGTTGTCCCTCCTCTTCCTCCACATACCCAGCTCCTGCCTAGCACTGTGCCCTGCGCTGCACAGCTCACTGTCCCACCGCAGCCCCATCAGCCTGTTTGACGGCTTGTCTCACGCTGGAGCTGCCAGCAAGTCCTTGGCTCTCTGTGCGGCCAAGAAGAAAGAGAGCAACCTCCAAAGCAACTCATCTCCTCCTAAAATAGAAATTTAAGGTGAGAATTACCTCTTGGAGGTGCCTCTCTGTTAACTGCAGAGGCAGCAGAGCTGCTCAGCTCACCTCGATTGCCTAACTCGGACGTGCAGGTCCCCCCTTAGGATCTAAGTTAAAACGGATGGAGACCCAAAAGTGAAAGTCAGTGATAGGCAGAGATCATAATCCCTTCAAACCGGTATCAGTGGGATAACCCGGATAAAACGGGGAAGTGTACAAATCTGCGTGCTTGGCAGATTCTTTAGGAGTACTGTAGGAAAAAAAAAATAACGTGGACTGACTGGTCTACCCTTGCACAAGCCCCGCTGGGTCCAGCGAGTCCGTGCAAATGCTGCCTGGCAGGAGGCCCCTCCCCAGCACAGCCCGGGCGCCCTGCGCACCCCGGGGCGCCAGCAGCCCCGACAAACGCAGGCGGGAGCAGGAGCTCGGGTCTGTTGGAAAGGGCCACAAGATGTCACTGCTGCTTTCACGAAAGATTCTAAGACACATTCTGGATTAAGGAAGAGATTTGCTGAAGCAATCACTGAGGAAGGCGGCGGATACAATGCACAGACAGTTTAGAGCCATCTAGAAAAGTTTAGTGCGACTATTCTCTCAAATTTATCTTGAAAATGTCCTTTTATGTTGTTGAGAGGAAGCAACCTTATTTAATATAAAATCTTTCAAATACTGCTTCTTTTAATTTCTATAGTTCCCAGTCCATCCCTGCACAAGGACTGTGTATTCCCTCCAATTTAATGTCACAACTGGCATGAATCTTATGCAATAATAATAATAATGTCCTCCTATACTTAATTATTGATGACATGCTTTTCCCTCTTAACATTCATACACCTGTTTGCTTTAGGTATCTGGCAATGAATGTCCAGTATGTGTGAAACAAGACTATGAGGCCAGGGCTTGTGTGACCCACTCCCCCAGCACCACATGTTCCACGGGGAACTGAGTGGCACAGAGAGACTGTAAGAAATGACATCCCGTTGCTGACCTGGCCCAAAGTAACAGCTGAAGGCATCCACGGGACCAACAGACAGATGTGGCAGTGCTCTCCAACACCAAGAGTCTGTCTTTCTTACTCTTTTTGCTTCTCCAAAGCTAAAAGAATCCTCATTGAAAAATAAAATGTTGGTGGTCTAAAGTGCCCTTGCTTATGATTGCTTTAAATCCAGCTGTTTACAGCAGATGGCATTAAAATCCCATTAGTCACCACAGCAACACTGGCAGGGCTACAATCTCTCTGCGTTATAACAACAGCATGCAACTGTTGATGCAAGAGTCTGAGAAAAGAAATGCTGTTTCTGATAAGTCTCTGGGATCTCCCAAATCTCCCCCACTCTCCTGGGAACATCCGACCAGCTGTTAAGGGAGAGAGCTGTACATCATCTGGTCTCTTGTAATACCTTTTTAATTCCAGGTACTGCAGGTCAGTAAAGCCCCAGCCTTGCTATAGACTCCCCATGAGCATGGAATCCTGCATTAGGGAAATGGCTTGTCTGCTCTGAGCTTTCTGCAAGGTGTGGTCCCGAACTCCCAGATGATCCTTCTGCTTTGTTTTTAAAAAATCGGGCTTATGTTCCAGGTGCAGAGGTTAGCTTTCCAGTTATACACAGAAGAGCTGACAGATGGTGCACTGTCAAGACTACAATACCTTCATTCTAGTACTTCAAAATTTAGGGCTTTTTGGTGTGGGTTTTTTTTTTGTTTGTTTGTTTTATTTCCTGGCATTGTTCAGAGTGATGCAAAATGGGACCAAGCGCTCCATAAAACCATCTGTTTCCTCTCTGGAAAGAAAGAGGCTGAGGGTGATAAAGAACTCTGCAGTCCCCTGGTAACTTGAAAGAGTGAAAAGGCATCATCTACTGGGGACAAACATTTCAAACTTGCAGACATGAAAAATTGGCATGCCACTTTCTAGCAAGTTAGCCCAAGAGCTGTCCCTGGACAGAGCTGAAGAGATTGCAACTAATAAGGCAATCAGAAGACCAGAGTGTATTTAATGCTCACATGCAGTGGTGACCATCTATTGATAAGTGCTTGTAATTCGATCAAATCAGATTTCTTTGTTAGGTCTCTTCCCTCAAAATGCTGTGATCTGGCTCACTGCTATTCAACATTTTCATCAATACTCTGGAAGTAAAAGCACTGCTGACAAACCATGCAAGTAACATGGCAAACGGCAGAGAGGTGGAAGATTTGGACAGGGTTGTGATTTGAATTATTGGTCCCTACGCTGGGCTTGCTCAAGCAAAATATATTTCAAAGTACCAGGTGCAAGCTGAGTCTTTAGGAAAAAAAAACGTAGACAACACTTCTCAAATGATAAATTATGTCTATTCCGTGGCTTCTAACACAAATGAACACAGATCTCCATTGTGATGCCATAGCAAATGCAATCATCTAGATGCACAAACAGAAGAGCACTGAATAGGGAGCTGATTTTGCCTCTGTAGGAGTATTCAGCAGGCTGGTATTACACTTTCAGTTTCCATGTACTTTGGTAAAGACAGTAAAAATAAGAGAGGCAGAGTTGGGGGAAAAAATAACATGAGAAAATGGCTTACAGTGAGAGCACCTGAAGCATTCAATGGAAGCAACTTATTAACAGAAAAGAGTGAAATTAAAAAAGCTTGGTGTCTCTTCAATCAATAGGAGAAAAGTGTAACAAGAATTACGGGCTGGATATTAAAACTAGAAAAATTCAGATCAAAAGCAAAAGATAAACCATTGACAATATGAGGAATGAGGAATTAAGCACTGATACAATTTTCCCATTGGATATTTTCTGGATATTTTCACCTAAGATCATTTTGAAGAGAGGTTTTTCCAGTCATAAATGGATGATGTTGTCTAAGGGATCCACCCATTTCTGATTTTGTTTGCATCTGCTAGTTAAGGAGTTGATCCACTTTTCATCTAATAGCAGTAACAGTTTTTACTTTCACCACACAGAGATCCAGACTTATCCCTATTACAGCTAATACTTTAGAACAGCCTTAATCTCCTGCATTTCTGCTGAAGGTTTCTGGAGAGACAATATTGAAGTGTGATGGTCCCACTGGAACATTCCACTCTAAAACGCTGAATCAGGTACCCAAATCAGCTGAAAAAGACATTTTTCCCCTGATATAGCAACCAACCAGCTGGAAAATTGCTTCCTTATAGTGCTACAGAAATGTTGATGCCAAAGGACAATGAATATCCCTGAAGACCCTTCATGGGACTCCGGTGGCTGCTATGGGTTTCTGATACACTACAGAAGCGCCAGGGTTTGTCAGCAGTTAAACTTGGTATCAGATATCTCAGGATAGGAGGGTTTCTGGAGACTTCAGTGGAGCTAGGACTTAACTGACTGATAACTACTCTGTTGTGGCCCTGTCAGGCACAGGCACTATTCGTCATCATTACAAATGGGTCTTATTCAGTTTCTTCCTCAGTTACATCCTCTTAGCCTCTCACCAAACAGAAAATCTGGAACTAAGCTAGTATCTCCTTTGGAGGGAGTGGCTGGGACCTTGTAGGCTGATTTTCCTCATAATTTGTTTTATACAGATGGAAAAGAAGAGCAAGTCATACTTTAATTCCTCTCATGGTGCATCTGAATTATTTATTATCACCTATACTGCAAGATGAACTAAACAGCGGTGAACAAAAGCAAAATGATGCAATAGGGAACTTTGACTCAACCATCCTGGATGCTAGGAAAACACGGCAAGGCCCTAACAGGACCTCTTATATGCTAATCCCTCTATGGCTGATCTGTTTGACATACTGAAGATTCAAAACCAAAGAATCTGACACGAGACAATGGAGTGTGTTAAATGCACGGCTCGTGCCAACTGCAAGAGGGCAATCCACATGGTTATATCAATTTGCTGCAGTTTTAGAATCCAGATTACAAATGACTTGCCAACGCCACCGTTTCCCAAGGCTAATTTAGCCAGCATGGGTGCAATGCCTTGATCACAGGAGCACCCTTCTCTCCTTGCAAGTGAAAAACACCCAGCAGAAAAAGCAAAGCTGGAGGGCAAGAATAACGTGCTCCCGAGCATAGTACCTGCCTCAGTCTGCCTAGCAGTGCATAACTCCCTGTTAAGGTGCCACACAAGCCATGCTCTGATCTGTGGATTACTGGGAGGGGGACGGAGGAGGAAAAAGCATTTGGAAATATTGCAAATATAAGGAAAAATGTTTCTTACTACTAGCAAACCTAAGAATTTAGATTTACTTAGCTACACATTCATTTCTCAGTGTGTAAATCGTACGGTGTTGTAGAAGATGAGCAGGATCACCGGCCCTCACTGGAGACATGCACTCAGCTGATGGAGGACTGGAACAAGGAAATCAAGAACTGTGCTTTGCATCGGAAAATTATATATATTTATTTAAAGCTGTCCTCAGAGCTTTCCTTAAAAAAAATAATTAAAAAATTAATCCCCCCACCCCCTCAGTTAGCCGTTACATATCCTAACTTGCAAGTATCTGCTGGTGAAACACAACACCCAAGTCAGACTTTCTCAGCGCGTCTGCTCCTGGGAGCATTTCCACAGTCTTTTCAGATGGCTGCTTACCTGTTATGAAGCTGATGGTGGAACTGTCACAGCAGCTCAGCTCTGGGTCCCCCCAAGTCACCATGGTGACCCGGAAATTGTAATACCAAGCAGGCAGCAGGTTAGCGACTCTCTGTAAAGCGACAAAAAACAAACAGCAGCTCAGGAGAAAATTCACCGTCCCAACAATATTTGCAAAATCTAGTGTCCACACTCACTGAGCTCCCATTCCTCACTCCAGTGGAAATCTCTGAAATTTGGTGTTTGAATTGATTCAAAACTCCGTGCCGCGGGAGCGAACACGGTTGTGATGGCTCTGCTGCTCACAGCCACATCTAGGTGGTCCCAGGTCTCACCCGCCACAAGAACCACCCAGTGACTTCCACAGCAGTGAGAACGATTCCCCCAGAGCAATCTTTCATCACAAAATTCTGATTTGATGAAGGCAGAATATTTAACTGGAAAATGTAGGCTTTCCTATCTCAATTAAACAGGGTTTGAGGATAAATTAGAAATGCTTTTGACTCAGATATTGTCACTTCAAAAGACTTATTTTTTTCCAATTTTCAAAGTGTATTTCATTTGCTATTATCATTTATTATAAATGAAATATGAATGAAACATAAATGACTTATGAGACATAAATTATATATATAAATAAAAATGAGATACAAATGAAGTATAAAATGCAATACATTTTATATTATAATATCATACGTAATACTTAAGTTAAAATCAAACTGCCAGCACCAAAAGCTTCAAATGTTTCATTTCATGATTAAATGAAAAGCTTCATGATATTTTTAAAATTCACAATAAAAACAAATTAGAAATAATGAAAATTTTCAACAAATTAGAAACTGCTGGGTTTATGTATTTCTGCTGTTTGCAGTGGCCTTTTTCCCCCACAGATACTTCAAGGCAATCCAAATACAGGGTTTGTGAACTATACTTTTTATGCTTTTTAGAAAAAATTGTATCCAATTAACACCAAAACCTTGAAGATGCTTGGGCTTCTTCTGACATGCACTTGGTATAACATTTAAAATACCAACATTGCTTTGACAATTTTAAAATAAGATGCAGAGCACAAAAAGCATGAAGTAACTAAACAGTGTTAAAGGGCAAATTCAGTGCCAAAGTTTCTTACCAAGTGATAACTCTTCAGGAAATAATTTTTTATCTAAGCTGTCAGATAGCTTGATTTTTTTTATTCCCTTGTGTTCTCACTGGGTTTGACACTGTTGCCCCAGAATACACCACTCACAGGTGTCAGTAGATCATAGGGAAATCTGTGGCACTCGGTGGGATTCTGGAGCACCGCTAGGGAACCCAAACAAAAGTCCACCCTTACCTACCTGTATGTTAAATGCTGTAACAGAAGAACAGGTAGAGACTCATTCTAATTCAGGCTTACTTTTTGAAATTATTCCTTAAGAAATGTCCATTTTAGCTGTGATATAGCAGTGTCACATTTCAGACTGAAATTCAGACACAGGAATTCCGACTTGGCTTCCTTGAGCAGGATTTGCAACCTTAAGGGACGATATCATCTCGTTTTCTACTGAACCACATTAACTCGGGTATTAATCTAATTGTGCTGAGTCATGATTACAAGTTATTAATTACTCATTTGCTAAGTTATTTTTTGGTTTTAATTTCCCTGGAGATTTATATGCTAGATTTACAGTCACGTACCCAATTACAGTTAAGCTGCTGTAGCCAAAATGACTCCACAAATGGTATTATGCAAATCAATTACGGTAAATCACTGTGGCTATCATAAGCAGCAAAAGTTATTGCTATCCTTTTTGCATACTCACAACTTTCTGAACAACTAATTTCCTTTAAAATTGCTTGCTGTCTTGCGCTACAGTGAAGCCTGAATAAAATCTGCTCACCTCCTCTAGGAACTAAGGGAAAAGAGGAGGAGAATTTCACTTTATTTCTGCAACATGCACGAGCATACACATGTAAGTGTGTTCTTCTAAAGATCAGTCTCCACCCCGTTGAAATCTTGGCATAAGTCACAAAAGCATCTCTGCAGCTAAGCCTTCCAGATGGCACACTGCAAGACTAGCCTGCAAGCCCCAAATGCATATTATCAATATTAATTATGTAGATAAGGCTTTAGACTACTCCCCCTGAAGAGATGATGGCATTTTTAAAGCCTTGACTGACAAACTGACCCACAAACTGAAGCTGCCTCTGGACTTGCTGAACATGCCCATTTGTCATCAAAAAAAGAGGCTCATCTCCTATCTCATTGCTCTGCTTAAAATTTAGCATGGTTCAGCTGGCATTCCCTTACTTTAGAACAGAAAATGCCTCTAGCATCCTGGCCATCTTCTCTACTTTGCCTGCAAAAATATGCCAGGCTTAAAGCCATATATACACATTCATGGGGGAAAAGCTGGGCAAAGAAATGTCACAAGGTGCCAGGGCCACACAGGCTTGGGAAAGCAATAGTCAGCAATGGTCACTTTACCACAGAGGCAGTTAAGGAGACAGTTGCTGCTATTTCATAGTAGGTTGTCCACTCGGAGGTCATCGTTGATGGGTTGAAGTAAAACATTTCTACAACGTATTTCCTGAACACCCCAAGGAAAGGTCTGTTCCAGCTCAAAACAACAGCAGTAGGTCCCAAAGGGTAAAGCGTCAGATCCTTTATTCCAGTGGGCACTATAAACCAGAAATTGTGGTTAGCAATGTGTGGGTTATCAGTTACACTTCATTTTAAAACACCACCTTTCCTGAAACAAGTTCTACCTGTTTCTGGTTTGTTCCCGACTTTAATTCCCAAGAGTTTTCTTGTCACAAGCAGTTGAATACCATTTTTTCACCATTTGTTCTCCAGTTTGTTAAGTCTACTTTTTCAGAAATGACTACAGGCTACTGGTGTTGGCTGCTTAGCTTGAGATAAAGTACAGGGCTTGCTTTTTCATAAATGGAGGGCTCCATTCTACTCTGAAAATCAGGATGTTTAGGAGTTATTTCAAGTTGCTCAAAAACAAAAGCATCAAAAGCCATAACACTTTGGAAGATGAAGACTATGAGAAAGAACAGTTCTTATGTCTAGCCCTCCTTCCCTGGGGAACCTAAAGGTGCTGTCGTGTATTGCTATTCTTGTCTCGCAGATGATGAAGTCGTCAAGTGATTTGAAAAATGTCACATAAGGGTCAACTTCTGCATCCCTTACTAGTCTGGAAAGCAATTATTCCTCATGACTTAACTAAGGCTACTTAAATAAGTACTTTGCTAACATTTGCAAGAGTTGCAGAGCCCCAGCTATTGCACACTGGGTCAGAGCCAAGACCGGCACCCAGATTACTTCAGCCCATGTTAGCACATGATTGTCTTTGCCTTCATAAATCATTTACCACATCTTTTCTTTGCTTTCTCTAAAGTGTTAATACCCAGTGAAAGTGAGGCTTAGGATAAATATGGGGAGAATTGAATACTTTTTAAAAGTATATTTTATCTTATTTCAGTTTCATTCATTAAGCACCACTGATAGTTCTACAGAACAGTTTGCTTTGCAGTTCTACTACTTTAATATCAAGTTCAGTATCTTGTTCTGAAATGAAAACTCATACAACTGTTGTTTTACTGCATAAAAACATCCTCTTTATAACAACAAACCTATGATATGTTTTGCTTAGAAACTGGTTGCCATTTTGGGTTTGGTAAAAAACTTTTATGGTTGTGAGGCCACACAAAGTGAGAAAAAGAAGGAACTTATTTGCTTTGGAAATACATGATTTTACTTTCTCAAGTGAAAACAGAATTTTGCAGATTTCTGAACTAACTACACAGAGAATGAAAATCAAAAGCATTTGTAAAAATTGTCCATTAGTAGAGTTTAATAAACTATATATATTTCTACTTACTACTTTTCCTTTACAAAACATACCATACTCTTTTATTCAGAACCGATTTATGAAAATCTATAAGGACATTGCCTAGAATGAAAAGGCTATCACCATATTCACTAGTCTACATATTCGCTTTCTTTTAAGGATTCAGCTCTTTACAGATTAACTTTGGGGTTCTCCTGTTTCACTTTTTTCCCTACATCAGAGAGGAAGCAGAATGAGAAATACTGAAGATCTCTAATTTTCAGCTACCTGCTTTCCCACAAGGCAGACTATTTGTCAAAAGGAGAAGCTGGGTGACTCACGTTAAATATTTCTCTGCAAATGTAACTCTACACACTGAATCTTCCTCTTTGCCCTTTCTCTTTTTAATACTTTTATTTTAAAGTGGTAACCTTAACAAAATAAATGATAGTGAAACTAAAAGATACCGAATTTTATCTTAAGTGACTATTTAGCTGCTTGGTGGAATCCTGAATTATGGTCATGGGGGCAGCAGCTCTGCCTTTTGGCCGTAAAACCACGTTCTTGAAAAGGTCACTCTCTGTCTCCGAGGGTTCTTCTTATCTTCAAATCTTAAAGCAGACAACTCCAGAAAGACAAGGCATAAACTGAAGCTGATGATGGTCATGTAGTACTACAGGAGATAAGCCAGCTCTTCTGACTCTCAGCACTGTGGCCCTTGGACTGTGCCACACTACATCCATCATAAAGCACATTTGCAACACATGTCCTAACAGCAGTTCCATGCACTTCATGAGCCAGTGGGAATGAATCACCTCTGGGAAATGCCCACACCTCTCCATGCACCACAGACCCCCTGCAGCTCAGGCTGGCTACACCTAAGTGAGGTGACTCCCACCCTAAATGACTATGAGCACTGCTAGAGATAAACATATACTCAGGTGTCCAGGACGGTTCCTTTCACAGGGCACTGTGTCTGAATCCTGGCCATAACTGCTCTCTATTTAGGTTTGGTAATAACTTAACATTTAAATGTGAAATATCTGTCTCCCACAGAAGGAGTATTTTCCCCACCTCAGTAATGGGCTAGACAATACAAGAAAAATATTCTCAATAAGTGTTCATTACATTATAGGCTTTAGGACTTAATAAATATACTAGATATATTTAAGAACAAAACAAACGCTTTTCAAACAGTAGATGCAGGGGTTACCAATGGAAAATGTAACAGGATCAGAAGGCGGTCCGACCAACGGTCCTTTCCGCAAGTAAACCACAACTTGGTACTGGGCACCAGGAACAAGATTTTCAATGAGGCTGCTGCTTGAATTCACCTAACAGGAGGAGAACACATTGGTTATGAAGTATTTACTTGGCTAATTAAAAGAATAATAAGGCTGTACTTGAACTACTCCAGTTATAGAAGGTATGATTCTGAACACACTGGCATCAGCAGCTAAAACTCCATTCATTAAGTCCAAAATGGCAAAACTGTGAAAGTGGTCGGGACTGACTTGACAAATGATCTGACTCACAGAATCACACTTGCCTTGCTGCATAAGGTCAGCTGTCACCCTGCAGACCCATTCCCTCCTACTGTCAAAGTTTATTGAAATAGTCAGGCTACATTATTCATATTCAGGTGATATTCAGGCTGGAATATTTAGACCGTGTGTTTTCAATAAAACCCTGAAGGCTTTTCATCGGCCATCTGATTCATCTGCAGCTATATGAGCTGAAGGCAGCGTTATGGGAAAGCTGTTTTGTGAATGCATTTGTTAAGTGACTTCATGGTGAAATCAGAGAGGAATTACTCTCTTTCACCTCCCCTGCACAGCACTACATAACCTGACTAAGGGACATTGTGATTTTTCTTTTCGGTTTGAAGCATCATCATTAAAGTTCCTGCTGTGCCACTCCAGCTTTCAGTCAGAGCCAGGGGCAAAATGCCTGACCAAGTGATTCCTGGTCTTATACATTATGAAATGTCTTATCTCCTGAAAAGCCAGCTAACAGCAAATGCACAGAGCAGCTTTGAGGAAAGGACTTTATGCACCTGTTCTAGAATTGCAGGCTGATGTTTCCTACTAATTTTTTTTGCAATGTTTCCAAAGTCTGTATCACAGCCACCTTTGCATTGGTGGTTTACTGCAATGCACATGAATATATCAGTGCCAGCATAGACTTAGGAGGAACAGAATTTCTCTTTAACAGATGCTTTGGAAAGATAAATCACTTTTAAATCATGCACAATGATAGAAATTGATAGAACGCTGCACTGAATTTTGCCCTTTTCAGCTCATCAAGGAGAATTCAAACCAACAGCCATTAATAATTCTAGGCATAAGAAGCTGATAACATTTGATGATTAGAGGTGGTATGAATATTTGT
The DNA here is from genome assembly GCF_017639655.2 of Falco naumanni. Classification (NCBI taxonomy): domain Eukaryota; kingdom Metazoa; phylum Chordata; class Aves; order Falconiformes; family Falconidae; genus Falco; species Falco naumanni. The sequence goes on from NC_054058.1 coordinate 22,079,018, forward strand.
AGTGACAGAAAGAAACAAATAACTATATTTAGACCTTTATACCTACTTGCAATAAACATGTTTTACAGATGTCTTGCTTATTCACGGATTAGCTTTAGGTACTTATTTTTGAGTTTGTAGATGAATTCTGTACTTTAATCACATCTGTATATACTTGTGATCTGTGGTTTATAACCACCTACTGTATTATTTTGCTCCCTGATTAAATGACTACACTTTTAATAAATGGAAAGAAAATAACTCAGTGAGATTACAAACTGATTCTGAAAAACATTTCTCAAACTGTCATGGAAAGACACTTTGAAGCGTTTAAGTTCATAGCCACTCTTGGAATAAAACTCAAAACATTTTGACAAAGATTCATTTTAAAATACATTTTTAAAGGATGTAGACTCCCTGTATTAATTAACTTGCAGGGCTAATCACAAAGCTGAAGGAGATGAAGATTTACTGGGACTGCTGGAGGTCTCCTTCCATTCCCATGGGCAAGGTGAGCGTGCAGCAGGGCAGAGCTGCAGACCTTTGCAGGCTCCTCCATCACACACATTTAGAGGGTCAGACAGAAGCTGTAGCACTGCTCAGAAAACGGCCTTATCAGCATCTTGGTAACTGAGGTGTGGGCTAAACCCTCTGAATGAAGCCACATGCCGCTGATCCATTATAGCACAGAATGTGATGTGGGATCACACTCAATAAGGGTTTCAAGTAACAGAAAACTGCCATATTTTGGGGTTCAGGATTCTTGATCATTATAAACATGTCCCATGCAGCAGCACTAAAGAACTGTTGTCCATCCAAATCACAGATGGTCTAAATTACTGTTTACTCCCCGTGTTATCTTTTTTTATGGATGAAAAGCTAACTTCTGATTGTCTCTAAGCTTCCAGAAAGTTTAGAGTCAGTTTCTGCATTCATATGCAGGAATCTAAGGAAGAATTTATGCTAGTTTGATGATAATCATGTGTGTGAGCACTTTGCTTAACACAAATGGATTACAGCATGTGCCTAAATGTTATCGTGATATGGCACCATTTTGCCTCCTGGCACAAAAAAGGTCTCAAAAGGGTACAGCATAACTTAGAAGCTGGAACAAAGAATGGGACAGTCAGTCCAAGAAAAATACAATTTCAACACTATTGTGGTTTACTGCATACTTTCATTCCTGAACTCTGTGCTGTCACCCCACTCTGCATCAGCCACGTCCCTTTAGATTGCAGAAGGGCGCACCTACCGCTGTGCCCTGCAGCCCTGACCTGGCAGGGCCCTCGGGCACGGCGACCCCAAACAGCAGGATGATCAGCATTTTTGCCCTGGATTTGAAAAACTCCTGCTTCTGCCCCTCACCTCAGTGCAGTAGTGTTTTTCAAGCCTTTGACTTTCCTTTTGCTTCTGACAGGTCAGGGAGACCACAGACACGATGGTGCTGTTGCTGCCGCTCTCTTGTGATGCTGTCCAGGATGTCAGGGCAGTAGTGGAGCTTAACACCGTCACGGTCACATGCTGGGGCTTTTCAGTGAGCTCTTCTATCCATTCACCTGTGGGGCCTGGGACAAGCCCCAGAAGCACATGTAAACAAACCACTGCATTTGAGGGACATATGTCAAATCGTCCTTCTTTTACTGGACTATTTACTACGACAAGTGAAAGAGGCTGGACTGACAGTGTCCATCTCCGCAGCCCTGGGGCTGTGAAGATGGCAGCCCCTGGGAAACCGACTGTGGCTGGTGCTGTTTCACCTGTAGCAGAGCAGATGATGAGAGGAACATCACTGTTCGGCAATCCAGATGGCAGTATTCTCTGTGGCTTACCAGAAATCACCCAGCAGTATCTGCTTTGCTCCAAGGCAATGTTTAGAAGAAGTGACATCCAATAAAGCACAGATCATGCACAAATATTAAAGGATAAACACCCAATTTTTTTCACCTTTTCACAAACTAACATACCCTCGAAGTATACTACAGCCTTGAAGCGTGAAAACAAGTTCACAGAGGGTACCACAGTGAAGAATCTCATTCTCCATCAGACATTTTGAAGCAATTGGTAGAGAATACAGGTTTAAGTGTAGATAAAATAACAATTTTGAAAATAACTTCAGTTAGACTTGGTCAAAATTTCAGATTTCATGAAAAACATCAGCTTTTCTTGTCACTTTTAAGTGACGTTTGTGACAGCTCTTTCCTTCCTCCATGCAATTCTAATGGTACTTTATGTTTATTGAAAAAATAAAAAAAATGCCAGAGCAAGAATTTGGTGTAAGATGAGCCTGTAAGATTTGACAATCCATACTTCTATCTAGGCGCAAGAAAAATGTTGTCTAATACAAAGTGAATTTGACAGGATGAATCACTGACTGAGTGCTACAAGGATAAGATAAGGCTGAAGCTATGAGCAAAATTTATTCACACCAGCAGACCCACACCTACTTGGGTAAAAAGAGGAAGTCAATCATTACATTAATGTCTGGAGCCAGTGGATGTCTGCGTAGCTCTCACTATTCAGAAATCATTTCAGCATCAGCGTTAAGGGAACTGAGCTACCTCATGTCACAGTCCAAAGTTGTAGTCCCCACACAAAAAGCCTACTTGATGAGACTCATAAAGAGAAATGGAAAAGCAATTTCACCTTAATATTACTTGTGCACATCTCAGATTTGGCATACATATACATATAAAATCTATGTAAAATACTAAGGATCTGCGTTTGACAGAATAAATAAAGAGAACTGCCAAGAATCCTCATCTCGTTCTAAATGCCGGCAAAACTAACAGACAAAACCCCAAACCCCAAATAATTTCATGTATTAAATGAAAAATGAAAATATTTGTTACATTCCTGCAACACTTTAATACTTTATACCCAATGAGATTCAAGTTCATCATTAATCTAGCAATCCATACACCTATACTTGGGATTAACATTTTCTCTTTTCTCTCAGGTCTCTGTCTCCAGGTAGCAGACTTCATGGAGGACACTGTATTGCATATTTTTTAATGGCAATAAGTCGTATCTTGTAAACAGAATAAAATTTGGTACTAATAGCAACGCTACATAGTTTATTTAATATACTTGTATATTTGTATATACTCTAATGCTTTCCATATAACGAAGCCTCCTAATAACTATTCCTAAAGAAAACCAGAAGACAGTGAAAGTACAACAGCAAAGACCCTTTCTCACATGTGCTCTTTCCTCTTTTCTCTTTGTTTTCCGAGTATTGTTTCTTTCAACTCCAAAGTTTTCAAAAACACAGGAGGATAGTGGAATTCAGTTACATGCAGTCAAGTATTATGATGAATTTAAGCCTAAGTAGTTAGTATTTGTAAGTATTATGAGCTACTAAAGACACAATTTTTATTAAGAATTTACTTAAGTACTTGACTACATTTCCTTTTAATAGGAATCTTTCTACCAGCCTTAGCTACCCTGTCTTGTGGCGGCATTCACTATCCTCCCACATGTAGAATTGTGTACTGCTGCATGTATTCGCCTGTTCTCATTGTATGGGCATCTTGTAGGCTATACCTATTTCCTTTTGTAGAAAAAGGTACAAAAGTGACCATAGCCATCAGAGGGATAGTAATCTGAATTCACCAACACGTCTCACTTGCTAATCTAATCATGAGTTGTGATGTTATTTTACACAATAGTTATTACTTTTTTTACTAAATCTTCAGTTAAGAAACCCTTGGGTTCTACAGGGAAATAATAAATTACTTTTTCCCCTCTGAATTTAGCAGGCTGAACTATTTCATCTACTGTAATTTGCCCCGTGTACTCTCAGAGACCATGTAATTTCAGAGTTCAGTGTTTAATTGTGCAATTCCCACACTCTCAGCCTGAGATGCCCTTCATCCCTAACGTGGTACATACAGCCTCCAGGAGTAAGGAAGTTCAGGAATCTCTATAATCACCAATTCAATTCTCCGAATGAAATCCTCTCTTTGAATGATGCAAGAGGGGAACCTGTTCCAGTGAGACACTCCTGAACACTGAGCGACAACTCTATCAGTCACCTGCTTTCGGTTCTTAGCTCTGCCAAAATGGCAGGATGAAGGTTCATCCAGGCAGGATATAATATGTAACATATTTGCGCTACATTTCCTTCTCTAGCACACGGAATTCCGGAAGACAACACTCTTCTGATCCTGCAGCAGATGTCACAGCTGCCACAGTGGTCAAACTCTGCAGCACATTAGAGTTATATCAGTTTGGGAGAAAAAGGCAGATTTGTTGAGATACTTACTGATGTAAAAGCTAAGTGTTTTTGCTGATTGACTTCCCCGAACTTCACAAGAGCCAGAGGAGCTAAATGTCGTTACAGACAACTTATATTTTCCTGGTTCTTTCAGTTCAGCAACAAATTTGTGAGTGTCCTCACTTACTGTCAAAAATTCCGTAGAGTTCTCTAAATCGGGGGAAGAAAAAGTATGGATTAATTGAAATTTGCAAGGCTCCAGACACGGAGAAAATGATTTATACCAGAAATGCTAATACTGTTTCTGCTGTTGGATTAAAAGGTATCCAAAAGGATTGGATTTATGTGGGTAGTTTTATTTCTTGCCATCAGCACAAGAATAATTAATGACCAAGGCTGCAGTATAGGTGTAGAGGAACAATAAACCCAGGACAAATTTTCATTCTGTAGAAGGGATGATAAAATAGGGTTGCCATGAATGTGCAAGTGAAAAACAGCATGGTGTGGAAGAAACAGAGCTTCCAATTTTCTATCTGTTGCATTCTTATTCTGAAAGAAAAAGGAAAAAAAATAGTATTTGCTCTCAGTGTGAGAAGGCTTATAAAAACTGCCTGTCAGGAACTAAAATTCATTTGGACAAAACAGATTTTAAAACAGAGAATCTTTAAGCAACATGGCAACTTTCTTGTAGCTCCATCACTTGAGAAGTGTCCTCATTCTCCACCACAGCTTCCTTGTGGCTTAAAGAATATGTTTGGTAGTTGTCCTCCAAGACAACTGTCAGTCTGAATCTAGACTATGCTTTTTGTATGCCCCTTCCAGTCGAGGTGCCCCTGAAAACCTTTCTCAGTGGCAGGCAAAATTACATGGCATAACGTACCTTCTTTGTCTCAAATTTCTATCAGCTTATTTCTCCTTTCTCCAATACCAGAATGGATTTACGATAACTGCAGCATAAAGAGTGTGGCAATAGGTACAACAGTATAAATCTTGTTTAACAAAAGAGAATTGCAAACTGTGACTTACCCCTCCTCCCCTAATTTTATGACACCCAGCCAGAATTAGATACTGTTCAATGCAAGAAACTTCTCAAGAAGTACAGCAGAACTAACAACGCCCTCTGAAGCACAGTTCTAGGTTATTAATAATTTGTAGAGGAGGCGACCCATCAATGTAATTACAGAAAAGAGATATGAAAAGGGTATAAGGCTCTGTTTTACCTTCCCTTTCAATATTGATATGGAAACCATCAAATGCAGTAGGTGGCTTTGGTGGTAACCAGGTCAGCACCATTTGTACAGGAAGGAAGGAAGGGGGCTCAGGCATGAGTTTTCCCGACGTGTTGAGCTCATTGGCTTCGTAATCACTGGAAACTGCATTGACAAACTCCTCTTCACCCTCTGATGACTCAGCTTCATTAGACCACCAGTATGGCTGTGATGTGGTTTCATACTCAGTGCTGTTATAGCGGTAGTCTGGCCAGGCTGTAGATGTGTTCGCTGCTGGAATTTCAGCTGGGTTGTCAGAAAAATGACTAAGTTTTTCTTTCCTTATGATTTCTTGTGGTCCCATGAATGATTCTTCTGCAAAATTCCCACTGTGCTCTTCCCAGTTGTTTCTGTTGATGGGTACAATCTGAACAGAAATGTTTCGAGGTGGGTAAGGAACTAAAAGAGAAGCAAGCATTAGTCTTTTAATAGGTATGTTCTGTGCGCCTTTATGATGTGTTAATTCCTCAGAGAAATATTGTTCGTAGAAAAAAATGCATATAGGGACATTTTGAACTAACTTGTTAAGATTCTCCCATCCCTTATGTATACTTATAGGAGAAGTGAGTCTAGTGGGATTAAGGTGAGTGTAAATTCAGAGAAGAATCATGATTCAGGAACACCAGGAAGAAAAGCAGATGTGAAGTCACAGTAAATCAGACTTCAGTGCTATTACAGCAGCAAGGCAATGTGAGTGTAAATTTGTAACAGAGTATCTTCATTTATTTTATTGTGTCTTCCAGAAAGTACTTCTGTAGAAATGAATTGAAAAATATATGCAAAACTAATATATGGCATAGCTCATATTTAAGAAGTATGACCTTCACGTTGCTGTAGGGGTTTTCATATGCTTTCAGCAGTCAACTTTTCACAAGCATCAAACAACAGTTTAGATTTTAATATTTGTGAAAGCCTGATCTTAAAATCTGGGTCTCCAGAAGACAAGCTTCTGGCATGCAAAGAAGTTACTTCAACTTATGCCAGGAGGTGAACACACAGCATTTTGTCAGTCTCACTGTAACTGTCTGTCTGCCCTTACACACAGTAAGTGCAAACACTTTTGACTGGCACATTCCAACACACTGGTTTGTTCACCTCCCCTGTCCAAGCCATGGCCACTGATACAAAACCAGACACTACAGTCTCATTGAAGTTTGTGTGAAGAACGAGGCATGGGAGTGCAGCAGGAAAGAAAAATGCAATCTTGTTAGTTGCTTTCTTATGGGTCAGATCCCCAATAACTGTATTTAGGATCATACAGAACTCAGCTGGCATCAGTTGGCTTGGCTCTGTCCAAGGCAATGGGCCAACACCAGTGTATTCATCTGAAGATTTGGCCTTTTGATTTTACCACTGGCTCATTTCACTTCGGACCCCAGAAAATGTCTGTGGTCCAACAGATTAACAGAAAAGTTTTGGGCACCATCCCAGGACCAAATTAAATTAGTTCTGGATCCTGAATAAATGCAATTTTCAGTCTTTGCAACATTTCTCTCTTGGAAATTAACAGTTCATGCTTCAGGGCATAAACTGGCTGTCAAGTGGGGTAGCTATGACATTCTTCTCTGTGATAGAAAACTGCACAAGACGAAGGCCTTCTCCAACAGTTCAGCTATGATTCACTGGGCAAGGAGACAAACCAATATAGATAGATCAATAGTATGCTCAGTGCAGCTATTCCTGTGGCTTAAAAATTAACTCCTAGCACAAGGCCCAGGATATCTCATGTGAAGCAGAATTTATTTACTAAGAAGCAAGCTTTGTAACAGAAACTCTCATACAAATTTCCCTTCACACTCTGTTGTACACATATCCCTATGCACTAGCCACAGCATCCTGCTCCCATTCTCCTGGCCAGGAGCAGCTGCCAGGAGTGCTTCCACACAGACCCTCCGCTCTGTGGGATCAATCCCCTCCCCGCAGCAGAAAGCAAGGGACCCATACAGACTTGGAGCAAATGGTACTTAACGGTTTTCTTCACCTGTTCTGTGCTGTTTGGGCTCATGTTGGACCCCGCTGTATTCCACTAGCGTGCTTTTGTTGAAGGTTGCTTCCGATACCAACTGAAATGTGATGTTACTGTAGCATATACCTGGTAGCCAGTGATTGAAAACTGTTTTCCCTTTAAAGAAATCTGAAGAAGGTTTAAAAAGAAAAGAAGAAAGAAAAAAAAAAAAAAAAAAAGAGAAAAATCCATCAAATCTTCACTTCCTGATAATAAAACTGCAAATGCTGAACTGGCAGTATTTCAGATGTTTAAACATTGCTCAGCCTGGTCTGAGACACAACATTCTAATAATTCAGTTTGCCAACATCTCTCCTGGCTGTCAAAGCCACTTTGCTAAAAAAAAAAAAAAAAAAAAAAAAAAGAACAAAAAAAAAAAGCAAAAAAAAGCGCCCACTACAAGAAACATGAACTACTTTTCACAGGAAAGGGAACTGAATCTGGCAACCTGTTCGGTGTGACACACAGTATCTCAAAGAGCATCTGACAGTTTCTGCAGACTTTCAACTGCTGCACGAAGCCTCCTTGGTCTTCTGCTGACTGAGGCATAATGTTTGGGGTAGATGCTCAAAGGGCCATCCACCACACAAATGAGCACAAGCTGCAGTACTGAGACTGAGCTCACATCCACCATAAGTACACGTGTGGGCAGCAAGAAGTTGCTTAGGGCATTTTGGCTACAGGAAGGAGTGTGCAAGAGTATTAGTGAATCTCTTAATTCAGGATGACTTCTTTATTTATTAGCAGTTGCAACATTACAGGCCCTGGAACCATGCATTAGCTGTAGAAGACAAAAATCGCTGCTGGTATCCCTTTTGTTCTCTGGAAGGAGGTGACCTATATTTTGTGCTATGATCCGGAATCACCCCTCCTAACTTCTGGCATTTCACAGCATCGCAAATGTGATACCTAGCCCCACTCTGTACTGAAGCAGAGAGACTCCAAAATTTCCTCACCTCCTACTGGAGGTGCGTATGTCCCTTTGTTGCCTTTAGAGAGCTTACAGCAACCAAACTTCTACTTCAGGAGCCTTAATCCAGTGCCTAAAATTCATTCCAGCACCTACTGGACTGCTCAAAGGCATTTTCCTACCACTTTGCAATGTTAAACCATTGGGGTTTCAGGGCTCGGAGAGTATGCAGGTGCCTTTCTCACCTCTTAGGATGCTTTCCATAGGACAGTCCCATTCAAATCTCTGAGACAGATGCTATGCTTAAGCTATACTGCAGGGCAAAAGGGAGTTCAGTTATAAAGTAAATAAAAAAGAAAACGGAATTTGCCCGTTAAATTATTTAGATGGGTAGATTGGTTTTTTAAATTGTTTAGACTGTCTAGATTGTTAAATTGATTGCCCTTGATTAGATTATTCTAAGAAAATAGAAATTTATAATATGCAGCAGGGTTTATTAGCTCAGGGACAATACTGAATGCTACAGTAATGCACATAAAGTACTATACGGCACAGTACTATTAGTATTGTGTCACTGTATGGTGATACAGAAGTACCAGGTTAAAACCCTGCACCAGGAATCAAGCGCACTGAATGGCTTTCCCAGCTCTGGGGCACCCCAGAGCTCTCCTATCAGCTATTCACCAAAGGGGAAAACCTTGGCTAGAGGGTAGAGACTGGAAACTTTTTAATGTTTTTAACTGACACAGACTGTCATCCAGGGATTTCAGCAAGCATCTAAAAAGCAAAAACATATCTCCATCCTTCCCACTGAGTTCTGGGTCTCTTTCTTTCTTCCTTTGTTTTGGATTGTTTAGCAGCAGGGAAGATGAAAAAATGGTGGCAAGTCTTTTGGATTTTAGTATACATGCTTATTTGGAATCACCAGAAATTGGGGATCCCTTCCCAGGTTGATTTCAGAACTGATTAAAAAAATCCAGACCACCTAGTCTTTCTCTAAAATCCAAAAGAAAGGAGGCATCACTAGAACTAGGATGGGAAGCAGGTTTAAATCCAAAGTGAACCAACAGCTCAATTTGAAGACCCACCTCTTACTTCACGATATAAAAGTCATTATATAAAGAGACACATTACCAGAAATATAAATCATGATAACGAATGCATGTCAAACCCACACCTAAGAACACTGTTTAAAATGTTTCCAGCAGAGTTAACAATAAGTTTTAGCAGAAGAGTTTCCTCCTACCTTTGTACAGCATTGTTCGGTAGTCTTTTCCTTCCCAATAGCTTATATTTACCCTGGTAAAAACATTGTACTTCTCTGGGTACTGAATTTCAAACAACACTCCTGTTTCTGGAGATGGTTTGTAATCATAGATAGAAACACTGCTCACAGGAAGGGGTTCTAAAGGATATACAAATAAAAGGAAAAAGGAAAGGAAGGAGCAGATTAATAGGCAAACTGAGTTCTTCACACATATACACCACCAATGAAACGAACTGTTTTGCTAGGTATAGCACAGGCACTCTCAAATCTACCAGATGATATTTGGGGCTTCACAGAGATCTGGGGAAAAGACACCTGAGATATTGTCAAAGCCAGGATTCCTGTGTTTCCCCCCAGAGTAATTTATGTTCTTGACACTTAAACTTTAAAAGAAAAAATTCCTTACTTGCCATAAAAATTAAGGTTGATATAGCAGTTATTAATTAAGCATTCACAGTCATCACCCCAGAAAGATTTTCATTTTTAATACTTGCGAATCATGTAGAAGTGCCCCAACAAAACCAACAACACACTTGAAATTGCTCATAACCTTGGCATAAACGTGAACTTTTAAGATTAGCTGAGAAGCTTATCCATGTAACGGCCAAAGAAAGTTACCCGAATGAAGATTTTCTATTTTGATATGCATTCATTTCTTTATTTCATGGGTAATTACACACTCCCCATTCCTACATCTGAGGGCCACCCTCTTCAACATATTTATTTACATCAAACTTCTACAAAATACAGCAGTACCATTACCCTTATTTTACAGATGTGGAACTGAGGTACAGAGAAGTAAAGCGGTTTACTGGAGAGCACAGGGGAAGCATGTACACAGAAAGGAGTTAAGTGAGGCACTGCCAATCTAGTGCTCTGAACTCTGAGCTGAGTGGGCTACAAAAATTAAGAAAAATACACTGTGTCCTGTGATGTGGCATCTAGATCAGTGCAGCTCCATCAGCTAAGGAAAGCTGTGTTAATTCACTGCAGCCAGGAGTCTAGATAGTTGCTAACAATATGAGAGTCAGTTTTATTCAGCCTCCTTTATCCTCACACGCACAAAGAAAAATTTAAAAAATTGTCTTTTGCTTGATGCTCTCCTGAGCAAGAAAAAAATTATAGCAACCCAAATATACATCGGGGTTAAGAGGGCCAAGCAGATACTGAAAGCAAGGTTATAGCGTTAGATGAAATTTGTTATACTAAACATATTTTAATAGCTATAGTTAAGTCTACATCCTTATAAGTATTATCATGTTGATTTAGTTCTGCACACTGTAGGGAACAGATTGAAAAATTCAGGCTGTTGATTAGCACGGCTTTAGAGGACACATTTGAGTTCAAAGTTCTGCTGCAGTAGGCCCTGGAGAAAAACTAATAAAGTATTTTTCCCCAAAGAGCATATAATCACAATGGGCAAGAGAAATTGTAGATGAAAGGGAAGAGCAGTATCAGTTTCAAAAGTGGAATTATCCCACAGAACGTGGAATAAGTTATTCAAAGATAGAAAAGCAAGACCGTAGTGGAAGTGAAAATTAAGTCCCAATTAGTATTTTCAGTAAGCATGGTATTTTCACCACAGTATTAAGTTTCCAGATGTGATGAGAAGGGGAGAATTAAAAACAACTAAGAACAAAAGCCACAGATGCAAACAGAATCTTTCCCAAAGTCTTAAGAAAAATTCATATTGTCATTCTTAACTTTGCCAGAACATGGGAATGCAAAGGTGCAGGATTATTAAAATACTTCTCATGGCAAAGATGCTTTATTAGATAAATATCAGTTTATTTGTATGCTAACCATTTACAAATAGAAACTTGCAATCTCACAGACACTAACAGTAATAACTTCAGTGATGGGATCTGTGAAAATTTTGTTGACAATTCATGATAGCCTAGAAATAAATCAGAGTAAAGCAGAACATGGGGAACAAAGCCTACCCTCTTCTTTCTGCTGAGGCTTTTCCTATCACTTATTCTGAAATAAATACTTGACCTGACTATCCACATGACCAGACGGATCGTATCACAGCTGACACAGCACACAATAGTAGTTTAAATGTCAATAACAACCTCTAAATAGCGCAACGCTTACATGCAGTCATCTTTCATGTTAGCGGGTGCGCCCTGGGCTTTCTTCTGCTATCTCATTCACATCTGAGGTCTCCTTATTTCTGAAAGAATTACTGAAACTTCCTTATGCCAATGATTAAATTACCCCATTTATTCCTTCCTACACCAAATCAAATAAAGGATGGAAGTTATATTCATTTTTAATCCAAATGATTTTTCCTCCTGATGCTTTGATTTAATTAACTAATAATTGAATTAAGCAGCAGCCACCACAGACTCTCCTTCTTGTTGTTATCTTCCGCTTACTATCCTCTCCTTGCTCACGGCTGATGTTAGCAGAGTAGCATGAGTGATATAATGCGTTTTAAAGATTCGTCCATTATCTTACTTCCTTTGGCACCAAAGCTTCACATCAAAAGCTATTTGCACACTGTGAAATTAAAAGGACACTCAGCAGATAAAAATCATGTTCCGTTTTTCACTTACTAACTGCTCCTAGGGTTATTAAACTTACAGAATACAGAGTAAAATGTCACTCTTCACTATCTGTATCTAGAATTCAGAGCATAAACAGTCTGGCCTTTTTATATTACAGTGTTCAGTACTTAGGATCCAGCTTTTCACAGATTTCACTGTTTCTAAAGAAATAGCCTAAATAAAGTGTAATATAATACTTCAGAAAACTTAAACCGTTATAAACACTCTGCACTACATTGATGTCTGAAGTCATATTACAGAAAAGACTTAGAGCATTTCAGTGTCTCTCTAATAGCATGTTTAAGGTGCTTATTCATGTACAGTCTTTTCTTTTTAGACTTGCAGATTATATTAAATGCACAAGCTTGCAGGATCAAGACCTAAATTTGCCTTTTTTCTTAGTGTCTCAGAATTTGCTGCTCCTATAGCAACGGCTTTCCCATTATAGCTGTTTATGGGAAACTTCTGTGTGACTCCTGGATGTACAGCATTTTGCATTTAGCACATAGCTTGCATTATACAAATATCAAGATATAGCATAATGAATGCAGCTAACCTCTTCCTCAAATGGATGCTAAATCCTCCATTAATGCATCCAATTTGTGACAGACACATTAACATTTGCAATTCAGGGAGGGGAGGGGGGGGAAGTACATTGAAAATAAGTATCATATTCCAGTCCAAATCAATTTGTTTTTAATATTTGCAGATCAAGTCACTCTACAGATTGAATTAATGATTGATTAATGTGGTAGGTTAGATGTAGTATTACACGTGGGTGGCTGAAATGGGACTGAGATCAACTCTCGCTTCCCACGCTCAAACCCAAATTAATCATGATTTAACTTCATATCATGACTTTTATAAAAAAGAAGGCCCATAAACGGAGTGACTTAACTCCCATGGGTAATTCCCTTGATTCATATGAAGATGTTGTGAATTATGTCATTTTCTTCCCAGGATGACTCTATTTACATATCTACGTATTTACTGAGAGTAAGTCACAGCCAGGATAAAGCTGCCACTATGCTATGAACTTTAGGGATTGTTTCATCTCTTGCTAAAAAGCAACCATTTCTGTGATTAAAAAGCTGCTATTTAATACTTCAGGTACATAATGATAACGTTTATGTCAGGTAATAGAGATACCATGTGCTATTGCCTAAGAAAGGGGAATGTAAGTGAAAGTAGTATCTGAGCAATGATGGTATATAACGCAATTTCTAGATGTCCACACAAGATGACAAATAAAAAGACGATACACAACACTACACTAAAAGACAACAAACTGAAAAATCATGTCACAAGAACAAAGGCCTATCTATTGTTCTTGAACAGATTTAGGCCAATATTTTAGACCAGTCTTCTAATGGAAATTATAGCAGGAAATCATATGATTGCAGTTCTTTTTGTTTCTTTGATTCTGACGGGGGTGGGGAGGAGGGGGTGGTGTTCCCTTAAAAAGGGGATAACATGATTTGTTTGCTGGGGAAAGCTGAGCACTAATGGATCTCGAAGTTCTTCTGAGTTACGTTTCAAAATTAGGGCTGCCATGGATAACCAGCCTTTTTAAAGATGTGCCATGTCATCCTTTAAGGAAGAAGAACACAAAGGGCTTAAGTTTTACATTTCATCGGAGAAAAAACTCTGAAGCGCCTACTTCAACAGCTCTGATCTGTTAATGAGCCAGAGGAAAGGACCTGACCTGCTGAATCACTTCCCGCAGCATCTGGCACAATGACAGCCAAGCACTAACCAGGTCTCTAACGCCAATCACCTTCTGGGAGCTGAAGAGATCAGAGTCCCAGGCAGCAGGCCCAGTGGTCTCTTGAGAAGAGTATTTTTTTGTGGAAGACACAGAGGCAGAACTCTCCCTAAAGGGAATACATTTTACAGTGATTTATGTAAGGAATCATGAGCTTTCGAAACAATGAGGCATTTACCAGTCAAAACTCTTACTAATCATAAGCTAAAATAAAAGTCAGGCAGAGCTGCTCTTAATTACCCTCAGAGATCCTGATTTCTCCAATTCCCAGCAGAGATACATTCTTCCTACAGCACACAATAGCTTTTCAATGTACTGCTTTCCTCATTCCTTCAAATGTACAAACAATTTTTCCTTCACAACAAAAAGAAAAATTGACGGTGACTTTGAAAAAAAAAAAGGAGGCTATATGGGTATGAGTCACCCTGGGAAGAATAAAACTAGGCTTCAAGCTGGGAAAATGGAGGATGAGTGAAAACTTCAGTCACTGATTTTACATCTGTGCTCTTTATTTCTCTCATTAAGTACTTTAAAACCAATTAGTAATGAGGTGGAACTTTCTTGCAAATATTGCAAAACACTAAATTATATAAATTCTGGAGTCTTCACTCCTCTTGAAAAGCATATTGCAACAAACAGCTCATACTTTGCATTATTACAACAGTCTGGACTACAGAACCTAAACAAGGAAACTCTATAGTTTGTGGTGTTTTGATTAACATGAGAAAGCTCTGAAAATGTTCCAGTCAGAGACAAGGAGAAAATAAACTGTTCAGTCTGGCAGAGAAACCCAAATTGACAATGGAAACCTCAAACGGTAGTGTACATACATGCACACATATAATGTTAAGATATTTTATATTTTATGTACATATTTATGCACACATATATCAATATGTATTTCTATTTACACATATATAATTATATAGGCATAAATATGTAATGGATAAGATGTAATTTGGTTAGCTTTTAAATCATCTTAATTCCTGTTGAGGAATCTTTTTTTTTCTGGACAGAAACCTTTGAGGAGCAAAACAAAAACCTTCTCTGACTTAAATGGGATGAAGTTCCAACCCGTGATCAGACATACCTTTTTCTTGCCAATATGCTGAGAAGCAGCACATCGCTGAGGGATGTGAAGAGAGGAAAGGAAATGTCATCAAGATATACCATCGGAAAGCAGAGGTCTTTCATGACTCTCACTGAATTTCTAAGTAGGCAATCTCTTTGAAGGACCTTGCTCTCGCTTTGACATGCACAATTTGGATACACATTGCTCTGTGTGAAACTCAGATCTCTAGCATATGGCCAAGCAGAAAGACTGCATCTTCCTGCCCAGGCTCCTTTTGCAGACATCAGGAGATCCCAGAAAACTATTGTGAAATATCAAAGTACAGCCTTGGGAATAACCACATTGGCATCACTGGCTATATCCCCCTTCATTTATCTTGTGGCAGCCTAATGAATGGGGCCAATCTGCCACCGGTAAAGCTCTCCTGATACCAATGAAATTAGAACAGGAATTAATTTGGTCCTGGAAGCTAGTTGTAATGTGCCATTTTTTCATGTCTAAGATTTAGATGGAATAAATTAGATAGTTATACGTCTTTGCATGGTTAAAATAAACTAAGAATGTTAAACAGGCAGAGAGACCATATGGCATGAAGAAAAACACGGATCTATCCTAATTATTGTCTGCCAAAAACACCATGTTAATTAATAGCCAGAAAATGATGTAAAACAGGCAGTGGGCAATACCAATGAAAGGAGAAACAAAGAGAAAAAAAAAAGAAAGAAAAAAAAAAGGAAGAGGAAAACCAATTATCACCTCATGCAGTTTTGTGGGGAACCCAGTGGTCACTACACGAGTTTTAAGATCTCTTCTCAAAAGCACTGTACTGAAATATACCTCAAAAAGCCCAGCCTGCCACGCTGTCTTTTCATTCAAAATTTACTTTCAGTCCTGTAGCCCTGTGCTCCAAAGGACGAGCTATGTTAGCAGCAGCTGGGGCTGCTACAGGAGAGCCAGCGCTCCTCGGGCTGCCTGACAGAAAGTGCTGGGAAGGGGGCTGGGACCCTCCCTTGTGAAGCTCCCAGTTTAGAGCATCCTTCTAGTCCTCAGTACAGCATCCCTCAGCACTGCATGCGAGAATGCCCTTCCTTTCCCATGAACCCGGATCTCCTTCTGTTGAGGCAAAACCAGTGACGTTCTCTGTTCCCTTTTTGTTCCACGAGCTCCCCAGGCAGCGCTGGCCGACTGCCAGAATCATGGGTCCTTCCAAGGTCCAAATGAGCAACATGGGCCACAGCAGGAAACCCTGGAGTACTGCCGGTGCACCCAGATAAGATGGGTGGTGAAAAGGGGTGGGTTCCTTTCCATCAGAAAGAACACCATCAAGCCCTGGAGGAGGTGGAGTGACATGGGATGTGCCCCTTGGAGCAGTCAGCCTCACGCTTTTCTGGCAACACCTTGTGGAAACCCCCTGAGCCAAAAATGGGAAGCCTGGGCCTGGCTTTGATGGACTGAGCAACACTGGCTCCCTTCTTCCTTCAGAGACCCCTCCTGCAGGAGCGTGTGCTCCATCTGCCATCCTGGATCACACCTTGCCCTGCTACCAATGACCCTTCTGGGCTCTAAAACTCAAACCAGCAACGAGCCCTGCTGCACAGCCACAAGTGCAGCATTCAAAACCCATTGGAAATGCACAGTGAGGCATTTTTTTTCTGTTGTATGTAACACGCAGTGCTTCCATTATTTTCTTTTAAGAAAACAAACAAACCATAAAATAGGAAATTGGATTAGCATTACTACTTTGCCTGCAAGGTTAAAGCAGTCAAAGAAAAGAAAATTCAGGCTGCTCATGAACCCTTAAACTGTTCACTACATATAGATGTTGCACATATGCCTCATAAAAACTTGCATTACCCAACAACATGATACCTTTCCCATGGGACCTGTCATGGTTGTCCTTATCAGGGCACAACTTGAGCACGCATGGGAAGGCTGAAGAATGTATAGATCAGGGGTCCTCAAACTACAGCCCGCGGGCTGGATACAGCCCCTCAGGGTCCTCAATCCGGCCCCCGGTATTTACAGACCCCCCCCGCCGGGGGTTGGGGGGGAAACCAAGCAGCCGCAGATGACTGCCTGCCACTGCATCCGCGCGCTGGCCCCCTGGTTAAAAAGTTTGAGGACGCCCGGTATAGATCATGCAAAATCTGGTCACTCCTAACGTAAGGCACCTCACTCAGTAACATATGAGGCTGCTGTAACATGCTTTGCATGTTATTACAATGGATGGTATTTCCTCATTGATAAAATAAAGTACACAAAATCATAATCATTCCTCATCTGCAAGTCAGCTAAAACCGTCCATAGATTCCAAACGGCCATTTAGACCGAAACAAACAAACAAAGCCACAAAAAGCCCACCAAACCCTGGCAATCAGTTTTACTGCATCCAAATAATTTTTTTGTCTGTCTTTTCTTGAATCTGTCTTCCAGATGAAGAAATCATCTTATATACTACAAATTGTTTTCGAGTTGGCACATGGAAACAGCTCTGGAGTGACGGCAGAGCCAAAAATACGGCAGGAATCACATAGAAATCTGTGGTGTTTTGCGTGATGACAGAGCAAACAAAATCACACCTCTCCCCCAGGTCAAAGCACCTGGAGGTAGTAAGAGACAGAATACTACAAATACAGCCTCCATCACAAAAACCTTGAGCTGTACTGGCCTGGCTGAAACACACGGGTTTGGTGACTACTATCTGCTTTCCAAGTTTTGTACTGCTTCAATACATTAGCAATCAAAGAACTTTGGTATAGCATTTAAAACAGAATACACCCCACCAGGTAACAGGAATGCTTACACTGAAATGTCGCTCAACATTCTCTATAGCTTTTACTAAATTTTTGGAACTCCTGGTTCAAAGGGTTTACAATGAACATCTGGAAAGGAGATTCATCCACCACACTTATTTCTGTATGTTAAACTTCTCCAGTCAGTGTTCAGGAAGGGACAGCTCGGGGAAACCCACAGCTGTCCCCTTCTTCTTGCCCAGATGTGAATTTCATTCACAAGACTTCTCAACACATCTTCCCCACTGTTCTCACACAGGGATTCATCATACACATAAGGAGGACATTGAAAACAAAAAAACCACACCCAACCTCCTCCACAAGAACTTCTGGGGAAAAAAAAAAAAAGACCACACACAAAGAGAAGAAAAAGAAGAAAAAAAGAATAAGTTGCTACTTACTGGTTAGCACAGTGATTGATCTTGCTGACTTGGAAACCATATTTGAGTTCACTACCAACAGAGTTACTATGTAATATAGGCCATGGTATTTGGCATTAAAAACCACTGGGGCAGGTAAAGTGCTATTGAATTCTTCGAACTGGAAAAAGTAGTTCTTGGATTCTCCGGCTATCTTCACAACATATACAGAGGATGAGCTCACCACATCAGATGCTTCCAGGGAGACAATTATACAATTGTCTTCTCGGACAGTAACTTGGAAAGGTTCTGCATTCTACAAGACAAAAATAAAGACTTTGCTGAAGTAAAATCTGTTATTTCATTTCTACCTATTACCCTTGGTATTCATAGGATACTCACATTGCATTTGCAATAAAGTTACGTTTCATATTCTGCAAGAGAGTTAACATCAAATCACAGCAATTATTCCAGAATACAATTCACAGTCAGCCAAAATCCACAGGCATCTGATTATCAGGCCAGTCTCTTTGCAGCAGAGGCTGGTTCCTGCCATGTGCTTTCTGATGCTCTGGCTGTTCCATCCCTTATATCCTTAGGAACAAAGCCTCCACCATTCTTTCCTGATGGAAGGTGAAGTGGAGCAGAAGAAGGATGAGATTAAAAAGGGTATCGGGGGCAAGAGGATTTCCAATAAAGCCACAAAGCGTAAGTAATTTAAATCCCCAAAAAGAGATGATTCAATCAAAACTCCTTTATCTTGCAGAAACAGGATCATATGTTCTTCAATGCAATATATTTTGAAAGACTACAACTGAAGAATAATTTTTGGCATTGACTAAGCTTTTCCAAATATGCCTATTCCAGCAAGTACCAGGTGATAAGCAGTTCTCAACACTACATCCATGGCTTCGCTTGGCACTTTTATTCCCTAAGCTACACCATTTCATTTTCAATATTTCTTTTATTAGTGGTAGAGAGAAAGGAGCAATTTAACCTTGTTTTCATATATCATGAGCATGTTAAGTCACTGCCAGCTGAAAACACTTTCCTTTTTATTAATTGCAAACGAGCTGTCAGGAAGAAGCACTTGTTCTCTACAGGAATTTCAAAACAGATTCATGGTAATTAATGAGAAGGAAAAGTTCAAGCTTACATTAAGAGTTGCCTTTTTGTTTATTAGGCCACATGGCTGCTTAGAATTTTTTTACCCCAGTGAAAACTGTAATATCTGATATTTTCAGTTTCCACCTCTACAGTACTTTTTTCTCCTTCATATTTTACAGGCTGAGAGCTCTATTTGGAGTGCAGGGTGGACAACCGCGGATAGTCTGCAATTTACTCAGGCAAGTTGTTTATGTACCAAAGAGCTAAGCACCTCCTTCAGAGATTAATTCTAGCAGCTTGGCTACCTCCTGTCTGTTTACTTGTAGTTTTGCTTAGTGGGGATTCATCTATGAGAATAATCTTTTTTGGATTTATGCTGCAGGAGCCAGGCTCCTATTTTGGAATTCATACATATGGTGTTGCCAACTCCTGGCATTCAAAAAAACCCAAAACCAAACCAACCAACCAACCAACCAACAAAACCCCCAAAAAACCAACCCAAGGACAAAGAACTGGTTCTAGGAGTGTCAGATTTTAAATAACAGTTTGCCTTTGCATACACTTATTCTTTTATCTTTGGGCTTTGAGTTTTCATAGTGTACTTAAGGTCATATCAGCCAACTGGCAAAACCATAGGCTTGAGAAGAAAGGACCTAAGCAAACCCACTCATCTAACCCAACCTGAGAACAAGATAACAAATGTCTAATAAGTCCAGCCCAAATAGGATAACCAGTCTAGACAGCTTCAAGTCTGAGATTACTAATAGAGGCAGTGCAACTTCAACTGCTGGTTTGAGGTTTGCTTTGATTAGTCTTTTTAAAAGTGACTTCTACGTTGCTGAAACGATACAAGCCAATGTTATCAATGGATGAATACTTTGGTGTGGAAGTCTGGGTAATTTTTCACAGATGGCAGAGTGATTTCTCCAAAAGGTTTACAATGTAAGACTACAATTATGCAAAAGCTTCCGTGTGTTTTCCTTAGCCTCAGCTAAATTCAACAGGCTTACCCCTGAGTAGATCAAAATACCGCATTTCAAGTATTTGTATTTTGCCTTAAATCCTGATCCAGAATTTGGATCCACATAGATTCAAATCTTTAACTGGGGATTAACGTCTAGATCTGGTCAAACCCAAGAAGAACTTCTCATATCCTTCTTCCTCTCCATTCTCCCTGCACTAAGAACGTGTGGAATGATTCCTACTTCAGGTCCCCTGGCATGGGAAGGCAGGAGAAGGAATGTACCCACAGACTGGCTTTCCAGAAGGCATGTGCATTACTTTATCACAGAAAGCATGGCTGTCTTCCAGGACCAAGCAAGGAAAGACAGACCTGCTTCAGCAAGGTTGTTTCTACATATTAAGCTTGAAGAGCACATACAATCCTGTAAAGTCAGTGGGTTTTGACCTTCCATAGACTTGCATCTGAATGATTCACTAGAGGAAAAAGAATGGTGTTAACTCTAAAATTACTCTAGCCTTCCCTCAGCTTTGCCACTAAATTGTGTAGTACTAAGCCAACGTGCCTACCTTGCTATGAAGGGATAGATGAAAAAGCCCAACAAATTTATATGTGCCAACAAACAGTTCAAAGCAAATTCCTTCTGTCTGGTGGTATTATAAATCATTTGTGATGTTAATCAAGTACAGCTGGAAATTAAGCAAATAATTACAGAGTTATAGACATTCCTAGCATATAATTAGATGCTTTCAGAGACTGCTCATATGGGGTGTGATTTCTTGCATGGGTATTGTATTAACCATGTTGAAGACCATAATTTCATTTTTCCCCTCGCAATGTTTTGTTGAATTCACAGCAAGTACCATTCATCACATGATCCACTAACCTTCTTCAATAGTTCCCACACAATTAGCATAACATGTCTCTGCTAGCAAAATACATGGAAACCTCTCAGACATATGCTGTTGTTACCTATGACAAAACCTAGCTGGGGAAAAGAACTTTTTCAGGGTCCCTTACCTCCTAAGCATGTGGGGATTGTGAAATGGTAGCCTCCCTCCTTCACATGCCTGTGTCCAGATGCTTTTGAAACACTGCTGCCATGATGCACAGTCATTTTTTGAGCGACATCTCTTTAGCAGTTGTGTGGCTTATCCCATGCCTGCACCCACCTGCATAACGCATCCCTCTCTTGAGTGGTACCTATTCTTTCCAGTGATTAAGCAGCCCTCTTCCACACACCTGTACACACCCAGGCTTTTAAACTGCTGCAAGCACGGGACACATGCTTTGTGGGAGGCATCTGTTTATTATCTACTGACTCCTGAAATAATTTTTATCCTTTTTAAGGTTTGGTTTATACAATGAAGTGGCAGATAAAGGATGAATAAAAAGGCTTGGCAATTAACATGTCATAAGATGCGATCACTTACCTCCTTTGGGATATGGATTTCACTTTGGCAGTGTTTTAAAAGAACAGACCATTCTGGGCATCCTGTTCTCTGTGTTGTATGAGGTGAGGGTTACCAGCCAGCATTGGGCTTGTGATTTTGAGAAGGAAGCTAGGGAAAAACCTGAGTATTTTCCTGAGCACCGCTGGAAGTGACAAACATGCCCCACTTAACTAGATTGTAAAGCCAGTGTGTCTTAGGACTGACAGCATCAGTATGGTAAATACACATTTCATTACTTCTGGTCAGCTACCTCCAGGATTTAATTTGCTGGTGTCACAGCTTGAGCGGCTGTTTCATGCCTGTGGGGAAATTTGGCAGGGCTTGCGCATTCAGAACCGAATGATTAGCTCCAACTTCCTTCCTAGTTTATTATTACAAGCTCGTGCCACGATAAAGCACTTAGGAAGGAAAAAAAAAAAAAAAAAGGGCGGGGGGCGCGGAGGGCGCGGAGTAAATCGCACAATGTGATGCCTGTTCACAGTAATTTCCAGCTCAGAGATGAGTCATGCTGGTGCAATTTCCAGCCAATAACCAGGTCCCAATTAAAATAAAAAGGAGGAGGAGGCAAGGAGATATACAACATGTCAAATAAAAAATATTCACGGTATATAAATGAATATAAAAGAGTAAAATAAATGGTGTGCAGCAGAGCTCAGACTTCTCTGTTCAGAAGTCTGTATCCTCAGTTTATTTCCTTATAACAGTATGAGTTTTATACGTGAGGAAGAATTCAAAGTTTCAAAACAGCTACTAATTTTATGTACTTCAGCTTTTGAATGTCTCACTGAAACACATTGGGCCAGAACTCAATTCTCAGAAGTGCTAATAGTTACATGTTCTGCTGACTTTAAGAGGAGCTGTGGATGCTCATTGGCTCTGCAAAATTAAAGTACTGGTAACTGCATCGTGTTATCTAATGCTAGACAAGTGGAACTAAGACCCTGAACAGATCTGACTTCTGTCAGCTCTTATAGAGTAAATCCTGGAGTATCACAGAGTTTTCAAAGTGGGCATATGAAACCCCAATGCACCAGTAAATTTTAAAGCCATGAGGATCTATTTTTATGATCTATAGTTATGATCACCTACTGTATAATGGTGGTCAAAAATAACATTAATGCAAGTATTACAAGACAATATTGAACGGAGCTCTTGCATGAAATACCGGCTATTTTTGTGAGTGATTCTGCTATACTCAGATATATTTTGTTCCAGTGGCCAATAATGCTAACTTCATATTAAATCACATGATGACTCATTCTCACCAAGACTTATTTTACTTAATTTTAGGTGCTTAAATGGAATGACCAAGAGCCAGGGTGACCTTTTCAGACAGAGTACCTGTGGATTCATCTGAGATCTGAATCACTTCTGCAAGTGCACTGAACAGCCAAAGGGCCCACGCTCCTGGCTCAGGAAAATTCCTGCAGCTCTCTGTCACTGGCTGCAGTGAGTCCAAGCCTTATAACAAAGACAGGACCGGGATCCACATTTCAGGATCTTGTCCTCTGCTTTATTCTTGCAGTGGTACCTCCACAGAAAGCATGTAAGAAATCTCATAAAATAAATGATGTTGCAAAACATGCAAAAAAATCATGTCATGGTATTTTTGCACCAGATTCCTAATGTATGTTTTTCCTCCAACAGTAACAAACTATACTAAAGAACAATTACAATAAAAATGGTAAACATTAATTTTATTCAGAAATTGGAATTTTACCTCCAATAAATCTACTATGCACTTGTTGCAAATTTATTGTTTCATGTAAGTCAATGCTCAGGGAACAGAGTCAAATTCTGGCCTTTTTAAAGTGGTTTACTAATATATTTTATAAAATACTCTCTCTCTCTCTCTCTCTCTGCAGGCTAGAGACTTCACAGTTTTGGGATGAACCCAGCCACCTTCAAATCCTTTAGAGCTACAAAAAAGAGGGGTCCATGAAACTTCCTTCTGTTGCAATGTGAAGTCACCACCCAGTGCAGGCAACAGATTCTGGTTTCACACAGCTTAGCTGTGTTTGAAGTATGAAGATGACCCTTCAGGTTCCCACCTTGCTTCCAACATTACTGCATCACCTGGCTCAGCCCAATACCTGATCTTTCTCATTTTCACAGTTCCCTGCTTACTCTTCTCAGAGTATTTTCTGCTAAATGTTGCAACATCAAATCTTACACTGTTTATGTTCCATCATACCCAGTCTCTACGCTTGTTTCAAAGGTTGTCTGTAAAAAAATTTCATATGACTGAAACGGATACGGTTTCACAAAAGATACAAGCAATCTCAGAGGAAGCAGTTCTCACAGCTGTGGCCTGAGAAAGATCCTGTCTGAGCATAGGTAAGGTCTGGGTGGAAATTGCCCCACACCAAGGCTTCTTTGGAATTGCTAGCTGTTGTTATTAGATCCTATAGTGTGTTTTTTTAAAAAAAAGGCAAACTCATCCTTACAGAATTTAGGGAAGGAAGTGCATCCCAAACGTTCCACGTGTTACAGTGAATTCTGGAACAGGCGCAGAATGAGTGTTGACTGCAACAGGAAAGGTTAGTTTGAAATGGTTTTCAAGACTGTGAACAAAAATGTTACAGACTCCTAACAAAAATGTAAAGACTCCTTGAAATAAGGATATTTTTTTTCCTAGGGCTTTTGTTTTTATCTACACTTCACAGGTTGTGCAGAGAACTTCCCTTAATAAATATCCTTTGGAAGAAATACTCTATGGGAGAAATGGAAACCCTTATCTTCAAGATTTTCCATGCAAAAAAGAATATTTTAAGAAGTGAAAAGATAGCAAAAGCAACAGTTCTCAATAATTTATAATGTTTGATTCAGGTTAACACACCATTTCTGGCATTCTGCTCTACGAATAGCATCCTCAGCACTGTTGCTATTCTGTCTCAAAAAGCCAGTAATAACATTCTGCTAGTCATATTTTATAAATGAGCGTCAAAATTTCTTTGCTCTAGGAGACAGTTTTAAAGGGACAGGTATTTTTTCCCCTGTTTGCACATGAATGCAGAATATAAGGGTGTGTTTTTTTAAGCAAACGTCAATATGGTATACACAGTTCACAACATTTTGCTACCTTTCTGAAGTTAATAATCTGGAAGGAAATCTTTCTTGACACTGTCAACTGCTATTACAATAGCATTAAGTAAATGCCAGAATATGCAAAAAGGAAATGTTTGCATTTAGTAAGACCGATATCTTTTATGTATCACCTTGTTAGCATGTCCAATATTTAATAAATTATTGCTAAATATGTACTTCTATCCCAGCTCTCTAGTGCAAACTGGAGAGAGTAAAACCCAAGCACAGTGATTCAGAGACCTTGATGTTGACAAAGTTTAAAGCTAGGTTAGAACTTCCCTGATGGTATCTCTCCCTGTTATTGATCCTGACTGACATATACACCCCAAAAAAGACAGGAATTCACACTCGGGCAGATATAGTTTGGTTTCTCTCTGCTTTAAATTTGTAGCTTCTCTCTAATACTAAAATTACATCAAAACAGATAATTCTTCTGAAGGAAAATACAAATTTGGTCTCATTCTCCAACTCAGGCCTTTTTAAGCCTCTATAATTAGCCATCCCTTGTGGAGGTACCCAAACACATACACATGGCAGATGAACCATGTGCTTTAATTAAAATGCATCTTCCCTCTTGGGCCTTTATATGAATAATAGAAAACAAAAAAGGGCACAACATATTACACTGCCTCATCAATTCCCTTAACTCCACCAAACTGGCCCTTGTACTGGTCTTCTCCATCCAACACTTTTTCTCTGCCTTTGGGAAAACAGTGAAAGCAAATTTCTACCTGAACAAATGTAAAATGATCAGTTGTACGTAGGCCAGGTGGGAAGGTGAGGTCATAGTAGGTGGTTCCTCTGTTAAAATTCCAAAAAGGAGAAGTTAGGGAGAAAGGAAAAGAAAGATTACTTTCTAGGAACAGGAGTTAACTGAACAGCATGTTCCACATATACATTATCCTACAAATGTACGTATTCGCTGTCAACTGAGAGTAGGTGTTTTCACAGCACAGTGTCTACAGATGAAAACACATCCAACTATACCTCAGTTCCCTCCTCATCATAGAGGAAAGGAGGAACAGATGACGCCAGGAAAATGCTGAAGGAGAAGGCAGAGTGAGAGAGACATTAATGTGGATTTTTAAGAACTTGGCTTATTATAATGAAATACCTCTTTCCATGGTGTCAAATGATCTTTGAGGTGTCTTACATTATGGGACATGAGAAGGCATACTTGAGGAGATGTGTTTTCTGGATGATAAAGGACAAATTTATTCATGCTGTTTAGGGCTTCAGCTCCAAAGTTGTGGATTCACCTGTGCAAATGACAGAAGCGTGTAATAAAAGCTTCTGATGCTGAAACAGCTTCTGAACAGCTACTGATGCTGAAAGGTGACATTAGAAAGCCACACAGAATATTCCTGATGTTTAACAGAACGTGAAGACTGGTGTTGCACCATGATAAAACTGTGACCATGACATGCTCCGTTACTGCTGTGCAGCTAAGAGGAACTGGGCTGGATTGGTGTCAGCTGAACTTCATCTTACATGCCCTGCTAGAGAGTAGACTGAGCCTTATGGGCACTACAAAAGTGAAAATGCCTTTGTTTTGATTGATAGAGTGTATATATACCCTACATACCTGCACAAGTGAACCAGTTCTTAAAGACAGAATGTGATGCTTTGCTATTTACATTATCTACAAAGAACACAGCTGGGAGAAAGTTAGAGTTTTCATATATCTGAGAAGCTGGAGACTAAGGTGGTTATCTAATTCATTAGAAATCACAAAGCAATTTAGTGGAAAACGGTGGAAGAGAACAAGACTTTCTGTTCCCCCTGCCCATCCCACCCCATGTTAATCTATAATAACAGAACAGCCTAGGAGTAATGAATAAACTTACAGATAGGGGCTCTGCCAAAAGCCTGACTCCTTGTTCCATCACTGCAAGTAATTTTAAAGGGAATTAGGCATCTAAGTGTTCTTAAGTATTTTCAATAACTCTGTTTTTCCAAATATGTTCTGAGACTACTAGAGAGGTTTAGAAATTTGAAATAAGGAGCCATTAATAGAAAAAAATAATTCTGCTTCAAATACGTTTTTCTGACATGAAAAATTCAGAAGCAGGTGTGGGGTACATTTTGTCCCCATATAACCTGCTGACTTCAGTTTGGTCCTGAGTTCACCTTACACACGTGGTCTGCCTTATTGCCACTCATTCTTCTATCACTCCTGCCCCTCAACCTCCACCCAAAAAAAGCCCTCAACATTCACCACCCTTTCTTCGAAGACCACAGGAGCCATGGCATCGTCAGGAAACAGAAAGTCTAAATCCAGACTACCTGTCTTCCTATTCTGTGCTCTAAAATACTGCCTTTCAGCTCCAAGCTATAACCACGATGTGGCTATGGCTAGCCCCTGAAAGACTGCTTGCTTACTCAGGTTCAAGCATGGGTTTATTTTGTTTTCAGATCCAAGTGGAACCTGATATTCTGCCCTTTGATTACCCTATTGTGTTCATGTGTCCTCTAAGTTGGCAAGAGCTGACCAGACAATCTGCTGTTACTTATAAGTAGTTCCTGTGGCTGAATGTTTTTTTTTCTTGCTAAAGTATTTGCTGTGCAGGTTTTTGCGGGGCTGGTTGTTTTGCTTGGTGGTTGGGGGAGTTTATTATTATTTTTTCCCAACCTGTGCTCAAAGAGAGGCAAGCTGCCAGTGCCATTTCGCTGATTACTAGTAAGGGATGAGCTCTGTAATTCTCTGTACAGTGCAGGGTCAATTGCAGATCCACACAGAACATTTCAGTAGTTGCTACAGCCTGATTTTCAATTCATTTCTAGTGTGGCTTCAGGCTCAGCTCAGCCATTTGTACTGATTTGATAAATTCGTGCCCACGGAAGAGCTCTCCATCACACTACTGCTGGCAGCATGCTGCTCAGTAGTCATGAACGCTACCAAACTCATAGCTTGTCACTGCCACCTTCCCCTGCAGGGATAACTCCAGCAGGATTTATTTGGCCATAGTGTATCAAGCGTTTAGTTTTATTTGTAAGGGGGAGTAGAGAGAAGAACATGAAGCAAAATGAGTTTTTTCAGTTCAGCTGCCACAGGTTGACTTGAAGGAAGTGAATGGGAGAAGCGAACACAAAGAGCTTCAGAAACGGAGTCAGTATGCTCAGCTGTAGGGTAAAGTGCTTTCAGATGTAAGACATGTCACCCCACTTGCCCAGAGGAAAAGACTAGCCAAGGGAGACTGGCTACCTGTCAGAAGGGTGACAGTCCAAGTTACTGAGCATTACATGGCTTTCACAAGATACAATTCTGCCACAATGTCCTCTCCTAGCAGCTTAATGGCTTCAAGTCACAAAGCAGAACCTTCTGCATCTGTGTTTACTAGATCAGGAAAATAATTCCTTCTACTTCTACTCTAATACACAGTCATCACCATTTTATCCTTCACTGGCATCCACTTGTGTGCTGTCACAAGAACTTCAGACTTCTGTGTGCACAACTAAAATACTGAATAATCTGTTACCTTCAAAGTGAGGAGACCTTAATGACATGTTGGTCAGAACTTTTATGCTGAGACTTCTGTACTTGCTGTGGGATTCATCTGGCTTAATTTTATCAAAAGAAAAACTGGGCATATGGTCAGATCTCATCATCTAGGCTCCCTCTGTACTCTGTAGGGAAAGACTATTCTGAAGAATTTGATTTGTCCACTTAACAGTAAACAAACTGCCTTCTGCAGATGCTTTTCTCTCTCTGTGCAACTTCCTTTTAAACATCAAGAGTCAGATAAGACTAGAAATATCAGCTCTGTATGGTATGATGGCAGATGCAACTCAGATTTGTATTGCCACCTCTACCTACTATGGCTTCTAATATTTTTTTGTCTAAATTGACACTATATGGTTTAATTTTTGTTTAGCTATTCTTTTTTTCAGTAGTATAAAAGTACATGATGGCCATGGCTGAGCAAAGTATATAGCCTTAAGGATACAAAAGGTCCTACTCAGCAAAAGATGTAAGCATGTTCATAAATCCTTTGCCTGTTTGACAAAGGCTAGCTCTGCATACAAGAATCAATCAGGAGATCAAGGTCTCTCTTCCCGAGTTGTCAAAGAGTAATAAACCCCTGAAACTTCCTTCTAATTTGTTTTGGGCCTTTTATGAAGTGAGGTTGCTAAAAAGTCATTCAAAGGACAATAACAGTCTTGGTTCATTAGGTGATGCTGAGAACCCTGTTCTGCATGTCTGGTGTCCTTTTCACATAAATTATTATTCCTTGCTGCTGTCATGTGGTTTTTACACTTGGCAGTTATTCTGTGGCCAACAAGGATGCAGACAAACCTTTATAAATACATTCATCAGCCTAGTATCTTAGATTGAGGTAGCTCAGCGTTAATAGTATGAAGAGCATACAGATTAAATTTCTAGCTGGTTTGGCAGTTTTAAACCCTTTGAATGCAGAATTTATAGAATTAAACCTTAGCTATTAGCTTTCTTTTATATATTTCTCTTTTAACACCTGACAGAGCTTTTCCCCAGGCATGACAATGGCTAGCCAGGCAAGAGAAAGTTTAATACACTGAGAGATGAAAGTCACTTGAGAAAAGGGTGTGTGGAAATCATCAATAAGAAGTCTGTTCCCTAAAGTAGAATTGACTGTAAAACAAAAATATATAATTTTAGAACACTGTTTCCTCACTTTAGCTCAAGATGCTAATCCTTTGTTGTCTGTTCTGAAAAAGATGATTTTATAAACAGCATGACCTTAAATGAGTCAACATGACCTTTCCTAGACATACCCCACAGTAAGTATTTACTGAGCTTTATTTCATAGGCATTAACTCACTGGCAATATAAAAAGCTTTCAGGTCACTAGACAGTGCAATATATATTATCATCATGACATATAAAAATACGCAGAGTTTAAAAGTGATCATTATTCTCTTTTCTAGTTAACTTCTGGATATGAGTTTACTGTGCATTGGTTTACATCATTGTTTTCTTATTCCATTGTATGAAGTATTTTTGTTGCCAGTGAAAGAGAAGGATGGAGATAACAACATGGATTTTTTTGCCTTTTCTTTAACTGACAGCAAGTGGTGCTTCCATACATAAGCACTGGTCATTTTGCATTACACTAACCCACACAAAAAATGTATTAGTCTAGTTGGCTGACTGCCATTTGCCAGTCTCAGTATGGTCGTTTCTCAGTAACTGCAATGGAAACATAAAATCTCTGTTATCTCATCAATTCCAGCAATCAAACTTTAAACAATAAATATTGCCTAAGCTCTTGCCCAACCTTTTGACTAAACCAAAACATTTTTCATGATCCTCCTGTGAGCACACCTGCCTGTACTTCAGAATACCAAAATTCAGGTTCTTCTTTTTCCATGTTTGTGACAAAGGAATGTGACTATGATCAGTTTTGTTTATGTAGATAGGTATCTTAAAATGCAGATAATTATCTACAAGATCTTTAAAAAAATATGAGCTGGGCAACGAGGTTTTTTTTTAAAAAAAAAGTCAAGTGTGCGCCTTTAAATCTCTCCATTTGCAGAGCATGGTCCTTTATGTACGTGTACATACACAACCTGTCCATCAAAGATGCAACAACATGCACATTGACAGCACTGAGGCCCCATGGCAATGGCAGCTATTTGGTAACCAAGCCAAATGAATGGTTTCTCTTAGTTATTTATAGCTTTTTAAAATTTTAAATACATTGTTGACTTATTCTCCACCGGGTCCTTACTGACATCGTTCAGCTTTTCCTCCACTTCCACTCCAGCGTGCACATAGAGCAGTGAAACCCTTTTACTATCAACATCAGACTACAGTTGTTTCTGAGCTCAGGTTTATTCCTGATATAATTTTTTCCACCTAACTCAGGTGCTAGCAGAGCCAATGAACAGAAGGATGCTTCTGGCCAAGCTGTTTCCCATCAGCCTTAAGAAATTTAAAGCAACAGAGAAGGGAGAAGGTTTGCTGTTTGGTTGGTTGGGGTTTTTTTGTGGCTAACTGACAAGAGGTTATATTAAGTATTGCAACTCCAGACATGTTCTTGTAATGATTTCTCAAGTCATACCAAGAGTGCTGAGAGCACACAGAAGAAAGTTATGGCTCAGTGCTGTCATTGTGCTTTCTGCCCACCCCCGAGACTTCAGAGGAGAAACTCGCCACACAGCAGCACCGTGAGCTCCCTACATCTCACAGCCCCCAAAGTCATTTGCAAGCAACAGCTTCTCCACAGCTTAATGAAACACCAGCAGTAACAGACTGGGTGCATACTCTGAGTTTGCTTCATGTGCCAGGTAAAAATGATCGGTTTAAATTAACCCAAAGATTTATTTGCATCATAAACACAATCAGTTACCACAGCTCAGCCTATAAGCAAAAATGTATCATCTATGGTAGCAAAATTAGCCATGCTCTGCTTATGTCTGCTGTTGCATGTACATCTCCTAGTATGCGTGTGAAAGTGAACATTCATACTTGCATTAAGTGTTCGCATGTTTATGAATTAACTATAATCCATTTGACAGCATTCTTCTTTCTTGTCTTATTAGCCTTGTAAGCTCTTCATTCAGTTCTCACGTTTTGCATACCAAAAAGGCAGAAGAAAAACATCAATGTCCTTATAAAGTGGCACACAAATGCAGATAGTCTGCATAAATAAAAAAACTAGACTCAAACACTAGAGACCATGCTCCAGAGAGCAGGAATGCCTTAGTATCAACCACAGTAAAAACAGAAGCTGGAGAAATCTTGGATTTCCCCCCCTCCGCCCCAGTTTGTCTCTACTTGAAAAGGGAGCGGGGGAAGACATGCATGACTGATGGTAATGGAAGACCTATTTGTGTCCAATTCACTTGAGAAACAGTACAAGGACATATCATCCTTGTGAAATAATTTGTCCTGTATTCCTTGAGCCAGATGAAAGTCCCATTATGTACAAAGTAACATGTGCAGATGAATACAGATTTGGGAGATCTATTATTCTCTCAATACACTGTCTCAGTGTAACTTGTCTTCACCTCTATCATAAAAATAGGCTTCTTTCCGAGTGCTTCATACTGTCATAATGTGTGACTTTTTCAACTAACCTAGAATAGATTTGAAAGCACACAGCAGCAACGAGGAGTCATTCATGATTAGGGCTCTTGCTGTGAAACAAAACTGACACGTGCTCCTGAAACATACAGCAATTAGCAAGTGTGAAATCAAAAAATCACACCACACCAATTGTTAACAAGGTACACGGAAGCAAAAATAAAATGAAAGAGCTACATCTTTATAGTCCTGGACAGCTCTGCAATTCAGAGAGATCTTTATGAGCACATAACGATTTAATTCCCTAAGATGAGGCTCTGACACATCTGAGATCCTCAAAATTTTCCTCTTCACACCACTAGGAGATACAAGGCGCTGCTATCCCAGACTCTCCCCATTGCTCGTTCCCTGACCTGACAAGATGTTTGTGGAGGAACAGAAGATTTTGAGATCTAAAGAAAGATTCAAGATCATAACTATTTCGCTGAATAATCAGTGTTTTCTACTTCTGCAGCTCAAAGGAAAAAACAAAACACAACTAGGTCCAGTATCGCACTTGGTGCAGCACAGCACATTGGAGCTGTTCAGCCCATGAGCCACTGTGTTATTTTGCAAGTTTTACGGGCTAACAGAGCTACTCCCATCTCCCATATCAAATTAAATAATAAAAAAGACAAAATTGTATTAATTTACAAAATTATAAATTGTACTACAATGAGGCCCCATTTTTGGTTGAAATCTCCAGCTACACTCAGATTGCAAATAATTCTAAACAACACAAAAACACGTCTCTGCCAGCAAAAAGCAGTCTGTGCCTACACATGGTAGGACAGAAGTTGGAAAGGAAGTTGCTGTTTTATTAAGCTGTCCTAGAAAAGCCAGTAGCCATCATTCAGATACCAGTCAGAAAGAAACATACCAGTCATACAATCTGGCACGAATGTAGCTCGAAATCAAATGCCTACAATTCTCATCATCACCTGCTACGGCACAGTTTGATAACTGTAGATATGAGGACGGAAACAAAGCCACCTTCTCCATTCAAATGTGAATCCATCCTGTTCCCCTTGCATCCCAGTCTGCCAGGTTAATGGCAAGATCATCCTTCCTTATTTCACCCTAGGGAAACAGATCTCGACACGTGGTCTCAGAAGCGTGCCACCTCTTGCTGTGGCTAACCCCAACGTTACTCTCATATGGCTTTGTGACTAGGCAAAGTACTGTCAGAGGGTTTTGCACCTTGAGATTTTAAAAAGTTATTTACAGATCCAGTATACATATTTTTTTTAAATCCCACTGGCACCAATTTGTACCTTCACTGACCCAAAAATCTGGCCTTTATGACGCATACCATGGGCCAAAGGATGATTCCTGCAGGACTAGCCTACTCAGTGACTTCGGCGTTGATTTATGTTTGTTAAAAGAACTCAGGTATTTTACCTGAAGCTGAAAAACTTGCACATTATTTTATTCAAACTTATGTTTTGAAAAACTGTTAAGAACATATTTGGTATGCACATCTTACATTGTGGGTTTGGTTTTGTTTCATTTTAAGTATTTCATGTTAGCTATTGCAAAAAATTCCAGCATGTTTTTGCAAAAGCAGGTCAGAACGAGGATCTAGGGAGAAAGACCAAAAACACAGATAGAATAATGATTATAATTCAAACAAAACTCTTCAACGGGCAGAAGAAGTTACACCTGTGATAACTAATTGATTCTACATACACAAAAGATGATAAGAAGGATTTTGCCATGGTAAGACAGAAATATATTTTTTTAAGAGTGATTTAGTTAAATACCCCCTCAGATCTCTCTCTCTCTCTTTTTTTATTTTTTATTTCCTTGGGGATTTTAACTGTCAGGCAGCATATCCAAAAGAGAAATTATACCATTCAGGAAGTAGTTATCTGCATTAAGTGTGTTGTTTGACTTCTTCCCTGCTACAGTGATCACTGGCACAAGGAGAAAGCAAGGAAGTTGGGGGAGGAGGAAAAAAATTGATTCAGAAATGTGAGAAGTTAAATACATTTCTCTGTGTCTCAATTAACAGAGGAGGGCTTGTTCTGATGTGGGAGCAGCACAAGGTTCAAAAAAGCAAGGACTATTTTAGTGACTGTGTCATGTTAGAAACTGGAAAAACATAAGGGACTTGACACAGCATTATTTGCTCTGAATAATAACCCCCTAGAGCCACTGCTAGTCAGAACTGTTATTACATGTTGGGTGATCAAATTCAGAGGCTCCATCCACACAGTGCAGTCAGCTCTGGGTGTGGGCAGATGTTGAAGCTCTCGTTAACCTCAGCTTTGCTTTTCCCTGGTTCAGCTGGCTGCCCTGGGCTGCCATGTAAGGACAGATGCACAGCACAAGCCATTCAGGCTCTTCCCTTCGCTGCTGGCTCTACACCCATACGGTACAGAAATCTGTTTATAAGTTTTCAAGGTGGATGTATTGCTCATATTCTTAGAGCCCTGTTTATAAATGTTTAATACCTCTGACTTTGGTTTATCCCAGCTCCTGTTATCCTAGATAATTGAGGGTTGAATTGAAAATTTAATATTTAAA
The DNA here is from genome assembly GCF_017639655.2 of Falco naumanni. Lineage (NCBI taxonomy): Eukaryota > Metazoa > Chordata > Aves > Falconiformes > Falconidae > Falco > Falco naumanni. The sequence continues at coordinate 22,113,389 of NC_054058.1, forward strand.
ATATGTTTCCTTTGTGTTTTGATGATGTGAGCTTGCTTATTGAATCCCTTCACTGGTTATTCCACACAGGCCTATCTTTTGCCCTTTTCTCTGAAGGCTTTTGCAACCGTTACTTGATGCTAGTCTTTCAATATTGTTTTACCTGCCTTCTGTTCTGCCAGTAACAAGAGACACAAGTACCTGTTTCTTTTTCTTTCCTTGCTGCTTCCTGTATACAACACTGTCTTGCCATAAATAAGCAAGAACACCTTCTTTTTTTAGAGGTTTGTAATAAAACTCAACAGCTTCTGTCAATTTGTTTCATGTATATATTTAGAAAATATATAAATAAGAAACAAATTTCATATAAAACTTGCACACTGTTTGCTCACCTTTAAAATAAATTTTAAAACCCAGCAGATTAGAAACATAAGCGTTTTGTATCTCTGATTTATCTGTGTGTTGCATTCTGCAGTCTTTCTCTTTCTTCTATATCCTGTGTTTTTTCTTGCTCCTGACTGATATGGATTGATGCTACGCCTTTGGTTATCAAGCTGGTTACCTCATCCAGTGGTGACAGCAATCAGTGCGATAGTTTTCCAGTCTACCAGGAGCTCTCACTGCTCCTTCAGTCTGCATTGCAGCCATTGAACACAGTTATGGAATAATGAATCTATTTTAATTTTCTTTTCTTTGCTCCTCAAGAGGATAAGGGTTCTGCATCTCTGTTCTGTGCAGAAGGACATCACCCCTAACACACAAGACCCTGACCTGAAGTAACACAACCACCCCACAAATAATTTTGTTTGAAAATTTTTCAGTTGTGTACTATTTTCTAATGTCAGCCATGGTGGCCCAGAAAACCCTTCTGCTAACTTACTCTGTGCACAGAAACTGTGGTTTTTGACAAGGGACCATGAAAGGTCAGCCTGAAATAATCATATATTCCTCTATGCATGATCGCTGCAGTGACTAATCCTAATTAGCTCCCTTAACTCCCTGCTTCTGTCTCCTTCCCCTTCAGAAGGCAGGAAGCCAGCCCAGTACTGAAAACAAATGAGAGTAGAGAAGAAAAGGCAATTTGTACTCTCCTGTACTCATGTTCTCACCACGCTTCCTCCCACTCCAAATTCAGTAGCAAAGGAGTATGTTTTGGTTGACTATCTGAGCCTAAATTCCCAGCTACTATCTTATCAAATAGGAATGAAAGAATATTTTTGGTTAATTATGTGGCTCTGCTGTTGATACTGCAGCTGATGGGGAAGACCAGAGAAAATCTGCATGGTTTATGGTACAAATATAATGTGGGAAGTGCCCAAGCCACATACGCCTTGGATTGTCACTTCAGTTTTCCAAGAAGTTTGAGAGTACTTCAGTCTTGTAACCTTCTTGCCACCCTGAGGGACAGGGTCTCAAACTGGAGTTCAAATGTAGACAATTTAAACTGAAGAGCTGATTAAGGCTGATGTCAAGATTGGAAAATGCTCTGTATTTTTGTGATAAATGGTATCTTTTACTGATATGAAATTATTTGAAATTATTTCAAAGCATTTTTCTAATACATGTTAATGAGACCTCCCAAGTATGCTATAAATACAATATCATGTGTATATGACTCATGCAGCTTATTAATTTTACATCACCTACACCACTGTTTGAAAAAGAGTGACAGAGCAGCGTTCAGGCAAATTCCTCTGTGAGAACTTAGCCAAAATAGCAATACCTGTGTCTTCAGGGGTCAATCTGCCTCAAGGCTGATTCTAGTTAAAGAAATTCAGGCTGAGGGATATGTTCCTTGCTTACAACAACCCTCCCATTGCATGACTGCCTTGCAAAGCAACAACAATACAGTTCTCACGCCAAAAATGTAGAGAATCCTTCTAACAAGAAAGCAAACTCTAAAGTAATGTATCGCAACTCCTATGCTACACGTACCACACAACGCCAATGGTCTATAGCAGGGTGTAAGGAAGAGAAGAAACTTTGCTGGGGGATGGGTATGGATCCAAAAGGTATAGATCCTCTGTGGGACTTGATTTTAATTATAAAGCAGGAGAAAAAACATACAATCTCTTAAACTTACCTATGCCCTTAACTAAAAGACATTTTAACTTAGCTTAATTAACTATTAATATCGAGTTCCTGAAAAGCCCTTAGTAATTTTGAAGCGTTCACTCTACTCCTGTGGTAATTATCCATTTAAGAGTTTCTACAGACAGAGTAATAATGAAGACACAGAAAGCATTTGTTTTCATGGTACTTTACAGGAACTGTGAGCCAGACAGACGCTATTTAATTGAGATAAATAAAACACTATGGTCATACACGTTGATGAGAGGTCAGGAATGTTAGCATAGGGCTAGCACCGGCTAGTGTAGCTTCCGGCTAGGTTAGAGGATGGGTAGGTGAGCTAATGCCTGCCTGTGAACTATCCTAAGTCAAATGATTATTTAAAGGCCCCACAGAGGGTAAATAGCGGAGCTGAAACCACAGTAACTAGATTTCTTTAGCCCAGCCTCAGTGGAATCAAGAAAGTTGGATCAAGCCACCCACTCCATAGCGATTTCTTTCTTCCCTGCATACAGGATGATTGATATGGTGGAACTGAGCCAAAAACAAGGAAGGGAAATTTTGCTGCAACATTCACAGAAGTGAGAGCACTGAGACAGGGTGGAAGGAAAGGAGAAACCTCGAGTAACTGCAGTGCTCCTCCCAAAGCAAAGAAAGGAGGAAGAGGAGGAGGAGGGGAAGATGCTTCCTATCCTCCAAATGAGGGGAAGGACAGAGACAGCATCTTACTAGGCTTCAGTGGAACCCCAGGAGTTTCAGCTCCTAACTGGCTATCAGTAACATAAGAATATTAAATTGTAAATAAATTGTTCCTCTTTTATGTTTTGGTGGCTTGATGATGTTAATACTAATTAAAGCTTTCTAATATATTAAATTAGTGGATAATAAAGATCAGTGAGAATACCACTCTTCCCACGCTGAAAACCACGCACTTGTCTTTGTGAATGGCTCCTTCCTAAATCTGAATCTAAACGACTCCAAACTTCTCAATATTTAAATCTGAGAGTGGCTTCTACAGCTAGAATCTACCTCTGAACTCTAAGCCATCTATAATCCCTACAGGTCTTGTTCTGTAAGTTGCTATGATTGCTAAGAATTGAAGTCTGAAAAGTTTGATTTAAATGGAAAAATGTTTGTTCTCTGCCTTTGATAATTCACAAAACACAATGAAGCTTAGACAAAGTTAAGCAATACATTTAACCCTTTCCTGTACTAAGTAAATACTGAATTAAGAACTCTGCCATTTAAAATGCATCTGTCTTAGCCTGGTCTGATGTACTGTAAATGCTCTGCATGGATGCGTTCTGTTTCTTTGTCACTACAAAAATGTTACAACATCTCCAAAAATTTCAGTTGAAACAGTGGGGAAAACATCAGAAAATTCAAGCGCATCTGCTTGTGCATTGCAGCAACACAGCACAGCCCCTGCCCTGTCAGCCACTGACTTGCTAGGGACAATTAATTCATGAAAAGCTAAGGAAAAAAACCTGATGACAAAGCATGTGCAATCACCAGGAGACAACCTGAGAGCAGCTGCTGTGCACTGGGCATGTCCAGGAGATAGCCTCTTCTGCAGGCTGAAAGGGATCCTCAAAGGATTTACCGCTGTTTGTAGTACGATTTGGGAAAACACCTGATGGGAGTTAAAATTGAAATGGCCCCTATTTTCAAGAGTTAATAACTTTCTGGGGGGAAGAAATTACCTTAGGACCCTACTGTATTTCAGAGGAGGAAAGAAAAAGACAGTTTTGGGTTAAGGAGATACGGAAAGGAGGTGGGAAATGTCATGTGGTGGGAACAGTAACCTATTCCTTTGGCCCGCAGAAGGGTGGGTGAAGCTGTGCAGCAGTCTGCCAAATGAGTCTAGCAGTTTCTGAACTTCAGGCTCCCGTTGTCAAAACCAGAGGCTCCAAATGTGGTACTTTCCACTAATGATATCTGCAAGGGAGTTGTATTATTTATATGTATTTTAAATTAGCTGATGACCTGAGCTATATCTATTACAGTCCAAATGCAGTTTGCATATTATTCATTATATAAAAAAGGACTGAAATGAACATAACTGTTTACTCAGAAGACATCCATTTAGTAAGTTGGCATTTCCTCATTACCCAAAATATACAATAATTGTCCATATAATTCCTTCAGCAAGTTAATTGCACACAGTCCTGCTCCTTGATGGAAATTATCTGTCAGCCTCACATAATCGTTATGCATCTGTCTCAGTTAATATTCATTCATTCATGCTATTGCATACATAAGACTGTATTGAAACTGGGCTCGATCCACAGTAAGGTGAGCACCTTTTTAAAAAAACTACAGCAATGAGGTTTTTACAACAAAACTTAAAACGTGACTCCTGATTCAATTACTAAAGTGCTACCATGGCATGGGATGGGGTGCTCGGTACACAAGAGGACAAAAAACCCGTGACATGGGGAGCCCTGCGACCACAGCTCCCTACAAAGAAGCACGCACCTTTCTCCAGGTGCTGGGCACCACCAAGCCTTATCTCCCACCTCTGGACCCCTCAAAGTTGAAATAGTCCCGTTCTATCACGGCAGTGAGGGTTGCGGCAGGGTGCAGTGCCAACCACAGGCAAGCTGGGAGCAGATGACAGCTTGGGGGGCCCTGCAGTGCCTGGGCAATGCCCGCTGCCATGCTCTCCCCTTGGTCTGCTCCTCTCTCTCTGCACAGGCAGGCTCAACCAGCTGGCATATAAGTACCTGTCTTAGGAGAGCACTAACTCCCACAGCGACTCCACAGCTTCCCAGAGGGCTTCAGCACGCTTGAGGCTGCTAGCAGCACCAGAACCAGTTGCTTATAGGCGACTGCTAGTGTAGAGCGGTCTAATATCTCAGAAAGCATGAGAACCTTACCTGCCTGTAGGTGAATTCACAGCAATGTATTTCACCTATATTCATTTCAGTGAGAATGGTGCCCTGAGACACCAAGGTAATAAAAATATGATACGTGAGCCCTGGTTCCTTAATGTCCTGCACACTAAGGATTCAACGGTCCTTCTACAGTTCTGCAATGACCCACACACCATCAGTAATTAAGACATACCATGAGGACTGATAAGATCACAAAAAGTCTGAATCTTTTGCTGTTTCTTATACCTATTTCTCCATTTTCCATCTCACTTAGGCATTTGTACGACCAAAAAAGAGTGAGAAAAAAAGTGTCTACTGATGCATCAGAATAGATACATCTACATCCCTGTTGCACATGTGATAATTACAGGGTGAAAGGTAATAGTAAATCAGGGTAGTAACATTCACTTCTGAAAGGAGAGACTCCCTTTTGAAGAGGGATGAGAGGATGCATTTCTGCAACCAGAAGTGTGGTTTGCATTTTGCACTGAATTGATCAAATTTATTCTACTTAAGACTTTCATTTCTAATGGAGTTTGCTGCAAATGTATGAGTTTTACTGTGCAAAAGGATTCAGTTCTGACAGGAAGCATTTTCTAACCCTGCCACATCCGAGGCTGAGGTACAGATCTTGAGGGAAATCCTTGAAGGGTGGAATCAACATTGCCCTCAGATCATGTACAAGATACTACATCAGGCACATTGTTTACTGTCATTTCCAATTTATCCTACGTGACACAGTGCAAAACAACACGTACCACAAAAGAAAAACATGAAACAGAGTACTTTATATAACCTAGCAAATCTATCAAAAACATCATATATACGTATGTGTGCATATACATCCCCCCAAAACCCACAGAACATCCAGATGACGAGTTCAAAATAAATGCAAACTTCTAAGACCCCCAAAACCTGACAGAAGAAGGTCTTACCAGCTAAAAGGGTAACTTCTGTGACTAAAAAGAGTAAACTGACAATCTAGGTCAGTTTTGCCACCGTTGGTGACTGCTCTCAGCCCTTCTGAACCTTTTTGTTCCTGATCCTTACGCATCCTCATGCTACAACTTTAAAAACAATGCAGTATGACTCTAGATCCCCTACCTTGTGGTTAACTAAATAAAGCATCTTTGCTAACCAAGACTTTATAATACTATATTTTTATTAGACATTTATAGACAAAAATATTCTGCAGTGGAATCTGTATTCAGAAGGGAACGTAAATCCCCAGAACATAGACCCAACTCAGTCAAACCCTTTAGGATCATGAGGACATCCAAAAAACCCCAACAGAATATGAAGTAACTTGAACAAGAATGTATTATACAGATTAAAGGCACTAACTGCCAACCCGATTGCAGAGCCTATAGCATTTTATACTCTGACACTCTGTGCAGGGAGTAAATAGGAAGATCTAAATGAAGTGCCTGTATTGAGGTTAGCATAAATCACTGCTGCTAGGGACTGCTGCATTCTTGTTGTACTCCTCAGAGGACTAACAGGAGTACCTGCCTACCAATTCCACCTGCTCTTGCAGACACCATATTTCTGTAGCCATCATGGAGATCAGATACCACCAGGATGCAGCAAATGTAGCCCAGTATTTCGCTTTTTGCTGGATAAGAAAAGGAGGCAATCAAAACTGGCTTGATAAGAAAGCTCAGCACCCAGCACCAAATGAATCAAAGGTCGGTAGTGCCCCCACGGGCCGGTCAGAGACTGGCAATAACTGAGACCTCAGATCCCAGCACCTCTCTCACAGAGTCAAGAAATTACAAAAGGTGGTTTCAAAGATGAAAAGTTAATACAGAGGAACTGTTACATTTCCAGAAATGGAACAAGAAACTGCCTGCTCCCTCAGTACCTTACCAACCCTCCAGCAGGAGGAAGGAGCAATGTTGATTTCCATTTTATATGCTTTACATTTCATATATGTGGGGAACATTTCTTCTAATCCATACCACCTCCCTACCCAGATGTAGAGTCAACAGACTGCAAAAAGATGTTTGCAGCATCAGTGCAGTCCTGAAGTGTTTTATGCCCCCAAAGTAGGAAACTTTAGAATAAACTTTCTCTAGATGATCATAAAACTCCTTACTTCAAACTCAGGTCCCTGTGTCAGCCTTATATACACAGCCACAATAGATCAAGTTTATTTTGGTGGGAAAGCCTGACCATGTACAAAAATGAGACAGAATTTTCTATTGAGTTTTGGTACACATAGCTCTGTGTGTCTCAGAGCGGACCTCAATGCACCTGTAAGGGTCAAGGGTGATACTTAAAGTTGTCAGAGACATCCTAGTAGCTGTCCTGCTGTTCTCCTACTACACATACCAAAGGCAGGCCTTCGGTGTTTAAGCTGACTTCCCAAGGGCTCACGTTCCTTAGACTGTGGTGAAGGAAAAAATGTGTGAGCCTGTTAACACGTTTAATATCCATAAAACAGGGACTTCTTAGATGCACAGCTCAATATGATTCAGGAATAAAAATTTAAATATTAATTTTTTTAATTATTTTTTTTTATCTCAAGATCACAAAAAAAGGCCTAGAGCTCCCAGTTCAGGAAAAGAAATGCATCAGTCTTATTTAAATGTGACATATATACGTATGACAACCACTTAAAGATTCTGACTATTCAAACACATTTCTGCACATCTAAGTAGGCTGAGGACCAAAAGCCAGGTTCAAATTTATGCCATTTTGAACTTAAGGTGGTGAATAATGAACGTTCATCTGGTGCTCTGAGATATTCTTTCTGCTATTACAGATCTTCATCCAAATTTCCTGTTGCATTTCTGGTACCTCCCTCTCCTGTCCTGAATGGACATCAGGCATGAAAAATAACATACTGAAAAAATTCAATGGCTGGAAAATGTTCAGGTTCAGTATGGAGACAATGTTTATTAGCAGAAATAAAGAACAAATCTTTAAATTCTTTAAACTGCTTAGCTCAGCCCTAGTTATGGGACTCTGAAACAAGACAATGACAGGACAGCACTATATCAGCTGCCACATAATAATAATTCTCCATGCTCTCCAAACAAGTTCAAGGAAACACCTAATGTAGTTTTGTACACTAACTGAACATTCTATTTCATTATGGAATTTCTTTAAAGTGGTCTAATTATACTTTACAGGAAATAGATAATTTTCAGTTTTTTTCTTCATTGCCCAGGAGACAGTTCCCTGAAGAGAAAGATCTGAAACCTGCAGCTTTTTATATAATCTCTAATTATATGAAATAGAAATATGTCACCTGAGTAGGAGATGTCCAAAAGAACACGTGCATGGAAAAATTGTGGTATTTTTGCAGTTTGAATTAAAGAAATATAATACTGTGAAGGAGATTAGTTAGATGAGGTGGTAGATTGATGAAGTGGGCTTTGATGCCCACTGAAAAGGGAACATCACTTTCTTGTCAGCAACACCTTACACATTTCAGCCACCATAACCAAACAATAATTACCTTTTCATGGGCACTGAACGAAAATAGAAAAAAAAAAACACAGCTTCAGAAGATAGTTGCTGAAAGCTGTCCAACATTTTTTGTATTTTAACAGAAATGAAAACCACTTTTTCACACCCTGGGGGAAAAAACATTTTGCTTTTAAGGGTAAACCACTTCATATATGATTTAAAAAAAAAATCTTTAAAAAATACAAAAGTTGTAGGTTTCTAAGGCTATTTAACTAAAGATGATTGATGAAAACTGAAAAGCTATTGATTGTTGAACTTACTTTCTCATAAAAATATTTTTGGTAAATGTAAAAATAAACACAAAAATAGTTTGAAAATTTCAGTGAAAAGTAGGTGGTACATCTCAGCTTCAAGGAACACCAAGAATGCAAAAACATTGTTTCATCAGTATTTTCTTTTTGCAACTACGTGTGTATTATTCCTTTAAAACACTATCTATAGCAAGTGCCAAACCACAGATTTTATGCAAAACCTCTACAGCAGAGCGAATAATGAAAACAGCATTGGCCAAATTATTTAATGCCATCTGCTCTTTTTGCATGGCTCCAAGCAGGCAAAGAGCATGGAAAATCGCAGGATTTTCCTAGCTAGTGCAAAGCCAACACAGGCAGCTTCCTCTGCCCTTCCTGCAGCTGCCCGCACATCCCAATGGAGCCAGGGCAAGGGGCACAGCAACATCACACCCTGGGATGGTTGTCTTTGAACACCATGGGTGGAAAACGTAGGTTGGAGCTATCCTAATCCCCCAGTTAAGGACAGACTCAGGGAACTCATTTTAGTGCACTTTGTCACATGTTGTCTTCCCGTCAACCAGTACCTGAAATGCTGGCTTGAAAATTTGGCCAGGTAGTTTTGGCAAACTGTAAGAGGGCCAAGACAACAGGTATTGGACAGGGGCTGGAGTGAGTGCTCCTTGGAGAACAGATGGACTAAAGTCATGCCTTGCTTTTCTGACCAAGCTCTTTTTCCTGTGTGAGAAGAAAATGAGCCTTTCCATAATTCCTTATCTTTCCTATTATCTCATTCTGCTGCTGAGCCCACAATAGCAGGTGACAGATTGTGGAGAGGGCTTTCAGAGATATTGTAGATGCTTATCTGCTATAAATCACAGCTTCATTACCTTCAGTGGAAAATGCTGAGCTATATCAGCCGAGGCTCTGACTCTGCATGCTGCACTTTAGAGCTGTGGTGTTGTCACCATCTCTGCAGAGAAGCAACCAATGTTCAATTTGTAATTTAAATTAATGAAGAATGAATGTTGTTATTTCTGCCACAGAAAAGGAGCTCCCCATGCAGCGAGAAAAAATAATGATACCAAGCTCTCTTTTCAGCTGTAACTCCTCGATGTTTTTACAAAGGAAGAAAGTAGCATTATCCTGTTCCACACATTAAGGCACAAAAAGGGACACGTACCCAGCAGAGCTAGTAGCAGATCCAGGGGTAGGCTCTCATAAAAGGAAAGAAGAAAAGATATTCACAAGGATTTAGCACAGATTAGAAACCTACAGGAAAAACAATTCAGAAAATTCAGGAATTGGAGGCCTAACATCCAAATAAAGCAAAGGGATTAGAATGATCTGATGGCAAAAAGAGGGAAGAGTTCACACATTTCTAAACATTTTCCAGTGGATCAGGGGTGTCTTTTAATGTGAGCTAACATCTTCCCTGCATTTGCCAACCTGGATTCAACTGAAACTGAATAAATTAATCTTGCTTTTGACAAGGCAGTCCATGACACACAAAAAAACCCCGCAAAAAAACCCAAATCCAAATAAAAAAAGGATATTAAATTAGCTCTATTACCCTATTTCAGAAAAATGAGTAAAGTGTAGCAGTCAGGAGCCAGCAGCACAGTGCCAGCAGGTACATTTGTTCCAAGGCTAGATAAAGACCCATAAAAATACCCTTAATGTAATTGCTGCAAAGTGGTACAACAGGTGGGGTCACTTCCAGCTTGGCACAACTTCAGAGGAGACTCACCTCAGCTCTGAACTTGACCCACCATTTCAATTCTGACATGCATTGCCAAACTCTCTGCTCCAGTCTGCAGGGCGAGATGCAGAATGACAGCAAAGCCCCAGGCTGCAGAGGTCCCACGTGGCTGAACCTTCCCTGGGTCTCCGGTGCTCAGGGCCCTTAGCTCCTCTGAACATCCCATTCTGGGACAGGTCACAGCCCATTCAGAGTTTCCCAGCTATCTCTAAGAACACCCTCAGTAAACACTCTTTCAATGGCCATGCAAGGTCTCAGCATACTATGTATAGATAAAAGTTAAATTTCGGAATTTTAGGACTCTGTATACTTTTTTCTGACCTGAAAAGAAGCCATCTGGATTCAAATCTCCTGGCTGTACCTGCCAATTAAGCACAAGTAGCATTATTAAAGTGTGACAGTCAGACCTTGCTGATTTAGCCCTTCCCAGTCATGAATGACAACAGGAATATTTATGGCCACAAAAGAATTCTGGATAGAACTTCCATTATTTAGCTGCCCAGTTACTAAGACAACTTTTATGACCAAGATGAGGAAGTTTATGCCACTTGAAAAAAAAAAACAAAAAAAACCAACCAACCAAAACCCAAAAAGTATGTTGGTGTAATGCTTAAAATGGCAATATGAGAGTCTATATTTTGTTTGTTATTAACAATTTTTGCAACACTGCTTATCAGTTTATCTGATAATCACTAGAGCGCAATGATGTACTAAAGCCTTTAAAATAATACCATAATCCTTATTTTGGGGGTTACATTACTGCACAAGATCCTACAGGGTGTTCATTTAGGAAATTCCTAGCAGAATTGGGAAGAGACTCTAGATATACTTATTTCTTATGTTATGCTTAAACCTAGCAGCTTATCTAAATTTTTATAAACAAACCTTAGTCCAATCAATTCTCCAGCTCAGTCTTCTAAAAGCTTAAATAGTTACGTTAAACACATCCAGAAATCAAGTGTTTTCAAACAGCTGTTCTCATATATTCACAGCAATGAGGTTGGTGCCAAAACACCCAAAAGCACACCAGCCACCACTGGCTGGATGACAGCTGCACCACGTGCCTGCTGGAAGCTGGCCCTTTGCACTTCACCTGACACAGTTTCAAGTAAAAACCTCATTTCTCTACTCCTCTCCAGTTTTAGTTTGTTACTTCTGGCTTATGTTTCAGCCAAGCCTCCAAAATACAGCACTGAAGCCATGCATGTCCCTGTTATCTGGGTACATACCCACCAGTGCATTTGAACTGGGAATCTGAGCACTGCTTTGGCCCAATAAACATGCAACTATTGAAGTCTCAAACAGGAATTGTTTTTAAAAACGTGAGGACTCCAAACACCAGCGTATTTACCCATCTCCAGTTGCAGCTCACCCTCCAGCGCACTGCACCAACAGAGATTTGCTAATTATCTTTTGGAGGTGAGCTTGGCTACTCCAGCTTTGATGCTCTGCTTTGCAATTAAATGTATTCCAGCAGCCACATGGGGAAGAAGGAAAAAATACAGCTTCCAGTTCTGCAATGACCTACTTACGGCATTAAAGCACTAAGGGGGAGGGGGAAGGCTGGCGGGGAGAGGAGAGGTCTAACTCCAGCTTAATGCAAGCTGACACTTATCTGTGCTTCAGACTACACGGCAATCAATATCAGATATGACTTCACATCCTACAGAAAATATTGCTAAGGCGAGGAAAGTTAATGACAGGAAGAAATTAATATAAGACCTTGGTTCTCAAAACCTGCAGTAGTTTTAATATCCCAATCCTTTTCTGCCTACTTTGCTATGCCCCATACCACAGTATTCCTAAAGCCTGTCTTAAATTCATGGTATTATTCAAGCTACAGGAACTGCTGTACTGAGCGCTGTACAGTCACGGGCTCCCTGGCCCAGACGGTATACCTTCTCACTAGACAAGCATGGAGGTTCTCGTTCCTCCTTCTCAATGAATAAAGCAAGGCAGAGGAAGGCAATCAGATTTATTTAGCATCACTAAGATAAGTTGATGCCTGAGCCACAGATTGACTCTACATCTTGTTCATTTTTTAGCCCCCCACCCCCCACCCGCCAAAATATATGGGTTGGGTTTTTTCCATCTCAGATTGTCTTTATGCTTTAAGGCAATTAACCAGAATCATTAGAGAAAGACGCTGATCATAGTAACATTTTTGCATTGTCAGGGATCCCAGACTACACTGGATTTTTAAGCACTGGTTGTATTTTGGGGTATTATTTCTGTTTTCAATATTCCACTATCCTGGTTTACGGTACAGACAATTTAATTCCTGGACTTCACACTAACCATAGTGCTTATTGCTTGCATAGCCAAATGGAAGCCATGCTACCAGTGCTATAGCTGGACTTTTCCTAAATACCATATACTTGCATATGTGAAATGCTTGTAATATAAATATAGCAAATGTTTTGAAAGCTCAGCTGCAAGAGTTGAGCCAAACACATCAGTAAGCACTTAAAAATCTGTTCATTCATTTGTAGCTTTTTGTATCATATAATAAGAAACGAATAACTTATGCTGGAGTAAATTCAGAGTAATAGTTTGAGGACAACCATCTCTTCCATCCCTTTTTTTTTTTTTTTTTTTTTTTTGTGTGTCAGAAGAAATATTAACCTCCAGTCCTGTTTCCAAACTTTACAAATATATTAGAAATGTTGAACATAAATGTACAATAGCTACCCAGCTGGGGTGGGGTGGGGGTGGGTGGTAGGGTGGAGAGAGAGAGAGAAAGAGAGCAAAAAGAAAAGTGAAGGAGAATATGGTTTTTCATCCTTTCAGTTTCCACTCAAATGAGAAGCAGCATCCAGCAGCACTGTTTGCCCCAGGCAGAGGAGTTTCAGCCTGAATTATTAGCTTCCCTCAGTATTCTCTAGCTCAGTATCCACACTGCTTGAAGGAATCATTCACATCTGTGGAATTTACTAATCCTCTTCTACAGCCATCACAGAAATTGGCTGTTCTCCCTTTCCCCAACTATTTCAGAGTCACACTACCTAAGGCTGTGAGCATGTCATATCCGATAACTGAAGCAGGGTCAGACACGGTCAGTACTTTAACAAGAGACATGCAGAAAGAGGTGAGATGCTATGGAGATGATGCCACCTAATCAATGGACAGCAAATGATTCTGCATGGAGCATCATTCCTTCAGCATCGTCAGTTGTGATATAAATGTTGTAGAGCTGGAAATGAAGACAAATATTGTTTCTACTTGAAATGACAGAATATAATAATTTAATGAACAGCTCTAAATTAGTCAAAATCACTGTGATCTACTATTGCAGTGGATAAATTCCTGAATTAAAGTCTTCCAAGACAGTTGGCAAAAAACATCTCCATTCAAATCACTGCTAAAATCCCACTGCTCAGTCACAGGTTTCATTTAGCATCATGTCCACGCATCACTGCATTGTCACAGAGATGGAGTTCAAATCTCAAATTTACTCAGCCTGCAGCATGGCATTGAATAAACAGGGACTTGCTAGAGTCAGCCTGTGTAGAAATGGTCAGCATATATTACATGTAGATAAAAATATAATAAACATAAAATAGTTATCTTCTAATTATAAATCTTTGTGCCAGCAAAATCCAGGCATTAAAACAAGTAAGCAATTGAGAACAAGGGCAAAAGGTGTTGGTCTGATAGCTTTTCCTGAAGTGTCTTTCCCTTCTAGTAGCCCTCTGCAAATACTAATACCACTGCTTTTCTGTAGTTAAGAGTTGTTTGGAGAGCAGGAAGTACGCCCTGCAGAGGAGGAACGGAACTTCCTTGTTGTTTCCTTGCTGTGCGCCCAAGATCCTGTCACAGACTGTCTTATAACACATTCAGTGTCTCACTTTATCCATCAGTACTGTAAATGACGTACTTTGCCTTGCAGTGTCATTAAGCCTCAACAGTTTTAAAAACTTTGCAATGCTTGGATGAAAAACATCATCTAAAATGAACTGTATAATTAATGTGACTGCACAGACTTTTCCTTCTCTTTAAGTAGCTTCTTCAAAAGCATTCCGAACATCTAAATCCTTTTTTCTTTTCATATCAAGTTGATTGATTACATATTTAAAAGTATTAATTGGTTCTATGGTAAGGTTTTTTAAAAAAACTCTTAAAGGGTCAAGATATCAGGAAGAAACGTTGCAATTGCTCAAATAACTTAAAATGCTCATAGATTTTCACCGGTCCTTAAGACATTCACACAATAAAGAGACCACTGTAGGCAAGCTGTATGGTATTTATTTAGAAAAGGCTGCTTGTAAGTAATGGACTAATAATAAATAATTTGTAGAACATTGTGCATGAGCTATAAAGAGCATTCAGAACAACTGATCTCATTCCTTGGTTTAATTATTCAGTTCTTTTTAGGCTGGAGCTACGTGTCTGGTATATTTGCTTCAGATCTCGAGAGGGTATTGACCAGGTTTTCTGAAGTCTTCTGCATTATTTATCTCTTCCTACCATAAGGGGTCTGATAGGCATACTGTTTCAATAATTAAATGTCAACAATTCATGCTGTTGGCCAAAACCCAGAGGACCTTCATAAATAAATAACATCTTGCATTTTTATAGCTCCTTTCATTCAAGGGTCTCAAAGTGCTCTGCGAATGTTCATTAAGACCCCCTCAACAGCCTTGTAAGGTAATTCAGAATTATTCTGCTCTCAGTTTTTCACAACCAGGAAAACCAGCACAGGGAGGCGGATCAGCTAGTCCAAGGTCACGGCTCCAGCCAGCAGCCAAGGAGGGGGCAGAGCCTGTATCCGCAGCTCCTCCTGCCAGCATCCCTGGCCAGGCTCTGTGCTGGCGGCAACGGGGAGCAGATGATGCTCTGGGGACCTCACTGAAGCCACAGCCATATAAAAGCAATCAAAATAAGGCAGGGTGGTGATTTTTGTTTTAAACGTGTTTTATTACCACGTGGCCAAACAAGATGAGGGAAAATAATGCTTCAAGGTCCACCCGTCTGACCCAGCACTACTGTTTCTCTGTTACTAATCGTGATGCTGCAGCCAACAGTTATTTCAGCCAAAGCAAGGAAATATTTGGTATCTTGTTTCCAATCTAATCTGTCAAAATGTTCATTAGAAGTCATACCTCTATATTTTATTTGCCTTTCTCCAGTCATTTTTGTTAGAATCATTCTCCATGACCCCTTTTTCACTCCATACTGATGAAAACAAGAATGATAATAATGATCTGACATCTCTATAGTGACTTTCATCCCACTGACATGTTGAGAGCAATGATGAGCACAGAAATAACATTAGAAGCTTTTCAGGCACGCTTTTCTGGAATTATAACTGAGTTTCAGAGCAGAGAAAAGCTGAGTTTGAAAGCTGAGTGCACACCGTGCACTCCGCTCGCTCAGGTAGTTTTCAGCCATTAATTCTATTTCCAGTCCTCAAAAAAGATGAGAAAACCCACACAGATATGATCCCAACAACCAAAACAAACCTTCCATTAAGATTCTCACAACAAATACAAAGTTCAAAACAGATCCAGTACTGTGCTCCAGTTAAGTTCATTCCTGGTTTGAATGCAATGTCTAGATAAATGCAGCAACAGAACACTTTGTCTTTTTAGAGAAAGAAAGAAATACTCAAAAGTGCTTTCACTCAGAAACAGCACTTTAGGATCTCTCACTCTACATTGACTTCAGAGGAATGTCCATGTTTTCCACCTCTTACACAAACTGTCACTGTATACATCTATGCACATATATATACCTGTATATAGTATATGTACATACTGCGTATACACACACACACACGAAGTACAGCCTCCGACTGGGACGGTGGTTTAGACTGATTCAATTTGAGCACAGGTTACCCCTTAACTTTCCACTAATTAGTATCATTTATCAGGTTCTTGAATGTACGTACCTGTTCCTGACATATCAGCTGAACTTATGGCTGTTATTATAGCCAGGAGTATTTACTAGTTTTCAAGAACTAATATAAATTGGTTAACATTGCTGCGGACTTCCCATCCATTTATTAAGACACAAACCACCAATGCCTTTTTGTATGTGCGTGTATATGATTTCCAAATAAATGGACCAATTTGCTCTGTTGATGATGAAGGTTAGGGGCTCTGATGAGAAAGCGATGACATGAAGCAGCATTTACAGATATTATCATGGGTCAAAGTACACACATTGCCCTATCTGAACTTGACCAATGTTCACCGCCACTAAGAAAAAGATAAAATACTACTGAAATGTAAGGATATAAGGATATATTTAAGACTATATTTAAGTCTTTAAGGATATATAATTGAATCAATAAAAATCAAATAAATTTTATGCATTGTGAAAATCAGTAAAAAAAAATCAATGAAAGATAGGATATATGATGCCTTAATAGTAGTAATTCACCCCTTTCCCCTGCAGGTTCTTGTCTCCATGTTGTGCTATTCCTCTGCTTCTTGAATCTCCCTTTCACCAAGCTTCATGTCTACTTACAGTTCCCTTTACCCTGCAGAGCTATAAATTTGGAGCAATTTAGGGAAAATGTATGTTCTTTTAATTACCATAGTTTTGTATCCACTGAATAGTTTCTAAGTCATCCTTCCCCACATTTTTCCTATTAAGTCATCCAACCCAGAAATTAATCGTATTGGTAGTTTTGGCTTCACCTATGTGAGATACTGATACGTGGAATACAACTATAAAAAGACAGGATACCATAAGAAGTCTCTTCTTTGGCAGCAGTGTGTTGGATGGTGGATGTCTAAAGACCATTTTACTGTTTGTGCAACAATCAGTTGATCGATAAACACATCAGACCTATATGCAGACATATGATTTGCCCTCTAAATGTATTTAGATTCACCATGTGATACTATGCCAGAATAATGCCTGTTCTGTTTAGCCAGCTACAATTGTTTCTCAGTTTTCTATACAGTTCAAATAAATGGTCCCATCACAACCCTTACAACCTAGTGTAAGACTAGCTCAAAGGGCAAAATATAGTTAATGTAGGTTGAAGTGACCATGAAAACAAGAGGGGACATATTTTAAAATTAATATTACTATCTAAATTCAGATTCATTAAAAGATTTTTGAACTTTACCTCTAATAAGCCTGAGCACTTTTGGTCAAGGTCCCACATCTTACTATTTAAGACACTACTTCACTGAACATCTCCTTAGAAGACTACTTCACAGCATCCTTAAAAATACAGAGTCCAATCAAGTTCCACCATGATCAAGGCTAATAGGTACAAACACTTTGCTACATGTGATAAGTTTCACATCACCTTATATCTTCATGGAAATCTGTTGGTGAGTGTGTGTGTGAACATGTATATGCATGTACATGCATGTGTATATGTGTCTAGCAAACATGTAAATGATTCATTTAGACAGACTTAAGCATGTCTCAGAAGACTAAAATATTGTCTCAGGACAGCAAACTCCTTAATGCTGGATGCTTCAGTACTACTACAGAAACACATTTTTATTCACTTTTTACATTACTCTGAATACTTTCTGGTTTCTTTGTCATTTTCTCAAGATCCAGCAAGCAGTTCAAAAGAAATATAGTTAATTTTCAAAGCAGGTACTATTGATCCTATGTCACTGCTCTATTAACATGACATCTTGAATTACGCAGAATGACTGATACAGAAGTTATTTAATCTGACGGATGCTACAGCAAGGCAATAGTCGCTCACTGCATCATTATTCAATAACATTTTAGATGGCTTTGGAAAAGCCACTCTCATAAAGGGGTGCTACCGAACTAACACTTTATCACACTTTCAGAACACAAAATCCGCCTTTAACATTCCTTTCCTCCCTCCCTCACTCCTAAAACTATCCTAAATCCAGTCAAAGCAATAGTGACTGAAATACTGCTAAATTCTTTTTTTTTAATCAGATTAAGTTACTAAACTGGCACCACAAATAATATATTCTACAATCTGTTTTCTCAGTTATCATTTCAGTTTCTTTACTATGCACCTTTTTTTTTTCTTTTTTCTTTTTTTTTTTTGGAGGGGGAGTACAACCCACCCACAAACCCTGTATATGAATTAAGCAAGATTCTCAAATTTGACTCTTTTAAGATTTTTGCCTCTTGTGTGCAAAAACATGTGTCTACACAAGCCAAAAGTTTGTAGTCCGAGTCTAAAGGTATTGCCTGATGCACCCAAGGAGATTCCACGCAGACTGAGTATGCAGAGGTAAGCAGCTATTAAGCTGAGAAAACTCTCATTCCAGATTTTAGAAAATTCAGATCTCTGTCTGTTGTCCTGTCCATTCCTCCCAATGTGTAATCTGGAAACTCTCCTAGAAGTTCTACACCAAAACCCCTGAATTTATAGAAAAGACTGATCAAACTTTGAGCCTTATGCCACGCAAAGAATTTCAGTGATGACAACAGCTTTATTTGCATGAATGAGGACTGCTTACATCGGGCTTTCACCTCCTGCACGTATCCCAAGAGAGAACAAAGCGGGGCACTTGAGGAACGCAGCAGTGCAGCCACGTCAGAGTGGCACTTTGCAGAGCATCATCCGTGCTGCTGAGAAGAAGTTCGTTTGTGTCTATTTCAAGTATCTCCCAGGTACTACATACAGACATGCCTCCAACCACAGCCAAAGCCCACTGAAATAAAGAGCTAATTGCTATTCCCAATTATTATTTTTTTTTAATTGAAAGAGCTTGAGTCACTTGAGGTACATCCACAGAGGTTTTTTGCAGAGAGAGAGGAAACTGGTTTGCCCAGCTTTGGGCTGCCTGCGTGTAGCCTAGCTTCATCCAAGAGCCACAGAGATAAAATTAACATGATCCTGTGCTTAAGCTAATCAAGCTCTGCCAAGAACCTTCCTCATGCATCATGTTATCAGCTTACGTGAAGACTGATGGTTTCACTTTTGCTATTTTCTTCTGCTCTAGAAAGGTGTAAAAATGAGCAGAGAAACCGGCTAGCAGCACGTGAACTTTTCAGTAACTAAGTTCATCCTCATCTTCCCTCAGACAATAGCATAGGCCAGACCAGGTAAACAAGCACTGGCAGAGAGTGAAGGGTAGAGAAAGCACGAGTGGCAACGCTGCTGCATGAACGACCCATCTGCGTGCGGGTATAAGCAGGCAGCCTTCTTTGTCCTGCTCTGGCAAGCAGAGGCCACAGGGGTAGCACGCTGCTGGAAAGGAAAGCCTCTGCCTCCTGCCATCCGTAGAGAAGGCCGTTTCCTTTTTCTCTCCACCGTGCAAGAAATAGACTGAGTTTATAAAAAAGATTTGCCCCATGAAGTCATGGAAAACTCTTGTCTCCGGCAGAGCATGGAAAACAAGGTGTCACTGACAGGGTATATCAGTTTAGTTCGGTCATTTATAGGAGAGTTTCTCACCTGCTGACTGCTTTATAAGGAGAGATGGGTCATCAGTGCTAGACCACCGATCTCTGACAGCCCTACTGCTGGAGCCAGATGTTTTTACTTGACAGTATAAATTTGATGAGATAGGTAACATCGGGATTTCTGTTTGTACCTGGGTGCAGACAAGGAGCAATATTAAGCATAAGAAGCAGACGTTTAAAGTCAGCAGTGTGGCTTTGCTGGCTTTTTTGATAGCAAGTCAAACCGACCAGATGAATCTTCCAAGGGACCAGATCAGTAGCAACAAAATATTTCTAACGCAAACAACTGTGTATTAATAGCCACTCTATGGTGAGGATCCCATGTGATAAAT
Source organism: Falco naumanni (assembly GCF_017639655.2). Lineage (NCBI taxonomy): Eukaryota > Metazoa > Chordata > Aves > Falconiformes > Falconidae > Falco > Falco naumanni. The sequence continues at coordinate 22,133,487 of NC_054058.1, forward strand.
GCACCCACGGGAATCCAAGGCTCATGCTGATAATCTTAAAAGTTCCCAGAGGTCTGATTATTTTGCAGCAATGTTGCAAGCCTTGTCAAGACTCATTGCTTAATCAATCTCTGCAGAATCATCGGGCGAACCGGCCTTTCACTGACAGGATAACCAGCACCAGCCTGTAAGCTTTACTTCTGCAAAACCATCATATGTTAACGAAGCCAATAAAGCATAACTGGCCATTATCGGTTCAATACCAGTAGTCGTTCAAATGGCCAAGGTTTGCTAAGATGGAAGGAAACAAAGAGGGAGATATATCACCTGAGGAAAATCCTTGACTTGGTCACTTCTCTCCTAATGTACACATTTGTTTGCTTAGTAGCACCCTGTGATCCATAACAGCCTATTTTACTAACTGATCATATTCTCAGATTTATTTTTTTCAGGACAAGAAGGCAGCATTCTGGTTGTCTGTTCAAGCCTTTCACATAACCCAGGCCAGGGAACATCAACCAACTTCTCTTAAGCCTAAAACATCTGCTTGAGCTTTAACACACTTTTACACAGATTTCCAGTCTTGGCATCACCTGTATCAATCTTTCTTTGCCTTATAATATACTAAAGAAAAACTTGTATAAAAGAGGTAGGTATTACTAATTAAAGACTTACAAATGAGGAAGAATCCACTACTTGCCTACACTACTTGCTACAGAGATTAAGTATCCATAATGCAAACTATTTTTTTTCATGTTAAACTCAGCATCAAATCCTCCGATCTAACAGAATAAAAAATACAGAGATCAAAACACTACGTAATAGCAGAAGTCTCTCTTCTGCGTTGGTTCTTCTAGACCGTAATCAAATTGACTCCTTCCCTTCCCATGGATGAACTAACTAGACCGAGCTATCTTTCATCTCCCACTATAAGGCATGTTTTCCCAAGCCTCGCATCACTCTCACACCTTTTCCTCTAAGGCTTTTCCAAATTTGTGGTAACTTTTTTGAACATATATAAAAAAACACAGCTTAGAAACAGCCTGCAGAGTCGTTAAGACCAGACAGTTGGATGTCATTATAGGATCCAGCAGAAGATGTTTTTTGTTAGCCCAGAGCTAAAATTATTGGTGAAATTGCATTTGTTTGTAACAAAGGAACCCTATAACCTTTAATGGATATCTCTGCTAGAAATGAACCCAAACTACCCAGAGACAGCAGGAAGAGAGATCTAGGAAGAACTGGAGATATTAAGAAAAGGAAGTTTCTTTTGTGTAATATTCTCCTTTTTCCACATTTGCTGAAGGGTGAAAATCCATCTCTAGAGATATTCAGAATTAGCAAGGACCAGTTCGCTTAAACCACATACCTCTTACTGAGTGGAAAATGCCTCTTTCTATACTGCCTTTGGTGAGGAAACCTCATTCTTTTGTACAATAAATCCTCATTTCTTTTTGTACAACTGTGTGCAACGTAAATGTGTCTTGCTCACAGGGAAGATTCAAGGCTGCTTGGCTGGAAGCATATCTATAATAAAGAGCAGAAAAACCTCATTTGATCTCCTGCTCTCCCTCAGACAGTCCACATAAAACAAGCCATGGGAAAGCTCCTGGGATTAAACTCATTGGGGGGAAAATCAGGGACAAATTAAGAGAAAGGGAAAGTTTTGTACTCAGGCACAAGTACCATCATAAAATGTGGCCAGTCTGCGACATGAGTCTAATGTGTCTTGCCACCCTGCCCCCAAAGTCCAGGTCTGCAGTGTCCCACCTTTGCTACTTCAGTGCTCACAACACAAGGAAGGAGCTAGCACTTTGAACTACGTGCAAACAAACGAATGTCTCATTCTTAGCTTTTCCCCAGGCTCCATGCATTTAACGTGGTATCAGACCCTGGTGACCCTCATGTCCTGGACTGCAAACAGGATTTAAAGTGCCATGGCTCAGAGTGGTAGGAACCAAGGCTCTAGTTACATTGTGATAGCAACAAGGTGGCAAAGGAGAAAACAAAGGGACCCAGTAATTTTTCATTATTACAATGTTTACAATTCTGTGCCTTCCCCCCAACCCCCTAAACCAGGGGTCCTCAAACTTTTTAAACAGGTGTCCGGCACGCGGATGCAGTGGCAGGCAGCCATCTGCGGCTGCTTGGTTTCCCCCCCAACCCCCGGCGGGGGCGTCTGTAAATACCGGGGGCTGGATTGAGGACCCTGGGGGGCTGTATCCAGCCCGCAGGCCGTAGTTTGAGAACCCCTGCCCTAAACCTTCTGAGCTAAATCTGCTGATGGACTACGGAAAGCTGTTACGGCACAGGACACATCATGATGTCAGCTATGGTTGTATACTTGCACTAAAAATTAAGCTTTTGCTAAAAAGAGGGGGCGGGGGGGGGAAGGATTTTATAAACTCTCATGGATCAGGAAATAGTTAAGAACATGTCTAGAGAAAAAAAAAATATTGATCCAGCGCAAGCTACCTCAGTCTGCAGAGACCCTGCAATGACAAATCTCCTGGCAATATTTAACCCAGGACCTATTGATCCGGAGGAATTTCATCAGCACCACCTTGTTCTTTCCTGTCTAGTCAAAGTGTTCCCTACCCCCGCAACACTGCTATCCTCACTGTATGACAACAGCACTGCCAGGATGCCACAGGAAGCATCGTGTTATACTGCAATAAACATTTGATAGTTTTCAGATAACTATGGCCAATACAGTAAACAGCATCTCCACGAGCCTTACATCATGTAATATAGAACTGCATTCTTGTTTTATCGGCAAAGATTCCTCCGTTATCAAGATGTAAAGTCTACAGCGATAACTGCAGATACAATCTTAAGTTATTCTGTTGCAAGCTCTATTATGAACCAATTTCTAGCAGTCTTTCTTTTGGACAAGGTTGTATCTGAGCATGTGCGAACTGGATTCAACAATGGAGAAAATGCAGACTAGTTTAAAAAGGATTTCCTATGACAAAAAAAAATCCATGGAATTATTATGTAACTGCTTTGTAACCAAGAAAATACAACTTGGAGTGGCTTACTAGTGTGGTCATAAAAACATTCAGGGTTTTGAGGCATTTTATTTGTAAGGGGGAGTAGAGAGAAGAACATGGAGCAAAATGAGTTTTTTCAGGTGGCAGTGCGAACCTGTCTGCCCTAAGACCTCAGAAATAACGTTACCATTTTAAAATAGCAGGAGGAGTTAAATTAATAATTTAGGATGTGAAGCATGAGCAGACTTCCCTTATTCTCAGTGCCACCTTCTCAGAATGCAGTTCAGGGCTTCTCACTCAGGCAGGATGCTTACTGCCATGACTACAGCAACGGACTCACAATTTGGACCGCTGGTAAAAAGATGACCTCATTTACATTCACTGATACTCTTGTTTTGCTAATGATAGAGCAGTGCTTTTCCTTACGTGGAAATTACTCTCCCTGGGAGAGGTTTGTGTATCAACAACAAACTATTATATTTACTTCTTTGTGATGTATTTGGCTACACAGAAAATATTTTTTTTTTTTTACACTTGTAGCTATCAAAACATTTTGCATATTTTTATGTTGCAGCATGTCACTCAGCATTATTTTGTTTGAAGCTATAAAATTTCAGTGTTGGCTTTTAGGTTTTTGGTGAAGTTTGATGGACACTGCCAAGTAAGCATTTCACTAGCCCATTATTTTCTCTGCATTTAAGTGTGTATTGCATAGGGACAGAAATTCCCTTCTGAGCCATCACACCAGTATGTTCTCCCTGTTCTCCCTGAGTACATGAGGAAAAAACCGTTTAGCAGCTTTTCAGATAAAGAAGTCAAACATTGGCACCTCCATTCTTTGCTCATATTTGAAGTGATAACCACCCCAAACACATGGTTGAGAAGTATAATACCTCTAGGAATTTCTCCCCAGTCAGATATTGGCATCTTTGAAGACTAATCCTCTCTTTCACCTTTACATACCTGTACAGTAAAAAAGGATAAACAATACTAATTGTGATCTCCAAAGTCGAATGCCCTCAACTTATCTACAGAAGGCAACTACAAATCCACGTTCTATGTACTTCACCTAGAATTTTTTTTGCTGCATGGTGTCTTGCAAGGCTAATTTGATCTACCCAGGTATGGATGAAGTACATGTCATGACACCGGCCCATTATCATCACTTCCCCTTTTAATTTAGATGCAGTCACACCTGATCATCTCTGTATGCACACTGAAAGCCTGGGGAAACGCAGGGGATGTTTCTCCATCCTCCCTTCCCGCTTCAGAGATGCAGCATGTGCTTTCTGGGGTGGAGAGAGAAATCAGTGCATGGCATCCTGCTGAGCCCTCCTTTGCCAGCAGCTGGGCTCCCTTAACAGTGTTTAACTTGCTGAATTTATACAATTCTAATGCAAAACATCAAGTAGGTAGCTTCAGGTCAGTGACCACAGTTGGTGAGGAGACCCAGCCCACAGCTCCTCGCCTTTCCACATGGTCTGAGAGTCTACACTGCTCTGCTTTGCAAGAAAATTAATCTATATCGAACACGCTCACAAATACCCTGAATTTCTCCATCAAACCAATCTCTGCCTTGATAGCTCCAGCAATTTAAACGCCAGAGTGTTAGGCTATGCATAAGCTGCCAAGCTGGAGGGAAGCAGGGTGACAGCGTGGCATGGCAGCCCAGTGCCCTGGCCCAGGACTCGCTGCACAGGAGGTAAGCTGTCAGACTGCCATCGATCCGCCTTGCTGCCGGCAGCCATGCAGGACACACCAAAGGAGTCCTGTCAATGGGAACTTCCAAATTAATCTTCACAGAAAATGACTGTCGCTGCTGACACAGATGGCCTTTCCTCTTGGCTGCACCAGCAGCTCCGCATGGGCAAGGATGCCCTGCGTATAAATGATCTTGGAGGTGAAAAGAGCTGCTGTCATATTCCCGAGCCTTTCAAGAGATGGGGATGGAAAGGAGGAGAGAAGAAAAAGAGAATCGCCCCTCCTGGCTGTGGGAGCAGAGCTGCCCATGTAAAAACAACAGGACAAGGGCTGGGGAAGGGGTTGCTCAGACAGCACACACGAAATGATAAAGGAAGATCCAGACTAAATGCCAAAACCAAAAGACCACAAGAGAGACAAGAGTGTATCTGATAACTACCAACACCCATCACTAAAATGCTGGTGTTCCCCAGCCTGCCCTGTGGGACGAGGCCCGCAGCAGAGGGGCATCGTGAAGAGGTGGCACAGCCACCAGGCAGGGGACACCCACCTCTGCACAGTTTTGCTGCTGCCGTTTGAAGCACTAACACAGTGGCTACTGGTGCTCCATGGAGATGGCCACCGCAGGGCAGAAAACACCACATGGAAATAAATACTGAAGACTTTCCAAGACTCCTTCATATACTGCAGTTTTGCTGTGTTATTAGTAGTGGTAAAGCAGGGGCAGAACAGAAGCGTGCAGACAAACTACTTCAATTTCTTTTAGGAATTTAACACCGGTTCTCTTTCCATTCCTGACTCTCCCATCTCAGGAACGAGTGAGCATTTGTTAAATTTGGCTTTGAACGCAGGAAAACATCGGTTTGTAATAACCCTCCTAATTTGCTTTTCTTGGCAAGCACCCTGCACCAGCCGTCCCCAGTTCTGTTGTTAGGGGATGACTATGAATTTAAGAAAAACAACACACGCACACACAAAGTCTCCGGTAATTATACGGCAGTACCTGCTTTTTAATGCACTGCAATGTAATTACCTTTTTGTCAGCTCAACTTCATTCCACACAGAACAGCTGAAATCCTAATTACCAACTGCAGCAGTGAAAGTGTCCAATTTGCTCCCGAGGAGGCAGTATCATTAACCCAACTCATTATGTGCCGCTTGTCAGGTGAGGGCTATGGAAATTTCACCTGCATTCATAGGTTGCCTTCTATGGAAAAAGTAAACACCACGGTCTGGATAAAACACTGAAAAAACCCAACAACACTCCCCAAGGACAAAATCAATGAAGCTGACCCAGGCAAGAATCTCACCAAAACCAAACTGGGCATGAAAAACTTGCTGATGGATTTCAGGGTTTAGCCCTTAATACTGAGAAGTACTATTTTCTCTATCAGCACGGGTCAGAGTTTATCATATGGCATGTATGAGATGGGACACCCGAGGGGACAGGCCCATCTCGGGCATAATACGGGCTTTGGCCCAAACTGTAGCATAGCACCAAGCAGTTCAAGAGCAGCTCCTACACGCTGCCGGAGTACCCTGAGCAGCAAACATGCTGGTGGTCGAAAAGGCTGCAACTTTCCACAGCCGGCTGGGTGCCTGGAGCAAAACATCAGCCAGTTTTCAATTCATATTCCATCCAACAAACATCCTCTGCAAGAAGCTGAGGAAAAAAATACATGCAAGATAAACTAAGTGCTATAAACAACTTGACTGAAAGCTAAAATTTAAAACTAGCTCATCGCTATCTGCTCAGAGCTATGGTTCTTTGCGTTTCTCTGCGCTTACCTTCTCTATTTATCTTCCTTTATGAAAGGGCGGTTCAGTGCACATTTGCACAGGGTCCTGTGTGCTGGGTAATTCCATAAAACAAAGCATGTCTCATTAACAATTTCTTTGTTGTAGCTAATATCAAACTTTTAATAGAAAGAAATTGAGATGACTGCTCAGCAAAGTAATGGGTGAATTTCAGAGGGACAAACACCCTATTTTTCCCCAGGGAGTATTTAGTTTATGGGGGGGGAAGTGCTTTATATGTCACTGTAGCTATTTTGTATTTCAGGAAATATCTAAAGTTTCTCAGAAAGTGGCTTGCAGAGTAATGATTTTTAGTCAATGCAAGAAAATATTTTGCAGAACGCAAATTTTGAAAGTATCTGAACCATAAAAATGATTAAAAGCTGTGCAGAACTTTTCAGATAAAACATGAGCAGGAACTCATAACAGAGGTAACTAATATGACTTCACTGATTAAAAATTAGGCATTAACACGCACGTGGACTGTAGGCAGCAACCCTGTAGTGCAGTTAGCTATATTTGGGTACCGTGACAAATTTGTCTCTCTAGAAGTCCATGTGTACTTTCTGAATTGGCGAGTTGGACATCTATGGATTTCCCTTGCAAACAGTAGGGAATATATCACTGTAATAGCCAGGGTTTAGATTCCTGTTCTTTAGTTTTTACAGTTTTGCTTCATGCTGTTAAATGGCAAGTGCACTTTGGAAGTCAGCACACGGATTCAGATACGGTGCACGCAGATGATGCAGAGCATTCAGAGAATTCCTGAATTTACTATGCAGAAGTTCTAAGCAAACTTAAAGCCTTTTTGAGCCAACCATTTCTCTGCCAAGAACTCTACCATAACATCAGCCTGTTAGACATCTAAGGAAAATGATACTAATAGATCATTTTTTATGTGAACATACCCTTTTCCCCCTCCTTTCAGAAACTACATGGTGAGATAAAGCAAATGACAAAATTTTAGTAACTTCTGAACAGATTTAATCGAGGAAAATCCATTTTGTTGCAGACAGACTGTCCTATTTAATCTTCCACTCAGTTTTCCTTCCCACCGCATTTTTGTGAAATTAAAAAAAAAGACAAACTGGAATGCCAATTAAATGCCTTTTGAAACAACAGCCACCCTCTCTGACATCTGCTAAAAAAAATGCACGAACTGACACATTTGCAAACTAATTTCAGTGCTTCTGCAGTTGGCCCCAATCACCTTGCATTCTAGGCTGCTGTATTTCATGCTGCAGGGAAGCAGAGAACATTGGCTGCTCCCACAACCTCCGTGTCACAGTGCGGTGAGGCAGGAGAAAGTGACTGTGAGCAGGTGCTGAAGCAAGAAGGAGATGTGGACTTCAGCTTTTCAATGGCTTGGAGAAAGAAGAGAGAGACTTTGTCTCCTGATGTTTCAGGGGCCCTATTTGCTATTCATTTGCGTTGATCTACCCCAGAGGGAAACTCCTCCGGAACTCTGACCAAGCTGCCCTCTGTCAACCCTCCCACTGCTCTCGCCATCCTCAGACCCAAAGAAGCCCTCTTTAACCTTCTTCCTCCCCATGTGGCATCCCTTCTGCACTGAGACATCTCCTTGGAGAGGAGACACTTTAAGCCACATAGTAGTGGGAGTTTCCTCTCTGAACAGTTGGTTACTGGATACGTATCTGAAGTTTCATGGCAAGATAAGCCCAAGATAAAGCCAGACACTCCTGGAAACAATCCTAATTATTTTTCTCTGAGGAAAAGTTCAGTTAATGGGTCCCACAAGCTTATAACAAGACTTGTGAAGTCTGAGCTGGGTGGTAGCTCTAGGGACGTGTTATTCAGCCAGTTGGAGAAGGACAGAGGTTGGATGTAAAGGAGGCCCTTTCTCTTGTGGCACAAATTACAATTATACAGCAATGATGATAAACAAGGAGAGACCGTGCCATAGCCTGGAGGCACAGTACTCACACATCACATTGCATCACTCAAAGTGGTTATTTCCAACTTTAAACTCACCGTCACTCTCCCTCTCTGCATAACCACGCAAATGAAGGCACAGGCACAGGATGGCCTGGGGAGGTGGGCAGGAGTAAGCAGGTGGAGGGTACAGCAGCCGGGGGGCAAAAAAGGGGCTGCTTTCCTGGCACAGCACGAAAGGAAAAGCTGTGAAACCACCATATTTTATAAAGCAGCCAGTGGAGGAGCTCCAAGGCAACGATGCTGTGACCAAGGTGCTCCTGCAGGACCTTTGGTCCTTGCTGACCTCCTCCCAGCATCACTCCCCCTCCACCCTAAAGTCCTGCTGAGGCAGACAGCTGCGGGGTCCTGCTCCAAACCCAACCATTAAACTGATCTGGGTCAGTGGGGTCAGGTCGCGCTGTGACACTGGGATGGGAATGAAAGAGATGTGAAGGAAAGACAAAGCCTGCGTGGCTGCCAAAGCCCCTGCTTTGCAGACAGTCTGCTAGATTAATCATCCCCTGAACTATCTAAATCTTGCCAGCCAATTTAAAATGAGGAGTTGAAAGTTTGCTGACTTAATAAGCCGCTCTTTCTGCAATTCTGTTCACTGTTCCTCATCATCCATTTCATGCTTTTTGCCTGCCTCTGCTGGTGGAGGCTCTGTGCAGCCGCTTCCACCTCTGCAAGAGTGGAAGCATTAAGTCATCAGTGAGGAATCAGACTTGGTACAAAGAAAACATTGCTTCTGTAGTAACTGCTCACAAACCAGGCTCTACACCAGCTTAATTATGCCAGCACTGACACTGCTAAAAGGCATAATCATATCTTCCTTTCTAACAGGCTATTTTTTCTCTGCACTTTTTTCTTCCCTTATGCTCATTTTCTCTCCACTCATACTAAAATTGCTGGATATTTTCGTAAGAATCACAGCAATAATTGTTTTATGTCCTTGCAATTCTCATCCACAAGTGTTAGGAAAGAATTTCTCACCTTTCTAAGCACTGCTTGGCAACATTCAAAGATTATTCCATCTAGTGGGAGTACCAATTACAATCTGTTTTGCTTTCTAAATATGTAGGTTCTTTAGTTTTTGTCTGACTTGAACATCAGTAAAAGTCATGAGACATTGTTCTTTCATCTTGCGGGAAGGAATTGAGATTAATTTTTTTCACCTGTTCTTCACCAAGATGAAACAGAGCCTACAACATTTTCTATGGAAGACAAGAAACACAAGGTAGGAGGAAGGAAAGAGGGTGGCAGGGAAAGGAGGAAAAGCCAGATTAAAAGAAAGGGAAGGAGGTAGGAAGGTAAGACATTTCCATTTGACAAGTTCTTGTTGATTTTAACTGCAGATGAACTTGTTATTTTGATGTAGGTTTCATATGTTTTCTCTACTGGAGTCATCACTTTCTGTGTATACACATGCTAAACGGGGCTTAAAAGAAACTGAGTTTATAGTCAAATGAATACGGATGAGTGGTAGAAAATTAGAGTTCATGTCCCTCTGCTCACAGCATCCCACGCAGGGGGCTTGATTCCTAGTCTACAAATTCAGTCGCTCTTATGTTGGAGCGATGCATATTATAAACACAGATTGTGGCAGCTCCAACCTGAAAGGCTGACAGCACCATCATGAAGCCATCAATAATTTAGGGCATTTGCTTGTAAAAGTTGCAACCTGCTGAAATAGGTGGAGGACCTGAGGGTTGCACATCTCAGATGAATGCTCAGGTCCTTAAAATACCACCTCTTCCAGAATCAGTCTCTCTTCAGAACTAGGGATTTCATTTTACACCCAGTATTTTTTTTTCAGTGAAAGTCTCCTTGAAATTGATACACGCCTGTATAGAGTTCTGATGAAGGAGCAAAAAAATAGCCCAAGAAATTATTCTTAAAATAAAGCTAAATCTGAGGCACATATACACACAGCTGTTTGCATAGGAAAATGAAGCATTGTGCCATGTCTTTGAATCTGAACAAAACAACAACAAAAAAAGAAACAAAAACCACCCCCATACCCACACTCGCATAGCGGTTCTCTGTATTCCTTGCTTCTGTATTTGTTAATTTTTGCTAGCTTTTCTTGCTGCCAATCAGATTTTCTGAAAATAGACATTTATGTTGGTGGCATATACTGTTCTCACCCTGCATCCAATAGTTAAGCTACACTGCACATCTGCTTAGTCCTGTCAGCTCATATCACGACATCACTCCATCTTCAACCACCTGCAGCTGCAATACCGCTGATCAAGCAGCCTGGCTTTGTCTTTCCTACTTAGATTTGAGGCAGAACTTGCCTCTGTATTTGTGTTTGAACAGCACCCAGTGCAAGTTCACCCATTTAATTTCCCAAACTGCACTCCCAAAATCTGAAAATATACATAATTTCCATGTGATTTTTCTTTAAATTAGGAAGTAAAAATCTATTTTTTCTGCTGTACGCAGAGCCTTAAAAGATGTATCCCTAGCTAGTTCATATTCTGATCTGTGTGTTACACACTAGTCCAAAGCAGAAGGAATCTCAGACAACAGAACTGAAACTATACCAACAGCTCATATACAGTTGTTGACATACTACATTAATGATCCATGCTAGTCAAAACCAACCGAAATTGTCCATACACCTTGACTGTAAGCCTTCAGCCTGTACTGAAGGCTAAGATTGCTTAAAAGGTCATTCAAAAGCCCTTTGGCATTGTCTATTTATCCAGTAAACCTTGGATGAATAGGACATATCAGCCTAGTAAGCAGACCAGTTGAACTTCAAGATATGAGGGTCAACCCACAGGTCCCTGATGTCTCAGTTTCTGCAGAGTTTGGAATGTATTTGCTGAAGCATGGGCAGACTTGCAGCATCAATGCTATGACTCCTTGTTGCACTTAGGGGCCTTGACATGCTTTTCCCTTTCCAGTGGGGAAGACAAGCCTAGAACAAGGGATCTGTGGTCCACAGAGCAATTTGTAGGGGAGCCCCTGCTTTGTAAAGGAAGCTGGTCAGTAGCTGACAAAAATCACAATTACAAGAGCTTGCTTAACAAAAAACGCTTGTTTGAACCTGTACGTGTTCAAAGGGAGTTTTACCTCAGCCTGACAAACTGCCTATAATTTGCCTTGGTGCACGTTTTTCCATTTAAGTGTTCAACACTGGTAGGGATCCAATATGCTGTACACATGCTTTTGTACATAATACCACCATCACACAGTAATGAACCACTGATAGGTAGCAGACAAGCTACTAAGAGCAGTCCTATTTTCTAGCATTTTGTATTTTGTTATTGAGGCAAATATGACCATTATTGAAGCAAACAAAATAACATACATTTGTTTCCATGAGATGCATTGTAGGTCATTATTTGTTCCCATGATTAACATTAATTTTCTTTCATGTACAAAAGAGTGGTGACTAATTTATTACCAAAGTTCATTGCTTAAAGAAAGAACATTTCATGATTGATGCCGGACATGCTGTACTACAGTCCTGTCATAGAAAATTAGTATCTAGCATCCTTACAAAAGACCTGTCTGCAGGTGGTGGTGTCATCTTTTTTGAAGAGTATTGTTACTATAACATAACCATGATCAAGACTGAAATGCACTACATGCTGTACAGAGTAACAACTAGCCCTTTCCCTAAAGGAGTTTGATTATTACAAAAAAACAGACAGGCAAAATGTGTGAAAAGAAAGTGTTAGCTGAGCAAAGTAGCAAACACAATATAGGAGGACATAGACAATAAAATATCTTTAGGTCTTTTACTCTAAACAATATGAGTGAGATTATTGAAAAAAACATAAGGCAGAGAAGAAAAGTTAATGCACATCTTCCAAGTTTCATTTCTGCTTTTTAACCAGAAGTTCATTATTTCTATAAAATTCCCAGCTTTAAAGGGAGGGTTGGCCTGATGGCCACCAGAGAGCCCTTCCAGTTTAGAATATTCTATGGCGCTGTAACTCCACTGATGACTAATGAGGAATCTCCCAATCAATCTAGAATAAAAGTAACTGTACAGAAAAAAACCAGAAAATAAAATTATTTCACACCATCTCTGGTCTCGGGGATCGTTTCTGAACAGCATGCCTAACCATAACAAAAGGATATGGCCATATGCACAACATCTTTCCTATAGCAGTCAGAATTTAAAGAAAGCATGACAAAGGATGGAAAAGCGGCACTTAACAAATCCTCATTAAAATTATGTAGACGGCTTAACAGAGTCAGCAAAATAAATACATCCAGTAACACCTGCAACTTGATGATGCTCCTCACTCAAAGTATCATTTTGCAGGAATAATATTTGCTCAAATGGTCTCCAGTTTCAGTCTGGGCAATCCTGAACACCTCAGTGCTAGGGCTCCACAGACTGATCAACTTAGAGGTGCCCTGACCTCCTCAGCCAACCTCCTGCACCACCCAGGACACAAGTTTCAGCCAAGCAGGTTTTGGACCTGGCCCCAAGCCCCGCGTGAGCTGGGAGGTATCACCCAGAGTGCCAGCCAGCACGTCTCTGCACGGCAGGCAGGCTGCACCTTGCAGGATCAGCCCTTTTTGAGGTGAAAGCCATGAGACATATTTAATTCCAGCAGCAGCAAGTGCAACACAGCTGTGCCATGTAAAATACCAGCATGATTAAACGATGTGGAGGAGAGGTAATTACTCATTGCTGGGTCACTGGAGGAGGATGGCTTATATACTCACAAGGAACGCAGGGAGAGCAGGATGCATACGTAAGCAGCCTGACAAAAATGTACTGACATTTCATAGACACAAACCTGGATCCACTTGGGTCTCCACCTTCCCTCCACCAACAAAATGCAATGCAGATGCAGAGGAAAAATTACTCTCCCTCCCACATCGCCAGTAGCTTTATTATACCTACAGCAGCACTTATCCTGCATGTTCAGTCTCATTAGCTTCAGTAGGGCTCTTCTGACTGAAAGATCAAAGGAGTTTTTTCCTGGAGGGTTTGTGCCATTGATAATTTGGATATCTCCAGTAAACTTAATCTATCTGTGCTACACCATAGAGATTTGAGGCAGGGGAAGATTAAAGTGATTTGCCTAAGACAACAGACGCAGTTTGAAGAAATTGAATGCAGGTTTGCACAAAACCCAGGCTTAAAAAGAAGTCTCTTCACACATTAAAAGCCCCCAAATACACATTCAGAGAATTAGGATTTTGCTATCACTATTTTGGATATCTAAAGGGGAAGGATTTTGAAATGGGCTTATGTTTGTCTTTTCACTGCTTTTTTACCCTTTTCTTTTTCCCTAGCATCTCTTAATTTTGACTATGAAAGGGCCAATCAAATAGGTCCCGCAAGTCTTTTGCATACGTATCTTATCAGCAGACAGCAGCTTTGGGAGAACACTTTTCCACCACCCTAAAAATACTGAACAAACGCCACTTTTTGAAGTTCTTTCAGAACATGTCACTCCAAGAGGAGGTTCAGACGGCCATCACCTCCCATTGCGGTCCAGCTCTGGCTGTGACCACAGCACATCAGCTCCTCTGCAAAACGAGAGGGGTGACAGAGCAGGCAGATGTGGCCGTGACAGCTGGCGCTGGGAAAGGCATGCGATACACACCTTGGGCCGGGGGATAAATAAAGAGGTTCCCCTGGAAAGCACTTGTAGGTGTTCCATTTCTTCAAAAGGTTTAAGGGAGAGATATAGGTGTGACAGCAAACATCACTTTGGCTTTGATAATGACATTATGCACAGCTAGCCTGTTCTTTGGCTTGTTAAATTCAAAGTTTCCTGTGGGTAAGAAATGAACATTACTTTGTCACTGTTTCCAGGGCTTTCTGCCATGTTAATCTGATTATCTATGACAGTTTCTGTCAGTTTGTTAGCAAAGATCCAATTATTCTGCTTGGCTTTTAAGTTCTCACATATTTCTGGCTATGGGCCTGATTCTGAGGTCTTTGTCCTCATGTCTTCAGTGAAAATTTTAACGTAAAAAGCCCCCACAGGATCAGAACTGATACACAACTGGTTTACACAGAGTTCTTAAAAAATGGATGCATTCTTCACCACTAGTAAGCATAAACAAAAAACTGCAAAACCTGACAGTTGAAGGAAATAAATGGCCCCACGCTTGATCTGACTACACTTCCGTAACTGAAATTTACAGTGTTTGCTAAAGAAGGGAGATGAGGTTTTTTCTCCCTTCCTTAAATTCTTGTTTAGAGCTTGGCTTGTCTTCTGTGCCAAAAAAGGAGGAAAATACAGTATTGTTCTATAAGAAAATATGACATATTTTAATCACAGAAATAAATATAGAATCAGGTAGATCCATTTCCAAGGCATTTGACACTGGGGAGAGTGTATTCAGCCTGCCATTTTCTCTGCCACACACAGCTTTTCTCAGATACAATTTTGCGTGGGATAGACCAACATGACTGGAAAGTGGCAAGCATATAGTAAGCTATAAACAGGCAGAAAAACTGATACGCACATCATTATAAGGTGTTCAGTGCCTAATCCTTGCATGTAACTAGCTTTTAATTCATCTCTGAGGATCTAAAATTAATTTGCCCAAAGTCAGTTGCCATTTCTTAATGTCTTTGACAATAAAATCAGTAACACATGTGCTTCATGAATCCCTGCTAGCAAACTCTGTACCTTTTTCATTCCAGTCTGTTCTAAGTGTAAATATTTTTGAATAATGTCTGTAAATAGTGTATGTCTACACAAGAGATTTTTGCTGAGAAGGACTGCCCACCATTTCCTACAATGGCATAGCTCCACTGACAACAGCATCAGCAGGAGCTTGGCATTACAGTCTCCAGTAGGTACTTAATATAATCGTTTAAAGATTTATGAAGCAACTATAAAGGCGAAAGTACTGGAAGATGGTCTTTTTTGTTTGGCCTCCATGTCTCTATTCCTGCTGCTAATCAGCATTAGTGATACTGGTAGTAGTCAGCAGTTCCCCTCAAAAATCCTAAAAAAAAAAAAAAGTTTATATTTGGCAGAGTTGCATGCATACATCAACAGAAAAGTTTGTCGAAGAAGTCAGGACACCCTAGCACCCACACATTTTAGCACCAAAATCCTCACAAGCAGCATTTCATCAAGCAGCAAAAGCTCTCCTTCAGCCCTGGCAATTCTCTCCTCCATCGCTGCCTGTCATTTTCACTCACTGCAAGATACTGGCAGTGAAAGACATCCTGCAGGAAGGGTATGCTTCTTCATAGAAGAAATTCCTATTAATGTACAGTTCTATTCCATGACAAATGCTTGCAAATAAGGGTTTTACAGTCAGTATTTTGGAAGCAGACAGTGCTTAATTATTATTTTTTTGTGTGCTCCTCCCCACTCCTCCTTTTGGAACTGATATGGATTAACTGTCCCTTGAGGCCACGTATAGCTCAAGTAACTACTGTAAGCATAATACCAATGCCTTCCATTTACAATCCCAGTAAAAACTCTGCGTCCCACCAACCAAATCAGGAACTTAAGGTAGCAGCCATGAGAATTAATACCGTAATATTTTTCTTAAACTTTATAAAGTAGGTACAAGTTTCCATCATACCAGATGTCATACTCAGCAAGAACACCAAAACCTGAGCCAAACTCCATTGCTAAATATTAAGTGCAACATTCTGTATCATCACGAACTCCGACATCTCACTCCGTGATAATTTGTTTGCACAGTTCCTTCCAAAATGAGCCGGATCATATTGGGTGTAACTTGGCAGAGACTCTTCAAAGTCAGAGCAGTACTGCCAGCTGCTATCAGACGAGGATCTCACCAACAATCCAATTTCTGCACGTCTTAAAAATGATAAATGAAAGAGAAGGCAATAAAAAAACCCCAGCGTTTCCTTCTCTAGGGATTTTTTAAAGCTTGAAAAATTCTTCCCTTTCAAGTGCAAGCATAAAATGTATGCTTGAATAACAGCAAGATTGGGACTCAGATGTTAAGAAGGAAAGGTATTCAGTGCTACTGCTGCCCCTTCATGCTTACCACCTCTCTCCCAGCCAACTACGCCTAGGAGAGTTAGGGAAAAACATGTGTGTGCTAAGTGCATAAAGCAGGGTATGGGGAGGGGGGAAACAAGGTAACAAAATCTCACAGCTTCAAAGCCTAATTCTATCACTAACAAAAGTTAGAAAGAAATCCTGCAAACTCTGGCTCTACCTGCTAGGGTATCCAACTAACCTGTGCTTTAGGGGGGTTTACATTGTCTCAGGCTGCATGGCTGCTGCTCGAGCCAGCCTGCTGATCTATGTGGGCCAGCTACCTGTAACAGCAGCCAGGCAGGTGTGCTAGGAAACTGTTGTACTAATTCAACCCACTGATGATCAATGATATGCAGGTTTCATAACAGAACCACCTTGTGAGGTCTGTCAAGCTGTGTGGATGAAATTTGTCTCTATTACATCTGTCTGACCCCACTGGAAGTGATTATATTCTAAGAAAAAGGTGGAAACAGAATATAGACCACACTCCTGAGTCTGGGAGATAGGATTATAGAAATTATTAGCTGGCTGCTAGCAAGTCTCCAGAGCACTGTACCAAACAGAAGTTTATAAGCTTACAGCACAATCAAATGAGCAGGGAATGACAGGGGGGCTGCTCACTGCACATCTCAAACCAGGCAGATTAAAAACATAAGTCTTGCTCACTACATCGGGGCTTTCTGAAAGGCATTCTAAAAGGAAGAAGAAAAAAAAGGCTTCAAAGTTTCAGTGGCGAGAGGGAACAGCATGGGAACAGAACAGCAGACAGTACGCAAGTGATGGACACTTACCACACATCTCCCCATCTCCCACAGAGGAGGTACTTCTGCTAAAGCCCTCGCTTCCTTCCTATGTACAAGAGTTGGCTGATTTTCTCTCGTAAAAATCTCTACAACTTGCACCACTGGGTTCATCAGAAGAATGCTACCTCATAGAATCAGAAGAATGCTACCTTAAGGAGGGGGGGGGGGGGAGAACCCCAACCCTCTCTGTTTTATTTCACCTTTATTTAGGCTTTCCCAACCCTGAAGCTTGTGAAGGAAAGGAGAGCATTTCAGTCTTCAAGAAATCCAGGCCAGCCCTCACAGCTGCCTTTAATCCGAATGTATCAGCAAACAGTTCTCAGGGGGACACTGACATCTTGGGATTATCAGCTGCCCCGGTCTGCCACCTTTCCTGGCTGTCACAGGGGCACAGCACTGCTCAGACAGTCCGTGCACACAAACCACTCC
This sequence comes from Falco naumanni, assembly GCF_017639655.2. Classification (NCBI taxonomy): domain Eukaryota; kingdom Metazoa; phylum Chordata; class Aves; order Falconiformes; family Falconidae; genus Falco; species Falco naumanni. The sequence continues at coordinate 22,151,094 of NC_054058.1, forward strand.
GCTGTCCTTTAAGCTAAGGTTTACTGCTGTAAGCCATAGAGACAGCAGCTACAGCCTGCAGCTGGAGCAGAGAGATGCTGTGATAATTCTTCCATATTCCCTCAGAGAGGTAAGAGCAGCTTAATTCAGTCTTAACTTGTGTAAAGCTCTTAAAGATCCTTAAATCAAAGTGGAAAACAGCCTGGAACAGTAACTATGTTTAAGCCATTCGATAATTACGGGTGTAGCATGAAAAGAATAAGTCAAACCAGTAAATTCAGGGAGAACGTGACACTATCTGCAGCTTGATCTATCATTAAATACAGTAGTATATTAGATACAGTGCTTGCATAGCTATGTCACTGGGTGCCAAGCACAGAAATACATAGAAATCGGAAGGGCAAACATGAGGAAAAGCCTTTTTACGATTCTTACTTAATATATAGGACATTTATTTTCTCTAGAAATCACTTTCACACAAATGAAAGGGACAAAAATCAGGCAGGTAAGAAGGAAATACATAAGATCTGCAAAAAATCACCGCCAAGTATGGGTGGATTTACAGGCAGGTAAAGAATTTGAAGTACCTGTAAAAATTTAAATTTGTGTCAGTATGGTTTAAAACTAAAGTTTGCTCCCTTGCACACAGCCTTCTTGCCAAGATGCACAGGCAGTACACAACCAAGGCACTGAGGATGCTTGGAGCTATTTCCATAGCAACAGACTGTGGTGAGGTAATACACCTGAGATATTAATGACCTCAGCATGGAGCCTGGATGCTCACAGATAAATGAAATGAGATGGCTGAAAATTTTCACATTTCAGTGGGTTTTTTAATGAGCAGGAGAATGAACCCCTAAAAAAATTCCAGATAAAATACTTTTTTCTTTCTATCACCCCCAGTGCCTATATTCTTGTTAAAGAGAAAAGGGGGGGGGGGGGGGGGGGGGGGGGGGGGGGAGAGAAAAAAAAAAAAAAGGAGGAAAGAAAAAGCCAATAAACAAAAGCCATGCCTGTATCTTCAGGAAGAGCAAAGCTGACACAAGCAGATTACTCGCCTCTTTTTGTGCTCCTGCATGTGCAAACGCACTTAGCACTTCCTGACTCCACACACTGAAGTCCGTAGGAAGCTCCTGTTTGCTTCATCAGGTTTTAGTTTAGGATCAGCACGAAATCCAGTTTCATGAAATCCTGGTCCACCTTCCCAGTCATTCCCCCTAAGAAATTCCCCACTTATTTTTTGCCAAAGGGGACAAGAACTACAAGAGTATCTTTAAATTTGTAACGCCTATCTACAAGGGCACGGAAGACAGCAGGCAACACCTAAATTTAACATATTCAAACTCCAACTATTTGAAACTAGCGAACTGCCTGCCAGATCTGGCTGTGCCTCTGCAGACGGTCTCCCAGCTCACCGCACGACTGATTTCCCTGTCTGGCAGAGGAAGATCAGGGCCAGCGGAGGAGGAGAAGGGGAAAAGCAAGGTCCCCGTTCACACAGCCCTTGCCTCCCTGCTTTCCGGGAGCACAGGAGCTCAGCCCTGGCCCATCCCAACTTTATGCTTGTGCATAAGCAAATAAACAGGGTGAATTAAGCTGGACTTTGTAACAGACTTGGACCTGCACTTGGCAAGTAAGGTAGACATGGCCAGAGCCATAAAATGCAAAAAAGGAATGAAACCGATGAATAATGCCAAAGCTGGCCTACTTTCTGGTGTATCCAAGAATAATTTTCTCTCAGCCCTTCCCTCTTGTATATCAAACCTCTTGCTTTATTTCATCAAAGTGTAATGACTGCCAAGAAATAAAAAAAGGTTGTAGATCATCTTGTTATGATTGTCAGCTACATCACCAGTTCCTAAACCTGTCCCTGCCTCCAGGGCTCTACACAAGTTACTGCTGAAGGCCAGGACCTAACAAAGAGCAAGTCATTTTAACAAACCACCCTACAAACACTGAGAATATAAACTTAAAATTCTGATTGCACCAAGCCAGTGGTTACATCACTCATGATTTGTAGGAGAGAAATTCACCCTGGGTTCCCACTGAATTCCATAATGCAATTACAAAACTAGTGTTCCCCCATCACCAGCTCAGTGCTAATGGCAGGGCAGCAGGGATGTGGCCTGGCTCACGAGATCTGCAGGGCTGCAGAATAACTAGGCAGCTGGGAAGTGGGCTGAGGACACCTGAGGAGATCCAACACCTGGGGACAAAGCTCCAAGAAAGATTGTGCTTGCAGACAGGTTTGGCAGCAGGGGGTTGTCAGAAGAGGATCACGTATAAGCAGCAGTGCCCACACTTCGCAGAGGCAGGCATGATCAGACAAAAGCTTCTCTTCCTAATCACTTGGCTTTTCCTTTTTTCCTGATAATTTAAAATTAATACCAAGCGACCAATACTTTTTCTTCCCCTATAGCTGTCCTTGAAAATGCTTTTCATCAAGATATAGAAAAAGCTCCGATAAGTTGCAAGCAGATCTTTTCTAAAACACTTCTAAGCAAATTAATTTTGCAAATTATTAAGTGTTGTTAAGTCCCTTTTCATCACCTCTTTCAGAGGGGAAGGTACCCTCTCCCTACAACAAAATTACATTCAACATGGTCAAAACCACCAATGCTGCTTCAATTTCTCAGTGAGTATTCTTCAGTAAAACTATGACACTTTCCATTTTGAAAAGGTCATCAACATGTAACATGGTACTGATCAAAGGAAGCCAAGGCAGGGACCAGCATTTGCACTTCAGTACTTCTGGTGGTGCCGCTATGATGGGAATCTCGCTCCTCGTGCACCATGGAAGTAGGTGACCCAGACCTTTGTGTCCAGGTTCCTATATCTGCATCCGAGGTTGTCTGTCTTCGAATGAGAAAATACAACCATGTAGCAAAATCACTGCAATGGGGTGTAAATACCCCATACAGACATATGGCTGCTGCTGCATATAAGGGGCATTGGTTGGCTAATTGCTGTGTTCAGTGAGTGCTGACCCCCGGGAAGATATTAAGTGAATAGGGCTGAAGGGAGCAGAGCAGTCAACAGACTTTTGGACCAGTCCTTCATACCAATGATTTAGAAATAAATTTTCCTTGCCTGTCTCAGAGTCCCAGGTGGGCATAGAGCTGCTAATTTTTAGCTGCCTGCTTACACTTCTTTTGAAACTCCACCAAGCTTTGTTTTGGTTTTGTGCATGAGAAATCAGTCTGTGAAGTGGCAGATAAGTACTGGCAATGCTGAGAAATAAGTCAGTCTAAAGATAAATGCACGTGGCAAAGAAGCAGGGGGAAAAAAATCACTTTGTAAGTGGCTCCAAAATTAAAATACACAAAAGATACTAGCTAATTCTGATCACGTAAGGAGCAGCGCACAGGCTTGCCCTGCCACAGACGTATCACTTGCTCTGCGGAGGAAGGAGATTTTCCGATGAGAGAACTGGGTCAGTAGAACTGGAGTCCAGGCTTGTCACTTCAGCAGTTTAAACACAAGTCAAGTTAGTGTTTAAATCCCAGACTCTGACCCAAGAAATATGAACAGATGCCTGAGGCAAGCCAGACAAAGCCATTCTTGCTGGGGTTTTTGTTTGGTTTCTTTTTTTTTTTTTTAACCTTACTCTACCTGAATCTCCCAGAGTTTGGTGCAAAAATCAACAAAACAACCAGTTTTAGTACGTGTCACAGAATCTAAGCTTTTCCTCATTAATATTTATAAACTGGAAATTATAGTCATTTGCATTGTTCACTTCACGGCAAAAAGAGCAAGTGTCACATTCCTTTCACTTAACTTATTTGATATTTTTACTAACGTTGATAATTCTACCTGAGTTTGAAAGCAAACAGGATGTGGCTTCCATAGGTACATAGTCCAGACAACGCTACATTGATAAGGCTCAATATTATAGTTTAACTCCAGAAAGACTCATGCTGAATATAGAGAAGGACAAGATAATACAACCTGGAACTGTCATTTACTGTAATTAAAAGTACCCAATAATGTTTATGATCCTTTCCTTTTAGCAGCTGCTCCAAGATTAAATGCTAATAAAAAAGCGTATTTCAGAACAATGCTAGTTTATTGCAATCCCCTTCATAATCCTGACCTTCACAAGAAGCTGAAGGCCATTTAGTGGACTGGAAAAGGACAAATCTGTGTAACTCAACAGAAGAGCCAACTGCAGCGCAAAGAGGAGCACTCGGTCCCTGAAGTATGAGAACGAAGGTCAAATAGTCCGTGAGCTAATCCACAGAAAAAGGCACATCAGAAAATTTGCTTCTGAATATTGTGAAACTCTCATCTACATCACAGGACTACAGTCTGAAGATACCTCATTCACCCGTTTTTAATTACTCCATGAATCGTTTCATCTGAAGCCATTTTACACCTATGCTGTGCCAGCTTCTAAGGGAAATCAGCGGAGTCCCTGGAGACCACTCTCATCTCCTTGAGATTTCCAATGCTGCTTTGTCACAGTGAAATCAGAAATAGACTGAGAGTATTTTGTGGCTTGAGGCATCTGGTATTTTCATTTCTGGGATGAGAGATTTATGCAAATTTTTACATAACAAAGAACTTTGAAGCTTCTAAGATGTCCTTTCACCGCTGAAGGGTTGACGGGAATTTAGCCTTTTCATTCAGTGGCTTTCCCTTTCCTGTGTAAAACATTATTTTCTCTCTCGCAAAATTTTGTTTCGTAGGAATTACTATTAAAATCACATCCTTAAATAATAATAAAGCCTGTTGTCACACCCCTGTTGGTACTGTCAGTTTGAACCACAATGGCTCTTGGGGTGAACTGAGCACAGAGCACAGCATGCTGAACACGGTGCTGCTACCTGAGGGATGTTGCTTTTGGCCCTTGGTAGCCGCGTGCTTCATATAAAGTAAGATTTGCAAAGGAGGAAATTAGACAGCCATCTCCAATTGAATTGCAGTGAGGTTCGAGGACCTATTTCCCCATAAACAGCGAAAGCCGTAGTCAGGATCATGCCCTGGCATGCAGGTAAACGAGAAATGCTGCGCTGGCTGCTTCCTGCTATCCAGTGGTGTGCAAATACACTGGTTTGCTGCAGTCTCTCAGCTCTCTCCTCACCCTGGAAGGCTAAGCCATTTCACTTCTGGGGTTTCTTTTCACCCAATTTTATTCTAAGCTGAACTGACAAACCTCTTCACAGTTAAAACTGGCTTTGGGCAATCGGTTACTGAATTAAGCTGTTTTCCTTCAGCCCGTTTCTGTTCTGTAAAGCATTTCTTTTACTTCAGTTACCTCTTCCCTTTCAAGCAGCATTCAGATTTGCAGATTTGTCTTTTTTTTCCCTCTCTCCTTTTTTTTTTTTTTTTGCCTGTATGTGTAATATTTGCAATAGTACTGAGATAATCAGCCAGGGAAAATTTCTCCAGACAGAAAGCCACAGAAAAATGTTCCTCTACACTTATGTGAATATCCAGTTTATGTGAAGAGGAAAAGTTAGTAAATTGGTAACAGTGGAGTGGAAAAGCTGGCTTTACTACACCAGCTGGTCCTGGCAGAGCCTGCTCCACAGACCTGTACTTCTGCTACAAACAGTGGATAATCAGGCAGACCAGAAGGGGACCAAACTAGTTGGAGGGATGCACAACATCCGTCTTTCAGTCTTGGAGACCATCTCCAGCAGAGTTTAATCCTCCGCAGTACAGCTGAGGTATCGGGGAAATCTCACAGCCAAGCTATCAGGGAAATAGGAAAGCTATTGACAAAGATAACATGTAGCATGCAGTTCCCATATGGATAGCCGTATCCTACTGTATATTATCTACCATGTATTCATTCAAGAATACTCCTCAAACTCCACTCTTTCCCTCCACCCTCCCTCCCTGCACTGTTTTTCAGTATCTGGTGGGATCTTCCAGGAATTTTTTTGCTCCAAACCATCCTCATTGAATTGAAAAGAGCCCTTTTGTCCAGTAGAGACCACCAGACTACTTACTAAGCTAAAGATCAGAGCAGAGCTAGTCAGCTCCCCTGCAATAGGTTAGTGACCTGCAAAGGAGGTCACGTTGACCTGGAAGGAGGAAAAAAAATCCCACAATTAAATTATCTGAGTGATTCAGGTAGATAAAATGCCGAACCCATTATTCTCTGAAACGAGGTCTTGAAGAAGATACAAAAAGTGAGAAATGAGAAGTCAGTTCTTCTCTGTCTTCCAAAAGTTGGAGATGGTTGTGTTTGGATGGAAAGAAATGTACATGTGGTGTAAGCTGGTCAGTGAAATTCCTTCCTTCACAAATAAAACCAAAAATGACAGTTCCAGTAAAGAGCCAATCTTACTCTCTCTGCAAGATTTTTTATATGAAGCCCAACTCATCAAAATGGAACACTTTAACAGATTTTACTGTTAACTCCATTTCGACAAAGAGTGTTTTCAGATCACGGTCTACTATTAACATGTTAAGTTTCTTTCTATATTCTATTAAGAAAAGCCCCAAATCTCTCAATACCTATTAGAAGTACAATCGTGTTTCCAGTGCCTGGAGAAGCAGTAGGTAATTACAAAACAGACAGAATAGTTGGAGAAAGATAAGAAAAATCATTATGTCACAACCTTGAATTAGGTTGATTGCATACTAAAACACTACAGTGTAAAGTCTTACCTCTAGTGAAGTCAATGGTAATGCTCCCACCAACTTCATTGGGGAAATTTTTTTATACAAGGGTTTACTTATTGAATACTTGGGTCATCCTAAAGCATTTATAAAGGTTACAGTAGTTATTAATGAGGTGTCTAATTAAGGTTTCTATGGTGTCTATATAATTACTTCTAATTTCCCGTACTATAGGAGAAACAGAGTAAAAATTAGGATTTCTTCCCCCCTGCCAAACATTAAAGTCCGGGGGGGGGGGGGGGGGGGGGGGGGGGGCGCGCAGAAGGAGGGGTGAAAAAAATAATAAAAATATACTTTTGTATCTAATCATGCATTAGATCTTTGTTTTGAAATTTGGAAGATGCACAAAATTTCAAGGCAAAGCCATGAAAATAACAAACCAAAAGGTTAATTAGTCCCTTCTTTCCTCTTTTGCAAATGTCTTAATGCCTCTCTTGTCTCAGTTTTTGGAGGAATTTTCTCACTAGCTACACTTCTGTCACTTACAATATTTTACGCCTAAAATACTTATTTTAGGACTTCAGGATGCAGAGAGGGGCCAAAGTCAGGGAACAAAAAAGAAAAGCTGTAGTTCTACTACTGTGAGAGAAGAAAATCACATCTTCTCATGTATCATATATATACCATGTACGACCCCACGCAGCAACACAATGCAGTCCCTGACCCTGAAGGCACTCATTTCCCAATAGTAACAGCAGGAGTACGCAGCGGATCTTCTGATGGACTCAAAGTACTTGATTCACCCCAAGAAAGTGCCCTCTGGGAAAGAACTGCAGCACGCGCAGCTGGCAGTACTTTCAGTGGTATCTTCACTGTGGACAGGCACCGAGATTTTGTTTCCAGAACTATGAATTCGGCAGCTTTCTTAGGCAGAATTTAGTTAGGAATAAAGAATTTGCCATATGTTGATTCTTTCAGGCAAGGGAAATTAAGCCAGCTGCAATTATGAGCTGCCGTCTCCTAAATTATTCCTTCTTTGTGTGGCGTCTTCAGCAAAATCTAGCTATCAGGTAGGAAAGGATGTACAAACTGACTGTAAAACTCACGTTCACCTCCCAGGTAGTCTCTGGGTAACCCTTCAATAATTTCCCTTCACGATCAGGTAAATAATAGACTCCTGGGGGGATGGAACTTATATGCAACTTGTCATGTAAGCAGGGAATAATTAATTACACTCTTATTTACAGTTTGTCTGATAAGAGCATTAAACGGCAAGTAACTAGAGGAATTCCAAGGTGCTGAAATGTTTGCTCTCACCCATTCAACATGTAAACACAAGGGGAATGAAATTAATTTGGCACTGACTTACGCTATGGTCCCTCACAGTCATGGGGCTTGGTTTTTGCCAAACAGGAATCACAGATGCCTCTGTCCTGAAGCCAAAATCAAATTTTGTTGATGATCCACAAGACAATAAAGTGTACTAAATACATGAGCAGTCTTAGAAATCACGCAATTCCAATTACCTATTCTGAAGTCCTATAGAACCCCCATATATTACTCAGATTATGATCTGAAGTATCTCCTTGATTCTTCTGAATTTTCTCAATTTGACCTTAGCGCCTATAACTGGAATAAGTCAGGAGCTTCAGACATTAATTTGCCTGGTTAATTACAAAACCGCTGATTTCTGAAGAAAGCAATAAAAGAATTTAAGGGGAAGGGAAAAAAAAAGAAAAAAGAAAAAAAAAAAAAAGAAGGGGCATAAACCAGTTACAATATCCATGTCATATTCACTTGCACCCTCTTCAAAATTGCATTCTGGTAGAACCAGGACATCTGTCACAAGCCTCTTAATACCTCTCTGACAAGGTGAAGATATAGTCACATTAAGACCTCTGCACTTGCTAGTGAAACATGTAAGCTGTTCTTACACTTAGTAAAAATGAGGGCCTAAGATTTCAAATTGCAGTCATGAAAGTGTAATAAAAAGCAGAAAGGCAGAAAAAATAAAAAAAAAAAGAAAAGGAGGCGGCTGCTTTTATTTGAACCATGAAAAAGTAATTCCCTGGGATTAGCATACTTTATTTCCTTTGCATATTCTCTTCTGAATTAATTTCACTTCATTTTGATAATGATCTTAACTCATTGAGTGAAAATAAGTTGATGCCAAAAAAGTTACGCTAATAGGAATAAATGGCTTTAAGGGACCGGAAAGGGGATATACAGCCTCTTTTATAGGTCACTACTTAATCCAGCTCCAAGGGCATTAGAGACCAAACGTTGCTGCCTTCATGTGGCAGTAGCTAAGCCTGTCTGTGAGGCTCATCCCTAAAAACCAGGGGGGCTGCAACATGAGCAGCAGCCTCAATGGAGGTGAAGGTGGGACGGTCAGGAGAACAGTTTCACCTGGACACACTAAGGAAAAGTCCAGCTTTCACTAGTGCAGTAATGAATTAAAGCTAGGTCTGCATGGAGGTGGAAAGATGGTCCAGGGCAGAGGCATAAGGCAGGAAGGAAATTCTGCTTTTCCATAGAAATTAGGCTTTGGTGTCAGTTACCCAGTTCTTGGGTGGGGTGGTTTTGTGGTTGGTTTGGTTTTTGGGTTTTTTTTGTGGGTTGGGTTTTGGTTTTTTTTTTTTGATGTTAACAAAGGGAAGAGCAACATAAGGAAGAATGATTCCCACGGGCTAAATTACTATCAAGCTAAATTGAGTGACGGCTCTAGAAATTAAAACCATCTGTAAGGTATATATACGGTACAGCAAACTCCCTCCTATAAACCCAGCGAGAAAAGCTACTTATTCTTTTCTGTAAAGTAGTGTGAGATTGGCAGGTGAAATGGAAATATTCACATGGGTATTAACTATTATCATTTACTGCCTCTATTATTCAGTTTTGGAGAGAGAAAAACCTTTCCTAGACACCCAGTTTATTCAAGAAATATTTGTTTGAAATCATATCACCATAGGATTCAGGCATTACTTTATGAAATTCAACAGCTTACAGGTACTGATATATATTTAATTATCAGGTAGCGCGTAAGCTTTTTTTATTTAATATCCATACTATTTTATGTATATCTTTTACACCATGTTATGAATAGAAATACATACCGTAAGTACAACCTATAATAAAAGCAATGTATTATTCCAATTTGAAAAGGAGTAAGACCTGAACCAGTAATCTAGAAAACTCAATTGCCTGTGACAAAAAGAGGTAGAAGAAACACAAACCTGTCTCATTCCCATAACCAAAGCAACCAAATAATCCTATCCACATATTTTATCCATTGGCACAATCTGTTGACCCACTTCCCTGAAACCCAGGCACCAGAAATGGATTGCAGGATTTCTGCAAACCGCATCTCCAGCCTCGTTTGTTTCAAAGAGCTGTCAAGTGTATATCACACTGCACTTCAAAGACTAATTTCAGCCTTTCAAAGGGTGTGTACCAATCTGGTTGAGTCTCAAAACTATGTTTTATAAAACAATAGCAACAATAACAGTCAGAGAAAAGGAAAAAAACTATGTAGCCTGATGTGAACACAAATATTTTAGGAATGTTTATTACATTTAAAGAGCACACAATAAACAGGAGTAAAATTCAAAAATAAAATAAAATAAAATATACCCAAACAACCAAAGAAACCCTGCCAAAACCCCCACCATTTTTCTTCTATATAAAAGAACCACCACAACATCATATTAGAACATGAGACTCAAGTTTAAAATAAATAAATAAACTATGAAATGGAACCCAGCAAGGAATATGACGTGAAACAATGTAGTATCACTGTGTATTGTAAGAAGCGTCTAAGTAAGCACACGAATGAAAAAGAAAGCACTTTAAAGCTGATTTTACTTCTGGTGCTAATATTTCAACTCATAAGAAGTGAGTCTGTTTTACAAATGAATCTTATATGAGTTAGCGTCATTTTAAATAAGCAGATTAAATACAGAAGGAACCGATGGTATTGTTTATTCTTCAGCTTAACACCAGATCTCTGTGCCCCTTCCTGCAGTGCTTTTCATGGGCTGGATAACATCAATTAAAATATTCCAGAGAAATCTAATCCACTGCTTGCCAAAACAAATGAAATTTTCTTACGCTACTTGTGTAAGGTTTAATACAAGACATAGGAGTCTACGGACAACAATACAATAACTAGCACAAATAATTTGGGAAACCTCTACATTTTGTAGAGATACAAAAGCTGGAGGCTGATGGGTTAATTACCTTATGACTGTACTCCAAGCCTTATGCATCTGAGGATCCAGCACAGGTTATGTTTTCTGTAGTCAGAGCTGACTAATCACAGGGCTTTGTATGCACTCTATAAATCAAGTCTGATTTTTTAAAAACATGTAATTAAAGATTTTAATGGTTCTGGTGAGAAGGAGGGAATCAAATGTTTGACAAGAAGCCTCCTGTTTACTTGTAGATGAATAATGCAACACAGTTTGAACAGGTACATTACACGTACCCCAGATATATGTTCTCAGCCTTGTTTTCTTCTGCATAACAAAGCCTTGCTTTTGGATGCATGAGATTGAAAGCTAATGATATAAAATGGACAAACTTTTTAACAGGTTAGATAAGCAACTCAAAGCTTGTATGCCTGTTCAGACTTTTTGGACATAGAGTTTTATATGATTTCAGACGGTTTCTTCTACTAGCCAGAGAACTGTTTCACTCATGCTTTTTCTGTATTTCTACACCTAGCTGGAGAAGTGCTCATTGAAATGGAAACACAAGTTTAAAAAATGTTGGCCAGCCTCTTCTATGCCTCCAAAAAATGATGTGGAAAGTCATGAATAGGTATTTCTTTATTTCATCCAGTCTTTCTTGGCTTAACTTGTGACATGTAGAAGGGAAGGAGACTGACTAAGTTTCAGCCATCATTGCTAAGACCTCAGGGTGAAATCCTAACTCTACAAAGGCAGCAGAAGTCAATTTAAATTGGATTTAAAACATAGGGTTGATGCTTATATATTCACCTCCCATAATGTTATTTCAAATCTCTTCCAGAGCTTTGAAACCCTTAGTCCAAATGACTTCATTCAAAACTGCTGAAATTTCCCAGCTTTCATGAACAAGAGATACTGAAATTCCTCTGCTTTTTGCAGCATAAAATCATATGCAGCCTGAAAGGTGCATTTAAGAGATATGAACTTCAGTTACAACATCCAGCCAGTCTAATGGGAGTTTCAAAATTACAGTGGAACCAGAAGCCAGGCAGTTTTCACTGTGATGCCTAATAAATATTGCAGATAAAGCTTCTAATATCAGCTCTGAACTTTGTGCAAATCCTACGTCAGGTTTTGGCAATGCTATAAGCTGATGCAGAACACAACTCTCTATTTCCCCGTGTATTAAAGGGAGCAGAAACAAAAACACGACCGGAGAAAAACCTGGCAAGGCAAAAATAATAACAACCCTTCTCTCCATTAGCTGAAAGTATTTTTCTTGAATAACAAGGGGAAAATTGAAACCCCTAAAAGCATTTGTGCTATTAATAAAATTTGAAGTTCTTCTCAGTTCTCAGAATGTCATTATTTTTTGAAGCACAAAAAACCTCAGAAGTCTTGCCATGATGTCATTATTTTTTGAAGCACAAAAAAACTCAGAAGTCTTGCCATGCAATGCTAGAAAAACTCTATCCCTCACCTTTCCACGTAACTTACGGGAAGTTTTAAAAAAATTTCATTTGAATCTCAGTATTCAAGGAAGCCAGGAAATTTCCAGCGCTGTGTTTTATTTGGTAGCTGTTGCCCCCAGATCCCTCTGCCTGTGCTGTGGGCAAGAAAAGCCAGCGCAGGACAAGCCAAGCCATACCGGACAGGATTCCCAGGCGCTAGCAGAGCCCCAGGGCAGTACAGAGCTGCGGCCAGAGAGCAGCAGGTTTCCTCACTGAACTTACCTCACCCCCAGCTGAAACTATAGAAAATTGAGGCGTCTGGTCTGAGCAAGTTGGATTCATGCTGTCTGGACAGAGATGACCAAGTCTGGAGGATAAGTCGTCATGCCTTAGCACCTACATGAAACATCCGGGATGCATAACCCACCCCACTGAGTATACAGCAAAATCTACAGCTCAGGCTATACACGTTTTTAATGGCTTAGGTGAAGCAAAACAAATCTCACCACAGACACAGGCCCAGAAAGCAGTTTCTCCTTCTGCGAGGGGAGGATGCAATGCCAGGACAGGCTGGTTATCCATTGCTCCCAGCCGCTCCTATTGCCAATGCAGCTGCATTCCATTGCCAAGCAATTTTAATACAGTTATGCTGCACAGTCAGTCCAATTCTGCTCTTCCCTCATGGAAGCGGTCCCACTGAGTTTAACAGGATTACACATGTGAAAGGGAGTTTGGCCCCATGCCCACTAGCTATGGGGCCATGGAAACACCAGTTTCAGTGCAGGCTGCACCTCGACTGCACGCTCAACAGCTGAAGCCCAGATCACCACAGCTCTGCTGCTAACGGTAGCTGACCCGATTAGATTAAAACCTGTTTAGGTGCAGGTACCTGAGGTGTAATCACGTATCCTGATTGCACTGCAGACCCATCCAGCCAAAAGGCTGGTGAGTAATTGCTACTAGCACAAGGGACCATTCCCAGATCTTGCTTCCTTGCTTGAGTGTACTCTGCTCATTATGCCAGCAGTGCACTGGGTCAGGCTGATGCTTCCTTGATTAACTCCCTACTGGCACCACTTCTACAGTGCAGAAATTCCCCAAAAGCATGATGCAGAAGCTGCTCAACTGGAGGAAGTCTGTTCTGAGCCCACTGATGCTGATGGGAGCCTCCTCTTGAAATGAACAACTGGAAATGAATCTGGAGGAAATTATATCTGAAGCTATGCCTCTTGCGCTGCATACATAAGAGACCAGTTTCTTCTCTTTTTCTTTCAGTTTGTATAATTGGTATGGATTAAACAATGCAAAAGCATGATCCTGAGGATGTTAGGCTGGTCACTAATTTAGGGGACTACCCAAGCAAGGAAAGATTATTTTATCTAATTAAGAGAGAGCACAGTACTTAAGACAGACCATTTGCATTAAAAGAGATAATTCAGAATTATAAATACTGTTGAGTCTGAAATTATGGTTGTTAATCTCTCCCTCACATTACAATGTTCTGCTGACACACATTGTAAATCACTTCATTTTGCTTGCAGTTGGTGAAGCCATCACTCAAAATGCTCAATTATAAATCTGAATACAATTTAAAAGGTGAACTCTTTTTAAAGGGCAGAAGGGCAATGCCAATTGTGTAATACCCACATTAATGCATTACTTATGACTGAAATTTAGTCTGTATTCAGTTATTTGCTCATTCCTGTGATCAGAACAGGCAGCAGTTCACTCTCCTGGATCCCATTCCCCTCTCTGCAAGTGCATTAGATGTGCCATGGGCAGGTTACCCAGCTCACTCAGCATATATTTTTTAAGACACAAAGAACAGCTTGGTCCCAAACCCTCTACAAATATGTTCCTTTCAGGGCCCCTCTTACACATCTATACAATGTGTACATTAATCTGAGGATTATTTTTAGCAATTACCAATAAGCTGTCTGAAGAGGACATGTTCATCTATAATAAAAAATAACCAGAAAATAAAAATCAGTATCTTCATTTATATATTAGTGACAGGAACATAAGATTTGCGGTTTACAAACTGCAATTAAACAGAGCTATGGAATCATTAAAATATAAATACTGCATCATTAATTTTCGTTTTCCTGTGGAGATGAGATAGACGTTAGCAAGTACACGTACACCAGTGCTAAACTGCACACCAGTCCTAATACTCTACCCCTCTCAGCATCTCTAGTGCCAGGATTTAATTATCCTTTGTCCCATGCTAATCTGCTGAGATGCTTCCACTTCAGCAGAATCTCCTGTCTGTCTTTGTGGAAGTAAAAACCTAAAAATAACCATTTCCAGTGCAGAACTGTAGCTTACCAAAATACAGCCAAGCAAAGCTTTAGAGTAGTAATCAGTTTGCTAACCAAGTGAATGCTTCCAGCTCAGGTCACTTTATTTACTTAATAATGGCAGATATTGTGAATGGTTTTTATTCCCAGACTCTTTTTCAACTGACAGCTGATGTACGTCTAGAACAGACTTACTTAGCAATAAATAATTTCTATAAATGACCAAAACATAAAAGAACGCCCATGGGTAAAATTAGTCTGGTTTTCAGCAAAATTTCAGCCATCCTTTACTGGCCATCCTTATTCCCTACTCACAAAGCCCATCTAGGAACTCTGTTACAGGCAGCAGTCCCAGCATCATCCCTTTACAAGTTTCAGGACAGGACTATAACACCCTACATTGATGCAGAACCCATTTCTCCCAGTAGCTTTCCTCAGACTTCCCAAAAACAATTATGTAAGACACATTAAAATATTTTCAAGATAAATCTACCAGAAGCTTTTACTTGTATCTAAGCCCCCATGATTTATTTATGTTTAAAAAGACACTACTAATCATTCGAGGCAGGGGAGCCTCTCCATTTGCCTTTTTCTTTTTCTATCTCCCCCTCCCTCTTTTTTTTTTTTTTTTTCTTTTTTTTTTTTTACTAGCACTGTTAATGACACACACATGCATGACTCAGCAGCAGTGTTCTGGGATAGAACAACCCTGGGCCAAAGTGCATCAACACTGTCTAGCACCCAGGTTCACTGGCAAGGGACTTCGTGCACAGCTGAAAACACAGGCAATATTTGATGAATCAGCCTTTGAATTTAATGAAGACTCCAAATAGAGTTCCTACTCTTCTCAAAGAGAAAACCAAGAAAATTTCCTTCCTAGCGAACTGCTTGTTCCAAGTGGGTTCCTGCTCAAGTACCACTTGGGTTTGCTCTTCTGAAAGCGAAGAGACATGAGAGAGTCTGTCCGGACCCAAGAGCCTGCTGTCGGCAGAGGAAGGAGGAACCACTCCTTGTGTCCTCCACTGCCTCCCAGCCACCTGCTCACACCCCTTCCACTGCCTGCCAGGCCGCTCGTTGTAAAGGCTGAACTTGCTAACTCCCCACAAAACTACACCAGTTAAAGTGGCGAACAGTGCTGGTTCCAAAAAAGGCTCCGATGAGTACCAGAGCTGGTGCAAGAGAGGGCCCAGCAGCTTTGCACAGGGCAGAACTGGAGCCAAAAGGAGAGAAACCTCCTGGAACCAGAAAAGTAGTGGGATGAAGCAACATGAGCCAGGCGAACCTAAAATCTAACAGCACCGTAATAACTGCTGCCGCTACACATAAGGTAATGTCATCACAGATACTGTATTTTGGAAAACACTTTACCTCTCCTCATTTCATAGCCAGGTCTTGCAGTCTGTACGCAGGTTGGCCCTGAAGCCTGTAGAACAGTCTGAAGTCAACATGATCATTGAAGAGAAAAAATTCTCCAGCCCCAGGTTCAGCTGAGTAGTTATGGACATCCCCAGGCCTTGGGAAGATGTGTTCCAGGTTAGGCACAGCCTTACGGGCTTTGCTCAGGTGCAGTCTATGTTTGCAATTAGCCACTGGGACAAAAAGGCCCCTTACCGTGGTCCAGTCCCACCACCTTTACAGGTGGAAATATAGTGGAAAGACTGACATTGATTTCAGTGGAGGCAAGCTACTGCCTTGCTGGTCCACCTGTGACTATGTTAGGGTGTGGGATTAAGGAAACCAAACTGCTGGACTTGTTACAGAACGCCTTTGAAGGCATTTGCAGTGCTTCCTAACGCGTTCAGAAGCATAAAAGCAGAACTCTCCTCTTAAATCTGTAAGTTATCCTGCACACACACAGCAATCTCAGCACTCTGGGCAGGTTGGACCTACTGCTTACCCAAGGCTCCACAGCCTAGTAGCTCCTACAAACAGCATCAAACCTGTTCTAGCTATCAGACACCCAGAAATTCAAGATGACTTGTAAAGTGCCTGGACAAAGTTTCTGGAAAGAAGTAGAGGAACTGTCTGCAAAGCCATGTGAGTCTTGGCATGGCTAGCTGGTCCCTACCATTGTGTCCCTGCTTCACCTCCACAGCTTAGCCCTTCCCTGCTACTACATGAGCCACGTTCCATTCAACACACTTCCAGAGCCACCAACGCAGCTGCACAACCTGCTCAGGAACCCCACACACCGATAAAGCCACAGCTTTGTACTGTTAGTGGGGCACCTCTCTCGAAGGGGTCCCACACTGTTCCCAGCTGAAGCTTATAGCTGTTGTTCAATTCTTTTTATCTCATAGCCTGTACCTAGCCACCAGGTTTCCATCCATGGATTGTAGACCTCCAGGAAAACTATTTGAAGATAATATTCATAAAACATGCATTTGTGGTTTTGGTTCATTAATTATTCACAAATTCATGGGGTAACTGGTTTTCTAGCAAAAATTGTAAGAACTTAGAACAGCAGTATTCAAAAGCAAAGTCAAAAGCTTCCAGAGGAAGCATTCGTGTTTGCTAATAATGTCACTGATTAAATCCCAATATGTTGTGTGTGCGCACCACTATTGTTTGTAATTGCAGGTTTAGAACTTAGGGAAGGCCTTAATATAAACCACATAGCCATAGCAATAGTCCTGGAAAATATATTTTATGGCCCATCAACCTGTCCTGGTGTAGAAGAGGACTAATTTATCTACCAGAAAGCTTGGGATATGATTAATAGAAGAAATATATGTAATTGAGACAGACAAAAATACCTAAACAAACTTGCATTAAAGACTTTCCAAGCAAAAGGGGGGGGGGGGGGGGGGGGGGATAAAAATTAATTTTATACTCTTCACAAAAGCTTTGGAGCCCCCATCCTTCTAAGATTACTGTACAATATTTTTAAGACAAACAACCACATATTTCTAAGGGACAAAGAATTTTTAGTTTTGGGGGAAAGAAGTTTTTATTTATATTTTACAGTAGCGTATCTATACCAAGGATCTTCTAGGTATTGATTCTGTGCTGGTGTCCCAGGGCCAGCTGGTGGTGCTATGTTGCCCAGAGAGGTTGTGGAGGTACACACGTAGATATTCAAGAGATGTTTGCGCAATGACCTGGGCAACCAGCTCTAGGCAGCCCTGCTTGAGCCACGACATAGGACCAGGTGACCTCCAGAGGTTCCTTCCAAGCCCAACCATCTTGTGATTCCACGAAATGTAACCAGGACATGGGTATGAAACCTTAGCACAGTTAGAGCCAGCTGAGCTGAAAGTCACAGGGATTGATGCTGCTTTTAGCTACATTTGGTAAAAAAAAATCAGTGTAACACCATTGCTTTAGATGAAGTTCACTTGAATTCACAGTGTAGGTGACTAAGCACAGTAATTGGACCTTTTTTTCCCTGAGAAATATGATCTCTACTTGAATAGCAGCTATTTTCACTAAAATAGTCTTTTCATGTAATCATAGTCTTTTTGTGACAATTTAGCATTCCACTGGAAGTTAACTATTGAGCTGGGCTAAATAGCTGCAAATGTGTGCAAAGAAGCCTTTTCTTTGACTGCTATAAAATGCAATCCAAGATGTTTACTAGATAAATACAACTTCACATAGAAGTGAAAAGCAAAATACTTGAGAAGTAAGGTGACATAGTTTAGGTGAGGAGGGTGTGTTAGAAGCTGACTGTGAGATGAAGGGGCTTGAGCAGGGTTAAACGCCGGTGGAGGAGAATCAGGCCTGAGCATGGCAGAAGGAGATGACAGGTGAGACAGAAGGGGAAGAAGTGGGCTGGAGAGGAAAGAGGCCAAGGAAACAATAGCACAGAGACAAACATTAGAAAGGATAAAAGCAAGAAATGGGCTGGTATTTTATTCTTTGAAAAATACAGATCTCAGACAATTGCAATGATTTGCAAATACCAGCAAATGGTTGTTAAAGTTACTGAATTTTCCTTGACTGACTGTCACTGCCTCCATTTTCCTTTAAAGAGGGGTGAAAGCTTAGGAGTGAAGTTTTTTTTCTGGAGAATCAAAATATTTGCTGGGAAGCTTCTCAGGCTTCTCTGTCATAGCAAGAGCTACAAAATAGTAATTTTGGCCAATCCAAATTAGTATTTTGCTTTTAAAACCTTTCAACTATCCAACCTCTACAATATTTTTTTGCACAGCATTAATAAATAAAACATCCACAAATCTGCCCATTACAAACAAAAATCTGTTATTTATTTAATTCTGGGAGGAAGGAAAAAAAAAAAAGGTTCTTTGTCTTTGCACTTTCCTAGAAATTTCTTTCAACTCTCCAGCAAGATGCTGCCTCAGAGATGCTCAGAGGCGCTCCCTCCTCTCCCCCTCAAACATTGAGCCTAGTTTCACAGACTGAAAACCAGATTAGCCTGCCGCTTATCCATGGATAAGCTCCCCACCAGCATTTTAGGTGCCAGTCAGCACTCTGTTATGACAATGTGATAATGTGAATGGTAATGCAAGCCCTCCGAAAACATCTGAGCTGAGGTACCACAGCAACCCCCCATGGCTTGTACCAGTTGGGTGTTGGAGAGGGATGCACTAGCACAGTCCAGTTGCACTTCAGAGGAGGAAACAGTGTTTGCTTCCTCCCTTTCAGGATACAAATGACCTCAAAGGGAAAGGACCAGAGGAAAGCATGGTGTTGCCGCCTTCTCCCCAGCTTGCAATGCTGCCTTTCGCTGAAAATGGGAGGATACAGCACCCTTCTCCAACGCAGAGCTGCAGAGATGGAGAAGAGCCATTAGCAAGGCAGTGTGAGCAAGCCTGGCCGACCACCTGCCTCTGCGAGCCCCGGCATGACTCACAGACAAGCAAGGCTGGAACGTCAAAGCAGCTGGATGCTCCCCAACACCTGGGCAGGTCCCAGCCACCATCCTCCTATGTCCTGCCATGAAGACACCCTTGTGCTGCAGCTGTACACACTGACAGCCAGTGTCAGCGAGCAACTGCTGACAGGTAACGGGGGAACTACACAGCCAGGTGAGCTTTTCTTCCCTCTCCTCTCCTCCTACCTGAACTGCTGCAATAGGGGCAGCACAGGACAGGGACATCAGCAGATGGATTCCTGCAGGAACTGCTCCTGGTCTTCCAGTGAGACCAGGCTGGCTGAAGGGGCGGGGAAACAACTCAGTCCCCACCATGCCACTGTCACCCTCTGTTTCCACCATCCCCATCCTACAGGGTGGATGATCAAAATCATCCCATACAAAACAGCATTCACAGACTCCCCCATCACTGTCACAAAGTTAATTTTTTTATTATTATTATCAAAAAAACTGTATTTGTTTAATCCCTTGCACTCAGAATAGCAGTATTTAAATTTATGAGTTAGTGCTTGTCAGGGGATGCTAACATTCAGGGAGTATCTTTATCTTGCCTCTCACCAGAAATGATTTACAGTTTGATCTGACTCATAACTTTGACATAGCTCCTTTAACCATAACATCTTTCCATTCCTCTAGTAGCAGAGATTTAGCATTTCAGGCTGAGTACATATGTTGGATAAGAACATAATCCTCAGCTCTGGGCATAGGAGTTCATCTAAGAGGATGGCTCTGCATACAAATTGAAAGCACAGAGATGCAAAAAAGAAAAATACACTAAAGCCTAATATGTATATTGTTAAGGCTGCATGGCATCAGAAGAAATCATCAGTTATTTAATTTGACATCTTTAGAAATAGAGGGACTAGAGAGAAAAAGAAGAGCAAGAGACAGAGAAAAAAATTGATATGACCTTTAGTCTGACACTCCAAGTAAAGGCTTTGAATAAATACTTGCATAGAAGGAATATGCCAATATGCAAGAAGGAAAAGACATAAATGAGACTAGACCATTTCAGTAGAGAAAAATCCCAGAGCTCCCATTCTACAGCTATTTCTGACAGCACAGAGATGGATTTATCAGGGGGCAGAGGGGGACACTCCCCTTGCCCTCTATTAGCCTTCTTAACACAGCATGTGCATTCCCGGGTGCAGGATGCAGACCCATCTCCGCAGTCCATCTGCCTCCCCTCACTCAGGTTGGGGCTCATCTCCTAATGCTGAAAGACTTTTCATTATCGTTGCAGAAATTCACAGTGGGCACTCAGCAATTACCAGCCACCCGTCACATAGTACTATAGGAACAGGGTGTTGCACTTCTGGACAAAAACATAAAGAATCAATCCCAGGCATCATCTGACACCACCAGACTTTGTTGTTTAAACTTGTAAAAGACACAAAGAAAGAATGCACTGTGGAAAAACCAGAGTATACGTGAAACTCCTGTACCCACATGACATGCAACTGTCACACAACCCATTTTAATAACCTATAAACCTTCCAAATTAATAATATCAACTGAAATCATGCATTTAAATTGTGTGGCAGGCAAGGGCCTCTGTGGCAGAGCCATTTCAGTCTGGAGCCCTTTCCCCCATGCCCTGTAGCTGGGCACAGCAGCATTTGAAGCGGACCTCAGGGTCTCCTCCTTCACACCACCCTCCCCGCGCAGTGGAGGCCACTTCAGTATAGCTACATCTAGTCTTGAACAGAGCTGAGATTAGAGAACTGAACTTTGTGAACCCACAGCCTGAGCACAGCTGGTCCACCCTAGGCCATCCACGATGCCTGCAAATCCCTTCTATCCATTTCTTTTATACTAAATATAAAGAAGTGGAGAGGGTTTTCCTTTTTCTATAAACTCATCTGCTTCTCTACAAGCTCTGTTTTCCAGGATGTCTTCACACCCTCTGCCGACACCTTTCACTTCACAAGTGGTAAGCACATTCTACAGAATAGTCTTTCTTTCTTCCCAAAATAAACTAAATCTGGCATTGTAGGGTCTTCAGAGAAAAAGCATCATTTTGCTTCTCTAACAGACAACATTATGAGTTGGTGGGTTTTTTTAACTGTAAAATTCGCTTTTGCGTTACTGGAAGATCTGACTTTTAAAAACTATAAGCAGAAGGGGTTTTTATGTTGATATTGTTTGGAAATCAAGATTCATGGAACAGAACTGGAAGAACTAAGGGCCACAGAACAACAATAATCTTAGCACTTTTTAAACTTGTGGGGGAAGATTTTTTTGGTCAGGTTTTGAATTTTTGGTGTGCTTTTTTGTTTGGTTTGGCAGGGGTAGTTTTTATTATTCTGTATTCCATAATTAAAAAAAAAGAAATCTATATTCTAGAGCATGGACAAGTAAACTTGTGACAGTGTAAGATAACATAATTTTATGGCAAAATCTGTGGGGTGAGAAAATGAATCACCAAATTCATCATCCCTTTCAACATTATAAATCATTAGTAATAAAATGTTAGTATGATGCGGAGTCAGGCAACAGAAGTTGTAATCACAGTCCAAAGTAACTGCTCCTTTGGAGCTCATTAAGTGTATCAAGTCCCTGTAATCTGATATCGATTTTAGCAGCAGCGGTTCAGTTATCAATACAAAAAGCGTAAGGGAAATTTCCAGAAAGGATTCCGTATATTCCCTTGAGACACGTATTTTTCCACCTTGATGATTTTTACAAGTTTCTCTAACTGGATGTAGAGATGACCAATTCCTTAGTGTTCCAGCACTAAGCCAGCCAGGACAGAGGCCAGCCCTGCCTCAGCCGCCTTTAATTCACGCTGCTCACAATTACCCCCACAGTGACGCTTTAATGGCTTCCTGCATGCCTAGGACCTAAGCTTGTAAAATACATGAAGACGTGGTTCTCCTCCCAGAAGCGTACATCAGAGGCTGGGGGGGGGGGTGGAGGGGAAAAAAAAAATAATATAAAAAAATCAAAAAACCTTCTTGAGAAATGTGAACCTGTGAAGTGAATGTTCAGTGATGGCAGATACCTGACTGACTCTGCAGAAAGTTTAAGTGATAATTAAGGCACATTCTAACAATGGCAGCTCTAAAAATTTTATCCTTGATGTTATATTTAAAGCTCAGGCTTCAAGGCGCTGATGAATGCAAGAAAACCAGCAGACTTCAGCATAAAGCTTGTGACTGTAACCCAGAGTTTTAAATTTTACAGGGAAAGACAGTGTAAGAAATCATTTATATAAATTTAAAGGAAAAAAAAAACCACACCATGAAACAGTCAGGTTTCATGTTTTTTTGAGTTCCAATTAATGATTTTTAAAAAGGTATAATTGACTGTCATTCCTTTCCTGCAGGGCCCTAAGAGGTTGTCCAGAGCAGTGGTGGAATCTCCAACCTTGCAGATATTCAAAACTCATCCGGACACGGCCCTTAGCCCCTGACCTACTTGGCCCTGCTTGAGCCAAGGCTCCGACCAGATGGTCTCCAGATGTCCCTTCCAGCCTAAACTACTGTATGCCTCTAAACAGTCCCACATTTTCCTGTATCCTCAGGGATGCATGAAGTCCCTGCTCTATACTTACCGCATTTGCCATTTTGTTGACAACCAGGGGACAATTCTGAATCACCTGCTTTCTCAACTGGCCCATTACAGTCTTTCACTCCCCCTTTCTCCATGTGCCACAGTTGGGCAGTGTGCCCAGCCCACCCTCCCAGCTACGCAGTGGAGCAAGGAACATCAGCATTACCATCAGCCTAAGGCCAGCTAGAAGGATAAATGAGGGGATACCTCTACCAGTCCAAGAAGTGAGCAGCAGAACATAGAGCTGTCCAGTGACGTGCAACCAGACCACATCCAGCTTATAACACCATTGTGACTTTTCCCCTCACCATTTTTGAAGACAGTCATTCCTTGCTTTTTACTTGCAGCTTTACTGCTGTGTCTGCAGGCAGTCCAATGCAGCAGCCCTTGGATTTCCTCGCTCTAAACAAGATAGTTTGCTGCGAGCCCAGTTCTGCTGCATCGTTGAACCACAGAGTAAGTTTTTACACTGGGAAATATGCATGAGAAAATTTGACCCTTTCTTTCTAAGCACGACATGAGACCCATACACCTTACAGGCCAGCAGACAAATGCAGATATGGTAAACTATCAGTTTACAAACCAAATCATACAATTATAAATATTTCAATGACAGGATTGATTCTTCCAGTTAAAATTAATGCTAACTCAGTTATCCACTAGCTTTCATATGTGTTAATCATATAACCAGCATTCATAAGGGCAACAAATGCCTAGCTCTGGAAAAATAAAATAAAAAAAATATTTCAGATAAAAACACCCTAATCAGTAGCTGAGTTTCCCTCACTGTACATAATGAAGTGAACAGTTGATCGTACACAACCATTACAAGATACCATTAGTAAAAGCCAATCTCCAAACCAGTCACATCTTTATTAAAGGTTAGCTGTAGAAAGAAAAGGGATGCAGAAATAACTATGTACATAACCGGAACAGATGAAGCCTGTGAGATATGCTCTGCCACGTTCCAAAACATTTCTGTTTCTTTTCCATTTTATCTCCTAACCTCGTAATGCTCACAAACATTTGTATATGAAATAACATCACCTGCAGCTATTCTACTCACACCACTCCTTCTGGTGAGGCCATTGGAAAGCCATTATGGCTCTGCTCCAAGCCAAATTCTCATGCACCATATAACAGACATTCCAGATATTTTTTTCCTCCACCTGGCCAGTTACCGATACCCTTACTTGCTACTGCCCATCACCTGATGTAATGCCTACCAGGAAAAACTGATACCTGATAGCTAGGCTGTTATGCCACTGCATAAAACCCCTTCGTCCCAGCATCAAGCATGATGTCTGCCACAGCCAAAAGGTCTTTGGTATATTACTTTGCAAAAAGGCTCCTGCAAAGTTCAGGTCATTGATGACAAAATATTAAAAGGAAAAACTAAATGTCTTCTTTTTAAAGAATATTTACAATATGCAGCAGATATGGATACAGATCCTATTTAAAGCTGTTAAGCACTGTAGTCAAAGGGTCAGGGTTTTTTGTTTTTACTTAAAAAAAAAATTCTTTTGACTATTCATCTCTCTTAATTCTCATGTTTCAACAGAAACACGTCCATGCAGAAACAGACAGAGCTCAATCTTCACAATTGTTCTGTGTGTACATCTAAGAACACCTCTGTTTTTCTCCTCATGGAAGGAATTCAGAGGATTTGACTCCACCATGAGCTCCTCCAAGCAAGAGCAGCTCTGCTACTCAATATACTCAATACATAACTTGGACTTGTTGCCGGCTCTTAATCTGGCTGTGCATTTGCCCTTTAGAGAAAAATCAATTTTCCAGACACCTATCTTAAATTACTTTTCAAATTCTGGTTCCCTTCTGCATTTCAGATAAGCATGGGAATATATTTTGCACTGGTATTTCCATTTGTGTGATCACAGATAAGGAAGTCTACTGTTCTGTAGTTAACTGGAACAGTGCAAGTGAAGGAGTCTAGGGAATAACGGCTGTGTTCAGATTGCACCTGGGCAAAGCAGAAACAGAGCTTATGTTCTGAAATTCAAAGGCCCCACACAGTCATTGGGTTTTGGTATTGCTTTTCACTCAGCTAGCGTATTGAAGAAGCTGGGACCAGCTGCATTGTTCAGATCCACATACAAGTAACTGGTATTGACGTGGAATTTGGTTTCCACCCATCCATGTATCTGTGTTAATGCTGTAACACCAGTAAAAGCTGTAGGTTAAAATGTACTTAAATGTGAACTTTTATTTGAATGGTCCCTGAAATGCGAGGGGGAAGAGAAAGAGGAGACTGATGGCTCTGCCTGAAGAAAACCACCCTATTTTTTGCATAGTGCTAGTTACAAAACTTAAGTTTCCTTACAAGAGGACCTTTGCAGAGCAGAAGCATACAAGCGTGCTCCTAAGACACCAGCTCCAGCAGTGGATTACCACACATCAATTCTTGCCAATACAGCTACCCCCTAAGCAAGAAGGTTGCTCAAAATTTATCTGATGGGGAGTTCCTTTAAAGTACCAGACTCCCAGATTCCAAAGATCAAAACCATCCCATGGCCTCCGGTTTGCGCTGCCGACACTCCAGTGAGTCCAAGGTCACCAGTACATCACAGTTAGCTTTGAGCTGCATGTCAAACTTCATCGCATCACCCAGCTGAGATAGCAGGTCTTCCCGCTACAGCTTGATCCAAAGTCCATTTAAAGCAACATAAAGGCATCCATTGACTTCCTTTGGACTTTGGACCCCTTCCCAGAAGCACAGTAGACTCTCTGACAGCTCCCAGCATCTTATGAATTAGAGGCAACCCATCAGTTCTGGTTCCAGCTAACAGAGGTCAATGTTGCACATAAACAACAGGTGAGATGACAGAATCATTATCTATTTTAATTATTATCCATATTATGCTGGTGACAACATATGGTGTCACCATTCTGTAGTTTTCAAGATTTCCCACAATGCTGCTGAGGAAACCTGATGGGGCTTCAGAGCCTATGTAGTCTTGAGTTAGTTTACAAGAAATATCTTAAAACAAAAAAGCATTTTTGGTTTAATGCATTACTTTGTAACCCAACTGAGAAGTAATTTTATACCAGCAATCATTCTGAAATACACTTAAGTATTCACTGTGTATTCATTTATCTTTCAGAAAATGTCGTAATTTTTCTTGTTGTATTTAATAACTTCTAGTTAATTATGTAAAATCCCATCCCATCTGCTTATTCCTTCACACAGCAAAATTAGAGGGCTTGATTCTACAGTCATTACTCACAGAAGGAGAGGCATTGATTTAATGGACTTCCCTGAAAAGGGATTACAGTATAGGATCCTCTGATATTGATTTTGTGACATCATCATCTTTTTCCTCAGAAGCAGACACTGACGACTCAAGATAGTATCAGTACAAGATTAGGCAAGGGCAGGCAAGTTTGAGATAGAAAACTATTAAAAAAAGCAAACCTCCTAATTTACAGTAAGATGACTGCAATAAAATATTAGCGATGTCTCTGTTTTGAATAGGAGTTTGCTTTAAGAGAAAACCTCTAAAAGGAAATATCTGAATGTTGTTTTTCTCTTTCATCTCTTGCCCTGCTTACAGTTACTCATGAAAACTATTGTGAGGTAGAGCATTTTTGTAGGTTAATGGGTTTTCTTTGAAGGGATTAAAGTCACATTGATTATTAATTATTTTTTGATGTTTTAAACTGATGTAAATGTCCAGAAGCTCTGATGAGCAACATCCTGTAGAAATCAATATCGAACAAAACCAAAAGCAGCAAACAACTACAAAAAAAAAAAAAATCCCCTCTGCTTAGCTCCTGGGGGAAGCAATTGTGACTTATTTCTGTTTGGAAGGTATACTGCCCCTTGGAGAATACCAGCAACTGGCATATATGATAATCATTTCTCAGTTATCTAGAGCGTCCTTATTTTGATGTGTCTATCTTTCAGACTTCAGGCAGAGTCTGCAGATATTTTGCATACAGAACAAAGCTAGGCACAGCAGTGCTAAGAAAATAATAAATAAATTAATTTCATAGCTGTTGGAAACCGTTCATTTTTTTTCTTAAATCTGCCTTGCAGTACTTTTAGAAAACACTAATTAGTATTCTTTCTGTGGAATTTTTTCCACCAAGTCTCTCCACTGTTCTTCACCACATTTTAATAGGGGTTTGGGGATTCTTTTTTTTGGTTTGTTTTTTTCTTACTCAAGTTTAAAATTTCTTTGCTGTTTGTAAGCAGAATAAGGACATAACCCTTCCTTTGCATTTGATAGGTCAGCAAGGAATAAAGATTTCCCATGTTAAATTGACTTCTGTATGAACAAAGAGGAAATGATCCGGAGTAGCTGTGGCTCAGATAACAGACACGTGCCAAACAGCAGGTTACACGAAGGTAACAAGGCACCTGGGACAGTCTGTGGTCGGCTCTGGGGACTCCTCTCAGCCTTGAAGAACAGTCCCCTTGACTAATTCTCAGAATGCATCAAGGAAACTATTCGAAGCTCTTAAAATTGAAGGCATTGTTGATCAGATCAACAACTTAGTGACTAAGACCTACCTCTTATCCCAAAGCCTTGTCTTTTGCGTTATATAGTCAGAAGTCAACATAACTAAATTGGGGACCTACAAGTATACAGCACACAAAGAAGCTACAGTTCTTCAAACCCTTCTCACATGACTATAAGACCCATGTCTCAACCACCTAGAGTACTGAGGCCAAATCACTTCAAAATCACAACTGTTAAACTGACAGGCAACATTATCTGTTTTTTCCCCCAAAGTACTTAAAAAGGAATTTAGGGTTTTTATCTTGCAAGGGGTTCATATCTACCAAACAGTTATCTCATGTTAAATCTCTGGCTGACATAGAACAGCAAAGAGTTGTTGGCTTCTGTTATCTCCATTCAGCTCCTCTGAAGAGCTCAATCCTCGTGCTTAAATGTCCCACTCACGTTCTTCCACCCCCAACAGTATGTTTTCTACTCAAGTCACAGTGCCATCCTCTCTTCTAATGTCCATGCTGCCACCTCAAGACCAGCATACTAAAAGCTGAGTGCATTAATTCCCTAAAAAATTTATCTCCTGCCTGCTCTCTTCCCTGTTACTATCAGCTGTGTCACCAACCTTCTCATCACTGAGGCTTACTGTAAAGCATTTCTTCTCTAACTACAGGCATGTGACTGAAGGGAAAATGCAAAGATAACCATAGTAATTTGAGCACAGCACATACTACTTTTGCTCTGGTACAACGTGCTATCTTTATGGTGAGCCAGACATGATGCATATCATTTTATTTCTGGAACTCTTTCACTTAAAAGCCACTGTAATTTCCTAGCATAAGAATGAAGGAGTTCCAGAAATGAAATGCATCACATTTGGCTTACTGTAAAGACAGCAGACTTCTTCCTCGAGTTGCTCCCTTCACCGGCTGAATTCATTCAAGATTACACAGTGCTATGAAAACAAAGGTAACCTCTCCATTTCAAGTATCTCCCATTCTCTATTCATCTGTTACACATCGCACACATGGCAGCTAGTTTGTGTTGCCACATTTCTTCCACAAAGATTTTCTTCTTTTCAACTGTACATTGATTGAAACGTAATTAAAAAAAAAGTTGTAATAGCTGTTGTGTGCAGAACATATTTAATAAGCCGTTCTCTTCATTTGCTTAGTAGACTCCTAGGTACTAAACTCTGTCTAAAAATTTTCATTTTAAAACATTTTAAAT
The DNA here is from genome assembly GCF_017639655.2 of Falco naumanni. Classification (NCBI taxonomy): domain Eukaryota; kingdom Metazoa; phylum Chordata; class Aves; order Falconiformes; family Falconidae; genus Falco; species Falco naumanni. The sequence goes on from NC_054058.1 coordinate 22,179,684, forward strand.
GTTTATCAAAGTTTGACGACTTCTTTACATTGCAACCAACTATATTTTGCTACAATAATAGAATCTTCAAAATCTTGAGTAATGAAAATGCAATCACTAATTTACTAGAAGATACGAGTGTTCAGGATTATAATGATACATATTTCTCCAAAGGAAAAGGTAAATAACTTTAAAAACCCTTAAAACCGAAGTTAACTACGAGTCTTTTAAGTTCAGCAAAAAGACCTGTTTCCAAAGTTTTCTTTTTTGACATTTATTGTCCTGTCACATATGCCCAATAAAAAAAGCTCTCTTCTCCAGAGGTAAGACTGTCTAGTAAAATAAGTCTCAAGATGGATATACACAAGACTTTGTTCAATTTAACATTCATTTGGAAGCTCTGTAAGGTCACTTCACGATCTGCCTGGATTGCTCTGTGTGGTGATACCAGAAGTGCAGAGATCAGTGGGCTTCTCAAGTTCAGTCAGCACACCATCTGTGAGCCCTTTAACGAACTGCCACGGGATCGCCACAGGTACGCCTTCATTCAGCATGGTCTTGGTCTTAACCTAAATGAGGGCTCACCCTCGAGTGCAGCTTCTGACTGAGGTGCTAAAACCTAGAAATAGCTTTATTGACCTTGTACAATTTGAGCCTGGGACTCATAACTCCTGCAGGGATGAAACATCTTTTCTCAATGTCCACTATCATTTCACCACAACGAAATCAGAAATTTCTCAAAGAGTATTCCGCTAGCAGAGAGGGTTTTGCAAGTTCCTACTAAGGTTCCATTAACATGAGTCAGCATCCAAGCTCTTCATTAGCTTTGCCCTCTAGAATCACCCTGGTCCAGATAAAATTCATGAAAATAATGAAATGAAAATAATGAAATGAAAATGAACATGACTTGTGGAAATTTTGAGTGAGGGATGATCATTCATATTCAACTTTTTAAAAAATAAAAGTGTATGCTTTTGCCGAGAGGATGTTTTTCTCTTCCATACAGCCTGGATAGTCTCAGACTAGTAGTAGGCAGGAAAGTTCATACAGTTTTACCTCAGTAACTCCTCTGAGTTTGTCCCATCGTAAGGAAACATTACACTAGTTTTGCAAACCAAAAAGAACTAGTAAAATAGAGAGGTTTTATTTTGATACCAGTAGCACGTGGTCTTGAGGAAAACAAACAAACATATATGTTTTCTCAATAAGAGCTTCAATCAGCATCTCAGAGAGAGAAGAAATACTAAAAGGACTTCATATCAAAATTCACATTGTGTGCTCTCTCTCTTTTTTTTTTGTCTCCCAGCCAGGAGTAACAATTGTGAAGCACTGGGGCTTCCAGCTGTGAAATCAGCATTGCTCTTAGAAAGGTTTCTCCCACAGAAAGAGGCAGTGTCCTGATGGTATGGCTTTTGCTTCAGATTATTAATATTAGATGCAGATATTCTTGAAAATTACACCAATAGAAGCACATTTCCTTTGTTGGGTAAGGCTGTGCTGAGAAGACTCTTACAGAACCTAAATCTCTTTGAAAACTCAATCCATGTACACCTGAATTTAGACTTCACTATGACACCAAACTCCATAAACTGATGTAGTAGAGGACAAAATGCTACCCCGCTAGACATAAAAAGTTGTCCTTGTTTAGAGAAAGAAAAAGGATGTTGCTGCTTTATATGCAGTACCTGAAGAGCATATAAAACTACTATACAAAGACCTCAGTCTCCTGGAAATAAGAGATACATATTTTATTGGCGTTTGGAGACAATTTTTTTCTTAAGAATGTCATCCCTCCTACTTAGTCCACACTATCATGACAACCAGTTTTCTCACTGTTTTTTTCTACTCAGAGCATTGCTCAGACCCTCTTGGAGGTGTAACAGATTGTAAATTACGTTCCAGCACCAGGTTTGGCATGTTTAGGATGCTTTTGTCCTCTTATTAAGCTCTGCCTTGTCCCACACAAATAATACTGCAAGGAAACATAAAATCACCCAGGTGCAAGCTACTAACAGCATGGGACACCTGACACATCAGTCACATAATCCAGGGCAGAACATCAACTGGTCAAAGCTCAGCATAGGCATGCCTGAGGGAAGGTTGCTGAATTAGGAAAGTTAGTAAAGTTAGTTAAGTTAGTTAAAGTAGAAAAGTTAGAAAAGTTGGGAAAGATAACATGAGTCACTGGGATCAGGGAACATGTCTAGTTTTTATTGTCCTTCATGTCACTGAAAGTACAGCTTTTCCTTTCAGCTGTGATCAGCCATGCCTTTGCCACACCAAAATGAGACAATTACAAAGCAAGCTGCTAAAGACTATGCCTTCCAGCCACTCAGACTGCAACACCGGAGTAGGCAGACCCATTGCAACGTGGCCACATATTAAGAGATTCCTACAGCAGAATGGCTGGAGGCTTTTCTCTGAAGCAAGACACAGCCCTGTTCATCTCTAAAGTACTGTAAATCCATATTAAACTATAAGCTGGCACACAATGCCTTTCTTCTGCTAGTTTCTCAACTACCCATCACATAAGAAAACCACTGAAGAAACAGAATGATAAAAGGTAAAAGATCACATTGCTGTATTTCAAAAAAAGATTATGGTATTACCCTGGAGCACAGAAAGCATTCGCATCGCACTGTGAAAGAAGGAACTAAGTATTATTAGCCCATGGGCCACAATATCAGGCACACGACGTGCAGTGGGCAGTATCCCTGTTTGACCTCCTTTTGTCACTGACTACCAGCAACCTCAGACAACGTCAGGAGTTGAAACAAGTTGTTGCTGTTACTTGATGGGATGGGAAGGGGTGCTTTGAGCAGTTTTATCACTGCAAAATCTGATGATGATTTTACAAATTGCCAGATGGGCATCAAGGCCACATCAAGCAGATACAGCTTAGCAAGTGACATCTGGGCTGCTAAGGCTGAAACAGCAAGCATGCAGACATCAGGTTTGCCCACCTTCAGATTCATCAGTTCAATGCCACTGCTTTCTCAATGAGATTAACTTCCAGGTGAAACATCAATTTAACAACCTGAGGCTCAGTAATTTTACTATTGCTTCAACAAGCTGGCAGAACTAAACGGCACGGAACTAGGGAAGTGCCCTGTTTTGAAATCAGTTGTTTTCAATTATTTGTCACTGCAAAAGACATGCAGTCCTTAAAGAAAACTCAGTGAATTTCAAACTCGGGAAAACGGATTCATTCCAGTGATCTGAAACAAGCACTACTCTTGCCTCCCCAGCTTCTTTCCTGTCACCACATTTGAGCATCTTCTGAAATCCTAGTTCTCCTTTTATTGTATTGTCTAATAATAATGCACAACATAACTAATTACAGCAGACTTGCTATCCAACCACAGTCATAATCCAGTCACACACTGATGCACCTCCATCTCGAGCTACAGCTTTGCCTTCTCTTACGGTACAAGATTCTGCTAATGCTTATCAGCTTTCTTTGTCATTTGAGTCTGGGTTTGTCTGAGTTTTATCTAGCTCAGAAGTTACGGTCATTTCCCCACAGAATGAAAAGCTGAGGCCTGGACTACCCTCCAACCTTACCAAATTTCTTGTGATTTTTAATTTACAAAATTTAACTACTTTTTTCCTGTCTTGCTTTACCACAGTAATTTTTATCACAGTAGTGCTAGTAAAAAAAAAAAAAAAAAAAACCAAACCAAAACAAATTCCCCCATAAAACTCACCACAAAAACAGCTTGATTTTTTAAAAATGCCAGGATTTAGAGCAATATGAACTCTGTGACTGTGGGATAAAACGACTACTTAAAACAGTGTGCACTCTATATGAGGGAACAAATCAGAACCTTGACCTTTCTGTGGGGCCATAATGTCCACAGCCTTGCTTTCTTAAAAATAATAGAAAAAAATCTCAACATTCCAAGGAGCAAAATTTTGTCGGTGTATTAATATTGTGTCTTGCATAAATACAAGTTTCAGCAGTTATGAAAATGAGCCAGCTGACAGTTGACTACTATATGTGAACAGATGCTGTGAAAGCTTCCCTTTAAATAGTTCTGTCAATGCAATGTCAATTTTAGAAATGACACCACTGCTGTTCTAGGACACGATCCTGAAAACTCTCATTCACACAGGGAGCCCTGCTGATTTTCATAGAACTTTCACATTTATGAGACTCTGACAGGTCAGGTCCTCAGCTGCAGAGCTCTCCTTAACAGTGACTGGCAAATACACGATGAAGTTTTCAGTAGCGCCGAGCACCGTGCTGTAGGGCCATGACATCTACAGCCAGTGGTATTCACCTCGATAACACATACGTTTTCTTTTAGAAGTTACACGGAACATACTAAATATTGTCGAGAAACCATTAAAGGAGCGAAAGCGTGAAGATAAAAAGCATCATGTGAAACCGAGCCTGCAGTATTAATCAGAACTTTGAAAAATTAATCTGTCAAGATCAGCTGAGCCCGAGCACAGCGCGGTGCTGATCAGACAGCGATGTCGGACCCTGCCACGGTCAGACCGCGCTGCGCTGCGCTGCGCTGCCCGCCCTTTGTTAGCGGCGTTCGCACGGCGGCTCTCGGGGGTGCACGGAAGCCAAGAGACATCCGAGGGGCCACGCGTCGCGGCGGGTGCGTGTCCCCCCAGGCGGGCGGCGGCCGGGGCGGTGCTGAAGGACAGCGCGGCGTCCCCGCCACGGCCCGGCCGGCCAGTACCCCCCCCCCCCCCCCCCCCGCCCCCTCCCGGCACCCCGGGCAACTTTGGAGGAGGCAGAGGACGGGTCCCCCCGCCGCATCTGCCCCGGCCGCTGGCACTTTCGGCGGAGAGGCGGCCGAGGGAGCGCCCCCCGCCGCGGGCTGCCCGCCCGTCGGATCCCGCGCCTCCCTTTCCCCCCCCCCCCCCAGCCCCGCATCGGCCCCGGCAGCACACAGCGGGGACCGCCGCGGCCGAGCCCCTGCCCCCGCCGAGAGGCGGAGCGGGCACAGCCACCTGGCCGTGCCCGGGCGCCGCGCACCCGCCGGGAAGGCACACAAAGGCGGCGCGGAGGGGGGGCTCGGTGCCCACGGGAGGGGGGAGCCCGCACCCCTCCCCTTCCCCGGCACTTACCTTCAGCAACACAAAGAGCCAGAGGAGACAGGAGCGGGCCCCCGGGGCCCCCCGCCGGCGGCGGCCGGGCATCGGGGGGGACGGCGTCCGCGGCCCGCGGGGGCGGCCTGGCACGGGGGGCTGCTGCTCCTCTGCCCCCTGCCCCCCGGCCTCTGCCCCTCGCCTCCCGCCGCTCGGCTCCAAGCCGTGCCCGGCAATGGCGAATTGCGGCAGCATCAGGCGGCCGGCGGCGTCGCCGACCTCCCCGCCGAGCGGCGCATCCTGCCGCCCCCCGCCCCTTTTATTTGGGGTCTGCGGCGGGGAGGAGGAGGAGGAGAAGGAGGAGGAGGAAGGGGAGGCGGCGGCGGGGGGTGTCTCCCCTCCCACGAGTTTGGGCGATCGCGGAGCTCGCTGCACGAAAGGGGTGGGCAGAGCCGCCCGGCGGCTCCGGGAGCGCCGGCTCCTCTGCGGGAGCGGCCCCAGCGCCCGGCGGCAGGCCAGGGGGGCTGGCAGCCGGCAGCCGCCGCCCTCGCCCCCCCGCGCCGCCCTCCGCCCCCTTCCCCCCCGCCGCCTTTCGCTCTCCCGACAGCATCCCCTCTCCGCCGGCAGGCAAAAATGCATCCCCGCCACCGCCCCCCAAGGGGCACAACAGTGTCCCCCCCCCCGGGCCATTTTTCCTGCCTCCTGGCCCGATTAGGGGACAGCAGTGCCGCGAGCACGCGGGGAACAGAGAAGGGACGGGTCCTGAGCCGGCCCCGCACGGGGCTTGGGGCTTCTGCGGGAGGCGGCTGCGTTGCGGCTGTGTCGGAGCTACAGCCGCAGGAGCCAGTGCCCAGGCAGCAGCAGCAGACACAGTGTTTGGAAACAACGCAGACTGCCTTGCGGCTGTTTCTCAGGAGGTAGAATAAGCATGTGGACAGCTCTTCAGGGGTTCGAAGTACAGGTCTGAGCCTGCAAAGGGTGGAGAATTCATCCTGTCCCACGAGATACTCGGGGCCAGGGATTAGAGGGGCACGTGGAGACCCAAGATCACATGCCCTGTTGTGTCTTTCCCCCACATCCTCCGCTGCAACCCCAGGGCCATCTCCAAACTCAGGGACAGGCAAGCTATTCGTCTTTACAAGAGTCTGGCATAAGGTGATGTCCCCAGGAAAAAAAAGAGGGGAAGGGAAAGCAAAACAAAACCTAAACCCACCTATATGTCCCTCCCATTTGACCATTATGATGAAAATAGTCTTTCCAAAATGAGAAGACTACATCAGAATCATGTTTGTCACTGACCACACTCTCTCTCACACCAGTATAAATTAGGATGCATCCTCAGGGGAGGTATCTGAGCTATAACCAATGTCAATCTGAACAAAATAAGGTTGTAAGAATAGTAGGGCTATGCCTGGGGCATTAAACTTCAGAGCAACTTTGGATCTAGGTGTGGTTCCATTGCTTATAGTAATGGGCCACCACCTCACTTTCCCTTAAAAAAAATAAAATAGTGTCTGAAAGTAGGTTCAGGGTTTACTTTCAAATTTTCTAAGTCATTTAGGCAAGATGAACTCTACTACATTCTTGTGAGAACATCCTTTAAACTGATCAATTACAAAATTGTTTTCCAACACCATCACTAAATTAGACAATAATTAATACACATTTCAGACCTCTGCCTGGCTTATACACGGCATATTTTTGATTTTCACATAATTTGGGCCTTCAGTCAACAAAAGCTTGATTTCAAAGTGGCCAAAGCCAGAGAGGGATGTGCTTATTTTGCACAGAAATGAGCCCTTGAGCAGTGATTTGCCACACTTGATGGGGATTAATCGAGAAAATGAAGGAGAAATTCAGGTCCTGTGTAGATACTGGCAGAAAGCCCAAATTTAGGGCTCCAGAAGGCAAATGCTATTCAAATCTTCATTTATAAGAAGCTGGGGACAGAAAAGACCTACTCAATGCTACCAGTGAAGGACACAGGCCTCTCTTGGGTACCCACCACTCTGTTGGTGTGTGGAATGTTTTCAGAAATTGGTATGCGAGGGGTTAATGGTGGTTCAATTTCCTTCAGCACACAGGTTTAGGATGAAGAAAGTTATCTGAAAGAGCAGTTAATTTCTTTAGGAAATTAAGACTGTCATCAGTACTTGTGAGCTATGAATTGAATTTTAGGCTAGGAACTTCTTGTTTACTAAGTAAATTAAATTGTAATAGTAAATTATTTTTTACATTAAGATTGTACTTTATGCTGTCTTCTCCAAATTTCCACTTATTTACAATATTTAGATGTTAAAATGATGATGGAGTAAACAAGACTAAAGATACCTAAAAAGTAAAAAAAAAAATACAGTATAAAGTTCTAGTGGCATTTTAGCCTCAGAACAACACTATCTGAATCAAAGAGTTAAAGTGAACAATAGCTGAAAGAAGTGAGAAGTGTTTCTGGAATGAAACCTTCAGTAAAGGACTAAGATTTTAACACATTCTGGTCTGGCCATTGCAACAAAGAAAAATGCAACCAAGAAATAGCAAGAATTGCATTTTAAATTTAAGTCCATTTAAATTATGAGGATCTAGGGATACTCAACCTTTTAAAAAAGTGACAGTGCTTTAGAAGATTCCAATCTGCCACTAGAACTGAATCCTTCAGAAAACTATAATTAAGTATATTTTTATTTAAGTAAAAAAAAAAAAAAAGGTGTGTTCTAGCAACTGTTCAGGATTGTGTTAGGCACAAGCAGTAGAACAGTTCCTGCCAAAGAAAGCCTACTCCCTAGTAGAGGAAGAAGGTATAGTGTGAGCAAAGCTAAGCAAAGACTGTCATACTGGAGAGGTTGCCTTCAGGCTTTTTCAATGGGTGAAACCTGGAAAGTCATACAAAACATTTCTTAAGAATGCAAGAAGGTAGGACATGAAGGAAGAGCAAAAGAAATTTCCTCTTTTCTGAACTGGAGATGTGAAAAGTAAATACAGACCAGAGGAGAAAGAAAAAAATAATAAAAGAACTATGAAAATGAGGGCAAACTTACTTGTTTCTAGCATCTCAATAATAGAAACAGCAAGTCTACTAACAAACCAGAAAAGCTTTAACAATAACAAGACAGTATCTTCCATTTCCTCATCGAAAAAGAAACAGGGTAATTTGTGAGTGTTTGCAAGTGGTCAGTTAGTGAAAGACACTGACAGCAGGGTATTTCAGAAGCTCCACAAGTCCTTCAAACCCTTATCCACTGGTCAAAAGTACTCACAGATGAAAGGCTGCCTAAGGGCTCTATGACCCACTGCATCTCTCCAGGAGGAAATGAAGAAAGTATTCAGCAGCATACCTCACAAATTGATGTGGAATTTGGTTTATTTGAATGAAAAACATGCAAACATTTGAGGAAAATTTCAAAAAATAAAAATTGGCAAAGAAGTGCTTATGTATGGAACCCATTCTGGAGTCAAACGTGGCAATCAGATAGTGTGGTTTTGGTGATTTAACCTAAACCTTCCCACTACCACCAAAACCACCCCACTTCGCATTCCAGAAATCTGAAAAAACCCTTCTTGGAGCGGTACAAGCTGAAACATATTCCCAGTTACTTAGAAGGCCCTATAGCAAGGACTAGGTCTATTTGCATGTTTGTAGCTCCCACAAAACAAAGCGGCTAACTGAACAGGGTGTCCTTACTCCACTGCACCAGCAAGTTCCCTCCACTCACATAAAACCGATGCTTGTGAATCTCTGCTGGTTTTTTCCTAGAATTTATCAAAGGTCATATGTGACAATGTAGCATCAATATATGGTCAGAGCATGTTGCATTATGAGTATTTCTCATTTTTCCCTAAGAACCTGTTCTAAGCATATACTTAGAAGGCATCATAATATTTCTTGGGCTATGACGTATGCTGGGCTGCAGTGGTATCAGAGCAGGTTTAAGGGACTCCGGTTCTCTCTAAATCCACCCAGCAGAATTATGGTGAAATGAAGAATTTGGAGCAGAGGGACCTGATGGTGAGGTGCATAAGAGGGTATTATGATACAGATGAAATTCCCAGAGTCCTGTCTGTGCTCACTAGATTTACTGTAAAATCGGGGCGTGAATTATTTTGCGATGTGCAGTATGCAGCAACATGATAAAGTTATTTCAAGGTATTATAGGACACAGATTACTAGAAGACAAAAATCGTTAGAAGAAAATCCTCCTGCATTTGAAGGGCACCACCTACAAGCAGGGCTCCACATCAAACACACTTTGTCAATAGCTTCTCAGGTACTACTTGAAGGTTGCACTAGTGACAACACTAGAGCTTTACCTTTAATTTAATGACCTGATGAATTGAAACAGTCATGCTCGCTTGTAATGAGTCATTTAATAAATGCAACATCCTAACTGAAGCAGCATTAATTACCATATATCACACTACATTATTAGAGAAAAATAATAATCAAGATGTTTTATGGTTTCAAATGTTTATAAAAACATTCCTGCTTGTAGCTTACATGGACTTAATTTCAGGTTTACAGTAAATTCTTCCCTTGCCCCTGAAAACCCCAAAGCAACAGTCAGATTACCAAGTTTGCCTGGCCTAGAGGGAAAAGCTGTAAATCACCATTTATTCTTAGCTGCAGTATAAGCCCAGATTTATACGACGCTTTACAGGCCTCAGCAAATCTGGATAAATATGGCATGAAATAAGGTTTATGGAAAAAAAACCCCTCCACAACCAAACAAACCAAACACAAGACTAAGTAGAAGAAGCCCTAGTCCATGAAGTTCTTGAAGAAGTTATTTTTCAGTAACAGATGTTTTTATGGAAAAAAAAGAAAAGGTGTAGATCCTTCTTATGTTCTTACCTAAAGCGCTTTCATTTAAATGACAGCAGTGGATAAAACAATAACAAAAACAAGTACCATGGGGGGCTAGAACTATTTACATGGATTGCCGCTTATGTGATCAAGTGCACATTTATCCTACTTTTCTTTTTGATAAGCACAGGCCCTGTGACTTTTAAAAGTATGTCCCACAGCCCCCCCTAAAAAAAAAAAATAATGACAACTTGTTTGTTAAGATCTGTCTTTTCACAACAAAAATGATTGACATGTTTTAGATGTACAACCTGACCAGCTTCCAGATGCTTATTAGTCTTTCAATGCAAGGGAAGCAGTGAACTATACCACAAAAGGTCATTTCCCTTCAAAAAAGTCAGAAATCTGTCTTTGGCATCAAATCTTTCCCTCATAAATAAGTCCATGGAAGATTTTGTCTGATATTTCTTTCCCTAACACTGCACAGCATTCACTGAAATAATGTATGGAGAGGAACTGGGTTGTTTTGGAGGGTTTTTTTGCAGAATGCAAGCAGTAAATGTACCCATAAAGGCCAGTGAGTTTATTTAACATTTCAACAGCGCCTGCAACTTTTATTTATCTGTGCTAGGGTATCTGGATGTTACAGGATGCCTGAGGAACAGAGCAAGTTCTGTGAATAGAGTTTTATATCAAGAAAAATAATTCATATATGCTTACCTTTCTTGTAAGCTATTAAATATTTTACCAGCCCTGCCTGTTATCAGGAACCATCTCTTTTAGTCTTCTAGCTCTCCCTCAAGTCTCAGCAGATATAGTTGATTAAAAAATTTGCTGCAGTTTCTAACTGTGCTTGTTTTTTATTGTAGCTTCTATGTTTCCTTCCAGACTCAGCTCACTTCTCCATTTTAGTCTAGGATCTGAACAGGTCAAAGGCACACTCACACTGGGGAAAGAGGGAGGCTGGGAGTTTCTGACTGTCTTTAGCACCGTTTGATTAATCATGCCAATTACCAAATACTCTGAGTAAACAAAGCAAAACCCTTGGTCTTATATAGCTGGGGGTTGGGGTGGGAAAGATCAAGTGATCTTTTCTGCTTAAGATGCATCATCTTTCTGGGGGTAAGCCTCAGTAATTCAGCTGATGTTTTATATTGCAGAACCATCCAGGCTCTTTAACCCACAAAAAAACTGAAAGGAAAAACACCCAGGAGACAGGCTGGGCTCTGGCTCACTGCAGTCACCCCCAGATTTCAGTACCTTTCAGTTCTGAAACATACCGACTTCCTCTGACCCTCAGAGGCTCTATTGATTCACAGAAATCTGAGTCATACAGGAAACATTTCTGTCCCTAGAATTTACAATAGGAGCTGCAGTGTTGCACTGATAACATCCTTTTTTTCTTCTTTGGCATCTATGCTAAATTTTTTTCACCATCTCCATGGTATGGGGTTATCATATCCCAATATAAAAGCGCACACCTTAAATCAGTGCCTTTTCACTCCCATTTCCCAAACAACCTCAATAAGCAGCCTTTTTGCATTAGCAGTGTTTCCTTCCTATGTAAAGACAGTAATATTAGCTTCTGTGTACTGCTTCCCAGCCACAGGTATCAAAGCATTTTTTCAAAGGAATAAGAATAGCTGTCCTCCTGTCTCTGCAGCAGAGGGAAGTATACAGCTCATGTGCTATAGTATCAGAAGGCCATAAACAGAAGCACCACTGAATAAAAGTTTTTGTCTCAAAACTGAAGAAAAAGAAAGCCCTTGTGAAGTCTGCAGCCAGATTTGTCATCTCTTCAGCAGAAGTTACCCACAGATGGACAGCAGCATGAAATCCAAATTAAGACAAAAGAACCATTTCACACACTGGGCTGGCAGTGTCCTGTTACTTTACCTGCTGCCTGCCTGTATTCCCACAGCAGCATCCATGCCTCTGCCTTTCTGCAGGTGGGATAAGCAGCCCTGACCCAGCCTCACAGGATACTGGCCACCTTCTCACCATGCTCTTCCCCACCCCTTTGCAGTGAAACGCTCTGCTTAAAGAATGGACTCTCAGCATCTTCCCTCTGCTTCATGAAAACCTCAGACGACCAGGCAACTAAAGCAATTGGTCACACTGTTTGATTAAACATGCCAATTATCAAATACTCAGAGTAAACAATTTCAAAAACAACCAGTGTGGAGAAGGGGTCTGCACCTGTATAAGAATGGGTCAAATCACTTGAAATCATAAATATATTCATAAAGATCCCATTTCATTCACAAACAATTTACTTCCTAGGGGGTGAATTTCATTCAAAGAGAGAAAAGACAAGATTCAACAAATACATTATTGGCACAGTCAGGTATTCTAAACACTAAAGAAAGCGAGTTGGCAAGATTTAAGAGAATTTCACATATAATATGGAAATAGGAAGAAAATCTGTAGATTTACCAGGTAAGGCAACAATGCTTGCTATTTAATTTCAGTCTTTAATGTTTCAATAACTCTAGGGTCAGAAAAAGTGTTAAACACAAAGACAGTATGATGTAGGATTTTTTTTTTTATTTTTGCCTTCCTGTACATTATATATGTAGGCTCATTCCAGAGCATTTGGAAAAAATGTCTGACAGTAAAGGAAAAAAAAAAAAAAAAGCTTTTTCAAATATGTAAGTGTTAGAACATCTCTACAGAATTTCCTCTCCATTTTTCAGACCTGCTACACACCTACTTGCAAGGTCTTAATTAAAAATAGTCTGCTTTCCCTTTTCTTGATCATCTTTCAAAAAACACATACCGTCTATCCTGCTCACGTAAATTAGTCCGTTAATATGCCAAATACATCAGTTATGAAACTAACACTCTCAGAGTAATGGGAGTTACATGATTGACTTCAGCAGATATAGGATGCCTTATTTTTTTGAAAAGTAATTTAATAGAGATGGATATGATGAGTCAGTAAACTTTTTTTCTAACATGACTTTCACCTCTAGTTCATATAGAAAGAGCTGGGTACAAAAATATGCTAAGGCTATGGTTTGCTGTCCCTACTCTGACATCTTCGACAACCCCTAAAATCAGGAGAAAGCTAGCAGACCTGAACAAGTCGGCCAGGTAGTCATGCCATCAGAGTGAATTAGGAGAAGCAGAGCCCTTAGTGGTGCCTTCAGCCGAAATCAGCACCAATGCTTCTTTCTCCTACAGAGCAGCTGAAGTCTCAGACAGCATGAGTCCCCTGAGCACACCTGAAAGCTTCTTGCCCCTTGGGCCAGCAGGGCCTGCCTGTACAAGCCTGTACACTCTCCACCCAGCCCCACCAGGAGGATGCCAGGTAGCTTCGCGTACACCACCAGCCACTGAGCAGCAGCCAGGGGATGACTCCACAGCTAACAGCTCTGCTTGGGCTGTTAGCTGCTTCACTGTGGCCAAAACCAATGTGTGCTTTTAATCAACCTATTTGACCAGTGCTGGAGGAGGGCAGAGCATGAAAGCTCATTGCAGTGACATTGGCCTAGGTTAGACTGGGACAGCTGAGGGAAGCCAGGTGCCTGTCCTGTTTCCCTGAAGCACATTCCTGTCGGTATCCTTACCCATGCTCAGTGGTAGCACACTGAAAGCTATGCCCACCCAATGCTCAAGGTGGGATCATACATGAGGACACGTGTTGCCTAAATCAAGCACAGATATCAACCTAGTAAACATGTTTTTTTAAATTTTTACTTTATTTCAGTTACGGAGTTCCTGTGTCCTAAAGGAAATCATCTGATGTTCTGAGTCTACTACCAGGCAGAAAGGATTTTATAAGGAAAAACTCCTGCAGTTTCTGAAGAGAAAGCAAAGTTCGAGCTGACAAAGGCTAGCACATTGTCTCCTACCCTGACCCACATGGTCCTTACAGGGTAGCACTGAAGTCTACTGAAGTAGTGTGGGGAAAGCTTCAGAGGCATTTTGGAGCCTAGGGACTGTCAGTCTCCAATGGGGCTGGCAGAAAAAAAAAAAAAAATATCCATCACTACTAACACTCTGCAGAAGAGTCCCTGCATTAGCTTAGCCAAGGTTATCAAACCCATGACAAATATGGGGTTCACTTTCTTATGTGCTTCCAGACAACCCACAAACCTCAAAGTGCCAAATGAACTAAATTACTATGAAATTAGAGTTGTACAGAGCTACATGCAACAATAAACCCCAGAACAATCTTCATTTCCATGGCATTTTTGTCATAATTAAAAATATTCATAGGGCTTTACAAAGCATGAAATTACCTTGGCATTTCCATATCATAGAGTAGAACCTTGGCATCAGCTTGGGGTAAAACTCTGGAGCCCCAGGAGGCTGCACATTACACATCAAACAGGCATCTACAGAGCTGTTCAAGTACGCTCCGAATGCCTTGTAAAACCGGAGGCAGCTGTGAAATGGCTGGAGTGGTCTGATGCTTTTGGACAAGACAGCTCTGACATTTTCTCTCAGCTTAGGAAATCCGCACAAAGCAGGAGGTAGATCAATAGTGTAGAAGACATCAAAATGACATTATGGGGACTTTGACAGAGGTAACGTGTTTACAAGCATAATACCTACAGCTACAATAATTAAATGCGGAGCTTTACTCAGGCTGGGCAGGAAACAGCCCCTCTGAAGCAGGCTGCTAGCTGACATGACCCAAATACATGCATGGGGCTACAAAACCACCAAAACCAAAGGCACCTTGGTACAGTAATTCTCAGAACCTGAGTGTAACCAGAAGCAACTAATAAAGGGTGATGTTTATGAGATCTGATATACCTAACATCATCTATTCAGCAAAGGAAGTGAAAAAGAGGAATTCCCCATTTGAAATGTTAGAAGTGCCTCAATTGTTTTCTAACATGACAACAGCTTACTCTGTCTGAGCATTGCATTCCTGCAACAAGCATCTACTCAAGTCAATGGAACAGTTTTTAGGAGAAAATACTATTTATTCAGTGTAAAAGGCTTAAGAATTCAGTCTGTGGAATTCATGAGGTCAGACTGAAAATAATTCACATACATCCCAAGAATACTTCAGTTTTGAGGTTCACACTCTTCAATGGATCCAAGTCTTGGGCAGCCCAACACCCTCTCTCCAACTCTTATTAGATATTTGCTCCCAAGAGCTCCCAGCCTGCTTCTAACTTTGTGAGCTTGTTGACCTTGGACAGCTTGAAATTAAGAGGACTCCATTATTTCAGTAGCACACATAAATGATTAGCAGAAAGGTACAGATACATGCTGGGTTCAGAATAGCAACAAACAAATTTAAGTAAGCCTTGTTACAAGTGTTTGACCATGAAAGACCTTGTGAAAGGACACATATTAAAAAAAACAACAACCAACTCTTCAGTTTCTGTCTCATCATTAAGAGAAACAAGTAATGTTCTAATATCAAGGTGGATTTGAATGCATTGACATCAAAGTAATTACATTTGACAGAGATGAGAAATGGGATCCTGTTATACATGGCAACACTACTACAAAAATATGACTGTGCCAGAAAAAAACCCCGTAGAGGTCAACTGAAATTCCTATCGAAAAGGGAATGAAACTGGAAAGACAGACAACACCCACATGAAAACACAGAAAATGCACATTTTCAGGATAATTTTCAGTGCATTCTAAGACTCAGAGACTTATCTGCAATATTCTTATCATCCTCACGGCACTGATCCATCCAACCTGAATCAAGGTATTTTATCATTTTAAGGTGCAATATTGATTCAAGTAGTGAGCACGACAGGAATCAGAAAGGAGAAGCTGGTTACTGTACTGGCAACAAGTTCATTGTTGCAATGATAGGAGGAAAAATAAAGCTGGGCTATATAGCCACAAAGGCTCAACTGAATCTGACAATGCCCATTTTCTTCCAAGTTGCACAAGCAGAGTAGATGTCAAAGAAACCCAAGATAGCTGTGTTCTTTTCACTGGAATGGAATTAATAACATAGGAAAATATTTTTAGGAAAGGACATCAAACAGTAATGGAAGTGGAAGTGAATCAAAAAATTACTGCGAAGTTCATTATTTGTGCAGAACACACAAAGGTGGACATTTAGGTTGACCCTCGCTATTAGAATGTCCTCATCCAAAAAACGTGATCAAGCAAGATTCTGCCACATAGCCTGAGGAGTAAGCAAAACCCTTGACTGGTAATAGCACTATCAAGTCTTCCAGATTTCAAATGAGACACAGGTGTTGGAATAGCCTGACCTGGCACCAGGCACAGAACAGAGACGTAGTAGTTTGAAGTCCTGAGATCACCATTAGCTGATGAAGTACCTGCTTTTGCCCCTCCTCCCCGTATATAGTGCTGTAAGAATTCAACACATATCTTAAATACCCTCTTTTGCCAGACTGGCTGTTTTTCATTAACAGTACTTCTCTTTTGAGGTAACCATTGCATTATCTGGGCACTGCTGCACAAATATTGCTGTCTTTCATGAATTTTGTGCTTCCTACTCATTTACACCCCTGTTTTAGCCTTATTTTCATTCCTTATTCTTTAAGTAAGCTGACCTACTTAATCACTTTATTTTGCAGCTCCACCGAGTACCACTTATTAGTGTCTGTTAATGTCAAAACTCCTGTAATTTTTTTTTTCTGGCACTTTCTCTGCACTTGTAAAGCAAAATAAAATCATCAAATGAGAACAGCATTGGTAACCCGTTATTCTTAGTGTTTAACATTCAAGACTGTAAACTGTTATGGTACTAATCTTTAGTATGAGCTTTCCACTAATCCTGAAGTATTTGAATGTTAACATCACTGTAATCAAATTATTTTAATTTTCAGTAAAAATGCATAGAATTAAAACACTATCAGATTACACTGTATTTTCATACACTTTAAACAATGCCAAGCAATATTTTGACTTTCGTTTAAGTATGGCAATGAGTTCCACAATATTAATTAATTAAGCCTTAAAATGTCTCTCCATAACAGGAAAATATTGCTATCTCCATTAAACAGATAGGTAAGCCGGAGTCAAACTGTGTTTAATGACTTGCCTGACTCAATGACAAATTCAGGAATAGAGCCAAGAAGTTCATTTTCCCAATTCTTTCTGTTTTATCACTGGAAAACATTCTCTGACTCTGGGTAAGTGTTGCTCTAGAAGCGTGCACAAACTGCTTCAGTGTGTGTTACTGGCTAGGCACATAAGCAAAATTCACTACGTTTCTCTTTTGGTCATATATAAGGAAAGACTCCATCAAGACATGTTCTAATTAATGTAGGAAGATGGTCAATATAACATGTTGACATCAAAACTCACATTTGCTGATAGTGTATACCATCTCATTAAATGGAAATAATTAATTATAACAGTTTATCAATGCCAAGTTCTGAACTAGAGGCTCACAAAGCAACAAATGCATCATTGCACCTTGTTTGATCTAATTTTCCTTTGCTGACAGTGTCAAATATGAATGTGCCAATGGTTATGAACTATAAAGCTTTTCCAAATCCATGCATTATTGTCCAACTATATTTTGCTAACGTAAAAATCAATGCAAGCGCAGCACGCTAGATTAGCTATATGTGATACAATGCGCACATAATATTGGTGGTAGCCTTCTGAATACATAAGTGTCTTGCAGCAGAATTAATTAAATTGGTATCAAAGATAACTCTATTGCTTAATATTCTAGAGTGACTAAGGAAAACCCTTCAATGAAGTTAAGACCCCCTCAGGAACATGAGTGTCATTGGAAAGTAATAGCTGCTGAAGTGTGTCTGTGCAAACTTGGCAAGATTTTAAAAGTATCATTGAATTGGTGGGACATGTCTATTAACTCCTGTTGCTCAGGTTAGTTCATGCATTGGGAGGGATATTCAGAAACATACATCTGAAATTAGAGGGATGAGGCAAGGACGTACACTGGACTACTCGATACAGATGGAACTAAAACCCACCAGTGTATGGACATGCAGCCCATTTACCACATGCTACAAAAATTGACACTGACAGTATAAACCTTCTCACAGCTGCAGCCATAATGTCCCGCTGGACCTTGTTTGTGGGTGAAAATAAAGCTAAGCATTGAGTGTAATCTTCTGCACCACTGAAAACAGGTTTGAATTCCTCTAATACTTTATTCCCTTACTTATTAGGGTAAAGAAGTGGAGAAATAATGCTGGAAAAAAAGTTTCATCTGTTCCCCTGAACTTTGTTTTTGCTTTTCTTAATAGGCAGAAGTACTGCAGCAGCTTCACAGCAGCACTTGTTAATGCCACACCCAACCCTATCTGGTTTTTCGCCTGTTCATGGAAGTTCTGCAGGGACCAAAATGCGTAACTGACTGCTCCTGTACGCATAGACGTGCTCAGTCCCTTCACGCTTTATTAATCTCTCTTTAGGGCTCAATTTCATACCTGACAAATTGCTTTGTTATCTCAGGGTCCTGACTAGTATCTATTGAATACCTTTACTTGGTGGAGAGAGTCAGGCCAGGGCAGGCATGATTGCAGAGCCTGAGGGCTCCATCTCAAGATGAGGTAAAAAAGAAAGGAAAAGGGACCAGATCCAAGGAAAAATAAAGGTTACCTTTGATTTTATACATCCACAACTGTATGTCATTAGACTGGGCAGCAGTGTGTACTAATCGGTAATAACTCTTGCTAAATATGTTTCTATAAACCTGGAATTCCAGTTCCTTTATACTCACCATCAAGGAGCTTGTAAACAATGGACATTCAACAATTACAAGGCATAATGGCAAAACATAATCCTAGGGATTAGCCAAAACCTAACTCAATTTTATTTTTCACCTTAATATTTAAATATAGAATAACACTAAGGCAATCTCAATGCTGAGGAAATATAGGGATAGCTGCCTGAGCTACAAGACTCTAAGCTAGCTGGATCCAGGGTTTTGACTGTCTCCTATCTCAAATCTTTGTCAAATACGGCAAATTTGAGAAATTATGTTTGCATTTATCTGAGTAAAGTTTCAAACAGGCACAAGTGCCCAATGCATCGAGAGGTTCAGACAGTATCTGTGTGAACATGGATTACTTCACTTGGTTAAACTTAAACAATAATGTTGGAAGTTGCTAAACAGCCTTATTGCAATTCAGAATCTTAATGTATTATTTTTGCACGACATACTATTTGGATGTAAAGGTGAGGGAAGCAGGTAAGTATGCCATTCTGCCTATTATTCAGCTTCAAAAAAAAAAAACCCAAACAATAAACCCCCACGGTTCTGATTTTCCCTACATAAAATGATACATCGAGTAGGACACGGAGTAGTGGGGAAGGATCCCCTAAAATCTAAATATCAGGAAGAGAACATGAAGAGCTCAAAGAGCAAAAATGATGGTTTCTCCCATCCCAATTAAAAAGACTGTGAGAATTTTAAAAAATATAATTAATTCCTTCTACCCTATCCTCATCCCCAGCCAGTGCAATTCTCTGCTTCAGCATCGCAGTGGGTTCCTCCTGCCTGTTGACGCTGGTGCTTGCCCCCGCCACACTGAATTATGCAGAGTACAGAGGGGGTTACAGGGAAACCCTCCACCCAGCTCACTGCTGGGGTTCGACAATACTGTCAGCAGACTTGAACAACATTTTCTGAAACATCGCCACCCTGTGGCAACGGAAAGTATAACATGTCTAATTTCCTACAGCTGTAAAATCTGCTTTTAACTTTTATGACACATGATGTGAAAAAGGAAAAGATTTCTGGCAAAGAAAAAGCTCCAATTAAGATATAGGAAATAACCAACCAACCAAACCAACAAAACCCCACACTGAAACCACACTGATCTTCATACACTGCAGTAACGTCACTGAGACTAATTACTCTGGAATGTTAAAGCGAAGCATTAGACAAGTGTGTGTTAACATTACATAGGTATTACATTATCAGACCTTAATAATTGCAATTTTTAAGCAACTCAGTAAGTATGAGTCCAAAAGATGAAATGGCCATTTTGCACTGTTGAGGGCAAACAAGACAGATTTTAAAATATTATCATTCATTGACTCTTACGATAGCATATTCAAAGGTAACGCAGGCGGACGGAGTTTACCAACGCTTCATTGAGGACAGCAGAGCGTTACCATGCACCTCACTGCAGGACATCAGACTTTACTTTTTTGGTGGTTTATCATAGGCTCCACAGTTTTTAGTAAGCTGCCATGGAGGCGTCCAGCTGGAGCAGGTTCTCACACGGGGCAGGCACCCTACAAACAGCACCGAGCCCTTCCAGCCCCTTCACCCCTGAGGCCAACTCTGCCAGGGTTGACCACTGAGGGCAAGTCTCACTGTCAACAAAAGTTTATCCACGTGTCTATTCTCACCAGAGACATACTAAGGAGAGAGAATACTTTTTAAATTTTGCTGAAATACTGATGGAGATTTTAGCAAACATTTTAGTGAACATTTTTAGTTTCATAGAAAGATTTTAGCAGCCTCTCCTACCAATGCCATTATTACAGGGAAAAAAATTAAACCAGCCAAACAACACACAAGTAGTTGCTTAGTATGCTGCGAAGTCCCCATTTTCCAAAGCACTCTTGAGTTTCGGAACTGAAGTCACACTAAAATCAATAATTTCTTTTAAAAATCAGAAAAAGGGGGTTTGGTGGGGTTTGTGGGTTTTTGGTTGTTGTTTTCTTTTTTTTTTTTGTGGTGGGTTGATAAATTTCTTTTAAGTTCAAACAGTAGTGCTGACTCAAACAGAGTTACTCCTGATTTAAATCTAAGGTCACGGTCAAGTTCAGTTAGAGAGGAACACTTATTAAGCATTTCTCATCACAATGGTGTGCCTCACAAGCACACACAGAAAAAAGTAAATAAATCACTATTTAGCTTTTTTTCCCCAGAAGTAAAATACACTCCACCACCCACACCCACCCCTTTGGTAATATGCAAAATGGATGAATTTTCTTCTTAGGACACTTGTATAACAAAAAAGAGCCTCTTATCTCCATGAATGCCACCAAGGGTAAAAACTGTCATTTTCCACAGCAAACACAGTAAAACTTTGCATGTGTTAAGAATATAAATGTATTCCCTCTTGAGGAAACTCCCAGAATATTCATACATTTATCTAAGATTGCAAATGCATCACTTATTCAGAGAAACATTTTGCTGATTTACCTGGAGTAAGAAGAAGTATTTTAATCTCTGAGGTACTAGAGAAACCATGTTCCTCCTCTCCACAGAGATGTAAAGTCCAACCCCACGTATGGTATGCAAGCAATGGATTTCACACTGGTTGATGTGACAGGTACTAAAGTAAACAGGAAAAGGTGTAGCAGTGTGACAGTAATTTAGTTAACATTCAGAAGTTAACAACAGGAGAACTAAAGCCACTATAGAGCTTTTGAAAATACCTTGCTATTATAAAGACAAGAGAGGGATACTTGCATATTAATTAGTTGCTTTCTTGTTATGTATTAACTGGTTTCACTTTTTTACACAAAAAAAGAAGGAGGGCCATTAGTCTAAACAAGTTACCCACTAAGATGTTTTGATTTTTTTTACACTGGAAGTGAAAAAGGTATTCTTCCTGTGTAAGCAGAGAAATTTTCCCTGGAAAACAGCTGAAATTTTCAACTTAAACTAGTATTTGACCTGCTGAAACCTAAGCTTAAGGAAAAGCGTCAAGTTTCCCATTCAGAAACAAATGTGCATTGGAGCACATAGTGAGACTGGGTCATTAAGTCTGTTAATTAACAAATTCTCATTATTTTTAAAAAGTATGATGTGTGAAAGGAACCATTCTTAGCTAATTCTGATATTTCAAAAGTGATTTCCGGTCCTCATCCTGTAAGATCTATCAGCCAGTATAAGTACCACAAAACCCACAAACAATAT
Organism: Falco naumanni; assembly: GCF_017639655.2. NCBI lineage: Eukaryota > Metazoa > Chordata > Aves > Falconiformes > Falconidae > Falco > Falco naumanni. The sequence continues at coordinate 22,201,334 of NC_054058.1, forward strand.
CCATAATACTTCCTGGGTTGAGGCACTCAACAGCATGGAACTTACAAAACATTTACAAACCTAGATAACCCCTAAGCCATGAATTTCCTCCTTAATAGCAGAGTTAACCCAGCAGTTAATATGCATTTCTTTAGAATAAACAAGGCGGCGCGTCACTATCTGCAGTCAGACTCCCTGGGAGGAGCCCATGCGATAGTGATGCGATCTTACCTCGCAGCATGGACAAACTCTGCAGGAGCCGAGACAGGCAGCAGCACTTACAGTTTGGTGCTTGCCCCTTTGTTCTCCCTCATCTCAGAGCAGGGGGAGGTCGCAGGAGGGACGTCGTCTCTGTTCCCCCCCAGTAAACCCATCAGCATAACTGGGACAATCAAAGCAACATTACATCCTGCTGTTGGCCCAATCTCAGGAAAGCAAAGGAGAAGAAAAAAAAAAAAAAAAAGTCTTCAAACAGAATTTTAACCAAAATGCCACTGAGCTACACACAGGATAGAGCAGGTGAAACATCAACTTCTACTGACCCACCCCCTACTCAGCTGTACCCTCTCTTACAGCAGAGGAGAAATCTGCCTTCCCCCCTCCCACAGGTATGAAAAATTAACTGCAATTATTCAAGGTGGTAGGGAGCTGATTGATTATCTAGGGGGCAGGGACAAAATAGAAATGCTTTCCAATGGGCTGTGTAGCCAAAGACTACCCACAGCAGCATTAAGTCAGCGTAAACAGCTGTGACTTCAATGATTCCTGATTTCAGCCTGCATCAGCGCTCAGTCTTAATATTATCATAACATAATGCTTTCTGTGGCATAGGAGAAAGAAACCATGGCTATGGAAAGGGACCTCGTGAGATTTCAAGTGGTGAAGATGATGAGATCCTCTCTCAGCCCTTCCCAGCAAACAGCAACGCTTTTCCATGCTTAAAAAAAATAAGTGCTGTTGAACATTAAGCAGCTTAGGGGAAACCCACAGAAGGTAAAACAATCTGGTGCCTGTAATCAGCAGTAAATGCAGGAAGCCTGAGGCAGGTTGCTTTTGCAAATCCAACAGTGGAAACTTATGGTGGGTCATGGTTAACACGGGGGTGGCGGGGTAGGGGGAGGCTGTCCCCCAACACTGGAAGTGCTTATTGTTTTTTTCTGCTTCCCCTGCCACCTTTTTTGGACTATCTGTAGCCCCTTACATTTCACTGCAACTCTAGATGCCTTGGATAGGGGCCCTCTTTCTGCAGTGTGTTTTAGGGATGGAGCTTTCTTGGGGCACATGGGAGCCTTCAGCGCAGTGAGGACCACACGGCTCAGCCCAGCCAGCTGTCTACAGGAGGCTGCTCCTGGGATTGACTTTCAAGAACAGAATCACACACAGGTCCAACAGCAGTTTCTCTCTCCCAAACACCACAAAGCACAATGTGCCATAACACCCACTCAGACCCTCATTCTTGGAAGACCAGCGCCCAGAAACTCCCACCACATACACCAAAATATTCTTGTTTTGAACTGGTGTCTCAATGCAGTTGCAATAAAGATAATAAATGTGTGCACACACAAAAGAAGTGATGCGCAGAAGGGCTGTGTTATCCAGGTGTACATTTAAATCTCTGCTTGGGATTTATCAACCACCTTCAAGTAAGCCATCTACAAGCATGCTGTTGATCACTTTGCAATTTGGTCAGCAGAAAATTTGTGACCGTGAAAAGGATCCTAAGCAGGTGCTCCTCAGAAAGTGAGAAAACATGCAGTAAACGCAACAGATTTAGTCACACACTGGCAGGTATCCACATCTTGCTTCCTTTTTCTTTTTTTTTTTTAAACTTCTTTTGGACAAGACATAAACCCAAATTTCTAACCACTCACATGGTTACTAAGGATCCCACAGCTCTTCCTATAAGATTAGGGGTGTTACATGAGCCATCATAACCAAATTCTAGTCTGGACAATTATGATCTAACTCTTCAAAAGCTCTTTCCTGTATCAGTTAGGTGGGATACTTCTTTAATTCCCCTCCTGTAATGGATTAGCTGCCATTAGCAACTGCTGAGTGACCCTCTCCATTACTTTTAATTTTAACTAGCTGGTAGTGTAAGGGAGACTTTAAAGAGATATGATGCAAAATGTGCCTTGAAAGGAGAGATTTAGATCTTTTCACTGAACCCATTCTTAAGCACAGTCAAGATGAAGGGGATCCATTTGTTTTGAGTGAAGTGATTATTATTTCTGTTCAACAGCCAGTACTGCAGACTGGGTACCCACACATGGTGGCTGCAAAGGGCTGTCCCAGCAGCTCCTGGGTATGGTCTGTCCCTGCCCCAGAGGAGGTCCCAGGCCGTGAGGCAGGCACTCCTTCTCTGATGGCGACAGGATGCTTCTCTGGAAAAACCATGTGGCACAAAAGCACAAGGTGAGTATAAGGTCAGAAGAGCAGGCAAAGCATGAAATGCTTTTACCACACACAAACTCTGTATGTGTCCCTCTTTTTAGCTGGAACATATGGTTGTGCTTCTTCTATGTGCGCATAAAAGGAGACAGCAAAAAGTGAAGTGTTTTAGAAGGGCCACGGTAGATTCAGTTAAAGTATTTTGCCAAAAGTACATTTTTATCACTTGATGTGATTCACAAATTTGTACTAAATTCATGCAATTACTTTCCTGGAAAAAAAATATCTCAGATGATGGGAAAAATGCTGAGTATTTCAATTTTCATTTGTCATTTATGTTTTGTTTGGATGCAAGTCTGAACCTAAAGCAGCAAGCAATTCAAGAAAGATTACTACCAAGTAGAAATACTTTGATCCCTCTCCTTCTGCCTTTTAGGCATTTTGTCTTACAGAACTGACAATTTTATTTTCTTATGGCTCTAGATCTCACAAGCAGTTAGTTACAGAAATGAAGAAAGAAAGAAAGAAAAAAGGAACTTTGTTGTCCTGAATCTCCTTCATACACAGAGTTCTAGAAAATACAGCTTCTGCTACCAGACAGGACTCCCCCTGGCCCTCCTGACCACACGACTACTTTCCTGACAACCTTGGCATTTAATCTAACATTCTCAAAAAATTTCTAAAGGGGATGGGGGAAAAAAAACACCCTACTTTCTTTTAAAACATATACTACAGCCTTCCTATCTGATGCTCTACAAAAGCATAGTCTCAGCACAAAAAGCCAAAATTTTCTAACATTTTGGGGTGTAATGTGACTTATTTATTCGTATCCAATATTTATTTCATACGAAGTCTGTAACAGCTGACCTCCATTATTCTGAAATCAACACTTTCCTGTTCTTAGTATTTCTTTTTCTAAACCAGTAAGTGCTGCTGTTGTCACAAAATCCAATTGTGCGGTGTCACCCTTCAGAAAATGTATCACAGGTGTTGTTCACTTTATGGATCTGTACCCATGTGTATCTGCAGGACCACAGCAAAGGGTTCTTCTGGAGCAGGTTTATTAGTCTGAGCACCATACTTCACAAAAAATGACTGGGCTGCATTCAGAGCCACAATGGAAATCCACGCTGGCTGGAATCTCTGCTAGCTTGGATATCTCTATACCAGCCTCCAGCTCACCAGACAGACAAGCCTGGGATGAGTGAGTCCTCCCTCAGGTAGTGAGGCTGTGGGGCTGCAGATGTTCCTCCACCAGAATAAAGTTGTGGGTCCATATCGATGTCTATCTGCAGCAAATAATCTCAAACATGGAACTTTAATTGGCACAAACACTCTTGTTTAATGTATAACACTATTTGCTCACAAAACTGCATTTGTGCAAAGCACTTCTGTATGTAAGGCAAACGCAAATTAGCCTCACTTCCTTTGCTGTAACTTTGGATTTCAAAGAAGTTCCTTATTAAAATGGAAGACATTGCGGACAAAACTCTATTACATGAAGAATTCCTGCTGGGGAAATTCTCCAAATATAATGGATTTCTCTGAAGCATTTTGAAACATCAGGGAGATCCTGGAAAGGTTTTATAATTCTGTTTTGATTCCACTGGCTCCTATAAACAATACATTTCCTGTATACTTGACACTTGTCATTAAAGAATCCCCATTCTTCCTGAGTCTGCATTACAATTAATCCTCTTTTAAGCAAATCACCACAGGCCAGATGTCCTCAGCAAAGCTTAAAAACATTAAAATGCATCCTACCCTTCCTTTCCCTTTTATGATCTGCATTCATTCTGACAAGACTGGGGATTTATGGCCAATGGAGGTTTACATATCACAATTCACAGGGTGCAGCAGAAGTAAAACTGTAAAGCAGAGGCTGCAGCAACAGCGTGGCCCCATTTGCTTCTCCTTGGCATGCAGTGGTGTCTAGGCTTTGCATCTTTTTAGTGAGTGTGAGCGCAACCATGGCCTTCCAAGGAAGAAGAGAGACAGAAATTAACAGAGTTAAGAAATTTCAGGAGGACAATTCTAAAAAAGACCCTACAGTCCAATAAGAACATACCAATATACACCTGCAAATGATACAGCCAAAGTCAGTCTGATGTCTTTGCTCTGAAATTAGGCAAGGAATATTTTAAGTCCCACAGACAATCTCAAGTCGCAAGTCATGACTGAAAAACAAACCAGAAAACATAGAAAGTGGAAGATTAAATAATTCTAAGGCCCTCAAATATTTTAGGACATTTTTCAGTTCATTCTTATTTTGCCCCGTATGCTTCCAGAACAAATACATGACATACATGTTTTTCACAACACATTTCAATGGATAGTTTAAGCAGCAGTAATTTCCATTAGCATAACTTACAGCCTCTATGTTCTATGAGCAACGATGTGTTCAAACAAACCTTCAAGCTTCCAAAGGTGGAGAAATCCAGTATTAAATTTGGATTAAAATATAGTGTTGGAAGTCTAATCTCTCCCTGACAGCAGACCCTCCTTTCCAATTCCCGTCTGCATCTGAAAGAAAAAAAAATAATAATAAGTCCTAATTAGTATTTCTTAAATCCATAATGTATATCCCCCAAAATCATCCATTTCCTTCAAAAATATTTTTTTATTGCTGGAAAAGGCATGGAAAATATTTTTTTAAAAGGCTTGCAGGAGAATAATTCCTTCTGTTCAATCTTTAAAGTGTAAAAATAAGTTTTTGTAGGTTAGTTCTTGAGCACATTGTGAGCTGCATGTATCCTCTACGTGTCAGAAACCATTTGCAGTACCTGTCAGGAACAGCTTACCTGTACTATGGTCATACTTAGATAACTCTCAGTACCTCCCCATACATGGTATTTTATTAAGAAGATAAATATTTCACATAGTAGCTTTGTGATGTTTTATAATTTACAATACAGCACTATGAGAGATAATATAGCCTAACAATAGCAATAATAATAATCGGTACATAAATGTTACTGTTTCATCCATAAATTATAAAAGGCTTTTTGGTCATCTGCTAAGCAGTGAGTATCTGGGCATGGATCAAATTATATTGTCTTCTAATCTTTGTTATCAAACCATCAGCTCAAAAAGAAATGGAAGTCACTTTAAATGGAGATGAGAGGGCAGATAAAGGAAAGGAAGAATTATGTGGTATCCCGCCTGTAAAGCATGTTTTTCTCTGTGAGAAGCAAACCTGCTGCTCTCCAAAGTGGGAGCCAATGCTGATGTAACCAGTGCAGCTTCCACCCGTTGCAATCTGGTTGCCCCTAATCCAGCAGGTCATGGGCACAACTGGCCCAGAAAGGGAGCCAGCAGCTGAACAAGTCAGCTGGGGATGAACACAAGGAGTAGCTGGAAGCATGACAACCCCTCTTCCATCCCTCCTTGGACTACACAGCAGGCACTTATCACCTGTAAGGCCAGAACATAACAAATTTCTACTTTAATTTTTTCCTAGAAGAGCTCTATGTATGGAATACTTGTAATAAATTACGACTTTTTTAGGAATGTTTTCATAGTGCTCACTGGCAGAGATGGCATCGGCCACCTTTCCGCCTCCCTTGTTCTCACACCAGCAACACCCCCGCTGCAGTGGACCACTCATCATTCTGCATCCAGGAAACACGCTCTGCAAACTTTCCATCTGCTTCCTTTGCTCTTTCCAGTTGAAAAACCTGGTCAATAAAGCACTTGCCAAGCAATACAGATTTCTATGCCAGATTCCAGACCTCCAGCTGAAAGAAGTCAGCACAGATACAGCGAAATCAACACATTACATGTATTTATTATCTCTGCACGCCCCATGGAGGGAAGGTAGCCTCCTGAAAAGCAGCAGGACACTATACATTGTATCTTCTGCAGTGACCCTCACAAGTGACCCCAGCCAGCTGCAGTGCACCTGCATAAATGGAACACAAACCAAATCAAGGCTACCTGTTTCTTGCATTTGGAGGGTTTGAACACATGCTCCTCCTCTTACTTTGGCTTCTTTGTAGGCATGAACACATACGTAACAAGTCTAACACATATATGCATGCGCGTGTGTGTATATATATACATATAGTGTTTGCATACCAGTGGAGCATTTTCTTTCATTTTATAATTATTTTATTTCACTGTTCATTCTTGTATTTCATTCTTAAGAATGAAGATGTAGGAATAATGTACAATCAGAATGTGGGATTAGTGAATGAAACTACGAAGAAACAGAAATGTCTAATAAAAACCCTCATTTAAATACAATACCGTTGAATAAACAGATAATATCAGCTAAATTCACCCTTTGCTGAAACGTGGGTTCCTCTCGACTATAATTTTTAACGACGGGCAGTGACTGCACTCAGCCAGAGACCCGTCAGTAACTGACAAATTCTCTGCTGGTATAACTCACCCGAAGCCAAAACTCCCTGCAGGAAAATTCCCTGCAGGTGCAACAACCCAGGGAAGCCAAGGGAGCTACTGAGAATCAGGCATCGGGAAAGGGAGCGGCGTGTGGCTCCAGACACCCAGAGGAATGCAGACGGACCGGACCATCCATAATCCCCCTCTCTTAAACGAGGGGAGCTGGGATTTTACAACAGAAAGAGTATTTTAATGACCAGTGTCTCAAAACAGCATTACATGTGGTGTTTGGTGAAGGGAACGACACCCCCGTGGTTGGCCGCCCCTCGGGCCGCCCCGTCGGGCCGCCCCCCCGGGCCGCCGCCCCGCTGCCCCCAAAGCGGCCCGCAGGTGGCGGTGTTGGATCGGTTTGCCAGGGTTTCGTTACACACCGCCGCCTGGAGATGTCACACAGCTGTCGCCTCATCGCTTTTTTCCGCCTCTTAGATTACTTCTTGTTTATTTTCACCCTGCGCTGGGCACGCACCGTAAGGCGCACCCCAGTGTTGAATTCACTTCCGAATCGCTAGTACTGGTGCCTTTTCTATCTCATTTTCCCTCATTTATGGGCTTCCGGAATGTGCTTTCTGGAGTGCTAAAAGTTTATGGAGTACGGAAGAATTAGATTCCATGATACTCTGCTCGATGCTGTCTGTGGCCCACACTTGGCTGGCCTTGGCAGGCTCAAGGGAGATGTAAATTACCGCTCCAGGTTCAATGTTTAAGACTCCTTCAAGCCAAGGATTTATTCCCAAAGCCTTGATACTTCAAGTACTGCTACAAGGGAGAAATAGCATCCATAATTTTGCCACCTTTTTTTTTTTTTTTTCCTCCACAAACATGCAGCTGGTGAATACTAAGTCTCCCTAGACCCATAACGCAGCATTGGTCCCTGTTGAACTGCATATGAGTTTAGCCTTCTATATCATCATGCCAATCAAAGGTATAGAAATGATACGAGGCACGCAGCCCGGTGGCTGTGGCATCTGTATGCACACCTTATCACACCATACCCACTGCTCCCCACCCGGGGACTTCAAAGTCTTCCTACCTTGCAGGCTGGGGCAGAGGAAGCACCGAGGTCAGCTTGGCTGGGGTACTCCTCGTGCTTCTCCCTCCAAACCACACAAAAAATACGGTTGAGAGTAGTTGGGAAGTGCAAGGCAGCTGCCCTGCTATGGCTTGATGCTCAGGGATGGGTGGTGTGGTGGCAGCTGCATGGGACAGCGCGCTGGGAAGGCGGGCAGAGGCACCTCAGCCGTGCCCGTGGCTGGACCTGACTGCTAAAGGGGTGTGTGGTAGGGTAGAAAGGCAGAACTTCTTCCTCTAAAAGTCCCTAGGTGGGACTCAGAGGATATCAGCAGAGGAAGATTGTCAATTCCTGCAGAAATTTTGGCAGTGTATTGTAACAAGGAGTATACAGCTGGGAGGCAGAAACTCGGCCGTAAGACTCCACTGGAAGCTGTAAAGATCTCAGGACCCCAGCTTTCTTACTCATCTAGATGAGAGGAGAAAATTTCCATCTTCTTCAGTGGAAGCACTGGAGAGAAACCAGCATTCACAGCTTGTGATTAACTACCATGGGGAGCAAAAGATTATTTTAAAATCTCGTAAACCATTCTGAATTCTCTTAAACCTAATATTACATGCGCAGTGAAGAGCATTGGCTTACAAATATTGCTCAGTTAACATGTGTATGTTGTGGGACTGGTAAAAGGATACAGTGCATCTCTTGCAGTTTGATTACTTTGAATCTATTTCAAACTGTCTGAAAGATATTATTTCTTGCAGTGCCTTACCCGTATACCCCTATAAAGTCCATAACAAGTTCCAAACTAGGGGTGGGGGTGGGTTGGGGGGGAAGGGGGGATATATCAGTTATATTTCCATCAAAGTTTTCAAAGCTTTTGAGGAACAGAAGTAAGACCCAGAAGTGCTAACAGTTGGGAGGTGAATAACTAATCACTTCCAAATTTAAGTATCCAATTTAAGAACGTAGTTACAGTAAGAGTCTTCTGTTGTCCATGGAGAGAACTAACATTTTTGGAGGAAATTCAGATGTTAAACTTTCTACAGCGATTGTATCAGAGATAAACAATGGCTATGCTTCTAAATTAGGCATCTGAGGTACCAGGAATTCCCACTTCCTCAATTCTTGATACCCTGGATTTATAGAAAAGCAATCACATAGCTTCTATAATTTATTTTTTTTAATTAATTTGTGGCATCTTGGGAAAAGCAGTGCAGAAGCACTAATAACTAGACTAGTAACAGACTATACCTCTTCTGGATACACCACAGATCATACACCAGAAAAAAAAATATAATATCATCAGGTAGCTTGTTTCAGATATGGGAATTATACACTGTGAATATTGCTATCCCATAGTAGAATGTGCCAACATTTTAATTTTTGTTTCACACACTCTATTAGCAGCAGAACTGCGATCACACACAAAAAAAAACCTTTACAGTAATCCCACCCTCTGAAATCCTCTGGAGAACTTGCTGCTGAGAAACTCCATCCTGAAGGCTGCCAGAAGCTCTAATCAGCTAATATATCAAAGCTCTAGTGTAGCCTGTCTACTCCCCCAATCTCAGCAAGAGATAAAAATAATTCTCATGGGTCAAACTACAAATCTAAGAATAAGCAAGAAAATATGCATTACTACACTCTGCAAGACTGTGAATGGATGGTGGTGATCAAGACAGTGCTTTGATGCTGCGTCCAATACATTCTTACATATATTTCAAATTCTATGTTTCTTGAATTTAGCATCGGCACAGTAAGCCAGAGGTGAATGGAGGCATGTTGCTTACTTTCACGCTTTACGCCAGGCAGACGTGCTCACATTTATTGCCTTTGTTGGGATTCAAACAGTATAAATGGTCACTGTAACAAAGCAGTTAATTTGTCATAGACTGAAATGGTAAGCTAAATTTTGAGGGTTGTGAGACGTTTCTTCCTCTTCCCATTACAAGCTTTTAAAAGGTCATACACGGTACCAGCCAAGGAGTCACTATCAGCATCAGGCTTAAGGAGTGCATGTGACTGTTGCTGTACAGCTCCTTCTCACTCATTTTACCCAGTTTCTCAGATGTCGAGATGGATTATACACCTAATTACACTTTCTTCTTCGTAAGTCGATATGAGTTAACTTTCTGAAAATATCAAGTCATTCAGCTAACAGGAGAAAGAAACAAAGCAGGTTTGCTCCCTGAGATGACACCTTTCTTTTTTGTGCCTTGTGCAGAGTGAATAGTATTTCCAAACCTAAACACCCAAGAGGCAATCAGTTTTCCACTTACTGCAGAGTATATAATTAACCCCAGTTTGCCTGAAGCCATCAGAGTACTGAGAGGCAGCCAGTTTTGGAGCGTTTGTTCCCAAGTGCTTACTTGAGGATCCTTTCCCATCCTGAGCAAGTGACAGGTAAAAAATGTAGGAAAATTTATAATGAATCCTCCAGTCCTCTTTGGCACTACAAAAAGCCACGGATTTTCAGGTAAGTGTGGATTCCCTTCTTTAGGAATGCTGCTAATGATATGGGTTCTAATGTGTTTGGGGTTTTGTTGTTGTTTTGGAGGGGGGGGGGGGTGTTGGGTTTTGTTTGTTTTTTGGGGGGGAGGGGTGTTATTTGTTTTTCGTTGTTGTTTTGTTGGGTTTTTTTTACTAGCTGCAGAATTTCCCTGGCAGGTGTTTTCATCAAGAAAGCAAAATTATCCCAAATTGGACTCTGGTACTTCTACACAGTAAACATGACTTTCCTAAACAAGTAGCTAGCCCTAAAAGTTTCACTGGGACTACATTCAGAAAATATTGCTCAGCTGAGCTAACACAGCCCTGGAATAACCTGTGTGAGCAAGTGGGACTGTGGGATACTGTAGGTCAATAACCCTGGATGTTTTTTATATAATAGATAAACTGCTGTAAATTATCCCTGAGGTGGGTGAGATTAAGTCAGATAAGAGCAACGGCTGTGGTCATGCAGAGCATCAAGACTCTGTTCCAAGTTCAGGCTTTTTGGAGGCCAGCGATTAAACACTGGAAAAAATGTGAAATGTTTCAGATAATTAGAACCATTTATTCAGTGAGAAAGGGCATGAACTGCATTTTCTTAAGGAAAAGCAAATGCAGAAGGACTACTACCAGCTTGATTGGACTCCAAAAGCACATCTTCCCTATTAAGGTTAGATGATTCCCACGTGGGGTAATATACAAAAAGGCTCTTGTTGGTTGTTTGCTATCTATGCTTGTTTACCACATATAATGAAGTGGGGCATAAACAAAAATGAAGTGGTACACTGCAGAAATTTTCTAAGGTATTTGGGTGGTCAAAGTCTCATGGGGGGCTTGCAGTAAAAGTTAATTCTGGCGCAACCTTTGCTTTGCACAACGAGAGCCTAAACAGCTGGAGGTCTATCTGAAATCTGGATGTAGCACTCCAACAGCTTGAGGACCATCTGCAGTTACTTTCATTCATGTCTTCCTCTTAATCATCTTAATGATTAGCCAGTATATCATCCAGAGGAAATGCTAAAATACCATAAGCCATAGATTCTGAATTAGCGATTCCCGCATCACACCAGTAATTTATATTTAGTTTATAGCAGTGCTTTTAAAAACATCTTTTTAGAAACATGTCCAGTTTAGACATTAAGACATAATGAGGTGGTCTGTTAAAATAATTTGAAAATTATTTCAAATCTCTGTCCAAATACAAGTGAAACTGAAGGTGAACACTTTTGGGGCACTGAGGAATTTAGTCATCTTCTTTGTGCCATTTCTCTTCCTCTACATGTGCTCATAACTAGAGACAGTTCAGATTAAATCTAGATTTAAACTCTATGTTTGGAACTAAATATTCTGTCTCAAATGGTACAAACCACAGTCCCAGATCCAAACATCCAAGAAAGAAAAATAAAATTGGATCCTAATGTAAATTCTGAGAAGCCTGAGGAGTTCTAAACCAGCTCATTGTGAGCCAGCAAGTGTGAGCTCAAGTTTGAAGCTGAACTCTGACCCACATATGAGCTCTGGATCCCTGGGTTATTTGCACAATTCGCTCCTCCTAAAGCAAATTTTTATTGCACTTGGTTTTGAAAGGAGCATGCAGAACCCAAAACGCAGCAGTCCCAGAGTGAGAACCAGGCATAAATGGCCCTGCAGGACCCAAAACTACTCAAAGCCCAGCCAGGGGAGGAGGCAGCACCACCGCTCCCCCACCCCAGGAGCCAGCCCCAGCCAGCCTGCCTACCCCGGGGTTGGGAGGGCCAGCAGGTCTCATCACTTTGTTGAAACACAGCCCGGCCTTAGATGGGGCAGACTGCAGGCGGACCCAGCCACTCACCAGGCTCCCCGAAATCAGTGTCCTTGGTGTCACTCCCTGAGGCAGGCTGGCAGGCTTCAGGCTGGCTCTGAGTGCTCTGGCCCATTCTCCCACCTTGCTTAGCACTGAATGGTCTTACCTAACCTACATTCAGTGCCAAAGAGTTATCAACAACCTATTTCCCTCTCCACTGACATTGCCACAGGCGTACTTGCCTTATTAAAAGAAATCCACCATTCAGATGCTGCCTTTTTCCCCCACAGCCAAAATACCTCTCTCGTTTACCTGAAAAGGTAACTAACTGTGAAAATCATCATTTTAAATGGTTCAACAAAGTTTCAGCTCAAGGAACAGCAATCTGCAAGGAATCAGGTACAATATAGGTTGTACCAGTACGCTGATGGAAAATCAGATTCTATTACATATACCATTAATATACATGTACTACTAAACTGACTGCATCTTCAAAACCATGTAAACAGGAGAGTGGTATCTACACCATCAAATAACTAGGCGAACAGCAGAGGCACTTATTTGAGAAGAAAGCCGAGCAATAACCTCCATATCCAGAAAGCAAATGCAGAGGCATTGTCATATGCTTCAGTCCAGATTCTAACTTCCGACCTGACAGATTTGGATGGAAAGTTTGAGCGGCAAAAAATGAATTTTGCCCCAACAAAAAAATTCTCAAAAACATTGTGTTGTTTCAAAACCTATTCAGAGATTATTTTAATTGGGGGATGGGGGGGGGAAGGTGAATATGTTTAAATAATAGTAAGACTATTTTCTATCAGAAGGTTTTGCTACAGCTTCCCTGCTAATTCTCACTCAACTTCAGCAATCCATCGATATGCCCACAGCCAGCACCCTCTACCCCTCTTGCGAGTTCAGCTCATTACCATCCCTTATCATTTGACCCAGATAGTTTCTTTGAGGGTTCAGTCCTGCAAATTACTGATATGCTGGCCCCAGTCTACAAAGCATATGGGCAGACGTTTGGCTTTAGTGAAACTACTGTGGCTTCAGTGAAACTGCTGATGGAGTTAGAGTTAAGACTTGAGTACTGGTTTGGATCAGGGCCAGAGCAGGTTTTTCTTTTCAGGATTAAGTCCCAAATCTCCCTCCAGAAGTGATTCAGTTCCACTTCTTTACGCATTGTTTTGTTCTCTGAATTTCTTCATTTGCTTTTATCTTTTGGATGAAAATCAAAGCCTAAGGCCTTATCCACTCATATATTGTTTCACTTTTACATGAGAATAATAACTTCAATGAAGTGTCTTAAATCTAATCTGGGAAAATTATTATCTGGGTGAATGGATGTGTTTATGCACTGCTGGTTTCAGACAGCTGGTCACTAGGAAAAAAAAGGTCTTTCCCATTGTAGATCCTGCTGTACAGTTGCATAAAACTATAATGAAGTATAATTTTTCTCCTCTTTGTGATGAAAGAGAAAAAAAGCACAGGTTCTTTGGCAACAAGATAAGTACAGGCTCTTCCTGACAAAAACCATAAACCAAGAAGGCTTAAAGAAAAAAACAGGGCAAAGGAATTAAAATCTATTAATATATTCCAATAACCTTTAGAGACCTGTATTATGACAGAAGATGTTAAAATTTTAGATGTAACAAGTCTCTCAAAAACATAAATTCACAATATTTCTGGCAAAAATCACTGGGGTAGAAAACTGTGGTATGCTAGGGAATAAATTCTCATTCAAGCGTGAGGTGTTGGGAAATTCTGTTTTCCTTTACTGTAGCTGAATTCAAAATACATCAGTCATCCCTTCACATTGCTCTGGAATTCAACTCCAAGTCAATTTTATCATGTTTTCTCAGTTTAAAATTATTTCACAAAGTTTTCTGAGTAATATCTTACAATTTCCACAGGCTACTATACTTGACGCCATTTTATTCCACATTGATGGGCAAAATCTGGTCTTTCCCTGCCTTCTTAAAAGGTTGTAGAACAAGAAAGGAGCAACCTCTTGACTTTCATGGAATTTCTTTCCACAGCTCAGTCTGAACATCATAATCTGAGTGGATTTGCAGCTCACAGCAATATTTGCAGTTAAATAGAGCAGTAGAAAGTAATTGCATGTCATTGCAACTTGTCTCAGGCTGTGTAATAGATAAACTACATAAGAAGCAAAGCAAAACCTTTCAGAGTCAATCATGATTTAGGGAAGTGCATCACCTGGCAAAATCTCCATTTTATCATCTTAAATATATCTTGCCTAAATTTTTAAGCAAAAAAACCAACTCCAGTTAGCGTTAAGACAGATGACCCTAAGCAGATTGTTCTCACTCCCATCTCAATAGCAGTGCTATAATTTTAAATATTTGGTATTTTTACTATAAATACAAATTTCTTCTAATGTAGTAAATAATTCATTATTCTTGCTTTGCTTTAGTATGTTGGGCACTTAGTTGTTCTTTTTCAAAGGATTATTACTTGACTATCCTACAAAAAACCAGGTGGTTATTTGCAAGTGTATCTAGGCATATTTCTGGGAGGAAGGAATGCTTCTGGCTAAAGTCAATATAATTAATGGCTTTCACACATGATCCCTCAAACAAAATCTGCATTGGTGGAAGTTAGTTATAGGATGAATGTTAATTCTTTATTGTCGGTATTAATATAATCTTGTGTATATTGTTCCTTCAGGGTGTGTTTTAACAAAAAGACATGCAGTAACACAACCTTCACCAAGAAAAGCTGGCCACAGAATAGGTGTATCTTTAGAGTCTGTGAATATATTGAGAGCATCTCATTGCAGATCAGTTCTGAATAATTCAGTTGGTCCCACTGTCAGCACAAGTCCCCAACAAGGCTTGGACAAGGAGGCTACATATCTACTGAATGCAGATAAGCTGCCTATTAGCTTAATTAGCAACATACTTATTTTCCGAAATATTAGAAGATACACTTGGTGTTGCTGCCAGATGATTCCCAGCTGCCTTTTGGTGGAAGCAAGGCAGACTGCGACTGCTGGTGCATGCTGGGGTCTCACCTTGACTTTCATGAAAATGCATCTGGACACACACTCAGCCTGGAAGCCTAAAAACTATTCACAAGTTCTGGAGTCTGGATGTAGCCCAAATTAAGCAGAAAGTAAAGAATGGATCCAAAAAAGGTGTTTAGACATCTAGATTTCTAGTTGTGTTTTTTTTAAAGAATAGTAATTAAATATCTAATTGTTTTAATGTCCCTACCTATAGGTAAATGTTACAGAATATTGTCGTGGCACCTTTACCAGGTGCTGCTCCTGCAAAGAAAGCTGCTGCTTTTCACAGCAGCTGCAGTTCCCAAATTGATTTAAACTGTCTAGAAGGTATTTTATGATTAGCCTTTTATGTACAGATTCAGATCAAACATGTTTTTTGTGGGCTGTTTGAATATATTACAAAAATGCAAAAGTACTCGCACAATACAAAATGTCAGAATTAATCTAGCCAAAAGCCTTCCTAATTCACCTTCACTGGGTGTATACTCAGTGATACATTTCTTAATTACGTGATGCAAACCATTATTTTCCCCTTGGAACCCAGCCTTTTCCACAAAGCCTCACCCTGAAGGACTTTGCCATTGTTGCAGGTAATCCACCTAACCAGCACACTCCTCCCAACATGTTCCTGAAGCCATTAAGACTAATTAATGCTGTAAGTAACCAGCAAAACATGCGTACCAGCAAAGATCACTACCTCAGGACTAGATTTCATAGTCCCTGCAAAAGTGAGCTCTAACCGACAGGCACCACTAAGGAACTGTGCAGTTGCAAAATACCTAAATCAAGGTCAAAATTCAGCCCCTCTCTCTTCAAAGGCAGCCTGCCTGCATGCTCACACCCTCTCGCATAGTTCTGCCCTTTTCACGAGCTGCAGAAGAGATAGTGGAGGCTGGTGACAACCACTTTCCCCAGCACTTTTGTTTGCATGAGACTTGTAGCTTGTACAGGGAAAAATCTCTATGTGGCAAGAACTCCTAGACCCATGCGAGAATCCCATAGTGAGAAAAAAAACATGTACTTACATTTGCACTCACCAACATGAAGTAAAGTTAGAAATGATACTTGCCTTCACAGAAATGCTTTCCAGCACATTTCTGCAGTCTGTCCAAACCAGGTTATATAAGGAAAACGGTTTTATGCTGTTTCACTTAAGGTAGAAATGAGCGTAAGATACAATGAGGAAGGGTCATTGCCCATGTCCTACTGCAAGATTGCTGGAGCACACGCCCACCCACTGTTGGCCCTTTGGAACACAGAACTTGTCAGATAATAACCCATAGACAGCCCTTGGACAAGCCTTAACTTTTCAGAAACTTCAAAAACATCCTTAGAAAATTGAGATTTTTCATACAAGAAAACCCGGTGTTGATTAATTTTTGTGACTAAAGTTGATTTTATTTAGTAAAACTTAAAACAATAAATATTGGAGAGGTAATTTATATCACTGAGTAAAATTGCTTTCCATTTTTTTTCCACTTTGACATAAGGTACTTTTAGAGAAAGATTATAGTCATGAATTTATCAGCTATTTTTCTTTACTCTCAATAAATATATTATTTCAAGCTTCAACATGCATAAAAAAATTGTTTTTGCAATAATATTAAAAAGACTTAAAAAATACACACTTATATTCAGTCACTGAAGAAGGTTCCCCATTACCGCTTTGTTCTTGAAGAATTTCAAAACTGCAACAGGCAATTCTTTATGTAAAGCACAAAAGTATATTCTAATATTTGGAAAACATTGGACTTTTCACATTTTCAATGCCTTCAACACTGCCATCCAGGTGTTCAGAATAACCAAGGGGACAATGAATTAGTCCTTTATTTATCAATGGAGAAATAGACAACTTTGTTCACATTTGAGAATTTACCTATTTTGAAGGATCAGAGACTAAAAAGAAAAACATGTCCTTTCAAAATACCTAATAATTATTTTTCCAACTGAAAGAAGAACTAGTATACTGTTAGAGAAAAAAAAGGAGCTTTAAGCCCAACATGACTAGACCAAACTTTTTAGCTGTGGGTGAATCTTGGAAAGGAAAGCTTTTATTTGATACCTGGATCATGTAATTTCTGTTATTTGAGAACACTCCAGCCCACTATGCTTCTATTACAATTATATTCTTGGTTTTAGTTGTTCACATTTGTTGAAAAAAGGAAAAAGAAAATAAAGAAAATACTTTTATCCTAAGAAGCTATTCTGCAATTATTTACTTCATGTATAGGCTATTGAGCATCTTACAGTCTAGCATTAGTAATTGGTGGAAATGTTTTCTATGCATAAACAAAGTAAGCCTTATAGCAACTAGTGCTATCTTTAGAAATCCATGAAAAATATTTTTCTAGTCATGTCAGAAAGTATGACCTCTTTTTTTATGACACAATTATCATTATTATTAAATATTACCATTACAGTCAACTCATATAAGCATGCAACTTTATCAATAAAACATACAGAAATGCATTGAAATACATAAAACTCAACCTCAGACCACAGAATCCTAGAATAATTCAGGTTATATGCCACCTGAGCAGGTCATCTAGCTCAGCCTTCTGCTAAAAGCAGGCTCAGCACTGAATGCGCAGACCTGGCTGCCCACAGCTTTATTCAGCTGGGTTTTAAAAGTTTGCAAGGCCAGAGTTCCCGACCTCTCTGGGCAGCCCTTTCCAAGGTCTGATTGTCTTCAGGGTGATTTTTTTCTCCTTTATGTCAAGCTAGAAACCAGAGGTCTCCCATCCAAGTACTGACTTCTGGGGTCTAACCCTGCTGAACTTCAAGGTCAGAGAAGCTCCACTGTGTTCAGGGGTGTGCGACCACCTAAGATGATGTGGAATAACTTAAATCTTGTTGCCATCCTTGCACAGGTCTGTGCTAAACTCTATACTTTTCCAAGTTTAGCATATGCATGCTAAAATGAGCTACAACAAGAGCAGCCACCGTATCTGCTCCGCACCCCCCAGCCATGGGCTAACAGACCCCAGATATTGTGCCTTATTTAGTCCATGACAAATACAGGGGGTGAAAATTACAATTACATTCTATAACAATGATTGTATAAGTTAATCCTACCATACAATTAACTAGGTAGTCTAGAAATAAAGCAATTCTTTCTGCATTTCAGTGATTGTTACAGTCATTGCAGAAAAAAACCTTAGAGGCAGGTGTAGAACCTTGGTTTTAAAGGTAGTGCTTAAATGTAAACGTTGTCTGAGACCAAGCATGCCAAACAGAAAGGCTTTTAGTAAATATAATTCAAACTCAGTCACTGAAACCTTGTTGTAAACAAGTGTTTCCAATACTTTTTTCAGATATTCCTAATTCATTGCATTGGATTGACAAAGCTTTTCGGAACTCAACTATTAAACCAGGCAGACATAGGATCTGAAGGTTCTCCATCCCACTTCTTTTTGGAAATGCTCACTCAGTCACTGCTATTGTCCTAAATTACAGAGGGAAAGCATTTCTTGTTATAACTGTTGGACATAGAGCTCCAATACTGTTCTGCTACAGTCTCAACAACATTAATGGTCTGGTCTTTTTTTTAAAAAAAAAAAAAAATATTGTGGGTTTTTTTGTTTTGTTTTGTTTTATTTTTCCTCTATATTGAAAATATTCAAAGATCTTTGGTAAAGCCCCTACATAGAAATTTCTTTCCCGTGCCAGGAGCTGGCTGGCTATCACATTTCAAAGTCTTACACTGCACACATTACATGATGATCCTTTTCCAATCAATTTGGAGCTCATATGTAACAACTGTTTGTAGTTGATATAACCATGAATAAATATTTCTAGAAATCTGTTTCCATACATGCCATCTCCTTACCTGGCACACGTGGAAAGATACCGAGGGAAGTTACAAGTCCTAACAGGCAAAGGGACTAACTCCAAGAAACTAATTTTACATAGGAAGGCTAAACATCTTTGCTCCCTTTTTAAGCACTGATCAGTAGATACTGCTCTTAAGAGTTACATGAACCAGAAGTCAAGCTCTGCAGGTGTCCTGAATTGCTGGGAGCACTCCTTCATTTTCTCCACTGACAACAGAGCGTCACTCAAAACAATGAGTCTCTCTTCTTAAAATAAAAGCCCTCCAAAATCATGAACCTACATCCCTAGTTTTGGTTTAGGTGTACAGGGTAGAACCATTGCAATGCTTCTTGTTTCTTCTTCTTGTTTTGAAGTATAAATTTTGTTAAAATATTAAGTTTTTTCAAACTGAATTATACATGGGAAGCAAGATTTAATGAACAGCCACACTGTTAGTGCTAGTTTTGCTGTGCAAATTTTTCCTTACTCAATACAACCTTCTAATTAGTCATGTGAAAAATGAACAAAACCAGGAACACTCTTAAAAATATAGTGTGAGTGTTTAACACTTGGCACAAGTCAAATAAGGGATAAATTTGCACTCCATTAGGGAAATTTCCATGCATAACCACTGTTATCTGTAGAGCTTAGTACATTTCTTCCATAGTGTTAGTCTAACAGCATTTTGATAGTTCAAAGCTGCAACTACACCAGGCTTCTTTAATTATCATTCAGAAGCAGCTTGCAAGTAATTAGTTTCTTTACATGTCTTGGTACTGTCAGTAACAAGAAATTTTATCAGTGTTTTAACACAGTACAAGGGTTGTAGAGCGTAGATTGCTTTCTCTCTTAGAATGCAAACATTTTTACATTGGATTATTTTCAGAAGTTATTTTTAGTTTGGTTGGATAGTTAGCAGAGTTTTGGTGCTTAGAAGTTTAACATAAATCAGGGAAGAAGGTGGCTTAATGATGCAGGTGGCGCAAGGCCATGGAATGCACACACTGCCTGCTTTAGAAAAGATATAAAGATGCATTCCTCTTACCATGGCATCCCTAGAAAAACCTCAAAGGGAAAATATCTTTGTTTAATTTGAAATTCAGCCTAGAAATTCAAATTTCTAAATAGAGACTGCTAGTTCGTGCCTTTTAAGAGGTGCCACCCTGAAACCCACATTAAATTGTTTTGTGCATCTGGAGGTGGTTGTTTTACGGAAAGGCTTGCAGTTGCCAGTAGTTATAGCGGGGTTTAGCACTGAGGACAATAGTGGACCTTGTGAAAACCAGGCTGTCTCCCCCGTTCATGCTTAAGAAAGGGAGCAATCAAGCCTTTTATGTAGCTGCAGGTGATGATGGTGACTACCTCAGATTGTATAATAAAGCCAGGCAGACTGTAGTTCACAATTACAGTGGTTAGGTTATCTGGCTTTTTTTTTTTTTTTTTTTTGGTTTGGTTTGGTTTGGTTTTGGGTTTTTTTGTTTTTATTGTAAAAGCTAAAGGCAGACAAAACCAGGAGTTAAGAGAAACAAAGTGTCTTGGGTGAAAAGCTCTCAGGAATGACATGTATGAAGCTTCCCAGAACACTTCTCTTGTGGTCCAGAAAACAAACCATTGTCCATAGACCACAACTCTGAACAAGATTGTACCATAAATATGTCATTTTTACAGGTTTCTCATATTCTGTAAAAACAAGAATGAAAGCCACAAACCTGCCAGGTAGAGCACAGACATCAAATATGAATGCAAAATTTTAAACTCCTGGATAAAAGTCCTGCACCTCCAGCTGCGGGGCAGTCACTTCTTGGGAAATACACGTTATAAGGATGGACCCTGAGAGCTAAATGTTCAAGACTTCAGCTGGAAATAAGACAAATTTGGCTGTTAGACAATGGCTCTGCCTGAGCTCCTCAACTAAAATCACTTTACGGTTAATGGAAACAAGCAAAAGAGCATGCTAGACTCAATGCATCTCACCACAATAGGTCACTTTGACTATAAGAGGAGGTAGGATGCCTGTGACCAGTCTCCAGCTTAGTGAGAAGGGTTGCTGTAAGTAGATTATATCAGCTGTAAATTCTTAGGTTGTATTGGAACACTGGAGCCTCCAAGATGCCTTCAGAGAGAGATGAGATGAACTGCCCGTTAGAGGTAACTCCATGGATCACAGAAAGTCAGATAGTGGCTTAGACCAAATGTGTATTAAATGCTGAAGACAGATGAAATAACCTGCCCACCCGTGCTGTTTTTAAGAGGATACCATTAGTAATAATGCCCAGAATGGAGACACTAGCTACAGATACTGTCCACAGCTAACAATACTTTTTCCCAGGGCCCACTTACAAGAAAGAAGGGCTCCTGACTATGATGAGTTCAGGTTAGGTCAGACAGATTTTTTTCCCAGTTAAAAAGAGCTATTTTTTATGGGTGCTACATTCCAGAATTTTTAGTTTACGAATAGTTTTATTAGACGAATGTGAATGAGTTCTTAGTATGTGATATTTTAAAGTAATTTACAAAGGAGAAGAGAGTTTTTATTAAATTTTGGTTTATAATTACTAAGAGGTATGTTTCACTTACTTTTACAAATAAGCCGTATGAAGGGATGTAGATCCAAGTACAATCCAAGCTTAGTCCAGAACTGAAATCCTTACAGCATGGTCTGAGTGAAGGATCAGGACCAGAAAAAGTGTTCCACTAATTGATTTGCTGCATGATCATGTTGTATTCAGGCTGGACTCTCAGCCTGTTGTCTGACTGAGACATGAGAGGTAACCCGTAATTCTAAATACAATGGAAAACTTGTTCCAATATACTTATATCACTAACAGGAAATGCAAAGCATCACAGACACACATCATATCATATGCAAGTTGGATGCTATGGGCTACCTCAGTTTGGCTGCTTAGTTGGAAACATCTGATATGGAATTAATGTTTACAAAATACTGGACCACTGTGCTCTGAACATCAAACTGGTATGAGATATGTCAGATTAAGCATCCACTCATTAAATCACTCAAAATATGAATACTGATTCAATTAACAGTAATCTTAGACAAGAGTTGGATGTTTTCAAAAGCAATGGACAACTCTGTGTGCCTGATTTTCAGAAAATATACTTATGAATGTTTCATGAATATCATGACCTCTTATAGATTTCCCAAATGGACAACAAAAAATTCAAACCACAACTATCTTCTAAGACTTTTTACCAAAACCTTTAGGTAAGCAAATGATGAACTCATTTTTGTTCTACTATTTACAACCATTTATGTTATATTTTTCGGAGTTACTTTACTCAAAAGAGATACATCGCCATTCTCTGCTTTGTGCATGACACTCAAATATCTCCTCGTTTTGCTGCAAGGACAGCAATGAGCAGTTGTTTCAGTGTTTCAGTCTGAATATGGGACACGACAGAAAAGTCTTCATCTTTCTTTGCTACAAGGACTTCAGATTACCTCTGTCCTTAAACAGATGTAATCAAAAATCATCTCAAATGTGGAAAAAGTACTGTTTTTCGTGTTTGAAGATCCACAGTTTAGAATAAATTTAACCAACACTAGCCAAAATACTGTCAAATTCTTATAACTAACCTTTCACATGACATGTTCTTTCTCAGTGCCCATTTGCTGTGCGTGTGTATGCATGAAATGGCTGAACTACAATTTTGTGTGACATTAGAGAAAATGTGCTGCTTCATTCCTGAGGCAGAAAACTCAAGAAACAAATGAAAAAACCAATATACAGTTGTACAGGATGTTCTTTAATCTTGCAAGAATATTGCAGCGATGTTCATTGCTCTCAATCAAGAGTTTCCTGTAGTTGTTTTTTTTTTTCTGTATAGAGCCAAAACAAAAAAGAAATTAAACTAAGTATTAGCTGTAAGTATTTAAAAATGAAACATTTATTTTTTTAATCTTTTGTCTGACTGAAGCCCAAAACATTTAATGGATTTTTAAAAGGCATTATTATTATGGATGATACCATACTAATTAAGGGTATAGTTCAGGCATTAGTGGATAGTGTTCCTTAAGGAGTACTCTTAATTATATTCCTGCTATCCCACTATCAGCAGATACCAAAATAATGAGAACCTTAAATAAACTAGCTACTGCTTGGTTAGTTAATCGCCATAATAATGTTACACTGTTTTCCATGGGATTTCTGTTTACATGAAGATGGGAAGCCTGGGTAAAAAACTAGAGAATTAATCTTAGGTATTTCTGCTGTTCCAATTGTAGCTGTCTTATTGAATCCTTGAAGTTTTGCCTTCATTTGAACACGGAGTCCATGGGAATTTAACATGTGCTTAAAAACTTCTGAAATTATGGCATTACTAGTTGCTTTCTAAAATAAGTTCTTTCAGAGTTTCTCTACCTGACAGGATAATACCTTGAGAAACTTGTCTTTTTAATATCTGTTTGTTAATATTGCCTTCTGTTTCGTTGGAGGGTATCTCCAACCACTTCTCGCATTTTGTCCTAACAAACTTTTAAGTTTGTTTATTAATAATTTGCAAATGGTGCCTAAAGGTCTTTGTTGCCACCTGAAACTCACAGTGCAGACACACAGCCTCAGAAACTAGTTCACAGAAAATTTGACAAGTAATATGATAACAGTAATTAACATACAAAAGCTAGACTGATTAGAAATAATGATTTCCAGATGAGGACGGATTATCCACTAGCGCCATCACCTCGTGTCTTACAGTCACAGAGCGGCACAGAAATGCTCAGCGTGTGTTACCAGCTCCAACTAGCTCCTTATTTCCTCATTTCCTTCACCAGCTGTGCCCTGAACAGAGGAGGGTCTGAGGCTGCTTGCCTTCCCTCATCACCTTATACATAAAGAATTCAGAGGTAGTTCCAAAAAATATTTAGATGACACTAACACATCAAGTATATAAAAAGTTGGCGGTTTAGGTTTTTTTCCCCTCAGATATTGTCCCTAAATATTGTGCAGAAAAGTGGCAATATAAATCCCAGAGTATTGTTCTCCAAAACAGCACCAAAGAGAAGGGATACACAAGCACACTTCAAGGCAAAATTACATACATCGAGCACGCACTGGAGGACAGAAGAAATCATTCAGTCCCCAGCAACCCTGGATACATGAGTCAGATTTGAGTCTGCAAGGCTCATGGATAGCAGATCATCCAGTCCTTGATTGGATTTTCCTTCAAAATGTTTACAAGATGTGTCACCATCCTATTGATGTGAATTGTGCAGAGGCCATTCCAGATGTGGAGGGTTTGGATGCATAAAAGTTGGTTCCCTACCACAGCACACTCATAGTCCTGGAAGACAACTGATGGATGTAGATAGATGGAGAAGGACAAAGGTTGGAAACATAACAGCACGATAGGCAGTGGTCATTCCATATTCGTAGACAAACATTTGTTAAGTTGATTTTAGGGATTATGGCAAGGAGGAATTTTAAGGGCTAGATTTGAAGGAGGATGATTAATTATCTTTATTCAAGCTCCTCCCAAGCAGACAGGACAGAGGACAGCACAAAAGCATATTTCTGGAGAATTTATAAACATTAATGGATTTTATAAACAAAATATCTGTCTCTTACACACAGGAATCGAAATCAGTGAGAAACAAATGAAAGGATAAAAGTCTGTTTCTCTTAAAAAAAAATTCTTATTTTCTGTTAATGCAGTGGTCAGGCTAACCTAAAATGAAGCATTTCAATTCTGATTAGCTTAGCCAGAAAAGTAAGAAAATTACTCTTGTGGTGACAATTTCTTCACTTTTCCTCCTTCTGGCTTTACACCATCTTTAGCTAGCGCTATGTATAGGATGCCAATTTTTCCTTTTGTTGAAGAGTTCTGAATCAAGCCGTCTCCAAACTCACAATACTGTACCTTGTCCATCAATATGCTACTGTTTTGAGGCAGGATGCTCTAATTTTATCACATCGATGTTTTCCTAAATGTAATTAAATATTCTTTGTGGCAGGGACTGCCACATTTGTCTTCACCCTAGCCACAGGGCTGCAGGGTTAGCCCTTTCATCTATGTCTATGGGTGCTCTCTGACAGCATTGTGTATCCCCAGCCTGCTATCTGGCTGTGCCCAGTACTCACACAGTACTTTGCTGTACATCAGGCCATTTTAGGAAGGACACGGGCTGATGTGTCTATTTGATGCCAGCCATGGTCATATTCCCACAAAGCAGCATACTCTCATACACTGCAAGGACAGGCAGACATGTTCTATGCTAAGGAATAGCCTGCGTTCAAGATTTCCCTTGCACTGTATCCCTGAGCTCATTTAAACTCTGCCCCTGAGAAAGGAGTAGCATCTGAAGGGCTTGGGTAGGAAGCAAGTCTGGATTTCGTCAGGTGTGGATAAATTCCTACTTAAAATCCATGACAACCTATCTGTCTCCTTGATACAAGTACAGAACTGCTTTATACAACATGGAACAGCCCCAGCCCCAGTGACAGAAGTGGGGTATGTATTCACACACATACGTATATACTGTGGTCACCAAGACACTCTCCTGTGAAAGGACATCCCTCGTCAAATCCACTGCTTGGCTTCAGAATGGGAGATGGAAGTGTGGCCTCCTGCCTCTCTCGGCATGCCATGACAACTGGCATTACAGTGTGTTGAATGCAGATGTTCCTCAGTCTGACCTCTGTGAACAGACCTGTATCTCCTACACCCTAGGTCCAAATATCCTCCAAAGTCCTAGCAGTCATTCAGTTTCTGGAAGATATTAGCAATGACAGCAATTTCCCCTTCCCATTCTCTTGATTAAACAGAGGGAAGGAGGTAGAAAAAAGATGACAGACGTAAAACTCCAGATGTTGTCGACACTAATATCTGGTTCCACCAGAGAATTTGAACACTGAAGCGATGATGAATTACAGTCGGGTCCCTATGGCAATCCAGATTGCAATCATAATACCACTGAGGAAGAATAAGGACTAGCATTCATTAACATGAACAGCAAATGAATTTATGACAATTTCCACTGGTCCTTTCAAAGAACATGAATACATCTGTAAGAAATTAAGATGACACACCAGAGTAACTCATTCATTAATAAAGACTGGTATTGCACATTTGTTGCAAAATTGGTCGCGACCATTACCAGTGGTTTTTAATTCTATAACTGTACTTTATTACTTTATTACTTTATTAAAACCATAACACAAATCTCTCTAGCAGAAAAGTACTAGCTAGTTTGCAGACTAGTATGTAGGTGATTTAATTTTTAGTCCAAACTTTGGTGTAGAAACTGTACTTCTTCAGTTTTAAAGCAAGTAGGTATTTAATAGTTATAAATATGCATGAGAGAGCTATAGCCACCCTGATTTCCTTGGGGTTATACAGCAATTAATTTTACCTTAACAAAAACCTATTAAAGGACCTCTGTGTGATATGAGTTAGTGTGGAGGGAGAAATAACAATACCAGAAAAGCAAACCCTAAACAAAGAACAAAACCAATAATGTACCAAAATGTGATGGAGTCAGCACAGTCACTGCTGTATTTCCATGAGTGTGGAGTCACAGCTTGCCCATTTTTAAGGGAAGACTGTCAGGATTCAACCTAGTCAACAGCACAGGTGAGAAGAAACATGGATTAGCAGAATTTATGCATTTTGATGGGCAATATGAAGAGTATCCATTATCTATGCGTTATAAAACATGAGTTTACACTTCGCTACTCTATTTAGCAATAGTCCCTACTGAGCTGTGCCTCTCAGCTTTGCACACGTACCACTATTAAATTTCCCTGATAAAAATCTTGCTACTGCAAGAAATCCAAGCTATGTATTTATATGTCCCCTTGTAAATGCACCAAATGCCTACTGAGACAGGTGGCCTGCACTAGGGCATAGCTCAGAGGCATTTGCATGTGTGAGATCCACAAGATGCTGTGAAGAACATCCTGTGTCTATCTCCAGTGCCCTGTTTTGGCACCTCATGAAGCCAAATGGAACAAGAAGTTGAAGCCTGGATTCTACAGGCAACTCTGCAGCCCACCTTCAGGTGATACTAATGGGGAATTAAGTCTGTCCATGTGAGGTTTAACAGAAAAAAATCTTTGCAAGATTGTGGTCTTATTTATTACATTAGAAATAAACACTTATTAAGTAATAAAGCCTGCACCTTAAAAACATGTATCTGATTTCTCTTCTATATACTGAAGAAAAAGTTGAGAGAAAGAGAAGTTATAAATCCTTAGTGTATACTCAAGAAAACCCATCCTTACAAACTCAGTGTTTCATGAGCCACAAGGGAAAATAGGAGAAAATGCAATATTAATTTAAACCAGCAATACTTCACATTGACTACAAACTGAACTAACAGCAAAGTTCATCCATAATGTAATGACAAACTTGCATTTTTTTTCCCCATGGTGCTAGATTAGCGTAACTGAACAGATTTATGTACATTGCTGAGAGCCAACACAAAAACATTTGGAAGATATTCTGTGGAAATGAAGAAAACAATTTGAATGTTTCCCCATGAATCTTTAGTAATAGCTACAAATATTTGTGTTAACAAGCTATTTACTTGGTAGTTTTTTTACTAGTTACCAAGTACCATCTCAGCTCTTGGGAGAGTTCTGGAAGGGAGGGCAAAACAGTAAATGAAGTCACTGATGGGTTGCTGGTTGAGACAAGGATCCAGCTCTGACCAGGCACGCTCTGCGCTAGAGCAATCCTCACTGCAGTTCTGGGCTAGTCTTCTACAGCAGCAGCAAAGACAGTAGTCATGGAGCTCAGTAACCCCTTCCCTACTGCAGGAACCATACCCAAAGAGTCTGTTTCCTCGACCATGTCACCAATGGCATGACATGGTCCACAATTTACAGACACTTGGACTCCATTGCACAAAGGTGCTCAGAAGATGAAAAGCCACACTTTCCATAGGATCCAGAGACTCAATGGCTTTCTGAAATTGGATCTCTGTCATCTTTTCTTCTCTTACGAATCTCATCAAGCCCCATGACAAAATCTTGTTTTGAAAGCTGTTGAAACCTGCAAAATTGTCATCTATGATGGGATTTCTAGTTTCCAGAAAAAAAATACTACACTTTCAGCATTCCTTTGCTATTCATACATCCTCTTCATGTGTTAGCTGTCAGGCCTGCAGTGTCACACCAGTCCTCTCTCCTGCCTTTCAGGAAGCAAATCCCATTGGCTTTCACAACAGAAACACCTCCAGAAAATACACCATAAGCACTGAGAATGAAAATGATGAACAGCAGAAGTGTTTGACAATAAACAGGTAGCACCTGCATACCAGACAGAAAGAACACTCTGGACTTTGGCAACACTTAGATATCTTATTAAGCCAGTAAAATATTATTTAGTGGTACTTAACTTTGTGAGCCTTTCTAAAATACTTCTATCAACTGTAACCGCTTGGATGCACCTCTGTTAATCCATCCTGAAACAGCATTTGTCTTTCACTTAAGTCTGTGGCTTTATGTGCATTTCAAGTTCACATTCCTATTTCATTATCTGCTCCTCAGCCATCAGGGTTTCTAGTGGCCAAGGGTAGTCTGAAGCTCTGACTGCAGACACTGGCTGACTGCAGGCATTTACCAGACCATAAATGAACCAAAATTCTTGCTCTGGACCGCTGGTGGGCATCTTAGCAAAAAGGGATGCAACCAGGTGTGGGTAACAGGGGAGCTAAGCCAGCTGCATCCCTTGCATCGTGAGGTGCAGGCCCATGTTACAGACCCTGGTGCAGCTACATAGCCATGGACCTGCAGCTGCAGCATCTGTGTTCACAGCGTGGCTGGGCCCAGCTCCTCAGCAGCAACGTGTCCGCAGTGCCTGGGCTCACCAGCCGAGAGGAGGCTGCCTGCTCTGCCCTGCTACAAGGCTCAGTGTTGCCCTTGGGAGTCACAAAGCCACAGACAAACTCACTGACAACTGTAGGCAGACACACTTCACTGCTTTGACATATTAGAAAAGGAGCCTACAAAAAGGAGTGAGTGTCCATCAGGTCCACTCCAGCTGATAATTCCCATAAGACAGCTATCCTCTTGTGCCGGGAGTGCTCCTTTTCCTAGTAAAACAGGAAAATTTTAAAATATACGGAAGTGCTCTTTTCAAAATGAATTAAGGCTGTGAAATGCTACAACTCACCAAAGATGCAAGGGACAAGAGAGAGAAATCTAAGACACGTGGCTCTGGTGAGGTGGGAAAGGGGGTGCTCCTGACTTCTGCTGGATTGAGCTGAATTCAGACTGGCAGCACACAGACCACCTGGAATCAGACTCTGTATCTCCAGCTTTGTTTCCCTTATCCCAGATTTTCATAAGATGGAAGGGCAGAAAAGGAAGCTGCCCCATCATTCAGGCAGTCAGTTGCGTGATGGTCTTCCCAGCGAAAACCTTGATCTCATTACCCATGCCAGGATACTACCCATGAGCACACTTTAGGATCAGCATGAGTGGCAAAGCCACTGAGAAAATACACCATGTCAGTCAGCCACAGCTACCAGCAAACAATTGCTTACAACAAAGCAAGGGGTCCTTGCTCTATAGGACTAAAATCTAAGGCTTTCAAAACCTATTTTGGGTAGGAAATAATCCTCAAACCATCAACTTTATATATGAGAAGCACAGTGAGTACAGAGAAAACAAACAGCAATTGAAGTGGTCCTGGACCAGCCCTGTGGGTCTCAACCATCTGGAACCTTTGCCTATGTCCATGATTAGTGCTTACTAAATTCTCATGCCCTGGCACCAATAAGAGACTTCAGTGCAAGCTGACTGCACAGCCACTAGGACTTTAATGACCAATAAATTATCTTCTGCTTTGGAAAAGCCAGTTACCATATTTAATTTGACAGCCCCATGCAGGGTGAATTCCATACACACACAACAAATGTCAGGCTTCGAGACCAACACACATTTCCCCAGATGCAAAATAGACACTCGCCAGCTGCTCTCTTAGGAGGATGGAAAAAGCTAATCTCTCTAAATTATGTAAACCAAACAGAGAGTGAAGACTTAAAGCCTCAGCATTTACTTTTAACAAGTAAAGCATAAACCACACTACTGCTTTCACATCTGCCTTCTAATTCTTTTTTTTTTTTTCTTTTTCCTTCAAATAATGTGCAGTACAACTATTTTAAGATCTGCTACTGAGTGCCTGCGGCTGGCACAGCTTGGAGGGAATAGTAGGTGCTCATTTCTCCTCAGGACTGCCATCCTGCTCCCTAAACGGTTATCATGCTTTTGTACAGACACTTGGATCATGGAAGATCCTTTCTAACCCAACTTTTATTTAATTTTCCATCAAGAAAGACAGCGAGGGGAGAGCTTTGTCTTTTACTCACCTTGTATCTCGTACAGATCTAGGCTGGAACAGAAACAGAAGAGGAACACCCACTGAGCTCTAAGTGCTTTCCAGCTCTGGTTCACATCTGTTACTAATGCATCTTTACATTACTGGATAGTTTAATAAACAAGGAAGTAAGAGTTGTCTGGTGAATTTGGTCCTATCATTTCAGAACTTGGACCTTGGCACTGACGCTGCTTCTTGGAGGGACTGATGTAATTACACGGCTCTTTTTTCCCCATTTGCAAACTGAAGTAACAATGCTTTCCTTTGCCGTAAGCCACGTTGGGATGCAGGGAGAAGAGCGCTGTGTGAAAAGCTGGTGCTGCTGGGAAGCGACCTGAGGGAGCAGTGACCTTGCTGTTAGCCTGCCAGGGCAGGCAGGCTGCGTGGCTCTGCAAAGCGTTACACCGGGCGGTACCGGTGGGCAGCACTAACCAAGCAAAAGTGAGGGAAAGACAGTGCTCGAAGGTGTTGAATTAGCTACGGAGCAGACCTGGCCGGGCCCGCTAGAAAGCACTTCGTCAGAATTTATGCATGTGAGCAACCGCGCTGTCCCGCACAATTAAAGGCTGCGTTACCGCCAAACACGCCGAACCTCAGGGCTGAGCTCGCCGGGCTGGGGTGACGCTCGTCGGCACCTACAGCGAGGGGACGGCGCCACCACGGTGGCCCTCCCTGTCCCGCCTGGCGCCCCCCGCCGCCCCCCGCCCCGCCGGGGCGCCGCGGACCCGCGCCCGGCACCCTCCGCACGGCACCCGGCGTGCTGCTCCCGGCGGCCCGCAGGGGGCGCCGCAGTGCCGCGCGGCGGCGGGGGGGCGCTGCGGGAGCCGCCGCCGGGCGGGCGGAGGGGCGGGCGGCCTCTCCGCATTGTGCGGCCGCGCCGCTGCCGCCGGCGGGAGCGCGGGTGCGGCCGGGGCCGGGGCCGGGGCCGGGCCGGGGCCGGGCCGCGCCTCCCTCGCTGAGCGCCGCGGCGCAGCGCGGGCACCGCCAGCGCGGCCCCCCGCGCTGCTCGCAAGGAGGTGAGCGGCGGGCGGCCGGCGCGGGGCTGTGCGCGCCCGCGGGTCTCCTCCGCGGGCTGGGGGGGGGGGGCGGTGCGGGGAGGAGCGCGAGCGGGAAGGTGCGGGGCGGGGGGCACGGCGCACGCTGCGCGCGGGGCCGCGGAGCCGGCCCGGCCGGTGCCCGCAGCCGCGGGAGCTGCTGCGCTCCGCACCGTGCGGCAGGCACCTGCCGGGACCCGGCCGGGGAGCGGAGCCCGGCGCGGCGCCGGGGCGGGCGGGTGCCGGTGCCTGCGGGGAAATGCGGCGGTACCTGCCGGCGGGGCGGGCGCGGCGGGGCCGGCCCGTGGTGCCGCAGGCGGCGGCGGGGTCGCGGCGCTGCTCGGGCGCGCAGCCCCCGGAGCTGCGTGAGCTACCGGCAGGCGGCCGGGAGCCTTCGCGGGAGGGGGATGTCGCTGTCCCCCTGCCACCCACCCCCCACCCCGCCAGGCGGTGCAGCTCCTGAAAAACTTTGCGCTTCGTGCAAGGCGATCGAGGTCTAAATTCACTCATAGGCAAAATGATTCAGGAGCATGAGGATGTCAGAGATGAGCTGGATCCCTTCCCTGTGTAAGGCGTCTTTACTTTTTTTTTGTCTGTATGCAAAAGCCTCGGGTTTTATTTCAAGAAATCCGTCTGAAATGCGTTTTGCTGTAGACCGGGTAGTAACATAGCGAGCTTCCTACGTCACTGTTAGGATTTATGGCTAAAGCGAACACTTCAGCGCAACAGCAAACCTTCATAACAGGTTGCATTCACAAGTAAAGTTCTGCCCTGTTTTACAGGGAGACTGAGTTTGTGATGTTTTAAGTCAGGCCTGAGGATCATCATCGTCAGAGTTGCCATTTTTCGCCCAAGATCTTAAAGCACTCTACAATGACAGGTACTGTGATATTTTTTACTGTCCAGGCTAGAGAGATCAAGGAGATGAAGTGCCAGGTGCCTTGCTCAAGGTCATGCAGCAAATCTGCTGTGAATATAGATAATTCCCATGTGGCCTGTTAAAAGTGTATTACCAGAAACTCTGGCATCCTTTTCTAACCCCATGCTTTGCCGAATGTTTATGTACAAGCTGAGGCAGTTTAAACAAGGAGCCATAGAGAACTACTGGGTACAGATTTGTTTAGCAGAACTGGCAGGTTACAAGTGCTTAGAGGTTTTTAGGCAACTGCAGCTGGGTAACTGAAACCTTTCTGGTACTGGAGGGCTTGAGGAAAGATCATCTATCTGCAGGCACGGTTAGTGAGTGCTTGTGGCTTTTACATACATTCTACAAAAACTAATTCATTGGAGCTGAGGCAAATACAGTAAATATAGCAATCACAGCTGAAAGAAAGAACAAGGAACCTTGTGAGGCAGGTACTTTGGGTTGTTTAGTACCTCGTGCAGTATTACAGTGCCACTGTGGAGCAAACAGCGAGAGCTAAGAAGCTGAAGGCAGGTTTTGCCCTAACAGTGCCAAACGTGTCAGTGGTGTTGCTGCGATGTTTAAAGCAGGAACATAGCATCAATTATCATGACTATTTAAAAAAGAAAAAAGGGGGGCTGAGGAAGAGCCTGCCTCCTTGCAGCTCCATCCTCGTGTTGTTCTTCCCCAGGCTCTGCATTGACGTCACAATGACACGGTGAAGCCAAAGACAGGAGCTGGGAATGGTTCTTCTGCTTCACTTTAGATAATCGAGTGAATTTGTCACCACTCCGTCCCTTCCAGCATGGCTAAGAGTGCAGAAGTGAAGCTGGCGATCTTCGGTCGAGCTGGTGTGGGCAAATCAGGTATGTTTGTTGTCTGATTTTTTCTTCTGCTTGTCATCAGCTAACTTTTTCCTCCCTCTCTTTGTACAAACTCTTTGTACAAAAGGACAGCTGTGATTTTATTCTTGTCACAGAGGTCAGGATCAGGCCAGGAGTTCTCTCTTCCTTGCCTTCCATGCTATTTTCTCCAGGATCTCCAGGATAAAAGTACTTTTATTGCTTGGAAAAAACCACAAAACCTAACAAAAACCAACAAGAAAACAAAATAACAAACTTCCTACCCCAACTCAGTCCCACTTCTCATGAAGTGAGTGGCAAGATTCCTCTTTTCCATAGAACAGAATTAGTAGTATTTGTCTCTTCATAGCTTGTGCTAGATGAAGGTATTTTTATTATTCTCCCTATCTTCTAAGATCAAATCCTCTGTTAAATATTGGATGACTTCTGTAATAGCTGTAATACTGGTTGATTTCAGTGGGAAATTTTAGCCTTGGCAACTGAAAGAACGTTTATTCTTAGTGCTCTCTTGTATTTACATATTTACCAGGAAACCAAGAAAATACAACGTGTAAATTTCACATTTAGAGAGGTCTTTTGAGAAATAAACATAGTCTGGTGAGTTCACATAGTAGAAACACAAGGGGGAGGCGTGAATGTTAAAAATCCATTTCTACAGACAGCCTTTCCTTTGGTGAGACAAGGAGCGTAACACGAGGGTTGCAAGCTTGCTCGGGTAGTTTGGTGGTGTTGTGTTAGCTTGACGGCTCCAGGACCTATCTTGCATGTCCTTGCACCATAAGGATGAGGAAATAAGTAGACTGAGTGTAATCATGCTCCTGTGCCAATCTGGGAATTGTAAGATACTGTTTATTTTAGAGAAATCTGCAGAAGAGAAGCCAGGAGGTAGGACATCCTGGTAAGAGCATTAGGCTAGACTCTCAGCTGCTGTCAACCAGCTCTGGTTCCCTGAAGTAACATTTTTATTAGAAGTGCCAAGGTTCTGGCCCATAAACTATTATAGTTTCATTAACTTTAGAATGGGTTGTTTATAAAAGCACATTTTTTAATATATATATTATGTATACCCAGAAGGTATTTTACCAGAACACTATCAGTGAAGTAGCTCTGTCAGCCTTCAGGAAAAAAGGCGTATGTGAGGCAGAGGTTCTTAGAGATTATGCTGTTTATACAAAGACAATGCAGATTAAATTGTACCTTTTTGAATAAAATACCTGAGGGGATGCTGGTAATATTCTGGGATAAGTTTAAACTGTTCCTTCTTCCCTGCTGCACTCACCCCACCCCTCTTTTGTATTTCGCTGTCCTGTCCAAGTTTGTGAGTAACTTCAGCGGTTCTCCTTTTAGTTTGTCTTTTATTCAGTTGACTGTTTCTGTGGTTGTCTGGTCTTTTGGCTGGATTCAAAATAATGCAATAGGATGTTGAAGTATTCGCAGGAAAGTTGAAACACTAAAAGACTCCCCTCACCCTGATATTCCTAATCATTTGAGAGCTTATATTTAAAAAATACAAACCTACCAGTTAAGTGCTCTGTTAAAATCCCTCATCAGCATATGATAAATAAGAGCCTTTTTTACCTGTTGTATCCTTTTTATAGACTTCTCTATGCTAGGTTTTTATGGTAAAAAAGTTTTCCTGTATTCCTGGGTGGGAAATAATTTTTAATGAAAAGTCAATAAAAACATTCTAGTCCTTCACAGTCTTCCTCCTCTGTGTCCTCTTTTTTCCCCTTTGAGATGCAAGGAAATGTTACATAAAATATGACTAAAGTCCTCTTTTTGATTGTGACCACGCATGTGAGTCTGTGTGGAAATGAAGGCGCAAATAAGTGGGCAGCACAACGAGGTGATTTGAGGGGGTGGAGAGACTAGAGAGCTATCAGCTACCTCAACAGAGCAGCAACTGTGCCTCCCAAAATCTCAAACTGGTTTATGAAAACCCCTCTTGTACATTCCCATAAAAGGATCCAGCTTCAACAGCTTGGCCAAGTCCACAGAAACAGGTATGCGTGTGTGGCAGGGTGGTGTCTGAAAACCCCTATTTGCCTGCAGCCAACAGTAGCAGGAGTGGGAGCTGTGGAAGTGCTGTTACACCTTTGCTAAAACAGAGCAAAGTAATCTCCAAATAGCTGGGTTTGGTGGATAAGTACCCTGCTAGATTAGCGTTGATAGTGTCTTTTTTTTTTTTTTTTTTTAGCATAGCTGTGTAATTCCCTATCCCTGTGACCAGTTTGTAATATGTTGTTGAGGCAGAATCCTGTGGCCATAGGTTACTAAAGTAGGTTTGGCCAGACAGCTGAAAGATAAACCAGACTCTAGAAGCAAGAATGCAAGGCAGAATGCTGGAGCAGGCTAGATATGTGCAAGGAAAAGGAGAGGTTGGGTGATAAATACGGTCACTGTAATGCCAGGAAGTCATGCCAAAAATACGGTCACTGGCTTGCTTTCTTGGCTTTTCTTCATTTGCTGAGGAATAGCCAGGCATTAGATTCTTAATCTGTAAGTGGCTTCACCACCTGACAGCATCTGTGAAGTTACAGACACATACTGTAATATCCTGGAGAGGCTCCTCTTCCAGTTCCTGACTGGGACTTTGGATCATGGCTTCAGCAGCAATGAAGAAAGGAGCGTGGTGATTCAGGAGAATTAAAGCTGTCCCTCATGCACCATGAAAATCAATAGAACTGTTGCCACAATCAACAACTGCTGAAGAACATCCTGGTCTCATCATTAATGTTAGACATCTGTGCAATGGGGTGCAAGGTTCCTTGTTCTACTTAGTCCCTTCTGACTAATCCAAGACTCTCCCAAACATGAGATGGGAAATCACAACACCATTCACAAGTCGATAACATCTCAAAAAAGAGTCAAAGCCAGGGAAAACAAAACTTTTTTCCACTTTCTTACTGCTTATCAAGTTCCCATGGTCAAAAGGATTAAAAAACAGGTGGAGGGGAATAGCAAGTCTGGGTGTCAGCTTTTTACTGTCCTTCCTTGCCTTGTCTCCTCCTGCCTGCTGGAGAAGGCTAGCAGAATTATTAATCAACTCACCTGTCCTGTTTTGATTTTTACTTAATGTAGACCTAAACCTTTCAAACAGGAAAAAAGGAGCAAATAAACTCAGAAAGGTGCATGTAAAAGTGCTCTAGTAAGGCACTTAGTTCAGAATTACACTGGGTGGTAAATCACTGGTCAGCTCATCTGGGCGAGCTCATTGGGTATGAGCATCCCAGCGTGCTCTCGTACAGTGGACTGGCTGCTCCTCTGTTCACCTAGTTCTTATGGCGTAAAAGTTGCATAAGCATTGCTTTAAACTAGCTGGGGAAAAAACAGATGAGGAGCTCTGCCTGGGCTAAGGAGCACTTCACTGATGCCGCTTCACTCGGGAAGAAGAGGAGGTGCTCTGCGGGTGGGAAGGGACATCGCTAAGCCCTGCTATAGATTACAGGGCTGCACCTCCTAATTTGGGCTAGACTCAAGCGGCGCTGAGAGGACGAGAGCACTTTTACAGTCTTTTTCTTTATGTCCAAGAGGAGCTTAAAGGGAACAGAAAATTAAAGTTGAAGTGAATTACTTAAACACTGCTGTTTAAGTTGCTCTCTTGCTGAATCCTACAGCTTCATTCCTATGGTAACAAAAGTTAGAATTTCCTAAATAGCTCCTTTTAAACATACAGTAGTAACAATTAATAAAGACTTAAAGGCCTTGTTCTTCCATGTCATCACAAGGTACAGTACGTGCCCAGAAAGCTAAAAAGGAGTGAAAATTTATGAACCAGGAGGAGAAAAAAGGGCATGTACTGGACAGCACTGCATGGCTGATGCTTTTCCAACCCATAATTCAGTTGACTATGAATGCTCAAAATACCTCTTCTTAGGAGCCTTAATGTTTTGGCCAAAAAAAAGACAATGTCCAGCTGCGGCATGTACTATCCATCTTGCCTTTTTGCTGTGTTTGTGCCAGGCTGAATACTCCAAGTTTCTGCATTAGCACGTGTGATGTGCCCAGCCATGGGCAGATGCAGTTCTCATCTGTCTGGCTGGGCCATGCAGCTGCAACCACGGCATGTGACATGGAAGTGTGTGTGTTTTCTACTGATGCTTAAGCAACAGGGAAGATACCAAAGCTCCCACAGGCTCTCCCCAGAAAATATGTGTCTGCTTCTGGGCAGCTACAAAAATAATTTTCTTGGCAATCAAGTACATGGGGCACAGGGCTGTTGTCACCTTTTGATCCAGCGTTAGCTCAGGTACTTGCACTGTGCAAGAGGGTGATCAATAAAGTGGCATCAGTAAATACCATCCTGCAAAGAGCCTGTCCCATTCCAGAAACTAAGATCACACCAACTTTATTTTAGTGTCACAGCTGGGAAAGTCCTGAGTAGACGTAGATGTGTATCTGTTGGTTTACACTATTTTCCCTGTCTAATCCAGGGTGGGAGAACATACTCAGGAGAAAGATATCTGCATTTGAAAATTCCTACAGAAAAAATTCAAGCAACAGTCAAGTCAGAGAGGTCTACAATTAATCTGTGTTTTGTTTTCATTATTTGAGGATATATCTGAAATACACTACCAGGGATCACTTTGCAATTGCAAGGTCTGGGCATGTGGGGAATAGAACTGAATTCAGCGCTGGCCCTACCCTCCCCTTCCAGAAAAACCATACGAGTTACTGGGAAATAAGCCCATTTCAAAGCGATTTTCTACTTCACAAATCCCTGCTCATATGTTTTCCTCTAGTTTCATTTCAGGGACTTTTGGGGAGGAAACATGAGTTATTAAGAAGTGATTAGTCATCAAGCTCACAGCTCTGCTAGTAAGGCAGGGAAAGCTACCACAAAATCTTCAAAGTCCATGCTATACCAACTGATGTATCTAGGGAGAACTGCTGTAATAAGGTGCCTCTGAAATCCAGAAATGTGGATGGAAGGAGACAGTGGATTTTCTGTTGTTTTGGTGTTGGTTTTTTTTTTTTTTTTTTTTTTTTTTTTAGTTTTGTGGCGTTTGTTTTGTTTTGAGGTTGTTTTGGGTTTTTTTGTCTTTTTTACACTGGTGAAGTAGGTCAGTTGCTTTTTTTTACTTTTTGTTCTTAAGAATGGCAATGATAACCAGATGCTTAAGTGATTATTCAGTGATCAAGTTTAACACCCACTGTATTAATTGTCCCCTAATATTTTGAAGGTAAAGTTCTCATTAAACAGTCTCACTTTATGCGTCCTCTGGTTTTACACTTTTCAGCCAGGTACAGCTTCACTAGAGGTACTGTGCATGTATGTGTGTACATACTAGTAGAAATCTTAACAGTAATTAGGTCACTCTGGTGGAGGTTTTGTGATGATTTCTCCCCCAACAAGCATGCAAATACACCCTCCTGGAGCAGGTAATTTTGCAAGCAACCAGTTGCATTAATGTGACCTTTCCACACTCCTGTCCAGGTGATGACGGTGATGCCTATACAGGGGGTGAGCCCTGGGTTTGTGGATCAGTGAAATAAGTCACTGTGACCCATGAATGTGTGGCCATGCCAGCAGGGAGAAGGGCTGATGTTGTAGTGGCCCCAACATGTGCAGCTGTACATTAACCAAGCACAGGGCCCTACTAGGATCAGCAGTACCTCTGGGCACCCTCAGCATGCTGCTTGGAAAAAGCATCACTGGCCTTCCTACACAGATACAAACTTTTAGTCAGCAGCAGCATGACAACCAGCCCTCCTTGGACTTTCTCAAAACTGCTTTTGTTGATTTTTGTTATGCTAGAATGGAAGCGAGGGAATGCCAGGAACTTGGGCTAGACACACGAGCATTTGCTCTGAGTGGCAAGGTGGTCTGCTTGTATCTGTTACCTCCTCCCTTTCCTCTGCTTATTTGCCTGTCCATGGTTCACTATAGACTTGCCCTTGGTGTAAAAAGCATTCATGCTCAGCTTGACATTTGATCTTCCTTCTGGCTAGCCATGAAACAATAAAATGCAGAATTTCTCTAACCAAACACCAGCATTGTTCGTTCAAGCATAGCTGCCTTCCCTGTTCCATCTCATTTAACTACATCTGACGTCGTCGGCTCTACCTGCGTCCCCTCTGAGCAGCTGGTGGCAGCTGTTAGAGCTAAGACTAGTCCTGCTGTTCTTTGTTTCTGTTTAGGTTGGGCTAAATATAGCCTGCTGTTTGGTTATTGGGGAAGGAATGCCAGGATTTGAGATTTATGTGTGTAGCACAGAATTTTCTCTAGGCCTGTGCTCAGCCACCCCACCCACTCCTGTCTCTTGTAGTCTTTGTGAAAGACAATGGAAAAGCTTCCCGGTGGAATCCCAGGAATCCTTTGCCAGTTTACCAGGAAGCCTTCCAGTGTTTTGGTCAGTCTGCTTCTCCCCACCAGGTCACTGGACGCAGTGGTATGTCCCAGACTGCTGACCCTAATGAGTCCTTTCAGAAATGCTGTTTTTTTTATTCTTCCACTTGTTCTAGACCTCCCTGGTATCTGGGATCCCTGCCTACCTCTTGCCTTGCATATACTTATTTGCTTGGTTTTGTTTCTTCTCAGCTGTCACCTTCCCTTTCTCCTTGCCAGTTTAGTACCTGTTCCCTAAACTCTGCATACGGTGGAATCACTTCTGCTTTGTACTTTATATGAAAACTTTGTATTTACAGTTGCCTTCTCAGCCTCCTCACCTAGTGCTTCCTCCCATCTCTGCTTCTCATCTCCAGCTCCTTTGTTACCCTTCACCCACACTGCCAGTTAAAGGCTCAGTGCACAAGATCCAGATAAGCTGACCCAGCAGCAGTGATGTGGCAAAGAACAGCCACTCTGAAATGTTTCCTACTGTCCTGGGAACCATTCTGTGGCCTGGACTTTGAGGATGCTCCAAGCTTTGACTGCTTCAGACAGTCATTGTGTGAAGCCAGCTTCACGCTGGTTAAAAAGGGAAGAGGTGTATATCTTTACATAGCTAGTCTTGGTCATGGAAGTGGGTAAATTTACCTATTTTGGCTTCAGAGCTGAGCAGGAAAAACAAGTTATGTCTCTATTTTCCACGCAAACTTTCTGCATTTACCTGTGCCACTCATGCCTTTTACATTTACAGCACCCAAAAACAAATACTAAGTCTATAAAAAATGTAACACCACCTCGAAGTAAGACGATCAACAAAATGCTTCAGCCGAGTTGTGGTTACAGGGCTGTCATTAGCTGCTGTTGACTGAAGGTGTTTGTATCCTCTCACCCCATGCCCGGTGGTGAGCAGGAAAGTGGACAAATTGCTACAAGATAGCAGTGGACAAGGAAACTACCGCATCCTCATCCATTTGCTTTCATTCCAAGGCTATGTTTACTCAGTGTTACTGTCAGTCCTTTATTATACCTGCTGCAGCAGAGGCAGTTACAATTTTGGAAGGCGGCACCCCTTGGCTTTCCCTTGCCTTCCCACATGCCCTTTACAGTGCCACCATGAATGCTCCCCATTGCCACTCTACTGGTTATGGGACACCCACCTCCCCAGCTCTCAAGCCTGGCCTGCTGTTTGAACTAGTATTTCTTTCTGTTTGCTTCAGATTAAACCAGCTCCCCCAATTTCATTGACTCTTCCCAGAGTCAGAAAAATCAGTGTTGTGGTTTTGTGTGGGGTTTTTTTTGGTTTTGTTTTTTTTTTTTTTTTTTTTTTTTTCTGGGAGAAAGGAAGGGAGGTGCATCTATTTCTATCACCTTTTCATAATTCTGAATGGGAAAAGTACTTTTTTATGATTGTTTCCCACCAGGTAGAGCATTCACACTGCTAGAGTTAATCTGCAGCTGTTACAGTTTCTAATGGATTTGCCATGTAGGTGTTGGGAAATGCCATATATCATGGTAGCAATGCTGTAGATAACTCTTATTCTATGCGTACAGTATAAAAAGATGAATGGTAAGAGAAGCATGAAGTCCTGGGGAAGGAAGTAGTAGATATATTAAACATATGTGCAGCTTTAAAACACCATAGAAATTGGCTGGAGTCTCCAGATGCCTTTCCAGAAATGTTAGACAGTAGTCTGTGCACAGGAAGATGAGAGAATATGTTGAAAACATCAAGCCTGGTTCTGAAAGCACATGAAGATCCCGATGTTAACAGGTTGTTTTACTGCCGCTGCTGGGGGGTCAGCAGAAAGGAAGCTGCGGAGCAGCAGGAGCAGAGGCCTGGGGCAGCAGCACGTTACCCTGTGGGAAGTGTTTAGATAAGCGGCTTGGAAAGTTTTCAGGCTGGAAGGATGCAACTGGAGAGTGCACAAGATACACTCTCCCAGGAAGGGAATTTCTTTAGCACTTGAAGAGCACTCTAGCTTTCCAAAGGGCTGTGGGAACAAGGGCCACCACCATGACCCTCCTGCAAGGCATACCACCGTCACTATCCTCAAGTGGCCAATATGGAAACTGAGGCGAAGGAAGGAGGAGCCCGATAGTCTCAAGTCACCAAGAGAATTGTGACTCAGGCATTGCCAAAGCTTCTTTCCTTGATTTCTGCTCAGGCCCAGGGCTGCCAAAGCCAGTCTGCAAATGGCTGGCAGCAGTCACCCAGCACCTGAGCCCCAGCCCCCATAGGTCCTGTGGGATCCTTATGACCCTTTATGGCTCACCCACTGCCATTAATTACTGACAGCAAAGTAAAGCATTGAAATAACATTTATTTTCATTAAAAATGTGTTTGGCAATCCTGTCTTTCACTATTTACCCAGTAGGACTTAATTTCATTTTGACCCACAGGAGCACAATCATAAAAGGAGCTTGCCTTTCCCTTCTTTCTCCCCTTCACGCGGCTATATTTGCCAACCAACTCTCAGTATAACTATAACATAATCTATCATAGATTTGCACAACCCTGCTCTAGAGGGCTGCTTTTGTCAGTGGCTTATCTCTGATGCCTGCCACGGGAAACAAAAATCCCACTCCCCACAATGACAGAAACTAGTTATACAGAGCTGTCAACCATGAGCTTTTCCTGACCTACCCAGCAATTAACCTGTGCCCTTGAGGAGCTTTACAAGTGAGAACTTAAAGTCTGACATTTGGAGCAGAAAAACGCAAGAAAGAATATAGAACCCAAAAATTCAGAGTGGGCTATTCATTTCTTCACTGAAATAGGGCTGCAGAATAAATAGAAATATATTGGAGAGTCACCACAAAAGAATGCAGTATTAGACCCATAGGGAGCAGGGAAAAAACACAAACAAAAAAACCACCCCAAGCCCCACACTGCAAAATGCGGGGCATGGGAGCATGAATGCCAAAACAAACATCTTGCATTTATCAGCCTCAGTGGCAGAACGCGTGATGCCAGGCACTACTGCTTAACCCAACTGGATTCTTGTGGTTACATATGCTGGAGCTGGGTCTGCTCTAGGCTGGATTCCAACTTGAAATAATTTAATAGTGATCCACAGCATGAGTTTGTCCCACAGGTCCATGTCTGTTAAATCTATTGCCGGGCAAAGTTTCAGGAAGTTTCTCTCTGATCAAGAAAACTTGAGCTTTATCTACAGGGAGCATGGT
Organism: Falco naumanni; assembly: GCF_017639655.2. Classification (NCBI taxonomy): domain Eukaryota; kingdom Metazoa; phylum Chordata; class Aves; order Falconiformes; family Falconidae; genus Falco; species Falco naumanni. The sequence continues at coordinate 22,243,889 of NC_054058.1, forward strand.
AGGTCACAAGATTATCAAAGAGGAGTAGAGAGGAATACCAGTATCCTTACTTATTTATTTAGAAAAGTGTTCTTCCATGGTGTGTGGCCTTGTACCCATTCTGGCAGTGGGTGCCTGCTTACACCAGCTGAGCATCTGGCCAAATGAGCTTATTTACAAAGCCAGGAGTGTGGAGCTGGCTACCCACCTCCCACTGCCGTGTACATACAATCACCCTTCCCCTTGCTGCAAAGGAAAGCAGAGAAATTTGCCTTGTTTCCTGACCACAGTCAAATTCAATAAAGCCAAGAGGAATGGGAACTCTTGTAATTCATATCTTAGCAAGTGGAACTGCAGATGTGGCCTTTATATCCACTCCTTCTGTTTATTTATGTTTACCTTGCTGATCAAATCACAAGAACAGGGAGTACAGCAATTTTCCCACAAAGATGCACAATCCTGAAAGAACAGCACCTACCTCCGAAGAGCAGCAGGAAGGCTGAAGGCAAGAGACAACTGTATCCAGGACATGTGTATGAATATTTGATAATTTAAGTATAGTAAACTGTGGCCTATTTGTGACTTTGTGACTGAAGATATAGGTTTAGGCATAGGGCTGTGAATAATCTAGCTAAAGGCTAGTGAACATAGGTTGGCCATAGATGGAAAACAATCCAAACTGAGCTGAAACCTGTGCTTTTGAGATTTGATAAGTGAAAAAATGTAAATCAAAGTTGTCCCCATTAAGTGTCAGTGTAGTAAGAATTCATTAATGAGCTGTAGTGGTAAGACATGAAAAAAAAGTAAAGGGTGCAAAAAGCAATCTTTTTTACTTGAAAAGTAAAGGCTCATTTTTACTTGAAAAGAAGTGACTGCCCAGACCGGATACTTCAGACCCATTGAGGGGGAGAGGCAGACCTGTCCTGGAATCACAGCTGATCACCCTTCTTATATAACTGATACTGTCTCACTGAAATAAAAGCAAGTACTGGCTGAGGCAAGAAATCAAGGTCTTGGCTTTAATTAATCTTCAGTGTCCCATGGTAATCTAATAAGTACATCTCATGCAAGAATACTCTTTCATTAACATTCAGTGTAATTAAACCAGCCTATTTCTCACCACTCCCTACCATGCATCCTGTCTCACTTTTTTAATTTCTTGGGGATTTTTGTTTGCTGTTTCTGACCTGGCATCTGAAACAATTGAGTCTCTCTCATGAAAACAAACCACCTGTTTTAAACACACTCAGTATGACTGTTTTCTTCATTAATTTTCTATTTAGGATCTAGCGTGAAAAAGGGACCTGAGCTTTGACTCAACACTACTATGGTGGAAACCAGTAGAAGTTCACAGTGCTCAGTGTATGTTGGGAGGAGTTTGGGAGCCTGTACTATAGGAAATATTTGTATAGTTTGGACAGGTCTTATGTATAGCTCTGCAGACTTCTAGGACTCCAAAGAAAAGACCATGCACTATGTCCACTCTTTCCTGCTTGAAAAGGCAGACACATTGGATTCTGAGCCAAGAAAGGAGCTTTGCCTGTTCTGGTTTCCTAGTCTCCCCTCCACAGAATAAACCACCAAACTAATAGATATTTCATTCTCCTATTTTATTTTCATGCCAAAACCTCAATAAACTTGCCTATTCCCTAAGTGATTATAGCATCTGTGAAGTATATTGAACTGTAAAATTATGGGCATGATCTGCATGGTACAATAAGCATCACCTCTGGAGCAGGCTAGCCTGGCATCCCTTTGAAGATGAGGCAAGAGACAGACCATGGAAAACGCAGAATGACCCTAGAGCAATTTAAGTTTTAGCACCTTACAGTTATGAAGAGTATCATAATTTGCCTGCAGGAGGTCTCAATGCAGCTGAACGAAGCTTCAGTATCATTAGGACTAATGTCATGTTCAGTAACATGCATCTCACCTTACATTAGGTCTATATATAAAAGACTTTTGAATCACCTAAAATAATTTTGCCTGGCTCATTTTATAGCATTTCTTCAATTGCCAAATGTTTACGGAATGGTACTTTCTAGTAACCTGTGAAAGTTCTAATGCCAGTAAGTGTGAAGAACTTTGTTTTACATCAGAGTGCTGCAAGTAATACTTTTTGTTCCCAGTGCTGCAGCACGGACAGAGACCGGCTGCAAATAGAAGCAGGTGACTTGACAGAAAAGAATGACCTTCACAGCCAAGTTAAAACAGTACCTTGCCATCCTAGATCCTACTTCTAGTTTCTGCACAGGAGGTAGCTGACGTTCGTGTTGTTCACAAAGGCAGGGAAAATACAATGACCAACAGCAGGAGCTGGAATAGAGCTTAGGGAAACATGTTCATGATTAAAACAAAATGAAAGTGCGATTGTGCACTGTCATTTTCTGTTCATTGCCATTAATACTGTTGCTCCAGGTGAAGGTTAAAAATGCTTTTGTGTTTTGTGGATAACAAGACATAGCAGATGAAAAAAAAGAGTCTTTAGTTTCAAGCGTGGGCAGACTGACATAATGCATTAAGTACTAAATCATTGTGCAATTCCAGGACTGCTCTGTTCACTTTCATAGGTGACTCTTAAGAATTTGGGGCTTTACACTCCTGTGACATTCTAAAGGCATATTTCATATGACATTTCAGAACACTTTGAACCTGCTGATTGCAAAGTGCTCTCAAATCCCAAACTGTTCTGCTCAGAAAAAAGTTTCCAGGGCGAACACACGATACTCAGTGTATGCTCGGTGTGCCTCCCGGAGTATTAAACCTATGAGAGCAGTTCTGCACGTGGGCCTCTTTTGTAAGGCATAATCCAGCTGCACCTCTACAATTTCTGAAGAGTCATAGGGATGGTCTTAATGATGTTGCTTTTGTATTTGGAGAACAAAATTAATGGTTGGGTGTTTTGTTTTTTTTTTAGTCTGAATATTAGTCTCTAGAAAAAAACATATCTGCCTGAGGCTTAGAGCATAGTGACATCCTCTAGTTCCCTGTTGGATTGCAAGCTTTCTGAGGAGCAAGGCCAGTATCCCAGTAAAAGTGGTGGTACATGATCCAAGTTTGATACCTGTAAGCAAAGTGTCTGTGCTGCTAGCTTTTACCTGTTCTAAAAACCAAAACAAAACAAACCCACCACACAACTGGAAAAAAACCCAAGCCAAACAAACCCCACCAAACCCCAAACCCAAACAAACAAAACCTAAACCTCATACTCAAAAAAACCCCCATAAAAACAGGCTAGAAAAGTGCATGAATGCATGGAGCCACTAGGTCACTATGGGAACGAGGACTGCCTCTTGTATAATGCCTACAGACTGTTCTGCTTTCAGTTTGTCCCTGTACCCCTCACACGAGGGACAGCCAGTACTGAAAAAGCCTTATGGGTTGGGACACCTTTTACCACCGGACAGGAGTGGCAGCAAAGGCAATGACACTAACGTGTCAGCTCCTCGTACCACTCAAGAACTTTGGTGAAGTACTGGGATGTGATCGAGGAATTGTTACCTCCGCGCAACATCATAGCCACTACTTCTAAAAAAACCCACCATACCATCCTGAAGGTTTCTGGTGCACAGATGAAGTAAAACAAGTGTTATTTACTGCCTTACAGCTCACTGGAGGAGGAGTTATGCCATCTGTATCTCTAGAAGCCAAGTCACAGCAGCTCCCTCAACTCATGCATTTGCAAGAACACTGTCAACTTAAGTATCGTCACACAGATAGCACGCTTGCTACCATAAATCATCCTGGAAAAACTGAATGGCCGGAACATGAGACAGATGTATGGATGATATCTACTCTTAAGGAGTCAGTACAGGGTTCTCTAGCAGTAGTCTCAGCAGTGCAGAACTTGTCCAATTTTAGGTAACTCATGAACCCTCTGGGATGTGTTCCTCAGTAAATAATTTCGCCAGTAACAAGTGTTTTATGTCCTTCATTGCAAGGGGTCAGAGTAGATGTCTGTGTGACCCTTCCTGACTTGAAAAATTGACCATGAGTATATTTTTAAAAAAATTTTCTCTGGTGCTCGGTTGCCTTGGTTTTGTTTTATTTTTATTTTTTTCCTTCCCTTGAGCTACATCACTTCTGTAGCCATGATCCTCTCCTCTGGACTGCTTGAACTTTCCTTTTTCTTAGTATAGTTTACATTCTATATATCTGATCGTGCCTACACATTGTCTAACCACATGGAGCCCCTTCTTCATTTCATAAGACAAATGATTTCCACAATAGTTATGAAATCTCTTTGGTATGAAGAAAAAAATCACTTTCTGTTAAATAAGACAAATACATAACTTTACAGCACTAAGATGAAAGTGTTAGCTGAGTCAGTGTTTGGACTGTGCTGCAGGGTTGCTAATGAGAACTTGCAAATTTTATGCATTTGAACCCATTAAAATGAACAGCACAATTTGTGCGGCAGTGGCTTATTTGCAAGAAGAAGGATGAACAGGAGCATGTGGAATAGCAGAATACAAATGAAATTTCTTCTGTAAACTCACATGAAGATTAGAACAAAAATAAAGAACTTTCTCCTGACTCTTATTAACATGAATATTTTTACCTCTGACCAGGGTGTAAGATTTGAAAACACACTGTCAAAGAAACTAAGAGCCTACACAGGGGAGATCCTGTCCATATTGGGGGGGAAATCTGGCAGTTCTAGAAAGAAAAATCACTCTTGGAAGATGAAAAAGCAAAGTCACAGAAAGGTGAGCTTTAGCTGCAACTCTTCAAAACTAGATGGAAGTTTCACTGGATTATTTGCAATAATAACTGAAGAACATCAGTTATGGGAAATTAAAGATTATTAAATTTAGTCAAGACTCCACAAAATGCAAGACTAAACCTTGTACAGTGCCCTGAACAAAAACTTTGGCCCTCACAGACAGAAAGAGGCTGATATATAGGTAATATCTGATTTCAAACAATCTGAATTGCAGCTTGTTGGTGCCACTACTTCTGCACTGTTTTCGTATCTTTAGAGGTGATAATCTGCTAGGGAAGTCCCAGTTTAAAAGATCTTCTCCTTATTCAAGAACAGTTCTGGGAGATTTGAAAAGCAGAGGTTTCAAAACACTGAGGGAAGGGTGAGGAGGCAGATGTTTTTGGGGATATTTTTTTTTTAAAAAAAACCCTCTCAATTCAAGAGCAAGTTTCTTCAGCCTTAGCCACTCCAGAGACTTGAACAGAACAGATCCAGGAGAATCTTCAGTGATTTAAAACGAAACATTTCTTCCCCCCCCCCCCCTTCAGAAAAATACTGGTTTGGGTCTCTTCTGAATTGCCATAATTACTTAGTTTCCATAGCAATATTTCCACAATTAAGAAGTATTGACAGACATCTGGAGATCAATCCAAAGCCTGTGGGAATCAGTGGAAAAGCATGTGTTTATTTCCGTGGGCTTTGGAGCAGGGCCATGGAGAGTGGGGTCAGTCAGGCCACAGACCAGACTGCACCCACTGTCCCTCCATGGTGCTTCCCTGGTAGGAAAGCAGGAGCCTGGGGTATCCCCACACCCCATGCTAGCAGACTCTCTCAGAAAGTAGTATAATGAATTGAAAGACAAAATACTATTTAAAAGCAAGCATTGTAAGGGCAAAACCATAGACCCCAGGAGAAGCGTGGTGTGCTATTTCCTCAATCATAGATGCTGCGTATTTTTTTTTTTTTTTACATTCAGAATTTGAAGCACTTCCTACAAAGTTTCTAAAAGCTTATCATCTAAAAAAGTTATAGTTCAGATTTTTCCACCCCTGCCTTGCAACAGGAATAGACTGCAAATAGCACGGCACTAATACACACTTGCAGTAGCGCACATTTCACACACTGAGGACAGGCACTGGGCAAAGACATGAAGTAACTGATACCAAGGTGGTAGCTGTGTCAGCACTCCATCCCAGACCTCTCCAGTTCAATCTAGACCCTGACTTCTGGGACCAAGGACTCTCTTCCTGCCATTTGTGTGGTTTAACTTGCCACTATCAGCATGTTAGATATTTCAGTTACATAAATACTGATTTACCACAACCTATTGGCTCTGTCTCCTAGATACAAGCCCCTAGCAGAGCGCTTCTTATCACAGGACAGCAAGGACATGCCCACAGTTGTGGTGTTTTTCTGTTCAGCAGTGATGTGATGCGATGCTTCTAGAGGAGCCTGGCTCAGGCTGCTCAGTGGTGGACAACAAGTGGTTTGTTGACAGCTTTGGCAATTAAAATAATGAGGAGACAATGCTAGTTACTAGTGCACAAAGCATCAGCATCACAGGTTCGATAAGACAAACTATTTACCTGTGCTGCCTCAAAATGCTGAGTTGTGTAGGCGAAGCCAACGTGGCTCTTGCATTTCTTTCTCTTGACAAGGATGAGCATCGTCTGTCAGGCTAAGCTTTCAGTTTTCAGCCTGACAAGTGGAGCTGGAAGCAACACTAAGGTAGCCTTAAATAATAGTAGGATGGTACCAGGGCCCTTCTAAGTTTCTTAGTACATTGCTATAGATTTAACTATTCAGGCTGGAAATCTGCTTCAGGCTGCTTTTTTTCCCTGGAAGATGTCTGCAGAAGTAATACAGTAATTTCTAAGAGCAAAATCAGGAAAAAAATTGGGTTGTGTCTGTGTTAAAAAAGAATATTCTTAAAGCCACTTCACATAAGTATTCTAGTATCATCATTCCCCAAAGCAGGAACTCAAAACATGAGAGGGGTGTTAGCATGTCAGCAAGGGTATGCTTTTGCTATGCTTCTGAAAGTATACTTATGTTTGGTAGCGAGCCAATGCCTCTGAAAGTCCCGAGTTGTGTTTCATGTGTTGGAGCTGGGAGTTAAACTTTCCTCATGAGTTTATCCTTATGGAAAACATTCCAGCTCTGGATACAGGACTATCTTTCTTTTCAAGGAGCTGTTTAAAGAAAAAAGTGGGCACGTTGACATTATTGCCTTTTCCTTTTTGCTGGCACAGAGGCACTCTGAAGAGGTAATAAAGTACATGGGAGAAAAAAGTCCCTCAAAATGAAAAAACAAACAGCAATTTAGGATTAAGATTGCCTTTCCATTAGTTTATCTGAAATGGATTTGTCTTGGGAAGCAGCTCTGGAAGCTAAAAATGTAGCTCTCAGCCTCAGAGATCAGTGGCAAAATTTCAGTTTCTTTACCTCATCCGACATTCAAGTGGCTGCACATCAGTGTGATCAGTCTCTCTTCCAGGCTTTCTTTTTCAATTGCTTTTTTACATCCAGTGCAACTGGAAATAAAGAATGAATCAGTCTCACCCACTTAAAGATGCTTCCGTACTGAGCAGGGTCACAAGATGCGGGTGAAGGGAGATCTCCCTCCCACTGTGCCTGTGTGGTAGTTATGCTATGGATAGGCGAAGGTCTCCCATCTCAAGGGCTGTCAGCCCAGCCAGCACCTCTCAGAAGCACAGAAAATAAACCAAAGCACAGGGCTGAGGATTACCTCACTGGCACGGGAGAAGTTTAATACAAGTATAAACACATAGGGAGGTGGATATACATGCACACATGCCAATACATATCTCTGCAAGTATCTTTTGGCAGCTGGAGTTTGTAGCCTCATATTCACTGTCTTTTGAATAGCGTGGGCAGAGTCTTCAACCCTGCAAAACAAGTTGCAGTTTTCAAACAGCACCAGTGATATACAGGCTATTCATGAATTTAAGAAACTGAAGTGCTGCTAAAAGAGAAAAGCCTGCCTTCCTAAGACCTCTTCTTAAACATAGGCCACTAAGGGTACATCAGAGTAGACAAAATAGAAAAGTAAATGATAGTGTCCTAGACAGAAACCATTCCAGAACAGTTATTTTTTTCATCTATTTAAACTGGGAGATCAGTTCCTTGTGGCCTCAGGGGTGGTTGGTTATTTTTTTGTTATCTTTTTTTGAAAGAGGCTTTTTGGCTCAGGGCTGGAATGCCATGTTCAAGTGAGGCCAGCGAGTAGCCTGGGAGGCAGTTTTAACACCCTGAGTACATACCATGCAGCAGCAGGCCCAGACACCATTGTCAGTCCCGTAAATTAATTCTAGGTGTTCATCTTACTTCCAGGTGTTTGTCTTAACTAAATGCCCATAAGACTCTGAAAAAATAGCAGTAATCCAACTGCCTTCTAAGATTCAGCATTTGCACAGCAGTGAGGAAGCTTTTGTTTAGCCTGATATTCCAGTTTAGGCTGCCTCAAGTGATGAGTGGAGGGCACTTCATGCATTGCCACCGACATCAGCTCAGCAGCACGCTGTTATTTAGCTTTGGTAGAATTTTATAGCCTGCACTACGGCAGCAAGAGCCGCAGTATGTGATGAATCTTTAAAATAATTCTCATCTGATGGATTTCCTGGTGCCTTATTTAGACTAGGGGTGAAAAGTATCCCTCCCTCAAAGCTCAGATTTACCACCAACATAGGCACCATTTAAAACCATTAGTACAGTTTTGGCTAGGAAATTTATGTAAAAAACTACCCGTACTGTGTGGGGACACACCACAGATGAGCATTAGGTACATGCAGTGAACAGCACAACACTGGAACAAGCTTATTTTCAGTATTAACTAGCTTAAGTCAGAGCCTGACTACACAACTAGCTAGGTCACCTTTTCTGCTGAGTGTTTTCACAAACGCAAATGCAACAAATGAATGGAATGAAGGTTCACCTGCTGCTGAAACAAGCTGTGGGCAGAGTAATTCAAAGGCAGCTTCAATTTCATGTTCACTCAGAAAGTGAGCTTAACTCAATCTCTTTTTAAAGCGACTTCCTTTCCCCTTCCCCCAGTTCCCCCCATTCTGTTTCAGTGCTGTTTGAATTGTATTTTTCACTTTGTCTGAAACTGCCATGAAGCAAATCTGCTCTCAGTGAGAATGAGGCCAGCTGTGCAGAATTTTGAAAATTCAAATAACTTCCAGGCAAAACCCTAAAAATTTGGGAGTTTATCCAGATTTAGACTTTTGTTTGTGCATTACTCAGGGAAAATCAGAAAAAAGACACGGGTTGCTATGCAGTTCTTGATACCATATACCATGATATCTTAATTAAACTCTGCCTTTGTTTGCTTAAGCCCCTAAGTATGTAGAGCTGAAAACTTAACTAAGATCTATTTATAGGGTAGCGTCACCAGTCTATGCAAGTGTTAAATCATTCTGTTGCCTAGTGTGTCTGCTAGGTGAAGCAAAATTCCTCTGCATTTGTCCCTGCACAGAGGAGTTTAACGGTCTGAAATTCCCTGTCTCTTGCCTAGGCTTTCTATACATTGTTATAAAGGAGCTTTTTGATGGATTTGCACTGCTTCCCGTACCACCTCTTTTCTTCCCATTCCCTCCAAGATGTGCCTTGCTGAAGGACAGTGGAAAAAGGGGGTCTTACAGCTCTGCAGCCTTTCTTGGGAATACGTCCTTCCACACCAGATACCTTCGTGTCAGCCTTTTCCTCCTCAAAGTTTTGCTTAAAGTATTCTGAAAGCTCTGTTGATTCAGTTTCCACTCTGGCTTGCAGGGCCTTGAAACCAGTATTTATACTGACCTGAGGCACATTAATTTTGCCTCTATAATGAATGATAAAAGTCTAACCTTCAGCAAGTATATAGGAGCTGTCTGCAGATAAGAATGTCACATTATTTTTTATGGAAGTTTTCCCTCAACATACTTCTGTATTTTTGTATAAGAGAAGATACAGGTGATTTTGAGATGAGCTTGAACCTTTTTGAGCAGTGGGCTTAAAATCCATTTGGAAGTAAAAAAAATGTTTTACTAGTTGGATTCAGAGTATTAATTTTCTTCTAATGCTATAGGAAGAGACCATCTCCTTGCCTTTTTGCACCTCCCAGAGAATCATAATCTGATTTGCAGTGTCATTCATACAAGTTTGCATGAATGTTCAAAGGTATTCTCAGTGAATTTTAACTGCTAAAGAGAACAGTTTTAATAACAATACAAGTACAAAGGTTGTGTTTATGTGCACATAGCAAATGGATGACAGTTCTAAAATTCATGTCTACACTAATAATTAGCAGCCAGAGAAAATACATACATTTCGATGTTCAACCCTGAAGTCAGATTGGTGTAAAGCTCTGAAGTGATGTCACATTAAAGTGTTATCCAGAAATTGTGTCTTGAAATGAACCACAGTGAGCTGTGATTGACAGCAAGAGACCTTGGTACTAGTTTTCTAGCATATGTTCTTAATTCTGCTATTTATTCTATAACCTTGAGAAAACTTCCACTGTTTTGGTGTTCCTTGCTCACCATCCTATGTTGAGATACACACAGAGAAGGCTTTAACAGTCTCAGAGGAACGCTTAAAGTCCTTGAAAAGAAGCAGCTATACAAGTGCAAAGTGTGGATGGTAGAAAATTCCCTGAGGACAGAGTAAAAGAAAGGGAAGGTGGAGGGAAGCTCCTACACTCCTGTAATGCTAAATTCTGCAAATGCTTCTGCGGGACAGGTAGCTCTCAGATGTCTGGCTAGAGTCAGAGACGCTCATTTGTGACTGAATTTGCTTTGCTTCAAGGTGGTTAGGAGAGAATGAGAAATTAAGGGGATGTAACAGCAGCTTTGCAATGAGACTGGAAAAAGTGGGACTCCCCTGCTAGAAAGCCAAAGGTAGAGGGAAGATTTAATCAAGGTTTAGATATAATCAGGGTTTACACATCATTAAAATGGCAGGCAAAATCAACACAGCGTTCACTGAATAATACTACAGTATGAGGCACTTCCTGAAACTAGTATAAGACTGGCTTAAAACAAAAACAAGTATTTCTTTACAAAATGGGTAATGAAATCCTGAAAGCATGCGCTGGAGTTTTAAAACACAGGCAGCATCAGAAAGTTCAAAAAGGATTTGCACAGATTTATGGATAACAGATCTACAAAGGGATTTTGAAAACAGAGGGCACAGATGTGCCCTGTAACATCCTTAATACACAGTTCTCAAGGAGGGAGCAAACCATAGAAAGCAGCCAGGCTTGCACGCTCTCCCCAGACTGGTTTTCTGTGGCCACTGTTGGAGTGTAAGCCCCCGGGTAAGATGGACTGCTGGTCTGACCCAGGAGGGCATTTTATACACCCCGATGCTACAGGAAGCAAATCACACAGACAGTGCGGTAACTTTACCTGCTGATGTTTTTCCTGTAAGATACCCTTAGTACCTCCAGACTTCTAAATGGCATCATACCAGGACTAACCACTTCCCTGAACATATGCTACTACTGCGCACCCCAGTAAAGGAGGTTTCACTTCTTTTAAATTCACATTTTCAATTAGCTGCTATTAAGGTTATTTTATTTGCTTTCTGGTGTGAGGTTTCAGAACACACATGCTTATAATTTTCAAACTTTTCTGCATAATCAGTGTTACCGTGCACACATTTCCATGGGGTTTCAAACAAAGCTGACATTCTCAGAGTACCTGCTGCCATCAGTCAAAGCTGCACTAAAGGTAGCAAATGTCAAAAAAATTGCAGTTAAAGTCATGAGAGATGGCAATACTTTTGTGAGTAAACATGACTGCAGTTGGCTGTCAGTCATATAGATTATTTTAAATGCATTCAGCTTCCACAAATCAAAAAGACTTCTGAAATTAATCTATTGCAAAGGTCTGCATCAAAGAGAAAAAACATTATAAATGGCACTTGAAGTCCCAGGACAGGTAATAAAAAACCCCTAGTAATGGCACTAAAAATCTGTTTTCCAGGCAGAGGACCACTTTCACCATAGTCACAGCAGTACAGAGTGTTTTTTCTTGAGGCTGAATAGATGAATTGTGTCTTAAAGTCTATCATCTAGAAACTTCTGCAACAGGGGTTGACCACACAAACTGATGTTGACAAAACAGAGACCAAGTTGCATTTCAGTTTAGTGTGATTCTTAAGTTGTTGGCTTGTGTTTTATTCTGCTGCTGCCTTGACCCCCTTTCTTTTGCAAGAGCACTCTATCTGGAAGGCACAGTTCTGTGCTTGCTGGGCTTATGGTAGTTAGCCATCCATGGGGCATTCTTTTTGCTTGGTAAACTTGGAAGCAGGGATAGACAACCCTTATAAGAGAGATGATAACACACACACACATTATTCAGAAGTCTAATAAAATTTCAAGCTAGAGCTATTAAAAGTGTTGGAGTATTTTTGTTCATTGGATTTTTGGAGGGGGTTGGGTTTTTTGTTTGTTTTTTAAACAGTCACAGATCCCTAGATACAATTTCTAAAGCTTAAAAAAAGCCTAATCTGACTAGCCAAGCAGAGGAAAAGTTAGACCTGTCTCACTGTGAATGAATACTTTAGCTATACCTCTGCACTTCAAAACATCCTTATCAAAATCCCTGTAGGACCAGAGTGCTCTTCAGAAGAGCTCTACCAACCTGAACATGCAGCCTTGATATTGTAAGTCACGCAGTTAAGAGGGCTACTTAAGCACTAAAGTTAAAGTTAAGTCACTAAAGCAAGAAAGTGTGCAGCCTACTTGTGCCCAAGCAGAGAGTGGTTTATTTTGAGGAGTTGAGCTGTAAGACAGGTTATTCACCTATGTTCCTGGGTGCGATAGGGAGCACAGGTAGTCAGGAGGTTATCTGGACATGCAGTGGGTATATTGATGCAGTTTCCAAGTTTTATGATGCTTTATGTAGAGCAATCCTAGTTTTAATGTAAGAGTTCCCATATCTACTGAGTGCTGCAGACAAGGAAACAGGAGCCTGAGGGCTATCAGTAATAGTTCACTCCTTGTGTGGTCTTAGTAAGTGACTTGATCCTTTGCTACCTCAACTTCTTCCAGCCCCTGAAGAATTTAATACCTTTTTATTTCCTGCTTCCTCTTTCATTATGGTAAGAGCCAATAAGCCCCACCAGAGATTAGACTACTCTTTTTCTTTTCTATAAGGCAAACAAAAAAGATGTGCAAAAATCAGCTGATGTTTGTATACTGACGAGTGCCTTGTTTGCAGTGCACCATATGGATGCAAAGTTTTGTCTGGCATATTCCTACAAGCAGATGCCTGAAGGAGCAACTGCTCATCTGAAGTTTTTACTAGAAGAACCTCCCATTTCATTTACACCATAGCCTCCTCCTCTTTCTCCTCCTTCCATAACATGAAAAATAAACGTAGTTATGACTCAGGGGAATGTTTGTCCTTAAAATTAAAGAGCTTTCCCTGAATGCACTTTCTGTGAGGAGTTTCCTTTGTCACCTTTCTTACAAACCATTTGTATAGTTTGTATGCTTCTATAGATTATATTTAACATGTCAGGAGAAAGCCAGTTGCTTGTACTAATGTTATGAGCCAACGATTTTGGAGACAGGTTTGCCATCTCAGTTGGCTTCAAGACCAAATGAAGGCTTAGATATCAGCCCAACAGAATGGTTTTGCTTTCCCACTTTGTATCTGCAAGAAACTTTGTTTTGCAAGTGCAGCACAATGCTCAGTGAGGGTTACACAAATAACTAGTTGTGGGGCAGGCATTAATTTCACACTGTAGTTTATTAGCTGCTGTGTGGCAACATCCATATGGTTGCATGTTCTTGTCCCATGGAAGAAGCAAGGTAGCCTTAATGGGAGTTGAACTTCCTTCTTTATTTAGAAAGACCATACACACAGCAGCTGGTGCAAGGAAAATGGGATGATGTAGCGCTTATCTGAATTTGCCTGGCCCCAATTTGTTTGGGTTCCCCATGTCTTACCGTGTAGTTGTCATTACGGAAGAGATGTCTTGCTCTGAAAGCTAGCGACTTGAATTCAAGTTTCCCATCTGTCACAGATTTCTTGTACAACCTTTTGTCAGTCACTTCACCTCTAACATGATTATTAGAATATATCTTTATTTCAACAAAGCCTGGGGAGGATAAATGCTTTCAGATCTTTAAGCAGTTGAATATCACAGCAATGGGAGGCTCCACGTGTGACTATGTCAGCTTGGGTTAGTTGTGCAAAAATGATTTTGAGGAATTAAGATGTATCAGCACATACCATATAGAAGAAAGGATATTTAGGGTTGCTGAGGAAATGCATTTACTGGGAGAAAAAGGAGGTGAGATTTCTTTTACTGCTATCTGCCTCCTTAGCCTCCAGATTAGTTTTTCCTCAAGATATGTAGTTTCAATAATTTCCTTGTATTAAAAGAAGAATCTTCCTGCAGTGCTCCCCAAAGAGTTAGGCTTCACTTTAAATGCCTCCCCCCACCTCATTCTATTCACCATGCACACAGGGCTCCTTTGTTTCCCTTTATTTTTTTCCCCCCAAGTGTTTTGTTGACCACTTCCAGATATCACACAAACCACTAGCAATTCAGAAACCACAGGCTGAGAAACATAATTATAAATGCTGCTGCAGTATCAGAATTGTCACGTTCTTCATGATGAATCTTAAAGGCACTAAGGTACAAAGAGCCTTCAACTCTGGGTGCTGCTGCTTGGGGCAGCTGGAGTCCACTACTCAGATGCCCTCATCATGTCCTATAGAATGCACCCCAGTGCTCCTGCACCCACCCCTCTGCCAAACTCACTAGGCACAGAAGCCCTAGCTGTGGGTAGGACATGCTGGTTTGAAGTAGCTTCACTGCAGCACATTCTAAGAACAATCTAGTAAAACACCACAAGCACAACCTGAAAAAATTCCTGGGACTTAATGTTGCTAGAAAGTCTGTGCAGTTCAGATGATGGGATCTCGGTGCTTTCAGAGACCGCCTCTTTGTAGAAGAAAAAGTGCTGTCAGTGGGGCCCTGGATGAGTAATTCCCACACAGAGTATTTTTGTAGCCTCATCTGGATCTGGCATATCTGTGTTCCAAATTTAAGCATGTTAGCGTTAAAAAGCAGATGAGCATCCATGAATCCCTGTGCAAACAGTCTGGCTACTATACATTCTACTATAGTACAAGTTTTTGTCACTGCTAAATCAGTAATTTACACTGGGGTTTAGCAAGACAAAAATTCCAGTAACACTAATTGGTACCACCTTGGAGCAGGGGGTTGACACATGTGGTACCTGACCCAGGTACCCTTCTGAAAAGTGCGATGCACTTTTGCCTTCCAATAGAAGTAGAACATTCTGCTCTGTGTGGCAAGGGGCTGGCACACATGCTTGCTTTAAAAAGACTGGATGTTAGAAAACATTTCATAATGGAATGTAGGAGTCTCAGTAAGCTGGTTTAAAGAAAATGTTTTTCCTCCCAATCCATTTTAAACTCTCCCTATGTTTTTCCCATTGGCACTGAAACACTCCTCTGAAATAGATCTCCCCTGTAGAAGCTTCTGACCCAGAAAATGATGTGGTTGAGAGAACATCTTTGTGCCATATCCCAGTGGTGCTTAGTAGCCCTTATATGTATACTTGATGCCCTTTTCCTATGGCAAACAAGTGGGTTGAGACATTAAGCCTGCCTGTGAACATCAGGGTGCACTGACAGTTAAGAATGCTTCCTTTCAAGAACCAATAGACCAAAGTCTAGTAAGAAGTCACTACAAAGCAAGGAGTTCAGCAAAAAAGTATCCCTACTTTTACTATAAGTCTGAAGATTTACTAGTACCAAACAATATATATATACATGCTGCTCCACGTAGTTATTTAGTCAGGAGAGCTTAAGCCTGATGACATAGTTAAGTTCCCTGTGCAAACCAAAGGACCTTCCCCCAGTATTACTGCCCGTTTGCATCGTGGCTTTGAAGCTATAGGTATGTCAGGGAAGATGTGCAGAATTTGATCTCCTAATGGATGAAGATGAGAAAGCACAACCTTAGAAGTACTTTAAACTTAATTAGTCTTCAGCACACTGCAATAATAGGCAGCTCCAACTCAAACACATCCTGCAAAGAACTGTGCTGGCATTCCCAGAAAATGAGGAAATTGCTCTGGAATAAGGGACAGTGTTAACTTGGAGCATAAGGACTATTCTAGAATAATCCTCTGTACAACTGATTTCAAACCTAGCCTTTTATGATTTACTTGAATCCCTTTCCAGGTATTTGTCCTTGCTGAAAGTACAGCTCCAAAAGCTCAGGCTGTATATCTTCCATTACCCACATCAGGAATCTAGAAATAAAACACAGGCTTACAATATTGCCTGTATGGTATCAAATGACTACATGTGGAACTGTCAAAGCGAAGTTTTGCATCCTGGTTTATAAGCCACCATGATCATATTCCCTGTTTGGAGGGGCTTCAATGCCTTATGCAATTTTTCTCACAGGTTCTGCATCAAGATTTGCAGGGGTGGTTCAAGATAACGAGACAAAGTTTTCTTTAGCTAGAGCTCAGGACTATGAAATTACACTTCATTATTGCTTCAGGTAATGTCACCAAGACTGTCAAGCTCAGCACTGAAGCCTGTAGAGACTAAACTCTGTAAAGAGACAGATTCTTAGCTGAAGCTGGTGGAGGAGAGCACTGGATCAGAAGCAAGGCAAAGTGACATTAATCTTTCAGACCTTCTGACACCAACTAGCATCTTGTACCATTCTTTGGGTCTTCCCTTCTCTAGCGTATATCTGAACCTATACACAGCATAACAAGTGTTTTAGTGAAACTGGCTTTGTCTCTTTAGGGAATTCACGTGCTGCTAAACTCAAAAGATTATCTGTATTTTCTAGACACCATGTGTTGTTTAGGAGTGTGTTTTTTAGTGGCTGCTGCATCAAAATACAGCACCAGCAGCTAACATATAGTTACTAGATAACATAGTAGTTTATGCTGGCATGCTAGGAAAGTAGGATTATCAGATCCTGAAAAAACTTTGATTTGTTGCGTATCCCATAGAAACAGTGTAACATTTTTCTTGGAGAAGGGCCACTCACAAATGAGTCAAGCCAAAAGTCTAGAAAAACAACAAAAAATCCAGACTGCTTCAGGCCCAGATACTAAACCTTCAGTACAGAATGTTTTCTACCTAGGAAGGATTCTCAGTGCTTTCCATTGACTATAGCCAGGCACCACCTCCGTTTTCATGGCATCAAATCATTCATGTCCCTTTAAAAAGCGTTTTTTCCTACAATCTGCCTGTTGTTTGGGTCAGAGAAGCAAAGGCACCCCATCTGTAGTAAGCAAATGCTGCATCTCTTCACCTGGGAGTCCCTGTGCATACTTTCCCTCACTGTCATTGCTCCTCAGCTTCCTCATTAGTTCCCATCTTCAGCCCTTTCCCCAGCTCCCCATAGTGCTGGAGTTAGCACCGACACTGGAATGAAAGTCACATCAAGCTAGGCAGAGGCAACACAAAGACAGGCAGGACACAACTGGTTACCCACTCCCTTATTTCACTTTCTGCTTATAATTTTCTGGTCTCCCCTTTCTCTACCCTGGTTGTAAACTGCTCTTCCGTGCTCACCTCTCGCTTTTAAGACCACACGGCTCTGCTTGACACTTCCCCACCCTGTGTCTAGCACACAGGGTAACAGGTGACACAGCCTAGTTAGCCCCAGAGAGGGGGGAGAGAAAAGCATTGCCTTGGTATGTTAGTGCTCCATCTCTGATGCCTGGTGAAGAGTAGGCCAAAAATCTAGTTCTTTGCATTGTGGATCCTAGGATGAAGCTGCTTATTTAAGCGTGTTTTGCTGTACAGCTTTGGCCACGTGATGATTTCTGGACAAGTCCTTTCTCAAAGCAAGGAACCCTGCAGGGGAAACACTATCACTAAGCACTTGGAGTCTACAGTGGACCCATAGCATGCAGAGGCACACGCGATCTCCAGGCTAGGAAACAGAGTGGACTCTTTTCTGTCCGCTGTGCTCTGGAGATGTCCAGAGCTTACACGCAAGAGCAGACTAGCATTTAACAGTAACAGCACAAGCAGGCAGCAAGCCTGCCAGGCCAATGCTCCGTCAGTAGTGCAGACACAGCATGGGATGGAGCAGCGAAGCACCTGAAATCACAGGCAACAGTCCTGACTCATGGGGCAGGAGCTTAGCTGAAACAGTCTTTTCAGGACTGGGGACTGGGTGAAAGTTATGAGAACTTTTTCAGGCTGGGATGTCGAGCAAGGAAGCATTCAAACTTTCCTGCACCTGGAGGTGCCCGTTTGACATGCTTGGTGGTATTCAGTGGTCATTTTTTGTTCCTACATTCATCACTCAGTGCTGCCCATGGCAGCAGCTTGAGATACACCTGGCTTACACGCTGTCAAGGGCAGGGCTGAGAAGGGGAAGGAGGATGCTGCAGGGCAAAAGACAACTTCTCCCTGATCCTTCTACCACTGCAGCTCCTATCATGGTAGCATGCTATGCTCTCCCTGCAAACAGGGGGTAGTTCTGCGCTCAGCCCTTGATGGGCCTTAAATGACCCACTGCAGGCAAAGTTAGGCCTCTTTCCCATCAGCTAGGCCAAACTAAGTTGGTTTTTTTTATAAAAAAAACCAAAACCACAAAACCAATACGAAATAGGGAAGCTGCTGAGGGCACACGTGCTCATTAACACACACCACAATGAATTAGAATCAAGTCGGAAAGTTTTCTACACCATCCAAGGGTTATTTGGCTACAGCACGCAGAGATCAGCTCTTATTTGCATTAACATAAGTTGATTGCTGAAGCTGTAGGTTAGATCACATCACAGTTCTCCCATTAAGCGGTGAGGGCGCAACTTGACTAGGTTCAATTCTCAGCTTGGGCTCCAAAGCATGTAGGAAAGGCATTAGGGAACAACAGATAAAGGGGGATATTTGGAGCCTTGGGTGTGGATAAAATAAATTAGGAGCAAAGCTAGATAGCCAAGAGAAAATGACTAGCTCACATGGTGGGAGGAGCCTTTGAAGTGAGATTGCAAAGAGTCTCTGAAGGTTTGACCCCGTGCGGTTCACATCTGGTTTGTCTACATTAATATGGGATTGATACAAGTGTTTCCCATCAAGGATCAGATGGTGGGGTCTGGCTGCCAGCCTCAATGCACAATCTCACAGGGCACTTGTACCTCTAGGTTGCTATTCTTCCATCACTAGACAAGAGGCATCTACTGAATCTAAAATTTCTGGCCTGAATATAGGTACAGTTTGCATACAAGGAAGTAGTGCATGTATTGTCCTGTTACAAAAATGGTATTTTCTTTGTAAGAGCCATTTATCAATAGCAGGTTCTCATTAGAGTTAAATGGATTCCTTTGCTTTAGTTAGACTAACTCCAGAAGAAGAAATGCTTTTAGCCCAGAAGTTGATTGTGTGCGTTTAAATTAACAAAGGAGTACTTTATTCTCTAGAAGTGTTTTATGTTCACATGTATTTTGTTCTCAAGGACAAGCAAGTCTTTTAACATTTATTACAAGTTTAAAAAGCAAAACATTCAACCTCTGCAACACCACTCACTCCAGCTCCACACCAAGTAAACCCCGCTCCAAGAAATCCTTGTACTAATAAAAGGAAAGCCACAGCAGCTAAAGCACCTGAACTTACCTAGTCATGTTCTTGAGCAGAGACCACCAATTAAAAACAAAATTGATGGTACGGTACTTTTATCACATCAGAAGGATAGATGCATACACAACTGTTCACCAGTTGAGCCTTACCAGCCACAGTTTAGGACTTATTAAAAGTCACACACCTACAAGATAAGATGGGGGATGCAAGTAATCTGATGTTAGTCTTTGAAAGGGATAGGAGTGAATTAAAGCTTTAGGTTTTCCATACATAAAGCATCCTTTCCCAAGGCTTGTATACCACAGCTTTATGAAAGGTAATAGCAAGAAACTACAGTTCCAGACTTCAAAATACACAAATGATCCAAACTCCTCTTTTAAACCCATCAATAACAGCAGTACCTTGATTCTTCAAGCGGGCAACCAGCAGGCATTCACAGCCCTGCCCACTCCCATTTCAAGCTCCTGCAAGCAGGAAATTATTCCCTAGCAGAAAACAGCAGCAGCAGATTTTGGAGCTCCAAAAAAGATCTGGTATTTTCAGCACACTCATTTTCCAGCTCCATGCAATTACAAAAGCTGACCATAAAGTGATTTTCTTATTTAAGAAAGTCATGGTTCGTTTTTGCCTCTGTTTAAAATCTTATGCAAGATGAAATGTTAAAACTGACAAGCCTGAAATGAAATATCAGAACATTCCTTGACCTTGTCATCACCATCTGCTTTTTACTTTCTTGTGTAATGAAAATATTTTTTTAAAAAATCAGCATATTCCCATGAAACTTGTTGATTTGCATGATTTGGCATTTTTCAGGAGAAAAAAAAAGTTAGCTGGAAATTTTTCAAGCAGCTCTCTACACAAGAAATGCAAAGCAGAAAAATTGGCCCAGCTAGTCCAGTTTGAAATCCCTAAAGGCTTCTTCTTTGCTCCTTTAACTCTGGCCAGAAGATAGAGCCTTCACTGAATTCTCTCCTGCGGGATTATAGAATGGAAAATAGTTCTCACTGCTTCTTTGGTTGTTTTACACTATCATAACTGTATATATGTATTACATTACCGGAATTGATGTAAATGTGTAAATGAGGGGAAGACATGAAAATGCCTATTGCATATCCAGGCATGAAATCATTATTCACTTCAGGAAAGACACTATGAAATAATTTTTGTTGCTACAGCAACAGACACTGCACACAGCAAGATTTTTTTTTTTTAATGCATATACCCAGATAAATATATATAAAAGTCATACTAACACATTTATAAAGGAAACGGCAAATAAATCGGGTGGCTGCAGCAAATGTAGTATTTGAGAGTATGATAGATGAATACCCAGTCAGAAAGCAGTTTGATTTACATTGTTGTATTTACTAGCCACATCCTTCTAGTGTAAATACTCAGACTCTTGGATCTGGCATTTTCCATGGTACCGCATCACCACACAGTTACTGATTTCTGTGCAGGGCTCTTACCTTTGTAGCATGACTCCTCCCCATCCTTCTGACCCTGCATCCCCGTGGTGGTAATTGCGATGTACATCCGTGTCCAGCCAAAGCAAAAGCCCACCCTTTTATGGGTGAATCAGGCTCCAGAGAAGTGCTACAACGCAGGTCTCCTACCACTTCTTAGCAGAGCGGCACACTCCTTACTCTGCCGTGGGCAGGTAGCTGCTTCTGCTTCAGGCACACAACCCAATACTTCATTCCTTGTCCTTAATAAACAAAAGTTTTGTCTCGTTGAGGAAGCAAAGTGGCAGTGGGATTTATTTAGCTTTCCCAGGAGAAACTAGAAAAGTGGAAGCGCTAGACAGAGGCCACAGCTCCTCAGCAACCTTGTAGTCCTCTAGGTTCTTTCATCATGCTTCCTACTTCATCCCAAGATATTGAATGACTTCCTAGGACCTGCACCAGACAAATTTCTGAGCAGTTTTACCACTTGCCAGAAAACATCCTCCAAGCTCAGACTAAGCTAAACAGCCCAAGGCTTGCAATTTAAAGGGAGTGCTGCAATCAGCTGACCTCCATCACCTGGTCCCTTATTTCCCTCAGCCACAGACTATTTTCCATCAGGGCTTTCCATCAGTCCCAAATATCCCTGGTGGAGACGGTGATGGAGAAACAGTTGCCCTGAAGCCAGCTAGTGCAAGTGACAGGGCAGGTTCAGTGGCAGAGCTTTTAGCACAGGTTCTACAAGCTCCTTAGCAATTCTTTTTACTTGGCAGGTTACTCTGGAGTGAAGCTGATGGAGAGAGAGGATGCCATGCTATAAGCATGCATCACACTTCGCAGTCCCAGCCCATTGAAACAGAAAGGTAGTAAATACCAGCAAAATTGAGTATAGAACAGTTTGGGACAGACTGTTAGCATAACAGATAGTTTCTTTCTGAAAGTGAGCATAATATACCTGAGTGGTCAACCAGAGCCCAGAGTGCGTTCCTATGTCCTGTGAAAAACAGCATGCCAAGCAGTTTGAAATGCTGAAATATGGTGCTGAAATACAATCTTAAAGCTAAGATTTAATTTCTCACTCTTGAGGAGAAAAATTATTTATCTAAACGTGTCTTTTCAAAATTACAAACAATGATCTATGGGTAAAAGTTGAATTTTCATTATTTACAGTTACATTTGATACTGGCCTTGCTAATGACATGTTTTTGCTTGCATAACCTATAAGTTACCCCCCAAAACCACAGTCTTTCAGCTGCTAATAGCTGAAGGAGACTTATAAGAGAAAGTTTATCAAATGTTGTTCTTTAACAGAGTAAAGAGGAATCCTTTCTGCTTGTGCAGAAACTGTGCAAGTTATCTCAGGACGTGGGCACTATCAGCCTATTAGGCAGTATTTCCAATGGGCTGCAGATCTGAGAAGCACATTATATACTGAAAACTTGCCAGTATTCTGCTTCAGTTTTTCATAGATCTTCATGGTTTCATCTGTTCTATTTTTCATTTTTGTAGATAGACTTAATTGGCTTGCAGTGTATAGGTAGATACTACTGCAGCACACATGAAAACAAATCTGCTTGAGAGTCTATGTAGAGATGTCACATATCATATGGGCCATGGTTTCAAAGAAAAAAAATAAAAAAAGAGAGAAAGGAAAAAGAAAGAAAAAGAGAAATGGTGGAACATTTCCAAGATGGAGATGCAGTAGTCTTCCCATCACCAGTTTCCCTTTGTTTTATTAGATTCGATATTTGGCCGTACAGCCTTGTACAAAAGTGTAACAAATAGCCTCTACAATTTTTGTATCCTATATAATTACACTAGGAATTGTGGTGAACTGAGGCCTTAAAATGCTCCACTGCATATAAGCAATTTTCACCTTTTGAAATGTTGAGGAAGGAGATAACTTATAAACCTCAGAAAGTGTTTCTTCAAAACTAAAGAAATAAAAGGTTTGTATCTAATCTTACAAAACTCTTTTCCTGTGTAAGAGATTTTGCTGTTAAAATATATCTCAAACTGTTTCATATAACTTGGTCAGAAAGGAACACAAAAAAATATTTCAACTGTGTTTAGCAAAGGTTTCAGAACATCCTAAAGTAGTTTGGAAGTCTTGCAAGAATACACTTTCTAATACACTCCCTAATGAGATTCATGGGGCACCCTGCTTCTGCTTAAACTGGAGCATAAAGGAGTGGGGGTTGGGGAGAAAGCACAACAAAGTTCCAGCAGGGTTTACTGAGCCTGAAATAGGTTTGGCTTGAGATGGGAATGTAGTTTTGTTTCATCTGTATCATCATGTTAATTTACACATTTTATGAGCAACGTTTGTCCCTGCTATACATTCACTGCACAGAATAACAGTTAGGTATATCATAGGTACCATTTCCCTGGGTATATTGTTACAGTATTTTATTTGAGGGTATCTTGTAAACATTAACACTTTTGACATGGCTTTACATGATTATCACTGAGGAAGAGCTAAACAATGTTTAGCAAAGCAGCTGGTACAGTCAGATGTATATTTCTTTAAAAATAAATCACAGCGTACCACAATACATTTCCTGCTACTGGTATTCAGAAGTGAGCTAGGAAAAAAAAAGTAGTCACTTATCATCTTTACCCTTTTAGAATAACTTGATTTTTTTTATATAAATGTCACTCATATTCGTATGAAGGGGTCATTGCTTCTCTCATCTGTTGAATACCTGTTTAAACAAACACTGTTATTCTTTAAAGCTTGTTTCAGCAGGTCTGGGGACTGGAACCATGAAGCTAGCTTGTAAGTGTAAATCTGATTTAAAACTCTAGAAATGACAAAGCAAAATATATTGCGTTTGAGAAGATTTCAAATCTCTCTTGCTAATTGTCACCTGAAGTTGGAAAGTAAATAATGACTGATACTGGTATAAAAGCTTTGATTCATAGAAATCACTTAACATACAAAAACCCATTTCAGCAGTTCCACACCTGTAGCTGAGTAAAAACAAATCCAGCTGAATCTGTAGGAAGAGTAAAAAATAATAGCAAAACTAAATTTGACCAGAACAATATGGCTAACAACTCTTTTCTCATGAAAAACAAGTAGTAATATGTGATCTTGTTAAAAGAGAGATCAAGAACTTCTATCATTTCCAGAAGTAAAAAAAAAAAAAGAAAAAAAAAGGTGTGTTTTAGAGAGCTGATTGATTTGGCTCAGAAAATGTGTGCTAAAGTGGAGAGGATTCAGGATGTTAAAAATTCCAAGTTTAATGAAGGAATGAAAGCTCCGTTACATGGTCAAATGACTTTATTAGCAGCAGAAAACTGTTGAAGAACAATTATTTGGAAGTAACCAGCAAGTCTCAGAGAATCTGCATGGAGTAGTCCTGGGCAAAAAGCATATTCCTGTGGGAACAAAGATACAGTAGAAGTCTCTGATCCTAGCCAACTTACTGTATTTTGTGAGTAGAAAGGACCAGAGAAATGTATAATTTCAGACAGTGATTTGAATTCCACAGGTTGTTGAATGGATGCTGGGGTGCATTGATACTAGAGATGGTGCTATATGACTGGACTTGGGTTGCTTACAATGGTAATTCTTGGATTTATGGGAAATTTGGAATTGCTGTTGCTCAAAAAATCAAAAAATCATAGAACTTTGCTAGTAGTATCATAGTGTAGAAGATATTTTCTGGATGTGCAAGGGCATTGCAATATAGTTATTATTATTAAGACAGTATCTTAAATGTGCTTTGCGTTTACTCTTCTAAACTCAAATTAATTTACTGTAGTCCATTATTTTATACACTGTAATTCTATTTCTAAGAATCTGGGAGGTGTGACTTTAATTAAACATGATACTAAGTGGTATGGGAAAAACAATAAGGGTAGGTACTTCTGGAAAAGTGTGAACTGTCAGAAGGAAAGATGTGGAATGAGAATGTATCACATAAATTCAAATGTCCCATTTTACTGTCGTCTTTGTGAACCTGGCTTCCTAAGGAAATTTTTTTCCCCCCATCATACCATGTTGCTCTGTTTCACCATCTGTCTCTTAATTACTTGCTGACCAAACTCCATCCAAATTTGACAAATAGATAGTAATCTGAAGCATATTATGTTCCAATAATGCATGTAAAGCCCTACTTGGAGAAATAGTTCATTGTAAACTCTCTTCTTTAGCCATCTGAGCTTAATCCTGGGACCTACACTTGAAAAAAAACTTGGCCTCCATTAATTTTCCTCCTCGCAGATTTAGTCACTTCCATAGTTGCAGCAGTTCAGTTCTCAGAACACCAGACCAGATTGTGTTAGGTGTTATCCAAACACAGACCAAGAAGAGCACAAGAACAAAGATTGTTATGAGAGGACTCATAGAGCTGAAGAATGCCTAGAAGATCATCCTAGAGTAAAATACATAGATCTAGACATACAAACATGGAAAACAAAGCACCAGCCTGGAAAAAAAATAGCTCTGCCAGAATCCTGGTCTGGACACTCACGAGACTATTATATTGGGTCCCATGACACTTCACTGGGCTCCTGTGTCGTTAATCTTCTGTCAATCCAAGTTATCTTGTTCCTTCTTCCATGCAGCTCAGTCTGTTGGCTGTAGGAGAAATGGCACATTAAGAAACTTTACCCATGGCCTCATGGACCACTTCTGACCCATCCCTGTTTTGACATACACCTTCCGAGTGCTCTAACCTGACCCTGCACTCACTCTCCATTTTCGTTTGGTGTTCATGATCACATATCCTCTAGGGTTTTGATGTCACATTACTGCGGATTCACATGGTGTATCTATTCTACTGGCTTTACACTCCACAGCTGCAGACGAACAGGCAGAGGATTTCACTTTTCTGTAGCATAGAACCATACAGCTCAAAACCAGCCACTTTCTCCTTAACCATCGTGCCATTCAGTGAGCATTAAAGACCACATGAAAGAGAACAAGAAAGCTATAAATGGGAAGGCAGAAGGAAATACTTATTATTTGTAAGAATGTTTCTGAGCTAAACAGACATCATCCACAAGAATTAGTAGGGCAAGAGGAGGTGTTGCTGGCTATTCCCACATTGATTCATTTTGGTAACACAAGAAGAAATGTTGAAGAGTCCTGCCATAAGGGAGGAGTCTAAATGAATTTCTTTGTCACTTCTTACATTCCCAAATGAACTGAAGGGAGAATTAGAGGACTTCATTTGAAATTATTTTCGAATGCTGAATTCAATTGCAGCTTAAAAAACTGCTAAAGCAGCTGCCTCTGTTGCAGATGACTGTAGTTAATTATTCATAGTCCATGAACTGCAATGAAAGCAGACCTGGAGATGCAAAAGTCATTTTATGCTTGTAAGTCAGATTCAGCAGCACCGAGTAAGCAGGTGCAGCCCCACTAATTTAAGAGAAAGAAGTTCTGCCAGGCCACCAGCAAAATTAGATCGTTGTTTAGCGTGCAGATGGAAGGAGGTTTTGGAAGAAATGGATGTGGTTGATTTGCTTTTCTAGCAGTTCTAATGTAGTGTTAAGCTATATGCCATGTATTTACTACAACTTTTACTTTACTACAGCTGTTCTTCTATCTGGAGATGAATGCTTCCAGGCCATGGTAACAGACGATATACAGACAGTGTGTTTCACTGACTCCCAAAATGCTATAAATGGTAAAAGCCTAGGATGCTGAAGTTCTCTGTACCCTGCAAGATGCCATTGCACAATATCAAGCTCCTGAGAAAAAATGATAGTCCTTTTGGCAGAATAAATGAAATATTTAGTCTCCAAATCCCTGAAAGGCACCTCTGGAGCACAACAGGGATGGGGAGCTCTGCTGTCAGTGTAGTTCTGCATTGGTTCCTAGCGTTGCTGCTGCTCATACCCACAAAGGCCAACCTACCAGGCAGAAACTACTTTTTGTGGCTCACGCTAGCCAGACTAGCCACTGTTTTCTATCATGCCCCCTCCATTAAGGACATTGAAGCTGGGGTTTAGAGGGACAGAAGATAGTTGGCTCACTGCTAGCACAGTTAAGGAAGTTCGTATTTTTCCAGGAAAATGTTTCCCTTTTGGCACGTTTGCCACTCAGAGCAAGTAATTTCACTTACTCCGAAATGCAGCCTTCTTAGGGGAAGAGTGCAGATTCTTTTTCATAGCACAAAGTAGCTATGACTTTTCTGGACAGAAAATGAAGGGCTCCTATAGCCATCCCAGCTTCCAGAGTGGAGGCTGGCAGGATGGAGGTGCCTGAGCATGCCAGAAATAACACGGCTCTTCTCCCCTGTGAGGGTGGCCATCTGTCCTGCTCTCTCCACACCGCCTTGGAACCGCACTGTGATCTTTGGCAACCTCCCGCTTCCAGCCTTCTCATTTGCAAAACGGGGGCTTGCAATGTTTCCTCTACCTCCAAGGCCTGTTACAATGCTTTAAGATGGAAGATGCTAGAGAGGTCTAAAAATACCATGGCTGTTAAAATTTGGGAGTATTTGAATCGGAAAAGCCAGTGAGAGGCAGCTGGGATATATCCAAGATCTAACAAGGCGTGTTCATTTCCAGTTGGACTTTGTGGTATGGGTGGCAATGAATCAATGAGAGGAGACCTTCTATTTCACATGTGCTCTAGAAAGACACTGCATTATCATTTGTAATACAAGTAAGTGTTGGATAATACTACAAATAGGACTCCTTTGTACTTTGGTGCCTCTGGCAATGCTGTTAAGCACATAAATATCGCAGTTCTGCATTGAAAGGTGATTCTGCTTAATAGAGAATTTCGATGGTTCAACATTTGGTGTTGTTCTGACAAGAGACATATTTCAAAATTCTCTATAAAAAGAAAAAGTCATGGGACTAGGACTCTGGAGCAGACATCTTGGCTGTCTTCCCCACGAGCAATGCAATGCCAAGAGCCCTAAGAAACCTAGCCTTTCTGCTGACTGATCTCAAATCTACCTGGGTTGTGAAGGAAAACTGTCAAAAGCAAACCATCTCTTCAAAATGTTTCAGTTTTGACAAATAAACAAATGCTAATGTAAAAAGAGGAAAAAAAACCCCAACCAAACAAAAAAACCCAAAAGCCAACCCTGCTGGAATTTTTCTCAGCAGTGCTAGTAAACATTGAAGTGCAATGGCTCCAGCTAAGCAAACAGGAAAGCATACCCTGGTGTCTAACTGTGCAATCTGGCAGTAGCAAAATAAAGACTAGATTAAAGGTATGTTGGACCACAGCAACCAAGAGAGCTCTGGATCTCTAAAAAACATTATGTAACGAAACACAGAAATATAGTGCCTCTTTATGAGCTTAACTCTGTTTTGTCATGCAGATAATCAAGGCTGATTTTGTGACGAAGCCATGCAGAAGAGCATACTGGAACCTGCTCTTGGCCAAAATAAATAAATAATTACTTCAGGGAAAAATACACATGTTTCCTCTGATTGGCAAAAACATCACTGGTATTCCAGTGCCTCCCTAATTTACAAAATTAGCCCTTAGGATAATTATGGTTGTCGCCTTTGTAAAGGGCTTTGAGTTTTGCACAGGTACCGCTCTATACATAAAGTACAAAATAGTATTATTTCAGCACGGTTGCTGGGATACCATTATATTGCGCATTATGGGAGTACTCGTGTTAGTGATATTCCTAGGAGGGGGTGTGAAATATCTTTCCCACCCACCCTTCTTATTCAGTGCAATGGCAATTACTGTTCCTGCTTTCCAAACTTTGTAAACATCCCAGCTGGCTGTGAAGGGGACAGCTTTCCTGTGGTAGCCACACACTCTTTGCAGGACTGTGAACACAAGCCACAGCTCCTTGACTGTACTGGAGCCCAGCAGTACAGCTCCTCACACACTCAAAGTTCAGCACATCCCAAGTCACTTGCTGAATTAGGCCCTGTTAATGAATTTAAGCAATGATTTACCTCTCTCTGTGGCTAAAACACTGGTGTGTTGCATCCCATCCCATTCCCTGGGCATTTTGCAAACAATCACCATCGAGGTCTGCTGCGATTATAAGCATTAAGTTTGCTTTAGCTGCCTAATCTATATTTCTCCACTTTCCATTTCGTTATTTGCTTTGGATTAATGTTTGAAGAGCTATGACTCAGTCTACTCGGGCTCCTGCTGCTTGAAATTAAAATAAGAGAGTTCCTCCCTCTACCCCCCCCCCTCCATTTCCTAATATGTTGCTTTCTGAAGCCATACAACACCTTATAAATGTTTCACCAGAAGGGAGCTGCCAGAGTATTCCCATCTGTCACATTAACACAGCCAGATTGGAAGTATTTTTAAAATTTAAGATAGCGTATGGAGAGAGGGAATAAATAAGGAACTGCTTACTTGACTGGCAGAAGTAGAGTTAATGGGAGACCATGAAGTACTGCTACTTTGGGTTTGAGAATTTGGGCCCACCTGGAAACAAGCTTCAACAGCCTTTATGGACGATGAGCAACTTGGCCCTTGCCATCTTTCTCTGGTTCCTTAGAAAGTGAGCTGTCTTTACTAGAAGTGAAAAGTACAGGACCTTTCAATTGCCAGAGTTTCGATAGGAATGCTTGAAAATTGTCTCTGCCTACGTTTTCAGAGAGGGGAAGGATTCTGTGATATCTTAACAGTTAAGTTTTTTCTCCTGTGTCTTACCAAGTATTCGTAACAGTTAACCAATTGTACAGCCTTTCCTTTGAGCCGAACTGCTGCCCCACCAAAATCACTGAGTTGTAACGTTGCTTTGGGCATGGCTTTGGTGGGATTTCAGCGTTAGGCGTTGCTACTCCGTGTGAACCAGTAAGTTCAGATCTCACAAACAGAGCGCTGAATGTGACCACTCGGGAAAGAGAAGTGAAACAACTAGCTGAGGTGTATGCATGCCTGGAGTAATTAAACTTTTCTGTTGGCAAGGCTGGTTGTTTTGGGCTTTGTGGCTATGCCTGTTTTGCTACACAAAATAGACTGAAAGCCCAGTTCTTAGCCCTGAGAGCTGGTGGCACCAGAGAGCTCAGGGCTAACTCCTCTGGATGCAGATTTGTCTTGGAGGGAGCTAGTTATCACAGCCCAAACCAAAGTCAGGGCAGCGTGATGAATGAACAGCATGGATGACTGGGTCTGCTGCCTGGTCTTGCTTTTTCCTCTGTGTCATTCAGTGTTGTATGCTTGTGCTGTGTAGTCTTACCAGTTCACTCGGTCTTGTGGGCTTCTCCCACTCTGGGGCTGCCCTGAGCAGGAGCCCTTGGTGGCTGGCATGCACCTTACGGACTCACAGAGTTGCAATGGATGAATCTACATCATGGTGCATGGTATTCGAGCTATAAACCAGTCAGTAAAAGGTTGTAATTATTGCAGAAAAAAACATATATTTTTTTCTTAGGATTGCTTTGATTCTGAAATGCAAGCACAGTCAGTACATCTTTGCGTTTTTTTAGCTCCTCTGTGTAGGAGGAGGGCAGAAAAAATGTTGTATTGCAGCTTTCAAGGAACTTGCTTATTCTGTCTCTTTTCCTAGTCACATCACAGAGGATGCTTTTCAGCTTGCGTTTTAGCCTGTGCCTATCTTGCACACCGCTGGCATACAATTCTCACTGGGGCTGAACACATATGCTATTATAAGCCAACCGTACTGCAGGCTAATTCGCAAGAACATACATGGACAGAAATGGATGGCTTGAAAGCCTGAATCCTGATTTTATTTCCACCTGTCCTGCAAATGCTTTGTTGCACTGGGATCTTGCTCCATCTGTCAGTTTATCTTCTGCAAAGTATTGATAACCTTACAATAGCAATCTAGATTTTCAAAAGAGCTCAGCCTCCCACTCTGACAGCCAGACTACAAGGAAATCACCTCTGATTTAGACATCAAAATGTAATACTCATATGTAGAAAAGAAGTTTAGCACACTGGATGCTCAGTTTCTTATGCAATCTGGGCAGCAGGCACTGCTGTGAGGGTTGTTGGGAACTTTGGAAAATTCTCTCCTTCTTTAAGAACCTGAATGAGAACCCAGCTTTTCTGAAAATCTGGCTCAAATTTAGGTGTTGAGCACTCAAAAATTTGAGTCTGAGCTCTCTGGAAAATCTGGCATCAAACAAAGGAGTGCTGTGAGAATAAATTAATTAATGTGAGATCCTGGGGTAACAGTGATGACAGGACTGGTAAACTTTGTAAAAAAGTGAGGAATAGCTTCATGTGTTGAAATTTCAGGGAAAATACCTAGTAGCCAAGAAATGACGACCTACTGTGGGTCTGCCACAACACAAGGAGAACCACAGTAGGTTCTTCTGTAGCTAAATTCTGCCATCGGTAGAGTGGGTACTGTTGCCAGTGACAGATGTGATACTATTGGCATCCAACTTTAGAAGCTTTAAAATATTAAAATACAGGCTTTTAGTGAAGTGGAGAAACACATAGTAAATCTTTAATCCTGACTTCTTAAGCAAGAAACACAAAAAGCATTTGAAAGCTGTTGGTCTGTTGCTATTAGTTTCACCAGAGTATTTGTTGTCAGGTGGACTTAGATTTTCCAGACGACACTAATATCCCTGCAGGAAATGGGAGGGAGATGAGGCAATGTCTTTGAAACTGCTGAAAGACTAGTTTTGTAAAAGAATTACACATATACGATAATAGTGTGCTTTTCTTTTTAACAGTTACTGTATATAAAAGAAAAAGAAAAAAAAAGCAGAAAAATGCATCTGGGAGTTGCCTGTTGCTTGTTCTGCGTGTTCACTGGTGTAATGCCTGTCAAGGGTCTTCACTCATCCTCACAGAAACAGGCATATGACTCTGCTTTGGGGGAGGTTTTTCTAATGAGAAATAGGAAGGGTCTTACTTCTAACATAGTTCTTTTATTCCCTAATAGTCCCTTAAACACAGCTGAAGAATAAGGCTAGATCTATGACATCCTCACTGTGGGGGGTAGTCACATCTTCAGCAGAAGCTGAGAGCTCTGTAGCTGAAGGCTAGCGATATTTATGTCAAGCTTCATGTTCCAAGGACCATCTATCTCTTTGGTTTTTAGTGAGCTAAGCAGCCACAGTCTAACAAATACACAATTCTAATAAGTTCAGCAGAGTTACTCTGTTTCATATCAGCAGAGAGACTGGTCAAGTAAGTAACCCTTTTGCAGATACACTAGTTATATACATGGAGCATAGCACTCCAAGGGCAGAGGAAACCAGCAGGTTTGGCATTTTTGCCTTTTCTTAGCGATCTTGCATCTTTTCTCAGTATTTCTTTTATAAGCTTAAGCTTTCTGTTTTGCCCTTGTAGTATGTAACTCTCACGCCTGCTTCTGCTGATTTTTTTTTTTTAAAAAAAGAAAAGGAAAAAAGAAGTATTGGGAAAATAGAATGATTTCTGGAATGTATCAGCAACAAGTAGAATCTCTTGGGATCACCTTTGACATACAGGAACAATAAGTTTGAGAGAGGAAATTGGTTTTCCCATGGCTGATGGTTTTCCTGGATTGGCTTACCCCACTCCCACAGTGTTGAAGCTATTGAATGCTCAATTAGTATTCCCTAAAGTGTCAAAAAGACTTGAACCAGCTCCACAAATTCTTGCTGCAGTTCATGTATCATTTTTCAGGCTTTGAGAAAAGGGTCTACTGTTTCACTGTGTGCAGCAAACAAATTGCCCCCTTCTCAACCCTGTGCCATTTTGCTTTTTTTACTTGGTTCAAGGGCACCTGCAAAAATAAACAAATGGCAAGTTATTGCCTCCAGAATGTGTGGAGTACCTCAGCTAACTAGTTTAATAAATAGCTAGACAGATGGATATAATGACTATAGTATCTTGAAGTATTTTGGGTTGGTTTTGTTTTGCTTTGGGCAGTTGCTGTATTACGCTGTATGATTCTGACAATGGTAATGGATTCCCAAAGTGCAGATGGCAGGGTCCCTTTTGAGCTATGGGCCAAAAATCATGCTGCCAAGCCCAAGGACTCAAAAATCATGACCTAGATTTCACCCCAAATAATGGGATTTCTTCACAAGCTGGTGGAACTGGGTTTGTAAATTAAAAATAAAAAGAAAAAGGGGGAGTGGATTGCTTATATTTCATATTTATATTTTTGAGTCTTTGTAATGTGTTTGGCTACATTTTAATCTCACCTTTATAACCAAAAGTCATAAATTTCTTGCTTAGTAATAAACATGGAGATCATAGTGTGACTCCAAGAGCCAAAGCTCCAAGAAAAACATTGATTTTCACTAGAAATTATAAAATGGAAGAAGTTAGAGATTAACTTTTCAGTTGCAAGAGGTTTCCAAAGACAACCCATTCTGGTTCATCTCAGTGCAAATTCCAAGGAAGTCCATGTCAGCTTGAATCACTAAGGTACTCGTGTAATAGTCTCTCCAAGTCTTATTTGCATTAACTTCATTAGATTTGCTTACCATAACCATTCTTGACCCAGTCTTTGCTAGTTCTGATGGCTTCCTTTGTGTTGGCCAGGCTTATGTTTGTGGTCAGAAGAAGCAGACAGAAAAAACCAAAGAAAAACACAAAAAAACCCCAAACAAACAAACCATAGCTAAACTGGGTTCTGGACAGGACTGAGTGCATCACTCATCGAGGTGCTCAGAAGAATGAAAACGCAGAAGTTATTTGAACTTTAAACCTTAAATCACAATTGGATTTTAATCTGAAATAGCAAAGACATTTCTAACAGCTTGCTGTTTTATTGTGAAACAAGTGAGCTTTAGTACTTTGGTGCTTTGCAGTGAGATCAAGGACTGTTTTTCAATGATTGAGAAGCTTAGCCTTCAGTAAGTCATAAAGAACAGCTCTTCCCAGTTCAGTCAGAAACCAGTTACAAGAAAACTGCATTCAAAGGGAAGTGTCAAAGAGGATCTGCCTGGAAAATTATTCAGGAAAAGGACTGAACAGAGAAGAGTGGCAGTGGCAGAAAGACAATGGGTCAATTTGCAGATATTCTTTGTTAGCCCTGACCTCTGACAAGCACACTGCAGTTTATTAATTGGTAATCTTGGTGATGGGATGGATAACATGCTTGTGATACTAAGCTGGGATGCACAAGAAGTGTGTCAGAGAACAGAATAAGAATTCAAAATGGTCCTGGCAAATTGGAGAAGTAGTGTAAGATGACCATTCTTTCTAAAGACCACTTCTATTTAGAAAACGGTTGTAGTACAACATAGAGAAGTGGTAAGTGTGGCACAGAGATCGAAGAAATTAGTGATGTGAACACGGTCTGGGGGATGTCTGGCTGGATATCACTTTATCCAGCAGGGATTTGAGGGTTATAATGAATCTGAAGCTATGATCATGAGTCAATCAACCTGAGGCACATAGGGAAAATACTGTACTGGTATGTTTAAACCAGAGTATCATCTGTAATAATCACTCCACTCTACTTAGAGCTGCTTAAGACCAAGAGAGTAGTGAGTAGCATTCTTCAATATGTAAAGTGTAGTTGTGGGTACCACAAAAGCAATGGCCTTAAATTTGCAGTAAGGAGGGTTCAGTCAGACTTTAAGGAGAAACATCTAACAGCAAGGATGGTGGACCCCTGAAACAGATTGCTGTGGGAAAGTTGAAGAATCGCAGAAGGCTTTTACCCACAAGATAAACATCCATCAGGAATAGATATAGTTGAACTTTCATAGGGTGGATTTGGTGACTTCAGGGTCCTTAATTTCAATGATTTGTTAGTAAAGCCTAGACAAAAGAGGAAGAGCTCAATACAATATCATCACCATTTCTTTAACACTGGGAAAAAATGAGCACAAGAGACAGCGCCTCAATTTTGGTACTGATTCTGATGCTGGCAACAGCAGTCATTCAGTGCATAAGGCAGCTTGGAGCAGAAGCAGTACAAAGGCTGGTGGGGAAGTGAGATGAAGATGTTGACCCAAGCTGCAGGGTGTGTTGCAGCTTCAGAGTCACTTGCTGCCACAGGATGCTCAATAAAGAGCTAATGGTAGCACCTGCTGATGGTGCAGCTTGGGCCGTATAAGGCCATATAAATAAAAGCATTCATAGCTCAAATCCTTCAGGCTTTACAGCACATGCAAGAATGCAGCTGCCTGGCCCAGATAATTTATGAAATCCCCTTCATGCCTCACCTTCCCTTTACTTATCCCTGAATGACATAAAGGACTGCTGGAGAGAAGTACCTTGTCCATGTTTGAGCTTCTGGCAGGATTCTTATTTGACATCTGTGAGAGAAATCTAATGCCCCACCTGCCTTGCTTCCTCCTGGAGCCTGCTGTAAAAGCTAAAATGGCTACCTAGAGCTTCAGCCCTTACGTACTGCAGACCTTATCCTAACTTGGCTCCTTGTAAAATGTTATGCATGGAAGAAAATATTTTAAATATACACTTGAGCAAGCCAAGAGAAAGAGATAATGAAAGCCAAAAATAAATCATTTTGAGGCACAGAGCGTGTACAACCCCTGAAACTCTATTTTTGTTTTAGCTTTGAGCATTCTGTTTAAGAGTGCAAGAAAGTTCTGGGAGAGTGGGAGAGTGAGTGCTTTGACATACACATAAAGACTTTTTCGTTAGCAGAAAAAGTGTTACTGGGTTTGCTACTACTTTACTACATTGACCTTGGCACATACACTGTTTCCCAAAGTAATATCTTTCCTCTGAAATGTTCCCATCTCTTATTTCCATTTTGAAACTATGTAATCAATAAATAAAATATTACATAGGCTCCTAAACAGAAATAGGCATCAAGTCAAATAATAGGAATGGGTGAATAAAGTGGTGGCAAAAAAGGGAAGATTGAGATTAAGGTTGCATAGAAACTTCTATTTGAAATCGTGTTCATAGCATTTTCTTAACTTCAAGCTATGAAACCCAGGACAGACAGATTGTTGGTCACCTGTGCTGCCTTTTGTGTTTTCATTGCCTTCCTATGGGCTTATTTTCCTGGGATAAACTCTGTTTATTCAGCTAGCAGAGACAGAGAGTCTAGCAAGGAGAAAAGAAACACCAACCATTTGCACAAGGCATGGAGGGGGGGAGTCTCTATATACCTGTGTTTAGGGTGCTGTTTAGAAGGAGCCCTCTGTAGAGCTGTGCCATGGAGAAAGGTTGGTCCTTCCTGGCATTGCGGTCTCAGTCCAGCTGTGGGGTGAGCTTCCAAGTCCAGATACTGGGGGAACTCAAGTTTGTCACCGTGTACAATAACCACATTTCCAGTGTGTATCCCCTCCATCACATCTCCGCCCAGATAGCCCCTGTTCAGTTTGGCTAAGCAACTAGAAAAAAAGAGCATCTGAAATTATCAAGTATGCAACAGATTATTTCTAGTCTTACATCAATGAAATTATGTTTCCATAAGTAAGTCCCTAATAAGCCTGTATTATTATATTAAGACATAACAATAATCTAACTAAATATAAATTAAGTGCAAATTTGGGGACTATAATTGAAGGGATTACCCAAAATATTTAGCTGAATCATCATCAATTACTACCTGTTTCCTCCTAACAGCTGCAGTATCATCTGTGCAGACTTTAAACAGCATGCCATTAAGGGTCTTTGAACACATGCTTACCTTCAAACCTCCCAGCAGATCCACCACTTCAGCCTTAGTGTTAGACACGTGTGCAAAGATGCTGCTGACTTGCAGACACAACCCTAAGTAGGCATCCAACACATTCACTTGCCATCAACAGTCTGAAGACAAAACAGCACCAGATTTTTTCTCTTCAAGATGCATTTAGTGCTAGTGGCAGCAACGTGCTACCCAGAGTGTACACCCGGTGCGAGAGCTTCTGCAGCCAGCTGCCATGCACAGCTACAGCTAACACGTGTCCGTGGAGGGAGGTCCTTCTTCACAGCTTGTTCCCTGCCCTGGAAACCCTGTCCTGCCTCCCATGCTCAGTGTTTTGTGCTCACCGCAGGGCGTTTGGTCAGTGGCGGTGTGGACGCATGCTGGAGAGGTGGCGGGGCTGGCTGGCTGGGTCAGAGCCTGAGGCTGCAGGAGATTGCTACAGAGAACGGCAGCTAAGCTCATCTCGGGCAGGAGGGCTGCAGTGGGATTTCAGTTTGTGTGTTGATTGCTGTTGGTTTTGTGGCCAGCTCATGCTGGCCAAGTGTACAAGTTGCCAGGGGTCCCTATGGGCTGTTCTGGCAGCTTCGAACCCACGGTACGTGGAGGTGCGTTGCCCATGCCCTCTTCCTTCTACATCATAGACCATTTGCTGGGGAACTTTCCGGAGCTGTTTAGGCTGAGTTCAGGCCTGGGTAGCCTAAACTATAGCTAGCCTAAAAGGGGAAAAAAACTTGAAATATAGATACAAGGAATTTCCAGCCTGTTTCTAATGTCTCCCTGGAACTTACTCCGCAGAAGCCACCAAGAAGCAGCCAGACAGCGGAGACTCATGTTTTCCACACACTGCGGAGGTACAGGGATTTAACTTTCTGGCAAAAAGTTTTGTGTCCCATTACCAGTGCCCCAGCTTTTGTACACTAATGACAGAAGGACTACCTGGTGTTGCGGGCTTGCGTTCCCACACAAAATTTTAAACCTGAAATGTTAACTTAATTTTATTTTTCCTTTAGGACTTTATTGTTTCAGGACTCTTGGTATAATTTATGCCCTGTTATTTGACTCTGTTACACAAGATGCCAAGATTTATGTTAATAGAGGAAAATGCATTTTAAATGTCTCCTAATATATTTCCCTTGAAATACATGAAGATTACAGCTGCTGCAATAAACTCATAATCTCTGACTGCTAGAATGGAAATGTTTGACATTAACAGGCTGCTTTTAGAAATGAAGTATCTGCAGTGAGGACATGGAGAACTTTTAACTGACATCCAATTGTGACTGCATTTGAACTTTGCATGCTATTTGAGATTCGGAGAGGAGGGGGAGAAGTTAACTTTTTACACATACCTCAACACTTCTCGATGTCAAACAGAAACAGAGGCAGTAGAATTCCACAGGAGAGACTGCTTCCATGGCAATTTGGAGTTGACAGGAACCAAGGAGCATGTGAAATCTTGTGAGAAAGTCTGATCCCTCCTTTTTTTTCCAGTCTCAATGATTTCCATGGAAATTGAATGCTAGGGAATAAGTACAGAGACTTATATCTCAACTGCAGACAAACTTCAAAAATTTGGAATGGTGTGGGACAGCTTTGAGAATAGTTGAGTTTGAATTAGCACAGGGTTCCTGATGTGCCCTGATTAAATATGTAACTGTGAAACCTCGGAAGTGGACAACCATCCTGCAGCCTTTCCTGCATATAATTCCATTACTTCCAGAACATAGAGGCAGGCTTTTCATGTTACTTTGAAGTAGCAACTGATGTAGAGATGAAAAGAGGTGGTCTCTGATCAGATTGCCTATTCTTCCACAGCAGTTTTGTGCCACTAAGATTTTGCTAGCTTATCTCACTGTAAACCTGGTGTAGTAGAGCAGAGATTACGTCTGGGTTTAGAAAAGCTGGGCAAGTTTGAAATTAAAGCATTACAGTAGAGCTGTAGTTTATACTACCGTCAGCAATCTTTCGTGCTTAAATAAGATGAAGACCATTTTTGTACACATGACACTCCCACTAAACTCTGCTGGCATTGAAAGGGCAATGACTAATTGCTCAAAATAAAATATGATTGCCTGTTCTGAATTCCTTTTTCTAAGAATCTAGATCCCTTTGATATTCATAGGGTTATTTAAATCCTCCTTTGAAAAATGAATGTAGGAGTGTGGGTCTAAGCATGACAAAGACCTTAGACCTCTAAGTTTGAGTTAGGGAAGCCTT
This sequence comes from Falco naumanni, assembly GCF_017639655.2. Taxonomy (NCBI): domain Eukaryota; kingdom Metazoa; phylum Chordata; class Aves; order Falconiformes; family Falconidae; genus Falco; species Falco naumanni. The sequence goes on from NC_054058.1 coordinate 22,282,341, forward strand.
GTCATAACAGGCATTTGTCTGCCAGGAAGGTTTTTGTTTACATTCTAGGCATTAATTGCACAATGTATTGCAGAACAAAATGGTACATTTCCCTTCTCCTGGAATACCTCACCAGAAGGAAATCAAGCTCAAAATGGTTATACAACCTGAAGGAGGACAACTATTTTCGTACTTTTCAAAAGATCATGCACAAATACAGTGCTCCCTGTGTCAAGAGAAACAAAGAACAACAAAAAAGCCCCAAACCCTAGCCTGCTTTAACAACATCAATGATGGTTTTTTTTACAAAGAGGTCATTTTAGTGTTTAGTTTATGAATATATTCCAGGCCTGCTACACCAATACCAAAATACACATCATAGACCAATCCAGTTAAAAGAAAATCATATGTTCTTATCGCCTCCTCACTTTTTCCATATACTTAGAATAACAACAATAGGCAGCTTCTATTTGAGGTAAGGTCAAAGTAGTTTCAAAAAAATCAATAAAATTAATCTGCAGTTATCTGTGTAACAGAAAGCAGAGTTTGATCAAATAAGTGTTAAATGAGCACTCTTAAAATAGGAAGTAACAGATTCTAGGCACGTGTATCATCAGTTCAAGTTAGATTTTGCCTCTTGAAGCATCCCAGCACAATGAGGAAACAGGTGTGGAAAGGAATTGCTCCGTCAGTGAGGAGTACAGGATCTACTGTACTGTTTATATTATCTTTCCTATATGTTTTCTTTTGTTCATAAGTAACCATTTTTTTTTGTTTTTTTAACGCAAATTCCTTTTCCTGTTTGCTTTGGGTATTTTGTGTGCTTTATTGTATAAAATCTAGAATTATTCTTTCTATTAAAACTCCCTTTCTAGTCATTATGCATTATTACCATTATTTTATTTATGTTATAAAAGGCTCAGAACTGGTTCTTTGCTGTATAAAAATATGAAAGGAACCACAGCCCCATCCCTAAAAAGCTCAGGAGAAAAATACTAATATGTTTGGGTTCATCCGATTTCAGCAAACTAAATTTAGCTTTTAATATCTTTTAGAGAGAAATCACAACATTATGGGGAAAAATTACTTATTTGAGACAAAAGTAGTACTCAATAGAATCTTAGTTGAAGGATTTATCTGACTTGGTAGGACTTCTGAAATGTCATGTTTTGCACTTTGAAGGGATAAACTGAAAGACATTTTGCTATTCCAGTAATGCCGGGAATTATAATTCTGTGCTCACGAGCCTAAAAAAAGCCCACAGAGTAAAGCATCTATTAGCACCATTTAGCCAGTACAGCTTGAAAGCACAGATCACAATGTTAATCAGCTCAACAAATCTGCTACATTATTAACCATCACCAAAGACCTTTTAATAATAGTAATGCTAAACAAAGAAGATGCAGGTAACAGGATACTTGTATGAGATTTAAAATTATACTGTCTTCTTGGGGCTGTATTTTACTGTGTTTTTCTTAAAGAAACATGGGAACTGTATATTGAAGTGTCATTTGGAAGGTTATTAGATTAAGTGGAATAAAGTCAAAATTAAAAAAACATACGATCATACTTGTTCATGTCCTAGTCTTGACTGCAGTGGGCGTTGAGAGCTAATTCTCTTAGATGAAGCACAGCATGCTGAAAAACTGAAGTTTTACTATATAATTTTCTTTCATTATATGAGCATGGTTATATACAGGAATATTTCTTAAAAATTATAGTTAATCATAAGTCAATTTATAGGTGAAGAATGGTTTTGACGACAAATTTACGACCAGCTGCAGTTCATAACCATAAGAAATTCTTAGGTGGGAAGTAAAGACTTTTGCTTTTACTAACATATTCACTACTGTAGCAATAAATGTGTTAAGGCCATTTTTCTCAGGTGGAGCTTTACAGAATCAGATCCAAAACTTAACTGCACAGTGTCCACCTTCACCAGTCAATGAGGCAGATCTCCTATATACAGCAACGTCATTCATGACCAAGGCTCTGCTTTCCATCCTCCATTCAGTACATCAAATGTACAAAAGAGGTCTTGAAAAAATAATACATGATTGTGTTGCATAATAGACACAAAATAATTAAAGTAAGATATTATAGACAACTCAAATGCTAAATACTTTGAAGCCTGATTTTTTTACAAGCTTAGCAAGTATATTAATAAATAAAAAACCCCAGGTGACTACGACATCTCATATTAAAAATGGATGTCCCATTAATTTCTTGCAGATAACATACTTAAAAAGTAGGTTATATTTCATGTAAATAAAGCTGTTATATGTAAACGGTGGGCTGGAGATAAAGGCACATAGAATTGGAAGATAGTTTGGTAGGTGACTGAGTCTAATCCTTCATGTCATGAGTCCTGTCCTCTATCAGGTATTTGCTTTCTATATCAATAGTGTATTAAAAAAACTACCTTACTGAAGTTGTTTTCTGTTTATAGATTAACAAATATGTATGGCATTTGAAGAAGACATTACAGATCAATAGCAGATTGCTTTGATAGAGTGGCAATAAAAAAGATTAGGAATGTGAAAAACATCAGGAAGTGCAAAGATGCTTTAGTCAAAGATTATTCCCTGGTTTAAGTTAAAAAAGAGGAAGATAGCCTCAACTCTTCCCATGTGTTTTAAAGTGTAATAGTGTTAAAAAACCTTAGGTTTGATTTAATTAGGAGTATTGTCCTACCTTGGATACCTGTGAGTTGTCTGATGGACACTGAATCAAGCTGCCTTTGCAGGTATGTATTCTGTCTTTGACTCAGTCATATTCAATATGCAGCCTCATGCTTGTGGATTTAAGGGGTGCTTTGCTTGAAAAAGAACTGAGGAAAGAATGTGAGAATATGGCCATCATGCATATGTCAGGTATTCACAAAGTGAAGTTAACGTAACGCATTTATCTTCACAAGTTTGACAAGTAGATAAGCTAAATGCGGTGTGACATTCACCCATAACTGAATGACTAAAATGCCCACTCTAACCTCAATTTACTCTAATTTATTAGCTCTTCTACCTGTAATTCAAGAAAATGGCTCTGCTTTCAAAAATGACAACAGAAAACCAGGAGAATGATACCCACGCACCTGATTTTTAGACTGTCTAAGCTGCTCTTCTGATAACCTGCAAGGCAAAGTCATGAACCTGCTATTTCACAGTAGCGCCGGATGACGTGAACTGCAATTAATGCTGTCAGAAGAAGCAGACAGTTTTGCTCATAGGCTGCCACTTAGTCATGTAGCTTTTGCAGCTGCACAGTAAATAGCTCTAAAGCACCCTTTTGGAGGTTAATTGTCCACCATAATAATTAGTCAGACATCACATTATGTACACAGTCCTTGATGCACCTAAGTATATGCCTCATGCATACTGCACATACATATTCACACACAGCATCCACAGCCCAGATTCAGATAGGTCAATTTAATTATAGATGCAAAACATTCTCCATCCAAAATGCAGTTGTTTGAGGGGGGACTCACAATTGCACCATTTTTTTCACCCAGATAAAATTGCTGTCCCTGACCTTGATACATTAAACTCCTAGATTGCAGTTTCCAGTTCAGTATGCTAAATCCTAGTAGAAAGCATAGGTTTAAAAGGGAAGCATAGGTAAAAATGAGGTATTGCTGGCAGTTAATGACAAACTGCACTGACCAGTAACAATGTTCCCACTCCTTTACCAAGCTAGTACTACATAACGGGATATATCTGTATCATTTCATGCAGGTAATGATATAAACATATGTACGTGGTTTAGTAAGATGGCTATGAAAATGCAGCACTTTGCCTAGTGATTGCTGTTGTCTGGCATTTCATTTCTGTTTACTTTTATTTTTATTATTTATTATTTATTTTATTAACGTAAGTGCTTGAGGAGATGAGCATGGTACTTTGCAGATCCCTTCAGTTAGGAGTGACAGGAGGGCATGCTGATGCAGTGGGAACGGGATGTAGCAGGGAAGAGAGTCTGAATGCCTTTAGGGGCTCAAGAGCTCAGATGTGGGTCACCAGAAATGAAGATGGGTGGCCAAGCTGAAAGAAAGAGTGCAGCTGGGATGTTTTATTCAATTCAGAATGACACATTGCATTTCTTTTCTTCAGGTTAGTAAAGCCTTATATTCACACTTTTTACAGAATGACATCAAATCAGCAACAGAGCAGCTGTTTCCAAAGCAAATAGCTTTGGTTTTTCTGAAACAATTTTCTCCTTTCTTTCAGACCAGACTGCTTGCTGATTTGACAAATTATTTCCTTCTCCCTAAAGCTGCATTTTGCTTTTATTCTTATTTTGTTTACAAACCTCCTTCCTTTTCTACTTCCTCTTCTGTCCCTGGACTGAGACTGTAGCATACTGCTTCCATCCCCATCCTGCTATGGGAAGCTGCTCAGCTCCACTTCCTCCCCATATTCTGCTGAAAACAAAAACTAGCAGAGTTGATACCAGAGGTGAGAAGAGGATTCCTATTGTTCCCCCTCCAACCTCTATGCATGTAAATCCTAAGTAGGAATATTTATTTCCCTTTCAATTAAGGGAGTTTTTTTCAATACCTGCTGGGTTTCCAGGATGACCAGTGGTCAGGTACAGCACAGCAATAGAGCCCGCAGCAACTGCTCCTCAGCTAGAAGTTGCTTCCCTTCAACAGAGCTGCAAAAGGCTCAGCACATGATATTCCCAGCACATTGCAAACGTGGCTGGCTTACAGCATCAAAGGCAGCAGCTAATCAGCTTGCTGGTCTGGATACGGACATAAAGTTGATTACTGTGTCCCGACGGACAGGAAAAATACACTAACGCAATGTTTTTCAACTGTAGGCCTGCACAGGGCAGGAAGACACATGCTGTCTTCTCACGTTCCTGTGAGCTGGGTAGCCAGATGATTTGAAAGGAATGTTGGGTGGATCTCCAGAGAACTCTGGCTGTGCTGAGGTTACATCTATCACAATCTCACCCTGGCTGCTTACCTCTTGGAAAGAGAAGAGGTGGGTGGAGGGAGCACTGAAGGCTAACAGCCCTGCTGCTAACTGCTGTGGCCACATCCCAGGACATTCCTCGCCCCAGGCCCCTCTGCAAGGCAAAATATAACAGCAACATATTAAACCCCTCTGTTTTCTGAATCTATGGGTTCCAACTAAATGGATGAGAGGAGAAAAGAGAAAGAGTAAAACGAAGTATTTGCAGCTGTTTGAATGGGCAATTTATGTAGCATTTAGACCTCAAAATCAGATTTTGCTCAGGCATTGGCATATGTTGCTGCAGTTGTTTTTGCAAGACACCAGATGCTGCTATGTGAATTGCTTCACAGAACCCATTGGCAATCCAGGAGATCTCGGAGGATGCTGATAAGAGAAGATACAGCAGCTCTGTAAATTATCTCATTATGCATCGATAAAGGTTCAAGTGGGAGCTTTCATCTATGTTTGATCTCTTCCCAAATATGTAGAGTGGTTGAACATGCCCATTCTTCTGAATAATACAACTATTGCATTAAACTTTGCAGAAATTAGTGAATTAATTCACCATCCTTCACTGAAGAGGCAGTTGTAGAGATTATTTTTTTTAAACTCATAATTTTTTTTTTTACATCAAAGCTTTGGAGGCTACTGCTGACATTTCCTTATTGTGGTTTTAATTAGGTGTTATTTACAATGCACCTGAAGCTATTGTCAAAGTTTTTTTTCTGCATGGTGTATCAGCAAACCTAAGTAAGAATTCCATCTGAAGTTGATAAGGTATAAATATTAAAGGTATAAATGTAAGTTTAAAGAGTAGTTATAGTTACGTGTAAATATTTTCCATTTGATTTTCTAATTGCTCTGTCCTGTTTAACAGATCCTTTCTAAGTCATGCTGGAGCCTCTCTTGGGAAGCAATCCATTTGATGGAACTGCTCTTGGCTCCCTTTGAATGGAAGCAGCATCATGACAAACTACTTACAATAAGTTAGAACAGAAAGCGATGATCACATTTATATGCCGGGATCTCCACATTTACAGTTTCGTTGAACCTGTCTGAAACCATTTGAGGGCCCTCACTTGTGTAAGGAGCAGAGCTGGAGAATACCTCCAGAATCCTGGTAATGTAATGGGGTGAGCTGCATGGAGCAGCTATAGCTGTAGCACTGAGCCAACCCCAGCGTAGAGCAGTGGCTGGAGGGGAAGAGGCAAAAGAAGGGAAGAAGAAAAGGGAAGGATCGCACAGTGCCTGCTTCAGGATTCCCACTGTGTGCACAGGGTTTCTAGGCAGAGTTGAGTCCTCTGCCGTGAGCTTGCCATCACTTCGCGAGAACAACAGAATTTGGATCAGAAATGTTTTCAAAAGGAGGTTAAAGTATTAACATTAAGAATAGCCTTTTTCAAGGAAATTATAATTAGTCTATTTACATTTCCTGTCCTTGTGATTGAAATTTGTAGTCTGCTAAAATTTTGGGAGTGGGGAGGTAATGATGTTTGGTGTTTGGTTTTTTTTCAGTTGTAGTGAGTTTAGGTATTTGTCAACAGGATTTTCTAAGTAACTGTTAGCTTGGTGACAGAGGCTAACATTTGCAGCTTGTAATGGCTGAAATATTCCAGTATGCTCAAGTGATTTAAGTGCTAATTCCTTGAGCAAAACATTAAACATCACTTATAACAGAAGAAATTACAGCAAATATGCATATAAATAACATAACTTACAGCTAAAGGGTAACTAGACATTGCTAGAGATGGATGTAAACCAGGATAATTGGATCCAAACATAAGCAGCCTTTCAGATGGACGGATCTGGTTACAATCTTTATAGCTGAAGCATCTCTCTAAATATCCCTGAAAGGAATGTATGACAACTTGCACTGTAATATCTGAGTCACCTTTTAGCTGAAGGGGTAGAGGTGGTAAAGGCAGCACTGAAAATGTGAATATTAAGGTGCCTTAGGAGCTGTAAAATAAAAAGACATTGTTGAGATAAGTAAGGGAGAAAGTCAATAAAAAGCTCTTTTAAACTTATGTGTTTGGTTCTGAAGCTTCAGAGTTGTTGAATTGTAGACAAACAGAATGAAGTATTTACCTAATGTAAATGGAGAAAGGCAGCCAACCAGATGAGAATACACGCTCATATTTGTTTACAGAAGATCATACTCAAGCTGCAAACAAGTCTGTTCAGAGTGTGTCCATGCTGTCAAATAGCTTACCTGCATGCTTTGCTCCCAGCTCTGGTCCTTCAGTCATCTGCACAGGGTGCAGTAAAGCAAACGTTTTCCTCCACACTCCTGTAAGTGTAATTCTGGGAGTAGTTTGCTCTGTGGACTGTTCCTATAGCAGTAGGGATGAAGAGCGAAGCATGTTCTCCAGCACCTCCCCATCAGCTCTGCACCTTCAAAGACCCCTAAGCACTCTCCTGTTACTTCCCCATGGCCTGCAATAACCACCCATGCTCCTGGGCTGTAGAAACACCATTCTCTTTCAAGCTGCCGTATAGGTTACATGAGATCTCAGGCACCTCCAACTGAAAAACTGCAAGAAAGAAAACAAGTGTCTCTTAGAGCCATGGGGTCTGTAGGGGATCAGGGCCAAGTGCTGGGCAGTGTGAAGGCAGCTGGTTGATTCTAAGTGGGGTTAAGCCTCTATGGCAGGAGTGTGACCCACTTAAAAACATTGGTCTGGGCAGTTCCCCAGGCAGATGCCGTTAGCAGGTTACACAGTGCCCTCTCGGAGATATACTCCAACTGGGCTACATAGAACTACTGTTAAAAATAAGCAACGCTTTACATAGGACTAATTGATATTGGGGACTGAGAAGTCTAGAAAATATCAGAGTGCTCAAACAAAGAGGTTACAACAGAATTTTATTGAATCAATTATTTCTACTGATAAACTGCAAGAAGTGTGTGGACTTAGTCTCTACATGCTAAAAGGCTTGTTGGGCAGATTGGAAAAAGATTATGATTACAGATAGCAAAGAAGAGGTGACATGCTGGCTTTTGGACATGGACAGTCAGACCTGTCTAGATTAGAGATTAGATAATTATGTTCAGCTATTTTAATAAGCTATTTCTCATCATGCATAAATGTATGCTGATCAGTAATTAAAATGGCTGTAGTATGAATCTCTGCAGTTTTTCCTTAAATAGGCTTAACTCTATTTTGCTGCCATTCGTTTCAGTCTCTTTTCAGAACAATGCACCAAATGTAATAAAATTAACTTTTTGGGAAACCAAGGGTGAATATATTCACATCCAGCAGCAAACCATTGTTTTGGTGGTTACAGCTCACTAGGTGCCATTTCAGGTGCCTTCTGTCTCCATCACTAGTACAGGCATTGGAGAGACAAGCTGCACCTTGTGGCTGTGCACAGAACAAAGACCACACAGGGGTCTCAAACGTAAGACAATTAATCTGTAATGACAATGTTTATTAACAACAGTAAAATGTGCAATGATCTCACATCAGGAGAAGAAAAGACTCCTAACTGCAATTTTATCCTAATTTGGCTGAGTGTAAGAGAATAAATCAAGGGGATTTTAGAGAAGGCTGATACGCTTTATGTGTGTGCTAATATGAAAAGAATTGAGAATAATATTGTCAAAAGCAGTAGTTTTTCCTGTTGAAATTAGGAAGATTCCAAGATATCTAGAGGGTATTATTAACAGAGCGTGTTTAAGAAAATAATAAATGGGGCTTGGGAGAAATCTCAGAAAATACATGTATGTTCATATTTTTGATTCTTTTGCTGATTGGTTTTTACTTTTTGGTGGTTAGTATTGGAAAATGAAAATATTTTACTTCATAATGGAAAATGAATATACTTCTAGTAAGTAAAATTTTGGACTGTTCTCCAAAGTAATTAAAACTGTCAGTGAAAGAAAAGCAACTGAAACCCAACAGGCCTGCAATTTTCATTTGTGTTAGTGCAGAAACAAACCAAAAATCATAGCATCATAGAACTGTTTAGGTTGGAAAAGACCTTTAAGATCAAGTCCAACCGCTAACCCAGCACTGCCAAGTCCACCACTAAGCCATGTCCCTGAGTGTCACATCTACAAGTCTTTCAAATACCTCCAGGGATGGCGACTCAACCACTTCCCTGGGCAGCCTGTTCCAGTGCCTGGCAACCCTTTTGGTGAAGGCATTTTTCCTAATATCCAATCTAAACCTCCCCTGATGCAACTTGAGGCTATTTCATCTTGTCTTATTGCTTGTTATTTGGGAGAAGAGACCTACCCCTACATGTCTACAGCCTTCTTTCAGGTATCTGTAGAGAGCGGTAAGGTTTGCCCTGAGCCTCCTTTTCTTCAGGCTAAATGACCCCAGTTCCCTCAGCTGCTCCTCACAACACTTGTGCTCCAGACCCTTCATCAGCTTCATCTCCCTTCCCTGGACATGCTCCATCACCTCTATGTCCCTCTTATAGTGGGACCCAAACCTGAACACAGTATTTAAGATGCAGCCTCGCCAGTGCTGAGTACAGGGGGACAATCACTGCCCTAGTCCTGCTGGCCACGCTATTTCTGACACAGGCCAGGAATCCACCTTGGCCACCTGGGAACACTTCTGGCTCATGTTCAGCTGCCATCAACCACCCCCACCCCAGGTCCTTTTCCAGCAGGCAGCTTTCCAGCTGCTCTTCCCCAGCCTGTAGCACTGCCTGGGGTTGTTGTGACCCAAGTACAGGACCCGGCACTGAGCCTTGTTGAACCTCATACAACTGGCCTTGGCCCATCTGTCCAGCCTGTCCAGATCCCCCTGCAGAGCCTTCCTGCCCTCCAGCAGATCAGCATCCCCGCCCCCCCCAGCTTTGCGTCATCTGCTAACTGACTGAGGGTGCACTTGATACTCTCATCCAGATTGTTGATAAAGATATTAAACAGAACAGGCTCCAAATTGTTCCCCAACATTTTGCAAATAAAGCAAAACAATTCTGTGGAAATGAAGTTCTAGTTTAAAAAAATATTTTTTGATAGTCCACACAGGACACCATAAGAAAGCAGGGCCAAATCCAGACCAAGCATAAACCAGCTGCTAGCTTAAACAGTGTTGGACTAGCTGAGAAACTCATCCTTATGCTACTATGTTGGCATATGCAGAACATCTCATTTCTTTCTGCATTAGCTCTCACTCTTATGAAGGTTCTACACAACTTCCAAGTCCATTTCATTCTTAGATGGAAGGTTTGTAATAATATATAGCATTAAAAGGGGAGAAACAAATTCTGTAGGTCAGAGTGTGTCATGGCTTAAAAAAACCCCACCAAGTCCATCTTCCCTGCATTTGGATGACTTTCCTTAAGAATCAAAGCCAGGGAAGATAGATGAGCCACTGGCTGAAAGGGAGAGTTACCATATAATAATAAATATAGTAGGAGACAATCACCTTTTCGTTGAGTATTTTAGAAGTTTCAAGATATATATCCCTTGCCATGACATTTAGCTGGGGCAGAAGAACCCACTCCCACTCAGTTATCTGGGAAACCTTATTAGGCCAAATTCCACTCTGACACATTTTCAGCAAATGTTTAAAGACCATACGGATCCCTGTATGCATCTCAGAAGGCCTAAAGTTCTGCAAGTGCTTTACCACTAAGTAACAAATATCTCACAATATCTTGCACCTTGCAAATGAGGAAATGGAGACAGAGAGAGACAGGTCCCCTCCCACAGTGTGGCAGAGGCAAAGATAAAACATGTTTCAGGTCAGAAGCCACTCTTTTTCATCTTTAGACTGTGCTACTACTATTCATAAGTGTTTATTCATCTCATGTTCCAACTATGAGTGATAGTGAAGGCAGTAGTAACATTACTATAAATATGTTTTTCATTTGCATTTTACTACACGCTAGTGATGGCAAAACAGGGAAACTAGGGAAATGCTCTGTCTTCAATCTGATATGGAATCCAAGGAATTTAACAGAAGCATTTGGTACTACACATACTTTTGCACTGTGGAAGCATCTTAAAGAGTAACGATCACCCTAATGCAGAGCAATCATCTAAGACCTGAATATCACTGTGAGAACAGAGTATGTTTTAACTTGTACATGCTCTTTGATTGCTCACTTCTACACTGGGATGAATTCCTCTTACAGAAAACATTCCTTAAATAAAATCTATAGCCTAATCTGACACAAAATAGAGCTTAAAAAATGAATTGATTTGGCTGAAATGAATTTAAAATTGTGATGGATGTTTTCTGAACACTGTAGGCCAGATTCTATCCTAATTCTGTATAATAAATGCTTGGTAAATGGAGCAAAATAAAAGTGAAACGTATCTTCATGCTTGCAGGATTGTAAGAAGGAGGTCCACTGGGGTGGGAACAGGGAAGTATTTTAACAGGGAATCAGGAGGAGGAAAAACACATTATCAGAGTGGGGATACACTAGTTTAATGTTGGAGGAAGGTAATCATAAAAAAAGGTCCATGAAATCTGAAAGTACAGAAAGTACTTCTTCATGGAAATGCATCTCCACGGTATATTTCATTATGCCCTTGGAAGTTGCTTGTGTGTATAACATCTGCATAGAACAGAGCAAAATTCATCCTTGGAGTATTTTGCTGCTAGCTGGGAAATCAAGAAAATGTTTGTAATGAGAAGCTAAGTGCGTTTCTGATTCCTGGGGGGAAGCATTTCTAGTGGTGGCAGGCGTGACGAGCTCTATTTTCTACCTTGTCAGACTTTCAGCTAAAAGTGAACTGAAAAGTTTATGCTAGGAGCTAACGACTGGTATGTGGGAAAGCAGCAAAAAGATTATGTTCCTTTTCATCCTTGGTTCAAATCTATTCCACATGGCTGCTGGTCAAAAGTCTTTTCCCATCCAAGGCATCTGGAGATAAGCCAGAATACTGGAGACTCATTACAGCTTGTAGAGATGAGTTGCCACCTACATCACATCTTAACTTGATCTAACTGGAATTTGTGCAGTTGATTTGAGGGCAGAGTGTGATATATTCCCGCTGGTTTGCTTGATGCAATCAGGACATTTAAGCAAATGTACCTCAAATAAGAGCAGCCTTACAGAGCAATGGGACTAGCAGTGAGACTGTGTCCCACAGAGCTGTCTCTGTGTCCTGACTGCATCCCTAGGTCCATCATTTGCAGGATAAAGCTTCAACCCAGCACCATGTCATTTTCTTTCAGCTTGAAGCCTCACCTGAGTTCTTAAAAATTGTATGTGGATGGTGCTGAGTCCACCACTCTGTGCTTAAGCTTGTTGTGAACATAAGACCATGGCCACGGTTCCGTGGTGTAGCAGCAGCATGCTGCAAGTTGGGTTATATGGCGCACTGCTGTCCCTGGCATGTCAGGTCCATGGGAAAACAGATCAACCAGCACCTTCAAGCAGGGAAAAGTCCCTTGCTGGTTTGTGAGAGTCAGAGGGGGATGCAACACACAGTGGTTTCAAATTGTTTGTGTTCACTGTATTATAACAAACTCTTGAGGCAATAATTGCTTCCCTGAGGTCATATCAACTGCACTAACAGCATGAGAAATTTGATCTGCCCATTTCCTGGTTGTGGTCACAGCTCATGAAATCACAACTATCAAACACAGAGCCTGGATAAAAGGGCCATTCTCCTCTATCTACACGGCTATTTTTGGTTCTTCATGGTTTATAAATTAAATAATCTTTGAGGCTGGAATTGCTCAGGAGTGTTTTTTCAACCAAATGGCAAGTGCCTTTAGAGCACTTGGGGAGATGGAGGAAGTCAAAATAATTTTTGAGTCACAAAATAATTTTTGAGTGCTTTTGGAGTGTTCAAAACTGAAAATATGTTCCTGAAAAAAAGAAAAGATACATGTATACTCTGAGTTTGATCCTCTCCCTGGAGAAGCATTCATAGCTTCAGCAATTTCCATGGAGTTATGTCAAATTACATGAGCTGGATATTTGCTTCATGCCATTTTGCAATCACAAGTGGCAACAATGTGATAAAGATCTCAACATATTTCTGAAAGGAAGGCAAGTGTCACTGATAGACTGGTTGCAAAACTGTCATTCATTAATAAATAGGTCATGAGTGAGTGAAACATATACAAATGAAATACTTCACCTGTTTGGAGCTTCATTTTGCAGTCCCTTTAGTTGTATTTATCAACCACACTGGCCTAATCTTTTCAAAGTCCTGTCTTCCTGCAGTTTAAGGTCTGTGTTTGGGAATCTCAGGGTAAAGAGAGCACTCCCTTTCAGTCTCTAAGCTTGGGTACATACTGGAAAGGTGAGGACTACTGTTGCAAGGTAAGAAGGAACCTGAAATTTGAAAGATGGCTCAAACCAAAGACACTGACTGAAAGAGCAGGCTATGAAAATGCAGCTGTAAGTGCAGGTAGCAGCCCTGGCATCACATGAAGTAGCAAGCACCGGTTAGGTAATTACAGATGGCGTTCTGCAGCTGCACACACTTACTGTGTGAGCATGTAGGGACTGAAAACATGAAGTGTGACCAAATCCAGAATACAAAATCCAGAATCATCCTTGGACAGCTCCAAATAAAATATGGCAAAAGAGATGTAATCTCATAGCATCAAGCATTCAATGACTGAATACTTGACTTCCTCAGTCACTCCTACTTTAGCAAAGAAAACAAGCTTAAACTCCAGAGTGAGAAGGAAAATTTATGAAAATTATGGAAACTGATCACAATACGTTTATTTGTCCCTGTTGTGTTGGAATTTCTCAGAATCCAGAATAGTGGGGTTTGTGGTTTGTTTGGGTTGTTTGGTTTTTTTTGTTTTTTTTTTTTTGGGGGGGGGGGGGGGGGGGGGCTGGGGGGTAGGGAGTGTTCCCTGAACACAAACAAGGAATGTGTACTGAGTTAGAGTGGAAATTTTTAAGTTTGGTTTTCCAAGATAAAGAGCTGCAGCGTAAGCAAGAACACAATGCTACTTAGGGGTCACAAAAACTGTCTAATCCCCTGATTTGTGCAGCAACAGAGGTGAAGATCTCCAATTCTTATGCAACGCATGATCCAAAATGGAATCAATTCCAGATCAGTTCCAAAACACCAAAGCTTTTATGCTATGTAGTTTTTTCCCCTCTTCCACCAATATTTACGTTAGTGAGCAAGTGTGAATGGATAGTACTAGAATCAATTAATGGTAGGATAACCCCGAAGTATTTGTACAGTTGTTCCTGTTCCCTGTCTAACCTGCTCTGCTTTATGTCAGTGTCTTCTTTAAGGGGTAGGAATTGTCTTTCTGTACTGTGGTTTATGTAGTGTCGCAAACATTGATATTGATCTCTTGCAACAGTTTTCTGTTTGATCTCACCAGTGTAAGAGCATGTATGTTATTTTCATCAGGGCATTTCCAGTCACTTAAATCATTAGTTTTGCACAAAGCAGGATTGTAACTGAGCAGTGAGGAGGGGGAAGCTGTATGTGCAGAAGTAAGATTTAGCAGTTCCCATATTTCCTGTTAGACAGAGGCAATTTTGTTATATTTGGCCTTTCTTTTTCTTTTTTCTTTTTTTCTTTTGTAAAAACAAACAAACAAACAAAAACAAGAAACAATTTCCCCAAAGCAGAGGGCAATGACATCTAATTTTCTCATCTACTGTTTGTAAATTCTTTATTAAATAAACTTAACTTTTACCTTCTCCCTCTTCTGCACTAATTCTGTGACATGGTAAGCTTTTTCCAAGTGTAAATGCCCTTTCTCTCCCAGTCAGAGATAACAAATGTTCTTGACAAAACAACACAACAGAGTTGCTATCCGCTGATTGCTTAAAAAGCAAAATTAGTATCTTTTTCTGTGGAAGCAATTTAATCTTGGATAAAATGTGGGTTTTAGCCTCTCAGAGACTATCCCAAGCTGACGTTATAACCTTGTTCAGTTGACACATCTGGTGGTATATGAGCTTTCCCCTAGCAGTACCCACAGAAATGGTTTGGGATCATACAGTAGGATTATGAATCTATAACACTAAAGTAGGTATTCTCCTAAGTGGGCTCTGACTCACTTGCCATTTGCATTTTTGTAAGGAGGAAAATCCTTGGAGATGTAAATCAAAGGTATTAGTAGGAGGCAGCACATATTCATCTGCAGGAAGCAGGAAAAAAGGAAAATTGCCAATGGTCTTGCATTACGTGCTCTCCCTCATAGGATCAGTTGAGCATTATTATTGAGCCATAGTTACTCCCAAGCCGTTTGACGCCCTGTGGATGTGAATTTAGGTGTCAAGTCCCATAGAAATTCTCCTGTGGAGGAGCTGTTGAGCCCTACGTGTCTCTACTGCTCCTTATGCAGGCAGGCAAGCAGGAAGCGCAGCCCAGAAAGTAAATGGCACTGGCCACCAAAGAACTGAGTGAAGAGCATTGGTTCTCTTCATCAAAGCATTTTCCAAGGCAGAAATTTCTCTGCCAGAAATTAATTGCATCTTTGCAATTGCCCCAGAGTAGGGTGGAAACAGTGCATCTCTATGGCCTTCTCTTTTCTTGTCTTCTTACATGTTTAGATTTTCTCTGACACAAACGAGTAACATTTGAAGTTCTCTGTGGGAAAAATGAGTCCAGCTCAAGGATGACTAACATCCTGGGATGTTGAACTGTGACAACTAGTCAATTTACTTGCCTCACAATCCCTGCCCTTGGTTCTCTTTGCCTTTCTCAGATATTCCTGTAGATATCCTTGGAGGCTGTATTTAAGTAGCAAAGACATTCTCAGGAGGAACAGCATCATTATTCTAGGGCTTTATAACCCACAAGTGCTTCAGAACCTACAGGCATAGTTTTTTCCTGTGCAACAGATCCCTGGTGTCTAATCTTACAAGTAAATATGTGACTCATTCATTCTACAATGGTGTGGGACCATAAATATCAGATATTTAAGCGCTCAACATAAGGCCATGTTCATGTGTGGTTCATGAATGCAAGCCTTTAGATAGTAAATACTCAAGCCCAAAGCAACCCAAGCCTGCAACCAAGAATAAAAAGCTTTGCTGTTTTGTAGAATTTCATAATACAAGGTAGACCTTGTAGTCAGTAGATCAAGAGTAGTCCCTGCTGAGAATTACGTTATCTAACTTTAATAACAAAAACATGTAACATGTATTAACTAAGTTTTGTTTTTCCTGTCTTAGTAGCCTTTTAAGGCCCAAAAATATGTTCATTGTGTCATGAACTGTTTCCAGTCAAAATATGCTTGACAGATTCTAATTAATACATTCAAAGGGACAGTTTTAGTACAGTTTCCCACAGACACTTCTATAGCAATTGTGTTTCAAAGGGGCAATAAAACCACAGGGAGGTTTTGCACTATAATAACACTTGGCTGTTTATCTGGGCTCAGGGTTACTTGGGTGTTACATATTCTTTCCTGGCAGAGGAGAATGAACTTAGAAGGAAAATACCAAACATCTTTCAGGTAGAGTGCTACATCATCATAGAGATTTTTAGCAAAACAAATACAGGGGTCTTAGCCCTAGCAGAGCTAGAAAGAGCTCAAGGACACGTAGAAGGTCCTTTGCATTCATATAATTTCCACTTGAACAGTTTGTTGCTGTGGTGCAAGTCAAATACAGCATAGAGATACCATTACAGAAGCACCACTAGGGATGCCAGCGTTACAGGTACGTTGACAACTGCACTTAAAGCAACATTAAAATCCTTCTAGTTCATGAATTAATTGTAACTTTGGAAACCAAATTCTAACACAATAGCTCTTCAGGGGACAATCTAGAGGAGGAAAAACATTTTCATTTGGCTTTGACAATCTCGCTTGTTTTCTTGGCCCCTTTTTTGCTAACAGCCACTTCAAACCTATTGCTTGCAGGGTACGCTCACTCTAAGTACAAGTCTCAGGATACATGGCACATTTCAAACTTTTAATTACAGCCACTGATCATTGTTCTTCATAACCTAATTTACTTCTGCAAACAACACAATTAAAATGTCAAACTTCATCAGTTGCATTGATTTTCCTGAACAGCCTCACACTTGACTACAGCCTTCACTGGGTTGTCTTCCCACAGGATCTGCTCTTTCCTTGCCCTATTCAGATCCCAGAACCAATCTTCAGAAACAGAGACTCCCAGACAAAGAATTAGTTGCATGTAATCCCTAGTCACATCCAGAGGGTGCAATAGAAACAGGAGCAACTTTCCAGCAAACACGCAAGCTCTGCTGCTCAAGAAAATACAGTTCTCTACTGTAGGAGCTGCAAGTCCTCCACTCCCACTAGAAGCAACAAGGCAGCTTCTCTTTGTCGTCAATTTCCTGCAGTGCCACAAATTTTCAAGCTTCAGTTTCTAACAAGAGTATGTAGTTTAGTGAGAGCTAGAGCCCATAGCAGGAGAAGCAACAAGCAGCAAGATGGGCAGAGAGTTTACCCTCTTCCAACCTTCTGAGATTTGAAGAGAATATGTTGCCTGTGCCTTAGTACTTCAGTTCCAGAGTGTTGTTCAATGGGTACATTAGACAGGTCTAAGGTCTAACATAAAAATGTCCATAACAGAATTATATTGCACAATAACCCATTCTCATCATAATTCCTAATTACTGAACTCTAGACTGCTCCAGCTGTACCTTAATCAAAAATTGAGCTCTAAAAAATTCAGAGGGCGGCACTACAAATAATTAAAGTTCATACCAGAATCTACACAGCGTGGGATAAAAATTAAGTATAGATAAGAAGTAAGAGAGAATATGTAATTATGAAGGGAAAGGTGACATCTAGTTGCTTCTTCCTGTTTCTTTAACGTTACAACGTGTGAGCATCACCCTGGAAAGATTAATAGCTGGTACATATCGTTTAGAGCAAAATAAGAAGAAATAATACTCCAAACAGCAGCTGTTTAACCTGTGCATTGCCCATCCAGAGAAGATAATCACATCATTTTTATTGTCAAAATATTGAAACAGTTTATGGTCTTGAGTAAATATCTCCAATTAAAGGTGGTATGGTGTCGGAGGGCTTTGTGAAAGAGTTATGATTTAGACCTTTGGAAGAGCACTGCCAGGCCTGAGGTCTGTTTTATTATGGATATAAATTCTGGGTGCATACTATCAGGAATGTCTAATCCATGACTAACCAGAAGGATTGAAGTCCACAGCATAACAAAATAACCCTAAGATCTATGCTGGTGGGTAGTCGGGAACGTTTAGCACTGGAAAGCAGTAATCAAGCGTGCCAGAATTTACAAGATCATGTAAGATTTACAGATCAAAATAAGATTTACTCCTAACCTGACTCCTAAAAAGATTGGATAGTATATGCATCCTAATCTGGAAAGGTCTTTGAATATACTTCATCTAGAAACAAAAGTGGGCATCTTATGGCAGCACACTTGCATAGAGCAGTAACTGACTACTTCCGAGCTGAGACAACAGCCACCCTGAACCTCACCAGTTCTTATACCTACACCTCCCACGCCACCCCAAATTCTTGTTTGGTTAAAAAATATTAACAGTAAGAGATGTTAATTTTTGATGACACTTTCTTTTTACATTCAAGTCAAGCCAGTGCTACTGGACCAATCTTCAGCTGCTGAAAATCAGTATGGTTCCATTGGTTTCACTGAACCTCAATGTAGCTCAAACTTATCTCTTCTCTTCCATCACACTGTTGTCAGCTGCACAGAGGGTTTGCCCTGCTGCTCATTGTAGTTCATGCAGGTCACTATTCACTGGCTGCTTTCCCTCTACTTAGAGCCAGTGAGACCTCTGACCTTAGGGCTTTCACAACCCAGGAAGGAAGCAGCCAGAACAGTCACTCCCTCCTTGTCACCTGTTTGCAGAGAGCTGAAGCATGCAGCAGCACCCAGAGTGCTCTCATATTGTGTCACTACACCTTTGGGACTCATAACTGAGAGAGAGTTTGGAAGAAAACCACTCCAGTTACCTCTGAATATCTGGTATTTTTCTACACTAATTTTTCAGATCCTACACGTTTATTTAGATGCTCATTAGATTAGGACTGTTGGCCATGAGGAATGAACCAGGGAACCCAGCTTCTCGGCATGGGAACTCTTGTTATCTGAGCTCTTTCAGCTCTGTTGTGTAAAGCTGCACCAAGATCTTCAGCTTTCCCGTGTAGTCCAGCCACCTGGACTGCAATTATGTTAAATGTGTATTTTCTCTGGCATCTTTAAGCTATGAGTAGCAAAAGGACACTGCTCTAAGAGCCAAAAGTCAGTTTGGGACTTAGTGACCAATTAATTGTATGTGCTCCCTATTCTATGCTATCCATATGCACAAATATGAACAGTGCTTGTGACTCCAATTTTGCTAAAAATAATTATAAAACTAAATGTGTATCAGAAAGATGTAAGTAAATTTTAAGTTAAGGTAAAAATACAGAAGAAGATACTTGCAACTTCTAGACAGATCATTGCAGGCACAGAATTATGAACCTACTGTTTTATCCCCACCTGCCCTCTGAATTTTTGTCATACCCTTGCTTTCATATACCTTGCATTGTTTGTTGCTTTAAGTGAATGCTTAATGCTAAAAGAGGGTAATCTGATGGCAAGTTGAAGGAATATTTAATCTAATCGGTGCTTGCTTTGGAATTTTGCCATGCTACGAAAGCTCGTCACATTACTGTGTCTACATGGTGCGGCTGCTGCTCATGAGCCTACTCACTGTATGTTATTTAGCGCTGCACATGGGTGCCAGCAGAACTCAGGACTGAGGCTACACGGGCAGAAACAACTTATCTCTGGTTGCACAAGTAATATCAGGATCACAAGAGAACCTTCTGTGAGGAAAGTTCAATATTTTTCTCCTGGTTTCATTCAAAAACAACAAGAAAGAAGCACATGAAAAAGTAATGGAAAAGGTAATTTAACTGAACTATTGCAAATGTTAAAAGAAGTGCTGAGCCATTTCAGAATACAGAGAAAGCTTCAAGTAACAGAAACAATAAACAGGTTAATTTGGATGAAATCAAGATGGTATTAAAAGTAAATCTGAGAGCTGTTTTTCCTCAGAATTATACTTAGTGAATGTAATATACTTTATATTTCATGAAAAAAAATATGGGCAATAAAATCTTTACAGAAAAATTTCAGCCTACACAGGAAAATGTCACATAGTCTCGTTACCTGATGGAATCCAGAACCAGAGATTTCTTTTTACGTCAGCACTGTGGGGTAGCTGTCAGCAAGTTATGCCGTATCCGTGTGCCTTGTGTTTATCATAAAGCGGTAAAATATGTTCTTCTAGCAAGTAAGTCATCTTGCAGAACTGTGGGTGAAAACAGAATTGTGTAAGAGCTAATACCAAATATTTATATTAAATTGCTTAGATAGCTGAAAACATCACATGGATATAAGCTACATGCAAGTGCATAATTATGAAGCATTAACTGGAAAACAGGAAACATCAATTGTTTATCAGAGATAAATTGGCAGGACCAGCAAAATATTTTTAAGGTTGTTAGATACATGCACAGGATGTAGGAATCCAAAATGCAGCTCATAGAGTCAAGGTAATAGGTGAAGGAAGATAATACAGGCACTAGGTGAAAACCTGGGAGAAGAGTAATGATAAAAGGGATATGGAAGCTGCACTGAATTACAAACAAATCAAAAGTCGTAACATGCATGATTGTAAAGAACAGCAGCAGGCACTTGGGTTTTGTGAATGAGAGCTTGTATCGATGTAGAAAGAATGTACCAAGTATCTTAGGTAAAAAAGCTGTCTCAGTACCTGAAACATCAATACACCTATGCTAGGCTTTCTTTTATTAATTTTATGGCATGCTCTAGGCTAAATGGGTGTAGTAGAGGAAATGGGAGAATAAGCAACAGAAAAAAGACAGGGGCTCAGTGGGTGAATATGTAACCCCAAAAAAATAAAGTATATGAATAATCAGGAAGACAGCAATACTGTGAAAACCTAGAGCTACTCCTTAAGTCTTATTCTTGCAAAAACATATTTTCATAAAGAGGACACACCAAGAATTTTTGTTATTTTTTCTAGAATTTTCTAAAGTCTGTTATACAACAAACACCTCTACGTTGTTTGTGGAAACCAAGTAAAAGAATGCAAAGCAAATATGCAAGTAAACTAATAACTAGCATTTATTCAATTATTGTTTTGTACAAACAAGCAGAGTGTTTTAATATCAGTCTGTAAACAACTCCTTACCCAAACTGCATGTTCAGTTGAATATCATCTACATGGAAGTCAGTTGAAAATAAGCACACACAAAAAAACCAGCCTAAAATTCAAAGGAAAAAGCCCTTAAAAGCACAATAAGAAGGGGTGGAAAACGATAAGGAAAAGCCCTTAAAAGTATAATAAGAAGGGGTGAAAAATGATGAGGAAAAGCACAAAAAATTAAAAGCAACTATTCCAACTTTTTACTTTATAAACAACATTAGAAAACTATCAGCCACAGAAAAACAAAAAAAAATAATCTACTCATCTTGTATAAACTCAGTTGTGGATTGGCTAATGGAAGATATTAAACAAAGCTGTCTGCCAAGAGGAGGAGAAGTGGAAGTCCCAGCTGTAATTAAATAGATTGACTCCTCTTCCTCTGGAAGCATCAGAGCAAGAGGTCCCCTTCGGTATCTCTCAGCACTTCCCCCTTTCTGTGGCCATGGCAGTGAAGACCACCTGGCTCAAAGCAGGGGGAATTTGGAACGGTGTGGGGACTGGAGATTTTTAAGACTTACAGCCTTTACATTCAGGTGTATGCATGAGGAGGAAAAGGATCTATATAGGGAAAGGAGTGCCCCAGCTGAGGATCCCCTTCCTTCCTGCCAGGGAACTCAGGGAGGGGGAAAAGGCAGCAATCATCCTCAGCTGCCTCCCCTCCCCTGCCAAAAAAGTGGTGCTTGCGTTGGAGATTGCTGGGCTCACTCCTATGAAGGAAGTTAAAACAGAAGAGAATTTGCTTTTCAAATACAAAGATTATTATCTTTGATGAATAATCCATACGAACTCTAGATCCTAGTTAGGTGTCCCCTCAGCAGACTCACTCCCTTCCTCACTGGGACGGTTAGATCACGTGCGAAGCTGAGGACGTGCATCCTTTACTGAAACATCTTATTCTTCTGAAGCCAGTTTTCAGGTTTCTGAGATTTTCTACCTTAACTGATACTGCTTGAGCAACAATTCAACTTTCCTATTAGAATAGGCCAGGGATGAAGAATTTCTAGGACATGATGCAGTCCCTTACATAAGGGCAAAGCAGCTGAGTAGTGACTTATTTTTACAGCTTCCTTTCAGATACTTTTCCTTTTCTCTGTCCCCTCTCCTCAAGTGCACACACCAGAAGCTAGTGCAACCCTGCATCATGCCATCTGCTCAAAACTCACAGGGAACTGCCCTTCACTGTCTGGCGGTGGCATTGCTGGCTGGGCCAGCCAGCTGCTCCACTGAGGGATGCGGTGGCTTGTCCCACAGCTCAACAGGCAGCATCTTGTGGGAGGAATCCAGGCTCTTCTTTCTACCTTGTTTGGGAAATCTTCAGGATGTTATTAGATTCTGTAAGACCTGACCTTTAAAAGTCAGGGGTGCAATTAACTAATGTGGCTAGCTCCACATCAGCAGCTCACACTAGCCTGGGAGCGGCAGGAACCAGACAGTTCACTTCTGACTAATGCTATTAGGGAGGAACAGGAGGCGGACCCAGACACTCTAATTAAACTGCAGTGGGTCTGCTCAGCAGGCTGTTAAGATTGAGTGCAAAGCAGAGATACTGTGCAAAAGCATGCTAGAATTTCTGGACTGCATCTAATTATACATACATATATATATATATAAAAATTATATATATAATTTATATTATATTTAAAAATGCATAGCCATTTTTGTCTTGATTTGCTGGCAGTAGCCTGTCATCCAGCTGGCAAAAGTAAGGAAAGGTATCCAGAGAAATGGGGATCCTCCACTGTCAACGCTCTGGTCTGGAGGCCTCTGTACTAACCTTATAAAACCTAGCGTATAAAAGCATTGATAGAATGGAACCCAAATATCCTTAACGTTATTGAAAGCTGAATGTATATGACGGGGAAAAGCAGGGAGGATATTCTTAAATGTAGGCATTAGCTCCCTGCAACTCTTTACCCAAGGGACAGAGATGGGCTCCACCAGGTTGTAATCCAATGCAGGATCCTAATCAACTACAAAACCTGAGAAATTAGTCTCCTGAGGCTAAAGCCAGCTGTTACAAATAAATCCCTAACACATCTTAGATCTTAGCCTGAGCCTCCAACTTTTCTTGTGCTCAGCTGATTGTGCAAGTGGGCAACTATACATCTCATGTCTGTTAAGTAAGATGGGTACAAGAGCTTGGGCACAGATTTGTTTAGGCTTAAGAACCTAATCCAAAATCATTTGAAGCTTCCTAATTATTTCTCAGCTAAGTCTCTGAAAAGCCACTCTTAGTTGTCTTTCTCTATTTCAGTACTGCTGGTAGAATTAGCAGCTGAAAAATATGCTTCTTTACTTGCAGAAAAACATTGTTAACATGACTACCTCTAAGGAAACAAAAAAATCCAACACTTTTGTACTTGCTCCTGATTTTTTTTTCACCTGTGTTTTTTCGCTGCTACTTTGCTGTCCCATATATCAGTGTTGTTCATCCAGTTCCTTATTAATGCACAAAACTTCAAATTATTTTAAAATAGAAACTATAGGAATAATTAGATATATTGCTAATGTAATCTATAACAAAAGTCTTGGAAATAATGAAAATGACAGAAATTGCAAGTTACGAACAGGGACTGAGGTCCAGAATTTTTAATGTAAGTATGAACTTAGAGCTGCAAGCAAGTGCCAGGAAACTTGGTGCTTCTGGAAAATCTGATTAGGTCTCTATTTGCATCTTAAAAGTTTAAATATACTTATGCTTATGGTAAATAAGAACATTCAACAGAGGCTGATGTTGGATCTGGGCCTTTGAAAAAATCTAACCTCACTGAAGTGACTGGGAAATCTTTCAAATGCCTTTGAAAAATTTCCCATTCTTTTAAATTGGGATTATCCAAAATTTTGACAACCGTAGACCAACTGATATACAAATTTGCTCAGATTGGGCTTTTTGAGACAAATGTGCTTTATGATCTTATAGAGATGCGGAAAAATAATTTTGCCAGGACTAGGTGGAAAAGACCCATGGGCCATCAGCTGTGCAGTCATGCACCAACCTTATGGAGTGACTAGTTACTCATTAACCCTCTTTTTATATACTTGGTATTTTCCTGATCAGAAGAGGAAAAAATGCATACTTGCTGCAATTCAAGTCCTATTGGAGAGAAGCATGAGAAAGTTTATCTACTACATAATCTTTTCAAATGAAATTAAAGTGACTTTAATTTGGCTTAAATCATAATTTGTCCTCTGTGTAAGTAGATCACAACTCACTTGCCTATAACTGAGAATCCAGACTCACACAGATACTGCAATCTAAAGACTGGTGGGAAATGTGGCCGATGTTATCTGAAAGAGTAAGGGGAAAGACAGGATGTGGGAATGTTATTACTAAGAACTAGTTCAAACCATAGTTAGCAGAAAAGTTATCACATTTTCTTTTCTTGAAAAAAAAAAAAAAAATCCTTCCTAAAAGGGCAGGAGAAGAAAGATGGAGAGATCAAGCAGAAGGGTGGGGAACCTTGCCATGAAATTTTACCTAAAATTGAAGTATTCCAGGTTTTCTTTCAGAAAATGGGAAGTGGGTATTGGAGAGGCAATAGCCTAAATGGCAACATTTTAATCAAAGAAGTTCTATTCAAATCTCTACCAACAAGGGCAATGGTAGTGGTAGTCACAATGATACTCATTTTCCTCTACTCCCCTTACATAAATTTACCTACCTTGTCCATCCCCCCAGGCCTATGACTGTACTAAACCAGCATTTTTACCATGACCCCTTTGGCACAGAACCCTGCAATACCTCTTTGGATTCATTAGCCACGTGTGGTGGTTTGCAGCGCGTCCATCTGCCATCCGTTAGGCACTCCCATCATGGCTAGCGGGAAGCTAGCTCAGGTCTGGTGGAGCATGGCCGTAATGAAGCAACAGCTGAGTCTAATCCTTGCCAGCAGTAATTGTCCATGTTTCATTAGCGGTGTGTTTATGGACATTTGTGGTATGTTTTCCTCCTTTGTTTCACTATATGTTTTCTTCAGTAATTAGTGTAGCTTGAAAAAAGATCTGCTGGAATAAATAGAATAGGTCTTTGGCTTAGTGAGGATGGCATGAAGAGGCAGGTCAGCACTTGGAGTGATGCCTTGGACCAAAATTGGACACCTGTAAAGTATACACTTCCAGGACACTAGCCCTGCCAACACACTCTGCCGCTTAACCCCCCCCCCCCCCAGGCAGTAACTGGTGAGCAGCAGCAGTGCTCCCCACTGGCACCATCTAGGCAGTTGTGGAAGGCCCAAGCAAGTAGGTGAGCAATTACAGAATAGAGAGAAAAAGTAGCCAGCAGGTTTTGGAGGATTTCCCTGACCAAATCATCAGAATTTTGCTTAACAATCCTTTACCCAACGATTTTTGAAGTTGATTTAGTTTAACCAAGTTTTGTAAGAGAAAGACCCGGAGTAACCCTATCCACATAAGAGCTGTTGAGACATAGCAGTTGTGTTTTAATTTACATGCAAGATGATTTTCCAGGTGCAGGCAAGCTTTTCAGAGCCATGAATAGCAAAGGAAACACTTGAAAGCCTAGTGAAAAGTTTGCAAGAACCCTTACACAGAAGACGTTGGAGAGATGGGAAGCTCTCTTTAGGAGACCGCTCTACGATGCAGGAATTTAGCCTAAGCTGCCCTGTCTCCAGCTATTACAGACACAGGGATTTCAGTCTTCTTTCTTATAGGGGTGGGGCTGCTTATCAATTTGAGTACATTGCTTATCTCATTGCACCTAAACAACTTCCCAGGGGCATGAGCTTCAACCTACAGAGAGAAAGGCAAAGCTATTGATGACTTCAGTGGGTTGTACCTCAGGGTCTGTTTGAGGAAAGGAGAATTCAGTACAAAAGTCATCCCAGAAATATTGCTATGTTGAGCAATGGCAGGGCACTTCCCAGCTGTTGAACAATTTTAACAGCCTGATCAAAAATAGCCTGCTGATGAATGTTCCTCTAGGAATAATTTCAGTGGCATGTGAGTTTTCTGCCCTTTCATTGTCAGCTTTATTTCCAGGAATGTTTTTCTTTTTTCCAGCCAATGTTTTCTGTCACAGTGGCTTATCTGACAACACGTTGCAGTGAGCTTGCTGCTTCTTTGCTTTCCCAAACACTCTGTCCTGGCTTTCTTATCTCCTATATCAATGAGTGACATACCTTTAAATGTTTTACTTTATCTAACTAAAGTGAGAGTATAACATTTTCCCCTTTTCTAACAAAACCGTGCTCATGCCTTTAGAGTAGCAAATTATTCATCTCTTCTTGCAACTTCTCATGCTTTTTTTGGGGCAAAACCCTAAAGAATGGGAGGGAGTTCAGAGAATGGGGAGGAATAACAAAGTTCCTCCTCCAGCTCTGACCTCCATAACAGTGGGGAGGGCAGGAATCCTTGCCTGGATGGCTCATCCTCCAGGACAAGGTGTATAGCAGGTAGGGTAGCTAAGCCTGCCTGGAGCAGGAGCATGACAAAGCAAGGCTGCTGGAGGCAGGGGCAGGATCACTGTGACTTTTATTACCCCCTGGGGCTCCATCACATCTGCCCCGGGTGGATAAGCAGGAGATGCCACAGCCTTTCCAGGTGCTCTGCTATCTAAACAGCAAGCCCACAGGGCAAGACAATACCTGTAAATGGAGCTTCAAGTCCGTATCTTCTATATGAAAGCAAAACAATAAAGAGGGGATCAGACTACTTTAATAGTATCCCTTGTTCCTGTAAGAAAGGTGAGCAAAGCTCTCAGTTTTGGCTGAACTCAGCTGGAGCTGAAGAGTTCATCCCACCCTGCAGCAGTCATCTGTGGGACCACAAGACTCACCTTTCTCTCCTGGGGAGGCTGTGTCAGGGTGCAAAAGTTAAAAATGCCGGCTAATTTTGCCTCCTTTTGAAAAGGCAGTAAGGAAATGATGATTATAAACTATTCTTGCTGTCTGTAAACAGCTCGTTGAAAATGCAGCTTCTAACAAACAATAAAATAAAATGAATACTTTCCTTAAAGGTACATCTGTGAAAGCATTGTTTCAGCATCCAGGTAGCAAGTACTGTTAATATATCTGAAACACTTCTGCTTTATCAGCATCAGCCTTTCTGCAGTGATAATCCATTTATCCTGTCAGCTATACCATTACAACAGGTTCCAGATGAAACTGAGGAATGTGAAGAGAAATTGAAGACCAAATTTTTCAAAAGCTGCTCAGGGACTGAAAGAGGAAGATAAGTCACAAAAGAAATTTCTAGAAATGCCCTAGTGTAAGTGAAATCACCAGGCGTAGGGTGTGTTTTCTCCAGCAGCAAAGCCAAATTAAGCATTCCCCACTTTTCCCACAGGACCATCTTCTGCTCTCAGTTTGTCCACTTTGGCTGTCGGAAGCACCATGCTTTTCTCAGAATCAGTGGAATGCTCAGGGTTAACAAAAAAACCCTCAGTCTTAGGGAGACAGCATCTTTTGAATTAGAATAATTTCACTGATGCCATGTAGACCTCATCCCCACAAACACATGAGATAGCACGGCTGGCTGGGTGGGCCTGGAGAGCTACAGACTGAGGAGTGACAGCAAGACACGGTGGGGAGAGACAGATGGGAGAATGCTGGGGAAGGGCATCCTTAGAGACAAACACCATTCCAGTACTACTGGGCATCACACTGGCTACCTCTCTGCCCTGTCAGGCACGCTGACAGCTTTGAAAATGTAACTGCCTGCTATTCTGGGCAAAGCCAAAAAAAAAGCACGGTGAAGCAAGCTCGGACTGACTCCCTAGCCACTGCATCAGCCTTTGTTATGAGCAACTGGAGGTTTTCTTACTTGTCAAATTGCAGATTCCCAGGGCTGTGTTTCCTCACGGCTCATATGATGTCATTGTGAATGGCTAAGCAAACACAGATTGCTGCAGTCACTATACAACACTCTGCAGGGCAGTAACAGGAAAAATAAACGTATATTGTTTTATTCAAATGCTGGCAGAGAAAGTGGAATTGTTTATATTCTCTCTGCTCACTCTAAAAAGATCATGGGGTGAAACTAAGGAAATGTTCTTAAGAAAAAAGCATTAAAAGAAAAACTCAGCAATGAGAAGTTTATCATGCTGGCCTGAGAAAATAATAGAAGTTAGTATCATCATAATTGCAAACTTCCTTAGTCCTGAAGGATCTCTAAGTCCCTGACATTTATCCACTGTGGTGGCATGTACCTACTGCCCCTCAGGATGGAGGACAGGGTCCTAGCAGGGAAAGATGACACAATCCGCTTGCAAAACTGCCGTGGGATCTTTAAAGTCCCCCTAGAACAAACAGGAACTTGGTGTTTGTAGCCTCATGTAAAAGGAATGAAGAAAATCCCATCACTAAGGTCACTTCAAACTGGATAAACCACTGAATGAGATAATGACTGGAGGGGTCCTTGATATATGACTTGTTATCTTTCCTATCTGTGATTTCTATGAACAAGAGAATCTCACACTGCTAGCACCTCAGATTTTTGGGGTATAACTCATTATTCAGCATGAATTAAATGTAGCAGAAATTCCTCTTAATACAGAGTTTAAACTAAGCCTAGCTAATTAGCTAGCTGAGACCAGAACACTTCCTGTAGCTATTGCACCCTGGGGAAACAGGGCCAGGTCTCCTGGCAGCTATGATGAACATCATAAACTAAGTTATGTTAATCCTTCAAGTTTCAAACTTGAGATAAGTCAGAGGTTTTACAACATCCATTATCTACTACTGTGTCTTTCTTTTTTTTTAAAGTCATACATGTTATTAGCTGAATGCCCTTAAGCATTGAAAATGGAAGCAGAAATTTACCATTTAAATTTAGATCATGCTTTCCTCCTGCCACACACATACATAATTTTAAAGTTTACTCTGAACTTTCCCAGGATTGTGTGTTCAGATTCCAAGCAGAAGGCTAATAATAACCCCTACATTATTATAGACACTAAATGAGTGCTCATAAAACTGTAGTTGCAGCCAGAGATAGGAGATGATAGTTGTTTATTAAAACAATGAATTACTTTAAATTCATTTAATGCTGTCCCTAGTACTGGGAACTAAGCACACCACACTGCAGTACACTGTCTGGATCACTTACCCGTCTTTATCTTTGCCCATCATAACATGTCACAGCTCTGATAGGAAGTCATTACTTCCACATTCTGGGATGAATTAATTTTCCTACTGACAACAGTTGTATGGGATGAGCAGTGATGTGAGATCAGGCAGATCAGCAGTTAGGCTTTGGATTTAAACAGGCTTTGGTCACTAGTGATTTATGAAGAGTTGTTCTCCACCCACACCTGCTCTTCCAGCCTCCTCCGCAAAAGAAAAGAGGTGATGCTGCAGATGGTGCTGTTAGATACCATTGAGTGGCTACCAGTTCATCTCCCTTGGGGTTGGGTTTTTACCTCTAGAAATGAGCATCTCTACAGTATGTTAGAAAACGTTTATGTAGACTGAGCTTTCTTCCTTTCTTCTTCAGCTAATCATTTCTCCACTTTGCTACATACTTCTTTGTACTGAGGGAAGAAGCATCTGGTCCATCCACAGTGTTTATATTTTACTTCAATTATTGATCACACCCTTTCTATCATTCACTTTTCTTGTTCTTTAGTATGTCAAATCCCAGTGTGGAAATGGTACCGTTATCGTAAAGAGCTTCTCTGCTCATGCTGCTGTGCCTCTTAATTCTCCATGTGTTGTGGCAAAGATGTTTGCTGTAAAAAAAAAAAAAAAAAAAAATTAGTACAAACAAAAGTTCATGATTGCAGGTGTCAAGCAAGTAACAGGAGCAGATGTCTTAACAACACAGAGAAAAGGAGTGAGGGTAAAAGGAGAGAGAAAAAACCCCATAGATAAAACATGAGAACAGCCATCAGGATATTTGTCACCACTTTCTGAGAGATGCTAGAGGCAGTTGGGAGATTGTACACTATGTTGCTAGTAACTAGTCACGCAAACCCAAAAACCATTGTGGTTTATCTCGCTGTCCGATATAACTGTTCTCACATACCTTTCTCCATTCATTCTTCTGGGAACTTCTCCAGGTATCTGGTTCAGGTACTTGGCAATAAGCCCATCAGAAAGAAAATAGTTCCTTATCTTCCGCCTTTAAAATTCCAGGTAGTCAAGGATCTGCAATGCAAAATCAACTAAGCACAATTTGAAAACAATGGGTTCCCATAAATATTGAATTGTGCACTGTATTAGAAAGATGTAGCATTTATCAATGCTTTTGCCATCAGGTTTGTAAAAAAGAGGATCATGAAAAATTCATGAGTCAGTTTTCAATGCATTTTGGGGCCCTAATTCTTTATTTCTCTGTGACACAGGCACCTTACAGACATGCATCTATTGACTGATTTTTGGCTCATCAATCACAGAATCACAGAATAGTTTAAGCTAGAAAAGACCTTTAAGATCATTGAGTCCAACCGCTAACCCAGCACTGCCAAGTCTACCACTAAACCATGTCCCTGAGTGTCACATCTTTTAAATACCTCCAGGGACCGTGACTCAACCACTTCCCTGGGCAGCCTGTTCCAGCGCTTGACAACGCTTTCGGTGAAGAAATTTTTCATAAATAGGGCTGATACGGAATGCCTAATGTTCACTTAAGCTCCTTTGTCACAGAAAGCTGGAAGTTGCACAGGACATAGGATCTTTCAACATTTTCACATATATCTACTCCAGCTGGATTGTAATTGCAATGTAAAGTTTTTCCAGGTTATCTGGCATTTCCAGAGAGCCAAACCCAGAGAGCTAGGCTGTGCAGTTAAAAGAAATTAAATGTATCACAGAAAAAGCCAAGGAACAGCTTGTTTTTCACTTGATGCAAGCTGTAGTCTCATCTGATAAAGTATACATGGACTTAAAATTAGACATGAAAAATTATTACAGTCAGGCTGAGGAGACGAGAGTGATAGATAGTCTGTCCAGACTGTGACCACACAGAAACAGCCAGCGCTGTCTACCAAAATGAAATAGGATGCTCTGCATCCCTTTACATAAATGTAACTACATTTTCTGAGGCAAACGAGAGAAGATGGCACACTTTATGCCCTTTCAAGTTATCATTTGTGCTGATCTGTACAGACTTAGTGAAACAGTAGCGCAGCAAGGCACTTGCACAAAGGTACTTTTTGCCATTGTGAAGGTTACAAATACAGGCGGTGATCCAGCATTGGTGCCAGTGGCCTTGCTCACAGTATGCTAACTGCCCTCTCATTCGGGCTGACTCAACAAGGGCCTAATAAAACCCTATTTTTAGGCATTTAGAGTGACACTAAGTCTTCAGCCTAGCAGCCAAAGTGTATGTTGTGCCTTTCCAGAAGGGGTTTGTCAGACCAGGACATACCACATGTAACAAAATGTCTGTTGCTTCTGGCAAGAAGAGCACTCAGTAGATGGTGAAACACCAGCGAGCCCCCCAAACTATCAAGCTCTAACCCCAGCACAAGCAGCCTCCCCCTTAGGCGGGGGTAAGGATTTATGGCCAGGTTGCTGCTGGCAGTCAGGATGCTCTCTCAGAGCAGCTGGGCCTTGTGGACCAGTCCCTATCCTGACCGAAGGTTCACACAGAACTGGCTTTTCACCTTGTTGGAAAAAATTCTTCATCTTCTTTGGGCATGAGACCGTGCTCCCTCCCCTACTCCCTGGGAAAGGGCTTCACAGCTCTCCCAGGACATGCAGACCTTCTTTAACAAGGCAGCTTCACGTCTCCCCTTTCTTCCAGTTCCTCCTACTCATCTCCTGCCTTCTGAGCATGGGAAGGGAGAGAGAACAGGGATCTGAGAAAGGGCTGAAGAAGAGCCTTAAAAAAGCAAAACCACCACCAACAAAAAAGCAACGGCCAATGCAAAACAAAAAAAACCAACCAAACAACAAAAAACCAAACCAAAACAAACCCACAAAAAAGCAAAACCAGAACGGCAACAAAAATCCCCACTCCTGCACTGGCTGTGGCTTCCTTCTTTGCACCAGCAGGGGATGAGGCAGCAGCTCCACACTGTCCCAGGAGCAGCTTAAGGCATCTCCAAGATGGCTAGCCAGGTCTTCCTTTCAGGAGTGCCACTCAAATGACTCGTGTTGCCTGCGCCTTGAGCCAGACTCAGCACCAGCAGAGTGAAATCAGCACTGAGCACTTTTGGCACGTTCAGATCAGCTGAAGCTGAGTAGCTGGTGGATGCTGTAACCAAGAAAGATCATCTTTGCCCTCTTCCTGTAATGGTGACATCTGGTTAAAAAAAAAAAACAACAATAATTTAGTCCCACACATTTCTCCAGTGCAATACAAAACAACATTGCAGTGAATAAAAAGGAGGCTAGTGGCATTAGGTTGGTTTGTTTGTTTTAAATCTGCATTTTCTATTACAGGTTCTTTGAAAACCAATGGTGAGGTGTTCAAGTATTTCCTTTGAAAGAGCAATCTGAAAAACTAGCTTCCTTCCAAAAAATGGCCTTTCTGCTCAAAGTGCATTTTCCAACAAAAAATCATTCATTCAAAAATGTTTTGACAATATCCAGATCATCCTGCCAGCTAAAGTATTATAGAATTCCCTCTTTTATTTCCTTTCTTTCTCTTTCCTTTTTAAAGATGACAAACTAATTTGACAAAAAGATGAGAGTGGAATGTTTTCTAAAGTCAATACTGGGAGAAATGTAAGGAGAAAAAAATACAAAAAAGTTAAAGGCCCCTGAAAATGTCATCTAGCCATTGTCTTAATGAAATACTAGATTTTTAAACAAAAAGGCTTTCTACCCTTCCTTTCTTCTGAAACTATTTTTTTTCTTTTTTCAATTTTTAGTGAAATAAATCAAATTTTTTTTCTTTTTCACCTTGAGTTGGGCAGGTGGGTGTTATGTCAAAGGTTTATACTGAGAATCCTATTCTACTTTACTTTGCCCAGTATCTTTCAAAACAGCATGCAGATTCAAAACTTACCTGTGTCAGTCACCTAGAAAAGCAACAATTATTTGTGTGATTTCATTCATAAGGCTTGCTCTACAGCCCAATCATAAATATACCCTGTCTCAGACACACAGTCCTCTGGAGGTGTTACCATTAACAATATTTTGAAAAACCATATGTGTTAGCAATATCACACCAGAAAGTTTAGTCTTCACAAAGGGGCAACATAACAAGTTATACTATGAAGTCAAGAGAGTAGAAATGGTAGAAGTATGGACATTACACACTGCTTTCCTAAAATGATCAAAACCATTAGACACCCCAGTCTGATCATTTATCTTTTATATGAGGAGTCGTGAAATAAACCACTTGATATCAGAAAAATATATTATGGAATAGGATAGCATAATATAAAATAAACCTCCTGCTTATATTTCATATGCAGCAACTGTTGTAAAAAAATGCCTCCAGTACTGAAGGCAATGGGTAGAACATTACTACAAAATCCTCGTGTTCCGTGGCAATGGGATGAATGACTACTATACTGTGTATTTTATGAAATGCACAGTTAAATATTCCATATGAAAATACACAGAGGTTCTTTTACTGTGAAATTACCATACCAGAAGCAAGACAAGGTCTCTTCTCCCAACATCAATAGGACATGAGGAAATAGCCTCAAGTTGCACCAGGGGAAGTTTAGACTGGATATTAGGAAAAATTTCTTCACCAAAAGGGTTGTCAGGCACTGGAACAGGCTGCCCAGGGAAGTGGTTGAGTCACCATCCCTGGAGGTATTTAAAAGACTTGTAGATGTGATGCTCAGGGACATGGCTTAGTGGTGGACTTGGCAGTGCTGGGTTAGCGGTTGGACTTGATCTTAAAGGTCTTTTCCAACCTAAACAATTCTATGATTCTAAGAAATGCTTCCTGCTATTAACATTAGGATGTGGTTCTAATAAAAAATTTTGACAAATGACCCTGTATTTTTTATATTCAGTACTAAGGGATGTGGCCCTTATTCCACTGACATGCCTGTGCCAAGATTGCTTTCTCCCCAGTCTCTGAGTAGTGACAAATTTTGTCTCTAACCTGGGGGCCAGACATCTTTGTCAGTAAACGGAGACATTGACAATTCCCTAACTTCGGAGTCAATTTGTGTGAAAGCTGTATGCCTGTGAAAGTAGGACCTGGCATAGCTAGGTGTGGCAGAAGAGCTGGAGCACCCACAAGACCCTGTGCCTAGGCACACGCAGGCGGGTGGCACCCCTATGCCTGCACATGGTCTGGCTGGTGAGCAAGAGAGTAGAATCATGCAGGGAACAGAGCACTGTGTAAACAGTCACCCTGGAAATAAGAGTGAACATAGGCAGAGCAATTACCCTTGTGCAAATTGGGAAGTGGATGGCTCACCTTTCCGTTTCATGAGCACCTGAAGCATTAGTTTCATTGGACTGAAGTCAATGATGTTTATGTTAATTTTCAGCTGCAGCAGAAGTGAACACGGTCTGATAAAAACACAAGTTATTGTTTACTTGGTGCCTTGCAATTAAAAAGTGCTTGTAAAATAATCTGATGGAGTGTTTCCTTCCAGTTTGCTATTAAGATAGTTGAGATTAACTTAGTAAATACACCATGCTGCAGACTGCCAGAGTTTCAGATGATCTCCTTGAAACAAGTTACTTTTCTCCAGAACCTTTTGACTCAAAAGTTCCTAAAATCAGGTACTTCCCACAGCAGTAAAATGCAGTTATGTCAGAGGTAAACTGAAATTGCCACTAGCAAAAGAAGTACGCCCCAAAACTTTGTAGTAGAAATTGAAAAGTGACAGTGATTTTAAAAATGACACTAATTACACTGACACTTGGTCAGGCTAAAGGATGAATATCCTGATAAAGACTGCTAAAAAATACAGGTGAGTAGGACTGTGGTCTCTGTCTCTTCCACAGTAGCGCAGTCCTTCCAAACAGCTTGTCAAAAGGTCGGTTACTGACATCTAATTGAACATATGGAACTAGCATCTGAAGCAGTCTTTGGAGTCCTGCTATGTGCATATTGAGCATGTAAAATACTATTTACTGTAAAGATAAATCCAGCATACAGTACTGAATTTTTACATTTGAAAGTATCTTAGTTTTCAAAGTACTTGAACATGGGATGTTGATTTAGTCCGTGATGCTGTTCTGTGGGGATTAATATAGAGATCTGAGACAGGTATTCAGTCCTAATTTATACCCTGCCAGAATAAAAAGACATTTGAACCATTTTTGATATTCAGATTTGAGTTCACAGAACTGAAGCTCTAATTATTACCACTGAAGAAAAAAAGATTTACATTACACTAAGCAGCATAACCTCCTGAAAGGCAAGTGCAACACATTTAATCACGTAGCTGTTCAATCCTAGTCCATATTTACTATTACACAGTGTATATATATACATGCGCTGTTATATATATACTATTATACACTATATATTAATATTTATATATACTTTTTATATTTAATATATATTAAACATTACATATACTTTTATATTTATGTCATTAGTCAGTGGAGGACCTCAATGTGCTTTACAGAAAAACCATACAAGCATACACCGTAATTTCTCTGAACAGTTCTCTGTTTAAGACAGTGATTAGAATATGCATAAAATGTGCAGAGTTTGAAACAGCAAGGTAGTGTAAAACAGACCATTTTTAGACTCAGTACAGTTCTTTCTTTCCCTTCCCCCCAGCTGATCTCATTTTCCTCCATTAAATTTACCTTCTAGTTTACTACAAACACATTAGGTCTCAACATCAGAAGTGACCACAGTGAACAAACCAAGAGAGAGTGAAGGCAGAAAAACCCTCCTGTTGATGTCTCACTCACCGCTCGTATCCCCACATCACTGAATTTCTGAGATACTGTCAAAACTGAGTCAAATCCAGGCCCACGGACGTAGAGCCAGAAGTAATGACTACATGCTTACACCCATGACATACCAGGATCAGAAAAGGACTCTGAATTATAAGTTCATACTTCACTCCACCCCCAAACATCCCCAAATGACCTGCACTTTCAGGAGCAAATTAAATTCTGTGGCAGTCCCTTTAAAATAAACCATTACTTCCCAAAGCTGGACACAGAGCTGCTTAAGGAGGCAGAGCATCGCATGCCAGAATCCCGTGGCATTGCCATCCTGCAGACTGGAGCTTGCCACATGCTCCAAGGGGACTGAAATCCCAATATATGAGGAGCCTCTGAGAGGGTGAATGGAGGATAAACTCTAACAAAGACATAAATGAAAAAAAAAATAATTTGTGAAAGTACCTTTTGATCATTATAACCTCTGGTTTTAACCACTCTGATGTCTTCTTCCAAGTATGGTTTACTGATAACACATCTTCATGGCACCAGCAATGGACTTGTTGATAAGTTAAATAATGGGACTATTTTCAGACCATTTTTGTAGCTGAAAATTCTCATGGCATAAAAGAGTCATCATACAGTTATTTCACTGTGGAGAACTGTTATTTTTCTTAGAATAACTTTGAACTCTGTAGCTTTCAGGGAAGGGGGATGTTTTTCAAATAAAACCCTGCTTCCATTCTTCCCCCAAAAGCTCAGCTTGTATTAGCTGGAACAATAACAAATTCATTAAGATATGTATTCAGGCAGATTGTAAATTTAGCCAGAATATTTATATGTTACTAAATCCAAACAAAGATCTAAAGTAAGACACAAAACACCATAAAAAAAAAAAAAAACCAACACAAATACAACAAACACAAATCCCTCCCCCCAAACCACCCCCCCAAAAAAAAACCAACCCAACAAAACCCAAACCATTCCAAAAGATATGGACTGACATTTTTAAAGCTGAGTAAGGGGCCCAACCACACAAGTCCCAAAGAAATTGATTAATCATGTGGTTGATTATCTCAGTTTATATGCCAAGTTAATTCCTGATATAACTTCATTGTCTTCGGTGGAGTTAGACTGCGAATGTATTTGACAGATAGTCATATTTCTTCTCCAAGAATAACTTCTGAAGCAGAAGGTTTAAACATGAGTGAATGAAAGTCCTGAGCCAAGTTCTACCCTAATTTAAACCCTGTACAAAACAGCTGACTTGGAATTCAGGGTGTAAGGAAAGGCAGAAAGAGACA
Source organism: Falco naumanni (assembly GCF_017639655.2). Taxonomy (NCBI): domain Eukaryota; kingdom Metazoa; phylum Chordata; class Aves; order Falconiformes; family Falconidae; genus Falco; species Falco naumanni. The sequence goes on from NC_054058.1 coordinate 22,319,434, forward strand.
TGAGTCTATTCTTCCTTTGCTGGGACATTACATCAATTCCCTTAGGTCATGTCTCCGAAAAACACAGCGGGAATCCAAATTGCAGTTTGTTGGAGATTCTTTCCTTCTAAACTTGCAAGTTCTTGTATTTCACAAACAGTAAGTGTTCAGGGAAGAGGCTGCGCTAGTCTTAGTGGAGGACCATGAAATTCACTCGTATTAGGTACTACATCAATCCAAATCTTGCCTGCTTCAAAATGCTTTTAATCTTCTTTGAGGATAAGCACTGGAAATGGTCCTATTAATATGAACATTGGAATTAGTCACCTAATTTAATCAGAAAATAATGCATTTCAGACATTCTCAACCTCAATGTTATTTTGAATCAAAACCCAGCATTTGGATTTTTTTTTTGTGTGTGTGTTGGGTTATTTTTAATTCATTATTAGTATTACAGTTAAGCAAGTCTAAGCAAGGCTGACAGGTCAAGCAGGCTGCATACACCTTTGCTAAGGTAAGAGGGAAGAAGTAATGCCCATCTCAACTCCTTTTATGCAGCATTGCTAAGGAATGACTAGGGAAGTTATATTGCTTTGCCCCAAGTGCCATTTATGCCAGCAGCAGAAATCTGAGCACTACAGCTCTAAGTGTAGTGAATTCCTAATGTCCTCACTTCTGGTTCTTCTGCTGGCAGAAGTTATTTTACTAAAAAGTGATGTAATCTGGCAGTAAGTGAGCTCAACATAAACAAATGGCTCCACAGTAATGCCCCTGCTCCAGGGAGATCATCACTAGGGCGGGCGGCGTGAGCCATCAAGCTGGTCTCCAGACTGACAGCCCAAACACTTGGGTGCCCTTCCCAGCTCTCCTCTCGTTGACTATTTTCAGTCAAATCAGAAAGTAAAGTCATACACGTTGTTTTAACACTCAACTGGATGCCAGGGGCCCATCTGCTAAGCACCCTTAATGAGGCAAAAGTGAAGACATTTCCCATCCAACATAGTTTGCAACAGTTATAAGCAGGAGAGATATTTGATCAAGAGCATCTCATGTTCCCCATCTGTGAAATACAGCTGATAATCTTCAGCCTTGTAAAACTGCATGCAAGTGAAAAGCTCCATAGGATGGGCTATGACCACTGCCATGAAGGAGAGCGCAGTGTTTGGAGGGAATTGGCCAGACCAGAAGCAGGGAAGCTGAGCAGAGCCAGCCCCACAGGAACAGCAGCTCTGTACGCCCCACGCTGCGCATCCCCAAAATTGGCCACAGAGCACGTGACTCTGAAATTGACACTTCCCCACTCACCTGGCATTGTGCAGGGGTGGCTTTTCTTCCCTTCACTGGGCTCGAGCAAGACTTATACAAGTACTTTACCACCAGCAGTGCATACAGAGCAGCTTGCTGGGCTTGCTGTGCTCCCCGCTGAGACCTGCCAGTTGAGGGACACCAAATGCCATCTGGTCCTATGCATAGCAGCCACCTCCCACCCTTCCCTTCTTTTCTTCAGCTCCCTCCTGCATATGTGATTATTTGTTATTTCTGCACATAGGCCTCCCTGCTGGAGACTAATACCACCTACTTTTTCCCTCTTCACCAGAGCTTACATCTGTGATCTCTAATTCTTCCCCTCTGTAGCACTCAACGCCTGTGCCATTTCATCCTGTGTACATAGCTGTACCTCTCTTGTCCCAGGCTCATCTCAGCAGCTGCAGTCCAGTTCTGCTTTTCCGTCTTATCACTTGTCACCTTCTCAACACCTTCATTTGGGCTGCCTCCAAACTCAGCTTTTCTCCCTTTTCCTTCAGAGCTGCTGCTCTCTATCACCTATCTCAGACACTAGTGCTTGACAGACTGTCTTCCAGTCCCCTTCATCACTTTGACCCTCCTCTAGCAATTTCCATCTACAAGTACAAGGTATTCATACCAAAGTGGACTATGTTTAAATAGGAAAATAGCTGGATAGGTTTCCCCAATCTCTTCTGCCTTTTCTTTCTCTTCACTAGCTACTCCAGGTCCAGGCAATCTCTTCTGCCTTTTCTTTCTCTTCACTAGCTACTCCAGGTCCAGGCACAGTCTCAGGCACTGCACACAGGTAGCACATCACTGTTTGTCCTTCAGAGTACAGCTGTGAAAGGAGAAAGCATTTTTAAAATCTCTTCTTGAAAAATAAGATGGTAAGGAGTCTTTTGAAAATGTGACAGGAGATCTTTTACTCTGCATCATTTCCCCAGTCAAAATACAGAAAGGAAAAAAAGAAAAGGAAAAAAAGAACATGCTGTGTTTTTTACTAGCAATTACAGAATCTATTGCTAGCAATTAAAGAAGAGGCATGACTAAACTTTTGAAACATCAAGATGTTTAAACTATTCCAGCTGAGATAAATTGTGGGGGAAAAAGTCCTGATGCAGACATCATGATGGATGGAAAATAAGCTACACAGAGATCTTCTTGTAGTATAATGACATCCATGTTAGGACTATGACTTGAAAAGTTACTATGGATAAGAATTGTCACATTCAGTCTGAGGGCCAAGGAGAGCATTTCTGCAAAGTTTAAAAAAAAAATTAAAAGGTAGGATTTCCTAAGGAGAACGAAAACTTAAAATAACACCGATTTAAAATTGCTTCTTGTGTGGTAATCTCATTTCCTTAGAACCAGCTTCTTATTATCCTTCCAAGTGTGAGGCATAGTTAAATCTTCCTGAAAACAAATGTTCTGATTAAGCAAAGCTTAATTAATTATACTTATTCTTCAGGCTGTTGCCATGTCCTACTCTTGGGCACAGAAATCTGGGATGTGAGACGTTCTCATAGCTTTAATTTTGAAAAGGCTCAGAACTGGGTTAGGTGTCACATTTTACTGTCCGTCTGTAACTGAAAGAAGGATGGAACAATCCTGTACAGCTGACAAGGAAAACGTTTCCTGTAGCTGTAACCACTACAATCATAGCTAGCACAGTGGTATCTATAGCTCCATTTTGGAAATGCGGAAAGGATTTTGAATAGTTGTTGGTGGTGAATGCTTTGTTTACACCACTAGAAATTCAAGGCACTGCCTAGTTTTAAATTAGAACATAAGCAACATGCTGACAAAGCCTATATAGGCTGTTTTTAAAGAGGTTGGAGGGATAGAAAAAATTAAAGGAACATAAGTAGCAAGATCTTAGACCATAAACTGAAACTGAGAACTAGTTATCCCATGCTCCAAAATCTAAAGCTTTATTTCTACTTCAACAAATTCATTAACATTTGTTGACTATTGGTTTAAAATATTATAGCTGATTACTTTAAGTGACAAGTAGGTAAAACATGGAAGATAAATTGTTGCAAGGTAGGCATGCCAAACTACAGAAGGAAGCTATTTAGCCAGTTATATGTTGACCTTTACAAGGTTTCAAATCTGAACCGTAAATTTTCAAGAATTAAATTGTTTTGGTTTGAAGCTTCAAAACATCCTGGTTCAAAAACTGCCAACCATTTTTTCCACTGGTTACGGGAAATCTAAAGCATCCAAGACAGTTCTTTTTCAAAGGTCATCTCCTTGTAACACTGTAAATGGGGTGGGTTTGGCTTTTTAATGGTAGAAGCTATAGTGACAAAAAAAAAAAAAAAAAAAAAAAAAAAAAAAAGTGAAAAAAGGTTAGAAACTACAATTTAAAACCTCCTGGTATTCTGGTAGTCTTGTTCCAGCATTGTTCCATGGTAAATGATTAATACTGTAAAGAGTTTTGGGGTTTTTTTCATTTTGTTTTCCCCCTTCAAAAATGTGAAGTGGGCTACAAGTAGTGAAAAGGTCCCAGCTGCCACAATAAGCAATGCTGAATTCTGCTCACAGGTCAGGGGAGCTGCTACATGCCCATTCACACAGAAAAGTTTGCTGGGAAAGCTTTAAAAACCAGACGAGTTGATGGCTTGTGCATCTCACCTGGGTTCTTTTTGTCCCTCCAGCTCTCGTCGTACGCTTCCTGACCAAACGGTTCATCTGGGAGTATGATCCAACGTTAGGTAGGTTGCATTTTGTTCTGTACACATGGTACGCTGTATATAATAGCATGGCTGAAGTAATGGAAAGTCATAGAGTTAAAATTCCAAGCCTCAGACAACCTTTAAATTTGCTGTAAAAAGCTTCTCTATGGTCATTTAAAGCTGGAACAAATGATTACCTAAGATGGCAGAACAAAGAAACAGCGATGAACTCAGACAAAAGGAGAACTAATGTATGAGGCACATTCCTGCCCACACAGAAGTCAATGGGGATTTTGCCGTTGAAAGCAATTGCGTTAGCATTGCCCTCTGAAAATTATTTAGTGTGCGATCAGTTTTCTGCTTTTGGATAATCCGAACATCAGCTGCTAGAGAATAAAATGGCTGGGATACAGATCTCAAAAATTCAAGAGGAAAAAAAAGTGTGGGTACTTACAGTCAGTCTACCTACCCTTAGGTAAGTGTTTTGTCCTCACTTTCAAACGTACATTGTGTCTCACTTTTTGGCTCACCAGATAGGGACACCAGTCATCAACAGAGATTCCACGTCTCCCCCGCTACTCCCAATTGGCTGTGTTGGGTCTGGTGCTTTTGAGAAGCTGGCACAGATATCTCAAAAAAGACTTGTCAAACAGTTGCTCTGAATAATTAGAAGCCTTGCTTGGAAATTTGGGCCAAGCTCCAGTTTCTTAGTATTTCCTAAGTTAGCGTATATTTGAGTGCTCTGCACCAGAGAAGGTCCAGGACAAGTCCAAGACGAGGCATTCGCTTCTTAGAAGGCACCTTCAATACCTCAGGACTAAGTGATTTACACATGAAGTAAGGGGACGGGAAATTTCCTGTCCTCTGACCATCTGCTGCCATCTCCTTCCTAACCTTTCTTTGGAGGCTCAAATACAGACCATAGAGTTAAATACCTATTTCTTTGTTAAGGTTCTTTCTCTAATTGGTCTCACCAAAGAAATACAGAATGCTATAAACTTGCACAGCAGAAACAAAGATGAAAGTTTTAATATGCTTTGTCACAAAACTTAGGCAGCCCTTCCAACAAAGCAAAGTATCCAGTATTATACTAAGTATTTTTGTGTGGCAAGATGAACAAATGACAGATACCAGAAATCTCATCTTTGGAAAATAATTCACAGAAAAACCTGAACTCAAATACATTCTTTTATCTGCTAATACCAATATACTCATCAGTGAATTACATGTCACCTGCCTTGTACTGCAATACAGGGTGTTCAGTATAGTGTTCTATTCATATTATTAGTATTAGGACTTCACAGCTCCATCACTAATACATCATTTTAAGAAACTGACAATAGAAGTAGTACATAAAGGGTTTTGTATCAGTATAATCCAAGTACATTTATTTCTTACAGGTAAGCTGCACGCAAAACTGTCCTTGTTGCTTTGCTTAAGTACACAAACTAAGTAATTAGCAAGCTGCAAGGTTTATTATTTTTTGCCCCATTATGAAGGCCCCACACACTTTTGGTGTGCAAGACTTGACAGTTGTTTCTGTTTTACAAATGAATACAACTGCATGTTAACCATGACCTTTAGGAATCTAATCATCTTCTGTTTGCAACATGGAAAGCTTTCATGCAGGCAACAGTCCTATCTCAATAAAACAAAACCTAAATCTCTTCTGACTTACTGAATTCTACACTCTCATTCAGTTTAGAGAATAACAGCTTAAATTAGGTATTACAGTCATTGTGAAGCTAAGTGCTTTAAGTTGCTCAGAGGAAAATGTTTGATAAGTTGAAAAAATGAATAAACTATTGTCAATAAGTTATTTCTTAATCAAAGTAATCTCTGGTGGAAGCTGACCACCAAAGATTGTTTTTTAAAGTACTCTTTTTTTTAAACTAAGGATCATAACAGGATTCAAAGGAGGCTCTGAATTGTTAGGGGAAAAAAAATCTCCTGAAATTCTAACCAATATTCAGGCCTTTAGAGATCAATCAGAAAGGGACTGTACCTTCAAAAGCTTTATGAATCAATGCTTGAATAAATATATTTCTGTCTTTTTCATGATCATCCTGCAGTGATTTGGTGTCCAGTTACCTGTAAACGTCACTGAGCTGAATTTACTGAGAAGTTTTAGCAGAACAGATTAATTTCTTCCTAGCAGTCATGGACTGGCAGCTGGGTGGAAAGAGGCATATCTACATATTCCACCAAAACAAGAAGTTTACGTTGTGTCGAGAGACCCTTTTGCTCTACAGGGAGAATAAGCAGCTTTGTCAAGTAATTTTGAAAGGACAGGAGTAAAACAGATGCAAACTATCTAGCTACTAAACAACATGAGGTTTTGCCAAAAATCACTGGGGCAGTGACAAAAATATTGTATTTATAGTTTATTACTTATTCAAGTTTTCAACTACCCATTAGCCCTCTGATGCAAGGAATCCCAAGATAATTCCTATTTTTAGGAAAGCTTTCACCAAGCTTTACAAGGCCTGATGGAAGTTCAACATGATCCTAAACTAAGCATCAGGGTAAAAAAACCCCTTGTCCTCTTTTAATTTGAGGGTGGTACTTTTTAACTGGAAAGGAAAAAACACACCTTATAAATATTCTTGACTACTCTAACCTGCCAGAAGAAAATGAAGGACCATATTTTTAGCAGCATGTGGATATACTGCTGTATCTCCAGAAGCCAAATTGCAAACCACAAAATAACATTTTCTGGCAGGATGAACATCACTGAACCTTGCAAGCCTTGGCACATGGGCTGCTGCTGAAGTCAGGGCTTTGCAGCTCTGCCACTTTTGTGCAGGATGTTGGATCTGTGCAAGCATTGGTAGGACAGCTGCATCCTCACAAAAGTACATATCACTCTGCTTTTTGTTTTGCTATTCTCAGCCAAGGGGTAACAACTGCAGCAAGGGTCACTTTCTGGAGAGGTTAACCATCAGCCTTGACTTCTCCATCATTTCTATTTAATTGGCAAGTCACTGTCACCATCTTGGCATGTTTTTTTTTCTTTGTTTGTTTTTTTAAAAAGGTGCTAAATCTCTCAGGCTAAGTGGTTACCTAGCATTATCAAGGCAAATGGGTTTCCACTTTCACTCTTTAGTTTTAACAAATCATACAACTATCTCACATGGTAACAGAATTAGAAGGTTCAGTGACAGAGCTCTGTGTAGAAATGGGCTGGAACTGCACATTCAAAACAAATACATACAGTTTTCTAAAATATTAAATATATGGATTCAGCATTAAACTTAGTCTTCTTTACTTGTTAAATATGTACTAAGAAAGGGGATTGTGTTACCAGATGGATTAAGGTTTGTATATTTCCGAATAGAACACAACTTGCAAATTTATAAGGAAATTCAGTGAGAGGTTAGAAGGTCTAAAACCACTTGGCCTGGTTAGGGCATCACTTAAGCCACAGCCTAAAAGCACTTCACAAACATAAGCAACATATCTGCAGTGGATTGAACACAGAACTGGAAATTTCTGTTATATTTCAGTTTGGCTCTATGAAGAGATTCGTAGAAGCATGGAAACAAGCATTTCTATGTACCATTGCAGCAGCGCTTGCCAGGAGCAGGGTGGCAGCAGGCTGATGATTTGTCCCGCTCACCGAGGCAGCACCCTCACAGCAGTGCCGATGCAGCTGGTCCTGGGACTCGACCACCCCACTGCTGCCACAAACCCAGCAGCCTATAAACGCATAACACTAGCCAGCCAGCATCGTCTCAGGGAGGGACATACTCTATGGGGATGAGTTTCAAGGTGGAGGCGCAAAGACCTATATTTGTCCATGCACTCTCTGTGGGTGAACTCTTAGCCTGAATTGCAGGACTTCCATGGACTCCAGTAACCCAGGGCTTCACACCATGATTTTCAAGGCTGCTGTGAATAGCTGCTCTCCTCAGTGTCAGTAAATGGGAATAACAGTCTGTATCTCAGCAATTTCACCCATGAGCCAGTGGCGGTGCCCAAAATTTAGGGTGCCTTCACCTGTCTTCAAAGATGGAGAGATATTGTGTTTTGTTGTCAAACAAGTAATATATAATTGAATTTAAAATTGGAGGTGCTGAACTAGAGTAAGTCAATGGAATTGGTAAATTTATTTTTTCCTGGGGGGGGCAAAAAAGGAGGTGGAAGCCCAAAGAGTTATCACAGCAGTAGATAGACAGCACTCACAGCCTGCAGAATACTTTATGGGCAACAGCAAATTACCTGCCTCTGTAAGCTGTGACATGCAGGGACACTCTCATGGATCAAATGATGAAAGATGAAAATTCATCATAGCTATGGCTAAGTGGGTGCTTTTAAAAATGTTTTGCAGTATTTCTCTGAGAATGCATTCGTTGTACCATAGCCAGAACAATTTGCTTAACTAGAAACAGAGCTGGGATATCCAATATTAAAAAAAAAAAAAAAAAAAAGAAAAATAAAAAAAAAGAGGGGCTTATGAACGGGGTTGTGTCATTTGTACTGAATTAGCATTTTTATGTGCAGTTGGGGGAATCAGATGCTTTCTGAGGTGAGGGACTTAAACCAGCCAACTTTGCGATACAGGGGAAAAAACCCAAACAAATAAAACCTCAAGGAAGTGCAGGAGACAGGTTCCTCAGTTCTTTCCTTGATTTTGTCACTGATGTGTTGCCTACAGTCTCTCTGCCTCTGTTTCCCACCTGCAAAATCCTTCATCTCATAGAAGGGTTGTAAATCCTTTAAGTAACTGGTATTTATAGAGTTAATCACATATCAAAGCTGCACAGAAACACAGAAACAAAAGTCTACCTATAAAATAATAGCAACCAAAGGAGATCATATATTCGTTGACCTTTCCAAAAGTCAGTTGGCTTTCTCACACTACCCCTAAATGCCTTTCTCTAGCTGTTCACGTATTTCATACAACTTTGCTAATCTTCTGTAAGGAAAAATGTCTCTGAGCAGATACTCAGCAGAACAGTGCATAACAGACTGCTCTGTCTGTGAAGGCAGGGACTGAAAGCATAGGAGTTTATTTAATTTGAATGGGACAGAGAAAAGGCTATTCATTACTTTGAAGGAGCAGAGGTAACCATAAAGAAACATGAGTCTTAAGAAAAATTATAAGTCTGCTAGGACTAGTAGATTAATGGTGACATTTTTTAAGAGCATTTCTTCCATTTTAAGTCACTGAGGTTTTTGTCACTCTTTTTCTACTGGGAGAGGAGAAAACCTGAGTTGGTGTTTCTATAAAGTCCTATCTAATGCAAGAGACAGACAGACTGTAAGACACCATCAAACAGGGGTAAAATGTGTAGGTATCAGTAAAGCAGCAAAGATAGGAGATAAGGTAGTACAATTTGCTCTCCCACTAGTTTGATTATGAAAGGCCCATGATAGCACTGTTCTTCTCCAGCATAACATGAAACAGCCAAAGGGCTGCAGAAAGATACACTAGATAAACAAGTGCTTGAGGGAGGGAGACAGACACCTCTGTAAGTGCCCTGAATTATCTCACAGCAGAGAACTTCATCTCCTATTGACCGGCTCCAAACTTTACAAATTTCTCTGCTGTGGCAAGAACAGCAGAAATCACTCTGCAAAGGTATCGTTTACATTGGCAAGAAAGCTATTCCCATTGCAAAGCTGGTTGCAAGGAAGACTATTTTTACATTAGAAGGGTAGTTTTGCCTGTATAACCACATCTGTAGTTGGGGGTTCCGTTAGCAAAATTATATAAATCAGAGGTCACAAGGGAAGCTTGCAGATACCATAGATAATGCATTTAACATTACAACACTAGAAAATATTGCTAACCTGAGTTTCTTTTCTGCACCTGATAAATACAGATCTGTACAAACGACATAAACAATAGAGCAGAGTGGGAATATATCCAAACTAGCTTCCATCAAAATGGTCAATAACTAGGAACAGCTTAGCAGTGGGAGCCAAGACCTCACTAAGAATAATTTACTTTAAAAAGAGAAGATGCAAGAACTATTTTTCTGGGTTAATTTTGTGCCAACACAGCCATGATAAAAAGCTCAAATCCAAATACTGTTCCCAAGGACTGCCTTTGCTCTCTGGTTTATTCAGCTAACACATTGTCTGGGCAGCTGGAATACCATCTGAATACAGACTCTTCATCCCCAGGATTGCTTTCCCTGCTGCAAATCACAAGCTGAAGAAACACATCTTTGTATGTTGCAGATTTCTAGTTTTCTTTACTTGTGGCTCACTCAGCAAGTTTGTCTTAACACTCCTGAAGGTTTACTGCCTGCCTCTACCATAAAAATACTGACTCCCAGCAGCGCAGCTGAGAAACTGCCCAGACAGCAAACAGAACCTTTAACAAAGGAGCCCATACTAAAGATAAGTGTTAATAAATCATCAACTGATGGCCCCTTCAGCCCTAGGGTGTAAAGGTTGACAGACCAGCAGCCCCAGGAGGAAAGCAGCCTGGAGAAGCCTTCCCTCCCAGCCCTCTTCCTCCTGCTGCACAACGGGACACTGCAGTCTACACAGTGCTGTAGACCAGATCATCAACACGCTCACCGTTAAAAATAACCATTTTCCATAGCAAGCAAAAGAGGAGAGAGTTCTGCCATCACCTTGCAAAACTTTGCCTTCTGCACATTTCGTCTGAACACTCATGTTGACAACTACAACTTATCTAAGCACGAGCTAGGAGTAACATATGTGGTCCAGTGCGGGCTTTCAGCCAAAGTGAGGTGTAACGGTAACCAACCATTTGGGGCTAGGAGGAATGGCTGCCAATCTGCGTTTCAAGAAGTGCCATGACAAATGTGCAGACGCTTAATAAACTGCTGGAAAACAGCCTTATTTTCAAGCCAGACTCTAGCTATTAGTATCCTCAATTTTTACTAACAAAATTACTCATTCCTTCTGCCTCAGTGCTTAAGGGATCCAGCCCTCAACAGCCCAGATTGTGCCTTCCTAGGCATCTTCCTGCGTTTCTGTTTTTCCAACTTCAAAACAGTAGAAACATTACTTCACTTGATACACATTTAATACGTTATATCATTTTTACTTTATACCTCAGCAGTAGGAATTTGTACTGAATGTATTATGGCAATGAGCCGTGAAAGTATTCCTGATCCCTCTGAGGTGTTTGTAAGGAAATGGACCGGTATGGCCTAGAGCACCTTAAACCCCAACACTGGCTTCTAAAATGCTCAACAAAGACTTGAAATGATGAAATTGTAATTCAGAGCAGCAGAGGAAGATGCTTAAAATAACATGGGAAGCAGTTATCTGACAATGTGGTTTGTTTTATTTCACATGAGTCTCAAGATGAAGATATTCCTGATGCCAGTAATAAAAATATTGCCTTTTTACAGTAGCTCAACAGACAGCAAAAATCAGGAATGGCAGTGGCTGTTCTTGCTGTAGCTACAGCTGCAAAATATTTTGCCCTTACTTCTCTTGCTCATCATACTTTGAAATTTTCTGCAGATGAGCAGAAGTTTCCACTGCTCGCTTTTGCACCTTCAGGAGAGCAGGCTTTTGCTTTGTTTGTTTTAGGTGTGAGAAAAGTCCCACTGGTTAATTTTCATTTATATTGGCAGAAATAAGGTGAAGCTCACAGCTTCACTAACAAAGACTTCTTGCCACAATCAAACAAAAAAGTGTAGCAAAATATGGTTTATTTAGTCTTAAACTTGTCATGGGCATAACTCCTACCAGGAACTAACATCTCTGATTAGTGTTGGTGGAAGGTTAAATTGAAAAATTTAAAAAACAGTTAAAGCCTTGACGTTTACTCCCTACTAGTTAGCACTGCTTTGGCTTTGTTGGTTTTGTTTTAGCATGCTTTGACAGACCCAGTTCCCAGCTATCTGTACATGTTTTCTCTGCCTGTCTCAGTAAAAGCTGGTGAGGAAAGAACCTATAGGAAAGGAAAAGTAACACTGCTCCTTTCTCCTTAAAAGAAACCCAGTCTTCGCACACAGGAGAAAAAACATATGCAGCAGAGGCCTACAAATAGACATAACTTTTTTTTAGAGCTTCAAGAAATCTGTATTCTAGCATTTCTATTTGGTGGCCAAAATGCTGCTCAATGAAAATGTCAACACATCAAGAAAAAAAATGCTTTTCTGTAGATTAGTATTATATCTTCTGTGTGTTCTACCTAAAAAGCAAATTCTGGAGACGCCACAGATCCTTTCATACCAAGACGAGAATTTCATTGTCTAGTGGGGCTCTGCATGACTAAGTAGGAAAATGTGATAAATCCCAAACTGCTCACTAAGCAGCAACCATGATGAAGCCTCATTTCTTCTGAATTTTTTATCCATATTACCTACTGTGGTAGCTATTTTTTTTGCATGTATCCTTGTGCTCCACAGGGCATGCTTTGTCCCCCATGAGCCCCCACAGCACCTGAATCTTCTTCTAAGACCATCTATGAATAAGTCTTTGCCCATCTGCAGGGCAACGGGACCTGGGACAGCCCCGCAGCAGAGGCACATGGCTGCTGCCTGCCCAGTATACGCTGGCTCTTCTGCCCTGTGCCTCCGCAGGGGCATTTATAGGGTCTCTACCCTCTGCCCAGCCTGCATTTATACAGGACAGAAATATTTGAGAATTTCACCTTGGACAGAAAACAACTAAAAGCAGATCAGCAAGCTAAGACACACTGCCCACAGTGCCTGTCATATGACTTTTTTTGTGCACAGCTTTAACCTGACTGGTTTGTGAATACCTGCTGTACTGCAGTCACAACTCAGTACAGCAAATGGAGCCTTGCAGAAGGCAGCCAATAGAGCCAAAAATGAAGTTAGAAAGGAAACTCCTTTGCATTTGCACATCAGTGTATCAATTCCAAAAGCAGCACTCATAATGGCAAACCACGAGTGAAGTAGGCTAGAGTTCCTAGAGTGGAATTAAATATCACTGCAAACAAACACCTTCTTTTTTTCATATACTTTTTGGGTTAAATTTCTAGCTTGACATGATTGTTCATGTAGTATGACAGTCATACAAATAAAGCACATCACAGGTACTGTACAACCTCTTGGAACTTTTCCTTCTGTATTTCCTGACTCTTGGGGTTACACAGGCAGAAACACTCACAACATTGAAGAGTCCAAGTCCAATTATCAGAGCTGTCAGTGTCACAGAGTTTTCTGTCAGAAACTTTCTTTTTTCTAATTTTCCTCTTTTACATGTGATAACGACGACTGCAATAACAACGCATGGCATGTCATTTGATGGTGTTATTAATAAATCACCCAACTATGCTTATTTTTGGGTCTGTAGTATCAGTTAATAAAGAGATGTGTGTGAGGATAGAATGCATTAGCATTAGAAATACATTCTAAATACACAAGGGCAGTACTGTGCTTACTGTAAAACCACTGACGGTTGCAAAATAAAACCCGTCCTGTAAGGTAAATAATGGATGGAGTAAGTAAAAGCCAGATGCAAGCAAAAAAAATACATTCAGCTGAGTTTTGAGAAGATCTGTGATAGGGGAAGGAAGAAGGCTGGAGAAACTTTCTGAGTCAGGAAGATACATTCAACTTACAGGGATTTTCTAAAATGTTAAAGGTTCCTGAAGCAATAAGGAAATGCAGAGGGGGACAGATTTCATAAAGGCAGGCTCAAGGAAAGCTCTCGAGAACATATCAAACAGCACCAGAGTTAGTAGTGGAGGTAAGTTTTTTTTTCCCTGTGGGGTGTCACTATTTTCAGATGTGATAGAGAGGTACATCCTGACAGATGTCAAAAGTTGCAGAAGTCTAAGCAAGCAGGGAGTTAATTTAAAAAAAAATAAAAAAGAACCCCACCAAAAAAATCACCAAAAAATCCCCAACCATCCACACCCCCCAAAACAAAAACCAAACAGCAAAACCTTTATTATGTAATCAGAAATAATTATGGGAAATTCTAGTCTTTTTAAAACATACTGCTCCATTGCCATCCAACAAGACTTTAACCAGAATTTAGAAGTTCATGCCTATTAGCTGAAGCTTTTTGGTCTGGACAATCAGCTGTAATTATTACACAAGCTCTTTCTCTAGGTCTCTTGCTGTTCTCAGATCCAGTTGGCTAAAAGCCACCATGCGGCCAAAGTTGCTTAGAGCATTTTTATATGCCCTTGTTTTATTAACCTTTCTTGACAAAAATGAACTAAAATCCTAAATGGAAACAGAGTCTGTGTCCCTATGTACTTAAAAGCAAACAAAAGAGACCAGGCAGTTCCTTAAATCTACATGTGAAATGGTGTATGTCATTGCTCCATCTCAGCTGATTTACCTACTATTACAAGTGTTTTCCTAAAAGCAATAAAGCCTTCCAATGCAAATATTTCCTTCCAGAGCTGTGACATACCTCGATATATACTGCCTGTTCAAAATAAACAAGTACTGAAAACAGCTTTTTATATCACTACAAATCTAAACCAAGAACTAGGAATTACTTCTCAGATAATATTTTTTCTTTAGAAAATACAATCTTCTGAAACAGATATATTCAATAGATCAGGATAGGTTTGACAAATGACCATTTAAGACTTATAAGCCCAAACTCTATTAAATATACACATATTTATTAAAAAACCCACATATATAATAAATATACAATAAGCACTGCACAAGGATGTGATATGGTCAACCTGTGACTGAATATCATATCTATGGACAGTCTATGGATCACAGGCTTCAAAGTTTTCTCTATTTTAGTATTTTTTTCCCTACATTTTTTAAAATCATATTGCTCAGAAGAATAGGGAGATTTGTAATACACTTATCAACACAGAGAGCCCCAGGGGAGATCTTTAATTCCCATCTCCAATCATTATTTCCACAATTATTCAGCAGCTATGGTAATTTAAAAATTTTATCCAGTTCCTATTAATGAATTATTGTGGCAATATATTATACACTTAAAACCAAACCCACTGCCACCACTTTCCAAAATTTTTCTCAGGCCTTTTGACAGCTCTAAGTGTTTCTGGAATAAACTACATTTTTTCAAACGATAGGATGGTGAGAACCAAAAGTACTTTGCACAGCAGGAGTCCTGGGGGATGGCAGCTTTATATCCAAGCGGGACCCTGAAATCTGGCATCACCTTTCAAAGCCGCAACCATCAGCACCTTTGATCTTGTTATTTGGAATATGACTAGAAGCACGGCACACCCCCAAACCAACACGAACGGGTCAGATTTACTTATAATCAAACACCAAATACAGCTCTCTCCACAGCGCTAGCAGCGTAAGGCACAGCACAGCTCAGTCAGCAGCAGCATTGAGGCTAGTAGCTTTGACACTGAGTCTACTAAGAGCAAAACACAGCTCTGCAGTTTCATTTCTAGCTGAGGTTTTAGCCATATCGCTATAGATATAACATATAGGCATCACCTGGTGCAAATGACAATCTGAATCTTAGAAAGTTGCCTGTAGTCATCTTGGGAGCCACTGGTACAGTGTTACACTTTGCTCTTTCTACTTTACCGTGATGATGCAAACAGAAGACATTTACAGCCTGGATTCATCTGATGAATTTTAGACTTCTAAGTGCTTTTGAGGCGTGATTTATCTGAGAAGAGAGATCAGACAAGCTATATCCAGCACCTATTTTAATTCATCAACTCTAATAGGAGTCGAGGGTGCTTAGCAGAGACACAGACACATGCACTGTCAATGGTTCCAGTTAGGGATCCAGCAGGTATCTCAAGTCATCTAATTTCTCTCTAGCTGTAGGTCTAAAGAAAAAAAAATACAACTGAGAAAATTATATTAATAAATCCCAAAGCAAGGCAATATGTTTGTGAAGTACCATGGAATCAATATGAACAGACTGGAAATCACAACTTCAGGGCTCGTAACTTACAAGACAGCCAGATTCTTCAGATGTTTCTGTTCCTTTGAAAAAAGCTATGTCTGTGATTACATCAAAAAAATGCTTTAAACATCCAGCTGTTTTACACTCCTCATTAAAATTCACCCAGCTACCACACATTCCAAAGCACAGGAACAAACACACATTTACTAAGATTTATTTACACTAATCTGACCCAAACCAGTCCTACTCATCCAGGATCAAATTCCATCCCAACGTGAGCAGCCAAAGTGAGTTAAGATTGCACCATAAAGTGCTGCCAGAGTCCTATTTTGAGAACTCAAGTATCATTTAAGAATCATGCCACTTTTCTCTGGCGAGCACAAGTCTACTTGAGATTTATTGTCCCATTTCACGAGGAAGAGCCACATGACCTACCACACTCTGCCTCCTAAGAAGGACATTTCACAGATACGCCGCAAGCGTGGTTGGATGAGCACTTTCTCAAGTTGTATGGACTAGTTCGCAACATCTACTTGTCAAGCAGGGTCAAATGGTTGAAGACATTTAAGCACTGGAAGGCCTATACAAGTAATGACCTAACATCACCTTACTCGGTGAGCCATCTCTTCTTCACAGCACTCTCCCCCAAAGAAACAAAGCATAATTTCCTAAATGACCTTGGACATGGAGCGCTGCACATGGAGTCCCAGCCTAGCACTGAATATTTTAGCTGCTGAAATAACTTGTTGAAGGTGCATCGCTGCAGCTTCCACACCTAACTAGAGCTCCTAGCTTTTCTGCATTTCCCCGGGGGAATCGCTGCAGCTAGCAGGGTGCACAAATGGGGCAGAGACATACCGCTGACAGACTTAGTATATCTTACTTTGCTGTGTAGGTATAGCCTCAGAATCACAACAGTAGGACTCCAACTCCTTCTGCAGCCTTGCAATACTAAACAGAAGGGGTATTTACAGCTTTTTTTAAAAAAAACTAGCCTTCATTGCCTGAAACCCTACAGCAAAATTGCTTGCCATCTGCCTAATTACGTTGACCATTTGTCCCTATTAGAGGCAGCTGTGCTACTTAAAGCAATTAAGGTGGCACAGGAGAGAAGTGACATTTTTGGTTTGGGAAGAGTGTGTGTAGCAGCGACAGCATCAAAACACTCATGATTATGAAGGTGACATTCTTAAGTACATACGGAAAAAAGGCATTCACCAAACATGAGCCCTTTCACAAGTTCAAATTAAAGAAATATGTTTCCTTAAGGATATCCTTCATCCTATTGAGGAGATTTGCACCAAATAAAAGAATTGCGTCTCTGACAATGCAAAGCAGAAAAGCATTCATAGTCCCTGGCTGCAGTTTTACAGCATATGCATTTGTCTTTTGATATAGGACATCTGTGAGCTAGCAACAGTAATAAATCTGAATGTTAGCACAGATAATTTTCCAAGTTTTGGGTCAAACACTATCAAATTTAACTTAGCAGCTCATTAAGATAAACCAAGCCCTTTTGTCATTAGTTTTTTGATTAGTTGCCTGGTTCTAAAACCTAGGGCACAGTAAATAGGTCCCTTTTTATTCCTATAGCATAGTGTGAATGCTTAATGCCCACTCATTATCCTTATAAATCATACACAGGGAAATCACTGCTTGAGACCTTGCTAGGAGAGGGGAATGTGATGATTTCAGTATGTTTCAAAGAGGCATTCCTAAAATAGCTAACTGTTCTGTAATTTTATCATAGTATAAGGCCTGAGCTTAGTGGTTAGGTTGCCTGATCTGCAACCATACCGGTTTTGATCTTGTGAGACTTCAGGCTACACAATGACCGGCTGTTGAGCTGGATGCTTTGAGGGTAGTATTATTTGTGCTTTCCAGGTGGCAGCCTTCCCTATGAGCAAACATGGAAAACAGGCTGCAGCCTTGCAGAGCTTTTTGTTGCAGGAAGCTCGGTCCTTTTGTTCGGCAGGGTGCAGTGTCCACAGGCACAGCCCTTTGCAGCAATAACACATGGGAAAGAAAGAGTTGTGCCATATGGGGAGATCTAGAAGAGTCACCATTGTAGAATGGAGGCCTTGAGTGTGTTCCAGAATGGCTGGAAGAGCTCCAACAAATAAAGTTTAGTGAAGCCGTACATCATATCTCAGGTCTTATGCTGGCGTAGCTGTAAGGAAGATACAAAAAAACCACCTTACTTTCTTTTAATATGTTTCACAAAATATGTTCTTATTCTAGAGTCTACATATCGTCACCAAGCTACCATTGATGATGAAGTGGTTTCCATGGAGATACTAGATACAGCTGGTCAGGTGCGTGGGTACTTGTACTATTATCCAATACCTTGGCTCAAATAGACAGCAGGGAAGGGGAGTGCGGTGGTGACAGCAGTGCGGTGTATGGCAGGTGTGCTCCACTTCTAGGGAAGGAGATTTGCTTCTGAGCAAAGCCCCTGCTCCTCCATCACCATCAGCTTGCTTCTCGACCCAGCATGTTGGATTCAGATCCTTCTGCAAGGAATCCTGCTTAAAGTTTTCAAACATTGGAAGAACAAACAAAGCAAGGTTTACTCTGGGATTAAAATTATTTTTTTCTCATTCCTTGATTAAGGGCCAACCCAACAACATATTTTTATTCACAAAGTCACAGTCTATTTCTACAGTCAAGTTATGAGGCTTGAAAACCCCAGTCCATGATTCCCACCAAAACGAAGAGAACTTCTGTCATAGTCAGGTCTCCCTTCCTTTCAAAACATGGCAGGTGCTCATGCTGCACAGTCCTGTGCAGCTCACGTGCTGGGTATCATTCAACAGAGACCTATTCTAATTGCCTGCTACCAGCCTGTCCACAGGTAGTCCATGGCACCTTGGTAGAGTAGATCACCTATGCTACATGATAAAAAAAGTGATGTGCATAAAGCATAAAATAAAGCAGATGTACATGGCTTTGTAGGATCAACATCTATCTGAAGGCCTGGTGTCTTATTCATAAATCAGATTCCTAAGCCTGGTGTCTGTCTTTTCAAAGCAGGAGGATGCTATACAGAAAGAAGGACACGTGCGATGGGGTGAAGGCTTTGTTCTGGTTTACGACATCACGGACAGAGGCAGCTTTGAAGAAGTGCTGCCACTTAAGAACTTGTTGGATGAAGTTAAAAAACCCAAAAATGTCACCCTGATCCTAGTGGGGAACAAAGCAGACTTGGATCACTCCAGGCAGGTCAGCACAGAGGAAGGTGAAAAGCTGGCCACAGAACTGGCATGTGCTTTTTACGAGTGCTCTGCTTGCACAGGAGAAGGCAACATTATGGAGGCCTTCTATGAGCTCTGTCGTGAGGTACGGCGTCGAAAGATGGTCCAGGGCAAGACTCGGAGACGAAGCTCCACCACCCATGTCAAGCAGGCAATTAATAAGATGCTTACCAAAATCAGCAGCTAAAAAGAGTGGAACTAAGCCAGAGAAGCATTTTATAGCATATTAGCTTGGAGTAGGGATGAGGCAGGCAGAGCACACTTAACTAAAAATGGTCAAAGCTTTGCAATTAAAAAAATAAAAAAGACAAACACCACCACTTTTTGAGTAACACAGGGTCAGACTTTTTTCCTATTTCAGAACGTATTTAGCCACACTGCTTCTGGCTAACATAGGGCAGGGGAGGGGAGGAAGCAAAGGGAAAAAAAGCAAACTCCAAAGGACTAGATGATTGTGGGGATTGGCACTGACAGAGCATCTTCTGCTTCTACAAGGCTGGCTCCAGTCCCCTGCAAGTCAGTAGTGCCTGAACATGATTTCCAGCCAGCCAGTTGCTCAGAAGCCATTGGAGAGCAAGATTCAGCCCTCAGTCCATCAACAACCATTACAACCAGTGTTCTCAAGGACTGAATACGTGTAGAGGCTGCTGCATTGTATTGGAAAGTTCCTCTGTCACCTTTCACCAGCTCTCAATTGGCACATTGTGTGCTTTTATTCCAAACTGTCCTTCCTTGTTATTTTTTCCAAATCTATGAGTACTGATGTTCTTAGCAAGGTACGCAAAAAATGCAGGAAAGGTCTATTTCATGGAGTGTTTAGCCAACAAGATACACATTTTGAAAGAGCTGAAGTTCAGCTGCTTATCCAGATCCTCTGAAACTGTGGAATTCATCAAGAAATAATCAGCTAGTCCAGTCGCATTTTAGCATTTCCCCCTCAAACTGCAGTACTGTACTTGGGGAAATGGGGGTGTATGAGTTGGGAAATAAAACCAAAAAAATAATCACACTACTATTGATTTAGTTATGGGTAGTTTTTAGCTTTTTTTTACATTTTTGCTTTGGTCTTATTTCAATTCAAGTTGTTCCTCTTACTCTATCTTATAACTGAAGAAGAACTGAATCCATGGGAAGGCAAGTATTCAAAGTAAGCCCAAATGTAAATCAGATGTGAATCACCACTGCCATATCAAAAGGCCATAATTTCCAGCTGTTTAAACTTCCAGATTGCTTGAAGCACTCTGTGGTTTAAACCAGCACATTTTTTATGACTTATCTGGCAAATTGAAGTGAAAGTGCTTTATCAGATTTTGGTGCCTGGGATAAAAGGTGTCCAGTTTTTAATCCTCTCTCTCCTCCCTCAGACATCTCATTTAAGCCAGCTGTCAAGTTTTGCCTCCTGTCTACTTGGTTTGTAACTGTGTTAAAAGATGCAACAAACTGGAAGATTTTCATTCACATTGTGCTGGTCTCCCACCAATTGTGTAGCATCCTTTCAGGCAGTGTGGTGTGCAGCTCAGACTGTCATCACATAGAACTGCAGCCAAAGGTTGGGATAACAATTGGGAATATTTGCAGTATTCTTTTAGGAACAGCCCCCTTGTAGCAAAGTGCTTACAACTTGATTCTCCACTGCTTTGTACCTCATATGGTTATTCACTTCTGTGAGGAAGTAACACCGAAAGATTATCAAATGCAAATTGCTGCAGATGCAGGAGGGTGAGGATATCTGGTTGGATAGCACTTTATACAGTTATAGGTAACCATGTATGTGGTGGAGCAGGCTGGAGAATCAAGCCTGTATATCCCTGTGACAGATAAAAGTCCCAAGTCAGGACTTTTATCAAAAGGATTGGCTTAAAGATACTTTATAAAAATAAATTTCTTTAAAGCATTCTCTTTTACCCAACCAGCATCAAAGAACATCAAATTCTGATGTATATTTTATTTGTGCTGTTGTTTATTTTCTCTTTTCCCTATTCTAGATAGTGAAAACATTTCACTCTTCTGGAATCAATGTCTATATTTTAGTCCTCATATTCAGGTATGTTGCCATACATCAGCTAGGCACACTGCAATGGAAATTCTACCATGTGCTTCTGGGCAGGTGGTTCTTTCAACAGGTGATACCACTGTCTTCATGGCACATCTGTTCCCGAACGATTTGTCATATCTAACTTCTGTTAAAAATAAAATAAAATACAGGTTTTACCATTTTTAGTCCTATTAGTAACGCAGCATCAATACGAGTGTGAAAGAAAGGGCTAGTGCCCGTTCACACACCCGTAGTCATTAGCTGGAGGCCTGAATGTGCAAATGTGTATGCTACAACAGTAGGAGCCACAGTGAGCATTTGCAAGTCGAGGCACTAATTCATCCCGTTATCTTTCAAACCACTGTCATTGCATGTATCTGAAGTAAACAGAACCCTTACCTGCAATCCCATGGCAACATAGCTGAGAGGGAAGTTTTTATGTCGGTATGCAAAGCAATTGATTTATCCCTTTTTAAAACAACTTCAACAGTTCTTTTCTCTGAAAACCTTTCTTGGGGTTCAGAGTTGAGCTGCATTTGAAATACAGAAAGGTAATATACGAAGGACAAGAGAAAATAAATTAATCGTATTCATATCAGGAGAGTTCAAAGGAAGGAGAGGCTAAGTTATGGCCCTAATACTTTTCAAAAGGATCTCAGCAGATTATATCTTCTTTTATAGTATCTGTATAGAGAAATTATAAAATCCTAGTGAAAGTAAATGTTCCACTGTGTAATCATGACTTGTTATATAAAGAAACGCTAATAAAAATAGTAATGTTACTTTGCAAAGACTGAATTTGGAAACTGTCGAGCATGATAAACACTCAGTCAAAAATGCTATTTTGTGACCTTTCCTCCCACAGAAATGCAAATTTACTTAATTGCTCATTAATTTTCTCGTTGGTGTAATGAGCTGCTTGTCAAGCCAGTTATAGTATATTATAATCTGTTGATACATATTACATAACATTAAATGCAATCTGATTTACGTTGCTCACCGTGTTGCAACATATTATTGGCTATGCTATAAAGGTGGCATATTCCTACAATGTGCAAATTGAGCTAAAATGCAACATGAACCCCATTCCATAGCCTTTCTGCAGCAGACATCAAAAGTTTAAATTCTGCTTCTACTGCTGCTATTGAAATGTATATATATGACACTAACTTTAAATTCCTCCCCTCTGCCTGTTATTTCTGCGGAGAGAAGATGGGAAGGATGATAAAAAAAGGGGGAGAGGAAAGGTGAAATGCATACTTGTTACCTGCAACAAGTTGATTGTCATTTATGAAGCTTTTAAGTATTTATCTTCAATTGATGAAGAGTTAGTCATGCCCATGCTGCAAGACCTGGATCAGGAACCAAGACTTCCCTAGAACTTTGAGAATCTTTGTATCTGGGAGTTCGGTGCAACCATGATGGAAGTGAGGATCAGCCACTGGGTTTGCACCTGGATCCAGACAAGCTGTCCCCAAACCTGGGGACAGTTGCACCTGGCAGTTTGCTACAAGGCTCATTGATTTTTATATATATAATGATCTGTATGCATTTTTACATTAAAAATATGAAAGCTTGTGCTTGTAGATAATATATAATAAAACAAATAAAAATTAAAAAAATAGTGTATTGAATTCCTAGGCATTGATCTTCCATTAGTTGTCTCCAAAGTGTTGTCTTCCAGCATCTAAGGGGCCAATACCAGAAGTCCTGATTCAGTTTTCATTTAATCATTACCTAAGGAAAACAAACAGTGAATTTTGCCTGAATAAGCACTTCAGCATTTGAATGAGTTTGTTTGAACTTATTTGGCTGCTAGGCCTGGAATCAAGAGGTCAGGCAGCATCTACAGCGAAGCACAGAACCAAATGTCCTCGCTAACCATTTCAAGGCTGGTCAAAAAAGCTACAGTACCAGGGTTATTAAACGACCTCAGTGAAACCCACCACCCAGACTCTGTCCTGCCAACTAAATAACACGGATCTCGATCCCAATGTTCTTGGGTAAAATCCTGGGCTAAGTGATCTGGGAGATCTATGCCAGCAATTTAAACAGAGACAACTTTTCACCTGCTGCCAGCTATGCCTGCTTTCCAAGGATAGTGCACAGTTGTTCTGAAGAGAAGGTACATCATATCAGTGGTAAACAATCATACATAGTGTGGGTAGTAAGCTATAGCAGAGGAAGCATCATCGCAGAAGAGAGGAACCAGCTGTAAGCCACTCTCTTGTTCCCCTCCAAACCCAAGCCAACAAATTAACCCAAAGCATGATCCTAAACAGCTGAAGGGCAGGGCAGGTGTCAGAATGCCACCTCTGGCAGAGTACTGCATGATGTCTGGGTGCGGGATCTATGCCGTGAGGTGAAACTTCCCCAGACTCGAATAAGTCATCCTTCCGGTCACTGTCTGCCTCTGTAGCACTGCAACGCAGCCTTGAGTTGCATCAAGCTGCACTATAACTTGCTCCAGACAAAAGAATGTCTCCTGCAAAATAAGTAGCTACAGTCATAAAGGCTATGCATAAACACTGTTTGGGGTTCCCTTTATCTTTCTCTTTAATGGCTCGATCCATTTGCATATCTTGAGAATAAAAGAAAAAATATAGAGGCTTTAATTAAAAAAGGCTCCTTGGAATTTTGATGTATCTGCCTTTATGTTCTTTGAAAAATTAAATATGTAATGAAAACAGTGTCATCTTAGAAACTGAGATGTTATGCACTTTATTTCCATTACGGATGCCAGGCACTAATTACTGCAGGGTTATGAAAACACAGAGCAAGCATTTTGTCATCCTGTGCTTTGCAAGGTTTCTAGGAGGTGATAACGATGGCTTGTGTGAGGCCAGTTCAGACAGTTCTGTAAACTCAGTTGCATGTGAGGAAAGCTATCACTGCAGCTCGCAGCAGAAAGAGACAAAGTTCCTAGGGCAGGACCCCCCTGACTCCAAGGGGTATGCAGAGGGCTGGCCAAGCCCCTGGTTCACAGCCTTGGTAGCCAACAGGTAGCCAAAAGACTCCAATAGCCAACCTCTCTCATCTCCTTGAAGGATCTCTCCTTCACTTTTAGTTTGAAGTAAAATGGTAGGAAAGTGGGAGGTAAGTTTACACTACTGGCTGTCACGTAGTAAATCAGAGAGTTTGCTTTTCTGCCTTTTTGGATTGGTCTCTTTCATATCCACTTGATTCCCCAAAACAGCATTTGCCTATCCCTAATGCTATTGTTTTAAAAGAAGTTGTCTGTAGTTTTTTGGTTGTTGCCTTTTTCTTTTTTTTTTAATGGCAGTTGTCAACATAACTGAATATCCAGGGATGTTTTGTGGGCAAAGAGGCTGTATCACTTCTTAAAGGTCCCTTTCACAGGAATGCAGTACCTACAAATGCCTTTGGATGTAAATTCTTAACATCGACCACAGGTGCTCCGAAGAGTTGGAAATATTTTTTTTTTTTAATAAGGGATTATCTCATAAATACAGTACAGTGCCCTTTGTTAAGTATCACAGTCCTAAACCAGACTGAAACATTCTGCATAATTAGGAGCACCTATGTCCTACCATGAAATACTAACATGCAGAATAATAATAATAAAAAAATAAGTTTGTAGACAGATCTCAAATTATACCTTGCAGACCAAACCTGAATTTTTTTTCATTTTTTAAATTTGTATTTATAGAGTATCAGGGATTTACAGAACCTTATTTCAAAATCCAGCAAGTTCCAGTTACTAAGAATACATCAGTAAATTAAAAATCAATGGTTTATTATCAGACTGTTTTTTCAGGGTTTATCTCCATCCTGCTTCTCCTCACCTGTCAAAGCTATCATTGCTACAAGGAATAACAAGAACATGCAGAAAGAACTTTTGACAGGAAAAAAATGAAATAAAAGGAACAGTAAATAACCCCAAAGGGACATAACCTAAATAAAGGTCAAATTCCCTTTTTCCTGAAAAGCAATTGCAAGATTTCATACATTAACACTGCAACACAGGTGATCTGACCAAAACAAGTAATCGGAGAAAGCTGAATATTTTTAGTTTTGACTTGGGTTTGTTTCTTTTTGCATATCTAACCAAAAAGAAATAAAAATATTATTATGCAATATACATTAGGGTTGGAATTTGTAATTAATGCCAGGTTTCTAATATCCAGATTGTAATAAAGTTTCTGAATTGTTCAGTATTTCAGGGTTAGCTTTTAAGTAATGGGAAATAAGTATCTCTCAATAATTTTACTCTGTGTTATCCCAGCTATACTATATGTATTTCATCATAAATAGAATTAGCTACAAATAGAGGAATATGCCATTTTTCTCAGGAGTTCAAAAGCATCATTTTCCCTGCAATATTAACAACTGAAACATGATGAAAGAGTATGTCAAATAATGCCAGAACATATCAGAGCACAAAGCTCCCAGATTCTGTGCAAGCCTTTGTAGATCAGTGCCACTACCATATTTCCCCCAAAACTTTCAAATGAATACGAGATCTCAGGGTTGTCACAACTAAAAGCATGTAACTTTAAATCTTGAACTAAGTTTTTGATGGCAGTGAGAAGTTCATTAGGTGGAGAGGGTTCATGGCTGTAGGGAGATGCGATCTCTTGCACACGCACAGATCAGGCATTCTCTATCAACATTTGCAGGCAGATTTCATTTCATTCTTTCGGGCTTGAACTTCTCATAACTTTTGCAAATGAGAACTGCGTAACTTCGAACCGTATCTAAAGTCCAAGAAAATCAGTTGTCTACCTAGAACTCTCTCACAGTAGCCATTTCTCAGCTCCAAAGAGCAGCAGTAAGTAATGAGCAAGGTCTCATAACCAGAGAAAACATCAAAATCATTCATCTGCCCCAATCTATTTTTTTCTTTTCAATAGAGGAGGAGATTGGGTATAGAAAAGGTAAATCTGTTGTCTAAAAGCCATCATAGTGGCTTGTGAAATGGCAGCAATAGAACACATCCTCTGAGTCACTGATTTCTGCTTTCAAAACTCCAGAAAATTAATCTGAAGCTTTCAGTTCTATTCAGCTTCTGCTTGAAAGAAAAAGAAAAGAAGAAAAAAATAGTTTAAAAAAAATCCAAACAAGTTTTTTTTTTTTGTTCTTAGGTTTTGTCCCTGCAGAGCTTTCTGTAGTTGTGAAGTTCCTCACAAAAACCTTTGCTAGAAAACCTTTGCTAAAAACTGAACACTGAAAACTAGTGTCCAAAAATCTTATATCTCCTAAGAACAGATATAATCTCAACCACATTCATGTAAACGTTCAACTCAGTACAAATTTGGGACAGAAGCTTATATCAATTTTGATCTAAATTATCTCAGTTTTGCACTCTGAAAGCAGGGTGTATTTCCCCTCAATAGAGTTTAGTTGCTTCTTTTCTCTGTTTTTCAGTATTTGGAATAACCATATTAAATGCAAAAAGCCTGCAACTTCCTTTAGGATCTTTCTCTGAAGAACAGTATTTCTCTGCTGTGGAGTTACCACATTCAAAGTTTATAACTCAATAGGAAACATTTCAAGAATGATATCAGAAATAACAAGAAGTTGTTTTAGAGAGGGAGAAAAGTAGGGAAGAGAGAGATCTTCAGAATTCCTGGAAAAGAAGCTAATTAAAGTTCTCTGAAGCATTCTGACATTTATACATAGCAATGAGCTATTATCTGAGGTTTAATCTCAGATTCTTTTGAAATAATTATTACTGCAGGGAGGAAAGAAGAAATGGATGAGGTAGCATGTTTTGCTAGCAGGCCATCAGGTCTTCACTTCTGGGCAAGGTTTGTTGTCATTCTGAAGCAAAGAGTTAATTACCAGCCTGGTTTCAGACAATTTTCCCAATAAAACCTACCAACTCCACTCCAACTTTTGCAAACTGATGTCAGTAGAAAAAAAGAGCTGGCAATTGAAAGATCATAGTGTTTACCTTTGTAGTCCTTGAGTTTATCTTGGGATTTTAGAGATGGCTGCAGACAGAAATCCAGAAGATACGGAGCACATCTGTAACTCAAAAGGCGTGATATTCTACCGTGCTTTGCCCATGTGTTGGCCTAAAGTTTTCACCACCAAATTCTGGGCTGTTTTCATGTCTTTATCCTCTTCAAGGAAAAACCTGAAAGTTGCCGATGCAAAAGGTTAGTGATTTTGGGGTGGATTTGTTTTTGGTTTTAAATTGAAACATTTAGAAAACATTTACAAAAAACAATCCCCACCACAATTTATTTTGGATATTGGTGAGCTCAGTGAACACATTTAGACAGCTGCTTAAGACAGCTCTTTCTCACAAATATGTTTTGAAAAAAATATCTGTGCAATAGCTAGTCCAACTGTTCTTGTGAGCTCATGCACAATTTAGTATACTCTGTAGTTTTCTAGTGTTAACTTCTGATCAGTAGGCCTTTTATTCTCAGACACCATGGACCCCCATAAACCTTTATCAAAACAAAATGCTTTATTAAGATGATTGCACAGAACATGTCGTGATCTCACAGATCATGTGGGTAGTCTGAGGTTACCAACCACTTGTCTAGTCAATTTTCTATATTCAAGGATGAGTAAAGGAACAATAATTATCACATCAAGGAAAGAATATTAATATTTATTTTCTGATTTGATATGCTGAGAATTAAAATATTTGTTGAGTTTGGGGGTTTCTTTTTCTTAGTATACAGAAATGGCTCCTTTAAGGTAGAGGAGGCTACAGGGATTTGTTGAATGAGTTTCAGCTTAACTTGTAGGAAGGCTAAATGAAATACAGAGGTCAGAGCCAACATAACGCACTGACAGCTCACAGTATTTTCTCAGTGACCTGGAGGAAAAAGCAGTGTGTAGTTTAGTACTCATGTTCCCAAAGCAGTCACTATATTTCAGATGGAAATGTGCCATATGCTTTGGATTCCATGAGTTGTTCTTTCTGCCTGTCTAGCCCAGATCTCAAGTCAGAAAATAATGCCTATATTGTCCAGAGCTCATTTATATCCATCCACACATTTAAATGTATGTTTCCCATTTAGATGACACAGAGATCCTTCAGGCTCTGTCCCACTCTGCACTTACTTGGGGATCCAGCAGGGAAAGTTAGTTGCTGACCTCTCCATCACCTTCCTCAGATTATATGATGTCACCTTGTGTTAACACAGCCGAGGCTGAGCACCCCACACCACCAGTCACTGAGGAAGGGGTGGAACAGCACCCTGATGGTCCCTGAGCCACTAGAACGAGATTTCAAACAACTACGCACTGTATCTCAGAGAAAAGCCTCCGATGCAAACATTTCTGAGAAGCAACACACCAGCTAGGTGGGGTTTGCAAGCCTCAGATCTGCAGTATCATGGGGCTTCCATGCAGTTTGACCATGCATGTTCTTGGCCTCGCCACTCAGCTGACCAACAGCTCCAGCTGCAAATGATGTCTCTTAATCTTCTCACCTGCGCTTGATTTACAGCTGCAGCATACGTTTCAACTTGGAGGCAGAAAGGCTATGCATTTCTCACACATGGCTCTTCATGGATTTGATCCAGTCCCTTCTGTGACCCAGTCTGAACTTTGAACACAAAAAGCACAGAAAGTGTGGTGTTTCCAACATGTCATTATTGTGGCTATCAAGTTCCAGGAAGGAAATAAACTCTTCTAATTACATGAAGTGAATTTGTATCAATGGCAGACCTCTGGTAATCAGAAAGTTTTCAGAAACTCCCAGAGACTGGGGAATGCATAAGACTGTTGAGAGGCACTTTTCTGAATTGATTTTTCTTCTCAAATACAGAACTATACAGCAAGACAGGAATAGACTACATAGCAATTCACTGCTTAAAGACCTGCCCCAAGGCTAAGTTCAGTTTTCAGACTGCCTCAGACTTCCCCCTTTTGATCCTGTGCAAATTAATTAAGACCTGTTCCATAGTTTATTGAAGTTAACAAAAATCATTCCTGGTATGTTTTCAGGAACTTTGGGATCTAAACCTTTTACCCTTACACTTCTTCTGTTCCCTTACTTGGATGAAAAGGGTAACAGTTTATTCACCCCAAATCCTTTTTCACATTTCTTTGGTATATCATGTCAAATATCTATACAACTCTTAGCATAATAGAAACCCAAAATCTACATCTTGGAGACAGTAGGCAGTAAGATTAATAATGAACATCGATCATCTCATCTAAATGTGAATCCATCATCACAGCGAATCCATATCAGACCAGACATGACCAAGCCTATCTAATTATCCAACTGTCATAAAAGAGTTGCTAGCTTTATTCTATTAGTGGATAGGCAGTGATATGTAAAAGCTGTCACTACAGCTTTTGTGAGACCAGCTTCCTATCTGTTCCATGACAGTCTCGTGTTCCAGATCAAAACAATACTTAAAGATCAGCCTTTCATTGCCACAGGTTTTAACTCTTGTGACAGTAGAGAGAAAGAAAAAAAGATGATATAGGTATGCATGAAATCACACAATAAAGTTGTCAAGGCGACTACTGACACTACCTGAAGACTTTTTAAAGCTGATGTTAGACTACTGTGTGGATATGGCAATGACTAAGATTTACAGGTCACACTAAAATATAGAGATCTTTTTCCACATCTTGAAAATAAGCGTTGACTTTTGTATGTCATCACTACTTACCAAGCAAAGCAATGGTATCACATAAGTTAAACACACAGATGCACAAGTACTAGCTGATAAAAGCATGTTTCATTGATTTCTTTCTTTTACACAGGTAAGGTATTCCTTAAAGAAAGTGTAGCTTGTTCTAGCACAAGAGAGGAAAAGGAACACTCTCTTCTCGAGTATGACATTAGCTGACCCTTGTCTGAGTGGGGAGTAGACTAGATAACATCCATAGAGTCCCTTCCAACCTAGGTTATTTTGTAATTCTATGAAGAAGTTTAAATATTTGCCTGTATAGCTCCTATCAACCCAAGATTCTGCCATGGAAAAGAGGGATGACCTTCTGATGACACCTGGGATTAAAAGAGAAAATAAAAATCAAGAAAAAGCTCCTATCAAACAATGTTCCTATCCTCTGGACTAAATAAATTGAAAGAGAGTATTGTTCTTACCAAAATGATTAACCCACATCAAGATGCTTATTCAAAAGCAACTCCTATTTTTCTCTAATTTTGTTGATTAAAAAAATTTCATGAACATTGACAAAACTAAAGTTAGACATTGGGGTGTTTTGGTTTGGTTTTTTTTTTTTTTTTTTTTGACTGCTTCTGGATGCACTGTCATCAACACCTTTTTGTTACAAATCTTGTCCTAATTGTTCCTCCCTGCTCAAACATCTCAAGTCTCCATTTTTCACTCTAAACCCTACGGTGGTGTACGCTTTCTGCCTACTTCCATACTCGGTAAAACATGAACTAAAAAAGTTACACGTGCAGTCATTCCTTCAGACCAATCACATCTCTTTTAAAAATTCATTTATAATCTTTCCAATAGGGACAACAACAAAAATTGCCACTACTGACTAGAAAGGGTTTGGCAGCTCACGTTGAGCTGCTTTTCCCCAAAGTCTGCTGCCATCTTGGGTCCATTAACCTGGCTCGCACTTTTGTAACTAATAACACCATTTAAGGCCTGGGTATTTTCTTTCTCTACCCTTCTGTGTAGGCATCTTCTCCCTTCCAATTCAGTCAAAAAAATCACTCTCTTGCCAAGTCAACAACCATTCTTTCCAATATACTTACCAGAAGAGTTCAAAGTGTATTACTTAAATCAAGTTCTTTGGCACCAAGATCTTTCCTTTCTCTTCCATCTATTCCATCGAGTGCTGAGCAAATAGCTAACACTAGACAGGATTAGAGCAGTAATATTTGGCACACCTCAAATTTTGGCCTCTATGCAGAAAAAAAAAAAAAAAAGGTCTAAAACAAAAATCTCCCTGTTGCTTGTTACTTCCCTTTTCATCTGGAGAATTTTCCTGTGGTGGCAGCATGCACAAATTTGCATCACTGTATTAGTAAAGGGTATTGCCTTAGGCTCACTTAAAATAATGAGAATTTATCTTACAAAGGGCTGCAGAAAAGGATAGCTCTATAATTAGCATCTTCTTAGTGCTACATGTTCAAAGGAAAAGGATTGACTAGACAGAGAAAATGAATTATATTCTTCCTTCTAATGTTAGCTGTTTCTGGTAACTAGGAAAGCCAAAATCACATAAACCCTATTGTCTCCAATCACTAGCTTTGCTGCTTCTCTGAGAATTGTTCCTTGTCCATGGGAAGTCACATAACCATCCTGAAAAGATCAACTTGTATAATGTTTAACACGTTTCATATTCAAACAATTTTTTTATATATATTTTGGAAAAAAATACAGAACTGGTGATGGGAGGAGGACAAGCCAAATTAATTTTTAAATATAGCATATTGAAACTAAGCTTTGTAGCTTTCTCACTGAGATCACAGTTGCTCCAGTGTTCTTTTCCTGTCCTCAGTGGATGTTTGCCCTAAGAAAAATCTCCCAGACATGACGCTGCACCTAGAGAACAGAAAATACATCCAAGAGCTGCTGTCATTCCTCTGTCCTAGTTGGCAGTGCTGGAAATCATATTGAATTGGATACACAGGTTCATCAGTCTGAGAAATCATGATAGCAAGGATAGTTGCAGCCCCCCCCCCCCCTCCCCACCCTAAGGAATGTCTGGTCTTTCTTTTTTCAATTAGCATACCTGAAGTTATCTAGCACATGAACTACTCCAGTGACCCTTTACAGGGACAGTTTTCAGCAGAAGGGAGTGGACGTCTTTTCAAGTTCAACTGAACTCACTAAGGAGTATTATGAAATGTATATAGGAATGGAAAGATCAGGAGTCTGCTTTGGGCTGTGCTGCAAAACTTCTGTTTACATTCACATCAGGCTCTGATTGCTCATTTGCAAAGACAGTAATGTCTTATCAATCTCATCAGAACTCCTGAGCCTTCATTTATAGGTGGAGTTGACTTGCTCGGTCCAAGTACGCCTCAGTCACATCCTCTGACATCTTCTACTATTTATTGGAAATGTACTCTCAACATTGTGATAAAATCCAGGGAACTACACCCTAGAAGGCTGAGACTGCATGCTTATCACATGCTGAAAAGAGACTGTTTGCGTAGGGCCAGATTATTGGGATGAGGAGACCATAATAGGAGACATTATGGTCTGCTGCTGTGCTGCTCAACCACTGAGACAGGTCACCAGAGGTGAAGGTAGATGGTAAATGTGTCTGTGTTGTAGTTACCCTGGCAGCAATTTTTGATACACAAGGCCTTGAAAATTTTACTAGACAATAAAAGAAAGAAAAACAGTCCCCTCCCCTTACTCTTCAAGGTCAAATATTACTTTCATAACCCCTGAATCCTACATGAAACTGTATCACGGACGTTGTTTCCACCATGCCCATGTATTTAACCTACTATAAGTATGAAAATATAGTGAAATGTTTATACTGCTAATAAAGGGTAACTAAACTTTGGGAAAAAAATAAGATAAAACTCAAAGCATTGCAGTGTACAGGTTCTGGACACTTTCCAGGCAGGAGCTCTGGAGACTTTTTCTTCTGTGTGACTTTGGTAAAATCACTTCAGCTCTGCAAGGCTGATTTTTATTTGTAAGTGGGGCAAATTACATACTCCCTTATTTGAAATATATACATGAAAAGCGTTTGATGGCAGATTAGAGGTATTGATCAGAGCCACTCAGCAAAGAAAAGAACTGGGTCAAAGAGAAATGGCAGATTATAACTGGAAGAGTGACAAATATTTAAAATTTCAAATTTTGCTCTTATCTATGAGGTCTTGTTTGCCAGATGTATTTCCAGACAATTTTAGTTTTATTGTACCATTAGAACAATAAAAAAAAAAGACAAGTAGAAAATTCTGAAGTTAAGATACCCACCCAAAAAGTTATTTATGAACTTGGAAGATTTTTTTCCAGAAATTTTCTCGTAGAGAGTTTCACTATGGCTGCATCTTTTAAAATAGTAGATTAGCATGGCCAATGCTTTGATGTATGATGAAACAGAATTTACAAGAATTCCTGTCATCTTGAATATTTTTCTAAAGGAAGCAGGAGGAAGATTTATGGCTTGAAGAAGATGATGACACAATCAAGTTTCTCTCTCTTTCAAATTTCAAAACAACAATGAACAGACTCTGTGGGGCCAGCATTCTCCTTGGTGTAACTGTGAGGCCCAGAGTGCTGAACTTGCAGAATTTGGCCAGCAATGTGTTATTGGTCAATGCATGTTTTGGTGGGTTGGTGCACGTTTCAGCTTTCTACCAATGCAAGGTTTATGTACCAAGCCTGTTCATGTCTATCTGGTAGTAAGGTGGCTAAAGAAATAGTTGATGACATTTCTGTTCCAGTGTCCCTTTGCTGGAACTTTATTATTATGAGAAGAGGGTTCAAAACCATGGAAAGTAATTGTAATATAAACAAAGTTTCAAATGTTACAGCTGGAAGATGCCTCTCCCATGGGCTGATCTGAAACACTAGGTCTGAATGTCCCTCAAATTTGGATCCTTTTCAGATCAAAATTCTGGAGCAAGATCCAGGTCAAGCAGTACTGATATCTGGATTCACATGCCAGCAAACACGTAAACTAAGCAGCTTTCCAAGTCCAGGTCAGAAAATTTCCATACTCCTAACTTAACCAGCCTCTTTTTTCACCAGCTGTTTGAGCAACTCTGAAGATTATTTTGAACAGCTCAGGCAGCACAAAATAGCTCAGAGAGATAAAACGATCATGATGGAGGGACTGGGGTCTACAGGTCAGTTCCCCATTTTGAAGAAAGGGCTTTAAAAGGAAAGCAGAAAATGCAAGCCCTGAAAAAAATAATTGGTCAAGAAAATGCATTTTAGCTGGATTGTGGGAACCACCTCAAATGGCTTTCCCTTTGGGACCTCAGTTGCAGTAGGATTGCTGGCCACCCCAGAGGACTCCCTTTCCAACTTTGGGGCATGGATCTGCCTTCTGGGAAACAATTGCTGGAACCAGAGGGGAGACTGAACCATGGGGGGAAGAAGGTGGCTAAGCAGCCTGCTTGCAACCTCTGCAGAGGAAGACAATGCAGTAGAGTTTAGCAAACTATATAAATTTGAATCTTGTTACCTTCAGAGAATAGGATATCAGAGCTGACTAAGAAAACAAGGTTCACTGTATATATTATTAGCAAAAGAGATAATGGAGCACTGCATGTGTGAACTGAATGCGATAGGATGAAGAAGGGAACAGTCAAGTGTTCTTGGCAGTGCCTAGAAAGAGGAAAAGAACACTGACATTTCTTGATAAACAGTTTCAGGCATGAAGATGCCTTTGTTTTTTGCCAAAAAATGTTAAACAAAGTGGTTTTTTCCCCCTGCAAGATTGATTTTTAAAAAAATGCAGAAAAAAACCATGCACATTCCCACATACCCTTTTGCTGACTTCTTTCAGAGCTGGTTCTCAGCAAAGAATACATTGAAACAGTTATTTTTGGTATGCACCCGAAGAAGTTAATAAAGCAACCCCAAAGAAAATAATTTTTCCATTTCATGTAATCTGAAAGAGCCTATTGGAGAAAATAGATAGAGAGGAAAGATCACCCTTCACTTTAGATAGTTTGTTTAGATTAATAACTTAGAACAAGTCATAAAATAAAATTGAGGGACAATAATATTTTACATAATTTGTTTCTATATCTATGTTACTTGAGAAAACAAAATTACAGATATATCCACTTACATTTGACTAGTTAGGCAATTTGAAGATTGAGAATATCACTTCCAAATTTCATAGGGTTTTCAAAATGTAAAGTGAAAAAATATAACCTCATCTTTCTGAGGCACAGTATGTTGCTGTATAAGATATAGCAAAAGATACAAGATGCAAATTTAAAATTGTGGTGCAAAGTTTATGGACACACACACCCCCCAAGCACACCTTTAAGTGTCTTTTACATGGACTCATTTCCATAGTCAAACAAACAAGACAACAAGATTACATTACTTGAGTTTGCTAGATCAATTTACAGCTTGAAAATGTTCGTTAATTATAAATTGCCACTTTTCTTCTGGGAACACCCTGCCTATAGCTGCACCCACACCCCCTCCCCCAAGTCAGAAGGTCCAAGCAGCCCTACCACGTAGTGGCATGGTGTTCCCATCAGGGAGGTGGCCAACCACCAAAACCCTAAAGACCAAACGCTCCTTTTACCACTATGAGCAAACTGTGGTATGCCCAGCAGAGAGTTCCCTCTCTTACAAACTGGTCCAAAGCCCAGTAACATCGGTTTGTTGGTCTGGACATGGACAAACTCAAGTGCTACACATTACAGCAGGTTCACACATCTCCTGCTAGGAATAACGTAGGTGGTTATCTTCCAAGAAGGAAGTGAAGATGATCTTTTCATTAGTATCCAAGGCTAGAACACTTTTCAACATCTTACACAGAGAACCACAGGCCTCTGCACTCAAACACAGACTACGTGGAAGTTAAGCGGGGCAGGGAGGGGGGGGGAGGGGATGAGGGGATCATATCCCAATAGAAAAGACATTGACAAGATGTGAAAGAAATAATTGATGTAAAAGTAAACAGAGTAAGGTCCTGCAACGTCACATTAAAGTTAAACACCTAAACGCGATGATAAAGGTGGGAGGTGGAAGCTTGAGGACAAAAATCTGAGCCAGAAATAAGGCTTTTTTCAATCCCCAAACCCCTCTGGCCAAGTGAGGAAGTCCATGTGTGGTAGCCCAGAGGCAATGCCAAATACAGGTACATGTCTGAGATCCACATTCTCTTCACCGCACAAGAACACATAACTACCTCCAAGAGCTCTTTAACAGACATTAGCAACACTGATGTGAATTTTGAT
The DNA here is from genome assembly GCF_017639655.2 of Falco naumanni. NCBI lineage: Eukaryota > Metazoa > Chordata > Aves > Falconiformes > Falconidae > Falco > Falco naumanni. Next base: position 22,355,287 of record NC_054058.1, read on the forward strand.
CCTTACTGCCCTGCCAAGAGAAACAGTTTCAGAGCCCCCCGTTTCTCTCCATAAAACTTGCACTCCTTTCTGCACAGGCATACAACTTCAGCAGTAAGGACTTAGATGGGGGAAGTCACAGGCCTAGCCCCACAAAGAGATCCACAGGGAATGAGCCCAAATTGCAAACAAATCAGAGATAAATGGCACCCTGCTGATCCACACCACCACTAAGACTGGATACATGAGTGACACACCACACGGGACTGTTACCAGTGGGACATCCTCCCCAGTGGATGCAAAAGAAGCTGGATAATCTGCTGCCAAGAGTACTGACATGGAACAAAGAAATGCTTAGTATTTAATGCCATTTACCTTTTGTTGCCATTCCTACTACCTTTCGTAAGACCCAGCTTTATGACTGTAAACTGTTCCCCCTGCATAGTTGTTTTTTTTGTTTGTAACAGCTCCCCACACACCTGGCAGTGGAGAATTTCTGCAGCTAGAGATCTTCGCTGAGATGACATACAGTCTGAGCATGGTGGCATGCCAGATTAGTTGTTTTCAAAGGCACTACGGACAAGCTTGACACGGTTATTTGGCTGGACTTAACAAGCTCATAGAAGGTGGACAATCTGCATTATAATACATATTAATAACTAGAGCAAGTCATCCGTTTTTCTAGGAATACAGCAAATGTCACAGAGACAGTCACTGTATGGTAAGATATATAAATGTGCCCCCATGCATATTTCAAGAAGAAATCAGGAAGTTAAGGAGGTCACAAAGATAATTTGCAACACAACAGAAAACAAGAGCCAGTTACCTCAAGTTGCAACCAACTCCACAAATCAGTTTAACTAAGGGCAGTAGAAAAAGTCAACTAATTCCAGCTGAGCAGCCAGCCATAACCTAAGCTTGTCACGGATGGCCTCTTGCTTTTTTAAAAGAAGAATATGCAAACAGAAGGTAAAGCAAAGCAAATCAAGGTACAAAATAGATCTCTGAACAACTGAGTTGGACTTAACGTACTTTGAGGGCATCAGAAGGAGAAACGTTTGCTCTGGTCACAGAGACAGAAATTGAGAAATAAAGTGTCCACATCAGACTTGGTTTGCGTCAGGCTGACTGTGAGAGGAATGGGAAAGATTTAATAACAGTGAAAGGCCACTGTGAGCTGTCATCTCACCAGTTACCAAATGGCAGCTGAAGTCACATCTAGTCAGTGCGTGAATAAGAAAAGCTGGTGAAGAAAATGGATGAAGTTTCTGTCACTGATGCTCTGCTACTTGAGGCAGCACTCACCTCTCTGAAGGGCAGTTGTAGAGGCTGTTTCCTGGTCTGATCCCAAAAGCAGAGGGCGAGTAATTGAGATGAGGAGTGTACATGACTGGTTGAACTTCAGTTTGCCTTTTTCTCTTGGCAGCCTCAAAAAAGGTAGCTGCCTTGACAGGTTTTTCCTTTTCACATACACAATTCAGGCTGCACCTCTGCGATCTACTCTAACTCTTTCAACAGGCATATTTTACTCCACAGTTTCTACAGTATGAAGGGCCCAGAAAGTAGTTCTGCTAACAAGATGATCTAATAAGACAGTCAGCAAAGCTCTCTGGAGGGCTGAGAAACAGCGACAAACCCAGTGAAATGAAGGGTTGCCACACATCTACAAAATAAGAAGTCAGGCTCATCAATCTTTTGCTATCAAAACACTCATGCATACAAATCTTTTCACTTGCTTTTGTGAAGCTGTTTCAGTGAAGCATGATAAATGCTAGACTGTAGATGAGGAAAACAGCAGGGACTAGGTGGTGTATTCAGATGGTGCAAAGCACATATATAGTTCACAGACACCCAATGGAACTATCTGATCAGGGAATGGCTGGAGTACAGGCTGCAAATGACTACCCCGAGAGATCAGTATTGTGGATGCAGCTGTGTAACTGCTGTAGCTTTGTCTTCCCCATTCTGCCTCCTTAATATTAAGGAAGGACATGAACACTTTAACATTTTGTATTTTATATGTATGTGAATATATAAATATATACAATTAGGAACTTATGCATACAGACACATACTTTAATAGATAGAGAGAAGAGAATATTGGAAAAAATTTCCACTCCTTCCCAATAAAAGAAAGGCTAGTTTAATTCAAGCAGATTTTTCACACGGGTCATTTTCATGAAGATTAAAGTACCTTTGTGTTTGCAGTATCTTTGAATAGTTTTGGAAAAAGTAATTGCTGGGAAGTCAGGTATGCTCTGGTTTGAAAAATAAAAGAGCAGTATTTTACACAAGCTCTCCAATGCTGCGTCTCTAACTGTATCAGAGTTTCACAGCAAATTAAGCCCTTTATTTATTTTTTTATAACCTGTGGCTGTTACAACAGATGGAGGAATCATGCAGAGCTAGAAGCACGTAATTGCTGTATGTAGCTATGCACAAAGCCAAACTTTGTTAATTCAGTACTAACCTTGCAGCCCAAAGGATATAAAGTAACTTCCGTCCCTCTGCGTCCTGACACCGGGTCATTCTCAAGTTGCTAAAGAAACACCATGAGGAAAACACAGAGCCAAACGTTCTGCAGCAATTCTCTTATGCCTCAACAGTTCAAGTCAAGCTAAAGAAGGAAAATCCTCTTTGGTTATATGCTTGTGTGGTAAGTACACCTCACACCATCCCCAGGGTGATGCTAAAGGATCCATCTGAGCAGGGATGAGAGGGAACCAGCAGCCACTGGGCAGAAAGAGAAGGACTCTGCACACAGGCAGTAGTCACCCTAGGCCAGAAAGAGCAGAATCCTCCAAACCTCCTCCCAAATCTGCTCCAGTGTTCATGTAAGGCAGATTACGGGCTACAGGAGTGGAGAGATGGGAAGTGCTCCATTGGAGATCCTGCCTTTGGCACCATACAGCTTTCATGACCTTCTGAACACCTATACATATTTTAGTGTGAAATAGACATTTAAAGTCATCTTTATTCTCCGTGCACCCTAGACTCTGGGCTTTTCTGAAATACAATCTTTAGGAGGAAGAGGTATAAGTTATATAAACCCCACAATTATTTCTTTGTAATCACACACTAATGAAATATTGTTGAGCAAATTGGCCATCCCTGACTCACCTCCCTAGACAGACACCAGTTTCCTGCCTTCACAAAACAGGGAGCAGCACGCTTTGTCATTAAAACCCTCAAGCAAGAAGCATTTCCACAGTTTCTGTTTGGAGTCTGTTTCTTGACAGTCAGTCTCAGGGTTTTTTTTCCTCTGCTTCATCCCATGATGTGAAGGCCTGCCTTTCAGGCCACCTCAGTTTTCTCTTCATTGTTGTTCTCAGATATTTTTGTCTTAGTCACCACTTCTGCCAGATGGTTGGAAAGAATAGCCCTGATCATAGAGAGCTCCCACTCCCTTTCCCAGTCACTGTGAAGAAGACAGGTTTCCTTTTCTAACAAAAGTCCTCTATCATTTCAGCCTGAATATGGCCAGATTCACTTCTCTGCTCCTACAACTGAGGACTTCCTGGAAGGAGAAATGCAATCTTTCCTTTTCCAGTCAGCATGTAATTACATACAGTCCAGGCACAGCTTGCAGCATCTTCACAGTTATTTTTGTCCCAGAAAAGTATTAGGCTGGGTGCAGCACCATACAATATACTCTAACACAGAGCAGGGTCAGAGCCAAAAAGCACTGAAATAGAAGCCTGTGACTACCCTCAGCCTTAAACTCCAGCCTAGAGTCCATGGTCCTTTTGCTGCTCCCATGCTTCAGCTGCCTGGGTACCCTAAACTGTTGTGCATTACTTCAGTGCTTCCCTGTGAGATAGGAAATACTACCATCTCTCTTGTGCAAACATGCAACCAAGGCACAGAAAGGGCAAGATCTCCATGAAACTGAGTGTTAATTCCTTTACCCTTAATGAGAAATAATTAGAGTTAAAGTCCAAGTGCTTCCACCACTGCACTGGAACCAGAGTCCTAAACAGTTAAGTCCTGTGTTTTCAAGGGTACTTCATTCATAAAATAACCCCACAACACAGAAGAAAACCAAAAACAAACCAGCCACTCCCATCTCCCTCCACACTGAAATGATTAACCAAAGAGGAGAACGCTTGTATACGATGCAAAGCACACTTTGTGATCTTCTTTGATTTGAGTACAGATTCAAAGCAGTTCAAACTGGGAATAGGGTCTCAAAAGGAAATCCAAAGATTAATTCTGAACTTATAACCAGAGATTGCTAAAAGCAAATTAGTGAGGAACAACACATTGCAACACAATCCACAACAATATGGATTGCTTGAAGTATGTGAACTTCTTTATTTCCTATATTCTCTCTTTGTATCAAAACTTTCCCATCTCCCACTCCTTCAGCTCTTGCAGTATATTTTCAGTTTAATCAGTCTTGAAATGTTACATCCTGCCATGCTGTCTAAAATATTTTTTATTATTATTAATATAACTGAATTTCAAAAACTGGAGCTGCGTACTGATACCAAGAACACTGAATCAACTCACCATCAGTCCAGTATTTACAGATAGCATGACTGAAAAATCATTCAGCATGTTTTTAAGTTACATATTCATTTAAAATGACAGCACTGTAAACTTAAAGTAAACCATGTTTCTTCTACAAAATTGCTTGGTGGCTGAACAAATATACTGGGGACACTGAGCTTTTGGGAAGATGTCTGCAGATCTGGCAGCAGGAACAAATAATCCAGTCCTGGCAAAGATGGTAGGAGCAATAAATGTGTATTATTGGTCATAATTCATTACTGTCTGGTTAACCAGCAGTTTCACAAAGAAATGTCCATATGCTAACCTAGTTGTCAAGCACAGGTGGAGCAAGCGCTTCATATCTTATTACTGATGCCAGGCTTTCGTTGCTCAGAAACTGCCCAGATGAGGATAGACCGCTCCACTCAGCAGGAGGTCCAAGTGCACATAGATAGGGTCCTTTGCACACAGAGCTACTAGTTCCAGCAAGATCACACCTCAGCCTGTAGTTCTTCAAGATGCTGCCTTCCCCTTTACACTCCTCACCCTCTGGCTCTCTTCTGCCTCCCACCTTCTTCCTGCCTCCCCTCCTGTCCTCCCCGCACCCTGGCCGCCTCCTCAGATATCAAAGCACCTTTTCGAGACAGCAGTTATTTTGCTGACCAACTTGCTTTCTCAGTTTATCACTTCCTCTGGAGCTGCAGCTCCAAGACTGTTTTTATCCAGTGGACAGAAAGTGGTCTGTTAGACCAAAGCTTGTTTTTTTGGTCTATACTTGCAAAAGCAGTATAACTGGTATGTTTATCTCAGCAGGGAAAATGCCTCCAAAGCCCGATTTCCATAAAACTCAACAGGAATCCTATGTTACCCTCTTCAAGTGAAGCAGCTCTGTGATACCATCAAAGGTAGAAGTCCTCTAAGCAAAATTAAATAGAGGCTGAGTATACTTTTTCTTATGCAGTAGCATTCAGGCATATAGACAACAGAAGCTGATAAACCTGTAAACTGACAGACCTGACAGCAACCTAAAGAATAAGGTATCTTTACTCCTGGCTGACAGTAGCATCACTTTCAGAAAAAGATTTTGTAGAGGAGTTTATAATTTGTTTCATATCAAGTTTGAATTAAAAAATCCAGACCCAAGTGTCCTTCGGTGTTGTGTCCACACCTTGATGTTAGTAAGAGCAATGAGCGAAAGGAGCATCGTCTCTAATCTGAACATATGTGCAAAACCCAAGGATGAACTGAGACACCACAACAGTGTGGTGGTTGGTGGCTTCTGTTACTGCAGAATCAACAAAGTATTCAAGGAGTTAAAACATTTTCAGGCTCTCTTTGCTGCTGCTCATTGCCATTTAGCAACCAGAGCCCTGAACTGAAAGTAAGAAATGTCCAGAACAGCTTTAGTGTCATTCATGAAGCACTAGGTTCCCCACACAACAAAGAGCTCTTCAGCTTAAGATGTGCTTAGAAATGCAGTTTGAATTGCATAGAATTTGCTTCTATCAGGACATAACCCATGTAAACTGGACAAAAAATAGGTTGCCTGGTGTGGATCCTGGGAATCCATTCAAATGCAACAGCTGCTGTTGCAGTGGAGGCTCAGTGCTTCACCAAGGGTTTTATGCTGATCACGTATCCAAACTTTTCAATAATTGTAGAACATACTAAACTAAAAATCTTGCACTATCCCATGTATTAGCATTTAATTCTGACTTCCATTTACATACATTGCTAGACCCACTATAGCCAAAACTGCCATACTGTTTGACTTTCTCCGGCATTTTCTGCATAATATATAATGCAAGCCCTCTCACACTGAAAAGCAGTTACTAGCTATGCCAGGCTGAAGAGCTGAAATACTGGATCTTGTGCAGAAAAACAAGTGCATTCATCATCAGGAGCTTCCAAGAGTTTACTCTGAGACTCGCCCCTATTTTCAATGCTATCAGCATAACTACCAGACAATTGTTCCTTGGATAAGAAATATTGCTACCGTTTTTTAAAACAAGGATAAGATCTATCATTCTTCCTTAGAATTTCAAACCTGATGTTTGGCTTATGTCATTTAGTTAAATTAAGAGCACAATATAGCCAAGACTACTATTTCAGTCTGCCTGAAACAGGCTGCACAGTCAGAAATGCAAGAGAGATCATCATCATTGTATTGTCACTACAGCCTTCAGGGTAGCCCCCTCCAGCTCCTGCAGATAAGAAAGGAGTTAGGATCAAAACACAACTGGCAGTAAGTACATCTCTGGAATAAAGCTCCCAATCCAGAAATTCTCTGACTTCAATACTACGTAAGAATTTGCAGTTTGACCACCTCTGTAGCATCAGGTCAAGAGCACTCTAACATACTGAGCTAGCATCAGGGAATCTAATTATTTTCTAAGTCACCTGTACATATGGTTTGTCACAGAAGGAGCCACCTCCAGGTAGACTAGGATGAGTGAAGCTACAGAATAAACATCTGAGTCAAAGTGATCTAGAAAAGACTGATCCAAAGTTCACTGAAATCAATGGAGAGAGTCTAAGAAACATGGGCATTCACAATCTGGTCCCGTTCCAGGCAAAGGAATCTCATGCTCTGAATTTCAGCTGTTCTTAATTTCTTAAGCACCTATGGAGCACATGTATTCAAAATGCTTTAAAACATGAACTCCCCAAAACACACTGCCATTAAGGATCAAGCCATTGTTGTCACCCTGCACAAACAATAATGCATCCTGCAGTTCTAATGGCTGGTCCTGACTTTGTCAGAACTAAGAAAAAGTCAAAGTGTGCTCTGAACTACATTTTGAAGGTCAGTTGAATATCTATGGCTTCATCTAGACACTAATCACCATGTGTCATCTTATTTCTAAGAATATCTGCAAGGAACAGGCTACAAAGCTGCAATTCTAGTTATTTACTCTGCATGCTATCTGAAGGGAATTTATGAGGAGACAAATTAATTCAAAAAGCTGGTTGATAAAGAGAGAAAGTCATTCCTTCCAATTACTTCCAAAGAAATTATTATCCTTTGGGTACAGCAGGTGTTAACCAGGGACAGGAATTTTTTTTCCCTATATACACCCGTACTATCTGCACAGAACACAGTGGAACATTTCTATTAATTTCCCTGTAGGATGTAGGATCTTTACTACTACACTGACGCTGAAATCACAGAACGAATTTTTAATACATTTTATGCAGAAGTGCTGGAAATAAGGCATGTATTTTCACAGCTTGTCTAACTGAAGCAGTATAAAAGGTCAGAGCAAGCATCCTGAATGGAGGAGGAAAAAGGAGAAGTTGTGTTAATAAGAGATGGAAAGATCCTTACCAGTCTTTGTAATACTGACCAATTACATAATCAGATGTGGAAAAACTGTAAAATAGCCCTCTGTGCAAAATGAACAATATCTGGCCTAACAAATTTAATTGACATTTAGAAAAAGCGATCATTGCTGAACCACCTCGGTGACATGTAAATCAGCATCAGCTGTCCCCAGGCTAATGCAAAAATGAAGTTGTGTTTTACCACATCACCACATAAAAGCCTATAGTTTGTCTGTAAATTTCCATTATGGTTAAGAGATAATGATGCACTTCATTCTTCATGTGATATGCTACTCTCATTTAATTTTCAACAACTAAATACGTCAGTGGCTTACAACAGTAGTAACTGATGTTTTATATATGGCTCATTCTGTGTGTTTCTCCTTTTCCTTCAGAAGCATTGCTTCCTCCACCACAGCAGCTGCCAGGACCCAACCTAAGCCCTGCAACCAACAATATTGCTTCCAGAACTGGCTCATTTTCTACCAACAGAATAATAAAAAAAAAAATGAACCAACAACCACCACCCTACCAAGAATACAAAATTAATAAATTAAATTTCAAATTCTGACTCATGACACTCATTTCTCCATGGCAGAAATAAAACACCTGAGCAATCTTACAATACCAAGCAGGCTGTAGCTGCCAGACTGAAGTGATGACAGGAGAAATCCAAACAGTGGAAAGTAAAAAAAAGAAAACTGGCTCTGGATAGTAGATAGCAACTGAAAATAGTTACTATTTGGATTCTTTGCATTTACCAGCATCTCTATAAAATGTACAGATGCTAGCTAGGACACATCACTCATGATCTGGAGGAAGGGCACACCTCTGCGGTTCTCACCTGGCACTACATGGTTTGTTGCAATATACACGTGCCAAACTGGATGACATTAATGACGAATCTGTGCTGTGTCCATCCTTCCCCCGATCATCTTCACTAAATTTGCAGCTTCAATTACTTCAGTTGCAAGGTGGTAAGGCTGGATAAAAGACTGAGCAAATAATTGTCACAGGTCAAAAAAATAGCTTAAATTGTGAACGCTTATAGGCAGCGGATAGCTCAGTTTGTGCTGGTGGGTGAACATCAGTTGTAGTCAGAGTCCAACTCAGTTTGCCCCACATTAGGTTCCAATTGTTGTAGCACAAACAAACCAGTAGGCTACAACAAGGCTTTACCATCAGTCAGATTCTACTGTCCACATTGTATCTCCTTCCTCCAGAGGTCAGACCACACTACTCCTCCCCGAGTCAACCACCCATCCCACAGTCCTAAAGGCTATTTAACTACTTAACAGGAACGAGCTACAGCTGCACATCATCCATGTCAATCAACCCACTGCCTTCCAGGCAAGGCCACAGCTGCATGTTATCAATGCTAATCAGCCCACTGCTTCATTCCTCTACAAATGTCCAAAACTGAACTTTTGAACTCTCCAGCAGAAGCCTGCTCTTTGCTAGCTGCAACAAGGGCAGGCTGCTGTGGGTTTTGAAAATACCTGGACCAAACAGAAGTGGCACATCCTAAACCATTCAATTAAGAAAGAGACATGAGACAGAACCACCAATTAAGGAGGCTGACCGCATGTTGTACTTCTTCACGCACACTATTTAGATTGGGACAATCGGGTATTTATGGTTTCAGAAAACAGTCCAAAAGGAAGAGTTTCCATAGAGAAACAGTGGTCTTGGAGAGTAGAAGATGGTCTGGAAGGATGTAGATCCTGGCTGGAGAAAGATCCTAGAAGTGGTGGAAGATGTAGGAGATCCATTAGCTGTGTGGAGACAATGCTGGGGGAGGGCCAGGGGACCAGCCAGTCACACCTAAGACTGGCAGCTGGAAGCAGCAGCACGGCGTGAAGCACAATGATTTCTGCCCAACCTCCCCAGCCCAACAGCAACCACCTCGTGGGGAAGGGAAGCTGAGACCTAGTGAATGTAACACTGATGGTGGAAACATGCAAGTGAGAGATAATAAAGGAGGGTGAAAACTTGTTTAAAATTTTTTCTGGGTTTTTTTGTTTGTTTGGTTGGGTGGGTGGGTGTTTTTAAAAGGTAAAAGTTTGTCTAAGAACTTTGACAGTTCTTAAATAAACTCCAGTAAAGCTTCACTATGGGCTGTCATTAAGTCTCTGCCACCCATGACAGTGAGGTTCAGTGTTCACCATCCCATAGAAGAGACTCATCTGTTGCAATGGTTCATACTGGACACATACTGGTCCAGGGCTGCTGGACATAAAATCATCAGCACTCACAGCACTAGAGTGATTTTAACCTCATTTTCCTTCCCCAGTGCTGCTCTGCCCTTCTTCAGGAATCTCAGTTTTCCAAAAGATTTCCCCTCACATCAGCTGATCAAGTGGCATGCCACCCCCCTGAAGTGGCACTGACCAGAGGAAGGTGAGGGCAGGAATCTGCAGCTGATATGAGATGAGATGGATGGCTACTCTCTCCCCTGGCACTAGAGATGCCCAGGAGAGCATGTAAATAGGGGAGAGGTGGAACTACAGAGGGAGTTTGCCAGTGGGGTCAGAATCCAAAATCCTATGGATAACCCCATCTTCTGTGGGGTGAAGAGCAGGAGAAAGCAGATCTCTATCTGAAATTTTGTTCATTGCTAACAGTACAGCAGAGGAACAGTAAACAGAAAATGTAATCCCTTTTTATCCTTCCCTTCTATTTCCCAGCAAATCTGTAGCCAGTAATGATCATTGTCACTGTAATCATAGGGAAAGATGACATGTCAAATGACTGTGCCACAATTACAAGAGGACAGTAACAGAAATGTGAACAGCTCTCGGGAGGTGGGACTCTGGATCTCCTGCTCCAGTGCTAAGCCACATACTTGGGAAGAGCAGACCTGATCCAAAATCTCTCAGATGCAAGCAGTTCTCAGACTCCTACAATAAACCCCTCTCAGCTCAGAGGGAAAAAAATACAAACACCAAAACTACCAGTGAATTTGCAGTGACTCCTCTGGTTACTAGCTGCTTTTGTGTGACATGATTTGAGTGGTATTCATAAGCCACTTTTTGTTCCCAGATGTTCCAAGCCAGCAAATTTACTGGCTCCCACAGAAACCCTGCAGGGGCAAGACTTGCAGGGCTGTGCTTCAGTTTACACGTTAGGATACACAGCCGGGCTGCAGCTATGCATGCATGGAGGTTACTTAGAGCAAAGCATACACAGAGCATGCAGTGCACCAGTACAAGGAGTTTGCCGAACCCCCATATCCCAAGGAAAGAGCTTCCAAAATCCCTCACTCCGTGAGGGACTGCATTAGTCAGTGAGAGGATCCTGTTTGCTGGATCAAGGTATCACCGCCTACTTTCCCAGTCTCAGTGTCTCAACCTCCACACACAGGGTCTATTTACTGTAGGATGGCTCTTGGCCACAGCTCGCAGCCCACAGTTTGGCTAGCGTCCAAGACTCACGATCCACAATTCAGCTAGCATCTGAGCCTGCCTAAACTTCCTTTCCAACCTGAAACAAAATGTTTTATGCCAAAAAATGTAAGCATATTACGTTGCCTGACATTTTAATGAAACTTAGCTGCTGCATACATGCTATATTTGCTTTGCATAAGTTAACACGGTGACAACAATAAAGTTGAGTAATAAGAAAGGACGTACCTTGCTGGGAAGCGGATCAGCAAAAAACCACACTTCAAAGCAGATTTCTTTGTGACTTCCAGGTACTTACTTTCCTATAAACCTGTTTGAAAAAAATAGCATTTAAACATTGAAAGATTATGAGTTAATGCAACTTTAGGATTTTAGGCATATACTAAGCTCACAAAATACAAAGTTTTAAAGATTCATTATAGTTTCCTTCACTAAAAAGCTGTTTTAAAAACACCCTGAGAAATAGGTTAGATTTTAAATTTAGCACTGTTCTATAACTCTGGCCACTTGTAACTGAATTTGGGTATCTTAACTAGTTATTTAAGTCGAGTCAAAAAGCAAACCATTAATTGGGTCAGATGATTATCTTAATAATTCAGGATATGTTTTTTATACGGATGGCACAAGAGCAATTAGTTCATAATTTTATAGGAGGTGTCACCAACCAGCACGTTTAAAGACAGTCTTACTTTAATGGAGACAGAACTGTCATTTTATTGTTTTGTATACTGCTTTCTTTGGGGAAGTTGTAACAATAAATGTAACAAGTTAACTCTATGTTCATACTTACCTAGAGTCAGTTTTGGAGAACCCAGAGTCAATTCTTGGGATACTGGCTATAGATATACTGCTAAATAAAGCATGATCATGGACTGACCCAAGGCAAAAAGGCACTTTCTAACTTCCACCCACCTTGTGCAGGACAAACTCACTGATTCACACAGTTGTCTGCAACAGGGCTAAATAGAACAGTCCAAATCAGAGCCAGGAAAAGAGTGAGCATAATCAAGGAGCGCTGGGAACCTGAGGGCTGGGGCAAGAGTTGTCTTCCTATCTTTTAACAGTATACACATACCCATAACCTAGGGCTCTCATGCTGATACTTAGGCAGAATGCGCTGAAAATAGGTTACTTGCCTACCTTTCACTGACCATTCCTGTGCTAGCAATAGTGTCAATAACATCAAGAAATGTTTCTTTCAATATATGCCCAGGTTGCACTAAAACTTTTCTGGGACACAGTAGCTGTCACTCAGCAGAATGATGAATACTAAACTGTCGCGGGCTTTTACATCACATGGGCTGAGGATATTAACAGAATAACCAATTTTGCAGAATGCCTTCAAGTGACAAGCTGCAATTTGACGACTGCTGCAAATAGAATAGGCACTAGGACTTTAACCCCTTTGCTGTAGCAGGGAAGGAGAGTGCAGCTACCGCAGCCATCCTGCTGGATTAAGAATCCTTCACACTAGGATTTTAATGTTATGAAACAATACTTGAGTCATTTTACAAGAAAATCTTAAAACCTCTAATGAGACACTTAAACCCAAACCCAATGACAAAAAGGCAAGTTCATTCCAATTTTTCCTTTCAAATAACCAAACTGTGACAAATTACTAACCTGTGTATAATTCCATTTTATGGTCCGTGCACTTATTTGTACTCTTACATGAGATGAGGAAGAAAGAAATGACTTTTTCTGTAAAGCAGTCACTTCAGACCTGCTAGCTTTGCACAGTCAAGAGTAATACTGGGAGTGTTCTGTCCACCTGCAGATATACCTTTAACTCAGCAGCCGAAAACATTAGGGTTCACTCAAGCTTCAAACTTGAAAGCCACTGACTGACTGGGGAATGACTGAACCATTAAAAAGATGCCTATTACGGGTGAGATAAATACTATGTTCCTGCTATGTGGAGTTCCTTGGGAGTCATCATAAATTAAAGCACCCATGGAAATGCAGGGCTGTTCAACTGCAATCAACCTAGAATCCATTAAACAAGAAAGGGATTCACCTGCTGGAAAGGTGTAGAAAACCACTCCTGTGAGCTGTTTACAAGCAGAATCTCTGAGCTAGAGATCAACAAATATGCTGATTTACCTGAAGTGTAGCACTAATGTTCTTTGATGTCTCTCTCCTCTGAATACATGAAAGCTCTAGTCTTTTTCCAAAGGTGAAAATAGATGCTTTTGAGACAATGATCTGTAACATATTGAACACTTAAATGCTTTCTCACTTTCTGTCCTAAACTGGACTGTTGCTAGTTCATGCACTGTTTTCATGTCTTCCTTCAAAAACTGCTGCAGCAGTTTGAGTTAGGAGGATCTCAGCTTTTAATTTTTCTTCACTTTTAACCAAATAAGAGTAATCTAGCATTTGTTACTCCGGAACAAAGGGGAAAATGTGTCACCTATTTAAGCTCAAAAACTACCTAGAAAAAAATATTTTTCTCCTAAATTAAAATGAAACTAAATCCTGAGCGTTAACCTAGTTTCTGTTGATCACTGAATATCTGGAGCTAATCCTACTAAGTCTATAGCATTTGTTATTGCACTAGCTGCTGTTTTTTTCACTGTGTGTATGAGAGAGCATGCAGGAGCAGTCACATGCAAATACCTATGTCGTTAGTACTACTTGCCTCCAAAAAGTATAGGGTATATAGGCATTTCTGGGAGAGCGCCAGGCAGGTAGGAGGTACGTGTGCTTTGTATCTTTAACTATGAATAGAAATAGATAGATAGATAGATAGATAAATAGGTAAGCTGGGTAGAGGAACAGTACTTCTGCTATGGCTTGTAGCATGTGTTCATTCACCATCGGAGTATCATATAGGTGCGTTCCACCTGAAAGGCACCTAGATCCAGGCTCTCAGAAATCTTGCTTGATTTATAAATGCAGCACTTGGCTTATTTATAAAACAACAAGTTGTCTATCTACATCTAAGTATACTTCAAAGTTCAGAAATTAAAAAAAGAAAGTAGTTTAATCTCTTCCTTTCATCTATTCCCCCCTAACACATGCTGTCTGTGCTGTCCTCCCAAATTCCAGATGGTAAGCCATTTCCAAAAACATATCATTCTTTCTGGATGTACGTCTAAAATATAACCCAACCAGAAGATGCAAGTTTGATGCAGTGATTAGTGGCTGGATTCTTTGGCTTGAGTTATGCAGAAGATCTGATTAAATTGTTATAATGGTCAATTTTGGCCTTGAAACAAAAACAATGCAAAACAACACAACCTATAACATCTAATTCCCCTTTTCCCCTTCCAAAGATCACAAATAGCTCAGGACTAACTTTCTTCTACAGAAAGAACCCTAACAGTATATGCTGTGGGTAGCCCAATGCATGCCAGTGAAGTAATCTTGTTTGTTTCATCCCCATAGCGATTGCATAGTATTTCTGGGAAGTGGAGCTCTTGTCTTACAAATCATGACCCACAAACGTTATCCTTACTGTTACACCAAGCTCTGTGCAACATGTAGTGCTCAGTGTGCAGGACTTGATGGCTGCAGACTGGTTTACCTGCTATACCTGCACCTTCCCCTCTACAGGAGCACATGAACCAATCTGGGCTGCTTTCAGGTCCAACCCCAAGCATGATGCAGCCAGGTATTTTAGGAGTGGCCCAAGAATAAAGAGTCCAAAACTTTGGAAGGGGACACCTGTTGGGAGATGGGCACCCATTTTCTCTGACAACCCACCTGAGATGACGTATGAAAGGCTTCCATCTTCACCTGGTTTCCTCCCCCTGTTTTCTTGGCTTAGGTTTCATTAAGTCTGTTCATAGATTCAGAAAGTCTTTCTGCCTGGCATTCTTTAGCATCAACAGGAGCATGCATGTGGCAGTTGTGGTAGCTGGGGATTAAAATAGAATATAGTGTCTTAATGCACACTATGTGCGCATTGCATCCCAGACAGAAGCATTTTGATAAACTTTGAGAAACACTGGAGAGAGAACCAAGTGGTGTTAAAAGCAGCTCACCAAGTTTTACAGAGCAAGTCAAAATTTAGCCTTTGTGTAATGCAGCTGGATTTCTTGATTCAAATGGCCAGATTTCAATTGGGCAGAAATCAGTTAAACTCCACTTTCTGGCCCAAAGCTTCCTAAAAACAAAATCTCAAAGGTATTTGTTTCTTGATAGGACTGAAAAATGCATCCCAGCAATTGTAATGCTGGGAGAGTACAAAACAAACCTCCTGCTCTCTCTAGCTCCAGCTCCACACTTACTCCAGATGCTGTAGTTACTAATCATTGTCAGTTTGATTTCATACTAATAACCCAGTTAATCTTCATGATTTCAGTTGCTGCAGACTCTCGTTACAAACCTCTAGCATACAGCAGCTGCAGAGGCATAAGATTAATAAGGGTATAGAATAAAGACATAGGTGGCCATTTATTATAGGTTGGGGTTTTTTTGCCATGTGCATAATAAAATACTTCTTTCTAAACGCAAGTGTGCATAGCAGTACGTTTTCTGTATCTTGCATCTGATTTTGCTTTCATTAAATCTTATGCTCAAATGCACCCCGTGAGAGCAAATTTATTGCTAAAATTTATACCACAGGGTGAATTTCCTTCTTTAAACTGGTGCTGACTGAAGGAGGTACAGGGGAAGGTTAGGAGTGGAAATGTTATTTTTTGTAGCACCTTCAGATCCAGCACAAACGTTTGACTGACACAGACAATTCTTAGTTCACTTTGGTCCCTGATACTGAGAAAAAATAAGCTGTCAGGTTTCTTTAGTCAGGAGAATAGATACAGGTTACAAACAAAGGAAAAGCAAAGGAAAAGCTCTTCTTGCCGTTATTCCCTCAGTTTTCTATGCCAGCCCTTTCCTGTTAACTGAATTTCTCAAGTCAAACAAAATTTATTAGAGACTGAAAGAGTGTACGCATGTATTTTACAAACAAAGGTGCTGGTGGATGCTATGGCTGATGAAACCAAAGATGATCAACCTGCAACCTTAGGGAGGGGGATGAAGACTTTGTTCTTTGAATCAGAGTGACAGAGACCAAAGGACTTTCCAAGACTTCTCTTTGAGAAAAAGACAGTCTTGTCCAAGGAGAGTATCCAGACCAATGGGAAAACTAAGTGGACAGCAGGTGGACTTTGTAAAATGAAAAAATGGAATAAAAAAAAAAGAGGAAATGCTAACACCATTCATTGTATTAGCCAACGAAAAAATGTAACTTCAATCTAACATTCTTACAAGTGTCTGCATATTAGTAGCAGCTGATCGAGCTAGCAATGCACATCAAGCAGAGCTGGTTTTCTCAGCTCTGACATACAGCATTAGTTGTAGGTCAGAAGATGAAATCTTTAAGCCCTCCTTCACCTGAAGTTTTCTAGGTAATTTTAAGTAAAGCACGTACATTAGATTAAGTCTCTGCATGCAGATCATCTTGCTGGTTATGGACTCTGTTGGTTGGATGGCCTCTACGAAATACATTGATAATGTGTTTACTTGGCCTGACCCCTCCCAAACAGTGTTAATATAATCAGACTACCCTAGTCCCAAGTATCTGTTTATAATCTGTATTATGTTTACTGATGCAGTTGGCAACATTGCAACTAGAAAGAGAAGTCATTTGCTGCTGAAGAGAGTATAAAAAAGCTTAATATTTAGCAAGGTCACTGGTGAGAAATGAACACCACTCTCTGGTGCTGAGCCTGTTGATATTAATAAAGTCCTAGGAATGGCTGAACCTAAGCAGATAAATTCAAGACTGATTGATCCTTTTTCTCATTCCTTTCATGAAATCCAAGATTAAATGCTTTTAAGGTTTGGTAAGAGGAACTTTGTTATTCTTCCACACACCCCTTTCATTTTCACATCCTTCCTTATTTCTTGGCTCTGGCTGGGACCAGGAGCAGGGGCAGGATGCTCTCATCTTTCCAGACTGACTAGAAAAGGGAAATATTAGAAAGTTAATGAAAAGCATAGCTGCTGGGGATTTCCAGCCCAGTTTTGCAGATGTAGCTGTAGTTCAGATAATCAGCAAGACGTCTGGGTGCTTACTTGAATGGAATTATTTGGTTACACTGCAACGCTAATTAAAGCATACATGAGTTGTTAGTGTGATTAATGGAATCTGTCACCACCTACAATCTGTATTTTCAGCTCAGTTTTATGAGGTGCTAGTACTCAACACACTGATGTCCTCAACCCTCACCAGCATCACTCATTTTCTAAATGACCTGACCCCTCAGAGAGCAGCACTCAAGGAAGTTTGCTTTGCTTAAACAGACCCACCATTGAGAGAAACTGCTCTTTCACTTACAATCACAGGAAAGCTGTTCAGCAGGCATTTTGCCTATGCTGTCCAGCTTGTGCTTTGCTACAACTTCTCACTTTCCCATCCCTTTTACTGCTGCCAGCTTGAGTAGCTTGTTGCCTGACTAGATTGTACAAGATAGGCCAACATACCGGCTGTCTCTGGGAAACAAGACACTTCCCCTCTTGTAGAAGTCTTCAGCCCAAGCAGCTCACTATCAATCACACAGCCTATAGCTGCATCGTACGGAGGGCTCACCGATGTTCAGGAGACACATTAAACACAACGCCAAACGGAGTTTAGAATTTTGCCCTTATTTAGTGAAAAGAGCTTGGACACATGTTGAACTGATGAGCTCAACTCAACTGGGTATATAGCAAATAGCCATGGTCATTTGCCAAGCTTTATTTAACACACTTAAACACCTTTTTTTTTTTTTTTTTTTTTTATGTTGTAGCTGAGCCTTTCTAAAGCCTTTTGACTTGGGATCCTGTGTGCAAATCAGCTCTCAGTAGAGGGAAGTGTGAAGGGGAAATCCATACAAAGTATCTATAAACAGATACCGGTGATTACAGTGTGGACTGTGATTATGTAAACAGATTCTCAAACACATTCTTGCTTGACATAATTAAGTATACTTGTTATTCTGTTACACTACAGTAGCTAGCCATATGATAGCTCACTCACCCATTTTTTGAGTGTTTTTTTATCATTATTTTTAATTTTTTAAATTTTAAATTACTACAGAACATACATTACATGATAAATTACCCATCTATTATCTTAATAAATTGGTATTTAGATCTAGCCAACACACAGTCATTTTACTAATTAAATGTCAATATGTGCCCAAGTGTGCAGCTCTTCAACATTGTAAATGTCACAAATTAGCAAATAGGCAGTATCATCTATAAATGTATTTCTCCAGATTACAAGCAAATTCTGCCATGCATCTCCCATGACACACCATGGGGAGAGAGGGGAGAGGGAAAGCAGGAGGTAGGGGCTGCCAGCAGAGAGGCAGCAGCTCGGGAGCCTGTGCCTGCAGTGCTCCATGTACACTTGTTTCTCCTGTTAGTCATTTGTGTTGCCAACTGCAGCATACAGAAAGGGGAGACAAAAATTTGAACAAGAGAATGCTGTTAGAGTACGTCACCTTTGAGCTCAGCGTCATCAGCCAGTGAGATTGCCTAGCAGTAAAGGTCTTGCATAGTGTTCCTAACTATAGCCACCAATCTTTATTTTAGTGGTTTTGAATTAATTCTTTGGTCCTGTTGTTTTGAGTGGTTTGACAGAGCAAGGTCTGTAGCAAAGAGAAAAGCCTTCTCTGTCAGTACCTCCCTCCCCTTAGGAAGAGTAGGCACTTTCCTACCAGGGTTCAGCAGCCTTGTACACTGGAAGCCACCAAGATTTTGCAAGTAAACCCTGCTAGTTCTGTTACACACTTTGTTGCACCAAGTCTAGCTCTTAATCTTCTAGAGATGATGTTGTCTCCATTCCCCTAGGGCAATTCAGCTGCAGTTTCTCCAGCTTGTCTTTGTACTTCTTGGTCTTAAGCCACCTGAATCCACTGACGTTAAATCCCAGCATTTTAACACTAGTTCAAGATGATGTGTCAGAAATTAAAAAAGATGCACTCAGCTGACAACCCTGGTCAAGTAAATTGATATAAGGAATTACTGCTTACCCTGTGGTGATATTGTCTGGATTTTCTACTGCCATTATTGCTGAATTTCTGCTCGTTATTTCTGTCTTCAACATACCTGTAAGATACTGCTTATTGCCAGTTTTTAAAAAATAGATTGCACTAGAATAATGTCAAGAAAACGTAACTTCATGCTGTAACTAGGCAGTTCTAAAGTTTTCCAGTTCTCAAGACTGATCCTGAGGGAAACTTAGCATCTGAAGAGTCACCCAGAAATCACAGACCTCTCTAGGAAAATCTTTGCCCTTCGACCACGGCAAAGCGCTGTACCCGCACGGCCGCTCTGCGCTGCCACCTTGTGACACCAGCCAGCTCGGCGGGTCGGGCGCTGCGGCCTCAAACCAGCGCAAGGGCAGCTGTGAAGAGCAATGGAGGGAGATTCACTGCTGACACATCCGATAAAACACTCGTCTGCATGTTTGCACTGCAAGGAAAGGCTCCATCTCTCAGTGGAGTATCATCTTTAGGAATCGACAGCAGCTGCAGGAGTGCATGCAGAGTTAACCTGGCTCCGCTTTCTGACATTGCTGCTTGCTATTATTAATTCCCAGAATGAACCTTGGGAAAGTCACCTTTGTGTGTGTTCCAAAAAAAAGGCATCTACTCTAATATACATGTCTACAGAAACTTTCATCAGCTGATGCCTAATCCTGTAGAAACAGAGTTCTTTAACCGCAGAGATTCTGTGCTCTATATATCAATCTCATTGATATGTGAATATCAACTGCCTGCTCTGTATCCATCACATGTCCAAGACACATCAGTATTTATAAAATAGGTCTTCTTCTACTCATGTTCCAGGATCCTGCTGGTCTTTGCAGAGCACACACAACGGAGTAAGCTCTGCTCCAGATAGTTTTGTGGAAGAGCCAGAAGTCAGCGTTGTCCCTCTTGCCCCATGCAAACAGGGAAAAGTCATTACCTTCTGTTGAAACTGTTCACCTTAGCTCAATTTAGTCATTTTCCAGCCTAAAGGAAAGAGTGAATATGACTTTTAGCCAGCATTTAGAGGACTTACTTGGTACACTGGAGGCTTGTGCTGCAGCTTCAATGAATAATTAACCAAAAATAGTGACAACAGAAGTCTAAGAGAACCACTCACGCAAGGCAGGAGTTCAATCACTTTTCTGAGATCTAATTCAAGATAATAAAGAGGAATTCACTTCTCTAGCCTTCATGTAAAACAAATTTATCTTCATGCTTTCAAAGAAAGCTATCCAAATCCACTAGAGTGCCAAAACTAAAGAAACCCCAACCTACAAGTGCAGGAAAAAAACCACCTAAGCTTCCCAAATACCTAATAACATAACAACCCCGATCTAGTTTCTTTTACTAAATAACCAGTGTTCTAGCAATAGAATTTATTCTTAATTTTGTAGGAAGCTAAAACATCTACTTCTTATTTGTGGGAAGCTTGACACTTAATTTTGGACTACGCGTTCTGCTAGACAGCCAGATGACTAAACAGTGACCATCTCGACACTCCACCAATTTTTGTGATGTTTGCCAACTCCCCCAGCTATAGAAATGACCTAGTAATATTCTTAAGCCACATAGGAGTATAATGAAACTCATGTCTTTGCTCTATCAAAAGATAGGCTTTGAAGACTTCAGTGAAAGATACTGTTCAAATGCAAGTGACTCTGCAGTGTATGAAATCAAAATTAGATTTTGTTAGGAATGATCTTTGGGGGAAAAAAGTTTGAGAGAAATGCTTTAGTGCTTGTCTGAAATAAAATGACAGGGAAATGATTAAGGTTTGGCCTTTGGAAGGCCTTCCTTGGTAGAATCAAGATACAACAATGAGATTTAATATTATACACATTCTAGAATAAATACTCATTTCCTCATTATGACTTCTGTATTTACAGGAAATAAAACTATTATTGATTAAACAGACTGAAATAGATTAATACCTTCCCTTCTCAAGAATAAAAAATCATCCAACTCTTCCTTTGTCATAATTCTTTGAATAAACATTAGCCATCTATCCTCTGGAGAGAGAGAGATATTCATGGCTGTAATTAAAACATCCTTAAAATAAAGCAAAATAAGAATGAAGGCCTGACACTACAGCTGTTGGAAGTAGAACAATTCTACTGAAAACCTTGTATCACATCAAGGCCACCTATTGCAACTTACCAGTGTAAAGTATTTCTGGTCTAGCCTGACAAACAAGTAGCCACTACCTGTTCCCTCTCACAGAGAGCCAGCAACGAAAAGTGTAGTTTTTCCAGACAAACCCCCCTTTAAGGCACACAGTTTTCAGGACACTGTGTTTAGTATTGCTTTATTGCTTAGCTCAACAAATACGCATAACAAGAGTTCACAATTCAAATGTGTTACACTGCTTTTGGGGCTACGTGTTGTCCCTTATGTACAACTTGTCCTTCAACGTCTGCAGTAGCTTCCCACAGAATTAAATTCCAACTACTTCTGGTATTATTGACAGTAGAAAAAACTCTCCAGACCAC
This sequence comes from Falco naumanni, assembly GCF_017639655.2. Lineage (NCBI taxonomy): Eukaryota > Metazoa > Chordata > Aves > Falconiformes > Falconidae > Falco > Falco naumanni. The sequence continues at coordinate 22,376,950 of NC_054058.1, forward strand.
CCCTTCCTTAATTCCTACAAAATATTAAGGGGAATCACCCCCACACCACAAAAACAAAAAACAAAAATACCCAAACACACAAACAAAAAAACCCACCAACAAAAAAACATGTTCAGCATTTGATTTTTTGGATGTAAAAGATACCACTCAACAATTCATCTAAATAGAACTGTTTTTCTTAGCAGAAGCATTTCTTTACCAGGTGAAAATGTAAAAATTGTGTGGCCTGCTCTGCCAGTTTTATACTTAGTTACCTTAAATATAAAACATTACTCAGTCCCTAGATTTATGTTCATCTATGAAGGCTCTGACATTTCTGGCATCTTAAATTCAACTCAGCATGCAAGTTTGATAGTCTTAAGCAAGCAAAACCTCACATAACAGAGGAGTTGGATAAAGTAACTACAATTTGCGATGCTCCACTGTACATATGTCAGAATATTGAGGGTGGCCAAAAACAGCTTGCTGAGCAGTAAAATATAAATAACCTTTAAATTCACTTTGCTTATAACAAGAGGACAAAGACAAAGCTATGCAAAATTTATTTGAATTCTTACCGTTTTATAAGAAAAGAACTCTCATCTCACACTCCAGGCAGCCTTGAAAATCTTAAAACTACTTGTGTAAAAAAACCAGGGCCATTAACTAGCTTAGGTTCAACTCAACAACCCAGCAGCAACGCCATAAAGACAAGGAAACTGATCAGAGAGTCCTGCAGCCCTCCACTGCTGCTTCAACTCTGTTTGCAGCGCTGTGGAATTTCCCTTCCCCTATGGACTTGGAAGAAGATCCGGATTGCTATAGCTGGATAGTAAAGGGGACCACGCATCTACACAGGAATATAAAGCTAATCCATCTTTCTTCTGAGCCTGTGGAGGTTCATCTGAGTCTCCCATTATAGAGAAATGGTTTCTAATGGATCTGCACAAATCTCTAACAGGTCTTCTGCCAGCTCCTATGACTAATTCCAAAGAAATAGGATTATTTTTTTTTTTAATGTGAATCTCAGGTGCTCATGTTGGCTCCTAGCAAGCAAGTTTTCCAGCATTCCCTCCTTCTGCATAATATAAAATGTTTAAATTAGAAAACAAATCATGAATATTTGGTATTTTTTGAAAAGCAAACAAACAAACAAACAAACCAACCCAAAACTTTTGCAGAGGTTTAAAAGAAAGCTTCTACCTCTTGACAGTCTAAAAAAAACCAAGAAAGGTCAGGGAAGTTTGAGAATGGTTCTAGTTTTCCAAAGGCTTTCCCACGTCCCTGACATCCTTACTGTCTTGACTTGGTTTGGAAGCATGGTTTTCATCACAAAAGGCCTATGATTTTGGCTTTTGCTCAGCTTCTGTCTTCCATATTAATTTTATGGTTAGATGTTTCCTTTTCCAAAACAGTCTATGTTGTATTTTCAACTCAGATTTATTTTCAGCACTTGATAAGATGCCATCAGAAGTCCTAATTCATCTTCTCTTTCTGCTATTTGTCATCATCAGAAGACTGCCTTCAAAGCTTTAAAAATGTAAATGGAGGAACAAGTGTAGAGAGATGCCATGTCCTGGTGCCATCATCTATGAGAAAAACCCATGTTCTACAATGACTCTGGAGTTATAGCAGAATTTCAAAGCAGGTCTTTATTTTTATATTTATCTGATGAATGTTAAAATACCACATGATGTAGGGAAAAAAACCCCATATGACAAGTCTGAATATTAACCAGGTACTTTATTATGCAAAATTATTTTTGAAGTAGCTTTAAATCAAATATTGCTTTCACTTTTTTTAGGCCTTTGGGATATTTTTGGATTCTGTGACTAAAAAAAAAAATCCAACCATGCCATTCACCTCAGCATGCCTTGGAGCAAATCCTGGTACAGATGGTCTTGTGTCAAACATTAAGCTCAGGAGAATCTGGGGTGTGGAACTGACCTTTTGCAGCTAAGGCCCATTTTACAAACTATGTAAAAGCTTCCATAATGATGTCCATCACACTCACAGTAAATCAAACCCTCTTCCAAAATCCTTAGGGAGAAAAACCATTTGCCTGTTGGTTTTGACCAGGTAAAAGGACTTTTTCTTCTGCCTTACAGTTAAGAAAAAAAAATAAATTACAATGAACAGCCTACTGCCGTGTCCTTTAAGGATGTTTTGGTTAACTAATCCCTGTTGGATATAATTATCTTTTTTCCATATTCCCTAATGTTTTCATTTGAGAAATTTTTCCTTCTGTGCTTCGATTTAGTCTTTTTAAACTGATATGTAGCCTCAATAATTATTCCTTGTTCAGAAGCCTTTCTCCCTGGCACATGCATGTATGGATTTCTCAAGGAAATGAAATGAGATAGTGAAATGAACGAGATATTTAAATGCTAGTCTCCTCGGTCACAGACATGACCCATGTGTACATATGTCCAGCATGTGCCACTACTGTTCCAAAAGCTGCCGGGTGCACAGCGCTTGCGCATCACCAACAATTTTATATGTCAGAAAAGTGCAGTATTTCTTAGAAGTGATTAGCTATCTGGATGGGGGGAAAAGAAGTGTTTGTCTGTGCTTTTTGGTCAGGCTTTCTTGTATCAATCAGTGATCCTTACTACATGACAAGAGAGCCCTGTGCTGTAGCCAGGGCCTCGGCGAGTGTGATGAGGCTGTTGCACAGAGGGCAACATAAGAGCCCCCAGAAGAGTCTGGGCCACCCAGATGGTGAAGGTCTAAGCCTATAGAGGCAGAAGACAGCCCAAATCCCAGAGTCTGCTTCCTTATGAGCAAGAGCAAGACCACAGCCATATGATTTGCAGGAGGGTGGAAGTCACAGACCATATACCCCAGCTAAAGGGATATAGAGGCATAAAGGGCACCTTTGCCCATGTAACAAACACTGAACCGAGGATCCTGATTCTAATCTTGATTTGGGTATTAAGTTACAGAAAGCTATATCTTACTATTTTGAGTTGGTATCAAGCACTTCTGGCACCTTTTACCTTCAGTTTTCTCTCCTCCCACTTTCAAAGAAAAGCTGAAGTACTTTCCTGAGGCGAGGGGCAACATGTGCTCAGGCTGCTGATCACACAGCTACATCAATGGCACTTAATATGCAAACCAATTCTCTCCTAACTACTCATAAGAAACTCCTTCCCAGTACAAAGCTCCTTAGCAAAAGATTAACACCATGCTGACCTGATGGCAAATGAGAGTGCTTGATAATAAAGTTAAATGGAATAACTGTCTCTCTCATGCACAGCAGCAAGAAGTTATGAATAAAATAATGAGCTCCACAAGCTACTTGTTTGCAAGGAAGACTGAGTTTAAATATGCCCACACAAGGTTCCTCTTTAAAGCCAATGTGAGTGGCATTAAGATACAAAAGATAAAAGATAGGAAATTATAATCTAGGTTAACTCTGTCCTTCTAATACAATAGTTTTAGAAGACCAAAACTGTCACTTTGACATTACTGTAAATTTTAGAGTAAATCCAATACAAATGGCAGCCTACATCAGTCCTATTAACAATTCAATCTACTACATTTAAAACAGACTATTTTTGACAAGATTTCACTAGAAAATTAAAAACAAATGGGGAAAAAAATTACTTTTTTTTAGAAGCAGAAAATAGGCTTGTTTATCCATATTGACAATTTAGACTTCCAGAAAGCCATGCAAAACTGTAGAAAATTCACATCTCGTCATAATTTTAGCAAACAAAAAAAGATGTGAATCATCTTTGCAGGCTTGCCTTATCTCTGTTTGTAAACAGAAATAAGAATTGCAAAAATGAGCAATGTTTGCGTTAGATATCACTAGGTTTAAAGTGCTATGATTTTTTAATGAGTCCTAAAACCAGAGACTTACAATTAGCAATCTCTTATAGGAAACACTTCAAAGATTTCCAACCCAAGATTAAAATAGCAAAAATCAATAAAGATACTACCCATCGGAACACCAGTACCCCTAAAAAACATTTAGGAGGGAGCAATAGAAATCCAGGAAGATATATTTATTAACACCTGCAAGCAGGCCCATTCTGCTATATACCTTCCAGAAAAAGTGCAAAGATTTTTTTCCCCACACTTTTCAGCCCTGTTCCTCCTTTTCACACTAGAAACAATCACAATTTTTCAAAATAATTTAAGATCTTGTGTGTTGGGTTCCTTCCCATATTTCATTACCATGTGATTAAAAAACTGGGAAATTGTCTTTCTGGTGTCATCTTTCTGCCTAAATGCAGAGCAACTCATTCAACAACAGAGAAAATGAGAATAAACATCCACACCCATTCATCAAAAAGATCTGAAGGATAGAGAGTGGGATGCAAACCAAGGCACGCTGATGTAAGGCACTGTCATCTCTACCCTGGCACCCAGATGCTTGGCAGTCCATCCTCATAAGGGCCTGGGGGGCTGCAGTATTTGCTACCTGGCACATTCTATCTAAAATTTAAGTGGATTGACTTAGAAGTAGGTCTTGGCTGCAACACTTTATTTGAACTGAAACACATTAGAGGGAACTCACAGGAGCCCCTTCACTGGCAGCTGGGGTTGTGACTTGTTCCACCAGCACAGCCAGGCCCTAGAAGAGGCTGTTTGTCCACAGCTGAAGCCCCGAGACAAACAGATGTTGGACTGGTCTGTAGAAAGTGTGCAGGGTCACAAAAGCCACGGGCTTTTTCCTGTGCCGTACTGTCAGTCAATGATGGACCCCAGCCATACACAGGTGAACAGCCCCACAAAGCCACATCATGCATATGTTATATAGCAGCAGGGGGAAATTAGTACTGCATGCTCAGCAGTTCTGGTAACCACGAGCATGAAATGATGTGCTGCAGCAGTGATTTGCCCGAGGTCTGTAGTAAGCCTCCCTGTGCACGCTGGCAACTCACAGGACCCTAAATGCAAGGGAACACGGTGGCATTCTGCGCTTCAGCTGTCAACTGAGACAGATCACGTTCAGAGGGTGCTCCAGAGAGGTCCTCACCTTTCCCTCCTCACCTCAGCGTTTCTGATGAGCCCAGCAGACAACAGGACAGTGTGCTGAGGCTGTGCCAGCCACCAGGGACACACACCTGCTGCAGGTACGTGCTGGCTCTCAGCCCCAGGGGAAAGCGCTAGATGCTCTTACAGGCACAACAGGTCTGCTGGCACACAGATAAATTACATTATTAAGCCCACCCCAGGTGCTGTTATTTCCCCTCCCTTTCCCATCTTTGAAACTCTCTCTCAAAGGAAGACTTAAAACGTTTTCCCTGTTTATTTCTCCTTCTGCCTATGCTAAAGACAGTTCTAGTACTCCACTTGCTTTTACCAGATAGAATAGCCCTATAACAACAAACCACTGTGGGTTTTCGTTTTGAAAGTCATTCATTTTGAACGCCATTCATTTTCAACAGCCTTATTTTGCTCTAATGCCTTTTTGAAAGCTTTGCACTTTCAGAGAAGCTTGTGCCCCAACCCAAAACACATGCAAGCCCACTTCATGGGGGGTGGGGTGGGTGTCTATTTAAAACAAGATAAACTTTTGAGTTCAGATCCTTAGTTATGTAAAGCAGCATGAGTATTAGCACTAGTGGAATGAGACAGGTAGATGCAAACTGGTTGGCAGTATTGAACAGAAAACCGGGAGAATATTTTAATCAGCTTGTCATCTCCAAGTCAAATTTGACATTTCAGCTGCAGATATTGCCCAAAACACACAGTGAGTTGTTATACAACCAACATCAGGTGCTGGGTTCAGCACTCGCATGGGAAGCAATGAAAGTGGAGGAGATGAAAGCGAAAGCAGGAGAAAAAAGCAGTTGTTTAGAGGTGGTTGTTTGTTTTATGGGCTTCAAGAAAGGGAAGAATATTTACTGTGGATTTTTTTTTTTTTTGACTGTGCAAATAATCACTTAAAATAGTGCATGGAATGCCTTACACAAAAAGCATTTTTCCCTTTTAAATTTGGCCCAGACCCCTCAGTAGCATCCTGTTTAAGCACAGAAAGGGTTTTGTTTCGAGACTTCAGAGCTCAGTGACATTTTTGAGGTCTGTGTTCCTTCTCAAGTTATGCTCCAAAGAATGCCTAGGTTTTAGTGGTGAGATTATGAATTTTGAAAATATGAACAATCAGCTGAGGAGAAAAAGAAAAGAGAGAGGATTAACTGTAGGAGTGACTCTGCGAACTGAGACCCTGCTGCAATCCAGCATCAGTGGAAAAGGGAGCTATAGGAGAGCTAAATAACAACCTAAGGAAACATTTTTGTTTACTAAAATAAAAACTAGGAGGGATGAGAGGTAGAAACTCCTCTGTAGAGAAATTCAAAATACACAAGCTTGCTCCAGGTTAGAAGGAAGTAAAATGCAGGAGCTGCGAGTTCCAGAGAAAATGGTATTTCTATATTTCTTTAGCTGCAAGCTGGATATCTTTTTCAGAGCACCAAAGTCTTTGTGCTTTTAAAGCCTCACTGCCTCTGCATCTGTGCTCCCCCGTGTTTTTCACTAGTGCCACAAATCTGAATTAACTGGAGAAGTCAGGAAGGGGAGAATGGCACCAGTTTTGCAAAGTACCATCATAATTCCGTGATTCACTCCTTTTATGCACTAAAAAGCCATCATCATAATCCACTGAGGTATTTCGTACCTAGTAACTAGTAAGCCCATGTTCAGGTCTAACCAGAGGCCCATTTAGAGAGGGCTGAATGAGTCACCAGGTAGGACACCACTACCTCCTCACAGGGGAGTAAGCCAGCAGCTGTCCCAAGATAAAGGATGATCAGGTCCTAGTTTCCCCTTCCCTTGCCCACCTACCAGAACGTGGAAGTCAGTGAAGAACATTGACTTTTTGCCATTTCCTGCATCAGGGCTTTCCCAGCTTTTAAGAAAGGATCTCGAAATGCACAATTCAGCATGTCTTCTATAAATGAAAAGCTCAAAGCCCTGAAGATGCTGACTTCTAAAAGAAGAATAACACAGCTGGTTGTGTTACATCATCAGAAAAACTACAAAATTCACACACTCCTTTGATAGTGGTGAGGCTTCAGAGGCACACAGCAGCCAAGCCTATACCGTGTTTTCTACAGGTAGCCAGGAACTTTCATATCTATTCCAAAACTCATTTCTCCAAATTACAGAAAATCCTGCCAAGCTTGGAATCACTTTGGCTCCAAATGCTGACCTTAATAACTGTGGTACTAAACAGCATATAAAATGTCTGCAATGAGATTTACCACACAACTCTTCAAATCACAAGAGCTTCTGGAAAGAGAAAAAATCCGTTCTCAAAATTATTTCCTTTTACAGTTCAGCTCAAAAAAAGGTTAGCATTGTCCCCAGTCTTTGAATACCAAAATATTTTCTAAGCACAAATGTATGCAATTTATGCTTGGATTAAAAAAAAAAAATAAATCTAAGCCTTTCATAAGGCTCTCCCAGAAAACAATCAAGGACAATCTTACTGAAATAAAGACAATAACAACAGGACTGTTTAGACGAGATGCTATCTTGCTATATCTGTTGCAGTCATCATTCCAAATGCAATCACTACATTGTTGCCTGACAAATAATTATGACTAAGGAAAAAATGTTACCTTACCTCTCAATCTAAATCTCTTATAGGAGAAACACAATGTTAAAAAGAAAAGGGAAAGTGGTAAATTTTATAGGTTTTTGAGTAAAGAGAAAATAAAGTATCAAATAAATTTAAAAACATATTCATTTTCCTTACATTTGGATCTTCTTGCAAGCCAAGGAAGAGGCTGTAACCCCTAACCCCAAAGCTAATCATAGCGAAACTTTAGTGACCTGCAATTTAGAAACAGTATCCAAACATCGAGTACGTTTCTGTTCAAGGAACAACACAAGCCAACAGTGATAAAGAGACTACCACCTTGTTTTGTTTTGCTTACTTATCTTATTAGGGATTCTGGACACTTACTGTACTAAGGTTTGGTACTTATTACTGTTGCAAATGCAATTTACTTTAGTGGGCAGAAGCCCTTCATACGACATTGTGGCTTCAAAACAGCCACATCCACATAGAAAGACTAAAATGCAATCACTGTATTAAAAACAAACAAACAAAAACCAACAAACCAACCAACCAACACCAACAAAACCCACAAAAATTCTTGGTTGCCCACAACCAGGAAGACATGTTTTAGGATACACCATCACTAGAGTCTACCACATGGCCAGCATGAAAACCTGATCTTTCCAACTCCTTAGCAATGTGCAGGCTTTCTTCAGAAGAGCAAATACTAGCAGATGAAGATTAGTAGCCTTGCCACTACCCCTTACGCACATGACAGAACTTACATCCTCAGCAGCAGCTTCTCTATGATTGTCAAGACACTCTGGTGTTTTCCCTCTTTTCCCCAAATTTTTTCCAGCTCAAGTTGTAAATTTCCTATTGCTAGATTTCCTGCAGGCTTACATTAGTGTCCCATCAGCACCAGGCAGGATAAATGTCATCCCACATGGTTGTATCTGGCCTTCAGATTCAAGGGGAGCACTTCCCTTCCCTTTCTGTATTGGCTGGGGCAAGGGCAGCATTTCATCCTTTGACCTGTTTGCAACGTGCCTTGATAACTGGAAAGGAAATGAAAACGTCAGGAAGTTTTACAGGAGTTGGAAAACAGAAAGGAAAAAAAGTCATAGAAATCAGAGAGAGGGAATCCAATGCACAGCCACAGTACAACCAAAAAAAGAAAAAATCCAACTCACTGAACTGCTGCATGCTTTTTTTCCCAAGTACAGACAAACTAAAGTAAATCAAGCACAAACCTTGTGATTTGGGGTATGGAATTCACTTCAGCAACTAAACCACTGAGCCAAAAATCAGCATTGCCAGTAGCAGGATCCGATATGCACTTTGGATACAAAATTATGAAAACATTACTGGACAGCCAACAGAAACACTTATCTGCTATGCTGAATTTCATGGAATTAATCTAATTTTCTTACAATTGAAAATATAGAAGTTGGGAGTTCAGGATATCTAGAGCTAGCCTTAAAAAAAAAAAAATTTTAAAAAAAAAAATCAGTACGTGGCTGGGGTTTTTTTACTTGAAAACATTCTAATGCATGACTGCATATCCAAGACTACAGAACCCTCTTAAATGCAGCAAGGATACAAGCAATGTCTCTTTAGATTTCTTACACATTCTTCATCTTAGCACCTAAGAGCATTCTGGTTTATAAACTACCAACTTATCATCAATCACACTATCCTAAACTCCCCCCTCTGCCAAGTAATCACTGGATAACCCAATGAAGTCAATGGAAATTAATATTCTAACTGTTCAAATTTCAGCCTATCACTTTGACTCCAGTAGACAGCCTTGTCCTTCTATCTTAAAGAAAATTGGCTCCAAAATGCATGCTTTTTAAGCTGGGTCTTTACATGCAGTTAGTGATTTGCCATTATAATCTTTGCTTTTGGAAATAAGTTTCCAATAGCAAGCTGGAAAATATCAATTCTAAGGAGTTTGGTTACAGTCAGAAGATTGACATTGTAGAAATATCATCATCCTTGATTCCATATCTGGTCTGGGGGGAGCTTCAATTCTGAGTTGCAAAGAGTGAAACAAACATTTATTTCTGTTTGCATTGCTGGGCCTTGGCTGGAACAGAATAGGTAGCTGACACTAAGAATCGTTATTAAGGCTGTTAGCAAGAGTCAGATTGAATAATCCTTATTACAGAGTGATATAAGAAGCAGAAGGAGTATCATTGGCATTTCAAGCACTAGAATGAGATTTTAGACTGCTAGATAGTGTGCTACATATCCCTGTTTGCAAGTTAAGAGACTTTCATAAAAATAAGTCTTAAAAAGAACAAACAGGGCATCCCACTGCCATTTTCACAGGGCTATTTTCTAACTATAATTCCACTTGGTAGTTCAAGACTGGCAGAAGTTTTAACTGACACCTGTTCAGGGACATTTCTCACATTGACATACAGCATATAGCTGCTTGAGATGCTAATAAGGCTGGTCCTTTGGAGAAGAAATCCACACTGCTGACTGCTCATCACAGATTTACAAAGGTAAAAGGGAGGCTCCTTGTTTTACAAAAGGCACAAAGAAATTAAAATAATAGCTACAGGTAACAACATTGTGATAATAGCTTCAAATATTAATCTGCTTTGTTTCCAGACAAAGTTTTTGTAGCTGGTTTATCTTGCATAGTAATTATTTTTTCCATTTTTTTCACACAAAGCAAGGTCAGATTCTAGTTGGACTTTCTTCACAAAGAACGTGACTCGGTGATGAGGGCAGAGAACTGGAAGTCAGAAATCAGAAACTCTGGCTGTGAGTTTTGCCAGATTCCCCAAGCTACCTATCTTGATTTCATCTCAATGAAGATTTCATCTCAAAAGAGAGATTTATGCAAGATACGTTGCCTTTCTGGAATGACACATAGTGGTAGGTATGGCAGCAGCTTGTGAATGCTTACAAATATTTACTGGGTGCATAAAACTGTCCTGCATATTTCTATAGACTGGTTTTCATTGTTTCAGTATGGTAATAAGAAATCCTGTTTTGTAGCTTAGTGGCAGGTTTGGCCAGTTTCAACTGGTAAAACAAACAAACAAAACCAAACCACAACGAACAGCAGAAAGAACCATGTTAGATGTCCCCATCAGCACAGGTCCAAAGTAACTGAAGTCCAGGATAACCCAGAATCAAGCCACCTAGAAAGGGGGGAAAATTTGATCCAAATAGACTTGAATCATAGACTATAATTTGGCCTGAAATAGGATTTCAATGCATAAATCTCCCTGCTTCAAACTCTGTTCAAAGCCAAGTGTGTTTCCAAAACAGATCTGAAGTGGAGCATTAACCAGCCGCGTCTAGGCTACAACACAGTTTTGTTAACATTATGCAAATAACATCGCAACACCCAGGTACTTGAACACTTGGTACCATGCCTGGAATTGCAGACAACCATGCATTTAATTGTTATTTGAAGCTGATTAATCCTTCTGTCACCAACTGAGAATGCTGCAGCCTAACCATCACAGCTACAGGCAGGCGGGAATGAATACACTGCAGGTGGGCATCTCCACTGATACCTGTGCTCCTTCCCAGCTTCCAGCACTGGTCACCGAGGTACTTAACTACATACATATCCTGATTACTCAGTCATATTACTCCCGGACTATCGTATAATTCAAACATTTGTATGGAAAATTTTGAAAAAAAGAACAGTTCAACAGAAGTCAGATAAAAGTTCTAAAAGCAGTTCTAAAAGGGGTCTAGCTAGTTAAGGTCAAAACATTTTCAGGAAATTAGCATGAAAGTAACTTTTTGACAGAGTTTACAACCTATATTTCATTATTTTTTGGTCATTATTGTTACAATTCAGTGATCTTATCCAGAGGTCACTGAAGTCTGTGGGAGTCTTCCCATTTACATCAACAGGCTTTGGAGTTTGGCTAGGAGCTTGAGAAGTACTCTGGGACCCTTTTGGATGAAAGTATCTGCATAAATGAAAGCTTAGGTATCTCCAGTGAAGCACTATGGATTTTGAATTGCAAGGATTCCTCAGACAAGGAATGAAGAAACCTGATTATATATCTGTGGCAGTGTAGCCACTTTTGTATTTTTCAAAAAACGTTTTCAGGAAATATAATAATTATTTTGCTGAAGCAGCATTATCTCAAAAAGGAAACTTCATCCACAGATTTGGAAAGAAAGAGAGGGAAGTTAACTGACAGGTACCATCTTTGCTAAGCTCACGTTCCCAAGCAGAGCAACATTTATGCAAACATAATAACCAGTAGCTACAAGTATGGTTGTGCCCTGTTAACAAAGGACAAAACCGATTCATAAATGTATGAATGTTCTCACATCAGCTTTTAAAAATTACTTGGTGAGATTTGGATGAATCTTTAAGACCCACAACACCTTCAACGCTTTTCATTGTGACTGACAGTGGAAAAGTGAACTTCCAAAAAAAGGAGACAACTAGATTAGAAAGTCATGGCTTATATAAATTATTTTTAATTGGGTTTCCTTTGACTGATCCTTTCCCACAGGTAAGCGGATCAGATGACTAGAGGTTCACATATAGGAGGGTGCCACAGAGATATTTACTTTCAATGTTCATTATCTGTCAACAAAATCTGTCTCCTCAATGTTAAATCGAACATATACATGTGTATCTTCCCCACAGTAAACTTTAGAAAATACTATTAATTTCTGGTTTAGTGGAGCTGAGTTACACATGATCCTATTTTACGTTTACATTACTGCATTAGAAGTGGATTAGGAGACCAAAGCAGCAGTCAAGAACTACACATGTGCATCTCAGACGGTAAATATCAGAGCAGCCCTAGTGTGGTCTCTGTACATGCAGTTCAAAGGATATTTATGCTCTAAACCTTTGTTTTCTTGGATCAGTGTAGGAAGTGCCATTCAGCTGTCTTTTCTGTCTCATACAAAGAACGCAGAGCACTGCTCAGCCCCAGACACAATCATCTAAGGCCTCACAAATACACACAGTTGTCATTTCTGTTCCTGGTTTTGTTCCTGTTCTATTTTTTTTTCTTTCTCTCAAAAAAGAAGAAGGAACCCCAAAAAACCAACAAACTACTACTAATAACAACAATTATAAAGAGTGCTCAAAAGCCGAGCCCTTTTTGCAGTATATGCACTGAGAATCCTACTATATCAATACGACTAAAAATGAATCTGAAAAATTAGCAGGACTTTTATTCTAATAAGAGACTTTATTAGACTAAAAAAAAAAAAAAAAGCCTTTTAGGGCATACAAAATAGATTCCATGGATTCCCTGTACATTTGGAAACACTTAATAAGCTGCCAAGAATAAAATAAGAAGATATCAGCACTAGGCAAAAATCTCAGGTCCGCAGAAATTCGGATCACAGATCTGAGGAATCCCACAGAAATTCACTCTAAACTTGATGACAAAAAGGAATATTTAATTCAGGTAGAGATTTAATACTCCCAGTTAAGTAGAGAATTTCACCTCTTCCTGTTAGCCTAAAAGATCCAGGATTAAGACACTTTGGGGCCAATGAAGAAAAATCCATGTCAAGGTCTTTGGTTTAGCTTTATTTTCCCCCAGAAATAAGAGGTAATTTATTTTGGCCTGGTTATTCTGGAGAACTTCTTAGCACTTATTCAAACATGTTCTTCCTCCTAAGGACTCCTACCATCACTCAGCTGGAGCAGCAAGTCATTACCGAACACTTGTTAGTGCTTGTTAAGATCTTGTTAGAAGTTCCATCATACCAAAGATGTTTCAAAGGAATGCTGAATATAAAATGAAATAAGGCTGTTTAGTCACATTTGGTGAGGATGTTACCTGGATTAAGGATTTTTGGAGCTCGCTTCCCACCTGCCTCAGCAATTTTATTCATGGTTTACCAGCTGTTAACCTTTGTAGTGAGAAATAATGTGGAACGAACTGATTTTTCCAGCTGATGACTAGGTGGTAATTTGTCAAAACACCCACGTGCCTGACAGAGGAGAAGATGGGGAGGGAGATCCAGGTTGCATTTCCTGGCTAATAAAGATCTGGCATATATTAGTGCTAGGCAGTAGGGGAGAAAGAGATATTAAACAGCAAGAGGATGGAGACATCTTCAGTAATTCTATCTCCTTCAGAGACTATACAGAAAGACTGAATGCCTAGAAGCAGGCAAAATTGGCTCCCTCTTTCTAACTGCCTTCCTGAGCATTTCACCCCTGAGCGTACTTCAGTACCTCCCCTTCCAGATGCAGCCTTGGGAAGCTGCACTACTCAGACTGGTATTTGTATCATCACAGCTCCCCGGAGGTTTCTCCCCACGTTACTCACTTCACCATCTTCCGCTGCATATTCAACAATTTCTCACTTTCCCACCTGCCCCCGCACTGTAGTTTCCTCACACAACCATGCACAGCAGCAGTCCCCTTTAATCAGTGTCTTGGGTGGCAAGAAACTTCCCCACTTTTCTCCTCCCACCATGGCTGAGGAATGGTTTGGACCCCTGCCGGGAGCTGCCAGTGAGCCTGCTTCCTCAGCATCTCCTCACAGGATGCCCCCAAGGGTGTGCAAGGATGGACCTTCCAAAGGCAGCCACCCTCCTGGTGTGCAGCAGGGCCAAAGGCAAGGCCACCTTAAGTAGCAGGAGCCCCCGCAGTCCCATCAGTGGCATGCTCAGCTGAGACACGGGTGCGCACACCATGCCAACAGGATGCTCCATAACGCCCAGCAGTGCCCCAGAGCTGGTAATCTGTCCCATGCTTATCCCTGCTCCACCACACTGACTGCTGTCACACTTCCATGGATTTATTTCACCAAACAAAAGTCATCATGTTGATGTGTTGACCTTCATTCTTTGCAAAGTCCTCCTGGCTGACGGTGACCCACCACCCACACTGGGGCTCAGCGCTGCTCACCGTGGTCCATCCAGGCTGGGAGGAGGCTGGTGGGAAGCGCTGACTGCGGAGCGGGTGGGAAGCGGGGGCTGTCAGTGGCCCCACTCCTGGGCAGCGAGGGAGGGACCCAGCTCCCATCCCTGCAAGAGCAGGTGAGGAACAGACTGCCCTATAAACACACAGCGGGGAAATCGGGGTGAAGCACTGCTCTGAGGAATTAATTCAAGTTCAGACCTCTCAGAGGAAGTGAGCACATAGAAAACACAAATCTTAATAAACCCCAGCAATTCATTTAAAGACACTCAAGGGAATTTACAGACAATGTATGGCAACAAATCTTGTTTTAATGCGAAGAGCACAGCCTAACTATTCCTTCCTAGCATTTTGTCCCCTAAAGTGTAACCATGTATTACTACAGACACTGATGTAAGTTAATCCAAAAGAGTTTGGAAAGATAAATGAATAAAAAAAAAGGATAAGAGTAGTGTTTGTTGATTACTTCCTTTTAACATCCCTTTTGCAGATTCTTTTTCTTGTCAGTGCCTATAAACTGTGTTACCTACAAAGAGGTTTTTATATAGGTGAACTCAAATTCAATAGGAAAGAAGAAGGGAACACTACTGAGGTACTGGATATTACCAGAGAGTTTTCAATAAATCAGGTCATTATCATTTCATAAAAGAAATTCTTACCCTCAATATTCCAAGTTCAAATCTGCTTATTTTGATTACTGAGAATTGGCCTCTGATCAAATCAATTTTAAAAGTGATTTCTTACTTTTTCCTCTATATAAGCAGCAAGATCGAGAGGTATAATCAAGGTCAGCTGCAGGCATTCGCAAGGTAGGTAGTGCAAAGGGCAGTAACATGTTGGGGACAGCAAGATGGATGTTGTTCCAGTGCCTATTTTGTCTCTTGCAGAAGACAACCTCTCTCTGGCTGCCATTGATACAGAGGCCAGAGCAGGTGGGCTGCTGGCTGTTCCCAGGAGGGGCAGTTTGGCCCAGCAGCACCCACTGCCTTCACCATCCCTGTGTTCAACTCTCCAGTGATTTGTCCTTTCCTGTGAAGGCAGCAGCCACACCTTAAGCACTGATGCTTGGCACTGAGAAGAGGTGGCTAACAAAAACATGTTACCTGGTAACAGAGGAAAGGCAGAACACCAGCAAAGATAAAAAAAAGATGAGACTTTGCTTCAAGTGGACCACCTCTCCTCAAGTCTTGCTTGTACTTCCTCATAACCAGCCACGTCTTTGCAGTTAAACCTTTCAGTTTTCATTAAAATTCGTCATCCCCATGCCATCATCTGAAGATTTGTTTTTTGTTGCTAGTGCTGAGGGCTCATCCCCTTCTGACTAACAGATCACTGCAGTGATTATGCAACGATGACACTGTCCTGCAGCACTCATGCAAAAGAACCTTCTGCTTTGCTTTGTCCACAAAGCTAAATATAATTAAACACGGCCACATTGTGCCTGTCTTTGAGATCAGACAAATTCAGGGCATCCTGGTTTTGCATCCGATGCTTACAGGAGCTACCTGCAAAACCCACCTCTGAAGTCCCAGATGTCTTTCCGTTGGTCTGCTGGCCAGGTCAGACAAGTTTCCCCACCAGGCCTCTCCCTGGTCCAGCAGACCACTCCTGGCTTACCCCTCTAGCTGAGCAACCCATACTTCTGATCAGGCCACAACACCTGGTGGAGTATGGGGCACCTTCAATATCCAGCTGGGAATATAAACAAGTTGTGAACAGAAATACAGTTTCCCAGTACAGCATTTTAATACAGTTATAAGCCCAGAGTGATTGTGTCTGGGATTTTTGGAAATGTAAGATACAAATCCAGAGTTCATATGCAAATAGGTAAAACAGGCTGATTTTAAAGCTGGGGCTAGCAAATCAAGTAGAAAGAAGAAATTGACATTGGAATTTAACTGTACACCACTTGAAGTGAACACCCTTGCCTTATAATTCCTCTCTCTCAAAAAAAAAAGAAAAAGGATGGTAATATATAAAATTTGAATGATACCAAGTTTTCATGCAGAGATGCACGGTAAATTATCAGTTGGAAACTAGCAATCACTCCTTTGATACCATTTCAGTTTCTCAACCCCCATATTTCAGTTTTGACTTAGAAAGCACACTTTTGCATGAAACTATTTCCACAACCTCAATTTGTTAGATTGTATTTTAGCTGGATAAACACAAAAAAGTTGTCATGATTGGTAATAGATCTTCATCTCACACAGCGTTAGATCCTAATAAAACCAGCATAAATTCAGACAGGCTTTTTGAAATCACTGGCCACTTGAAGCCTTTTTTGGAACTTAAGTCTATGTTATTTATTCATATTCTCCACGCATAGCAAGAAATTACTGCAGGTATCTCAGAACACAAAAATTTAACAGAAGTGTTTTGAGGCTATACTTT
Organism: Falco naumanni; assembly: GCF_017639655.2. Lineage (NCBI taxonomy): Eukaryota > Metazoa > Chordata > Aves > Falconiformes > Falconidae > Falco > Falco naumanni. The sequence goes on from NC_054058.1 coordinate 22,393,737, forward strand.
TTAACTGCAGCTCAAAAAGAAAAAGCAACAAACCTACCCAACACCAAAATATAATACTGTATATTGGCAGTTCTGCACTGAAGAAGTTTCTGTTCTTTAGGGTTATGAGTAAAGCACACTCATCACTTCTTTTATTAAGCAAGCCTCTTTTTGTTTCCAATCAAAACCAATTGTTACCATAGTTGTATAATAAAACTAGAGAATACAGTTACCTCACCGTTCTCCATTTACAAATTACTTTTTTATGTTCAGCCCTACTTCCAGCCAAGGATGATAACACACAAATAAGGTAACTTGATCAGGGAACGTAATCAGGGAATTATGACTACTTTACAAGAAAAAGGAAAGTCAAGGCAGAGACAAAGCAACTCTCCTGCTGTCACTCAGCTGTCAGATATTCCATGTGGAAGGCAGCACACTCCATTCCCATCCTTTGTTTCAAAGTTTGCCCAGAATCCAACCCTCTGCCATGGTTTCCAACCAGAGGTTCAGGCATGAGTTAAGATGATGTAGTTGCACTCTGAGGCAGTGCAGCTCAGGTCAGTGAGAAAGCAGAGGGACCAAGGGGAGAGCTCTGTGGGCCATTTCAGGTCATTGGCATGTTGTAAACAAAGATAATAGAAATTCTAAGTCTGGGCAGACACACGGATATTAACAGCAAACAAACAGGGAAATATCTTTCATGACTCATTATCTGTGTTACCGGCAAAACTATTGTGTTTTCAAAGACACAAAACATCTTCACAGATCTGAGGGAAAGTATAAAGGGAAAAATCCATAGATAAAAGATTATTTGCTTTTAAAGTCTTAAAAATAGCAGAATTCCAAGATTTATCTTCTTTGTTATACTGGAAAATCTAGTGAAAAGACAAGGAATTGAGGACACGGTCCATGTACTACTTAGCTGGTGAAAGAAGTTAATTTTTGTTGTTGTTGTTTCCTCCCTCTTATCCCAAAGAAGCTTACACTGACAACCCTGTGTTTGAAAAATCTCTTTCATTCTCAACTACTCAGCTTATAGTCCAAATCTACATCAAGACCAGGCAAGGATTTCAAGAAGTCCAAACTATACACTTTTTTTTTTTTTATGATCAGAAGCTCTATTTTTCTATTACAATGTAGACAAAACTGTTATAGAGAGTAAAGGAGGGAATGAGGGAAGAGGAAGAGACAAAGAGACATAAGCACATTTCCACTACCACTTGGGAAGCTGACTCCACCCTTAGAAGAAACAGCCCTTGAGTAAAATGTGGATCTACCTACAGATTGAAAAGCACTGGCAGGTCAAGATGTCAAAGCAGATCATGGCATTCATCTGGACTGAGGTATTCAAGTGAGAAGCCAAGCTAACTGCAGCCTGCAATTACTCTCCACCGTGCTACTGAGTCTTAACCCAATATTCTTCCTGAAATTTGACTCCCCATGTCACATTTTCTTAGTACTCAATCACTGTACTTCATTCACATCAACAAGTATCTGCCTTTCAATGTTTGCTCTCTATTTTAGTGACCAAGTGCCACTTATTTTGTTCAATCTCTCAAATCCAAGCATCTCATGGAGAAAGAAGTCTGTTTCTGCAGATTTCCCGTGTAAGATTTTCAAAGCCAAAAGCTTTTGTATCACACAACCATCACACAAGCTCCTCTACTGGATGTTTCAACCATGTTCTGTTTTACAAAAACTGTATCACAGGTTTGGTCTTGTTCTAATGCAAATTAAGCACATTGAAACCATTCAAATTCCTGTAAAACATCCAGTCTACAAGTGGTCAGTTCTGAGGCCTTGACAGCACAAGTAGTGGGTAACTGGAATAACTTCTAACAAAGTGTTAACACAGAGTGCAGCAGCACCATTGGTGGCTGACACCCAGAAGTCCAGATCATTATCTCCCTCACTGAAACCTAAGTTTCATCTGAAGGTAACAACCTGCTTCAATTTTTCATTCTCCTGCAAAAATAGATTCTGGGCAGATACTGCTGAAAAACAAGATTAAGAAGCTGAAGGTCAAATAGCAGAACAAACAACAGCATCCTACACCCGACGCACTAAGTAGCAGCACAATACTAAAGCAGCGTTCTGTGCTTATTATCATAACATCTGCAAAAAGCAAATCCCAGCCTGGTCTAAATCAGGCTGCCAGAGAATCAAAATACAAAAGATTAAGGTGATGATTTGGATAAGATGAAGAACAAATATCAATCTTTATTCAGAATTTCTCCATTTATAGCACATACAGTGTCTGAAACATTGTGAGCATAACTGAACAAAGTGACCCAGGGAGCAGCTTGCCTAGCAGTGTGATTTTTGTCTCACGTGCACCCCCCAGTCCCCAGAGCATAATAGCTACTTTTTCTCCACAAATGTAGAGCTTTCTTTGCAGCTTCAGAGGCAAGGGAGATAAATATTTCACACCCTTTTCACATGAGAACAATTTTCCTTGGGTTTTTGTTTTGTTTTGTTTTGTTTTTTTTAATAAGGAAAGCACCCCCCTACACATTGTCAATTATATGTGTACCAAATAAGGAAACTATTCAAGTGGTTCTTGTTATGAAAGCCAAATATAACAACCCCTTTAATTATAAATTTTAAATGCTGAAAGCCTCTGTAGCTAGAGGAGCTAAAATGCATTGTGAACCATTAAGACAACAATGGGAGAGTCACAATATTTTGTAGAAAATGCCACTTAGAAACAGCTCTCTCCCTGTCTTATATCAGTAATCTACCAGGAATGTAAAAATTACAAGAAAATGGGAATTTAAAAAAAGAATAAAACTATGGAAGTACTGGTAAAACAGCATGCTATCAAGATGAGTGGATAGATTAGTAGGCAGAAATCCTAAAGATTGGAAAAATAAATTATTTGGTTTTCTTCACAAATAACTCCTCGCATGACATTTCACCTGTCTATCTGATAAACTGATTTGCAGCAGTTTCTCATCCATCTAGAGTCTGCTGAAGTCCACTGTATGGCCTAGATACAGAGTAATACTCGCTAATTTAAAGTTTATCCTCATGCTGCCTCACAAAAAGCAGACACTGAAGCAGTGGGACTGAGTAATTTCCCAGATAAATGGCTTCGCATGACTTACAGGCAATCTGTCACAACTCAGGCACCTTTGAATAATATGAGGTAGCTGTAGCAGGGCAAGAATAAAGTGTTAGTCTAATCCTACTTAGCCTTAAAACTAGCACTAAGCAATCTACCTGCTTTTGACCCCCCACCTCCTCATTCCCATCAACGGCTCCAAACCATGACGATACTTGTCATCCAAAGGGCTCCTTTGGTGTGTGTCAAATCATAGGAGGAGTCTCTGCCTGCGTTTAACGGAAACAAAATTATCTATGAAGTTTCATGGGAAAATTGGAGGGTGCTTGAAGAGACTGTAGAGTTGTACTTGGAGCAAAGAGAGACGACTTCAAAACTAAGTCATTTTGTTTGGGCTCAAACAACCAAAACACCAGTGGGAAAGTTGCTAAGGAAAAAGGCTGAGTTTGAGTCACATGTTTGGTCAAGAGGCAGGATGATATTTGTAGGTTAAGGGAAAAACTTCTATTGAACGAATCACAGGGTAAGAAAAATTAGACAAGTTTTCAGGTATGCAAGCCTGAAATAGGAACAGCAGTGTTCAAAGCTCAATGCAAGTTAAGAAATGCATTGTTCAGAGTTTAGCTAGAAGGATAACTGCAAGATCATTTTTTGAGAGCAAAGGCATCGTATCCCCATGGAATAAATCGAGGTGGTAAGTGTCAGGAAGAAAGAAAACTGGTAAGGAAATTTCACCCTGACGAGAACAGAGGCTGGTCGTAAAGACAAACCACGTATCTCATGTGGACCACATAGATTTTAATGAGCCATAAACCACTCAATAGAGCCCATATTTCTGGACTCTAGTAGCATCATGGATTTCAGGGTTTAGGCTCATCTTCAGGCATTTTTGTTGTAAGGGACCTACAGGTCTGAGGACTGGGACCAGAGAGAGTGATTGCTTTGTACAGAACATTCACTCATCGTCAGTATGGGGATTTTTTGCCCTTTATAGATTGCCAGTGAGCATTCATTCTGCTTTAGAATGGTTGCTTAGCTTCATACCTACTGCAAGAGCACTTTGGGTACACTCCCAAAGGAGCCCAAATGGAAGAGCAGAAATAGAATCTGGGGATGCCAGCAGTGTTTCCATAGGGGATATTTGCTGTTGTAGCATAGCAGATATGAACAGGCAAGTTTTATACTCACAAAGTTTTTCTGAAGCATGTTTTAGGTATGTTATGACAAATACAGAACTTTGCTTGTGCTCAGATTAATGCAAATGGGGATTTGTATGACATCCAGCACAGATGGTGTTGGGAAGGTTTGTTTCAATATAAGGGCTTCTCTAGTACAGTTGTGAATGCTTATGAATTTCCATGCAAGTGCCAGAGAAGGACGATAGATGACAATCAGAGGCATAAGACTAGAAGAGCTTTATTTGTACAGAAGTAGTTCCCTGTAACGTTGAAGCAGTTCTCTCGAAAGCATGAATCTTCCTCTAGGGAAACATTCTTTATGGGTAAAAGCCCCCCTTCAGATTACATCTTGATGGTTCCCCTTAGAGCAAAGGCAGGGGTATCTGAGCCTCAACTTGGTACCTATCGTTATAGTTGTTGAATTTAATAGCAGCAGCTGTGTTAGCTGACAATCTTCTTTATAGGTAGTTATCTATGCTTCTATGCTGCTGACTGTATCAAGGAATGGGACATGGACATAGAATCAACTTTCTATCACATTCAACAGTAAGGAATTGCCAGTGTCTGATCCTAAAATAACACTATCTTCCCATGATGTTAGGTACATCACAGGCTTAGATACATGTGGGCTTCATCATGCAGTTGTTAAGCAATGTTCTTCCAAGCTAGCCCATGACCAAATGGATAGTGTGGTGCCAGTGGAGACTAGTTAATACAGTGTAGGAAAGAAGATTTTTTTTTTTTTAAAGCTGTTGTAAGTGAAGATGAAGTGAATGAGATCAATAGCTTTAACACAGTAATCTGACTGCTCTCTTGTAAACATGCAATTTGTGTCAGCATGGCCCAAGGTGTTAGGATGTGGGCTAAGGGAACTAGACATATGGAAGAGTAAAACTGCCAAGCTAAATGTACAAGACTACAACTGCCAAGACAAGCATAAAATCCAAACCAAACACAGTCACTTGTACACTTGACAAAATCCATGTTCTTCAGCACAGAGATAAGATTGAATAGATGCTCCTGTCTTCTTCTTTAGACTAGGAAGATTTCCCAGGGCATTGCAGCATTTTAGTCCTGCAGTTGCCCCTCCAGTTTTAGAAGGGGTCTAAAAACCAAGATGCCAATGAAAGCCACTTCCATGTGAAGGCACAGAGATGGGGTTTAAACAGAACTTGCTAAATGTTAAAAACCTGCTTAATTCAGTAACATGCAAGTCTGACTTTTGCATTCATTCCTGCAGAGTTCCAGGGGAAAATAACCTACATATTTTCAAGAAGCTATAGTTTATGTTTAATGCTCTTAGTTTCTCATCTCAAAGACTCACTGGCATAGAAATCATGCTGAGCTGCAAGCCTTGGTGTCTAAGTAGAAATAGTTGGCAGAAGAGAGATTTGAAACCTTTGAATGTAGAACATTTTCAATAGCAGAACTCAATCTCAAAACATATTATTAACATCCAAGCTAGAAGTAGTTTTTGTTTCATGGTTAAAGTGCATGAAATACTATACTCAACTGCCTCTTATGGAAGCCATGTCAGAGCTAGACTTGACTGTGCAACTGTTCCAGCAATCACTGCCCTATATTTTAAATTCAAATTGCAAATCAAGAGGAACACTTGATGAACGTTACCACTCATGTTATATGAGTCCCTTTAGGAGCTATCTGTGAATGCAGCTCCATTTACAACAGCAATATCTCTGCCTAAGCGTACTATTTGGCATTGCAGCCTGTCTGAATGGGAATGTAACAGAGTTATCCTGAGAGGACAAAGCAAGGCTTCAGCTTGAGCTGTTAGGAACTAACTTCAGCTTCTTTCCCTTTCTCTGTGCAGCTGCATAATTTGCATGCAGCTACCAGAAGGAATGAGTTAGTCTATAACTCAAGTTGCAAGCACTACATGTCACACATGCCAACATCTCGATGTCTTCCCAGGACCTGATCACCTTCTCTTGACTTCACATTAGCATACTGCCAGAAGTCTTAAAAGGAATGGGCAGTGGAGAGGCCAAGGAGATCTGCCCCATGCATCTCTGTTGAATTCTGGATACTAGACCAAGGCACCACAAACAGTCTGAGACACTATCTGATAACAAATGGGAAGTCATTCTGCTTCTATCTCTAGATTAGCTTATTTCAAAGTTGGCCTCCTACAACTGCATTTCATCTCTCAGTTCACAATAGTTACACAGAGTGGATCCCATCTGACAAGACCAGATGACTCTTCAAGCAAAGGCTGAACAAGGCCTAATGAAGCTGTGGATCCTATTAGCAAAGGATCTGTGTTTGCAAATTTAGGAACTATGCTCCAGAGGAGAGGAAGTGCTCTGATGCAGATATTAAGAGTCCAAACTGAACTTCAAGATAGCAGAGCTTACCTGAGACTCAAATTACACAGCAGCACCCACAATTATACTTATCAGTTAATAATACATGTCAGTTATAAGTCTTGATTCTTAATAGTTCTTCCCCCCACGCTCCTAAGCGCTACAGAAACATTAAACTCTCATTGCTACAGCAAGAGACATATGTTCCCCTTGGTTTTGGGAGACTTCTGTAACATTTCTGCCATCTTTGACTCATCTGATTTTGGGCGTCTTCCAGTTTCTGATTGCCTGGCTCTGAAGCTGTGAGGCAAGGCGTCAATATGCAAGACCTAAATTAGTCTCTACCACTTGATTCTCTTAAGCTGCTTTGCTTGTTTCCCTGTATCTGTGGGCTCCCAAGATGGTGCTCATCATAGAAAGTTGATAGGCCCTACTATTTTGATCAAGGTTCTATCAAACTTCATAGAAGAGATGCAGTAAAAATCCTTTTACCTGAAAAATAAGTTGCAGGAGAGAGAGGAACATCATCTCACTTATAGGTTCAAGCTCATTTTTAATTTTGACAACCAAACTCTGGGACTATGGGAGAAACTAGAAATTAGGAACCAGGGTAAAAATTCCATGAAAGGGAGCTTGATGCTCCAGATGCACATCTGATGAATAAGATAGGCTGAATTCAAGAGTGTATCTCACCTGGACTAGATAACATTCATAAGCACACTGACAAATGAAAAGGAACCAAGGTGCACAAATGAACCCTTCTGCTTTTGTGCTTGCACACAAGATCCTTCATCTCAGATTGCAGAAGCTTAGCTGAGGGAAGAGGAAAAAAAAATTGTCATTCTTTAGTTCAGAGAGAGGTCAAACCTGAAGAAAAACAAAAGTTATTTATATAGTGTTACCTGTCTATCATTATCCAAATATTTTACTGAAGACAGATTTATAGCATATATCCAGGATTACTTCAGTTCAGATTTATGATAGCAACTGCCTTTCACAGTCAAGCCAGTTTCCTTCTCACACACTCATTTGTACTGATGTGACTACTTGAAATCATAGTCATCCCTCTTTACTATCCTTCTGCCTATCACTACTACAACAAATAAGATGATATTATACTTCCCTCCATTAAGACATCCCTATGTCAAACTGAAAATGTTACACAACCAGCCCACCTTACGGATGCATATAGGCTGATGGAAGACAAAGGAATGAAGGGTTTGAACTATAGGCATGTCAGCATTACCTATGATGGTAGACAAGTAAGCCAAAACCTACCATATTACATGCTTGCCTAAATCTTAATCCCTTTTTTACTAGAAAACAGAAAGCCACCAGCTTTTTGTATTTATCTAGCACTGGTCCCTTTCCACCTACCTGTCCTGTTCTTGACTCTACAATCACACTCATGCTGTCTGTGATCAATTTGGTGATCTTCACACTAGCCTGCACAGCCTTTTTTCTCTAACACTGTCTTCCCCAGAACCTATCATTTTATGGCATGGAAAAAGCAACCAGCAGTGAGGTCCCAGTACGATGTCTTAGAGCAGTAGTTACATTCCCCAAACAAGGAGCTTCACTGCACTTAGCCTATAGATTTTAAAGAGCATCTCACCTTGCCACGCAGGGGGAATGTTTTTTCTCCCCCAGAGGGACAACAGCTCTGTCCTCAGATTTTAGACCACAATCACTCAGAGCCAGGCCAGTCAGTGTACAAGCTGGTATAGTATCAGTCACTACCAGAAAATACAGTTTAAGAGACAACTTTCCATTTACAGTATTTGACTTGCATCATTGCTGTCAATGTGAGAAGGAAATTACCTTATCAGGCCTTTGCTGAAGATCTGGCAGATTCTCCCGTTTGCTTAATGAAATCTAAACTGAACTCTATCTCCACAGTAACAGCAACAAACAAATATGCTCAGAAAGGGGTGGACATTCTAGTAACATGAGAATAGGGTTCAGTTTATATCTACATAAAATGTAGACACATTGTAGTGCTAACCAAGTCACAGACAGGCAATAGCAGCTACAAATCTATACTCTTGCATTGTACACTGCCATTCTCTCAGCTTTTCATCTTCTTGGAGGTTAACATCCATACAGGATAGCTTCCACAAAACATTAGAACATATCTCTGCATCTCAGCTGGATATTTTCACCTGGCTTCCAAGCAGCCGTAACTAAGCCTCAGCTGTTCTCCTCCAGCTACACTGCTTACTGTGACAATTACTAGCCATATCTGTCAAAAGAGTTTTCTTACTGAAGTCAGACTGCTGCCTCCCCACCTCTCTTGACGTTCTTCAGATCTGAGAAGGGCCCAATCAGATCTAAGTAGTACCTAGAGGTTGCCCAGAAATCTTTTTAATATCTTACCTCCTAGTACCAGCATGTTCTTTTTGTGTGTTAGTAGCAGATAAGCCTTCTGTCATCAGATAACAGACAAGAGACCATGTCTGAACCCTCGCTGAGGGACTCCTAATGCCATGCTAAACTGTTTCTAGGGATATTGCCTTCCAAATCATATTGCTTCTTATCTGAAAGCAGTGGCATCCTAAGCCTTGCTAGGGGAAGTCAGACAACATGCAGTAGCCAGTAAGAAACAGGCATCCTTTAACAGTTCTTTCAAAGACATTGACAACAGGCCATGAAACCATTACACAAAGCAATGCTACTCGAAACAATTATTGTTGCGGATGTTTCCTCATTCTGAAGAGCAATAAGGTGCAGCTCTGCAGAGTCCAACAGCCATGCTATAAACTTTGTTTACTAAAGGTAATACGTTCCATTCTCTAACTAGTCCAACAAAACCAAGGACAGCCAACAGCTATCAAAATAACAGTGCAGACTTGGCTGCAAAGCACTGTTTTTATGGACACTTATTTCTTAGGATGTTTTATATACTCAGTGGCCTGTAAGACTGCTGAGACTAGAAATTCAACAGCTCCTTGCAGAATTATTACAAGACAGGTTCGTTATTAGTTTAACTATCTAATATCAGTGTTCTCCTGTGTAAAGCAGGACATGTCATCAACAAATGAGTACCAACTAGTCTCTATGCATAGTAAGAGGCATGCAAGCAACAGCACTTATCTGATGCATCCGTCCCCCATTCTCAGATAAAGCCCTGTGCATTTCTTTTCCAGTACAGTTCATCTGAAAAAAGAAGCTGAAATTACACACTGCAGCCTTGACTGTAGGGGGGCCAGGACCACCCAGCCAGGACACAAGCCATGCAACCTCTTTTCAGCATGCACACATTTAGAGAAATTATTTTTAAGGAGGAAAAATCACCTTCATCATTTTTAGCCTGCAGTATTCTCCAAGTGGTGGGCTCTTACAGCCCCCTTTTATGCCTTTTATTTCCACTACTGCCATTAAAAAATCTTTTCATAAGGTCAAGATAAAAAGCCAAGTCACATACAGAAGGTTAAAATTTTTCAAAAAACACCCACACTCACCTACATTCAGCTACAAGCAGAGCTCTTTCTCCAACGAAAGGGAAACAAATTTATAAAAGATCAGCTTTAAAAGACTACCAAGCATTGCTCTAGCTGCAGCTTTTCAGCATTACAACTATACTGGATACTCACACACCAAAATACTACACAGACCACTGAACCAAAACCTTATAAAAACCCAACTTAAAAACACAAATTACTCTGCAGCTTAAATGATACTAACTCCAAACTCTTCATGCCTCAGTCTGATGTTTTTGTTTCTAACTAGTGGCTCAGAGTTTGCAAAGCCTTGCTGATGACCAATAATACATTAAGAGTTCAGCAAGGCAAGAAAATTAAGGCATTTCTTGTCCTAAGCAATAAAAGAAAGCAACTGGGGTTTCTTTATAAACTTCACGGCTTAGAGAGAAGCACTTTACCTTGTCTGATTCTAATAAATACCTCTGATTCTTTGATTAGCATCAGCATGTAATTCAGGTGACTTCACTTGCAAAATAAACATTTTGGTAGTTAACACTTGTGTAAGAAGGGCCTCAAATCCAAGTGGTTATCCTTGATCTTTCATTAAGGTAAAAGGTGGATGGAGAAGACATGGGAGTAAAAAAAAACAAACAAAAAAAAACCACCACCACAAAAACCCTGGAACAAATTTTAGGTCTTACTTGAGTATTTTTTCAGGATAAAACAACATAATCAGTGATAAGTTCATCTTTTTTACTTGCAAATGGGCCATATCACAACTTTCTGCAGCCTGGGGAAACCCTGATGCTTTACTCTTCTGTGCTCCACTAACAAAATGGGTATAATAGTACTGCCTCGACTCATGAGCTCAGAGTAAGATAAATCAACTTCTAAATGTAGACAGGCTCTGAAGCTTTGATCACAGACTTTAAGACAAAATGCTAACACTTTTGTTTGGAGCCAAGAGAATTTCAAGCAGGGTGGTAAAAACAAAACACCACAACACAAAACTTAAAACTCTAGCATCTCAAACAGCTAACAACAGGCCCTCTGTACAGCCAACTGCACACATAATCTTCTTGGATTTTGTTCCCTCTCGTAATGATGCAGAACCACCAGTGAGCAGAGGCAGATTACAACAAGCTCATGATAAACATGTCTGAATTCCAGGCATGTGATGATGTCAATGTTAGAGCAAATTTAAAAAAAAACCCACAACATTTGGAATAAAATACAAGTGAGAAAAATACATCCTGCATGGAGCCTAGCTGCAACAGTCACATCTGCCTCTTTGCCCACAGCCTGCAGGATTACGTGGCACAGTGGGCAATCCTCAGCAGAGGCAGGGTGTACTGCAGCCCCAGGACTCAGCATTGCCAACCCACCATCGGCTGCCTGTGGGCTGACCTCCCCACAAAGTGAGAGGAAACCCCTGTTGCTTTCCACAAAGGCTAAAATAAATTCGGATATATTTAAGGTGGCCTGGCCACCACAGAGAAACAAAATGCAGTACGGTGTTGGTATGGGCTACTCTGCCCTTCCAAGGTGACTTTGTTCAAAGTATTTATTATCTAGATTGTTCAGGTCTGGAAACAATCAAATTACTTTCAGTGATGGAACTCTGTTATAAATTTTCCAGAAATGCAAAACCTTCAGTGAAAACCCAGGACTCCATCAGGAGCTAAAGGGGAAAATTTGTTTGTAGTTTGAGCTGCACGTTATTTCCCATAGATAGCAGCTTCTTCACCCAGTTTTCTCACATGTAGCCTCATTTGCAGTCAAAACTGGCTTACCACCACTGACAGGAATATCAGTCATGGACTTTTCTCCTTACCCAAACAAACATAGATTTGATGTCACAGAATCACAGAACAGTCAGGGTTGGGAGGCACCTCTGGAGATGAGCCAGTCCAACCCCCTGCTAGAGCAGGGTCTCTTAGAGCAGGTTGCACAGAATCACATCCAGGTGGGTTTTGAAAGTCTCCAGAGAAGGAAGCTCCACAGCCTCTCTGGGCAGCCTGTTCCAGTGATCTGTCAGCCTCAGGGTAAAGATCTTTTTCCTCATATTCAAATAGAATGTCTTGTGCTGCAGTTTGTGCCCATTTCCCCTAGTCCTGTTGCTTGGCACTGCTGAAAAGATTCTGGCCCCATCCTCTTGACACCCACCCTTAAGGTATTTGTATGCACTGATAAGATCCTCTCAGTCTTCTCCTGGCTACACAGGCCCAGCTCTCTCAGCTGTTCCTCCTAAGGGAGCTGCTCCAGCCCCCTCATCATCTTGGTAGCCCTCTGATGGACCCTCTCCAGTTCCTTGTTTTTCTTGAGCTGAGGAGCCCAAGCCCAGAACTGGACACAGCACTCCAGATGTGGCCTCACCAGGGCAGAGTAGAGGTGGAGGATCACCTCCCTCAACCTGCTGGCCACGGTCCTCCTAATGCACCCCAGGATCTCCATTGGCCTTCTTGGCCACACAGACACACTGCTGGCTCATGAGCAGCTTGCTTGCCCCCCCCCAAGTCCCAGGTCCTTCTCTGCAGAGCTGCCTTCCAGCAGGTCAGCCCCCAGCCTGTGCTGGGGCATGAGGCTGTTCCTCCCCAGGTGCAGGACCCTGCACTTGCCTTTGTTGAACTCCATCAGGTTCCCCTTCACCTGACTCTCCAGCCTGTCCAGGTCTCACTGAATGGCATCATGGCCTTCTGGTGTGTCAGCCACTCTCCCAGTTTTGTATCATCAGCAAGCTCACCAAGGGCACAACCTGTCCCTTCATCCAGGTCACTGATTATTAAGTTGAGCAAGACTGGACACAGTACTGATCCCTGGGAAAACATCTGAGCTCTTCTTTTTGCTGGCAGTATATTTGTAGGAAACCAAGTGACAGACAGCTGATGGAGAGCAAACCATTCAGTCCCTTTGAGAGGTCCATGTAGGTAAAGCAAAAGAAACTCACCTCAGACTGTTGCACCTAGGAAAAGGATGTCACAGAGTGACATTATCCCTGGCCATTAGAAGATAATGTGGCATTTCCAGTGTAATGGCCAAACACAAATACCCACACACCCATCAAGTGCTTGACAAGAGTCATTAGAAGTCCATGACAGAAAGATCCTCCTCCTGACACTACAGCATGGCTCAGGGCTGGACAGGCTGTCTGCTAGTGCAAATTGTCAGGCCCTCACAGACAGGTGAGCTAATTTACATTAGCTGATGCCTGCTTCCCACTGGCTGGAGACTAAAATTAAGTGTCATCTTTCTTTCATTTGGGACTTATTTCGGAAGCAGCATCTCAGATCTTCTGCTTCTGACTTGAATGTTAATTGGAGCTGCCGGTGCAAACCAGAGTGCTGGGGCTGAGGCTTATCCCCCCAGATGGGCCCATTTGTGTCTCCTCTTCCATCATACTCTGTAGAAGACAGTGAGAAGCCATTCATAATTAAAAGTACAAAGGGAAATATAAGGCAAAGTTAGATTAGCCTTTTAATGAGGCTACGTAAAAGAAAAATAAACATTTTCCAGTTAATTACAGCATAAAGTGACTTCTACAGAGCCAGATCCTGATCTTACTCTCAACAGCAAAAATAGAATAACTTTAAACACCTGACAATCTCTTTTTCCCCTTCTGCAAGTGAGAGAACTTTTTTTAAAATTATTATTTATATTTATTTATAAATTAAGCAGCAAAGGTGAGGAGGAGATGAGCAGGCAGGAGACAGGTCTCACCTCTGACACTGAGAGCATTCTTAATACTCTTTGTAAGTGACATCCTCCCATCATCCCTATTGATTCAAATGATTACGCACGATGAAATGGTACGGAAGAAAGCAGGGTTTGAGAAGGGACTCTACACCAGCAGGTGGGTTGTTTTGTTTTTTTTCCCAGTTCAACAATCCAGGTAGCTGGGGAACAGTTATGAATTAATAAGCCCAGTTAAGCCTCCTGAAAAGCATTATGTCCCCCCACCCACTACGCACAGAGACTCCCACATAATCCAGAGCCTGCCACCCCGCAAGGGCACACTAGGAGCTGGATGCAGTCCAGCGGAGACAGCAAGTGCTGTGCATGCAAACCCAAGCTAAGGAGCTTGGATACAGAAGGAACGGCAGGGAAGCTGATCTGCTGTAATGTCACTGTTGCACACCCAGAATGTACTCCCACCAAAACAGAGGCGAAAGGCCAGAAAGGGGAATATTTAAGTACCTAATTTGCATGCTGAATCTCACGCTTGTTCCTGGCCTCTGAGACACCATTATTTTCCATGTTTTCTCCACATCTCTAATGGAAAAGACAACAGACCCATGAAAATTTTACCTCTACCTGTCTCAACTCTGATACTTTTGAGCCACAACACAGAAACCTGCCTCTCTGAGGCCAAACCCAGTGCTCAGTCACATGGCCAGCCCACATGCACCCCGTTTATGAAAAGGGCCATAATCTGTGGCAGCCTTCCCGCTTGGGCTGGATCAGTGCCGGACTCACCCCGAATACTCTCGGCTGATGCCCCAGCCGGTGCTTTTGGTTAGCAGCCATTAATTCAGTAAGAAATGCACATGAAAGGTGTTGCCCGTATCCACACAGCCCCCCACCCCCCGGGCCAACTTTTGGTGTCACTCCCTGCCACCATGCTCTTTGTGCAGGGTAAAGCACCTTATCCAGCTCCTGCAGTGATTGCTTCCCTCCCTGTTCCCACCTCTGGTAGCCCCAAAGCTCCACCACTGCCAGCAGGCATGGGCAGCAGGTAAGGGTCCTGTCAAAGTGTCTCAGGACAGGGGATGCACCTGCTGGTGCCCTCCAGGCCCTGACATGGGCAGCACAAGTGGTGCACCAGAAGCAAAGGCACCGTGCAAAATGGGGGGCACAGGGAGGGGGTGTGTCAATCATCTGGTGACAAGGCTGGGAAATGAAATGTAAAGACATTAACTAACTTCACCAAAATCACACAGGGCAGCTGCAACAGAACTGGAGACAACCCCTGAGTCCCACAACCCAGCTGTAACACCCTGCCTCCTTTGGAGGGAGCAACCAGCAGCCGGTGTGGCAGGTATGGGATGGGTCACCCGCAGAAGAGCGATGGCAGCCTTTCTGGTCTGCAAGTCATCAGCTTACTCTGTTGGCAGTCATCTTGACCTGCAGAGCCACTGTGTGTTAATGATTAGTATACTGTACAGCAAAATATCGTCAGAGACATTTTGGCACAAAGAGAGCACCTTTTACATGAGCCTTTCAAAACTTGGCATCAAACATAACAAAAAGCAATCGTCATGTACATGGAACATTATGTATATGTTCAAGAGGCATATAATGTTATATAGAGAGATTTGGTGGGGGGGGTACTTTAATGATTCTCAATCTATTTTTTTACTGTCAGATTAGAAAAGTTATCATTTACCTTTGAAACAAATAAATATATGCTTGTGGTCCTTATTTGAATTGACAATATAGTTTGGAATTTCAGTGGTTCTGGGCAAATGAATCAACATATCTATGAAAAAAACCAGCCTAAGTCCAAAGTCCTGTTTCCTATCTCATGTCTGATTCACTAGCAAATTACTTCAAAGAATAGGAGCTTAATTTCTGCTCACACGAAGTCATACCTATTCCTGAAGGAATGCCTTTATTCTTGTTGCCCATTTGAAAAGTCAGAATGTACCGCACTGCATAAAAATGATCTATACTTGCAGCTTAAGAAAACAGTTTTTGAAATAGATCTATATTAGGTTTAACCATCCCTCACACATCCCAGCCTGAAGGAGCACCCTAGCAACAACCTTTAGCATTTTGCAAACATTTGCTACTAATTATGGGTTCTCAGAACAATAATACACGGCTCCATGCTTTACGGAAAGACGCCAAAAGCAGCCTCAAAAGTAAGCCTTGGCCTTTAATTTAAACCAGTGCCATACAAATTCTCAAATATACACTGCAAAAGCTTCCCAAAACACTGCTCTGATTAATGGCTCTGAAAACTTGTAAAAGCTCAGCTGTCAAGCATTAAAACGTAGGCTGAGAAAAAGCTCGTGTAAGCAGCTAAATAAAAATCCTTTGAAACAGCTTTTCCCTATACCTTAAGCAACAGCAGCACAATACAGCAGCACACAACGAAACTCCCAAGGGCCATAGGGCTCCCCCCGTACCGATTCAAGGGCTCCTATACCTGCTTCCAGCGAGTTACTCAGGTCCCATGGCAGGCCACTCTGCCCCAACAAACCTTCTCTCATCTCTGATACGTCACCAGCCAGCCTTCCGTAACTCATCTGCTCACATTCCCCTACACACAGATATCTTCTCTAGCCTAAAAGCTCCCTTATTACTGCTCGAGCTACTTTTAGCCTAAGCAGGAGACAGAGAGAAGCAGGCACAGAGAAAACACTCTCCTTTCCAGATTCCTCTTGTTTTTATTGTCAGATCTTCCCGCCTTATCAAGCGGCCAAGCCGTACTCCAGCCCATCTGATCCAGGGGACACCGCTTCAGCAGGGAGGATCAGACAAGGTTGACCTCCAGAGGTTTCTTCCAACCTCAGCCCTTTTGTGATTCACATTAGCTGTGCTTACAATAGAAATTTAGCATGGATAGCCCTTTCTTGGGAAGCAGGGCTGGGTACCCTCAGCCATAGCCCCTGTGAAGATGTATTGACTAGAACCCTTCTAGCAAGAGACTCTGGGAGATGCAACATCTGTCCAAGATGAACTTGGGTCTTTAGGGCAGAATATCAGCTGACAGGGATAACCCTAGCAGAGAAAATTAGAAGCTGGGTTTTAGTTGGGTTTTTTGGTTTGGTTTTGGTGATTCAAATCTATGCCACAACCTCTGTGTTACCTTTTCAATTTTCTTCATTAAGGGGTAAGGGTGGTGTTACAAAACAATTTTATTTGTCTTTAATCCAATAATTGCATTGGCTTAGAAACTTCAAAACTAATAAAGAGATCAGAATGACAGAACTTAGTAAAGACACTATATTACTGGCATCGATTCTTAAATATTTCAATGATTTAAATTGTGGTAGAATTTCTTTTAACTCACAGAAAGTAAGAATATGAGAAACATCAAGGAAGTGAAAAAAGCCTGTTGTTTGCTGAGGCTGGAGTCTCCTTCTGTGGGCTTAATAGTGGATTTCAGCATCACAGGATTTCTATTCCTCTGTGCAAAAGAAGAAAAAAAAAAAAGAAAAATAAAATAGTGGGATTTTTTAACATGTTATGCATTGGGAAAAGAATGTTCTCTTTAGGGGACCAGCTACTATATCCCCTGCCATGAGACTGAAGCCTGTTCATACTACTGCAAAACTATTCCTGTAATAGACAAAACTGGCCTTGAGTTTCCCTGGGTCTGATGACTGATTTACTTACTGCTGAATATCCAGTATGTCTCATGCGATTTCCATCTTTCAATGCTGACCTGTCAAAACGCAGTCCTTCTAATATGCTATGGAAAGGAGGGATTAAGTCCTTTATCTCCCCCACCAAAGTGCCATGTGAAGCAGTACTCCCCCAGCTACTTTAAAAAAGCTTACTGAAAATCCAGTATCTGTGTGAAGGGCAGATGGGTGGAAGAGAAGAAAGGAGGACCTAAAGGCTTCCTTGAGACCGAGGTTTTGATATTCATATAAAGAAAAGCCCGGGGTTTTGTTGAATGTTTCAGCAAAATACCGAACATGCAACTACTTGATGATTGGGCCACTGTGTCTTCTAATTTTATCTGGACGATTTGGTAAGCTATAGATGTGAAACAACAAAAAAAAAAAAATAAAAAATTCTGCTGTATCTGAGCTTCCCCCCAGCAAAAAACAATCCTTGAATCTGGGTCTTCTGGAGTTTTGGGACAACTGAACTCCAAATGCTTTATTTCTGGCCAGCCTTCACCTCAATCTAGTATTAAGCTTGGATTCTCTGACATCTACGTTATCATGAGATCACATAGATACTGAATTAAAACCTGACGGGTTTGAACAACTTGGTATTGATGGAAAAATAATGAATCTTTCCTTGTGCTTCAGGAAAAAAAAAGTTCTGAAGATAACAGGCTTCTACCCAAAGGCATCTCAAGATTCCAGTAAATTATGAGCTTTGTTTTATGAAACAAAAAGTCTGGTTTTAAATGGCAAATATTTTTGCTTCTACAGTATATCACAAAACTGGCAAATGTTATACAACAAAAGTTTCTTGCTGAAGCGTTCAGAAATGATTGGGATGTCTAACCTTCTGAAAAATGGTGGTGATAAACTTATTCAGTTATGACCTTTGTGAGAGACAGAGAACTGGCCTTTTAAACACAAATTTTAATAAATTTCAGCAATAAGTGTACTATGTACAATTATTATATCATTAGATGAAGGCTGAGATGACACAGCTGTTACAAGTTTGAACTATCCAACTAAATATATGAAAAGGTACAAAGTTTGCCATCAGATCTGTAATTAATGATAATTGGCTCATTTGCTGCTACATTATTTAAAGCATACATGATGGCACTGATTCTTGGAGATACTCAGTAATTCTTTTAAGTTTGGGCTTTTTTGGGCTAAAGCAAAAGCAGAGCTTGCTACCCAGTCTGCTCCGTTGTTTATGCATATGGCAACTTCCAGTTTACAAAGAACTCTTTCCTCCTCTGACATTCTTCATCTTCTGGTTTTAAGAAAATAGTACTTTCAAACAGTCCCAGTCAATATTCAAGCTGTGAGGCTTCCTATTATTTGTGGCAAGTCTCTTCCAGCGTTTCCAGGGACTTTTCTTAATTAACCCAGTCCCGAGCCTCAATCAGCAGTAAGAACCAGCATGTGTTTTCTTGGTGTGATTTCTGTGTGATTGGTTTTACAGACGACATTAAGACTGCACACACAGACACCCATAAGCCTGAAGCCAACTTCAGAGCAGGCAGATTAAAGTAGTGGGAGTAGGAGTCAATAAGGGGAGATGGGGGGTATTAATGGCTGCAACATCCCCCTAAAAGGAAATAAAAATAAACAGCTCATAATAGATGGGAGATAAAAACAACTAAGTGCAAAAAATTATTTAAAGGGAATAGGTTTCTGTCTCAGTTTCTTCTTACTAACCTAAGTTTGGAATGGTTTGTTTGCTTCCAGAGGTAATGGAGCCCTATTACTGTAATGCTGAAGGTAAAAGGAAGAGAGATTCTTCTGTTTGAACCAGTTAATATGCTCTTTTCTCTTGCAGTCAGCAAGATGGGGCTTAGGGTAGAAATCGGGAGTCATGTGTTTCCTGGGACAAGATCTCATTTTAAGTGTAATTCATGTTATAGAAAAGGTTACATTTCACACCCTCGCACAAATGAAATGGCATTGCGTTAAGGAGGTGGATTGCTATAAGCATGATAACAGCATGAAACAGCAGCACCTGCTACCTGTTGCTGGGTCTAATTACCACCCATTACCATGTTCTTTTTGTTTTCTTTTACAAAAAGTTCATACCTTAAGAAAGAGCAGCAGGGTCAGCAGATGACTCACGTAAATGCTTTGCAGTAAGGCGTATGGCATGTCTTGAAGCCTTTAAATGTCAAAAAGCTCTACTGTTTCGTTTGTAAAGCAGCTTTAATAAGTATCTTAGAACTCTGTGGAAGCACAGCCCCAAAGCAAGGTCATCTCTCCTAGTTTTGATATCCACACACTAGGCATGTTCCAAAAGCCCCAAAAAACTAAACAGCATCCACGGTCTGCATCAGTGTGATCCATCCAAGGCATCATACTGTTTTGTGGTTCAATCTGCATAGCTGGCTCTGTGAGTCATTTATAACATATTCTGAAAAGGAATTGGGCTGAGGAAGCAGTGAAACAAAACATGTTCATTCCCACAGTTCAGTATTAGTAGTCACATTTAGGTAAGTAAGAAAAACTAAGCAAAACACTTGGACCTATACAAGAATGTGCAGAGGAACACATTTTCTCTACTTCCTTTAAACTGTGCATGCAACTCCATATTTTAGACTGGTTTTACATTACTGGTAATGCCTATCTGACTTAACCAGTGGTTGAAGCCTGAAGGAAGATGAAGATCCTAAGATACAGTGAGCTAAGCCTCCCAGTGAGTATGAGAATAAACGCATCAAAGCTTACACTTTTTTTTTTTTTTTCTTCCCACTGGGAGAAAGTTAGCTGTAAATAAATACAAGTTGGTCAGAATTTTCCCCTCAGTACATATATTTGTTCAGAGTGAAATATTTCACAAAAAATATAATTCCACACTTTTTCCCCAGGTATGGGGAGAGGAATATTTTTTCAGCATCCTTAAAAGGGAAGCACATGATCTGGTTATGAAGTTTTCTGAAGTAAATGTTATTTGTTTGACTTTTTTTTTAAATTTATTTTAAAAATTTACATAACAACATTGACAGGATGAAAGGAAACCTCAGTATTATTCATTTACCTGAAGTTATGATAGACTCTTGTCTTCTGAAGTATCTTAATGTTTTGGGTAAGTTTAAAATGGGAGTGGGGGGAAGACTTGAATTTTTTCCACCAGTTGGAAAGTTTAACTTATCAGAACTTTGGGTGGTTTATATAAAGTGATCTCACGAAGGCATAGTGCTGCATTCCAAATGAATTATTACGACTTTCAAGTACTGTGATATTTGACTTCTATGTTAATAAATTGATAAGTTTAAATAAATAGGAGAAATATTTTAATTTCCAGAAATCTGCTCCATTTCAAAGCTAGATTTAGTTTAAAGGCAACAGGATGAGGACTTCACTGTAATGCATATCTCAAAAAAAACCCCCACCAGTTGAAAGCTGTATATTGCAAAGTATACACGTTCATTCTTTGAAGGCCTCCTACAGTAGCATTTCAGCTGTGACACACTTGTCTGTACCAGCAGAGCAACATGTTTTCACAAGATCGGTTATTATCTTAAATTTTATTAAGTCTTTGGGTTTGGTACCTCAGAAGGCTTCACAGTTTATCTCTGAGCCTTCAGTAACTCCTACATCAGCAATGCCCATGAAAGTCCACCACTGGCCTTGGCCGCCAGCACACCAGAACCCAACACAAGATCTCCACAGTGGAGACATGTATCATTGTGGGGTTTTCAGGTTCCAGAGGTAGCCTGGGACCTACTGACCCAATGGGTGTTGCAATTTTACAACTGCTTAGAGCCCTTAGTCAAAAGGCAGAGTAAATGAGGCTTATAAATCCTCAGTTATATTCATTTTTATTTTTGGTTCCCTCACCTGCTTCCATCTTTCTGTAATGGTATTTACTATCTATTTCCCCCTACAGACTTTCCTCATCTCATTTAAAACATGCTTTTCTTTGCAGATCACAAATATTTGCCTTATCAGATTTGCCAATATCAGATTCCTTAATAAATAATCCATCACTAGAGATTAGACCTTTGACAGATGAATTTCAAATAAATGACAATATGAAAACTTACAGGTAAAATTGATCTTCTGTTGTTTTCCCTTCAGTTCCAGCTGCAGCCATAAAGCTGCATTTGTTTTCCTGTGAGGTACCACATCGAGCCACAAATCTGCAACGCTCCCAGATCAGTCATGGGGGAGCAGAAGCAATCTGTTGACATGAGTAAGAGGCTTCCATTAGCTTCAGTCCCATGACTCAGAGCTGCCATCTTCAAGGAGGTATCTGACAACTTTTTCTGAGCTGTGGCAAGATGCAAAGGAAAGCTGAATATAGAAGTAAAAGGTTTCCAAATATAAGTGAGGTAAACATGCTTGAGTACTTTTTCAAAACAGCATGACAGGTGAACACAAAAAATAACCTTTTCAGTGTGTTCCCCGTGGAGGCCAGATTTTTCTTTGCGTTTTCCTTCTACGTTCTAGTTGGACTTGCAGAATGAGGCAAGATGGATTATATAAGATCTTTTTGGTGTTAACCCCTCATGCCTCTTTTTCTTAGCCTCCATCACACAGAGCACTGACTCAACCCACTGCATCAGTGACCAGATACTGCTTGTGATATTATGTTTCTTTAAAGTCATAAGCCTCATGTGGTCACCTGCCAGAAAACCAGAAACTACAAAAATTCCTAAGTGTTGGATAACCCCCAAAGTAGTACATACTAAAGCACTGCAACAAAAATAGCTTTATTGACCTGAAGAAACAAAAATATAACAGAATGGCTATCAGTCACTCACTTGTACTTTCAGGTCTCGATTAGCAGGTCTGAGCAAAGCCTGGCATGCAGAAAGACAAATTTTTAAAAAATCAGGTGAAACTTTCCTTCAGTTAATACCTCCAAGAGTTCATGCTTCCAGGACTCTTCAACCCACATGCCGGACCTTATTAAAGAGGAGTTACCACTTCTGCTGACAGGTGCATCACCTCCTCAAGGGGGTCACCAGGATCAAGCACTCATGCAGTTCAGGCATCTCCAACATGCAAGAACCCAGAGGAAACAGAACACCAGGAGGATGCTGGATAGTGACAATCTGAGAAAATTTACCTAAAACACAAAGGGATGATGAAACATGGAAACTAGCGCAACCATTATGTTAATTTGCAACGTGAGACAGCAAAAATGTCAATGCGGTTTCAGAGTGTTTGGTGCTTAGGCAGCAAGGCAGAGAGTGAGGGAGCAGCAAGGGTCATTTCTGAAGAGCTCCAGACAAATGGGCTGGCTGCTCTGGGGGGACTCTTACTGAATCACTAGGACTATAGGCACATACAAAGGTCTGCCCCCATAGACTCGTAAGAGAGAGAGGCCTTGGAGCCCAGTTTTGTTACGGCCACCTTTGTGCAAGGTGTTTAATTCCAAGAGCCTTAATTCCCAGGCAGAAATAACCCAACTGAAGGGATTTCAGGGAAAATACCAGCAACCGTATATTTAAACTTAAAGTATGTAAGGGTAAAAATAAAAATAAGTTAGATCTAGGAACAGATTGACAGAGGTGTGCATTGCCACATCTTCACAGAAGCAAGGGAGCTAAGAGAACACGTGCGAGATAAAGAAGATAAGTATCTCCCTTCATATAATAGCAAAGGAGTTCAAAGCAGGCCTGGCAAAATACAGGGTAAGTATAACAAGAGCTGGAAAAAAAGTTTGAAATTAAGAAAGGGGAGTATGTGATGAACAACAAGGTAACCCTGGAAATAAGTGCTAACAGTCAAATCTAGGTCTTTGAAATTATAGTGGATGAAGAATATCTTACAAAGCCAGTACCACAAGCTGGATGAAAAACAAGGTCCCATATTTGTCATTTCTCTGAATCTCTTAGAATCCCTCTGGGGTTTGGAAATAAAGTTGCTCTGTGACAGATATGAAAAAAGAAAGTCACAGAACGATTTTCCTCATGGTCACAAAGAAAGAGCCACTAGACAGGAGGACCGGTTACACAGCATGGTCTCTGATGAGTGGAAAGAGCTGTTAGCAGATAAAAAAAATCACATTAACCACCAAAGGAAAATAAGCTAATAAAGTTTAGATAAGGTTAAATAGAGAAATTGGGATCAATAGATCCCAGAAAAATAAAACTGATGCAATTTTCATGTGAAAAAGAAAATATATTTAACAGCTTTATAGACTTGAGCGTATTAGAAATGTACTGAGTTATGTTTCTTTTGACCTGGCACTTGCCCTTTCTTGCCCTTTGCACACCAATGGCAAAATGTTTAAAGCAGTGCTAAACTGATACACTTTTGAGCAGTGTTGTCATTCCTGCAAAATGCAATAATAAATTTGCATTCTCTTTAAACAAGTCATAACAGAGCTACTAACACAGAGTACAAATCATAAAATGAGCAAAGATAATACATCTGCAAATGTCTTTCTAGTGCCGCAATGCCTTTTCAAGAAGATAGCTATCTTGCTAGATTGAAGAGCAACATGATAACATTCACTTAGAGACATGCCCAACTGCTCAATACACATTTGAGACCAAACTTGCCCAGAATCTGAGAGAAGGCAGCTCTGAGGTTAGGTGCTGGTCCATCAGTATGTTTCATTCTGATTTACATAAATATCAGGCACTTAAATAACTACTTTACCATATGTTTAATTCCCATGCAAAATAATGAAGATAACTGTGCAACAGCTAGAAACAACTACTTTAGCCAGCCACAGGCAGCTAAGAGTTTGAATTATGGGAAAGATCCAACTGGAACTGGTTGGTGCCAACAAAACTCTTTACAGTTGGAAAGGCCTCTGGTGTTAATTTCAAGATTTCAGAAACAATCTGCCTAAAAGCAATGTGATGGCTGGACCAGAAGCTAATGCCATGCATTGCAGAAAAGAGATATAATATTTACATGATCAACAGGTACATGTACAGAACAGCTTAGCTAAAAGTCATAAAGGCTCTTGAACATCAGATCAAGACATTTGTGGGAGTATCAAATTGAAATAGCACCTTGTTTGTCTACTGCTTTTTCTAAGGCTAAAAAAGAAATAAAACTGTACCTACTTAGTATTATTTTTTCTCCTCTATTATGCATCAGCACCATGCACACACTTTTTTCCCCATTTCCTCTGGGGCTTGAGTAAAGCATCTGAAATGCTTTTATAAATCTGGCTCTAGTCAGTGATATCTACTGTTGGAGTTGATTGTTTAGGAATAAGATAACCATCACAATCCATCAGAAATAAGCACCCTCCAAAGAACACGAGATTGAGTTAAACTGTGCTAACTTCCTGGGAACCTTCCAGAAATATATATTCTTATCTACTTTCCTAGGAGTGGCATTCACAGAAATCAGACTATTTTGAAGTCTACAACAGTCTTCTTTCACTACCACATGTCTGGTTTAGACTCTGATACTATGCTTTTCCTCATCTTTCACATCCCACTGAGATCGCGAGCAGCCACAGGTTGTAATCAGGAAAGGACTCAGTCCTGGCATGAAGAATATCCCAATAAATATTGGGAAAAAAGAAGAGCTTTGCTATTGGATTATCAAGCAATATTTTTGTTGTTGTCTTTTTTTGTTTGCACATCTAATTCATCCTTTTGCTTAGAAGAGTCAAAAAAGTCCAGATGTCTTTCTTGGGGTTATAAATATATTCCCCAAAATAAGACATTTTCCAGAACACCAAAGATGCTTTACTGTGACATGTACATTGTCAAGGGTTGGGATATTAAGCTCTAGGCTGGAGATGAGAACCCCAAGACCTTCATCTTCTGTAGTTTGGCTATGTCATTTCTATTTTTTTTTTTTCTTCATTTTTCTCAGTTGTAAAATGGGAAACCACACTCCCAGCCTCAGGGTTGATGGGATTAGGAATGTTAATAGGGTTCAGCCTAACTACGAAGACAGTCTGACTTTGCATTGCATGTTGAGGTTGCTAAGCATCCTCACTTACATGTATCTGCAGCCGTTAGGTCTATCCTGAGCCATTTGCCCAGCCATCAGCAGCACATGCTGCACACATTGACACTCCTCATACCAGGTTGTGTTAGCGAAGTACGGTGTACTTTTGTAATACGGATACAAACTGACACATTTCTAATTATGTAAGGTATGATCTGTGTTATATGAAGTATCACTACATATATAGAGTATTTTATAACAGTTAATATGATGTATGCCATACTACACTGATGGCATAAGTATAACTTTTATTATTGTAGCTACGCGGAGTTTCTTTCAGATCATGATAACTTTTCAGGATTATAAAAACAAGTAGAATATAATCTGTCGATGCACTAGGCAGCCCTTACACTACTGCTCCCGTTAAGAGGATATGTTCAAAATTTGTCATGAAAATATTCATAGTATTAAGTAATCAATAAACGCCTGGGTAGGCAGAGGTATAGGAATATTTCATAGATTGACTTCATTACATAGCTAATGTCTCATGCCTCTAAAGCAGAGATAAACAGTAGTCTATAACTGGAAAATACATTGTGAGTTGACAGCAGTGGTGGGGGTTTGGAGGGGAAGTTAGTGGGTTGTTTCTTTTTCAGAGGAGATGCATTATTAAATTACAGTCTTTAGCAATACATAAGAAGTATTTCAACACACCGGGTAGATTTATAAACCAGTTTACTGCATTTGAAACCTACTCTTCACATCTGCTTTGTTCTAAATGCTAGCTGTGAGATAAAGCATTGGAATAGTGATTACAGAGAGTTTATGCCAAAAGCAGTTTATCCTGCTTGTAGGTATCATAAAACCGCATACCATGCCTGCTACTTTAACTCTGGTAAGTGCATTTTGCATTCAGTGATGCAATTTCCAGATGTCATTATTATCAGTTCATTTGTTATTCCCTCAGTTCCTCCAGCCTGGCCTTGTTTGAACAGTTTTTTTTTTTAACATTGTCAGAGGGTTTCGAATACTTCAAAAGTATGCACACCACATAGGCTCCCTGTAGATGCTGCTATATAACAAGAGTTGTTCTCAGAGAGGTACAACAGCAGGACCAGCAGATATACAAGCACGTGATTCTCCATTCTGTACAGCCTGACCAGCAAAGTGAGTGAGATCATCTCACTCAGTAATGTCAATTCTGCCTAATTCACAACCGCTTTGCTCTTCAGCAGCGAGCAGGACAGGGAGGCAAGCTGAGGCACTGTGACATGGAAGCCCACCCCATTTCACTGAGCGAAAAGTCAACTTCCAGTCCTGCAAAGCCTTGTGTGAACAATGGAAAAGGTGAAACAAAATCCTGTTTGGGAGCAAACATATCACTTTGAAAGCCTGGTGAAAATGTGTGCTTTTGAGTAGAATTTGGTATTGACCATCTATAAGCGGGGTCAGCCACAGAACTACAGCAATCAACACACATATGTGCAGCTCACAACATTATCAAATGGTGACATTCCATCTCTGTTCACACTTTGTGTAATTGGCAATGCCCGCTGTCAGAAGGGCAGAGCACCGGCACGTGCCCATTGCCACAGAGTTTCTTCAGGTCCTAAGATTCATTGAAAAGTAAGTTTCTAGTGTCTATTTACCAGAATGACTTTCTAAACACAGAACATATCCAAACCAAAGAAGATTGTTGCCTTACTTACCTCACCACTGTGGAATTCTGAAGTCTACCGAGATTATTTATAGATGAATACTCATTTCTTTTATTATTCAGCATTTTTGCAACCCAGACTTTCTCTGGTAGTATCCCAGTTTCCAAAATCCTAAATGAGATACTCGCAACTATGCTTCTTGATGAACACAACCATGTAATTACGTTCTAGCAGTTATTCCAAAGTATTTTAAGTACGAGGAAATGTGGGAACAACATAAAATAAATAGCATAATACTAAAGGATAATACGAACCACACAGTACATTTTTCATGTTAGCTATGTGAAAATGCTCCAGTTTTAAGTTGAGCTGAAGCTGTTGCAATATCTTCATTTTAACTGATCTGGAGAGCCATCAAGAATAATATGTCCTGTTACAGACCATAAGTCAAGGTGAGACAAATGATGTAAAGCCTTAGATGTTATTCCCGTCTGCTATTCTTCATTTCTGCTTTTCATCTCCTGCCCTTTTGGATACAAGGGGTTTGTTCTGGCCAAGCAGAAGTTGTCTTTTCCCACAGCCTGCACGACTTGGGTGGAGACTACAGTGTCCTTGCCAAGTGGCCTGAACTCTAGGGATTTGCTCCAAGTGCACCGAAGTTTTCCAAGAGGACATCACCTCACCACGGAGCTGTTTCCAGAGTCTTGTAGCAGCATGAGATAAAAGGATCTCAGACAACTGATTCCTCAGCTTCTAAATATGGTTTGAAACAAGCTGATTTTGTCCCAGAACCAAACCATCCAAATTTAGAATATTCTCAGTAATTATACTTGAACATTTTTTTTAAACTTAAGCTTGTTAGAAAATGGAACAACTTAAAATATCGGTAACTACATTTGGAGTTGATGGATAAACAAACACTTTACAAAAAGAATAAATTGTCCAAACAGTTGCTTAAAGAACCTTTGGTTTTGTACCATGGCTGGAAACACAGAACTGTAATTGTTAATGATGGAGGAAGCTTAAAAACTTGTAAGATACTTTACCACACTCTTGACCATGTGAAACCCCTGTTCTAAGACATGCCTGCTTCATTTCTTAATGCAGAACATACATCACTGCTGGACGGGGGTTGACGTCCTCCCCTTCATTTGCACTGTTTCCTCCACCCTTCCTCAAATCTTCTGTAGACCCAAACCAAACCCCAACTCCTGACAGCCCTTAACAGGCATAATCTTTCTAGCATTTTGAAAATGAAAATGAAAAAAGGAAGATAGCTTAGGGAGACTTGAATCATGAGGCGAAGGCGAAAGAAATCTTCAGCCAATTCACCTCATCAGCATGTCTTGATACCAACCATAAAATATCTTTAAGTGATGCTCAAAAAAAAAAGCTAAAGAAACTTGAAATCATAGACCTTAAAAAAGTATACCCTGGAACTTTTAGTTAATATTCAGCCTTCGTGTCAACTCTGTTCATGTTCTTGGTCTCCATGACTATAAGCATCTAGCTTTCTTTCACTTAATTACTTGCAGGTAGACACTACAAAGTGAAGGAAAACATCAGGTATCAGAAGACTGAAAGAAAATCACAAGAACTGTCTATTTTATTCTCTTCTTCTGACTCCTGTGACAATGTTTGGTTAGTAATATTTTACCAGTGGAGAGGTTAAAATTAAGAGCTTGTGGCAGGGTCTCAGCTGTAGAAGAAAGGGAGAGCAACATCAGCTGAAGTGGTGGCTTCTGCATGTTTCAAACTGCTCAGAGAGCCAGAAGTAGTGGAGGAGCTTCCTCTGACACAAAGGAACATAATTCACACTGGAGGACTTACAACTGCTCCTATTCCTCCTACCAGTGTGAGGGGAGCTGATGAGTGGACGTGAAGCTCCGCAGTATCTATGATTTATTTCCCAGCATCACGATGTGTCAGAAGAAAAAGACAGGGAGGCTCTCGTGCATATTATGGTGCCGAATGCCACAGACAAGCTGAGTAAACAGGGACAGGTAAGGATTTCTGAAGATAAAGACCTCTCTCCCTTGACTTGTATCTTAAGAGTAGAGCTGATCCAGAGCTGCTCTGGCTGCTGCAGGACTGCAAAAACCCCACAACTACTATTCCGCTACCCTTAATGTACCTAACTTGCTTGCTCCACAAAATTCCCATCACAACAGGAGCTTTGATAAAATCACACTCACTAAAACACAAACAAAAGACACCAAGTTGTGACACCTCTGCATTTTTCCTACCTCTGGTACTAGGATAGCTACTTATTTCCTCTATACCATTTACTTTTCCCTGATGGAAACAGAAACACTCAGGCATACACTGACTGTCTTTTGAATTGGGAGGAAATTAAATTTTTAAAAAAATATTTTAAAATTTACAAAGGTACTTTGTCTTTTGAGGCTCCACAGGACATTTGTACAGCAAGCTAAAAAGATAAGAAAGCAAGATAAATTTTCTTTTTTGTTTATTCTAACTAGTGAACATAGTGGGATAAATAGCATGTATCTATAGCATGTCTTAAAATAGAAAATCTAAAATATACTGTAAAAATACCTTCTTTGACTGTTGACTTTTGATTTTACCTGATTTGATGGCTCTATTTCCAACAGGAACAGCTCTGAGTTATTTAGACAAGGCAATTATACATTATTAATAAACTATCTCTTGTTATGCTTTTTACTGTTTTTGTCAAACCTAAAGTACATAAATCTTCATGCTTCAGGTGAGATCTTCTTTCTTCATTTCTACAGCTGGGCATTGTCTCATCAGCACATATTTCTCCAGAACTCAAAGAAGAATCTAGTAACACCTGCAGCTCTATGTGGAGGATACACAGTGCAGATCAAAACACAGAAAGGCACAGATGGAGATTCTTCTCTGTGTATACATGGCACTAATCAAATGCAAACCTTAAGCAGCTTATTTAGCTTGCTCGGTGCCCTTGAAATAAAAAGCAGCTCTTGATTTCATGTAACATTTCAAGTTAAAGGCAAGCATTAAAGGACTGTGGATTAAGCTTAGCATTTTTGCAGGGAGGGTAAAATAGGGAACAGTTTCTGGAATGAGAGGAAATTGGAGCACACTGAATGCTGAATTAAAGATCAAAGTTGCGGAGGGCAACAAAGCCATCTTAAACATCAGGATCATGATGGAGTGCTAGTCTGGATTACATATACCTAGACAGTACCCAAAATGCTGCACAATATCACAGACGTGGGGTAAGAAGTATACCAAAGAGCTGCACAGACAACCCCTGGCTGCAATCTGAGCATGGAGGAACTGGAAAACAGACTCCCAGAGAGGTCAGGAATCATTTTGAACCAAACAAGTAACATAAGTACTCCAAACCATCTACTGCAGGTAATTTTCCAATAGCAATGCAATATCCCACTACACTTTTTGAAGGATTTATCCCTTTTCTAAGTGAGATGCACACAGATATAGGAAGGGAATTCAGATCATCACACTACAGCTGCACAGGCTTAGTTGATTATACCCCATCTGAAGATCAGAAAGGAACCAGCTTGCACAGGGTTTTATCTGCAGGACAGGGCTCAACCATCTATCCCAAGGTGAGATGAATCACCGTGGGAGGGTACTCATGGTTCCTTTGCCTGAGGGGTGTCTGTATGAGCAAGTGAGATACCCAGTGTAGATGTCTCAAAGTGGGGGGGAGGGCTTACAACATCGTGTCCCATTAATCCATGCAGTAATTGAGTGACACCAGCAAAGCTACAAGCCAATGTATGCAGGACCTTTTATTTTCCTTTTCAGGGCCAGGAGCCAGCTCCCACCCCAGCCAGTAAATGTAGCTGTCAGTTGCAGAAACCCAGAATTATAGCTGGCTTAAAATAGTACCCCTCCTCTCAGGAGTTGGTGCAGCATCATTCCCCACTCAAAAGCTGTTCACTAGCTTTGGGGGGAAAGACTATTTGTATGCACTTTCAGAATGCAGTTTAATTTATTTAATGCTTTACCAGCCTTTCTGAGAGAGACAGGGCAGCAGAGCTGTGGAAGTTCTGGAAGTGTTTTGCAGTATGCTTCAGGTTGGGGGTAAGCATAAAGAGAAACTCCTTTTTCAAGATGCTTCTCCTTCCCTTCTGCCATGATAACAATGTCAGCTGAAATCAAATTAAGAAAGTATGATATCGCTCCCACAGCTGGGGATGTTCAGATCTGAGAGGTTGATTGGCAGTTGCAGAGCTAAAGTACACCTACAAAATCAGGAACAAGGAACAAGCAGCATCCATCACTTAGAGCTCTTCTGATCCAGACTTATGTCTGGGGATATCTTTAATCTAATTCTCAGGGATAAGAAAAAAAAAAAAAAAAAAAGAGGCAAGGCAATCTTCCCTCTATGAAACTTCTCAACCCATTGCTTCAATCCTTTCTTCACAACTTACTGCAAGTCTGAACTTCTCTTAGGTTAAAAAGATAAAAAGAATACAAGAAAGAATCAATATGTTTCAATATATCTGCCTTTTGCTCCTGCCTCCATTCTGTGTTCTATTGAAAGGCATGGAAGATATGCCAAAATATCACAACATGACTGTTCTTCCTCCCATGCTCCCAGCAAGACAGGAAACATCGTGGCCTCACAAGAATATGTTTTAAGAAACAACTGTGGCTGATTCTGCACTGAGCTCCATGGAAACATCAATGGAACTCATTGCTGGACTCTAGCCTAAAGCTGGGGTTTAGCTCAGTTTTTTTGAGTTTCTTTTCATTTTGTCCAAAACAGCCTACACATCTCTGGTACAGCTCTGCTGGCCTGTCAGGAGCTAAGCTGAGCTCTCCAACTTCTTTTTAAACAAGATACCAAGCATCCATGAAATGGTAATGACTTTCAGTATTTGACCCACTAACCTACAGGAGGAATGCAGGTAAAACTTTGTTGACTAATGCTGCATTATGTAAAGCCAGGATCAGATAAGTGCTGGTATTTTTTCTATGCTTGCCACGATGAATAAAAGCACACAAAGCTTTATTTCAAAATATAAATGAGGTTGGGCCGAACAATTCCTCTAGCTCTTTTAAAAATCACACAGTTGGAAAAGAATTGTCAATCAATTTTATAGGGAACAATGAATGCTAAACCTCATTCAAGACTGTTTCTGTACTGGTCTTATTTTCTTAGCATAGAGCG
Source organism: Falco naumanni (assembly GCF_017639655.2). Classification (NCBI taxonomy): domain Eukaryota; kingdom Metazoa; phylum Chordata; class Aves; order Falconiformes; family Falconidae; genus Falco; species Falco naumanni. The sequence goes on from NC_054058.1 coordinate 22,425,726, forward strand.
CATTATAGTGATCCACATATCAGATGGCATCTTTATGCCCTGTTCTTTGAATGATTTCATCTTTCGTGCACAAAGCCACAAGAGAATCCTGAAAAACCTTTTCAATTTGTTGATCTGAAAGAGCGTTTGAAAACTGGAGAACCCTAGTTATTTTATATCCTTGACTTCATTATTTTTACAAAGTACAGCTACATGTGTTCCATTTTAACCAATAAGTAGGCCTCTGAAAAGTATAAATATGCCACTCAGTATGCAGGGTTTTTTCCCTGTCTGCAACAAGATGTTCTGCCAACTAATTCACATTTGCATGCCATTGTAATATTTCCATTAGCATGGCTGATAAAAGTTTTGAGAGTCCGAACATGTTGGCAACGTTCAACGATTTTTAAGAAACTTCTGCCCTACCTCTTCTTGAGGAAGGAAAAAAGAAAACAAAAGAGTCAGACAAAAGAACTGAAACAAATCATCATGACTTATAAAAATGTAAATTTTAGTTTAATTAGCTTCCTACATTTGTTTTAGATAGGAGAGCAATTCAATTTTTCAATATTCTGCTGTTTCAAATGTTTTGAGGAAATCAACATTAGAAGTCAAAGGGACATCCTGTAAAAGTTGGGCATAGAGCCAGAAGAACAGGTCATGCTCAGCAATGAATGTAGGCCAGAACTCTACTATCTACAAAGGCAAGATACGAGTCAAACACTGAAAGCAGCCAAAGGCCAGAAGGATGAGATAAAGGGTAGAAAGAGGACAACCCTGAGCAGTTCCTATTTTATAAATCCTAAGAGTAGCTGGCAGACCTTGTTGAGAAACCCTAATTTGGATGAGCAAGCAGCGTCCACCAAAAGACATCTCCTCCCTCAAATGGCAAGAGGCCAAAATGCAATACGAGAGACAATAAATAAGAAAATAGATACTTCTGGCTAAAAGTAAGCTGGTAATCAAAATGCTAAATCCTCTGCTGCTCTGAGAAACAGGAGCGAAAGATATCACACAGGGTAACAGGTATCAGAGGAAGAACTTGAAAACCTCAGAGACCCATGTAAAACTCAAGCCCCTTTCATCTCACCTGACAGAGAGTCACAAATCCTGGAATAGGGAAGTTAGTGTTATTTTTTCTTCTTTACATTAAAAAAAAAAAAAGGCAAACTAAAACATAAATGTTGAATGGTAAGTATGGCAAAAGCAAAGCCCCCTTTCTCCTCAGACCCTGCTGCTGGGGGTGAGGGGGAAAGAACACATCCTACTAACCCTCTCAGAGGTTTCTTCTTGTTGTCAGGCAAGGTGCCTACATACTTTAATGCACTGATTAACCACTGATGAAGGACCTCACAACTTAACCTTCAACTAGCTCATCATCAGGCAGTCGGCAATGTGCAGCATACACAATTCTAATCCTGCTCTGCTCAAAGCTAACTTGATCCTGCAGAGTATTTTGTTCACCACTATTCGTAAGCGCGGGCTCTTTTCACAACTTACTATGTGATAAAGCTGGAGGGTTTTTTCTTCTGGAGGGTTACACTGGAATAACATCTGTGGCTTCTAGAAATATTATACAGATGAGGAATTCAGCCTACCATGCCTCATAACAGTATTTTTTATTTTAACATTATAAGGAATTCACATTCAGAAAGTCCTTTAGTAATAGTCCAAGTGCACAGTACTGCAGGTCATTCTTTACCTGCAAATTCTTGTGCCCATGTATGGCTCCATGTATCATAGTAGAATCTCATACAAGAACAACTGAACCTACCACACAGCTAGGCCCTATGTAAGAAAATCTCTGAGCCTTGAAGCCATGTTTTAACTCCAGTAAGAATTTTAACGGTCTGCAGAGGTCCCTAGCCAGTGGAAGAAAGCTTCATTTGCTTCTTTTCTGCTTGCTTTCCAAGGGCAGACCTTGTACCCATTGTAACTATGCATTTGTCACTGGGATCATCCCAGGGATGACTCTACTGCTGCTCCATCAAATCCTTTCTGAAGGAGCAGGAATAAATATGTTGCCTTCACTTAGCTAAAACCACCACTTGGGGAACAAGCGGGCTCCGGCAGATCTCTAATTTGTGGTTATGCAAAAGCTCCGATAGGAAGCAGTTCAGAGGCACACCTTCTTCTCCCTGTAGGGCACTACAATGTCCCTGTTAATTTAAGCCACTTTAACCTTTCAGTTTACAGCTTCCCATGATCTTGCCACTAATTTGTTCACACTGTTCTTATGAATTGAAAACAAGCCTTTGAGGGACCATTTCAAATGTTTTTACATTTACATACCATTAACTCAAGAGCAAGAATAGCTCCAATCTAAGTGCAGTCTTTAAAATCTGTAACAGCAGCAGGTGAGAAAGAGCTACACCTAATGAGCCTCAGCCCATACAGCAGATGTTTGCCACTACCACAAAGTGCCAGGATTTATTATGTAAATTATTATACAACCATTTTTTGAGTCTCCAGTACTAATGAGTTGGTGTGAAAGCATATCATATGCAGAAAAGAAAAGAAAGAAACCACACTATTCATATCTGAGTGTTTTTATTTCTGCCATCTACCATCCTTTCTCCAACTTCAGCCAGACTGTTTCATGAGATAAATCTTTTAATCCAGTATCAACTGCCAATGAGTTTCTGTGTTTGTGTCTGCAAAACGGTCTAATAATAGTAGAGACATTTTGGTGTACACTGAGAATCAGAAAGGGAAATAGAGGAACCTCTGACCCAAAAGATCATCTTACTTCGTACCTTTTGGATTCCATAGGAAAGTGCATTTACACAGTTCATGAAAGATCCCACCTAATTTATTTTTTTTTTTACGGGTAAAAGGTAAATCCATTCAGCAACCCACCTGGGACTGTTTGTGACATGGCCTGATGTTTCAGTGACTGCTGTTCAGAAACCTCTTCTTTAAAGGCACAAATTCTACAGCCTCTTGAAATGATTTGCCAGAAATAAATGATTAAATATATACACTCACAGCAGCATCCATTCCACAGGTGTGTAACACCTGACAGGGAAGCAAAGACAGGCTATGTGAACAACCATGGAAAGAATACCTTATAGTGCCACAGCTCCTTGGTGTGGAGCCCATCCTTTCCAAAGCACTGTAGTCACAATTCCCCACTTTATTGTTTTAGTTTTGTAGTGTAGAGCTGAGTAACTGCTGTAAGAAGATACTGGCTCTTCCTTAGTTTAAAAGAAAGAAATAACTCATTTTGACCTCTGTCAGAAAGGAACATTTTTCAAGTTACATTACCTTTCAGAAACATCTACATTGCAATCTTAAAACTGATTGACAGACGGGTAGCCCCCACCTTCCTTTTAACTAATTTTAGGCACTTAACTAGGGTTACCTGGAGTACCCTAGGAGATAACAAGGCACCTACTGACAGCAATTGAGATCTTAGTGCTACAAGCAGCTTATTTCTCTCTGTTGACTACAGGGGAGACTTACGACAATTATTTTCTTAACTGAAGCGCATCACTGATGTACCTAAAGTTAGGCAAGATAAATGCAGACCTACAGAGCTTAACATTTACAGAGAATTGGTGCACTTAAGGTGCCTCTGTGAGCAGGTCATTCTTTTCAATGGCTTTTAAAGCTCCATGTTGTTTTCAGGTACCCAATTCCCACTGAATTAACTGAGAGTTGGTGAAAAACTACTTTAAAAAGACCTTTCCCCAAAGCACATCTGAAAATATTACCTGTTTTTCACCTGGGTTTGGTGGCTGTGCACAGCAACAAAGCAACTGAGCACCTAAGGAGAACAGCTAGCAAGTTATGGGAGGAGGTACAGTTGGGCAAGATGGAAAAATTACATTATCTTGGTATTTCCAGCACTTCAGAAGCTACTGGAGAATCCTGCTGGTTTTATGTGATTGGTGTGACTTAAAAAGGTCAAGGAGCCATGAGCAGCAGCCCTAGGTAGATGCCACAGCTGACAGCATTCCTTTTCAGTGGGAACACAGAGGGGCACAAGGCAGTAACAGCATGCAGAATCTACCTCTGTGATATGAACCAATTTAAGCCTTTAGAAAAGCATGTTTGGTAAGGGCTTGTGTATTTATTTGCAAGACAAAAATATCCTTATTTTGGCAAAAAAGAATCTGTTACAGTCCTAACAAAACCTTTGCTAAATGTAAACAAACATTCTCAAAGGAGAAAATCAGCACACACACAGAATCATTTTATTTAGCATGCAGAAAATCCAAAGAGACTAGAGAATTTACCAAAGCAGATCTGATAATATCCCATACGTAATTAGAGAAAACAAAACAAATACATCATAATATATCAAGCAGATCTCCATTGCTGTATGCTACGGGAAGAAGTACAATTCTTTTCTCTCTTCTGAAATGGAGCATTTAAACCTGAGATGTCTCAGTTGGGGTTTAGTATGTTTTTTCACAATAATAAGAGGCATAATACAAAACCCTGAGAAATATAGGCAGGCAAAATTAGTAAGGAACATCCAGCTCCACACTTCCCACTGCTTCCATTATGAAAAAAAGAAAACATCTGCATCACCAACCCTAGTCCCTTTCTCATTACTGACTTAGAAAAAAAAATTACCCCATTGGCGTGAATTTCCAACACATCTCCACTTAATCTACCCCTTAGCTCTAAAATATTCAGTTTCCTAATGCCAGACTCTTCACTTCAGACACAGCTGACAGAACTGAAAGTTTTTCATTAGTACAGTCCTCTTGCACATAGTATCACCCGACGCAAATCACAGGCCTTCCCTATGCTATGTCATCCACTTGATGGATTTTTATGCAGCTAGTGACATGCCAAAACTAAAGCAGTTCCTCTTCCCAACACCAAGACAGTGGTTTTATGCTTAGAGAAGAGTCTTTCCGCCTCAGGGGAGCAGGTAGAAGAGTCAGCAACAATAGCAGTGATGGGGATAGACAACATAGTCCAAATACAGTGAAGTCATCAGTTTCCTTCACTGTCTGCTAGCTAACCCATCTTAGTATCAGGTACAATTATTTTACCATCAGTACTCCTGTCATTGCCTCCTTTTGGTACTTCCACATCATGACCTCTGATTTCACAAGTACCTCCTAAATCAACTCTTCAACCTGGCTTTGTCATCACGGTTGCAGGCCAGGGGTTTGCACATTCAAAATGTCACATCAAAAATGTCAAATATCACAAAGAATGAGAGGAAGAAAGAAAGAGATAAAGAAACAATCACTGGTAACATCTAAAACGTGCATTACTGACTCAGATCAACACTATTACTCACTTCTTAATAAAAATTTCTGCCCACCTAACAAGGTATTGATCTGTTGATCAGCCAGATATGTTTCCTGTACACGACACCAATATGGGACTCTACAGGGTAATGTGTCCTAGGATACACTGCAGAGCAATATGCAAGCTAACATGAAAGGCTGACTTAACTACTTTGGGCAGCTGCTGCCAATATTTACTGGTGAAAGTGATAGAGGCTTTCTACAGAGAAAAGCCAACTTTGTATGAAATAATTTGTCAAAAAGTGTAATATAATCCATTTACCTAGGACACAGCAAAATATGTTGCATTAGGTACACTCTTAAATGGAGTGAAAGGTGGAATGGGTATGTCCTTCCAGTTTAGATTTTACTTAATTATGCTTTTTTTTTCTGGCTGAGCCAAATTCCCGCATTCAGCCATGGAAAGTGTTACAGTAGTCTTCCTATTTCTACAGCTGTGGGTTGTAAGAAGTTCAGGGAATACTGGAAACTGGTGTCAGTAGCCAGCTCTAGTAAAGAGAGCACTTTGGTGCAAGGCTGTTCACTGTATTAAACAAAGACTGAATTCAAAGAGAGTTGTGGTCCATTTTCTTCATTATAACATATGTGATATCTCAGCCTAGCCAATAAAAACGCCAGAAACAATCTCCAACCCAGAGCTCATTGTGCTTTTACAGCAAAAATTAATAACAACATCTAATAATATGTGCAAGACTCTTAACTTCTCTGGACCTAATATTTCCCTTCCATGAAACAGATACTGCGTATTTCCCTCACAAATACCACTATGATGATGAAAAATATTTCTTATACCTAATCCTTCTTCCCAGTGAAAATTTTCCTTTAGACAAAAATTAAAACCCTCACAGATACACGAGCTTGATGTAACCTCAGCAATGTTTTCTTTCATTACAGAAAACATAGGCTCATATGGGATGCAGGTTATGGCCTTACTTCTGGTTTCTCTTTGTAAATTTGCACTCTACTAGAAATTAAAGACTTCTTAGTTCTTTATTGAGGTTTGCGGTGGCCTCTAGTGGCGGCTGTGTGAGTGGGACTTTTCCTTCTTCCCTGGCTGTCAGGTTAACTAAATGATGGCTATGAACAAAAAAATCGTGGTGTGAGTTGTGGTTCCCACTCTTTCACACAGGAAAGGTGGGAAAGAGCTAACCAGCAAAGCTCTCGTACAGCTGACACTTTGGGATAGCAAATGTAGACTCTTTAAATGTGAGGAAATAACTTCCTTTGTTCTCTATTTCTTAGCTAATCTAAGTCCTTACCTAATATTTTTTTAATGTTTCACCCTAGTGCCCCGAAATAGCTCCTCTTTCCTAAAGTTTCCCTCAAAGTCTTAAGGTTCTACAGTTTTTAAGGTGTGCCCAACTTCACTCTTGGTCCAGTGCAAAAGAAACCTGAGAACGGTCTTTCCTAATGGAAACACACAGGGGTTAACTTGCAGTACTCTTGGAACCCAGTCTGACCGCGCTGCTATAACAAGCAACCATAAAGGTGCGTTTGGGGTCTAAATTTCCCACAGAAGATATCTTTTGAACTTAATTCCATAAGCTGTCTTCTAAATGTTCCTCATGTTAGGGACATGGTTTAGCGGTAGACTTGGTAGTTCTGGGTTTGTGGTTGGACTTGATGATCTTAAAGGTCTTCTCCAATCTAAATGATTCTATGATTTTATGTTCATTTCAAAACTATGACACTATTGTCTGGTGAGGAAAGTATGTGGTTTTCCTCACATGTAAGGAAAGCCTTCAGCACATACTGTCAGGCCTTAATGGCTTTTGTTGGATGCCATTCATAATTTCTTTCTTACTTACCTTGAAATCATTCTCATAAAGACTTCATCATACAAAACCAAGAGTCTTTGCTACACCATCGCAAAAATCTTTCAATTATTTCCCTCTTTCTTCCTCCTCTTCCTCCTCTCAGACCCAAAGACCAGACTTCAGTACCATGAGAGGCTCCTAAACCAGCAAAGCACTGCTGACATGAATGTGTAGCCACGGCAGTGTTCACTTTAGACGACACATTATCTGTGTTTAATGGATCTGAGATAATCCATTCCCAACACACTTGCTAGGAGAAATCAGGCTTTACAGAGTGCTTGTGAGAGATGTTTGAACTAAACATGCTCAGGAAGGGCATGATCAAAGGTGAATCTATTTAAAACACAAAGAGGTCCTTTTTTCCCTTCTCATTTCTTCAAGGACTTGTACATACTCTATTTAGCTTCTAGTTTCATCTGAAATTCAAAACATTGAGTAGTCAATTACAATACGACATCCTCTCATTCAGCTTTTCAGCTGGGTTCCCAGAAGAGGCTATAAGCCTCAATGGAGGAGCCCACAGAAGAGCTTTGAAGCGAGCGCTTACATGGGCTGGGAAACTGAGGCACAGATAGGCAATCACATCGACAGGACATAACAAGGTCAAAAATAAAACCTGATTTTCCTAATTCCTAAGACCCTGTTCTAATTCCTGAACACATTCCTTTTCTTGCAAGGGGTATTTTATAATGAACCGTTAAATCCCACCCCTGTTCTCATCTTTCTCTGGCCAGATGATATCACAGGTTGCTTTCATTATTGGTTTGTGCTATCCTTTGGCTCTCTTGCTCCACTCCAGCTCTCCTGGCTTGGCCAACAGTCTCTTTAGAAGCACAGCACAAGTATGGTTTCTGTTTCATGCAAAGCTTGCCTATATTTGTGGCAGGGAAAAGGCTGCAGAAGAACTGTATCAAGTGACTCCCGAATGAAACCATCTGCCTATTATTTCCATGTCTGTAACTTTAGATCAAATGATGTGAGCTGGAAAGCTAATATCTGGCCACTCTTTGACAAAGAGTGTTCTTTATAATTATCTTCATTTATATTTTATTCTGTAAGGATAGAAATTTGATCCCAAATGTGACCTTGTTTTTGTCTCCTCTTGCTCAGCCAATTTTGCTGCTAAACTAATTATGCTAGTGATACAGACTTTGCCATAATGTGTCTGTAAACTGTAGCTGCTAAGTCTACTAGTAAGAGGCCAACGATCAGCAACATAAAATTTCCATAGGTCATCAAGGTCTAGGTGCTTGTGGCAGGTGATAGGAATTGCAAAGCTCTCCTGCAGCCTTCACCTTGCTTCCTGAGAAGGTGTAAAGACTTCACACCAGTTGGGCTCCATGCTGCTATAGACTGCCCACGTCTGGTAACCATGATACCATATTTGTATAGTCACAAATGTAGAGCTAATTTGGGAAACCTATGGAGGCCAGTGTAGGTATAACATTAGATTGGAGAAGGATATTGGCAGCATGAGCTCACCAAGAGTAGCTGGAAGTCACTGATGCTGCAAGTTTACTCTTTCAAAAATCAGTTTTCTCACTCTGAAACAGTAAATCACTGCAGAAACTGTGTTGCAAAACACTATGGCCAGCACTCTATAAGGTGTAAAGTAGGTGATCATAATTGTCCCTTTGGTTATTAAAGCCTATATATTATGCTTTTGACCCTACATGTTAATGAGCGCTCATCTTGCAGCTACCAGTGAGGAGGAGTGCCTTGACTTACTTCACCTCAAGCATTTCAGAAGCGAAATTCCTCCTCCAAGCTTCTTTATTCTTGTGGGGAGGCAGAGATGGGAAGAAATGGATATTTCTCTCATGCTCTTCCTGCCTCACTTTCTACAATTTGTTCTTAGTCATTCTGCCTACTTGAGGTCTTGCAAGTGACTACCCCGATAGTTTAGTGGCAGTAGTAAGTGTATTTCCCAAAGTCAGCCTCTAGCAAGTGTGAGGGTGAGTGCATGTAAGTAGTCATAACATAGCACTACCTACTGTTTTTAACCAGAATTAAAATTTCAGTGCACTAGGAGCTGCACAGCATCTCTTCCTTGAGCACCAACTGAAAAACAAGCTACCATATCTTTTACCACCTGTACTCTTAAGTGCAAATGGTTTGTGTCTATGTCTATGGCACATCAACATTATCTGATCTGCATGTGAATCCCATTTTTTGAACTTTTTCTCCTTTCAATATTTCAAAAGCCAAAGTCCAAAGACCCACATAGACAACCCTAAAAAAAATGTAAAATGGCTTAACCAAACCTATTGAGAAAGAGATAACTATTTTCCTGAAGAAAACAGCAAATTTCATAGACCTCTAAATAGAAGTAATACATGGCAGGAGATATCTTCTTCCTTTGGGGGAACTGATGATTATGCTTCATTGGAATATTGTGTAGTAAAATATTTACCACTGATTTTATGGAAAATCTGAAATTCCAAAACCAGAAGGTGGCAGAAGCAGGACGCCTCAGTGCCAGGTCTGAATTGTTACGGTCTATTCACAGCCAGCATCTTGAGGCTCAGACCAAATCCTGCAATATACTTTCTTCTAAAAAGAATTTATGGTCAGGAAGAAAGCTGACTAGTGGTATGAACTCACTGTAAAACAAACACATGCATAAATCCCAGTATTCTTCAAGAGTTTCAATAAATTCAAATCTACTTCCATCCAATTATTTCTTCATTTTCAGAGGGCACAGAGGAATGAAAGTGCTCAGGCTTTATCTTAAACCTGCCAGATCTGCGTAACAGAAACCACATCATAGCTTAAGGCAAAAACATACTTATTTCTAAAACCTTTGACTTCCTGGCTGCACATCTCATGGGCTGTGTGCACTCCACATCCTTGGCCTGCTTAAGTGTCCAGTTCAGCAGGTCTTGAGCGTAACACATCAGTGAAAGTGAAAAACCATTAAACAGCAAGCTAGGTGTGCAACAAGCTCACTATCTCTTTTGACAACCTGGAAGCACCAAAGATGTTCTTGGCCTTCCCAAAATATTTTTAAAAAAATTTCCAGAACAACATTTTTATTTCTGTTTTTAATCTATGTTCAGAACAGCAACAAAACCGAGATGTGAAAATCCTAGATCCTATGCAACATTAGTCTCACCATGTTTTCAGTTTTTGTCTTACAGAGACAAATCAGAAGAAAGGTCTCAACTCCTCATGACTCTACAGAATTCGTAGCCGGTGGTTTAGAATCTGATTGCCAGCACATGACTCTCTTGAATATTCTACATACTGAAAATCCTCCTTGTAGTTCTAAATTAATATATCTGGTTTTGCATGTTTCTGTGTGTAAATATATTTATCAGCTTATGTTGACACTTAGGTAAATACATAAACAAATCCTAGAGAGCATAATTTGTAGCACACATCTGGCAGAGTCAGTTGTAGTTGGGTTTGCCTACCGATTTTCATTTTAAATCCTTACTTTTACATACTCATTACTTCTAAAAGACTTGCTTTCGTTATTGTTACTGATTGTTGTTATAGCAGCACTTACAGACTCCAGCCTTTTCTTTTAGGTATTGTATGTAATAGAAATGTTCTGTGATTATATTTGAAGGTATCTCTTAGCTCTTGACATGACCTATGACCTGACTGTGCCACACAGGCTCAGCAAAAACCCAGGCAACCCTTCCTACTGACTGTGTTGACCATGCAAGGGACAGAAGTGTGCTGAGCTGTTGGCAGTTTATAGTACCTAGAATATAGATACTACTGCATGGTTCACAGATCATTAACACAATTTTCCAAATGCTTTTAAGCATTTCTTCCAACTACAACTTCTTCAATCATTTAAACTTGCTTAGACCTTCTAAAATTAATTTCCTTCATACTTCTTTTTTCAGTCTGGAAAAAAATCCTAGCAAGTCCATTAGTTAAACATTAAAACACTAAAATAGCTGAAGCAGAAGTATTTTTCATAGAAAGTTTCCAATGATGAAACACTTTGAAAACACAGGATTTGTTTTACAAGGTCTTACCTGGTATAAGGTACTTGATTTCTGCATAGACATGTGCAGGTCCTTTCCTCAGGCTGGAACAATATAGTGGGCACAGATTTAATAGGAAACACACAGGTAGGATAGTTGTTGCAGCACAAACAAACCAGTAGGCTACAACAAGGCTTTACCATCAGTCAGATGCTACTATCCACACTGTATCTCCTTCCTCCAGAGGTGAGACCACACTACTACTCCTCCTCCCCCACTCAACCACCTATCCCACAGTCCTCAGGGCTATTCAGCCACTTAGCTGGAACAAGCTACAGCTGCATGTCATCAGCATCAATCAACCCACTGCCGCTGAGGCAAGGACACAGCTGCATACCATCAATGCAAATCAACCCACTGCCTTCATTCTTCTACAGATGGTCAGCACCTTGATAGGACCAAGCATTTCCTTCCACCTCCCTCAGTGCTACCTTTGGTGAGGTGTTAGACAACCAGAAGCTCCTCACACATGCATTGTTCTGGGTAGAGCATGCACAGAGAAAAAAACATGCTTATCACCTCCTGCACATGCTGCATCCGGATGGCCAAGACACACACGTTGGGTCTGCTGCACGTTATATGCAGTGAACCTATGCAATCTCTCACATTAAACTCCAACACATACCATGTAGACCACATGCCCATATTTCAAAAGTTCAGAAGTTCCCAGATCAAAAAAAAATGGTAATTTGTTCAGTGCTATATGATGCAGCTATGTGGTTTCAAAGCCTGCCTCCCTGTCCCCTGTTCCTTTCCAACACATCACCTAGGATTGTATTCTCTTCTGTACAGTCCTCACCGTATGCTTCTCACCCTAGAAAACATGTCAGGTCAGCCCCAAAACAGGCCAGAGAGTCTCCTGCAAAGATGAGAAAAGGAACTAGAGGCAGGCACAGAAAACATAATTGCTGGGACAATCCAAAAGACAGTACTTCAGGAATAAAACTTAGCCTGAATTGATTTTTGGTCTTTCCGCTTTTACTTTAAACTTTAAGAGCATAGTTAAACCCAAAGTGGTAATGCCAGACTTGTACCTGCCTTGTGAAGCTCCGTCTGGCACACTGTTTACAACCGAGAATTACCGCCTGACAGAAGTGCAACACGAACAACTAGCAAATACACTTTATTGCACCTGAAGGCCTGAAGTCTCAAGGACGTCAGAGCATTGTGGTTTCCCATCACCACAGAAGTCTCAATCCAACCTTTTCCTGGTTGATGCAGCCATTATAATGGTGTCCTAGCAGCACTATATTTCATAAAGAAAACGTTCACAACAGAACTGAAAACTTTACTTATATGTCTAATCCTAGACACCACTGCTGAATTCACTTGAAAACATCTTGCTTCTCAGAGCCTGCAATTATATGCTTTCAGTCCTTTTTTTTTTTTGATTATTCCCATTTTATCCTTTTACTAAAGCTAACAAAAATGTAAAGCTTAATAGTACAGCAAAATGTTTCTTCACAGCTTCAGTTAGTGTTTTTCTTAAGCCAGCCTCAATATTTAAACTTACTATAAGCTATGCAAGGTGAATGCCAGTCTTTATTCCTTTGGTATGCTCATTTGAACAGCAGAAATGTTGAGCCCAGTAAGACTCATTATGAAGTTTTGGAGTTTTTCTGTCTTGGAACACACACAGATGTTAGCTTCCTTGTTTTCGGAGTCACTAAGACTAGGCTCAATGTTTCTAACTTAGTTCTGTTGGTATTATAACATCTAGAAGTTCTGCTTTTTCATCACCATCATCTGTGAAGACATCTTATGGCAGGAGCCTTTTGGCCCAGCCTCCTAGCTGGTATAACTCAGCATACCACTATCTCATCACAGAGAAGAGATTGTTCTTCAACATATTTACAAACAAAAAACCTTACAAGCAGAAGTCAATATTAACTATTTGACTAGTTGAGAACTAGTTCCAGTTGAGAACAGAGAAATAAGTTTTTCAGGCCGTTTACAGAATCACTAAAGCAAACTGAAAAATTCCAATGGGTACTGGAAGTGTTTTCAAAAGGTTTTGAGAATGACTTTATAACACACTCACTTAGCCATTACTATTTCAACTGCCACAAAAACTTTACTTAGGCTAGTTACTCTAAATAACAGTAACTTGTCATGCCTACCTTGGTACACAACAAAATGAGTTTGAATCATCTAGCTACTCTAATTAGTTTTGAGGTCCAAGATACTGAAAAGAATCAGGAGCAAAACTCTCTAATTCCAGTGCTGTTATGTATAGTAGATTTATTAATTTTGTGCAATTATAACCAATTATAAAGGTCACGGATCCTTGCTTGATTGTGATATTTTTGGTTTGTCAGGTTGCAGGAAATGATCCAGTTAATAAGTTTGCTCGGTTAATAGACTTGATTTCTGAGCCTGAAATTGCCTTTGACACATAGCAGATTAAGCATTAGCAGGTGCCACACCATTCTGGTGTCATGCTTTGCTGTTGCTCACAGCAGAGGCACTTAATTTTAACCTTCATAACAATCAGACCTTGATGATTATGGGAGGAAGCTTCTTAGTATATGAATTACAAGCTGATGATCCAAATGAACTCTCTCCATCAGCAGTCCAGCCCTCTACCTCAACATGAAAAGAAATCAAGTCCACCTTGTACTACACAAGGGAACCACGGCTCTCCTTTGGTCCTGCTGTATGATGGGGCTTCAGAGAGCTGGTATGCCAAAATGCATCATACAGAGTTGAAAAGGATAGGCATACTGGCTCTGCCTTCTGCTAGCTTCAGAGACAGCCTCATTGCAAGTACTTAGAGGCAGCATTTGACCACACTATTACTTAACCTGAAACCTCTGGCCTTACATGTAGCATCCCAGCCACAATAACGCTTTAGTAGAGAAAAACTTTCCATTTGCTAGCTTCACCTAGTAGCAAGATGAAAGTAATTTGCTGCAAATCATTTGTCACTCTTAAGCTTCAGTGAGGCTGAGAATATGCAAAGTTGTAAATATATTGTTCTCCTGCATCATTCCACATAGAAAGAGGGATACTTGAAGTTGCTAATTTTTTTCAGGTTCCTTCAGGAGAGAAGGAATCTTAATTTTCAGACATGCTATGACTTTCTTACATCTATTCCTCATCAAGTCCTCAGGCTTCTTGCCCTCATGTACCCACCTAACACTACAGTTCAGAGTATCTCAGCAGAACCATGGAGCCAGGGACTTCAACCTCACCAAGTTACCTAAAGGGTTTTGTGGGTGCACCCGTTTAATCCAGTCTTTGCAACAGGGTGCCTTGGTGTTGCTCATAGCAGAGGTGTTGTATTGCTTTTTGTTTCCTTTTTAAACTTTAGGAACAATCAAACTTTGGTAGATGTGATACCGAGCTTCTCAGTACGTGACTTACAGGCTGCATTGGGTGATTACATGCACCTTGTGACATCAAAGAAAAGGGAAGGACCTCACTGCTTTAGGTGACTGTGGCTACTCAGAATTCTTAGCACCATTGCTGCATTTGAAGGTGGTACGGCAATTTCTAATAGCTCTACTACCCAAGAGTGGGTAGATGTGGAAGCCAGATGTGGAAAGTGCACCTGGGACTGCCAGGGCTTGGTGGCAGGGATTTGAATATATTTTTCAGTCTGGTGTGACATAATACCATAGCCTTAACACAACTCCACATCAGCAAGATCTAGGATAGCCTGCACAGGAATATTTATTGTAAAGACAGCACAATATAGGATCACAGCTTGTATTGTGGCTGACAAAAATGACAAAGTGTATTTCCTGAAGGTTCGTAACTTAAGGATAGAGAGGGGGAAAAAATATATTGGTGAACTTAGCTGAAGGATTTTCAGAGAGCAGCCAGTGTCTATTGTTTCTTACTATAGCTATGGCAACTAAAACAGCTCGTACTCCATGCTGGTCATGACTGAAAAGATTCATTTACCCTGAAAATTAATATATTTATGGATTATATGCCACCACTTTAAAATCAGAAATAAGGTGGACAAAGTAAGTCTCTTTTACAGCTATTATGTTTAAGTGAAATAAGCTGGAAAAAGGGTGAGGCTTTGGGTGAAACTCCAAGCCACCTGAAGGCTTCCTCTGACTTAATAAGGCCAAGTATTTCCTCATTTCTAACTTCATCTTGCATTTGTTTTCTACTACCCTTTCAGCACACAAAACTAATAAATGTGGTTTTATCACAGAGAAATAAGGGAGTAGTCCTGAAATCTGCAAGAGGAAGTGGGCATGAAAATGCCATTCTTTTATTTAATGAAAGTTTTAATCGAGAGATATATACAAGCCTTGCAGCTCTTCAATAAGAGCCTGAGCCTGCATGTTGCTTATAGACCCCAACTTCTCCTGAAGTCAGTGAACTATTTTACAGGAAAAAATCTTGCGCTGGCCCCAAGGTAGTGAACAATATTATCATATATATATATTTTCTATCTTAAACCTCTGTGATTAGGTTTTTACTTATCTTAGTTGCAAAATACCTATGAACCCAGGCAGGCAGATACACAGATCCCATCTGTTTGCTCTCCTAGTGCAAGAGCGGGTACACCCCCCTCCCAGCCGTGCACAGCGAGCGCTGGAAGGATGGCACTGCCACGGCCCCGTGCCAGCCTGGGCACACACGCCGCAGCAATTCTTCAGTTGCTGGCTCTGTTATAGGAATATGGCAGACAAGGCCTTCATGGCCAACAGGTCTGACCGCTACCCATAGTGCTAGGACCCATGAGTCACAGAATCACAGAATCAATTAGGTTGTAAAAGACCTTTAAGATCATTGAGTCCAACCATGAACAACCCTGGACTGCCAAGTCCACCACTAAGCCATGTCCTCGAGTGTCACATCTACACGTCTTTTAAATACCTCCAAGGACGGTGACTCAACCACTTCCCTGGGCAGCCTGTTCCAGTGCTTGACAATGCTTTCAGTGGAAAAAAATTTCCTAATATCGAAGCTAAACTGCCCCTGGCACAACTTAAGGCTGTTTCCTCTTGTCCTATCATTTATTACCTGGGAAAAGAGACAATACCCACCTCACTAACAACCTCCTTTCAGGTCACTGTAAAGAGGAATAAGGTCTCCCCACAGCCTCCTTTTCTCCAGACACCACCAAGTCCCACACCATGAGAACTGGGAAGGTTTTTCATCAAAAATCACAGCCCACAGGAGGTGACAATGTTTGATACCTTTACTTGCAGTAAGCAATGAAGATATTTTAGGAGAAGCTTTGCAAAAATAATTTTTGACCCAATAATTCAAAATTTTTCAAATTAAAAGGTAAATAAAAATTGATTAATACTGGTAACAAGACTTTTCTGTTTCAAAAGGTGACATTTGATAAATTGGAAGTTGGTACTTAATAAAATTAACTAGGCTAGTCAACTAAATAGAGAAACCTTGGGGTATGAATGCCTGCTTGCAATTTCTGCAAGTTCATAAAAGGCACATAAAAACTCATAAATTCACAGCAAGTTCATAAAAGGGTTTATAAAACATGGTGCCTCTGAGAGCAAGAAAGTGAGCTGCTGTGCAATCCTGGCAGACTTCCCCTCCTCCCATTCCCCAAACCATCCTTCGTGATCTGGCCTCTTGAAGCACATTCTCAGACCTCCTTGGTGTCCCACCACCAGCCCAGGCAGCTTGGGCAAGGTATCCCCAGCATGAGGAGCGATTCTGGCTTCAGGCCAGGGGAAAGTTTGGAATAAAATTTGGTCCCCTGTTCATTAATTCCACATGAACTCTGCTCAAAATGTGATACTAGAAAATTTAGCTTACATTCAGGGTTGTTTTTTTTTTTTTTTAAGCATCTCACTTGTGTTTATACCCAAAAATGTGCTCAGAGTTGATTTACACTGTAATAAAGAAATATCATTCCTTTGGCAAGTAGTACAACTAAGATATTCCAGCAAGAGCATTGCTTTAATGAAAGCAACAACAGTACGAAAAGCAGACAAACAAACCATTTTCTCTGCCTGTTGAACTGTAACAACTGCTTTACTTCCTATCCACCTCCATTAACATGGGAAATAGTTTTCCCCAACAAGTATTTGTAATAAAAGCTGTAGATGGTTGCAATTCTGTGGAGATCAGCACTCTGAATTTAATTGAAGATGCTTTCAGATGCCTTTTAATAAAAATTTAAAGTTCAGTGCTACAGACTGCATCCAATTAAAGAATAGACCAGATCAGCTATTTACCAGGAGAGGGGCTGACTCTGTTTTAAGGCTAAGTCACACTTAGCACCAGAGTATAGGTATTACAACATGCAGGCTTACAGATCTGGGAGGGCAGGCAGAAAGTAGGAAACAGAAACTGACAGGAGATGGCACAGAGATATGCACAAAAAAAAAAGAAATAAAAAAAAGGAAGTAAACTCTAGTTTTTTCTTTTTTTTTTCCTAGCAGTCTCTGACAAGACAGATAGTTTTACTGTTTGCCATTTTCTCAAGCTGCAAAAGCAGTCAGAAAAGCAGGGCTGATAGCTCATGAGACTAAGACAATGATGAAACCTGATTTTAGCACCAAACCAGCCCAGGCAACTAATGCTCTGTCACTCGTTCAGCCACCACAAAACAGGTACACTTTCATTCAGGTATAATGCAGAAACCTGCAACTCCGAGGCTAATAGGAGCTAATGACAAGGTACTGCTGTTACAACCCCATTAAGACACTGGACAAGTTACAGAGACTTTAATTTCTGAGACTCAGATGCATAACACATAACAACACATCATCCCCACCTTCTCCCTTTTGTCTCAGGCTCACCATTACTACCAGATAACCAAAATAGCTAAAACTTCAGAGGGATCACAGAACAGTTTTTGTTAAGTTCTCCTTCTCCAACCTGACCAGTTTTTTAAGCTTAGATTTAATCCACTCTTTTGATACCTTGCATCATCTGACACTGAAACGTGAGCAAGAGATACTTGCTTCAGAATACTGGGCAACAGGATGGAAGACACAAAACCAAGAAGAGTCTCTCAATTCACCTTAGTGTCTACACTTTAAAGTCCAGTAAGTAAAGTTACAGACAAGAAAACAAAAAGCACTAAAATACAAAAGCTGTGGCTGGGTGATATGATACCATAATAAATAGCTACACTAATCATAAAATATATAGCAAAACTATTTGCAGGTATGGCATTATAACTTATCTTTTCAAAACCCAGATTGGATGCAAAGAAATCAGAATATTACATTTGCTGCTGATAACTCGAAGTGTTAATGTTAAATGTTCTCTTAAAGCTAACCTGTGTCATCATAAGCTTATTGCAACAGGTTGTACATAAAACACAGATACATTTAGCTATGGACCCTGGCAACAGTGGGGGGAAAAAAACCCAGCATTAACTAGAAAAATAGCTGCCTATATTCTGTCTTCTCTGAGCTATGCACCAATTAAAAGACTTATCAACTGTTTAATACAAGCTAAAAGGCTTGTCTACTTTCTGATTATGGGATTTCTGAAGCAATACCTGCAAAAGCTCACCACCTAGGACATTCACAATGCCCAGCTCACATACAGGAGGATGTTTGTGTCATGCTGTTTGGTTTTGTTTTCTTTGAAAAAAACATTTTAAGTCAGCACACAGTATAGGAAAGATACAGCAATTTTAGAAACTGTTATTGGATAAGAAAAAAACAACAACAAATAACCCAACCTAATTATCAGGATTGTGATAGTACTAGCAGACCTTGCTGTGCCTGACTGACCTTAGCTCCTAGGAACACCACACTTAAATAGTCAGGGGTACAAGAAAGACCCTAGGTGAGGCTGATTGGAGCCATTAAAACTTATTTGCACCCACAGGACCCTGATTTAGGTATCTTAAATTACCAGTTTATCAACATTTGACTTATCGTAAGGTAACTGCACAGGAACAAACAATGTATTCCTTTTTATTTCTGAAATAAAAAATCCAATCTGATTACAGCAGAGAAGTCCCTGTGTTCTCCTGATGTAGGAGTTTACTTCAGCGTGACAGCTAGAAAAGAACACATTTTTACTTGGGCTGTGTGAAAAAGCACCCATGATACACATTAAGTCAGCTCTTGTGACTCACAGCAACAAGGACTGCAAATGACGCATATGCTGAGGCATTTTGGATCTTCAGAGCATCAGCAGCCAAATGAAAGTGATGCCCAGTGGAGACCCAGGCCAGCTATCAATCTTTAGAAACATTCAGCATTTCAAGTAATTTTGATCTAGAAAGTGACTAATTTCTCAGTGGTTTGCAGAAGCACAGGGACAGAAGGAGAACAAGAATGTGCCAGAAAAGAGAAGATGCTGGCTGCTTTGAGCAGGAAGACAAGACAGGGCTTGGTCTCCCTGTGACTTGAGTCCTCCAAGCATGAACCTACTCTGTCACAGCCAGGCTGATAACATGACCATCCTCTTGCTGCTATTTTTTTTTTTTAATTTAGGTATGCCAGGGTCCCTGCCCCTGAGAGCTTATAACAAGAAAGGAGAAAACAATAACAACAGGCAAAAGAGATAAAAAAAAAAAACCAACAAAACAAAACTAGGGTATCTATTTCTGGCTCTGCTGCTTTTAATTAAACCAGTGGAAAAGCGTATGACATGGCTTTCCATTGTGGGTAGGAACTGACTCCATGATCAAAGCATCAGTTTGACATCACGCAACATACTCTTTCTTTTAACTGTGTTTCATTGTAAAACTAAAAGAAGAAACAAGCAAGTCCAGAGCAGCAAAGGTGAAGCAAATGGGACTGCAGAGGAGATGAGTGCAACTAGCAGGAGAGGACAAGTGAGAGGAGGTGGCCAGCAAGGGGGGAGGATAGCGAAGGGATGCCATGGTAAGAAAGCCACACAGCTAATGGGAACTGACTGCAAGTACAGGCAAGAGAGACTCTAATTCGAAAGGTATCTAATCCAACTGGCTGACAAGCTCTTCACACCTGCTGCAGATGCTCCCTTGTGAAATCCTCTATGCTGGAAGGTCCTTTGGCTGGAAGATCTTTTCCAGTTGTAGCTTTCAAAAAGCTTCTCCCACCACTGAAGCCATGCATCTTGTGGAACACAAAACAACAGAAAGAGCCAAGCACAGCTGTAGGGCCAGTCACCCTCTGCAGGCAACACCCTGCATGAGGGTCGTCAAATTGTAGTCTGGTATTTATACAAAATGATGAAGACAACAAGACAGAGCAACATTCTGCACCCAGTCATTAACAAACCAGACTAATACTTCATTCAGCAGCTGGTACAGTTCCCTCATAGCAATTACAGACTGCACCTCCCACAGACTGCTATTACTTAACAGAGAGCACAGACAACAGATCATTCTGTGTTACCTTGCTGTGTAATCTTCACAACAGTATGTAATTCAGAGCATTAAGCAAAAGAAAGAATTGACAGAAAAAAATATGCTAAAACCTGGGGTGAAAGTGGCCTATTTTAAGGGGCAAGGAAAAGGTTTGTATTCCTAGCAGAACATCAAGAAAGGACCCTGATCACAATGATCATTTAAAGTCAACCCTCCCCTGAAATGAAATTTGAATAGGTTTTGGGGGGACCCTTTCTGTGTAAAATGAATGTTGGCTACAGGCTGAGCTGTAGTATCGTAGGTCTAGATGTCAGGAAAGACTCTTACTGACTTCAGCTACTTAATAATTTTCTCCTTCATCTTCCTTACCCACGTACCATACTGATAGTTGTCACCTCTGCAAATAGCTGGTAGCTGCGTGGGGTAGCACAATCAAGGTTGCCATCACCAGAAATGAAAATGCATGTACTTTTTCTACTCTCTGTGGGTCTGACTGCAGCCTGGAAAGATTCAGACCAGACTAAAAAAATAATAATAATTGCATGCTGGCACATATGAGTTCTTATACGAGCGCTGGAGAAACCTGGCACGATTTTCAAGGGAAGAATGTTAACATTAGAGAAATCATTCTGAAGTTGACCATTGTAAAGCAGACTATAAAAATATTGTAAAACTTAACTTTATGCCATCAGATCAGAGAACAGATGGATTAGTCAAGGGAGAAGACTTGTGATTTATACTGACATGGCAAGAATTTAAAAACAGTAAGTTCACCAGAACAAAAGCAAAGGAGGATAAGAAAAAGGCAATTTCAAAAGTTTCCATAAATTAAAAATCAAACATCTTCCTTTGTGCGTATATTTTCATGTGACTATAAGTAGGAGCCAGCTAACCAGGCTATGAAAGTCAGTGAAATGGAAAATGTAATAACACATACTACAGACAAGTTACAACAGCAGAATAACAGTCACAGTTGTGGTGACATGGTCAGTACTTTAGAATCACATTAAAAGGGACTCCATTTCCAAAATGACACACCAGTCTCTGGTTAACACACCTTACTGTATGGATGTTTAGTAGCATGTACAACAAAACACTTGGAAGCAGTCACGTATTTTAAGTCAGCTCAGTTTCTAATTTTCTTGTACTTGTCAAATTAGCAATCTGCTTTGTTTGCAAATCAGCAGCATAGAAGAAATTAATTCCATACGTAAATTCAACTAGTGTGAAATAAAAGCAGCAGTATAACAAAGCTTTAATGAAACTGCATCCAGTGTTTGGGGAAACCAATTATTTATGGAAAAAACAGACAAGCTTCTTCACAAGAATTCAGCAAAGTAGCATTTGTAACTCTCTGATAAAATGTGAGGAACAATAATCTTCCTTCAGCTTGCTGGAGTGTAAACCAGCAACATTTTTAAGTCATTATAACTTCAGCAGTTGATAGTAAGGAGGCTTGTAAGTGATTTTTTTTCTTTTAATTGGTATCAGATGTTAATAACCAAATGGAAGTTTGATGAGGACGCTGTTTTTAATGAAGTTACTGTCTCCACCACCAAGGCAAGATCATATAAGAAAAGCCATTGCAGAGCTCTGTAGTGCCATCTCGTAGCAGCAGCTCAGCAGAGACAAATTCTGCGAGTTCTTCTCAGCTCTGCCAGGACACACAACTGAGATCTCCCATTCGGGTGCATTTCCTGAGTGTCAGTGAGATAAGCAAGACTCTGAGCAGATCTAGTATTCAGAACATTTGCAGGAAGTACACTCTGTTTATTCCTTGGGTTTTTTTCCCCTTGAGATGCACATGAAGTGACCAAGGAAATGGCTTCTCTTTCACACAATAATCTTTTCCTTTGGAATTCCTAGAGTGAAAGGGAGAAAGATGATTACCCTTTTAAAAACAGAACTCTATTTTTACATTTAGAGAAGTTGATTCCTATACAATGTTCAAAACCTGAAAGCCATGAACAACTGTTATTCAGAGGACATAAAGTAGCAGCATGAGTAATGGGAGTTTCCTTCAACAGCTAAAGTTTTCTCATTTTTTAAACACAAATTCTCAGTTGATACTGGTAGTTCCTTCTGCTGGGAAAAAAAGGTGCTGTGTGTGATGGTTAGAAATGAACACGCCAAAACTCTTGTCATTATTTGAAGGCACTACAAAGAGTTTATCCTCACAAAGAGATAAAATATGCTTCATTCTAGATAGCTAATCCAGTGTCAAAATTCAATTAAAATTAATACCTGTGTTGGTTTTATGTAAGCTATTTAGTTAGGATAAAATCTGTAAAGGACATGAGAGTTTACACTGACTTCTTGACTGAAGTGAATACTACCATCTGCTCTGCATTAGGATTTTACGACCCAGTCATTCTGAAGTTATTTTTTTCATTAGCAAATGCACTGCCAAAGGGTTTTTTCTCCCTCCCTGCTCTAATCCAGTTTACTTCCTCTCTGTCAAGTCTGTCGAACAGCTAATGGTTGCTGCATTTGAGTGAATGTTTTAGTTCGGCTGATCATTGCAACTGAACTGACACCTACTCGCTTTTGGGCTACTCCCATTTTGAACTAGCTGTTGAATAAAGACCAAAAATTTACTTTGTTCGAACGCTGTCCTCAAGTCAACTTTAAATTAATAGCTCTTCCTCCATCCCTGGCATGTCGCTTAATTTTATTTGTCTTTCTCTGAATTGTTTCAAAAAGGCAGGGTCTTGTACCCTCCTCTAGTAACACAAGCCATACTTCCCTACATCTATTCCAACTTGATTCCACTCGCACTCCACCTTTCTAAACATGGGTGACTAAATGTGTACGTAGCATTTCAGGTAAGGATTTGCTAGGCTTTTTAATGGCATTAATAGTCCCTCAAATTTTAATGAAAATACCTCACCCAACATATCACCACTTTTATTTAAAGCCGAAATGTATCAGTGAGCATAGATCATACACCAGAAGGCTAGCAAGAGGTTTCCAAATCAGCAAAGACTTGAAATAGTGAAGCTTAAAATTCTTCTTTGAAGCATTTTTACATTTTGAGAAAAGGTACTGAAGCCTAATCCAATCTTTATTTTTGAGAATATTCCCTGAAAAGCATTCCTAGGGAAAGGTCAAATTGCACCAGAGGGGGCTGGCAAATTATGGACATCGACAGAGGCACCATGATGTAACTCAGCAATAACATGTTTTGTGCACTAAGAAGTGCAGGTGGAAAAAGAATCTTAAAGGACCAGATTGCCACAGGATTAGGCTGGTTTGAGCCATCTTTGATGCTACAGTCAACAAGTAAGTGGAATTTCTGGGCCTGATTCAAAGCACACTCAACACAGAGGAAACGCTTGCCCTGATTTTCATAGGGTTTCAGCCACGGCCAGGGAGAACTAAAACTCGGCCTCAGATAATCCTTGTAATAAATGCAATACAGGTGTTTAGGAGCTGTTGTATTTCAGCTTCAGATACCTGTGAATCTGTTTTTCAAGAAGCATTTCAGAGAACATCTGGATTCTGAAGTTATACAAAAATGAAAGTTTTGAAAAATGTTATTGTAGCTCTGATGAGAAACCCCATAAGTCCTTTTTCTATTTGGTGATGGTTTGTATACCCTGATATTATTAAAATTCATAGGCTTGTTGTGTGTAAGAAACGCCTTACAAGGATTTCACCTTCTCTTTAAAAGGAATTATTAGTTCACTTAAAAACATAGCCAGAGAAGCATTCTGGATTTTGAGAAGACAAACTGTTCCTTGCTTTCTCTCCCTACCTGTAGAGATAAATCAGGAATTGGTCCTTCTCTACACTCAATTCTTTTCTGCAGAAAAAAAATGGTGTATTTTGATCTAAGACAATGCCTTCCCAAATGAGAATTTGACTAAAGCTCTCATCTGTATTTGCAAAGAACTGCAAAAAGATCATGACTGAATGATTATAATAAAACCAGCATAAAAGGTTCCGAAAAATGCTTTATTTCATGCCATGTGTGTTGTGTTCCCAAATGAAATCAGGCTGGGGAATACACTAGTCAGGTCATTTTAGGAGTCGTATCCCAGATTGAACTGGAAGCTCACACTGAGAATGCCTTGATGTATCTAATCTGAAGCTGTTGAAAGGATTTCAGATTTCTAGAGCTTTCAATATAATTTCTTTCACAAACAACAAAAGCTGTTTACAGAAAAAAAAAAAAAAAAAAGAAAAGAAAAGTGGGATGTAGCAGACTTCTGTTTCTTTCTCTCACATCTGTAAGCCAGAAGCTAATCACAGCAGCTATAGGAAAAAGAGGCAGTCCTGCTTTGAACTGGACTTCTTCACCTCTAAAATACATCAGGTGATCTCTTTTGCCTTTGTCAAAGCATGAGGAGACAGCAAAGTGGCAAAACAAGACTGTTTAATGACGGGCTGGCAGAAGGAAGGATGGAAGGAAGCTCCAGATTCAAAGAGGGAAACTGGAGATTCCTAAACGCACGCCTGCACTCCCTCTCCTCAGTTACGCTTGGGCTTATCCACACTGAGCTATGGGAGGCTGTAAGCTGACCTATTTCTGTCAGCTTTCCGTAGGCCGTTCTGCCTCACAGGACAAAGGTTGCTCTGTGTGCCTGCCCTCCGGAGCGTGTGGCCAATGCCTGGAAACGATGATCCCCTGTTCCACTGACCATACATTGATTTTTCAGATTGCAGGGTCCTGGTTGGAATCTTCCCTGGTTTTGCCTAATTATAAAATATTAGATCTTCTTTCACTTCTCATTCAGAGAAATGTCATTTTTAAAATGCATTCTCTCAGCCATTTAATCCTTTCAGTTTATCCAGTGGTCATGGCATATTGCAGAGGCTCTTCTTGCCACAAAAAGAGCCAAACTTTTTTTTAAACCAGCTATTCCTGGGTGTGAAGCAAACGTGAAACTGTTCTCTTTATGGAGCCAGAAGTTGCATACGGGGAAGGAATTGCTTCTCACTGAATTCTACTTCCTTATAAGAATTGACATTATCTGCGTATACAAAAGAGCCCACATGCAGTGCTGAGTAGCTTATAGAGGAGGGAAAACACAAAAGCTAAAAAGTTCTTAACAATGCCAGTCAGAGAAATGCAGTGTTTAAAACCCTGTCCAGATCTTGTGCTTTACACCGACCAGAGTCCCACAGATCCTGCCCTCCATGTATCCAGGAGAGTTTGTGCCCAAATCCAGTTCTAGAAATGAACTTCACAGCTTAGGGGCTTCTCTGCATCATTATAAACTACGCAGGCAAGAAATCTTTTAAAAATCCTGTACCTAAGAAGCCCCATCCTACTCAAATTTCAGTTAATGGGTTTTTAAAAAATGAGTTTAACAATCCACACTGCTACATCTCTGTGCTTACAGCTGTCATTAATAACAACAGGGCTCCGCTGACACCAGCACCTGTCTTACCATAAAGTTGTCTTTTCAGGGCCCTTCCTCACCTATTCTTCTCCATAAACACAAGTAAACATGAAACAATGGCTGTTTTTTCAAATGGAAAATTCATTGCAAGAACGCCACTCGATGTACCAGAAAAGAAACTTTGCTGCTTTATAAATAATTTCTTGCAATAAGAGCTTCATTGCTTAATTAAGTCCCTCGGAGGCAGCATAATTGGAATAGATTGCAAAATAAAACTTTTATTTTCCTCTGCCTTTCTTCAGCAATCTCTCATATATCTTTTTTTGTTTAAAAAATCTTACTTGTCTGTTACTAATTACACTTTTGATGCAGGTTGTCAATTTTATATGAAGCTCTATCAGTCTCTTTATTAAAATGGTACATTTTTAATACGGAAATCAAAGAATGAAAGACACCAGAAAAAGGACTAAAATTGATGTTGTTTTTTTCTTATGGCAAGGCCCTCCAATTATCATGCCCTAGGACACATGGAAAATAAAACTAATTCTGCAGCCAGATTTCTAAAAATGTGAGCTGTTACCAAAGGACATTATGATAATATTTGGAAACAGTAAATTGTCCTACATACAGAGAAAAGTTTCCCAAGGGCGAAGATAATCCCTATGGCTTTCTTCTTACCACTCTGAGCTTAATTATGCATTAGTTAATACAATGTTGAAATAAACACACATTAAACTTCTCCTTAAAATAATGTCCTGGAGCTATATCCAGCGCAGGTATCAGCATCCCACCACCCTTGCATCCTCATGAACCGCTGTGAGCAGGTCCACACCAGGCTTCTGCGCTGTACCAGACCCTTCCAACCAGCCACCCCTGCCACCTGCATTTGGGCCACAAACCAACAGAAATGCTGTGCTGCTCAGGGAGGTGATCCTCTTACCATCTCAGCCTAGCACATAAATAAATCTAAAGGTGCTATTTTATTCTTCATTATTTGCAGTGTTGTCCTAGACTGTATATAGGCTCTCTCATGTACTTCCCTGTATCTATAATTAATGAACAAGGAAGTCTGCAAAATAATTCCCTGATCCTAAGGCCCTTATTACCTATTACCTTATTACTTACTGTGCCACGGATAGCAATAAACTGTATCATTAGTGTTTCCTCCATGACATTGCATTGCATGCCCACGTTATTGCATATTATTACAACTGGGAGCTGGCAGCTTTGTGATCCTAGAAGGCGGCCACCATACTGCACAAGCAGCAGGCAGCTACTCATAGATCTTTCTCCGAATTATTCAAAGATAAATATCACTGGTTTTTAAGAAAGCTGCAGATAGGTACATCATAGGCCCTAAGCCCTTAATCCTTCATTTGTGAAGAGTAGTACTCCTCTTCCTTACCAAACTATATCACTGAAGCTGTGTTCTCTCTAGCAGATCTAAATCTTGTGATTCTTGGTTACAAAGAACATAACAAGACTGTCATTATGATGTTAACACAGCTATTACAATGTTATCCTAATAGTATCTTTAAATCAAACATCTTATTTACAATTAATTATTTTCATGTTAGAAAACTGTGTGTTCATACTTAGTTATTAAAAATCTTCAAATACAAATTATACTATGCTAGGCAACTACTTTTGAAACCAGTGACAAAAGTACTTGCACTGGATAAGTATCAGAGGCAAGATGAAATTTTCCTGCTAGTTTGGTATTCTCACACCAACTCATAGTTTTATAAGAAACAATTTTGTCAGGTCTTAGACAGGTAAATAATTCTTTGCATGTAACAAATTATTTCTCAGTCCTTAAAACAGCAGCTGAAACAAACCATCAAATATGTGTTCACCCTTACTCAGTAAAGTGTAAAGTACCTCTTAACTGCTCTCCACAGGACACAAGCCTGACAGAGACATCAAACAACGGTTAACTGAATATGTTTTATAAAAGACACAAAAAATATCCCCATCTCCCAACACTTTGCTATTAAAATCAAATTATGCAGCTCTGTCTCTTAAATGCAATAGCTCAGCTTCTACTGTTTTTCAGTGGGATCAGGACTAGCCTCAAGGCAGTCTTTTCACTCTCTGTGGTATTACCATCATCTGCAGCCACGCCGAACATGAACTGTGCAGGGCCTTAGGATACTCATTTTACCTTTTGACATCCATGTTGATATTTTTCCATCGGCCTGAAGATGACATACAAGCAGGTCATTGCAAAAGAGGTTTTTGTTACTGCCAGAAAACTAATGTGATTTGTTTGAAAAAATACGCACATAAGTCTGTTCTTGACCCTGTACAGGGATATTTTAAGACTCAGTTTAAATGTCCATTCATTCCTATGTAAAGCCCTATCATGTAAATCCTTGCAATCTGAAAGGCTGCTGTATATCCAACCCTGTTGTAACCTAGCTCTTTCAAAGCTGGAACGGAGCCAACTATAAAGTAAAAAACAAAATCAAAACAACAACAACAAAAAAAAAAACACCACACAACAAAACTTATTATGACAATGGAAAGTTAGGCAAGTTTTACCACCATACTCTAAAAAAACCTTTCCTGCATGTCCCTTGCCAAGTATTTTAAGTTTGAGGGTTTTTTTTCCTAATAATACTGCTCTAATTGAATGGTACCTTAGCATTTGTTTCAGTTTGCAGAAGAGAATGGCTTTCTTTGCTAGCGGATAAGCTTTATCTCAGGAACCCCAAAACTTTAAAAGAAGTTTTTCCCATAATCATTGGCTTCACACTTTCTCACATTGAAGACCTCTGCTAAATCAGTGAAAATCAATGAAGTAAAATCATAATAATGTCTCAGATATTATTCTATGTACTGTTGAGATCACATGAAAATAAAATGTGTAGCCAAAGCCCTGTAGCTGGCCATTTATCTCCACTATGTTCGTGGTGTGCATGAAACAGTTCAGAACTGAAAGCAAGCATTCAAACAGAAGCTGTTAGCCAGAAAAAATACAGACATTAAAATTAAAGGCTGGAGAAAAAGAATAAAAATGGAGACAACACAGAGAAATCATATAATTAGGGAAAGAGATAAGATGATAACGGACTGAATAACACAAGGCTAGAGACAGTGGCTGAGACAGTAGGCTTAGACATTGAAGAATAAAATATTTCTGCAAATGAAATGGCAACAACCCTACTTGCAACAATAAATGTTTTTATCTCCACTTTTTCTACCATTAAGCATCCAACGAGAATCTTGCTGCTGGTGAAGTGTTCCTACAAGTTACCAGAAAAGCACAACATACAAGGAGAACGAAGAAGTAATTCAGCTTCTTTTGAGCCATGTTACGTGGGGATTTTGCACCCTCTGCAGGTCCAGGAAGATACAAAGGAACTACAAATATACCCATCCTGTAATAAAACACGTAGCTACAGGCATAACTTCCAGTTCCAGCAACAGCAGATTTTGTAGGGGTTTTTAATCCGTTATTTATGGGTGCTGCACTTACGTGGGAATGGCTGTTTTGCCCCTTTCAGACCTTCCTGAGTGCTCCCCTTCAAGATTCAAGCCATATATGATATTTATTTTTCCCTTCGCACTCCAGCTGAGCACAGAGCACTGCCCTGCTAACTGGCTTCAGGGTGCTTGCAGTGACCACAGGCCTTTAGGCAAAGTTCTTTGGTTCACTACTTGGAAATATTAGAAGAAAGGGGTTTTAAATGACCAAAACCTACAACATATTTAGCTTCACCTAAATATAATCACCTTGTACTTCACTATATATTGTTAGACAGTCTTTCTCCTTCACATACTAGTTCATGTTCTTCATACTTCTCTGTATGAGACACTTTTGACCATACATGGCAAGACCATAAAAACAGCAGCAATCACACAATTTCTGGTAGAGATAAGATTATTTCAGGTAAAGCACACCTTTTCCCAGTGTCACTTTGGAACTATATTCTAAAAAAAGGAGTCAATATTGGAAGTTAACAAATATATGAGTGTAATCATGCAATGAAAATTCACTGTGTAAAAATCATTCAATCTAATACACTAGCACAAAAATCAATATAAACAGATATAAGAAATTAAATCAATGGAGTTTGAACTTTATCTCTTCAAAAGGGAGATGTCCTTTAAAATATTAAAAGAGAAAAAACTTGACAGTGGCTGACAAAAGAGCAAAATAAATAATATTGTATTTAAGATGAAAGTGAGTTTGATGAATTTGGTAAAATCAGTTATATATTACCAGTGCACTCTTGTCTGATACATCTGCCCTACTACATGGTACACTGCAGCAAATACAAAGTCAGTGACTGATGCTAAAAATTTGTGATGAAAAGACACATTGGACCAGTGTCAAGTGTATTCCAGGGAAAGATTGTATACCACTTCTCCTGATTATTTCAATGTGTATCTAAAACAGACAACTGCTTTCAATTGATTTTGAAACCTCCATTGACATAAATAAGAAAACAATGTCAGCAAAAGATCTATGATAAAACATGATGATCTTTAAGAGTAACTGCACTTTCGATTTTTTTTTTTATTTTTAAAGTACTTTGTTGCCTTCAGTGGTAATCAGATGAAAAACGTATTTACATTTAAAAGTATGACCTCCCTACTTTCCTTACCTCTCTCCATTCTCTCTGCTTCTCTCATTTTGCATGTCTAATCTCATACCCTGCACCTCCTACAAAGAAGCCATTCCTGTCTTCCCTTGGTTTTCCTACCAGTTAGGCTTCCACTTTCTTCCCTATTTACTAAAGATCAGCAATAAAGCATTCTCTTAAAGCACTGTTATCAGGCTTTATAGATTATCAAGCTAAGGAAGAATCCAATTTTTATGACTTTCAGGCACAGACAACTTAGAAGATAAGATGAACTAGGTGTAAATACTGCAATTTAGTTTCACAACCAAAAGACCTAGAAATGTAATACCTTCTTTTTAAAAGTACACAGTTGATACCCAGGTAATCCTAATATGCTCTTTTCTAAAGTGAACTGCAATGGAGGAGCTCCAAAATTTAAAGGAGGAAAGGAGGAGAGGAAGGGCCCTAAAAGCGAGGAATAGGCAGCAGTCAGACTGTACAGCTGTTGAACCGGAACCTTCACAGGATTCAACAGAAGGCTCTTCTTCACACAGTTAAGTACACACTTCTGGAGGAACATGGCATACTTGGCTTGGGAATCAGTGGAGCTCTGGTGATTCAGATCCAATGACTTTCTAACCCTGGTCTTAAGAGTTTTGGTGAAAAGTTTCACTTCAGTGTTGGTAAAACTGGTGTCTTGCAGCTTTGGCTGGTACCAAAGGCAGCTGAAATCTATGATATGCTGCTAAATTTTTGTGCTGATCATTGCACTCAAGGAGCCAAGAATCAATCAAAGCACTTTAGGTATGTCTGTCTCACGTACCTGACTTTCATCGCCAGTGATGTGCCGCTTCACACTGGCATTGCACATGACATGGTGCAAATAAGATTGATGGAATTAGTTCTGTTTCAGTTAGAGTAGACGTTTCCTGCTATGAGTTATCAGCATTTGTTTGCTTTTGTTTTTAAAGACAGGGTGAGAGTAGAAAACAATTCAAAAACACAATGAAGACTGGGAGTGTCAGGGTGTAACATAGAAGGGCAGTGATTTGGCTCTACTGACTGCCACCTGCAAAACAATCACATCCAGCAAGGTGGCAGCCACACTTTGAGCACCACTGCCAAATTTGCCATGCCTGCACCCACAGGCTGCGGTTTCAGGATGCACAGGGCTGGGTGCACCGGGAGGGATGCCAGGATGCCCAGGCTTTAGGGAACCATGTGACTCAGCTCAAGCACAGAGACAGAGGTGACTTGATCTTCACCCATACAGAGCATTGAAAAAAGCCTGGAAGGCTTTTAGATGCCCATATAGACAGGTTTTATTAAGGTATTTACAACAATATTTATCTTCTTCTATAGAGATAAGGCAATTAGGTAGAACAGAAGTGTAAAGGCTTTATAGACAAGTTTATGCCACTCCCTGCCACCTCGGTAGCTTTCTGAGTTACATTAGACTTTGTGCCTTCATCCCTAGGAAGCACTTTTCATCACCTTCCAAGGCCTGACTAGCTGCTGGCCAGACCCTGCTTCTTCCAGGAGACCTGTCTTGCTGCAATATCCCCAGCACCAGGTGGTGTCCAGCACATCCCTGCAGCCCCTTTAGTATGCCCCAGCCACCAAAGCACCATGACCGACAGACCCGCTCCACCTGCCTCCATACAGCTCAGGCTCTCCTTAAAGCAATGCAACAGATTGCCTAAACCACACAAAAAACTACATTACCATCTCCTTCATAGCCACAGGCCAACCTCCTCCAGATGTCTCTGAACACACCAGAAAGAGATGTATTTTACATGGGGAGAGGATAGAAAGAACTGCTCACTACTTAATTGCTCTCTAGGTATCCTCCAGACACCCCAAAACACCTCACAGGCTGCATCACAAAGCTGCTCAAAGGAAACCCCCAACCAGCACAGGGAAGGGCTCAGCAATGTTAAATTCCTATGCAAACAGCATGGACACAGAATGGCAGAAGGAAACATGCTGTCAAGGTCCATGGCTGCTGCTCCCCATGCTTGCTGCAGGAGAAGGGATTTAGAACGAGCCATAGAATCATTTGGTTTGGAAGGGACATTAAAGATCAGCTAGTTCCAACCCCCCTGCCATGGGCAGGGACACCTTCCATTAGACCACATTGCTCAGAGCCCCATCCAACCTGGCCTTGAGCGCTTCCAGGGATGGGGCATCCACAGCTTCTCTGGGCAACCTCTTCCAGTGCCTCACCACCCTCACAGTGGAGAAATTCTTCCTTTATACCTAAGCTAAATCTACCCTCTTTCAGCTTAAAACCATTCCCCCTTGTTCTATCACTACGTGCCCTTGTAAAAGGTCCCTCTCCAGCTTCCTTGTAGGCCCCCTTTAGGCACTGGAAGGTGCTCTAAGGTCTCCCCGGAGCCTTCTCTTTTCAAGGCTGAACAACCCCTGTCTTTGTAGGAGAGGTGCTCCAGCCTCCTGATCATCTTTGTGGGCCTCCTTTGGATTCAGTCTGACAGCTCTGTGTCCTTCTTATGTTGGGGGGCCCCAGAGCTGAACACAGTACTTCAGGTGGGATCCATGAGAGCAGAGTAGAGAGAATCTCCTCCCTCAGCCTGCTGGCCACGCTTCTTTTGATGCAGCCCAGGGCACATTTGGCTCTCTGGGCTGCAAGCGCACATTGCCAGGCCATGTTGAGCTTTTCATCCATTTGCAACAGGCCGCTTCTTGTCTATGTTGAGTATGTTTAGCAAAACATACTCATTATTTCCAAATGAGCGCAAAGCTCCTGCCTGCCAAAATCACAGCTGAAGCGCCGGCCGCAAAGGACTGCGGCAGCCATTTTCCTGGCAAACAAGCTCAAAACCAGTTGCTGGTGAGCACCCAGTGAAGTGACAGCCACACCAACGGCGCCGCCGTGTTGCCGTTCCCGTGGGGTGGGTGAGCCCCTGCTTGCCTCCACACGCTGCAGCCTGCGGGCGAGCGGGGCCAGGCGGCCCAGGTGGGACGGGGACGTGACTCAGCTGAAGCACAGAGGCAGGCTGAGGTGAGCGTTCAGGGACTCGAGGCTGACGGAGCTGAGGGTTTTTAGCCTGGAGAACAGGCGGCTCCGGGGTGGGGTGAGATCTCATGAATGTACATAAATACCTGAAGGGAAGGTGCAAAGAGGACTGAGCCAGGCTTCTTCAGTGGCGCCTGGTGACATGAGGAGAGGCAACGGGCACAAACTGAAACAGAGGAAGGTCCCTCTGAACACTGGGAAACACTATTCTACTGTGAGGTGACTAAGCACTGGCACAGGTTGCCCAGACAGGCTGTGGTGTCTCCCTCCTTGGAGATATTCAAAAGCCATCTAGACACGGTTCTGGAAAACCTGCTCCAGGTGGCCCTGCCTGAGCAGGGGAGTTGGACATGATGACTTCTAGAGGTCCCTTCCAACCTCACCCTTCTGTGATTCTGTGGCTATGTCTCAACCTTCAACCATACTGAATTCTGCAAAGATGCCCAGTAGGCTTTTAGACTCACAGAAAAAAACCCCAGGCTTTATTAAAATACAAATGGCAAAACCTACCCTCCTGGTATTCATTATTTCATATTTGCCATTTCATTATTGTTGCAAACAATACGTTGAAACGGTGTTGCACCACCCTTTACATTTCTTCTCTAACCCAGCTGACTCTCCCCATCTTTCTCCAAACAAACCCAACCCAACCCCACACCCTGAACACATTTCCTGTTCCCTTTCCTTACCGCATGTGGCTTCCTGGTTGTCTCTGCAGGAGGAGACATGTGTGACAGGCTCCTTAGTGTTAGCTCAGGGAAATAAAACGCCTAAACAGAAAAGCATGTACACATAACTGCGTCCTTCCCAGATATCCTCTGCCAGCCCTTGCTGTGGCTGAGTTGCCAAAATGTTTCCCCGCTCCTCCCTGGCCCCTAGGAAATTAGTTACAAGATAATTAAGGTCTTAGAAGAAAGGTTTAGAGGCAGGAAAATTGTTGAAGACTCTGTCTAGGCACCTGGTTAGAAAAAAAAAGGGGGGGGGGGGGCACAATTATGGTTGGTTTTTATACCTTTCAGACCAAGATTTGATGTAATTAAAGGGAAGCTGTAGCTCAATCTCAACATTTTCTATTCTGTTCTTTACATGATTTTAGTCGGCTCCTATTGCTGTAGCACCCAAGCTTCCTTAATAAGAATTTAAGCAATAGGTGTATGCCACAGGGTTGGTGTAAAAGCTTGTCAGTATAATCAGAGGTCAGTACAGAAGAGCAGCATGATCATTTCTGGCCTTAAAATCAATGCACCGTTATTGATTTTATAAAATCTCTACAGATTTGTTTCTGGGGTTTTTTTATAGATCTTGCTCTCTCTTTTCTGTCAAATTCTTCACACCTCTTGCAGTAGCTTTGGGGTTTTTTCTTTTTTGAGGGGTTAGTTTGGTGGCTTTTTTCGTATTTGTTTTCACTAGAAGAGACTTCCTCTCTTCACTCCAGTTTAAGCATACTGGAGTTGTCATGCCAGTTTGACAATTTTGTTTCCCTACCTCCATTTTGCTTCTTTCTCTCTGCTTCACATCAATTTGGCATCCTTTTCATTCTGCAAAGGGTGATGACATCCAAGGCAGCAGAAAGATGACAATAAAGCTTGGTTAAGCCAATGAATGGAGCTTAGAAACCAGGCCCATGAGAGCAGGAAGAGGTTTTGTTCAAATATATACTCACAACATGAACCTGCCAATCAACTGAAAATACTGTCCTGTAAAAGCAGATTAAATAATGCAAGTGTACAAACATTTTAACCGATCACATCAAACATTGTGGTTAGAATGCACTAGTGGCACAACAATGTACAATTGCCTCTGTATTTCAATACGAAATGCTACCAGTCCAAGCATAAAATACTTGATTCTCACACCGTACAACTGACAAGACGATACCTGTGGAACTTGTACAACATGTAAACTGGTAGTCAGGGGTCAATAGCGAGCGAGGAGGAGTTTACAGCAATATAAGCAGAAGAAAAAAGAAGACTCAAGAAACAGAGACTCCTTACTCTAAGAAACACAAAGCCCAGGCTCTGTGATATGTGAGATGCCTGAGGGAGGTTGCGGAGATTACATCAGATTCCTAATGTGAAACACCTTTTCCTTGAGACAACTGTCAGTTAAGGACCTCTCGGGCCCCCAGCTCTTGATTTCTGAGGCACTCTGTTCCTATAAACGTCCTGCAGATTTTAAGTGTCAGCTCTCTGAGTGCATTTTGACCCCAAATAAAAAGCAGAGGGGTTATTTGTACTAAAGCACTACTTGTAGAGAAGCTGGGATCACAAATCCCTTTTGCAGCCTCCAGCTCTCTACTGATGCTCGCTGACATTTCGATTGAGCACAGGGGACTGATGCCTTCACACAGACTGACACAACCGTCCTGTGGGGAGCACGATGGGAGCTCACCCCCCTGCAAGGACAGGGAATGTGGAATCTATGTAAAGGTAAGACCACATTCCTTTTTTAACGAATTCCTCTGCAAACAGCAGGTGAGCCTAGTATTTTCTAGGGTAAAAGATGGACATTTCAGTCCATTTGTCACCACTCGAGAGTAACAGGACATCCATCAACACCCCTGGCAACTCATTGACACCCCGGACACCCACTGCCCCGCGCAGCAATTCTCTCCCCGCAGAACTGCCCGGCCCATCGCTAAGGCATTCGGGTTTAGTTTGCTCAACGCCAGCACAAAGCACCAACCAGGCAGATCTCCGCAGCGCCAGGCCCCTGCAGCCGGCCAGCACCTCAGGCTCACGGGCAGCCACGCCTCACACGGCGGGCACCGCGGCGGGACCGGCAGGGAGGTGCGGGGGGGGCGGGCGGGACCGGGCGGGGGGTGCGGGGGGGGCCGGCAGGGACCGGCAGGGAGGTGCGGGGGGGCCGGGACGGACCGGCCGGGAGGTGCGGGGCGGCCCGGGACGGACCGGCCGGGAGGTGCGGGGGGGCCGGGACGGATCGGCCGGGAGGTGCGGGGCGGCCCGGGACGGACCGGCCGGGAGGTGCGGGGCGGCCCGGGACGGACCGGCCGGGAGGTGCGGGGCGGCCCGGGACGGACCGGCCGGGAGGTGCGGGGCGGCCCGGGACGGACCGGCCGGGAGGTGCGGGGGGGCCGGGACGGATCGGCAGGGAGGTGCGGGGCGGCCCGGGAGGGACCGGCAGGGAGGTGCGGGGGGGGCCGGGACGGACCGGCAGGGAGGTGCGGGGGGGGCGGGAGGGACCGGCAGGGAGGTGCGGGGGGGGCCGGCAGGGACCGGCAGGGAGGTGCGGGGGGGCGGGAGGGACCGGCAGGGAGGTGCGGGGCGGCCCGGGAGGGACCGGCAGGGAGGTGCGGGGGGGGCCGGGAGGGACCGGGAGGGAGGTGCGGGGGGGGCCGGGACGGACCGGCAGGGAGGTGCGGGGGGGCGGGAGGGACCGGCAGGGAGGTGCGGGGGGGGCGGGCGGGGGCCGAGGCGGGGCGGGCCGGCGCCTTAAAGCGCCCTCGGGCCGCCGCGGGCGGGCACTGGGACAGCAGCGCGCCATGGCGAGCCCCTTCGTAGAGCTGAGCAACAAGATGAAGATGCCAGCCCTGGGGCTGGGCACTTGGCAGGTACCGGGCGGGCCGGCGGGCGCTGTGAAGACGGAAGGGGAGCGGGAGGAGAAGAACCGCGACCGAAGCCGGGGCTGCGGCGGCGCCGGCAGCCGCGTCCTGCGTGGGGCCGGGCGGGCGGTCTCGCTTGTGTAACCCGGCCGGCTGCCAGGCGGCGGGGGCGGGGGGGGGGGGGGGGAGAGGAGGGCGCTGGGAGCAAGAAGCAAAGGAAAACCGGAAAACCCCCTCAAAAAAAAAAACAAACCCAAAACCAAACAAAACCCAAACAACCAAAACAGGGGCTAAGGAAGGTAGAGGGAGGGGAAAAATACAAACAAGCAAAAAAAAAAAAATAATTAAAGGAGGGGACGCATAACAAGAACCCAACGAAAAAAAACAACCAACACTAGGTTGCGCAAGGCTGCCCGGCCCGGCGCTCGCAGCAGCGGTCCTGGGATGCGGCTGCCCCGCGGCGCTGAGCGGTCTGTGGGAAGGGCCGGGGGTGAGCGGACACACCGCTTGGGCGGCTCTGAGAGCAGGGAGGGGGGCATGGCGGTGGGCATTGCGCTGCTGGAAAGGGCAGAGTCAAAGTGTGTTGCAGAAACTGGCTCCTTTCTGCTCTGTGCCCTTTCCCTACAAAACCGCTGTTTCCCTGGAAAGTGGAAGCTCGGTTTAAATGCAGGTGACAAGGGAACTGCAGCAGCAGCAGCTGGAAATGGTGACTTTGTGGAGCTATCACAGCAGCAAGTGCTGGCAGAAGGTCTTGGAAGAGTTCCTGGTTTGACTGTGTTTGCTTTCAGGCTCCTCCAGGAAAGGTGGAAGAGGTGGTGAAGTTTGCTATTGATGCTGGCTACCGCCTCTTTGACTGTGCCTATTTCTATCAGAATGAAAATGAAATAGGCAATGCAATCCAGCAGAAGATCAAGGAGGGGGCTGTGAAACGGGAAGACCTCTTCATTGTCACAAAGGTACAGGGCCACAGGATTTTGGGGGAATTTGATTTTTCTCAAAGGGAAACTCTTGTTCCATCTGTCAAGTAACATAAGGACCTATTCCCTTCTCTGACATTCACTTCACAGTTGTCTTGTGTGTTATAAATGCCATTCTTTATTTGCAGTTCAGACCGAGCTCTGTCAGGGACCATGGACAAGTTTGGAAAGATAGCATGGCTGCTGCTGATCTAATAATTTCCTTGCATCTATTAAGTCAATTACACTGAAGGTTCATTTGCACACACCTTAGAGAGATTAGAAAAAAAAAAGACAAGATAGTTGTCTGAATTCAAAGGTGCTGTGCAGCTTACCGGTGTGCTTGGCGTGTGAAAGTGGTGTCACATACAAAATGTAAGCCTGAAAGGGAATAGAAATTAAAGCAGGGGACTTCAGTCTGAAGTATATTATGTGTATTTACTCCCTGCTGTTATCTCATCCACTTGTGTCAGCAATGCTCTTTACCAAAAAGTAAAAACACTTCAACTAAAAAACTTGGGCCTTGGGTTTTTCACCAGCAAAGCCAGAAAACATTGAGTATAACTAAGCTTTTTCACATACTCTTTCCTTTTGTTAAAGAACAGGTTTTAATTTGAACTATACTTACAAGTTCTTCTATTTAAATGACTTGAATTTTCATTTCAAAAGCGAAGTAAAATTGCTAACTGTGGCCAGTTAAAAGGGACAGGAGGAGGGTAGCTTTGAGCTGCTCAAGACTCAAAACTTAGGCTGAAAAAAAAAAAGAATTTTTGACATTGACAGCTCTGCTTTGTCAAATATATCTGGCAGAGTGTTAATTTTATTTCTGAGAATCTCTTTTCATGAGTAGGAATACTGACCATTCACCTTCATGACTGACTCCTCTATTTGTGGTATGTTTGTCCTACCTTATCATTAAAATATTGGCATCATTGTCTTCAGTGTGCACTGAGTGGGTGTGGAGGGAATTGGTCCTCCCAGACTGCCAAGGGAGAAGTTTCTGTCCCTTGGTCTGAACTGTGGAAGCTGTATAGTCAAAGTTGGGCTTGGTTTCTTCCCACAGTTGTGGAACACGTTTCATGAGAGGTCCTTGGTTAAGGTAGCATGCAAGAAGAGCCTCACTGCGCTGCAACTGGACTACCTTGACCTCTACCTGATACACTTCCCTATGGGATTCAAGGTAGTCCTGCTCTACATCCTTCTTTTCCTTACCTGGCTAGAAACATGGTGCATTCTCTTATCTGCGTTGTGACTGTCTTTATTGTGCAGCTGGGATATGCTGTAGTTCATTTGAATTTGGTGGTAGCAAGCATTCAGCCCCTTAACTAGCAGTGGTATGTTTTAGCATGTGAATCTGGCGGTTGGAGTAAGGCAGTCAAAGCTGTGAACGCTGCTGAAGAGCCCCTGGGTCTTCAGGGAAACCATAACCGAACACAGGATGGTGCAGTCCAGGATTGTGGCCTTCTGCTGGGCCACAACATTGTGGACATCTTGAGTTTTGAAAATGTTGGCTTGATCTGGACCAACGAACAGTGAAAAATGAAGCACAGCACGGAAGGAACATGCCTCTTTTCCCCCCAGCCTGCACCTGTGTAAAATAAACCCTAGAATAAAGGTGGTGAGGGGGGACATCTGTTCCCTTCTGTTAATAATCCCCACTTTTGGCACGCAGTGATTGATTTCTAGAAGTATGGCCCTTGTCCAAAAGAGAATACTAATGAACATGCATAATTTCCAGTTATGTTTAAATAACCTGCTAGCTTGCTGCCTATAAGTCCAGTCAGAAGTGCTAGTAAACAGCAGGAAATTCGACTCTTAAAAAAAAGTCTGTGTATTATCTGCCTTGAAATAACAGGCTGGCGAAGAGCTGCATCCTGTGGATGACAAGGGTATGATTATCCCCAGTGATACAGACTTTCTGGACA
The DNA here is from genome assembly GCF_017639655.2 of Falco naumanni. Taxonomy (NCBI): domain Eukaryota; kingdom Metazoa; phylum Chordata; class Aves; order Falconiformes; family Falconidae; genus Falco; species Falco naumanni. Next base: position 22,465,463 of record NC_054058.1, read on the forward strand.
CATGGGAGGTAAGTTAGTGTTTGTTCTTTAGAGGCAGTGTCAGCGCTAAGGATGGAGCAGAGATCTGTGTGCAAGATGAAATGAAGGGATAGGTTTGGGTGCAGAGGATAGTCACAACATTGTATTTTGTGACCAGAACAAGCAAGGCTGCTGCTACTTCTTGTTTTGGGGAGCAAGAGGGGAATGTTTTAAGACTAAAGGGGAGGAAGCTATCAACACAATACTGTAGGTGCTGTCACTAAAATAATATTTGAATACACATAATTATAGAACCAAAGCATAGATTAATCAGATGTGGCTGTTACTTTACTGGGTGTTTCACACAGATAGGGAATTCTCACACTTTTCAGCATTGGGCATCAGCATCACAGGCTGTCCTTCAGTCCTCTTTTTCCTCATGGACTGAGAGGATTCAAGGTCTGCTTTTACTACCTGCACCTCCATGGTGCTGCAGCTCTGGGAATTAAGGTTTTTCTACAATATCAGATTACAGATGCAAGAAAGTATTTGCAGGTAATTGAGTTTAAGGTAGCATCCTTGGCTGTATTCTTCCAACTAAAGAGGTAGTGTGCAGGCAGGGGAGGAGGTGGAAGGGTGTTCCTTGGGTTTTTATCTCTGGTAAAATGACCCCCAAAGAAGCCAAAGTAAAAGAACTTTGCTTTCCACTACAAAAAGGTTGGCCAAGCCATTCTTCTTATATTACTTTCCCATCTGCAATGGGACATATAAAGCAGATACAGATAGTACAAGTTGTAAAGATTATTTTTTATTATTTCAGATAGTTATTTAATCTAGTGTGAGTTGTTTGCTGGTTTACGCTATTTTATTTCCCTAAAGCCAGTGATAGTTGACAGCAATACCACCTCATAACATACATTGGTTGTCCTTACTCGTTAGGCCATGGAAGAGCTGGTGGACTGCGGTCTTGTAAAAGCCATTGGTATTTCCAACTTTAACCATGAGCAGATTGAGAGAATCTTAAACAAGCCGGGACTGAAATACAAGCCAGTAAATAATCAAGTAAGACTTTTATTTCTACTGTTGTCAGCTAACCTTGGAATATTCCTAAATACATTTGTACTATACTTCAGCTCTAAAACTGACTTTTGCCATGACCTTTAAATATTTTTGGTGCCATGAAAAGATCTCGCAAAGCACTAGGTATCTCTGGTTGTCTGAAAGACCCTTCAAATCAGTGCTGCCTGTGATAATGCAAGGCTTTGGTGTGGTGTCAGTCTTGATGGTTTTTAGCTGACAGGTATCTCAGCAGAAAAACTTTTGTTAGGCTTGTGTGTATATAATGCAGTGGAGATTTGAGAGCAATATCATACAAATCAGTGTGGATTCTGCATATCACAGTAATATGAAACAGATGAGAATATTTCATTTTTAGACATTGGAAAACAGCAAAAATACCCGTGACTTTGCAACTTTCTGCTACACCTCCTCTTTCATACTCCAAAGTACTGCTTGGACTTGGATGTCACAGCTGAAGTTGCCATGGCCTATTTTTTTCCAGCCCTGGATAACCAGCAAAACCTCTGCCGCGAGCTACTGCACAGGCATGGGAATGTACAGGAATGCTCAAAGCCATTCACTGGATTTTTTTATTTTTCAATGTAAGCCATTTCACTGAACTCCTTTCTATAAAGGAGGGTTGAAGGATACAGTTATATACAAATTCTCACCACATACTTCATGAATGAAATCACCAGGACAGTAGAGGTGTTGAGACTTTTCTTCCGTATGCAACGACTTTGCGCTTGGCCGAGAGTGCTGAATGTCCATCTCTGCCAGCTTGAGAATATCCAGGGAAATGCCCACACTGGGTCCTGTGCAGGTGTAGTGCCGCCTGTACTGCGGTGCTGGGCTTGGGGCTAGCATGTGCACCGGCCAGGCCTAGCACAAGGGGAACGTAGGACTTGGACATATTTTTATTGGGGTTTATAAAGTTCTGGTGGGGATGAACCCAACTACCCCCACATTAAAAGCCATACCAACTTCAGCAGTTTATAAAGAACTTCAGTCTTTGACTCTAGCTTGCTTCTCCATGGGTGTGCCTGTGCCACACAGGCATAACAGTAGATGCCTAATCTAGCTTAGGTCTAAATAAACCACTGCACATAGATTTCATGTCACCATGCTTGGTAGCAAAACTATAGTATTTAGAAACAGCTGAGTATGTGCAGGGTGCCGTGTTATGCAATGTAGACGTACCCCTGTGGTCACGCTATGGCTTGTGGCAAGTTGAACAGCATCCCCCTGTAGGCTCCCATGTCCAGTTAAAGGGCATCTTGTCTGAATGGCAGGTCACAACGTGATCTGAGCTAACCTAGGCAAGTTCATCTCCCCAGGCTAGTTCAGGAATCTGAGAGACAACTTGAAGAGAGGTTGGGTGACTTGGAGCAGAAACTAAACTTCAGGTATTCTGAGCTGCCCCTCTGAAGATGCAATCCTGCTCTGCACTAGTCCAGGAAAACTGATTTTTCCCCGATTCCAACACAGATGGCACTTTCACTCTTCTCATCTATTTCGCATTGTCTTAATATGTAGCATGATGAAGCCCTATTCACTGTGCTAGGCCTCTAGATACTGCTGTGACATTAATACACTTTTTGTAAGATAGATTTTAGTCATGATATTGGGAGTCTTTTCTTCACATTTTCTGTGACCCAAGAGGAATTAAAATGTCACGCTCTGGAGCCCAGTGCAGTTTGCTTCTGTATCAACCATGTTTCTGTGTTTGCAGATTGAATGTCATCCATACCTAACCCAGGAAAAGTTGATCAAGTACTGTCAATCCAAAGGGATTGCTGTGACTGCATACAGCCCCCTTGGCTCTCCTAACCGCCCCTGGTAAGAAAGCACTGCAGGTAAGAAAGCATTGCAGCCTCTCTGCACTCGAAACAATGCATTTGCAACTTGAATCTTTGAGGCAGATGACGTACACTGAGAAAAGTGCTGTTGTTTTGTTGCAGATTATTTCATGCAAAATGTCAGGATTCCTGCAGGGAAGCTGTTAACTGCCATCAATATCCTAGCTTTTGTTTTCAATAGGGCCGAGCCAGGGGAACCTGTGCTACTGGATGATCCCAGGATTAAAGAGATTGCAGTTAGACATCATAAAACCCCTGCCCAGGTAAGTGGCGTTGTCAAGGCAAACTGTTCCTCCTCCTCAGACGTTTTCACAGGCCCGTAGCTAGCCTTAGCAGATGTGGCCTTCTCTAGAGATACGGTATAGGGGGGCTGAACTGCACTTGACTCTTGATACTGCCCCAGTTATTACCTGATAATTTATATGAATGCTGGTATTTTCTAAGCGGTCTTGAGTACTGAGTTTTGGGCGGCAGCGGGAGCTGATCCGCAGTGATAGATGCTTACCTTTGGTGTTCACCTTCCTAGGGACGTTTCCTCTGCTCCCAGAGAGAAGTGCTTGCTCCTGGAGAACCCCTCTCCTCTGAGACTTACTTACAAATCATCAAGCCAACTTGTTAGTTCTTTTACTAGCTAAGCTATTCTTCAGAGAAGTCCTGTAACTTGGGGACTTACTTGATTGCTCCCTGTTTGCTCATGTTCATGAAGAATCATTGAAAGCTGCTTGATTATTCGAGGGTTTTTTCTCTTTATCAGTTGCTTGGTAACACAAATGAGTTCATGCCCAGGTTGTACAGAAACTGCGCTTCAGACAAACCAACGTGTTCACAAGCAATCAAACACTGTCGTATTTTAAGATGGGCAGAGCAGGACACAAAACTGTATGTAACAGTCCTCTTTTGAAAGGGGGGACAACGCAGATTTCGAAATCTATAAATATGTTTTTCCTTTTAAGGACTTCAAAAAGCTTAACCTGGGCGAGGTACTTACCTGTGAGCCCAAAATAATCTGCAGTATCATTATGCTCATTTGGTCTGACCACATATATAATGCAAACCAGAAGCATCATCATTTCCCATACACACACCCAAAATGAAAACAAAACAAATCCTGGAGAAGCCAATATGTAGAAACAACATAGGCCAGAAACAATTATAGTTTGTCAGTAGACTGAATGCAAATGCTGGCACATCAAACCCCTGTGTGCAAACTAGTAGAGTCTTTGAAAGAGTGAACGTGGTTGTAGACAAAGAAATTAATTTGAGGGGGGGGGGGGGGGGCACAAAAAAGGGGCAAGAGAACACAAAAATACATTTGAACAAATTTGTTGGTACCCCTGTGTTCATGCTCCTCCTTGCCTTTTCCCAGATTCTGATCCGGTTCCTTATCCAAAGAGATGTGATTGTCATTCCCAAGTCTGACAAACCACAGCGTGTTGAGGAAAACATCAAGGTAAAGTTTCTGTTGGGACTGCTCCTACCTTTTTACACAGAATAGGCACCCACACCCATGTCTCTTCCATGTTTCTAAGCAGCATTGAAAGGGCAGCACAGAGATACAAAGACAGGAGCTCAGCACTACCTAACCATCCGCACTGTTTCTCTGGGGAAAAGCATTATGTTTTTGCCAGGAGAGAAATGGGTTACACCGGGGTGGTCTGAGCTCTGCTGCCCTGGAGTGGGAATCCCCGTTTTAGATCTCCCCTCTGGGAGATGCTTAGTGAGCCCCTCTTTAGGGTGTAAAGGAACAGCTTTCAAACACCAGACCAGTTATAATTTATGTCTCTGAGGCTCTGGTTCCCCTTGGCAGGGAGGTTCAGCTGGATGCTTGCTCGTAACGCATGGCATCTTAGGTGATAATGTCTCTGTGCTACCTTCAATTCATGCTGCCTATTTCTCCTATGAACTGGCAAGAATTCTTACATGGTTGATTAACTGAGAACCGTGTGCAGTTGGTACCCAGTACTCCTCTGTTGTAGCAGAAATATTTACTGCTAGTTCCAGTATCTGTGATGCATCAAGTAATCCATCCTTAGCACCTTAAAGTCTTCTATGGTGTTACAACAGAAACTGCGGTGGTGCTGCATTCAGCCACCCAGAACTGACTGTAAGACACTGCTATGAACAGCACCTCAGAGAGAAAAGGACTGTCTTGATTTACTTCAAGGGTAAATTGGTATTTGGCTGAGAAATAAGAAGATTTCTTAACTATGCTTAGTGTGGATGCAGTATGTTCCTAACTCAAGTCATAAATACATGAAGCACACTTAGTAGCTACTCACACTCGTGAACCTAAGTAAAAAGGCTTTGTCGGGGTTTGGGGCATTTTTTCCCCCTGCTAGGTGTTTGACTTTGAACTGTCTGAAAAGGAGATGGATGTCATCATGAGCTTTAACAGGAACTGGAGGGCAGTCCCAGTGCTCCGGTATGTTCCTTATTGTCCACTAGGCCTACCTCTATCTGTGCTTTCATCCCCTATGTCTTGGAAACATACATGAGCACAACCAGGGAGAGCTCATATCTTAAACCCTGGACCCCAGGTAATGAAATGTGTCCAGGAACTGATGCTGGGAGGGAAATTCATTCAGGGCATTCCCTTCAGCGTCTTGGCCTGGCATGTGCTTGCTCACAAGCCTGTGTTCAAATTAATGACACCAGCAAAGCTTGAATACATTGGCAGTGGGGGAGGGAGACTGCAGTAGGGAAATGCAGCTGAAGATACTTTCTGCACTACTTCACTGGTTCTTTCTCGTTTCAGAGCTGTCAATCACAAGGATTACCCATTCAAAGCAGAGTATTAGTGCCAGTGGTTTCTGCAAGACCTCCATGTAACTCCTTCCATAACTCCTTCCAGATTAGAAGATGTAGCTTGGTCTTGATTTCTTCTTCTGTACTTGACAATCACTACGAGCAGTTACTTGTCATCCTTTTTTAGGAGACCACTAGCTGGTATAAAAACGCATCAATAGGGATGGGTCTTTTGTAAAGACTGTTAGCAGACATCTGATTTTGATTAATAGTAAAAAGACAATGTCTCTTCATTTCCTCTTTTCCTTGTCTTACTTAAAGACGTGTTTAAAAAACTCTGGTTACTTACAGGATTGGTTTTTTTTTTAGTTAATATGTTATTTCCAGTGTGGTCAGGCCTACTGGCTCATGAGTTGCTGTTAAGGAATGATCTCTTTAATTACTTTGCTTTTTACATAGTTGTGATTTTTATAGTGTGAAAATCTAATGCTTAAAAAAATTATATGAATAGTTTGAGTATCAACAAAACTGTGTTATTATTAATCTTATGTAGTGCTTAGATTGTTTCATAAAATGAGTTTTAAAAACATGCCTGAAGTCTGGGATTTTTTTTTAATATTAATACAGATAGAAATGAGCTTCTCTAAGTCCAATACAAGGACAATACATAGAGACTACTTTGTGGCTTAAGCATCAAAAAGGATTATGCTCTAGCTAGAACCTAAAGAACAAAGTTGTTTCTGTTACCTCATGTAGTCCTCCCTCTGAACATGAGCTAGAAATTGAATTAATGTGATTAAGCGGTGAAAAGTTGAAGACAACATTATATGCAATGATAACACACATCAAAATCTGCCTGTGACCATAAGGGCTGTGTACACCAGACCAACTTGTTCTGGAAGTCTCAAACACAAAATCAGATTTTTGTACCTTTGCTGGCAGCATTCAGAACAATATATCCAGACAGGGGTTGGCTTTATCTAAAATACCAAAGCAAAGCCTGAGGTAGACACACAACTGCTTTAAAGTGTTTTCAGGTAGATGGTGCCAGGCTAAAGTAAAGGCAGGCTTGAATAAGGCTGTTTTGTGGTATTCTGCACACTGATGAGAAAAGTCTGGCTATGATGCTGAGTGAGCTGCAGGAAAGCATGATCAGAAATTAAGGTGACAATCTGGTATTATCCGAAAAATCATCACCTCATAATGGTATAGAAATGCCAGAAAAATTTGCGGCACTGCTTAATCAGTCGCCGGGATTTGTCTTCGGTGAATTCTGCCAGGAGGTGGTGCCAGCTGGTGGGAACAAGCTGCTTTACAGTATTTCCTAAAAGTAACACCGATTGTGCCCAGCAACTTGCATGCCCTCAGAAAAGGCAATAACCAAGAGAAAAAGAAACTTACCTACATCAACAAGGCAAAGTGACACTTCAGCAAAGCTTGCAGAGAACTGTAGCAATGTACTTTGTCAGCGCAAGGCGGAACAGGCACATGTTCCAGCATACAAACTGTTTTCAGGTTAGATTAGGCAGCATTTGATTATTCCTCCCCCAGCAGTTCAGAGAGCTGTGCTCGCTGCGGCCTTCCCATTGCTTCCCGTGGAGCTGGCAGGAGCCTGGGGGGCCTCTTTGGGATGACCATGACCTGGTTAGAGCAGCGTATGACATGCTGTGCTGCTGCTAGAGCAAGAACGGAGGAGATGATAGGAGAACGATGGGAGAGCCAGCAGCTCCCCCACCTTGGTCCCTGTGATGATCCAAGCCTGGAAGCACATCCCACTGAGGGGAAACACAATGGCTCTCACACTGAAAATATTTTTCAGAGCAGCTAAGCAGACGGCTGTACTGCTAGGTCAGAACCTACTTGGCTGAGCATGCTGACTTCTGGATGATGCACAGCTCCTGCCTTGTACTGATAGGCATGACAATTAAGACTTCTTTTTCTCTCCCCTTAAGAGTATCTAGATGAAAACTGCTGATTTTACAGCTTCTCTATCCGCTGATGGATAGCACATCAAGGGAGACATTTTCCGAGCTTCTTTGCAATGACATGTTATCTTACACAGCCTTAGTACGATTCCTATCCCAGTTATAACTAACTCATTCCTACTCATTAACAAACAGGGGGCTGCTGATGGAAATATTCCATTTATTGTGGATGCAGTTTCAGAATACATTGTTTGAACAAATCGTTTTTATTGCAGCTATCGAATGTATTTGAAAGACTCAGAGGAGTGTTTACAAAACCCCCAAACAAAAAACACAACTCACAGACAATGTCAGGCACAGTTTCACCCCCTACAGATAACTACGTGCATCTCTACATGTAAACAAGATGTTTCAGCCAAGCAGGGGAGCTCATCTTTGGGTTGAAATATAACATTATTCTTCTTCAGAAAGAATCAGATGCTATAAGAGATGGAAGTGGTGAAAAGGGAGATCCTGGTAGTTCCGATGCACAACAAAGCTGTTAACAACGTGCTCTGGGGCTATTTCAGTTGCTCAGTTCATGCCACCCATACACTGTAGGATGTAAATGCTAAACTGTATGGCATGTAAATTCAAACCAAGCTGACGTCTTATAGCCATGTGTTTACTATATACAAATGAAAACATCTGTAAATAAGATACTCGGGAGAGAGAGTTAAAAAGAAGCACTATAAAGATAGAGCTTTACTTCATTTTCGGTGGATTTAGTGTACGGCACTGATGGATGGCAAGATTTAGTGTACAGTCATTTGAAACAAGCTCCAACTGTGTTTAGGGTTTTTTTTTCTTTTTAATTATGGTAGTTTTATATAAATTAAACTACAACGCTTTATACAAGTGACCTATTTTTGACCCTCTATACCCTCACCTTTTCCTCTTTTAAAAACTATACTTTCTTTTTAATTACCCATTACTGGGCAACCGACATTTAAATTTTTTTAATACTTATCTCACCATACCTCTAATGGCAATTATGAAATCATACTATAGAAAAGTGTGTGATTTTGTCTTTATTTTTTTAAGCTGTGATATTGGCTAATTATGTATGTTTATTACTAAATATAATACTTTAGCACGTATTAAAGCATTCTACCATTAGTAGTGCCTTTAGGCTAAACTTTGTAAAGCTATGTGTGTATATAGTCTAAATTGCATTCAATCACTAGTCACTAACAACAAAAAGAAATATCAGTACCGCTGTCAGCTAACATAATTATCCAAATTTAGGTATTAACTTAAACTAGAATGGAAAAATTGGTATTTTTAAAAAAGTATAAAACAAAAATTAAAACACATTATTGATGCAGTATTTTTCATGACATGGGCAACTTACAGAAAATATTACATTGTCAACTAAAGATACTTCTTCCATGCCTTAGTCTAAAGTGCAGAAAGAAAGACTTCTGTATTACAAAAGTAACCATTGTTTTTATAGGTTTACTGCACACCTTTCTTAAGCAACTTCACTTTACATGCATTTTGGGTTGACCTCTTATGCCAGTTGAAATCACTGTTCAGATACATAGTTATGACTGTCAGTAGGAGAATCTATATATTTCACAGCATGGGTTTCTTTAGGAAGAAAGGTTCTTGTGCAAAGGCAGTACTATAATGATGAATGTCTAGGCTGATTATTAAATACAGTGCTAATATACATGGTTTTAACTGGGATAATGCAAAAAGACATTTTGGTAAATATAAATATAAAAAGAACAATTTAGCACTTTTTTCTTTTTTTTTTTTTTTCCCCAACTGATTGGTCCAGCATCTTTAGTGGCCTTCTACGGTTCTTTCTCAAATTGTCTCAAACCTGCTGAGAAAGAGAAAGATTAAAGATGGCTTGAAATAACCCAAACATATCTAAAACAGAGAAGGCATGGCTCGAGATTTAACAGCAAGTAGGAAGGCAGGACACAAGCTATATGCTGCTGTGCTTGTGTACTGGGATTGCTCTGAGGTGATCTCCAAGACAATAAGCAGGATTTCACCTCTCATCTCTTGACAGCCCCGGGAAGCAGCTCAGGAGCTTCCCACCCAGAAATGCAAGGTGTGCTGCACCCAGCGCTCGCCCCAGCCTCCTGTGGGTGGCTGCCGTGCTAAGGCAGGCTGGGCCGCCTCCTGCAACCCCTCTGCTGAAGCCCTTATCTCGCTCAGCCTTAGGGGAGAAGCTTGGTGGCGTCCTGTGGGTGACAACACACGACTGCTAACACCTTCCATGGATGCCTAATGCTGACCGAGCCTGAAAATCCCTCTCCTAGCAGCTCAGCTTAAAAAAGGAGGAAGACCATTCCACGTTGCATGACTAAACTGATTTAAAAAAGTTCACAGGCAAACCACACCTCTGGCTTCACATACAAATATGAAGAAAAATGTGTGCACATATTAACGTATAGAAAACAATTTTTTTTTTCAATATTTGATTGCTTTATTCCTAGTGAGGGGTTGAGCGATGTTGCAAGGCATCTTTAAAAGCTATTAAATTGATCAGTGAATTTGCATTCTTCCCCACTGGTCCCTATGCATGTAATTCCTTTAATGGCTTTTATTTGGAGTGGTTTAGATTAAAATAAAAATTAAAAAAGCTAGAAGGGTAATTTTTCTGATTTCTTTCTAAACAACTAGGTTGTGTTTCACAAACTAGTAGTTTCAAAATGACAGTATGACAGTAATAAGACTTTTTTTGTCTTGAGAAGACATCAATGCACAGCTGCAGCAAAAGCAGTGCTGCTGCTGAGGTGTGTTTGAACTCCAGTCCAGTCTGGGTATGCAGGAGCACGTGAGGATCACAACCAGCCAAAGGACTTACTTTTAAAAATCAGTGCTGCTGAATTTTCCTCAGGCTTCACCATTACCCTGTGACAGTGTGTAACATCAGATGCAGGGCTAGTTCTCAATAGTAGCGAAGTCTTCCATTTCTGCTCAAATAATGCTGCAACAGCCTCGCTTTTTGGGTTCTCCCTCTCTACTCATGAAAGGCATATTCATTGCCACTGCAGCCCTTTTAAAAAGCCTATCCCAGATGCCTTGCATTTGCTGTAATTAGTTAAATGACCATCCCATTCCCCAGACCTCACACAGTTTAATGATAGTCTCCAGCTACAGCAAACATGCTGCACGCATCAGTTGAACAAGGCTTTGCAAACGTGGCTGGAGCACTGCTAGTCCTTAGTCCCTCTAGAAAGATGATTTAGGTTTATTTCTCAAACATTCCTGTTTTGATGATATCGTAAAGGAAGTCGTTTTTTTCCATCAACATTAATGGTGTAGAATTTTAAAACACAGATATGCCTGTGCAAAAATGTGGCACTGTTTCTATTTAAGATGCAGGTGTATTATTAGAATTACTTACCATTAGCCTCTGATTTTTTCCCCATAGCTGATACCTGTTTGAAAAAGTAATAACCCATTACTAAAGTTGAATATGGGAAAACATAGCTTTTTATTATGGAAAAAACCCCAACCCCATGCAAAGGGCAGATTTCCATGCGCAACACAGCTCTGCCAAATATGAATAGAAAAGTTGCACACTGCCCATAGCTTTCTGCACCTCATTGTACTTACTTTTATAGATAAAAAGGCAGATTAGTAACAAAAAACACGTAAAGGCCTAATTTCAGCTGCCTGACTGTATAAAGGCAAACAGCACCTTCATCCTAGAAAGCCTCTCAGAGAGATACTATTCTTTCAACAACACACTGACTGAAGTGTTACCTTAGAAGAAGAAGCTGTTTTTTCAACTGACTGCTTCTCCCAGAGATTACGTTTGCCAGATACGTCTCCTGGTTTTAAATCCTGTATTTTTAAAATAATGTCAGAGAACAGAAACCAACATTAGTTCAGGTTTATTTTAATTTGTTACAGAAAAGGTTAGAATGTGACTTCCTCATAAGAAAAACTGAGGAACATCCACCAGTGGCAAATGTTGCATTGTCTATCAATTATAAAGCTATTCAGAATGACACTTCACATAATGACTCCACACACAACACAAAATAATCCTGCTGCATCTATTTCATATTGCACAGACTGGCCATAACTTGGTACGTTAATCCCAGGGAGTACAGTGAGAATTTACTGTCCCATTGGGTTTTTAAGAAAGACAATTCCAACTTTTGTAGAAAAAAATATTTTTTCAGAAATAGTATTTCTGTTAGGGAGGAGTTCAAAAGTAGCTTGTCTCAGTTATTTTAGATCAGAGTCAAAATATTTCATTTAAAAAACTAAAAAACTAGAGCAGGACTTTAATACTATAGAAAATCAGATCCTCCTCTGCATTCTTAAATATAGGTTTGTGAATTTAACACTGTAGTTGTCCATATCCATTTGATTTTCCATTACATCCTTTAAAACCTTAGCATGTACCGATCAATAGCCCAATAGAAAAAAAAAAAGGTGAGGTAAAGTCATTAAAAAATAATAATAAAACCCTCTGAAAATGAATGTATATGGAAACTTTAAGAAAAACTCAATAAAAATGTCAGGCTGCTTCTTGGGGGAAAGCAGGGCTACAAATCAAGGTAATATATGCTATATGCAGTGCACCTGCTCAAGGACAGATGGACTGAAATCTGCCTCTGTGATTGGCAAACAAAAGACTTGAAACGATTTTGGGCATAAGTACTCTCATTTTCAAAAACTGTCCAAGTCCTGCATGCTTTCCAGGATCTTGTTCCTGCCATCCATTAGATTCAGCACATAAGAATTTCAAACTCGGGATAGAAAAATGCCCAGTGATGAATGGAATTGTGATTTCTGGAAGACGTATTTGCACACAACAGAGATGCTCTAGAACTGGTCATAATTTACAGCCAAAGAGGGTTGCTGATGGTTGTCTCCAAGTCAATTCTGTACCTCAAAAAAAGCAAGTTCAGCAGTAACAGAAGAAGGAAGGAAGAAAACAGCAAAATTGCAGTGGACCTTATCACAAAACCAATTTCATAATCCTGAAATCAGTTGGGATCTGTGATATAAGTTCACCACAAAACTAATTGTGATCTTTGCTCCTTCTACTTCTAATTGAATGTTGTTCCAAAAACCACAAGAATCTTGATGGTCACAAAAGCTTCAAATGATTATTTTGGTGTAATGTGATGGGAGTATAAAGTTATTTGCTAACTAACAAATTCTAGGTTTCTCTATGATTTATTCTGGTAAAAAAAGTAAAAATCACACATTACAGATGTATATCATTCTTCATAGTCAATTATAAACAGGTTTACCTGACAAACTTAGCAAACAGACCCACAAAGACTAGGAGGAGGGCAGGTTCCTTCAAGCAGAGATATTGAAAGAAGAAAAAACAATCTATTGAGAAAGAAGGAAATTAAGACATAGATAGAAACAGTTGGCTGAGGGGAAAACAAGAGGTTAGTTTTATAATATCTAAAAGATGCAACTTAAAAAAAAATAAAAGAGAAGAAAAACTGGAGGCAGATTCCGTACTGGTTTTCAGCAGTTGTGATTAAATACAGTGACTAAATGATGACTTTTGTTTTCATATTCATAGAATCATAGAATCATGGAATGGTTTGGGTTGGAAGGGACCTTACAGATCACCTAATTCCACCCCCCCCTGCCATGGGCAGGGACACCTTCCACTAGACCAGGTTGCTCAGAGCCCCATCCAACCTGGCCTTGGGTGCTTCCAGGGATGGGGCTTCCACAGCTTCTCTGGGCAACCTGTTCCAGTGCCTCACCACCCTCACAGTGGAGAATTTCTTCCTTTATACCTAAACTAAACCTACCCTCTTTCAGCTTAAAGCTATTCCCCCTTGTTCTATCACTACGTGCCCTTGTAAAAGGTCCCTCTCCAGCTTCCTTGTAGGCCCCCTTTAGGCACTGGAAGGTGCTCTAAGGTCTCCCCAGAGCCTTCTCTTTTCAAGGCTGAACAGCCCCGACTCTCTCAGCATGTCTTCATAAGAGAGGTGCTCCAGCCCTACGATCATCTTTGTGGCCATTTGTCTAGTGCTTTCAAGTGCCCTAGGGCATCTAACACAGCCCCGTGGGGCTGGCAGATACTACACAGAATTCACAGAACACTCCGGGCAGTAGCTGAAGATCAGGCACACTACCCGGGGGTGCCTCAGATGGCCTGTCTTTAGGCAAACAAACAAAGCTGCTGTAGAGCAGCATGCCATCCTCTCAAAGTCTAATGGCTCTTTAGATTCTGTGAAGTATATTACTTGACCTCCAGCTGCTGCTCCAGAAAGGTGTTAATCTCTTACATGTTCCTTGGCTTCCTGCAGACTTCAGATACTCTAGAGCATCTTACTCAGAACTAAACCCCAACACTTCAGTTATGACTGTTTATGCATCAGCATTGAGCTCCAGACGAAGACAACTAACTTTAGGTATGTTCATAGAGGTATCTAGGTGAGCCCTAGGCACCCAAGCTCCTGTTATAGTCAGTAGATAACTGGTAAACAGGAGTTGCTTCAGTTGTGTACAGAGCCACATCTAGTGTTATTTGAAATACCCACTAGTGTTCCAGCTCTTGCTCCAGAATAACGTGAGAATCCCACAGTGACAGCATCACATTTGCCAGAGCCATGTAAATTTTTCAAATACCCGAATGTGTTTCAGATAACAGTAGATTCTTAGATTTTAGTAAGCTGACAGCTAAACTATACACCCCACCCCCGCCCCTTGATGGCACTGACTAGGTTTCCATTAATTATAACGGAAATGCAGACAGCTATCATACCTGTAAGTATGCTTATGTAGTCATGTATATTCAGTTGCCTTAATGGCAAACTGAATTCTACACTACAGAGAAGTATACAGTGAGAGGTGAATTTGAAAGGCTCAGAAAGGGCACCAACACCATGTGCTTTATCCTACAGCAAAGTGCATTGATCCAGGATTGGCATGGTGATCACCAGCCTGCTCTTTTTGGACAACATTGAGGAAGTTTGAGACATTTATTAATGTGCCATTCTTTGTGCAGGATTAATCTCATCCAGCCTGAGATGTGTACAGCACAGCAGTCCCCATTTGAGATGGATGTCTGAATACCATTTGTAATTGAGGGAGAGAAACATATACCTAATTTACATTTCCACTTTCAACATTAGATGATTTTTTTTCACCAATATTTCCTCATTTTAAATGATAAAGAGAGGCCATTTATTCAGCTGATATATACTAGTTTATCACCAGTTACTCCTATAATACCATGCTGATTCTAATATTCTTACATATGTAAATTTCTTCTGAGTTTCAGTATAAAACATACCATTAATCAAAATAAAATTTTTAGGGTTATTTCAGCATAAGATTTTTAGGATCATTCACAGCTCTACTTCCAAGGTAAGAAGGCGCTTTGTCCTGAGTCCAAAAAGACAAATAAATGACTTTGAGAAAAACATTTATAAAATGTCACTGTATTACCATATTTTATATGCTCTGTTGGAGTCACACCTTCATGATAAATATACATAACTCAAGATATTCGTTAGTTCTCCCTGCAAAAGGGAGTTTTGAATCCAAAGTCCATCCTCTGCAGTCCCTTATTCCATTGGAATCTGATCAATAGACTGCTGAAGCATGTGTGGCCAGCTCTGCCCAGCTCCACCATTTGCCACCCACAGATCGGGGCACAACCCAGGGAAGTTTGCCTATAGTTAACAAGGAAAAAAGGGCCAGATATATGGGGAAGAATATCAAATCTTGGTCCACCAGGACTATCATGCTAGCCCCAAAGGCACAGTCACCTGAGATCTTAGGCATGCTTACATGAACTATACAAGCTTTCAAACCACATGGCTGCATAATCAGTTGGCAGGGAAGAAACCACTGGCTGTTTTTGTGTAGTTTACTCTGAGCAGTTAAAGAAACCCCAAACCAACACCAGGATTTCAATTTCTCACTCGTTGCTTTTTTGTTTTGCAAATAAGAGTGCTTTACTGTTGAATGAAAGAGGAGAGAATGCCTGACTTTTCTACTGGTGGTAGTAGAACGCAGGCATACTATTTAGCTATGAGATTTTATTTAATCATCTGAGTGAACACTTACATACACAGAAAAATTGATTGAATTAACAAGGATAAGTCTGCTTAGCACTTGTATGGGCATCTCATAACCTGGAAATTGAAACCTTCTTAGTATTATCACTATATTCTAGCTATATTTGCATAACTTCTGAAGAACCAAATTACTTCTTTTGGATATTAAAAAAAAAAAAAAAAGTTGTTTTCATTTTAGACTGGTTGATTCTGGCTGTGATGATGGTACACACAGGGTATCAACTGGGGTTACAGGTCTCATTGGGCCAACACGGATATTTAAATGAGAGAAAAATGATTCATGTCCATAAGGACACAACCTCCATGCAGCTATCAATAAATACTGACATTAGGGACAACACTGCAAATTTCAAGCTCCATTTTGGGACAACCGAGATTGTGAACTGAGAATGTGTTTTTCAGGCTGAATCTTTTATAAAGGGCAAGTGGACTGGCAGTAGAACACTACAAAAGTAGATGGGAAGAATCCAGTTCTTTAATAAAATCCCAAATTGTGTCATTAACACCACGAATGATGCCCTGCCATCCTCCAGTATGGACACCTACGGCTCCAGTTCCTCATCCTTACCCTTCCCCAGCTCACTATCACCTGTTTCTGCTCCTTCCCACTTCCACACTGCTGCTTCCCACAACCCCAGCTTATTACTCTGACAGCATCTTCTGCTCTGATTCCTGTTAAGTAATGGGCATGCTAAATGGCCTTCATTAAAAATGACATTTAGACTCTCAGAGGATTAAAGTATTTCAGTTGTGTTTAAAAATATACTTGGAAGATTTTTACAGGGCAAGAGCCAAAGCACAAGTGTTTCATCCAAGGTCTATGGCCATTAATTTCTAAATTAATGGTAAGGCTTTTACAGATGGTAAATTAATGTCCTTCTCTACCAGAGAAGCACTTCTGTGAGCACTGTCTTTTTAGAGCACCCCTAAGCTTTAAGGTGAGAACTGCCCTGTTTCATCTCCCCTGTTTTCCGACTAGCCAGGAGTCAGCAGCCACAGGGCCTCTGTGAGCTGCCAAGAGAGGACAGGCAGCAAGGTTCCTCCAATGACCATTCAGTTGAGGAAGCACCTCTGGCCCGGGAGAGAATCCACCGACCGAAGAGATGGTTATCGCAAGTTTACTTACGGAAGGTTTTGCAGGTGATTTGTTGCTCTCTGGGGTTTTAGTTAACCACTCATTGATACGACTGGAGACACCAACCTTCAGTCCAGCAGTTTCCTGCAAAATAATAAAATTTAATCAGAAGACTTTCAGAATAGCTTTTGCTATATTTTCCATGGTTTAGATTTAAAAATAAAGCCAAGCCTGAGTTTAATATAGAAGTCCTCACTGAGACTATGGCTAGCTAAGAGTCATCCTGTGTGTGCTCTGAAGATATTGTCCCTATGGAGTACACAGTACTACTACCCTCTAGTTTTCATGAATTATAAATGTGGGCTACCAAATCATATCCACTGTAGTGCTAACCCAAGAATAAATGTTATACTTAAACTTGCTGTTTCTGTCATAACCCCAGACCAACGGAAAAAAAGATCTTTAGCCTAGAAGAAGAGAGACCAGTCTAAGTCTACATTTTTGTTTCATTAAACTATTTTTTTTTCCAAAAAGTACATAATAGAGGAGTTAAGTGGCTTAAAATTTAAATCATTAAAATCAATCTTTAAAAGGTTAGAGCAAATTACTGAAATTTCATGGCTATCTGTAAAAACCTGCTTCAACTCATAGCTCAGATTTTTAGCTATGATGAATGCTCATCAACTCACATCAATTTCTAGAAAGGAAATGTTGCTTTAAGGTTTTACAAAAAGAATGTGTCTCAAAAATGCTTTAATGCATTATCTATAAAACATCATTATTATCTTGCCTGTTTAATCCTCCTCTGTGCCCCAAAAGAATCTTTCCCAATGCAAAGAATTTCTTTGTACACCACTTGAAGTACCCAGATACATTTGTCTAAGGGGTCTGATGTGGCTCTGGAATGTCTCATAACATAGCTCAGTATGTCACTGAATTCTTCCATTATACTCAATATTGCAGCCACACAATTTTGTGAGTTTTTGAGGACTTCAGAGTCTTTTGGGACATTCTTCACCAGTGATGTCAATAGGAGAAGCCAGGCTTGCTCATAGGAACGTGAATGGCAAGGTCAGGTCCATAACATAATTCTTTATAATCACTATGTAAAATTAAACACATACCTTATTTGGTGTTCCTGTCCCAGAGGGTGATGAAAAAACATTCCCTTTCTCCCACATGCTTTTGATATTACGGACACCCTCAGATGGAACTGGAAGGTCAGAGGCTGCCGGCTTAGCTGGTCTTGCAGCCTTGGTGCCCTGCAGAAGAATTGAGGCCAGTTGGCATTTGGCATTAAGAACTGGAGCTGCAGGATGGTTTGACTCTGGGGCAATGCTGAGGAACGCAGCAGCTGTAAGTGGTTTTAGCAATGATCACACAAAGGAGGAAAGGAGTACCCAGCTCAAGAGGTGCCACTAAGACTCTCCACCTTTTGATTTGCGGTTGCGCCCTTGACACGACTGGCGATGAAAACTGCAATCACTTAGATTTTTGCATTTGTTACATTTCTAAAGCTCGTGGCAAACCACAGCTCTGCACATAACTGCTCCAAGGCTTGCATTTTTCCTCTTTCAAGTATTAGCAACTGCATCCTGTAAGCATGGCTCTTTCAGGGACACAGCTAAGGAAATCCTTATACAAAAGTAGGCGGAAAAGGCTGCCCTATCATTCAGCATCAGACTCTGCTTCATCTGTCCCAGAAAACAACCTCACAGCTCTGGATTCAAGCAATTACAGTATATTTGGAATGAGGTGTTCTTTTAAAGAGATGGGGATTGTTTGGGTATTTTTGCCAGCATGTGTTTTGCATGGTCACCAAAAACACTCCAGCTTACCAAACTGCTCCTGTTCCTTCTTTTCAAAATTCTTGTTCATTTTACCTGAGACAGATTTGAAGAGAATAGGAACCTGTACAAGCTGAGGCTTTGCCTCTGTAGTTGCAAAGCAAGTCAGGTTTGGCATCTTCTGGAAAAATCAGAAACTCAACAAAGGAATAATTTCAGGTCAGATGGGAGCTGTATGTAGCTGTGAAGGTGCACTGCCTGCCCTTTGCCACAGAGCTATGCTTTTTAATATCTAAACAGAGCATAAAGACTTGGGATCTTAGCACAGCCCTACTGAATATACTGAAGAACCTAATGTAAGCTGGTGGGTGGGCTGGTTCACTGTTTATGGGTTGGCAAACCTTGACTTCACTATTACATATATTTCTTATGACAGACAGAGCTGTATCTTCAATCCATCCATCTACTCTCTTTAAGGAGTTCACCATCAAACCCCAGTGCCAAATTAAAGCCCTTGTCACTTCTAGGGTTGTTATGTCTCTTCCAGAAAAGGCACAAAGTGAAGCAGGAGGACAGAAGCTCTATGTTCCTACTTTGATGACACAGAGACTACCAGGTGCCGTGCTGACATTCATCTCTAATGGAGGGGTCTGAGCTACCTTCAGCTTGACATAGGTGCTGCAGACAAGCCCAAGCCTTCAGCACTGTCATGGATACACTTTTTTCATCAAGAGCTCACACAGAGTATAAAACTCTCCAGCACTGATAGGCTGCCTAGCAGAAAGCTTAAACAGGCAATAGTCATAGAAAAAAGCCTTTGTTAATTGATCTTTAATTACTAAGGTTTCCTTTAAGTTAAAGGATAATAACTCCTAACCAGTGGAGTGGAGTTAATGGAATACCATATTTGGACTCTATATGTGAACAAGAAGAGAAAACAAAATCCAGCAGGGAATGAAGAAGTGCTAGATCTTAATCACAGCCATCAAGATGATATCCCTTTTTAGTCTCATGACACCAAGCCAGTCCAGTTGGCCTGCTATATTAATCAGTAGCTTTCACATTGCCTTTACTCACTGAGTTATAAAAATACCTACAAATCCCCAAAACAAATTAAAAAAGCAAACATCTATTTTTCCTTGGTCCTTGAAAATAAAAAGCCCTCAGTTCTGGCTTCAAGGCGAATTACTAGCCACTACTTGTCAAAATCACCTAGGCCAAATTCTGCTTTTTATTTTGATCCTGTTTTTCCTTTGTTACAACTTAACTCCCGAGTTCACTAAAGTGTCTTTCTTTGCCAAGGAATTTCACTCTGAAATGGCAGCTAGCAACACAGTCCCAGTTCCTTGCTATCCTAAATAAGCTGCTAAGTCAGCTTTGCCCAGGACGACTACCAGCCCTCTGCTGACAGTACTCTCATCAGCCAAGAAGAGGATGAGACTGTCACTCTGATGCTGACTGAGTTCTTAAAGAGCTACTCCAAGCTTACAAAGCAGACAGAGTAAATTGTAGCGTGAAAGGGAGGACACAAATCTGAGGTTTTGTTTAGATATATATCCAGATGTTGGTTATAGGCGTGCCTCAAGTATTTTATTTGAAGTTGCATTAAAAATGTTTGTGACCAAAAATCCCTGCAATTTTTGAACAGTAAAACATCGGCTGATGAAAGTCCCAAAAGCCTTTAGTAGCGCGACCCAGAATTAACTTACCTCAATTGCACTAGTGTATTGCTCAAGTCTACTGTCAATCTTTGACACAACTGCTGTTGTGTGAGTGGGTTTCATACCACTGTAAGGAGTAGAAAAGAGAGAAATAAATTATTATTCCACCCAATTAAACACTGCTGTTTTGACTGAACCTGCTGTTTTATTGCTTTACCTCTTCTGAGCGGATTTGTTCAAAAATTCTGCTCGCTCCTCTATCTAGAAAAGAGAGAAACAAGAGCTGTAAGTTTAAAGTTAATAGAAAGGCAGCCTGTACAAGGCCAGGCTAAAACACCATTTTAAACATCAAAAGGTCAATCTGAAAGAGATTCACTCCAACAGAAATCACCAGACTCACACAAAGGTTTTATAGTTAGGAGCCTGTTATGCTACAGATTCATAAAGGTGGATATATTTTCTTCATTAATGTTTGCATATTGTGTATTTCTTCAGTGCCTTATTTATAACAAGAGAACACACCACCAATACAGAAAGGAGAAAAGGGAAGAAGTTAATCTTAGGAAAGGGGTTGATATTCACAAAATTTATGTCAAATTTCCTCATATCTCCCGTATAAGAGCAAGTATGTATCTCTTGAGACAGACAGCAAATTTATTAAGGTTTTTCTGAGTTGAGACATCAGACTAAGCTAGGTTTGGAGTCAGCCACATGCCCTATCTCATGCATGGTTTTGTAGGACATTGACAATTTAATTTGAGGTCCAAAAAACAAGTCAAGACTGTATTCTGCTCATGTTCAAGCAGGGTCCCTGCTGAGTCAATATCTACCAGCTGTTATTATACAAACCAATATCTTACATTTCATCATTTTCTACTCTGTGTGTAGGAAAATATTGTAATGTTTCCAGGAAAAAAGAATCATGAATGTCTCATAAGACTTAGGCCAAATCTCTTGATAATTTGAAAAGAAAAAGACTACATCCCTGAATAAAGTTTTTAAACATTCCACAATGTGGGGGGACTATTTGCATTCTGGGTCGAGAAATACTTTAATCAAACTTCCTCAAGCCTCTTCCACATTGCATTGTTCCACTTCTTGTCCCAGGCTCTACAGTTTCACTTAAGAGTAAAATATACACAAGCAGCTCCAGAGGATAGAAATTACTATTAATCAGCATGGGTGGATTCCTGGGGATTCCCCAGTCTCAGTATGGGTTGTCCGTTTTCAAATTATTTAAACAGTGACTGCTGTGGCATTCGTGCCTTTAAAATAAGGCAATGACAGCCATTCCTTTAAATGGTTCTCTTCAGTGCCCTTAGCATCCAGGCTGTAACAGAGTACTAAACCCCACAGCCATCCCATCAAAGGGCATGAATGTTTTATTTCTCAAGCCCATACAAGCAAAAACTCGGGCAGTTAATACCAGCGCAGGATTTGCCAAACAGGCTCACTGGAGGAACTCCAGCTAGCATCAATCCAGCTCAAAGGCACCTCTAATGCTCTAAATAAATACGTATATACACATACAATTTACAGACTAATTTACATTAACAGTTTCAGCTGCCAGTATGTGATCTACATACAGTCCTGAGTGAGATGATGGGCTTTGCTCGGGTACGGACCAACGGTCCCAATGCAGTGCTGTCACAAGGCGGCAGCAATACACCAAGCAGGAGCCGAAGAGCCACGCACACGCACACCCACCCGGGGCCGGAGCTGCAGCTCTTCTGCCATACTTCACAGTTTATAACTTAGTTTCACCCAGAGGAAATACAGCCGGCATTGCCATAAAACGAGCAAGTACATTCTTTGATTGAAAGTCACTAAACAGATCTACGACGGTAACATAAACCACGTCACCTCTCCTCGATTATGGTAGGGTAAGAAAAGTTTCCCACCACGCTGAGCTCTGGATCGTAACCAGCAATGCATCAAAATGATGAGTTATACCAACAAGTGCCACTGGTTTCTCCCCTGCTCTGTATGAATGGGTAATTCCTCAACTGCACCAGTAAAACCCTGGCTGGCAGCAAGGACAAACAATACGGACTATCTCGAAGAATCAGGACTCGAGGTAGCCATCTAATAATTTATAGCAACTTCTAGTTCATATGAACTGAGAATCCACTTGAAATCTTACAAAAGGGACAGATCTTAAATGATGCAAACAGTACTGACTCCTAATAGTCTTCCAATGTTTAGCAGCAGGAAAGACGTTTCTACACAGAAGGAAAACCTGGCCTCAGTAGGTGTTGGTGTAAGAGGGGAACAGGCTGGGGCCAAGAGAGACATGTGTTCTTGGGGTTGTAGTAAAAAGTCAAAGATTCATTCCTTACCCACCGGAAAGAATGGCCCTCAGAGCACATGCTATGGTATCAGGAATAAGTCTGGGATTGTTCAAAACAGGAAAGTGAGGAAACAAACCAGAAAATAAATTAAATAGGAAAGCAGAGTTAGGAAGCAACCCTCAGAGCTGAACATGATCCTCTGCCCAAGGAAACAGGTGCCTTGCGTGAATGGATAACACATTTTCTGCACATTTATATAAGAATTTGTTCTAGAGCATCTTCCACAACACACAGTATGCATGAAACAGAAGCATACATTGAATACACTTAGAACAAACACCCTTGTATTCAGCATATAGGTCAAATACATTTAGATTGCACAGCAACATCTAAAGGTCATTTACGCACTGCACACCACATGAACTCCATGCAAAGATTTTTAAATGTTTGGCACATACGGTAAACAGTATTACAAAATAGATCTGTAAGAGAAACAGGCAAAGCAAAGTGGTTAGCGCAAAATGCAAGATATTTTCTCAAACTGAAAACAGGAAATAAGAATAATCTTTTTGCTTGCATTCATTTTACAGGATCTTGTTAAATAACTTGGACTATGTTTTGTCACCATGGAATACTTTTCCAAAGCCTCTGACACAGAATACACACGTACTCCAAAAAAATCGACCTGCCAGCCTCTAATGAAATTATGACCAGATAGAAAGAACACAGAATCTCAGGCTGCATCTCTCCCACCTAACCTCAGTTGCTTGAAAGTTAAGCATTTAGTTAAAATTACTCATTTTGGTTCCCTTTATAGTCAGTGGAGAGGTGGAAAAGCTCACCTCACCCTCGGAAAGGTGGGATTGCTCATCCACTGAGGGTGGCACTCGCTCTGTTAACTCCCAATGAAGCTTAGATAACAAAATGCTTAGATGGACAACTACCCTTCTGCTGGTAAAGTCAGGCAAAATGAAACCAATCAACATAAATCAAAACCATATGGATTCTCACACCTGTTTAGGGCCTTACTCAACAGGGTCAGCACATACAGGTGGCAAGGATTAAATTAAGCAAGGTGTTATACAGAGATATATGTATGCATTTATCCACATTCAATATTATATAGATATGTTTTGTTTGCTAACTGTGTAATTGCTGACTGTGCCTATTAAAATGCAGTTAAAATGTGGGTGTCAAAGTGCTCTGTTTTCCGCCTGTACATTCTCTGAGAACAGAAACAGAATGGAAGAGGAATGAGTTAACACACAATTTGAGCCAGTGACTTGGGAAACTAAAAACATCTAGATGTGCCCAGTAAAATTTCTTTCATACGATGGTATTAAATGATTCTTAGGAATTTTAAACTGGGTATTAGATATTATTCGAAGAAAGTGTTGTAAACTGATATATAGGAAAAACTCTTCTCAAAGAATGGGTCAAGGAGGAAGTGGAATAAGAAATGCACACAGAAAACAGAAGTCTCTGTATTGTAATCCAACAGGTGGAAGAACCTAGTGGAAATGTATTTGGAGTGGTAGTAATGTAGCTTCTCCTTATCCTCCCCGAGTGGCTCACATGCTCTTTTGCTTCATTAAGCACAGTTAGGCTTTTTCCTGCTGTCAGCAGCATTTGTGCAGAGTGCACCAATTTACTCCAGTTTACCTGCCACACCAGAGTGCTGCCATCAGCATCAAAGACGGGGAAAAACAAATGTCACAAATCCTATTCTTACCACTGTACCTTCCCTCAGCTGCAAGAGTAGCTCATCTAGGAAGAACTGATTGTGTGGAGTCTAATTCTTTCCAGTCACTGACCCAGCTGTCAGGTATTGAGAGCAATAATAAGATAGGACAAGACAGGCTTTTAAGAAAATTAAAAAAAAAATCTCAAGCCCTGAAAAGTCCTGTCTTCTGCCTTAGCTGTCAGCATTGCCTTGCAGAGAGCACAGGCTGCCACATAATCCTGTGTTTCTGTGACTCCCAGGAGACATTTTCTGCAAAGACAGGAGATATCCCAGGCTCCTGGCCTCCTGCCATTGCTTCCTCCCCTCAGTGCCTAACTGCTTTTGCATTTCTGTAGTGGTGGAGCTTACCCCCAAAAGGAGACTTAGTATTGAAATATCCTGTTCTCTCCTGATTAACCTAGAGAATAGTTATACAAGAAGTCAATAATACTCCCTCCCAAAGAAAACATGAGGAATGAACTTGTCTAAAAAGGAAAATGAACAAAGATTATGCTGGAAATCTCATTCTTCTAGTGCAGCACCATTTACATGTGAACTAAAGTAGGGAAAGCATGAGCTGGAGCAGGATGGGAAAGCAGCAGAAGTTGTTCCAGTCTTTGTCTTCACTAAAAAAAAAAAAAAACCAACCAAACACACACACACTCCTCCCAAAAACAACCAAAAAACCAAACTAAACACACAAAAAAACAACAACACACACAAAAACCACCCAAACAAACAAGACCAAAACAAAAACAAACAAGAGAGAGGGCAGAGGTCGAACAGAGGTTTGGTACTGCTGCTGCTGCCCACAGGGACTCCACCAGGCCTGAGAAATCCAAGCTGCTTCTATCCCTGAGCTAGTGATGAACTTGATCTGTATTTACTTTGCACTCTTCCTCTTCACTGTCTCCTCTGAAAAGACCAGCCCTCATGGGGGGTTAGTAATAATACTGTATTTGATAGTTAAAATAACAATCAGCACTGTGCAGGCTGTGATTTCTTAGAGGCCAGACTAGATAATCACAGTAGTTCTTTCTAAATATAACCACGTATGTATATTATGCCTGTGTTGCTATACATACATTTATATATGTGCATCCATGAGCCGTGCAATACATGGAGATGAGTTGCACATCAGTTCTGAGTCTGCATGTCATGCTAGCCCATGCCATGCCTAATGGATAAATGCAATGCCCATAAGATATATGTCCATAAGTAATATGCCACACTGCTTTTCAGTTTATTTCCCTTCTTTCCTTTGTTCTTGTAGTTCACTTGGTAAACAGCATGCCCTACTTTCCTCATCTAAGTCACTCCCAGGAACTTACTTTTCTTCCAAAAAAATTATCACCCCAAGAAGGACAAGGAAGGAGAAAAAGGTGCTTTGCCAGACTGTGTTACAGGAGAATTCAGAATGTGCACATGTATTATACAGTATTTTAATACTGAGCGTCCCTTTTTTCATTATTAATTCCAACCGCCCACCCACAATTGTGCATTTAGGGTTCTCACATGACTCATGACACATCTAACCAGATGATACATTCATCAAGGGAAAATATACGTGCCAGATGTTTTACAAGTCAAAAGATAACTTGGGCAGTGCATAACAGGCAATGAGAAAGCTGCGTACCAACCAGGTTAGACCAGCCTGAGAAGTCTGTCTTAATGAAAGGTAACAAAATATACTGTCTTCTAAAACCTGGAGTTTGACACCAAATTTGAGATCAGGTTATTAA
Source organism: Falco naumanni (assembly GCF_017639655.2). Taxonomy (NCBI): domain Eukaryota; kingdom Metazoa; phylum Chordata; class Aves; order Falconiformes; family Falconidae; genus Falco; species Falco naumanni. Next base: position 22,491,372 of record NC_054058.1, read on the forward strand.
AATGAGATTATTCACTCCTCAGCTATTGACCACAGAAATCCAAGAAACAGTTCAGGGTGTGAAGTTCAACAGCATTACATCTACTCTGGCCACACAGACATCGGATTGGAATGTGTACTGTATCACCAATTTCTCAAAGAGAAACAGAGAAGGAGAAAAAATGTGCACGGAGTTGCATATATCAGATTTTGTAACAAACAACTTCTACCTAACAAGCCATAAAAACCATCAGCAATTACCATCATAAAAAAAATAGACCTTGGATGCTTAATGACATTTGGAAAATTCCAGCTTTCCTCTAAAAATACACTCAGTAAAATAGCGTAGCATCACTCCAAAAATTCTCTAAAAGCTATTAACCTCCTGCCAAATCCAGTGTTTATTCCCACTCTCTCCAAAATTATGATCTATATCTTTCTATTATGTGCTTTCAAGTATAATTTCCTCTCTTCTGAGTCATTTGTGAATTAAAACTCCAAATCTATGACACAAAAGGCATCTCAATAAACAGAAGGAAGAAAAAGAAGCCCTCCCAGGAGGGCTGGGAAGAAGCTGCACATTTATAGTGTCTGACCAGGTTTATCTAATAGGAGCAAGTCATGAAACTGCAATCTTTGTTTACAGCTGTATGTGTTCTGTCATTGTATTTCAGGTTCAGATGTGCCTCAGAAGTCAAAGGCAAGTCCTGTCAAAAGCATTTGGACACTGTATTTGCTAGAACTCGACCCAAAACAGCATAGGGATGAAGCTCCAGGCTGCTTCAAAGTGTAGCTCTCTGTGAGCAGAAATGTAATTTTGACCAAAAGAAATTTGTCATTCAACAAATACAGTTCTTAATCCTACGGAGATCCACTTCATGCTTCAATGAGCTCCTACCTGATAACTTCCTGCCCGGTTCTTTCCTCTCCTGGTGCTCACTAAGGGGTCTTTTTTTGACAAACGTTTTGGATTCTTAAATGACTAACGACACAAAATGAGAAAAGGAAGATAGCTGAAAAAAATTAATAGTTCTGAAGTTTGGGCTTGAGCTGAGAAAGCAACTGGACTGAATACCAAAACAAAGTTCCCAATAATTTCAGTGGGGCAGGATTCCTCTTCCATGCTGAAAGGCCATTTAATTGATTTATCTGACTTCCAATATAAAACAGGCCACAAAAGACCACTTAGAAATTCCTGCAGCATCAGAAGGGTTTGTTTTTTTCCCTGTTACATAAGAAAATGAAATCCAGCCCAGTACTTCTAGATGTTATTTTTAGGGGGATTAGACATAAACTAGAACTCCCATATGGGGCAGTTTCAATTAATGATGACTGGGCTGGATATGGTTAAAGACAAAGTAATCTGGCAAGGAAGAAAGTAATTGTGGATGCGGAAGGAGAAAGAGAGAGAGAACATTTGTGATCTTTATCCAGTTCACAAAGCACTCCTGTAACAAATCAACGCTGAAAATCGATGCAGTAATACAGCTTTAAATTTCCAAAATAATTTTCTCTTGAAGCTGAAGATCCTTTTCAGACGTTTTTCGTCAACAAGAACAGGTAACTTTTTTCTAGATTCTATTTTTAGAGAGGATCTCTGATTTTCAATCACCCCAACGAATGAAGTCTTTCAGCTAAAAGTTTCAGGCTAAGATCTATTTCTGAGCACTGTCTCAAGTCTGATTTCAAGTATTTGCACATTGCTTTGGTGTCTGGCTGTTGGTTTGGACTGCAACCCCTATTACTTTTTACGTACTACATAGATGTTAGTAGAGGAGTTACCTTGAGAGATGAACCTTTAGGACTGAAACACTTAAACGGCTTCTTGTCTTCAGATATGCCATCTTCTGGCATCTTTTGACGTTTCTCAGCAGCTTCAGCCCTTCTTCTTTCAATTTCTTCCTTCATTCTCCTCTTTTCCTCCTTAAAAAATATGAAACGTCACTTATTCTTTCAGAAACTACATCACCTTTACAGAGCTTTGCAATCCTGCAAACATTTACCAAATCTTCTAAGAATAGATTTTTATGTCAGTCAAAAAAAGTTCAATGACCTATCTGAAATGCAGGAATATACTGCTGTTAATCCATCACAGTGTTAAGGAAGCAGTGAAGACGTAAGTCTGTGCTGCTGTAGTGTCTCCTCACAGTGAGGTCACCAGATTTATTGCCATATAGTGCTACTTAAGGAGAGAAAAAAAAACGCATTTATAAAAATACACAAATTCACTTTCTCTGTATCCTCATGTATCATCATTGTACTGTTCTATTCATCTACTCTGGCACTTGTTGTGCCAAGATTAATACTTCACAAGGGAAAATCAATAGGTGCCACAAACCCTGAAGGTTAAATGCTTAGTCTCCCTCCAAAGAGATAACATGAGTTTTTACTTCATAAACTACAAGTCAAACCAGAAGCCCTCAAAGCACAACCATTACGAGCACTGGTCAGCAGGGTCTGACCAGCAAGGTATTGTGCAATCTCAGCCTCTATTGAGTTCTACTGTAAAGAGCTTAATATATTAAAGCAGTTGGCATTCAGCTGCCACATACTATTATTATTCATCTACCATTTGTTTTCCAAACAACTAAGATTCCTAAATGATGCACCAGAGATTTGGAAATCCTATTTATAGAGTCCCTCGGCAGAGGAAGTACAAGCAAACAGATGTGGCTGGGTACTCAATATTTAATTAGACAAGAATATCTTCCTAATGAGATCTAGTCCATCATAAATATATATAACATTAGCATTCCAGCTCATCTGCAGCAGATGAATATTGACATGCACTTTGTCATTAAATTTGTGTAACTTCAAAAAGACACCCTGAATAAATTACAAACTCTGTGGCTATAACACTGCCCCCAACTTTTTCCATCCCCAAGAAGATAAGAAATTTGCAACTACCGCAGGTGAAATCCTGACTTGTGAAGACATATATTAGAGCCCTGCCCTTCCCAAGGCTCAAACTGTAACACTTCCTTCTATGCTGGATGACTGTGCATTTTACCTCAGGTCCTCCCTAGAGCATCTATGTGATGTGGTCGCTTGATATCAAATATGGCATACTTGTAGTTAAATCTGAGGGTTAGAAAATGGGGCCATTTTAATGCTGGGTAGCATATTTGAAATCAAGATTTGTGGCAACAGACCATCTCCCGACAGACACTAAGAAACAGCAATGCCCAGAAAAGCACACAACCCAGAGGGCCCAGTTAAAGGGTGTAACATGAGGCAAAGTCACAGCAGCCATTCTCCACACAGTAACATTAGATGCAAGAAGCAGCACACTTTGGCCTGTATGCTTGGGTTTGGTCTTACCTTCTTTGTTACACGCTTCTTTCTCACCTATGAGTCAGTCCCTCTTGGCCTTATTTTGCCCTCTTGTTAAATACAGACCCACCAACATCCAACGCCACCAACTTTTTTGCCTAAAAGTGTCTGTGCAGACACTGCTGTAAAGTGTCTTCAACTAATCCAAGGCCAGTGGAAGTAAAGTAGTAACAACAAGGGAATCAAACCAGAGTCAAATACTTTGTATTTTACATTTACCTCCTCTCTGGCTTTTCTCTCAGCCTCCTCCTGCTTCTTCCTCTGCTCCTCTTCCTCCAGGATTTTCCGGCGCTCCTCCCGCCGTTTCTTCAGTTCATCCAGCTCTGCTGCTGCCTCCTGCTGCTTCTCCTTCAGCCTCTCAAACTCCTCATTCTCACCTCGGCGACGGCGCTGATCTTCTAGCCGCTTTCCAGCCTCAACCTGAGACCCCAGCTTTGCTTCCTCTGCATTTGTGGTCCCTTTCAAGTTGGAGCGGCTGGGAAAGAAATGAAAGAGAAGGTGATGCACCACAGGTTTTCCCCTCCTGGCCAGAGCCACCTGCTGCCACACGCTCAACAGCAACACAACAGCCTGGCACATAAAGATATTGCCTTATAAGACCTTTTGTTCCTTGCAAACTATGACAGGCCCAAAACATTTTCATCAGGAGTTGGTAGGCTGGGATACTAAAAGGAGCACCTCTCCCATCCACTGTCAGTGAGGAAGGAGTGTCTCATGCTTGTGTGCACAGGAGCTGTGCCACCCTGCCTAAGAACTCAAGACACCTCCGTTTTTAAAAGAATTCAGTAACTCAGCTTGAAATATTTAACATCTCATGTAACTTCAGTAAGAGGTGTCATATCTCATCAGCATCTCTATGGTATACAGTAAACTCTTACAGTTTCACACCTCTGCTCTGCAGTTTGGAAACACTTCCAAAAGCTTATTGTGTTTCATACAGAAAACAAAACAATGGAAACCCCTAACTAACCGCTCTCTGTTGATTTTTAATGAGATAAATTTACACAGAAAAAAATCATAGCAAAAATATTATGCAATGTTCTATATAATTAGAGATACACTAATCCTCTGTTTTCAAAGGCAAGTGTTTTTTTATAAACCCTCTAGAAAAAAACCAGCATCTTTGGGGACAGAACAAATTACTTGACTTGGGTAAAACAGAAGGAGATAAGAGAGGGGACAGAACCTTACAGCTTCAACAGTGTTTTGAAAACCTAAAAAGGTTCCTATCTCATCTATAACACCTATCACTTTAACTATCCCAGCCTGTATGAACAGAAAGGTTCATCAGATCTTTTGCTGAGATTTTCCAGGGAAAGTATGACTCTTTATTAAGGAACTGGAAATTATTTATTAAAGGCACCTTTCCACCAAAGAAAACAGAAGTTTTCCAACCAAATGTAATATATGAGACAGAAAGAATACCCAAAAAAAACCCCAAACCCCAAAGAATCTGCATAGGTGAAGTGCATACTTTCAACAGAGTCAGATAGCATCACCTAGTTAAACAATTACTACAGCAGTGTTTAGACAAATGTCTGCTCCCTGAGTGCGTTTAATATTACTGCTGACAAGGAGATAGGTACCTAAGAGGTATCAGTGTGCTATTCACAAGAGACAGAAAGGGATTTTTTTAAAAAAAGCTTTCTGCTCTGTTCTTTTGGCATTTAACAAAGCTGGATATTAATGACTTCATTAACGCAACCAGAGTGTTGTAGAGTATAGTATCACAAGACAGTACGAATCAAGCATTCCAACAATAACAATAACTGCTAGAGATGATCAGATTAGAGATGACAATATGAAGAATACCACATAAATTTTCAGTCTGGTGAATCACACCCAATATTACAATGTTGCTTTTCAGATAGGCACCTCATCCAGATGGAATTAACCATATAAAAGAGGTTGTAGGACCAGAATTGAACTATCTGTGGTTTCAATATCACAATAGAATCTACTAACAGAATTTTCTGCCCCCATGTGATCTTACCACATTGGATGAAATTTGATTCTAGCATGGCATACATGATTTAGGAATTGTATTGTTAAAAACCAAAAGGCAAAATAGCATAACCAAATTGATGCTATTACGTGAACTCAGCTGCTGTACTTCATCTATGCAAGTTCAACACCAAAGTAGTAGGACCTGGCATTTCTTTTGCAATGTGTTTACATGGTTTTAGAGTGTCTTCTCTATGCAAGAGTGTAACATCGCAAAGTCAGGCTAAAGAAAAAAAAATAAAAATGTCCCAGGGGTCTATGAATGTATGTACCCTCAGTACACTCTCATATCTGATTTTCTAACCTAAAGTTACAAGTACATAATGTATATTTCCATAATATCACCTTATCACAATTATTTTCTGTTCCAGGCCCTATTGCTAAAAGTGTTTTTGCAATGGAATCACTTAAACCATGAAAGTAGAACCACAAGATCACCCTTCACCATAAACATCAAGTTAATGTAAGTGATCACAAATAAGGGCTTGCGTCACATAGTGATGCCTAATTAAAAAAAGGAACTCAAGCTTTCTCAATGACAAATAAATACATAATTACCTAAAGCATTGTGAGGAAACATTGGAAATTTTATTTGAAATTTTATTTAACCCACTCAAAAACAACGTGAGGACCAATATTTGAGGTGTGAAGTATGATTTCATGTGTCCAGCCTGAAATACCTCTGATTCAGTTTGCAGAGGTAATGAGAACTCAAAATGTTCCACACGCCTCTATAAGGCACTAAGTATTTCTAAGGAACCAGTCCATCTATCCTGCACAGGCCATGAGAAATCCCTAGCTATTTTAAGATGGTCCTGCTTCATTGCAAGGTTGTAATCTCCTATAGCAAACATCCCAGGAACCTCATCAATTGTAATTATTTTTGTCTCTTGGCTCTGAAGTCTGTGTTGCCAGCCCACCCAGACCTGCAAGCTTTGGGGACAATTAAGATGCAAAAGGTCACTTCTGATAGACATAATGGTATCCCCAGCAAGGGCAAATACTCAGACCTCAGAACTAAGAGAGCTAAGAACATAACATTTGCCAAGATTTTCTTAATAAATAGCCACTCTGTTTTATATCAGCACAGAAGAAACATTAATCCTCAATGACTTCAGTACAGATAGCCTCAATGAATTTAACAGCTATTCTCAGCTTTCAACTGATAGAAGCCAAAGGTAGAACCTAGTCTTAACATTTTTGTTTGGAGACCTCAATTGCCTATTTTGTTCTCCTTACAAAGAAGCACTTTTAAAGTTTCTAGTTTATTTTATTCTCATGCAGTTTACAGGACTTTCCCTACTGGTTCTGCACAATTCAAAATAGTATCAACAAACTGGCCGTCATTCTTCTTATTTTTCTCCACCTCCCAAACTCCTCTCTTTTCAACAGATTCTGGGAATCTCTGTTCCCTACTGCTGACATTGGGAAATCAATATTGAGATGCTGGGTGGAGAAAGAGTTCCAGCTTTCAGACAAGGAGGAAAAGGAAAGAAATGGCTTGTGGGAGCCAAAAATGTCAGAATAATATGGAAAAAAACCCCATGTTACATCATATTTAGGGCTTCTGTAGTCCTGTACAAGCATAGGGAGGCAGCTGGGAGGGGAGATGGGAACGGTAAGCTAAAAAAAACTCCCTGAGTGAATAGTTTAAAGCTTTCAATTTTAAGTTAAAAAACACCAACATTTTCATTTTCTGCAACTGCTCATTTTCTTTAAGCTTTCTCTTTCTGCAGATTGTCTTGGGGGAAAATATTTTTCATCATGTCTTTTTCTGGTTTTGGTTGCTTGGCTGTATTTCTGGAGCAAGTACAGTTAGGGAGGAGAAATTGTGATGCATAAAATGGAGTTTTATTCTGTATTTCTCTTACTGACTGAAGTAGACACAGGTAAGATTTTTCTTTAGCCTCCACTACCCTATTTTATTCTCAAGTCTTCACCACCGCAGTTAGCCAAGCTACATGCTTCCTAACTAGTATTTGATATGTTCATGTAAAAGCAAGAATAAAGACAGTTCCAAACAAAGCCCATCAGCGTGGGGGAAGTTCATTAGAAAATAGGCCAAGAGCTCTAATTCATACCTAATCGCCCAATGAACACTACAGCCTCTGCTGACATTGCCAACCCATGTCTTCTACTCAGCTGATAAAAGGCTATTTAACAGGCTTCTTCCCACATTTGGGAAATAGTAAAAGAAAAACAGAAGAAAAAAAAAAAAAGAGTGGAAACTCAAATCTACATGTTGCCACTAAGGTCTGTCTCCCACAGGAAGTAAAGCAAATGAAAACACAACAAAAATATTTTTAGAAAACCATTCTCATGTTATTGATGATGTGACCCAAGTCATGAAGCAGGACAGTTCTGAGCAAGGCCAATTTCCTGCTATTCCATCTCCATCTCTGTCTGTCTTTTGGCCTTAGGTCAGGGTGTCTCCAGGGACTTTTGAACCGCATTTTATTTTGAGAAAGTTTGTTTTTCCCGGAAGAATCATGAAGGGAATGCTGAGATACAACAGCAAATCCCATCTGCCATGCACAGATTTCTCAAAGTGCCTGGAGAGATTAACCTTTTCTCTGGCTGTAGCAAAGTAAGAGGAAGAGAGGTTCAGAAGGAAAAAAGATTAGATTTCTAACCTACTCATTCTTGGTTTTCTGCTACAAGGAAGAACTTCTGCTCTGCTTCATGTACCCCCTCCTCTTAGCAGGCAGAATCCTTTTTTAATAAACTTTTCACTAGAAATTTGCCACCTTCATTGAATTTCCCAGTATAACCACAAGGCAAATGTTTCCTTGAAAAGGAAAAAAATAAAAATTGAGCTGTGGCACAGCTTATAAAAAAAGATAAAAGTAGAACACTTTGGCTAGGAGAGGTTTTTGCCTAACTGAAAAATTACTTTTATAAAGAAGTCATTAATTCCAAGGTTTGCCTTGAAATCAAGGGAGGAGCTCTTTCAACAGTTACGAACTGCATTGTGCTCCGTACTGACATGCAGAGTCTGATTAAAAGCAGGTGAGTAACTGGAAATAGGTTAATTAGTAAAGGCTGAGATCTGACAAAAAATTAGAGAACACAAAACCTAGGCTGTTGTCATTATCGACCTCTGTGCAGATATTAGAAATAAATATCCTTTAAGGAAGGAAAGCCCCAGCAGAGCGAAAACAAGCCACTTGTCTCTGGTGAGGGAGCAAGGCTATTTACATCTGCTCTCTGTACTTCATTTTGTTACTGCAACAACGTGGGGGCAGTTCATTAGAAAACAGGCCAAAAGCTTTAACTCATACCTACAACCCAATGAAAGCTAGAGCCTCTTCTGAGGTTGCCAACCCAAGTGTTCTACTCAGCTGCTACCAGGCTGTTAAGCAGAGACCCAGAGATGGCCCCCAGCTCTGCTATAACATAAGCAAGCCCAATGCTTACTTGGAACTTACCCAAAAGCATTCTCAGTAGATTTAAGTTTTGAGGCAGTGAGTTCACGTTCTCCGTTCTGTGCCTTTTGTTCAGGAACTCCCCTCTTACGATCCCAGATACTTTTCATCTCATCTTTTGGTGCTTTGACTTTATCCTTGTCATCTTTTACCTGCTCAGTAGATACCATAAATCATAGAACAAAAACAAGAAACAAACAAAACAAAGAATTAAAAAAAAAAAAAAGAAAAAGAAAATAAGTTGCAATGAGACATTCTAAGTAACAGGTGAGGAACACAATTTTCTCGGTATTAATGATTACCTAAGCAAGTGTATTCAAAATGTTAATGTGCTTTATGGCAGAAGTAGTCTGTAAAGCTCTAAACTGTGACCAACCACCACCCTGCTGTCCTGACCTGAATTAAAGATGAAAACGTTTTGAATAAAATTATCAGTCTTCTGTGAAGGTTTTTTGCAGCCATAGGATTATGCTCCCACATTGCTTCATTCTGCAACTGCACCCCACTCAGGCACCCCAACCCTCTTCCTGCAGCATCATACATCTGTTGCCTATTAAGATCTTGGGTTGCAAACTCATTGGGAGTAGGTTTGTTGATACCTTCTTGGTACAAGGTTTAGGGCATTGTCACAGCAGAAATAACACATAACCTTCACCAATCAAGTTTGCTTGACAAAGTTCATATTATTTCCAGTGTCATAGCAGATGGATACTTCAGTATTGTAAGAATAATGGCCAAAACACAAAATTCTCTTTATATCAGAGTAAAACTTGCCCTGACAAAAAGGCACAGTCCTGCCAGGGGCTAGTCATGGATAGTGTTATCAGACATTAATATTTAAACCTATGAAGAAGCAAATGTTCTCTCTGGAAACACTAGCGAAAAAATTCCCTCTATCGCTACAAAGTTTTGTCATAAAATTCTTAATAGTATAGTGCACGGACTTCACTCTCCAGTATTGCTTCAGAGTTCTGAGCTTGAAGTATTTATCAATACCCCAGATGGACTGATATCAGCATGCTGAGTCATGGCTAGATGCTGATAAGAGGAGGAGGATATGAACTGATTTAAGTTCTTTATGCTCAAGTAGAATTATTCCCACTCAGTTAGTTAGACTACCAGCCTAAACAAACTGTCAACTGCAGTAGATGAAATATTTATGTCCAAAAATTTTTTTTCCTCCAGCTCTACTGTGTTGGAGGAATATTGTAGCTGGCAAGTAAGAAATACCTTCAGTGAAAAATTCATATGAACACCTTTAGAAAAAAAAATACTTTTCTGCCTTGGAAGACTGTTGCCATCTCCTTTGCTAACTAGAAAGAGAAAGAACTTCTCTAACAGTCCTGTCTGCAACACAACTTCTTTTATGGTGCTCCAAGATGCATCTTGAAATAAAAAATGAACGCACACACCCACATCCAAATCAAGTCATATTTCTATCCTTTCTCATCAAAAAGGAACTTCCAGAGATGTAATATCTTTATCAATAAAGGATGAGTTCAGAGTCTTCAAAGTCAAGATCCTCCTAAGGCGTTGAATGAAGCTGCTGAGTAAAGTCCCAAAATCAGCCTGTGACTTCACATGAGGCCAGTTTGGTTGCTCGCAGAAACTGATATGACAGACAATGCCAAGGTGGCACACATTACAAGTCAGTACTGGGTCGTTAAACTACTCGAGTAAATTTGCCACTGATGAGGGATGTTGGACACAACCCACATAGGCATTTGCTCTGTCCTGAGAGCAGGCAGCAGCAATGCAGACTTTCCTCACTCTCTCCTGCCAACGGGCTTTAGCCATGACCTGGCAGAGGTGCCCTGATGGACAAAAGGCAGTTCAGTTTCCATGACTGTGCATTCTTTGGCCATGATGCTGCAACTGCTAGCAAACAAGACCATTATTACTAGCAGCCTCAAGGAATGGTTTTCTTTCTTCTAGGAGCTGGGCTGAGACAACCAGGGCTATTCACAGAGCCTAATGAATGCCACCAGACTGTAACATCTTCTGGGCGCTCCCAAATCTGGCCAAGATTGTAGCTCATGATCATGTTCACAGCAAAAATCTCTGCAGCCTCTTAGCAATCTCCTAACCCATCAGTCCCAGTCAGGGTGATACCAAAACCGACGATGTTGATTGTTGCAAGATTTCACATGCCAGGATGTCTGTGTTGGGAGTTTGAGAGCACAGGATTTCATTTGCTGAGATTTTCATCAAGACCTTTCTAAGTCTCATGAAAAAGCCAATACTTCCAGCTGCCTGATGTATTGAAGTCCACTGGGGATGGTCATGTCTCTTGCATCTTAATTGAAATCACTGAGAAAACTAATATTAAACCAATACAGTTTAAAAATTAATAGGTTAAGAAATAGCATTTCAGAAACCACTAGGAATTATGGCAATGTGTCTGCATTTAAGAAAACCACTAATACAGCTTGGCCTCTTTTTTCAAAAAGATGATAAAACAAGATATTACAGAAACATTACACAGCTTTTGGGCCCAATCCTTCTCCTACTAATTTTAATGCTAAAACAGAGATCCATTAGCACAGAAGCAGAAACCATTACATCCCATTCCAAAGGCAGGTAACAGAAAAAGTACTTTCCCTTGTCTCAGTGCTTCCCTAAATTACAGCGTAATTCAGCTTCTGATAAATTCAGTAAAAAGGACTACACTGACTCCAGTTGGAGTAAACAGGTGGTATTACGTGGAACTGCTGAAAACAGTTCACATGCACTCACAAATCTTGACCGTCAAGATGGAACACAACCAAAAGTATGTTTAGCTAATTTCCAGCTTTATCTATTTATATTTTAATCTTTCTCTACACTGCTTCTTTCCTGTTAGAGTGTTATGCTAATATTTGAGAGCTGAGATTTCTAAATCTAGAGTCTGAACACCTTCAGACCACAGTGAATCAGTTACTGAGGTTGGAGCCATTTGGCAAATTTAATTCCTTATTTGGGCTTAATTACTTGGTGACTTAAAAGCTGTGGGCATCTGGGTCTAGGGCTTCCATTTAGAGCCAACTACCATACCCAAATACCATGAGAACAGCAACTGTTGCAGCACGTCTAGCCAAACTAGAAGCAGGAAATACCAGGAGTCTCACATCATGAGAAAGCTTGTTCTTACAAACTTTCCAGGCCACTTTTGAGAACCAAAAATTGTGGAGCAGTTCAGAAAAGGAGACACATTTTACTTGCTGATTTGATCAAAACCTGAACTTCGAGGGCCAGATTTTGGTCACATAAAGAAATAACATTTGAGGGCCAGATTTTGGTCACATAAAGAAATAACATACGTTTGTGTTGCACAACCACACAAGCAAAATCTGGTTATGTAGATCCACTGTATTCCTTCAGAATCTTGTTCAGGATATACTGCCGTCCTCTTAACAGCATACATGGTTCAGAAATAGGCCTCACTGAACTTTTATGTCTTTGAAGGGAGGGCAGGGAGAAGTGGAGAGGGGAGCCTGATCTTGACTTGGTTTGGAGTCTGAGACTGTCGATTTTTCTTCACAAGCCAAGAAACAACAATTACAAACAAAACAGAACAAAACACATTGAATGCTCAAGCTTAATACACATGCAAAAGATTTACCTTTCAGTGGATGGGCATTCAGCGTTGCACTAAAAGTGGGACTTCCTTAAACTGTCTCAGCTTGAGCATCCAAAAATGGAAGCACTAAAATCACAAGTCACTTTCAAAGTCTTACTAATTTCCTGGAAAAATCTAACCCTGTGGCTATGGTTTAAAAGCACGATGAGAGCTCCAGTGGGAGTTGACTGGACAACTCCCACATAAACACAAGCAGAACGATTGCATCTAAAGTCCCACCCAGAATCAATATTTGTGGTCAGTTACAGCCTCCTTTTTACATTTACTTGTAATATTCAAAGATTGTGCGCAACAGTGACTATTAAAAGCCGATTCTATCTTATGAAGAATGTTTAATATGATCTATTCCTTACTTTTTGCACAGCTCTTTCTTCTGCTTTCACAGTCAGGTTGATTTAGGGTAGGGTGATTGTTTACTTTTTCTAGTGCACTATTCTAAAGCAACTCCATTAGGTCTCATGCAACTTATCCCCTTTCTAGAGTAACTTATTCTAGTATTGCCAATCTCCCTGTTAATTACAAACCCTTCTTCTAACCATCTTCATCACTTCATTTCCCTTTTCAATTTCACATGCACCTTACTCAAAACATGGTACCTTGGATGATGCAAGCCAGGCAACCAGACATAGAACCTCATAACATGATTTGCCTTCACCACTCTCTGAGGGTGAGCTAAGCACCTACAGCATGTTTCAAATTAATCCAAAAACTAAGGACCCTGGAACAGACCCTCTATAACCCTCAATGCTCCCAAGCAGCTGGGCAGGCAGCAAGCTGCCTGTTACTAGAGCCCTGTGCTGTGGCTCCCTTTAAGCCACATAGACCTGGCTGAACTCAAATGGGTCCAAATGTCCAAGACTCTGACCAGTCTCAACATCTGATTAGTTGTTTTTTTTTTTTTTCATGCAGGGGCTTTTTTGATACTTGCTGCATTGACCCAAAAGCTCAGCTACAACATTGAGCATGGCTGTGTCCAGCTGTAACCTGAAGTGTAAATGGTCTCCAAATCTTATTTACTTACCATACAGTAAAACACCATGGCACCAGCTCCTGTGTTTACAGTGGAAATGCAATGCAGTAAATTTTGTAGATTTTATCTTTAAAACAAAAGAAGAATCTTGGGTATGCACAGTTTATACCATAAGGCATTGCAGTTTGGGGGAAAATCATTAGTTAAGGCAGTCAGGTGGTCAAAGGGCCTAGATTATTATTTTTATTATTACTTTGTAAGAGTAGGCCTCAGTCATAGGGAAAAAGGTCATAGTAAAGTGGAAGGAAACCAGAGAAGGATGGATTAGTTGATACAGTTCTGAAAAAAATTATCCCTAGCGTGCAAACCATCCTTGCATTATTGACCAAACTGAGTTTCCTGAAATATTTGTTTTAAGACAAATAGGACTTGGTTCTAAAGCCCCAAAAGAACAAAATACTTAAGCATTTACTTAACTTTAAGCACATAAGTAGCTTTATCCCTATTTATTTCAGCAGGATTACCCACATCCTTGAAGTGAAGCACGTGCTTAAGTACTTTGCTGAACAAGCAACTTTCAGTTACAGGTCTCTTATTTATTTTGTTATCTCAAGTTTCCTTACAACATCCAAATCAATGGTTTGCAAGTTACCTGATCTTTTTTGGAGGTAGTCTGGAGCTTCTCATCTGGTAACTTTTCCTTTTTAGCTTCCATTTTAACCTCTTTTTCTTCTCCCTTTGTTTTTGGGTTTTTAATATTATTTTTAATATGAAAACATTGCATCTGTTTGCGCTTTTGTTTCTCCACACTGTGTTGATGTACCAGTCCAGTGTGCAGCCACATCTCCATCATATGCTGTTGTGCCTACATCTCCGTGTGCAGTTGTGCCCCCTCCACCCTTTCCCAATGCTCCCATTCCCCTTCTGGGCCTCTCCCCCTTGCATGGCATCATGCTCACACCTCCCAGCAGAGTGCCCTCTCTTGTGATTGCATTTAACACATACATTCCTCACACAGTTTACCAGGTGCTCATAATATTTTGTGTCAAGATGTGTCTGCCTCCACCTCATGTGTTACTGCATTAGGCCAGTTTATAGCAGCTCAGAAAAAAAGGCAGCAAAAAGCATGCAGAGGTCTGAACATGCAGTTTTCTTTGAATTATGGGGTGAAGTCAGGCATGTTGTGCACTGCATTACTGGTAAGCAGAAGTAAAGGAGCTTTAGTTTTTAAAGGAAAGAGCAAGGGAGAGAGCTCAAGTATGAGTCGTCTCAATGCAGCAATAGATTTGTGAGGAAATTCCAATTCAATCTTTTTTCTTGCATTACATTTCTCACAAACCACAGGTGTCTTATTTTGGTGCAAAATGTTTACTGTACCTGTTTCCTTAGGAAAGCTGCTTGAGGTTTTTCCTCTTGTACTTTCTTCTCTTTTACCTGTTTGTCTTCTATTTTCTTTTCTTCCATCTTTTGTTTTTCCTTTAATTTCTCTGCTTCTAACTTAGCCTTTTCTTCAGCTGCCCTCTTCTCCTCTTCTGCCTTAGCCCTCTCTCTTTCCTCAGCTGCCCTCTTCTCCTCTTCTGCCTTAGCCCTCTCTCTTTCCTCAGCTGCCCTCTTCTCCTCTTCTGCCTTAGCCCTCTCTCTTTCCTCAGCTGCCCTCCTCTCCTCCTCTGCTTTCTGTTTTTCCTCAGCTGCCTTTTTTTCTTCCTCTGCTTTTAACCTCTCTCTTTCTTCTGCCTCAAGTTTCTCCCTTTCTTCTGCTTTCTTCCTTTCTTCCTCAGCCTCTTCCTCATCCTTAAGCTTCACTTTATCTGCAGCATCAGTTATACCCTGCTCCCCCTCCAGTACAGCATTTTTATCATTCTCTGCTTTGTGTTCCTCTGCATTTATAGTTAGATTTTTTGTTTCTATGACCTCTTCTTTATCTGTGGATTTTTCTGCTGTCATATCTACCTGATTTTCTTCTACGGGGACCTCCTTTGGTTTCTCATCCTGTAGCTCCTCCTTGTCTTTTTCTTCTTTCTTTTCCTCTTCTTCCCCATCTTGCCTCCAGTTGTTCCTTTGGTATGATTTGGTAATCATTTCTGTTTCCTCAATCTCATAGCGTCCTCGGTGTGTTTCAGCCTTTTCCTCTTTCCCCATGGTCTCGTTTTCTTCCACATTGTTTACTTCTCTCCTGCTGGGCAGTGACAAGTTCCCATCTGTGATCGTGGGGTCAAATTCCTTTTGACGTTCCAGGGCTTCCTGTAGACGTTTTTGGCGTCTCTCCTCCCGTCTTGCCAGTCTCTCCAACAATGCAGCTTCATCATCTGTTCCCCCAGTGGTTGTAGTACGCTTCGTTTCCTCTTCTGTCACACTACATAAAAGTGACAATTTTGTGTTTAAAAAAAAAAACTTTCTAACAATGTATGTGCTTAACTGTTTCTAGGAAAAAAACTTGCTGTAACATCATTCCATGGTTTAAAAACACAACAGGTTGCATACTTCAAAATCTAGCAAAATAGTTCTGGGGATTAATTTTGGCATTTCTACATGTATAGGAATGTGGTATTTCACAATGTCAGAGCCTGGAAAAGTTCCCTTCCAGGCCAGCTCCAACAGCCACTGAAGTCCCCAGGAGTCTCACTGACCTCAGTAGGCACTGGAATGGTCCCTGGCACTTGGAACAGCTGAAATATGAACAGCCCCGAAAAAATTATCTTCCCTCTCTGCAGCCTGCAGCAGAACACTTGGACAACCTTAGCTTGCATTAAAAGGCCTCCTTCAGCTTGCCATGAGGCATACACGTTTTATGCACAGTCTTCCCACCAGGCAAAGTTTTTGAAGACGCTACACGAGCAAGATACTTTCTGATTTCAGTGGACTTCTCTAGCAACAAGAAGCTACTCCTGTTCAGCAACAACATCCACAGCCCATAACAGGATAGCCTGGCAGTTAAGGGTGCAGTGACATTGTGATTGTCTGTACAATGACAATAACCTGTTAGAAAACAGAGTGAGCATAGCACTTAATGTAAGACATGCTATTCAACACCTGTAGGCATCAGGACTGGATCTTACTCTCAGTCCCTGGAGGTTTTATGACTCCTTCAAAATTCAGCTGTTTAATTCTCCTGTGTGCAGGTTTCTTCCCCCTTTCCAGTGTGTTTTTTATTGGTTGTTTGGTTGGGGTTTTTTGGGGGTTTTTTTGGTTTTTTGTTTGTTTGTTTGTTTGTTTGTTTGTTTTGGTGCGGGGTATCCCCTCTTCTATTGTGGAAAAAGATTATAATCTACAATCAGAAATGTTGCTGATTTCCTATCTATATCCATTCTCCTTGTTTTTAATAGAACGCTACTTGTGCTCAGTATCTGTTTCTTTGATAATCACAATGTTAATTTCTGCTCTTTTCTACCAGTTGTGTTATGGCTACTGGAAATCTGGATATATTATTTGTGACTATGTGAAACTGAAGAAATGATGGTGCCTCAGTCCACAAGCTTTCCTGCTGTTTGTAGCTGTATGATCTGGCAGTGCCAGATGAGGGCTGAGGTCTAGGGCTTACACCCAGCACCTTGCAGGCATGTTTCAGCTGCAGCTTGAGGCCTGGGTGCCCACCAGTCCCACGTGCCTTGGCTTCATGACACCATGGCCCCTATAAGCAGGGCAAAAGATGTGGAGGTTTGTAAGGCAAGACCCAGTCATGCCTGAGGGGATCTGACAGCAGGATGCATCAGAGGTATTTCCCTCCATGAGCCCCAGCTGAGTTGCCCCATAGAGAGCCCTGAGGACAACCTGGGAATGGGTCATGAGCATGGCCTCAACTCCAGCTTCAGTGATGCTCCCATCACACTGAGTAGACACAGCCACTGGTGCTCCTCAGTCTTAGGTCCTCTTTAGAGCAAGGATGGCAAGACCTGGTGCTTGAAATTTAAGTAGCAAAACAGATCTCTTCAGGATACTTCTCTACTCTGAACAAAAATTACTATTGACTTGTCAGTAAACATCAGATGTTTACCTGTTTTGGGCATTAACTTCCGATTTCTCCATTACTTCTCCTGATAGATCTCCTTCTTCCTTTTGCCGCAGCCTCTCCTGTCGAGCCCGTCGTCGACGTTCTCTGGCTGCTTCTTCCTCATCATCATCATTTCTCTGGTAGGACAGCCTGCCAACAGAGCATTAGGGATAGGGAAACAAAGTACATGGGACACTGTGACTGAAAAATTACAAAAAGCAGCTGACCAGAGCACAGTAAGCATGGCTGCAGTGGCTGCTCCATATGCTGTTTAGAAAATATGCTGTGGTGTTGAGATGCATAGTTTCAAAGCTTGGGTTTGTTTTCTTTTTCAGAAATGAATTTGACAAAATAGCCACAATGAAGGCAGCAACCACACCACACTGTCAATTTGCTCCTTAGAAAATACCAAGACCATAAAAGCCCAGCTCTGTAGCTGAGCAAACATCCTGCTAGACTGCACCATGATCCCACCGGAATGCACACAGCAAGGCAGCATTTGAGTAGACTATCACTCAAGCCCGCATAAATGAAATTGGACTTAGCCAATCACCTCTTCATTAGCCTCCTCTAAATATCACACACCGAAAATGGTGACAGTATTCTAATCTGAATCTAATTCTAAATCTGAAAGACTGGGAAGCAAGGAGACACAAGTATAACAACCGCTCTCCGTGGCTGGTTCTGAGTGCCAAACACCTGACACCAACAAAATGTTTGTGAGCCCATAGCCCTGCCAGGCCAAATCATACAAGACCACTGCTGTGATGAAAGCCTACAGCTGAGAACCCATTGTGTTCATCTAACCTAACAGATGATTACATTTAGTTTCATCCTACTTGAAAAGGAAAGCAAGACATTACAATCCTAGTAATCCTGCGGCCCATTCAAATCTTTGCTGAGGTGCATTATTACTGCGTGAGATAAAGGGAAAGGCTGGCATTCCTCTTATCTTTTTTGTGCAGGCAAAGTGAAATAGGAAGTTAACATGTGCCAGGCCCAGTCAGGATATTCATTTACTTTGCTTTCAGCAACGGTCTGGTACATAAAGCTGAAGAAGTCACATTTCCTTGCACAAGTATGCATTTCAGCTAGCTGTACAGCCATGCACGTAGAGAAAAAAAAGAGTTCTGCACCGAGTAAAAACAAGCACAGTTAAAATTTGCATTTCAAGGAATATTCTAACATTAAATGCAAGTAAAACATTTTGATTTGGTCATGAATCAGACTCTTTGGGTCCAAGCCTCTACCATCACTTTCTTCTAGTACTGCTTTTCTCCTTTGCAGAAAGAAGGGTTAAAGTGTAGGTTCAGGAGAGATTCAAATATCCCAATTTTGCTTTAAAAATTAGAAATGGAAGTTAAAAACCCAAAATGACTGAGCCACTTTCCAGATCTAGAACAGTGTTTTCATCCTCAGTGCACTGAAGGATTTCATTTGCTACTTTCATGCTCAGCTTCAAGAGCTTGCAACCTTTTCTTTGTAGAAACAGCTCCTCTCAAAGAGGGTGAAAACCATGAGCAGCATGGCCATGAAGGATCACAGTAGGGGGAAGAGGAAGAAAGGAAGGAGATTAATTAAAAGCACTAGAGGTGACACAGGGAAGGCAAGAAAAAGCATGTCCTGTCATTTGTAAGCAATTTAATGGGGGGTCAACATATCATTTAGGTCTAGAACAGAAAGCATAGGAAATACAATAATAAACCAATGGGGTCTTTAATTTGCAGAAGAAAGAGACTGTCTGGAATGAACTGCATTAGCAAACTGACTACAGAAAGCCCACTCAGTAAGATGTTCTGGCTGCAAGAAGCCTATGATCTTTTCAGCTCTGAACTCCAAATGTAAGGGCATAGGAGAGGGCACGCTGTTGGCAGCTGGATAATGGCCACGACTGAGCTGAGCCCAGTGCCTATGGCTCAGGATTTGTCTTTGCAGTGACACCACAGGAGAATGAAGTAGTTTATCCTGCTCTCTCTACCCACACAGAACACTCCTACACAGCAAGGAGAGCAAGTGCTTTTAAAAGCCTCTTTAAAATGCCTTTATTTAAAACCATCAATTTCTCAGAAAACTAGAAAAAAGAAAGAAATACCCTAAGCAAAAAACTCCCATTTAATGGTACACATTAAATAAGTCAAATGATGACAGATATGTATTTCCTGTCCTTGCACACTTATTATATAGATCATATGTTAAGAAAGCTGACAATCTCTCTCAGTATCCTTTAAAGTGTATCCACTGCCTCACTGCATATCACAGTGGTTTCCTACAGCAAGCAAGTACACCAGGTATGGGTTCCACCCGTAAGGATCACCTTAGGTATTCAATTCTATGCCACCAGCATGGATGCACGAAACATCCCCAGCAGTCTAGAAATAATCGTACCACCAACTAATAGATGTATTTTATAGATCTGTATCATATTTTCTCTACTATTACATTAACACTACTGCTGAGATTGTACTTCTACAGGCTGTTTTGTCTTGCCTTGGAAATACAAGCTTTGCTAGAGTGGACCTGACTAAGCTGCCACAGACTGACAGCAGAGTAGGCTGAAAATGCAAGTTCAGGTTGGCTACATTAATGAATAGGCTAATGACCAGGCTGTGAGCAAACTGACAGCAGGATCATTTATGAAATGATTCAGCACAGTCACCCTAACTGCCGCTGACTTTCCATGAGAAATTCAGTCACAAGAAAGATGGTGCAAGTTAGACAAATGCCATTTCTGCCCATGAAAAATACACTCTTCTGACTACAGTGTTCATCTCACCATTCTCTCAATCCTTATGCACTGGGTTCATTCAGCCTGCCTTGGCTGGTACATCACTCTCTTTCCCTTAGTTATCTAAGCAGCCTCTTCCTCCTCTGCTGCCTAGGGTGTCAAACTAATTTCACATAGAAAGTAAACCACAGGCAAACACATGAATTCAGGCACCCTCCCTACCGGGAGTGGGAAGACTAACTCTCACTCTCCCACTGTTACAGCTCTCTCTAGCCACCCATTACAAGCAAAATCAATCTGGGAGCTCTTCCACTTGCCTGCGTTTTTCAGAATTCTTTGGACTAAGAGTAAACAAATAATAAAAAGTATGACCAAGATTTCAGCTCTGTATATCAGACAGATGGAAATCTGATTATCCATGCTGGCCTGTTTTGTTTCTCCACCCTTGGAGAACAGCCTTGCTGCCCAGTATGCACCACACACACACCACAAATACATTAAACTAACCCTATATCAATTTGTCACCTTCCACATAACTGTTCAAAGTCTTTGCAGGCAAATGTCTCTCTACAGTTAGTTGTTCCAGCTATCTCAGGCAATAAGAGCACGGCACAGTGTGATCTCAAAGAGGTAAGCCAAGCCTTCTGATAGGCAACACCATTTATTAAATATTCAGATGAAAAGATGATGACTTGGAAACTGTCCTATACCTTGTTACCAAAGATAACATGCTCTCAGTCTAAATGCCAACTAATAGGAAAAAAAAAAAAAACAAAAACCAAAAATAACAGAGTGCTGGCAGCTTCTCCTCTTCTCTATGTTTCTGACATGAGAAAAAATCAGTGTTATTGGCCTAGTAAAGCATTAGTGCTGAGTCTATCATACTTCCCACACAGCACAACTCAAGTGCAGGAGACTGAGCATCTCATCTATGTGAAAGGACATTTCTCACCACTTTAGGTAGGGATAACAAGTAACAACAGACGTTCTGCCCTGTTGAGTGGGTAGGACAGATTCTTATCTCCAGGACCAAAATCCCAAACCTGCTGAAGTCAGCAACAAATCTCCTGATTATTTGAACAAGCCTAAAACATTACCCTCAGACTGCGTTGGGTGACTCTACAGCCTAGAGTGGAAGATTAACCCTGCTGGATTGGGAATGTAGGTGATGGGGCCGTCTGCCTCAGAACTTCTTCAATTCGGCACCCACTCTATTTTATGTTGAGCACTGAATTTAAATAAAGTTATAATCCAGTAAGAAACTTGGTTATAGCTAGGATGATTGTGGGGCTGGAACCATTTCATACAATCCAGCTTCAGCTGGTTTCCAGTTGAAACCACAAATCAGTTCAAACATTATCTAAGGCACTTTGGTTTTAGCATCTCTTGCCCAGTACTACAACATTATTATTATTGTCTGAATTATGACAGCACTGAAATTTCCTGATCAGGCTCAGGGGATTGCTACATAGGCATTTTGTAAAGATAGGAGATCTCTAAACAGTGTGTATTCTGATTAAAGAGAAATGTAATCATTTGTTGTACTACCTGCTCTCAGTGAGTTGTAAGCTAAACCTGATGAATCTTATTTCTTTTTCATTTTTCACAGGAGTGGAAAAAAGCATATTTCCAATTTAAGCCGGATCACTTAAACTTTTGCTTAAAAAAACTCTATTGTAGAGGAGGCAGGAAGAAAGAAGAGCTATGGATCTGAGCTCTGACTCCACATGAAGGGTGCCAAAAATATGTGAAAAATTTCTGAACAGAACAAAAGCCTTTAAGACTAGATTTTTCAGTTAAACAGGCAGCCCAAATCTCCCTCTTATTTCCCCCACGATTCAGTCAAATGCCATTCTGTCTTCCCTTTCTCTTGCCTGCAAAAACACCTTGCATTCATAGCACTTCCCTCCCAACACATACCTCAATTAGACACAACTGTACCTATTCAGCAAGCTCTTTCCCCCACAACTTCGTTATCTAGAAGCCTTTACATCTATTACAGATTGATTTTCGCTGTGGTCCACCCCAAGAAATGAGATCATTCATTCTATATCAAACTGCTGCACCTTCACTTCTAAGGCCCTTCCCCTTCATTACCTAACACTAACACCACAGCAGTTGAAGCGACATATGTTGCCTCATATGTCTCCATATTGATGGCAGACGGAGGATGTCAGTAAAATATCCTTGATGACAAATTTCACTGCCAGACTCAATCTATAGAAGCTGCCTTTATTGGCCTTCTGCACTCTTAGAAAGCCTTTCTATTTACCCAGGCTCTTCCCGAAATGATGGGTGGGGTGAGGATGGACTCCATTATTATACCCACTGGGAAGTGCCGTTTGTGTCACTCTTGATATTTGGTACCATTTTATTTTTGCATATGTTTTTAATTTTTTCATTGTTCATTTATTTTGTATTATGATAGGCACTCTTCAAAATGTGGGTATAAACAACGGATCAATCTTCACCTAAAAAAAACATAACAAATGTACATGTTTCCAGAGGATTATGCCTCTGTCAAGCTTGCGTGTCAAATGTCAGCTGTATTTCGTTCAAGTTGTATCTAAAAATGTGGTAAATGGTGGGGGGCACTTGTGGGGAAAACTGTTTCTTTTAATCATTCCTCCATAATTCAATGACAGCTGCCAGCATGCTGCTCCGACCTGCTCAAGAAAATTCATTTTTACAAGGGAATGAGCAGAATTTCAGTCCAAAATGCTCATGTTTCAAAAAGATGCAGTGAGTGAAAACAGGGGATTATGCTGGAGACATGCAGACATGCCACCACAGTTCTCAGTCCAATGTTGTGCATGAATGCTGTTATTAACACCCATATTTTTCACATACTTCTCAATTTGACATGCACCATTTTTTTCACATTGAATGTAGGAGAGACAAGTGGATAAAATTAACAAATGGCTGGAAATTAAACCTAGACAAATTAAAACTGGAAATTAAGCACATGTTTTTAACAGTGAGGGTGAAATGCTGCAACATCCATCTCTTGCATCTCCACATTAAGAAGGATGCCTTTTTGGAAGTTATACTACAGTT
Organism: Falco naumanni; assembly: GCF_017639655.2. NCBI lineage: Eukaryota > Metazoa > Chordata > Aves > Falconiformes > Falconidae > Falco > Falco naumanni. The sequence continues at coordinate 22,514,471 of NC_054058.1, forward strand.
AAATACCAATTATTGGGCTCATTATAGACACAACTTGGTGAAATTTCGTTGTATCTTAGGTATGAAAAGTCAGACTAGATTATACAGTGGCACCTGCTGGACTTAGATACTACAGTGTTCCATTTACAGAAGGTACATGCCTTCTCATTCTGCTCATAATTTATTTCTGACTCACAAATACCTTTACTCTTTTCACCCACACATTCTCTGGAGCTACGCTCCTGAGCAGGCAAATTACCCAGATATCCATATAGTTCTCTGGGAAAAATGAAGAGACTGACACACCTTTCGATGTATTCCCTTCTCATTAACATCATTTTCATACTGTGTGTTTCTAATATCCTTTCTTATATTTCAGCGCTCCAAAGAGTTCAAGGATCATTATTTTTCTGCTGCATAACCACTTTTTCAGTGGGTTAGCAGAAGAATGTTCTTTTTTTCAGATCGGGCATCCTTAATTTCCTGCCATACCTTTAGAAGACTTTCTCCTACTTTAAACCTCGATCTAAAATACCTAAAAGACAAAACAATATGCATTTTAACAATTTTTTTTTTCAGTTGAGGAAAATAATTAGATTATTATATTTGTTAAGGATCTGGCTGTGAGATTGTTATTTTGTTTGCATGACAAAACAGTTAAGTATGGGAAAGAAAAGATCTTCTGAGAGGTCTGGCTTCTGTACATTCTTCTCTAGGGTTTCTTTCCTTTTGATGTTTTCGACATTTAGGTTTTTTCACAGGTAAGAAAAGAGAACATACACATCCCTTTAACAGTTTGATTCTAAAAAAATAATGTACATGTAATCCACATTGAAGAATGAAGTATAAAAAGTGATATGCAAGCCAAGGGAAAATGACTCCACACTGACAACAAAAGTATTTGGTGACTACTAAGTAATTCATGCCAAAAGTAGCCAGCAATTTTATTTCATTGCTGAACATGGCACTGAAGCCTCTAGGACAGATTCTGGCTTCCCAGATTACTAGTTTCTGTTGAAAATATATGTTTCAGTTGCATAGACGCCCAGGATTTCCAATGCCTTGTCTCATTTCTTGCAGTTTTCTGCTCATAACAACACTGTTGCTCTGGGTTTAGATTCAAGCCCTAAAATCTGGGCCTCGTCGTTAGAGCCAGTCTGTAACATCACTGCATCATTCTGCACAAAGGCAGAATGACTCATGTGTGCGCCTATTTTTTTTCTTTCCTCATGGCTGAAAACTGATGATCTGTTTCATAATATGAAATGCAAGCAGATTCTCCAACCACATTCAAATAACTCTGGTAAGTCGCCTCTGTGTACCTCAGCATAAATTGCACGCAGGGCCACTAACATGAAGGGTAAAAACCTTCAGCTACTGAAACAATGTCAAATTTGCCTCTGAAATATATTATATTTAGATAAAAGCACTCGTTGGAAATGTCCCAGGGAAAGCATGTAATTCTCTCAATATGTGAAGTCTGCAATGCTCTACTTCATCCACAATAGACTGACATTGACCTGTCAGTGAGTAGTGCAGTATAGTTAACCTGTTTTAATTTAGGAGTTTCACATGAAAAAAAGAAAAAGTAACTGGGCAGAAAACAATAATTGGCCAAGTGCCTTCTAGCTGATAACTATTACTTTTTTACTGCTTTCCTTGAAGCTTAGTGGAATTCACTCAGAAATCTGGTGAAACCCTGGCAGATGAAAAACATGCAAAAAAGTGTACAAAACAATACTAATTTTTCAGACTTTAAAAGTGGGAGCAAAACCCAATCGCTGTGCGTACCACTGTGGTTGATGTGGTGTTTGTTGACTCCGTAACAAATTGCTTTCTGCTTGCTGCCACCACCTCCAGTTTCTAGTGCTTTATTGCATATAAAAACCAAAATAATTTATGCCACAGCCTTACCCAGTAATATTTCAGGCATATGACTTGAGAATAATGGGCATTTTGCCTAGCTGAGGCATAAGTAAGGACTTAAAGGTTTTGCCCCAGAATATACAATCCACAATTGCTACAAAGCCAAATCAGAAATTTTCTTTCTTGTGGTTTTGGGCACTTGTATTCAGTATGGCTTTCAAGGCACTTATATAACTCAGATTGCTAGCTTACTGAATGTATACAAAGTTAAGATCTAACTCCTCCTTTTTTATATTTCATTGCAAATAAAACTCCAACTGACATGGCTGAGACATTTACTCAAGACAAAAGGAATTAAAAATGAAGACATACACGAGCATTTGTATCTTAAAAAAGCTCTTCTGCATATCGAGAATTGTGGTTTTCCTAGAAATATGCAAAAGATTTGAGGAATGAAACGTGTATTTTTTTACAGGCACCTTTAGACAAACTGATGTCTCCAATGCGTCACGCTCAAGCCACAAAGTTCTGTATTTCCTCCAAACATCTTTTAAACTCGTGCAAAATTCATGTCGTCAGCTACAATATCTATCAGAGGTCTTTAAATGAAGGCAAGGGAGGGAAGGCAGGCATGAGGAGGACTTGGGTTAATGGGCCATTTTCTCATCCTTCATAGTCATGTCATTAAACTAGGACACTGAGGTAGGTATAGGCAGGGATAGACACCCCATCAGACAGCCTGTGGGGAACCTGGAGCAAAAGCACACAAGGAACTGTGCAGCCTTATGGGAAGGAACATGAACAAGAGTACAGCACTGTTTTTCATGGCCCGAGACCAATTTTTCTATATATATTATATGCATACATATATAATTATTTTTTTTCTCAGCAGTGAATATGAGAAACAGTTCTTCTTTCTATTTAAAAATAAAAAACTCACATCACATGCAATACATTTTTTCCACCAGAGGCTGGAGTGGAAAGCGTGTTGTCATTAAGAAGTGGAGCTTTTTCTTTTCTTCAAGCACAACAGTTATAATCCATTTCAAGAGGATTCCCAAATTTACTGTTGCTCCCTTTCCCTATACCTATAGCAATGGTCTGGTTTTGCCAAGATTTCTGATGTAACCACCTCCCTTTAAATGCAACAGAGCGCTATTATTGAACAAAGTTGTATCTCGTCCAGCTGGGACTCCCAAAGTGCAACTCAAAGTTGTGGATTAAGCAGAACAGGGTCTGTCTTAGTTCTGTACCTGGAGGATATACTTTGAGAGAGGTAAACTAATTAATAAAGAGGGGTAAAATACAATAGATTCAGCTTACTTGTTAGACGGATATAAGTACCTTCCAGCTGAATTGCACTTTTGGGTTTCTTATACTTGGGATTAGGGTACAATAGCAGCTTCAACATTTTTTTACATCAGGCTTTTTACAGCATCCCAGTGTTTTTTCCTAATGGTTCAATTCTGAGGGCAGCAATGGCAAAAAGCAGCCCTTCCAGACAAGCATTGCTACTGTAAGCACCACCTCAGCTAGGTGAGCCAAAACCAGATTTACAGAACATGGTGCTTGGGGTAGAGACTGCCTCCACCCTAGTGTAGCTACAGCAGCGACAGAAACAAGGGATATTTTAGCAAGCTCTCATTATAGAGACAAAGGCAAGGAAACTGGATGGAAGGAGAATTGGCTTTCACTTTTTGCTCAGTGTCCAGTTTAGCCTTGTAACTGCAGCAGGTAATGTTTTCTGAAGAAAAAAAATTAAATTTTTTCTTTATAAATTATTATTTATAGTGTTATTTTCTTATTCCAAAACAGTATGCTGCATCCTCCTAAATTAGCAAACAGGAACAAAGCTACAATCTCAGGAAAGCACAAACTGAATTATTCTAAGTTATGTATGCATCGCCGTTCTGGATACCCAGCCTTCAATTTCCTCTCCTCTCCTTTCACCCCAGTTACCTGCTTTGAAGGCTTGTTTAACACATCACATTAGGAAATAACAAAGGCACACTTGTATTTCATTCCCTCCACAAAGATTAACAGGATTGCTGCATTGTAAGAGCACTGTATTTTAATAGGAAGTGTAGGACCATGAGGATTGGTCTCATACACGGGAAGCTGCTTTATTTTCAACCTGTACTTGCTCCACCAAATATCATATGGGGACAAACACTAAAAAATTTAACTCAGAATCACTGGACTCATTAACATCCAAACCAATCTCGGTCACACGCTCTAATCCTCTATCACCATAACCAATCTACTCACAGTCAATTTCCAGCATATACCTATTCACCATCCACCCTGCCAAAACAAGATATGAAATTTAGATGAAACAAAGCCTTGGTTTTTGAAGATGACAAATCTCTATGAGCAGAGTCCCCTTCTGCACTCATGCTTTTTCCTCACTTGTCTGCCAGGTTTTGCAGGGTGTAATGAGGAACCAGGGTCCAGGAGCCTATAGTGGATGAATCCTGAAGGCAAGAAAGTTCAAGGCATCACATCGACTGATATAAGGGACAGCACCCGCCAATAGTGCTGGATCCATCTATCACTGCAATGCAGCTGCGCCTAGGATGGATCAGCATATAGGCTACAGCTATTGTTATTTCCTAACTATATATAGCTATTCCATAACCAAAACATCAGTCTCTGATTTAGGACTGACACTGAAATTGATTATGGATTTATACAAGACTGGGACAGAGAACCAGCGGGGCAGGAAGGGGGAATGTGGAAGCGGGGATCAAACAGGGACCAGGGCTGTTGGAAGGAGCCTAGAACAAGATGTCTCCCTGAGCTGGGGAGGGGGAGAGGGGAGAGGAGAGACAGACAGAGCAATGGATGAGGAGCCTCCGTCCCTGCAGGGCATGAGATAGGGAATGGAGAAAGGTTGATGGAGAAATATTCAGAGGACTGGGAAGAGGGAAAGAAATCAGCTGGGAAGTGGGAAGGACAGCAAAAACACCAGGACTGGGGAAGTGGCTCTGCCGTCAACATGCAGCCAGATTCATATGGCTGTCCAGGGCCTGGAAGTCAAGGCCCTCCCTGACTGAGAGAAAGGAAACCGTAAGATAACCAGTTGTGATTACTCAGACCACACATCACTCAGTAGTAACTCCTTTGGCCTTACCTGAAACGTTATGTGACCTGAAATAGCCTAACAGTCAGAACCCGCTATTTGTATTGCTCGATTCATCAGAAGTATGGGTGTTAGCGTTAGGCTGGGCTCTGTGAAGCATCAGAACTCCTCTGTATTTCCCAGGGGATTACAGATTGTAACTAAATGACTGTTGCTCAGAGCCAGACAGGTCCCTGAAGATGTCTGCTGGAGCTTTCAGAAATACAGCAAAGACTGTGCTGACGAACAAAGTACAAGGCTTCTATTTGCACACACGGAGCCTGGAAAAATAATTTTACCAGATAATCATTCAGATAACAACAGAATAACCTTTTTTTCATCCACTCTTCCTGACACAAAATATGCAAGAGGAGGACACAGCCTTAACATACCACAGCAGCCTAAATATTGAAATAAAGGCTGCAAGCAGGAAAGCAGCTGAAATGTAAGAGCAGAACATGCACCAAAACAGAGTGGACCACGAAGCCTTATGCTAACTGAAATAAACCACTTTAGGGGGGACACAGCATTATAAATACATTCAGTGCTACAACATATGGTGAACGTGAAAAAAAAGTAATGAATATCAGGTGTCTCAAAGTTTTCTGGTACCGATTCCCCATGCACACAACTCACGGATGTTGTGCAGGTGCAGATTTGGTTTCAAGGGAAATTCATAGCTGTTCCCTTTTAACATGGACAAGCATCTGTCTCTTTCTCAGGTGTTTAAGAAACCTACTGTCAACAGCCAAGGCAATTAGGAGACATTTTCAGTGAGACAGCAGAAGAACTACAAGTGCAGATCCTGTCATTTGCTAACAGGATTAGGGGCAGATACATTCCATGCATCTCTCCAAAAGCTAATTCCAATGTGTCTTTCACCTTCACGAAAGGTAAAAAAAACCTTCCATAAAACAGGCCTGTACAGATATGCAAGGTCACGTACAGCACTTTGAACAGCACAGTAACGTTACAATGATTTGCAGACATCGTATGACTACACCCGCATAAACACAATAAAATACCCTGGCTTTATCCTTTCAATTAGTTTTCCCTTAGATATGTCTGTTCCCTTTACACTGCTCCACTGTGATCCTTATTCCAGAAGTTACTCATGACAAACTTCCAAACAAGTCAGTGTAAACTATTGGAGAAAGTCTGTGAAAGCTGGCTGAGTTTATGAGAGCAGATCAATCACACTGAAAACACAAATCTAAAAGCCACTGTTCTTTAAAATAGTAAAAAAAACCCACGTTCCACAGAACTCTAGCATCCAACAAAAACCTCTCCCATCTCAAAGATTCACTAGCAAATTATCTACAATTTATAAGTTATTCACAGAAAACATCCAGATAAAAACTAGGGAATGGAAGAAAATAACAATTAGCTTGCCCTAGAACTGCCCATGGTCTGTGGACTTCCAATGGGACATACACAGCTGTTAGAGACATAGGACACCTAACACAGAGGAACTGCCCTTGGAGATCCTGTGCCAAGAGTAAGGAGCTTTTCTGCAATACACAGCATGTTTCCAATTCACAGCAATTATTATGGTACACTTTTTTTTTCCTTTTATTTTCAATTTCATTCTAGAATAGCAGTTCCACAAAGGGAATCAGTCTATAATAGCTGTTGCAAAACATTTTACACTGGTAGCATCCCCACACAGATGAGCCCTGCATAGACACAGGGAGCTGTTGGTGCCAGTTGTACGTTCACGGCAAGTTATTGATCAGGTCCTGTTGGTTCTTTGGCAAATCTTCCACTGACAAACAGACATCCTCTGCCTTAACTGCTCGGCCTGCCCCCAGCCCCTTCTGCGCTTCATGTTCATCAGACACAAATCCTGGCCCCAAGCCTTCAGTCCTTGTCACAGCTCCAGCCCGTCCAACAGGCAAGATACAGTCACACTCCTCCCACATTGACACCTGGGTTGCAGGAAAGGGTGAGCAGCACTAACCTGGGCTGGACCCATGAGCTCTGGGTTGCTTCCAGATAGTGATGAGTGTGCCCTTGTTGGAAAGCACAGCATTACTTTGTGTTGTGATTGCCCTTGCCTCTGCACACCATGACCAATGCACTGGTCTGCAAAGCATTGGTTTGATGCCACACAACACATACTTTCTTTTATCTGCATTTCACCATACTGCTAAAAGAAATGTCATGTGAGTCCAGGACAGCAAAGGTGAAGGAGCAAAGTAGATCGGACTAATGAAGAGAGAGGTATGACCAACAGCAGAAGGAAAGTGAAAGGAGGTGGACATCAAGATGAGGATAGCAAAGGGGTGCTGTGGTAAGAAAGCAATACGGCTAACAGGAACAGATTGCAACTGCAGGCAAAAGAGAGTCTAATTCCGAATGTGAGAGGATATGAGATTATAAGTTTTGATCACCAGGAGACAAAGCCTTTTTACAGATTCAACTGATCTTCTTAAAGAAAAGGTAATTAAAAAAAATCATCCTTAAACACACACACACAAAAATGTTTAAGCCAAAGCTCCTGGTATAATCCATTACATTCCAAGAGTGAATGCAGACGGATAGCTATTTTCCCTCATTGTTGTATTAGTACCTGGCACTTGCTAACTTCTTCCCATCAAAAGATCTCAACGTGCTCTACAAATGTTAATTAATCCTTGCAACCCCTTCTAACTTCTGCCTGGTGGGTATTATTACTAATATAATGTCAGTTTATGGAATGGAAAAAGAGACATAGATGAACACACTCCTTTTAGCCTAAACCATGCAGCAGATAAGATTCTTGCTTTGACTGCAACTACTTCATGCCTGCTCCAAAACCTGTGGAAACTACCAGGAGCTTTTCCAGCAGCTTCCAAAGGAAGTTTTTGCAGGTACATGGACTGCTTCCTCCCAACCCCATCTCTAACAGCTGCACCATGCCGACTTCCATCACTGCGCCTGAAAGCGTGTGAAAGCCACTGGCAGAATTTATTATCCTGGGACGTCTTTTTGCTGGCATACTGAACAAAGAGACATCCTCCCCTGAGCTCTCTCTAAGCAAGTGATAGCCTGCCTCTCCTCTGCGTAATGCTTTGTGTTACCGGGTACTTCCAAATCAGTAGTTTACATTTTAAAAAGCGTTATGCCTTCTGGGAAATGGGAAAGAAAGAGTGAGAAGCTAGTTTAGCCCAGGAATCTCACAGCAATGTCACTGCAAAAGCACCTCAGGCTTTGCACAGGGGGCAGCATGCCTCAACACAGCCTGGCACCTTTTTGAAGCACAGTATTGTGAACTGAGATACACTTAAGTGTCTGAAAGTATGGAAAATGGGATGCAGGATCCTCACCCTACCGTTGGGAAACAAGGAGTTAACCTGCTGCCAAACCCCTCTGCTTCTCAAGCTTCAACAGGTGCAGAAAGCCAACTTTGTGAGGTAGGACTCTCAAAAGGTGGTTGAGTAAACACCAGCTCTACACCAGAGATTTCAGTCTTACAGAAACTGTAGAAGACATCACATAGGAAGGTTTTTGTGCACCACTGCTCTCACTGCACCCTCGTCAGTCCCACAGTGTAGATGGGGCTGACCTGAACATCAGCCAGCCCTTCCAATACTGGCTCTTGCAGGACTTCATCTTGATTAAAAGTCAAAATATTTCCTGTCTCGCCTGCACTGCAAGACGGAAGAGTGTTTTAGGAAGCCACCGAGACTCTTGTAACAAGACATTTGCACAGCAGATGGATCCTTAGAAATAATAACACCAGGGAACAGACCTTAGGCCTTACTCACATATGCCACAGTTCATCCTAGTATCCCCTTCCCAGCAATCCATAACTATTCATATAGATACACAAGCCCATTGCAACAGAGATACAAATCAATTTACCCCTTTATGAAAGTTCTCACTGAATTCAAGTCCTGCATCCTGAAAGGCACAAACCAAATGCTGGATAGCAAACCTATGTTTAATATACTTCTGCAAAAATATAACATTTGGTAAGCGATGATTTGGCAATGTAAATTGCAGAATATTTGGGCACAATAAAGATATGACAAGCATAAGAAAATTTGAATTCCTGCTCACAAAGAGGTGGTCCAACCTGTACCACAATTCAATTGACTGAGATTGCTGAGTAAATAAGAATACGGTAGTTAACTGTCTGAAGAAGATAAACTTTAACAATTATGAAGTAACAAAAGAGTCTGAGGATCAGTAATCCTCTAACTGGAAAAATAAGTTAAGCCTGCTTTTAACTCAAGCTAACATGCTGGTAGTTAAGATGCTAAATACAAGATTTAGATTCATTTGGGCCCTCTCTGCTACAGGTTCCTGAGTGAGATACTTAAGTTCCCTTGAGCTTCATTTCTCACCCAACTAACACACAGGAGTGTTCCGTGAAAAAAATCATCCATTTGGAGGATCCAGAGGCTAGCATGATGGGCATTACCTACATCAATAAGGTATTGTAAAACCCATTGGTCTAACGCAAACACAGGCATATAACAAACATTAGCAATCCTCTGCCAATGAAGTGATCTTGGCTGTATTTATAGGTGCTTCTGCCAGCTCAACGTGAGCATGAGACAGAGTAGCTGTCAGTGTTAGTCCATAGCTATAAACATATATAGTTTTTTCTGCATCCTTGCCCAGAGTTTGCTCAAAATACTTCCACAAAATTACCAAAGATTTGGGAAGCTCCAGGGGAGGCCCCACTACCTACTTTCTTATGTTACAGAGAAAACTTCCAAATGGTTTTCTCCTCTGTTTCAGCTCCCCAGAATCTTTTCCAGTTCCTTCTCCGATTTCTTCTCACATTCCAGGCTGCCCCTGTCACTCCTCACCTAATGGCATTTTAATGGGTGTCTCCATCTTCTTCCCCCACACCTGTGAGCCTTGTGCCTTAAACTCTCACAAGCCTGAAACTCCCTACTGCCTACCCCTGCAACACTATCACTCTTTTCAGGACTCAGACTCACTGAAATTATGTCATGCAAAAATGATGTCATGCATCTTGAGAAGTGCTGGAAGGGACCAAAAGCCAGGCACTAGGCACTAAACAGCAAAATCCCTGCTTGCTATAATCTTGTGAAAACCATAATTATATCCTTTTTGGGGAAAGAAAACATATTGGTACAATTGCTAGGGCAGAACAGCACAAGAAACGACTAGCACACAGAGAGTGTAACAGAAACAAATATTGTTTCATAGGTTCAGAGCATTCACCTAAGTTCAGGGGCTATAAGCATAGGACTGGGTGAAAGGTACCAAGCCAGACTTTTGCTTCTACCCCATCACTCCAAAGGGCGTTGAGTGAGCTTGAGAGAGGAAAATCCAGGAAATCAAGTAAGGAATTAACCCCATGGCTATCCCAGAATGACAAAGGACCAAATACAGCTCTCAGATATACACAAGTATTTATCCTCAGCTGGATGGGCTGCAAATTCATGCTAATGCACATGCTGTTAGTGAGAAGCTTTCAGGGCCGTATAGATAAAGATTGATGGGAATACCAAGGTAGCATTGATATAGTGTTAAGAGAGCTTTTTAGCATGTTTGTAAGTCTTGAGGAAAAGCTGCATTTGCAAAGAACTTCAAAACCGCTCTGCTATAGCCTAACTGGAAGAAAGTTAGTCCTCAGCCTTAATCTAACTGAAGTAAAAAATTAACTAGCTTTGGAAGCAGATGTGACCTCTGTTAATTAGGCTTTGGGGCATTTTCAAATCCTGACAAAGAAAACTGCTGATACAATGTGTCTGACCACTCCTGTTCCAGGAGGCAGATGACTAAGGCCAAGATGCACAATACTATCGTACACACCCAGAATCCATGTCAGTGATTTCCCTCCTGTGAGAGAAGCACGATCCTAAAAATCTCCTGCTTCAGAGGAAAGATGGGTGTTACACAAGATACACAAGGCTATTATTCAACACTAATTCAAAAATGGGAGGCTACTTTTGAATAAATCAGTATGCAAGAGAATACATTCTATTTGGGCTTTGCAAAATATCATGTAACACAGCAGCAGGAGAGACCTGAAAGAGAAGAAAAAAAGAAAGAGGGAAAGGAAGGACATGGCAAAGGAAAGGCCACTGTAGCTCATGGGAGCTGGAAAGCCAGGAACAACCTCAAAATGAACAAAGAGACTATAAAGGTTCCACCACGGCCATGTCAGTGTGTGATGATGGTCCATATCATTTGTGGATGCTGAAACATGCAGTGTATTGAGCCTTGTAAGGCTCACTCACCCCATGATTCTACTGCCGAGTTACAAACTCCAATAAAAAAAAAAACAACAAAGCAAACCAAACAAAAAACCAAAAACAACAACCCCCCCAAAAAAAAACAATCAACAAAACAAAACATGCACATAAAATGATTGTGCCAGGACAGCAACAGTTGTGATGCTGGAAGGTACTTCCATAATTACACTGAAGCAACTCCAGTGCTGAACGTATTACAGATGGAATTTGGCAAGCCAAAAAAATCTTCTGCTCTGAAACACATAATATATTTTTATGGTTAAAATAAATCTGCAAGCAATTTGTCTACAACTAACCAAACAGAAGCCAAAATCTCACATCCTGTAGCGACAAGTGCATTGGTCTCAAGGACACACCTCTAGGACAGGCCTCCACATTTCTTAGAGTATGAGGGGAAGGAAAACAAGTGTATATGGGCTGCTTCCTCAGGGGCTGCTTTCTCAAATTCTTGCAATGCACGGTGTGCCAGTTAGGAGGTACTTTCTGAATAAGGTTTTAAGCTGTCTGGAGCAAGAATCATCTTTTTTTGCTCTGTAATACACAAACCTTTACCTGGAGGACCTGCAGCAGGACCAGATCCTCCTAAGCAGAAGTATAAAGCAGATTGAAAATGATCTGAAAAAGATTCAGAGTTCAGAAACAAAAATGCTTGCATAGAGTTGATCCTTCCCAGTTGGCATGCCAGGTTCTGCTGGAGTCACTCTTGCTCACAAGAATCTGAATATTTCTCAGTGTTGCTTATCAAGGTACATGAAAATGTGGTGGGTGGAAATTAAAAAAAAAGAAGACTACGAAGTTAGCTAAGTCCCTGATCTTCAAGACAGATTCTGACTTTGAGGAGGAAGGGTCTGAATACAAATAGGCATCAAACAAAAAAACCCCTACCAAACCCAAAAAAGGTGGTTGTGCAGCAAGCTTTTGCAGTAGCCTACACCTAATGGTGTGTCTGTATGCTTTGTTTAATGCAAACTGGTACAATCCAATCCCTGCTACTAATGCTGTTTGTTTTTCTTTTCTGCTTTATTATCATCCAAGTTTATTTTTCACATCTTTTGCCTACAGTAAGCTAACCTCAACAATAACAGGATATGTACTCTAGATTTACTCTGTGTGTGTGTGTGTATTATTGCTTTACAAGTGACACAAGCAAATAAATGAGTGACAGAGAAAACTAGGCATTTAGTAACCAGGTTAACCATTATTCCTCCTACAGTCAAAGAACCACAGGGGAGTACCACGTGGGAAGGAGGCAGCCACTTTACATCACTTTTGGTCTCCTGGTGTGGCAGAGTGAATTTAAACAGAGCCGATACTTGGCTTGATATTTCAGTTACCAAGAGACAGAGGCTGAGGAAGGAAAGAATTTAAATGGTAGCTTCTGCTCTTGCTTGAAACTTTCCTCATCATAATTCAGTTTAAAATGTGAGGAACTATACTGACTTCAGATCTGAAGCCTGTATTTAAGCCCAGGATGGGCTTAAAGACATGTCTTCGGAATTCAATATGTGCCTTCAAAGCGATTTGAAAGAAGAACAGCTGGGTAATTTAAAGCATCAACTAAACCTTGTAGTTAGTACTTTTCTTCAATGACAAATTTTTGAGAAGAAAGAAATTAGATCATAATACCTTGGACTAAAGTGTGATTTTCCTGACAACTTCACAAACTGTTTAAATGCTTTAGATACAGAACAACCCACATGGAAAACTGTTCCAACGTGCCCGCTGTTCCCTAAAAAGGTGATTACAGTACGGCACTGTCAGACTTGCAGAAACTTCTCACTACCGCATCCAGTTTGTGTGTCAGAGTGAGATTTCACGGCAACACTGAACGCCTGTGAAAAAGAGAAGGAAGAGGGGAGGGAAAGGCACAGGAGGGCGCGGGGGAAGCCCTCCCTGATTGTCTACTCTGCAAAAGATTTGAACTGCAGAAAAGAGGAACCATGTCAGCAAATGCCAAACCAATGTGATACCTGCCAAACCGCACCTTATCCTTCTCAATCAGCAAAAAAATTATCCACTGCCTGATTTCTCTTACCTCACCAATAAAGGGCTAGGGGTTTTTTTTCCTTATTAGGACAGTCTCCATGCTGTAAAATTCTGGCTCTAATAAGTGGCTTTTACAATATGTGCTGCACATCAGCACAAAAAGAAAGCAACTAATAAAAACAGGAGGAGAATAAAAGGGCTGAGTCCTAAATTAAAAGGGACGACATCAGCTTAGTTCAGGCTCCAAAATTTGATCATAGATTTTATGAAATGGAGAATTAAAATTGGAATGGATAAACGTATGAAGGCTAACATTATACAAACATATAATTATAAACTTGGCCCTGCAGCTACTTATACATGTAAGGAGCCTTACTGAAGTCAAAGAGACTTTTTTTCAGTACACTTAAGTGTTTACATGGCTCAAAACATAAATCAGATGTCAGTAAATGGAAACAGAGAAAAGAAAGGGGGTTTTAATGTTTGTTTTAACAAAATAAAATGTGAAAAGAGTGAAAAGTTACAGTCAGGTCTCTGAATTTTTTCAACAACAGATAGAAGTATTTTTCTTGGTTGGATTTTTAAATGAATGGTTTTGGATTATCTATTTACTGCATCTGCATTATACGGACACATATGCATATATATGGAGAGAACACCAGGGGCCTAACATAATCACCAGAAAATTTCCCTGGTTCTTTTGAACCTTCCTGTTTTATTCTGAATTGGGAACATGGTGGATGGGAAGGCCTGGGACCGCAGGTTTGGCAGCAAAGGGAAAGGCAGGGTTACGAAGAAGCAGGATGAAGTTCTGCTGCCTCCATCCTGCAGTGATTGAACACCTATGCCAACAGTGTGGCTGTGGAGGAGCTATCTGCATTTAAGATCTGCACTAACAATGAATTTTCTAGTTTTGCTGAAGCAGAAGAAAAAACCCTTGTCAGAGTGAAGTGATATGGAAAATGTTCAGGGCCGTTTTATTTTCATGCAGCCTGAAACAAGAAAGCAAATCCATCATCTAAGTTATTTTATCTTTTTATTATTTTAACTTTTTTCTTTAAAATGTAGGTTAATTTAAAACAAAAGATTCAAAAAAGAACAGAATGTTTTATTTAAAAAAAATTGCAGAGATGCTTTTCAGTCATTTGTTATATAGAAAGTGTCAAAAAAAGCATTTTAATTTTAAAAAAGTATTTCTTCTCATTTTCATTTAGACAAAGCTAATCTCAGAAATCTGACATGAACTCACAACTAGTTCTCTCCCCAGAACTCTCCCAAATTTTCTTGCTTTTTCTAAATTTATCTTTAATCAGAAACAATTCTCACCACATCTCAGGCATTTGGATTCACAGAGAGCAGTACCAGCTTGAGTCTGGTATCTCTCACCACTGTCCTGACTTGAACAGGGTGGAGAATTCAGCTCAGGGTTTTCACAGAACTCTCCAGAGTCACTTGTTCTCTGACAAAATCTTAGAAATTTGATTCTCACAGTCATGACTTCAGACTCTGGTGGATGCCCAAAACTCCACACAAATAAATCCAGCTTTGTACTCCTGACAGCTAATACCTTGCTTATGCTAGAAAAAGAAAAGCATCTTTCACTGAGGCAAGAAGGCTGTGAAATCTCAGAGATGCTTCCTTACAGACCTGTCCTTTCTCTGCTATGTTTCTTCCACCAAGGATAATCTCACTCAAAAATGTTTCAGCTCTTCCAGTAAATTTCTTCTGATCCGCTATGAGGAAAGTTCCCAAACCTAGCTATAAAATCTTGAACTGGACATTCAGTCTTCAACAGCCACTGTCCCTACTGATGTGTAAACCAGACACCAAAGCACATGTATTTCATTCAGGTGCTGACAGCTAATACCTCAAGAATGCTTCATATACATGGAGGACTGTTACTACAGTGTTTTACATAAACATGTGGGACCATCCACAGATAAACTTATTTGCATCAAAAACACTCGCTTACTATCCCAAGCGTTTTGGAATTCACTCCTAGACAACAGGCACTGAAGTGCACCTTGGATATAAACATTACAGATCACAAATGGACAGGACGTTGTAAGAAAAGTGCCTATTTCTTGGCCCATGTTACACTTGCCAATGCTGGTGAAGAGCTCAGAAATTGACTGGGATTCTTAGCTTTCAAATGGAGACAAATAGGCTCACTACAGGTTAACATCTTTGTACATCTGATCTTTAGCTACATTATGTCCATCTTATTTTACCTCAGTAATATAAAAAGGCTTTTACAAATTAAGGATTCAGACCATTGCCCACTGGGGAACAGGAATGAAACACATGGCCAACAGAGAAGACCAGTAAAAAAGGAAAGAGATGCCTTCACGTGAAAATGAACAGCATCAATTTTTGGAGCAGAATTAACCAGCTAACACAGTGCCACCAACACCGCTGCTGTCTGTGGAGAAGTGTCCTCTTCAACCCTTCTCTTGTCCTAACTAGCTGATTACCAGTCTTGAACATCCATCATGAAACAGAAAAGATAAGCTACAATATGAACAAAATGCTGTGAAGGAGTGAACTTCCAACAACCAAACTGCCTATGAATGATCTGCGAAGTCTGAACAAAAGTTATAATTTGCTGGAAAATAAAACATTCTACCTGTTGGCAAAGATGACTTCTGCCTTCCCTAGGAACTTGCATAGTAAACACTTTCATGTCCAGCAGAGTGAGCCAATTCAATCACTATACATTTATTAAGCAGTCTTTATATTTTCAGGCCAACCAGAATGATTTCTTGGCTATGATGAGAGCTTCTGCTTTTAATTTCCAGTGTATCAAACACTAACAGGATTATATTCAGCTATTTAGCAATTACAAAATTTTCTACAGATACTATAACTACACTGAGAGCGTAGAGAGTATCTTTAAACTGTGCAGCTGAAACAATCATATAAAGGGGCCATTAGGGGACATTTGCAAGAAGTTAACAATCATATTGTACCTCATTCAAAACACTGCAATAACAGCCGCCTCCTTTTCCCTGGAGAGCCTCATAGAGTTAGGTTATAAGGATTTTAATACTGCTTTTCCATTGCAATCTCCTGAGTAGACATGAGCATTTGGAATTATTACATTATGCCTCAGCCTGGGAAGGGCAGTATTTCATCATGTGTCTCACTAAGCAATGCTTTGAAGAAGCTTTTGTGGGTAATGCTAAAGGTGTCTTCCCCACTTTTGGCCTGAGGTCATGGAGATGTTTGTTAAAAAGGGAATAAATCAGTTTCCAAATTTTGGCCACACATTTGATTTCTCTTAAGAGTCCTCGCCAAAGAGAGGTTTCCTTTTCTTCCCCAAATACGCTACTGTGAGTCTGGACAAAAGAAAACCCAGGTCTGGTTGTCAAGATGTATCTGCTCTTGTTTAGAAGGTGCTACAGGACACAAACCTCCCAAGACACAGGAAACCTACAGTACAGTAGCTGATCATGCTACAAGAGAAAAGGACTTAATTGTTTACACTCAGATATAATTTCACTGACTTAGTGAACTCACTTCACATATTGTAATTGTGGGTGCTGCAACACACACAAGCTCGGGCATTCCTCCCAGAGTGCCAGGCATAAATTTAGTACACTGCTGGTTCCCTCTCTCACTCAAATGGGAGTGGAGCAGAATCTCTCTCAGCAAGGATATCCAATGGTTTCTAGGGTTTTTTAAGCAAAACAGCCAGACTGACACCTAGCTAAACTGGCCCCAACGCAAAAGTGCAAGGGTCCAAAAGTCTCCTCAGAGGCTTCAGCCTGGGTCACTGCACTCAGGGCCAGCTCCCCACAGCAGGTATCAAGAGTCAAGGTTTCCACCAGTTATATCAGCACTAAACTGCTCACATCTAACCCACTTTGCCTTTTCCCCTCCCTTGCTTTCCCTTCAATATGGTTGCAGAGAAACTGGTGCTCCGCCACGGCTGCTCCCCATGCTCATACAGCAGTACGGGAGGGCTGGCTACTGTGGCTTGTGGCCGTATTCCACCATGGACCAACACAAAACAAACCCATTTGACACACTCTTAGTTAAGTTATTATTCATTGCCCAATTTCTGAAACCACGATGAAGGATTTCAGATTCCTGGAAGGGACTTCTCGGAGGGGCTGAGTTTCAGAAATCCCTGAGCTCCCTCTCCCCCCCAAGAGCATAGGATTTCATGCTGGAAACCAAAAACAGGCACCCAGAAATCCCTGTTGCTTTTCAAAACCTCTCCCAAATTTTAAACAAAACCCTGGTATAGGTCACAGTATTTTAGAAACACAGTAGTGTCCTGTTTCCCATCCCTCACCCTATAAAGGAGACAAAACAACACAGGACCCAAATAAAGCACATAATTTCTTTATCGATGTTACACAGGCTAATTGATTTTCTTCTCCTGCTTCCCTCCCACATTCAGGGATGAATGTGCCATTAGGACTTATTTACACAGCGAATTAAGCTGAGTTATGTGAAAGCTTTCATACAAACTATGAAACTTCTGCAACCTTCCCTTTAACAGAACTCTGATTAGCAACCAATACTTCCAACATATGCTCCTGCCACTGAACAAAGCAATCTAAATTCTGCAATTCAGGTAAGAGAAATGCAAAAATGCAAAGACTTTTCCCTTAGAAAATAGAGCACAATATAGCAAAAAAGAAGAGTTAAAAAACCCAGTCTGCATCCAACACTTATTCCCCAGTTCAACCAGCTTCCCTGAGTGTTACACCATTCTGTTCCCCTTTCCCATTGCCACCATCCAGAACTTCCTACACAACACCGAAAGGCTAAATCCATACAGATATCATAATAAATCGGCAACTCACTTGGAAAGGCTTGACAAGTTCTGCCTGTAGTATGATCTGCTGATCATGTCTGCAGCATATGAATCAGTGCAAACTGCTGCCAGCTCCAGGGAGCAAATGGATGGATGATCAGGGCGTGGAATGAGATAATAAAAATGCCATTATCCTTTCAGGCATGCGAGACTCATTGGATGTTCTTTCCACCCCACAGGTTAACCATTTGGTTGGTCCTGTAGCTCCCGTAATGACACAATTTGCCTATTGTCAAGCTCATTATCTATCTTGTATCCTCCTCCCCTCCCTTCACCCCCCTCTGCTCTGTGATCATATGATTATTATTTTTTTTACTGTATTCTCTCTAATAGATCCTCTTTGCTATGTCTGGGCCCCCTGTGACAGAAATCCCTGCAGATTTCTCAGCTGCTCAACTTGACTGACAAATGCTTGCTTCCCATTCAGCTTTCACAAGAAGCGCTTCTGTTTAGCAAGCTTGCCTGAGCACCCAGCAGCCTGAGCGCTGCACAGAGGTGCCTTCACAAGTATTTGCTTGTAGGAAAGTCACATTCCAGCCTGCTGAGAGATGAGCAGGGGAGAGGACACAAATATAAAACAATGATCCAGGAAACAGTCCTCTCTTTTGATGATAAATCATTGCCTAAGCATTTTGCAAGCACTTGCATCCAGTCTAACTCGTGAAAGGTCAAGCTGGATTAGATAGCTCAAAAGACTGAAGGGTGACTGCCAAACAGGAACAAATCCAGGGAGATGGGAAGTAGCTGCAAGCTCAACTGCAGTTAAGGTAAGACCATCTTGTGTTTAGCAAAGGGATTAAAATCAGGGCTGGACCTAAATCCAATCTAACAGACTCTCCTCTATGTTCTTCCATCTAATCCAGTGAATGAGGCAGAAAACAGAAATGCAAACAAAGTGATTTAAATGAAGGCACTATCAGGTACCATGATTTCACATGCCTGGTTCTCATACCACTTTAAGCCCGCATGTGCGAGTAAACTGAAACAGCTTACTGTGCAGTCCTCCAGCCATTCTACCCCAGGCTCTGATCTTGTTAAATCTCATAAATTACCAGAGTGGGTGTGGATGGATTCATACTCCAAAGGGAAATCTCTACTGCAAAGTCGCCCTTCTGTGGGAACGAGTGTGTGGGTTCAGTAGGTGGCACTCTTACCTTGGAGTGAACCGAGGCAATCGTCTCCACATGAAGCCATGGAGGATGTTCAAGGAGGCATCAACCTTGACAGTTTTTTTTCCTCACAGCTTGCAAGAAACCAACAGCTGCACTTTGCTTGAGGCACTGATGCTCATTTATGTTTTTGCTCAAATCCTGCAGTCAATAATGGCGGATTTTTCCTCCCAAACCCCCCCTCTACAGTTTCAAGGAGATAGATTTTTTGAAAAGGTTCTGTGCTTTATAGACAGGTGAATGGCTCACATGCAATGTTCAGGCTCAGGAGTTTTCTTGCACAGTCATAAACTGGTCTACAATACCCCAAGAAGTTGCTGTATCTTCATGTACACCTTTTGCAGGCCCAGCCCCTCATTCCAAAGTGCATGAAAAACCCTACCTTTTAGTACATAAAATATACTGGGATTCTTGCCTGGAGCAAGGAAAGGCCAATAGTGCTGACTGCATAGGGAGAAAAACATAGATTCCATTTCTGTGATTGCAGAGAGATCTGGAAATGAAATGACGGTGCAGCAGGCAGGCCATCTCCATTTCTTCTACTCTGACCTCTAGGGAAAGAGGGCATGTAAGGCAACGTGGACGTGTAGAGTCCTTTAAAAATGCTGGTGAGAAGGGAGTGATATTTACTCTTCCTGGAAAAGGCATTTCTACTACTGGGGAATTACAGAAGCAGAATTCTTCCCTCTGGAAGAGCATTAGTTAAACAGAGATTGTATCACTGTTCTGCCAAAATATACATTTTAATCAGATGCCAGATGTAAGAGTTGATGTTTATGAAACTATAAACTGGGTTCCAAGGCAGCCCTACAGTTTTCCAATACAGGTCTGTATTTACTACTGTGTCACAGAAACTTCCCCCCACACACACCCCCCCCCACCCATTGAGTGTGTTCTATACTCTTTTCTATTAATCTTGGAATAGTTAGGTTATTGCATTGGTCACAAACAAAACTGTTTTTATGCAGGATAAAAATAAAAGCAAATTGGCTATCCTTTAAAGCACGACACTCTACATTTTCAAAGAATAGTCAAAAATATTCTCAGATTTTTTCAAAAATCTCCCACTACTGTCATGCGGATTCTGGCTCTAGAAGGCAAATCTGATCTATTTGTTGGATCACTAGGAACAAAGTAAGTCTGTTGTGCTTGTAGTAGACCTCAGAACCATTTTTAAATGTCCCCCTTAGGCTAGGACAGTCATAATAAAGCCAATTTCTTTTTCTGTTTTTCCAAATAATGTTTTGAATTATAAAAGTCTGGAGGAGAGCTTCACTCTAGATGAAACACAATGATTCATGTAGTCAGGCTATTTTTCATTTGGAGCAAGATTTCTAACCCCAAATTGCATCACCTTGCCCATACCTCTACAGCACTACTGAGAACAGATGTCATTTGCCTACTGAATGAGCAATAAGAAACGTTGGCCACACAAGTCGATCCTCAACACATGTGACATGTTTGCCTGCAAACGAAAAACTGAAGATAAATAAGGAGAGCAAATCCCACTTCTGAACAGTATCAGTCTCTCTGCCCAACTGTCTGTACTGTTAATCTGAGAGAGGTATCCTTGCCAACAACTGCTTGAAATACTCTGCAGGTTGGTGTCCCACATACTGATTTTTAATTTGACAGCATTGGTGTTGATTTTAATTTATTTTTCCCATCTAGCTGCAAGATCAAATGTGCAATTCTGGACGCAGGCATATTAATCCACTGTATACAGGCAATGAGCACACTGCCAAGTGGACCTGGGTAACCCACATGAACAGCCTACTGTTGCACTGGTGAAGGCCCAGGAGGCTTCACCTTCAGCTGTCTTGAGAGCTGTGCCCATCGTTTAAGTCATAAGGCCCATTCAGCTGAGGAACATCACTATTTCAACAAGAGCTACAGGGACATTATGTGGCAACAAGTTGACTGTGAGCCAGCATGCTGTGTGTCTGTGTGGCCAAGAAGGCCAATGGAGATCCTGGGGTGCATTAGGAGGACCGTGGCCAGCAGGTTGACAGAGGTTATCCTCCACCTCTACGCTGCCCTGGTGAGGCCACATCTGGAGTGCTTGGGCTCCCCAGTTCAAGAAAAACAAGGAACTGGAGAGGGTCCATTGGAGGGCTACCAAGATGATGAGGGGACTGGAGCAGCTCCCTGCTGAGGAACGGCTGAGAGAGCTGGGCCTGTGTAGCCAGGAGAAGACTGAGAGGATCTTACCCGTGCATACAAATATCTTAAGGGCGGATGTCAAGAGGATGGGGCCAGGCTCTTTTCAGTGGTGCCCAGCGGCAGGACAAGGGGCAACGGGCACAAACTGCAACACGGGAAGTTCCATCCGAACACAGGGAAAAAAATCTTTACTTTGAGGCTGACGGATCACTGGAACAGGCTGCCCAGAGAGGCTGTGGAGCTTCCTTCTCTGGAGGTATTCAAAACCCACTTGGACACGATTCTGTGCAACCTGCTCTAAGAGAACCTGCTAGGGTGGGAGTTTGGACTACATGGTCTCCAGGGGTCCTTTCCAACCCCAACCACTCTGTGACTCAGTTTGCATCATGAAAGAGGGCTCCACCAAGGCCAAGCACTTCCATACAACCCAATGCCAAGCATTCACTTTCAGTTGGGTGCCAACCCAGCAGCTCCATTAGTTTACAGCAATGCAGAACTGGTTCTCCTGAAAGAGGCTGACACAGCCAAGATTTTGCCGTGCTTGCAACCCCCTTAAAAAGAAGTGGGATCCAAGTTAGTTACAGATCCTTGTACTTAATAATCCCTTTATTATTTCAAAGCCAAATGGCTAGTGTTTACTTCCTTCAGTAACTTAACTGATACTCTCAGTACACTGTGGCCCTGAGGTGAAGATCTTGCATATAGAGTAGGAAGAGGCAAATCACCTTCCCCTAGATAATCTGAAAAATTCGCATGGCCATCTAAAGCATGAAAAACGATGGGGGCAGGAGATGCATGCCTCAACCTGCTTTCCTGGTAAATTCTCATGCTGCAGAGATTATTACTTGGCTCTAGAACACCAAAACCCCTAAGGAAGGCACTAGAAAAAGAAAAAACTAAGCAAACAAACACTAAACTAGGGCACTTGAGAGGTGTCACTCACTCCAATGGACTCAAGTCAAATGGCTCTACAGGAGTGTAGGCTAATCTATTACAACACTGAAAGGAACCACAGGACCTTTCCTAGATTCTCAGCATTAAAAGCAGCAAAAAGAGGAGGAGTAAGACGTGAGAGCTTTCCAAAAGGAAATTATTACTGGGAGGTTCCAACATCTACTCACACTAACAATAGGAATGTCCGGAGGTCATCCAGAGAGCCAATTAATATTTTGTTTGTTATTTTTACTTTAACCATTCTTGCATGCAAGGTGGAGTTTTCATTGAGCTGATCACAATAGCCTGTGAATCCTTTTTGAGATTATAGCGAATTTAGTTTCTGACAGAGGCACACGCACCATCCAGACCATGTCTTTCCATATGTAGCCCATTCCTTTCTATACCTGTTTGTCAACAGCAGATTTGCTGTGCTGATCACTGTTCTTGTCCTGTTATTCAAATACCTTCATGTTTCTTCAGCTCTTTGTGTAGTGCTTTTCCAAGTTGTGGCATTTTTACAATGGATAGGCAAATAACGTACAGAAATGTATCTGATTTGTTTCAGAGACAGTAAACAGCTCACCCTGCACCACCTCTCCCCTGTGCCACTAGTCTGAAATAAGTCGGCAGACTTGTAGAGAACTTTGCAAAGCTACTGGCATTTTGCAAGAGAAACAGAACTCTCTTTTTTTATGAAAATTCATTCTAATGACATTAACATCTGCTCCTTGTTTGAAGAATATTTTTAACTGTTCCCTCCCTGGGAAAATGAAAGATGCCACAGTCTCTTTCATGTTCTCACGGAGTAGACAAACTGTTGGTTTTTTTAAGGTCTGTTCTGAAATGCCCCAATGCAGTTCACTGCAGGGAACTCAGTGTATGCATCTCACAGGGCAAAAAGCATCTGCATTCACCCTCCTATGAGATTTCACTCTAGGACACAGGCATGTGAGCAAGCACTTTTGTTTCACAGATGAACAGCACTTAGCGTATTAAATCATATGCAGTAGGTAAAGTCTGGCAACCCATACATAAGGTCTTGAAGTAAATCTCTTAAGTACTTATAAAAACAAGGCTGTGTACTTCACCAAATAATGCTGAACTGTCTCTTACTATGTTGTGGGGTTTTTTCAAGTCCAGTTTTAAATAAGTAATGGAGATTCTGCCATTTCCCAGTGGTAAGTCTTCTATGCTCTTACAGGGTTCAGTACTAAGTAGCCATTCTATAGCTGTAACATCTCTTCCTCCCCTTATTTTTTATAGATACAGCTGTAACCCACAGTTACATCTACCTGGATGCCTATAAACAGCTGCAGCACCAAAAATTTTAATGTGTTCAATGAAACCTGTGAGTAATATTTACCCAGCCACATAACTAGATACATGTATTAAAATACATACTCAGATTGGAATACATAGGTTTGAGTTTGGACATAGGCATGTGCAAATCATGGAGTCTTGCATGCTTACATGGACACATCATCATGTATAGCTAATGCCTTAGCAGACAACAGAACTATTTGCATAGACAGGTTCTGCAGGATTGGGAACACAACCTGTACATCAAACTGCAAAAATGCTGCAATTGTGAACACTTGTCACAGTGTATTTCCAGATACTGCAAACCTACATAGAGCCCATGCAGCACTCAATCCGATCTGATGCCTGCTTTGATGGGACAGGCTGGCCTTGGGTAGCACAGGCCGGAGTTTGGTCCTTTATAGGGAAGATAATTTAATTTTCTCTGACTGTCCTCAGTTCTTGAGGTATTAACATTATCCTGCTTCTCACATGGAAAAGTTACTGACTGCATGTATGGCTTAGCAGTAAACAAAACAAACTCCAATACAAGTGTTAAAATGATATTCCAAGGAAAACCTCCTCCACTGTAAATTGAAACTTGATTAGAAAAACATATTTGCTGGTGTTTGCATTCTCTATCAGTTACTTATGGGGCAATGCACAATCCAGAAATAAAGCAGCATAATATTCCATGGGTGTGATAGACTATTTCTACCAAAGCACAGCTTTTGTTTTATACCATGTTTTCACTGCTTTCAAATAAAAACTAAGATCCAAACAATAGTCTCCATGTAACAGCCAGGATATAGCTACCTTCTGGTCATTTGAACAACTGAAATGGAGGAAAGCACATGAGGGAAGCATTCACAAAGGCTATCTTTACCTCCTCTCCCTACGCCCTGGCACTGTCACTAGTGAGGGACAGACTTTGGTCCCCTCCTGCTCTGAGCAGGAGCCTGCTTCTCTCCAGCCACCAGCAGCAGCAGAGGGAAGGGCCACCATTTCCCATTCAATTCCGCACCCATTCTTTTGTGCTTTATGCATTTCAGGGACACATGTCAATTCTCACAGCAATAAAAAGCAATCTATTATGTTGGCTGGCAAATTTTAAGACTTGCTGTCTCTCATTTATACCTGAACTGTAGTTTGCTTGGAACAATAACTGCTATTAGTAAATTTCAGCTTTGAAACGTGAGGGATAGTAGTCAAAGCCCAGAAACCTGTGTCTGGACTTGTAGGACTTCTGCTTACAGCCCTGTACGATACTTGCAGAGTTCACAAAACATAAAGCTGAATAAGCTGCCAATAATGCAGATGCAAGTTCTCTCCACCCCAACTGTTTTAGGCAATAGTTAATTTCAACAACACTGTCAACAACAGGTTTTATATAGAATTATTAATGTTATTTTTAATATATTAACAGACATGCTCCAAACATTACTATTCACTTCAAACTTAGCCACAAAAGCCAGTAAAAGCTACAATGTGGTAGGTGTGATAAAAACAGAGGATAGAGGCATCTCTAGTCAAAACAGTCTATGCCTTAATTTTGCTGCTGAGCGGGCACGGGTGGGAGCCTAAGCCAAAGTCCTTAGCAGACACCCCAGTAAACAGTAAACTCATAAAGTGTGAAGCATGGGATCTACTCATGAGTGCCACCACACACCAGCGAGAGCATCCACTGTCTCGTTTCAGTTTGAAGACATAGTCTGAATCCAGGCTCCAGGCTTGATCCTTCTCTGCTGGAAGAGTTTATATAAACGTGTGCACAGGCACACACGCACGTAGCTCTGGAAAGGGAAGAGCATTTCCTGCTGGGCCAGTTTATGGAGACGTTTCTGTACCAAAAGCTCCTATCTTATGATACTCTGAATTTTACTGGTGAACAAAATCCAAGCCCCGGTCAGGATCTCAGCTTCACAAACAACCCAATAAACTCAGCTAGCAAAAGCCATCTGAATTCTGCCGAAGGCAGAGACTGTTCAAGAGTTCATGCCACTAGAACAGCTCTCAGAGGTATTCAAAATGCAGACTTTGAGTAAAAATACTCAGTTTGGGCCTTTCTTATCCCTGAACTTAGCTTAAAAATATGAAATTGGAGCCTCAGACCAGGGCCCTGCCTCATGCAGTTTGATGGTCAGTTACACCCCTGTCTGACTAGACCGCTCATTTTAGTATCCGGTAATGGCCCTTAGGTGTTTTGGAAGGGGCTTTATTTCACTAGCTGCACAGTGCTTACCAACTAACCGGATGCTCCCAGGAACTTTCGGAGAGCAAACAGTGTCAGTTTATTTAATAACTTTCAAAGTGAAACTAAAATCTTGTCCAAATCATGTCTCCTCTGATTTAATTAAAACACACCACACATACTGCACTGCTCTGTTAATCATTAACAAAGTTAATTCAAGACAGAAGATGAGTCTTTTCTTTTCTTTACTTCAAAAGCCTCCAGCCAGTGGAAAACTTCAAAAAACATTCCAAAAAAAGACCAGTACTGTATGATTTTTGTTAGAATGGTCAACACGTCAGTATGTTTTTTCCCCTTCTATATTTCTGATTCCTATAGGAATGCATGTTAAAAGCAAGGGTGTTTTTTTTCTTGCTTGGCAAAATACCTTTCCCAAATTTTCTAAATATTGCCTGGTATTTGCGTCAATATGACAGTCATTGGGTTTGACAGGAATCAGATTGCTAAACCCACACAAAAATGCTTTGGAAATTAGGGGCTAGTTATACATTCAATTTCATTCAAATCCACTTTAGCAAACTGGCAAGGAGTGGATCTGAACCGTCCCCATTATCCCTTCACTTCTATGGTTCACAGCAGAGGTTTCTTCAGCACACTAATCTCTATCCTAACTTTTAGACTCACTCACAACTCCCACTGTCTCATAAATCTCCTTAGCGCCCCTGTCCCAATCCACTTTCACTTTTCAAGATGACCTAGCAACCCATGAAGCTTACTCTCCCCCTGCAGCAAGCCTTTCCAACTTCTTCCAGGGAGGAACCAAATAGGAAATTAAACAGCATTGTAAGTGTAACATTTTGTGGACTATTCAAGAAACACGATTCACCCAACATCTATTTTTCCAACAGTTCTCCTTTCTTGAAGGAGATCAGAACAACAACAAAAAAACAACCAAAACCAACAACAACAACAACAACAAAAACCCAACAAAACCACAGAAAAGGGGTTTTTCTTCACTTTCTTCAGTTCTTAGGGAAATCTAATACAAAATCTTCCAGTCTCATCAGTACAGTTGTTATCTAAAGGGATTTCCCTCCTGAAAGCAACAAAGGATCAAGGCTGAACGCTTCCACAAGGCCTGTCATATCACATCAGGACGGCACTCCGTCAAGGCTGGATTCTTGCCTCCAGCCGTGGCTCATGCCTGATGTTTTAGAGGAAAGCAACGGGAAAAGAAAAAAAGCAAACCACACCACACTGCACCTGGTCCATTGAGCAAAGCTCTCCCTGCACAGCAAAATTCCTCTCTGCCCCCTGCAGGCAGGCAGCTGGGGCTCTGCCATGTGCAGGCATTGCTGTCTGCACTGCAGGGTCTTTAAAAAAAAAGTAATTTATTACAGGGTAATACACATAAAAGGGTATCAAGAAGTTAAAATGAAATCACCATAAATGTTCAGTATTTTCACATCACAGCATGTGCATCAGGGCATAATGACCTGGGGACTTAAATTATTCCAGTGTAATAAAAGACCCAACTAAAGTTTCTCTTTGCTATTTCTCTGCATATGCAACTGCTAATACTTATTTCTGCATTGAAGTACCTGAAATCTATTGTAATTTAGTAACAGCAGCATGTGAGCCACTCTTTAAGGCATTGTGTATCTACTTCCTAGCTTCTCCTGGAAAATGGTTCTTGGGTCAGACTTTACACTTTCAGGATAGGCCCGGTCTGAGCAAACTCTCAAGACCATGACTTCTTCCCATCTACACTGTGCACCCTCAAATCCATATTAAACCTCGAACCTGACTGCAACAGCACAGCCCATTGTGCTCAAGGCTCCAGACCTCCAAGATGCCCTGGGTGGAGATAAGTGCCAGCACCATTACAAACAACCACCTCAGCTCAGCACCTCCTGAGCACAGCCCAGCATGGCCAGCAGCAGGCACTATGTATGGGAAGCCTTGGACCACAGGCTTAAATGCTTTAGCACCTGAATCATTAACCAGATGATTAGCCTCTTCTGCTGAGCACACTCAAACCTCCGGCACAAACCCGTGAGCCACTCAGGAGACAGATCCATGGGAAGGAAGAGGGGCAGCTGCCCTTACACTGTACGTGGGTGGTTTTGTTATTTTTCTAGATCTGCTTTGGCTTGCATTTTAAAACATCTTACACAGTAAGGTATCCATGAAGAAATGCATTTGTAAACAAGCATCTGTGCAGTGCTCTCTGTTTGAAGACAGAGTCTGTCTCAACTCTTCACCATTGTTAACAGAGTTAGTAAAGCATCCCTGTCAGTCCAGCAGCCAGTGACTGAGTGATGAAGTGGCACCATGTGGGTGACAGGTGAAGTCCCTAGGCTGCAAGACTGCAACTTGGGCATGCTTCCCTGTCACAGCAGCGTCACGTGTCTCCTTCGAAACCTTCCCATCACCACAGCACCCTAAAGATTTCTTAACATTGGTTGGAGACATACGTTGTATGATGAGGGTAACCTCAGAGACACCTGAGCACAGGTGGGGCTGCATGCATTCCTCACCTCTTCTTTTCTGCTGATGTAACACAGGAGCTTGCATGAGGACTTTAACCATGTGCCTAGGTAAGCATCCAAGCAGTTTGCCAGCCAGCTGGGTAAGAGTGAGTGAGAAAACACCTCATTGCTTTTCCTAGTATCAGATCTAATGTGAGTGTTCACCTGTGTTTAAGGGAAACTGACAAATGTGTAATTATTTCCTTCCCACAGTCTCCAAAATGCAATTACTGGACCACTCTCACAAGGATCAGCATCCCTGTACAATTCTCCTGGATCTCATGTGTCACCACACAGTGTTCTTTGGGACTTGAACTGGGTACAAAAATACCCCTTCCCTAAATCTGCACTAAGCCAGTAAAGTTTTTTGACATGTTACAAGATGGTGAAGAAAGGGACTGAACCGCATCTGTTCTTTTGCCAGGCAAAGAACAGGCAAATCCCCTTTGTCACTACAGAATGTAAAAGAAGCCCTTAACAGCTCTCACCAGCTGGGATGGTCTTGTATCCTCTGCAATCTGCCACTAACTAATAGTCTCCCTTTTCCATTTAGTTCCACATATTAAATGGAAAAACTTTCAATAAGTGGCTTAAGAGAAACATAACTTTCCCCAAAAAACAGCCGACAGACTTGTCTTCAAGGAGATTTAAATAATGTAACTATCAAGAGTCAGTAGCAGTCCAACTTGCATAAAGAAATATCGACCACTAACTAGAAAGAAAAATCATTTTCATTTTCAAATGGCAAACTTTCTCTCCAGATCTGCCAAAAGCTGCAGCCTGAGCTCTAAAGCTGTGGCTATAGTTTCTAATGATGTTTTGTGCCCTGAGAGAAGGCTTCAGAGCATCACATTTTATGAATAAACTTCATGGGATGGGAAGGATTCCAGGAACTCCTCCACAGGCTCTTACGGGATTTAGAGGTTCTGGACACATTAATGCATATGCAGTATTACAACCTTCCTCCTAAAATAAGTCATTATAACAGAAACTTACCCTTCCAATCTAAACAACTTATGTTCAGAAAGCGGACATATTCTATCACTTCGAAGTGCAGGCAACTGGAGACAAACCCATTCTCAGAGCACCATCTTTGCACTTAGAGAACTTCAGGCCAGCATTTCAAGGCTTTTATGGTAATAATTAGCAGCATCTCACTAAAACAGCCATTAGACATTGTAGTTCACTAAAACACTTCAAAGCTATTAAAATCATATTTCCAATAAACATTTCAGAAAAGTATGAAAGCAGAAACCGGAAGCATTTTCAGAAACTTGGCAGAGTGTCAAACACTTTGAATACTTGAGAAAAAAATGTGGGGTTTTTTTCAATAAAGGTTTGCAGCTTTTTCATCGGCATTCATTCATTTACACTAAAGTTGCTGTGAAATTCTAGGCTTAAAACTAAGCAAGGAAGTCAGGCTTTGGCCTGTAGAAAGATCCCATCAGCTCCAAATGCCAAGGTAGAACCTAAAAAGCAGAATGGAAACTTTAAACTGAATTCATTGCAATCTGACAACAAGTAAGCTGATTATTGATGAGATGTTCTGTGATAAAACTTAGGGGTTTTTTATGTGGAGCTCTTGAAGAGACCATTTCAGGTTCTGATAAGCTAGACGCTATCTCAGTGAAGGCTTCTAAAGCCTCCAAGGAACTCTAAATCAATTGAGGATCTTTGGGCTTTCCCAACATGTTTAGAAAGGGGAAAAGGAGCCAAGATGCATACTCTTGATATACTCATTAAAACCACCGAGGACATTGATATTTGTGCAAAGGACACCGTAATCAAAGCCAAACAGATCTTGGGTGGGTATTTTTTAAAGTTTACTTTTCAAAAAACAAAACTTAGACAATATACCTCTCAAATAACCCAATCAATTTATGGGATGCTTTCTTTCTCTGTTCTTCCTTAGGAGGAAAAATATGAAGAATAATAATCCCTAGACAGGACAATAATTTTATATCTACATTTTTATAATTTACAAAATCAAATCAGGGCACTTTGGGAAAAATAACCTTTTTCTTATTTTATTTTTCCTCTAAAATCTTCCCAGAAAAAAACTCTATCTATGACAACACATGACACGCAAAATTTCAGAGGATACAAAATTTTTTTGAGAAAGTCAAGGGAAATTGATTAGAGGGGGAAGATAAGCCTGATCCTTAACTGTGACCTGGCTACTCCTGATACACATGATGAGGCTTAAGATGTTAAAGGTGGTTCTGAGAGGAGTACGGCACATTTTTGTTTTTAGAAACTCCACGTTTAATTGAAATGAGAGATAAAGAAAATGATCCTTTGATGAATGATGAACAGGGTCTGGCTTTAGGCATTTTCTTATCAAGATGGCCATGTTCAGAACCCACCCACCAACATACCAGAAACCACAGTTGGCAAATGCTACGTGCAAAGGCATTTCCTGCCTTCTAACTTTCTAGCTGAAGGCCAGATACTTCACAATCCTTCTTTAAAGCACAGTTAAAGAAGTGGGCGTTCAGAGCCTTGCCCGATCTTGCATGGTCTATGTAAAGACTAGACAGCATCCCAGTCATATGCTTGGCATCAAACAGGCAGTGGTCTCTCCTTATTCCCAGGAGTTCCCTGCCCCAGTGAAGAGAGGGCCAAAGGACTACTTTTTCTACGCCATCACCTTCTAAACTACAGTTTATAACCTAAACCTATTAAATTAAGCAGTAATTATTGTGGTCCCCATCCATGTGATGTGCCAAAATAACACAATGCAAGGAAGAGCAAACATTATTAAAAAATTAAACAGCAGCTGAAGGGCCTAGAGAGAGCATTGTGGTTTACAACCTACGGCATGCTCTACCTACACCACTTCCAACAAGTTACTTCCAGGTTTCTCTCTTACTACCTTTAATATATAACAGGATAATTACTTATGTGAAACTCTCCCAAAGTACTTACCTCACTTAGAAGTGAAACACAAGTAGGAGTTAGAACCTTATAAAAAGGTTTTCTGTCCAAAAATTTCTACAGGCAAGAATTCTGAAATTTATAAAAAGTATTCAGTCCCTGCCCAACAAAACAACCAAAACCAAAACAAGCACAGGCTAGTAATTTGGAGCCTACTAATACTGACTAAAGAAGGGAGCTTTCATCCAGAGGTGAAACACACAAAGCTCAAATGCAACCTGCATGTGCAACTATTAGATCAGAAATAATTGCAGAGTGTGGCTGGCTAGAGATATAACAAGCTCTTTTCATGTACATATACAAATTCCATGCTTATAATAGTAGTCCTTGCACATACAATCCGTATTATTTTGTGTCAATTTGGCATATGTCATTACACATGCCTGTCTGCAAAGCCAAGTATAGAGGAAAGGAGAAAAACCTGTTATGGTAAGAATATAGCTTCAACATGCCAAAATAGGATTGCCAGAGCATTCTTCATCTGCAGTCTTGGCCTGATGCATTGCAATGCTTTGCTACCTGAGGAACCCAGATGTATGCAACGTGATGGATTACAAGAATCAGTAATAAGGGAAAGTCACAGCTTAAAACACAGTTCCTCTAGTCGCTGTCTTTCTATGGCAGTGTCATTTAGGGAAGTTCTTTCACAGAAGTTACCTCAAAGCAACAGCTTTTTTCC
Source organism: Falco naumanni (assembly GCF_017639655.2). NCBI lineage: Eukaryota > Metazoa > Chordata > Aves > Falconiformes > Falconidae > Falco > Falco naumanni. The sequence goes on from NC_054058.1 coordinate 22,546,377, forward strand.
TATAGACTTTAAGACAACACTGGGATCAGAAAATAATGCTCCCTGAACAGTGGCAGACAGAGATCTTGAAAACAAATGGGGAAAACTTATCAAATTCTTCAACAATGTAATTAAACTTTTGATAAGCAAACTAGGAACTCTGCGTGGAGAAAAAACCAATTTATTCCCATCTTTTAAATGCATCTAAACCCCAAGATCTTGGTTGTGTATTGTCACAACCAAGCAGAGGCCTCTAACAGAACTGCATGCAATGGAAAGGTCACTTAATCATTACTCATTTAAGTGTCCTCAGCTGTGGGAATTGTGCTACTGAATCAGGATTAAAGGAGACAGGACCAAGATCTAAACAATAAGCATGATCTTTGCTACCTTATGTTAAGAGTCACTCCATCTGCTTTCTTGCAAGAGGCTTAGACATGTCACAGAAATTCAGAAAAGATCCATTATTTAAAATGAACTTCGTAATTTCATTTCTATATTCTCTTTACCTTTCTTCATTTGTGAACACCTCACAAATACAGGTTGGAAAATAGGGACTGCTTGAATAAATCAAAACAAATTACCAGCTATCACCTTCCATGTGGTGTGGCTCTTCCCTAAAAGGTAAGCTGGATAATGGCATTTCCAATCCATCTCTCCACAAAGCCATGATAATCAGATGCCATGCCTTATTTCTACATGTGTGCACTACTGTATCTGACAACAGCCCCCTTCAAGAACAATATACCTAGTGCAGTAAAAAGAAAATAACTGATACAGCTCACAACTTAGCACACGGTATTTGTTTGGACTATTTACCAGCTGAATAAATTTATGACACTAAAAAGTTAGGATGCCTACACACACACACACATTTTTGTCCCAGTCAGTCCTAGAGCTCATGTTTAGAACCCACTACCCATTCTGCAGACTCAGACTAAGACCAAAGAATAGCAGCTAAGTTTCTCCAGCACTTTCCATTTGTGGCAGAAAGAGCTGCCAGATGCAGCAAAAGAAAGTAGAGGGATGGCCTCATCACCCACAAATATGCATATCAGCTCAAATGCCGCCGGCAATGGTATGGCTGAGAGCAGTTCCAGGTGGATCAAGTTCTTCTCCTTTGGATGATAGATTTTATCACCTTCCCATCAGCTAGCCTGAAAGAGCACATAAAGGATTTTATTACTTCTGTAACTTCCTTTTATTCCACCAAATGCAATTTATCTCAGTCTGTTTGAAGAAGGAGTTATTGATGGTGAAGAGCAACAGTGAAGTTACTCCTGTTTGGTGTATATTCCGCACCCAGTGGTGTCAAATCACCTTGCAGTATTCAGGTGGTCCAGCTCTTGTCTATGGGTCTATTTTAGCCCCAGTTTAGACCAACTGTGCTCCTCTATTTATCCAGGCGACCAGATGCAGTCCACATGCCCAGTAAATGTGATTGCTACCTCCAAATGGTATTCTCAGAAGCATCACCTGCTGTCTTTATTCCCCCTGAATCTGGATGACAAATGTACCCAGCGTAAATATTCTGACAAGCGTACCCAAATCTGGGATATCAAATCACTGGTTGTCTTCATTCACGTTCTTGTATCTGCAGCAGAAAAAGAAAATCATCCTTCCTCTTGCTGCTATGGCTCCTTTTTTTGGCTAAAATACTAGCCAGAAAACCAGAACAGAACAGGTTATGACAGGCAGATTCACCACTGGTTTTTGCCCACATCTGCCCTATACTGATCCTGGCTCCAGCCACACTGTAAGGGGGGGGGGGGGGGGGGGGGGAAGGAAAACAAAACAAAAAAAAAGCAAGAGATAAATATTCTTTAAGTACTAGCAAAACATTTGGATTCAGGCTTTCGTTTGTGCCCTTTAAAGCCATTACTTTAAAAAATGTTCATGCAGCAGAGGCATTTTTCCTACACATAAAAATTCTTGAAAAACAGGAAAAGGAAATTAATGCTTCCTTCAAAATTAACCACTGTTGGCACAGTCTTGAATCTTGTTACTGTGATACTGTACTGTGTCTTTACCTTTATCTGTATTTACAAGATTCTGCATTTAATTTTGAAGTTAAGCTACCCACAAGTTTTGAACAGAGAATAAACCCAAGCATATGCACTGATGTCAAGCATGTTTTTAAAATAATTTGTGAATTACCACCAAATTACACAGAACTTTATAAGCTGATGTAGTCGCCAAGATTATATTTTCAGAATTTAATGCAAAATTTTAAGAAATTCACAATATCTCCCTATTGCACTAGGATGGCAGAGCCAGGCATCCCTGTTGAACAGACCAGCTGGCAAAATTTCTTTCATTCTGGCAGTGTTTCTATTCTCTAGCAATTTCCATCCACTGCATAGTATGCTGGCACCTTGCTTTATTATGGAGAAGACTCCCCACATCTAACGCCTCTTCTAGCACACCTGTGCAGTGCCAGAAATCACATGCCCTTCACACTTCCATCAGTGGAATTTAATAACACCTATTTTTTTCAAAACAGGCTGAACATACTAAAACTTAACACTAATCTCATGGAGATTTCCTGCAGAAATGCAAGGGGGCACTTCAAAATCATTTAGGCCCTGACACAGCAAAGCTCCCCAAAACTTACTTCACTCCTGCTGACAGCAATGAGTGTGTACACATCCAAGTCTTGTAGGCCACATAGGTGGATTAGAAACCACCACATAAATTTTGAAGGCATCCTTACCCAGGGAAAACATGGTAATGATATTGACATTTCACAACACATTGCAATCCAAAGATGCACACGTCTATGTCTGCTATTAAAGCACTGGTATTTTTACAAGAGTTGAAAGGCTCAATCTGGATTAGCAACAGCAGCGAAAGACTTCTAACAGACTTCTAGATTGTGCTGAAGGGACCATTGCCACGTTGGCTGTAGGAACACGAAGAATTGCAGGGATAACCATGCAAGCTATTATAGCTTATGCTAAAGTGGTAACACTGACCAAGGACTTCTCCTTCCCCTTCCCCATAAAGACTGGGCACAGAAGAATATCTGTAGCAAAAATTCATACCCCAGAATTGTTAAATCAACTACTACCACCCCTAATGGCTCCTGAAGACTCGAAACAAAAGGTTTGATCAAGCAGTGGCATCTATGTGGCTGCTGAAGTCACCTTTAGCAAGGAGCTACGTGAGACTGTCCCTGGCAAAGACCAAGCCACATTCAATCTTTGTGTAACTTCACTGATTGACAGTGTCCACGTGCAATCATATCTGGCGTTTACTTCACAGAGTGGAGCCCATAAGCAGCAAGTGAGTGGACACAGCTCTTTGTTTACAATGTATTTTTCAATACTGAGGATTTAGTTGCATTTTTAAGTGCAGGGAACCATGTCTCGCTTGAACAGGAGGTCCCTTTAGCTACAGGTTCTTCTCTCAGTGAATCCGCACCAAATTTGTTGTCCTGACATTCTCTGAAAATAGTCATGTATGGCCTCACAATTTTCAAAGATAAAATACATTTCCAGCCATCCTGGGCAAAGAATATCAGATATAGAAAAATATGAATGAAGAAAATGCCGTGACTTTTACAGTTGGTCAGCTTTGCGCTAGGCTGCCATTCCTCCACCCACAGTGAAACCACCAAAGGCACATTAAAGCTTTTCCCCTGACATGAATAATTCCTTGGAGGATGATTGTGAACTAGAGATGGAAGACTATGGTGCTGAGAAGACAATGAGGCAGAAATAGGAACACAAGGAATGAAAGCACAAAACATCTCTGAGAAGACCCTGTACCCCTATGTATGGGCTAATTTTTAATTTCATGCCACTTTAGATTCAAAGCCCCTTAAGAATAAGTGAACACCAATATCAAATTGATTCTGCAGTTACAATGTTGTCCCTTATGCTCTGAGAGAACAGGCCAAATGCCTTTTACTTCTACCTCACAACTAAAAAATTTAAGATACGAAACAGCTCAATGCAATGGGCCTAAAAATGGCGTCATCTTTCACGGATCAAGTCTCACAAATTATGTGTGCAGTAGCCAAATCCTGCAAAAAATCCTGCTGGGGCATTTTCATTTCCATGAGCACAACCCTACTAAGTGAGACGGATTCTGTTATGATTACTGTGACCTTGAATATTATGTAACTGCAGTCTGGGAGAGACTTTATTGTTGAAAAAACTTCACATAAAAAAAAATATCAAGCTACTAATGTTCATGACAGAAGGGGGAAATTTGATCTAGTCACATTCTAGACAACACAGAAAGGAGAAAAATACTAAGATTGAATAAAGCCATGGTTTCATCAGATAAGAAAGGCAAGGTAACTGTGAAAGAAATCATTTGACTAAATCCCATAAACTGAGAATGAGAAACTTGGTGGTCACCGGACAGATTTTAGTGGACATATTACACCTGGCACCCTTGCAAGCTAACTCAGCAAAGACGCTTCAGTCAAGGCTATGGTACATGCAGAAAACTTCCATTGATGACACACCTTGCCTTCTTTGGCTTGGCAATCGAGACGTCAACGTGGCTGCGATCCATCACCTTTCTTCTTGCTGACCTCTAATGCTTTCTGGCCTCCCTGCTGGAATAACATGGCCAGTACTGACCCTGGTGTAAAGCATGAAACTGATCTCTGTCTCCATCTGGTTGCTGCTGTTGCCCCTGGGTTTTGCCCACACAGGGTAGGAGTCCCCCCAGGGTAGCTGAGTTTACTGCATACTCATTATTGTACTTGCCAGGGCTCCTTCATAGGTGGATCATTGGTGGTTTTCAGTAAAGACCTTCCAAAACTACAAAAATCTGCCTAGAGTAGGTCATCAGGTGCTTCTGCACAGAAGCCCCCAGCCCCTTTGCTTGCCTACTTGACATATACCGCAGTTTCTCCAGTGAGCATATCTAAGCACTCAGCCTGTCTCCGGTCACCAAGCAGCAAGTGTGTTTCCCTAACATTTACATAGTCTTTAAGGTCACATTTTCTGTTTAATAGTAATGTTTAATAACCTGTAATCTTCAAGCAAATAACATTACAGTTGGGAAATTAAGCTCTGATCTTGGTGAACATTACACTGCTCACTCAGCAGGTCAAATCAAGGTGCAGTCTGCACCACAAAGGATTTGCAGGAGTGTTCCTGTCCTTCCAATTTCGTCTTCCTTGTCATTAGCACAGCAAGTGGGCTGTGTGGCCACCAGCCCTTGCCTCAGACAGAGCAGTGTTTCAAAACTGCAGGGTATGTGTACATATCTACCTACATATTTATGCGGCAAACACAAATCTAACAGCCAAATTCACAATAACACAAGCTGTCAAAAACACAAACACAATTCCTGTGAAGTCAACAGCACTGTTTACAAACAGGATGGTGGGTTACAGGCCATAAATCCTATCCTTATCAGCCCTGCAGAGAAAGCAAGGCTTGAAACACCCATCTTTCACCTTCAAAAACACCGTCCCCTCGCATAGGGGCTAAAAGGATGCTCTAGAGCCACTGGCAGTGACAGGGAGCTTGGGTGACATTTCCAAGAGCACACACAGACTGGCTTGCATGGACCCCCACTAGAGATCAATACAGATTTCCAAGACAACCATTGAGCAGCATTGAAATAACTTTTAAAATTCTGACTCTCCAGACAGTATATAGCTCATCTAATTTTAGCTGTCAAATAGTTAGCTAACACTTCATACTGATGATATAGGTTTCCCCTATCTAGAAGCTACCTAACTCCCATTAACTCCAAGGCTTTGCATGTGTCAGTCTCTTTCAAGATACAAAACAATCTTTAAAAACAAAGAAAGGAAAAAGGAGGGGGAAAAAAAGAGAAAAAAAAGGCCTGACTAGCTTGCACAGCTGATCACAGGTCAGCTGTAAACTTCTCTCAAAGGCTGCTCTTCAAATTGTGTCAGTTTATACCTGCTTTGATTCTGGCCCACAGCCCACAAAGCATTTTCTCTCGAGTTAACACAATATTTGATGATTTTGTAGACTGCAATTATTTACTGACTTGTGTGAGAACAAGTTTTGCGGGGGACCGTATTTTTAAGTTACAAGTATGGTTCAGCATAGTACTGGGTTTTTTGCTTGTGTGTGTCCAGCATTAACTTGAGTATTGGTACAAGTAGCAGCTCTCACAAACTTGCCAAAAAAAGTGGAATACTTTCTGTGGGAGTATAAAATAGATTGGCCACTGTTATTCTAACAAGCGCATTAGTTCCATGTGCAAGAGAAATAAAGTGCTCATTCATTACCCAATTTGCGGTGACAGCCTAGTGAGATATCTCCTTTACATTCTGATAGCCATATGAAATGAACTGAATTCCCACACAGTCGCAAAAGGCCAAAGTTAGCATTTTACTTAAAAAAAAACCAAAAAAAACCAAAAAAAAATGCAAGTCTGCCTCTGGAGCAGATTGGTTGTAACCTTGAACCTCTAAAGGAAATGAGAGGGAGAAAGAGTGAGCAAGGCACACACTGGGGGAGGGGGGGGTGGGGGGGGGTGGAGGGGGTGGCTAATGGCACCAGGAATAGAAAATGTGGGCATTAAAGGAATTTCCTATTCTAAACAATGTGCAAAGTTAAAAATACCTTCTCCTAAGATTATCCTCAGCATAAATACTCAAGATGGCTATTTATAGCTGTCTGGTAGCCTATGACAAAGATTTTTATTCCAACAAAGGAGCTGTATACAAATGCAGGACCTGTTTAAAGAACTATTAAAATGGAAAATAAACCACCCCTGTGTCAGCTAGCCGTATCGGTATCTGTTTCCAGTGCAGTCTAAACACGGCTTTCCTGGATGCTGACAACTGAGCATTAAGTACTAAAGGGAGGGAAGAAAAAAACTCTGGTACATTTATCACAAGCCAAATGCCCATTCTCATAAAAGTCAACATCTGAGCACCTGCAAGGTGAGGTGGTGAGCTGAAATAAAGCGTGTGCAAGTTGCTCAGAACCTCCATGGGTGCCCAGGAGTTCCCCCACAGGAAAAGCCCAGGAAGGCCAACCTAGGGAGGGACCATGCTGGGGTTCCTGTGTGAGCCACGCACCGTGGGTATGATCCTGTGCCACTGGAAACCACCCAGAGCAGAATCACGTGGCACAGTTTGCTAGCAACTCATCTCACAGGAGGTGCGTTAAAAGCTCATTCTTTTTTCTACTCTGTTCTTCACCAGTGTTGGTCTTTGGGGGTGGGGGAGCTAAGAAATAACTGCAGCATGTTTAATTTAGAAGAAAACAGAACCCAAAGCACCGCACATCTTCAGAAAGGTGAAGATAGCTGTGTAAAAGTAAGCAGCCACTGGCTCACGTGGACGACTCTGACCCCAGTTCCTGGGAGTCCTAAGTGGTTTTGACATTCAAAACAGAACGGAAACCGAGAGGAAGGGAAGGATAGGGATCACATGTAGAGCTTGAAAGAAAGAGGCAGCTGATCACTCCCAGTACTCGCCAACATATATTCTTATTGTTTTGGTTGCCTTCAGCTTTGAACTAGGCAAAAAAAATATATTATAATAATAATAAAAACATTAAAAGCAATTTGTGAATACACTTTGGAAATCCATGGGAGGCTTTGCTGAGATACCTCATGATATCAGATTGCAGTTACTGCTGGTATGTTTTTTTAGGTCAGGGTACACCTGTGATATGAAGGGGGGAAGGGGCCTGTACCCCCACTACCTGTACATGATAAAGTGCATGTGTCCCATTAGATGGGTCTAACAGGGTGATAACAACCCACTTTAACTTCCCCAGGAAGTCCTTATATCCTCTCTTTTTATCTCCTGGTCTCAGGTAAGCAGTTGCATCTTGGGGTGCAAAGGTAGGTGAGAGCATTCCTGCCTTGTCCCCTTCCAAATCTCCCTATAAAGCTTGTCTTTCAGTGCAATCAATGTGCCTAGGTCACGTTTGCTAATGACTTCACAGTTAATTAGCTGAGTTGTGACCACAGTTTTTGTTATCTGTAATTGCCTCACTGTATGTTCTGCCACTTCTCTGTCAATGAACCGTCCACACTGTGTTAATTAAGAAAGCAAGAATTTCAAAGCAGAGGTCTTTCTCTTCACTGTGTATGTGTCAGGGACGTTGCAGTATATTTCTGATCATAAAATTCAATTAATGTCTACTTTTCAGCTCAGCTTCAGGTTGGCTTTGGTTTGGCTCTTTCAATTCAACTTAAGATTTGAATTAAAATGAGATTTTTTTTAAGTAATGATTTGGACTGAGTTGCAATTCAAGAAAAGAACAACAGCTTAAACTAGTTTCAAGTTTAAATCTTTGGTGCTGGTTTCTAAGGTGTGACTCCAGAGAGTACTGAAACACCGCTGATTTGAAGTTAAGTACACCTAGAGGCAAAAGAGGAGTTGTTAAGCCTGATTCAGCTAATGCAGAGGACAGAAGCCAAGCAGGAAAGCAATTCACATCGCAGCAGTGCATGTTTCACAATGATAACATCAACCCCTGTGCCCTCCACCAGAAACAGCGAGCATTTTGCCCTGCTCCCAAGCCCTCTCAGGACACATCGTTCACAGCTCAGTACTAGGATGCAAGGCCTCCACCCTTATTTCTTTATGGAATAATTTACCACTTCAGAGAGTGTTCTCCATCTGGAGAAATCCAGAACTGCTCATTGTCACCTTGCAGGAAATGTAGAATTTCCCCTCCTCCATAATTTAATTTGTAAAAAAAGTGTTTGGGATAAACTTTCCCAGTTTTCAGCACTCTACTAGTTCCCCGTCACTGAAAGCTTCTACCAATACAGGTTTTTATGAAAAATAAACAATGCAAGCATTTAATCCATTTTTTGTAAGGGTGACATCAGTATGAATTTTGCTCACAGAAGGAATGTCAAACAGGAACCTTTGCCTGTCTGAATGATAAGACTCTCTTCACTCGCATGCAACTCCCTGTGGAAGCAAAGGAAAATTAGTGCAGCAAAATAAGCTGTTTTGAGACATGGAATTTTAATGGTAGTTTAATCTATTGCACACGGTTTAACAACATAATGAGGAGCCTACAAACCACACAAGCGCTGCAGACTGACATCCACATTTCATTCATAGTATATGGTTTTAGACACAGCAACAACCATAGCTGGAGAGTACAGTACATTCTGTTCTACCAATGGCAACTCAACAGCATCATCTGCATCTGACTCTCATTCTTTCTGGTATCCAGTATTATGGTTTTTGGAACAGGATAACAACTATTATCCCACCCCCTCCCCTATTCTGTGGTCACCAGCTCACTATTCCTAGCATCTTTAACTGATAAATAATGGGGAGTGGGGCTAGGGAGGAGGAAGTCTAGCAAATGGAGTTCAGTTACATAAGTGACTTCCCCCCCCCCCCCCCCCAGGCTAAAAGTCTTAATTTGTTATCTGTTCACAATGTTCACTAAATGTACAGCCTCAACTGCCATGATCCCTTTCTCTGCATAAATAAGGGTGCAGGCAGTCCTGTGTCTTTTGAGACTCATACTACTCTTTATTAAAAGGTGAAGCTGTGTTTGCCCTAGTTTATGAGATGCCCAAAACAGAGCTCACAAGCAAATTGCAGAGCAGGCTTCTTCGTAAGAAAGATTACAGCTGTTCTCTGCCTTAGAGAGACGATGCAGTCCTGTGGCTGCGACATGGCTTCTATTTCCATGTCTGCCACTAAGTGACTGAAGATGGGACTTGAGGTAAAATGTATTATGACAGCCTAAACTTGTGATGACAAAGGCACGTTTACAAGAAACAAGGACATGGTTTAGGTGGGGGGTGAAGGGGCGGTGGGGGCAGAAGACAAAAGCAGGGAAAAAATAATAATCTGATATGGCCATAGCTGCTATCCCAGATGGTGAATCCAGTTCACAAATGGCAGAAAAGTACCTTCAGTTGAAGGGTCTGGTATTACTCCTGCCCTGTTTTCTGATTGCTTTCCCAAAAAATCAGCATCATATTTGTTAGTTTTGGCCAGAACAAGTCTCCAGATGTCTTCCACGTCCTTCTCTTACACAGACACTCAGCAACACATTAAAGTGCCCTGTCCACTGACCATTCAAGATGGACTCTAACTTGCACAGGCATTTGAAAGACTCTTCAGTTGACCTTTAAACAAAAGCTATACCAGATGAAATCCCACAAAATCCAGTGAAAAAAAAGGCTACACAGAGGAGCTGTTATTCCTCCCCAGCTTCTGGAATCGTTTATTGAATTAAAACAGAGCTGCTCTGCAAAAGCCCGATAGGCTATGCAAATCAGCTCATGCCATCTCAGTGTCAGCCACCCAACAGCTAACAAGTCCAGTATTATCAGTCTGCCAACCTTATCATCCTCCCTTGTCAGGGGAAGTCATCAGCACATGCACTGTAGTATCTCCATATCAACATTCAGGAGCCAACAGTGAGTGGCAGAGATAAACAAAGGCTCCACATCCAGCTTTCCATGCAATAAAATATACATGCACTTCTTATTAAATGTAATCAGCAGAGGTGGGCCAAGATCCAATCTAAAGATCTTGAAATCTACGGAGGAGGATTCTTGAAGGCTACCACCAAAGCTGCTTTTCACAGCTTCTCCTTCTAAAAATGGCCTGTACCAAAATGATGGTACTAAAACCTGTGGGCCTGAGTGATTTCTACATCATTCTCCAAATTCTGCACTGCATCTTGGAGAAAATCTGATAAATAAATAGGCAAGCAAAAAGAATTCATACATCCCCTCTGACAGGTTTCTGGCTGTGCCACTGAGTCCTTCTTCACCCCTATTAGCAAAGCTAAAGGAACAGCATTACCACATTACAAGGGATATACACATTTAGTAAATAATTTACAAGGTCTCAGATGCTCTGGTTATGGGGACATACAAAGCAGCTTATATTACAAGAGGCACTACAGCGGTAAAGGAAGGAGTAAAAATAGTTCAAATGGCATTACTGTTCCCAACAGAAGGAATCACTTTCAGCTACCTTTCAAGCAGTCTCCTCTGGCCAAATTTCTTTATGTTTTTATGCCCTTCTGCTTACATCCTTACTTCATCTAACTAAAAGTACTTGAGGTTTAAAGAGTCTGAATTCTAACTAGCAAAAAGATTGGAAAAGGTCTTAATTTTAAACACCTTCTGCAACTCTGTTTATCCTGCCCTGCAGAACAACAGTTTGAAAGCACTATAGAAGTGGTCATGAACCTGCAACCCATCCCCTGCAAAAGCTGACAGTTCACATGATAACCGCTTACATTCACAGAAGCATCTTTCTTATCAAAAGTGTTTTACAAACTATAGAGACACACACCTCTAGAAAAATGAAGTTACTGCTTGAGTAAAAGGTGGCAGCCTACAAAATCATGCACTCCAATGGGACAAGGAGACATTTTAGCTACGAACACCCAATGCTACCCATATAAATGGCACATTCTTTACCACAAAGCAGTGAGGATCTCAACATTTACCATATGCAATCCAAATAAAGACAACACTCAAGAATATTTTTATTAAAAACAATTGTCTTGAATACAAATGGCCCAATTTACAATATGTTGGGTAGCTGCCGGATGTCGCTAGAAAATGAACACATGCTGTAAATTCAGTGCTTGGTAATTAGGAAAATGTGCATGTTTCCCAAGTCTGCTTCTCTGTAGGTAGGACTAAAGGGCAACATTATGTCATTTCCCTTTGCGCAGGACTCCCTATTGACTTCCATAAAGAATTTGGCTTAAAAACTGATGACAGGGTACAGCCCAAGTAGAGAGAAGAACAACCAATAAATAAAGGAAGACGGGTTGGTGACGGAAAAGTCATTCCTAGTCACCAAGACATCTTACGAGTATTTTCTTCCAGCAGCATAATGAGGACAGGACAGATGATCTCTGCTCTCAGTTATAGCAATCCCTTAAATCCAGAGTAATTGCTAAACGTGCACAGCCGCTGAAAACAGGATTCAGAGTGAAATGAGTAAAAGCAAGCCTTAAAACACTGAATGCAAGTAACATGGAACAGCTATGAAAGTAGGACACAGCCTGTTAAATGGGTCCTCGGAGTTTAACTGGGGGGTAACCCTTTCCTCCTAGATCAATCCTGCTTTAAAAGATATTCATTAATAATTGTTTTTATTTCAGAATTCTTCTGTTATCAGCAAGCACTGACAACAGTTTAAAAGCTTTCATCAACCAAACTGCATGTTTTGTGATCTTTGCTCGACTTCTGTGTATTTATGCTTTTATCTCCTCAAAGCAACATATTATATCCAGCAAAACCACGCAGCCAACAGACTGACAAGTCACATTCCCTCCAAAGCCAGCATAACCACAAGAATGCAAGACCTATAATGATATCAAAGTTGGTACATCAGGATCTCATTGTAAGTTGATGTGAGCACGATAGGTGAAATCAGGATGGAGCCAGCGAAGCAACAGGGAAACAGATGAAGAAAGTTAGACTTTCAAGATGTGAGTCACCAAAACAACACCTTCAAGCATTTCTCTTTTCTCAAGCAGTGTCAGAGCTGGTGACACAGTTAAAGTCTTTCATTGTCTTCATAGTTTATTAGGTACTGTATTAGTCCATCTGACAATAATCAGTAAATGAAAAATTAGATTACAGACCCATTTAATATGCCTAAACATTTCACGTTTGCCTTGAAGATATATTTTCTTTATTCATTTTATGTATATCCTGTACATATATGCAGGCCTGACAAAACATAATGAGATTTTCATTACTTAGCAGGGGGTTTTCTCATACTAAATTAATCACCAATATATTCCTTCTTTTTATAATATTGAAATTATTCATCCATCCCATGAAAAAATTTGGTGAGAAAGATTACAACAGCCCTGAAGGAACTTATACATCCCTCCAGTATAAGATGGTTACATTCTAATGAGAGAAAAAACTCACTAGCTAGTACAAGAGAGAAGGGGGGAAGGGGACTTAAACCTTTTCCTTAAACAAATTCATCTTGTGACATTCCAGCACAGACAACCCCTCCAGCCATCATAACTCACTGGTTTGAAAAGGTCATTAGCACTCTATCCCATTTTGTTGGGAGAATGAAAAGCCAAATTCATGGACATGACATGAAAATTTGCCCTTGGTATTGCTGTGGGATGACCTCAACCCTGAAACCCTACTGAGATATTTCTTAGGGGCATTTTTTATGAAATATCAGCCCAGCACATCCACAAATATTCTCTGCACGGTATTCATAACTGTATCCTGCAGCCACAGTGAGCACAGCAATAGCATCGATACAAAACACAGCACTTCACGCTCTGCTTTTTTCCCCTTTTTCTACATTTCCCTACCCAACTCGTTCTTCTTCCCCCTTCTCAAAGCAGGCTGAACATGTGGCACCAGACACATGATGCCTGCACTCAAAAAGTAAGCTGTAGTGGGAAGCACTTTGTTACCCATGTCACTGACCTTCAGAGGAATACCCTGCTGTGCAAGCTGGACCATAAAAGGAAGCCATGTGTAGACAGTGTTTAGAAAAGCCATCTCCTTGTCTTTCCCAGCTATGGCTGCCTTATTAAGACACTGAAGTAGTAGCTGCTGGAAAATCTCAGGAATGTTCTGAGCAACAGTGCCTAGAAAAAACTCATCATTTTGTATTGGCTGAAGATGAACTTGAAAAAGCTGTGAGGACTGCTCAGTTTAGCAGTTTCAGGCTAGTAAAAGAAACCTATTCTAAAGAAACCAGTCATGCTCTTCCTGTGGAAATACACGTGATTTTTTCCCTTCAATCCAGTCATAAATATCTTCTGCATGGGAGAAAAAGGAGAAAAGAGACTGGATGTCAAGAACTTCATCTTGAGGGATGGCATGATGTGGTATATGAATGTAACTGTGTAACTATCTCATGAGCAGGCATAAGGACAAAAAATCATCTGTATATGGATCATCAGAAGGGCTTTCCTCTCGTCTTCACTGTGCTCTGGTCCTCTCACAAGATGATAAGCACTCAGTGGGTGGGATGGAGACAGTGTTTTGTGATTGTTGACTTTCCAAATGTAAGCATTTTTATGAAAATATGATTGCTAGGTTTTGCTAAAAATTTTCTGAATTCACATGAAGGCCACAAATTTATGAGTTTCCTTCCCCCCCCCCCCCCCCCCCCCCAAAAAAAAAAAAGGTCCATTTCACTAAAAGCCATTAATACCACCTTCTTCCTCTTCTCTGTTCAAAAATACAGATGGAAAAAGTTTTATCCTTTATACTAAGAAAGCATTCTGCTCTGGGGCCAACTTCACCCCTGTATTTTTCTCACCACTCTATTATAACAATGCCTTTCAGAAATACCCAGGATTCAAACACAGAGTATCTGATTTTCTCCTTATCACTAGAGGGTTGGCAATTTTATAAATGAAACCAGCTTGCTCCTGTAAGCACTGTCTGCTTATTGGAATTTCGTTCAACAAAAGCATCCCCACCACCTCCAACCCCAAAAGACGTATTTCTGAGAATTAATCTATTACACACAGGAACCCCTCTTGTGGCAAGAAACTGTACATCTTGTGGACAAGTAACTGTTTTCCTCAGTCACTTCTGCAGGGTTTTTCTCACTTTAAAAGTGATGTTGCTCAGATTTTTCTTTCTAGTCTCTCTCTCTATTCATCTTTGCAGGATACTCCTTTGAAGCAACTAAATGTAATAGTCCAAGGAATCCAGCTGCCAAGACCAGAAATAGCTGCAGCTGTTTGCTGACTCCACAGTGGCTTGCAGCGAGTCCCGTTTCTTGACATGTGGTCAGTAGCAGTTGGTGGATGTGTGTAACATCTGATTCACCCGCCTAACACCAGCCCTCCCCTGATCTGTACCTGACTTCATATGATGTAACATGAAGGGATTGGAGGTAGGTCGTTGTCTGAGCTTCCCTGTCTGTCCTCACCTGTGCCTCCCATCTCTCTGCGGAGCCATGTTAACAACAGAAACAAGTGGCTGTAAGAGGCAGGATTTGCATGGAACGTGAAGATCAATTCCTCATCAGGGAGTGCTGCACCAATGTGCTTCACCACAGTCACAAAGCCCTTATCTGTACACTGACTTTTCAGAAGTTTACCTCAAATCTGGTTTGAAACCAAGAGCATTAAATCTGTGCAAACCTCCCAGTTCAAACTCAAAGGATATTACCCTCCCCCGCTGTTTCACAATAAGACACCTCCCTTGCAAGAGGCTCAGCTGACAAGCAGTAAATCAAGTCATGGTAATTTGGTTACTTTCCACTGTGTGCACTTAATTGACTTAAAAATTTACTATGATATGCATCAGGTTTAAATCATACAAAGAGAGCTCACAAAGAAGGCAGCACTTGTTCAAGTGAATCAGTTTAAACACCAGTAAATAAGATGTTGTCTTGCTGGCAGAAGAGGGAAGTACTAGTATGGAGAAGTCACTTCACAAAACCTTTGAAGAAGCTCTGCTTTTGAGTACCAATTTTCAGCACCTCTCTTATGAGCTCAGCACAAGAACACAGTCTGCCTAGAAGATAACCTCTTGCTAGAGCAGACCTTGTTGTTGGCGTAAATAATGTCCACAATCAAAATGGGTCACAAGCTAACTTAAATGAAACCAAGGTACCTTTTCAGCAAGTGTCAGAGAAAAAAGTGGATAAATATTTTTAAAAAAAAACAAAAAGACAGTCACAACTAGCTGTTGAGTTACAGCCTTCCCTTGAATTTTTTTTGTCAGCATGACACACTGGCTGGCCATTTTTCAACAGACTATCCAGCAAAGGCTATTAATAAGCAAGTTAATTTAGTTCAGCCAACGGGTTTTGACATAAAGGGGAGAAAAACAACATCTATTTACATTTTCTTAATGTCAACCAAGATGAGGCTAACCTTTAACTGTCAAATACACTCCCATTGGTTTATAGTTTCCGATAAACAAAAAGAAAAGCATATTGCTTACTTTTCCACTTCCCATCACCCTTGCTGCTCCCCAGGAAGGGAAGGGCTCAGCTGCAAGGCTGATACAACTACTGCTCCTTCAAATCTGTAGCTGTATCACTTCTGTTAACCTGACCCTCTGGTCAGGCTGCCTGCCAGCGTCCCCCGAGGGATGCACCACCACTAGACTTCTTTCCTAAGGAGCAGTTGCTCACTGACTTTTTTTTATTATTATTTCTGATCAGGAATATTTCTTGAGTTATATGCTGATGAATTAAGTTGTCCAAGAAGCACAGCACCTGATATTTCCCTTCATTCTATGAAAGATCCTGATCACAGAAGGACTATCTGGTGGCAAGAGGGATTTTCTTTGTTTAGTACAAGCTAATAAGCAGGTTATGATAAGAGAAATAAAGCTGCTTATAAACATTTATCTTCAGTAATTAAAACTTCGTTTTAAGGCACAAAGCCAAAAATGGTGGAGCTAATTGACCAAATGAAGTGCTTCTGCAAGTTGAAATCAGTTTGGAGTATCATTTGCAAATCTCATTTTTCCTCTATAGTTCTTTGAACTGAGCTGCGGAAGGGTGACTTTGCCCAGGCTGCCAGCAATTTGATAGTGTTTACATACTATGCTCATTCGTGTGTAAAACTTGTTAGTGTTAGATTTCATTTAATCTATTATCCCTGCAAACTAATTGGCATCAGCTTTTTAATGAGAAATCTAATCTTCTGATTATCTGGTTTAATTTCAAATATTAGATCATAAAGATGTTAATAAAATGCAAACTCACACTGAGAAGCAGATGCTCCTAGAAACCCACTGGCTAAACTCATTTTCATGTCACTCCTTAACAGGTCTCACAGTTGGGTAATAACTGCCGTTTCTATCACGCCTAATAACTTTAATCATTCTAAGCCCAGAATACCCTGAAGAATAGTGACACAATTAAGCAACAAGTTCAACAATGCTCTTATTCGCTAAAAAGAAGGCAGTGGGATGTAACAGCTAAGAGATCACACCTATCCAAATCTTGAAATTTGAAGTTTTAGAGGCTACTTTCAGTTACTCTCTTCTGTTTAGAGCAAAAGAGCAAATTAAACACCACCAATGCTTTCCTTCTGCCGCAGCCTCTGCTCAACACCTCCTTCAGATGCAATGTTGTGCCACCACATGCACAGGCAGTTCACACCTCGGCAGTTGGGTCCAGCCCCAGATGCACTACCCATCAGTAGCTGCTTAGCCTCCAGGACCAGGGTGTGGGTCCTGTGGCAGGGAGGCAGTGCAGGGTAGCCTTGCTCACTTTGTTCCCACCTTCCCCCCTAGGCAACAGCAGACAGGGCTGCACTGGCAACCAACATCGTGGCAGGGGCTGTGAGAAGTAACCAGACAGATGAGCAGCACCTGATGACCCTTTGTCCAAAAAAGCATCAAAACCCCATATGGCCCATTTCAGTGGGCAGGCGGGACCACCAGGATGTATACCATCAGCCACTTACAACAAGAACATGCAGGCTATAGAATATAATGACAGGTGAATAAGTCAATGAATAATGTATTTGCCTGAAAATACTGTTTTGAACATTTTTTGAGATATAGGGATATTGAACCATCAGCTTCTTTTGTATGGGAACAATGCAGTATTCGTTTTGCTTTTCTTTAAACTAAATGAAATTTGTTGCAGAGCATTACTATTAATAACGAGGCATTTATAATAACAATAAAAAAGAAGAGTTAATGTAGAATTTTCAGCCAACTCATTTGCAAGCATAGGTTTGTGTGACGAGGTATGCACAATCCTATAGCCTGAGAAGGCTTTATACAATGAACTAAATCAGTCCTGCCTCTTATGCTAGTTATGGATATCAGGCTCATGGGAAGTGACTGAACAGCTGAGAGCTCCATCATATACTACTGTCTAGAAAGAAATACAGATCAACTGCTTTTATTTATGAAAAGAGACTGGATTAGGAATCTAATAAAACTTAGCAACAGTTTGAGCGGGTTTTTCTGACAACTGACATTGGCTGTCCAGATAAATGAAGATGGGGGATTGCCCTGCCCGAGAAACTGACTGACAAAAGTAGACCTAGGGACCAAGAACTAAACCTCCTTTATTCTGAGTTGTTCTAGGACAGTGTCTTTGGTCTCTGCTATATTGAGTTAACTGAAGGTAACCTACGTGGAGGGCTGATGTACTCCTTGCTAAGGGACAGAAAATGCTGCTGGGGAAACTGAGGTGCAGTGTCTGCCTCCAAAGGACATACATACCTATAAGTCACAGACACCACACTGCTCCGTTGTGGCTGGTACAGGAAGTTTGAAGGTTCTGTGGCTTCACAAACCTTAGGCGAACGTTCAGTTAATGTAGCTTTTTGTATTTCAAGTTTCTGGTCTTTTGTATGAGAAAATTCTGATAGCACATATGATTTACACCATTTGAAGGCACAATGACAGATGCACAGAGCTGCAAGAGCACTGCAGGCTACCTTGTCTTAATTGACTGCATGCTGCCAATTAGCACATAAGATATTAAAAAGATATCCTTTTTAAATATAAATGTGACAGGACAACCATTGACACTTATTTGTACTATACCAGCTACACTGCTTCAGGCTCCTTCAGCTTCTTTGTGTGGTGCCTATGCTTCAGTCTAATTCTGAAAATCATGATAAAATACTATGTTGTATTACTTCTTATATAATGCCCTTTAAAATATGCAAATTGTCAATAAAAAGCACCAAAAGCTGTGCCTCAATGCCCATAGTTATTAGACAGATATTTAAATAGATTCATTTCATCAAGGACTTTGGTCTAGTTAAAGCTAATAAAAATACAGTAGGAAACAGAAAGGAAAACTTTGTTTTGGCAGTAGGTGCATTACCTGGTTACAGGCTTGGAAGGGGTACTTTTCACCCATGAATTTCCCAAATTCCTTGGTGCTCCCAAGGCAAACCTGCTGCTCTGTTGAAAGAGGTGAAAGATGGGGCGTTCTGCCAGTTGTCTGGGTGCTGGATTTGGGCTGTCCTCCTGAAAGCTTGGCTGGTGTAGTAGATGTAGTACAGAGATTACAGAATGATTTTAACGTACATGTGGGATTAATATCTGAAATACTAAGGAGCTGATTTTGTTGTCTGCTTAGGAATTGCAGTGGGGTTAGCTCAGCAAAGTTTATATACTGTATGTCTAGCTATTTGAAAGAACAAAGCTTTGTTTATAAAACATTTCTCCATAAGGACTTTAAAGAAAATATAATCTGCAAAACACACAACATCTGTAAAATTAAGTGGTAGGTTCTACTCAGCTTTGCATATGGTTTATTTCCTTCAGGGCATCTGAATTGCTACAATAGCAAAGATTTGTCCAGTATCCACCCTCACTTGACAGTGATAGCAGTAGGGTGTGCTTTAATGAGCCACTGGGTCATGCTTTTCTGTCTGGATTAACAATGAGCTTCAGGAACTGCAGGAACAGTGATCAATGCAATGTGAAGGGCCAAACCTGACAATCCAAATACATGCTGTCAGTCCTGGAATTCAAGGTAGCTTTGAAAACAGGTTAACAGCTGGAGCACTTTTCCTCAATTTGTTCTCAACCCTCACACAATTCTAATCTTATTTATTCATTGTCTTAATACCTGACTCCTGGGCAGAAGATATGTATCAACTCTACCAGAAGGGGAGTATTTTACAGAAAGATAAGCAGAAACCCTCAAAGTATTGGAATTCCAGGATATATGAAGTTCATGGAGAGATAAAACCACTGTAGTTCTTGTTTAAGTAGCAAAAGGGGCTTGGACCCAACAAGGGCATAGCCCTCAAGAGGACAGGGGCCAAACATTTTTGAAGTATTGTTCTGAGATAAATCATGAACATTGAGAAGCAACTTGTTAGGCATATGCAGCCAGCTTCTCTTATGTTTAAACAAGCATTCCTTGAAAATTTGTATTAAGGTCATATTCTTAATTTGGTTACACAAGGCTGAATTGAAGCCTGAAAACTTATTGAATATGTAACCAGACGTTTGAGAACCAGACATGGGCAAGTTCTAGTGTTTCAAGAAGTAGGGGGTAATTAAAAAGGAACCATCTATGTTTATTCCTAAACCCTCAACACTAACATTTGTCACTAATGTACACTCTATACCAGAGATAACTCCATTGCAGGAATAAGAAGCAGTTTCAAAATCTATTTGTGGTCATTTAATGTTGATCTAACATGAACACTCACTTACCCTCACTGTCTTGGACAGGAGAGTAGAAATTGTCCACTTTCTGTGGCTGACAAGGATGACGTTTCCTTGTTCTCAAGAAGCATTAAGATGATGTGGCAACAAATGTGTCCTGGCTTACCTGTCCAGAAGATAAACAATGTGCTTCTTATTAAGTCCTGCAAAGATGTGCCCTGTCTGATCCTAATGTTTTTTACCTTTTTAACTTGGTGACTCAGCCCTTTGTATGTTTACTTGAGCAACACCAGCCTCAACAGGAGCACTAAAACATTAAAAGGCATGTTAAATGTCTTGCTGATTCTGTACTTACCTTCACAGGTCTGGACTGAAATTCACTTGACTTCTTTTTCACTTGTACCAAGGTAAGTTTTGGGTTCAAACATGTGTCACTTTTTGACTGAAGTTGCATTGAGCAAGTTACCACCCCAGGAGACTTTCACACTGCCATCTCTGATCTGCAGGCTCAGTTACTTCTATGAGCATTCCCTAATCTACATCCATGAACGTGAACCTTATTATCACTGCCTTATAAAACTGTTTAAAAGAGAGGCTGGAGAGGGTTTGTAACTGAACCATTGGAAGCTTTTGTTTGTTTGTTTGTTTTAATAATCTTTACCTACTGCCTTTAGTAATTAATGCTACCAGGAACTATAAAGCTTAATGGCAGTGTTTTTCAGTATGCCCTACCTACGTACCCTTTTAGGATATGTTTAGTAATATTTGATTGGTCTGCAAGAAGATAAGCCCTTTAGTCAGGGCAGCTGTGGCCCCTGTCAAGAAATCCTACACAGCCCACAAAACAGTATGGTGGTTTTAGAGAGTGGCTTGTGATTTGATGATAGATAGCCACTTCTCTTTGCTGTATTTTTACAACAGGTTGATCAATACCGTTCCTTGCCCATGAAATGACTTGCAGTCCCTTAGGGGAGGGCATTACACTGAGCAAAGCTGTGGTTCAGATTCAGTTAAGCTTCAGCTAAATGAGGACCAGTCTGACAACGACCCCAAGACCTTCCTGAAGCCTGCAGTAGTGATGGTATGGTAATGAAGCAAATTGGATCAGCTTCCTAGTATAATTTTTAAGAGAGCCTCAACACCATGGAGAGATGAAAATACACTGCTGGGGCAACAAGAAGTCAGCCAGTTGTAAAATTGTGACTTAAGTGCTAAATAGATTAACTTGAGAGCTATTCTTTAGACAGTTCAAGGGGGCAATTTTTGCTCTCAGTTGTGCTCTAAGTCAAGGAAATAGGTCTATTGTCACTTCAAGAATTATTTCACCTCATTTTTTTCACTGCAGCTGCATGCAGCTGTGACAGACTAAAGTGCATCAGCAAGATACAAAGCACCACCCCTCCAGACGCACACACTCTACACAGCCTCAGGCTAAATTCTTCCAGTGTCAGTTACAACATCAAAATGACAAAACCCAATGGTTTTGTTCAACAAAACATCTTTCACTGCCTAGGAAGAGGCACAAAGCAGCAGGTAGCATTTGTTTTTTTCCCTTGCTGAAAGAAGTCAATACCCCATGCTTCAATTATATCGGGGATTTTTCCTGTCAGTTAAGTCAGTTACCCATTTCTGACAATTAAATCAGTAATCCGTTTCTGTGAGGGCCCCGATACTCCAGCACAGTATGTACCCTGTGGCTGGGAAAGCAAAGCATTCATCCAGCTCCTTCATGTCTGCCACTGAGACTGTCTCATAAATCATCTGGCTGGAATAACTCAGGTAGGGCTTAATCCAAAACCCACTGAAACCAGTAAAAAGATTTCAGCCAGCTCTGGACCAGGACCTCAGGGCTTTGTACAACCACTGTCCCAGGCACAGGACTCTTTCTGCCTCCAAAGAGCAGGATAAAGCCTTGGCTTTGCTGCAGAGCCATTAGAGATGTAGCATATCCCATCGCCGGAATGGCTGGTGGAGTCTTATTTTATCTGACCTCACACCTGATCAGTACAAACCACATGCAAAATGCTAGTGGATGGGCACAGTTAACACTGCCATACTTTGTCCCGGGTTTCCCAGCCTATGCCTTGAAAGCCTTGTTATTCCATGAGGTACAAGAGCTGCTGGGTCCCTGCCAGCCTGAGCACATGCAATAAGTCTGACAGCCTGGGAGAAAGCTGGGCAAAGCCCCATATGCCTGCTGTTGGCCACATACCTCCTAGACAGGTCTGTAGTAGTATTACATACTAATAGGCCTCCAGAGATCCCAGATAAATCCAATCAGTCAAAAAATTCTGGCTGGCAAAATTCCTGTGTGGGTGCAATGAGTCTGCATGGGAACGTATGGGATACCTTGAAATGGTAAGAGCTAAAGATGCCAAAAAACCACTAGCTTTCTGAGTTGGTGACAATCAATATCTAAGTTGCCACAGCATGAACTACTAGCCAAAGCACATGCCGGGGTGAGCCACACTGTTGGTTTTTAAAGGACAAAGCCAGCCTCTCCTTAGGACAAGCCCTAAGCATATCATCCCAGCATGCCAGGGCTAAACAGCACAATAAAGCATAATTTCCGACAGCTTTCTAATGGAAAAAACCAAAACCAAACCAAACCAAACCAAAACAAAAACCATCCCACAAAGCCTAACAGCAGCCCTCAAGAACTGAACTTGCACTAAATATCTCCAAAGACAACACAAAAGTGACTGGACATCAGTAGCTCCAGCATGACAGACACTTGAAAAATTTATGGCACATGTATCCTGATCAGTCCTCACACAGTTTCTGGCCCCTGGAGAAGACACAGTAAGATCAAGTCACTCCCTCTTGGGTATGTGGTGCATGAGTTGATGCTGCTACAAGGCATCTTCACCCCTCAGTCTCTCTTGGGCACAGGCATCAGGCTAGAAAGACAGGCTTTCCATGTTCCTTTATGAATTCCAGAAAATTACAAAATGCATCACTGTGGCTGGCTGAGTTACAAATACTGCCGTCTGATATAGCCGCTTGCACTTCTAAGTTTGCTGTTCAACTTGAAGCCTGAACAGCATCTGGGAGAACTAGCAAACATGTTATAGCCTACACATAATCATCCATCCATCCATCTCCCAGCAGAAATGCTCACAACCAGCAGTGGCTTCCCTACCGCAAGGCTACAGCCCAGTGATGGGAGGATACAGGGAAATGCCCTGTGCCTGAGCAGCAGGTACTAGTGCTCAGAGCTGATGGAGCATTTTCAGCTTTCATACCGCTCTTTAGGACAACGTGATTCACTTGATAAAACACCTGAAAGTGTTTGGACAGCAGGAGGTCTGGCCAGTGAATTGCTGTGGCTTAAGACATGTACACAAACACATTGTACACATATTTTTAAAGGTGAAGATGATCCTCAAATCCCTAAAAATCTCAATCCACCAAAAACAATCTAGCATGATATATTTGTTTGTTAATAACTACCCAAATGTTGCTGCCTTTAGCTCAACATGAGCAGTGCAATGCAACGGGTGTGGATGTTCAGCTCCTCCCTGGGATTGCCCCTGCTGGGGCAGGTTTTGGGAGGTCCCAGCTCCCAGAGTCACATCTGAACTTGAGAAAAAGCCTCTGTTATTGTTAAGGCAAACCAAAAATAAAAAGGCTAGACTAAATTATTTTTAAGATCTCAAGATTTTTAAAGCAGTCTTGTGACTTTTAAGGGGTCTGACTCATGATGCTTGAATGCTTGAAGTTGGCAACAGTGAAGGGAGTACAGCAAGATTTAGCATACAGCAATTTATTGCTAAAAGCCTTCAAATGTGTGGGAAAGGGCACAGAGCACTTCTGCAACGATTCAGCAGAAAACAGGGGCATGGGCCCAAGACCTTCTCCTCTGGTCGGGCTGCCACCAAGCTTGCCTCCTCCACAAAGGTAACCCACACAAAAAAACCTGGCAAAGCTGCCCCAAATGTGGTGAAAACACTTCCCAAAAGCAGGCTTGAGTGGGTGGGGAGCAGGCTATTTCCCATGTCAGCAGCCATCACTCCCTGGTCCAACCCCTTGGCTTCCCCATCACCCAGGGGCAGGTATCACCATCAGTTTGCAGTGCTCCCCAGGGAGGATACCCTCAAGGGACATCGGTGAGCTGCTGCCTGCAGCTTTTGCCTCCCCAGGGCTTCAGTTTCCCTGTGCATGATCAGGGACCATGCATAAAATTTCAGGCCACACAGTGACTTATGGATACCCCTGAAGTTCTGGATTTCAGCTTCCGTGGTGGCAAGGGCAGAGCCTCTTATTTCCAACCCCCTGCAGCTGTCACTGCCTCTGGAAGCCGTCCATGCTACATCACTGATGTCCGGAACACCCCACAGACTCTGCACACACACAAGAGCTTGGATGCACTCACGGGAAGTTCAAGTGACATATTTTTATAGTAGAAAACACCTCCCAAACTACACTCCCAGAATCCTCCACAGGCCACCCAAGGCCTCTATTAGCAACAAACCCTAAGATATCCTTAAAAATATTTTTTTAAAGCAGAAATACACTAGAAGTATATGAATACCATGTACTATACCGTGGATCAGCACAGGCTCCACAATCCCTCACTTGCTGCCCAACAAAAATATACTGCGCCCCAGGCCTAGGGGGAAACCTTCTGGAACAAGAAGGCAGTTTAGCACCATGGCACATTTGCTCCTCTGCCTTTTGGAGAGGTCACCAACCAGGTGACAGCTGTGTTTTGCAAAGGAGGCTGCCCCCTCATTTCCCTTTGACCACCGCGTTTCACATGAGTTTATTTATCTGCAGGCAACACTGCTGCTTTCCAGAGCTCACAGGTTCAGTTTATAGCCCGATGAGAGCTTACCTACCCAGTTCTGCATGGCAACACTTCCTTCGGAAAGAAAGGCAGCTATTGCATCTCACCTACCTGGAATTTCTACCCCAAGTATCATCAGCTTCCACCAGAAAGCCCTACTGATGTAGCGGGGCCTTATTAAAAAGCTCAAACCAGGCATACAAAATACATTGCATTCTGCTGACTTCCATTTAAAACTGCTCAGAAAAATGTATTTTCTCCTACAGCATACAGAACCTGAAACACCATGGTTTTGTCAGCACATGGGAAAGACTAGAAACAAAAATGAAGTCCATATTAAAAATTAAATACAAAACCTGCTTAAACCCAAGTTCCTTTTTATTTTCTAAATCACTGTAGTGTTAATAAACTAAATCAAACCTTTATATCAAAGAAAACATTACAAAAATATATGGGGCCTGACTTTCTCTCTCCTTGCTCCAGCATAAATCATACAAAAATCAATTAAAGAAAACAGAACTGTACAGGTGTAAAATGGGGTTAGTTAACAAAATGTAATTCCCAGTATTTCATGCTGCTGCTCTCATAAATTGACATCATCATACCCACATCAAGTTCTGTTCTCATTTGCACCAAAGGAAATCTGTAATAACTGACAGCAAATACTACCCTTGTTGCTTACATAAAGTGGTTGTAAATGAATAAAAAGTGACAGGCAGTACAAATACAACAGCAATTTCACAGTAATGGCAGACAACTCACAGATATGCTATACTACATATACCAAGGATATCTCAGCTTTCGATCAATATCTTACAATTTTAGTTCTATGTCTGGAAACACAAACACAATCCCTTCTGCACAACACTCACTCACATGGCATCTGAGCATGAGTCTTCCTATCAATAATTTCATGTGGCCATACTCCACCTTCACTGTTTACATTTATCCATACAACAAAATAACTAGAAGCCAGAACATTTACAACAGCCTAATGGAATTAGACACTAGATACCCCTGACTTCCAACCTATTCCACAATATTAACTAAAGCTATTTTACAGCACATATTGTTAGTAAAGAGTCTTTGGTTAGCTATGACATACTTTCGAATTTAAAACAAAAATCCTCAAAGACATTGCTAATAAATGCAAGCCACTAAGACCATTTTCCATACGTAATACCTCACCTCTCTGCTTCAAGGCGCATTTCCTCACGCTTTTGCCTCCTGAGTTCTCTGCGGCGTTCAAAGTCATCCATGGTGGGTGTTCAAGCGTTCGGAGCTCTGGAGAGATCCAAATCTAAAGGGGAGATGACCACTTAGATGAGAGAGAAAACACAATGGATGCGTTTAAGCAACAGCGTCCATTTAGTTTTGTTTTGCTTTCTTAACTTCACTGCAACTATTTTCGTTCTCCATCAAAAAAATTATTCTTCAGTATTGTTGAGATAAAGAAGATTAATTAAATGCCTTGTAGGATAAACATAGCCCATGCCTGCGTTTAGTTTCCTAGCTAAAATTAAATCAACATGCTTTAAGTAAGGACTGTATACATCTGCTCGCTGCAGACTAGCTATTTGTAACGTCACAGGTCTTTTTTACAAACAAAAGCAACAATTCAGCAGGATTTTAACTTCAGGCTTCCAAGTTTCACTGGAAGCAGTAAAAACGCTGCACAACAGATTTTCTTTAGTTACACAGATAATTAAAAGTTTTGCAAAAGTCTGTCCGTTCCCAACCCCCCTTCAAGAAAAGGGAAAAGAAAGGGAAGAGAAAATGAGAAAAGAAAGAAAAAGTAACAGAGAAAAGAGAGAAAAGGAAAAGAGAAAAGAGAGAAGGAAAGGAGAAAAGAAGGAAAATAAGCCGCAGCTTTTCAATACCACCCAGGAGGAGCCAAACTGTGTATAAATCCTGCTCAAAGAACCAAAAGTAGCAGTATTTTTTTTGTAGTTTAATCCATGCTTTTTCCCCGTGCCCTACCTTCTTCTTTATGATTTAGTCCATGAAATATTTTCCCCTTTACAGTTCTTCATATACAAAGCCTTTCCAGCCTTGGTTTATATCCCATCAAGCCGAGCATTACAGAATTCCCCTGCAGCCCCCAAACCAAAAATGACTACCAGAAAAGGGAAAGCTGTTCTCTTTTTGTCCCTGCTTTGTTTACAGAGCTGTCAGTGGTTAGTTAAACTCTGCCTGGAATCTGGCATTTAAGGCCTGCTCTAAGATTGCTTCCTGTGCAGGGCTGGAGGCCTCAGCTTCCTCTGCAATTCTAGCCTAGGCGCTGCACTCGGAGGATTTCCACCCCCCACCCCCCCCCACGTCCCCCCCAAAAAACATTTTCCAGCCCATTAGTACAAGACCAGCCATTGACTCCACAGAGAAAGCCAGCGTCCAGATGCAGACTAAAATTTTCAAAGGTGGCTTATGGACTGCTTGCAGTTTAAGGGAAACAAAGCCAAGGTGCATTTGTAAACTATTTGAAGTGCCCCGTTTGCAGATGCAGATCTGCCTTGTGGCTTTATATTCCTGTCCACTGGTGCAGCATCCAAGCACCCTCCCCATAAAATCACTGGCAACAGCAAAGCCTCTCATGACTTAAGGGTATCTGTGGCTTTTTCTGCCCCCTTTTTTGGATTAAAACACTGCTGAAGGCAAGGGTTTTGTGAAGGTTATTTTATTAGTTTACTTTTTCCTGGGGGTGTTTTTCTTTCTGATTTGTTCCTGGATTGAGGGATTTAAAACTTTGTTGTTGTGAGTTTCT
Source organism: Falco naumanni (assembly GCF_017639655.2). Taxonomy (NCBI): domain Eukaryota; kingdom Metazoa; phylum Chordata; class Aves; order Falconiformes; family Falconidae; genus Falco; species Falco naumanni. The sequence continues at coordinate 22,573,940 of NC_054058.1, forward strand.
TCATGTTTGGCTGGCTGGGGTTGTTTTGTGGAGGTTCAAAGGAAACATTAATTTTGCAAATCTGATAGTGACTTTATAATTGCTGCTGCTTTTTTTTTAATGCACAAATCGACAATTATATAAAAAGCAAGTTGTAACAAGACATTTTTTCAAATCTTTTGTTTATTTACTCTTACCACCATGTAAGAAGGACACAGAACAGCAAATCTGCTGTTTTCTCCCAAGAAATGTTTTCATCTCAGCCCACATGTACAGCTAAATCCTGCACCAGTTCCTTTGCTAGAGAGCTCGTGAGTTGCAGGACTGATGTGGTTCCCCCCTGGCTGGGAGATGAGTATCAAAGGAGGAATGGTAGACTACACGGAGCAAGTCTGAAGCAGCATGCTGGGTTTCTGTGCATAGAGGGCAGATGATGGTGTCCACAGGAACCAAGACTGCAACAGGCAGCAGCATTTAATCTGTAGAGTACGGTCATCATCAGGAATTTAAAATATAAAGTGCTGATTGTTAGACTGACAACTCTTGTGCTAGAACTGAGAATCTCAAAGTTTTTTTCCACCCTTTACCTCCCCAAAGTATCCATGCTTTGACACCTGATTTATTTGCACCTTCATGACTTCTCCCCCAGCCAGGTGCATCCCACTCTCCACCTCTCCTGACTAAGGCTCACTCCCTTCTCTTCCTGCAGCTCCATACTCTGTGCACTCACATTTCCCCCATCGCCTCCCCAAATGTCCCAGCCAGTACCTCCACCCCTTCCCTTTCTACATGGTCCTCAGCACCATCACTCATCCTCAAAAGCTCAAGCTGTCTTCCTCATGAGGAAAGCTGAGGAGCATAACAACAACAACCCAAACTATTTCTGTTCTTCCTCTCCTCTTTCCTTCCCAGGAACACAGAGGAGATTGCACAGCAGTCACGAGAAGTTCCCTGCTGCAACAACCTTCCTCCATCTACAGGGTGCTTTTCTGTTGTTTGATGAAGATCAGATGGATGGACTTCTTGGGAGAATGTCTAGGGTTTATTATAGTATCTCCTCTTGAAGGACTGAGGTCCAGCCACTTCATGGCACTCAGATGACTTGCAAGCCAAATCGCTTTTTTAAAAATGAGGAAGGCACTTGGGAAGTGGAGTTCAGGTCAACCATACAACTTTTAGTTAGCAAAGCCGTATCAGGTCCCCTTGAAGAATTCAGTGCTGTTCACTGTCTTCTCAAAAATTACTTATCTTTCAGCCTCTAAAAACTACTAGGCAATAACTTCATGTATGTATCTAAAATAGCTTCTTATTTCCACAAAAAATATAAAATCAGAGTTCTCAGAGAATTCTTGCCTCTCGGAAGATTTAAAAATCGCTTTGCTTATAGATGAAGGTACCAATTATTTGAAGTATTTTCTACAAACCATTTTCAGGAACATGCACATTTTGATGCTTCTCTCTTTAAAATAAAAATTGTTCATGAGTGAAAACATCCTGGGATAAAATGTAACACTCCATCCAGCTCCACTCCAGGGCCTGTCTTCAGAGCCATGTGTGAAAATGTCTTACCGTGTGACCTTCCCAGGTGTGCAAAGTGATTTTTTTTTTTTTTTTTTACTTGCTGATTGTTTTTTTTTCCCCTGTTACACATTTTTAATAATTTGGTGTCAGACAAAAGAAGTTTCACTTTTCTGAAAAGAGGGAAATTGTCCCTTGGAAAACTGCTTCAAATCAAAAGTAATGTTCCATTCAACCACAGGGGGAAAATGAAAAGCTCCTTGGTTTTAATTTAAATATAAAAATTTTGGTTTGCAAAGTACAATGGAAAATGTTTTGATATCTCAGGTTTTTTCTCCAAATTATTTCCAGGTATATGTTTTGCACCTAATTCAACCAGAGGTCATCAACAAATTTTAAAGAAGCAGAATTATTTTTTTCTTTTTGCGAATAGAAGTAGATCTCTGAAACTATTTGACCAGCACCATTCCCCTGACATCCAACACACATATGCAAATTACTGGAATATGGACTAGTTTTACACTGTGAAAGGGTGGACTATAAAAATTAATATTTTGTTGCTTCTATCTCAAAACAAGACCCTCAGCGTCTTTTCAACATTTACATAACTGAAATAATACTGAAAAAATCTGAAGTGAACTCTCAGGAGTTTTCCACCACCAGACTCAGAAGAGGGACCTAGGGAAGAATTGTACAGAGATCTTTGACCTTATTTCTTGGTTTGGTTTGTGTTTTGTTTTGTTTTTTTAAACACCTCTCAGAATCTACTGAGGATAATTCTTGCTCAGATCCTTAGATTTTCCACAGCCTCACATACAAGTGTCTTCTCAGGGTCCCTATCTCTTTTGATTCTGAGACTGAACCTTTAGATAATGTGATCTCTGATGAACCCTGTGGTGTTCCTGAAGACATGCTAAGACTAAGAGATTGATAAGCAAAGTAACTTACCTATATTTACCAGCAATGAATCAGAATCATAGCAAAGTATGTGCCCTGCAAATACCATCTCCTCACAAAAACATTTTTCATTTAAAAAGCAGTACTAGACTCTCCCTCTTCTTTTCATCTCTGCACTTCGCGCAATGTCATTGATCTTCAGTTGACTACGTTTATTGCTAAAATTTATTGCATTTTTCATTGTCTTGCTAAAAACTGCTTCCTTCAAGGACAGTCATATTTAATCCCTCCTGATACAAAACACACACATGCTAATCCCACTTCCCTTTATGCCTCATCCCATGACAGAGTTTAAAATTTTGTCTTCTTTCAGCTTTCATCAAAGTAAAATCAGAAGAATGCACAGTAATTGTAAATATATGACAAAGTATTTTAATAGCAATTAATGGGAATATGCTTTTTGAAAGCAAACAATAAATTGGCTAGGTAGAAATACACACACAACCACATACCAGTATAATTCCAGCATGGAGAGCAAAATAACTTCCTGATCTGGGTCAGATTTAAGACTGTCCTCACCCTATTCCCAGCACTGATTTCAGAGACAACTCAGCACTTGGGGGACCTTAAAAACAGATGAGCTAGACTTGGTAACAAGCAAATGAAAACGCAAACTTCTGCTCAAGTCTTTAACAAACTGAAATGTCTGTGTTTCAGGACCTGCCAGTCACCTTTCCATTACACTGAATGAGTTCCCAGTCTGCAATGTTTATGCTGAGCCACTGCACCAGCTTCAACTTGGTTGAGCCAATAAACCTCAGGCCAAAGCATATTCCCTAATATAGTATGGCTGTTTATATTGCACAGGGCTTTATGCTGGCCATGTCTGGTGACAGCATGGTGCAAGCACATGCCATCTTGCTTCCCTCCCAGTACAGTGAAACAATTGCAAATTTCCTCCTGGTGACCTTCAGGCCCAAAAAGGCTGAAGGTCATGCCTGTTTCCTTAACACAGGATCGCTCACTGCTCCAGTGTTACGAATGCCCAGGGTAAGCTTCACACAGACAACTGCTAGGCAGATTGCAAGCTGTGATGACTGTCCATGCAGATCCATCAGAGCTCTTGCCAGACCCCCTCTCAGCAGTTTGACCCACTCTTCATTAAAGAATGAGGGCAGAAAATAGCTTCATTCACCTGAAGGTGAGAGCAAGGGGATTTGGCTTTCAATTTCTTTGGAATACGACAGATTTTCTGCTAAATTTCCCTTCTTATCTAAAGACATCTGCATGCACTGTATACCAGGTACCTTCCCTTCCTTCCTTAGCCCAACAAGCCTCTCACACTGGTCAACTGAAATGGGGTTACCAACAGAGACACATCCTGCACGCTGTAGGACCCCAGTTCTGTGGGACCTACAGGAAGCACAGAAAAATTGTGGTGGACTGAGCCTGACTGGATGCCAGGTGCCCACCAAATCCACATTATCACTGCCCTTCCTCAGCTGGACAGGGAAGAGAAAATACAAATACAACTTAAGGCTTTAGGGTCCAGACAAGGACAGGGAGAGATTATTCACCAATTACCATCACAGGTGTCCTGGTTTCAGCTGGGATAGAGTTAGTTTTCTCAGTAGTAGCTGGTGCAGTGCTGTCTTTTGGCTCTGATGTGAGAACAATGTTGATAGGACACTGATATTTGTAGTTGTTGCTGGGTGATGTTTATACTAAGTCAAGGACTTTTCAGTTTCTTGGGCCCTGCCAGCAAGAGGGATGGAGAGGCACTGGAAATTGGGAAGGGACACAGCCAGGACAGGTGACTCAAAGTAGCCAAAGAAGTATTCCATATCATATGATGTCATGCTGAGCGTATAAACCAGGGGAAGAAGGAGGAAGGGGAGGACATCCAACATCATGGCATTTGTCTTCCCAAGTAACCATTACGCATGATGGAGCCCTGCTTTCCTGGAGTTGGCGGAACACCTGCCTGCCCATGGGAAGTAGTGAATGAATTCCTTGCTTTGCTTTGCTTATGTTAGTGGCTTTTGCTTTATCTATTAAATTGTTCTTATCTCAACCCTTGAGTTTTACATTCCTTTCCGATTCTCCTCCCCATCCCTCTGGGTGAGAGGGAGTGAGCAAGCGGCTACGTGGTGCTTGGTTGCCAGCCAGGGTTAAACCACGACAACAGGCAAAACAGACTCTACTTGGGGAACTTAGTCTCATTCATTACGAATCAAATCAAAGTAGGATAATTAGAAATAAAACCAAATCTTAAAACACCTTCCCCACCTTAACTTTACTCCCAAGTTCTCTACTCCTTCCCTGCAGTGGCATAGAGGGACATGGAATGGGGGTTACAGTCAGATCATCACATGTTGTCTCTGCTGCTCCTTCCTTTTCAGAGGGAGGACTCCTCACACTCTTCCCCTGCTCCAGCATGGGTCCCTTCCATGCAATGAAGTTCTTCAGGAACAGACTGCTCCAGTGTGGGTCCCCTGCAGGGCCACAAGTCCTGCCAGCATGCCTGCTCCAGCCTGGGCCCCTCTCTCATCAGAGGTCCACAGGTCCTGCCAGGAACCTGCCCCAGCACAGGCTTCCCATGGGCTCACAGCCTCCTTCAGGCATCCACCTGCTCCAGTGCAGGGTCCTCCACAGGCTGCAGGTGGATATTTGCTCCACTGTTAACCTCTGTGGGCTTCAGGGGCACAGCCTGCCTCACCATGTCTTCACCAGAGGCTGCAGGAGAATCTCTGCTGTGGCACCTGGAGCACCTCCTGCCTCCTTCTGCACTGACCTTGGTGTCTGCAGAGTTGTTGCCCTCACATGTTCTCACTTCTCTCTCCAGCTGCAGTTATTCTTGCCCAGACACATTTTGTTTCCCCCCTTCCTAAACACATTATCACAGAGATGCTACCACCATCGCCGGTGGGCTCAGCCTTGGCCAGCAGTGGGTCCATCTTGGAGCTGGTTGGTACTGGCTTTATCGGACATAGGGGAAGCTTCCAGTAGTTTCTCACAGAAGCCACCCCTGCAGTCCCCCCGCTACTAAAAACCTTGCCACACAAACCAAATACAGTAGTAAAAAGGACAATATCAGGTTTCTTCATGAAAAAAACCCCATGACCTTAGCCTTTCCCTCCCTTTTTTTCCTCCCTTCCTTATCCCAAGAAGCAGGAGGCAGGCACAGTGCAAAGAGAAACTGCTTCAGAATTTCCAGAACTCAAGTAACCCAGGGCAGAACAGGGAGGCCAATGAGATACCATGGCCCAGAGCCTAGCATTCAGGGTGAACCCAGCAACTGGGGATACTCCTGCTTGGTTCCACACCTCTGATTTACTTTGTGGCCTTAGGGACTGAGCCTTAGTCAGTTTTGTGCCTCTTAGTCCTTATGTTATCTCCACCAGTTGCAAATTCTTCTCACTGTGCATTTACAGATGGCTAAAACACAACCAGGCCCCAAGTTCAGCCCTGCCCTCTAGATAAAACAGTAACATCAATGCTAAAAAAGCCAAATCCTAAAAATAGAAATGTCTGCTGCAGAGAAGGGCTGAAAGGTGATAAAGGGAAATTCTTTCTGACCCTTTCCTACAGAGGGGTAGTAAAGGAATGGCTTCCAAGTCTACATGCGTGCAGCTGGACCTCTGACTTATGACCGGTCCTCACTGCAGGATCAGATGGTAACACAAGATCTAAGTTTTTCTGTCATTGTCCACTTTTTTTCTTTAAATACTCCCACAAAAAGGATCAAATGTCTCATTAAAGCTTGACATAAACTGAGACTGCAAGCAGCTTTGTGAGTTGTACCCTATTAATCCAAGTGTGCCATTTTCCCATCTGTCTCCACTTCAGTTGTTCCAAAACCCTGGTGTAGAGGTGTGGACCTTTCAAGTCAGTAAAGGACCGGTCAGTGAGAAGCATAAAGAATATTTTGCTTGAGCTGGCTACATACCATGACATCCACTGTATCCCAAGGACTACCACTGCCTTTTCTTTCTACCTCCTCCACCACAGGAATGAAAACAGAACCTCTTCGTTGTCCTTTGCAGATGACAGCAGCTCAGCTAGCATCACTCATTGTCTAAGCTTGACTTGTTTAATCTGGCACCCATGAAATGCAGGTATGGCAAGCATTCTACTGCAATATCAGAAGAATTACAGTTCCTTAATCTATCTTCAGTCAAAACAAATAAATCTGTTTTCTATGAAAATCTGTCAGAAAACATTGGAAATTATTTTCCCCACTCCCCTTTAAACTCTGCATTAGAAGCATTCAGTGCCACTCAGGTCTTTCAGAAACAGGCACAATTTCATTGAAGTCAAAAGGTGGAGTTCAATAGATTGATTTTTCCTTTTTCACACCTCATGCATGCTCTTTCTTCATTCCAACATGTTGGATATTGCTGGCGATCATATATCACCAATAGTAAAGCTTGCATTTAAAGAGGTTCTTTGCTCTATAAATTCATTTTTAAGGCTCCTTTCATGTAAAACCACATCTGCAGTTGTTACTGTAAACTTGGCCAAGTGTTCATGTTGACTGCAGAAAATGAACTTATGTATATGTGTGTGTATGTGTGTGTATATATATGTATACACACACACAGTGGTATCAAGCAGCTTTACTCCTTCCCAAACAGAATAGCTTATTTGGGACTTGAGGCAAAATAAACGTATTAGGTCATGTGAACACACAGTTTTATTCCAACCTAGCCTGTACCTTGCTTTATCTGATCATGCTTCTTAGGACTTCCAAGGAAAATTCATCAATGGCAAACCAGCCGAGTTCAATTCATACTTAGGATGAGAAAATCAAACTTTGGAGATTTTTCAAAGTCCCAGTTTCTATTCACAGAACATTCCATTTCCATCTACATGGGTATGTACCAACCACTGACTCTATGAGAAGGAGGCAGAGAATTACCTAGAATTTCGACAACTAAGTCAAAAAAACATCTGTTAAAATCTCTGCTTGTGGCATAAGGTACATTCTCCACCTCATCTTTCACAGGAGTAAAAAAAGCTTATGTGCATTGGTGGGACATTTTAAAATCTGATTAATGTATTAGTTAACATCTCTGTGGCATCCTGAGCAAAACTATGCAGTCATTATGTAGAACAGAGATTCCCAGTTGGTGCTGTGAAGACTCTTGATGGCCCACAGGACCACACCATGGCCCAGGCCCTTGATTCAAATCGGTGCTGAACAGGTTTCACCCACCCTTGCTACAGCATCGGTTACCACAAGTGAGTGCCCTATATGTTCTTGCAGGTGCCAGGCTCTGTGTCAGCTCCTGCTGCTGCAGAGTGAACCACATGAAAGTGCTGGCACGGACCTTTTTATAGGACATTGTCCCTGCCACAGAGTTCAGTCCTTGGATTTGCAACTAAAAGATCCATAGCTTTAAACAGCTGCTCAGGTCCCCCTTTCATATCCATTATCTAATTCAGCACTGGGGAAGGAGCATTAGAGTTCTCCACCATCCCAGGGGTGTGCAAACATCTAGTGTGCTGCTGCCAGCACTGCAATACATTTCTAAGCATGCAGCAGTAGGACCTATCGTCTCAGAGCCAGTCAGTTGCAATGGAAAGTCCCCGTTTGTCTTTATTCCCTTGGGCAGGGTGAGTGTGGGTATGCCATTTCCACTCCTCCCACTTCCTTCCTCATCTTTCTCCTACTGCACACTGACACAAGGGCCAGGCAGAGCTTTCTCTTGACATTTAGATTTGCATACACTGGTCCCACCCCTGATCTCTGTGACATTTGTCTATCATTTCCCATTAGCAGACAAAGGAAGAAACAAGACATAGCTGGAAGCTGCTGGCACAGCCACTGGTTCTCATGTTAGAAGGATTGACCCTTGACTCTCCCATTCAAGTGTCATCTGAAGCATTTCAAATATGTTGTCCCTAAAGATCAGAAGATACTGAAATATTATTGATATACAGACTAGAATTCAAATCCTGGTCCTGTTGGAATCTCTGGCAGACTTCCCAGAGACTTCAATCAGGACTGGATTCCACCCTCACAGGCCAAATTTATCTAATACACAGTACAAAAGATCAGTGAGCTTACCCTGCATGTCAGAAATTGGTGTGAGCCGATATAGGCTGCTTTGTCTTCTCCTACCTTTGTGCATACACAGACAAAGGCTGAATTTCTTTTACTTTTGCAATGCTCACTTTTGCGAAACAAATTCTTTTTACTCATACCGTTATCACTGAGGAAATACTTTGCCTTTGCTGCAGATACAAAGGGCAGGTGAAAACTGCATTGCCCTTTACTACCATTTAATCATAAGTGAGGATATCCCAGGTAATGACAATGAGGCCTCCATCTCAAAGTACAAAACACACTGAAATCAAAGGCATTTTATAGTCCACAAACCAGCTTGTAAAAGTGCTTAGTCCCAAAATGAGCTCTGACTTGCATTCACTTTTTCTCTGCATTCAAACACTGGGAAGCAGGCTCATGGAATATCATGCACTAGTTGCCCTTGTCTTTTATCTACTTCTACCCGTGAAGACCTTCAGCTTCACCATGTTAATCTAATCACAAGAATGCCCACATCACACATTTAGTCCTCCTGCATGCTTTGTCACAAATCTGTGGCCTGACTGTTGAAACTTGTGGCAGCGTCCCAGCTGTTGGCCAACTTCATCTCCCACTGAACTCCAAGTGCTGAAAACAAATGCCCATGCCACCACCTTCCAGTCAGGAGCAATTTTTTTCTTAATAATAGGAAAGAACAGACAAACATCAGTAAGAAACAGGTATGGTCCAGCTCAGGTGACCAAGACATCCTAAAGAGGAGAATGCATTTCTTCTTGCCCTATAAATGTCAATGCCAATGCCAATTTTCCCATTGGTTTCTAGTGGAAAAAAATCAGAGCATGGGAAAGAATACCACACAGGCAGAAGAAGCTGCCACACCTGTGGAAAAGCCAGTCTTCAGTTTCTGGACTACAGAGATAAAACCGCCACATTGTATCCATTCAGTTTGTGCCTTTGAAGGTGTAGGGAAAAGGAAAAATGACTCTTCTTGTCAATACTCTCTGATCCAACTTCACATCCTCTGGAGAGGGAGACCCACACTAGGTCAGCTGGCAGATGTCACAGATGCACTGCATGCCCTGATCCTGCAAGCTGCCTCCTCTCTGAGGGAAACAGCGTAGCTGCGAGTGTGCCCAGTGGAGCGTGCGTCAGGACAGACATGTAGTGACACATGTCAGCAAGGACAGCAGCTGTCTGAGAGAGGGGCAGAGCCTGACTCCGAACTGGAGCCAGGTGCAGTGGAGGTGCAACCCGGGACAGAAATGCCCACAGGAGCTGATGACCATGCACTGAGTGCTAATCACCATGATGCTGTTAGTCTCTTTTCAATGTGCAAAGCCACAATCATCCCACACAGCAAGGTACCACCACAGTGGTGTGAAGCAGGACAAGCCACAGGAACAGAAAGTATGCTTGGAGCTCTTGCCTAGTGGAGTTAATCACCCGAAGAAGTAGGCAGGGATAACACAAGACAAGGCAGTTTGGTGTCCATCATAACAAGCAGAGGCTCACATTGAGAATGGCAGTCACAGCTCTGGCAATAGGTAGAGGGTCTGGGCTAGGAGAAGGGCAGGCATCAGGCAGGGAAGATGTTGCTCTGTCCAAGTGCAGGAGCATTTCTTCTGCACCACAACTGGCAAGGAAGCTAGAAGCAGCAATGCAGCCCTCTATACTTTCCTCCCCTGTCCACTAGGGAGAAGGGTTTCCCCCTCCAAGCAAGGAGATGATCAAAGATGGGAAGTATCTGCCTCTCTGCCTTCTATTACTCTGCTCCCGTCATTTGGTGCTCCCCTCTTTTCCTACTCTTGCACCATCACATTGACCTTCATGTTCACATGCAATATTTCAGCCAGTTGTCTGAATTTATTTGTGTCCAGGTAGGTTTTATGAATGTTTTATCACTCTAGTCAAACTTTCTCTGCATCTCTCAGGTCTTGAATTAAAAACCTAAGGTAATGCCATTAAAAATAGTAAAATGTTCAAGCAAGTCTAAGGTAAGGTTCCAACAGCAATATTCACTCAGCCAGACTTCAAACTCCACATGTTTTCTGGAACGCATTTCAAAATACAAAATCATGATATATTAAGCTACATAGTCAGTCATAAAAAAGTAATAGAAAATAATATGAAGATACAATGCAGCCAGCTTACTGTGGCTTCGCTTTTGTATTTTCAACTCTCTTTCTTCTCCTGTTAAAACATACAGCCCTAGTATCCAGCCTTGCCTAGTGCTGGGCTTCATAAACTCCAATGAGAGTTGAGGGGTCTCTCTTGCTTGCTCTATTGAACCAGCAATAAGTAACAATACCAAGTTTTAATCGTCAGCCCTTAATTTTTAAAGAAAAAAGAAATACTATAAAAAACCACCCCTGAAGTACTTGGGTTTGCAGATCTTACTAGTTGTACCCTAAGAGTCACTAAGTATTTTGAATCCAACCTGTTACTCAGAAGAAACAAAACGTATCTTTTCAAGTCTTGCCTCTGGGCTCTTGAACCTTAATTAACTCATCTTTCCTCTCAGTACCTGTAGGATTACTGTGCACAGACACAGTGCATGTCACCACGATAGACACACTGCAGCTGAAAGTCCAGTTACTCAATGGCAGAGCATCATGGAAATTTGTGGAATTCCACCAGGAATGGATCAAGCTTCAGAAATTTATACTGGACTTTTCCAGCTCACGCTTGTAAAGTCATATTTAAGTCATCTTTACAAATGAAACCCAGATTGTTTCCTGTCAAGTAGCTATAACAATTTATTTGTAATGAACAGCAATTCCGTGTCATTTTGCTTGAAAATTGAAGCATGAGGTCAGTGCCAGCTTTAAGGAGGTGAAGCAGGGCAGCAAAAATGCAAAGCCTTTCAACAGGACAGCTCAAACAAGGTACTGCAAAATAGATGCCCCTTAAACCATTTGCCATATTTGAAGTTTATATCATAGACCCCCTTCATGCTGAGTTTAGCTGAAAGCAAGGAAACACTAACAGAACAGTGTCACCAAAACAGAAGATCAAAAGAAAAAAAAGCAGTGAGGCTTTATTACAACAAAAAAACTGATGGGCAAGACGGCACATTCACATGCTGTGCATGAGCCAGCATAAAACCTGACACAGCAAGATTATGGTATTGCCAACTCTCTTCATGAGCTCAGTGAAGCTGTTAAATAATCTTGACAATAATCTGACTGCTATCTAGACATTCAGGCACAAATACTTACTGCCAGCAAACACCACAACAGCAATGCATCAGTACAGTACATCAGTAATGTTGTATGTGACTGTACACTGCTTCCCTGCATGGGAACAGCATCATCACAGCTTCCAACAGAGGCTGGCTCAGAGTCAAATGAATGAGACAGGTGAGGCCTGAGAGTCTCCTGTGCACTTAAATACTGAGAGCACACAGACAGACGTACTTTGTATTAACTCAACAAAGGAAAGTTACACTTGAGCACTGTATCAAGACAATACATTTTACAGTTGTTTAATTTTTTTTAGGAACAGTGTCTCAGACAATGTCTGCATAGTCCAGAAAAGAAAATGTTTAATTTTCCTTCCAAAAATAAGTTGAAAAAAAATTAAATCTCTGTAATATGCATTATCTGCTACCTTTCCTTAATTCCTCTCCATAAAGATCCAAAACCCCTATGAGGTTTCCTCCAGTCTCCCTTGTTGCCACGTTAGGTCCACCAGCTCAGAATGAGACACAGAGCACGTACAGCTGGTCAAAGTCCAAGTTCTGGGCACCGAAGGCACATGAAGCACATTTTTCACACTCAACCAACAGAACAAGATTGTATGTGTACAAAGTATTGGCCAAAACCAGAAACAAAAAGGTGGAAGGGGAGAGAAGAGAGAACTTCCAAACTGTAAATGCTCTACAAATAGGAAAGCAGCCTATGTTTACTAAGCAAATTGTTCTCCATAACTCAGTCACTTCATCTTTAGTTATGGGCTAGCTGGGAAAAAAAATAAATACTGAACTCAGCCCTCAAATCTTATGCCTTCTTCAAAATGAAGAAAGCAGAAATAATTGCACTACTTAAGGCTGGCATATGTGCAGTGAGGCCTTCTAAAAGTGGGTGCTTCAGAACTCACCAGATCCGATGGCTCTACAGGAGTGAAGTAGAGATAATCTCTGCAAGGATACCATGTTAAATGTGGAAAAAAATGTTAAGGCGGCAAGGGAACAGAGGCAAGAATGGAAAAAGAGGTCTGAAGAAAGAAACAGACTTTGGAAAAGATGTACAAAGATGGATCAAACTAAAATCCCAGACCATAATGCTTGCAAACTTGGAGAATTTTTACAATCTATACCCCAGATAAAAATCTTGAAAATAACTTACACCCTTAAGGTGAACAAATAAAATAAAAGCCAGATCTGAAATTCATAAATAAACATAAGTAAACTAGGCAGATTTTTCAGTGCATACCTGGACCAAATAAAACATTTACACCTTGTAAATACTGACAAGTGTCACTTCAGATATTATTAAAGGATTCCCTAAATATAAAAGACAGGTTGGTCTGCAGTTAAATCTTTTCTCCTTTGCTTTTCCAATACTGAGAGTAATTGAAAACAGAAGGCATGTTTCTTGATGTAGCCTAACTTTTTAGGAACAGAAAGTATAAATGCTACTTATACAGCTGACGCTGCACTTCAGGTTTGCACTCAGTTGCACCCATATAACTTCACACAAAGCCAGGTGAAAAACAAAAGCATGAACACTTACAGTCATATAAAATACATGTGTAATATACCCTAGAGCACCTATTAAGTGAAAACATTTGCAAGACACTTAAAAAAAAATCCACATAAAGGTGGCACCAGTTCTTCTCCTGGCCAAGGAGCACTGGAGAAGACACAAACTCATTATGTACTTCTTTTAAACAAAATGGTGTCACAAGTGACATTAGAAAGACTGCTCAAAGCAAAGTGCTGTATGGGAAATACATATGATTGTGAGTCTGAGGGATGTGCACATACTTCAAATAGGGCACATATAGGGAATAGATCTGAATTTGTACTGCCTTTGTAACTAAGTCCATATTATTTTGGTATTTACATTAAAAAGGAGACAGAAATATCTTTGGAGATGACTAAGCAGTTTCTTGATTTCTATTAAGTACCAAAAAGCAGTTCTGCCAATTTATTAATATTTAAGTTTCTACAACTTAATATGAACTTGGTTCCAAGAACTACATAGGTCTCCTTAAAGTATGTGTAGCAAGAAGTCAACGCTGTGCCAGCTGGCAGATTAAACAAGCCATTAAAGTAGGCTCCTACTGAATTTAAAGGATTGTTTTTCATCTTTTCCCTCTCTACTCCTCTACATCCAGATGTATTATTTAGGGAATATTTTCCAGTCCCAGTAAGAAAAGTAAAAGAAATGCCCTTGGCACTTAATGAGTTTTTCCTTCGATGTGGTCTCCTGCTGCACTTGGAATTTATTCCATTACTGTATGGCTTGCAATGGTCCAAAAATACCTCTGACTACATGAAAAGATGGGTAAAGTGTGTTTGGGGTAGGTATGGTTCTTCATTCAAAAGCAGGGACAGCTTGAGGTGATTGATCTTGGTGGACGATTTCATTCAGACCATCATTATCCTGGCGCACCACCCCACAAGCCGTGCCCAGGTAACTGCTGTTCTCCTGCACGGCACAGCTGGAAAAGGGAGCACACCAAGATTAAGGACAAGGCCAACACCAGCCTTAAACAGGCTGGCAGAGAAGCATGTTTCTCTGTAGCCCCTGCAGGTTTTCAGTGATAAGCAAAAACACAAAACCAAGAAAACGTGGCAAAACCCTGTGCCTTCACAGAACAGGGGCCTTCAGCATATAGTTTTTCCTTCAGAGGCTCAAATGCTTATTTGAAATTCGTTAAAGCTATCCAAACTTCACGACCTAGCAGTATTCACAGGAGGAATAGTTTAGAATAAACTCTGGTATTAAACCACCTCGGCGTCATCTCTAGCAGTTATACAACAGCATTTCAGATAAAAATGCCCCCTATCATGGTTTTCCAGATAAAAATTCCGAAAGATCAGAGTTGTATGTGCTCCCTGGGGCCATTTCAGACTGACTGGAACTACAGGCAGCTGAAGGAGGAGCACTGCTTTTTGAAATGCCTGGAAAATAATTTCATAAAAATTGAAATAGAAAAAAAACCCCACCACCTAGGCATCCCTCAGTATTTCAGTTGCTGGGTAGTAAAATGAGTTCAGTCCCATAACTTGCTACTGCACTAGAAAACAAAAAGGCCTCAAAACCAAGTATAGGCATGCAGCCAGAGGCTGAGGTGGCCAGCTCTGGAGCTTGACCATGGCTCAGACATCTCCTTCCCCAGGAGCAAGAAGCTCCTCCAGGCTCCTGCTCAGGCCCTGCCTGGTCCCACAGGGTGAGCGGGCCCCTTACCCACAGGCAGGCCCAGCAGCCATCCCAGCCCACACAATGGCCTCAGCATTTGTCTGAGTCTGATTTGCCAAAATTAGGGGGGGGGGGGGGGGCCAAGTTCCCTGCCCCCTTCTTGAGGGGCAGTATAATTCTTAATTGTATAAAGCCAAAGTGTAAAAACTGTATTTTGCATGTATTCTTTATTTCTAATACCCGGTATCTATAAGGGGACTCCCTCGCTTGGCTAGCAGTCAGAATTCATTAGACCTTTTATGATGATTCGTTCTGTTGTGGAGATATATGATGAATCTCAGATGTTTAAATAGCATATAACAGTGCTCCGTTGACCTTGCTGAGTACAGTTGGAGGGAAAGAAAGGTAATTTTCCTCAAAGAAATGTTAAAAATGTGTCTCCACTATAGCACAGATGCAGAGGATAAAGAAACTCCAGAGAGATTAAAATATTTTAGATTAATTTGGAAGAAGGCCACATTGTGTAAAGCTTAGTTAGTTTGGGCCTTTCCAATTCCACGCCATATAAACAAACCCATTTAAACTGCATTTGTTAGAAGGAATGTTTAAAAAAAAAAAAAAAATCCCCCAAAGTAGTTGTAACTCAAATGACCTCCAGTTCTGTATTCTCTTCTTACTGCCTAAAGAACAAACATATGTACAATATATTCTAGCCAGAGCTTGTGCAGTTGCTGCATGATTCATACTGCTTGAAAATTAAGTCATTTAAGCAAAGGGTTTCTGGCTCCCTCAAGCAAGGTTTTAAAACCAAAGCAAGGTTAGATCTCGTTGGTTTTGGAGCCAGCTTCCATACTTTGAACAAGACCGTTGCTTATAGATCTTTTCTTTGGGCTGGGTGGAAGTAAAAGAAAAAAGAAAATTGAAAGGAAGAGATGGAAAGAAAGAAGAGGGAAAAAGAAAAGAACCCATATAATCAGCACAACTATATAAGGAGGAACCTAATGTTCGGTGTGCCACTATCTGGCAGAAGCAAGCCTTTTAATGTTTACTCACTTTCAAGGTCAAATTTTGCTCCTTTCACTTATCCAGAATAGCAGTTTTGCCTGCAGTTTTCCAACAAGACAAGTCACAGAGTGTGGTACTAAATAACCACAAAAAATAAACTGTTGCTGACCGTTATGAGTTAATCAAGTTGAGACACAAAGGAATATGAGGTTAGCAATGAACCAGCCAGAGGGGTAACAGCAGGAAGCTCACAGTGAGTCATTTAGCATGATTAGCATCTACAAAACAGCAAGCACTTAAAGCAAAGGGATTTTTCTTATCATAAACTGTAAATCCCAGAGCAACTCAACACAAGGAATACCCTCCTATCTGGCAAGTGGATGAAGAGAGATCTCCTGCAGTTCCAGGCCTCCTTGAGTTCTTTAAATGGTACCCAAGTATTTGACTATAACTCAGTTACTGCGCATTTCTCTGCCCTCAGAGGATGTGAAGCAGCTGGCCCAGCCAAGGACAACATATTGTCTGGTCTCTCTCAAATACCCGAAGGAGCCAACATTATTTCACCAGTGAATGTAACCATCTTGGAGAGAAACATGACAACTCGATTGAAGTTCAGAACAATACAACTGAACAGTTTAAACACAAAATGAGGAAGAATGTAATTGTCATAACAAGTAATGTACTCTCAAAGAATAAAAAGATTAATTTAAATTCTGGGATTTGAGGGCTAGCATCCCTTCTTTTATTGAAGTTATAATGAGATGTTCTGAATATGATATTGCAAGAGGCTGTGATGGTTCTAACATCATGGCTGTAAAATTTAACTGTCATGATGGCTTCTGCTGCTATCATACATTTGACGGCACGTCATTTGCTTGCTACAGGTTTAAGTTTTCTATGTGATCTTTTTCCTCTTGATGGTTACTGCACATTAGCGATAAACATGTTCCCCAGCATCTCCTGCAGATTTTTACTTTGATTGCATCTATAGCCAGCCCCATGCTCCCATATTCAGCCTGGCTTCATGAATGGAATGGATACATTAAGCTCTCTTTGGAGATACTCCAGGCTTACAGGGGTATAACCATAACCAGAAAACTGGCCAAGGGGATTTTTACATCAACGAAAAATCAGTTCAGAATGTAGAACTTCTTGTGGCTGGGTTTTGTTCTTAAAACGTCATGTATGGACCTTTGTTTGTTGACATACCACTCTACACATTCATGAAAACAAGATGTTCTCTAGTCACTTAGACTGTGATGGTAAAATATTTAAAATAAATACTTCACATAATTTCAGAAACAGATGCTAGACAGTAAAATTGCATGTTTGCAACAGAAATGGCCAAGACCTATTTATTAATGCTTGGAATTTTTTTATTTTGTGCTTCACATTATCACCAGCAATGCATGAAAAACACAAGGGTTACATCCTAAACTTTCTTTTTGAAATGCATTTATTTGTTAAATTTACTCCAAGTTCATGAGTAGAAGTTAGTATTTTTCAACACACTCATCTCTGCCCTTTCAGTCATACGTCTGCTACAATTCTATGTTGACATATTTTTAGTTCTCTGCATCTTCAGTACGGTTTGGGTTTGTCTGCTCTACCATCTCACATACTGGATTATATAGAGGCTTCTCTGCTCCATGTAGAAAGACATGCAGGACTCGTGATAATTCCTGCCACGGCCAAAATACCAAGTCATTCGAACTTCCACTTGTCTGAAATAGAAGTTATGGTTTGCTGAGAATTTTCCCACTTTTACATTAGCAGTAGCATCCTTCCTTTGTGAAGTGTCACTTAAAATTTGGAAGGAGCAATCCCATTCACAATGCTTATAGTCCTAAAGTTACTGCATGGCCCCTTAAAAATCCAGTTCTGAAAGGTTCCTCTTTCAAGACACTTTCTTTTTCAGTTTAGCATCAGCTTTGATAACCATTAATCTAAGAAAGTTTATAAGATATTCAGCTGAAATTTTGCTTCTCTTGGTAATTCTAGCATCAATGTTGTTCCTCACAGTACTCCTAGTTAGACACTAGTATGCTAATAGCATAACTCCATTCTTAATATTGCCCCTTTCCTGATGAATTTAAATGGAGTATGTCTATTACCTGTACTAACAAATTTTGAAATCTTACTGGCTATTAATCAAGTGGCAGAAGTAAGATTAATTTGATTGCTTAATAAATCACATTGTTTCAGTTTAGTTACATGCTACAGCCAACTTTATGTTGCCTGAGGTAGTCAGTGGATATGTTAAGGTCATACCGATACACAGCGGGGACGCAGATGTACAGTGATGTAAAGTCATCCAAATGGCTTTGCTCAGAACCATTTCAGTTTATGAGTAGGCTTTATGAGCTCTAGTAACAAGGGAACCCCCCAGCTGCGCCTACACAGAGTTCCTCAGGTATGTCAACTCTGTGTTTCCATCCCCCCTAGGCTTCTGGCACCCATCTTACTTGGGTGCTGGACACAGCAGGGAGGCTGCACGCAGCCACCTAGCACCAGAAATGAGTCAAGAGCCAATGCGTGACTGCAGACAGCTGGGTCTTGTGTCCCTGCATCTTTATCACAACCAATCTGCTGCCTCAATAAACTGTACTCAGCTAATGCTGATTGTCAGTTTGTTAAAGACTTTGAAGACTTAGTTTGTATGGAATAAACACCCCTTAAAGATTCTAGTAAGAAAAAATAACTGTAGGCAATCGATTAATAAAAATAATTAATTAATTTACATTTTACCTTGAGATTTGTGATTTCTTCTTTGCAAACTTTTCTCAAGTTTTGCTGTTCAGTATTTTCTTTGTACTTGTAAGGAAAATAGCACTTAGATTATCCTTAGTTTTAACACAAGGCAAAAACATGACAGAGATTTGTCTTTCAGTGATAAAATTAGCAAAAATAGAACACTTATGATAACCCTGTCTTTGAAAAACATCAGTAAAAAGCCCCCCAAGCTCCATGAACATGTTGCAGACTGCACATGTCACGTAACTGAGGGCTACAATTTTTTGCCTGAGGCTCCCACATTTAACAAAGGGAAACACTGCTTTCAACAAAAGATGCTATTCTAGTTATGTGCCCTTTTACCCTGTCAGAGAAACAGCTGGTATCATAAAGTCACAGCTAATTTGTATCATGTCTGCACTAACAGTCAGATTCAGTTTGTATCAAACTGTCAAAGTTGGACTTAATACCAGTTGATGGATGACAGCTTTTCTTGCCTCCCCCCTTTTCCAAACATTTAAACATTGCCTTCCACATAAAAAAACAACTCAAATATTCAAAATAAAAATGGAATCTTTAACACGTTTCACATAAAGAGAATATATATAAATTTTAAAACCAGTAAATTTAAAAAGAATCCAAATGAAGGGTGAGAAAATTTCACCAGCAGTTCTGAAGTTCTGTGAAAAATAAATAGTGCTTTAAGGCAGACATGTGGGTACCAAGTGTAATGGAAAAGAATTTTCTCTTATAAAGAAACGAAAAAATCCCACAACTTACTTGCCTCAGGTAATGTCTCGCAGTTTGGGGTATCTGTTCTCCTAAAAAAAAAATTCAGTCTGCTTGCAGAGACTTTAAGGGCTTTTTCAAGGTCAGCACTCAACAATTTAGGGAAGACCAATTTAACTTTTTTTTTTTTTTTTTTAAGGGACCTGTTTCTCATTTATGCTATTAAATGTCATCTACTTTCATTTTAAGATCCCCAAAGCTGAATGCCTGAACTGTGTAAAGGGACTTCAGTGAAAGTAAGAGTCAGGCCAAAGACTTAACAGGTCCAAACCTGCAGTGCTCATGTGAGAAAGCGCTGCAAATATCAGGCTCTTCTTGGAAAACAGGCATGGGGGAACTTCCAGACACTGGGAGTTCAAGCTCAGTTCAGAAAAACATCTAACTGCTGGTGTGCTTCTGAGGCTACCCTCCACAGCACCTGGGTCTCCAACAGATACTCTTTTGAGACTTCAGCTACTTCCCACTTCCAGATGACTGGAATCTGGAGTATCTGACCAAAGCTCTTTTCATTCCATGATTTGAAAGCATCACCACAATGTAGGCAAGGAAAAGCTCACAATATTCTGGGAAGTAAGGATTTTTTTTCTTTTTTTTTTAATGCTGCACAGTATAATGATTATCAGCGTTCTGGACAAATGGTCCCATTTATCAGAAGGAGATTGGTCTGCTCTGTAAACTTACATACACCAAGTGAACAACATCCCGGGGAAGTTCAAAGCAGCAGTATCAGTAATGCAGTTTTAAAGTGACAGGAGAGTTTATTGTGAGAGACCTGAGAAAGAGCAGTTGTCAATGAAGACTGAATAACCCCAGTTCCCAGCCTATCTTTCCGTCAGCACACACATTTCCTGCCTTAGAAGGTTAATATTGTGCAGAAGACAGAAAGATACAACTTCTGCTGTGCCTAAGCTGTGCTTGGCAATGCTCTCTGATGGACTCCTTGCCAGTGAACAGAGCCAAAGCACAGCATGCTCCTGCCACATCCTCTCCAGCGAGCTATATCTGCTCTCTACCTACTGGGAAGATGCAGATAATCAACTCCACTCCTTTCACTTGGAGTACAGCAGTGACCCTGCCCCTACATATGATACTTGTGCTTGTTCAGTTTTATGTTTTTTTTAAATATTCTCAAACCTCTGTCTGGCAAAGCATGGTTTGTTAGAGGCAGATTTCTCTTCAGCTACTCAATGTATCAATTTTACAATTCCTAGGTGGTGTAATTCCTGGAAAATAAAAAAATGTCCTTAATCCAAAATTTTGGTTTACTTGTTTCCTTCATGGATACATGCAGCTTAACTTTCTGTATCTAAACGGTGTTCTGGTTTACCTTGTTTCAGTGGCCTGTTAGCTCCAAATTTCTTACAAGCAATAAGACTTTTCTAGCGAATGATGCCCATCAATTGGGCTGCTCAGCAGTCAAAGGCAGCCATCACATTTTTGTGGGACTGTGAATTGCATCAGGAAGGAGGACACTACTGCTTCCCAAGCTTGATCCCCTAGCCTGATCCCCTAAACAAAACTTCAAATGGTTGTCTTTAACACCTCTTCAAGAATCCAACAACACAAAACCCACCGGGTTCTCATCTCTCACAAAAGAGCTTTTACCAAGAAATGCCCTCGCTGCACACAGAGGTCACCTGAAGTCCCAGAAGATAGAGGGAAACTCAAGCAAGATTGAGTGCTGCACCTCCTCTTCCAAACAGCAGAGAAGACAGATGAGAGAAGAAGACCCTACAGTCATCTCGGTTTAATTCATCACAATAAAGCCATAGAAAGATGTTCTTCAGAGACTCTACAGAAATGCTTTCAGTCTTGAATATTTAAGAGAAAAGCTGACCAAAACCTTTCTTACACAATGTTTCCTAATGGCAGACATCTTGACTTTTAACAAAATGACCATTTCCAAGGAAGATAAAAGCCAATCATCACTAGCCAGCGGCTTTGAAACTTAACCTTATAGGGCATCACTTATTTTTGAAAGCATTTTATATAAGCATGTCTCAGATTGTCTTCCAAAGTCAGATTTGGCTGAATTCAAGAACTCACAGAAGAGTTACAGGACTGTCATGATAATACTAAACTATATTACTGCTTTTTATACTCAGATAAAGAGATGAGCCTTGTTTCCAATAGTTTACAGAGATAATGCTTGTTTTTCCCTTTCTAATTAAGTGTATTGGTCCACACCATTTGCTTTAATATTTTTTCTAAAGGCAATTAATGTCCTTTTTCATGGTATTTTCATTCATGTCCCCTAAAGTCTATCCTCCTATTTGGCCAGGCTTGCAATGTGAAAGAAGAGGTTAAGCATGGAAGGTATTAGCAGATTTTGCCTTTCGTTTGTGACAGAATTCTTCCACTGCTTTGACAAGTGCTGTGCAAGCACCACGGGGACTTCGGCACGAGACAGATGACACTCATCCAACATCCTACAGTTGGAGTAGATGAATGAGTCCCTCAAGGACAGATTCTCAGATGCAATTTATGCATCAAAATAAGACACCAGCATCAGTGCAGGAATACACTGAAGCACAGTTTCAGTTTTGAGGGACTGAAGTGCCTTTTTTCAACACCACGGTCTGCAGGCTCAGGCATGCCTACAGATACAACGCCAGTTGCTAGGCTGTCAGAAGAACTCTGGAGGGCAGTCACTGCTCTCTTTCAATATCCTATCCTAAGCACAAGGGGAGAGCACTTGCATTTCTGATCCCATTTTGGACAGTATGGCCTCCCTCTCCTTAGGTCAAATTTTTAAGGAACTTGCATACCTCAAATGCAACCCCAGAGGAAGCGCATGGGAACTTAAATTCAGTGATCTCACTGGAAGAAGTGTTTCATGGGAATTTTTAGAAGATTTAGGCTGGCTCTGAATGAGAAAGAAATCCTAATTTAGGGATATCAGCATTTCCACAAACTGGAAATCCCAGATTGTACCTGGCCTCAGTCTTAAATACTCCCCCTACAAAGGCTCGACAGTAAAGCACAACTCCGAAACAGCAACCAAGGGCAGAGAACAGCCTGCAACAATTATCAGCCCATTCAGCACCTGCACAAACCTTCTCAGAAGGGTAGGCAGAGTTAAATTCACTTCCCCAAGGGCAATGACAAAAACGCTAAAAGGGGCCCAGCCCCAACATTCCTGATGAAGGGGGAAGGCTGCTGGAGATGAAATGTAATGCAACCAGCGTCCAGCCTGCTGCCATGTCTCTCTCCTCTTCCACACTGCTCTTGCCAAAAGGAGTGGGAATGAAGCAGCAGTACAGAGGAGGTCCAGGCACACAAAGAACATGGTCACTCCTCAGTGAGAATAAGCAGCTCACTGCACCCTGAATTAACTGAAAATGATGGTATCTAAAAAGAATACCTTGACCCTGGTACAATATTTCTGACCCTGTCAGTCTGCTGTCACAGGCACTGCTTAAACTTAGAGCCAGTCCTCAGTTTGTCTCCAGTCTGGAATTTCCGTATATTGAGGGGCTAAGGTTAACACACATTATAAATACTTCCTCTAAATGGTTTGTGAGTCCTCACTTATTCTGAAAGTGAAAGACATTTTTTACAGACATTGTTCTAAGTCTTACACATTGTAAATAGTTAGTGAACATGGTTACTTGAACTCTCACAGGCTCCTCAAAGCCTGGTGTGCTCTAAAAAGGACAGAAGACACAACAGGATAGTAACACACCAACACATGACCTTAACATATAGCTACTAAACGAATGGCCATATACCCACAAAATGATTACTGCAAAACTCACAGATTTTGATATGAAGATAAATTTCAAGATTAAATCCTTTAAATCTCCTATCAGTTCTGAACAAATAATCTCTGGTGACAGTGGTCCCAGAGGAACAGGAGTCAAGGGTTTGGCTACAGAGTTGTCCACTGATTTTCAGAGGGATTTAGATCAGCCCCCAAAGAAGCAAGCAAGCACACAGGGGAAAAATAAAATCCAGTCTAAAATCCAATAATAAAAAAATAATAAAAAAACCACCAAAACAATATAGAAAAAAACTTCTGAATACCATAGGCAAAGAAATCTGGACTAAGCAAAGTGTCAGACCTGCAGTGAGTTTTCACAAGAGAGCAAGGTTTCCAGAGTACCTCCCCTAACGATCTGTAATGAGACCTTTAGTATTCAACATATTCTGCAAAAGCAGATGAACAGTGGGAAGACAAAGTCTGTAGATGCTACAAAACTATTCATTATAATAAAATCTAAAGTCAATACAACAAACTGGGGAAAGAGTTCATAGTAATACATTTCTATAGGCAGACTGAATTCAGTGTTCATAAGTAAAAGTACAGGGGAAAAAACTCCTATATCTGTATACACACAGCAATCAACTCTAAAGGAGCTAATAACACTCAGCAAAGACATGCTCGAGTCTGAGGAAGAGCTCTCTGAAAATATTCGCTGACTAACCAGCAGCTGTCAAAAGGCAAGTTAAGAATCATTAGGGGAAAAATCTAAGTTCTGTCTAGGTCATATATATAAGTATATGGTATATCTATGTTTTCAGTTTTGCATTAAGTTCTGTTTACTTTTTCTCAAGAAGAGCCACAGGAAGAGACACCAATAATGATCAGAGCTATGGCACAGTTCCTATGTAGGAGGCAATCAAGAGTACAACTCTTCCATTTGAAAAAGAGGTGATTAAGGGAGCATAATAAGAAAGGTCCTGAATGTTTTTTAAATAGCAAATGTCGTTTATTGTTGTACAAGAACTATGATTCAAGAAGGAATTAAAAAAAAAAAATAATGGAAGATAGTTTCATCAGATAATGAGATGTGATAGTCTGGATGTGACCTCTAGCTTAGAAAGTCCCAAAGCAAAGATTGCCAGACTCTGGGAGAGCACATTAAAGGAAGAGCCATTCCACACTCAACTGCTTTCACCTGCTTTACTGTAAGCGACCGTCAAAGTCAGAGATAGGATACTAACCTAGATGGACCCTTGGTCTGAGCTGATGTGATAGCAATTCTATATTGACAGTGCAACGATTTGTGGGTGATCTAGTGGAAACTCATAATGGATACCAGGAAATACAGTAAGAATGAGCTTCATTGAAATGGGATACTTTTTCCCCTGAAGACTCACTCTGCATTCAGCTACCACTTGTATACCACTGGTATACAGACCCACCAGAGTGAAAATAAAAACTGCAGGCTTTCTTCAGAGAACCTTGCAATGGTCCATTCTCTTTAGAGCCAAGAACCTTCACACAGAACACCCTGCTCCCAACAGAGGAAGTGGGTCTTTTTAAAAATTAACAAAGCTTATTTTCAGTAACTTTAAGATCATAGTGTGGGGCCGTTACTTGCATTATTTTCTATTATTCACTGGAAGCTCACAGACTTTTGAGGACTTTTGATGTAAATTACTACTCAGCAATTTCAAAAACAATTTTACAGTCTGGCCTCTAAGTTTTACAGACACCTGTCAGCAATTTTTATTATTGAAAACCCTGGGCTGGCCAAAGCCAAGACTTTGACTTACTCCATTAGAAGTTTCAGTATTAGATTCAAAAGAGATCTTAAACCCCTTTTGATGCTTAGCGCTCCTATGCACACATCACGCGGCAGAAAAGAGCAATGTAAGAGGATGTCCCTAATCATCAAGGTCTGAAATGAGCAACCAAGAGCTTCAAGTCACCTTCCTCTCACTGGTTACTCCTGCTTACAGTAAAAGCAGACTGGGCTCTGTCAGTTCACAGAGCCCCAGCTCATGAACAGCATGAAAGCCCTAGGTCACTGAATTAATTCAAACTTTTTCACTAATTTGAAAAGCTGACTTTGACTATTTCTGTTGTTTAGTGTGCCCCACTTGACTCTCAGCAGGCATAACTTCATGATATTCAGATCATACATTAGGACAATCCTGGGTCTAAAAGTCTTTTTCTGCTTCAGAGTGTTTGCTCTGTTTCAGTTCCTTCAAAAATTTTTTAGAAATGGAGACAACCCCCAAAAGATTTTCTTTTTCTTTCCCACAGTCACAAGTCCCTCTTCTGCTATTCTTGTATTTGTTCTGTCCTAAAGCAACATTTTTCTGAACTGAGCTCAACCTAATTTGTAATATCAATAAAGTGATTGAAATATGCTCTCTCACTATTTGCTATCCAAAAGTACCTCTATCACACCACAATTCCATTGTGAGCTGACTGTGAAGGGCTAAGAACAATTTAACAAACAGAAAATTTCCATACAACTTCAACATGAAGGAAGTTCAGGTCCAGGTCAAAAAACAGACTCCATAAATCTAAACCCTCCAATCCAAGAAACATTACTAGGGTTTGGACACATTTTGAGCTGTAATCTTCAGTGGTAAAACTGACATAATTTTTACTGATTCTTCAGTCCTTTGAATTCCCCTGACCATAAATATTGGGTTCATGTTCTGCTCTCATTCATGCAATGGCATTAACAGCATTGCAGACCTAGGCACACACCCAGCACTGCACATGCAAACACACGGTGGAACTCAGTTTCCAGCTAACATAGGTGCTAGATTCTCAGCTAACATAGGTCAGTATCCATTAAATACTATTTTAGTAACAGAAATGCTTTCATCAGAAGTTCTTGCAAATGCTTTTATCAGAAATACTTTGTGGTTTAAGAAATGAAGAAGTTACCATCTTGATTATGGAAACTAGGGAAACTAAATCACATTCAAGGACATTCACAGAAGCTGGACCTGTGACATTTAAATGTGGGGTTTGGATTAAAAGTATTTGCACACACACAAAGAAAAGCATGGTTTCACTCCACTTTATTCTGCTAATGAATTAGGTTCCATTAAACCAGGTAGCTTTGAACAGAAATAAAGTTATGGAGCCCAGTTATTCAAAACTGTGTGCTGCAGGTGCTTAATTTTCTCCAATAGCTCAACAGCTAGGGCCACGACAAAGGTTCAGATCCCATCTCTTCTTGCAGGAAATTTAGTCTAGATCTTTCAAAGGACACTCTAGCACTAGGATGTTCCACATCCTTTTCTACCATTGCTGGTGCTAAGGATATAAGGGGAACTGTAACCCACTGAAGATCCAGCTACCTCTGTATACTGTCTCTGTCAGCGGCAAATACCAGATGCTTGGGGCAGAACATAAAATAGGAAAAGCATACAATAATGCTTCCCCCAAATACTCTACAACAGCTTGTAATTTCCAGAATGCCTGAGTCAAAGGTGGAATCTCTATATTTACTGATCTCCATGGCAGCTTTTTTCCATTATTATTTCCAGTAGCTGCCAACACTCAGCAAAATCCCGTAACAGAGTCCCACAACTTAATTATGTGAAGATATAGCTCACACCGGACAAGTAATTAAACCTTCAGACTGACACTAGGACTTAGCTCTGCCATTTAGCTGTGGTATGTATATAGGAAGTATTCCTCATTGCATCACATATAATGGAGCAATCCCAAATTATCCAACAGCAAGGTGGTTAAAAAGTTGTTTTGGAAACAACACACCTGGGTTTCAGTCCCAATTACATATTTAATCATTTAAGAAAACAGAACATCAGTAGGAGAGAGTGGGAGTGCCATAAAGAATAGTTGAAAAGTGCACCTTACAGTTCTTTTAGACAAAGGAGGTAACCCAGCCTACCTAATGGGTTCTGAGTTAGTAATCTATTAGATAAAAGAAGGATTCCTCCCTCCAATCTTTAAAAATAGCAATTCATTTCACAGAATCACAGGCTGGAAGGCACCTCTGGAGATCATCTAGTCCAATTCCTTGCTCAAAGCAAGCTGCCCAGGATCATGTGCAGATGGGGTTTGAATATCTCCAAGGATGGATACTCCACAACCTCCCTGGAAAATCTGTTCCAGTGTTGATCTCTTCAGTAATAAGATTTTTCCCTACATTTAAATGGAATTTTCTCTATTTTAATTTGTGCCCCTTTCCCCATGTCCTTTCACTGGGTGCCACTGAGAAGAGGCGGGTTCCGTCTTTTGTTGTCATCCCTCTCATAGTTCACAGAGTCACAGTGTGTGACAGCCATAAAGCGGCTGTTAAACTCTAATTTCATTCCAGTTACAGCTAGAAATTTTTACCCATTGATTTCAGTATTGGCTCTTGTGCAAATTATTTTTTTCCACTGAGTCATGAAAATGAGAGCAGGAAACCACCTTTTAAAAAAGTTATTTATGTGAAGTATTCCTTTGTTTACACATTTCTTCCAGAACCCCTTTTCTGCTTTTGATATTTATGTTGTGAGGGTTGCCATGTTTATTTACTTAGGAAGACATGACAGAGAAAGCACTTAAATAAAACTTTACCTCAGGTGTGCTATGCACACAAAGAAGGTTTTTCATTACAGTGTTTGGCAAACAAGTGTTGCCAACAGAAGAGAGGAACAGGAAGACTCAAACTCATCCATTACTATTTAAAACAGGTACCCAAAGAATTTGTTTTCTAGGATGACCTAAAAAGAGGAGGTGTGTTGCCTTCTGTAAACTGCTCGCCTAACCACTTACAAGCAGCTTATCAGTACAAAACATCAGCATTCAAAGTAAATAAAAACACCCCTCATGCAGCAACACACTTCAGAGTTTAATTTTAAAAACATAGTCAAAGCACATTGACTTCAGCCTGAGCACATATTTACACACTCTGCTGAACATGGACAGTTTGCTGTACCTGAGCTCTACTTCCCAGCCATCTCCTAGTTAGCAATGGGTTCTATACAAACGGCCGGACAAAAAGGTAGTTCTTACTCCCAAAGAATTTATTATCCAGGTACAAGAGGGACGAAGCTACCCATTAGAAATTTCTGATCTAATAGTTACTCTCAATAAACTTAATATAACATTATGTTATATGTGCTAATATACTATTTTTAAAAGGGTTTATAGTTCAGGTACCGTCTTAATCTCAGCTGTAGAATGACCATTAAGGCACAGGTCACAGATCTTCAAGGAAATAATTTCGTCTTTGAAACATGTAGCTACATGAATATATCATTGTTAGTTTTCAAATGTTAGGAAGCACTCAACCATTACAGCTTCATCTTTCTGTGGCCTCATTTGAGGAGGACTTCAGTGATGCTGAAGAGTATCAGAAAGTACAGATTGATAGGGACAATATGAGCTGGAGGAAGAAGTTTCCCACCCCATCCTATTTTCTTGTTGAACCACACTGGCTGCATTACACAGAGGGCTGGTAGTCCTGATTGGCCAGATGTGCAGGGTCTGGAGGTAAACAGCTGGGGAGAGGAAAAGCATGCCATCAGCAGTGCCTCTTCCAGCCCAGCTGCAGAATGTATCAGAATTCTGAAAAGCAGGGAGGAAAGAAATCCTCCTCCAACACCCACCCATCCTTTGCAGTTTCACCTCTTGAGGGCCCGCTGGGTCTCAATTTCAATCCATTCCCAATGACATGGATGTAGCAGTACCCAGAATGGTTCTCCAGAGCGGGACTCAAGGGCACCCTAGGCATACCCCATCCCCTGTACTAAGCTGTTCAATGAACGTTCTTAATTACAAATTTGAATCAGAGCTTATCATCATGATCAGTCTTTAAAATAAAGCCAGACAGCCTTACACATTAGGGGAGAAAGTGTGTGAAAAGGAAAGATTTGTATCTTCCCTCAAGCAAGCTGCTAATATCCTTTCAAACAACAACTCATTTAACCTACAATTTCAGAAAATGACATATTTCTTCTCCACCATCTTAAGATGCCAGTTAACCTTACAGTGACCTCAGCAGTAGAGCACCCTAATACTTGGGAGAACAGTCGCCCCTCTCACAGACACAACAATACTCCCTCAATAAAAGTGAATATCTTCTAGACACAATGGCCACCCTACATAGAGGCTTTTATTCTGCTCATCATGGCATAAGACAGGAAAGGAGGAGAACTGCTTCCTGAGGTTAAACACAACCAAAAGGAGGATTAGATACATCTCATACCAAGTGGAAGTAGATTGCAAGGTTTTTGCATGGTTATTCTTGAAAGCAGAGGCTAACAAATAAGTGAAGTTATGTGTGCATCTGAGATAATGTGGGCTGGAACATCCTCCTCAGCCATGCAAATATAGCACTTGCTTCCTTCTTTGGCCATGTTCATGCTACTAAGCAGAAACCATTTGCTAACCACACAGCAGTGGCATTCATATTAGCAGAAAACCAGACTCCTTGTCTCTTCCTGCTTTGATCAGCAGTTACTGACCACAGGAATAAACACACAGGGTTGTGTTCTTCACTTGCTCCATGCCGAGCCTGCTGCTCTCGCATGGACATCAGTGGCAGCAAGAACAGGCTGAGCCTGTCCCAGAATAGCCATTTGTCCTCATGTAAACCTATCTTCCCAATAAAGCTGTGCAACAGCAATGGAAAGACAATTCAAGAAGGGTTTTCCCCTTTCAAGTTGTGATATGGAAGAACAAACATATTAAAATTTAAAAAACAAAGCTTGCCATATCCCTTCTTGATCATCTGGAGATTGAAAATAAGCTCTGCTACATCACTGGCAGTGGATACAGGCATGTCTGCTACACAACATGCTACTGAAGGAAACCATTTACTGCTAATAAAAAATCCCAAATTCCTTGCAATTCATTGTCCCTTTCAGAAAAGGGTTACAAAAATCCTAGAGCTCTAATCCAAATTATTAATAATCCATAAAGAATACTGCATAATACTTCAAAAAATAGTTGCTTGCAGCAGACAGCAAATGGAAACTGGCTGCTTTAAAACATATTTTGACAGCTGTTAGCATCATTCAACACAACAAATGAAAGAATTTGCTCAAAATAAGCTGAGTAGGGCAGCTAAAATAAGTCTGAAATAACAAAAAGGTTGTCTCTTGTGGAAGCTCTGATTTTCTCCTCTCCTGTGTCTTCTTCAGTTATTGAACGTAAACACACCGCTGGGGTGGTTTTCAGGAGAGAGGGAGCTGCAGGAAAAATTCTCCAAGCTGTATCCTTTCCAGGGAAGTTTAATTAATGGTATTTCTGAGAAGAATTCTGATTGACAGGATTAGTGCCAGCACTAAAAGTTACTATTTGTGGATCCTGGAGCTCACAGCTCCCATAAAAATAAAGCTGTTCAGAAAAGAGCTTTGTGCAAATGAAGGCAGTCCCTCAGCACTGAAGGTTCACATGAACCTCTTCTGTGGCTTCCCTTCACATGGGTTTTTCCATGGAGATGGGATAGCAGAAAGTCCCTGGAGAACACCCTCCCCCTGGTGCAGAAGGTTGGATTCGAGTTTTCTAGGTTAGCCCTTGGGGAAGGTTTCTATAATGAGCCAAAATAAAACTCGAAGAATGAATGTTCCCAAACTTCATGGAGGGGAACATTTGGTTCCACTTTTTTTGCTTTGGGATTTATTTCAGATTTGTACTGAATACCTGTTTCTTTTAGTTTTCCAATTCATACTGCCTTCCTACTAAGATAATCTAGTATTCTCCTAGTGATACTCAGCCCAAAACGCAATTTCGCTGCTCTAATCTCTTCTAAAGACTTGGGACAAATTACTAAATTTACCACAAGCATTGTATTTTATAATTATCATTATTATTGTCAAATCTTTCAGTACTAACCCAGGTAAATCATCTTTTAGAAGGGGTAAAGCATTACACGCCAAAACAAACTGGAAATAAGTCAATGCTGCTCTATTGCAAAAGCAAGGGAAGGACCACAGCATCCCAGTTGACACAGGAAGCACCCACCAGTTTGCTGAACCATCTCCCAGAAACTGTGAAATGGAAGAAAAGAAGAAAAAAAGGTGATTCTTTCCACTTACTCCATCCCTCTCAATCACCTACTTCAAGACAGGGTAACAAAGTAATTCAGATACAGCATTATTACCAGCAATTTTCAGACACTTGATTTGCATCATACTTTCACTTTCTTGCCCTATATTTTCCCTGCTCTTCTGCTTTCACATCCATTGTGCCTCCCCCACTGTACTGGTCTCCAACTTCTTTGGTACTCACTCCTGCTCACATTCTTTCTACACCTGAATTTAACCAATTTCTTGCCCCAGATCATATTGTCCGGCATCCTCCTACTCCTTATTGCTAGTCTCCTGGTATCCACTACCTCTCAGTTTCTTGTCCTGATCCCATAGTTCATCATGACAGAAAACTTTATCACCTGTGAAGCTTATCACAGAAAACACCTTTTCTTAAGTAAGGTATGTGTTCAGTTTCACTATGGTCATTTTGGATCAAAGGAAATATTTGCAAATACTATGAGGCAGTGTCCTGGTTTCAGCTGATATCGTAAATAAATTAGAAGTCTTGAATCATTTATTTAGAACTCTCAGAACAAACATTGTAAGGCTCACAGTAGCATCACAACAGATGTCAACCATTCCATGTATTATGACAGATACACCTTAGCACAGATTGGAATATACCATCTTATTTATATTTCACCTGTTTATTCATTTCTCAAGCAACAAACAACAAAGGAAGAACAAACTGGTCCAGATAAAGTAAGAGTCATCATATAAGTTTTTCCAGAGATCTTCAAACAGTGTCAAATCCTTTTTGAGCCTTAAAAATGCTTGGATAAAATAATTTCTTCAGATTATAATTGTTCACATTGACTTTCTGGCTTTTAACTGAGGCAAGATGAGCAAAGCTAAACTTACACAGAAGAAAAATATCATAGTACACCAGAAATTCTGCCACTTATTCAGGAATAACCAATGCAAATAACTTTTTTCAAGTGACTATAGTATATATGGAAAGCTTGCAAATCACTAATTGCAAAGACTGTCCCTGTAGTAACTTTATCGGTGATTAATACATATATCTTCTTCCATGGTCTGGTTCCAGTGACCCAAGAAACCACTACTTTTATTCTAGCTACTACATTTCTGTCTGGGAGTATCTGTAGCTTTGATGCTGTCAGCTCCCACTGCTGCTGACAATGTTTGGTATGGATGACTGGTACATCAACCTTTAAGGCTACAGCATTTCTATTTCAAATTTAATTAGCTGAAAAATGCCTGTAGAAAGTACCAGATACTCCTGAACATTCAAGGGCCTCTAAATGTCCACACAAAAAAAATTAAATTTTAGTCCACTCAGGAAACCAGATTGATTGTTACAGATGGACATCATCTTCTCCACTATATAAGTAATCAGCCCTGTCACGACATGCTGAGAAATGCATCATCACCCTGACTTCTTCCTGTTCTGCCCCACAGACAGAGGAAATGAAGTTACTGGAAAAGGCAAGGGAAGCATGTATATTTTCTAACTTTTCACCTAATGTGCAAACACAAAAAACTGGCAGTTTGCAATCGATCATCTAAAGAAAAACCACCAAGTCTGCTTGTCAACCTTCAAACACTACCTGTGTACTCAGTGATACCTGAGCTTCGCCAAACTCACTCCATTTATTTTAATGACCTACAACTCATAATTCAATATGCAGTTTAAATCTCTCCTCACTTGGCAACCATATAAACAGCAAGGAATGTGCACATTAAAAAAAAAAAAAAAAAGTTATCCTGGTCACACCTATTACTTTTCCAAAAGGAAGTGCATGCTCAGGTACTGTAGATGAGAATCTAGATGACTGAGCCCCAGCTACTTGTTTAGACTGTTGGCCTTGCTTTCAATGGTAGGAAATATTACATAAAATCCATGAAACACATACAAGCTAAGTGCAAATGATGAAAGAAATCAGCAAGGGAAAAGAGGCCAGAGAGCTGTTGTGATGGAAGAATAGCAGCTGGGAAAACTGAAGTCGACCCAGCTATGTTATTTTTTAATTAAAAATAAACATGGGCTTTGCTGCCAAGGGATTGGTTAGCATTCCATTTTAAAAAGAAAAAAATAAAGGAATTTTGTTTTACTTCATTCTCATTCCCCTCCTAACCTCCCTCCCCTCTTCTTCCCCCTCCTTTCCCCCCCCCCAAAAAAAGTATTTATAGATTTTGTAGAAAAAACAGTCATAAAATTTAGGTCAGTATGCAGCACCCCATAGAACCACCTATTTTTAAAGCATTCTTTTTCTCTCATATGAATGCCTCCTTGATTAAAATTAGTCAGAGTATCATTTTAATTTTGTTAATTATTTTGTCTTCAGTGCCGGCCTCCTTGCTAGCTATACAAGTGTGCATGACTGCACAGCCTGAGACTGCATGTGTGTAAATTATAAAGGCCCTCTTTGGACAACCCTTTTAATGAAGGTTTCAGACAACCCACATTAACCCTTCCAAGAATCAAGTACTAATGCAGCTTTTACTCATGCCTGGATAGGGGTTTGTCCTCGTTTTTATGGAATTTGCTTGTGTCCAAGACCACTAGAGGTCTTACACTGTTTCTGTGCAGTCCTCACTTCACAAACAGGAGGGTGAAGTCATTAGCAGAGAAAAACCAAAGAATCTAAGACTCAGTTCAGGTTTTTCAATACATTCCAAGGACTCAACTACTTTTAAAGGCCGACTACCTCATCAGTGCCTCTCTCCTATGTTTTTCATTCATCTATCTTATACATTTCTTGTGTGCTTTTATTGTGCCTGGCCTCAGAGAAGCTTTCTGCTACAGAGGTCTAAACCATAGACCAGCCTTATTGCAATTATTTCTCCACACTGCTTCCACATCACATTTCAGAATACTGTCTTGCTTAATCAGCTTTTACCTTCTCTCTCACCATCTGCTTTACTAGTTATTTATATTTTGTTTAAGATGTTTTAGGCCATAATTCATATGAAATACATATCTAGAGGTAGTTGCAAATGTTCTAAGACACATAAGAGCTGATGGGGCAAACCTCCTCCAAAAGAGATCAATGAAACTGAAATTTGCTGTAGAAAGTATCTGTTCTGGTTGAATCAAAGATCTATCTAATAATTAGTCATTGAGCTGACTGGCAGGAAAAGAGAATTCAGGTGAAGTAAAAATACTTGCATATACCTCCTGCATCTCAGGAGTAAGTACCATCATGCCCAGCAAGTCAACAGCCTAAGGGCTGTTCTGGAGAAGGACTCACTTGCATCTATCTGAAGTCGTTCCAGTTTGCATTTTAAAAGTCCATTGACAAAGGGAATAGAATATTTAATTACTTATTCAGTGGAGAGCTGCTCTAAAAAGAGAAAGTCCTGACCAGGGATGGTACAGTACAGGATGGTCAATGCACCCACATTTCAACAAGAGAAAGACCCAACTTCCATCCCAGCTGCAGAGTGGTATTTTACCTTCAATCTTACAAGGAGACCTAGACAACAGATTAAACTGGAAGTGTCTCCCTGTCTGCTTTTCTACCTTATGAGGTCTTTCTATGCACCCCATCACATCTTCAGAAAGATTCTGAATTTGTGAAATAATAAGCTGCGACCAAGACAGAAATAATTTTTTACCCAGCTCTGGTCAGTATCTGCTGACTCACATCCAGATTCCTCTAGTATTTGAATCTTCCATTGACTCCAGAAAAAATTTGTGGTTGACCACAGAACATAAGGTTAGCTAACTAAATAGCATAATGCATATTATTTGTGATGCAACAGTAAGCACAGGAGAAAGAATACTGGGTTGCAAAACATTTTTCTTTATGCTTTGCATATTTTTTGGAAGAGGAAAGAAAACCGCATTAGGCAAAGCAATGTATTTGTTTTTTCTCAAGGACATTGGCTTACAAAGAAATGTTGCTGCAACTAGTGAGAGTTCAAGCCATTGTTGCCCAAACCATATAAAAAAAACAAAAAACAAAAAACAAAAAAAAAACAACCAAACAACCACACAACATTAAAAAGCCTTTGAAACTCAAATGTTATTCCTCATCCCAACCAAATGTAAATAATTCAACAGCTCAGTGACCAACAGTACACAACAGAGAATGACTTTTCTGGTTAATTAAGCATCGAAGCAGAGCTGAAACATTCCATAAACATTAATTTGCTTTTGTAGCAACACAAAATTGGATTCAGCATTATAAAATAAGGGCTGGAGAAGAATAGCTTGGCACTAGCAGAACCTAAACATGCTATGCTTCAGCCTCCTTGAGTTGTACACTGAATTCCATGTAGGAATAGAACTTAGCTGAATTAAACATGGTCGGAGTCTTGGTTTTATCTTTCAGATGGTCACTTGCTGCTTCAGTCTGAGTTGCATGAAAACAGAGAAGACAGAGAGGCTTCTCAGTTGAACTCTTCCAGATAGGGTGACAATTTGACTATCAAAACAGGAACTTCCTAATTCTGACTACTGAAGGGGGTTCTACTATACTTCCTACAGTATTTTTGCTTTCTTCAAGATCTGCCACAGCTCAATCTAAAAACCAAAACAAAGCAAAAGCTTTAGGAGGTTTATTCTATTGCCTGTATAATGGCAGGTGGGTACGTATTATCACAGAAATACCGAGGAGGATAGGGAAACCAAAATAAAACTCAAAAACACAAATGGAAGATAAGAAAACCTGCCTAGTAGGAAAGAGTTGTAATAAATCACTTAAAAATTACATCAGCCTTTTTATTCAGAAAAGCAGTCATATCAGTGAAGAACCACTCAATGATTCTGCCGTGTTTTAAAAGGCTGGGAGCCTCTTCTTGTCACATGATAATAGCACTATTTTGTCTTTTAAATCTTAGACCAAGAAGCTAGGGCACAAAAAATGCAAGCGTGTGCCAAAATGGGCAAAACATTTAAGACCATCCACATGTCCCATCTTCATCTGGCAAGCAGAAAATGGAATGCTATTCACAGCCCTTTGATATTTCTTTGTTTCTCATGGGAAACTAGTTGATGTTGTCTATTGTCAGCTCTCATTGTTAACAACACTCATGTAGAGTTTATTAATTTTATGTCTTGATGCCATTTGTCCAAAGCAACTTTCCTATAAGGGTCACATTAGACTAATAAACAGCAAAATATCATATAGACAATAAGATTCATTCACTAGTGGAATTCAAGATGACTGATGTTTAAATTTTATGAACTTCTTATTTCAAAACAAAACCCTCATCAGCCTCAGGATTTCCTTGATGTTAAAAATGTAGAAATATACAAACCTAAACAATAGTCTCACACTCCACTAATTTTTCCTATCATAATATACAAAAACCACAGTCCAAAGAACATTCCCATTGGAATATGCTCCATCTTCCTTTCCTGGTCCTGTTGAACATCTGGGAATGAGTAGTTTATATTCATATATATATGAAATTATGCCTACCTACATTCATTCAATGGATGCCAAGCTTGACTTATTTAGCTGGAATGGCAGAGCCCTACTCCATCAGAATAAGTGTCACATCATGACAATGACATTAAGTTAGCACCAGTTTAGTTTCATTTGTTTTGACCTAAGTCAAAGAGATGAACTCTTATCTCTACAGTCCCAATTCTTTTTAAACTATTAGGCCACCCAATCTATTACAACTTGCATCTACTTCATGCAGACTAAAAATAGCATTACCACTGGTGGTTGAGTGAAAGGAGCTGACAGAAGGGATAGCTATAGAAAGAAGTCTGCCCTATGTTTTAGATGAAAAATACACTCAAAGAAAAAACACAGGGAAGAAAAGGGGACATGGAAAACTAAAGCGATGGGAAAGAGAATGTTAAAAACAAAGGAAACGCAGCAGTGATACAGAAGCAAAGAAGATTAAAAAGATGGGAGAATGGTCGGCACAGAAAGAATGAGACCAACCTGAGAAGCAGGTACAAGTTTAGCAATAGGCTTGTGCAAGGTCCGTTACACTAGAGGCTCAAAGCAACTCTTACAGGTCCTCCAGTTTAAGGTTGAGGTTTGTTGCAGCTACATGGTATGACATTCAAGACATTATCACGCTATTCTTTTATATTTACGGTATCCTCAGTGGTGCTTGTCCCCTCTACAGACACCAAAAAGACAGATGATCTGCATTGCTTGATTCTGCATCTAGAAAAGCGGCCCACACACCAATGGAGAAGGAATCTGTGTTGATTTACTGTCAGATAGGACTGCACAAAAAGCCTTATGATAACAAATACTTTGTGCAGCTGGGCTTGTTCTATCTATCTTTCCAGAAACAGGAGATTAAAAATAGATAATCAAAGAAGGAGACATGAGAGAGAGAGAGAAAGAACACGGGTTTGAGAAGTTAGATGGCTTGTGCTGTAGCTCTGAGTCTGATCTACAAAACAGCTTTTGTCAAAACAATTAGATTGTTCTCCTCCAAGCCATTCATCATCTCAGATATTTTTCTAATTTTGACTTCTACCCACTAGAGAACAGAAACTTTCTAAATAATTATCATCTAGGGATTCCTTAGCTGGAATTTGGACTGGCCTACATAATTCCTCCAGATAGTGCTCCTCGACTCTTTCCCATAGACCTTGCTATTGCACAGCAATGCCTGGAATGCCAGCTCCATGCTGCAGAAATTAGCCTTCTGAGCCACAATGCCAAATTCAATCACTTGACAGCAAGGCTATGAAAACTAATAGTATAGTCCCACTTCTGTATGTGAGCAATAACATGTTTCTAAGATGAATTTAAAGGGGAGGGGGGCAACCAAGTAAGTAATTATGAGGTTTTCTAAGGGATGTTGGATTAGCAGTCTCATAGAATGGAGTCTTTCACTGACCTACAAAGCTAAAAGAGTACCGGTGACAGCATTGGCAGCTGTATCAGCCCAGTTAAGGCACAAACTAACTTCCAGTTAAGGTCTGCCTACTTTTGATTTTCCATCCAGGGGGACAGAGTGGGACAGTAGCTTTAGTGATCCCTCTAGTAACAAGCCACTGATTCCATGCCATTCCATTCCATGCCATTGCCCTCTATATGTCTATGGGAAATCAAAAGAACTACATCCCAGCATGAGAGGAACATGGTTGAAACTCCACACAGGGAAGGCTTCAGGTAATACACTATCTCTTCCCCTGGCTAGGTTTGTATGGCTTTTTGCAATACACAAGCGCAAATACATCCCTAATCACTTTTAGTCAACATTCAACCACAGTAAAGTTTTTGTTTCTATGGCATGCATATGATTTCCCACAGTTTTCAGTCTCACAACAGACCTATGAAGAAAGGAGTAATTTCTGTTCTCATTTCTCATTTTACAATAGGCTGACTGTAACCTTATGTGGGGGGCCTCCCAGTGTATCAAACAGTGAACCAGCTTTTTTTTTTTTTTCCTTTTCCATTTGGTTTCCTTTTGGGGGGGTGAGGATGGGGTGCAGGTGGCAACTTTCCCTGAAAGAAACAAATTCTTCATTTCCTAAAAACACAAAACTGGTTTCTGTCAAATTCTTTCAGTAGTATTCTCTGAAAAGGGAGAGAGGGAAGTGAGAAATGTGGCAGAGGGCGATAAACTGCTGCCTTCCCCAGAAATAGCAGTTCTGTTGCTGTCGACTTCCTTGTTTGCACCAGGAGCAAAGCACACACGCAGATTGAAGGGCCTCTTTATACATTCATAAATGACATCCAAACCATTAAAAATAATGGGAGGAAGAAGGAGAAGAGAGGAAGTTTCAGACAAGCCCCAAGTATTGTCTTGTTCTAAGCATACAAAACAGCAGCAATATCTTTGGTGCCCTATTAGAACTGCAAGTGGGATCCCCTGTGCTTGATAATTGACCAAACATCTGTGAAGATCATACATGGCAAAAAATTTCTAGATGGTTAATGTAAAGACCGATTTATCAACCTGCAAACTGTGCAGCTTTCTCACTTCAAGATACAGCTAGTAAAATTTCAGACAAGCATTCATGAGAAAGCTGAAAAATTGTGTATAATAAAAAATTTCTACTTATATACCACAGTCTTAAGGGTTCTTGCCTCACTGGGATTCTTGAAATCAGGACACAAGACTTAAAAAGTATCCTCTTATCTACTTTCTTCATTCTTTTAAAGAGGAAGGTATTCCTCGAGTGCATTCAGAAGCAGTATGTGGTATGTACATCTACGCTCTGACACGAAATCTCGAGTCTTCTTGAAGTATTTGCACCTCTTCCAGAAGGTGTCCATGGCCTAAGACTCATAAGCAGACCAACCACTTGCAAACCAAGCTCTCCCATTTTTAGGACAAACACTCAAAAATGACTGAATTCTCAGGGGTGCAGATATCTGTGGACTGAGCTGTCACTGTTTTCAAACACCTGCCTCAATACAAAGACCGTTTGGTTGAACACAGCAGCTTTGTTTGCTCTCTCCTGCTGTCGCACACGTCACCTCTCTGATAACATGTCCACAGCCAAGTAATCATGGACCACACCAAGTAAACTTTCTTCCTAGAGCAGAAAAGAAAGCAAGAGGAAAAAAAAAACAAAAAAACAAAACAAACAAAAAAAAAAAAAAAAACCAAAAAAAAAAAAAACAACCCCAAAAAAACGAAAAAAGCACTGCAAAAAATTTCACCAGTTCAAAGTTCAATCTCGCCTTTACAACTGCAGCCTTTGGCTGATGCAAACAGCTTCTTCTAGGAAGAAAAAGCTGCGCTACTTCAATGAGAGGTACAATTCTGAACAGATGCAGCTAAGCCTTTACAAATCCCTGGGTAGACATAGTTATTTCAGTTTGAGAGCTCAGAGTGTGGCTGGAAGTCCAAACACTTTGAAGATGACCTAAATCAAAGTAGTCTACCCTTCACCATGGCAACTTTCCCTACTTGGAGTTCCTTCCACTTTGAGAGAATGGATATAAACCAGCAATGCACACTGTTCACTAGATCGTGTGAAGCACTGTTTGGTTTTGTTGGGTTTTTTAAGTAGAGAAAAATGAGCTTTTTTTCCTCACATCTGCTGGTATAGCTTAAAAACTTGTTATAATGACATGGTGCTGGGTGACTACTTGCCTACAGAACATAGAAAGTCCGCTTCTTTTTAATTTCAATGCAAAGGGAAACCACAGCACTGTGGTATAAGGAAAGTGTGGTGACACATGACAAGTACTCTTGTACCCACAAGCATATGCCAACAGTGGGATTTTCAGTACGTTTGATAATAAGACTGTACACTAAAATAAAAGTCATGTGAGAATTCTGTCTCTGCACTTTCTGCTACCTCCCCCACCGTGCTCATTAGTGCATCAGAAGATTAGCTCTGTTCCCTTTGGGATATCTTTATGTGTCCCATGTGAAGGTGGCCAGCCCAGCTACTTGAACAGAAGTCATTTCAAGAATGTAGGTAGTGAGGTATAGCTGAAGCACCACTCAGCCTGAACAATACAAACTACCATGGCCATAGCTGCAGCTGGTCCTCCCAGAAGAAGAAATCCTGGGACCACTCTGTACTAGAAAGGAACTACAGCACTGTTCCTGTTGGATTGGCATGAAGCATAAGAACCCATTTTGATTCTCTTGTTGCAACAGTTCCCCCCTATTATTTCCTCTTCTATGAAATTCCCAGCACCACACAGACAATACAACAGAAGAGGCTTGTCACATGCTTTGCACAATCCAAAGTTTGATTTTCAACCTCCAGATTATAATTGAAATTTGTCAACAAGACAATCTGAAACTCCGTTTATATACTAGCATCCCCACCGGGGGTATAGTGATCTACGTATTATAATATTCACTCCTAGTAACTAAGAGAACAATCCCTGTTTATGCTTATAGATGGCTGCATCAAATAATCAGACATTTTAAAGGAGACCAAAACCAGGGTAACTGTAGAAGAATGGCTGCAAAAGCGTGGCCACAGAACCCCTGAGGGTCTGTACAATCCAGGCCTGGAATTAGAAGTGTGCTGAAGTTAACAAGAAAGTAACTTTGATCTATTCTTGAATCCTGTTGCAAAACCAAGAACAGGAGGTAGATAGAAGAAGTAACAAACCACAAGGCCGAGACATAGCTGACGCAAATAGCTGCATGAATAGAATGCTTGTTCCAATCATGATTAAGCTTTGAAAGCATGATAGTGTATTTAGGCTATATAAGAAATGTTGGAAGCTAATAAAATTGAGCAAGATGCATAACTCATATTGAGTAGTTTCTTGACTCTGGCAGACTCACCTCCCTACAGGTAACCATTCATAGAATCATGTAGGTTGGAAAGGACCTTTAAGATGATTGAGTTCAACCTACTTCACCAGAGTAAATATGGACAAACTCTCAAGAGTTTTGTTCTGGATGCAGAAATGCAATAGAAAGCAAAACACAGGTAACGCTAATATTAAAAATTAATAAACAAGCTACTAAGAATTATCAGGGTTCTAGTCATAAACTGTTTATAATGGGATAGAACATATTCTTTAAACAGAAATCAGCATGTTAATGGGTTTAGTTACCATGACTAATAAGCAACACTATTTTCCACTGGTACCTGTAAGATATATCATACATATTAGTAAATGCCCTTTAAAAAAAAAAATTGGAAATAAAGTACTAAAGTGGTTTTAATGGACAAGCTTTGATCACAGAGCCCTGGAAGAGGTTCTTCAAGATTGCAGCCCACTCTTGCCTTGCCCTCGAGCTCCAAAATGAGTTCTGACAGACAAGTAATTGGCTTGGCCAACATGCATGTTCCTAGGGAGACACAAAATACAGATTTCTGGTTTTCACCATAATATTTGGCCATAATAATGCCATAAATACAAAAAAAGAAAAGCCATAAATAACAGTTAAGTGCCCTAGCCTGTTAAGTTTTAATAGGATTTATGTACCTTGTATCTTTGAAAATTTCTTTGAGACTGTCTATTGCCTTCAACAAAGACTGAAAAGAATCAGGTTTGGATAACTTAATTTTTATTCCCAGTTACACCCGCTTGCATTTAAAGATGACATAACACTCCAAGCATGGACAAAGTAGACTATTTTTTTTGAGGTTATTTTGAGATCATGAGAGCAATGGATGTTGTTTATCTCAACTCTAATAAGGTTTTTGATACTTGTCTCTCATCATATAACATCTGTATAGAAAAACAAAGAGATGGATTGAAAACTGGAAGAACTGTCAGGCCCAGAGGGTTGAGATTAGCCTTATGAAACCCAGTGGGAGGCCAGTCACTAGTGGTGTACACCAGGGTCAACACTGGGACCAATAATGTGTAACATCTTCATTAGTGACCTAGACGATGGAAGAGTCCACCCTCAGCAAGTCTGCAGACAATATAAAACTGGACAGAGAGGTTGATACACCAGATAATTGTGCTGTTATTCAGATGGACCCCAACAAGCTGAAGAAATGATTCAACAGGAACCTCAAGAAGTTCAGCAAAGAGAGGTCAAGGAGTCTCCATCCAAAATCCAACTGTACACAAGCATGGGGAACTTACTATAGCTGACCCTACTTTGACCAGACAGGGGTGGACTACAAAATCTCCAGAGGTCCCTTCCAACCTCAGCAGTTCTGTGATTCTGCATTTACAGTACAGTTTCACGATAACTACAAACTCATACATGTTACAATATATGTAACACAAAAACACTATGTGCAAACATACAAAACATACTATCTTCCATAGCATAAAGTACAACAGGCCAGTTCCTTAGGTAGTAACTTCTCTGTGGAAACTAGTCCTACATATTCCAATCTGCATCAACTGAGGTTATGAACAATGCACACTAACAAGGTTTTGTTCTAAAGAATAAGTCTTGATGGTACCCTGACAAAAATACTTGTCAGAACAACTATTTTTCGCAACTCAGCATCCTACATGGAACTGCTCTAATTATTGCCTTAATCAACATCATAACTTACAATACAGCTTGCAATTAACATATGGTAAATAGCATCTGCCAATTATACTATCATGTGCACTGTACATCTGATTCCTGTTTTTGCTGGAATGCAGCTATTTGTGCTGGATCTTGTCCAGGGTCTCTGCTTTGGCCTCTAACGCTCTTTGGATGAGCAGCCCTCAACTTTCTGCTGCAGTTAAGTGGAAGACAAGATTCCTGCACATATGAATTAGGTCATAGATATGAACCTTGAAAGGGGGTTCATTAGTCATTTTTAGAGCTCCACTACTTTAAAGTAGAAGAAAATAAATCACAGAACACATGCACTTCATCACTGCATACTGTCATCACAGACAACAAAGTTAAATCTGTATTAATCACACATAATCCACTATTTCTCCTTTTGTTCCCTGTCCACCCTTTCCCTTTTCTTTTTTTGCTAAACTTCATGGCCTAGAAAGAAATAGAGACATTTTATGTAATTATTCAAGATCACATCTCTACTGTTGCTGAGTATCTTCTATGGATGACTAAGGATTTACATTTTCCAGGGCCACCTATAACTGCTCAGCATCTGTCAGGACTGGATGATTTATCTTGACAAATAATTAATCAATTTACTATTAATGATCCTTTTCCTCATATGTGCCACTTTCTCTAGAGCAAGGATTATCGAGTAGCAACAAGTGATTGATTCAAAGTTGTATACGCACATAGGCTAAAGGACTGACTTGCCCTGTGCACAGTTTTGCACAGAGCCCACAGCTTCTGCTCCATCAGATCTGCAAGACCCAAACACACAGTGCTCAGCAAACCATAAAGCAGAGGTATCAGATGTGAAGCCCCCTAAACCTCTTGCACATTAGAAAAGTAGAAGGCAACTAAGAATTCTAAGCAATGACATAATCAAAGCATGAAGAAAAACAGAACGATCTTAAAAGTTCCATAAGTCTTGCTTTGGCTTTCCAAAACTAAAATCATTCAAAGGAAGAGACTCCAAATTTTAAAAAGCACCATAGAAAGAGTCTCTACTTTTACCTTCCTCAGTAACTCATGCTTAGAGTCACAGAACAACCTTTATCAAAAAGATTCCACCACTGCCATAGGTAACAATTGTATTTAGGGTCCCAGAGGAAGAGACAGCCATTTCACCGTTATCAGACAAGCTACAGAAAACAGTTTGAGCCTTTAAAAGACATCCTTTTACCAGAAAAGCTGTTACCTAAGACTCAAGACAAGACTTATCTACCTAACTCTGTCACATTATTTGGGGAAAGGTTTTAAGGTGAGGTTGGAGGCAGGAGTTTGCCCCAGTGCTGCTCCTTCCCCTGCTGCCCTTTGATTCCCAGCTGGTGAGATTTTAAGTCTGGAGGTCTTGGAATGCTTTTCAACATAAACAGTGCTTGAGCTCCTCACAAGTGTGGTACGAAACTGTTAATACAGATAATAGAAAGTGGTTTGGTTTCTTTTCTCTGGGATAGATTAAATGTCAATAGAAAGTCAAAGGAAGCATGCGAAATTTTCCACACTAATCTACTGCCTGCATGTTGCAGAGTCAAGGTCCATTATGAGCAAATGAGGCTTTGCTTCAGTGTAATCTATGTAATGCACATAGCAAAGGTTTACATGCAATGTTCCATCATATTGTTCTTGTTGCTGTCAAATACGGAAAGGGAAGAAAATGGAAACATGATTCAATTAAGTCATTTTCCTTCCCACATAAA
The DNA here is from genome assembly GCF_017639655.2 of Falco naumanni. Lineage (NCBI taxonomy): Eukaryota > Metazoa > Chordata > Aves > Falconiformes > Falconidae > Falco > Falco naumanni. The sequence continues at coordinate 22,618,579 of NC_054058.1, forward strand.
ACCTCAGGCTGGGGTGATGTCAGATTTCACAAGCAAAACAAGTTTGAGTGGCAGCAACATTTGAGAGGAGGAAATCCAAAGGAAATGATGTTCAGCGGTGCTGATGATTCAACAGGCAGCATCCCTACTGCAAAAGCCATAATGAATCAAGGTCTTTGTGTGACACATGGCTTCTGGGGAGCTTTGACTTTCATAGAACAGGGGGAAGAGTGCATAAGGGCTATACTCTCTCCCATGCCAAACAAATCCTGAAGGGACTATATGACGGGTTCCCTTACTCTCAAGGCATCCAGCATCCTGCTGATACATAAAAATCATATTGGTCTAGTAACTGCTGTAATTTCTGACAGCTCTTAATCATATCTACTAAATTATGAATCATGAATGAATAAAGAAAGAAAAACAGCCCTTAGGTCCCTTGCATTCTCTTACTGGAGTAAAAATGGGAAGGGTGGGCATGAGGTCCAGTTATGCTGGCATTGTGCCAGTTGGGATGTTGCTTGTGCCAGGGAATTTCTCTGCAGAATAGCTGTGGTTGGATTTCATCCTTTTTTGCACCAAAGTGGACAAGACTGGGACTGAGAACATAGTGCTCAGTCTTGACCTTTCATCACTGCTGAAAGTCCCACTGTAATTTTCACAAGAGTAGAAGTGCTTGGGAAAATGAAATTCAAGTTCCCCTCACTCTACATCTGCTCTATAGATGATGCATGCGTACCCTACCTAGGCTTATGAGATCCTGCACACCAGGATTCATCTGGCCATATCAGAACATAACTCTGCTGCCTTCCCCGTTCCTCCACATAGTCAAGAGGGCTTTAGTAAAAATAGACTGGAGAGTTCAAGACAATCAAGTGGAAAATGCTTTCCCCTCATTTTGCTCTCCTTGCTCCTGACTTGCTACTATTTCACATGTCCTGCTATCCAGTACAGAAGCCTCCATTTGAGGTAGGATGTGGAGAGGACGATGGAAAGGGGACAGGGGAAAAAACTGACCCATTTTTTCCCCTTGCATATGACTTTTTAAGACAGACAGGTGAGGAAGGTACATGGCACCTTAGCTGATGTATTAGCTACTGTCATTTCAGGGTAACCTTAGACTTGGAAAGAAATGCAGCAAGCTTGAACCACATTAAAGACCTGATTTAGCAAAGTGCTTTGAAACACATGCTTACAGTTAAGCATGTGCCTAAATGCTTTGCTGAATTAGGACCTATGTTGGTAAAAGGGGCAATTGATTAATGGCTTCTGACAACCACCAGAAACTAATGAGCCACAGACCTCCACTTTTTCCTCCAAATGACGGTACTTAAACCCAAAGGAAATTTCATTATGGAAACAGAAAACACTTATAAATAAATCATACATGTCTCCTTTGCAAATATTAATTTTTATCTGCATTTAGTGGTAAACCCAAACTTCCTTTCGTATGGTAATCGGAGACAGTGCCATTTGCCCTGTGTAACTGGTTACTCATTCAAACCCATAAATTTCTTTCTAGAACTGCATGGTTTATGGAAAGCTCTGTGAACCCAGCTAAATCAACCATGAAATATGCAACATCCAACATACTAACCAAAAGATTGCCTGACTGCAACAAACTTCAGGATTAATCACACCAGCACTGTACGATCCATCTAGAAATTAAGAGTTTGGTAACACGACATGCTGAAACCTGCTGCTTGCTGAGACACGTTACAGGAGCAGGTCCCAGGGAATTAACACAAGTTACTCAAGCCCTCCCACATGAGAGATGGAAAAGGTACAAAACATCAAGAGGATAACCTTGGTCCTCTAAGATGCAAACCAGTTCTCTATTTGCCAAGATACACTCCATCATGGAAGTGTTCTAACTGGCCATGTGTTTCAGCTGACTTCACTTTATTTGTATTTAGAGACAGGAAAATCCTGTGGCCAAGGCACATCCATAGGAGCTGTAATATTCAGGTCTAATGTCAACCTTACCTAAACATCATTAAACTACTCATCTTTTTTATCCTAGCACCATTAGTATTGAAGAGCACAGACAACCCTTCCAGTTTGACAAAAGCAATCCCTTAACATTAGCACAGTGAGGTCCTGTTCTAACGGATAAAGTTAGCAACTTTAAGATCATAAATTACAAAACAAGAATACTAATATCTTATGAATTATAACAGTGAGATCTCAGATACCTAAAATGATTCTCCTTTTTTCCATTTTTACATGTATATTTTAGTCATCTGAACCAGATTTCAAGAGTAGACATCTGCTATATAATGAAAAATAGCATTAAAAATATACTATTGGTGCCACACAGCAAGACTTTAAACAGGTGTTTACAGTGCTTGAAGGACAGAGATGGAAGTGGCCTTCATATAAAATGTGAAGTGCAAGCAGTTTCTTTCTTTCACACATTCTTTCTTGAAAGTGCACTGGTTAACCTGTAATTCTAAGGATAACTAAGGTAGCTTTGAATTCATATCTGGCTGACCAGTTACACTTAGACTGAGTTTTCACAATCACTAGGTTTGTGCACAAACATATGACCAAAGCCTGCAGATCTGATCATCTGTGATCACATTTTTGTCCTATTAGCTTATGGAGTTTGCACTAGCATTACACCTTTGTGCCTGTTCTGTGACTGCTTTGCGAGCAAAGGCAATACCTAATACACCAAAAATCCTGCCAGTATAAAGTTAACCTGTCAGTTTGTTTGCTAGTAACAGGAATCAGCAGAGAGGTTTTGTATCACAGTTGCATACAATATTTGTTGTAGATTACTAGGAGCCCTAATACACAATTTACTTTATCACTGAACACATGACTTGTGAGATGGGGACTTCAGCTTCCATAATTTTATTTAAATGTTTCTTGAATATCCATTGTGGTCTTTTTGTAAGAAACAGACTCTTAAAAAGGCATCTCTGAGAACAGAAGTGACACAACTAATGTGCCTGAGCCTTGGAGGAATGATCAAAACCTATCAAGTCAGTGGAAAGAAATTGTTTCAGTTCCCTACGTTTGGATCAGATCAAATATGCTTGAATGTTGCCCCAGAGGAAAGGGCGGGGAGGGAAAAGGAAAACACTTGATTTTTCTTCATAAGTCTACACAAATAAGATACTACATTACTAAATAAATGCTCAAAGTGTTTCCACTCCTGTTACACTGTGGAGAGGAGAAAAAGTATTTACCTTTGCACAACAGACTGTTACCAATAAGTTTATTCCAATTCAAAGCCTGTCCCAAAACCTACTTGAAAGCCCATTTCATGTTCCCATGAATTTCAATTAAGAATTTGTAAATATGCATAATACACAAATGGAATTTTATTAACAATACCTAGCACTCGGTTGAGGTCTATGTCCCTACCTCAGTAATGTGCACAAGATACTTCTAGGTTCAGACAGAAAACTTTCAAAGCAATTTCAAAAAAGACAGACAAGGTGATGAGCTTAAAACATATGTCCTTATTCATTCAGTGCATGGGAAAGTTTGAAACAGCAGTTATTTCCTATTCCTAGGACAGCAAAAATCCACAGCATATTAGTTATCACCCTAAGAGGTAAATTTTGGTATTTCTAAAGGTGAATACTGTAGCTAGGTAGTCACCAACACAAGAAAGCTTATTGCTTTACTAAGTCTTTTCTGAGAATATTGGCCAGATTCAGCTTGACCCACACCAACCCCACAGAGTTGCACCAGAGACATCTGGTCCCATCCATCACAACCACCACACCTGGGCAAATAATGTAAAAAACTTGTATTCTTCAAAGGATTAGAGCCTTTTCTCTGCTTGATTATAGTAACAGACCCATTGTGAACTCTTACCATTATGGTTCATTACAATAACAAGCTCAATTTTATATTTCTTTAGCTTTGCATTTCCAAAGCTTTTTTCTCTACTGCAGTTATACTGACAGACACTCTGTTTCATTGCCCCTCTCTTTTACAAAGTAGAAAAAGCTGGCTTGAATTGAATGAATGGCTCTGTAGCATTAAAGAACATACATGAACCTTTCCCTGCAAGGCTGTTATTCTGAATTCAGCATATTCAAACCATGGCGAATGGATGCTAGGAACAGATAATCTCTTTACTACTAACGTAGATGTTCTCAATTTACTACTTTAGGGGATGAATGTGATAAGAGCTGTCCTCTTCATTAACAATCATCGGAGCACCTAGAAAACCTTCAGAAGACCAGGCTTGAGAAGCTCTGGATGATTGTCCCAGTGCTACTGTAAATTCACTTCAAAGACTCCAAAGTCTTTCAGTCATGGGGTAGCAAGGAGGATTAGAGGAACAAGCACCTCACCTTAAGCTGTTCATCTTATATGGAAGGCATGTGGCTTCCACCCTAACAACACGACATCTTCCACAGGACTCATTCCACTTTCAACAAAACATGTTTGCTCTTCTGTCATAGTGCTGCCTCTTCATTCTCAAGATTTCTAAAACCAGATATTAAAAATTAATATGAAGCACACCCATAGGTGTTGAAGAAACTCGGCTCCAGATCCATCCTGCTCTCCCTAAAGTGTTTCTCTAACTGCTGTTCTAATCACTTGCAAAATCTCATTGAAGCATTTCATACATGCGTTTCTATTTTCCTCATTGCTCTAGAACTTGCCTCACTTCAGCCTACTGTTTTTCAGCCTGACCTATCCTGTGAAGCCACCTGGTCATAATGTGACTGAACATATTAGGTAGCCCAAGTCATCGATCAAAAAGATCAAGATTCTTCATTGATGTAGGTTTTGATATTAATAGCTTAAACATAACATAAAAGTTAGAAATGCAAGTGAAGGCACTATTGACTAACATCAATATGCAAAAACCAGGCAATTTTCAGCTTTGATCATTCTAAACTTGCAGGCTCGATCTCTCCAAAAATCATGATAGTGGTTTGGTAATTGCTTTCACAAATGCTAGATAGTGATTTACTAAATGAGGCAGTAATTCTTAGTTCTTAAAAATAAAAAAGGAAAAAAAAAAAAAAAACCAACACCCAGGGCTGATAATGAATCGCTGTAGGAACAATGTCATATGGATGGGAACAGAGCAATTACAAACAGAACCCTGTTCCTCTCAAGTACTGGTCAGTTCCTGGCTGGAATTCCATGCCCATCTGCAGGTATACATCACTTCAGGAAAGATGCAGACCAATTACAAGAGGGCCCAAAATAAGTCAGTGAAAGTTTTCAGAGTTTTGGGAAACATGGGTCTCCATGGAGAAGTTGGAGGGTCAGGTTTGCTAAGCCTAAAAGACATGGTAATTCTCTTTGGCATCTATTAAAGAAGAGATGACAAACTCTTCATATTCACTGAGGGCAGGACAAGATATAATGTGCTTAAGATGGAGCAATGGAGACTGATTTTCTCCCTTGACACTAGCTGTTTCCCTGCCAGTTAAGACACTTGGGGAAACTGTGTAAAGAGAAGGGTAATTAAGCACTGTTACAGGTCAACTGAGGCAAACTGCAAAGCTCTGCATGGGACACTTCCAGAACAGAATACACCACTCAAAAATTATTTAAGTAGTAACCTCTGGTTTCAGCCAATAGAATGGACTGGATTACTTGCCAACATTTTTTCTGGCCTACCTTCTATATTTTGTAATACTACCTGCCAGTTTCAGCATAAGTGCTCTATGTGTGTCTTCAACAAGAACAGCAGTAAGCGGGGGCTCATCAAAAGACCACAGGAAGGAGGAGGAGGTGCACAGTCATTATCTTCTCCACAGAAGCACTTGCAGAGAAAGATTCCTAAGGATTCAACTGGCAAGTCAGCATATCCTCATAGCCAAAAGGTATCAAAAATCGATGACAGATGTAACAAAACCAGAACCCAAGATGCTTTTGACTATGGACATTCTGCTAACCATAGATAACAATCATATCAACATACAAACCCCAAATCTAAAGCCAGATTGGGATAGCTGAATAAGTATAACGAGCTCAAGATGCAGAATACTTTTTGCCAAGCATACGGTTTTAAAGTCCATTAATTCAATTTCTTTTGCTTAAAGCAAAAAAATCTGAACCTGAGAATTTAAAGAGAGATTTTAAAGAGATACAACGGACAGTTACTAGCTTTGACTTTCACTGAGTGCCTATTTCCCATCCTTGAAACGCTTCCTCCAATCACTATTATTTTCACTTTAATTTCCCCACATATTTCATTTGCTTATAAAATTCCTTTTCCTATTATTATAGACCTCTGAACTTGTATTTTTGTTTGGATCATAAGCACAGTACCAGTGAAACCAGCTGTAGCTGCTACACCACCAACATCAGCATTCTGCCCCCAGCAGTAGCTATGAGATATTCATAAGAAGATGTACAAATCCACAAGTCTCCAATCAAATCTTGCAATAACAAGCAGGATAAGACAGGTGAATTTTTTTTCTGAATCCCTCAGCATTCAGCTTACACTCCGGAGCACGAGATCTGCTTACTTTTAACGTCACAGGCACATCTACACATTTTATTAAGAGTCATAAAACAAAACCTTTTTTTATATCCAAGCTACTTAATCAAATTTTTGGCAAGATGATTAACTAAAATTCCGGAACAGATAGGAGGGAGAAAAAAAATAGCAATAGGAAGACTTTTCTCCCCAAAACACAAGTAAATATATCAGTAACATTAGCTCACTCTGTTACGTGCCACAGGCATATGGAAGGAAGCATACAGAAAAAGCAACACACAAAGCAACACCATAATTCTGTCCCAAGAAGAACACAGGTGGGTCATAATCTATCAGTGCTTCAAAACAGCTGCCTTTTATACACATAAGACAGGAGGCTGGATCCAGAACACAACCAGATCTCAGCTTCATACTGCTGGCTCACCTCTAGGGAAAAAAATCAAATCCAAAAGTCTCCTTCTGGGTTATTTAGAAGTTCACGGAAAGCTTTGAAGTTTGGGTCCAGGCTGTAACCAGCTCATCCAGCCCGATGCTCAGGCTTGGGAAAGACTTGAATTCTCTGTAAGCCCAGCCAACCCAGCCTTCCTGATGTCACAGGGCTATTCATTTCATACCAGTGAATTCTTTTAGCAAAGTCACCTGTCCTTAAAAGGGACCAGCTCTGAGGGTTCGAGACCCCCTTAGCTCAAACCAGAACTGTCTTTTGCCTGTATCAAGGTAGTTAATATTTAGGCCACAGTGGGGTTTACTGGGACAGCCACTGGAAGACCTTTCTGGGACCAGGCTCCAAACTCTGTCCTCTTCTAAACAAACTGTGATCCCTACACAAGCCAGTTCACATCTCTGTTCCCTCTCTGCACATGCCTATTTTTGTCTATTTTAACTTGGAAACACTTCAGGAAGGAATTTCATCTCACTAAATATTCACATAAATGGAGCTGTATAGTGGCACTGACATACAATCACAACTCCCGATCAAGCATATGTTGCCTAATCTGTTTCTGCTATGTCAGATTCTTCCCAATAGGAAAACTGAAGTATAGAAAAAACAAGGCATCTTGCTGAATTCCCGTGTCTTCTCACACAGCTTCATCCACTAGCCCTGTCCTGGTGGTTTAGGGTTAAACTGAGGAAAGGTCCACATGCAGATGCCAGCAACAACTGAATTAGTTGTGGTGCTGACAGCAACAATCCTATGGCAGCAAGGATGTCTGCTAAGGCTGCTCAAAGCCAGCGAAAACACAGGCTACACTTTCAGCAAGTGCAGCGTGGGTCACTTTGGTTTCTGTGCCACATTAGCCTGCCACGACCTCCCCTCTCGCTGCTGAGAAGACGCTGTCTTTGCTTGTAACTATCTGTGGTTAAAACTATGCCTTAGTCTAGTCAAATACAAATTCTGTAAAACTTTTTTACTTTCATATTCTTTATATGTTGCCATTTGTGCGGTTGCTTGGTTGTGGCGTTCTTCTGTTTGCACATTTTGTGTGCAAGCTGGAGAGTGTCAAGAGGAGGCATTTAGATCCAAATCACAACCTATTATGTTCTTCTCATAGTTAAAGTTGGATCAGAGTTCAGATGAAACAGTGCCAACATTTTAAAACTGCTCTCAGAATACTTTAGCTGGAATATCTTCTGGACAGTAGCTGTTCTTGGGAAGTCCACCCAAGGCCAAAATTCCATAGAAATGTTTCTTGCAAGAACTGAACTACAACCCTACAGCAGAGCTCCTTTCTATACTGGATCTAAAATGGGAACTACCCGTTCCCCATTTCCCTAGAGTGAATGCAGTGCTGAGGCTGCATTTCAATCCATTTTGCCCTAGTCTGATGTGTTGTGGGAATGCAGAACACAAATAGTCACCAAGAACCTCCTTACTCTTGCTCCAAGAGCTCACGCACCTTTGCACACCTTCCTTGCACTTTTCAAACCTTCTGCACACCTTTCGGTCCTCATCCATGGCTCCAGTCTATGGCAAAATCCTTCACCTGGGCAGTAACTTTTACACAAATGGTTTTGTGATCTTTCAATCACCAAATTCTATAAACAGCTACATACAGTGAAAAATTCAACTAACACTAAGACATCTTTTTTCAACTACGTTTATCCTCAGCCACCTCAGAGCATTCACTTCCAAATATAAACTTAGCTTACTAAAACTATAAATCACGGATGGATTTGTAAACCTCAGAGACTATTACTGCAAATTTCTCAACTCACATAAGCAGTACTAGACCGGATTAAAGAGACTGTAAGTCACCCTGGGTCTCAGATATGCTACAATACTCAGAGAACCCCTCACCAGGTATACAACACCAATAATCACCAGCTCCTCACAAATTAACATCAACTGATGTTTCTGCAGTGAAACTGTTACCAGCTTTTATCTCACAAAGATAATAGGCACAGGAGAGTTGGACAAATCTACCTCCAGCTGCATATGCTTCATGCAGCCCGGTATGATGCATTTTTCTTTAGTCCAGTAAATCCATATACTGTACCAGTGAGGGAATTACCAGCCTGGGTTCAGAAGAAGAATTTGTGATTTACCGTCTACATGAGTTCAGAGCACATGTAAAAATACCATTTTATTTTCTCCATGCTCCACACCTAGCTCTGCTACTTTTTCTTTTTTTTTTTTTTTTTTTATGATATGGCATTCATTTTGCACTGATATAAACACATCTAAACAAAAGACAGGCTCACTTCCTTTTCCAAGTATTTTCAGTTGATTGTATACTTGCTTGTTCAGGTCTCGGTATGAAAGTCAACAGCTGGGCAAAACAACAAAGCAAATTTGGACATGTTAAAACCATATTCTCAATGGATTTCTAGTGAACTTTGCAGAGGTTACACTCAATATAAAGTTCACCCTTTTCATTTGATTTAGTTCCCCTCTTCTTTTAGCAAACAAGGTGACAAATGATTATGCTCAAAAAGAGTTTTTAATAATAGTCCTCCTCAATTTCCACAAGCCTGGACAACATAAGCTTACAGGTCATTTAATGTGTTTGCTGCAGCCTTTTGCCCAAATATTTTACATTTCCACTTTATATTTTCCAGACCATGTACAAACTTGAACCGACCCTCACAGCAGCCTTACCAAATGCAGCTACTGTAGTGTTATCCTCCTCTAACACATACAGACATAGGGTTTAAAAAGTCAAATGACTTGTGTAAGATCAGACATATCACCAGCAAAAAGCAGGGTCAGAACTCAGGAGATGATTCCAGCCTCCTGGCAGCACAGTCCTGTCTTTAGCTACAAACCACGGGCACGACTTCAGCCATTTTTGCATCTTTGACAGATGTTGCCAAACTTTTCACAATCAAAAGGCTCACAGGGGTTAAAGTTGGCCTTGTTTAATCCTGTTTCTTGGGAGTACAAGTCAAATAATGCATAATGTGGTAGCAGAAAGAGTCCAAATAATATTAAATGAAATACAAAAGGCAACTTTACAGGGCAGAAAGGTAATAACCCTTACACAGCTCTGTGGTGATCACACCTGGAATACTTCATTCAGCTCTGGAGAACTCATTTCCTGAATGACAATAACAACCCAGAGGAAGATCACGAGAGAGCCATAAAAATGTTAAGCAAGCAGAGAGGGGCTGACTTACAACGAGATTAAAAGAGCTAAGGATGACTAAATCCTAAGAAGGTGACGTGACAAATGTCTACAAGTATTAGAAGAGCATCAGCAAGAGCAAAGAATCATTTTAGTGAAACAGGAGTTTACAGATACAGACACTAGTAGCAAATTAAAAATTATGAGAACATTTATTGATTAAAAAAGTCATAATGTGCTTAACCAACACTACGGCTTCTCAACTTTTTGTCCTTTGCAAACACAAAAATTGTTGGCTAAATCCTGAAAACACTCTGTTTTGAAATTTCAAGTTGAAAGCAAGTTTTAATATTTCCCCAGTGGAATATTCTATCCTTGGTTGGGGAAATTGCAGGTATCCTTAACCCCGAAGCAACACAGACCTGTTATTCTGTGTTGTTCTACAAAAAGAGGCTCATTGCTTTTGCACTACCCCAGGTATAAGCTACAGCTCTGACTAGCAACTCCCTGACACAAGTAGACCAGCCTGCATGTACGGATGATCAACATCCCAAATGGGGCATTCACCAGTGGCTCCTGTCTCTCATCTAACCATCCTGAAGAGCGATGATGAAAATAAATGCCAGATCTTGTTCTACTTGACTTTGGGATAACTTGCAATTATGATGGAACTAAGCAACTCAGTATCTATTATCTTCTGTTTCTCCTCTTTGTTTTCTCCAGGAAACAGGACTGGCACATGTGGACCTTGTTGACAGTCCATCTGGACACAAAAGGCTCCCTCTCCCAAACTCAAGCTAACCTTGTTGCAACAGTTTGGAGTCACCAATCCACTCATTCACCTGGAACCTCTGCTGGGAGCTACCAAAGGGAATAGGTATTCTTGTGCCTCAGCCAGTCAGGTTCACTGCACTCCTGTTTTTCACCTGAGTAACAGCATATTATTTAACTACTGGGCTTTTACTGGGATTTGATTTACAGAGTGATCATATTCTATGGATGAAAATCACAAGGGAACCACTAACTTGTGTCATAACAATGCTAGCTTTGGGAACGTTTGTCTTGGGAAATGATTATTTATTTTCTATTTTAATGACAATTTTTGAAGGTTTCTATTTGTCCTATTTTATTAAACCTGCTAGTTCATGAGAAAAGCAGTGGCTGTCTACTCCATAAAATATGAGCACAAACAATAAGTACATCAAAAGTCTATTGCTGGTTGGCCAAGTTCCATATATCCTAATATGGACAAGAAAATGTTTGACTGGAGCCCAGAGCAGAGTGCCAAACTTCACAGCTCTGCCCTAAGCAGGGTGCCACAGAGCCCTCTGCTTAGGCTCACTGTAACTTCAGCTCCGTGCAGTTACTACCCCTTCACATGAACTACACCATAATTGTACTTCTGCACAGTTACAAAACCCAGATGCTTTTCTTCTCTCTCCCTTGCCAATGAAGATTAATTCTAGCTGCTGTACACGGCTTTCAGAGATAGAAGCTCACTGGAGTGTTTCCCTTCTTGGGCTAGATATATTAAGGAAATCCTGGGTATCCCGAGGATATAAAAGAACATGCACTGTACAAGGCACTCTGCGTTTGTGTAAACATCCCAGAAAGTGAAGGTTTTAAAGGGCTCCGATACAAGAAAACTCTTTTTATATCTATTGCTAATGTACGTGTGAGAGGTTTTACAATATCATATCTATATGCAGGGCAGTATTTTCCTCACTATCTGTCTTGCTGTTCCTGCCATTTACAAAACTTGGCAAGGCGCAGATTGCTTCCCTGCCTCTGAGCCCACTGCAAAATAAACCTTGCCCACTCACGTTATGTATTTGCATTCGCTGGGCAACAAGTGGTTTAGGATTTTTAAAACAGTTTTAAAAGGGTGACAAAGCAAATGAATTATATTATCAAGGCCAGCCTTTAAGTCACACTTCAGTCCTCTCACTCTTTAACCTAATGCCACTGAAATCATTGTGAAGGCTGATAACAGGGATTTGGTGACAGAGAAAAATGGATTGTTGAGCTTGTATCAGTGAAACAAGTCACTTTAGGCATTAAAAGAACAATGATACCTTGATTATGCAAAAGGGTTAGCCAGCCTCTCCCAGATCATTTCCTATGAGATCATACGCAGACTTGAAAACAGAAGGGACTGGTTTCAGGAAGCTTGGAAGCCTTTTATGGATTATATTAACAAGGCACAGGCTGTTCCCTAAAACTGATTGTACATCAAATTCCATTACAGCCACATGCTCTTGGTTGAAATTCCTTTAGCATATATGATAGTACCAACAACAACCAAATACAAAGCAGCAATTCTGTCATGTAAACCCTACGACTTTTGTTTTGGGGTTTTGGTGTGGGGGTTTTTTTGAGTACAAGTATTAATGGTAATTTCCTTGGTGTAGATAGCACACAACAGGCTACAATGGGATCTCTGTTAGGCTCCCTAAACTTTAAAGCATCCTACAGAGTTTAGCCACAACTTTGCACAAAGTTAAATACCTGTCTTACATAGGTAAGGGGAAAAAAATGCTTCATCGCAAGACTTTGGAATGATACCTGGTAACTACTAGGGAGCCAATTTTGATTTTTCCTCTCCTATAAGTACTAACAGGAAAACATACAACTACACAAAATGACCTCAGTGCCTGAAAAATACTAATTCGGTGGTGGCTTTTTTGCTACTTGATGTCTTAACTAATGCATTTACTGGAAGACACATTTTCCAGTTAGTTTAGTTACCATAAATTCATTCTTGATACAGAAAATAAGGAAAAAAACCCAGCAACTGCACTACTTTTCTAAGAATTAATGCTATGTGTTTTCTTATTTTTCAGAATTTTACATCTATGTGTTATTTTCCTGGTGATACATATGAAAGAGGCAGATGCTTCACATGCACCAGGACTACCACATGGTTCCAGGCAGACCCATGAGTCTATAAACACAACTCAAATGCTGTAACTCTGTCTGGAAGTGTCAAGGCATTATGGAGGATCTGGCCTTCAGCCTCTTTAGCAAGGCTTATGCATCCCTTGGGTTTCACGGTAACTCTTTAGTGATGCATAAATTGCATGCTGAGCTTTATTAGACGTGCACTGTCAGAAGCTGAATTTCACTGTGGGAGGCAAACTAATCTGTTAATTGCATTAGCTGGCATTTTCTATTTATTAGCAATGATATTAGCAGATTTTGTTCTCAGTTGAAAGTAACACATTTTCAAACAGCAGCTCTCCAAGAAAAGTAATACTCTTCCCTTCTGTTTACAGATGGGGCAAGAGAGGCACGGATAAATGCAGTTACCTGCCCAAGTCCAGTTGATCATTTCAATAGCAGCACTTCTTGCATCCCAGTTAAGTGCTTTCTCCTACTGGGTTGTACTTTCTCCTAATATCTGCACAGTCCTAAAGCTAATATAATCTGCATCACTGCTGCTGAGGCTGGAGAATCAGAACATTTGGAACGAAGATTCCCCAGTGTAAAACTGCCGTCTCTTATTAGAAATAAGACACATTTTGTTCTTGTCAGGACTGAAGAGAAATAAGAGGCACCTGAGCAGAGGAATGCAAAACTCACAAATTTATTACAATTATTTGCTAGTCTGTTTAACAATAATGCTGTTCTCTGTGTCAAAGAGGACGTGACAGGTAAAGACAACTGTTGCCTTTGCTCAGTTTGGGGAACAACCATCCTGATGCAATCTCCCAGGAATCCATCCTTAGAGCCTTGCCCATCACTATTTATAGCCAAGTAAATATTAGATGATTCACATCTTTTGCCCTGAAAAAACAAGACCTTTGGCCTTAATATTTCTTTGGAAAGTGCAAAAGGCTGCTGCTCTGCAACAATGTTTCCTTCCATTAAAATTTCCTCTCAAAATACAGGGCCCAAAGGAGGGACACTTAGACCTCAAATATACCACAAGCATGGGCAAGTCTGCCTGCAGGCATTTGGAGGCTGGGAATTTGCCCAAAACATTATCCTTACAGAATTAACCAACTCTCTGTTAGTCAGCATAGTTAACAGCCTCAAAAAATAATTTTACTCTGGCATGCCTTTGGTCAGGACGGCTCACCAATTGCATATTGCATTGTTTTCTACTTCTTAAGGAATAATTAATCCCAAGGACTGAAACTGGAGCCTTTACACTGCAAATGAAAACTGTTTGGAGATAACACTGTCCAACAAACTATGACTTTTAGCTTTCTATTACTCCTAGCCTTAGCTCCAGCTTACCCTGCCTCTCTTTCCCCTTATGTCCTGATACAAGCTGTGATAGCCAGAGCCCAGAAAAGCAGGCAAGCTACAGCTGACCACACAGACTCAGTGTGTGCTCCGGACCCTGCCCTGCTTGGGACTCTTGGATCTGCCTGATGAACACCAGTCATTATAAGAGGCAGAGTAGAAAAATGGTGCAAGACTGGCAACATGACTCAAAGGCAAGCCGTTATCTGCTGTTCACTTGCTAAAAGTTAACGCAGACACAATAGCCGTCAGTTCTGCCATCTATATGACCATGACTTCTTGGGACACTTACAAAACACTACCCTCATGGGAAAAGTCAAGATCAGATCTGCGATATCCCTCCTCCAAGACACAGCCCTTGATAGTGGCCAGTCATTTCAGAGAGGTGTTCAGCAAACAGGGTAACAATTCAAAGCAAGTCTCTTCCTAACTTTCTCATTGAGGTTGGCTTCTTCACTTAAGTTTTAAATCCGTTTTAATTGTTTTCCTTAGTCTTCGTTACCGTAAGTCTACATTAATTAGTATTTTATAAAAAACGTCCCATCCTTTTGGATCAGTGAGTTTGCTACGCATGACATCATAACCTCCACCTGTGTAGTCAGAATGATGGAGTTCCGTCACTTGAAGCAATTTGTGCTGAACAGCAATTATAAAACAAGCGTAGCCTGGGAACATTTATTATTATTACCACTGCTTAGCAAGAATCCTATCAAGTGCTGAAGCAACAGCCTTTTGAAAGGCAAATTTCCTCCCACCTGGCAAGCAGAATTGGTTTACATGTCCCTATCAAACTAAAACCAGAACACCTAGGGAATATAGTAATTGACTTTACTAACATACTCAGCAACATTATTATCTTAATGACATATAATAGTCTCCATATTCATAACCTTTCACCAGGATAAAAACTAGTATGGCTGTTGAGCTGAAATAATCACCTCAGTCTCTACCCTGTGTGTACAACTGATGTGTGTGTGCAAAGATGACCACGCGAAAGTTTAATGACAAAGACTATTAAGAGTTAGGCCTTCTCAAAGGAAGAAATGCTCCCTCCCCATTCAGGTAATATCCAGGGACAACAGTGTTAAATTAAACTG
The DNA here is from genome assembly GCF_017639655.2 of Falco naumanni. NCBI lineage: Eukaryota > Metazoa > Chordata > Aves > Falconiformes > Falconidae > Falco > Falco naumanni. The sequence goes on from NC_054058.1 coordinate 22,633,905, forward strand.
AATACTAACCACCAGAATGGCCTCTTTGAAACTCAAGATCTGATGTGGAAAGCAAACTAAGTTAACATTAAAGTGCTGGTCATGAGAGCAATTGTCTCAACTGAACACAAAATACCTCCAGGAAAAAAAATAAATATATATATAAGCATTAATAGCATATCTCACCAGTTACGATGCCCCTGAGCCTGCAAGATGCTGCCTCTTCAGCTCCCAAGGGATTCTCTGAGTAACCAAATGGTTATCACAGGCGCTGGAAAGACAGAAGTGTTTATAGGTGGGAATGAAGAGGGCAAAGGCAGAACTTTACAGTAAGGGTGATCTAGAAAGCAGACCAGATCGTGACTCCCTGCTGCAGTTGCTAGGTGCTATTGCACCCGTGACCAAGCTGACTTACAGCTCCTTTTCTTTTTCCAGTGATGACTCGGTGAGGAAGTAGAAAATCTCAAGTGAAATGGGGCAGACTGCACTATGCATCCAAAGTCACATTAAGAGAAAAAGAGTTGCTTCCACTTGCAGGGAAAACTGCTCCATTCACCTGATCCTGAAGCTGCGACTGTAACCCAATCACAATGTAACACAATCCTGAGAACAGCCTCGGAAGCATCAGCCACAGAAGTGAGAATTTTAATAGCCAAACTGCACTGATTAATATGGAGCCAAACCTGATCATGCCCCCGTTATTCACTTCACAAAAAGTATCTGAGGGAATTCCCTATTTGTTTTGGCTGTAGACCAGCATGGTTCCTTGCTTGCTGGCTGATGCCAGTCAAAGATGCAAAAACACTTGGCTATTCCTGCATAGCTGCTGGAGTGCGTTTACACAGGTTTTGGTGACAGGTTGTTTGTCTGCCTCGGCATGTACTTAGCCGCTTCGTGACTGTTACAGTGGTAGAACAGCCACCTCTGAGTAATAGCCAGAATAAGTGATAACAGCTTGGGTGGTGTGCAGTGAAGACTGGAAATTGCCTCCAAGTGATGTCTCAGCAGAAGAACTGGAGGGAATTCCTGGGGGAATACTTGGAGTAAAATAAGCCCACTGGGAAGATGTTCAGGGGCCCTGGTGGCTCCTATCCCCTTTCATCTACAGAGGCAGTAAAAAGACAAAACTTCCGAATGTCTATATACTCAAAAGACAAAAGGCTGGTATCACAAGTTACAGAGAAATGTTATTTATCTGTTAAGTCAGGTGAAGTAGTACATCTCAAAAAGGAGCTGGCTTCACAATCAGCCTTTAATTACACAGTTTACCTTCCATGTTGTCCATCTAATCAACACAATCAGCAGATGTGATTAAGAATATTCATTAGAATAACTGGCTTGAGGAAGTGATTTGGCCAAGCTCTGGAAAAATATATCATGCTTTCACGAGTGGCACTGCATTTTTGCACCATTTCTTCTAAATCTTTAAGCAGTAATGTTGAAGGGTGGTGATGCTTATCTCAGGGAATTTTGAGGGGTTTGTTTGATTTTATACTGCCTGCCAAACAAGGTCTTACAAAGACAAAATGTGATGGGATGGTGGGGAAGTCAAAGTCTCCACAACACATATAGTGCTGTGCCCCACTACGGCTAAACACAACTTTTATCCCATTTTACAAAAACAACACACACCTTTGCTGGCCCAAGAAGTACCATGATGGAAAACCACAGCTGTGTCCAGCTGAGGTGGCAGTTCCTGCAGGAAACTCTACTCTGGACCTTCCTAAGAAAGCATCACAGCTTACTCTTCAGCAGGGCTGAAGAGCTCTGCTTTTTCTGAGGTCTGCCAAATCCAGGAGATCTAGTGAAAGGAATACAGATTCTCTCTGAGCATTGCAGAGATCCAGGTTTCTGGGCTATCACAGCCTCAATAAAATTCCCATTAAAGCCAATAGCAGTTGAATGTTCTAATGCAGAGAAAAAACTAAATCTATCCTTCTATCAGTATAATGCAAAACTGCTCCAATCATTAATAAAATCCAATGACTGACATGCCATCCAGAAGTCATGTAGCTACGTGAAGTGATCCAGTTCTTTCAATTAGGGATTCAGCTTTTACAATGCTCACCCTACATAACTTACTGTAGCCATGAAAAAAATAAATACACTATGATTTACGTATGAGGAGGAAAATAAAAACAAAAATTCAAAGGTACAATATAGTAAACAGCATTAAATTTTGTAACATCCTGACTGCTGAAATATTTCAGAGATAAAGCTCTGGCAAAGGTGGGCATTAGTTTAATCAGAAGAACATCTCATTTCCATTCTAAGGCTTTCACTTAGCTTTCTTTCCTGGGATACATTAACAAGTCATTCTTAAGTGCTCACATTCACAAGGTACTTCAGCATGCTCCTCACCAACCAAACAAGATTACTTGCCCTCTTGAAGTTAGGCACACATTTGTTGAGGTACAAATTTGTTGAGTGAACACTAAGGACTAGGCAGGATTTGAGGCAAAGAACTGTTTTATCCACTTGTTGATATACTTTTATACTGGTTTATATCATATAGCCTGCAAAACATCAGTCAAGGGACACCAACAACTTAAAAGATTGTATAAAACTAATCTATTTGTTTCATTCTCAAGCAATCTCTCGATGACACACAAAGAAAAATTGAAACAATTATTTTGCACTTCTTTCCTAAAGGAGGTCAAAGTACGATACAAATGGATTACCTTATTGTTTCTTTAGTCTTTCCTATCGATCATCTCATTAATATATTTACTTACATACTGATCAACTAATCACCAGATTGGGGAAATGGAGGTATGGGTACCAGACCCAAACAGCTGTGGAAATATAAGCTTTCTCTTCCTCTTAAAGTTGTCAATACATACTTTCTTAATTTTATAGGTAGAGATAGCTACTTCTAAACTGAGAAACAGGCCATTTACATTTTTATAAACAAACTAAAGCATGTTTTTCCATTGCTCTTTTCCAGGATGAAACTGTTCTCTGTAGGAAGGGGAAAACAATCATTTTCAGAAAAAAGTCATTACAGCTTAGATCACAAGGCATTAGTCTAACATTTTTGAGAAATCCCTTCCCTGCAATTTAACTTGACCACTACAATAAGCAAGCTGGATTCTGTGGGTTACTTTTGCATACTGGAGCAAGCTTTATGTAAACATGGTATAGCACTATATTCTTTGTAGGTCAAGCAAAATGACCAAGCATACATTGTCTATCTCTCTCCTTCCTCAAAATAAAAATTAATGGTACACTACAAAAGAATTTGTAAGTTTTCTGAGCTAGTCCTTAAAACCTGGAGTGCCTGTAAATTGTCCAGATTGACATAAAGTGCAACTTTTTCATGGTTTAGGCCATTTTCATGACATGAAATAACATGAGATCTCACTCACTGTTACACTGCTATTACACTTATTTGAGATCAACCCAAGTGATGTGGGCACAGGAGCTGTAGAATCAGGCCTGAGCTGAGGAAGATGAGCTGCAGGGCTTCACACACATCCCATTTCACAAAGGTAGGGGCCTATGGACCAGTCCTTTCCCACATCAGTAAGTAGTAAGGTATGGATGTTACATGCAGATTGAGAATTGGGTTTAGGCATCACAGTCTCTCACAGCAGGGCAATCCTGGTGGGCCTGTTCCGTGGTATTAACTGTGGGAGCACTTAGATGGTAAAGCTTCCATTAGCAAAAAAACCCATGGCACCGCAGGCTACCTACTTCCATTCTCCTAGAAGGGGCTTGTTCCTCTTTTCTACAACCTAAATAATGAAACAAAACACCTTACTTCATGGCCACACCCATGAAATGCCATACACTTTGAATTTTTGTTTGGCCAAAATGCTGAGGACAACTCCACCCATTATGGCACAAACATCTAAATACCTATAGAAATCAAACTTTGATTTCTGAACATCTTCGGAGCTCTGTCTCAGGGCTATTACAGCAGGAGGCATGAAAAACAGCCAAGCAACTCATTGAAACCATATCAGGTATGGCACTGATTCAGCGGAAAGCATTATAGGTACTGAATTACCCTGCTTTCCAGCAATTCTGGCTGCAGAAGTTCCCAGGGATTACTTGGCGTAGTTCTATTCTGCTCCTGAGATCAAAAGACATCACAACCCAATGGATCTGGGCTACAGACATTTTAAAGGAAACAAATGGCAAAAATATCTTTCAGTGCAATCAGCAACACCACCTTCCACTTATGATCACCTGAAGAGACAACACGAAAACCACCACCCATCACAGACAGCAGCTCCTCTTTGATGTCCTAATAGCAAGCAACCCACAGTGCAGAATCACACCTATACAGAACCACATCTGAAATGCTCAGTAGGGTAGCCATCCTCAGATGCAAATCCCCAACTCTTACACCTGATCAGGCTGAAGACAGAAACGTGGCAGTAATGTGCAATAGTTGCAGCTTATAGGCCTCTTGAATGCTTTTGCAAATCTCCCTTAAGATACCATTTTTCACAAGGTTTATATATATATATATATATATATGTATGTATGTGTGTGTGTGTGTGACTAGTTAAAGGGACATAGTTAAAATAGCAAAACAATAATTCTCCCTGCCACAGCAAGGTAACTTCTTTTTCAATTTTATCTTACCAATTAAAATAAGTGCTTTAATTTCTCCTCTAATAGCATGTAAAAAAGAACTAAAGTAGTTTTCCCTGTTGGTTGAACTAAGAGTAGCACTTCTTTTTTCACAGTATTTTTCACCACTGATGGGAAAAAGTACAGGTAGCCATAACCTTGCTAGAAGTACAGCTTGTAGTCTGTTTCATAACTCAAAAATGAAGCTGAATTTCTGGCAATTTCTGTTAATAATTTGATGACAACTCAACGTGTGATCCTCAATAGGAAAAAAAGCAATGCAAGTTATGTTGTTTCCTTGTCAGCCTACAAAAGCATAGCACATGCGTGATTGCTACACATATAGGCAGAACCCTGTTCTAAAATTTCTGATCAGACATTTTTGGTTAAAAATCCCACCATTCACCCATTTATCCTACTGCCTCTATCAATTCTGGTATCAGTCATCAACAGAAATATCTGAATTTTAGAAAAGAATGGCTTTTTTGAGGATCCTTAAAGTTTTTCACATATTTACTCCAAAGAAGGTCGTGTCCTATTTTACACATTTTTCCCTTGACATTTTTGTTCCATGTCTTTCTTTATAGAAGACTGAAAGATAGAGATTCTATACATTTTTGTGGGACAACTGTATTGGGCAGCCAGCCAATTCCTAAGCCAGTATCAGCAGTGAATTTAGAGCTCAAAGAAAAGAAAACTCTGAAGAGACAGGGGTTTATGGGAGGGAGGTTTTGTTTGGTTTTGTTGTTTAAATCTGTAAAGCTGTTTTTGACAAGTTTGTCATCAGGCTCACAAAGGAAGAGTGGAATTTAAAGCATCATCTGCTCTGAAGGATCTCTAGCACCCAGTCACACCACGCTGAAACACCTCACGCATACTACAGCTCCTGTCCCTGGGGTTATTCCTTCTTTGGTACACACTGGCTGACCTAATGAGTGCTCCCTGCGCATTTAAACTGACCATTGGTAGTCTTGATTATAAAACACAATTTTTACTTCATCCCTTATTTTCTTAACTTAGTTCTCTGGAGTTTCAATCTGTGCTGATGTAAGGAATAAAATACAAGCCAAACAACATTTTGCCCAGTCTGAGACTTTGTTACAGTGCTGAAATTTAGCCTTTGTTCATAAAAATACGAGGTTTTTGAAGCAAAGGTTGTCTTACAGGCATCAGTAAAACAATTATAGTTCTACAAGTGGAAAATGCACTGAGCATCAAACAATTCTAACAAATGCTGTGTTGACAGCAGGCACCCAGCATAGCTGCAGGACAGGCAAAGAGCTGGATGGGACTGAAGCTTGTGTCTGCAATACGAAGGTACAACACTGTCACAAAGCTGTCAAAGCCATGCATCTAGCAATAAAAGCACATCCCAAGATAAGGCAGCAGACTGATAGCAAAGCCTTACAACTTGTTGCTCCAGAGTGAGGAGGACAGCTAGACAAGCAGATATGGCAGCGAGCACACTGAAGACTGAGTGCTAATGGATCACACTCTAGCTGAACACGCTTTGGCCCTCAGCTGATTCCCACACATTACAAGTAAGGGAGCCAGCAGTGAGTCATTTCTCCTTAGCATAGCTCCTGATCAATCCTAGCAGCCAAGCATACGCATGAGCATGCAGGACTCACTCCCTTGCCCGATGGTCCGTCCTTGGTCACATCCTTGCACAGTACAAGGAAGGCCCATGGGGCAGTGTCTCCCCACAGTCAGCAGGACTGTGACACCCTCCGAGCACACTGCACTGCTGCCAGTATCCCCCCATCCTGCTTTTCTACCTCTAGGCAGCACTGGTTCAAAGCTAAACATCAACTCCAGCAGAACAGCTTCTGCAGCACTTCCAGCAAAACACAAGCACATGCCTTTCTACAGACTAAAACTCAAAAGCAGACCGTTCTTTCCTTGTTTGGCTGCTGAAGATCTGCTTCTTTTAAAGCACATGCTTCAATTTTTACTCCTATTTCTGATAGAAGCATGATTCTATGCCAGTTAAACATCTCACAGAGAAGCCTGATCATCCCTGAATCATTCTCCATATGATTAAAGGTACAGTTTTAGAGTTTAAAGATTTTTTTTTTTCTTTTTACTAGTGGCCACAGTGCAAATCACACCCTCCTTTATGAACGAAGGATCTTCCCAAATGATGCAAATTTCACTCTATTCATTTCAGACCAGTATGGTTCACATAACTGATTAATGAAATGTTGGGAGATCTCAGAATATAAAGGTGAGAAAGAGTCTCACAGAATCCCACAATGCCAGAAAAAACTCAAAGGCAGGCTTCTACAGCAACCAGAAGCAACTCAAACACTCTTCATGCAAAAGAGGGCAGCATACAACAGACATTTTGTATTTAAATGAACCAGCAAATAGTGTCTTGGGAACAGGGGATGGGAGAAAAGAGTGACAACTTTTACTGGAAAACAGAAGCAAGTTTGAGACATTTTAGTTGAAATGTGTTTGGGGAAAAATATTAATGAGCCATTTGAAAAAGATGCAGCATTTTTTGTTGGTACTGCCTTTTTTATTTGGTACGAGCCTAGTTTATTCCACAGATTTTAAGACATGTTTAAGATTCCATAGGTTTAGCATTACATCACTAATGGTTCATAATGAAATTCCAGGCAGTAGCAAAAAAAGAGATTTAATGATAGTACTGCACAAGATATGGATATGGGGCCCTTTGTGCAGATTTACTGATAGGAATGTTGAATGTGGGTTAAAACAACATACTTGTCTGGCTCACTTGTGCACGCTAAAATGTTGTGTGACAGAGCACAAGTTATGCTGTTACTTGAATTTCTTTTAAAAAGTTAATCTAATTTTGCCCTTTGCTGGACTCTTCAAAAGATTTGTCATTTGCTACAGCTCTATGATGCCATGGGCTATTGAAAAAAGAATTTTTCCTGTTTTTGTATCCCACCCATCTCCTTGATGGATAATATTTCAATGGTTTTAGTAGCATGTTTGATACTAGTTGGACTGTGAGATTAGTGCCCTTCAGAGCACAGCATAACACAGTGGTCAAAGCACTCGGCTGGCATCAACTCCAGTCTGGTGCTGTCGCAGGAGTAATTTTTTTTTCTTGTGCTTCAGTTTCTCAGACTGACAAAAGGGAAAACAATGCCAAGCTCCTTCGTAAAGAACTTTGAAATCAACAGAGAAAAAGGAATGTCTGACAGCGTGATCTTAATGCCATTTTACACTGTAGAAGGAAGGCATCTTTTAAAGATTTCTTTCAAAATAAATAATAAGAAAGCTATTTAACATCTTACTGCTACATACTGTTGAAAGTTATTGAGAATAACCATCTGTTCTCTGCAGGTAGATAACATGAGTCCAGGAAAGATTACCTACTGGAGTCCGAAGTGAGATAAACTGGCACTAGTGTATAGGAATTTTTCTAACCCAAAGACATTCACTGTAACATTTGGTTTGGGTCTACAAGACTTTGATATAGTATCTCAAATAAATTGTTGCTTTGTCAGTTCCCCAACAAATAATTCTGATTAGAGTTGTTCAATTTCATGTTTTTATGCCAAGGGCAGATAAAGAAAGCAAAAAGTTGCAGAAATAGTGAGGAAAAAAAATGTCTGTGGAACAATATATTCAAAGAATCACCTTTACTTGAAAACACAGGAAGGGATTGTGCTGCCAGATCTGTGACAAATCATGAATAATCCCAGACTGACATTTGAGGACCAGCATAAAAAAAAAAAAAAAAGAAAAGTGAATGAACTGCTGCAAGTCTCCTTCTTTGAATACAGCAATGTTGCTGATGGGTCACACAGGATCCATGTTGCAAGCAGACAGATCTAAGCTCACAGGAGCTTCTTCTGTTAGGGTCCTGACAATGCTGATGGGATTTACACCAAATAAGGTACTTCCACGCAGTGGAACACTCCTTATCATTGGGAAGTGGGGGAAGGACACAGTCCAGCTTGTTAGAGTGAGCTAGATCCTGCAGCTGCTCAAGCTCCCACAGAATTTAATTCCTGTCTTGTGTGAATGTCAGCTAAGCATAATACACAGCTCCTCATTATTTGGCTTATTATATTTATACATAAAAGAGGAAATAACCCAAGCACAGAAAGATTCCTTGCATAGAAAAAAGTGTATGGATGTGCGTGAGGACAACAGAAAGGAGAAAACACTATACCTCATCTTTAGCTCTTTAAAGGTCACACTTTTAAATTTTGGTTAAAAATTGATATTTAAGAAAGAAGATATGACTCCTCTGTTAAGCTTATAACTAGTGCTTTGCTGTTTTGTGCAGTTGAACATAAACCTCAGTATGTTTAGATGATTTTTTTTCCAAAAGCTTTTAATGATTTTGGCTGCCTGTGTTAGGCTGCTGTAAGAGCATTTGATTTCCAGGGTAATGACAGCCAGGTCTAAAATATCCTAACTGGGCATCCAAGAATCAAGGCATTTCAAAAATAACTTGGAAAAAAAAATGCCCTTTGTTTTAGCCTCTTCTCTTTGACAGAAAGAGTGCCCACTTGCCAAATTAAGTAAGGAGAAATATGAACGAGCAAACAGACCTTTGACCTATCGCAAGAGCCAGACTATTGTTTTACATCCCATGACTGTCTGTGACAGTATAAAATGTGAATTTAGCAAGACTGTTTGGGAGCTTTAAATTATGCATGCACACTCATTCTGGTGGGGTCAAGATTTTTATATGGGGTCTTTGTTCAGCTCATCCATTTTACTCTAGAAGAATGGTGACTTTTGATTAAACCATTGCAATTGCTGTGCAGAGTTCTCTAAACTTCCAACAATGACAAGTCAAAATAAGTAGATCTGAAATTTTTCTGTATTGGAATTACCATCTACTGCACTGATTGACACTGCAGTCAATTGGAATCAATCTGAAGCACCAGGCTTACTAGGGTAAGAAATCAAAATGCTCTGCATTTACGCACCAAACATTTGTAGAGGATTTACATACATCTAGTAGCCTAGGGTACTAGACTTCCAGAAACCCGGTGTATTATTGCCAGAGATTATTGCTAAAAACAGTCAACAGCCAAAAATCAGTGAGACTGCCAAATCTGAGAACGGACTACAACTGGATAGGAGAGAAGCTTCGTCATCAATTTCAACAAGGCCAAAAGCTCAGCATCTGTTTCTTACATGCTAACTTTCACTTTTCTTAGAAATCACTAGAACAGTTTCATTTCTCGATTTTAAAGGAATCACAACCACTTATTCCAACTATAGTTTTGAAGGCTTTCTTTTATATAAGAAGCTTGGTCTCCAATAAAATCTATTTTTAAATCTGAATTCTGTGATGTTTCATAGGCAAACTATTTCATGATCTGATCCAAAACTCACTGAAGACCTTCCACCAGGCCCTTCATCCTGCAACTACTGAGAACAAGTGCTGCCAAATTACACCCTTACATCTTTGTTTCTGTAAAGCAGCCAGGACCGTCCATGCTACGGAAGAGAGCTAAAGGACCTCCCTGCTCCATAGATCCTCAGACTCCAGCTTTATTAACGTGAGTAAAGCTCCTTGGAGTGATTCTTTACATTGGAAGTTATGAAAATAAATGTAAAAAACATGCTTACACATCATAAAAGTGAGGTTTTGTTCCATTTTAGACTACAAGATACAAAAAAATATGCCATGAACAATAAAATGGAACAAATTAACACCTAAACAATAAAGGGTTCTGCACCATGGAGATGCTTCTGGTCAACATTCCTCATCAAAAAATGAAAAATGCATCAGAAATTAACAAAGCACTTCTGATACTTATCAATATCTGTAGCCTTTCTATATGCAGCAGTTGCATATGTTGGGGTTCTCCAGCTGACAGAAAACAACACAAAAGATTGTCATGTATCTAGCCTACTAGCTCTGCATCAGGTTTCTAGTTTTCCCTTTCCCATTTCATGTGTAAATTAAGACAAAATCCTCAGGCTCACTATGCCACAGTCTCTTCTGATACTTTCAATGAAGTTTGGCACAAAATACACTTTTGTAAAGATCTTTGAGACCTTTCAGATGAAAAATGCTTTTACATGTAATGTATTATTAATGACATTTGACCAAATGTAAAAGGATTCTGCATTTCAGCACCAGGAGATTATTCTTATTTATTACAAGCAGCATTTTTTTGTTCTTTTACCTTCAGCAAAGGTCGGATTGAAAAGGTGTGGTCAGCTTTAACTTCTGATCCCCACATTTCTGGGGACATTAACCAACTGCTTCAACAAAACTCTTCACTATGCTGCACACCTACCACAACACCTACTTCCCCCAAACGAACAATACCTTGTATCAAAACTAAACTCTGTTACCTCAAAAACAGCAGAACTTCTACCTATATAGAAATGCTAACATTTGATTCAAAGAGGAGGAATAAAAAATTTCAATAGATAATTATGCCTCAGTTTACTACACACACACTGATGGTCTGCTCAAAAGAAACCTGCCTTCTCTACTGGGAAACAAAGCTGTTCCTTAAATTTTCCATACTCAAGGCATCATGACAGCTTTTCTTATCTCTGTTTTTAAGGCAATACAGACTGCCGACTTTCACACTGGCTCTCAACAAGTAAGAACTACAATCCTTGATCATTAACTCCTTCTCTGCATTGTAGAAAAGTTATCTACTAAAAAATAAGTTGTTGCTCAACTGAATTTACTTCGTACGGCCAGAAATTCCCAACAGGAATGAGAACAGTTTCAAACTCCAGGGCTGTGGGAGTATTATAATTGTGGCTCCATCTCTGTATATTATAAGACAATGAAACCTCCCTCTGGGCAGGAGGTACAGGATTGCCCCGCGGCTGAATGAGGATGCGTCACACTGACCCACTCTACGCTCATGCAAAACAGAGCCTGACTGGGCCTGACAAAAAGAACATGCGTAATTCACAGCCACAGCAGTCAACATAAAACAGCAAAGGGCTCAGCCAGAGAGGACTCGGCAACTCTCTCATCCCCCTGATCCTGCAGCCATCAGAGATGAAGCGTGCCACACAGCCAACTAGCAGACTTAGATTCATCTGCTTCCTGGCACCAGTGTGGAAGAGCTCAAGAAGTGGACTTCAGGAGACCTCTGCTTCTTGGTGCTTGCTGTTGGCTAGTCCTGTTCCTCTGGGGTCGTATTTTCTGACTAAGTTTCCCCCATGATGTGCATAAGCATTCCCATCAGATCCTGAGATACCTAAACATCAAGAAAGGGCAACCCAACTCTTGTGTTCAACCACACCCAAAATGCCACTATCATTACAGCCATCAGCCATAATTTCAAAAATTTGAATCCTTGGCATTTGCCAGAGGAGACACAGGAAAACTTGAAGGGAATACTAAGTCAGTCAAATCATAGGCACTGCTTTACTCATTAGATAATACTTTCTCTGAGATCTCTTTGTTGTTGCATCTGCAGGGAAGCAAAACATTTATGCAGCTTCAGTAGTACAATTCTGCTTCTGCTGCCTTAGAGATGTTAACGTCACACATAAATCTGTATGTTTTACTAATGGCATCATATATCTTCCCAGGCATTTTTAATTCACCCCTTGTTGAGTTATCTAGGTACTTTATCACACAGGGTTACTCTGTGTCAGGTATTAATATTAAGACACTGTGCCTTGTCTTTCATAGGAAAGTACATGTTCTTATCTAAATTGCTGAGACTAATAACTTGAAATACTGTCCCTGCAAACATACTTGAATGCTGTATATTCAGATAACTAGACCTCTTTTTTTCTTCCCTCCCAGCAAGTGAACATAAATTAAGCCTCCACAGGAAATAACCCAAGAATAAGCTGCATTCCCAATCTGGAGGCAGGGGAAAAGACTGTACTGTAACAAGGAAACTCATGTCTCATTTGACTGGGACCACATGCCATACCAGGCAGGATTCACAAGGGTGGTACAGTCATTTTGTTCTCCAGCAAACCCATGCCTGCAGAAACATACACTAGGAAGCAGCACTCCTTTCCCCCTGGAAGTTTCTTCATTACAAGTGAACAGTATTACACACAGTCCCCATTGCTTTATCCATTCAGTTGAGTATGCACTTTAGAACTTGGATACGTGACAGTTAAGATTGTTTGCAACTGATAACTGGCCTAAGGATGCCCCTTTGCTTATTACTTCTTTGATCCAGATAAGCATTTGGCTGCTTAATCAGTCACAAAGTTAAAGCAGAAAGAGAACACTCGAAAGCCTTACAACCCCACATACTTAATTTAGCCTAAAAGTAATTTCTGGGCAGAAAGAGAAAATTTAATTAACTCTTTTCTATAAAAATGTATGGTAAGATGTGTAGCGAGATCTTATGCATTCCTTTGAAGTTTGTCATACATTCCTGAATACCTTTGACAGCCTAAGAAGTTATGTGTCTGCTTCTGATTAGATAATTGAAATAAATCTACACCAAATAAATTCAGATCTCTTAAAATAAACTGCAGAGGTACATGAACTTTGTAAAATGCATGTAGTACTTCAACCTAAAGGCATTTTTGCAAAAATCAGCTATCATGAAGGAATTTATTTCTCTATTTTTTTCCATGCATGTAGACTGCAGTTAGCGTCCAAATTTTAATCCAGGCTTAATTCCAGTCAGCATCAACTATGTGAACGGAAAACCACCACTGCAGAGGGAAATCACATCTTTTACCTTACTACTTTCTCCATTTCACCCCTTATAATTAAATGTCCACTAAAAATGGGCATGTCAGTCATTCACCCCAAAGTCCGGCCCAATGGTTTAGTGATGGACTTGGCAGTCCTGGGTTAACAGTTGGACTTCATGATCTTAAAGGTCTTTTCCAACCTAAATGATTCTATGATTAAATACTTGCCAACTACTTTAAGTTGAGACAACACTGCCAAAACTGACTAACAAACTATAGGGAAGAACTCTGCCTCACATGATCACTCTATTCACTACATCCAACCCAATAAACCACCATCCAATCCACATTGCAGTAATGCTTCTGCCAGCCTACAAAGCTTGGAAAGGTATATATCTGTAATATATACTACAATGTAACATAATATGTAGACCCAGAAATATTACATAAACTAGGAGAAGGCAATGAAATTCTACTATTGTTTGGCCATACGTGAACAGAACAAGGAGAATTTGACAGTACAACTGGCCATATAGCTACCTAAGACTCAAAGAGAGCACAGTGACATCCAAGCTTTCTGTGAAATGCCAAGAGTGACCACATAAACCTGAGCAGTGCTGATCAGATGGATCTTATCACACTGTTACCGCTCAGGTAGTCCTGCCAATCGTTGTGCGATGGCCTACTGAAACCCCACAGAGGAGGGCACACAATGAATTCAAGATGAATCATCTTGATAAAAAATCCTCATAAACAGAGATTACAGCAGGATGGCCAAACAGAAACCTGAATGCATTGCAAGTTTCAAGAGAGTGACAGGTCTTGCAAAGATGTTGAGGTGATACACTTGAAGCAGCCAGAAACTTCTTCAGAAACACGGAAATCAATTAACATTCACAGGAGGCTAATATTCCCCCCTTGCCCTTGTTTCTGGGACACTAGCACTATCAGATCCAACAGCAGGCAAAACAAACAAGGCAAGTTTAGGCAGAGGGGTGGCACGGAACAAGGGCTCTGTTGAAATCGATCCCAGCCATCTGTCTACATTACTTAGGAGCAGGCCCGGTCCAAAGCACAACTGGTGTTGACAAGATACATGCAGACTTGCAGAACATCCTGGGTCACCAGCCTTGCAGGAAGGTACATGAAGTCATAGAAGAGATGAAGTGCCTGACATTTACAGGGAGGCATCAAGAAAAGGTGATGAAAGATGCAACAGAGAAGCCTATACAAGCACTCATTTCAAAATACAGAGTCGAGTCATGAGAACAACTTAAAAATGTGTCATAGAGTCTTATTGAGAAGTCAAGCCTCAAATTCGTGGCCAGAGAATAGAAGCAAAAATTTGAAAAATACAAAGATGATAACAAATTATACATTAAACATGGGTCTGTCTATCTCAAGCTAACCCAAAACAACTCTGATGAGAACCTACTTCTGAAGTCTCATGTGATGGCAGATCCACCTTCTGTCACTTTGCATGAGGTCCACATTCAGCCAGTTAGAGTGGGAGACATACTCTGTCGTGATGTGTCCTGCCCAGTACATCAAGTGGAACATTGACCTGGGGCCAGATTCATAGAAATAGATTTAACCTACATTTCACCCTGTACATCTTTTAGTGCTTTTCAAGGGAAGAAAAAGCTGGAAGCCCTAAAATTTTGTAACGAGAGCGTTAGCAATAATTTTTTTCTGAGCTTAAACAAACACTGGCACTACAAACAAACCGGACACAGAAGATAGCAACTCTTACTGCTGCCTACATACACCAAGCATGCAATAACAGATAACACTGAACACAAGGATTAGCTCCATCATACTAAGGAGATATAAGGACAAAACTGATGGTATCCAGTTTCTCTCATCAGAAGCCTATCTGTTCCAACTTCTTGTGCACAGCAAGTTATCACCAACCACAAACCACAGATGATATTGCAATGCAAGCCCTCTGTGCCACACTCAAGTTGTAACCAGGTAAATGACACCAAAGGAAATTCTAACATTCAAATAATAACTTGCTCCACTGGACAAAGGCTGTTCCAGACTTACAAAATGTGATTGCTTCTGCTCCTTCCAAACCATGTAGCTATAATGCACTGGCAAGCAACATGAGTTTGCAGAAAAGTAAAAGACACAAATGTACATTACAAAAGACTGATGATGAGTAAGAAGATAGTGTGTATAACCATCAAAACCTTTTGGAGTAGAGAGCAGGGAATTTATATAAAAACTTATATCTAATATCACATAGGTGTCTTGCACAGCGTTTTTTTTTCCAGGACTGGAAAGTATTATTCGCTTTTGGTCCTATAAAATATGGGTGGTTTGTTTTTTTCCGTTCAGAATCACTTTTTACCATCAGATATGTGATGTGTCCACACTAAACAAGAAAAATATTTTTCTACCAGATGGAACAGTGCCACAATTAACAAAATTGTCACAATTAGGCTACAACTCACTAAATAGTGTCACACCTAAATAGAAATACAACAGCCTTCAAAAATCTGTTGTAGTTTGTCACCTCTAGTAGTGCCCAGAGCTGGTATTTCTGATCTCAGCTCTATTAACTGTATCATTCCCATCACCTGCTCATGTTCGGTTCATTCCTTCCTACCCTCTTTTACACAGCACTGTCTCAGACTGATTCTTTAAAAAAACGCACCAACCTTTGTTTCTGCCTGTCTTCTTCATCAACTCTTGACAGTTTTGTCCTCCCTCCTGTCTCCTAAACTTGCAGATTCAATACTGTCTTCATTTTTTCCTCACCTTTCCTCCCAAATTCAACAGCCTCTTGCTAAATTCCACTGCCGTTTCCCACATTTCTTTTCTCTTAGCCTTCCTCATGAGTATGAATGTAAACTTAAATAAATATTTAAAAAAAACCACAAACCAAAAAAAAAAAAAAAAAACCACGAACTTTGCCAGTTCTTCTTAATAGCTACTTTCCTTTGCAACCTTCCCAATTACTTTGTAGTAAATGTCACAGCAGAACTAGCCTTCCTTTTCACACACACACTGCCATTTTCTACCATATCACACATGAAAACCTACAAAAAACCTCATCTGCCCCAATTTTTGCAGAAAAGTTGGACAGTATATAAAGATTCTAAAAGGAATGTGATTTGGTTTTGGTTGTTTGGTTTGGTTTTTTTTAAGTCATGCCCACATTGTGCTATAGAACTGTTCATCAGCAGTCACTAATTGGGTCTAGTGATAAATACAAAGTATGAGACGGTAATACTTTATTCCTAAAAGCAAAATTAATATAAAAGGCACAGATAGCTCAAAGTGAATTCATTTCACACTGTATAAGCTGTAGATTAAAGTTTTAAAAGACATTTCTTGTTCTATTATGTCACTGAGGTACTTGATGTCTAGTGAAGTGTTTTGTAATTAGGTATTATATCACTATTAGTTATTAAATTGGCTTGCTCTCATTCTGGAGGTGCAGCAGAGCAGCATATCTCACATTAACTTTGTTAAATTTACTTGAGTCAGTAATGTGAAGTTAAATCTAGAGTAAATTCCAGTCTAAAAAACTCCCATGAGAGCACCCATTCACAAAAGCCTCCGGCATGTACCTTGCTGGTTGCTCCTAATTGCTGGTTCCCTAATGCACAGGACCCCTCAGCCATTTTGCAATAGGCCAGTATCAGCCTTCATGCTCATTCTGTAAGAAGTGGCTATTTTCCATTTTGCATGTTTCTTGCTTTTCTACATGTCTCTGGACACCTTTTCTGTGAGAAAAAGATATCCTCCAGATAGCCTCTATAGAACAGTTTATTAATCACTGTAAGAAAGTATTCCTATCAGAGTTTTAATTAAACAAGCTCAACACTCCTGTTACAACACACTCACACTTCAGGTGCAATCACAAAGATTCTAACTTGTCTAGCAGGACTCATGACCCTAGTGTACATGTAGCCCCCAAATCAACCTTTACATAGCACACTTGAGGGGACTACTGAACTGAAAGAAAGAAGAAAAAAACCAGCTGTGGGACACTGAAACATAAAGCAGATGTCGCATTTTGTTAACAACTCTGAGACAAAGAATCAAACAAACCTTATTCTTCCAGTGGTTCATCATCTTGAGTGTAAAAATGTGTGTCTAATTTACTTGTCTGGCTTCGGATTGCAACTATTAGATAGGATTTTCCCTGCTAGAATCAGAGAGCCCCTTAGTAGCCAATATCTCTCCCCAAGGAGGTACCAATATTTGATTTTTATTAGAGCCTTCTATATTGTTCATACACAGAAGGTACAATCCCTCATTCTGTTTTTCTTGTTCCTGGATATATGATTTTGCTTTTGGCTGCGTTACAACAATTTATCTGAATAGACTCACTTTATTGAGTGATACAGATTGCACCATACATTTGCCTTATCTTCATCACTGCTCACTATCCCCCCACCACCCCGATCCTGGTATCATCTGTGCTTTTTATCTGAATTATAAGTAGCAGCAGCTGTAATATCTCCCAGTAGTAGCTCTCCTTAACTTTTGCTCCTCACTTCACTTTTTCCTGAGGTTTCCAGTTCTGGTGTGTTATCATAATAAATGTTCAAGAAAGACTAGCATGTCTGATGCATGTTTCCCCAAATCATGTCTGAATTCCAGAGGGACCATCTGCTTTAAGATTACCAAACAGGACTACTGTCAGAAAGAGCCAAACCTCCCTTGCTAACCCATTTCACTTGAATAATCCCACCAGAGCTGTGGTACTTTTCACATAGGAAGGGTGTGTTTATGGAAGTTACTGGGTACAGAAGTAGATCCACAGTATGTTTTGTTGACCTTGGAATATATCCCACCACCGATTTTATGTACAAAGCTTCCAAGACCCACTTCTCTTACCAACCCCGCTCTATAAAAACCTTTTTCAGTAAGGAACATGGCAAGATTGCTTCTCTCCTTGCACCAGCGTGTTAGTTTTTCTTCTTTTTCTAAAGAATTATTTTGGAAATCAAGAAAGTAACAACTAAGCAAACCCCAAAAGCTGTAGGCATGGGACAGGGCAGACCACAGAATTTCCACAACCACCAAGTAAGCTCAAGGAAATCTTTAAAATATCATTCTTGCAAGTGATTTGCAAGAGGCTGGATAAATGCAAATATTTGGTATGTACTTATGTTTTTCCCCTAAGGTTTCAAACACAATAATGAAACTGTAAGCCTGGAGAACTTGGAGCATTCCCAGTGCCAACTGGACACTCTTAACCTCTACACTTAACTATATAAATGCATAGCCTATTTGCCGAGTAGATATTTATATATACTTCCTGTTTCAATGTTAACTTCTTAGTTACTGGAAAAGAACCAGGAGCTCTCTATTCCCTTGGGAATCATTTTCCATTAAAGAGGCTTTAGATAGACTATTTGTTTTTTCAGATTTAGAAAGAGAACCCAACAGAATGTGTATTTTGAGTATCTGTAGTCTTTTTAAAATAAAAGTCAAGGGCTAAATAGCCCAGCTAAATAGCTGGAAAAATTTGCAAATTTATTTTTTCTAATCTACCTCATGACACCTGATGATGCTTTGGACCAATGGAACCTCGTTTCCTTAGACACAACCCTGACAGGTTTTTTACTTGACTAGAAAAACAACTATAGTTTTTAAAAACGAGCAGCCCTACTGACAGTCAACATAAAAAAAAGTCAACCATTGCATGAGTATGAAGTCTGCACACAACCCTTCTTCCTAACAGCTGGGCTTTTTCAGTGCAGGAGAGAATTCTGATAAAAGCTGCTGTTTAGACTATCTTCTTCTAGAAAGAAAATTAATTTAATTTCAGCACAGCTCATCCAGCACTTCTTATAAGCATGCTTCCATAAAATTACATTTTTAAAGAAACATGATATGAATGAATACCAAGGTACCTTACCATTAGCATGTTCTGCCATGAGGGAAATTAGAGGATATAGGACAACCAAGTACTGAGCAAAAGAGTAGCTGCTGCTTTTTATTACTACCTTGGGCTTGCCAACAATCAAGAATCATTGCAGAAAGAACTGAAAAACTAAAAACCCTAGGAAGGATGGCAATGAATCAGCAATCTAAAATAACTTTGCAGGTATTGTTTTAAAAGAATATTCCAGATCACAGCACTGAGAAACTTTCTTGGGTGGCCAAGATTTTGAAGGCAAGGATGAACTGAAGGCAAAGAAGAGAAATGAAGATATGGGCTGGTGATTTAAGCATCCCCATCTGGACCAATATTCTGTCTTTGTTTATTTGAGTACAGATCCAGAGTAAACCCAGTTTTAAAACATGTATCTGGATTTCTACCAGAGAAAGCAAAAAAAGAATGTCTACTTTTGGTGAGGTGTGACTTCTGGAAAACCTGGCTCCACACCCAAAATGCCACTTCACTTGAACTGGTTCTTGATTTCAGTAGTACTTGCAATACCAGCACTACCTTCAGCTGGTTCATAGTGGCAATTTTCATGTTGTACCAATCATGTGTCAATCATTCACTGCAGCCTTTTTACTTCAGACTTTCTTTATCCAGCCAGTCACCATCATGCAATTTCTCAACAATTAGGGAGAAGAAAAATGTGAAGGAATGAAAGCCTCAGATAATATTTGTACATTTTTAGCTGAGTGCAAAATTTGTCAAACAATGGAAGACTCTGCATTCAGAGGAATTAGTCCAAATGGCACTGTGAAAACAAAAAAACAGTAAATTGCTTCAAAAGCAAAGCAGCCAGTCATGTTGTATGCAACCATAGCCATGTCTATTTAAGTATACACATTATAATAAATTATTTTCTCTCTGGGGGACCTGCCTGACTTTCTATCACTGTGTCATAGCACTGCATGTTTCACTCTTTCAGCACAATGTTCAAAACAACCTCATTGAACATGCATGCTTCAGAGGTTACTGCAGCATGACAAAGTGAGTGAATTCAGTGCTGGTGAAAGGTGCTGGATAGACAGCCCTGAAGGTGAAGTCCCCTATTTAGAAGAACTTATGGCAGAGGCTAAGCAATGCAGATTTCATTATGCTTCCCTAAAGACAAAACTAAATCCTAAACTATAATCTACTTATAACTAGAATGACTATAAATAGGTGTAGTGGAAGAATATGTCCCAAGAACTCAACTGAAAAGCATTTCCTGAACATTGCTGGAATATATTGTTCTGCATGCCTTAAATTACTGTGAAGCTGTCACACAGCAACAACTTTTGGTAATTGTTCCGACATCAGCTGGATCTGACCTTACAATTCTGCACCACATTGTGCCATTCAGTCCCCAAAACTTCAACATCATGTAGTCTCATTCAGCAGATGTCTCTCTAAAAATGAGCCATTCCAAGTAGAGGTCAGGAACACAATTCAAAAGTAGTATCTAATTACAAGCTGCTGGCATGTTTTAATATCTTTTATTTACCCAACTCAAATATTTTTCAAGATTGAGACTCATCAGAAGAAAAAAAAAAAAAACAACCAAAAAAAACCCCCAAAAAAACAGTGAAGACTCAATAAAGTGTTTGGCTAGTGAGAGGTTCTTAATTCAAATGTAGGACCTTGAAGTAAAAAAAAGTAGCTTCCACCTTGTTGAACATGCTATGCTTTATAATTGCTACTCCTGGATCTTAAGGAATTGATCCTGCTTTGAATCAATTTTGGGAATGCCTCCCATCCCCAAAAAAATGAATATGTGTTATATTTAATTCAGATGCATTTCCAAGTCATATGTGTTGCTTTATCCTCTTGCATAGGGGAGAAATTATTTCACAGTGGTCAATCTCACTATGTGCAAACTTCCCCCCCAATATAATTTATCTGACTGAACAGAGGTGAGTAAAGAAAGACTGCTAGGGAAAGATAAAATCTTCTATCAGCCCAACACACATAGCCATGGTGGGGAAGGGTGTGGGAGGAAAAAAAGAAAATTTAAAAAAAAAAAAAAAAAAAAAAGACGACACTGGTAGTTCTTCAGGTCACTTGTTGGGAAACTTGCAGTAGAGAGAGAAGGTGCTTCTAACTTATGGCCTTTCTCAGCAGCAGATTTCCAAGAGACCAAGTTCCTCTAATTATATAAATCATAATATAACTTTAAATGGAAGTGAGAGAACTGAAAATGAAGGGATTTCTACCGAGCACTGGACTTACACTGCAAAGCCACCAAAATCTATTGCCATCTTACCCCAGCTGAAGTGTTAGCCCTCGAAGGTGTTTAGTTCTGAACAGCTGCTTCCTTACTGCAGCTAACAGCTGCATTTTCAGCTGCATCCCCTATCAGCTTCAAACCACTGTTCATTGCCTCAAGGACAGAACATCTAAGGAGGAAAAAATAAACAGTTCTCCAACTTTTTTTTAAATCAAATGAAGTATAAAAGTAAAAAATACCTATTTTAATAGTAGCGACACAAAACCACATTATCTCAAGGTATCTCCATGAAGGAAAACCAATTCAGCCTACACATGTAATTATCATTTGGTTAATTTTTAAATACAAACTTCTCCACATAACTCTGTAAGGCAGCACATACTGCTGTGTGACTTACGGTCATACTTGTTTTTAAGACACTCAACTTAATAAACATTCACATTGTAACCCCTCCTTACAGTAAGTGCTCAGGGTCTTTTAGAAGTCAGGCTTCTGAGGGGACAGGCAAAAGGAGAAGTCGCCAGCCATCAGTGGTCCACTGTGTCTTCTTACAAGACCTAAAAATGCTAAAGATTCCCCAAAGCACCAAAGGGTTTCAGGAGCACAGTCTCTTAAAATTACACTTTTTAAACTCCCTTCTTTAAAGCCCTGCCAGCACTTAGATAAGATGACCGAGAAATAAATTTAAATCTTCTGTAATTCTTTCACTATTTTAACCCAAAACCATTCCATTTTCTGCTAATTAAGTGGGTCAAAGGTACCGTCCAAATTCACTTCAGAGTTACACTTCCCTACCCTCAACAGTAAGCTGTTGTAACCTATATGCATTCTAAGGTGCCTGCATATAATTTTCCTATAGTACCTGCAAAGTTAATTCCATCTTCCTAAAAAATAAATACATAAATAATTAAATGAGGGAGAGATGAGTAAACACTTTCCCATCAATAGATACAACACCCAGTGTCAGACTACAACCCTTACATTAAAATCTCTCATTGGGGAAAAAGAGTAAGCCTTCACGTTACTAATTTGCAGGCTAGATATACCGAAACAGAGATTAGGCAGTTTGTTGCTACAGACATCACTCTTCTGACTCTATACACGCAAAGAGTTATAATCATGCAATAGTGTGACTAGACGTATTGAGCTTAATTCAATGGGGATCTGCTATTATGGGGATTCCTGCTATTAGAATGAATTCTTCCATGTTGCTTTCAGACAGGAGGACCCAAAGGGCAATAAACTATCTGTTCTAAAGTCACAGAACTAGTAACTCCATGTTTCCTACCCAGAAAGCCTATTTTTTCCAGTCATACTCTTGCATAAAAGCAAGCTTTTTGATGAGCAAACTTCATAAAGCCACATCAGTGCAGAGAAAGAGAGTATATTAATTTGATTCAGGCAGAGGTCTTGGAAGCTAGACATTACCCCATTTGCCCATTTTATTAATTCTTTTTTTCTTCTTTTTTAAGGCAAAAGATACCGATTAGAAGCTTCGATACTTCAACGCCAAGCTACTACCCATCAATATAACTTCTACTGAAACCCATGCTTTCATGCATCCAGAGCAGTTAGATTTGTGTAAAATCAAAAGCAAACCAGTTGCCCAAGAGATGTAAATCAGAAAAGACCTACTGATGCCAGTGGAGTTACAATGATTTATACAACCTGGGAGTTCAGCTTAGAGAAGCTTTCTGCGTTTGGCGTCCTCAGAGCACACACTATTCTCTCCCTTCCCCTCCTCAGATTCCCATCAAATGCAGCTCTGTAACAGAAGTGTTCTTTTCCTAACTTGGCTTCAAGTCATGGCTGCAGCTCTCAATAGTATATAACCTGTCAAGATAAAATATGTTTGGGGACATACAATCTCTACTAAGCATTTTATTGACTTAACTCTACCATTTCTGAAAGGCAGCCAAAATTCCTTGAGGTTTTCAAAAGACTTTGTTTTCTAAATATTATCCATGGACAGTTATAAGAACATGAAAATCCTCAGTTGTTTGTGTAGTTTGACTTATGTGCCATGCATTGCCCATCATGATACATTAATTTTCTTTTGCAAGCAAACAAAACAGATCTCAGCTACAAGTTGCTTGGCGTTAGGGGCCATATACAATGCAGAGTACCATGGGAAACATTTGAGGCAGGAATTATGCCACATAATGTCTGCAGGTCATTCAAAAACTACAATTTTTCTTTAAAAAAAAAAAGGCAACGCAAAGCAAAAAAAAATCCCAAAACAATACCAAAAAAACCCCACACACCCATGAAGTTTAAGCCTCCACTGCAGCTCTTTTTTCCAGATGCTGCATGAGAGGCAGAAGGGTCAAGATCAAGATACAGAGCTGCTACTAATGCCACAAAACACTCCCAGTAACATCTCACCGGAGGAAAACGACTCTTGGAAAGACCAGAATATGTGAGTACAAGAATGAGGTGGCCTCCCAGCAAGGTCCCATGTGTACTCTCTCTCTGCTAACTCCCCACACAGAGTAGCCCAAAGAGGGATGAGCCAAACACGCCTCAACTTTAACGGACTAGAGGCCAAGTTCATATTGGTCCTAGAGCCAAGGCTGGAGCAAAGACAGAGAGGTAGCAACTTATGCACCCCTGAATGGGAGACAGAGGGCCCCCTAAGGACTGTTATTGCTTATGTTACTGCCACAAAAACCTCCTCAGGGGACAGAATTACTGTAGGGGTAGGAAGTGAACTGGCTGCAACTCCTTGCACCCAGGCCTCAGAATGGACCACACACCAGGAGTGATGCTTCCCCCTCCACAGGAGTACAAACATTAAGCTGCTTCTTGCAGTGGTCTGAAATGCATAGGAAGTTCCTCTGAGCCCTCTTTCCCTATAGCTGTCACACCACAGCTGGACCTGGCTGTAGTACCAAGATCCTTGACTGGTTTAAATCTGATACTGTTTTTCTAGGGTGGTGGTGATATTTTAGTTGATTGATGGAGTAACTTACTTATTTTATTAGTAGTCTTGTCCTGTAACCTACACTGGCTACTCAAGGTAGTAATTTCTACATATTAAACCTCCCAGAGTGCAATTCTAAAAAAAAAAAAACAAACAACCGTAGTGGTCTAAGTTGAGACTGAAATTGTAAACCTAATAATTTGCTCCAATTGTTTGGATTGGTGGCCCAAAATCAGTTGGTCCACCTTACTTCACCAACAGGCATTCCTTGCAAAGGGGAATTTAAAACTGCTGAAAACAAGCAATTAGAAACCTGCAAGATCAAAGAGCAGGAACAGAAAAAGCTTAGCAGTTGATGATAGCCTTATCTAGCCCCTGAGTCTTGTGGGCATCACTTTAGTTAACAGTATCACAACCTACTTATCACTTCCAGGGCATCTTTCATTAAAGGACCTCTAAACAGTTTGTAGACACTAATTAAGACTCAAGTCGAAACATTCCTGTGAAAAACAGGATTTCTAGCTGCTGAATTTTCCAAAAGATCAGGAAATAAGTATACCTTTGTAGCAGAGGAATAAGGTACTACCCACAATAGGAAACACCAACGTTTGCTGGGGAGAATCTGGAGAATAACTAAAAGAGCTACACCCATGCAAGCTGTGCTTTGTGCCAGCTGCCTGACCAGAAAATGAGCTTCCTGAGTCTTTCATGGGCTTATTGTTATCACCATAACAATCACTGACCAACACTGAAGTGCTTTGCTGCAGCCAGCCCTTTACCCCGTGCTACTACAGAAACCTGAAACAGCATTTTATAGCTGAGTAAACAAGGCCTGTAAGTCTGCCTAAGCAAAACCAAGGCAGCACTAGAAATGGAGTGCAACAGAGTCCCATCTCCTGCCCTAGCACACCACCACCTTGAAAGAGATCGGTGACAGCTTTCAGATGCCTGAGGCGTTTTTCAAGATTTTTATCAAGTGTTCAATTTTGAAGCAGTCCACTTAGCTACAATTTTACCAGAGCGTTTGAAATTAAAAAAAAAAAAAAAAAAAAAAAAGCTACTCTCACACCAAGATGCTTTAAACAGAAGAAAATTGTGGGAAGAAATGTCAAAGGTCAGAACTGCAACTCAGTTTAATTCACTTTAATGTACACACAGAAGAATGCAAGGCAATAATTTTTATCCTCCATTCTGTCTGCATAGCACAGCTGAAGCCATCACCTCTGTCTTCTGACACTAGTCAGCCATAAGAAACAGGTATCTTAATGTTAAACCTGGCCAGCTGTAACACATTTGCTAAAGTAATTACATTTATTTTTACAGATTACATGTGCTTAGGTTTCACTGACTGATGCACTAGAAAATCAGAGGTTTCAATTTTGCAGATAAAGTTCAGCACTGTTATAATCAAAGACAGCATCCCGTGCTTAAAGCTGCTAACCATAAGCACATTTTAAAAAATGAAATAGCATGTACTACAGGATCTATATTTCTTATCTGCTAGCTCAAAGTACTTTATATTCCTTTCTCTTTTCTCATCACATTAACAAGGATATGATAATTACACAGCAATTACCTAACCGTCTAAATCTTTGGTCTCCTTTAAATTAAGGTTTTTTCAATCCACATAATTTTATGCACAAGCGATGACATTATTCTGAGTCAACACCTGAGGTTCCTAACAAAATCTGGTACTTCTGGCAATAAAGCAGTGACTGAACTCTTGATGGCAAAGCAGCATTCAAATCAAAATTGCAGGTTCTGTTCCTCTCAGTCACCAGTGGTGAGCACAGCTGCAAACTAGGAACTGTAAAGCCACTGACCACATTCAGATGGGTAGAAGTCAAAGGCAGCATGCATTTCCTTGAGTGGTCAACATCAGATAGTAGTAGAAAAAACGCTGAAACAGAATTGAACAGCCATTGACAAAAAACCCTGCAACCACCAAGGAACCACTCTTTTAAGAGAGTAGGCCCCAATCCAAACTATAACAATTAAAAGTTCCTAAAGCATTGTGTTGCGACAATTCAGATTCTGTTGTGCACATGTCATGGGACACCCCAAAACTGGAATGATTGCTTGCCAACGCTGTTGGAAATACCATGCCTCAGAGCATAAACAGGAAAGTACCTACCACTTCAGATAGGTAACAACTCTGATAAGGTATTTCACAGTCTGGATGGATCATCTCTGAATAATATGCTGGGGATTTTCAGAAGCATTTTTCTCTAGTAAACTCTTTCTTTAGTACTCTAGTGAACACAATAGCTTGTTTTAATCTCAAGGGAGAGGGGAACCAATTGCTCTTTTTGCATCACTTCAAGATGTATTCTGTAGTATGACAAGTGGTTAGAAATGAGATAAGCTTCAGATGCAAACCTGGCCTGAGATTGCTCAGGTTTCAAATGCAATAAGCAATAAAACACTGCAGTACAATTTCCCAAAAGCAACTTCAATTGCACAGAAGCTTTTTATTGCTGTATAAATAGAAAATTGCTGATAAACCAGAATTAACATCTGATCAATAAAGCTCAAGTGAAGCAAAACACATACAAAATAAAGCAATCTGGGATAGTGTTGTGACTCAGTTTCATACAAACCAGCATGTCTGAGGCTTGATGCCCTCTTGGTACTGCTGGCACACCCAAAAGTTTTGACCTGACACCCTTGCCTTGTTAGGAAGAAATGTGCTGACAGTACAGCTGGCTCTCCACAGTTTCTAGGGATCGCTGAATTGAAAAGGTGAACGTTGGGCAGTGATTTGACTGAAGTCAATAGATTTAATACAACTCTAATTCAAGACCTGATCCTTTAGAGTTACAGCATACCATTTTACTTCTATTCAGTCTCCTCCGTCCCTACCCATTCCTTGCAAAAAAAAAGAAAGAAACAAACTAAAGAAAAACCCTGTTATCACTTAAGAAGCTTAATTCACAGCTCCATATTTGCATTGGGAACTTGCACTTAACATTGGGCATCCCAGTCTGATTTTTTGCATAATGCATATTGTAGGTCACGTTAGAACAGCATGCAATGGACTGGAACAAGATTCAGCTGATGCTATCCATATAAACATTGTAAACCACTAATTGCATTTCTTTTTAATGAAGTAAAAAAATGTATAAACAATTTCCATTTGCAAAAACCAGTGATTTCAGCTGGGTGGAATTCTGCAACTGCCTCTCTTCATCAAGCAGCCAAGTTGGGTAGCCGCTACCGTCTTTATGAATACTGAATAGGGGCATTATGACCTTACAGAAAATGCATACGGGTAAGGAGGACAGGTCTTCTTTTATGCACACAACTAGAACACCAACACAAGCAGAGTGTGTTTGTTTTCTGCCACTCATGTAAATCTCAAAATGTAATTTATGTTGATGATAAATGAGACATTCCATCTCTCATCAAAATGGCCCTTCAGTTGAAGCCAGTTGCACCTGTATAAATTGAAAGTCACATGTGGTACATAACACTTTTCTTTCTGGTATTTCAGAGAGATACTTTTATGCTGCTTGTGAAGCAGGCAGCACAAACATTGCATGAGGAACGCAGCTATTTCATGTAGCCTCCTGTCCTCCATCTTAGATACATTTCAGCATAAAATCACAATTGTTAATTTCTGCCAGACTCATTTCTACTAAAACAACACTTCTAGGCATGGCAGAAATGGATGAAACACCATCTATCTGAGCTTCTGCAATCCACAGTTTTCATTGCTACACTGAAGTCCAGTTCTAGCGCCAGAGAATTTTGTGCCACCTATGCTTTCCAAAACCAGCATGACAGATGCACTGCCTACAGATTTTATTGCCCATTTACTGAGAATATCTCCAGGAAATTATGAAAAAAAGAAAATATTTTAAAGCAGTCCAATACAATAAGCATGTACTAATACGACTCCATTGTTACAGACCATCTTAGTACTGTTGGCAGCAGCAAGTGTCCAGCAGCAGAAATCTGGTTCAGCATCTCTTACCCTGTACTTTTATTGATCAAAAATAAAATTGATCAAGGAGGACCTGGCTACTTTGGACAGAATACCATAATACTCCATTATAATTTTATACTTAACTAAATAGCAAAGGAGAAATTCAGCATATATTAAAAAGCAGTCCTGGGTTAACGATTGGACTTGATGATCTTAAAGGTCTTTTCCAACCTAAATGATTTTATATTTCTATGATGTCATGACATCCAAGTCACTAGGCAACATCTATTTAGGTCCTCTTCACATAGAAGAATGCTCAGCAGATAACCCCATACCAGTATTGTGGGGTTTTTTTTTTCTTCTTCTAAATGTGTTTAAATTGCTCTAAAATTTTAATCATTCTTCACAGGCAAAAATTCCCCTGCCTACTTGTCTCATCCTTTGTGGTCAATACAGTAGTACCAAGAGCTATGTGGAAAAAAAAGCAAATAGTAGACCTATGAATATTATGCCCTGGGATAACAGTATAGTTTAGAGGTGTGCATATTGCTGTAGGAGACAGGAGTCCTGGTCTCTGTCCCTACCTCTTTTTCACTGACTTTTCATACAACCTTGGCCATTTTTCCCCTTTTTGAAGGCACTTACAATATGTACAATGTTATTTAGCATATACAGGCCAGGTTGAATTTGGCAAGCTATGTTCAGCTAAAGAAAGTATTAAAAACATGAATGGTTTGGCTTGGAAGGGACCTTAAAGATCATTTAGTTCTGTCATTCCTGCCATGAGCAGGAACACATTCCACCAGACCAGGTTGCTCAGAGCCCCATCCAGCCTGGCCTTGAACACTTCCAGGGATGGGGCATCCACAGCTTCTCTGGGCAACCTGTTCCTGTGCCTCACCACCCTCACAGTAAAGAATTTCTTCCTAATATCTAATCTAAATCTACCCTCTTAGTTTAAAACCAGTAGCCCTTGTCTTATCACTACAGACCCTACCAAAAATCTGTCCCCTTTCTTATAACCCCTCTTTATATACTGGAAGGCTGCTCTAAGGTCTCCCCAGAGCCTCCTCTTCTCCAGGCTGAAAAAACCCAACTCTGAGCTCAGTGTGTGTTCATAGGAAAGCTGCAAATAGGATGCAGGGGTTTTATAGGACAGAAGCACACTGGAGACAAGCAGGAGAAAACTTTTCTGTGCTGTATTCAAACAAGAGCTCTCCCACTGGAAGTCATCTCTCTCAGCAGCACTTGATTCACTAAGGAGGAAGATCCAGAGAGGACTAAAACTTTCATCACAAATCCTCTGGTCAACAGGGCCTCTACATCATGCTCACCACTGTGAATCTGGCAAAGCACTGCAGCTAGAAGTAGTTATTTCTGTCTGATGGCAGGACAGCATCCCACGTGAAACAAGTTGGTGATTTCAGACCATGTCTGTAAGAACAGGTTTTTGCACCACCACTAGGAATAATCAGCAACTGTATGAACCACAGGGGCACTAGCTTCTGCTGCACTTTTTCTGGGGACAATATAATTGGCTTTGGCTCAGATGGTGAACAGTGAGAAGAAACTTGTAAGCCCACTCCATAAGAGCTCCCTTTAGAACAAGTGGATAGGGCCATTTAAAACATTCCCCATACTTTACTGCCTTCCCCCTCCCCTCAATTTTGGCCTACAGATCAACCTTAATTACCATCATTCTGCTTTCCTTCAAGACCTCAAGTAAAGTAAAAATGAAAGTTAACACTACATAACCCCGTAGTCTTAAAATGTTTTCCTTCCATCACTGGGAGTGCACAGCATCACACTGCAAACCACATTACAATGAACCTTTACACCACACACCCATAAACATCACCATTTCAAAGACTGAGCAAAGCAAAAAGCATCTGAAACCAGTGTTTACACCAGTGGGAAATCCTGCTAAAATCAAGGGAGCTGTGTTAAACTGTAGGCCCAAAACGTATGTCAAAGCTTACACTGAAGAGGTTGCAGGCTCTGGTTCCAGATGTGCCTGTATCTCAGGTGCTGCTGTACGGGAGAGCAGCAAGCAGGACCACCGAAACACAAGCAGCAAGAAACCAAGATGACAAAACCTCTCTCCCTGACCTTTCTTCACTCTTAATCGATACTTGTCATGTCTTCGACTGTATTTGCTCATACCCAGAGCAACTGCAAAGCCCATCTCACGGCTGCAAACTATTGCTGTAGCATGCAAGTACCCTTCTTTAAATAACACTGCTGGACTTCAAGAAGTTTTAAAGCTCCTTTCCCTTTTTGAGACCAAAGCTACACTTTCAATAGAGTACAGCCACTTTCCCACAATTTTGTGAGATTTAGTTAGGCTGAAGGCTGGGCTTGAAGGAAGGTCTAATATTGCACAATTCTAAAGAGAGGTTTGAGTCAAGAAATATACGGCTCTTACTTCACTGCTTCCTCTGATAGTTTTGAGGCAGAGTCACCACACATGTGGTTGCTTTTGTCTGAGCTGGCTTCACAATAGTCAACACAACTTCTCTTTTAACTTGATATGGTTAATCAGCAAAAAAACCTGAAGCTCCCTGTAGAACAGTCTCATTCTGCCATATTTCCTAACCACTTTACCAAGGAAAAATCAGAAATCCAATGAGAAAGAAACTCAGCCCAGCACTCAGAAAAATTAGATACTTCTTTGGCCCTCCCTGGCACATTACTCCTACAGCTCGTTTTGGATTTACACAGGTGCTATTCAAACCAGAATTTGGCCCCTTTCTCCCAGGTGGCCCGACACATTTACTGCAATGTGCAGATATGCTCATATATTTTATATGTATGTAAAGCACATTCCCCAAACTAAAATCCTCTCCCAAAGAGTCTCCTTAGGTCTCTGTCTAATTTTGGCCTCATTTACTCCCTTGCAAACGAAAAGCAGTTCCATTGAAGTCAGTGAGGTAACACTCGTATTAAACTTGCGTGAGATCATGTCAGAGCCATGGTCCATAATAAAACCAGCTGCTGTTAACTTCTACAAGTTTCCATTCATTAGAGTTTTTTTGCTTGAATTCACATGAGCAATATCCATGGGCCAAGAAACACATTTTAGAATGATAGCTATTTCCCCTTGCTAAAAACTAGAAAGTGCAGCAAACTATCCCAATCCTCACTGAAAAATTACAGCTTATTGTATTTTGTTAATAAACAGAGGTGTTTATGGACAAAACACGTGTGAAAATACTTTAGGGAATCATCCTGCACTGCCTAGAGGAAAGGGACAAGATGACCTAATATGTCTTTCCCAGGTTTTCGTTTTTAGTTTTGTATTTGCTGTTGTGGGGTTTTGTAGGGTTGTTTTTTTTTCCTTTATGCCTATAGCTCCTGGTATTTAATTCTAAATCAGGGAAAAACCTTCAATCTAAATATTTAAATTCAGCCTCAGTGACCTGTAAGCACTGAACCAAGATTGATGAGAACAGTTCTATGCCTACTAATGCCAACACAGCCTTTCCATCAGTGACTTTCCATTGCCTTGAAGGGTCACAGGAGAGACAGAAATAACGTACTCAGATTATAATGTTTTTTCCAGTTCATCACACCAGTCTCCAGGCTTTCAGATCTGTATAACTGTATTTTGTCATATAAGTCAGATTCATAGCCTGTCACTACTTCAACCTGTTCATTTATAACAAAACATATTTCCTATACAGAGTAAATTCTTTTCATTTTTTACTAAGATGAACTGATTTTTATCAGATACTCTAATTCAGAAAGCGAACACACCATTACTCCCTGCCCTCTTGTTAAGCTTGCTATATATTGACTCCAAGAAAGGAGCTCACCTCTATTACAGAAGGTAGTGAACAGGAAAAAAATAATATTGCCTACTTTCAAAATCAATTGGGTTTTTAGAGCAGATGGCCCAAGAATGATAAACTAACTTTTTGGTTTGATAAGTGAAGCAATAAACATCTTTACTGACCACGGAAGTTCTTTATTAGACAGTGGATTGAAGCCTGAAGGCAGTTCACAGGGAAGGGTGGTGTTCGAAAGAACATTAAGGCAAATCAAAAAACTTATCTTGAAAAATTACTTGGGCAGCCTCTGCTGAAGGACCCCAACAAACAAAGGGAAGGGCAACTCCCAGCTGCGGCCAGAGTGGAGTGGCAGAGCTGAACATGAACTTCTGCAAAGCTTCTCTACCAGTAGCCAGAACAAGATTGCACAAGCACCAAGCTTGGCCACAAAACACTTGGAAAAAGGAAAGATGGGGGTGGGGCAGGGAATTACTCTAGTGCATGCATCGTTTACGCTTTCCTCATTTAAGAGGAAAAACAAAGCAGTCTCACATCTTGCATTTAGGCTCAAGAAGACTAAAGATGGTAAAAATAGAAGAAATAAAAAAGGTTTTTTAACCATGCAATAATATTTATTACATTCAACATGCTGCTTATTGAAGGGCTTTTTCCAGAGGCTCCAGATGCCATTTAAGAAGCCGATATTATAATGCAAGGTTTCTCACAATCAAAATCCTGAATGAAGAAATACGAAGGAGATTAGATATCCAGTTATTTTGGTCTCCAAATTGGCTATCCCTGATCCTTCTAAGAGCTGGAAAACAGAAGCATTTGTATGTGTTACTATTGCATTACCCAGCTGTCACAACCTGACAGTGCTGCTTTTGGCCACATTAGGGTTCCTCAGTGGGCAGGTCTTAGTGTGACTTCATGATAATGGTCAAATGGCATCTCCACAGAAGTACTGCTATCCAGAGATTAAAAGCAGCAACATCTTAAAGCAGGCCTAATTTACATTATCCCACTCTTTGACTTAAAAGATCTTGACCTTTCAGGTGCAGTTAAGGTACCCAGTTTCACCTTTAGAAAAATAATTAAAAACCCAAAGCCACACTTCTTCTCATTGAAGAAAGGTATCAGACATGAAGGAGTACCAAACAGAAAGGTTAGTTTTCCTCAACACTAGAAAAGAGAAGCAGTGCCATGTGTCAAAGAGCAATTTTCTGGTACTGAGAAGCCAACCCACTTGAAGGCTGCCAGTCAATAGCTAGCCTAAACTGCCAGGTAAATCTACTATCACCCCATGACAGGTCACCTGCAAGAAATTCTGCTTTCCTGACATGGACAAAAATTCGTATTACCAGTTATACTTGTTGAAAATT
This sequence comes from Falco naumanni, assembly GCF_017639655.2. Lineage (NCBI taxonomy): Eukaryota > Metazoa > Chordata > Aves > Falconiformes > Falconidae > Falco > Falco naumanni. The sequence continues at coordinate 22,667,189 of NC_054058.1, forward strand.
GCAGAGACACCCAGATGTGACTGAAAATAGAAGCTGAACCACAACTCTGTCAGAGCTGTGGTCTTTCCTGGGAGGCATAACATTTTGGAGGAGCAGAAGACTGGCTTCAAATCCAGCCAACCAGTCAGTCCTGCAGCTGACTACAACATCCATTTTAATTGCATCAGCTTAAGTGGCCTCAAAATATAAGTAACTGGATGGTGTGCAACGAGGCATCTAGTCTGGGAGATCAGACTGATCCATCAGCCCTCCTGGCCACAGAGATGTACGCTTTCATCAAAATTACATAGGGGTAGAATCCCAGACACAACCTCTAAATCTACCAATATGACACAAACATTCTATTTCTAAGGTACTCGATGTAACCAAACAAACAGTAAAAACTCCAGAAAATCTCCAGCAAGCAGAGAACCTTACGTAGCTCCATTGCTGCAGTCACTTAACCGTCCTTCTCCTTATGAAATAAAATGCAACTAGATCAACGGCTTTGTCCCCCTAATTTTGATGGTAGAGAGAGTACTAATCCCTAAAGAAAATAAACTGAAAAGCAAGAATGTAAACACAACTGTGCTCCAATGACTTTGTGTCTTAATGTCATCTGTGTAGGGTTTCACTGCAGAAATTGATGTGGTGGAAGGAAAATCCCTGAAGGGTGTGTGGAGCACTGGAGACCCCTTCTGCAGCTCCCATCCAAACCACATTGTTCCCTTCATCTCCCAAAACTCATGCCTATTCATATACACACACATTTCCTATTTGCTTCACTCCTGTGGTCCCATCACTCTCTGAAATACTGGCATTTAATCATTGCTTTTGTTAGAGTTAATGCTTTATACCGGGTGAGAATAAGATTATCTGCTAATCCCAGCATTTAGTCACATAAATCCACAATAGATGCACTGAAAGACAGAGAAGCTACATTTATATATACTAGTAGAGGAAATGTCTTTTTCTTGTTTGGGTTGTATAGGGGGAAGGAGAGGAAATAAGCTGGTGTGTCTGGTTTTATGGGGGAGGGTTAAGTGGCAAACCAAACTGACTGCAGTCTACAGGGATATAAATAAAGGAACAAGGGAAAAATAGTTACAGAGCATTTAGAGAAAACTGCAAACAAACTGCAAGAAACAGTTGCTGCTTTTCCTTTTTATTGTCGTAAGTCATTGCTCCTTGAGTGCATACTGTGTCCAGAGAACAAGCCATTTACTATTGTGGTCGGAGTGAATGAAGCTCAGACCTTTCCCATATATGGCCGGGCCTTTTAATCACCAGGGAGCAAACGAGCAGTGGAATTTTACTGGCTTTCTGGGTTTGCAGTGCCCTCTCTTGTATGAAATATCATTTCCCAGTGAATGCTCATTACTGGGATTTTGACCCAATTTCCTGCTGCTGTTGTCCTTTAGGGGATGTGTAGAAAGCCAAATAAAAAGGGCCAGCTTCTGATAGCAAGCAGCCCACTGTGAATTCTGAATAACTCAAGGAAATCAAACAGATTTGCACCAAGATAACTGAGATTAGACTCAATTTTTTTCTTTTAAACTAACAATACAGTTTACATCACTGCACAGCTGCTAAAAGCAAGATCAGATTCAGGCCAGCTGATGCCCAGGTTAACACTTCTCCCTCATTTTCACCAATGCAGCAGCAAACAGACAACTGATGTTTTAAATACCGGGACAGTGGTAGGGAAATTCTCAGCTGGCTTGCTTTTGTCAGTGTAATATACATTAGCCACAGAAATGCTTGGCTCAGTATCATCTGGATTGCCTAAACACTCTTATTCATATTTATAGCAATTAAAATGCTGCACTTCAGACTTTATAATCCAAGTTTTGTTTGAAGTGGCAAAGCAACAGCTGTGGCTTATCAGACATCTGAATGAAACTCCTCATTTTCATAACCGGGGTGTGGCTCTGTGTACGGGGGTAGGCTGTTCCCAAAGCCACACAAAGCAGCAAACTCTCCTTTCTGAGGACCCTGGGGTGCAGCACTCAAAGCCTCCCATGAAGGATGCTGACAAGAGGCATCCTGCGGCGCCAGCAGGGTAAGCTACGCAGGTAAGAGCTGACCAAACTCCCAGAGCTCAGAGCTAACCCCACCCGCTCCCATTCCCAAACATTCTAGCCAAGATCTAGGAATTTATTTTCCAAACCTAGGAACTTTAACTAGGCGAGAGCAAAGCCAAATTCTCCCCAGCTCAACAGCTTTTGAAATTGCTGAAAGTAGGTTATCGCTAGGTCATTAGGAAGATGCAGACAGAATGTCCTTAGCCTTTGCTCCATCTGCAGCTGATCCCAGAAGACTGAGCAGGAATTGTCCTCCGTACAACAGCTTGTATTAGAAAGCAGTGACCTAGGCTATCAAACAAGCACTGCTAGCTCCTCTGGAACAATGAAGAATTAAAAAATTTTGCCTTTGCTTCTGGGATGAGAGCTATTTTACCAGGGTGAACACTGTGGCTCAAAACAAAAACAAACAAACAAACAAATAATGGGGAAGGGAGGAGGACCACTTCACCATTAGAGAGCTCACTGTCAAAGAAAAGAATGAAGTGGGAAAAGGGTAGTAACGAGCCCTGTGGCAGTCAAAGCAAGGGGAACATCAAAGCCTTGCAAATAAGAAACAAACAAGGGCCTGATCACAGGCTCCTTCACTTGGGCAGAGCTCCCTTTGAAGATGACTGGAATCCAACCAGCACGAGTCTGCAGGACAGAACCTTTACTTCTGAAGGAGCACAGGAACCACTGCTCTGCTCCTGCACTCACTCTGCAAGGATTCGTCCAGCCCCACACAGCTTCCGCCTAGCCAGAGCCAGCCGCTTCGGAGAATGACATAAAACAAGCTGCCAACAAATCTCAGGACCTTTGTTTACAAAGCTGACATAGGTTCCGGCTCCCGTAGCAGTCTGATGAATGCTCGTTCCCCCTCACCCCAAGTTATTTAATTTTGAGAAGTGCACACAGCCATTTCCATGCCCCTTAGATCTCCACACACTTAAAGAAACAGCGGGAAGGTCAGTGAAGGTGGAGAGGCGTGCATGCACCCACACGCACGTACATGCACACTGACGTGCAATGAAACTGTCTTCTTGCACTTAGCAATACCCCCCTTTTCATATTTGTTGCCAACAGAGTTACTCTTCTGAATAGGTCCAAAACCAAAGCATTTACAGCAAAACTTTATCTCCACAAATCTATTTATAACCCTTCTATGAGCTAAATTCCAAAGATTTTTTTTTGCCATTTAAGGACATAAACCAGAAAATGTGCAAACGGGTGGGTTCCACTTTGCTTCACACCCTCCACAGCAAGTCTCAAGGGAAAATGCTTTTTATTTGTATTCTGTACACAAAAGGGTGTGGAAACATGTAATGTTGTTTCCATTGCCTGAAATCTTTCCCTAATATTTTCCCCACTGCAGCCTGGCCTGGCCCCAGGAGTTACAATTTCAAATGTTCTCATCAACATGAAACTGGACAAGCAGATAAGGTTCAGCAGCTTGCATAGTAGTTTCTCTTCCAGATTATGACACTACGGCGAGTCTGTAAGCAAAAGCTGTCATCCAGCATTTTTGGTACGCGCTTGACAACTTCACAGCAGGGCTCTGCCTCAGATGCAGCAGGAGCAGTTAAATCTGCAAGCACCCAAGAAATTCCCTCCAGACATGTCAGTGCAGTGTCACTGCTGAGCCTGGCCCACCTTCCACCTCATTCACGGGGCTTTAGCAGCTCTAAACCCAAGAGTCTAGAAGTTACTTTTTAGTAGATTAGAATAGTGTGAACAAACAAGCAAACAAAGAGACATGTATGTTCTTGCTGGGAAATCAGTCAAAAACAAGGGTTTAGCCGGTGCTTAAACTTGGCATTTTGGTATTACAAATTCTTTATAAACACTAATGAATTAAGCCCCAGGAGCTCCATGGAGTAAATACAAAAAGGCACAGATTATCCTTTACTTGAAAATATAGAAACAGACACACAGCCATGAAGTGACTCACCAGGTATTTATGACAGGAAAAAATTCAAAGGAGAAATCACTCCAGTAGCTTAAGATACAACCGCCTTTTCCCTTTCTCTCTTCCCCCTGCCTCCTCAGTTATTTTCTCCTGCCGCAAGCCAGCAGGACCGTCCCCACAAGCACTTCTTCCTGACTTCAACCCAAAGTCGTATAAGCACTGATATAGGCAGAAGTCTTCTTGTCAAGAGATGTCCTATGCTTCATGGACAGAGCGTTCCGCTCTCGAAGGGCAGGCGCAAGGGGCAGGGAGAGGAAAGATGCATCAGTTAGCGGTGGCAGTTCCTGACCACAGGTAGAGGAGGTGGGTGCCCCAGCTCAGAGCTGACCTGCCTCACCGCTGGGGAGCCCAGCACGACTGGCACTGCTGCAGTTGCTGCAAGACAAAGCAGTAGCCAAGAGTGAGTGCAAGTGAGAAAGTCCAGAAGGCTGCATTCCTTGCAGAGGCAGCTAGTGATGCTTGGGGAGAGGGACGCACTAGGGACCACCCTGCTAATGCCGGTATCTGCTTGGCTGCCAGCCCCACACCACGGAGCACGGTTCCAAAGGAAAAAAGCACATGAAAAGAAGCACTTTCTTACACTGGATGTAAACCATACAGCTAACATACCAGGGCTAGCAGCTAAGTAAGAGTGTTACATGCCCTAACCTTTTTGGTTAATCAAATCCATTTCAAGAAAAGTAGAAGCAAGCTCCCGCGGGGGTGGGAGGGATCCCAAATTACAATGTACTGAGCATCCTTCCCCGCTGGGCTAGCTGAACTGCACAAAAGCATCAGGAAAGGCAAAAAGAAACTGTTACATAGTTCAACTGTCCTATGACCTCAGTGTTTCATCCAGAAAGGTCAGATCTAATCTGATCTTCAAATGCCTCCGAGTCAAATTTCAACCTTAGCCAAATCCTCTGCAAAACGTTTGGAGGCATACGACAGCCACAGCTTCCCAGAGAGCACCAGTGACCAAAGAGTAAGTGCCAACACATAGGTAGGTGTCTTGTTTCCAGTACAGTTGCCCCCAAAATCCATTCTCACCAGGTCATGGGGCTTTAAACCACCCAGGAACTGCAGACCAGCAAACCAGCCCCTGCACATGCACATTTCTGAAAGTGAGAGCTCTAGCAAGGAAGCAGCTTTCTTATTAACTGGCTGCCAGGGGGTAGTTACTAAGAAGAGACAATTTTTAAAGAATGAAAACTTGCTTTGAAGATAGACTCCCACTCTTTGCAGTCAAAGGCCTCTGTGCCTCAGGCTTTGTACACCTGGAGCCCAATCCTGCAAACTCCCCATAAAGCTCCTCTCAAAGGCAACGAAAGGTTCACTGGATTGCGTTTCCCATTCTGCCCTGTTACCTTTTTTGGTGCTTTCTCTGATAGCCAGGAGAGTCCAGACAAGCACTGCAGATGGGCAGCTAACACTGCTCTCTTGGCCCTCTCTTCCTTAGGCATATATGGATTCCTGTCCCTCTTTGTTCACACACGGCGATCAAATGTACCAAGATGTGCCTTTGGCAGGTTAACAACTCCACTGATCCTTAATACAAATTACAAACCACGACACTCAGGCAGCCAACAGAGTAGGTCTCATGTAAGCAACTACTGAGAAACCAGAGTATTTTAAAGTGTCCCAGGGCATTCAAATCCTATTTGTTCCACAGGAAGGAAATGTTGCAGGCTCTCACTGTTCTGCAATGAAAAGATCACCTCCATAGGCAGGGCCACTCCAGCTGCATGCAGGGAAGGGTGAAATGCAGAGGATTTGTATCCAGGCTCTGGACAGACCCTTCCTGACATCTTTTTCTCTATATGACAGAAGCCACCTCCCAGCAGGCAGCCAACAGAAAAGCCCTGCCCTATCTTTCTAGTCTCTGCACCTGGAATAAGTAGCACTACACCCTAACCTTGTACTGATCTGGATCAATGCTGACCAGCATGCCTCCATGCCATGTGTGACCCCATAAATGAGGCTTTCAGGAATAAGAAATCTTCCTGTCTTAATGCACTTTGATTTTCCCTCTAATGCCAGCCAGAGGAACTTCCAGCCACCCTTTCCTTTCAAATCACCTAGCCTCCAGTGCCACTATTGCATTGCGTATCAGTGCTGGACAAGAAATAAAAGCACAAGGGAAGTTACCCCTTTCTCAGGCTGCTCCATGTCAGAATAATGCTGTGAGCATATGAAGTAGCAATTGTGGAAAATCCCTTATTCTCCTAATACATGCTTACATCACTCACTGTCAAAGCGTATTCAGAGTACACAGGACTCCCCTTGCATCAGATCCTGCATCCATTAATGATGGTATTGATTTCACCAAGACTAATCCTGTGAATGAAGGCTGTGCAATTGATCCTCTTGTCATTGCGTGCTGCAACAAAGAGGAGTTTTCAGGAAATACAAATTATTTCAATTTAGTCTCTTGTTCACCGGCATCTTATCTAATGTTTCTCCTCTGCCATCACGATTTACATATTACACTAATGTGTGTAGGGTTTATTGACTAAGATACTTACCTATTAAAAAAGCCTCCCAAAGAAAGGCAGACCTATACTTCTTCAAATATATTGAGAAAAGTTCAGCCCCACTTTAAAGCAATTTAATTAAACAAGTGGACTGCTTACTTCCTTGAAGCATCACTTCATTCATAATTTATGTTAAAACAGTCCATTTCATAGGTTTTGGTGCATGTAGTTTTAGGATCCCATTCTCTCTCAATGGCAGGGAAAAAAAGGTATGAAACTCGTCTGCAGATGCACGTGCTCACAGAGAACCTACGGCTACATTTAATGACAGAAAGAAAGAATGGAGGCAGGGTCCCAGGGTGCTTTGATGGCAAACCATACAAGCACAATCATTCACAGTATGGTATCTAAAATAGACAAATTGTAATAAATACACAGTTCTCACAAAAGAAACACTCTGCCTCCTTATTTTCTTTGAGCTGCTGCCAAGGACGGAATGTGTTATTTTCACAAATTATTCTCCTGTACGCCTTTTAGCAAGAGAAGCCTTTTCAGCTAGGCAAAATCTCATAAAAACTGCATACTCTGAAAACAAATACTCCTCTGAAAACAAACACCCCACAAAAAGTCATTTTAAAACAGTTATCTTGCCCACTCTTCCAAACAATACATGATATATGAGAAAAATCAGTTCTGCTGCAGCAGGTCTGGCCAGAGGTTAGCAGTTTGGTCAGTGTCTGGGGCTCCCAAGTACCCATCTGCAGCTAACTTGATCCCTCCCTTCATTTTCCCGGCTCCTTCTCTGAGAAATTCCCTGCTATGCAGAATATCATGCTATCAGCAGCCAGCCTTGCACAATGCTTCCAAACTGCCCGAGCATGTCAAAGGAGCCGGGAAGCAGAGCCTGCTTGCTGGCTCTCCCCAGCAGCCCTCTGAATGACACAAACACAGACCCAGACTTTTAACAGCTCCGGTCCCACCCAAGTGCGTTTTTCTTTTTTTCTTTTTTTTTCCTCCCCGTTTTAACAGGAAAGACAACTTCACAAGAAACATTCTGGCAATATGCTGCTGTGCAAGTTGAAGGCTGAAGACAAAAACGGATGCCATCTATTGTCAACAATACTTCTGTGAAAGGCTGCCATGACGGACATCTGCTTCAGCAAGTATCAGATCAGTTACATTAACCAGAGCTTTACTGTATCTGTATCAATTACGCAGGGAGACTGCCTTTATAGTCAGGCTGCCCTGAAAGCCAGGTATTAAGTTGCAAAACTAAAAGCAATTCACCAGCCATTACCATACTAAAAACTTTTTCACTGCAACTCCTTTAAAAAAAAAAAAAAAAAAAAAGGAGAAAAAAGAAAAGGACAGCTAGATTGCTCCACTAACAAGCCTGCTACAGGATCTCAAATGGAGTGGGACCAGCACAGATCCTGCTCTGCACCAAAGCCTTCTGCCGCATCTCCTCATTAGGGTCCACTGGGGTGGGCAAGCATGCACCCCCTCCACCCGCCCAGCACAGATATTTCCCTTAGTTCACCACAAACATCTGGAAAGCAGGGGGGGGGGGGGCACAGAGAGAGGAGGGGAATAAAAATAGCATCCGACACTTTCGCACTATTTCCACAGCTCGTTAGATTTTGCATGCTACTTAATCTCTAGTCGTAACGCGAATGCAGTCAGACCAGCTCACTCCCAAACAAATACGTATCTTAAGTCCTTACCTCTGGCTGAAAAGTTTTCAACTAGTAGGAAGGAAATGAATAACTAGCTGCCTGGGCAGGAGCACAGCAAGAAAGGCACACCAGCAGCCTCACACACAGCCCTATTCAATAAAACTACAGCTTTTCCTTGGCCCCTCCCAAAAGTCAATGCTAAGTGAATACATATCCCTTATGTTTACAATTGGCAGGCAGCGGTATGCATTGTCCTCAATTTATTCTAATAGGCAGCCAATGGCTACGCATAAGCCAAGGTGGGTTCAGCCTGCCTGCAGAGATGCCTGTCATTCCCTAGGCATGCTCAGGAAGCCACTCATCAGAAAACCAAGACCTAAAAAGCTCCGAAAATTCGTGCAAGCTGCCAAAACTGTCTTGCTACATGCCCTTTTTTGGTTATCCTTAGCAGGGCCTCTGAAAGTAAATCCTCTGTCAGGAACAATCATAAGAAATGTTAATCTTGGAGAAAGAGGCTGTCTTGTTGAACACAAATGAAGCTTAAAAAAGGAAATACACTGAATGGAAAGGGACACAGTAAACATATTTACTTTTTGCACCAGTTGAAAAAAAAAATCAAATAAATAATTTCACCACAGCTAAACATCATTGTATTTTTTTTAACGAGGACCACATGTAAAAGGGAACAGAAACACTCTGCTGTGCAAGCTTCATTCTGCAGAGACACCAGTAGGAAAGGCACATGAAAGATGAGTTGGCAGGCTTCACAGCCCGTTTCCATTTCAAATAGCACAACAGGAGTTACATATAGAATATCCGTGTTCTGAAAAATAACTTTTAAAGGCATTCAGAACTTTGATGATGATCCTTAGCAAGTTGGACTAGTTGCATACACAGGTTTAGTTTATAGGTATACAGCTAATTATCTAGACATTAAAACTGTTTCATTTACTATGAAAAGCATCTACGTCTACATATTATGACCAATACTTTTCACTGTCTTTGAATACCATGATAAAAATTAATCTAAGCTTAATCTCTTTTTTTTTATTATTTTGCTTTAGTGATTGCACACTATTGATAACTTCCCCAATTATGCAGACAGCTTAAAAAATGAAAGAACAGATGCAGACTGAGGCTGAAAACAAATGAGCTACATAAACTAATTAAGAAAGTGTGAAAATAAACACGAAAATTATTGCCTAGGAGCACATGTGCATGTACGAGCCACTAAGCAAGGCTTCAGGAGAACTGCTGACTTCCTCTAAGGGGACAGGATTCCAGATCCAGAGATATTCTGCAGATTCATATTTGACAATAATATAAACAAAACCAGTTAGGGGGAAAATATGTGTAAGATGACTTTGCCTCTGAATGGGCTGAACTATTTTAATGCCTTTCTGGGTCTTTTTTTCTGGCCACTGGGCCCCACAGATTTAGTCACATGTGTAATGCAAGAAGGATTCAGTCCACAGACAGTAAACTAATCTTTATAGCATGAGAGGGGCGGAAAAAAAGAGCATCAAATCTGTGCAGGTTTACAGCAAGCAATCATAATTATTTTAGTGCCGTTATAAATTTCATAGCTTTATGTGATGAAGTAAAAAGTGGCCTTTGTTTTTGGAAGGCACCTTTTTTCTTTGTTGTAGCAACCCTTCAAAAACTTCTAATGCCAGATATCTTCCATGGTATGGCTGTGATGGTTTTAAATATTAAAAGTAATACGTACAACATGTATGTAACTTTGTTTTGCAGGATTTACTAAGCAAAGGAGAACAAGATCCTTGTTTGGTCATTCCATTAACTATAGAATTTATTAGCCTATATATCAATTACTAAATAAAAAGAGGCAGTGACACTTTTTAGGAAGAAACGACAAATCTCTACTGGACCTTACCATCCCCTAGATTTTCAGAACATAAAGCACTGAAGAATCCAGGCGGAGAAGTAAACAGGATTAAGGAATGCTGATGGTCAGAACAGAAAACTGAATGTTAGAAGGGTCTCGTTCCAGCGTAGCCACCAGCCCCTGCAATCTCAGTGCAACAGGGAGCTAGCAGGTATACACTACCTAAAGCTGAAAGCAAATTTTTTTTTTGAGAGACTTACCATAAATTTGATGCGCCCTCGTCAAAGCATCCCAGACTCAGTGTTCCAAGTCATTTTTCCATTTAAATTCTTCAAAAAGACTGATTTTGCTTTGGGGAAATGACATCATGAAAAGTAAAGTTTGCGTCCTTCTTGCTGAATTTCACTTAAGAGAATTTTGAATTCCATGACTTGAAACTTTGAAGCCAACAAACTGGCACAAATACCATAGTTTTCCTGGAGATACTACTGGAAATCTGAGCTATGAAGAACACAGAGTTAAATTCTAGCGGGGGGCCTTTTGCGTCCTATGACTAGGAGCCACCTGTAAATGCCTGCTGTGAATAAATGATTATAATATGTCTAAATCCACGATTGTAGGAATTTAGGGAACTATCACAGTAGCCCTGGCCCTCACCACCAGGGCCATCACTTCAGCCGTGCCTTCCTACCCCCTTTGCTTTAACGATCAGAGACTCTTTGTGTCATACCACAGAGCTAAAAACCTTTTGGGGAGCTGAATTACTCAACTCCTGGTTTACGTTCGCACATACAGGACATAGAAAAAACAACATATACAGAAATACAACCCCCAAACCAAGCACAATTTTAATATTTATATCTTATCATTGTAAGTAAGGGCCCTGCAAGTGCTCATTGCTAAGCTCCTGAGCTCGATAACTCGGGACAAGGGTGGGACTGCTTGTGATGAGAGCCAAAGTGCTTGTGTGTGCTGGGCTGTTACTGCGTTCTTGGAGACCTAAGCCTGCAGTCACTGCCTCAGAAGAATCATGTCAGAGGAACCTGGAAATCTCTGTCGAGACTGTGGCTCTTGCAGATTTATCAATTTTTCCTACAAAATTTACAATCTAAAGCGGAGGTAAGTCTGTGGTCTAGAAAGTACACTATAAATCATCCCCTGGGAGGCAGGTCTGTTGCTGCGTACAGCCACTCTGAAGAACTTGCATTTTGGCACCATGGAGCCCTCAAGACTCAGCAGGCAGCAGTAGCCAAAGGGGCCGCTTGGCTTATTGCTGTTTCAGTCCTTCTAGTGCTTTCTTTCCAAAGCAGCTGCAATGGCAGACCTGTGCTCCCTGCCTGGAAAAAAGTCTTTGGGGTATTTGGGGAGGGATAAACTTTTGCTTTTCCAAATGAAGTTGCTTTTTATTATTGAGCTTCCCAAAATTATTTTTCTTCTCTATTTGACATAGTGCACATTGCCATTACTGAGTAGTATGGAGTCTCCCATCATTGTCATTTCAATGTCTTCAGCTGCCACTTCAGAAACAAGGAGGAAATACGTTCCCCACCCCTGCACATTCCCACAATACAGCAAGATGCATATAGAGCATAAAATACACCATGGGGAAGGCCGTTCTTACCACCTGTATCTGGCCAATTTGGCTCTTGCCTCACACACCCAAAATCTAATTTTTTGGTTGTCTCCACAGCTAACAGTGGGTCAAACTGTCTAGTGTTAATGGCATAAAGATAGAAATCTTCAGAAAGGAGCTTCTGTCCTGCAGATAGCACAGGTGCTCCATGTTTATGTTGGGAGACCAAAAGCTCTGCTAAGAGAGTCACAGGTCTGTGCTGGGAGTAACTGCTCCTATTCCCCAGAGCAAAGACAGACATAAAGAGACAGGCTTCCTCCTGCACCAGGGTAATGAAAACATGTCACTCATCCCTGCTGACACAAAAGCAGTCTTTACTTCCAACGCTGGTAGCAGTAACAAAGGTGTGACATACTGGAGTGCTGGCATGGGTCACAGATACAAAAGGTTATAATCCCCACCAGCAGCAAGGGTCATCCATGGAGCCTGGCAACCACAGCTACAGCTGAACGCTGCTCTTACTTTAGCAAATGCCTTCAGACCCAACAAGCAGCACTTTTATCTGTCTCGTCTGGGTTCCCTTCACAGCACCTTTTGCAGCTATGCAGTGCAATTGTTTATTGTAAATAAAAGTCTGCTGTTCTTTATCTCTGAGCAGGACAGGGAAGGAAGGGAGTTTTAACACTTCCAATGGCAAAATATGTCCCTGGAGGATCACCTGGCTGTATATGGCAAGGGCAGAACCTTGGTCCTACCCTGTAAACCCTCTAGGGAGCTAAAGGAGGTATCAAAAGACTACATCTTGAGAAAAGAGATAGGATTCCCTTCCCTGGCAACATAAAACAAGCCTGTCCTGCTCCTCACTGTATATTGGAGCATTCAACAGTGTTGAATATCTCCAAGGTCCCCTGGAATACTAGGCACAACTTCATCATTCATCACTTTCAGCCTGCCCAGAATATTGTTGCTTTTTAAGTGCAACGTCATGATCAAAGATAAGGAAAACTGTTGTGAAGTTACACAAGATGTCCAGGCTAACACGATCTTGCAGGAAGTTCTGTTGCATATGCCAGGGTAGGTGAGACCTACGCTTCCATGGACAGGAAGGAGGACTAAACCTTCTTTTGCCCCCAAAGGACACAACTGCCCTAGGAACTGGGTTGAATGAGAAGCATACCCCATGAAAAGTCAGCACGGGGGGAAGTTGAGGAGGTGGGACAGCAACTTACATTTATGCTCTCTGCCCTCTGTACCCTGGTCAGACACAGGGTGATAGGTAGGAGCACCCTTTTCAGCAGACTTCGCTTTTTTCCTTCCTTGGTACAACAGAGCAGCAGGCAGGAAACGTGCCATGCACCCTGGGCTAGCTCACCCCTCCTCTCTTGCTCCAGGCCAGAGTGGAAAGCATGGTTTGGCTCTGCACATTTCTCATACTCCTTCATAACATAAAGAGAGCACAGTGTGGGTTCCCCCCCCCCCCCCCCCAGCAGATGATTTCTAAATGATGCTATGGCTATGCTGTTTCCACAGCTCATCTGAAATCAGCCTACTCTTATATACAGAGGATACAGCCCAGATGGTGGTGCTCACAGCTGTGCATGTCTGACATGAAGGTGAGTAATCTTAGATTTGTGAGCAAGCCACCCAGGTGGCAGGTCTGTCTGGGGGATTGCTTCGAAGGGCGTGAGGGAGAAGCCCACACACCATGAGCAGATTTGATCATCCTTACGATTACCTCCTGGGCACAGACAAGCTGCTTCTATGTTAGAGAGGCAGAGGGAACTTTTTAGGAAAATTTTACACATGCTGCTTCAGGCAATATCTTTTGGCCTGGAACAGCACAATCCATAGGACTTCAAAGCCACCAGTGCACTCAAGGAGGGTGTAAAAGCTACTACAAAAGAGAGCAGAGGAATACAAGCATCTCTTCAAACACAGGGCTGCATGCCGTACAATGTCAGTCAACTGGAAATAAAAAAGTTAGCGCTGCTTAGACACAGTAACAAGGACTAGAATGCAGATACTGAGCAGGATGTGCGTCTGTCTTAACACAGAGGGATGTTCGTCTTTCTTAACACGGATGCTGGCCTCAGTCTCCCTGGGACTTGCATATATCCGGTGGAAGAGACAGAGCCCTCCAATGGGTTATTCACATTATGGATGTTCAGCACTTACAAATGGGAACCAAGGCACCAAGTCTCCCACTTAAAGTGACCCAAGTCCCCCATGAGTGGCAAGGACTGCGTTCTCTTTCCTTCCTGAAAGGCATTATGAGTCTTCTGGGTGGTAACAAAAGCAATAAATGAAAAAAACCAATGGATCCTGTTTAAAGGAACCAGAAGCAGGAACCAGAAGCATGCCATGCATCAGTCCATGCCATGATAACCAAGCAAGGAATGCAGGGCAGAAGATGGTACCAGTTTCAGCTTGCATGGAGGTATTGGGAAAGAAGTGACCCCCTGGTATGGGGAAGAAAGACTTACTTAGCATCCTCAGAGTAAGAATTGGTTCAATGTTTCCAAGAGCAGCACTCCCTCATCTTGGACGAAAGAAATGAAGAAGTAGGTGTGTAATTATGTATCATTTCCATTCGTTTTGCTATGGCATATCTGCTCATTTCTGCTAGGTGCAGTATTTTATTTCTCTTGGTTTAGCCAACTACATGTATGAAAAGCACATTCATATACTAAAAAGAATAATCAAAACAAAGAAAAGGAATCCCATAACCTGCTGGAAAGAGACATTTTACCCACAGTAAGAAAGAATTAATCATGGACAAAGTGACTTTACCTTACTAAAAGCAAAACAAACAACATAGTGGCCCATATTCCAAAGAAAACAGAACACCTGCACTTTTCCACTACAAAACTAAGCCTAGCTACAAGCACACAGTGCCCCCCAAAGAACAGAAACTTCACAGCACCTTTACTTATTAGCAGGGGAAAAAAAACACCAACCCACGACTCTTCTGGATTGCTTTTGAAAGCAGGGCTTTTATACACTTTTTCTGCAGGCTAACATACGTTAAGGGAACTCTGCCCTTAGGGGTGCTCCTTTTCCTGAAGGGCATGTTCTCTTCTCTCCACCAACTATGGACAGCAGGTGTGTATTTTTTTCCAAACACCCATGTTTTCCATCGCCAGCCATGAAAAATTACATGCAATGAAATTAGCAGTGCTCAGAAAATTTGCACACATTCTCAGTTTGCCTTGGTTTGAGAAAAATCAGTGCATTTGCTCAAAAAAATTGCACTGTACATGCTCCTTCTTTATAAATTTGGCTTTATTTTCAGTATTGTTTTCCAGGCAGAAAAGATGGTTCCATCATCTACTTTTGCAACTGGGTTACAAATTTCATAGCTGCTGGTATGGGTATTTTGAGGGTGAGGCATATTTCCTGGCCTTGATTCTCCTCTCAGACAAGGGTAAACCAAGTGTCAGCCTAATCAAATCAATATTCTCTGACATATCCTATTGTTACAGCAATGTGAGAACCAGGCCCCTTTGTGCTCTGATGCTAATAAACTATTCAGCTTCAGCAGTTTGGCTCAGGCAATGAGCAAAGGTTAGGTCTCAGTCATTAACTTGAATTCAAACGAAAAACACAACTTTACTGGGTAAAATCCATTTAAGTCCCGCACATGCCCATGTTTGCAAACAATACTTTGATCTTTGCTTAGGTCTCCTGTGCAGCTCTGGCTGCTGTAACAGAATTGAACACTTGCAGCTGCTTCTCTAGGGCCACGTCCCTAGGGATGGCAAGCCATGGCGAAAGGCACCTCAGGCAACTGAAGGCTGCCCTTACTCAACAAAATCAAGTAGAGATCGTTGGTAGGCTGCCGGCAAGGATACCCGATTCCACTGGTATTTGTTCCAAACAGTGAATTTGTTACTGTCCCCATTTTATCCATGCAACACATGCATAAGGGGAAGAGCTTGAATGCAGTCACCACATTCCATCCTGTTCATGCTATATCTTATTGTCATATATACCCTATATCTCCCTCCAGACCCAAGAAGCTCTAAGAGGCCACACTGCATGTCTATAGAGAGGACCCAAATTTGCTTTCTGTATGGTAATGGACTTCAGTTCCAAACAGGTAAAAACCAGAATGATAGAAAGCAAGGAGTATTGCTCTACTTTTAGAGATGGAAAACAAGGTACCGAAGAGATCCACGTAGATCCAGCTTAAAGCCACACAGACATTCAGCTGATATTTACGCGGTTAATAAGCCACCCATCACTTAAGACTTCAGTCCAATGTAGACCTGGCTGTCAGCAACTTGCATAACATCATGCAGGCAGTGTCTGGCAGAGCCAAGAAAGGAACCCAGTTCTCCATCTCAGTGCAACCTCTATCAAGAGAGGAAACCTCCCACTGAAAGACCAGCCTCGCTCACAGCAAGACAGCGGGGCAAGTTGGAGAGCGGAAAGCGGGCAAGGAAGGACTGTGCTAGGCGGGAACAAGCTATGACATTATAGGGGACATAGAGAAAACAGGCAGCAGGGGACACAGAAAAAGTCTGGAGGACAAGACTTGTTAGATACAGCAGCAGACGCAGCACTAAGAGGAACGACATGGTGAAAAATGGGAGAGACAAGAGCACCCAGCCCCTACTTTCACACTCCTATTGCTATTACATGCAGAGGGCAGAGCTGCACTGTCCCAGCTCAGAACAAATCAACCAGCTGCAGTTTGTGCCACAATCTGAGCAAGCACAGGCTGTGCAAGTGCTACTAGCACTAGTGAACAGAGTTGTTTAAAATGATATCTTTAGTGCCCTGCACCATATGCTGTCAGCTTATGTGATGCAATGGCAGAGCCACAGCCAGGAGCCAACTAGAGCAGACTGTGGCTGTGCCAAAGTAACACGACGGTTCTGTGAAAGGAGCTACATGTGAGCCAAAGTACATCCCTCCCTCAATCTTCCAGCCATGCAGTCACTCTGGACAGAACAAGCTTTTGCCACTTCCTTGGAAAACTTCTGCCACCACCACTGAAAAGGAATCTATAAGGAAGAGGAGTAGGCATAGCAGACAGAGCCTCCACAGTAGCCCCAGGCATTTTGCTAAGCCAAAACCTCTACCTGCCCTTGGGTTTATCCGGTGGAGGGAAGGGGAACTGCAATATCTGCCTCAGAACAAAAGAAAGAATTAGAAGCAGGAGAGGAAGCAAATGACAAAACGTTAGTAATGCAGCTTATGTAATACCATGGACCAAGTTTGTTAACTTGGATATAAGAGTGCACCAAGTCCCTAACATTCATCTAGCAGCACATACTGCCAAGCCATCTTGTCCCAAAGCTGAGAGGTGTCACTGAAATGATGACTATTCCCTATTGCAACATGGCCTAACAATCTCAGTCAGGATTCAAGTTCCCAGGAGGTGGTCTCTCTGCTTACACCACAGCAGCAGCTTGCAGGAGGCACTGGGGCTGGTGGGATCTCCAGGTACCAAATCATTTGTGCACAGGCGGGACTCCATGCCAGCAATCCTAGGAAAGTATGAACCTGAGCAGGAGTTTCTCTGAAGGATGCAGCATTTAGTGAAATAGCAGACATAGCAGAACATCTGTCAATGCCCCCTGTCATATGGAAAGAGAAGGATAGTAGCTTTTTTGCTAACTATTCAGGCATGACATTTGCTTCTCTCCAAATCTAGACACACCCAGCTTCCTCTTCAGTGCTCTGGGTAATGTCTTCTGACAGGCAATTTCCTGCAGCAGCTTCATTTAAATAAAAGAAATCAAATATGAATTTAAAAAATGGGAGCAGTACGGAAGCCTCCATGCTACGTATTTTGAAATTACGTATCATTCTACATTTCCTATCCTCCAGTATTCCCAGTATGTCTCAATTATTTGTATTGACAAAGTAGCATGACAGAATTTCTCAAGGGGACACTATCAGGGGGCAGCTGGAGTTTTGAGCTGCAGACAGCTATGCTATTAGTCTATGTAAGCTATATCACTGGCATAACACATGATGAGGTAACTACAGAAGTATACAGAAAAGAGGAAATATGTTTCTCACAGTTCCAGTCTCCAGTTCCTTTGCACTTCAAAATGGCTTTGATTCCAAGAGATCCCTGTGCTTTGCTATGTAAGTGGTGTAGCCACAGTTTATGGCAAAACCAAGGATGATGTAGAGTGTAGCTTTCTGCTTTGAGCACATTATAGCAGTCTACTTTGGCCTGCCCTTTGGTCAGAAGGTGAAATTGAAAGTGCTAGGTTTAATTCTCTAGGCAGTGGTCACGCTTACCTGAAAAAAATTACTTTGTGACCTTCTGGCTCTCCCACGATCAGTGTTCATCATATACTCATTAAAATGCCTGATCTCCTGAGTGGCTCCAGTTTCTCTTTGTGCCTTTCCAGAATGACCCATGTTCACCTTCTGTGGCAAGCTCTGAACTCCTGAAATTTAGTGTAACCTCCAGCACATTGATATTTGCGCAGTCAGTGCAAATACCCTATCTTTCTTCCTATTGTTTAAGACAGATGAAAATCACAAAAAATTTCAAATTTTCTTTTGTTCCTTCAAGAACAATTCACACCAACTGAGCACCAAGTGCCAACTGTATGAAGCACATTGTTATCAATTAGAAATATGTGATACTGGGGGAATAATTTAATCTTTTTCCCATTCAGTCCCTTGAATTTATATTTGAAGTCCTTTTTTAAATGCTTGTAATGATCTTCCCTCCAGTTCCGTTTCAGGAGGAATGGAAATACGATACTAATGCTCCTACTGGGTTTCTGGAATTCTTTTGTAAATCATGGTATCTCCTCAGACACTTCCACAGATAAGCCATACAATGTCAGGGAAGACTCCAACGCTCCTGTGTTTTTTTGCAGTGGTAACAGCGGACTGTTGGTATAAAGCATGTTCTTTGCCATTATACATGCTGGGTAGCACTATTTTGCTGGTTTATGTTTTACCACAAAAAATTGTCATGAGGATGTCCATGCGATACACATTCAGAGTACCCCCTCTCAAAGCAGATCTTGCAGCTGTCTGGATAAAATAAGGAATAAGGTTCTCAGAATACACACACCCCCCCCCAAAAAAAAAAAAAAAAACAGTCTTTGAAAGGTTGCACTTTTCATATTAGAGATTGAAAAGACATATCTTTAAGGATATTTAGCATTTTATTTATTATTCATTGCATTTTCCTATAAAGGAAATAACTTATTCCTCCATGAAACTCTCCACGTTATCATATGCTACCCATTATTAAGGCTGAACCATTACCACATTCTTCTCATTTCTAATACTCAGTCTCACAAGCAGTTAAGAGCAATTCCCAGAGCTGCAAGTTTAGATACCAATGATGTAAACCAGTCACCAGTGGCTTATGGTTAATATCTTTATTATTTTCAGCCGCAAAGACAACTTCCATAAACAAAAACTAATCAATTAACTTCTTCTAAGCACAAATATGGAAAGAATTATGCCTGTCTTTACAAAAGTCTTTGCATCACTGTTAAATGTTTTTGGGTAAAGGAAAGGGATGTCCTTGACAGCATCTACCACATATATTACAGCCATCAAAATAAACATCCATACACCTCGAGTCAGAGCTGCTTCTGAGCATCAGAATGCATGCATGAATTCCTAACTAATAGCTAGTGTTTGGATTCATTAGAAGAAATATCACAATTTTTACTTTTTCCAGAACTTATCACACTATAACGCCACAAGCAAAAAAAAAAAAAAAAAAAAAAAAAAAAAGTAAAATCATAGTTGATAGGTTTTTTAAGAAGTGGCCTTTTTAAAGAGACTTTAAATTCATCATGGGTCAGAAACACATTCCTGCATTTGGTTGCCATCTTCTGGCATCCAAAGCAAGTCTGAAATGTTCCATATTTGATTGAAAAAACTGACACTTGGCTTATTTAACTTGGCTTCTGAGCAGTTATATACATTTGAGTGCTTCTCCAAAATCACAAGGGGTTTCCTTACACAGATGCTTGCAATGCAAACATCAAAGAAACAGCTTGCCCAAGTCCAGCCTGATTGGTGACACTTCCCATTTCTGATCAGATCATGGATAAATTCACCAGTCTTCAATGAGATACCAGATCTATCTGACAGACCCTGAACCAGACTATAAAACAATTAAGCTGCTGACTGCATAACTAGCCAGTAGGATAGCTATACATACCAGAATGTATAGCTCTGTGTTTCAAAGTATTGTCGTTGTGCCTCCAGTGTATGTCAGGAACTCATAAAATCAGTGAGAGGATTTGCTCATTCTCCTCAGCCCACATAAGCAGGACTTACTCCCCAGTTTGCACTGTGCTCCGCTGCAGAATCCCACTGGCATTCGCTGTGCTCAGTACCTGCCTGGAGCCATGAAATATAAGTGATGCAAAGCCATACTCTACCTCACAGCAGACGTGAACCGTTTCATCCCCTACCCATGCCAGAGGCATGTTAAATACTGTGGAGTGTTAAATACTATTTGCACAATGCTACAATAGAGCAAAATTCTATTCAAACACTTCTCTGGGGTGGTCAAAGTCCAAAATGTCTGCTTCATGGGAAATTCAAACATTTCAGGACTATCCTTGAGTTCATTATTTAATTGGAAGGAAGAAAAAAATTCTCCAAGTAAATGAAATTTCAGATGTAACTTTTCTTGACAATGTCAAGGATGTCCTTTCTAATTCCCCACTGAGCTTTATCTTAAAAGATCAGAAAGAGGTAAACGCCAGAACAACATGCTTCAACTGCTCTCAAAATTTCTTCAATAATGTTTAATCAAAAAGAGACAAAAATTAACTCCTGTGAAATACATTCCAGTGAAATTCAGGAGATCTGTAAAAAGAGACTCTAATTAAAAAAAAAATTTAGATCCTGCAATAATATTATTTATTCAATGTTTATTATCATGGTCTCTTTTGGAAGTCACCAAGGATATGTGAAGAAGCACAGAGAAATATCTAGAAGAGTGTTTAGCTTAAGCCTTTTAGTACAGCAACCAATTTCCCCCTTGCTTTTTCAACTTATCTTCCAGATTAGTTGTGATTGATTATAAAAGTCATACAGTACAAGTTCTGGCTTATGAACACGGACTTGATACACTCAGAAGGATTAACAAAAGACATTTTGATTCATTTTCTCCAAGAGAGTAGTTTTTTTATAACCTCTCTGTACAAATTCAATCAGGAAAAAAAATATATTGGTGGCTACATACTGCAACAGTATGGGAAATTGGACCGCTTATTGTTTCAGGCCCAGGCCACCCAAGATTTGAGAGGATTTGGCAGCTTTCATAATATATCACATGAGAGACTGGTTTGACAGACAAACAAAACAAAAACAACCCAGATGGCTGTGCTCCCCTCAGCTACAAGGCAATGCCATCAGAGAGATCTTTACTCACATAGAAGCATTTTAATTTTAAAAAGGTCAGATATTTTTCAAATATCTACCTTTCCAAAAAGTCTTTGCATTGATTCTAGTTTGACCAAAAATCATGTTTTCCTCAGGTTTTCCTTAGGCAAATTTATGTAAATCCAACAGAAAAATCTTAAAGAAAAAATCCAAACAATCCAAACCGCACAAGATCTCTCTCCAGCCTCTTTTTCTTGTTTTTCTCCAATATTAGATGCAGGAATGCATACATGCTGCAAGTACATAATTTGTTGTGCTAATCCAAGTACTTGGATAGTTCAGTCATCAACCCATCTCTGAATTTCCTGGTTTTACTGTCTTGTTATATTGATTTTTCTCTTATTATAGGGCTGCGCATTTTAGCTATATTTTATTCCCTCTAATTAATTCATAAAGAAAAACTATGAGATGAGCATCCAGAAAAGTACTGAAAAAAAAGAGTCCACTATTTTCCACAATATTCCCTGGTAATAACTGTTCTGACTTCCAATGCCAGTTTGCTTCCTTGGCTTCCACTCAGCTTCAGTGCATCCTCCCTGTTTGAAGTCATGTATCTTTACAAGCATCTTTTTCTGCCACACTGCTACAGGCTCAGATCCAGACTCTGGGCAGCCCTTATGTATACACAAAGCTGGAAGGCCTGGAACACGGCCTCAAAAGGAGATGGCATTTTGACTCAGAGTAACAGCTTTGGTACATGACCACATGCCAAAAGCAATGCCTTACCCGTAGCTATCTGTTCCGAAGAACAGATTTTACCCATTCCTGATTATTTCTAAACAGTACTGGCAATTTACGCACAATGGTGCTTTCCAAACATCATTACTGATGTTTCCTATTTTTTCCTGGAAAAAAAATTGCCCGAATTGTACCCATCCATGTGTCCACAGATACGCTCTCTAACCTGACTTTTCATTCCTCTTTCTTTGTTACCTTTCCTGGCTTAATAGCTTGTTAATATTCCTAAACAACCACTCTCTATGGAGATAGAATCATCAAGGTTCCCACCAACATAAATCACTCCTAATCTTTGTTTAGTTTGTACAGCAATCAGGAATATGAAGTTTACATGTAATATGACCAGGGGTGCATGGATGGAAAAAGACTTTTACAAAACCTTCGCACCACTAAAGCTATGGAAAACATCTAGACTATTTTGAAATTAAACTATGTCCTGCCCTTTATATTACTGTCATGATGTGTGCAGCATGGGCACAGGAGTTAATCTGGGTTCTGGGATTTGTGGAAAAGTAGATGACAGGTGCAGATGGCCCAGTCATTAAGTTTTCAGAGAGCAACAGCTGTTGTTAAGAGCTGCTGTCCCTATGTCTTAGCCCCAAAGAATCTGCTGGCCTACAGCCCTTGACTTAATAATGACAAAGCTCCAAGGAAGAGTTGCAGGCTGGAGCAGGCTACCATGATCAATCCCCAGGGGAGACGAACTGTTAAAAGGAGAAACCACTACCAGAAACTAACAGAAATCAGGATAGAGAAGGAAGAGAAAGGAGGTGGACACCCTCCCTGGAGGGGCCTATCAAGTGGCATGAGGAAATTGTATGTAGGTTTGCAAAGCAGTATTTTCTTTTTTTCTGTAGCTGTGCATCTACCATGAACTGTGCCCATGAGTACAGCGCACACGTGGTTTGAAAGTGCCTTTGCAAAATACCCATGTTTCTTGCTTTCACCATTCATGATGAAGGTTCCACAGGACTAAAAAGAACAAGAGTAGAGATAGGGAGATGGCATAAAGAAGAGAGATGAATTTGTACAAAATTGGAGGAAACTACACGTCAGAGCCATAGCTCCCCAAAAGGGGACAAGAGACAGATCGCAAACCCCAGAAACTTGCTGAGAGGCCACATGTACACGTACAACACAACAAATCTGAACGTTACCCAGGATGAACAAGTTTAAATGGGCTGCTGAAGCTCAATATAACAGCTAGATACGTAAGACTGTAGGCCAGTTACTGAGAACTACCTATACAGTGTAGCAGTGTACAGTGTCTCCAGTGGGTACAAGCAAGCGTTTGCTAATATAGCCTTAGACCTTATATACAACAGGGGTAAATCAATCAAGTCAAGCAATTTCCAAACCCATTCCTTTGTAATACAGTCAAACTCTACCTGTTAAAATACATAAAAATGCAGTATTTCATTTGTGCTGTCATCGCTACTAAGCCACCATACCTCCTTCTCTTTCTACAGAGGTGCAAAGCCTTCACCTAAACCCTTTAAAAGTGCACAGTTCTGCTCCTTCTGTGTTGCAGGCTTCCTCTGGACATGACAAACACCTGAGTGATCTTTGCAGCCCAAACCAGACTAAAGACACTCCATATACAGCACTGTAAATAAAGACACATAGAATGCACTGTGCTCAGATCACGGCAGTCCTTAACGAGGTGTCAAGTCCTTCAGACCTCACACCTAGCCAAAGCCCACTTGCTCATAAGCCAAGTCTGCACAGTAAATATTTTCTGCCTAGAGAACAGCAGCAGATCCTACAGCCAGCAGGCTCCGCACAGTCAAGGAAACCTATAACACTGGAGAAAGGGGTTAATTTCCCCATAAAGGCTTTTGTGCTCCCCAAAAATACCAAAAGTTCATCTACGACACAGGGTGTTCAAGGGAAGGAGTTTGTACAGTATAATATATTTCAGTGGGAATGTGCACAAAAGGGCAACTCTCACGTGAATTATCACTTCACTCAGCGAAGCTTAGATTTTTATTTCCATTTAACGATGGGTTTTCTCCGTGCTACAGCAGAAGTAAACCTCTAAACCTGACCTGCAGTGTAGGCGAGTGTAATCCAGTCCCTGCCCTAATTAGTTGGAAGAAATGTGGGAAGGAAAACTGGGACCTGAAGGAGGGGAGCAGAGACTTGAACCAGTCTCTCCCTCATCCCAGTACCTTAGCAACCCAGTTTGTCTCCTCCAAACAGCACTTTTTGCCAAAATGGAAACACTCCAAAATTTTGGTGCAAAATTGTTTTGTGCTGCTAGAGCCTAGCACATAACCAGAGGGGGGCACCTGGGTCAGAACTATTATGCATTTAGATTGTGTAGTGTAGCTTATGCTTTATTTTTTTAAAACGATGGCTATTTTCTTGCTCTACAGACTCTTGATTGCTCAGCCCCAGACACCTATTCTGCAAGTTAGACACATGTTGTGAGCTGTTTATGCTGGTCACATCCTCTGTGTAAAACTTTTATGACTTTTTTAGCTTTTTATTGTTATGTATTTGGCTATCGCAGCACTCAAGTGTGGCTGGCCCACCTTTGGGACCAGTGTAAATCAAGTGGGACAGTAGTGAGTGATGAAGGATTTTATAACTCTGAGGAACTGGATGAACTCTTTCCCTGTTGTTTTAAGATATTTCTATTCCCTTTTCTGAAGGCACAGGATATTCCTAAGAAAATAGAAAGCTGGATTTTTGTCTTCCCCTATCCACTGTGCATGGAGTCTCTTCAGATTTTCAGCTTTAACTCCTTCTTTATAGAACATGCACATAAATGTGACAACTGCTGAGAACAGACGCTAATTTTCTGCATACACTATCTTCCTCCTCCTGTTATATCAACAGCAAATGCAGATTTTTTTAAGCTGATTTATTTTGAAATTCACCTTGATGAGTCTCTTGATTTACAGGACTTTTCAGGTCATTCCCCATCCAGACATTTGCCACACTGAAACCTCAATCTGACTTTCAGGAAATGTGCAACCTACCAGGGCAATGATCAGCTCTCTAAACACCTACCATTTTATTGCATCCCATCCACCTTTTTTTTCACTTGCTTGTCCTCCATCACACCCAGAGCTGTTTACATTCAGTGCAGGGCCCAACAGGAGTCCCCACAGTGCATGGAGGGGACCGGAGTTACACATCAGAGTTAGGACTTCACCATGAATTCAGATTTCTCCAGGGCATCACTCAGGCCCTACAGAGAGCCTTGAGACCCAGCAAGTCTCTCTTTAAACAAGGAAAAAAAAAAAAAAAAACAAAACATCTATACTTTGAGATTGAAAAGAAAAGATAAACCAAACACAGCTTCCATCTGAGCTTGCAGAGCCTGGACCAACTCCTCTAATTATTGAAAACATATCCTGTTAATAAAATCGTATATTATTTCCACTCAATGCCAACAACATTGTTAGCTCTTTCACACCTGTCCACTGCATCAGTGAATCAACTACTGGACCAACTTACTTCACTATTGTGAACATATAGTGCTGAGAAGTATAGCCATCTAAGAGGTAAGAGGCATACTAATACGGATGTCAAACCCTCACAGGGATTTTGAGCTCTGCTGAGCTCAGGGGATGAGCTGAACCCACGAGAGTCAAGTTCAAGTCCTTTCATGATTAAAGAGCTACAGATTTTAGTAGGCAGCAGTTTTTGCACAGCTACACCATGTTCCCTTAAGTGGATGCACAGTTTTTGCTGTGCTGCTTGCACTGTGAAGTGGCTGGACAGAAAGGCCTTTTTCACTACCAAACTCTTATTACATAGTAAATTGGGAAGGCTGTTTCCTGAATCAGTCTGTCAACTATATAACAATTTATTATGACCAATTTCAAATCAGCTCCTTTTGCAACTGGAAGTTATAAAAATAAATAAATAAATAACAATTCAGAAGCAAGCTTTCATCTAGGCTTGAAGACATCCTATAGATTTTTACCCCTTTCTGCATTCTCCTGTGCCCTTAAAATAAGGAAGAGCCACTTCATTCCTGTGCAAGTAATTCATTATGCTCAGAAAAAGCAGCAGCAGAAAGCCAGGCTTACCTAGCACAGTGGTAGAAATAAACTAGGAAAGCTCTGATATTAAGCAATATCTGTATTCCTCACTCCTATAATTTGAAGATTTTGGCAAAATTGGGTCATTGTTTTCTTACTCCTCTCCTTCCCAGTTCATATGCACAGGGGATTTGGCACATTCAGTTTCTATGAATAATCTTCTGCTTGTTGTTGTAACCCTTCATGTGTGTCTAAATTTTTTCATTCACTTTTGCTAACCTAATTCTTCCAGATGTCTGGGAGTTTTTGCATTCTGGGAAGAAGGACTACTACAAAAGGGGCAATCATAACTCTTGTGGACTCTTTCCTCCTTTTTCACATTAAACCAATTGTTGGGTTCTTAATCTCTTTGGTTTCAATTTTCATTTCACAATTAAGGGTAATATTGCACCATGGAAATAATTGCTTAAAAGGTTTAAATGCTATGCCCCTTACAAAATAACAAGCCTTCTTTATTTCCTAATTAGAAGAGTAATTGAACCTTTATGAGTCTTCAGACAAGGTCTAAAAATTCCCAGAAGGAACCATACTGGAGAAATGGCCAGCCACTGTGGCATTTGTAGAGAAATTATGTCATCTTCTGTGGCCGAGAGGGGAAAGAAAGAAGAGTGGAGAAACAGGGCAGCTGGGACCCTGTTTGGATTCCCCGTAAATAAAATACCCAGCCCTTCTGTTCTACCCCAGGACCTCTTTTCCCTCTCTAATGGCTGCTCCGCTGCCACCATCTCCCTAGATATATTGTCTGGTGGTGTGGGGAGCTGCAGAGGGGAAGGCAGAAAGGGTCAAGAGGTCCCTAAGCCCTGGACTGTTCGCTCAGGATTCACAGGCAAGAGTTAAAGAGGTTGAAACTGCAGACTTCTAGCCCAGAAAAATAGGCCATGTAAAATCAGTCTCTCTCGCATCTTCCTGGAGGTAAAAAGAATGACACCATCCCTTGAGAGTAAGTCCAGTGATAGAGCAAAATCAGGGAATCAGAATTCGGGGGGGGGGGGGGGGGGATACAACCAACCTTTTGCAGAACCTGAGCATGAATTATTTTCCCTGGCATTAAATTTGGAAGGTCCTACTTGAAAGTATGTATATTTATAGTTTTAAAAAACAACAAAAAACCCAACCAAAAACTAGCTTGTAAATTCTACTTTTAGTTTGACATTTCATTGAAATATAACCTTGGTGGCAAATGCTGCCTGTACAACTTAGATGCAAAGGCAGAGGAAAAACAAGTCACCCATGGCTTTGCAGTTCTACATACAGAGGCAGCTTCACATCTAGCTCATCCTGCATAACATTTTCCATTACAGGACACCCCCTTTACAGTAGCTTATAACTTTGCTCCATATTAACTGTTTGAGTAGAAGTTTCCATCCTATGTGTTTTTGTCATGCTACCTGATGATGTTTTGGGGGAGTTTGGTTTTTAGTTTGTTTTTTTTTTTTTTGTTGGATGGGTTGGGTTTTGGTTTGGGTGGGGTTTTTTTTCATTTAAAAAAAGAAAAAAAAAGTTTGGTTTCCAAAACTTAGAGGAAAATGTTTGGACACATGAAAATGTTCTTATAGCATTTTTACAGAAAAGCTCCGGGCTTCAGAGCAGAAGTTTCATATTTGATGGGACAGACTCCACATAAGGGCTTTTCTCATCCACATGGGAAATCACCCCAATTTAATTCACTCAGTCTTGCAAAAGTGAGAGGTTGACCATGAGAGCACGGTGCTAACAAGAATCTGACTACACAAAGTAGTTCCTTCCAACTGTCTCTACAAAAGGAATGAGAGAAAGAAACCATTTGTGACCACTTTTACTAAGCACACAGCGAGGCTTCTGACAACCTGGCCTGAGCTTCACCAAGCACAAAAAAAGCAAAGGAATGGTAACTCATAAATCAGTCTCAGAAAGCCTACTGCTTCGAAACTGATATGCTTAAGCTATGGTTAGCAGTAATATTTTCTACCATGATACTTGTCCTCAAGGTCCATCTCCTCAGGCTGATAAATCAAAAGGGTTTTTTTGTTTGATATCTTTGAAATCTCTGAAGATGCAATTCATTAAAAGTGTTGAAGCTGTCACTTTCCCTCTTCTGCCCCTTCCTGCTCTCCTACCACAGGCTGCTCTGAGCAGCAGCACAGCCCAACACTTGCCTGCTGGCTTCCTGAAAGCATTTACATTGCCCACACTGGAGTCTTGCAGCGTCAGCCCCTATGCATGACCTACTATGCAAGTTTAGCAACCACCACTCTTCCAGAGATTGTTTTTTTCCCCCCTCTTCTCCCAGGAGAAAGAGGTCTGCTCCAAATGAAAATTAAGCAGCATGGAACAGAACAGGAAGGAAAAAAGACACAAACTTTATTTCTTGGACAGTTAATCAGAAATCTTAAATTATGAGTTTGTCAAACCCATAGGGCCTGGAATAAGATCTGCAAGTAAGTGAAGAGCAGCCTTTGGCTGTGTTTGCCAAATTAGGCATTTGCTCTTGCTCTTCTTGACCAGCTTTCAAGACCATTTTAGCTGCAGCTAGAGGGCTACAAATCTATAGGATTGCATACTTAAACCAGTGTTTACAGTGACTGGGGAAGAGAGATCTACACTCTGCGGCTCATGCTTCTTAACCAATTTACAGAGCACGTGTCTCAGAAGCATGTTAAATAGCTCATGGCAAGGCCAGCTATTCACTGATAAAAAGCCTGAAACGCTTAAAAGAACTGTCAGTGTCTAAAGTTGTGTTAACATATGTAAGTACAATTCAGTTCACTGAAGGCCCTAAAGTTCAGTTATGACCTTTCTTGGACATGACCAAGATCATCAGTAATTCTTAATTTTTAATTCTTCTAGCCCGGCTGGCTTTTGCTAGGCTCTAATCAAACTTGTTGCCAGAGTCAGTCAGCTATCTGGCTGGAAAAACAAGAGTAGGGATAGGATCAAGATGCAGCTGTCATTATCAGGGAGCAATACTTACTGTGTTTCAATACTTCCAAATTGTATCTATCTACTTAAACAGGGAAAAATTAGTTTCTCTATTTTATGGACAAACCTGCACACATACTTTGGACTCAGTCAGTCAGACACCACAAGCACTATCTTCCCAAGAAAATCAAGCCATGGCCTCTGGGCCCAGCCATACAGAGTAAACACCATCTCTAGAGACACTCCTTATTCTGTGAAATGGTTTTAGGTCAGTTCAAGCTACAATTTAAACCAGAAGCACTGGTGAGGTTTATAGTCAGAAGTTGGCACCGCTTCATACCAGCCTATTTTAAGGCTCCATTTGCCTCCCATCACACAAAAATGTCATAGCTGATTTCATCAAGAGCAAGTGCAGGTAGTAAAGCTGCACGTCTAGCTGGAAAACTAGTAATAGAAATAGCCTGGCTTAGGGCTAATGCTGCCATAGAAATCTTTCCTTTTGCTTCTGATGACTGTTTAATGTCTAAACCACACAGCCCTAATTCTGTGTTATGTTGCTTTTTACAATATATTTTTGATTTGCAGAATAAGCAACGAGCCTGTTCCTTGTTTGGCAATAGTACAAAGTCACTTTGAACTAACAACATATTCTGTAGTCTAGCCTCAGGTATGAAGTTAGCTACTGGCTGGACATAAAACATGCATCTGAGCAGTATGGATCTGGCTGCATGTGCCAGATCCACGCTGCTTTTAGAACAAACACAAACATGTCTGTTTCTGCCTTCACATACACCTGTGCAGCTCCCCTAAGCTCAGTGTGTGTAAATCAGAGGGCAGTCTTGAATCCACGTGGTCTGCACAAGAACTGTGCCTCCATTCATTTCTCCCCCCAAAGCCTGGAGGTCCATGCCAGACTGACATGCTAAACTAATTTTCTGGAATCTGCTCCTGTAGCCAGGCCTGCAAAGTGAGCCTGAGCTGCGGTCAGAGGACACCGCTGCTAAGCTAGTGAGACTGACAGAATATTAGGGGTTCTGCTTACAAATACTTATTTCCCCCAAAAAAGAGCAATTGAAATTAGAGAAGAGGTACTTTCTTTCATTGTACATAATGAGCTGTACAAAAGCGGCTCTATGCTATTCTTCTGGGTTTCCCCTACACATAACACTAATAATCTATGGCAAAACGCATTCCTATTAGGAAAAAAAGCATTGTAAACACCTGGATATCCCCTTCTTATCTCCGTTACTCTGGGCAGATTGTCTCTAGACTTCAGCATCAGTACAAGTTAAAAACCCATTTTGATCCTGAACCACAACTCTCACTTCACCACATGATGCCAGGCAGGATGGTTCTTGCTGGCTTGTGTTCCTCAGGAGCCTTTGAATGACCTCAGACATTTTTCAAGTAGATTGAGCGCATCTCCAGATGACCTCAGACATTTTTCAAATAGATAGAGAGCATCTTTGCTAGTCTGTCCTGGGGAATACTCTGTACACTCCTTTGTGGCTCCTCCATGGAAAGCCTGGACCTTTCACTATCATCGCACACAGAATGAGCATCATCTTCATGCTACAGAGGTAGACTGAGTATTTTTAGTGAGTTATTTATTTTCAAGTAGTGATTAAAAGCACTAGGAACAGGTTAGTAAGTCTGTAGCAGAGGATCTTTAGCCACAAGAGGATCCCAGTAGTTTCTGCCAAAGGAAGTGTCACATCTTCACTGAGGTGCAAGTTTCAAGCTTGTCTGGTCTGTTACACCTCAGTATCAGCTTGTCTGCACTGAAGATTTGGACTGCAGCCCTCCGAGTTTGTATCTGATACTGTGTTATCTCCAGATTGCTGGTAAAATAAGGCTGCAATGTATTTTTATTGCCTTTTACTGTAATATGTTGAAAATGATGGATTTCCCTTGAATTCCACTGCGCAGGTATCGAAGAAATATAGCAAAATACCGTCCACATATAGACTTCCCTCTGCCTATTCAACTTCGGGGATTCAGGGAAGCCATCGGTATTCCAAGCCCAAAGTCAGACTGATTTCCCGTATTCGGAAATATATCAAAGGGAAGAGTCAGCACTAGCAAACTGCACTGAAGATTTCCCTCTCAGGGCTCTATCTTGAGGTTCAAGTTGGCAGTCAAAGGAAGGAGCCCAGCCCAAAGTTACTGGCCCATAGAAGATGTCAGATCGCTTGTGCTGGCAGAGAAGAAGCTGCCTACACTTCTACATGCCACATCTTTCCTGGATATAAAGTCTTTCCTATTTGCTTAGAGTCAGACATTGTTGTTTTGTTTTAGTCTTAAAGTGCTTCCTTATGGAGAAAATAACAGATATGTAATATTCTTGTGGTTGATTTTTTTTCATGAACATTGGGTAGACCTTTCTCCAGTTCCTCCTATGAAGGACAGTGAGGACTTGATGCATGCATAATTTATTCAGCAAAACTGTTGCACATGTGGTTTTACTTGAACAAAGACCAGTGACCCTAGACAGCTGATTTTTTTTATTCTTCTTAATTTTAATTTATTTTGTTTGTATGGAAACTGTCTTCAGCCAAGAACTCTGAAACTTTGGGTCAGCTTTAACCTGAATACTGTCTGTATTTTCCTGTTTTTTCATTTCACACATCCCAACACTTTGCTTTAGTAGAGACAAAAGTAAAAATTCCAAAATATTTCATAAGTTCTTAGAAGAGAGAATCCATTCCTCACAGATTCATTTAGGAGGAATTCATCTTGAAGGAACTGGAGAACATCAAAGCCCTTAAGCTTTTAGAAACTATAACTCATCTTTTGAAATATGAAACATGTGCGCCAGACAGTTTTGCCAAATGTTTACATTTTGGTGCATAGTTGAACTGCTTATCAGAAGTTCAAGTGTTCTTTGTTCCTAATTTCCCACTATGATTCACACTGCATGCTCTGTTCAAACACAGTAACATCCTTTGGCCATGAGAGTCAGCAACGCTTCTGTCTCACACGGAGCAGACCAAGGAGCCCCAGGTGCTCAGCACTCATAGCATGCCATAACTCTAGCATATACAATCAGTTTTTACCTTTATTATAAGCAAGACTACATGCAGAACAATCTAAACTCTTATATTCAGGGAAATACGAGAGCATCCTCCCCCAAATACTTAAAGTGCCTCACCTTGGTACCTCAGTACTGGAAAGTGGCTGAAATCATTCTGTGCATCCCAATGCACCCTTTCATTCACTTATGGCAGCAGCTTCCACAGGATTTTCCTGCCCTGTGAAATCCCAGATACGTGCCCTTTTCTCCCCTCTCCCATATGATGAGAGCTGCCCTAGATTTTAGTTTAAGAGAAAGATAAGCACCTTCTGAGGATTAGTCACCCTATTGGGATAAAGACTTTTTCTGAAAGTACTACTGACTGTAGAGGTATGCTGGAACAAGAAAGTCTAGATACTTATCTGGGCCCCGACGTTCAGCAAGGTGAACATCAGAACAAGGAATGGACCCTATGCTGCCAAGTGAAGTGAAACATCAACAAAAATATTTTCACCGTTTATTGCAGTATTCTGAAAAATAAGATAAAAGAGGATGACACTGGTTATTTTGGAGAACAGGCATGGCTTCTGCTGTTTCATGATGGTAATGGAAAGTAGGATTTAGCAGACATAAACCAAGAGGGGAAGAGGCAACGGTGTAAGAAACAACACAAATCCACAGCTTCTGGAAGAAAGAGAGAAGACTGGGGATAAAATGTTTTGCAGTCCTAACAAAGATCACCCTTATTGTTGGTGGTCATTTTATCTCAGAAAAATTAAGAGGAAAGGAAAATTGTTACAACCGCTTAGTCTTGCAGGGAGAAGATTAGCCTAACTAGAACAGAAGAGGTGAAGTCAGCAAGTATCAGCAGGAAATACAAGACATATTAGTCATTTTCATTTCCAGACACAACGTGGAAATAGTCTATGAAAATATGTCAACAAATTATTTGCATGTAAATCAGCAAAGCCACAGTGACTTCAGAGGAACTCCCTCCATTTATCCCATCAGGGCAACAGGCAGGATTACCTCCCTAGCAGGGTTTCTGACATTTACATTTGCTTGAGAGAGAATAGACACTATTGTCTATTCAGGAAAGGGCTTTCTAGGACTGAGAGAGGTAGGGTATCAGAGGAAAGGAAGCTGCTGACAACTGACATATCTGCAAGCATGCTTTCTTAAACCTAGGCTGGACCTTTTCCCTCTGCCTTCTTGCAGCAGAGATAGCTGGAAGTGGCTCGCTCTTACTGTGGTCGCATGTAAGGCAAACCTGAAACCGTGCAAGGGGTGAGAAGACACTGATTTGCCCATGGAAATCAGATGTGGTAGGCAAAGGAGCTCTACATGAATATACAACCTTTCCTTCCCACTTCGTTTACTCTTTTATTCGCATATTGCCCTGAGTAGAGAACGGCCACCCTCAATTTATTTTGGCTTTGTATTATTTCAGCAGCTATCCAAAACCTAAAACAATTTGTAGGTACCTTAAGGGTATCTTACTGCATTTAACCATGAAAGTTCGGAAGAAAACCCACTTAGAAATAGTCTTTACAGAAGAGGTCTTGCTCTTACAGAAGTCAGATTTAATTTTCTTTCACTGATCATGACAGCAGCTGTCTAAAGATTCAAAATCTTTGTCTTCACTGAGGCTTGGAACAGACTCTGTGGGATCACAATTACGTTCATATCCCTCCCACCAAATTCAAGTGCACAGCAACATACTGGATTTACCAAGTCAAAGACCTGATCACACTTTAGCTACCCTCCTGCTCAGCTAAAAGCCAGGGAAGAGATCTAAACAACACATCACTGTAAACAACAAGGGAAATATTTCCAACAGGAAGTTACTGGACGGAAGAACACATTAATACCTCATCTCTAGGGTAAGATAGACAAAACAAGATTCTCTAAGACGTTAACAAATATAAAACGACTTTTAAATCAGGATAGCACAGCAATGGCCTTTCAGAACTTGCTCTACTAACCGAAGTGTTGAAATGGCAACAGACTTGCTCTCCTGAGCTGTGAATCATCCCACGAACTTCAGGGGAGCCATATGAAGTAGTAGGATCCATCCACTTACACAAAGGTCACTGAGAGGTCAGGCCCTAAAGTAAGTCTTCAGATCTCAAAGAATTTCCTAATTGCAGTAATTAAGAGTTACAGGGTAAGCAGGAATACCAAAGAACACTGCAGACACTGAGATAACTTTCTTTCCCTTAGGACTGGCAGTTTTTTCATGCTTTCCACCATACTGCCTTTAATTAGTTCACCACAGATCTTGCATCAGCTTTTAAGCTATATTTAGACGTAGCTAGAGCCACCGGGAACTCTAGCACATTTTTATTGTCACAACACAACTTTGATGCATTGTCTTTTACTCAAAAGAGCTAATAAAGCACCTCTTTTCTCACCATCCCAGAACCAGAATAGATTATCCCAGTGTTTCCAGAGGCGACAACTATGACAAATACAATAGAAATGAACCTGACAGATATATATATAGACAGACAAATGAGAACCGCGTGCATTGCTCTGGGTGTGTGAAGAGGAAGGGGTAAATGAAGTTGTGGTTTGGATAGAAATATAAAGTCTTCATAACAAACTAGACCATTTGTTGGATGGTGAAAGTTCCTGCTTTAGATGTGAGACAGGTTTATGCTTTAGGTGAGGTAAAGAAACAGTTAGAACAACCCCATCACCTATTCACTGCTGAAGGATGGTGGTGGGGAAACATTGCTTTTGAACTGTTACGAAACAACAAGATACCAAAACAAAAAGTTGGATGTTGGGGATGATACTGTTACCACTTGATCCTAAAGAGGTTAACAAGTGGTGGAAAAAGCAAAAAAATACAGTCAAAAAACAAAAACCGTTGGAAGGTCGATATATCCGTCAGTTTTGAAAAAAATGCATATTTTACAATGATAGAGCAATTTCCAAAAGAGATTATCAAGAGCAAGTTTCTTGAACAGTTTCCTAACCTCTCTCCAGAAAGGTTTTCTAAACTTTCCAGAAAGTAGAGATCCTACACCCATTTTGCAAACAGAGAGCTTCAGATACTGAAAGAGCTTAAAGACTACTCCTGAAGTCTTTAGTAGAACTGGGAACAAGCTGCCACTTTCCTAACCTGTGTACCATAGCAATGAGACAACTTATCTCCTCCATTACGGACGGTAACAGACTCTTACAGGTGCTCTGCTCAGAAGAGGTTACAAGAGCATTGGTAGGCATGAAACATCTGTCCAATTAAGACTTAAAAAAAAAGTAGAGCAATGCTATTCATGACTGAACTACCAGGTTAAAAAAAGCAAATTTTTACCATCATAACAGGAAAAACCCTAGCCTAATGGATGTGATCACAAGCTATCTACTATAAATGGTTTAAGTTATTTATTAGAATTGCAATAAAGCAAATCCACTTAGAGATGTGACGGAAACCCACAGCTTTCCAACCTATGTCAAGTTCCCATAATATTGTTCTATACACTTTTGAAGTTCCTTTTCTACCTTCATATTCAAAGAATATTCATACTCAAATTCTACCTGAAATACTGAGGTAACTTGAAGTGCCAGTTTCTTGATCTTTATTGGGAAGAAAATGCAGAAGTAGCAGTCAGGGAGACTTAAGGTTTACATGTGCACATTGTTAGATCTGCTTATCTCTAGAAATACAGCAGCTGCCACAAACACATAAACCTCTGAACTGAAATCACCACTGGCATTTCTGCAAGTACATTCTGGGCTGAAGAACAGTTGTGTCAACACCGAGTACTACTGAACACAGCAAAAAATTTCAGCACTAGGAATCTTATCCCAACTATTATATCATTCTTCAGCAATTTTATTTTCATCAGAAGCACCCGGACTGTCGTGCTCTTACTGAAGTCTATACTTTGCAAGGATTAGGCATCCACATCCTTTGACAAGTTTTTATTGCTCCTCTGACTCATCAGATGAAAATGCTCCCTATGAGATTCAAAGGGAGCTAATATGTAGCTTTATACACAACACTTAGCTGCAGAGCACAATTCTTTCTACACTTTAACAAAAATGAAATACCAAAACCAGGAAGACCCTTGAAATCAAATAGCCCAGCAAGTCTGGAAAGGCACAACAGAATTCAAGGAATGCTGAGAAAGTTGTAAGTCACATGCAACGTTAACAGACATTTTTGCTAGTTAAGTATATGATTATTTTTTTTTGCTATAGTTTAGAAAGAAAAGCAAATTTTCTTTCCCTTTGCAGTTTCCTGATTATTTTACATTTTTGTCAGACTTCATAAAGGTTCCCTGAAATAGCACAGAATGCTAGACACCTAAGTGAAAGAACACAAAGCTGAAGTTCTGCACCTTAATTGATTTTCCTTTAAAATAATGACCACAGGGTTGGAAGGCCAACTGGCTCAGGGGATTAGTAATGGATATGAAAAATTTCCACCTTAAGTCAATGGTTCAAAACCAGTCCAAGGCAGCACAAGCTTTGAAAGCTATTTGATGACCTATGTGAAGTGAGCTGGTGGTCTCAGTAAAACTCCCACTAGGCACATGTCTATGTTACTCTTGACTTTCTTGTTTGAGGTGTCTGCAAATGCTCCAAAAGGAAACCATCACCAACATATAACTGATGTATGTAATGGGTGTTTGGAGAACGAGGAACAAAAATTGCTGTTCAGATCTGAACAGTGCAAAAGTTTGAACTGATGGGGTTTTCACAATAAGGAGGGAGAGGTTACCTGTTGAACTGAAAACACACATAAACCCTTATTCTAAACACATCTTGCATTACACACTACCTCTCACTGTAGTAGGTTTCAAGGAGTTTCACAGACACATATAAGAATTGCGTCAGTCATCACTGAAACAGATGAAACACAGAGCAAAAGAAAGGAATATTTAGCAAGACCACACCAAAGACCTGAGTACCAAGAGAACAAGGAGGAAGAATATGCAGGAACAGCAGTTTTAACTAGCTAGAGCATAAGCCAATGAACTGGAATTTTCTCCCTTCAAGACATTACACTGAATGTCAGAGAAACGCCAGAGAAAAATGTCATAAGCTCGGTTTTACAACTCATCCAACAGTCTGTTTCTCCCCCAGCACTGTATCCCCTGCACCAACAGTCTGATTTGGCCTGTCCCCCAGCAACATACCAAGATAATCAGTTCCAAGTTGGAAACCAGAGTGTCACCTGCTGACCAAGGCTGCTTCTGGTAACCTTGATGCCTCCCATCCAAGCAGTTTCAGAGTGCCCATTTCTGGTGAGTTTCTGAAGGCTTAAGAATTCCAACACCAGCTTACAGATAGGTAGACAAACACATGGAAACCTTCAATAATCAGGATATATCCTTCTAGCTGTGAACATTATCTTGCCCTTCTGTATCTATAGAGAAAGAGTTCAGTCAGTGTCAGGCAGCTGGTTTTTATTTCTTCATGTGGGGCATCCCGTGTGCTAGAAATGAAGCAATTCATAGGTTGCCAAGAAAGATTCTCATACAGCAGTAAGAAAATTTTGCTCCACTGAAGTTTGAATTCAATGGCCGATGCATTAGACTCAAGATTTCTAGAGTCACCCACCCAACTGGAATGAATGAGCAACAATATCTGGCAAGTATAAGCTTTATAACCAATATTAGCAATTTTACAGAGAGACTATACTTTGTAATTTTATTGTACCTGTCTTCCGTGCTTGCAACACTGCTAACACAAAAGAGTTGGCTTATGGGGTATTATCAGAGCAGGGTGGTTTTTTTTCCCCTATAACTAAATACACATAAACTCCTCATAACATCCATACACAGGAACCCTTCTGCCTTCAAAAGGGATTTCTCTCTTATATAGCATTACAAGAAGCACGTGGAAGGGAAGATAAACTTTCACTACATCTGTGATACCCATTTCGTATTTAAATACATCAAAACCCCAAAGCTTGGGCTAAATGATAGTTGCTATCACTTAGTTGCCCAGGGTTAGAAACAGAGGATT
The DNA here is from genome assembly GCF_017639655.2 of Falco naumanni. Taxonomy (NCBI): domain Eukaryota; kingdom Metazoa; phylum Chordata; class Aves; order Falconiformes; family Falconidae; genus Falco; species Falco naumanni. Next base: position 22,704,842 of record NC_054058.1, read on the forward strand.
TTCAATAGGGATAAACAAAGTTTATGCCTGTGTGAGCCAATAGTGCACGTATCACGCTGCTGAGGGTCCATTGGACAATCACTATTGAGGGTCCATTTGACAATTCCCACTGTATCCTGCTGTCCAAAAGGGTACAGGACTACGTGTGTCAAGGAAGTCTTTTCCTCACACTTGGTGCCTTGCAAAGTCTGACTGCCCACAACAAGAGAGTCCTCATGCCCAAACGGGTTCCCCTAAAACCTCTCTTAAAGCAATCAAAGGACAAAAATAATCCAAATTAATTCTCAAAGAGTAAAATTTAGCATCCTTATTACAAAACTAGAAACACAACAAAAGGATAAGAAAAAAGACCTACTTCAGAGCAAACGTAGGAAAACTCAGCAATTTCATCTCAGCTACCTTTCTACAAGGCAATCAGTTCTCCCATCCCTTGCTCTTGGAGGGCCACCCATCCCTGCAATTTTTCACTTCCTTTGTCATAGAGTGTCCCCACAATAGCTCAGCAGAGCCAGCACAAGCTTTGTCCCTCACATCTTTGACTAAACAGAGTTCCTTTGGCCGTCACATCAGTTCTTTTCCTGTTCATTTTGTTAGCTTTGAACAGTTGATGTCTATCAACTATGGCTTTGAGGAATCATACCTCTCCCCTTCGGACCAGATTACCAGAAAGCTCTCCAGGATCAGATTTCTTCTCTTCCTGTGAATTTCTCTGAATTCCCATTATATTCTTTACTTAAAACATTCTTTCTAGCTTCAGGCTCTTTTGCAAGCTGCAACATTTTCAAGACTGGCAAAAAACTTTATAAAACATATACCAGAAGAAATACTTATTGTACATATGAGTTATGAGAGTCAAAGCTATCAGCTTTTTAGCTTTCAGAGAGACCACACATGATGTACTAATAGTATAGATGAAAGACTTGACAGTTACAACTTTTTTTTTATATATAAGTTATCTTCTTGTTCTCATTTTGGGTCATATTGCAGAGATAGTTTTGGCTCAAAACATTAGCAGAGATAACAACATTAAAAATTATGTATAATGTTTCAAGTATGCAATGTTCTAGCAAGAGTTAAATCTTTATACCACTTTTTTCTCCAATCAGTGGCTCAACAGTATTATACAAAAATATGAGAAATTTTATTGATTTTAAGCATCAAATCAATATCAGGAGTGGGATTAGGACTTCAAGCTTCTTAATTTTCTTCTTGGCATAATCTAAAATTCCAAGTAGTAATACTGATACAGAAAAATTGGTTGTTCAGCAAGACTTTTCCCCTGTGGAAATCATGTTTTCCTATGAGAACTGCTAAATGTGTGTACCAAAACAATAACAAAAATAAAATAGGTTTATTGTTTCATCTGGAAAATTTAACCATCAGGAATGCTAAGACATTGCCTTTCAAGATTTCCAGGACCAGTGCTTCAAAACATCGCTCATTTGAGGCCAAGTTTTTCAGCTGAACTGAGCTTCTCACGATGCCCTGCACAGCGGCCCAGCAAAAAGACTGAACTACATCCTGGGGTAGTGAGGGACTGCAGGAGCAGATGGCAGAGATCAAATTTTAAGCGAAAACTTTACTTGGTTGGCACAGTTTGTTATTATTTCACTTTAAAAAGTTATGTTTAAGATATTTTTCCTGAATTAAACTTTCAAAAGTTTCATATTTTCTTATTAGGAGTGAAATTCTTTTCATTGTCATCAGCACTTTGAGGACTGGGAGAGAGGCAGGTCACTAAAGGCATCAATACATTCCAAGCAGCTGTACTTCCTATCACATATGCCCTTTACCAGAATAAGCAAGTATCTAGATAAACAAACACTGGTGCAAGTCAGAAAAACTATGCACAGTAGAGTTTTTTTCACAATTTAATTTCACATTTAACACTTAGTGCATTTAAAGAACCATGAAGAGTATATTCATCGTTTCATTTCTGTCCTGCCAAAAACTGCTGCAAAATAGTGACATTTTTAGAAGAAAACCTAATTATTTTAGAGTAACAATTTAGGCTTGCTATAAATTTCAGTGATGTGCCCTCATTTACAAAACTCTATTGAGGAAAAACATCTGCCCTTTTCCATTAAAAGCATGAATGGCCGAAGAGCAATGAAATAATACTGCAGTGGTGAGCCCCACAGAAGTGTCTATAAACAAACTCAACAAACACATTTTTCTGGAACGTATACAGTGGAGGATAGATCATATGTTCCGCTTCCTAACCACGGTGTACTGCAATAAGCAGCTAGAATGATCTAACACAGATTTCATTTTACATTTATTCCTCCCAGTTACTTGCAAGGTAAGAGGGATTTTCCTTGACTTAAACTCTCAGAATTATTGGTGTTTGTCCAGAAACTATTTCCAGCACAATCTCAGCAGTACCACGTACTGAGAGGTCTGAGTGCTCATTACTTACCAGGTGTAAGCTTGTACATAGGGCCTCCACCTGTTCAGAGAAACGTTCTGGACTTTGCACCTTATGATGGAAATATCAACTGGAGAAGAATTCAGAACACACACACTTTCAGGCCTTCTTTGCTAAGAAGTGGAAATCAAAGGCCAAAATTCAAGTTCTAAAAAACCAAAAAAAATCATCACAGCATTAAAAAAAAATTCCACTTAAATGCCCATTGTTGCATTCTGAAAAGCAGGTCTCTAGATGCGCTGCTTTGCTCCCCAAATAGATACAGAATATTTCAATACTTACTATCATAGTCCACCTAAACCAGTACTTTCTTCCATAGAAAAAAAATTATGATGTCTTCTTTCATGCAAAGCACTACCTTCCTGCAGGATTAAGCCCATTACATTTAAAGCTAAATTGAGCACCATGTAAGTTGGCAGCAAAACTACTCTCAGTTTGAAGAATGGGGATTTCCTATAATAGCGCTGTGCCCAGAATAACTTAAACTAAAAAACAACAACAACAAACAAACAAACAAACAAAAAGTGGCAGGGCGTGGGGGGGGGGGGCGGGGAGAGGAGGAACCAGCCTGGAAGCAGGGATTCAGCATCAATTCAATCATTGCACTTAATTCATACAAAAAGGCAAAAATATTTTTCATTATGCTTTTCAGGATGATTTCCAGGATCCCATTTTTGTGTTCTGTTAATTGCCATTTGCACAACACTGCAAAAACAGCAACATTACTACAAAAATCACATCACTGTACGCTTTCACGTGGAAACAATTCCATGCAGATTAAAACAGCAAAGGAAAATGTCATTCACTAAGGAGTAGCTCCTTCCCAATGAAAGGTAGATGTGCTGAACTTTGAAAGAAACTGTTTCAGAGTGAATTTTTCACACTTCTATTTTATTTAGAGCTGTTCCTTCAACAAGAGATATGCCTCAGTAAACCTCCCACACCTTAGAATTCTGTGACATGCTTGTTAAAGTGTGACAAGTTACCAAACCAGCTAGCAAATGTATTCACAGGGGTATTACTGGATCCATACATGGGCCTTAAGGATAGTTACATCCATTTTAAGGAGACTTTACCCTACTGGAGTATATTTCACCAGATTTTTCTATTGAGAATCGGTCCCTAAAGACCTTGTTTCTGCTGCTGGTGGTTGCACACTCAGAACTAACCACAACAGCTCTGAAGGCAGCTTTTAGGGGCAAACTGCTGTCATCAGGCAAGAGTCCAGCACCACGGTCCAAATACAACCTGGGCCATTCCAGAACCATTCTAAAAATCACCTCTTTCAAATACCCACTGTTTAAATTCCAGTAAGCCTCCGAACATTTAAAATTTCCATTTTCAGTATGTCTCCAGCACTGTTCTAATTAGCAGATAGGCCACCATTACCTTATCTTTCTTATTCATACAGTAAAGTATTAAAACTGAAAGCATAAATCTTCTCTTACATTTTCATGGTATTTGTTTAGCTTCTGCACTCCCTTTGGCTTGGAGAATTATAAAAGGCTGAGTTTTGTTTTGTTTCCCAGGTCTGTTTCACTTTAGGGGCATATTAATTTTTGTCAGTGTTTCCAACGAAAAGAATTCAAGAACTATTTCTACAGTGGGCCACATTCCATGAAAGCCAGTAGAGAGAGACACACACAAAACTTGGATGCAACCCATCGGATCCTTTAATATCCTGTTTTCCTTTTGTTTAACCTACAATTGTACTGGGCTCCAAGTATGTCAGTTAAAATGATAAATTAGTGTGAATATTAGAAATGGACTTCTCCCAGAAACTTGTATTTGAATACTCAAATACTGTGGGGGACATCAGATCTCAGCCTCAATTATGGAACTCATTTTCTCACCAACACTACAATCAACTGAATTAAACTCCCTAAGGCCAAACGTTAGGCTTGTGTTCCATATCTAATTACTGTATATGCTATACAGAAGTACTGCTGCATAATTTGGCATAGAATACAACTTACAGGCACACCATATCACTAGTAAAATACTCTGCAGCTCTCACATACCTTTCAGGGTTGAATTTAAATTCCAAATAATAGAAGGAGTTATTTTGATGGAGCAGCTTCAGGATACTTGCAGAATTCTTAAGAGCTTAGGCAGCTGCGTAGGCGGAAGATATCACCTTGTCACTTTTCTCATGCCGTTGATAATCATTGCCAGCTTGCCAAATTATCAATTAGCAGACACACTGACCTTACAAAGTAGCTTTCTCCCTTGCCTGTACTTTAGATAGATGGGCCAGAAGCTACGTGGCTTTGTACCTACCAAAGAGAACATTTGATTAAGTACCCTCTCTGGATTTTCAGATAAAGAAGAAACATCAGACATTTATAGATGCCATTTGTATTACCTTGTTAATGATTTTTCTTTTCACAGAGGCATTTATTTTTGCTCAGTAATTCCTTGGTACCATTAGCATCAGCCAAAGATCATAGTGAAATATGGTGACTAGAGTTTTTAGCAGAGTACTGTTACGACCCTTTGCAGAAGTACTTAGCCTCAGTTACACAATTGTATGTTGCTAACACCTAAAAAATTAGGGTGGTTTTGGTTTGGGTTGTTTTTTGTTGTTTGTTTTTGGTTTTGGGGTTTTTTTTTTTGTTTTTTGGGTTTTTTTGCTTAGGAGCTTATTCATCTGGCAATTAATAAATTGTGGAGTTGTTAAGCCTATCCCATTTACTATAAAGTTATTCCTCTTGGGAAAGAAAAAACAAAACAAAAACCCACAAACACACACCTGGGCGTCTCTAGACAGTCAAGGTGACAAGTAAACCTGCAGCTGGAGTATGGCCAGAGCATGTACCACCTCCCCCTGAAGCAGCTAATGCTGCCCACAGACTGCCAAGAGAGTACCAGTTTCCTCTGGGCCAGTATGGTAACCCAACCATGGAGGGACACAAACAGGTATAAATCATCCTTAGGGGATAGGGACTACCACCCAAAAAACTCACTAGTTTCCTGTTCACAGTAAAAACAAGTCCCGATTATCAGCTAGTATCTCTCCACTTTGTTGTCCTTGTGCTGATCAGTGATCCATTGAGTGTTCAGGCAAAAGACAGCTGTGGCTGTTCTGGGTGACAGTGGCATGTGCGATATAGAGTCATAATGTCCATCCCCAGTAGCCTGTTGCTGGACACTTGATCCCATCACATCTGGGTCTGATGAGGCTGGCAACCACATCCTCACCAGGCATAAGGAATTCACATTGTACGTATGGAGACCTGTTGTTTGTAAATGTGTATCTTTCATGAGGAATAAACATGCAGACATTACTTCTAAAGGAACAAATACATACCACAAGGCCTCTTATGACGCCACAGTGCCAGACAGCCACCCTGGGAAGAACCCCAGATTTACAAAAAGCTCCCATTAGCTTCAGTAGCCTTTTACAACTGAGCTAAACTAGAGCAGCATATTACTCAGACCACACATTACACTTGCTTACGATTACATGGGATTGCATATCGTACATATATGCATGATTTTGTATATTATTCTTGCTTTGTTCCACAGATAGATTTTGAAATATCAGGGATTATCAGGTCCAGTGAGCCTATTTGTTAAAGCACTTGTATTTCCCGAAACCTTACCTACACAAACTGCCCAGCTCTGGGCTGTCCTGAATGGACATCTCTACGTTTAGCACTATGAGGTAAATGCGGTACCTGGCTTTTCTGCCACATGCCTCACCAGTATCACTCAAGCACCTGAAAGAATCTTTCATCTTATTTGGCAAAGGAGTTAATAAGCAACACGTTAAATGAGAAAGCAGCTTCCCCAGCATTACCCCACAAATCACTGCCCGGCTCTAGAGGATCTGGGTCTCTGAAGGGTTACAGCCACACATCCTGGAGATTAGGCACCGGGGCCATCCCTTCCCTGCTAGCACACACGGGTATCCAAGATCATGCAGTTATTACTGTTCTATAAAGGACAGACTATATTATCCTTAGCATGGGAATAGTAAGACAACTCCAGGGAAAGGCTGACCTTTGCAGCATGATCATTTCGGTGCATTAAGTCACATTCATTGTGTTTTTTTCTTTTTTGTTTCTCAGGCAAAAGAGGCTGATGGTGCAGGAAGAGCTAGAGAGGCCTTGCAGGAAATAAGTATTATAAACCAGGAAGGGACCATTTGTTATGGGTGCTCACTTCAGTGCTGTGGTTCACAAATAACTGGAGTATGCCTTGCCCATCACTTTTTTTAATCACAATAATTGAAATGGGCTGGTAAGACAGTATAACAGTATTATGTTCTGCAAGCAGTAACCTTCAAAAAAAAAAAAGTGCACTATTTTTTATGAAAACTATGCTAGCATTTCATTTCCTCCCCTCTTCTTGATTAATAAAAAATACAATTCAACAGGAAAGTTACTTATATACAACACCAATTATTACCAACAAGAAGGTAGTAATGGGTTAGGTGAGCAGTATTTTCTGAGCAGAAGGGTTTATTCCACAAGACCTTTAAGAACATCCTACAAGAGATGACATAAAACTTAATTTTCATGCCCCTTAATTGATAAAACATTAGGATTCTAAATAGATTAAGCAAGTCAGAATTTTTGCAAGGCCTGTAACCTTCTTCTTAATAATAATAATAATAGTAATAATAATAATAATAATTTGCATCTCCAGGCACAAGCATGCTGAAAGCAGAACAAAGAGTTGGCACATCATTCATCTGCAAGCAAAAAGGATCTTTTCCCATGTGTCCAGTGCATTATACCTTGAACTTTATTATTGAACGCAGAAAAGACTTGGCATGCTATTCATCAACATTTGGAAAGTTCTGGGTTATCTCCCTGATAAAATGATTGCATTTTCACGGCACCAATAAATTAAAAAATATATATCCCTGAGAACAGGCATTAAGAATTTTCCTGATTTTATGCAGTCATCTGGATATGAAGTCATGACACCAAGTAATTTTTTGCAAGTACTGTGAGAATAACCAGGAGGCTGTATTAACTTTACCACACAGTCTCATTACAACTTTCAAAGTACTCAGCACAATAAAATGATAGCCACCATGAGCTCTCCAGATCCATGGGATTGTGAACTGCAAGCATGGAAACTACTGCAGCCTGAACAAGATAGAAAGTTAGAGGGACGGAATAAGGAAGGAAATACCTTTTGGAACTTGGAAGTTACTTACAATTTAATAATACGTCACCAGCACAGAGGACAGGCAGCATAACATGGCTTCTAACTGCAAAACAACATTTGGTCAAAAAAACCCTACATTTTGTACAAGTTTCTAAAACACGTATGAAAGCATGTATCCCTTACAGTCCAAATGTAAAACTACAGAGAGGCTTAAACCAGCTCCAAACTAAGCTTCATGCAAAACAAGGGTCAGGTTTGGTTGAAAACGTGCACTGATCTACACTGCAAAACCCTGGACTATGACAAGACCGGTAAGGGCTTTTCATTGAGGGGGCAGCAAGTTCAGAGCTAACCAGAGCGATGGGCAAATAGGGAGTTAGGGAACTTCAGGACCATCTAAGCATTTGGCTTCAGGAAGCATCTATATGGAAGTTTTGTAAACATATGCAAAGTTTCCAAAGTAGTAAAATTCTACAACAACTGTGAACAGAGTAAGTTTGCCCTTAGCTCTCCTCCCACAGCTGCAATAAGCTTATTTAATGCTACGTTTGCCACCATACCAATGTAGAGGATCACACAGATGGAAATCCTAATTGCATGGCTATCACCTCCCCCATAAAACAATAATTTGAATTCTCTAGATGCATTAAAGAATGTGTGCTGCTGACTGCTGATCTCAGTTATGTTGCTATTTGGGTCAAAAGAAAAAAGAAAAATCAGCTAGCTACATGCAGATGTCAGAGTAAATCCCGGTGAAATATGGCAGGCCTTTTGCACACTCCTATGTCTTCCATCAGCTTTCTGCTTTCATTTGACAACACAGTGGAACTTTTGGGAAGCAGAGATCAGATATCTTAATCTAGTTGAGATTTCAAACCTTTGCAGCAGGGACCGTCTAATGCAATACATAAGGAGATTGGCATACAAGCTGAAAGTACATCAGCATAAATCCTACTCCTCCAAGTAAAAATTATGTCATCACCATCATGAAATAGAGATAAACTTCCTAAAATGAACTCTTCCATCTTGAGCTGCTGTTGGATTTTGACTTCATGAAGTGTCCATCTAGGCTGTAAATTCCTCAAAGCAGGAAACATTTTATCTTCAGTAGTAAGAGACCGCCAAGCACACTGTCTGTGTTAAATAATATACACCCTGAGCAGACAAACAAGGCACATGTATGCATGCGTCTCCACCATATCCAACTAGATATGCTGTTGAACAATGGCCTAATTTAGGCAAATACATGAAAGTTTTATTATTTTCTATGCAACTTCCAAGTAATATTTCCGGCAGGACTTCCAAGCAATTGGCTTGTTCCCAGAACTCCTGGAAAACCCTTTCTCCTTCCTGCAGCATGCCAGAAAGTACTTCAGTATAGGAATGGATTCCCCACAAACTAAGCAGACAAAAATGGAGTACATGAAGAAAAAATCCTAAAAGTTAAGCTTACAAGACTGCACAATATTCTTCGAAAGGCTCTGATGAAGCCTTTTTGCACAATGGGTACTCGCAACCCAGATGAAGTGGGTGAAGCTTTGGATAAACTATTTATTTGATTAGCTGAAGTCAGGTGGAGTTTGAGGAATTTTTAATTTGCCATGGTTGTGGGAATCCACCACGTACATGTAGGAATGCCAGTGTAAAGACTGAAACTGTATCTTATGACATATCCTAATAGGTCAACATACTGGTTCCCTTTATCAACTGTCAAAACAGAGGTTCTCAGGGAAAGCCTTCTGAGGGGGGCTCCATGGTTCACCTGGGGCTAGGACAGCAAGCCAGGGAAAAGCTGTATCAGTGAGAATGTGATACAGCTCTCTCCCAGTTTAGAGCAAGAGTGGGAAAGATTTTTCTAGATCACACCACCACCTAAGACATCCCATTTCTGTCCTGATTAACTTGGCAGAAAGAATATGCAGCCTTGTGAGAAACCTTGGACCTACCTCAAGGGGGTTTGGGGATGAGCCTAGAAGGCTTTTGAGATGCATCAGGCTTATTGCATGCATAGAGCAACTGTTTTGAACATAGTCAATAGCTCTCAATACTTCCAGAGCAGCTGACTCATTGCACAGAAGCTGTGCAGTCAGCCTGGTTTTGTGCCATGGAAGTGTCTACAATTTCCAGATATACAACAGGCTGAGGGCAGCACTGATCAGCAACTGGCCAAATATAGAAAACTCTCAGATTACACTGAGGTTTTTGAGAAAGCAGAGAATGAAAGAGGGAAAAAGACACACCTAGGAAAACTCAGATGTACAGTAGCTGTAACTGTGATGTGACTAAATGTTACAGCTCTGGTGGGTCAGAGCTTTCCTAAAAGTCATCTACATTTGGCTGCCTTTCAGAATTTGCATTCGTTATCACTGTCAGAGCAAACCACAAGGCTGCGGATAAAAACCTGCCTATCAGGTCAGCGATAACAGGGCCAAACAAAATTTCTGATTTATGTTCCTCTGGTCTCATGCACCTAGAGCCCAGCCACAGACCTTTAATTTGTGCTGATGGCACCTGGATTCCCAGCCTGTTTTGAATACCCAGGCCATGTTGGTTTGCAAGCTCAGTAGAGATCCTATGCATTAAGTCCACCATGGTGCACACACTGCACACAGAACTGTGCAGAATGTTAGGCAGCGGCTATCACATCTAAGTTCCCTGGCTACTGCCCAACATCAAATCTGCATTTGTTTTCTCATCTCTTATAAATCACTCTTGAAGTCACTGCCAAATGAATGAAAGGGAACACTAAAAAACATACAGGAATGCTCACCACAGAAGCTAAACAAATCTTCACTGCAATTAGACCAAAGCAAGGACACACCCAGAACAGCTAGTAATTCCCCCAAGCAGGGCTTTTCTTGGTTGAAGAAAAACTGCAGAGAAAGAATTTCTTTAGAGAGGGCACCCCCAGTTAATTTAGCTTTCCCTTGTGTTGCCCTCCCCCCATCCCCCCCCCCCCCCCCCCCCCCCGAAAAAAAAGAAAAAGAGTAAAGTTCCTGGGTTCTTGAAGCACTCTGCCTTTTCACAACACTTTCAATTATTTAAACAATTCTTCATGCCCCTTCCACTAAATGCACTAAATGCAGTCTTTCACCCTTTCTTTTCTTCTTTCCCTGGTCGGTTTTTCCTGCTGCATGGGGCTCAGCTCCTGTATTTTCCAGGAAGAAGCCACTGGAAGCAGCTCCTGTGCTGGCCCGGCATGAAAGTGTAGCTCTCCTTTTAAGCTTTGTCTTTGGCCTAAACGCTCAGTTGTAATACCATTTGAATGGCATAATTTGATGAACACCACTGCAGTGTTCCTATATTTTAAAAACTGCATCAGAAGGGCTCTTCACCCCCCCAAGCTCCACAAAAATCAAAACCATATCCGTCAAAAATGTAAAATCATATTTATTTTTATGTATATCCATAGATCTCCTAACAGTTAAAGTAAAATTACTTCTCAAGCTTGAAGTTGAAAACAGATGACAAGCACAGCACCAAACATCTTGATAATGTTTTGGTAGCACAGCTAAAACCACTTATAAACAGTTTTTGGGATCCTTCTCTCCCACTCCTACATATTGAAAATTCTCCAAGCTAAAACTCCTGAAGTTCTCATCAGTCCTTTTTCCTGCCATTGCCCGGTCACATTGAAGGCTTGTTTTCTTTCAGGACAGCCATTCCCTGCTGTGCTTTTCCTGGTTTCAGACTACTTTTAATATTTACTTTAAGTTGCTATAGCAACAGGGAATCACAGATGGTAAGAGTTAAAATTATGCCACAGGAGACATTTATCATCATAGCTTTGTATAATGTGAGCTCTTGTTCTCTGAAATTTTCCCCATGCTGGACACTCCCCTGTTTATTTTATGATGGCTACGCTAATGAATGCATATGCCTAATGAATAGTATAAGCCTCTCAAATTTATCAGCACATGTTTGATGGGGTAGGGTAATTGCATTAACGAGCAAGTGGAGATGTTTATTTCTTTCCATTCCTCACCACTACTGAAAAAGTTAGATTTCTGATACCAGATTTCGTGCCTACCTCAGTCCACAAATAAATCACATTCATGTCAGTGGTGCCAAGTTACAAAAAATAATAAGGTATCTAGTATCATTGAGGTGACAGGAATCCAGACTGGGTTACATAAGATATGTGAGCACTTCATGCAACTATGACCCCTCGGGGGATCACGTACGTCTCCAGTAATCTGCTCACTCTAGGAAGGATCCAACAAAATATAAATACAGCCACCGCTATCGTAGAAAATGTGGTATGCACCTGCAAGACCTGACCCTGAGAGGTGGAAAGTATTAGACCTGGGGTCACTCAGCGCATCGCACATCAGGACAACTTTCAATACCGACTTTGGAAAATACTGGCAATTGTTATTCTGCTTTTCATGAAGTTTGGGCCAGCTGAACCTGCTTTAGTCATCAGCAAGGTGCAAATATTCGATTACCAATAACACTTGTACCTTCTCCCTATAAGTTTTCAAAAGCTTGTTATAGTGGCAAGTATTCAGAAGTCATCAGTTTTCAGAGGCAAAGTCCCCTTCCAAAAAGGTGAAGTGATTACCACTATCAAGACCACGAGAGTACAGCGTGCCAGCCTCCCCGGGAATCCCCACCATCACATCCCCTTGAGAAGGAGAAGGACGATATACAGAGAAGTTCCTTGGGCCAACCCAGCTTGGTGAGTTACTACAGTTCAGTATCATACACACAAAACACAGGTCAAATTTTCCCTTTGGGATTTGGCAGCTTGCTGCAACACAGCAGCTCCAGGATGAAAAGGGAACTTTTGGTTCCTATCTCTCAAGTACCAGATAGCTTTGATTATGTTTAGTCTCCTAAGGATGCAGCAGTCAGAACGTCAAGTGAATTCCACAGGGTCAGCAACCTTAAAGATGTCTTAACAGATACCAGTGCTCACAGCCTTACTAGGCAACTCCAGCAAAAAATACCCATATACATAGACCAGGCTGGCTGCACTTTTCTAAGCAAATTACTTTCATTACCCAGTCACCACGACTTCTGTTCAGAGCTCACTGAGGTCTGACAGACAACACCACCTCCACAAACTGAGCTAACCCTACCAAACACACAACTGATCGCACAGTGGCCGTTTAGATGGCAAATGTGCTATTTAAGTACAGTATTTCGCAAATGCGTGCCAGTTTAGAAGTCTCTACATACGGTTACAGTCCAGCAGCAAACCTGCGACAAGGCAAAATCCACAAAATAGATCTTTATTCATCTCTTCATAGTAAAATGGTAACCTCAAGTGCTAAGGCAGAGTGTTCAAATAGGATGGCAGAGAAAGACGGAAAGGCTCAGCATGAAAAAGGGATCAGGTTAAATTCACATACCAACAGCTTTGAACAAAGTTTATGGAAATACAAAAACTTATTTTTAAAAATAAACATTTAATAAATATGAAAATTTTCTCTGTAATAATATACTAGTTTAGATTCTAAAAGTGGCAAAAATCTGAGACTAGAAGTCTTAGTAGAGTTCTGCTCACAATATGTACAAGTTGCTATAAAGTTAATGGCTTACAGTCCTCAAGCTAAAGTGATATCTGAAATGAAGACCAAATGCAGAGTAAACTCTATATAGTTATGCTAAAATGTGTAATACTGGGGTTTGTTCAGACCAACTACTGTACGTATTGCTTCTCTTAAAAAGTTGTTCAAATTAGTTTTCATAAAATATAATGGAAAATGATTAGTCATTGCAAAGCTGGAAACAAATGATCTGGAATGGGAAGAATTGTTATTCAAAGGCAATAGATGGAAAATCTAAAAAAAAAAAAAAAAAAAAATCTCATATACCTACAAAAAGGTCACACACAGGCTGATTTCCAGAACAGACAAGTTTGGGAGATACACACATTGCTTACTGGGATCAACCAGGGACAAGGGGAAGGAAAAAACGTGCAGTGGACTATCTGGGGATCAGAAAAAAAAGTGATTTTAAGAAAAAGACATGCTGAATAATCTTTACTGCTAGAGATCCACACAAAAAACAACAACAACAAAAACAAACAAAAACCCCACCACATAATATTTGGTTTCCAAGTTAAATGTGTTTGGCACATAAGCTCAGTGTGTTATATTTCTACAGTTAAGAGTCCCTGGTAAAAGGAGTTGCTATTTAAAAGACTTGAAGCGTTTTCACAGAGGCACTCCTCAAAAGTGAAACCACTGCCTGAGCAGGTAGCACAGCACAGGCAAGATCCTCTACAGGGAACCTGAGCATCCCTCTGTGTAAAAAGCAAACAGCTCTGAAGGGGAGACCAGGAGGAGGAAACAAGTTACTACATGGAACAATTGCTCCCTTACCTGATTTAGTGGCAATTCTGCTGTAAAATGTTGCAAAGATTACACAGACTACCACAGGGAACTTCAGTATGACCACAAATGCTTTCAGAAGGCCTTCCCCCAAGACTAAATCAATCCTTTCCAAAGGCTCTCAGCCTTCTGTGGCTCTTCACCTTGTGTGCCAACTTGCATACACAAAGAACCCGCGTAACACTCCAACAAATCAAAACAGTTAACCTGGGTACTTGCTCTTGCACTCAACAAGGCACTTGGTAACGTTATTTCAGATGTCTACATTCTCATCTAGACTACGGTGAGCAGTTTTCTGCCTTCCAATCCTCCAACAAAAATCCAAGCATCTGGCTGCAGGGAAAACACATATATAAACATACCGGGCAGAAGCTGGTTCCATAATTTTGGGGCAAAGGTATCTGTCGTGTCATGCCTCAGTCCAGTATTTAGGCATAAAAGTAGCATGAGGTAATTCCTGTACTAAGTGGTTTAATTGGGAGTTTGAAAAAGCCTTTCATTCTGACTAAAACCAGAAATGTGAGATACTGGACTAATTTTAAAACACAGTGATGTAAACTGTACATGGTCTCCCTCTGTGATTAATATTTACACGTTTCATTCACGTACCTTTCCTAACCCTCATGGTGCATATACTTGTCACTGAGGATCCCAAACTGCACAGAGCAAGTACTACGCCTACTGTGCAGGCATTTTCAAAAAATAAAATAAAATTTTTTCAGGCAAACTTTAGAGTTTCCTGCCATATGCCTGTGACTTAGAGGAAGTATAGATTATAGAGCTTATCAGCCCATACATATGTGTGTATATATATGTATAGATGAAGAAATAAATGGCAATTTTGGCATGTAATATACCAATAAGCAATTTAAGATATATTTTTTCTTTTAGCTAGTTACTATGCATTTCTGACTTGAGAGATAAGAGGCCAAAGCCATTCCTTCCATACAAGGGGAGGGGGAGATTGCTGTTTCTAGGATCTGTTTTTCCCCTTAAAATGAGTCAGCTATGCCGGGGGGAAGGGGAGGAGTTGTGGTTGGTTTTTTTATTTGGAGAGGGGATTTTGTTGAGTTTTTTGTTTTCTTGAGGGTTTTGGGGGTTTGGCGTTTTTTTGGGGTTTGTTTGCTTGTTGGTTTTACACACAGTTTACTCCAGGTCTACCAGGCTGACAAACTGGCTACATAGTCAGGTGAGAGCCCAAGCACAGAAGGCGGCGTTGGCAGAAGATACAACACATGCATGTTGCCATCAGCCAACACAGGCTGGGAAACCAGCAGCGTGGCACAGCAAATGGCACTGCGGAGGTGGATGAGCAAGAAGTGTTACGGGGAACTGAGGAACCGTTTCACCCCTCAGCAGGAAGGTGACAAAGCTCACTCACCCAGAAGGCTAGGACCCAGGTAGTTAAACCTAATGATCCATCAGGAACACAGCCTGACAGCCTCAGCACAAAACTACCGACAAAACCGTGCTGTCCTTATCCCAGACTTGTCGAGACTACCCTAAACCCCACACTCATCCAGACCAATGACTTTAACCGTGCATACAAAGCCTCCCTCTTCAAATAACTTTGTCAAAATGTCATCCTAGGAAGCTCCTGCTCATAGGTTTCCAAATCGGCTGCGGCTGTTCGCACTAGGAAGGAGCACA
Source organism: Falco naumanni (assembly GCF_017639655.2). Taxonomy (NCBI): domain Eukaryota; kingdom Metazoa; phylum Chordata; class Aves; order Falconiformes; family Falconidae; genus Falco; species Falco naumanni. The sequence goes on from NC_054058.1 coordinate 22,720,385, forward strand.
CTGAGGCAACACACACAACACCAAGGAGCGGGTCTGCCAGCCCAGCTTGCAAGCTGGTGGCCAGGCTCAGGTCCCTCCACCTCGGGCACCCACAGAGGTTCTGTGAGCCACCTAAAGCCTTCAGCCCCAGTGACTCCCATGGGGCCCACAGCGCTGGCCGTGCAGAAGTGCATCAACACCATCGCCACTAAGGAGTTTTATTTGGTCATCAAGAAAGCTTTCTAATAGAAGTATAATATAATTTGCTAGACACATACATTGCTCCCTTGCTAAATCCAAACGGAATCTGTTTAACAGAACACAGTTGTCCAGAATGAGTAGTAAGTTATTTAGCCAGATTTTTCTTTCAGCTTGTTGAGGGATGAGGGGAACATCCCCACCACACCCAGCTTTCAAGAGCAACATGTAAGCAGCATTTCTTTGACACATTTTCACTTTAATTTAGCACATGCACTGAGTAAAAGACACTGGTAATGGTGATCCTGCCAAAGGCCCTCATCCAGCATATATTGAAGCCAAAAGGAAGACTCCCACAACATACAGCAGATTCTGAATAAAGGCCATCATGGCTGGACACGTGTGATACATCCTTTCAGTCTTTACTTGTTGAAATATAGGAGCTTGGGAAAAGGTTGCACAGCCCATATAATCTTTTTTTTTGCAATTTTGCAGAACAGAACAGCTTAGTAACTGCTCTGCAAACACAATAAAAGTAATGTGGCCAAAGATATTGGTACTACATATGTTTTCTAAGCTATAAATAGAGCATGCTGTACATGCTTCCATTGCTTAGGACAACATCCTCCAGGGAAAGGCAGACTGACTGAAGAGGCCCCATTTTAAGCACTCATTAGTGATATTTTTTTAGTGTCCAAAGTGTTCAGGAAACTCAAGTTTTGGAAGTTTATTGCTATTAAAGTAGAACAAGTTCTTCCAAGTTTTGCTTCACAGTAGATTTCCCCCAGATTCTTGCCAGATGCAGCTGGGACCTGTCTGTGTCCAATACGGATGGTAACGCGTTTGTTCTCACTGATATCATGGAAAGGCAAAGGAGAAATTAAAACATAACAAAGTCACCCTGCCACCATATTTCAAGCCCAGATTACAGTACTTTAGTAGCTGAGAAAGCAGTTACTATGTCAAGATATACTTTAAAATCACGGTAGGTAGAAGCACTTAAAAAATCCACATTTTAGCTTATAATCGATACCTTGTTTTCCTAACCATTGATTGCATTTAACTTACAGCAGCTTTGTTGCTAGAATATTTCAGCAAAGAATGTTGTAACTGATGTTTTTGAAGTTCAGAGGTCCTGTAGTTGCGTAAATAATGAATTTATCATTAGCAATTATTTTTCCTTAGTACATACAACTACAACAATGGTTTAACTCAAAGTGTTTTCATAAGCTGTCCAGTGTAGATGATCCCACTGAATTAGACTATCCTGCCTTTAAGCTGTTATAACAGTATTTGTTGCACAGCACATTTCTTCTCTTGCTCAAGAACGTGCTTCACTAGTAACGTACTCAATTCGTGCTCTGAATCCTCTTAGTTCTCTGCATTCAAAAAAGAGTGTGACCAAGATAACATTAATAGATCAGAATTGCTCACGATTACTGGGAATTTGAAATATGAATGTATTTTCTTTCATTTAGCAACACCTGCCCAAGAGAAGCCATTAAGCTACACTCAGTTAACGCAAACCAGTCTCCAGTTTTCCAAGTAGAAGAGGCAGTGTCTTTATCACAATTGGAACTATGAACAAGGGAAGGGAAGAACCTAGTGAACTACAGATTTTTTTAATGCAAGCAGTTGTTTACATTTGGGATGAATCATCTTCTAGAATGCTAAATTGTTGGGTCAGCTCCGTACAATGGCATCATCATGGTGAAATAGAATCACTTATATTAAAAAGGGGATTGAGAAAACTGCTTTGCAAAAACTACCAAAACCAGTAAAGTCAACTATGTGGCTTAGAAAGAACATAAACAGAATTGAATTTGCATATTTCACAATTTTCAAGTTTCCTGTGTTTTGAAGGCTTCATTGTGTATCAAATGTAACTGCAGTTTTCCCAATGAATTTGTTGCGTTTACTTTTGTTATCTTAAATATGTAGTAGCTGGTTTTGAATTTACTTTGTTATTTTTTTCAAGAAAGCACATGGAATGGGGTGCAAAAGAAAAAAGTTATACACTCCAGGCTTGACAAGAGGGCAAAGAGCTACCGTAGAGTCACAGGGTCAACCCTCTGTCTGGGACAAGAGAATTTTCAGCCACCCTAAAGGTTCACACACCCCTGAAAGCACAGTCTTTTCTATTCCTGAAGCCAGCAACAATAAACAAGAAGCTGTATCCAAGGATGGGAAAGGAGGACTGACTTACAGCAGCCACTGCTTAGTCCTGAGTACTTATTTGGCTACAATTCTCTTGATGCATCTGATGTTGTCCATTCACAGAGACATCGGCAGACTAGACAGACCACTGTCCTGATCCATAATCACAGCTCATACACTCCAGTGGAAACAAAGCAAGTCATAGCATAAGCAAGAGCACTACTGAAAGCCAGCTATTTATGGGTTATAGCCCACATCCTTAAACTTCATTTCCCAGCACCACCAAAATATTTGGAGCTAACGTCAGCCCTCACTTCTTACTTCACTTGCAAATTCACTTCCCTTTGCACAGGGAACAAATATATCAGCACCTTCATCTCCCAATGTGGTCCCCAGCCACCAGCCAGTCAAGGGACAGCATCCAATAGAGCAGCATGGGCTGAGGGACCACCTCAGTCCTAGACTGACCAGACAGCTAGTGGGACAAAGCAAAAAAGTACACATTGAGTGCATGCTGCATCTGTTGCCTTGATTTGTACTATATATAAATGCTGAGTATTTGTTTTGTTTCTTTTTTTGTTTGTTTAAACAAAGAAAATTGAATTTGCCTCTTTGGCAAGTTTGGCTATTTAACCAACAGGCTTGCAGGAAGGCAGAGAGAGGAAGAGAGGGACTACTATCAGCTGCACATCCTCCTCAGTGCATCAGCAAGTGAAGTTAAAAAAAAAAAAAAAAAAACATACCTTCTTCAAAAAGAAAGCTTAGATGCCAGCTTTTGGTATTCTAGAGAGTCAAACTCCTACCACAAAATTAACACTCCGATCTGCTAACCTTAGCAAGACCTTTTTTCATCATGATCCCTTTTCAGCAGCCAGTGTCTCTGGTGAGGGCCCCAGGGCTGAGGCAGTAGGGGGGGACAGCCCCAACCCCACTGGGTAGCCCCCAGACCTGCAAGGGGAAGCCGCAGTCCTGATCCACCCCTCCAATATCCCACAAAGGCCTGACTTTCCTAACCAAGTGAGCTAGAAGCCCAGTCCTGGAAACACAGTGACCGAGACAACCATGAGTAGCAAACACAAGTTGAGGGAAGATGCAACAGCAGCTCAGGGACTGCTGGTGCATGGAGGCAGCACAGGGTCGTCTGGTTTCACAGCTGACTCCCACCCGGCTGTAGTTCACACTGCATCCTACTTCAGTGGAAGGTCCTTGATAAGTACAATATGCACGTTCACTTTTTATTTTGTAAAATAGCCTGGCTGAGGACAGGCAGTTCAAGGCTGTGAATGAACTTTTTAGGTCCAGCGCCATCCACACAGGATGGCTCCCTCCACTTTCACTGATGCTACTCACTAGCCCACTGCTGTTGAAGAGATCCACACTATCGAAGGACAGCAGTTTCCACTGATTAAAGTAGCCCGGCTCGCTGGACTGATACAGGTCACACATGCATCCCAGCCACAGACAATCTCTGCTAGTTCCAGAAAAGAATGCCTGTGTCCGAGGTTTCAGCACTGTTTGGCAGTGTTTCCATGCAATAGCCCAAACATTTGGTTAGCCTGATGGTTTTTTTCCTCCTAGACTTTCAAACTAGGTCACAACTTACAATATGGTCATTGGTTATTTAAAACAGATTATTCCCTTTGCTACCTAAGGATTTAAAGCCAGCTCTTACAGATTATGTCTTCCTCCAGGCAATATGAACATTCATCTTACCTGAAGAATATAATAAGAATGAATGATCTTTTGTGTTGTAATTATTACATATGCCTAGTTTTAAGATTAAAAGTTCTTATTCCCTGTCCACATGGACACCATGTGTGTAAGGAAATGCTTTAATTAAATTCATTGAACTACAATATGAGCCATAATTTAAATAATAGAAAAATGAGGTATTGAATTTCCAAGGATATTTTGTAATTGGAATGAGAGCAGCTGCCAAAAGACAAAAAAGCTTGAGGGCAAACAGAGTCTATGAGTTTGGGCAACAGCAGGTAAGCAGAACGCTGGATCTGAGATTGATTACATGGGTTTGTCTAGTTTGAAAAGAAAGAGAGACTGAAGAATTAGAAAGTACTCAGCAATAAAACACACGTGTAAAAAAGATACCAGACTGAACGCACTCTATTGATAAACTGAAAACAGCAGAGTCCTCTCCTATGAGGACACATTCTCCTGTGGTTAGAGCAGGAGAAACAGGAACATTTTGTTTTGTAAGTGTGGTTTCACAGAAGTTAGAATTGGTTCAGGTAGAAGTACTTATTATCTGATTAGACCTTGCTTAATTTTAGCTAATTCTTGGGAAAAGATCCAGTTACATCTGTGTGTCCTTGGAGTAGAAGTCATGCTATAAAATGCAAGCAGTTTAGGGAAGCCTTAACCAACTTCTATAGTACTTCTACAACTGATTGGAAAGTGTTCCCAGTGTAAATGAGTTTGGAAGTCAGGATTCCCACAATTTGCTCCTGCCATTGAAAACATCTTGCTGCATGATCTGGGCAAGCATCTAAAGCTGCTAGGTTCTTGCTTTAAGTGAAATCAGCGCCTCCTGCCCTCATGGGATACTGAGCAATGGGGAATTGTCAATGCTTTCAGACATCGCAGAACAAGGGCAGTAAGAGTGCAAAACAGTAGGGCAGAAAGCACCATGGCATAAAGACTGCTAGGACCAAGCACAAGGGAAGCGTTCACCAGACCATCAGATGTACAACATGCTAAACACAGAAATTAATTATTCTTTGTCATCCAGAACGACAGCTTAAAATGAAGACAATGCTATGCAGGGGGGTCAGATCTAACCCTACATCCCAGTCCCGCAGCAACCACTGCTTACTCAGTAAGAACATACATGTATGTATGAAATAAAAGAATCTGAATGAAACTATCAAACCCAATTCCCACAGGCTACCCTAACATTAACTATAAATATTTTAACAGGTCCATTGTTCTAGCTTAAAGTCAGAAGGCCTAATAACATTTTATTTCAAGTCTTTCAATAATTGGCAATATTTTGAAAGCACCTGGAGACAGAAGCTCACGTGAGAATTACAGGTTTCCTTGGAAACTGGCCTTACTATTACAGGGCGGGGGGATGAAAATACAACCTAAGCATAGCCCTAAAGTTTCACAAGTGAACAGGAAAAAAAAAAGAAAAAAAAAAAAGAAAAAAAAAACACTCAATATTTTTCCAACTCTTATTAACTGAAGCCAAGTACAGACTCTGGGAGGACCCTGACTCATGATACTGGAATGTTCAGTGTTGTCAATATTGGATAAGCTTACTGTCACACCTACCCTTTCCACATTTCAGCCTGGACAGCAGAACTGAGCTTAGATCTAGATTTGGATTTTGAACACAGAAATCCAGCAATGATCAAGTTTAATCAGGTCTACCATGCAGTTATGAACAATGAAATTTCTTTTACAAGTAAGCAATCTATTGCAAAACCAGTTATAAATGGTATAAAAGATCCAATTGTTTTCCTTTAAAATTAAACATGATTGTTTCAAGCCCAGGCAGTTACCAAAATAATCCAGAATGCCCATAATTACACCATAACACAGAAGGCAATGTAAGTATTCCTTTCCCAAGGTAATGATGGCATCTAGTCAATTTAATTTCACATTATTAATTGTGCAGCAATAGGACAGGCAGGGTATTGGGGCATTAAATGTTACATGTCCTTACACAGCTTTGAAAACTCAGCCCTGGATCAGGTATCTGAAGACACCCCTTAGAACTACGGGGTAGAACAGAATCACATTAAGGCACATATTTCTTACCTCAACACACAGATCTGTAAACCCTCATATTGAACAAATGTATTTCTTGCGAAACGTATTTCAGACCTTGTCCCTTTTGTTTTTGAGTGAGGCGCAGTGAGCTGCAGCTGCTGCCAGACCTCTGTTTATGCAAATGGGAAGCGATTCCATTTCCCATTTAGCCAATGCCACAAAAATGACCCTCTTAATTAGCTTCAGGTTCTTTTCCACAGGGTTTACTAGGGGTCATAAGAGCAGTAAAGACACAGAAGAAAAAGTGTAAGGACAGCTCAGTTCTTGAACCCCTAGCTTCTTGTGAACTAGCTCAACCTTCCAACGTTGCCCTTTTCAAAAAGGTCTAAACAAGACCACAAAGATAAATTTGCACTGACTGCATGCCCAGGGTGACTTACACAACTCCTCTGTGATAGTTCACATCTCTAATGAGCCCAGACCCACTCACACAAAAGGTGGTAGGGTGCACCTGGACAGCAACACTCCAGGTATCATGAATGCTTTGTACCATCTTCAGCTCCATCTGCCTTTTGGTGCAGGCAAGGTGTTTGTTCCTTAAGAGCACCTTTCTTTGCCACAGTCCTACATCCTGTATTTTCTCAGACACTTAAAGCTATTTGTCTCACTGAACAATTTGAGGGCTAGTTAAAGCCCTTCCAATGCAAGTCTCCTTGAAAGGATTCAAGAACTTAAACCCAGACCTTTCCTTTTTTCCACCTAACACCCTTGCAACCATACCAAGATTCATGATCACTTCTGCAAGTTAACTGCCTCACCTGCATCAATCTTCCTTCCACAATTCCAGTCTGGAAACCCTTCCTAACCCTAGAACAGTCTCATCACTGGACCCAAAATATTTTTTTCCTATTAATAACAATTCTCAGGTTCATTAACATGCTGCAATAAAAACTGTGTGCAACTCTGCAATATGTCTACATGCCTGGGAGCAACATTAAGCTGTATGGAGTTGTCAGAAGAAAGCAGATTGCAGCCATGGGACAGCAGAAGCTGCTGGTAAGAGAAGAAGCAAGCAAAACTCCTCTTTAGTTAGGTCATCTGTTTTAAGAGACTAATCAAAGAAAGAAAGGAGATGGCCAGGCCTCGAAGGTTTGTTTTGCCTATAAATAAATCAGAAGGTACAATTGCTTTTGGGTTGGTTTTTTTTTCTTTTTGTATATTGCAGGACGAGCTACAGTCCTGCCTGCAGCTGCTATACTGGATCCAGATCCTAGGCTCAGCAGAACATACCCCCTTTGGGAGCTGAGCAGTGGGCAAGCATCAGGTCTTAGTTTGGCACATCTAGCACATTCCAAAGATATACCTCCTTCTCTGGCACTTCCTCTAGGACTTTGTGGCCCCCTTGCACAAGACTCACATTAACACTTAAGGAGATGTGGCCATGTGCAAGACTGAGTGATCCTTGAAGAGGTAAATGGTACTCAAGACATGTAGAGTCAGCAAGGCTTGCTCAAAGTAGCACAGACTTTGCAAGGATAATTCTTATTGACAGTGTTTTGAGGCTCATTTTGCTGCTATCTCAGAATGCTGTTTATAAAGGCAACTGAAACGCCAGACGTGATTTTTTTTCCAACTCTGTAGACATTGTCAGATAAACTCCTTAGAATCACAGTCTTCACTCAGCAAGCAAAGGCTCAGACATCAAGAATTCTGGACAGAGCATCCGACAAACACCAGCAGACCCAGACAACATGAAATATGTACTAGTATCTTCAGCGGCCGACAATTCACTGAATTAGTTATTCACTGGTGCAAATATCCAGCAATGTCTGTCCAAGGTTCCTCTCCCCTGGACCTCCAAGTGAGGTGGCTGACAGTAACCAGTGAACCTCCACAACTCAGACAGAGCTGTTTTCAGCTTCTGACAGAAGCATTGCTTGCTTTGGTCTTGTACATCCATCACTAAACCCATATGCTTTCATCATTACTGATTCTGACCAGATCTCTCAGCTCCATCACCCTCCTTGATGGAGTCTCCAAGGTTGGTCTTTTGCAGCCAACCAACCTACAGACACAAAGCACCTCCGAACACAGAAGTATCCCCAAGTCTCTTCCTGCCACAGTGCACCACATCTTTGCAAAATCATCAGCACCAAAAGAGACCAAGAGCATTCAAGGCCCTTGAACAAACACTACTTCCTCAGGGGAACACTTCCACAAGAAGATGCAAAACAAGATTCTTTGTTTGGGCTGTTTCTGTGCTCCACTCCCAAACCATTCCAAGCTTTATTAGCAGGTTGTTTAGCAGGAATGTCATCTCCACTCTACTCACCCGAGTTTCTTTTGCCTTGTGAAAATTACTTACGGGCAGACACTGGGGAATTACTCCTGGCTGTAAAGCAGTCGTCTTCATGAGAATTCCTGATACTGCTGATATGTGCTTAATATCAAACCTTCAAAAGCCACCCCATGCCTGGGAAAGCCCAGCCCCCCAGCACGTACACACAGCATTGTACACACCGCATGCAGGGGCTTCACCACCTCAAGGAAGGATGGAAACAACAGTACAGGCATATGCCCAGCCCATGTTCCTTGTGATAACTTTGCCCACATAGATCTCTCTCAAATTAAATTTTCTTCACATCTCATCCTGGTTTGAGCCAAGTCAGGCCTTCCTTTTCCCTTTCCTTCTCTCACCAGGTCCCTTGACCTGCTTCATCACTATTTCTTTATTTGATATTTGATAACTCTGTATTTCTTTATTTGATATTGATAACAGGTATTTGATAACTCTGTATTTGCCCAGAGTCAGTAAAGTCACACCCCTCACTACCCAAATCTAAAAAGAAAAAAATAGGTAAGTTTCATATGAATTCACCTCAACCCTTTTCTCACTAGAAGTATGGATGCCCTTTCATCATAGTCACCTGTGGAAACAGGCTGCCTGGCTTCTGCCCATCTGTTCTTCTTTTCATCCCTTCCCTGCAGGAAACTTTAAATTTCACAAATAGCTAATTTTAAATCAGCTTGAAAAAATTGCTCAAAAGCTATTAAATACTTTAAGATTTTGTGAAAACAAAAAGATTTAAAAAAAAAAACAAAAAAACAGAAGGAGAGGGATGCAAATTGGCACCCACACTGGTAGCAAAGCCGCAGCTGTAGTTCTGAGGTTATCTGTGCTGTTTGACCTTTCAGGCAGCTGAGCAGCACACCTGCAACTTAAAAACAACCGTATTACATTATTTTCCTCAGCTCAGCCATGCACAAAGACAGCTGTGCAGATATTCCACATGGGAGAAGGAAATGGGAAACACCTTCAAAGTGCCATAGTCATAAAGCCATAGCAGAGGGGAAAAAAAGTAACATCAGACTTCACTAATTCTATCATTACCAGATTAATTTCAAGTTCATATTTTTAACTTTGCTAGTAGCTACACATTCTCATCTTACCTTAGCAAAGCACAAAGGAGCCGAGCCAAGCACTTTAGCACAAAATTTCCCAAGTGCAGGCAAGCCAGGAGCCAAGAGTGATGCAGCGGAGGCAGCACACAAGTCAGGCAGTCCCACACAGTGCTAGTAACAGGGGCCATCAACAGCTCCAGGTACAGCAAGCAGCGAACCAAGTCCAGGGTTTGCCCCAGGAGTGCCCTCAGGAGCAGCAGGGAAGAGTCAGACGGTGCACTGGAGACATGCAGGGCACACTGGAGGGCCCCATCCAGGACAGAGCTACCAACAGCACAGGTCTGACATCCATTCAGGACACAGAGCCAAACGCCGGGCTGGAGACCAGCACTCCCACACCACAGCCTAAGGGGGAACTAATGGGCTGGGGCTGAGCTTCAGGACGGCCGTGGGTGTAGATGGGGAGCTCAGGTGAAGCTGGTCAGGGACGTTACAGCCTCCTGGGGCCCTCACAATGAGCACCTGTTATTACCTTTTCTGGAACATAATCGGTGGAAGTAATATGGTGAAAAAAAAAAGGTGAGCATTCAACATAATGTCATTCAGTTGGAAGCAAATTCACTTATTACAAACAATGAGGCATAGCTCTAGGATTTTCACTTCAAAAAAGAGTTGCTCACTTCCATATTTTAGCGACATTATTCTTTCTCAGAGCTTCGCAATGAGTATGAGATATCATGCTTTTATAGCACTGATGTACCCATTCATCGCCAAAGCAAGAACACCATCATATTTCCTAAACACTGAAAATTTAGTCATACACAAATCCTACCACTATAGCCAGTTTCTATAGTAAGCCATCAAGGATTTCAGGGAGACCACAAAGACAGCCTGGCCATCAGATGCAAATTCTGGAGGAAGGTTTTAAAGTGGATCACCCCTAAACTGAGCCCATCCTGTCTCATGTCTTCACACTGCCTCCACAGGACTGGATTCTGGGTTTCAGGAATGCTCAAAGAGAGACACAAGTCTCCGGAGAGAGGGATTCTGTTAAGAAACTGCCACAGTCAGTGGAAGCCCTCCAAAATGGCTGTGACCCACCAAGGTGATCTTCCGCATCCAGACCCCCCAGCTCTGCACCTGAGGGTCAGGCTTCTACCTCTGATTTCACCCCTGAAGTCACCAAGACTTGCATGAAAGTTGACAAATAGCAGATAACGCACCTTTGCATCACACTGCACCACAACCACGAACCAGGGGTTTTTTGCATAGCTAAATAAGCATGTGGAGAAAGAGCAGATGACTAGAGGATGGCAGACATGCTTGGCAGGAAAAGAGACACTGTCCCTTTCAGAGGTTGTTTCTAACAGTTTTTGTCCACGTCCCACATCCAACAGCATATACCCTCACATTGTGCAAGTGGCTGTAGTTTTGCAAATGTTTTGGACTACTAGTCCTGTGAGATGCCCAATAACCATGGCCATCGCATTGCTAGTGCCAGCTGGCTTGATGCTGCTCCCTGACACAGAGCACACTTCTGCTTTGCAGCTTTCTGGATTTACCCCTGCACTTTGGAACCACACAGTAGGTGAGCATAGCCCACTGCAATACGTGTTGCTGGGGAAAAGCTCTGCCATTTGACCAAACACAAACTACAGCATCCATTTGATGTCTGAAGCCTTACATGGGATGAGCTTTACTGCTGCAATCAGCGCTATTGTTAGAGCTGAGAACAGCACCATGCCTCTCCTCCTCCATACTGGGTAGGAAGTTGGGTTTGGCAGCAAGGCCTGTCTCAGTACCTTTCTGCAAACACACAGATGTAACACCACATCCACCCACATATAAAGAGGGAAAAAACAGAGTTGTTTTCATTAGTAACGGGGAATCTCTATTAGAGAAAAATGATGCCACTTACAGAGGTTTGTCACTGTCTCTTCAAACAGAGCCTAGGATGGGGATGCCACAGGAGGAGGACAACACAATGAGGGGCTGGACCGTGAGCACTCCAAGGCAGAGAGAGTCATACAGGGCCAATGAAAGCAGGAAATGAAAGATTTCCCAACCAAGTCATAGGGATTTTGCATTTTAACTGAGTTCACTCTTCAGTTTTAATTGTGCTTTTACTTGGTGCAAAGCAGTTTTAAAAATCAGCTTAGAGGGAGAAAATGAAGGCACAGTTATATGAGGCTTGGGACATTTAGAGCTAAAATGCTGACTGTTATCTTGGGCAGTTCACAAATAGTACTTACGCAAGCTGGGAACTGCTTCACCACTGCCAGTACTCCTTTAACTCCTGACCTTTTCCTGGACGTCAGATGGAAATGATTTTTAGTCTATCCGGTCTGGACTGAATTTGATCCCAAGCACCAGGGCAAGGAAAGAAAAAAGATTATTCTTAAAAGCTTTACATACTGGATGCTTAAAATTTAACGCTCGCCCCTTAGAGCTATATTCCTAGCTCAGAGCTGGTAAGAAGCAACATGTTTTTTGCTTTAATCCTTTCCAAAGACACATTCCATAAATCGTTAGCATCCTTGCCAACCACTCAGTCTCTTAGTGAGCCCACATACCAGCTTTAAAGTAAGCTCTTCTAAAACCAATGCAACAGTCCTGTGGGTTAAGTTTATATTATTTCCAGATTCGTATAGCTGCAGGCTCCTTTTGAAAGTTGCAAATGATAAGTCATCTCTTTGTTGCCAGTACTTTTCTTTTTTTTTTTTTTTTAACTTTGTTTAAACATTGTTCACTGATGCACTTAGTGAAAACCAGACTGTATGAGCTGTAACATAGCTGTATATGCTGTAGCAACAGGAATACAGTATGTATATTGCAGCAGGAGGGGGTAAAGAATCCCTGCTTGGACAATTCAGTCTATTAATAACTCCAGTACAGATATCAGTGCTTAAAAACAAATCCAAGCAACAAAAGCTACATATTGCACTGACACAGCACCTTTCATCTCAAAAAATAACAGTTGCATACTTTCAACAGCATAACCACAAGCTGTCCAAAGAAACTACCCTAAAAATATACAAGGGCATAAGGGACCTCCCTGTAGTCTCATGCCAGCTACCCAAAGGGGAAAAAACAAGCATAATACAAGTCACTCCTCCTTCTGACACACTGGTGTTGGGTAAAGTCCTGTTTGCTCACTGATGGCTTCATTCCTCCCTGCCCTGACCAGCACAGAAAGCAGGAGACCAGGCACCAAATCCTTTCAGAACATTGGAGGCCTTGCTTTCTCTCTATTTCCTGAGAGACCGTAGAAATTTATCATAAAAATGACACCACCCCAAGATTGCATTGTAGAAACATAAATGTGTGAAATGCTCCTCTTTTCATCTTTTACTCCCTTGCCTAGCTTTTATCCTCCACCATACTCTCCTCAGTCCTGCCATGGCTCACCAAAATTCAAGCTGGAGTTGAGAAAGCATTTACTTCTCTCCATCAGAGGAGTTAATTTTCTCCATCTTTCCCTGATTTGAAAACCAGGTGCTTTCTCTAGCTTCTCTCAGGAGTTTGGTACCAGAAGCAGAAACAAAGAGGAATGAATGCAGACCACTCCAGGGACTGATGCTACCCAGAATCTTCAGACCTTATTCCATGGGCCTCTTCCACTCTCACTTGTTCCCACAGCTCACACCAGAGCTGCTTCTTGGTGGTCAGTCAGAGCTCTTGGTTTACTTAAAGCAGGATCTGTTTTCATGCTCCCAAATGCCTGTATATGTGTAAAGCCATGCAGTGGTGCCCACCGAAGAGACTGAATTTGTTTTTAAATGATACATCCTGCAATCTCATCAGCCTCCAACTTAACCTTGATAAACAACCGGGAATTGGTACTGGAAGCTCCGGTCAGGACTGGATTGAGACTACCCAGCGTTTTGTCAGTATACTACATTTATCAGTATACTGTGTTTGACCCTTTTTATGGATCAGCTGGGAAACCAAAGCTCCCATGCCTGCCTGTGAACTCACACTCTGGTTCTGCAAACATTTATATAAACAGCTTAATCCCACATACTTGACTGGTCTCCTAATTGAGTATTTGCAAGACTTTGACCGTAGTGTAAACTGACTTCGCAAGAGACCAGGCAGCAATTTCCATGCATTAAAAGACAAGGCTGGCATTAAAATAGCAAAAATCCATAATTTTTTTCCCATGCCTAAATTCACCCAGAATTTACTTTTTGTCCTCAAACAGCGAACAAGAGAAGGAAAGTCAGGATGCGTAATCAAAGCAAGGGTGAGACGTGAAAGCAGAGCTGACTAACAAGCATGCCCTTGCTCTGCTGCACTGTCATGGTCAGTCTGACTGCTTAGGGGCCACAAAAAATCAGATGTGCTACATCTGTTTCTAAAATTTAGATCTCTAAGCAAGAAAAGTCAGAGGATTTCTATTGAAGCCTGATTCAGTTGCTTACTGTCTTCAGCAGGAAACATGAAGTAGGGCTTCCATGCACAATTCATGTGAATATTTATTGACCTATGGGCATACGTAGGAGCTACTTAATAAAACTGCATTAGCATATCGGAAAGGTTAACACACTGCCTGGCAGACTGTGGTACAGCAGTGAAATTGTGTAATTATTTTGCAGGTGAAAGGCAATGAAGAAGCCCGTGAGACTAAGCTTCCTCCTGCCAGTGCCTCAAGCCGAGGGCTGGAACACTTTTGGGATAAGCCTTGGGCTGGAACGAAGCTATTCACCTCTCATTTCCCTTAATGGTGTGTCTGACTCGCTGCATTTGGGGGACATGCCTTGGTTACTCACTGACTGCTTATCTAAACGCTGATCACGTGACTAAAATAACTGGTTCATAATCCCCGGATCGCAAGGACCCAGATCCTGGTATCTCTCACTGGGATTTAAACCCTGAGAGCTGGCCCGCTTACATGGGTTTACTGAGCACACTGCTGCGAGCCGCAGGGCAGAGCACAGCCACCCTCAGCCTTCGCCAGCACAACTGCTGGGTCCAGGATAGCATCAGCTTTCCGAAGGGACCTTGTGGGTCACTGGGGGAGCAAAAGGATGGTCCCCTGGCTAATCTGCTGAAGCAAAGCAGGCTCACACCCTCATCAAGCCATAACTTATGGCTGTAGGATGGTGCAGAAAACTCACTGGGACCACTCCAGTTCTCTAACTGAACAGTGTCAGAAAAAAAAGAGATAAACAGAGATAAGCTGGGTTTTTTCCTTCTCCTGCCTTTGTCGGCTTGTGGTTTCCCCCATTAGCACATTTCTCAGCACAGCGCATAGCAATATTGGGTCAGGCTTTCAGATAGGCTTTCACTGCAAGTACTATCCCAGTGATACTGTTCAAGACTGTCATCTGCTTTCATAAAGCGTATAAAATAAATCTGGATGGGAGGATAACCAAGCTGGTTCAGGACTGAGCCCGATATTTTTTGCCTCAAGCTCTTCTGGCAACAGTAAGTAAATTTGATGCCAGCCATTTTCTCCTGATGCTACAGAAGGAGAGGAAGCTTTCCTAGCTGCAGGGGTGCTGTCCTGCCATTCAGCTGTCGAGAAGGTGAATTTTGGGGTAGAAGGTCAGGAAAGGGAGCGTCCCCTGGATTGCGTCCTTAGTGATAGTCTCTGTAATGGCAGGGGCCAAAGGGGCCCGTGAGTGCACATGCTGGGAGTGAAAGGACACTAATTTGTTGACAGTTAACAAAGCCGATATCTGAGGGATGTGTCATAACATTCCAAGCAGCAAAACTACAATAATGGAATGTGTTTTCACTTTAGATAGTGTCTTTTTGGCTAATAGATGCAGAGAAAAACAATGGATGAGTCTTTACGAGAGAGGGGGAGATGAAACTCACTCCTTTGAACCCTGCAGCCACCCCTTAGAGAAGGGGCAGGTAGTGGGACTCACTCATACTCACTAGCAGTTAAATCACAGGCACCCATACACGTGGAGAAAAGATAAAGGCTCACAACTAAACTCAACCAAGTCCCATTGCTGGCACAAACTCTCAGTGACATCCATGGGGTTTGGATTAGGCCCCTAATGAGCTGCCTTTACCCTTCAACTCTGTAGTTGTCGAAGGTGCCAAAAGTGGATTTGGGGAATATAAAACAAGAGAGAAATTCCCACAGCCGCACTGAGCTCTTTAGCTGGTACTCGTAGAGAGCGTATTTCTTTGCCAACTCTATAAAGCAGAACTGCTACACGGGGACTCGTGATTGTTTGCTTCATCCATCCCGCACCACGTCAGACTACGCACGGGGTCCTCCTTACTTGTATGTCAGCCTCTCCCTAGCGACATGACCTAAAATAAGACTGCCAAGGCTATCAGGCATTTTAAAGTGACAGAACACAATGTGAACACCCATTATTACTCTGTTCAGCTGCATTTCTTAAGTATGTTCTTGACGGTGGGTTTGGCTTACTTAAGGACAGAAGAAAAAAAGTCATGTCTTTGTTCAAGTATTGTTCTTCCTTCTGAGCACAATTTGTTGTGTTTTTGTCCCCACAGTGCAACAGGTTTTCAGCACAATGCATGGAAATACTAACTCATGGCTTTAAAATGGCAACACACCACACTCCAGGGACTAGCATTTGCTTTGGAACTTGAGCAGTATAGACATTAAAAGATTGATATCTCTTGACTTTGTCATGTACATGCAAAATAAGTGTGTTTATCCTGTCCTATAAGATCTTATTAGGAAACACATCTGACATTCTTATGAAGGACAATTTGCATTTAATGTACACTGAGGATAAGCAAGCTCTCAATCACCTTTCACCTACACACAAAGCTGGAGATGAATGGCAAAAACTCATTGTGTTGGTTGAGCATCATCCAGTATTACCTGTACTGATGCAATACCTCAGATTCTTGCTCCATCAGTTGGAACCCTGAGCACTGTGCATGGTGCAGAAAGCCTTTCCACACAAGACTAGCACAATTCAGGCCTGTTGGCATCAAGGGGGTCAGATACCAGCATGCAGAACCAGTCTTTTCACACACAGAAACCTAAATGCCTCCATGCTGGGATCCTCGTGAATGTGCAGCAGCCACTTTTCAAACCTATGTACGCCG
Source organism: Falco naumanni (assembly GCF_017639655.2). Taxonomy (NCBI): domain Eukaryota; kingdom Metazoa; phylum Chordata; class Aves; order Falconiformes; family Falconidae; genus Falco; species Falco naumanni. The sequence continues at coordinate 22,736,903 of NC_054058.1, forward strand.
GGCCATTATAGGTGCACAAATTGATCTGGTGTTATACAGCAGCCTGATGTCTAGAACTGACTAGGTCATTAAACTGCCCAGAAAAAAAATAAGCTATTTCCAGAAAATAACTGGGTTGGCAAGTCTACAGCGTGCATCAAAAGGAGTCAGAGTCCATATATATATAATATATATATATATATAGTTTTTAATATAAGTGCTGATCACCATCATTTCCTATGGAGGATGAAAGAAATTGCTCATCATCTTTTTAATTAAGTTGTGTGGCTAGAGTACACACACTACAAAGTTAGTAATAGCAGAAGTAACTGTCACAGAGAAGCTTATAGGGCAGTAGATATTTTGAAAGTGCAGTTTCAAATAGCTATCCAAGACTACTTTAAGAAAGAGGGGAGAAATTCAGCCTGCGTACCACTGAGTCTACTAACTTGAAGTAACTAGTTACCAGCCTGCCAACTGCATTTAAAAAACAAACCACACACAAAAAAAGGAACCCCCACAACATCCATCTGAGGATGCATTACACCAGGGCTGGCGAATTCATGAACTCCTATTCACCATACTATAAGCCTATAACTCTCTGCAACTGGGTGAGGGCTGACATCACCCACAGAGCCTGAATCAGCTCCTTCTCTTTGGGGCTTGGTTTATCTTCCAAACACGAAACTATTTTCCTGACCAAAACAGACAACAGAAACCTTTTATGTGCTTCTTCTCCCTGTCCTGTCCTCACTTCACTGCTTAACACTCTCTTACCCTACAAAAACCACATTCTCACTGAGGGTCCCTCAGTCCTTTCTAGGAAACATCTCCTTCCTGTAGCACCTCAGCTGGGTTAGATGAAGGAGCAGGGCTGACAGCTCCTTGGACCTATCAGGGACATATCATCGGTTATACTTCTATTTTTGGAAGATCACCCACCCACAGTGGATTCAGCAAGCGAACAGAAAGGGCCGAAACACCCCACTTCCACCCAGACCATAAGGTACTGACACTCACTCAGCACCTGGCAGAGTACTCAGGGCAGCTGGGGCTGTACCCAAGCCTGTCTTCATGGGGACATGGATAGCATCCCTGGTCACAAGGGGCCCTAAGCCTCTCATCTTTGCCAGCCAACGCCTGGCAACACGCAAGATTTTGACAAGACATTTCAGGCAGCACTGTACCACGTGCTCCTGCTGGATGCAGAGGGGTTCTTCCTCCTGCTGCAGGTTTCTGCTACTGCTTTATCTCCAAGGCTGCATTTCATCCACATCTTACGTGTACTCTGCTCTCCATCCTGTGGAAAGCTAACAGGAGCAAAATTCAGGTATTTGCACCACCCCACCTCCCTTCTTCCCCTTCAGGAACCTGGTCTTTGAATCCAGTCCTTCCTCCAGTCCCTGTGCTCTTGCCGCTCTTCACTTGTGTTTGTGTGATGCTCCCATTGACTGAACATTATCTCACCTTTGAGTCTCTGAGTGCCTCTGGACTGCAGTCAAAACTGTCACTGCTGCCTGCTTAGACATGAGCTCACTCCAGCACCGGCCATTCCTCAGCTGTGCCACCCCAGGACTCAGGCAATCTGTCTGGTCACCAGTCATTCAGGGTCTGCCCCATGCTCTGTGCTGCTACATAATGCTGGGAAATTGTCGTTACTTTAAACCAAGCACTGTGGTAGCTCAGGACTAGCAGGAGTAATTTAAATATTTGACTGCAGTGGAAGTTATTTCCACACTGACCTTGGAACCGTCTCTCTTCATTTGTGGCACTCCATATCAGATGTAGTGTTACCTGCTTCCTCGGGAAGACTCTCGTCCAAAGAGGCCGCCCTTTTGATAAATGACCTTTGCATAAAGCAGGCATGAAAGTAGCCTGCCTCTTACCTGAAGATATTTTGCCCTACCAAGTTATACTGGGCAGGGAACAAGCCATGATAAGGGAGAATATCATGGCTGAAGAGGGAAGGAGTGAGCAGTGCTCCTTGTCTATGAGGAAAGAACAAATGAAAAAAGAAACAGGCAGAGGTAGAGTTCAACAAACCCTTTAGATAATTATTTGCTTCTGCAGATGCCCTTTCCTTCTTCTCTTTTCTCATCTGCTGCCTCAGTTTCCCCCCTCCAGGCCCAGGATCCAGACACCCACTGGTGCTTGTCACAGCACACAGGCTGCTGATGTCTCCCAGGGCTCACGCGAGTTCTCTTCCTCTGGGCCTGTTTTTCTGTTAAGACATAAATTAAAGCAGTGTTGGCTGGCTCTGGACACTCTCAGGCAGTCCCTTCTGTCTCACCAGCCTGTTTCTTACAGGGAAAACCATTAAACTTCTTTTTTTTTGTTGTTTGGTATTATTTATTTTTCCCAAAAATCTGGCTTCAGGAATGGGTGATGGATTACTTTCACATTTCAAATAATCAGTTTTGGACAGAGATCAAGCAAGAACCTGGATGGTAAATCATTGGGAAGGTTATTGATGATGACAGACAGATGGTTAGAGAGAAAGACTAATATCAGTTACCTCCAGCATCTTGGCCCTAGTGACCCACGAAGCAGTGTTTTATGTGACCATCAGCTCCATCAAGCAGAGGATCAGATATGCTCACCCCTGTGAATAAAACACTTTGGAAAACAGCTGTAATACTTACTGTACTTTGATCTTTCTACTGCCTCCCAATATGCTTATTGCTACTTTAAATCAATCCCCTGATGACTGCTCAGGGAAGGGGGAGACTCTTGTCCTATAGTCAACGTGTCATACAGACGCCCTGAACATTTCTGGTTATTAAACACCCCCTAGCGCACTTCGTTTCCAAGAGGGAGTCCTGGGTGTCCCTGTAAACTACGGCTGAGGTAACCACATTTCTGCCCGCGTATGAATTTCCACTGTCATTCAGTAGGAAAAATGCCTCTTCACTTCCCTTCTACAGGCCTGCAGAGAAGTGCAGCTGGCGCTGTGAAGCGGTGCCCTGCCTCCTGCCCAAGGTAAGGGAATGATCCCTATATATGGTCTGAAAAGTGACTTGAGAATGTGCATGACGTAAGGGCATGGTCCTGTGCTGGCACACATTATGATTACATGGGTAAGAATTCAGTAGCTGGTAGCAATTGAAAGAGAAAATTATCAGAAAAATAAAAAAGTTTAGTAAAAATGTTTTCAGTTTTTCTGATCTTTCAGAAATACTTGAAATATTTGAAACCTCAAGTTATGCACTAGAGAAGAAAACAGTAAGAAAAGACAAGGATTTGGACCAATTCGGGTCTGTAACAGGACATGGATTCTTATAAGCCATTTTTCATCGCAATATTTTTTTGAAACCTCCGCCTCTTTTCACCCCCCACAAAGATGTGGAGACCCCACATTTTACAGATGTTCCCTTTCTAATTCTTTAACTTTCTTCTTTGGTGCTCTTGGCAGAAGCAAGTGTAAACACAGCACTGGTTTGGATTTTAGGGTAATACCTCCATTTTCAAAGGATTCAACTGCTGCATTTGAGGTGTTGCACACCCAATAACCTGCAAGGCTCCGGTTATTCTGCTTTGCAAGGAACCAAAGTCAAAGGAGACAGAACAGGACAATCTGGCATGAGCCAGACAGTGCTGTCGTCAGTCCAAAGATTCTCACAGTCCAGAGATTTCCACAATGCAGAAAGGAGGAGGTGATATGAGATGACAGAATATTAAAGCAAAAGGAAGAAGCAAAGATCCTCCCCAAGCACTCCCTCACTGTTCCTCTGTAAATAAACAAACATGTTAATAAAGGAAGAGCAAAATTTCAAAGTGCACTTTGCAACCAACTAAAGAAAGCCCTAAAAAGGGACAGGGTCAATGGAAGCCAAGACACACAAGCATTATGATCATGAGAAGTTCTGGAAGGAAAAGAAGGCAGTGAAACATAAGATGGCAGGAAGAACCAGAAGCCCCATTAAGATTAGAAAACATTTTTATTATACTTGGAATTAATAACACAAGTCATCTAACTGTGGCTAAGATGCAGAAGGAACGTCTATAATACTCCACTGTATATTAATTTAACGTCAAGAAAAATGTAACACTCTGGGAACGTGATGGCCCACTACTGCCAGCCACCTGCTGTGCCAACGTGGCTTCTTGCCCTCCTCACCCTACTCCTGGTCAAGCGTCTTTCAGGAGAGGGTCAGTGAGGTCTGGGGCTGAGGCCTTGAGAAGGGAGAAGCCAATGTCATTCTATGGGGACAAGCCCCTGCTGACGGGGTGGACGGGGCGGACACCTCCTCTCCATGTGGGGCTGGACCCGCAATTCCATGACACTGGTTGCAGGTTTTCAGTTTTAGAAATGGTCCCTGTTGCTGCAGGGGGAAACACACCCTCAGCACAGCGGGTTATCGGGTGGCGCAATGCGGGCACATCGCACATTCACACGTTCAGCGCTTTGGCTGTTTCACATACACATGCATGACGCACACATGCACACAGAGGAAGGGCTGCAAACAGCAAAAGCAGAAAGCAGTAGTGGACCATCAGCATCTGTCTACTACCATGCAGTACCTACTACCACGCAGTAGCCACCCACTGAGCTCAGGCCTCTGTCCTATACCGTGTCACCTGGGGCTCATCAGAGCTATAATCAGACCTTTTGCGCTGCAAAAACCCACTAGTGGTCACTGGTCTTAACTGTGAAGGGTGCAGCGGCACTGGCAAATGTTCCGTGCTCAGAGACAGCTCTGCCTGTGACATGGAATACCTTTGCTAAACAGGAATATCACAGCTTTAAAGATTATTTGAATGTCCCCCCAAAGCATGCAAGGTCTAGCTGCAAAACTGAAGAACCTCTTTCCTATGCACACAAACTGTCCCTCCACATTTTCAGCTTCCCAAAAAGATGCAAATCATGAGATTTCAAAATTACATTTCCATGCATTGACTATCAATCACCAGCCCAGAACTTCATCCATCCTGGGCATTGGCAAGACACAATCACACCTGAATAAAGCAGCAGCCATTACTGTTTCTCTTCTGCTTGGTGAAACAGATTTCTTGCAGGGGGACCCTTTGGTGTAGAACATACTAAAAAGAAGAGCGTTTTACTTTTAATGTTTTGTTTACAAGGAAAAGCTTTGACTGCCTTGCATTTCAGGGCTTAGCAGGCAAATTCTGGAGCACAGTCAACCAGGTTAATGATGGGCAACTGGTACTGTCACCCCTCTTCCTCTCTCTTCCCCAGCTGAGGAATATATTATGTAGGATCCTGCACAGCGGTTGAGCAGAGATTTGACAAATGCAGGGCCAGTTACATACAGAGACTTTCAAGTGGTTGTGCTGATGCAGTAATTTCATAGTCTGCTCAAATCCAAACTTTAACTTCAGTGCCAAGAATCGATGCCACACAAAAATGAAAAGTCTAAAATAATTTTTAAATACACACAAAGGGAGAAATGCAATACAAAATATAGCTAAAAATAAAAGAGCAAAAGTAAGCAAATATGGAATGCTCAAAATGGGCATGGCAGTTTCCTCTGGATCAAACTTAAGACTTAGTCACCACCCAGTCTAGCGAACCTGGAGTGGATCTGGAAAACATTAAAGATTTGGAATAAAAAACTACAGAGTTGAAAAATTATATTTAAGTTTGGTTACTAATTAAAAGAAACTGCAAAAATAACAGCAAAGGGTTGCCAGTACTAGTTGCACTTCTATACTGCTTCCAAATACCCTGGGCAGAATTGCACTGTTTAGTCCTTTGAAAGAGTAGAACATTTGAATAAAAATGCATAATCAAGTTTAAGACTTTAGAAACAGCGCATAGGAATAAAACGATTCACTGTATGTTCTGAAGGTTAAAAGCCAAGTACCAGTTGTATTAGTTCTTGATGTTTTAAATTATCGTCCTAGCAGTAACTCAGTCTCAAGGAGCATCATGAGTGGGTCTGTTTTGGGAGAGGGGACGAGCTGGGAGCCACCCCTATACAAGCCAGTCCTTCACCAACAGGTACAGTTCTAGGGGGCTGCCCACAATGGGCAGGTCTGGGGGCTGCTGACCAGGTCACCCACGTCCCAGGGCAAGAGATCAACCCAGTCTGGGTCCATGCAGGGGGACCCATCAGGAGTGGTAGGAAAGGGGCCCAACACAAGGGTGGAGATGAGGCCACCTGCAACACCGGGCCAAGACCAGCCAGGAAATGGGGCAGAGGCAGGGCTGGAGACCTGCACGCTTACGGCACAGCTCAGACCCAGGCTAGACCTGGTGCCCAGGCTGGGTCCAAAATGGAACCCCTGAGCCCACAAGCAAAGGGTGGAAGTTAGGGGTCTCAGGTGCCAATTCATATACCACCTTAATTTAATGCATCTTTTGGCCTTTTGGCTACTGAGTGTATCGAACTCCATAAAGTGCCTTTGAAGTTGTACAGCAATCTCTTTAGATATGTTTTTTTCTAAAATGGATGTTAAGGATACTAAAAAAGAAAAGTACCTGGGTTGTTTTCTTCTTTTTTTTTTTTTTTTAAAGCACAATCTGAACTAAACTGGGTCCTGCCAACTGCCGAGTTGATGTAGACAGTTTGGGCTGTGACTTCATCAGATCAGCCAAGGTCAGCGAGAGCAGGACAGAGCCCTGCTGAGAGGTTTCCCCGAGGAAAACCTGAATGCTGGCAGACCTGGAGGCAGTGATCCCCCAGGCAATCTGGATCAGAAGTCCAAGGAGCTTCTTATAGCTAAGAGATTGGGTCTTTCACATGAGATTAAAGATGGAGCTTGTTTTTCATGAAAAGGTCCCCTTAGACATTTTGTGACAAGAGGAGTCATTGCCCGATTCCCATTCCCCCACAGCAGGACTCCAGCCAGTACAAGAGATGCAGAGTTCCCAAGCTGCTGCTTGATTTTCTGTGGGACTTGCATTTCAGAACATCTAGCCTGTTCTCTCTTCCTGAATTCCTTTTGGTATTTGCTCCACACGTATGATACATCCAGTTTAGCCCATGCTAAAGACACCATAGGAACAGTCTCCTCAGACTTTCGTCTGAGGCCTTGAGGTCAAAATATCAGCTAAAACAGTCTCGAGTGGTCGGATTCCAGGTTCATCTGACCACGTTCACATACAAAACAGTTCAAGAGAAGTCAATGTCCTCCAACACAAAACTTTTGAAGGACCAGAGATTCAAAACACTGATCAGATGACTGGTTCATTTTTATTCAGGAAACTATGGTACGTTTTAAAAAGCTTGACAGACAGTCTCTTTTGCCTTTGATAAATTACATGCTCTCCTGTACATTAGCCATCCCAAATGTCTGCTCAGTAGCTGCCGCCCCACTATAACGTCTTGATTTCTTCCCCACAGGAACTCCATAAATTCACTGTACTTTTCTTGTAATCCATCTTTCTCATTACTTCTGTCAAGGAACCACTTGAGCTTCTTTAATTCACCCACATTTTCCCAGCCACAGCTAAAAGCCTTGGGTTGTGTTCACAACAGGAAATGCCTGGTTATCTGTTAGGTAAACTGATTAATTAAATACCAAAAGCTTCCAGGACAGTTTTCAGTTTTTTAAAAGCAGTTCTTAGTCCAACCCTATTGTCCTATTTCCTTAATACAATCAGAGCATCTTTGACCTCTGTCTAAACCCCATGGCAATGGTTAAAGATCCTACCAGGGGCAGCAGCGGTCCTCAATGGCAGAGATCTTCACAGGGTTCCCACCAACTCTTGTACTTCAGCAGAAGGCTCCGGTTGTCAGATATTTTGAAGGCTTCTCCTTCCTGTTTTTCACCAAAGTGTATCCATTCCTTTTCCATGGAATCACAAAATGAGCAGTCAGTCACTTCATTTTACAGTGCCCTCTGAATGCATTTAACACTGTCTCAGAGGAAAAATAATACTTGGCTCTCAGATTTCTACAATTTCTAATCAATCCAGAAGTTTTCCCCATCTGTATTCCTTCCCTCTGCCTTTCTGTGTTGATTCCTTAGCTCATGAAGGCAGATTCTGAGCAGATTTTGTGATTTCCCTTAGGCAGATTTCTGTTACCTAGGTCAGACATCTGAATCTGAAGTTTTTACTGACAGCATTAAAGATGACAAGGTTCATTATAGTCTATATTTAAGAATGTGGAAACCCCTGAATCAGGCTTATATAACCTGGGGACGCATAGGATGAGAACACAACATTTTCACATTGAGCTGTGAAGGTCATGCAAGGCCACCAAACTGCACAAGTAAAAAATCTATGATCCTTAGAAATAATAAGTAATGACCTCCTCTACCCCCACTGGGACGTCCATAGGGTCTGTAGCACTCACATATGAACTAAGGCAGCAGTAATAGAGCAGTGAAGTGATCTAATGGCTAGCAATAACAAAAATAACTATTTAAAATGGAAGAAGCCAAGAAGCACTGTCAATCTAAACCTGCATGGTAAGACAAACCAACCGCCTAACCTGAAATTTGGCTAAGACAGGACTCCAGGACAAACGCTGCAGTAAGTGTCACCTGGGCATTACTCAGCATTCACTATCAAGATCCTGTCTTTTTATCTCTCCAGAAAAGCAGGATTTTAGCACCCAGTTGTAGTTGATAGTGACAGATATGACAGACACACAGCACAACATACTGAAATGATGTATTTCCTTCAGCATGGTCCTGAGAGTCCTTCAGGCTGGCAGTGGACCAGTGGGCCATAAGACCATCAGACTTACACCAGGCAGGCTCCCAGAGCTGCATTGTGTGCTGGGGAAACAGGGACATAAATAGGAGAGCAGACTTCCTTTACCATTGCTCCCAACCCTTGCAACCCAGAATTTATAAAAATAAAATCTTACTGTTCAAGAAAACATGAAAACGGTACTGCGCAAAAGAGTTATACCAAGGATATTTAATAGCAGAGAGTACTGTACAGAGAGAACTGCTGGATCGGGCCCTCTGTAGATGGCTGTGTGAGTTGCTCACTATTACTCTGGCATGCAACGCTGGGCCAATAAACAGGGTGGTCAAGGACATGCAAAAGCATTGAGATAGTCTCTATAAGTCCTGTATAACTTTGGCCTTAACAGGCACGAAACAGCACTGACATGTTTTTAAGGGTTTTTTGGTGGGGAAGGGAACTTTCCTTATTAAACCTTTTTTCAAAATAAAAAACTGTTTTCACTTAAAAGCAGAAAATCCTGTGAGCCATGGAAGTCCTGTGTCTTCAGCTTGTATGTTTTCAGAATTATTTTTTTTTTAATATATGGTGTATATATACATATCCATTACATGAGTCTAACCAAACTCAGAAGTAATAACAGGAGTTTTCAAATAAAATTAGGAAGCTTCTACCCAAAGAAAATGGCACTTACTGTGCAGTCAAGCGTCCCTGCTGCTACCATGCTACATAGCCATCACATCTGGTTGAAATATGCACATCACGTTGTCACCACTCCATAAACCACATGCGTGCTCAGACAGAGCAAATGGGTCCCGGTGATGCTGCTTCCAGCCTGGTCATGCATGGCCAGGGGAGTTGGGCAAGAGGTGGTGGAGGGTGAGCCTGGCAGCAGTGCTGGGCACCCTGCCAGGACAGTCACCTCACTGGCCGTGGCCACCAGCCACAGCCTGGAGGATGGGGACAGAGGAAGAAGGCTGTGATGATTGCAAGGACTGTGAGGCACAAGAGAGGCTGTAGAGAGAGCAGCAAGGTGAGGGTGGTGGCCGGTGCAGGTCAGGCTGTGACATTCACCAGAAGTGAGGTGCATCAAAAGTGAGGTGCCAGACCCTGGGTCTCACCCAGAGACAGTTGGAAAACACGTTTTTTTTCCATGGCTATCAAACGAGAAACGAAACACGAACTCGGGAGAAAATGCCATGGTCTCTTTTTCCCCCCCCTTCTTTCTGCTTTCCACTTACAGTTGTAATGAATGCCTTTTGGAAAGAGAAAGGGAAAAAGAAAAGGGGGAATATGGCATGTGTCTGGCAGGGGTCAGGCAAGATGGTCTCAGAAGCAGAAAGACAAAGCAGCATGGAAGAAAGAAGGGGCAAATCCTGACCCCTCTGAGTTTAACAGGGGTTCAGCCAGCACCAGAGAGGGTACTGAGCATCGCTGTGCTGGCATGCCCTGTCTCCGCTCTTCTCTTATCAGTGCCCAGCAGGATGTGGCCCCTCAGACAGGCCTCAGAGATGGCTTTGCTGAGTTAAAGATCTGTGAGCTGCTGCCCTTGTGTTCCTTCTTTTATAAAACAGGAATAACAGGAATGCATTTTGGCTGTAAAGATGGCTTGTAACAGATACACTTAAAGTACTTAAACCAACTTTTTTCGCTTTATCTCTTCTCCTCCATTTGATTCACATAAGTAAATACACCCACTGAACATAAACACAAGTAGATTTCCAGGGGGAAAAAAAAAAAAAACCACCCTCAATTCTTTTTTAAATAGGATTTAAAAGACATATCAATAAGCAGCTGTAAGCTAAAATCACTGTCACCTTTACTCTCCCAACAAAATCAAACTTAATATCTTCCCGGGTAATTCCCATTTTTGCATAGGTCAAATTCATAAATTATGTTATTTTTCCCCAGGCCCTCTCCACAGCCAAAACTAAGCCAGGATAAGCAATAAATTTACTCACTAGATGGAGCAAGAGTATCTAGATAGTGGAAGGTATGCCAAAGTACTATAATGTGAGGCTCACAACTGGGACAGCGCAACGTCATTTGCAAGCCTCTGAAAACCACAGACGGAGCCTCTTGTCTTTCAGGTTTTATTCCAGCAGTATCGGTGTCATGCTTAAGTAACTGAGCAATGCTCGAAAATTAGGGGGAATTCCCTGGGCAATATTGATAAGGTGAAGCTCCTCAAATTGAAAGGGGCTCCTGCCACCCATTTCTCTCTTAGTTCCCACTCTCAAGAGTTTCTGTCTCATTTATTATTTCAGCCTCTTCCTCCTCCTGTTCATGTGACTGGTCTGCTGCACAACAGGCTACCTCTTCCGATTCTTTCTCCTGCTTGCTCTTAGGAGAAGCTTCTTCACCACTTACTAAATGAGTTGACCTGCTTCCATTGTTTATTTGTAGTTATAGGGGCAACTGGTAAAGTCTGGTTGAGCCATACGGTTGTCTGTTGGTATGTTTTCAGATACAGAGGTGCTCTCTTCTCCTTGATGGCACTGTATAATATCGAACAGTGTTTGGTAGATGCTGGCCAGGGACCAGCACAGCACAGCACATTAAGTTGTGCTGCTTTGGAATAGCCATGGCATTTTGTGTTTTTTCAAACATTCTATCACTTCATCAGGATGCTATGCTACAGTTGTGTGGAAGTGAAGTTCCAGACCATTGGAGGTGAGAAGTTCTCTAGATACCTGTCCATATTCTCCCACATGCATTGCATGACCATACTGTCACAGAGCCTGGATCATATTCCTATATTGTTTGTTAATCTTAGACAAAACTGAAACAGTATTCCTAAGAAATACCAAGAGAAGTATTTTAACTACCCAAGGATGTTCAAGATACTAAAAGTTGTTGTTAATGATAGAGAAAACATCACAGAAGGCAGTGAAGGTGCCATTCTGTAATTCCTCCACAAACAAACCTCTCGTAGGACGAAGTATAATTGTTAAATGCCTCTATCAGATGGTACCTGAAGTACAGTAATGGCTTCAGTACAGGTCCCAAATACTAGATTAAGCTCAAGGTCAGTGTTTTAATAACAAATCTCCCAGGCAAAACATCACTAAGCACCACAGAGCACAGCAAACTGCAAAAGCCAACACCAATCTTTAACACGTACAGAAAAAAAAACCAGCACGGCACAGATCAGATAAACTAGTATCAAAACCAGGTGAATCAATAACATCACACTCAACTGTTAACAGATATAAATTCCTTCTAATACACTTTGGTCAATCTGTTATTATCTCAAACCCTTCAAGCCCCATGTTGTGTGCCAAAAAGGACTGTCATGGTTTAACCCCAGCCAGCAACTGAACACCACACAGGCACTCGCTCACCCACTCCCCTTCTCAGCAGGACAAGGGCGAGGGAATAAGAAGGGTAAAAGTGAGAAAACTCCTGAATTGAGATAAAAGCAGTTTAATAATTGAAAAAAAAACAAAAGCTTAGTAACAATAACAACAACGATAATAATAATAATAATAAAACTGTACTCAAAGGGAAAGTAATATAAAATAATAAAAAATAAGAGAGAAATAAACCCCAAGAAAGCAAAGTGATGCATATGAAAACAACTTCTCAGCAACAACCAACTGATGCCCAGCCACTTCCGAGCAGCAGCCAACCTCCCCCCTAGTTTTATTGCCGAGCAGATGTCATAGGGTATGGAATATCCCTTTGGCCAGTTGAGGTCAGCTGTCCTGGCTGTGTCCCCTCCCACCTTCTTGTGCACCACAGCCCCCTCACTGGCAGGGCTGCGTGAGAAGCAGCCTTGACTCTGTGTAAGCGCTGCTCAGCAATAAATAAAACATCCCTGAATTCTCAGCACTGTTTTCAGCACAAATCCAAACCATAGCCCGCACCAGCTACTGTGAAGAAAATCAACTCTATCCCAGCCAAAACCAGCACACAATGACACACATCACACAAGCTAACAACGTAGCTGCCCCTTATCCTCTGAAGACGCATCTACACCGCTGCAAGAGAGCAGGCCTGAGGCTACATGCAAGAACAAACCCACCGCTTGGCCATGTCACCTACTGTCAAAGACACCATCAGAGTGATGGCTCTGAAGCACCTGTCTGCTCCGCGTGAGGAGGCATGTGCCCTATGTTTTATTCAGACAGATATCTGTAAGAACACCTTGGGTGGGCTTCAGAGCTCGCTTGTAATCACGTACCTCCTGTAGCAGCTTCCTATGCCCAGGGAGAGCTGAGCAGACGACTGAGCGCAGGCCCAAATGCCATCTGCCACCAGGATGCATGGGATTTACAGGTGTCTCCATTCAAGCTGCCCATAAGACCAACGGACACCAGAAGCCCATGTCTTGCGAAACCCCTCAGTGTTGTGGCACTCATAGGACTGTCGGGCTCTGCACCAACAGGAGGAAGACAGCATGGACCACATCCAATGGAGGGACAAAGCCCACTTTAGACCATTTGTTGGCCAACAGAAAAGAAATGCCAAGCCTTAGGATCTGTGCCACCTCCCCTCCAGCCCCACTTTCTCTGCCTCAGTTGCAGTTCAGTTGTCACTTCCCTCTCAACCATTTACTGTCATCCTCCTGCTGACCCTGCTGCCACCTTCCTCCCAGCCCCTCCACTTTCAGGGCAAACTGCATCCTCTCTTCCTTTTTCCTGAGACTTCACAGTGGCAAAAATAGTTCATTTCCTAACTGTAGATTCAGCAAGCCCTTTGTGATTTGGCTTTTGACACTCTATTCTGAGGAAAACTTCTGGTGCGGAAAATAACCATTCTGCAGGAGTGAAGTTTAACAAGAATATTAACAAGAGAAAATAGGATCTAGACAAGCCTAATGATATTTTTGTTAATGTTAGGCAGCCTTAATTACTGGCCCTGTTGTCAACTTCTGCTGCCTGTGTCTGCCATTAAAAGAAAAGACATGACAAACAGTCATCAAATCTACCCGCACAGAAAGCTATAGATGCCTGCAGAAACTGTCTCATGTTAAAAATAAATCATACAGGGAGGATAATTTCTGCCCTGTATTTGACAACACAGAATTAGAGCAAGTCTTTGGTGAAACATAACGAGGAAAAGTCACCTTTCTCCCCAACCATACCAATGTGTAGAAGCAGCATCTTATTCCACCCTCATAACCCAGTACCATCCCAAACTTCCAGCCGTCTTTGGAGAGCTGCAATTTTACACGAAGAAATGCAGTTTCTCAACATGGAATGCAGTTGACGTGAGAACAATGATTTGGCAAGATGACGTATACGCTGCACTTTTAAGGAAGAAAAAGACAACTCATTGCAAACATTCTTTGTGGGATAAAGCTCTTCTATCACATATTTATCTGCCTTGCAGAGGGTTTTAGCAGAGTGACTTGCCCCCAGGAATGCTGTCTTGCAACAGGAACCTTCCTTTTTGCCACCTTCCTTTGAGAGCATGACGTATTTAACAAAATTCCTTGATAAATAATATTGCATATTGGGAAGGCTAAATTATGACAATTAAGAGGCAGCACAATATGCAAAGACACAGACATGTTCAAAAAATGCCAAGTATTTTTTTGTAGAAGATTACACAAGCTTTTTTTCCCCCCTCATAAAATGTTTTCCTTTTGGACAAAGAAGCCCAGATTTAAAACTGAGTTTTCTTCTGTTTTCTTAAAACCATTTTCTATTAAAAAAGAATCTTTAAAAAACACTTCCCAAAATCACGTCCAGGTTTTATAAACAAAATATTTGTACCCCAAAGTTGTGGTTTCTCATTTCATTTTTTTTTTTAATCCATGAAAAAACACTTTTGTCTTCTGAAATACTCTAAGGGGAAAAAAAAACTTAACCAGCTCTTCACAATGGTAGCACATGCTGGTTTATTGAAAAATGCTTTTTATAGAGCTAAGCAGAGGTAGGCTTGTTGTATGGTTAGACGGGAGACTTCCAAGTTACACAGGAGATGGTAGGAGGATTGCTCTTTCTGCAGCAGCAGGCAGCTTGCAGACCTCAAACAGCTTTATGATCTCTTTTATCTCAGTACCTGTACACATAATGAGACAAGCTTTCCAACTCATGTTTGCTTGGATTCTCATTGGCAAACTTTATACTGCCCTTAGGGTCATACATGGGGAAGAGGTACATATATTCAGTATCTTACAGTCTTTGGGGAAATGCTTTTTACCTCCACCTACTGAATTTTTACCTTGTTACATGGGGAAAATAGGATTGCCAGTCATGCATTATGCCTGTGTCTCTGATACCTTTCAAACCCCCTTAAATTCCAGCAACGGTGGAAGATTCACAAGTTGGGCCAAATTACCTGTGATCTTAACATCCAACTTGGAATGAAGCAGCCCTCAAACCCCTGCGTAAATACTGCGCGGAAGAGTAACAGAAAAAAGACCAACTTGGGATAGGAATTCTTACAACATACTTAGAAAGCAAAGAAAATCTTAGCAAATCTTAGCAAAAGATGTCAAGCAAGCAAGAATTAACTGACTCCCTGTAGAACCATCTGTCTTCCCTACTGCTGCTCAGAGAAGTGTTTGTGTTATTTAGCTCACTTTTCCTGGTCAGGAGGTACTTAGAGAATAACTTGCTCAGCTGCTTTTTATTTGTATTTATCTAGCTATATTGAAAAACCAGAAGAAATAAATCCTCCCACCTTGCTGCAGGCACTCTTCAGCCTGTTCCCATGTACATGCAGGAACCCACCGCTCCTGGAAGCATCCCAACCCCTTCGAGCGCACAGCAACAGCTCCATAATCAGCAGTGGCAAAAAACGCACGCAAGACTTTTCAAAAGTCTTCTCATTCCCTCCATGTTGGAGAAACAAATGGGACTCATAGCTTGCTTGGAAGACCAATAAAAGCGTTATTTGAGCTCAAGGGCAAAGCAAGCAAGTGCTAATGCTCAAGGGGCTTCTGCCAGTTGCTTCTTATAACAGCAAAGCTCCAGCTCTGCTCCCTGCTTCTCCACCCCAAAAGTGATGGGATAATGCTCAGGGAGGGGAAGCAACTGGTATTACTGCTATGGCTGGCACGGTGCAGCCCCTTAGAAACCCTGCCCTGCTGAATGTGAATGAAGTTTCTTACATATAAAATATAAAAATGCATATGCTGTTACATACATGCATCTATATAGATACTTATGTTGCCGCCTTTGACATTTTTCATGCTTGTTCTTAGCCTAGATGGTGGTGGGAAAAAAAAGAATCCTTTGAGTTTTAAAAAATCCAATTCATCTCTGGTTGTTGGGGTAGGGAGATGTAGTGTTAAAAAGCTTGGTTTGTTTAAAAAAAAAAAACACAAAACACTAAGTCTTTTTTCACTTAAAAGAACATCAAGCCACTTAAAAGAACACCAAAACAGGCAATTTTAATGGAGCAACAATAGTATACTCTGGATGTATGATTTTTTATTACAATTACTGTTATACTGTCATATACAAGACAGACCATATATATATGTGCACATTCACATACTATAGACTAGAATTTTCGTTTCAAAAATTTTCTAGCCCTAAATGCCTGGAAATATTAATCTGAGAAGAAAGCTTGATAGGCTGTAAGCTTGCAATTATATTATTTGTTTTCTTGGGCTTACAAATAGAACTCAGTATAATTTTCCCTTTCCATCGCATTTCTAGGTCACTGGATGTCCCATTTAGTGATGGTGTGCATATGGCAGCATTGCCATACGTTTTGTGAACTCATAATACCCAGAGTATTAGTGGCCCAACGCTAAACAGTCACCTTCAACTTGTAAGAAGTTACTTGTAAAGTTATGTCACAGAGTGAAACAGGACAGTTTGTGAACATTTGCTCATTAACGTCAGGTAGGTATCCACTGTCTCCCAAAACCAAAATCACTTGAAGAGACCATTGAGACGTCGCTGTCAGGAAGACTGGAGCTTTCATCATTCAAAATCTTTCTTACCTGTACATACACACCAAATACAGTTGTTGACAGGCTCAACAGCATAAAAAAGGATCAATGGGATCAGGATCAAACTTTAATTATCAGATGCATCCAATTATACCGATTGCAAATTAATGATTGGATGCTGACGTTAATAATGTAAAATATGTTTTTTACATATGGAAAATTAAAACCTTAATACACTAATTTCCTGAGTCAGTTTTATCTTTAAGTGGTTTGAGCTTGAGAAACATAACCGAAAAAGGATAACAAATATGTTTCTCGGTGGTTTGCCTAGATTTTTTATGAAGTTGAAATCTAGACACCGTTCAAATGATTCTTTATGGGTATTGGTCATAGGTCTTTCCTTTTTACTTTAATTTCCTGTTACATTTCTATTTAGGATTTGAAATTGTCTGTCCTGAGAATTTCCCTCATGGTTACTCCACTTTAATCAGAGAAATTCATGTAGGCATTTTCTGGAAGCTAAGTATGCAGGTCTGAACTTTTTCTCAGCTGTTCAGATTGCAGCTTTCAACACAAGAATTCTGTAAAATATTTAATGCTCCAATAATGAGAAAAAATAGCCCAGTTCCCTCCGCCTTGACCCATCTCCCCAGCAGGACCTGCTGGAGACTACAGCAGATGAAAACCAAAGTCCTGTCAAGCATTTGACTTTCTAAGAAAAGATGTGAAACTGTTTTTCTCCAGAGTCACACTGTATTTACCCTAATGTAATTCTTCTGACTTGTGCAATCACAGCCTGAAACCAGGAGGAGTGTCAAGTCCCCAAGACATCTTTTGACGCCGTGGGTTTGCCTGCACTGCAGCGGAGCGAGCAGAGAACAGCAGTCTGCAGGCGCCCACCCGGGTGTTTGGGGACAGTGTACGAACCAGTGAGGCGTGCTGGAAGCCAGCCCCGTGGCCCTGGGTGGGGTGGGAGAGAAACCGTAGCTGTGTCCGAGACCAGGCTCGCTGGGTCACTGTCTTTATCAACAGCAAAATCCAGCTTTGGGGCAGATGACAAAATATGAGCATAAAGGTACCCAACGCAAGGTTTTGTTTGCATGTTATGTGTTATCACCTATCAAAATAACTGCAGCTAAGAAACCAGGTCTAATCAGGCAGGGTGATGCTTCTGTGCAGATACGGGCTTCTGTAAAACACGTGCTAAACCAGATCTAGTCACACTGGAGCTCCCCAAGTCACTGGAGAGAAGCAAGTAGCAGGAAGCCACCATTAACCTCACCTAAATGAAATGTCTAAAACAGGTCCAATGACTCACATCCTAAAAACGCCTGTTACTCCCTCTTGTCAATAAAAGGAGCCAAGGGAGAGCCTTGCTCAAGTAAGGGTATTTATACTGCAGACATGTACAAGGAGCTAGATAAAGCCTGTCCCACCCATCCCCCTTGGTGAAGCTATCAGTGTTACCAGGAACGTGCCCTGAAGTGCTGCATCACAACAGGCAGGAACTCTTACTCCAGATCTAACTTTGCATCAAGGTTTAACTTGAAAAAGTCCCTGGCCATTTGCAACAGCATTGCAAAGACTTGGAGAATGATCTTCATGCCTGTTGCAGACCTGGAAGTGGTCAGACTGGCTTACTGCAGGCTGGTTTTGGACATTCATTTACTTCGAGTACAAATGAACTCGAAGGGATACCAGCTGGCACCTACAGCATGGTTCTGCCAATGCAACATAAATTGCCACCAAAGACTTCCAAGCTTTACTCTCTCTACAATTTTTTTTACATTGTAAATGCTTGTAACAGCTCTTGTAGTAAGAACAAGAGGAAGCGGAAATACAGTAAGTATATATGGATTTCTTCATCACGGCTTCTGGTTTCCCTGACTTCTAGGGGCAGTTTGTCTTGCCCCCCTGCAAATCCTGCCTCAGAAAAAGTCCTCCTGGAAAGAATCACTGCCCGCAGATCGTAACAACACAAACAAGCAGTGCTCCATGCCAGAGCGCTGACAGCAACAGGAGCAGTCTGTCCACAGGGATCTCTTCTGCCAGAACTGGGGCTCACGCTGCTGCACAGGGAGACTGTGGTTTTGGTAGCAGCAGTGGGAAGCACGGACATCGGCTTTCCACCCTCCCGTCCTGCCCAGTACACCAACAAAGCTGTTTCTTGTGCTCTCCACTCACAGGGGCCAATACAAAACCTCTCTTGGCTCACTCCGAGTAGCAGTATGTCGGTAGACTGAGTAGCTGTTGACATGAGGCCGGGGGGGGGGTTGGGGGGGGGGGGGGGGGGGGGTGGCACGTGCTCTCATAAAGCTATGGTGGCAACTGGGGTACTGGAGCCACATGTGCATGGGTAGAGAGTCAGGGAACTCCATTTTAAAAACAAATTAATCTTTTAAGCACAGACAAAACCAAAATGCACAAAACTGTTGTAAACAGAAGGTGGGAGCAGAAATCTCAAGCTTTCTCAGAAACCTCATTTCGTCACTCAGAGCTCCATTAACGAACAACCAGGCTAGAATTTAAGATTACTCATGCTTTGCAACGTCTAGCCCTCTTCCTGTCTCCCCATCAAGGCTGTTGCCTTTAAGGGCCCTCCCAGGAATCTAGAAAGAAGCATGCTGACAAGATATAAAGGTTGCATTTCAGAATTTGCTGCTTTATTTCTGCATCCAGGGGAAAAACAGCCTGTGGAGAGCCTGGTCCTCTCCCTCTGGAGTCAGCAGGACTTCCATCATTTACTGCAAAGAAAACAAGGATCAGGATCCCAGGTTATAACCACCAAGATGAACACAGCAAAACATGAGTGCAAAGAGCTAGATCCACTACTGTGTTTTCAGTCATGAGTTCCGTGGTTATCAGTGGACACATGAAACACATGAGGGCTAAGCACTTACCCAGCAACTGGACCTGCACGACAACGGCACTTCCTCGCCTCATTCTACCCCCCAACGCTGCCTCAGAGCTGCACAAGGTCACGTATTCACACTCTGCATCCAGTTAGACAGCTCAAGTGACCTGCTTTTTCA
This sequence comes from Falco naumanni, assembly GCF_017639655.2. Lineage (NCBI taxonomy): Eukaryota > Metazoa > Chordata > Aves > Falconiformes > Falconidae > Falco > Falco naumanni. Next base: position 22,756,377 of record NC_054058.1, read on the forward strand.
GAAATGCTGAGCACAGTGGAAATTGTTGTACATAACGCTTTAAAACAGGGACATGAGAGGCAAACCTATTAAGCACCTTTTAAACCAAGACCAAACAACCAGGCTTTGTGAAGCCCTTTTTTGCATCTCCATGAAAACCAAAGGCAAAGCAACATAAAACTGGGAAAGAGATTGCACAACATTTTGACAGCCCCTTGCTTATCTTTTTGGGAGTACAGGCATATCTAACATAGCACTCCTAACATTTCTGTAACCAATTTTTCCCTTCTTTAACTCAACCAATTCTTCCTCATTCCTGGCACACTACACTTGGACCCTCAAGGAATTAACATCAAGTGGTACCTGCAAGCATGATACTTTTTTTAGGGACATCATTAACGAAAGACCTGATCCATGAGGTGATGAACAACCACAAATCTCACCAGCAGCGATGGAGGCACAAACTGAAGTCTTTGGCAAGCCACAGCAGTAAAAAGAAAAAATGATTTGTCACACTGGACCGCTGAGCCCACGCACACAGAAACGCACCACAACAGCCCATCAGGTTACAACACTCTCCTGCTACATCCACTTGGTCCCGCTGTGCAAGTAGTTCCACTGTCAGCTATGAAAAACTGCTGTGTATGAGCAGCCGCTTGTGGAGAGCGTTTCACTGGAGTAACAGAAAGAGCAAAACAAGCAGAGGAAAATTATTAAGAGGAAAATGGGTCACTTCTCTCAAGTGGGTGGCTTTTTCCAGTTAAAATACAAAAATCCTCATTTTCTCCTGTGCATCACAGGAATGCAGACAGGACTGTAAAATAGAAAACATGATCCAGCTGGAAATCCATACCTCAGCACAGCATTTTTCAGGCTTTTTTGGACACATGTCCCTCTCAGACCTATTCCACACTCAACCCCGTCTCCTCCCATCTAAGCACCTCTTATAATCAGCTCCGAAACTAGTGGGGCACACCGCTGAGGAAGGTGTCATGGAGATACGCTGCATGGGAGCTGCTGGAGAAGGTACCATGTGGTTGGATGTAGAAGTTCAGGATAGGGCCACTTCAGGGGATGGGGCAGAACCACAAGCCTGCAAAGATGAGAAACACAGTAACCAAAGGGAGCCAGGTGGTGACTCTTCTCATAAAACAAACATGAAGGACCACGTGAGCTTTCAGCCAACTGGCATTCATTTCTTAATTATCTAAACAGCAGCTTTCTATGGAAATGGTTTTGACGCTTGCTGGTGGTTTTTTTTTTTCATTTAAATCCTGTTCTGAACAAAGATGCCAGTATTTCAAGTGGATTCTGACCAAATCTGATCAATGCTTTCCAAGCTGAGAAGTCAGCACCAAAATCCAAGTTCCCCTGGAATCTGAGTTCTAAGGTAGCAGAAGGGAAGGGCAGAGAAGCTAAATAAGGAACTAAAGCAAGATATGAGATAAAGTACTTCGGGGGTACCTCCTCATCCGGAAAACCCTAACAACTTTACTCTACTACTGATTTAGTGAACATGGCAAATGACACACATTACCATGCACGAAGTGGTGATACTTACCTTTTGCTGCTATGCTAACAAGCAAAATAGTCCACTTAAACTTGGGATGGAGCTTATACAGCAGTTTCCACCACTACCCTTTTTGCCCTCCAACAGATTTGCACCACAGGGAAAATCTGCATGTCATAGGCCTAATCCCAGCGCATACCATTTCAGATTTTAGAATTGGTCAACTGCAGTAACAGGAGGTAGAGAATATATGCATAAAATGCATTTACAGGATAATTAGTTATTCTTTTTTGTTTGGTTGGTTTTGTTTTAAGTCTAAGACATAAGACTTTGTCACTTCAAAGCAGATCGATGTATCTATTAAAAGAATCAGTGGCACTTTCTGGAATATTCATTAAAGCAAAGCTGGAATCCAGACTTAGATCTTGAGCAGTGGATACCGTTTACCTGGACTTCAGCAAAGCATTCAACACTGTTTCTGCAGCCTCCTCCTGGGCAACCTGGCAAAATACAAATTGGACAGGTGGTCTGCAAGATGGGTAGAAAATTGGTTCATAGGCCACACTTGGAGAGTGGTGATCAATGTTTTTTACTCAGACTGACAGCCTGTCACAAGTAGGGTCTGCCAGGGATCAGTACTGGGCCCTACACGGTTCAACATAGTCATAAATAATCTGGATGACACAACCGAAAGCACCCTCACCAAGTTTGCTGATGACATCAAACAGGGTGATGAGGTGGATGCGTTTCTTACAGAGGGACACGGACAGGCTGGAGTGGGCTAGCAAGGGCTATATGAAGTTTAACAAAGACAACTGCAAAGTCCTGCACCTGAAACAACATAACCAAGGAGCCCAGCGCAGGCTAGGATCTGTGCAGCTGAGGAGCAGCCTTGTTGAAAGGGACCTGGAGGTCCTGGTAGACAACGAGCTGAACATTAATCAGCACTGCAGCAAGAGCAAATTGGATCCTGGGTTGCATCCACAAGGGCATTACTAGCAGATGTAGAGGTGTGATCACCACACTCCGCACTTGTCAGGCCTCATCTGGAGTACTGTGTCCACCTGGTCTTCACAATTCAAGAGATGCAGACAGGCTGGAGAGGGTTCCAATATGGGGCCACAAAGACAATCGAAGGGCTGGAGAACCTGTCCTATGAGCAAAGACTGAAGGAGCTGGGTCTTTTCTCCCTGGAAAAGAGAAGGCTCGGGGGAACCTTCATCACAGTATGCCACAGCAATTAAAGGGCAGCTACAAAGGCTACTGAGGCTCTGACTTCACAAGGAGCCACAAAGAGAGCAAGGGACAATGTGTGCAAGTTGTGTCAGCAGAGGTTTCATCTCAATACAACAAAAAAAAAAAAAAAAAATCACAGTGAGAGCAATCAATCACTGGAACAATGTTCCCAGGGATATGTGGAGTCCATGTCACCGGAGGTTTTAAAGATACAATTTGACAGGGTGCTAGATAATCTCATCTAGGCTTCCTTTCCCATGAAAGGTTAGACCAGATGATCTTTCTAGGTCCCTTCCAACCTGGACTGTTCTACAATTCTATGATATTATGGCTCTTGAAATCAAATTGAATTACCTGTATTTCTGAAGACAATTAAGTATTAAGCTTAGCTGAATGTTACATTAGAATTGGGAAAAGAGTAACTACAGGCATCAGTTTCTTACTATCCTATGTAGAAGAAATGAAAATCATGTCTATAAGAGATACCGCAAGTTCAAATGACACTAAATTAAAAACTTGGACACAGAAAAACCTTAAACATTGTTATAGTTATACTCATTAATAATTCTATTAAAACATTGATATTGAAAGGCCATATACTTCCTTTTCAGAAATAACCGTATTTACATTTTCCCCAGGGTGATATAGACCCAACATATTTTCTTTATATACCATCAATACTTATGTTTTCATTAGCACCTTTAGTAATAGCCCAGCCCGAGGTGTGAAGACAGTACACAGCAAGGGGAATCTGCCCTAGTACGTATTTTGCAATACAACCGCCACCATTTAGTACGCTGTCTGCTCAAGTGAGACTGCTGACTCAACACAACTGCAAGGCTGTCCTACGCAGAATTGGGATGGACTTGCTGACATTTCTTCCACGTCAACAGTAACCACTGGAAGAGCACTGCCAGGAGAACTGAAAGCCAAAAGAAGAGTAACAATACTCCTCCCATCAGGGAGAACCCTGTTCATATCAGCAGTTCAAGCACGTGCCTAAAAAACCCTGTATTATACTAAACATTAACAAAGATCTGATTTTACCAACACATTTGTGAACAGTCGCAAAAAAGAGACATGCCAGCAGGCCCATCTGTTTAGTATGGAAGTGACAGGGGACTTCTGCCCCAAACTGTTAGGTTCTCAGGCTTTTTTTTTTTTTTTTTTAGATAATAACACTGACATTACTAAACAGTTGTAGGCAAGTGCTCTCAAAAGCGCACAAAGATTTTAAAAGGAGCTTCACTCATACTTAGGTACTGAAACCAGAGCCACACTGTCGAAGCAAACCCCATGCTGGCGCTTCCACATCCTACTGAATAAGTCCTCTTGTCATCCACTAGAGCATCTCAGCTCCTAATGAAAGTGCACCCACAAGGGGCTATGAAGCCCTGAGGTCCCCGTTTCATAAACGGGAAGAGTCAGTGACCTGCCTGTGATGAGGTGCCTATGGCAAAACTGAATCAGAACTTCTAACTCTGAATGAAGTAGCAAAACCCCTAGCCTATCCTCCTAATGAATAATAACTTGCTTACAGAATTTAATTAACTTGTTACACTCAGAGTCGTAGCTTACCAAATCCATAATTTAGAAAAAATAAAAATGCAAAATTCCTATGCTACAGAAAAATCACATTGATAAATCACATTCTAGCTAGTTCCCTGAGGGAAGCCTCAAAATTACTTTGCAATCATCTTTCTTAACAAATCAAACCCCTCACAGTCATATACGCTGATACTTTTGGAAAGGTAAACAATTAAGAGGATACTTGATGCACCTGAAATTTCAGTTCTAAGGTCTATTAAATAGAAACTCTGCCCAACTTCAAGTGCAAAATATATTTGCACTACAGCTAAAGATACAAGCTTTGCCACCAAAACACGATAGCATTTTATAGGTAAACCCCAAACTTGAGCAAAATGAACAGAAGTCCTGGTATGGTAATCTCACTTTCTACTTCACATACTGCACTTGAGAATAGGGAATTCAGAGTTATATGAAATGTACTTAACACTGTGATATGAGCAAGATATTCAGAACATAGGACTGATAGTGACAGAAAATAGTTTCTTTTTTTTAGAACAGTTAAAGAAAAGCAAACAATTTATCCATTTATATATGCATTAAAATAACATGGGTATTTGTAATCATTATTTACATAGGCCTCTTGACTGCATCTGGTATTACCAAATGTATGTTACTTGACAGTAACACACAGTTCATCTACTATATAAGCTAGCACATGACTGGGATCGGATCAGGCCCAGCCTGGCATCAGGGAGAATTAAAATTATGAAACATAGCAGGGACTCTCAGTTAAAGTTTACCTATAAATAACAGAAGGCGTGCAGTTTAAAAATGAAGATTAATATCTGACCTTATATTATTACTAATAACCACTGCGTAGGTACCTCCCCGATACTGAGGTGAGGTGATTTAAGTAACAGTTCTCAGATCTCAGAAATCTCTTACTGGCAACCTGTGTGAAGGATTTACAGCTTTGTGGAATATCTAAATTATCTAAATATTTACAGCCTAGCTGCTGCTGTGGAAATCACTTGAGCAATGAAAGAGAAAGCACAGAATGTAAGATTTCCAGCATTGAAAGGAAGTACCTTTTACTTCAATAGAACTCCTAAGGCTTTCATCTGTGAAAGTTTATTCTGCTTTGTTATTGCCTGACAAAAACTGAGTATCTGTTCCCACAATATGTCACAAAAATGAAGTGTGTGTGTGCATGTACTTAAAAATATTCCTTTACAGGCATGGGCTGAAGTATACGGCAGGTGCAAAAACAAAGCTCGGGAGTTTCATATCATTAAGAAGCATTTTTCACAATAACGTGTTCGGGAAGGCAGCAATACTGGGGCTTACAGTACAAGACCTGGAATTTCCTTTGCTGGAGTCTTTTTCTATCAGGTACATCTACAGATTCTACTTGGATAAGTCACATCCGTCGATATTTTTCAAGGTATGTTTTGGGGGGGTGGGGGGGTGGACTGCCTACCTTAAAGCTCGTTTTGAAAGCATATAAAACGCACATAAATTTCCACAACTTCTAATAGTGGTAGTGAGAAGAATACACAGTCCTTTGGGAAAGTTAGTACAAAAGTATCTGAAATCAGATTGCTGAAACAAGGCACCCTCCAATTTTTACTATTGTCTTGAATTTGGCATCTGCTCATGGCTGAGTTCCTTTTCTCATGCAACACTTCCCCCTGACCTTTCCTGACACACAAAATTATTAATGTGCTATTACTGACCAGATTGTGGGCTTTTTGGTTGGTTGTTTTTTTTTTTTTTGTTTTGGTTTGGCTTTTTTTTCCCCAGAATAAATATCTGTCTGCAAATAGCCAATCTTGGTCCTATCGAATTTACCTAGTTTTGCAAAGCTGCCAACGCAAGACAAAAAGAGGACTCATCGCCAGTCTGTACAAGCGACCTAGACGATGATTGCAATCTATTCCACACCAGAACGAAGGTACCTTCGCACCGTTTGTTAAACCGCAGGGCAGTGCTGGCAGAGATCAGAGGCGCTGGCTCTCAGGGGCGGCCGGTCAGGCCTTGCTAGCTCTACGTGCCGCAGCGGCGGAGCTTGCTCCGGGCTCACCACCCGGCTGGCCGACGCGCTTGCCCCACCTCCCGTCCACTCGCGTTTCTGCAAGCCCATTGCAGCTGCAGTTTCTCTTAAGAGCAATTCCTTTGTCGTCAGGGATAGTTACGGATCTTCACGCCTGCTTGCTCGCTCCCAACAGTCAGTACGACTGCCTTCTGCACAGATCCTGCAGAGCACCACCAGCAGGGTTTAGAAACAGCTGGAGAGCCACAGATCTGAACTAGAGAACTAGCTCAGCTTTAGTCATAGTACACTGGAGTTACCGAGAGCCTGACAAGCGTCTGTCAGGAAAGCAGAATTCACTAGGCAGTTAACTCCTCAACAACGCATCCCCAATTTAGATTGAGATTAACAGAAAATGCACATTCCTCCTTCCCAGCACTTCTGCTAGGTCAGCACCAGAAACAAGGAGGAAAAGTGTCTTTAATTGAAAGAGACAAGACACTTCCACTGAACAGCTCTGGCAGCACCAGGGCCCTTTGTAGTTGTGCTGCTTGTTCCCAAGGGCTAGAAAAGACCAACCTGGGAGATGGCAGCTAAGTACCGCTTGGCTCCTCTGAGACCAACAGCAACCAAAACTTAAGCGTTTGTGTCACTGGGCTCACACTCCTCTTCTAGAACAGCCAATTTCTTTTACCTAGTTAATATGTACCAGTACTTTCCTTCCGCACACGTGCCAGACAGAAGGTGGGGAAATGGCCCAGCTCCCCCTCAGCACGGCACGTAAGCTGGAAGAGGCCTGAGGAAAGACACAAGTGGGTATGCTTGTGGGACACAGCACTTCTAATGCCAGGGGTCCCATGGGGCCACGACTGCTTTCTGAAGCCTGACAGAGTTAATTGCAGCATCTGTGTTGCCATCTGACCAAGCTGTAGGTCAATGCCCCCTCCCTTACCAGAGCAACCAGAACGCATCTTTCAGGCCACTTTATTGCACTGAGCTTGACTCCACCATGCAGCAACATCCATAGCCTGGTATTTGCTGCCCTCCCCTGCTCTGTCAGCATAACATGAAGAGCAAGAACAGGGAGGCTCTTCCCCAGCTCTGCCTTCCTTCAGTAGAGTGGGGGACTCAACATGGCAAAGTTCTGCCCGAATAGCCCCCAAGGCAGCCTGGGAGCTGACTGACAAGCTAATGAGGTAGTAGCGGGGAGGAGTGCCCCGTCTTTGCCATCCTGCCCTCTGTGTGATGCTCAAGCCAAGCTCCTTTTTTTATTCATCCACCCCCAGAACCTCTGGTCACCAGAACACAAGGAAGAGGCAGCAACACCCATTTGGCACAGCTCTTGAAGTGTGGTTCCTTCTCTCCAAACCCTTCTGCACTCTCCACTTGAATCACTAGAGTCTGCTCCTACCACAGCTCTGAGCTTTCTTAAGCAGCAGAGTTGTCAGTACACCTGCTTCCTTTCCTACCCATGGGAATTTAGGGCAGAGGAGAGGTTCTGGCCAGCACAGAAGACAGACAAGGCAATCGCCAAGCGCCAGTTATTAGAAACTTTGAGAACTGGCAGCTCTGAAACAAAGTGACTGTAAACTTGCGGAGGCAGAGCTGGCCTGACATTCAACATTTTCCATCAATGCTATAGACTAAATAAAGTCTCCTAAAAAGAGCCCAAAAAAAGTAAATTTTGGAAATGTGACTGAGACAGTCTGCAGTCTCTCCTCAGGCTGTGCAGACCAAGTTGACCATAACAAACTCCCTTGCGCTCCAAACTTTTCTAAACAAAAAGGCAGAGGACTAAACCAAGCCAGTCTTTAGATAGTCTTTTCCCAACACAGGAAACAGGGGACATGAATCAGGAAGAATCTGAGGTACAACTAAGGCAGAATTTACTACAATTTTGCTAATCTTTGTCCAAAAAACTATGTACAGAACTTAGAGCAAAGTACAAAAGGTGACTCGGGGAAAGGGCAGGGGGAAATACACCTTAAGAACACCTACACAACTTTGAACCAACCAGCAGCACTCCCACATTAACTGTATAATATTAAATAACAGTACAAATGGCTCAGATCTGCTCCATTCCCTACTCACTCGCAACACAATCATAAGAACTTTAAAAAAAACATCAGTACACTCTTATTTTAGGCCACACAGTTGCATCTTCCTGAATGTTGAACTTTTTTAGGACCTTTACACTGCCTCCCATTATCCCAGTATCCAAGGCCTTCCACGCTGAAGGTCAGTAACAAGAAACAGTCCTCAGCAAGTTTGCAGTTCCTTGCACTTGTCATTTGAGTCACAACTCTGCTTGACACCAGAGTATTTTGGAGAGTGAAGGGGTTGGCTTTGTCTCTAGAAGCTACAATTTTAAACACATTATCAAAAAGTAATGCTTCTTATTAAAAGGAAAAGCAAGCATGGGAAACAGTGAACATTTGTTTAGCTCTATTCTTCTAGACCCATTTAATTTGTTGTTCCTATGAAAATACCCCCATAGTTTCAGACAATTAAGTAATCCCCTCCAGTCCAACTTCTTTACAGGTAGAGACTGCTTCAAGTTTGCTCTAAGATTATTTTAACCCAACTGGCCACATGATATAGGATCAAGAACTGCTTGAGTTCTGGAACCCTGAAGGTCAGTTTTATTACCCATCAACTCTGGGAAGGAGACAAAGAAGAAAGGAATAGAAGGAAAAAAAGACTGACACCAAGTTAAATTTATTTCAGGTGAATTTATTGAGTTATAGAAAACCTGCCAGCTCCACCATATTTACAGAGGTTTTCAAGAGGATTCTAGAGCTATTACTGCTACTGAACCACAAGTTAAAAATGCATAAACAAACCAGATCAACCACACCCATAATGTCAACTGTGAGAACACTGGTTACCTTATAGGACTTCGAGGCATATGGGGAAAATGTTTTCCAACCACTGATCTCTAAAGCCACCAGCAAGTTTCTCATTTCTCCATCTAATGTAGCTATGCCTGAAGATCAGGCATCCTCATGCCACTGGTGATGAAAGTTCATTTCTGTTCTTCAATATACATGTTTTTTGAATCAGGAATTTAATTAGAAGGCTATTCAGAAGCAAACATTGTAAGGTGTTAAAATAATCGTGAAGAACACAATGAAATCTCCAGTTGGTTCCATTTGGTACTTTTGTGAGGTGGTATTGCTGCCAGGTATGCATGTAAAATCCTGTCATCGCTTTGGAGACACAACCAAAGCAAATTAAGTCAAGCTTCCCAGGGCACTGTCACTACTCATGTCTCAAGCAGCACTGTAAAAACAGTGCTACCTGAAAAAAAATCACATTGTGTTCTTTTCTTACTGTCCATGACACTTTGAAAGGCCGTTTTCAGTCAATTTCATCCACACAGGTGCAGTAAGAAATAATGCTCTCTACATTCACTCGTACACCTTTCCATTCCCCAGAATCCATCGACATCCCATCCACAAAAAGATCATGAATTCTCTAAGAGAAGGGGAGGAGAGAGCATATCTCCCAGTTCAGCTGGGTCTGTTTCCAAGTATATTCCAGCTGTATCTCAAGACCTGAACAAGTTCTATGCTACAGTAACACAATGCCAAAAGGGTTATGGACACTGATAGCCAAGGCCTGTAAGCCCACACATCTGGATGCATGAAGCTCCTGCTGACAACAGGTGGCTCTGCTTGCCTTGTGAACAAGACTACAGTAACTTACTTGAAACTGAACTTCACACATTATTGAATATTTGGGGAAGAACCTAATCAACTTGAGTGCCAGTGGCCCTCCTCAGGGCACTGTCAGCTGAACATTTGCTGATCAGCAATCTAATTCCATTACACTGACTTGTAAAGTATTAACTAAGATTTAGAGTTACTCTACACACAGAAAACTAAAGCCCCAGAAAGAAGTCAATATCAAATAGAGTAGCAGGGAAGCTACTAATAGTATTTCAGAGAACAAAAAACAAACAAACAAAAAAAAACCCAAAATATCCTGGCTTGTACAAAGCAAGAGGAAAGCTACCAGCTTTATGTTGAAAAGAAATATGTTACTTTGTTTCTACAGCAAGGGGCACAAAACCAAAACGAAACCCCAAACATCATCCATGCAAGAGAAAGAAACTACCATCTAACATGAAGCCTTTTTTGGAGTATGTGCTTCAGTAATGCAAGTCAGCATCAGACCAGGAAAGTCCGATAGCTCCATGTAGCAAGGAGACAGTCAGGGGCACAGCACACTGTCACACTGCTCTCCTCAAAGGAAAAAAAAAAAAAAAAATCCTCTCACACCTATGAAGTCAGCTTCAATGCTGCTCCCTGCAAAGAAGCAGCTACTCTAGGATTTTAGAAGTTAATACTGTCATCATACCAAGGGAATTCTCATCAATTTCTCGAGATTTGTAGCTGGGCCATGCTGAGAACACATTCAGCTCAAACAGTACATACCAAGTGCCACCCATGTTGGTAACTGAGGTCAGAATCCAAATCCTCAGGCGCTGAGACACTAGGTCAGATCTACATTCAAGTAACAGTTTTGTATTTGCAAGTAGGATTAGAGCAAGTCTTCAAAAGTGGAATCATCCTGGTGCTTGTGTACAAAGAGAACACCAAATTGGCATACATGCTACACTAGACCCAACCATAGTGTGAACTGTTCAAATTCAGTGCCAAACACAACAGCAATAGAATCAGCTGGAATCAAGCTGTGATTGTGAGAGGAGTTTTATCGGAGAATACTTTCAGGCATGGCACAATATCCTTCCTCTACCAGGGTAATGGCTGAATAAGCTGCACCCACTTCTCAAATACTTTATACATCTCTTCCAGCCCTCTGGAGAAATTGATACAAAGAATGCCACAGTACTATTACTGTGGAACATACTTATCAAGAGATCTTTGCAACTCAGGAAAGCTTAGAGGGGGATTTTCCTATATCCAGTTTTACCGAGGTAAGCAGGAATTATTTTAACTTGACTAAGATGATCAAACCTCTAGTATGTGTCAAGTGTTTCAAAGCTATTCAGGTCACTCACTAAGAGCTAAGTGATAACTTAAACATTGAGCAGGAAACCTTTGTGCTTAGTTTGTGGACTAAAGTCTGAGTTAAAGCCTGTTGTTGCAAGCCAACAAAATGCAGTCATGCTAGGCTTTGCGAAGATGGTGGAGGAAAAGGGCTTGCTTCCAGATTCCTTAAAAACTGGACTATAGTGTAACAAAAGACAACTATAGTAACTATAAGTCTGAACGTCTCTACAAAAATTCTCCTCTGGACCATGAACTGGCCTTGGAAGACTCAAAATAACAAAGGCAAAGTTGTACAGCTGGAAGTGTTCTGAAAGGCCAAAGGAACTTCATCCAGAACAAACTGTCATGGCCACTGACACAGAATAATCATACTGGGTAACTTAACAAGTGATAAAAATCTGTGAGAAAGTTTTAGTGCCTACAACAGCCTGGACAATCCAGTAAACTGGTGCTTTTCCCCTTAACAGATTTAAGACTGATTACTGGTAGATACCAATAACAATCCTTTTTTTCTGTATTGGGCCACCCTCAATCCTAGATCTGGGGCAAACTGCCCTGCAAGTTTCCATCCTGAACGATCTCTTGATTTCCTTTTTCAGTTATCCATAACCTCATGCTGAGATCTAAATTCCAGTTTTTGAAAGGCAGAGACCGAGACTCAACAACTGCCTCTTCCAATTATTTAGTGCTTGAAATTGAGACTTTCACACAGAGCAACCTAGCAGTCATACATAAATCATCACTTATTACCACACTAAGAACAGCTGTGTTAGTGGGGTTTTACTTCTCAGCAGATTTTACTTTCCCTTGATCTTCCACTTTTTTGATGGCAGCTTGGATAGCTTCTTGATCACCCAGAAACTGGTGAGGGCCCAGAGGGTGCAGATCCTCATCAAGTTCAAGAAGTATAGGCACACCAGTGGGGAGAGTAACATTGATGATGTCCTCATCGGAGATGCCTGCCAAAGAAAAAAGAAGTTACACCTGGTGAACAGCTTCCTAACTGCCTACGTAGCTCAGCCTTATTTCTGAGATTATCCAGTCTTAAAACAGCCAAGGACATGCCACCATCAACACCACCAGCCACTGAAGGGTCAATTCACAGCTAGACCACAGCTTGGTTAGTGTTTTAGGAACAGCTAAAGGAGGGAATTCCCACCAAGGTGAAGACAGTTTCTTCCTTTTCCAGTCTATACATGTGAAATAAACAGGGAGACTGTTTCGGAGACTATGTTTCCTTTAATATAGGACATTGAGAACACTGGTTCTTCTCCATATCTTCCCAACTCATGAATCGTAAGAGGACTAGAGTCCACACATGCTACTCCAACATGAAACAACCTCTGCTAAGCAACCAATACAAACAGCCTCTTTAAAAAGGCAGGATACCAAGGTTAATTTTTCTCTTAAAGCTTCTCACACAAGTAGTCTTAAAAATCACTGTAATTCTCCTGGTGTAAGGATCACTGTTTGCCCACACCTGGTTTCTCAAAAGCAAGTTTATAGCATATTACCTACAGTACTATTCTCAGAATTACTAGATACAGGATAACTTCCTCTTTCAAATGAGGGAGAGGGGAAGGAAAGACGGGAGATGGTCAACTTGGAGCACTTTCCTGTATTTTTCCACTTCACTAAAATGTGTACCTGGGGAGAAAATTTATTTTAATCTCAGTGAAACTGCTAGTTTGGGGGGTGTGGGGGGGGTGGGGGTGTTTGAGGTTTTTTTGTTTGGGTTTGGGTGTGTTTGTTAAAAAAACAAAAGTCAAAAACATCCGAGTGAATGTTGAGATCAAACCTCCTAGTAGTTTCCACACAAGGTCTAAACAGTTGCAGTAAAAAGCAGTGACTGCAAAGATATTATTCCTCAAAAAATTCCAGGCAAGAGAAAGCTAGCATCATTGGGAATGTCAATATTTCTTTTTTCTCCCCTTTTTAGAAACACTGAGGTCACAGCAGCAGCCTGCTGTTGTGAAGCAGGACAGCTTCAAGTAATTCATGCTCAGAAAATGCACACAATCAAGCTTCTAAAATGATGACACCATATAAACGAGACCAAGGTGCAAGAAGAAAACATCCTCTTGAGCAGCTGACAAAACAGATGGTTTGCAGAACATATGGGTGCAAATTTACCAGTGATTTTCACATTAAGTAGAAAAACAGAGCCAACATATGAACAGGAAAACCCACTAAGTCAAAGCACTTGGCAACAGTGGGATGACAACAGGTCAGAAAAAAACAGAACGAATCATGAGGTAAGAATCATTTTATGTCCCTGCCCAGAGACTATACAAGCATGCAAGTTTTGCAGTGACCTATTCTTCTTTTGATTAGGCTAAGCTCTCAGTTCAGCTGCACATTAGCCATTAATTTCAGAAGGGCGTGAGGCAAGAGAAACAGACAAACCCTTGCAAGCAGCTTACACCTTGTTACATACTGAGCCACCACTCCATTTAATAACAGTCATACTCTGCCAGTTTAAGCACTCTCTGTATATAAGGGATAAATAATTCACCTGGTGTAGGCAGCAGTATCACAGACCTACAGAAAAGCACTCAAGGGGCATCTGAGATTTTAAAACCAAACAGAAATTGATGGGAAAAATACTGAGCCCATTTACCAAGCACAAGCACCATTCTCAAGGACTTCAGTTTGCAAAACAAGCAGCCAAGCTGCCTGAGCTCTTCTTTCAAGGATTCTTAAACACATTGAACACATACTCATCACCATGTATTCACAGAGAATCTGGCCCTGGGAAGCGGTCTGCCCACCTCTCAAATGCAGTCTCCCAAACTAAACCATTCAGATATACACAAAGCAGATGAAGTCACGCAGGAGAATTTAGGTGAACCACACAATGTGGTCAGGAGCCAGGATATTTAAAGGTTTCCTCTAAAGATGGATTAAACAAAACTAGCTGTAGCTACATGGATTCAGAAATACATTTTACTGTTTTTACAGAACACAAAGTGACCACACCAATGTCAACTAGTATTGATTTACAAAGCCAAACACTGCAGTCTGGGATAAACAAGTTGTAGCAAGCATGTTGGCTTTCTCCTCAGGATTTTTCCTCATATGGAAGTGTTGCCTCACAGCCAGGAGGCTAGAAATACACAGTGAAGTCAAATGAAAATCCTAAAGAAACAATAGCATACTGTTGCTTTATTTCAGCACTGTTACTGTACTTGTTCTTCAGGAAGCAAGAAGCTGATCCAGCTTGTCACACAAGCTCTTCAGTTGCAGGTAAAATGCACACAGAATACTCCCGATCCAGCAGGCCGGGAGGACAGCAAAGAAATCCCATCTTACACTCCAACCATTGCAAGTGCGAGCTAACTGCTATCCAGTTACTTCATGTGCTGCAACTATAGCCAGGTGACCTTTTCTCACAGTTCATCTGAGCTGGCCTGTGTCACAACCCCATCTTATCTCACAGGGAAGAAGGGTAAAAATCAGGGAAAGGACTCAACTGCTGACTACAAGGTGCAATGGGAAATAAGACCATTGAAGCAGCAACAGTCTTGCTCCCAGCATAATACTGAAGGCCTGGGTCTCGGCACTGCTGAAGGGTACTGTGTGGCTGGAAGCAGTCTTTCCCCAATAAAGTTTAAAATTAAGGTCCTACTTACTTAAAGCCGTAAGAACCCACAGACATTACTGAAGTACTTGGAATATCTTCCTCAGGAACCCAGATAAAATGCTGACTGGGCAACTACATTCCTCAAGTGGACACCATCTACCTTCTCCCTCGTGAGCACCTGTTAAACATTGTTTCTTAAAGCAGCTGTGTAGAAGGAGGCAGTTCGGCATACAAACATGACAAGAATTTGGAACTACACTTATTACAAAAAAGATCTTTCAAAAATCACATTCAGAATTCTTCCCCAGCTCACTTATGCTCCGTTTAACTGAACTGGGTGATCAAACACACAAAGATATGTAATATCTCTGCAAAGCTTAAGAACTGACCTTTAGCTAGTAGCCCATGAGATTCTTTGAAATAATTGCACCCCGGGAAATCATATGGTGGCAGACCCCACTGGGCTTCATTCTGAGGCCTTACAGCCAACTTCTACAAGGGCTGGCTCAGCTTCTCCCTCCCTCTCCCTTGTTCTTACCAAGTTCCTTCCTTCTATTCATATGGTCAGAGCAACACAGAAAACACAACAGCTATTGAGGATAGCTATACCCCTCCTCCCCTG
Source organism: Falco naumanni (assembly GCF_017639655.2). Classification (NCBI taxonomy): domain Eukaryota; kingdom Metazoa; phylum Chordata; class Aves; order Falconiformes; family Falconidae; genus Falco; species Falco naumanni. The sequence goes on from NC_054058.1 coordinate 22,771,887, forward strand.
CAGGTCAGCTACACTTGAGGCCAGATGATTCATCCAACAAAACACGCAAGATCATATGCATAAATTCAGCCACAATGGGCTTCTTCTAGAACTGGTGCTTTGTAATTGAGATCCAAATCGGGTCATAGCATCCTTCTCACAAGTTTAATGAAAATACTGAAGCTTTAGCCTAATAAATATTCAAGGCCAGATCCTGCCCTCCCTGCAGGCTGACAGAAGACCTAGCTTCAGCAGGGTAAAGGAGGGAAGTAGGCACAGTGTTAGAATCTGGCAATTAATCTTTACAGAAAGTTATCTCACTGTGCACATTTTAAGGAAAAATAAACACGACAGGCAGGCTACCACCATGACAGCAGCATATTATCTACATTTGTTTCACCCTTATGGCTGCCAAGACTTTTTATGTCTCTATTGGGTTTACACGGCAAGGTTTTGGTAGCAGGGGGCTGCAGGGGTGGCTCTGTGAGAAGCTGCTAAAAGCTTCCCCTATGTCCGATAGGGCCGATGCCAGACAGCTCCAAGACGGACCTGCTGCTAGCCAAGGCAGAGCCTATCAGTGATGGTGGTAGCACCTCTGCAATAGAATCATTTGGTTTAGAAGGGACCTTAGAGATCATCTAGTTCCAACCCCCTGCCACGGTGGGGACAGCTTCCACTAGACCAGGTTGCTCAGAGCCCCATCCAACCTGGCCTTGAGCACTTCCAGGGATGGGGCATCCACAGCTTCTCTGGGCAACCTGTTCCAGTGCCTCATAGTAGAAGAATTTAATTTCTTCCTTTAATCTTTCAGCTTAAAGCCATTCCCCCACATCCTATCACTACAGGCCCTTGTAAAAAGTCCCTCTCCAGCTTTCCTGTAGGCCCCCTTTAGGTACTGGAAGGTATCCCCAGAGCCTTCTCTTTTCCGGGCTGAATAATCCCAATTCTCTCAGCCTGTCTTCACAGGAGAGGTGTTCCAGCCCTCTGATCATCTTCATGGCCCTCCTCTGGACTCACTCCAACAGGTCCATGTCCTTACGTTGGAGGCCTCAGAGCTGAACACAGTACTCCAGGTGAGGACTCATGAGAGTAGAATAGAGGGGGAGAATTCCCTCTCTGTCTGTTGGCCACACTTTTGATGTGGCCCAGGATACAGTTGGCTCTCTGGGCTGCAAGCACACATTGCTGGGTCATGTTGAGCTTCCTGTCCATCAACATCCAAGTCCTCCTCAGGGCTGCTCTCAATCCATTCTCTGCCCAGCCTGTATTTGTGCTTGGGACTGCCCCAACCCACTTGCTCTACCCCTGTCCTGCTGAGGAAGGCAATGAGAGAGCAGATAGGTGGGCACCTGGCATCCACCCAAGGTCAACACACCAAGAAGGACTGTGGTGGGTTGACCTTGGCTGGACACAAGGTGTCCACCAAGCCAGTCTATCACTCCTCCCCTCAGCAGGGCAGGAAGAGAGAAAGTAAGATGGAAAAAAACCTCATGGGTCAAAAAAAAAAGCAGTTTAATAAAGCATGAGCAAAGGCCAGGCATGGAAGCAAAGGAAAACAAAAAATTCATTCTTTACTTCCCATCAGCAGGCAGTGTCCCAACCACCTCCTGGGAATTAGGGCTTCAGTATACCTAGTAGAGTTGCTCCAGAAGACAAACATTGTAACAACAAATACTGCCTCTCCTCCTTTGTCTTAGCTTTCATTGCTGAGCAGATGTCATACAGTGTGGAATATTCCTTTGGTCAGTTTGGGTCAGCTGTCTGGCTATGTCCCCTCTCAAGACCTCACCCACCCCAACGTACTGGGAGAGGAATGTTGGAGACAGCCTTGAGGTTGTGCAAGCACTGCTTAGCAGTAGCTAGAACACTGGTGTATTGTCAATACCTTTCTAGCTACCAATACAAAGCACAGCACTATGAGGGCTGCTATGGTGAAAATTAACTCCATCTCAGCCAGACCCAACATTACATCATTACAAAAACAACTCCTGATCACAGTCTGACTTTGGGATGGCCTCAGTAATGACCACAGTCAATATGAGACAGTAGGAAAGCAAACCATGAGCCTATCATTCCCATGCAGTAGAGAAACACAGCCTGCCTTAAACTCCTCAAGCAGTCCAAGATTAAATAGGTAGCAAGTCTCATGCCTCTTTCAGCCATCATCACTAGCTGGCAACTAAGGCATAAGGCGAGAAAGTCCCAGAAGTCTTGCGTAGGGATCCAGGCTGCGCTACCACCACCAGGAACTCAAGGCAACACTGTGACAAACTGACTTCTCCAAGCATGCAACTCCAGAGTCTTCCAGCATACATACAGTCCTTGGACAGAGCTATGGTAAAAGGTCCTCATCTCTGCCTGAAGCACCGTTGACAGTTCCTCAAGCCCAAGCTTATGGAAACTCATCACTAACAACTCACATTCTGCCCCAGCTGCAGGTCCTTGTCAGGCAGTTTCAGCCCTTTTGCACTAGCACCAGGCACCTGCCACCCTTTTCCCTGAGCTGATTCAAACAACCAATGTGACAAAGAACTACCCACTCCTTGCTGTTTCTTGCCAGTTTACAGGCAAAGTTAACTTGCAAAAAGGCCCCACAAGCTCACAAGAAATAAGCAGAATCACAGAGCGAAGACTGTGACGAATGACAGGGAGTGCAAGGCCATCTCATTTCAACAGCAGCAAGTCGTTAGAGCTCGAGCTGGTTTCTGTAACTGCCCTCAGACACTAGGACTCACAATGTGTAGCTCTAGCATGTAAACTACTGGAATACTGTAACTGCACAAGTATCACACTCACAGTAACGCAAAAGAGTAAAGTCCCAAGGACACTGCTCTCCCTGCTCACCAGCTGGTGACACCAGCATCGGGCCTCCCCAATTGCCACAGTGTGCCTGCAAGCCCAGTTCCAGAGATGTGTCTCAGCTCTCTGACCACCAAACAAGCCCAATGGGTGCAACATCTGCATCTTCAAGAAACCAGGTAACTCCTCCCCTCCACTTTTTTTTTTTTTTACCCAGAGCATGACAAGGCTTAGTGACCACACCATAACCAAGAGATGGCAACCTTTCAACAGGGAAGATGTTCTAGATTCAGGCCTTCCACAAGACCCTGTCTTGAGGTACTTAATGCCTCAAGTCCTCAGAGTTAAACAGTCAGGAGGGAAGAAAGAAGTTGAGGCAACCTATCAATCCTTCTGCCAGTCACTGGGTAAATTAGTCCATTAGACTTGGTCTCCAATTAGTACTTCAACAGGAACAGGCAGCTGATCACAACTATTGTTGTCTTCACAATGGGACATTGCTAAAAGGGTCTCAATCTGAAGTGTCAGTTATTAGATAAAACTATTCCTCCTTCAAACAATTGAGAAAAATCACCTGTAAATAGATCCTGTGCATCTAGGACTCTTATTTAGCAGATTTTTGCAACTGATGCTTTCATAACCAGTATGATGTTTCAGCATCCAAAGTAAATTTCATCAAACGAGTCTCACATCATTACTTTAGATACCCTCCTCACTAGTATCTTCTTGCCATCACTTTTTAAATGCATCAGAGACTGTATACCATGAAAAAAAAAAATACAGCCTGCCTGAAGACCTGAGTTACAGGTCATGGGCCATACCAACACGTCGCACAGAACAAAACTGTTGCTAAGTTATGACAAGACACTTCCACCAGCAAGCACAAGACTGCTGCCTGAGAAGAAAGTGTTACTTTTAGAGAGCCTTTCCAATCCTAACCACATAAGAACTGTCCTCTTACTCTGCCAATTTTTAGCTGTACCAGTGATGCCCTTTTAATACTTCAAGGGGGTTTATAAGAAAGATAGGGACAGACTTTTTAGCAGGGCCCACAGCAACATGACAAGGGGTGATGGTTTTAAACTAAAAGAGGGTGGATTTAGATCAGATATTAGGAAGAAGTTCCTTACTGTAAGGGTGATGAGACACAGGAATGGGTTGCCCAGAGAACCTGTGGATGTCCTATCCCTGGAAGTGTTTGAGGCCAGGTTGGTCAGGACTTTGAACAACCTGGTCTAGTGGAAGGTGTCCCTGCCCACAGCACAGGGGTTGGAACTAAATTATCTTCAAGGCCCCTTCTAACCCAAGCAATCCTATGATCATTACATACATCACCTGAAGGTGATACAAAGAATAAGTGCTCAGAAAAGACTAGACAAGCTCAGTTACAAAGACTTAAAAAATTTATGCCAACGTTGGATCTGACAGGATTGCACAAAACAGCCACACTTGTCCTTGGTGGCATTTATCAAATAAATAGGAATTACCTACAAGGGCCACAGCCCAGTATCCCCACCAGACACCAATAGCTCACAACACTGAGATCTTCAGCAGCACCCTGGAGAAATGCTACTTAGCCCACCAGGACAGAAGAGCAAGCTCTCAGAGAACCTGCTGTTTCTGTACTCCAACTGCATACAAAGAGTATGGGCCACCTTGTGTTAAATGCTGTTTTCAGAAAGACTGCTGGGGTTTAACTTTAAGTCCTCACATGCAAACCATGACAGATCCTACAGACATATCATACACCTTAATGAGTTCCACTCTGAGCACTGAGAAAATGAGAACAAAATTCAAACCCACAGTCAAACCCTTGTTGGCCTGACATTTTGTTGCTCTGATCATTTTTATGTGCAAGCAGAAGTCAGATCCACATTTCAAGCTCTTTTCCAATTACTCACAACACTGAAAACATCCAGATTCGGAGGATCTGCAGGCCTCCTCCAAAAAAAAAAATCCTTGAAATAGTAACTTCAAGGATACTCTGAAGTCTTTCAGAAAAGACACTAAATTTCACACTGAAACAAGCAGAATTGTTTCAACAGATCAAACAATGAAAACACTCATATTTACTGCCATTTAAAGTTTCCAAGCTACATATCCCAAGATTAAGTTACCACTATGATTAAGACATCCAAGCAGCCATGTAGGATTGCTGCTTGAGGCATGTGAAGCCCACTTTCTAAATGCCAAAAACCACGGCTCCAGCTAAGATAGAGAGGCCTAAGAAACTTCCACTCACGTGCAGGACACTAAGCTTGTTAGAAAAAGTCCACAAAGCCAAAGTCCACCTCACAGTGGGTGTTATAAATACAGCAGACTGACAAACTTTAAGCACTGTTAAATCAGATTCAGCTCCAGCAAGTCTTCAAGAGCAGCTCACAACCTTTCAGGAGAGAAAGGGAGACAGTCAGCAATGCAGACAAGGAACCTCTTAGATCCAGCCAGATGCAGGCTGGAGCTCTGGTGGGGGGGCAGGGGAAGAGCAGGTTGCAGTAACAGAAGTCTTAAAGCTCTGTTCATGCCACCCTTTCAGGCCAGCTCTGCAGCAATCCAAATTTTCACTGCATGAAGGGCAGCAAAGCCAGCATATATCTGGCAGTTTATCCTGTGTGGAGTTTGGATAGCTGATGGACAACCCTTGGTCAACAGACCTACATCCTCTGCCAAGGATTCCTCACACCTCCCTATGTAAGCATGTGCCAGGAGGACAAGGTAGGACAGACAAGGGAGACAGGTCTATTTTACTGTGGTGGAGGGTGTGGATAGCCCTTGAAGAGTTATACCTAACATAATCCCAAAGACAAGCTTTGCAACTGCTCTAACATACACTGTTCTCTCTGATCTCAATGCAACAAGGAGTCCAGCCACACTAAGTTTTAAAGTAACCTTTACCAGTTACTGATGCTGTCAGCTCCAGCTTTCATGTGTGCCTGTACAAGCGACCCATGGTTTCAGCTGAAGCTGTAATGAACTTGCAGCATTTCACCCACACAGGGCTTGGCCAGCATGGTTTCATGGAACTGGTTCCATTCTTGGGGTAGGGGGGGAGCTGGGAGCGTGGCATGCATTTCACAGAGATATGAAAACATCATGGCTGCAGATGCCCCTGCCCCTATTTCCTTTGGAAATTATCATTTCATGTAGCATGTACAAGCACTCTGACTACATCAGTGGAACTGGCTGAACCAGCCTTCCTCCTTCATCCAAGCAGAGATCTGTACCCCAGAATTCACTGCCTCTGTAGCTCAGGACACTTGTACATGCATATTCCCTGGACTTCTGACTCCTGCGAAAGCATCAGCTATCCTGACTGTCCCTGCATGCCTGAACACAAAAAGTGCTCAGTAGAGTCAGAGCTGTAGAGACACACACCAGAGTCTGACAACTGAAAGTGAGTGGACACAATTCAGTCTGTGCATACTTGCAACCACAACTCTAGTAGGCTGCATTCATACATGTATAATCACTAAATTCTACTCTACTCACAGACAAAGAAATTAATATAGTCCATCTTCCAGTTTAGGATAACCTAAACTAGAAGCTATGTCACTACAGGAGAGGCAGGGGGGGGAAGAATCTAGCAATGACTTAAAGCCTTTTCAAGTCCCAAACAAAGCAACCTTATACTAAGCCACCAACTTAACTGTTTAATGGTAGGCATTTTCTATATTGGGAAATACAACATTTGCATAAGCTTTTGCAAGTCCCTACTCTCTGCAGAACTCCCTGCCACAGCAGCTTTTTAAAGTAAAGAACTATCAGGAATAAAGCCTCAGAAGTCACCCACCACAGTAACACTCAAGAATGTCTTTCACAAACCAAGACAAGCAATTTATTCCACTGCATTATAGCAATGCTTGTTTAATGAACAGATTATGACTTCAACCCTTCTGACAAAGCAGCTGAATAAAGACAAAGACTCTTCAGGCTCTAACTATTCTTGGATATCTAGACCAACCACAAAGTTAGAATACACCAATCTAAAATAAGCAGTGAGAAACAAGGTGAAAGCATCTGGCTCTCTTCTTTACATTCTAAGAAATTCTCTCCTCCTTCCACATCCCCCAGTTTGATTCCTGTTCCAACAGGCCAACTTTACTTTCTCCTTGGAGACCAAAAACATTGTGTTATATTGCCCAGATAATAATATACACTACAGAACAAGATGCAAAGCTCTAAGTAGTTGTGTAAGCAGAAGAGAGGACAGCTGAAAGGAAGACCCTTACCTTCCACATGCTTCAGCAGTGCCCTGCTGCTGTTACCATGAGCAGAGATAAGGATCATTTTGCCACTTTTCAGTTCTGGCACTATCTTTTCATTCCAATATGGAAGGAGTCTATCAAGCACATCTTTTAGACTTTCAGCCTTTGGGAGATTATCCTGAGAGACATCACTGCATTTATACCGGCGATCATTGTATATCTCTTCATAGTAAGGATGAGATTCTGTTATGGGAGGTGGGGTAACATCATAGCTTCTCCTCCACATTCTCACTTGCTCCTCCCCATGATTCAGAGCCATTTCTGCTCTGTTGAGACCAATCAGTGCGCCATAGTGACGCTCATTAAGTCGCCAGGAACTCTGAATGGGCACCCATTCTTGGCCCATCTCTTCCAGGATAAGCCATGCAGTCTGGATGGAGCGGCTGAGTACAGACGTGAAGACGAGGTCAAACTCAAAGCCCAGAGCTTTAAGGTGTTTGCCACAGTTCTGAGCTTCCTTTATCCCATCACTGCTCAGCTTCTGGTCCACCCAGCTGCAGAAGCGATTCTCCTTGTTCCAGGCTCCTTCCCCATGTCTTAGGAGAACAAGTCTGTACTTAGCCATCTTGGTTGCAACTTAGCACAGATGACAACAGGTCTGGCATCTAATAATGATGCATCTGGACAGAGACATGAGATAGATATATCAAACATCTCACAGATAACGCATTACAAGTAGTAATATGGCAGCAAAGAGTAGACAACTATCAAAATCAAAACAAAGAAACAAGTGTCTGCTGAGTATGTTTTTACCTTTGAGGTCTCCTGACTTTGAATTCCTTTCCACCCCCAGGTGGGAGGAAAATTTTGCACCATCCTCCACCCAGCTTGTTGCAACTAGCCCACTTAACCAACTGATGAGTCGCAGATTTGTACAAGCTGTTCTGGCCTACAGATTTATCTCAAGTGCTCAAACAAAGCCACACTCAACATCAGGGGCTCCCAACGAGAGAAGCGGCTCTCACTGGTGAGCTTAGAGGTGAGACATGAAGCCCAAGCTTGTTATGAGCTGCCCAGATCCACACTGGCTCTAAGTGAGTGCAGGCACAAACAGCAGCCAGAGCAAGTGGAGAGGAAGACCACAGAATTGGAACTGGCAATACACAGAATCTTACTAGTTTTCCTCAAGAGATGTCACCACAATCATGCTCTGCATAACGAACTCCTCACAGCCCCATCCTGTCCTGGTAATTATGCCAGTCTCTGCCCAATTTTTCCCCAAGCCACCTCCTCCATCATTCCTCCACACTCAAGTGCAACAACATAGCTACTCTGGGATGCAATCCACCACTACCAAGTCCCCATTTCACTGAACCCATAAGTGACCTCACAGATGATCCCATCCCCTTCTTGACTTTCAAGTGTATTTTCTCCCTCTTGTGTCTATGAATACCAGATTCTCAGGCACCGGGATTAATGCTTTTATTTTTGCAGTGGGCACAAACGGCATATTTGCTGTCCCCATTAACAGACAGCTACACATTCAGAAGGTGAAACAGCACCCTTCTCTGCTCCTGTTGACTAAGTAACACCACCTCTGGATTGGCTTTAATGAGAGATGGATTTTGACCATCCACCCAAGCTTTTGCACTGTGGTCAAACATCTTCTAGCAGATTGTGTAATGCCCAAAAGGTCCATCTAACACAGCACTGCAACTCTGAAAGCCCCACCTGATCACTCTGGTCAGAGACATCACAGACTAGATAGCAACGGACAAAGCACAGGAATCAAAATATAAAGATAAGACTCTGCGCTGGGAGGACTGTTGTATATTCCAATGAACATTCAGTGCTCTCAAAACCATGGACAGTGGGAGACCGAGGTCCGATTTCTGCACACCCAACTCTGGACTGCATTTCCATAAGAGACAAGCTTATGGGAGCTCCCATCATCTCAGGTCGGTTGGAGCTGCTTCAATCACACTCCCAAGCATCTGGAATTCAGGCCCACTGTGACCCTAAGTTTAGTCAGTAGGATGGGTTATGCCCACTGAGTTTTGGGAAGCACCCAGCACTGTATCAGCATTCATTTTTACCAGATTTTCAAAAAGTGTATAGAAAAGTTGAATTAACAGCCTCAGTAATGTGATCTTGACTGTAACAGCAGTTTAGTTCTCTTTTACTCCCACTGAAAACAGTCTACATCACACAAAGACACTACGCAAAACCTCCCCAGCTCTAACTTTGACTACTGGTACAGCTGACTTAAAAAGGCCTTTGAGGACCGATGGATTTTTACAGAATATCAGGAGTTACTGTCTGACACAGAAGGCAGTTATTAAAAACAAAAGGAAGTCTTCTGCAATTTCATGCAAAGGAGGCTTAAATTTCCTGTATGACAATGAGCATCTCAGACAAAAATCTCTTGTACATTTATTTCACTTTCCGCTCACACTAATCTTCATGTTAAATGAAGAAATCAATTATTGTTAGGATTCAGGTGGCATGTCACATCAGATACAATAAACTACAGCATTTAAGATCCGAGGCTTAAAACAAAAGGAGTATCAGACAGCATTTCCACCTAAAGCCATCTTCCTCCAGCATCCCACAGATATGATTAAAAATTGCAGTGTGTTCACAACATGAACTACTACACAAAACAGAGCTTTTTATGGGGATATAACTCCACAGACACCTCACTGTTCAGATTAATTGACTGTATAACCCACAGGAACAGACTGCATAATTTACACAACCTAATTAAGACCCAACAATAGAGGTGATACACCTGTTTGTAGAAGTTCTTAGCTGGGTACTTTTGGCCAAAACCAATAAAAAACCTCAACAAATATAACACAAAAGACTCATACAAAGACCTAAGATCACCGGGGGACCATGAACTCTAGTTCAGTCATATAAAAGATTAGGCAGAACCACTGTCAAAACAAATTTAGAGAGGACTGGCCGTCACAGCATTTAAATATCAGTCTGCTTATGGAAGCATTTAAGCTAGAAAGCCTGAAAGCAACACATGGAAATAATGCCACTCACCTTTCCTATGGCAAATCCCAGCAGAGGCTCAAGACCTGCTTTATACAGAAGCCACCACACACTCTTGACTAGTTACCTGCAGGAAGAGAATGAACATCAAGTGCTCACTCAGAAGGAAACCGCAAGTACAAATAGTTATGCCAACCATCATTTGCTCTCAGAGATGTAAGAAAATAAAGCACACACCCCTTGTATGAGCTGGGAAAGCTACCAATTTCCTTCTCCCAAAAAGATGCAAATGTACAGCTCCTGCATTCCCAGCAGGGGAAAAGCTGCTCGTCTCCCAGATGCCCCAGGATATCATTTGCTCCCCGAGATTTGTTTAGACAGTAATTACCATAGCTCTAGCATGCAGAAATCTACCAAAACCTCTGAGACACCACGGGGGATAGAGACCACAGACCTGAACCCAGCACAGAACAGGAACACAGAGCTTAAACTCAGGGCGGCAGAACACAGCAAGGTGCTGAGGGTAACAGCTTACATCGGCAGAGCGTTCAACCCAGCACAGTTTTAAGGTCGAGCTGCCAGAAGCAGTTCTTTCCCGGTCTCCTCGCTCCAACCAGCACAGGCTCGCCCGCTCAGCGTTCCCATGCAGCGTCCCTGTGCGGTGCGCCTGCCCCCCAGCCCCCCAGGAGCGCAGAGGCTTCACCCAGAGGCAGCTCCCCTACACACACGGGGACACAAGGCTGCCCGGGAGCGGGACCGCAACTCGCCCGCCGCGCTCCGCGCCCCCCGCACACGAACACACACACGAGGCGCCTCAGCTGCCGCCCCCCAGGCGGCGCCGCCCGCCCCGGGCCCGGGCCCGCCACGCTCCCGCTCAAAGGGCCCACACACGCACCCAGCCAGCCCCGGGTCCCGACAGCCGCTAGCGGGGCCCGCTGCGCCCCCCGCCTCAGGGAGTCCCCCCCGGGCCGCGACAACCCCCCTCCGTCGGGCCGCCGGAGCGCCGGCACAGCCCCCCGGAGAGACCGCTCCCCGCCGCCGCGGGCTCCAACACCTGCTCCCCCGCAGGGAGCCCCCCTAAGCCCAGGGGCCCTCCACCCCCTCCCCCACGGCCGGTAACCACCCTCCCCCCACGCTCGTCTCCCAGCTTCAGAGAATTAAGACTCGACCGGCGCTGCCTTACAGGGACCGCGGCAGCAGGTTGCAGCCGCGCTCCGCAGCCCGCCCCCGGCACCACAGCAAACGCTCACCGCCGCCGCGCCGGGAGAGGGGCGGGCCCCGCGTTTTACTGAGGCCCCGGCGTCCCCGCGCCCGCGAAGATGGGGAGTCTGATTGGCTAATCCAGAGGATGAGCACTGCCCTCAGCCAATGAAGCCGAGCCTGTGGGCGGTGACGCGAAGGAGCGGCGTGGTGCCCGCGGCGCGCTAGGGCCCGAGCCGAGCCAGCCCGGCCCTCACGCGCCCCCCGCTCTGCCCGGGGCTCGAGGTCCCGCGGGGCCTGCGGCCATGCTGGGGTCGCTGCCCCCCGCCGCGAATGCCGTCCTGTAAGGGCAGGTCGTTCTGCGAGGGATCGCAGCCGAGATGCTGGTTCCCCCCGTGGATCGGGACACGCAAACGCCGGCCCGCTCTGCCGGCACCGCCAAAACGGAGAAACGGGGTCACGGCAGCGTGTGCAGAGCGCGACCGGCGGCAGCCAGGCTGCTGGCTTCTCCCGAAACCACCCCCGGCCCTGCTAACGCCATAGGCACCGGTGGGTTCCGCTCCTCCAGGGCCACGGCTGCCCCGCGCCTCCGTCCACCCGCAGAGAATCTCCCCCCCACGGCCTCCTCACCCACCGCCGGGCAGGGGGGCAGGGAGGGAGGCAGCCGGGCAGGGGGGCAGGGAGGGAGGCAGCCGGGCAGGGGGGCAGGGAGGGAGGCAGGCCAGACGCCGGCTCACTCGCTGGGCACACCAGGAAAGAGGCAGGGAAGGAGCTGGGCTGCCCCCCCGGATCCTTCCTGCTCCCCTGCCCAGAGCCCCCTTGCATAGCACCGGCACCTTGGGCTGCCATCCAGCACCCCGCGCTCCTGCCCAGGAGGTGAGGAAAGGGGGCGCAGGGTCAGCCAGATGGGGGGGGTTCCAGGCAGAGGTCGCTTTTTCTTCTGGCTTTAGGACCTTTTGTTTTCAGTGAGAAGCAAGGGTCCAAAATCCCATTACTCATAATGAAATCAGCAGGGGAAAAAATAGACGTGAGTCTTCCTAATGATCGTGCTAGCTACCCTCATGCCTGTCATTCCAATCCAAAGTAATCAAAACCACGGACGGGACTGCACAGCTCCCGCTAGCAATGGAAAGAAGTGGTGTGGGAAGGTGGTGTCCTTTGCTGCTTCTGTTGCCAAAGGTCTGCTTTTATTTTCAAAAAGAAGCAGAGCACATCTTGTATACATAATCTGACTCACAATTTCTTCTCTAAATGTTTACCCCTGAACAGCCACAATGCAAAGTTTAAAGGGCCACAAACCGTATGTATACCTAATGTGATCTATCACCCTTTCCACAGGGGTGGGTGGGTGTAATCTTCCATTTTTAAAGGGTTAAAATGATAGTGCATGAAAAAGAAAGATGGGGGATCCAGATTCTGCTAGGACGAAGTAACACAAGGAAACTAAAGAAAATTTTGGGCAGAAGTTTTAAAATAATGTCTCTAAAGTGCTGTGAGGAGAAAGGGTGTTTTGTTTTGCACTTAGAGGGATTAGATCCTAACCTGTCAGTGGGACAGGACCAGCCAGATGAAACACTGCTTCGCTAAGCTCTCAGCCACAGCACTGTGTGCTAAGTGGTAAGAGTGGCCAGGCTGTCAGTGAGCAGCATCCTGTGCCTCTTTGGTGGTTACTGCACTGACTTTGTTACTTGCTTATTTAGGAAGCTCTGGAAAGCATTCTGCATCTCAGGGAGAACATTTTCAATGTTTTTCTGCATAAAAAGAGCTATGTCTGACCTCGGTACAGAACCACAATAAAATCTGCTGCTTCTGCAAACTGTTTCCACTAGATGTGAATTGTGCTTACAGTTACATATATAATATAATCCTTTTCATGTTACCCACTAACTTTAATGTTAACAATCACCTTCCGTCTCTATCAGCTTTGTCTAAGCCAGAACCTACAGTACAAAGCTAGTCCAGCCTATGTAATCAAAGTATACTTCTAAGTTCACTGTACCAGAAGAGTTTGATTTGCCACCCATCAGCTCGACCTGGCAAAGAGAAACACTCCCACATCGCACTGCATGACCACACACCTGCATTCACCCTGCCTCCGGTCAGGGCAGACCTGCCTCCTCTTGTATGAGTATACTAGAGGTACAGCTCTGAATATGGGTGCATCACAGGCAAACTAGTTGATTGACTTTGCAAGGAAAAGAACCAAAGGTCCTAGAGATAGAAAGAAAAATATTTGTTCCTGAGTATCAGCACTATGTATTGGCTATACTTCAATCATTAATGCAATTAACAGAAGGAAACATTATATGTCAATACGCAGTCATAACTACAAATGAGTAGACAGCAACACAAGCCAGGATCTCCATGGCCGTTAAATACAGAGGGTTTAACTCCAGTAGCCTTTGAACAAGACCATTTCATTGGCATGGCAAAAACAGCCTAATGACCTTGATTCATATTGCAAATTACACAAGAATGGAAGAGTTGAAGCCATATCCCTGTTTTTGACTTCTTGCAGACAGCTACACTCATTTGGCAGCTATTATCTCTCAGACCAGCTGGGCTATGTTTTTCAGGGTCTCCGCTGTGGAGCCCTTCCAGGCTGTAGTGTTTAGCTGCAATGTTTATGGCAGAAGCAGTTCAGGAATCTCCTTTCATACGCTTCCACTGGGGCACCAGTGCAACTGCACTGCACTGAAGAAAGGCCTGGAGCTAAGTGAGGCAGAAACAGAAGAAAAAAGCACTGGAAATAAGAAACACAAATTAATGATTGATGAAAACTGTGGCAAACAGGAGCGTTCTTCACTGATTATGCCCTTGATATACTTTTTCATAGAATAGTTACTTTGTTCAAAGCTAGGTGAAGTATTCGCCACAGAGCACTGCAGACCTACCCATTATAATTTCCAGAAGACTCTGAGCTCTTTGTTTAGAACTATTTGATACCTGATCTGTCTCTACTAATAATTTCATCTTCAAAAGAAACATCTGTAATCAAATCCTCACACTCTTTAATGAAATCTTCTCTCTCAAACTTCCTCCTGGGTGTTTTTCTACTGCATGAAAATATGCCTTCCTCTCCTAGGCTCTCCCTACTTCTTTCCACCTTCGGTTGCTGCCAGCAGCATACCTGTTTTCTCTGCCACCCAAATGTGTGCCCAAGGAATCCTCACCTTTTTCTTGGATGTAGGCCCATTCAGGTCCTTTTTAACACTTGACAGTTTTTCTTCTACAAAAGTCCTAGGTCCTGTCTTTTCTCTGTCTGCTATCCATGGTATTGTTGTTTCACATTCCTCTGCAACTTCTCTGATGGTCCACTTTCATTCAAGGCCAAATTTGTATTGAGAACGCTATGCAGAGAGATGAAACATATCATTTCCCCAAGAGGACTCAGGAACCGTTACATCATAAAATCACTCAGGCTACATCCATCTCCCTGCCCATCACACCACAATACACTGGTCACCTCTTCTCTTGTAAACTAAACACAAACTTTAATTCTTGCAAGCAATCAACTGCAATGTGGACAGGGGCCTGGGAAGCTTCCTGTTAGCAGGACTGTGCTAGCCAGGAGGGATACCTTTCCTTATAACACCACAGCCACCTTACCCATCCATGCCTTCAGCCTCCTTACTTATTCTTTTTACATCTCTGCTTACTCAGTTTTTCCAGTTTAAAAGACCACTTTATTCACTTTTTCAATCAGTCCACGAGATGTCAATATCACTTTTTCATCCAAGCCTAGTCTCAAAACTCCCTTGTTTAGCTGAATCCCAAGCAAACTAAGGTGTATTCATGGACTGGCAGCTGTTTTCCTTGTTCTTGAGACCACAGCCACAGCTTACATGAAGTACTGCCCAGTACTGTTGGCCTGAAGTCCTTCACACACCTCTATACACCAACCTTGGTCTATAATACAAGGAGAATAAAGCCTTCTCCATCAGAACTCAGAGAGCACATAGCAGGCAAGGACATACCAGCCCTCCTTGTGTCTTTTTGTTAGAGCCACTCACCGAGTCTTGCATTAACCAGACAAGTTAACAACATTTTCTTGGCTCAAGCATACCTATGCATGGGTAATTTTTCATCACACACCTACTCATGTTTGTCAATATATCACACCACCATGTCTTAAACCAATCCTATTATTACCTAAAACCTGGGGGTGCACCTGACAGAGCAGGGAGGCATACTTTGCACAACAGTTAGTCACCCAATTACAATTTAAGCTCCTCAGTGAAGGGATTTTTCCACCTTTTGTTTTACTAGTGCCTAATACAATGCTGCTTTCATATGCAAATACAGTGGGGCTTTCATCCTTTTTGGGTATGGAGGCAGTATATAACTTCATGCATCTGAGTGGATTCTCATTAAGTCAGAACCAGAAGCATAAGTCCATGTGGAGGCCAAATAAAGTATTCTACTGTTTTGGTTAAACAAAAAACAAAACCCAAAAACCCTGAACTCCATTGCTTGGGGGCAAATCTGTTCAAAAAAAGAGAGAGGTGAGTGTGTAAGCACTTAAACTAACCCTGCATTTGTGACCAGAATCATAGCGGTAGTCTTTAAGTAAATGCAGAAGTTTTTCTGAATCATTAAGTACCAAATAAATGACTGAGAAAGAGGAAGAAAATACATAAAAGCCTTCATTATATGCAAAACAGATGGAGGGAAGCTGCTGTGTGAGGCACCATATTCCAAACTCAAAGTGGGAACAGAATTTCTTAAGTAATCCCTACAGCTAGGTACTGCTAATGTTACTCTGAATTAAAATGTGTGACTTCTGTGTGTTTGTTTGAAAACTTCACTCAAAAAAAATGTTTTATTTCTGCATATGCCAAGCTGAAAACATACACATGGGAAAAACCTTACATTCTCTATGCTCTCAAAACTGTTATGCAGACATCTTCAAATAAACACCTTACCATAACAGGTGCCTAGATGCTACAGAAAAGTGTGTGGAACACAATGTTCTGAAGGAGCCCTCATGGATATAGCTCTAGCCCCCAAAAATAATTCTAAAAAAAGTTGTACAGGGTGCCAATGGCTGGGAAAACAAATCCTTTCTCACAACCAGAAGTTTTCCCATTTCTAGAGCACGAAACACAATTTTAAGATCTGCAAGGTTCATTTAAATTTTGTGGGTTTGGAGTGGTTTACATTGCAGGTTTTGGTTTGGGACATTTAACTGTTTTCTCGTTGCAATACTGTGCAAATTAACTTCTTGTAGCAGTATCAAAAGCAAAGAAAATCTCATGATTTTCTGCCTTTTTTTTCTCCATGATAAAAAAAGTACTGCAGACATCAGACGTCAGTAAGAAACTGTCTGGGAGGAGATAATTTAAAAGGGCCTCTTGAAAAAAAGAAAGCAGCAGGGTGGTGTCTAGTCAAGGCATGATAAGTTAGTTAGAAAACAGACTGGATAGTGCTGATACTAAAGCATGGTAACAACGCATAAGAATCTGAGCAAATATAACGAAAAGAGTAAAATGAGAACTCCAGAGTCATTGCAGAGAATGGGGAGAACAGTACACACACGGGAGACATGTTCAAGTTCACTTGTACTAAAGTCTTTCTATGAAAACTTAATGGTTCACCTCAAAAAAACTGCTCTAAAGGTTTTTACTTCCATGTTACAATGAACCCTGGCTTAACTAAGAACTTGCTGATGTGTGTCTGCAAAGCTATCTCTGTATTTCTTATGTTTGTTTTCTCACAAACACCCTACAAATCACAAAAATTGGTCTTGCACTTCTTAAATTTCTTTCCATGGTACGTGGTTCTCTCGGAGCATACCAGTTTACAAACCAAGCCTGACTGATACTTAGTTTGGTTTTGAATGTAGCACAAAAATAAGCTTCCTATATATATAAAAAAAAAATAATCTATCCTATGTGTCATGATTAAGTAATATAAAGAGAAGGACCAAGTCATGCTGTTCTTCTCAGAATTCAGAGGGGTTGTTCCTGACTTTAAAAAGCAACAAAATCAAGCCTGTCTTTTACAGGATTGTTTCCCAGGAAACTTTAGGAGTTAAGTTGCTAAATAAATAGTTGTGTATGACAAGTTAATTCATGCTTCCCCCTGCCCATTTCCTTAACAAAAAAGGAGCATGAGTGGAAAGGCAGCCAGGACTAATACATCATACATGGACGGGGAGTCAGGATATCCAACTTCCCAGAACTTTTCAATTCTGATTTTCATCCCACACCTGTTTTACTTAGATGGGAATCCATTAATTTAAATAATTTTATGCCTGACTTCCATTGTTTTATTATTCAGAATTAGTCTATTCCTCTCTATTGCCATCAGATATAGCCATCCACAGAAGAGCCTTGGAAAAATATTTTGCCTGTAATTCAGCATATCCTTTTTATACTACAAAAAAGACACTTTTCTGCTTCCCAGAGACACAAGGCACTATCCAACATTTAGCATTTTGGAAAGGTCAAGTAACTGTTTAAACATTCAGTACTGCTGTCATTATTCTTCCCTGTCAAAATCTGCATCTGCGATATACCAAATAAGTAACTGAGCCAAGAGCAATTCAATGGACCTGTGAGGAAAAAACCTGGCCAGTATGGTCCTGCCCTTCTTAAGAAGGCATTTGCAGAAGTGGCATATCTCTGGTAACAAACTATCTATTTTTTCTTTTTTTTTTTTTTTTTGGGGGGGGGGAGGGGGAGTGGGAAGGTTATCATGCCTCTAGAAGATACCATAAAACGAAGCTGATACTACCTGGCCAAGGTCTCTTGTCCTTCTAAAGATATAGGTGATTTCAAACCTTAGACATGAAGAAGCCACTTTACCTGGTCTTCTGGGTTACATCTAATGTACAGGGGCAGCTGGGAGCACACACAGGCCAAATTTATTTTCCTGGCTTCTGCAGCAACCCACACCCGGCCACTATCTTTTTCCAGCCCTTTGGGTTACAGGCATGTTCTGGTCACAGGACAAGCAAGTGTCCCCAGGCAAGATAATAGCTGGAAGCATCCTGCGAGAACGATTTGAAGCTCACAGACTTCTCCCTGCGTGCCCTGAATTACTTCTGGAAATGACAGATGCTGAGAGCGCGGAGGCCTGTCTGACCAACCCTACAGCAAACCTGGAGCATACAGCGAAATAACTGCAGATCCATGGATTAGTGAAGCACAATAAGCCGAACTTTTGTGGGAATCACTGGACCTTCCACATCCCCACTAAATGTTCATATTGCCCACGGGTCCTGCCATGTGACAGGAGAAAGACCACATGAGGTTCTGCTCTCGTATTCACAAAACCTGAGTAACTCAGCTAAAACAATCTGGCTCCCCTGTTGTGTACAAGTTCAGGTTATAAAGCAATTTCTATTCAGCTCTAATTGCAGATTCCAGTGTATTTTTCATGTTGTTCCTAATCAAGATGAACTCATTGGTTTTACCGTGTGCTTCATTTTGTTTGTTTTTCAAATATGAGGAAAATATTTTCAACACTTTTGTGTTTCACAAATGGAAAACATACCCCTTCCTCTACTCCAAAGGCATTCGAAACACCCCTTTTCTTGTCAGAACTAGACACAGCTGATTGCTGAAACCTGAAATGGAGCATGAAAATATTTCTCCACAAGGACAAAAGCTCCACTTGGCAAGAAAAATAGCAGACTGCTCTCAAAGGTGATGAGCTTTGGAAAACCTACAGTCTGTATATATGAGTGAGGAAAATCTTGTTCCTGTGATAACCGTGCCTACCAACAGAATTGGACAGGGATGTACATCTGAGATGGGCAAATCTTCCATCAATGAGCTGAATTTGGAGGCTGGCCATGGTGTCCTTCCTATTTAACTTAAGTTGCTTATCCCCTCATTACAAAGCCCATTCCTCTACAGAAACAACAAAGAACGTATGGTCTTTATTGATGTTTTAGTACCTGCTCTTTTCACAGGGCTTGACCTAGAGAAAACCAAGCAAAGTATTTGCCAGTCCCACATTAATCCACCTCCCTACTCTATGATTAGAAGGTTTCTTTTTACAAGTTTGAGAAAAGACACAGAAGACACTGACATGCTTCTGCTTCCACAGCAACCAGTCCTGGCCTGTGCAAGGAAGTTGCAGTTTAATTAAACCAGTTCAAAAACTGATGCTGTTAAATTAATGCTAAGTCTGTGGGAGGACAGATGTTATTTTGCTGAAGAGTACTTTTTGCTGTTTTAACTGAAGTGGTAACAGATTTAAGCTAAATCAATACACAACATACTTCAACTGATACATGTCCAAAAAAGGCATTTGCATCAATATAATGAAACAGCATAAGATTTTCATGTAGACAACCCAGAAGAAAATGCAACCATGTTATACTTCGGGGATACTGTGAGCGTGCCTTGTTTTGCCCTCATCTGCTGTCAACACCTCCTCCACTGCCTCCAGGGGTCTGCTCCCCACTGCCTGACTTATTAACTATCTCTTCCTGTCTTATTTACCCTCAGGTACCCACTTGTTGGCAAGTTACACTTCTCTTTATCATCAAACCACCTCATTTGATGTGGCTTTCAAAACTAGCTTCCTACAGTTCTGCTAAGTTAAAAGGTTCCTCTTCAGTGTAGTTTCAAGCTGATGTTCACAGACTTTCTCCTATTTCCTCTATTTGTAACAGGAATAGTACAGCTTAAAAGCCAGATTGGCTAGGGTGTCCTCAGAAACCAAAACATACCACTTCAGGCTTCCTGTGTGTGTCCAATGCTGTGGAGAAGTCAGAATGTGACTACTCTTTCTGGGAAGTCCATCTCTCTCCAGAAGGTGACACACAGTGACGGAGCAAAAGTATAAAAAAGGCCATAAACCATTTTTAGCAGCTCTGCTTGCTTTGCCTGGCATGATATCCCAGCACCTGTTCAATCAGCTTGAGCCCACTGGTTTACACTATAGAATGGCGAAAGTGCTTGGGAAAAGGTCAGTTCTTATTCTTCTTGCTGTGCTTGATTCCTTCCCGCAGATGCCAGCACAGTCAGACTAAGGCTGAGAAATCCTGAGGAATTTTGTCTCCCCCATTGTGCCTAAGCCACCAGCACGGCTGCATGGTGAGCTGTAATATGGGAACAGAAGGGATCTCTGGTGATGAAGCCCTGGGAAACATACAGTGTTGAAACTGCGATGTCCAGCCATTCTGAGGACATCTGGGCCAACATACAAAATAGGTTAGACAAAGTTTGGTATTAGACTGGCTGAACAAAGAGAGAGCTGACACTGCTAGCAGACATTTTAACAAAAGGCTTCCTCTGATGCTGTTGAATCAACGGCAAATCTGCCAGTGGAAGTGGCCTCTGGCTGTAAACGTGTAGTTAACCACACAACTCTGTCTAAGAAATGCATACTTCTTCCTACAAGCTGTAATCAGCCCACAATCCCCACTGACTGCTGCAGTCAGAAACAAGCTGGAGGTGCCGAACACATTAGAGTGCTACTGGTCATAGTAAATCCAACCATTTCAAATTTTAGACAGTCCTCCTGTTTCCCCTGGGGTATACAACATGTTGTAAGTGACTGGTTAACAGGAGGCAGAAAACAGACTTGATTTGCCCCTCATGCTTAACATGTTTAAAAATGCGTGTTTTGGAACATCTTTTGGTGAGTTCAGGCAGGAAAAGCAGTCGCATACATTTCAGTGCAACAGACAACAGGGAAAAGGAATTTTTTCCCATGCCTTTAATTTAAGGATCAGATAATTCAGAAAGTCGGTATGTTAGTGATAGTTGCTAATTTCCTCTTCAAAACTCAGATTTTATCTTTTGAGTCCCTACCAGAAAATTTTCACACCTATTTATTTATCACAAATGTAAGCCACCTTCATTTTTTTTTCCTCCTTAACCTTTTTAAGCGAAAAGACAGAGGAAGAGAGATTTCCACCTTCTCATTATTACAAAATCTAAGGCATGCAATACCTAATTCAATCTGCTGAGAAATTGAAGAAATTCCAAAGCAGCAGGCACACGAGTTTAACTCTGCCCCCCTGTGGGCAAACATTAAAATACACCCTCCCATCCATTACCCGGATCCCGTTCTATTTTTGAGCAAAAGGATGCACTAGTTTATGACACTATGTCATCCACAACGACTACATAGCTACAGGTCACTTTTGTCTTCTGCGGTCACATATCTCTCTATATTATGAAACTCCCTTTTATGAAGGCACTGGTAACTAAAAAACAAGCCATGGAGATATGCCTGTTGCCTTTACTAATAAAACGAGGAGAAGTAAAAGTGAAAAGAAAAAACAGGCAACTCTGGAATTTTACCAGAGGGATGGCCCTGTTGAGATCGGAGGAAAATGGGGATTTAATTTTACTTCTCACCTTTGGCACGCATGCCCGCTGTGAACTTCCCTGTTCCCCCACCCGGTGCCTCGCGGCCCAGGCTGTGAGGGGCAGGGATCACCCACCCACCCACCCCCCCCCGGTGCCGTGAGGGGCAGGGATCACCCACCCACCCCCGGTGCCGTGAGGGGCAGGGATCACACACACACCCCCGTGCAAGTGACAAGGAACGTTTCTTCCCCTGTACCATCACCCCACGCCTTCTACCGCCATCGCACTCCACCAGCAGGCCGGAAGACAAGGCTCTGTCGAGGACAGACCAGCCCAGGCCACCATCCCTGTCACGGGGACACGCAGCTCCCGCCCAGAGGGCTCAGCCCTGGGGCAGCCGGTGGCTCACAGCCCGCCACTGCACGGCCAGCGGCGAGGGCGCAGCCCCCCGAGCGGGGAGCGGGGCCGCCGCCTCACGCCCTGCCCCGCGGCTAGTGACTCGCCCCGGGGCACCCTCCGGCTCCACCGGTGACAGACCGTGGGCCCAGGCGCCACCGGCTGAACCAGGCTCTCCATCATGTAACCGACGGGGCGAGCCTCTGTTGTGAGGACGCAGCTGCCCTCAGCCCCTCGGTACGGACCAGGCCCGGAGGAAAGGTCGGCGGAGCGCGCCACTGCCCGGCCCACGGGGGCGGACACCGCCGCCATTTCTAACTGACTTCGGCTCGCCCCGGGCCCCCACGGGCCGAGCCTCTGCGGAACGCCCGCCCCAGCAGTGGCTGGGCTGCCCTGGCGGGGTCGGTGCGAGGCCCGCCGGGGCCCACGGCACCGCCAAGCCGTAACGGCCGTGGCGGGCCCCGGCGGGCCCGCGAAACGCCGCTCTCGGAGGAAAGCTAAACCGACCCGAGGCACAGCACTCCGGGACACCCCCCCGCGCGCAGGTGGTTCCCCCCCGCACCTTACCCTAGCAACTGCCCGGGACCCCCATTGGCTGCACCGCCTTGCTGCTGATTGGGTGGTGCCGCCATAGGGCAGGACTTGAGCGGTGATTGGCTACGAAGGAGGCGCAGGCCGAGCGCTACCAACCACCGCGGTGGACGGGGGGCACCACCCCCGGGAGGGGCCGGACCGGCAGCCCCGGGGTGGGACGCGCCGCCGTTGGAGCGTTCGGCGGGCAGCGCGTTACCGAGCGGGGCCATGGCGAGCTACGCGCGGCTGGGTGCCGCGGCCAAGGTGCCCCTCCTGGGGCTGGGCACATGGAAGGTAACGGCGGGCACGGCGAGATCTCCTGCGATGGGGCCCGGGGCTGCCGTGCGCGGCCTCTCGCTCCCGGGGGGGGGCGCGGCGCTGCCGGCGCCACCGAGCCCCCGGCCGGGGCTCCCCGCCCGGCACGGCGGGGCCGCCGCGGCGCCTGGCACCGAGGGTCGCTCGCTGCCCGCTGGCCCCTCGCAGCAGCCCGAGCCCCGCGGCAGCGCAGCGCTCTGCGCGGGTCGCCGGCGGCTGAGGCCCCTCCGCCGGGCTGAGCCCCCCGTGCTGGCAGCTGCTGAGGGCCGCTCCCCGGGGAAGCGGCGGGGGAGGCGGGGGGGCCTCGGCCCGGCCCTGGGGAGCGGCCCGGCGGGGGGGCCTCGGCGCGGCGGAGTGCGGGGCTGAGCGCGGCGGCCGCGGAACGGCTGCGGCTGGGTGTGAGCTCCCGTGCCCGTGCTTAAAATGAGACCCAGGAAAGCTTTACGGTGAAGCTGTTCTTAAAGCCCCTTCATGTGTCTGTTTCCCGTCCTGCTCCCTCGAGAGCAGCATGCGAGAATCCCAGATCAAGGCATGTCACACATACCCTTTTTCCCTTCAGGCCCCCCCAGGTAAGGTGGAAGCCGCAGTGATGGCTGCCATCGATGTTGGGTACCGCCACTTTGACTGCGCCTACGTGTACCAGAATGAGAAGGAAGTTGGGGATGGGATCCAGCAAAAAATCAAGGAAGGTGCTGTGAAACGAGATGACCTCTTCATCGTCAGTAAGGTAAGGGTCTGATGATCCTCCACCCCGGAGGAGGGATGGGGGAATGCTTTGCCTATAGTATTTTCGCAGTAGGAAGCTTAAGTACTGGAGGCAAACTTTATGCTGTAGGATAAAGCAATTCATAACATCATTCAAGTCACTCCTGATAGAAGCTTACTGATTCAACCCATTCTCCACAGAGAGTCAGGAAGGATACACTGCGTCTACACCCTGCTGTGGTCTGGCACTGTGCTGAGGAGACCCAGCATCCTGGTGAGATAGGTGAGAAGAGGCCATCTGCAGAGTAGTTGGTGCAGAAGGGAAGCGGGAAAAGGTAGAGTGGGCTAGGTAGCACCAAGCAAACCTGTGATGCAGAGGTCTGAGACCACGTTGGTGTCATGGACTGATACAGAGGCAGAACCAGTTTGGTAATGGCACCTTACTGACTGCTAAAGCACAGCAGAGGAGATGAGCCTGGCAGCTCCTCAAGCTTGTTCCAGCAGCTAGGCTCACAGTCCTGCCAAAGGAGTGTCTCTGCCGTGTGAAGATGAGGTTCTGGGCACCCTGGGACAGTGTAATCTGCTCAGCACATCCCAAGGAAAGTGTGGTTGCTGGGTTTTCTTTCTCTTGCTTACTAAGGAAAACAGGCTGTTTAGCTGATTCTGAGCTTGCTCCTTACCTTGGTAAAGGTTGGTGCCAACCTTCTTTACACCTTGTTTTATATTTTCATGGCTTTGCCTGCTGAAGTTTTTACAGGAAATGTGCAAATGGTCAAATCTGACAGAAGGCATTCTTGAGCTAAACCATCCTCTTCTACACACATCTGACCTTGCATAGGAGTTTTTACTACTGATCTGTCTGACTGTGTGTCCTGCCACTGCACATACTGAATTAAGTGTCATAGGCCAGTCCCATCACAGAGTAAGCCCCCCCTGAAGAGCGCTAGGATGGCCTTGTTCCACATTGCCTTTCAAAAAAGATGGAGCATTTCTGTCCTGTGCAGGAGATCACCTGAGAACTTAAACCCAGCAGGTCACGGTGTGCCTTGGTTTCTATTCTTTAGCTGTGGTGTACGTTTCATGACAAACCTCTGGTGAAGGGAGCGTGCCAGAAGACTCTTGCTGACCTGAAGGTGGATTACCTGGATCTCTACCTCATGCACTGGCCTTTTGGTTTGAAGGTACATTAGTGGTAATGCCCTTGGCTTTGTTTCCTGTGACTATGGCTTTTAGAAAGTTATAGGGCTTTACAGCCCAGCAATTGCTCTGGCTGAGAAAGACAGCCACCTGTCTGTCCTGCGTACCAGCACTGCTTTGGTGCTTGGCATTATTCCAGCCACATGAGCCAGGCTTTTGATTTCTGCCCTGAGACTGTTGCTTGCATACCCCTTTGATGCTTGCACACCCACTGAAAACTAGGGGCAGGTCCCCCAGCTGCAAGCATAAGGAAGGCTGCTCTCCATTTCTTTTATTAATTAGTATATGCTTATCTGAAAATTACTCCTTGTGGGAAGGAGGGCTGCACTTTGCTTCCTGTCAGAAATTTTCCTCTGTGTGAAATACAGAGCAAGAGAAAATAATTCTTTTTTCCATTTCTCTCTTTAATCACCAAGTACTTCATACAGTACAGACTGAGCTGACCTTGCTTGTTGTTGACCCTGCCTTAGTGTTGTTGCATTGAGACAGGAATTCAAAAGGCGAGACTTCTTGGGGGCCTAAACTCTTTCACAGATCAGTGAAGGAGTTGATGTCTCAGTTTGACTATTTCTAGTCTTAGCCTTTCTATCCTGTTACAGTCTGATCGGTCTCCATCCTACCTGTTGCTTTTGAGTTGCTCATCTTTATTTCATACTCTTATTTTAGCTTTATGTTAACAAAGCCATGAAAATGAAATTGTCTCATGGTAACAGTAGCAAACAGCTGTTTAAATGCAGTTCAGTCGTGGTGTCTTTTGTAACTTATACACAAGCTCTTCTAATTATCCTAGTATTACACTGAGCTTTGTCATGGAAGAACTGTCACTGCATGTAATAGCTCTTTTCAGCAGATCTGGTGTTATGTAGACCAAAGTTACATGTTACTAGTACCTAACTAGGTCTCTCGATGCCCTTCTGCAAAAAGAACAAACCAGTTCATCTTAAGTGGGCACAAAAGAACAACACATGAAGTGAACATGTATGAGACTGGAGGCTATGGTTCTGAGTGGTTTTTTTCCATGTAAGTGTTTGGGTGAGTCGTCATGCAGAGGGGGTCTAGCAGAAAAACATGTCTTTATGGGAATGGTCACTGAAAAAATGCCTTAATTTCAGCACACTTCTCAGGAAGGAATGACTGAATGTACATGAGAATTAAGTGTTCTTGCCTGCACTAGAAGTTTAAGCTGTCGTGGTTGTGAACTCTCACGGTATTAAGCGAATTGTTCAACAGATTTTCAAGCATTTTCTCTCTCATTGGCAGGCAGGAGAGGAGTTGTTTCCCACAGATGACAAAGGCATGTCTATACCCAGCAACACAGATATTCTACAGACATGGGAGGTAAGTTCAGCCATAGCGGAAGAGTCATGTCTTCTGTGGTGTTTAGCTTCAGCAGTCACAGAATGGCTCATGCATGTATGCAAAATTAGTTGGAAAAAAATCACAAAAGTATGTGGTAGCTTTTAAAAATGTGCATGCTTAGTCAAGCTATTGTTCCTATTCACTGTAGATTAGCATCTCAAGTTACTGAGCTGCCCAGTCACTTTCAGTGGAGCTGCAGACCAGACTGAGGTTAGAAAGTTACTTACTTGACCGTAACTATATGATTTTTCTTCACCACAGTTCTCATGCAGTTCTTGAACTGCTCAAACAGATTTTGCAGAAAAAGACATTTAGGTTGTGATCCTGCCATACTCCTAGGGCATAGCTCTCCAGTGCTGTCACAAGAGTTAGAATCATCTTTTCCTTGTGTAACTTGGTGAATTTCACAGTCTCAGCAATGATTTGGGGCTTTGGTGTAATAGAAAACGTGGCACAGTACACACTTTTCCCCTTGAGAATCAAAAACCTGGCAATTCTGAACAGTTACTTTGTGTTTCCTATGAAGAGACACAAGTCACATCAAGAAGAATGTCTTTGGGTCATGTCTTATACACTGGATGCTGACTTTGTGCTTCTTCCTGTTAGGCCATGGAAGAACTGGTGGATGCTGGTCTGGTAAAAGCCATTGGAATCTCCAACTTTAACCGTGAACAGACTGAAAGAATCTTGAACAAGCCAGGACTGAAGCACAAGCCTGCAAATAACCAGGTAGCTGCAAAGTGACTGCAGGTGACTATATTCCAGGGATTATAAAGATCTGATTACAGTTGAATGGAACTGGCCCTGCCCAATCAAAACTCTAATGTACTGTGGAATCGGATAAAGTTCCTGTAGTGCACATTAAAAATATGCTGGGGAAAGCAGTCTGGGTTATTCCTGCCTCAGGCAAAGGCAAACCTATTTGTGGGATTGCTTTTGCTCAAGGACCTGGGCACATTTGGTGGGTAATGCAGGAGTATGGGGAAGTCTGATGTGTACCCCAAGGAGATTTGATTTTTTGGTAGAATAGCCAATACAGTTGAATGAGGAGATGGAACAAGAGAGAACAAAGTAGACACAGTATGTCATGTAAATTCTGCTGTCTGGATATTTCTCGGTACAAAAAGGACCAGAATATTTCCTTGTTGTCTCACCTTGTTGAATGGAGTGTTTTCCTATGAAGCATTCTCTCTGGAGGGGTAAAAAATCCAGACAAAAGCTATCATTCTGATGGTAATCAATGACTTTTATAAAGCCTCTCAGAACAAAACCCAAAAAGCACATAAGGACTCAGTATAAAAGTTGGTGCCTTATAGAATTATAGTCTCGTATTGTCACATAGACCATATGCAGGATAGGATGAAAGCAGCCTGTAATTAGGCGATTAGGATTCAGAAAAAACATCTCTGGAGCATCAGAACACTACAGTAGTTCTACAACTGACAGTCTCTGCTTCTGTGTTGGCAGATCGAGTGTCATCCATACCTTTCCCAGGAGAAACTTATCAACTATTGCCAGTCCAAAGGGATCACTGTGACAGCATACTGTCCACTTGGACGCCCTGACAGGTAATTTTGAAGTAGGTTAGTGTGTGGGTTAGGTTTGAAACGTTCAGACTAATTGAATGAGTAATGGCACAGGTGTGTATGTATTTATTTATTTTTTAAGTACTCATGCAAGGTGGAATCTTTCAGGAGTGATTCTTTGCCATTTCTTCCTTTTTTTTTTCTGTGTAGGTCTAAGCCAGATGCACCTTCCCTTCTGGATGACCCCAAGATCAAAGAGATTGCAGCCAAGCACAACAAAACCCCAGCACAGGTGGGTAGGTTCTGGACAGTGGGTACTCCTTCCTGTAGTGCAGCCAGTAAGGAAACTGTCTGAAGAGAAGGTACAGGCTCTATCACTGTTCCCTGTGATGCTCTTTCGTGGTGTTAACAGGCAGTGCTGATTGCCTGCTCTGTGGCTTACAATATATGCTACTACTATTTCTTTGGCCCTCAGCCAGGAAGAGGTTCTTGACCCATCCTGAGATGTCACTTTCCTGCTTAAGTCCCCTTGCAGAAAATGAAAGCCTTGCATAGACTGCTAAAAGCTCAGGTGGGAAGAAAAGGAATTGACTGTCCCAAAACTGAATGGGAAAGGAGGCCTTCCACTTGGGCCTTCACCACTTCCCTTTTTGCTCTCCAGGAAGCACTACCTGGGCCACAGGGATGGGAATGATTTGAAATGCAGCTCTGCAGAACCGGGTATTGCTTAGGGAAAACAGTTGTTGGAACAGGCTCTGCTTCCTGCAGAGCAGCCATCCTCTCTCTGACTCCGTTGTCTGTTCCTGCAGGTTCTGCTTCGCTTCCAAATCCAGAGAAATGTAATTGCAATTCCCAAGTCTGTCACACCACAGCGCATTGTGGAGAACTTCAAGGTGAGTCGTTAGGAGTGAGCTGGGTGCTGCCCTTCAGGGGTGGCATGGCTTCTCCCTGCAGAGCAATCGGTGATCCTTCCCAGGTCCTCCTCAGGCAAGAGGACTGGGCTTTTTCTCTGTCTGGAAGCTAGGCCTACAGTGAAAACTACAGGTGGAGAAAAGATAGACAGAGCTCTTGGAAACAGTTTATTGATAAGCATATCAGTCACGTTACCTAGTGTCTCCTGTTCTGTGACTTGTGGATGAAGTGGTGGGCAGGGCTTGCTTGGAGCCCAAGTGCAGTAACATTCCTCAAAAGCAGAGTAAGCGATCTTAGAGGAAGAGTCCTGGTGCCAGTAAACCACATTGCTTTTTCCTGATATTGGACATCAAGGTTTCAGAAGTAACATAGCTGGATTTATTGAAATATGGAAGTCTTCCACATGTTTCTTTGGAATTGGAGAGAAATGCATCTTCCACAAATAGAGGTATTCTGCAGCACTGAGGTGCTCACCAAGCATCCTGGAACAGCCGGCACATGTAACTGCAACTGGCAGTCTTTTTTTTGTTTGTTTCTTCCCTTTGCCAACAGAGTCTCAAAACCCAAAGATATGTCTTTTCATTTCCCTGTCTTGTGAAGCTATCATTTCTAACCAGCACCCTTCCTGATGTGAACGTGTTCTTCAATCTTGTGAGTCTTGCTTCTGATTTGATTTGATCAAAGAGGTGATTTCAGCTGTTTCTCTTGCTAGGTGTTTGACTTTGAATTGACTAAAGAGGAGATGGCAACCCTTCTCAGCTTAAACAGAAACTGGAGGATCTGTGAAATGATCACGTAAGTGACAGCTTGTTTCCTTCAGATTCTTATATTTTTCATAATCTTTACTCTGATCTCATAGGTACTGGTGTAGCTGTTTAAATTTGGTATATTTTGAAATCTGAAATAATTTGGGGGCTGAAGCGTCTGTTGTTTAACATCTTAGTGGAGTTACATTTTCACTTTATTGACTAAAAGGATAAGTGTAAGTCATCCTGTGTATTGATTGTGAATCCTTTCTCCAGGAGACTTTTCCTGGAATACCAGAAGGAGGGTTCTAGTTGATAACTTTGGTTATGCCCATATTGGAGAGATGAGCATTAGGCAGTTTTAAACTTAGGGTAATTTTTTTCTGTAAGTTATTATAAACTGATGTCAGCTCTTACACAGGTGGTTGGGGGAGGGAATGACCACCTGAAGTGCAGTATGAAGAACAACTGTTTGCAGATGTGCACCCTGGAAACCTATAGCAAGACAAGAAGTCTTGGCTGAAAGGCCACAGAAACGGCTGTTTTCTCTGTAAGCAGTGTGAACTTTAACTCTTACCTAGAAAGTAACTTGGTCCCACCACTGTTCAGTGCCTGAATAACAGAAAAAGACTTGAACTTGTTGGTCATCTATGCCATTTCTATACTAGTAAGTCTCTTAAATTCTGCAGTTGCACAATTCAGAGCCTCCCTTGAAGGCTCTTCTGTATGCCCAGCATAGTTCTATACAGCATTTATTTCAGTCTGGAGAGTAATCTTTCCTCTTTGATTTCCTTCAGGTGCAAAAATCACAAGGAGTACCCTTTCAATGCAGAATACTGAAGACACTTTTATCATGCCCTCCTGCAGGCCTCTGAGGTCTGATGAGCTTCTATGACTGTCTGAAGTTGTCCACCATGTAGCTTACACACTGTATAGGAATAACTATGCCAGGAAAGGCATAGTATATGTATTCACTGACTCTGGGTTTTTCTTCTTTGGTGGAAGGAAGTAGTGAAATAGATGGGCTTTAATAATTCTCTGCTCATTAAATGAGTGTCTGCACAGCTGAAATAGCAAAGCAGAAGACATGAAGAATGAATTAACAACTGATCTGTCTTGCATCGATTTTCAAGTCATTACCACTTAAGGCTGCAGGTAAGGATAGGTGAGCACAAAAGAGAGATCCATCCTGAAAGAATGAACTGCGTAATCACTGCCTAAGGATAAAAGGCAACAATTAACTTTACTTCTAGAGCACATCCCAAAGCTTTCTGGGAAAGAAGAATAAATGGGAGAAATGTCTAGATGTATAGATGCATACCAACTCATACTAGGCCTTATTTCACTCACGCTCTTTTGTAGGCTGAAACCGGACAGAAATTAATGTTCAATTTTCTTTGTATCCAAAATAAAAATTGCTTAGATTGCTGCTGGTTTGGAAGTTCTACTCTGATGTGAAAATGACAAACCAAGCCACTTGCATCAACAGTGTCATTGAAAAGTCATCCATATTCAGTTTTAAATGATGGCACAGGAGCATCAACGTCTTGTCTTGAAAAGCTGGTATAATAACTTGGTACAACAAGCTTTGGTTGACAGAGCAGTGCTGACCAGAACAGTTGAGTGTGACAAGCTTTAGTATGGACTGTGGGTCAGCACCAGGAGACCAACACCTGAAAGTGCTGGAAAGCTTCACAGTGGTATCACTGTGGACTGGTGTGGTTGGTAGGCTGTGCTGACATCTACTTTAAAAGCCCACAATAGAACAGACTACGGGGAAACATCACTATGCACATACCCAAGATGATAGACACAAGGTGTAATAGTATGTGTTACTGCTGAACAACTGCCCAGAGCCTGACACTAAGACAGGTCAGAGTGTTTCATTTCCCCCAGGTGAGACCACACTGACTCAGTGGAGTAGTAGATGAGGGACACATAATACTACACCTCGTGAATTACTTCCATGTATTGTTCTCCTGTCACTTTCACATCCTCACACAATTCTTGTTTGCAGTGGCTGGTCAGTGATGGTTCATTATATCCAGTTATTCTACTCCTGATCAAGGGAAGGTCTTCATGGTCCTGTAAGATTTGATCTCTCAGGCTTTCTGTCAACTGTCAGAGCAGATTTACAGAGAAGGGATCCAGAAAAAAGTAAAAGGCAAACACTGTGTTATATAACTGTTTTGTGATGTAACTGAAACATCACATCCTGCTGAGGATGGGTGATGGCGCTGAGCGAAACCGGGGAAGATTAAAGAGACAACCAATTACCTTGTCTGTCCGCGGGTAAGCGGAGCAAAAAGTACAAAGCAGTTGGGCATGTGCTGTGGGAAAGGTACCCAGAGAAAAATGCACTATTATATTCCCAGCTAATGCTTGCACCTGCAGAAATTCCCCAAGCATGAGCAAGCAGCCAAGTTTCTCAAGTGAGCTTAGCATAACATCCTAGACCAGCTCTTGGTGTGCTTTTTTTTTTTTTTCCTTCTCCTGCTCTGCTGTGACCACTTCAACAAAACAGCATGTTCTTATATGCAAAATTTCAAAGCCAGTTTGTAATGTGCAATTACAGGCCACCTACCATTTATTTCTACGCGTCTATATTTTATTCTGAACATGGCCTGCACCTTCCTGAAAATAGAGAGGTGTCGTGATCATCGTGAGGTTCATTAAAAACTAACTATTCTGCCACTTTCAAAGGACTTTAAAAGTAGTTTCTCCCAACAATAAAAATAACATTCTGCTTTAAAACCAGTGCTTTCCAAATAACTCCTACGAAACAGCCCACTTTTCTGTTAGGGCAAGCATGGGCTACGTTCACCCCACCTGCGGAGGGCACCGGCAGCTACGAGCCCCCCGACTCCTGGCAGCCCCCCTGCGACCAAGGGCTGGCTCGGTCACCTGGCAGGGACACACGGCTCTGGCAGGCCACCCGTGGGCTTCAGGCAAGTTCGGGCAGAGACATGCACACCGTTACCGATGACTGCAAAACCGGCAATCTGTGCAGTGCCTGAAAACAAACGTTACTGGACGTGTGTGAACAAGGTAGACCAGCGGCTCTGTGCACTGCTCTTACGTGCCCTTTCACGGTAGAAACACACAGAGACGCACACACGAAGCAGCTGATGTGAGCTTCGGATCGCAGGTGTGATGTGCTATGGGGTGGCGCTGGGCTGCAGCACGTACAGCACCCCGCTGATGTGGATGACGGAGGTGTAGATCCGTGCCCTCTCCGTCAGACGCAAATTTCCACAGCTGGGCAGCTGCTGTTTCCCTTCTCAGACCCAACACAGGGAAGCCCAGAGCGTGGGGTGAGAGGCACTGCAGAGCTCCCTGGCACAGCACTTTTCCCCCTGGTCCAGCCCTGGAGAACTGTCCCAGTGCCAGGGGCTGACCCGCATGGGAGACTGGCTCCAAGCCCACGACACTGCATTTGTAGGATGAATATAGCTTTAACAATGCTGCATGGGAGAACTCTTCTTAAAACCCCTTTGTATGTCTGTCATTAGCTTCTAGATAACTAGGAGGTGGCCGGTATGTTCTGGTTTGGGACCTTAACTTTATTTTTTCAGTCCCCAGCCAGGCAAGTAACAGCTGCGGGGATGGCTGCCACCAGTACTGGGTACTGCCACTTTGTGCCTGCACTTACCAGAGTGAGAGGGACATTGGGGAGGAGATCCAGCAGAAAATCAGGGAAGGCTTTGTGAAATGAGATGACTCTCATCACCAGTAAGGTAAGGATCTGGTGACCTAGGATCTAGGGAAAGGCCTGTTTTCTGTCGAACGTGTTAACAGAAGGAAATTCAGAGCAGTGGAGAAAGCTTATGTACTAGAGCATGGAGTAATTCAGAGCATAGTTCAGGTCAATGCTGATGGAAGCTTCTTTTTGTCACCCTGTTTGGTAAAGAGGTATCACAGATATGCTCCGCATTCTCCATTTTCAGGGGACTGACTGTTCAGAGTATGTATTAAGCTGAAATGGTCTCAGAAGTATGCTGGGTTTTTCCCTGCTTGCGCAGGAATTCCTGTATTTGGCTCACTACTAAAATTATTAACTTACAAGAGCTCTTTAATCCATATCTGCCTGTAATAAGTGGCTTTTACATGTCTTGACTAAGAGAACAGGATCAGTTTTTCAGTTTGCAACCTAGTTTGACCACATACGCTACCACAACACACACTGCCCATCAGCCAGCCTTGCTCACAGAGCACGCCCCACCTGAAGAGCACTAGGGTGGCCTAATTTCACATCACCTCGAAAGGAGACAGGTACAGGACAGAAAAGTTCCAAGAGGTTTAACCCAGGAGGCCACTGTGTGCCTTGGCTTTTTGTCTCTAGCCGTGGTACGTGTTTCATGAAAAGCCTCTGGTGAAGGGAGCCTGCCAGAAGATTCTTGCCAACCTGAAACTGGATCTCCACCTCATGCACTGGCCCCTTGGGTTCAAGGTACAGTAACAGCAATATCCTTGGCTTTCCCTCCTGGAATACTTCATCAAAACTGCCACTTGCGCTTGCAGGACTACTGCTGCTCCAGTCCAGAAAGGCAACATGTCTGCTGTGTGTATCAGTACTGCTCCGGTGCTGCTCATTCAGCTTTGCTCTGCCCACGAGCCAGGCTCTTGATCTCTGCCCCCGAGACTGCTGCTTGCACAGTGTCCTCTTTCCTTTTGATAGTGGGAGACGCAGATCTAACACTCAGATTAGGCATCCCAGCTGCAAGCTTGAGTTGTGCTGCTTTACTTTTGGCTATGCATTGTCTTCTACAAATCCAAAGTATACTCATCTGCCAATGACTTAGCCTACCACTTTGTGGGAAGGGGGGCTGTGCTTTGCTGCCCAGCAGAAATCCTTTCCTCTGCATGTTACAGAATCACAGAGCAAAAGAAAATGCTTCTATTTTCCATTTCTGTCTTTAATTACCGAGTCCTTAATACAGTACAGACTGAGCTGAAGGAGCCTTAGTGTTGTTCCACAGACCCTGGATTTCAAAAGGTGAGACTTTCTGACATCCAAGTTTCATGTACTTGGAAGTACTGTCATGTACTTCAAAGGAGTTGATGTCTCAATCTATTTCTAGTCTTAGCTTTTCCTTTCTGCTACAGGCAGGTTAAGACCTCCATCCTATCTGCTTTTGAGCTTGTTAACGTTTTCATACTTTTAAAGCTGTCATAGTTAGTTTTATGTGAACAAAGCCCTTGAGTAAAAGTGTCATGGCATAATTAACATCTGAACAACACACTAAGTGTAGAGCAATATGGAAATGTGGGGATCTGTTGCTGTCCTTGTACATCTGAGATGTTCTGATTTTCTTAGTGCTACCAACTTAAACTGAGGCTCCTCTCACAGGAGACCTGTGTGTACATAATGTTCAGCAGATGTGGCTCACCCTAGACCTAGGTTAAATGTTCTTGGGACCTAAACAGGGCCTTATACTCTTCAAAAAACAAATCTTAAAAAGCAGTTCTTTTTCCTATTTTCCCTTAATAGTCATGATAGAGGAGTACAGCAAGCATGCTTGTTCTGCTTTATTCCACAAGTGCTGTGAGTTGTTTATCTGTATGTGTTTTGGTGAGTCCTCACTTTGCTTGGTCCAAGAGATACACCTGTCCCTCCTACTAGAAATGGTTGCTGACAATAGTGCCATAAACCTGCATGAACAATGTAGAAAAGTATTAGTAGTTTCTGTACTAGAAATTAAAGCTGTCATGGTCCTCAGTTGTATTGGTATTAACTTCCCAACAAAGAGGTTTCAAACATTTTCTTTGTCACTGACAGGCAGGGGAGGAACTTTCCCACAGATGACAAAAGCACGTCTATACCCAGAAACACAGATATTCTACAGACATGGGAGATAAGTTCAGCCACCGTGGGACAATCATGTTTTCTGTCCTTGACAGTCTTCTCCATGCTTGCATTACCTTTAGAAGCCACAAAGTTCTTATGTATTTATTGCACGGTATGCAGTGTAGATTTTTAAACCATACGTGCTTAGTCAAGCTGATAGTCTCCAGTGGAGCTGCAGACCACATTGCCTGACCATAACAACCGCAGAACTGCCTTCACCACAGTTCCTGGAACTGCTCAAATACATTTCGCTGGAATAAAGGTGTAGTAGGTTGTGATCTTGCCTACAGCCTAGAGTACAGCCCTCCAGTGCTGGCTTGATGGCACACTATTGATTATCATTATTTTCCCTGTGCAAATAACTTAGTATGAATTCCTGTCATCTCAAGAAATGAACCTTTGGGCTTGGGTGAGACAGAAGGCATGGCACAAATACAGCAGTGCACACTTTTCCCCAAGAGACAAACTTTGCAAATCCAATCGGTTGTCTTTCCCTTCCCGTGAAGGCCCCGCTTGCTCTTTTTAGCCTCTCTGGACCTCGCCACCCCCCCTGCTGTGAGCAAAGCTGAAGCGTGCACGGGCCGGGGCACAGGGACCCTCCCTGGGACAGCGAAGCCCCTCGGCGCTTTGCCCCGCGGGCACCAGAGGGCAGCCAGCCCTCAGAGGAGACCCGCGTCGCCCCCTCCCCGCCGGCCGCCGTGGCCACCATGCCCTGAGCTCTGGCCACCGCGTTTCGGACACCACGCAAGCCGGGGGTCTGCCCCCGGGCAGGGGCGGCTCAGCCCCTCGGTGCCGAGCCCAGGCTGCTGGCCCCCTGCCAGCCTTCGGGGTGATTCCCCCGGCCGCACCAAACGCTGCCGGCCCAGGGCACCCAGCCCAGGACAGGTGCTCAAGGATGCTGTCTCCTCCAGCAGGCGTCTGCAGCCCAGCCACCCCCTCCCACAGCAGCTGGGGTACCCGAGCCCTCCCACAGCACCACAGCATCGGGGCTTGCTCACCCCCACAGCGGAGCAGCAGGGCCCGAGCCCACCGACCCCTTTGGCCTCTCCACCTCTGGCTGACCCTGGCCCTGGAGGGTACGGTGCAGAGACACAAGTCCCCGCAACCCAGTGACAGCAGAGCTGGGCACCTGGGCTCCCCACACACCCCTACGCACACAGACACCCGCTCTAGAGCCAAACTCAAGCCATCAAAACAATCAAGGTTCCTTTAACAAGGTCAGGTGACATGAGGAGGTATTTGCTTTTGTGGCTGTGGCACCTTTCCATTTCCTCCTACTGGGCAGGTGACCAAACACATAACCATAAAGCTGCACGTCAGGTTTCATGGAAAAAAAGGTAAAACCTTTGCTCAAGAACAGAGGCACCTTAGGACTCTTCCCAAAATTTCCACTTTCAATTTATGAACGTGTAATCCAAGAACATTTGTTTAGCAGCTTCCTGAAGGAAGCAACCCGTAAAACCCCTCAGTAATCCCCAGGCGCAGGTGAGACAGCTCCGCTAAGACCAAATACACATTTTCATTGAACAATAAAGATACAATGTTTGCTATGGGGCAGGGGGAGCCAAAGGTTTAGACCACTGTCTTTCAGCAGTATACCTTCTCCTGCTCGGGTCACCCAGTGGCTGCAGTGCCTTCAGGGGTTTCCTTGCTCCAGCATGGCTCATCCATCAGCTGCGGTCCCTCAGAAGTAAACCCTTTCAGCATGGACCTCCTTCAAAGAGGACCTATCTTTCCAGGAGTCTGTCTGAGCCCAGGCATCGTGGGCTTAAATTCTGGCATGAGATGGGGTGTTTACATCAGTTTTGGAGGTAGCTGGAATTGGTTCTGGCTGGCACTGAGCAGTTCACGGTCTTCACACAGGTTGCCACTGCCATTCCCTGATACCCCCTGTAATTTCTGTCCTTTACATTCTGCCCTTCACCTCACTGAAAGATGTATTAAGGATTTTCACCCTTATATAAACTCTAACATAATCACAACCTTAATGTATATTCATTATAAAGTCTATCCCTTGTCACTACAGACCAGCGCACTGTTGTTAACAACTCATCAGTGTGAACACAACACACATCACAAACTCACCAAAATTATCAGGGTCAACACTGCAACAATCTTAACATATACTTTCCAACCCCTTCTAAAACTTTTTCCAAAATCAACCATGCCACTGGACATCCAGCATTACCTTTGGCCATACCACTAATCTCCTGCCTATATTCTACAATGCTCCCTCCAGTGCAAGTTGCTCCTTATGTCCCATCCGCTCATCAGGCAATGCCAGAGGGGAAGTAATAACTGTGTACAGACCTTGGAGTTTTCAAGCCATGGCATCAGTGATCACCGCTTTTTCAGGGCCCCTTCCTTGTAAATACAGTCCAGCAGTCCAAGCAACTCCAGTTGATTACCCTCTTCTTTCCAGTCCCTCTGGGCAAGTGTCTCACCTGTGGCATCAGGAACATCAGGCCATTGCTCCACACAGCCCTTCACTAGCTGATCCTAAAGCCTTCCTCCCTTGTGCAGGGCAGTGCTTGCAAGTAGCATAGAGCCCAAACTCCCCAAAACTCAGGCAGGCTCTTCCCATCTGCCAGAGCTCCGTCGGACAAATACTACTGTGAAGACAAAAATTCTCATCACTCCGAGAAGATGGGTGTTGTGGTTTAACCCTGGCCGGCAACCAAGCAGCACGTAGCCGCTTGCTCACTCCCCCTCACCCAGAGGGATGGGGAGGAGAATCGGAAAGGAATGTAAAACTCAGGGGTTGAGATAAGAGCAATTTAATAGGTAAAGCAATAGCCACGCACGCTAGCAAAGCAAAGCAAGGAATTAATTCACGCCTTCCCATGGGCAGGCAGGAGTTCCGCCATCTCCAGGAAAGCAGGGCTCCATCATGCGTAACAGTTGCTTGGGAAGACAAATGCCATAATGACAGATGTCCCCCCCTTCCTTCTTCTTCCCCCAGTTTATATACTCAGCATGACACCATATGGTATGGAATGCCTCTTTGGCTAGTTCGGGTCACCTGTCCCACCTGTGTCCCCTTCCAACTTCCCATGCCCCTCCAGCCTTCTCGCTGGCAGGGCCCAATAAACCAAAAAGTCCTTGACCCAGTACAAACACCACCCAGCAACAACCAAAACCATCAGTGTCCCATCAACACTATTCTCACAACAGAGCCAAAACACAGCACTGCACCAGCTACCAAGAAGAAAACTGACTCCACCCCAGCTGAAACCAGGACAATGGGAGATCCACCAGGATATGCTCCTGCCTTGATTTGAGCTCAGAGTGAAAAATAGGCCAAGGTCTTCTACAGTCAGGTTCAGCCAAAGATGCTCAGATCTGGGAGGCTGAACCGCAGCACCCCACTGACCAAGATAAATCTCCCCTTTTAAAGGCTCGGAGCAAGGCAGAAACTCCTGCTGCTCTTCCCAGGGATCTGGGCTTGAAACCTTGCGTGCCCTTACCTCAGCACACTGGTTCCAGTTATGCCTGTAACTGTTGGTAGCCGTAAAGCTGCAGACCCTTGCAGCTCTCCCCTTTACGAGTAGAGATGATCACACCTTGTGACTCTGTCACCTTCTTACATTGCCTTTGTGCTTTTTTGGCAGGCCACAGGGTCTCAGTCAGTAAAGACAGCTCCCCAGGGACATACCAGTTTCCATTAATTTGGGCTCTGTTCTTCTCAGATACCAAACACTGCTGGTCTCCAAAGTTGCAGCTTGTGAAATTACAGTTACTAAATGCAAAGTCAGCAAAACAAACTGAAAACTCATGGTATTATGCATCCTGCTTCATTGCAAAACCTCGAACGTGGATCAAGAAAAAAAAAAAAAAAAGAAGAAAAACCCTCCTCCCCCACACAGTTCCTCATTGCCAGCATTCACTGTAAAGAAACAGCTGGCCATGTTAGCAAGGACACAGCGCACAGGATTTAGCAGGCTGGCTGTAAACCCGGTGACACATGCAGCAGTACTTCTTCCCCCAAGGTCCTGCTGCCATGTGACAGCCCCCGCAAGGCCTTGGGAGGAGGCAAACAGCAAAAAGCCAACTTGCCTTACAGCTGCGAGGGGAAACTCTCCCACTCATGTGGGCAAAGAATAAAAAAAAATAAAAATTACCCAACTTCTGCCTGAAGCCTCTTGTGACCAGATGGAGACATCTCTCTGACAAGAAACCACCAGGGAAAACCGAACCCGAACGGTAAGAAGTAAGCACCAAGTTACATAATGGCTTTGTGATCCAAGTGAAAACACATCGCATCCTGCCAGGGACAGCTGATGGTGCTGACACAAAACAGGAGGGACATTAAAGAGGAAAACCAATTACCTTGCCCGCCCTTAGTTAAATGGAGCAAAAAATACCAAGCTGCAGCGAGCAGGGGCCTCTGCCATGGGAGAGGCACCCAGGGCAAACGCTCGCACCTGAAGACACTCTCCATGTGCTAGCAAGCAGCAAAGCCTCCCGGGCAGCTCTGGGTTTTTTCCACTGCACTGCGACCTCTTCAGCAAACAGCGTATGCTTGTCTGCAAAAATTTCAAAGCCAGTTTCTGATGCGAGATTACTGGCCACGTACAATTTATGACTGTGCATTTTATTTGGAAATGCCCTCAGCACCTCTCTGAAGATGGAGGGATAATTTCATCATTATGTCACTCATTAAAAAGTCAGTGTTCCTCTTCTGTGACTTTGAAAACACTTTTAGAAAAACTCTCCTAACATTAAAGTGGGGTTTTTTTAACACACTTTATCCTAAATTGCTCCTAAACCACAGGTCACTTTCCATTGAAGCAGAAGCTGCATTTTTCCCATCTGGAGCAGGGAACAGGTTCTTCCCCACTCTGCCAAGCTGGCTGCCACATGGTTTCTCCAGCCATCTCACTGTACCAGCACGTGGGGTGACAGGGCTCTGATAAGGGGGACCAGCCCAGGCCACCATCCCTGTCACAGGGACGTGCTGCTCCAGCACAGGGCTCAGCCCTCCCTTGGCCTGTGGAGCACAATTTGCAAACAGCTCTTAGGGTGCCAGGAGACACCTCTGTCGTGTCACATCTCCTCTGCCATGTGCTGGGGCGGCTGAGGTGCCACATCAGGGGACCGGGGCGCTGCGGGAGGCTGCCGGCCGGGTGGGAGGCACACGGCCGGCACCGCACACCCCGCGCCCTGCCTGTGCAGTTAGCGCAGCCCCGGCGGCAGCACCCTCAGGCACAACCCGGGTGGCTCCGTGACCGAGGCCCGCAGACGCGGCCTCTTCACCGCTCGGCAGCCGCCCTGGACCCCCGCCGTGGGCCCGGGCCCCAGTGCCGCAGCAGCGCTCCGGACGCCGGCGCCTCCCCGCCATCTCCCCTCCGCGCCGCGCCTTGCCGTGCCGTGCCGTGCCGTGTCGTGTCGTGCCGTGCCGTGCGGGCCCGTCCCCGCCCCGCCCCGCCCCGGCCGCTATTAAAGGCGCTGGGTCGGCAGCTGTTGTCGTGGTGTTGCTGGGCGGCGTGTGGGGCAATGGCGACTTACGTGCAGCTCAACACCGGGGCCAAGATGCCCATCCTGGGGCTGGGCACATGGAAGGTAACGCGGGCCTCGGTGGGGCCCCTCCGCAGGCGGACGGGGCTGCGCAGCGCGGGCCCGGCCCGTTGCCGCCCGTGCGGGACGAGCGCCCTTCCCGGCCCCGCGCTGGGGCAGTGCGGCGGGGGCGGCGCGGCGCAGTCGTGGCCGCCGGTGTCGGAGCTCGGCTCGGGGCCGTCCCTACTGCCACCCCGAGCGCGGCGCTGCCGGCGCCACCGAGCCCCCGGCCGGGGCTCCCCGCCCGGCACGGCGGGGCCGCGGCGGCGCCTGGCACCGAGGGTCGCTCGCTGCCCGCTGGCCCCTCGCAGCAGCCCGAGCCCCGCGGCAGCGCAGCGCTCTGCGCGGGTCGCCGGGGGCTGAGGCCCCTCCGCCGGGCTGAGCCCCCCGTGCTGGCAGCTGCTGAGGGCCGCTCCCCGGGGAAGCGGCGGGGGAGGCGGGGGGGCCTCGGCCCGGCCCTGGGGAGCGGCCCGGCGGGGGGGCCTCGGCGCGGCGGAGTGCGGGGCTGAGCGCGGCGGCCGCGGAACGGCTGCGGCTGGGTGAGAGCTCAGGAACTCTCCTTACAGATGTATATAGGCTCAAAAGGGCTGCACGTAAAGCCGGGGCTCTGTTTGATGCTGTTGGTGGTGTTTTGTTTTACTTCAGTTGGGGGGTTGCTTTAAGAGGGGTGGCCACCTTAATTTTATCTTGCCAGGAGAAAGGTCTTCAATATATATTGATTAGTGTTTCTTGGATATTATTTTTTCAGTCCCCTCCAGGGAAGGTAACAGCTGCGGTAATGGCTGCTGTTGATGCTGGATATCGTCACTTTGACTGCGCCTACGTGTACCAGAATGAAAATGAAGTTGGGGATGGGATCCAGCAAAAAATCAAGGAAGGTGCTGTGAAACGAGAGGACCTCTTCATTGTCAGTAAGGTATGGATCTGGTGGTATAGGATTCCACGAGGCACCTTTTTTTTTATAGTGACCCCCTGGTTCTTTACTTTCTTACTCTGTGGTGTGGCATGGAATAATTCAGAGCATCACTTAGGCCAGTCCTGAGACAAGCTCCCTGCTCTGCCTTGTTCTGTGTGGAGAATATGCAGGGTATGTACCATGGATATGGGTGATGCTTTAAACTGCATGGCATGAAGTTATGCAGTCCTCTTTCATGCCGTATCTGACCTTCTAGTAGGTGACTTTTGAATGAGGTCTTAATTAATGAAACCAGACTGCTTCTGCTAGCTGATGTGACACCCTTCAGTCATGTGTGCTGCCACGGCACATATTGCTGTCATTATGACAGACCAGTCCTGCTCACAGAACAAGCCTCTTTTGAAGATCAGTAGGATAATCTAGTTCCACATCCCCTTCCAAAGGGGACAGGCACTCTCCTGAACAGGACAGAAGGGTTCCAGGAAGTTTAACCCAGGTGGTCATGGTGTGCCTTGGCTTTTCGTCTTTAGCTGTGGTGTACGTTTCATGAAAAGCCTCTGGTGAAGGGAGCGTGCCAGAAGACTCTTGCTGCCCTGAAAGTGGATTACCTGGATCTCTACCTCATCCACTGGCCTCTTGGTTTTAAGGTACAGTAACAGCAATACCTTTTTCTGTTGTGACTGGCAGTTCTGAAGAGCTAAATGGCTGTACAGCCCAGTAACTGCTCCAGCAGACACAGATCATACTGTGTCTGTACATTAGCCCTGTGCTGCTGTGCAGCTTTACTCTGGCTGTGTGAGCCAGGCTGTTTATTCCTACCTCTGAGATTCCTGCTTGCACAGCACCCTCTGCCCTTTTGATCATGGAAGAGGTAGGCCTTGAACTAGGGGTAAGTTTCCCTGCTGCAAGCAAGAGTTATATTGCTCTCCTTTTGATTATTGCCTATGTGTTATCTTATACAAATCCAAAGTGTGTTCAGCGGGCAATGATATGGTTTCCCCTTTGTGGGAAGGAGGGCTGTACTTTGCTGTGTGACAGATTCTTTTGTCTGCATGTTACAGAATTGCAGAACAAGAAAGTATGTTTTCCCTTTCTGTCTATAATCACTGAGCCCTTTAATATGATACAGATTGAACTGACCCTTGCTGTAGGAGCCTTAGTGTTTCACAGACCTTGGATTTCAAAATGTGCAACTTACTAGTTCCTAACTTCTACTGGCTGCATGCAAAGGAACTGTTGTCTCGATTTGAATATTTCTAATCTTAGCCTTTCTGCTAGAGCCTGATCAGAATCTTATTCCTACTTGTTGCTTGTGAGATCAACTGTTTTTCATAGTGTCTGTATTTTTAAAACTAGTTTCCCATGGACATTGCTATCAAAGGAAAAATATGTTGTGGTATAATTTATCAGTAGAAAACAACTAGTTTTGAATGAAGCTGATACTTGGCATGTAGTCCTAACTGGGACACTGGCTGTTCTAACATTCCCTATGCCAGCAACTTAAACAATGGCTCTCCCCATGAAAGACCTGTCAGCAGGTCTGGTCCAATATAGACTGAACATGTTCCAGGTCCTAAGTGGGTCCTTATTACACATTTTAATAAAGCACTTCATTATGTCTACTGGAGAGTTGTGTATATCTTTGTAATAAAGAAAGTAAACTTGTAAACTAGCTAGAATTCTACAAGTGGAGGTTTTATGTTTCTCCTTGTCTATTTTGAGTCAGAGAACATTGCATCCAGCAGAAGTACCTGTCCTTATTGAGATGGCTGTGGGCAAAAGTGCCATAATCCCATGTGAAAGCAAGGGAAAAGACTGAAGAATGTAGATAATGACTATTGGTATGTCCTGCAGTAGGAGTCTGTAGTAGCACCAGCTGAAGACAATGATGACCTAACTTCCCACCAAAGAGTGTTTTAAGCATTTTGCTTTCTCACTGACAGGCAGGAGAGGAGTTGTTTCCCACAGATGACAAAGGCATGTCTATACCCAGCAACACAGATATTCTACAGACATGGGAGGTAAGTTTAGCTACAGCAGGAGAATCACATCTTCTGTTCTCAGCAATCTTTTCCATGTTTTCATTATGTTCAGCAGTCTAAATTCTCATGTATGTAGAACTACTTGGAAGAACTCATTGGTACAATAGCAGATTGTTGGGTATCATTATTTTCCCCTTCTAACTTCCTGTGAATTTCCACAGTCTCACAGAATGAGCCTTTGAGCTTTGGTGAAATGGGAGACATGGCACAAATATACTAGTGCCCTGGTGGTGGGGTGTTTTGTTTGCCTTACCTCAAGCTTGAGCTCTGAAAATCTAAATGCTTTTTTGTCTTCTCATAAAGGAAATAAGCCATGTAAAGAAGAACGTGTTCTTTGGCCCCTGTACTGTGCTGACTTTGTGCTGTTTTCTGTTAGGCCATGGAAGAACTGGTGGATGCTGGTCTGGTAAAAGCCATTGGTATCTCTAACTTTAACCATGAGCAGATAGAAAGAATCTTGAATAAGCCGGGACTGAAATACAAGCCTGCAAATAACCAGGTGAGCATATTCTCTCAACCTCACCTTTTAACAACTTCTAGATGCACAAGGTGCTGCTTTTTATGGACTTTCTGCACTACTGCTTGGAAAAACGGGCAAGGAGCAGTTCCAGAATACCTTTTTTTGAGGGGGAGGGGGCAGAGGGAAATCAGATGAGCTTTAAAAACTTCCTTGAAATAGAGTTAAACTTGGCATATATATATGAGGACCTGAGAGAAAATTGGATGACCTTTTTGCAGCTTTTCTATGGAGTGGCCAGTTGGTGTTGCCTGGGTAATTTAAACAGGAACGTGCTTTATGGAATGATTACAGACTTAATGAGGGTTAGGAGGAAGGAGGAAATGGAGTTGCAATGTAGGCTGTAGGGCAGAAGTGTCCAGATACATAAACTGCACTTAAACAAAAATCTTAGGAACATACAGGTGGTAGAAGACCTTGGAAGATCATCTGCTGTATTTCACAGCTCAGAGCAGCATCAGCTGTGATATCAGACCAGGTTGCCCAGGGCTTTATCCATCTTGAAAGCC
The DNA here is from genome assembly GCF_017639655.2 of Falco naumanni. Taxonomy (NCBI): domain Eukaryota; kingdom Metazoa; phylum Chordata; class Aves; order Falconiformes; family Falconidae; genus Falco; species Falco naumanni. Next base: position 22,816,467 of record NC_054058.1, read on the forward strand.
TGCAATGATGGAAACTACACAGCCTCTCTAGGCAGTGTGTTCTGCTGTCTGACGCAGTGCCTTGGGTGTATGGGCGGGGGAGGAAGTCTTATATCTGATTTCAACCCCTCTTGTTTAAACTCATGCCTCTCTTCCTCCCCCTGTGCACCAGTAAAGAGCTTGGCTTGTCTTTGCATGAAGCTCTTTCAGGTATTGAAAAGCTGGTATTGGGAAACCTGAAACTTTCCTTTCTTCAAGCTGAACAAGCCCAGCTCCCTCAGCCTTTACCAGCACAACATGTTCTCCAGCCCTCAGCCATCCTGGTGGCCCTCTGAATTCATGACAGTCTGTCAGTCTTTACTTAAGCGGGTGAGAAGGAGGAAAAACTGGACATAGTACTATAAAGATGGTCTGACAAGTGCTTAGTAGAGACAGATCATCACTTGCCATGATTTACTGGCTGTGTTCCAGCTGCCAGGGCTCACTGCTGGTTGGTGTTCAGTTCAGCCTACTATGCCCCCCAGGTCATTTCTAGCATAGGTGTTTTGCAGATAGTCAGGCTCCAGCCTGTGTTACTGCCAGGGGCTTTTCCTTTCCAGGTGCAGGGCTTTTTGTGCAGCCTTGTTGAACTTAATGAGGCTTTTGTTGGCCTGTTCTTCCTGCCTGAGTGGGTTCCTTTGAAGTGGCAGCCCTGTCTTTGGGTGTATTGACTGGTCCTCCCCCAGTTTGGCATCATCTGCAAACTTGACAAGATCATAGCCTGACAGAGTTCTTGAAAAGGACAGATCCCAGGACAGCCCCCTGTGGAGTCTACCTAGACTTGTCCTTGGTTGCTATGGTGTTTGAAGGGCTGTAGTTTCAGTTATTGTTACCTGATTACTAGAACAGGTTAACTTACTGTGTTAGCCTGAGCATATGTATGGAAAAGGGATTTTAACACCTTTTTTTTTTTTTTAGAAAGCTAATAGGATTGTTTTCTTGGAAGTCTATTCAACATAGAACTGAAACATTCTGACAAGTGCAAAATTCATAATTCTGTGCTATAGCTACTCACTATCGGTCCCAGTGTACTTTTAGGAGACTTGGTAGAAGTATTTATACCTTTCAACGTCTACCACACCTCACTGCTGCTGTCATTGTAGCTGATAATTAACTACCCATGTCTCTTGCATAGAGATCATTGATCTTGTATCTCTCACTTGTAAATGTTTGCAAGCTCTCAGCTTACTGTAATCAAGTTAAGCTCAGAACAATGGGTCTTTGGTCCCTGTCCTTCCAAACTTACTGCTCCTGAAGAAATGCTTGTGATCCTGAAAGCTTTTCTGTTATTAACACTTACCAGCTGGCCTAATAATGATAGTGCTTTCTGTAAACACTTTCTCTGTGCAGATGTTTGACATGTGATGCAGTAATCCCCTGCATTTGGTGCCATTCCCATTCTTAATTTGGATGCAGTTGGTATGCACGTTGGTTTTGGTTGTAGTGAGAAATTATTTTGCAAAGTAGTAGTTGTGTTACAATGATCCTAGTACTTGGTTCAGTAAGAAATCTGACTCTGAAGTACTTGATCATTATCATACAGTGTGGATTGCAATAGCTTAAGACACTTCTTTAAAGATATCATAGGCTTTTCATCCTGGTCCAAACATAAGCCTAATAATATAGCTCAGTTCTTCAGCTTGAGTGCCAGTAGGGAGTAAGAATGACTTTGCCTCATTTATATTGCATAAATTCTATCTATTGAATAGTTGAGAAAATAACTGGATGTTCTCTTGAGCAGCTGTTTCTGGAGCTGCTGAAGCAAAATAAATACATATAATACGTCCCAAACTGAGTTGTCATGTTTAGTATTCCAGCATGCTGCAGAAGGGAAACAGCTGTGCAAGCTTCTGATAACAGCAAGCAGCTAGAACCACAAGTAAGACACTCAAGACAGTAAACTGATCCTGTGTTTTGCACTCTTTTGCTCTGTTGCCAAGAGCACAAATTTCCAGGGACTTCCCTCAGAAAGAGCAGGAGGGTGCTCTTTCCCTGGTGTGGAGCTATCCTGGAAGTCCAGCTATGCAAACTATTAAATGTTCATTTTTCAGCCTCCTGACGCGGGAATAATTCCTGTTCCCTACTGCATATCTGCATGTTAGCTTGCCAGAATACAGATCCACTGTTAAGGAGTCTGTAGCCTGTTATGTAGATAATCTTCCAGAGATTCATAGTAAGTACATGTGTTTATGAGAAGTCTGTAATGGACCACAAGCTAAAAGTCTAAAATATGTAGCAGCTAGCCATTCTCACTCTTTGGACTAGGAGGTTTTCAGTGTTAGTATTGACACAAAGCAAATAAAACCTAATGAAACAATACTGGTATTGAGGTTAATATGGTTGTTGTAAAGGAAAAAAACCAACAACAAACACCACACTCCACCATTATTCAATGTTTAAGTAGGGACGAAAAGACCTTTGTACTTACTAGTCTGCTATCCTGTTGTTATGAGTTTTACAGTTTTCTTAGGTGTGCATTTTACTGAACTGCTCCATTTAAGCAACTGTGTAGCTGGTCATCCCATGTGCTGGAGATTATACAGATCAGCATAGTTTTAATGAGTGGTGTTAGCAGTCTTTGGACCCATCACTATAAGGAAAGCTACTTGTAGAAAGAGAGCGGGGGCATATAGAAAACAAAGGATGCATAATATTGTACAGAGTATAAATTAGAATTAAAAACTAATCCCTGGAACATCTTAAAACAGTTAAATCACTGTAAATCTCTGTACTCTTATGTTGGCAGATTGAATGTCATCCATACCTTACCCAGGAGAAGCTGATCAAGTACTGTCAATCCAAGGGGATTGCTGTGACAGCGTACAGTCCACTTGGCTCTCCTGACAGACCATGGTAAGATCACATTTTGCGAGGGAGCTGGCATGAAACTTTGAGACTACAAGTGCACCATTAATTATTCATCCAGATACAGGTCTCTATCGCTAGGTTGGATCTGTGGAGGTTTCTAGCCACTGATCTTCTTTCCTCTGTGTAGGGCTAAGCCAGAGGATCCTTCCCTTCTGGATGACCCCAAGATCAAAGAGATTGCAGCCAAGCACAACAAAACCCCAGCACAGGTAGGTAGGTACCAGGCAGTGGGGACTCCTTCCTGTTACGCAGCCTTAACAACAGCTAAAGACAACGTAAAGGACAGGCTGGCTCTTCGTTCCCTGTCACCTGTGGTGCTCTTCTGTGGTTTTAAGTAGCAACACAAGTTTGTTTACTTTGTAGCTTTCAATGCATGCTTGCAAGGGCTCTTTGACCATCAGCAAGAAACGATTTCTTGACCTGTCTTCAGATGTTGTCATGTTTCAGTTTCCCTTAAGTCCTGTTGCAGAAAATAAAAACTTGTATACCCTACTAAGTCTAGGTGGGAATGAAAAAAGTAAGTATCACTGAAGTGAAAGGGGAAGGAGAAAGGAAGCCTTTTATGTGGGGCTTCACCCCTTTTCTGTTTGCACTCTAGAAAGTGCCATTTAGAATTCAGGTATGATTTGAAATGCAGCTCTGCAGAAATGGGTTAACTCTGCTGAATTGTACAGTTTGTGGCAAACAACTGTCGGAACAGGCTCTGCTTGCGATAGAACAAAACCCATCCTCCCTCTGACTTGGTGATATATCTTCTGCAGGTTCTTATTCGGTTCCACATCCAGAGAAATGTGATTGTGATTCCCAAGTCTGTCACACCACAGCGCATTGTGGAGAACTTCAAGGTGAGTCGTTAGGAGTGAGCTGGGTGCTGCCCTTCAGGGGTGGCATGGCTTCTCCCTGCAGAGCAATCGGTGATCCTTCCAGGTCCTCCTCAGGCAAGAGGACTGGGCTTTTTCTCTCTGTATGTTTACCTGCACTCTACTGAGGGCTAAACTTAAGGTTACAGCTGGAAAGCAGGAGTAAACGAAGCTTTTAGAAATATTATACAGATAACCTTAGCAGTCATGTTATGTGATACTTCCTGTTCCATGTCATGTGGGTGAGTTGTCTGACAGCTTGCCTAGGGCCCTGGGTGCACCAGCACGCCACGAAAGGCTTATGTAGAGCAAGCACTGCTAAGAAAATACTCCTGGTGTCCATAAACCCTGTTGCTGCTCCTGGTTCAGTGGTCCTTGACTGAAACCACTATTAGGATTTTGGAAGACGTGTAATCGCATTAGTTGGAATATGAAAGTCTTGTAGATGTTCCTTTGAAATAGGACAGAAAGATGCATCTTTCCCAAGTGGAGAATGGAGACACTGTGCAACACTAAGTGCTCTCTAAACTTAAAACAATGGGCACATGTAACTGCAACTTGAGATATTTTTTTTCTTAACTTGTCCCTCCCCTACTCTGACTAGTAAGTAGAGTCTTGGAAATCCAGCAAGCCATCTTTTTCCTTTCCCACCTTCACAAAACAGTCATTTCTTCTAACAAGCACCCCTGCGCTATTGACTTGTTCTTTAATTTTGTGGTTGGGTTGGGGTTTTTTTGCTTACAGTTTCTGATATGTTCAGAGAGGTGACTTCCAGCTGTTTCTCTTGCCAGGTGTTTGACTTTGAATTGACTAAAGAGGAGATGGCAGCTATTCTCAGCTTTAATAGAAACTGGAGAGTCTGTGCAATGAGCACGTGAGTGGCAGTGTTTTGGTTTGGGTTTTGTTTTTTCCAAGCTGTTATCGGTATGTCATAGTCTAGTATATGAAGTTAGAGATAGTAAGTTTGGTGAAAATTCAGGACGTGCAAACTCAATTTCTCAAGGGATCATCCTCAAAATAATGTTTTCAGAGTAAGCTTTTAAATGTTTGTTACAAACCAAATCATGATGAGCATAAAGCAAACTTCATGTTCATTTTCAGTTCAGTCTCCAAGAAACTCTTTGTAGCTGGAGTTGCAACAGGAGGCTTCCTATTAATAATTTTTATTTTCTCCATATTGGAGAACTGAGCATGATGCAGACTCAAGTTCTTAATTAACTTCGCTTGTGGTATTTTGTCTTTTTGCCATGACTCTTAAGTATATTAGAAAAACTGTGTTCTTCAGGAGTGGTTGGGAAAGTAAATAAACATCCAAAAAGTAAAATAAGGATTTGCAGCTTTGAAGCCTAAATCCAGATATGAAATCTATGTTGGAAGGCTGCAGAAAAGCCTTCCTGGCAGTAAACAGTGAAACCTCGAATTGGCTGTCTGCAAAGCACGTAGGTCCTGTCACCTGAAATGCTCAGTCTGAGCAACAGAAGGCACTCAAGAATTTTTCTGTTTGCAAATGCAGTGTACCACCAAGGAACACAGAAACAGACTGGTTTTATACAGTTCAGCTCCTCTGTTGGTGGCTCTTCGCATTGGTTACAGCTGCATATGGTATCTTTTGGAGATAAGATAATCTTTCCTCCTTGATTTCCTTCAGGTGCAAAACTCACAAGGACTACCCTTTCAATGCAGAATACTGAAGATGGACACCTGCCTTTCTCCAGACTTTTCAGATATGCTTCTGCTGTTGCCTATGAGTTGTCTACGTAGCTTTCTCACTGCATCAGATTCCCCCACCCCAACTTTTTCTCCCACAAAGATGCAGTATATGTACTCGGTGATTTTGTGGTGTTGGTTGGTTGGTTTTTGTTTTTGTTTTTTGGAAGAAGGAAATGCTAAAATGGTTCTGAAGAGCACCCTGTATGGACTAGTAGATTCTTTGCCAAACTGCATGTCTGGAATCGGTAAGCAAAAAACACTGAGAAAGTTTGAACGAGCAGTCACTTTCATTTTGGAATACTGTGAATTGGAGCTAGTGACTGTTGTTGTCTGGAAGGACCAGGATATTGGCAGATATTATGTAATTAATGAGGTCTGTTTTTTTCTGATTACTTCTGGGTTTGGTTTTGGGTTTGTTTTTTTTTTGTAACACTCCATGCATCTTTCTCAAATTGGAAGTGCAAGTTGATTTCTAAGCACAGCAGTTTGTACCTGGGTAGCTCTTTGAAAAGTGTATAGGTCCTAGTTTCTTGATGATATGAAAGCTGTTTTTGCTTATAATAAAATACAGTTTCATTACTGTGTGTAACTAGATGGTTATTTCAGCAATGCTCTAATGGTAGTAATGCTGGAGTAGCTGTATTGTATCAGCTGTCTCCAGAGATTACATAAAAGCAAGGAAAATCACTGTCCCCTAAGAAATAATCTGTTGATATTTCTCCAGTATGACCTGCTAGCTGTCATGCTGGTGCACATGTAGAACACCTGAGTGTGATGTACCTGTGGCCATTGAGTCTGCTTGAGCCTCTCTTTAAATAGAGCTGTCTTGGTAAGTCTGACAGCTAATATACTAATCTTTAAGTAGTTCTTTATTTTACTGAAGTGTTAGTATACTTTAGCTAGTAGAAAACTCATTCCCTTGAAGACATGAGGCCTACACAGCACCCTGTGGGATTATTTCACTAAGAAGTAGAAAGCTGGCCCTTTCCAGGCAGTCAATACATGATGCAGGAAAGAATTCTGTGCTTGTACAAGCTACCATTTGCAAATACAGTAAAAATGGGTTTCCAAGAAAATCCTGTCATGAGCTAGCAGATCAGAAACTTACTACTTTGGGACGACAGAAAAATAGGCTTACACCCAAATTTTGACATGTAAGGTGTGTTTGTCCCTTGGGTTGTTGGTTTTTTTTTTAAATATATATAGTCTTCACAATACTTGCAGGTAATGGTTTTAAAGTTGTTGCCTTCTGAGAGCTGCTTCAGACTTCACTAAATGTATTTGGGCACTTGTAAAAACAGGGGCTAGTATTGGGTGATGTTCTTGTGAATTTTTTTCCAAAGTCTGAGCAGATCTAGAGCATAAACTTATCTATCAAGCAGGTTGTGTAGGCCTGGCAGAAAGGGGGTTCTTTCTGAATAGATGAAAAAAGGGAGATGCCATAACTCTTAATGCATAATCACTCCTAAATGGTAAACATAAAGTAGGATTCTGATTCTGTAACTGCATAGTATAGTGTACCTTAAAGGAAACTCAGCCAGGTTATAGTGTACTGTGAATGCAGCTGTTCTCAAGCCATTTGCAAAGTAGGTGGCTTGTTTCCTGATACTGATAAAAAGGTACTAAGGAGTCATGCTAATAACTCTTTCTTTCTGATACGTGGTAGCCATTATATTGGGAAAACAGACTGTTATTTTCAACTGCTTCTTTTAAGTCTACACTATCACTGAGGCCAGTCTTTACATGCATCGTGGTTTTGGCCAGAATAACTTACAATGGGCTGAACAGACAAGACTGAGTTAACTTTTACAGCATGAGGAGGGAGGAGAGAATCAAGATCTGACTCTAAGCAGTGTTCTCTAATGCTGATTCTCCTAACATAAATTGATTATAATCACTTTAAATTCTTAGCTTAAAAGCAAATACAAAAGTTTTGGTTCTGCAGATGGTTTTGTATGTCTATAATGTGATAAATAAAAGCCCAAAGGCATGTGAAAACAGAATGGCTGATGATGTTAGACTAGTCTGAGCTGTGACAGAAAACTGTTTGAGGCAATGTTGACTTGCTTAGAAGCAACATTTTTGTGACAAGTGTGTTCTGGCAAGAAGTTACATTGAAGGTCAGGTTTCCAAAATAGTACATCAGGTTCTGTTAATTTCCTCTGTTTTCATTTCACAGTAACTTTCAAAAGTTTGTGCCTGAAACTTTCCATTCTGAGTAGGAATTTTACTGGAGAAGGCTTTCAGACTGCTTCGCAGCAGAAGGGAGACTAGCTAGCACTCCGGGTGGAGCGGTAATGTAACAGGCGCTCTCTGTATTCTGCTGGATGACTTAGTGGGAAAGAATTTGGAAAGGGTCGTTCTGGGACACAGTGCAGCACTTACCTGGCAGAGGGCTGGCATGCTTGGTGAAATGAGTGGGAGTAGAGGAAAAAGAAGCACCTGAGTGAAGGGACAATGATGCATGAGCTTGAACAGAAAGCAGGCTGTTGTCAGAATGGATGAGGAATGAGGAGGGAATGATGGAAAACCCTGTCAACCCATAATGATTTTTGGATTGCTTCTTCAAGGCCAGATATAATTAAATAAGGCTGATCTAGAGGAAGAGCCAGTCTTCTAGACTGCAGCCAAGTCTTCCTTTAATCTAGGTTGATCTGGGGATTGTTACAGTAAAATTAAATGGCTGTTGTACCCCCATACTTGTGCCACGCTGCCTACAAGGGCAGAGATTTCCTTTCATCTCTTAAAAGGTAAAGTGGAAAGATCAAAGAATTAGATATCCGGAGCCTAGCATTCCTGATAACTGAGCTCTTCCTGCTATAACTGTTCACAGCATTTGTTTTTGTATTTTGATTCGACGGATCTCTGGGTTTCTGATCAAAGCACTTTAAGGACAAATACAATCTTGTAGCTCTTCCAATGAAAAGTGGTTGTTTTTTGTTTTGAGTTTTTTATTTAAGAACTTGTAGTTCGGCTCCACCTTGTTGGCCTCTCTTACTAGACTTTCTCAGGACTCTGCAGCAGGAGTTAAGCTAGCATGATACTGTAGCACATCCTGGGGAAAGAATTCAGCCTACAGGAGCAGAGACAGAAAAATCACGTTCTTGGGACAGGTAGAATTGGTACTTGCGCTCAAAATGTGTTTCACTTCCAGCTGCACTCTCACTGCTTCAAATGATACCAGGTTAGCAGGCCTTTCTTCACGGTAAAATGGCTCTCAGAACAGATCTATTGCTGTGGTAGCAAAGAATGATGAACTGATTTATCAGGGAGAACAGGTAGAGAAAATTAGCAGTTACCTCATTGGAGGTGGCAAGATGCCTTTTATGAGACTTTTTTGGGGGGTAGTAGAGGAGACTACAAGAAGTAGCTGGAGTTAGTATCTTGCTGGTTGGAAGCAGGACACCATAAATAGTCTTACAGGCACAGTATGTTTCAGGCTGCAGTTGATGTTCCTTTGGGAGAAAACAGCTTGGCTTCTGATACTGGAATGCAAATACACCAGCCTGCCTGGCTGGAATAACTTTTTATATGATGCTTTGTAACTTGGTCTTTCCCTCTCCCTGGGAGAGGTGGGATCTCTCTTCTTGCTGAGCTTGTGAGACTGACACAAGTGCATACTGTAACAACTGTGCAGAGCTGTGAAATCTGGGGCACAGGAAATTACTCAAAAAAGGAAAAGAAAATCCTGTATTTAGATTTTTAATCTGCGTTCGCTGCGTTGAAGATATGACTAGAAATTTGGAGTCTTCTGCTTTATTGCAGCACAGAACAGTTGACTCAAGATAAATGATTTTATCTTTTTAATCACTTAATACTCCCCTAGTTTTTAATCTATAAACTGTCAGTAACTATTCATCATCCATCCCTTGTCCTTGTCCTGGGTCACTTAAAGTACAGAGCCCTGCCTTATTCTGGCAGGATCTTGCTCATTTAAGCTGAGAGGCAGTTCTTAAAACCGATAGGCCATGTTGCTCTTGCATTTGAAATTGTTAAAGTGCATGGTACAGGACCACTAGTATAAACATCTGCAAAACTACATATTTTTTTTAATCCAAATTCTTCAGCAAAAAAAAAGTCAAGCTGAATATACAATCTAGCTCTTCTGAACTAAATAAGCCTGATTATAATTAGTAATCAGCTGGCTTGTAAGAACAGCTGAACTGAATCAGGCTAAATAATCACCTACAGCAATATCTTGTCTTAAACAGTGGCCAAAAGGAGTTGTTGAAGATGAGTAAATTGAGCACTGCAGTGGCGTGTTATTTAAATAATCTGACAACGGTTTAGGGTGTTTCATGGCCGTCGGTTAACTCCTTTTCAGTTACCTTGTGAATGTGACATTCCAGGAGAATGGCTTTTCACACCCACGCATCTTGTGAAGAATTGCTGTCTCTGACTTGTTTTGGGCTTGTCTGCTGCTAGATTCATTTGATGCCACTGTTTTTACAGCGGAGGAGATAGTGTGACTGGAAATAGACCAGTTGCTTTCTAAGCTGTTCCAGGTTTGGTAAACTTCTGGTATAGCTCTCTGCCCTAGTGTCAGGTCAAGGAAAGTTTTAGTCTACTTAACTGCCATCTGTATAAATTATTCCTAGGCCATTGATTGTCCTTGTCAGTCTTCTATAAATCTTTAAGATAGAGGAAGGCAAGGACCAGAACTTCATTTGCAGGATTGAATGGGTCTCTATATTACTGTTTCTGTTGTTTCTCATCCTGTTTTCTTTCAAATGATATTGAGCTCAATATGAGAGAGCTTGGAACAATAACAGATGGAAAACCTAAGCAGCAATGATCAGCAGTTTTGAATTTTACCTATTGTTCATTACCTATGTTATCCTGTTTTCCCTCTAAAAAACACTTTTAGTTTTCACCCAGCCCCTTTGGAACTTTTAATGAAGGCTTGACTATACCAGAACAGATGAACTGCACAATGAAAGCATGGGACAACATGTTGTGATACAAAGGCAAAATGCTAGGCTAAGGTGTTTTCCATTTACTGGGCTCGGTCCAGTGGTACAGATGATCTCACTGCTGACTAGGAAAGATGTATCTGTGGGTTTGGTCTAGGAGCAGTGTTACATGGCTGATGAAAACTGGAAATTTGGGGATAATATAAATCTCTTAGTGTAGTTCCAAAAGAAGGATGACTATTATGCTGCTGAGGAAGTAGGTACACAGGAACAGAAGCTGCTAGTCCTTCAAGAAACTTACTCCACTCCCTCGAGCCAGTCGTGGTGACTTGAGCCTCTTTATGCTGCACCTGACACTGGGAGAATAGTTATGTTCTTTTCCTGAAGGATTTTGTCTGTAGTGTGGCATGTTCTCCTGGCTTAAAGAGATGGCCTTGATGATGTCAGGTCTATGAAGCGCTACACTTGTGGCCTCTTGCACATCTGCTCCTCCAGCTGGACATTGATCCAGCTGGGGATTAGTAGCTAACAAATGCTCGTGGGCTGCTGAGAAGTGTGTGGAGACAGACTGTGTCTTGAGGCTACCTAGGCAGCAACATGCAGTTGGATTAGTTACAACCACAGAAAGAAGGGAGTGGGTTAAATGGCTGTCAGTGTACACTTGCCTGTGAACACGGGGTTCAGGTAAATCTGAAGGTGGAGACTAGAGAGTTACCAGCACTTGTCAGTGTGTGTGGCAGTACACGTTGCTGCAGGTCCCTGCACTGACCAAACAAATGAAACTCTTTAGAAGGCAGTTGTACCTTTTCCCTTCCTCTTTGCTGCTGCAGTGATCTGACCAAGAAAACGCTGGCTCGTAATTTATAATAGCGGTAAAACAAGCCCAAGCCTCTGCTCTAGCCCTGCATGGCAATTTTTGTTTTCTTAACAAGTTGTAAGTCTGTGTAAAGCAGAGTGTGAACTCCCAAAACACAGGAGAGGCTGGAAGATTTTGGAATCCTTGGAACTGAATACAAGGGAGACCGTGCTTTGTAGTTTCATCTCTACAGATAGTAGATGCAATTAGAGCAGTGCCCTTGTGGCATATGTGTTGAGGTGGGTGAACTGGTGAAGCTAGGAAGTGTGCACCATGAGCAGCTTACAGCAAGCAGTCTTACTGCTGTCATGGGCTGCTGTGATTGCTGTGAAGTAATGGTCTGCTAGAAAGGCACGTTGTCTCAGTCATATGGCTGCAGCTTTGCTGCAAAGTAGAAGGTACTTTATTTCCCAGTAAATGACATCACCCAATTTTTTTTTCTCCTTTTACCTTTGCAAAAGTCTCTGCAGCTGAAAAAGATCTATTGTCTCTAAAACAAATGCACAATCTCTGGCTTCTAACTTGTTTTGAATTTTTTACTATTATATGGCTACTGTGATCATCTAGTCTGACTTCCTGCTAACCACAATCTATAAACATCCTGTAAATAACTTGAAGTCTGATAGCTGTGATTAAATTGGAATGTTGTTAGAAAATTCCTATGAAGTAGAGAATATGTCAAGATTGGCTCTGTGCCACAGCCTTAGGTGGGTATCGCTCCTGCTGCTGTGGATTGACAACCTGACCACAGTCTGAATGCCTGGAAGCAGAGCACCTTCCACAGAGCTCACTTTCTAGCTGAGGCTGTGATAATACCCTTTAACTGACCTTTTCAATTTAGCATGTTGGGGGGGGGGGGGGGGGAGAAACTATTACAGGCACCTTTCTGTCCATACCACTGCACTGTAACTGTTAATTGCTGATGTGCTTCTCAGACCTCTTTCTTTAGAAGAGTTGCTGTAGGAGATCTAATTGGATGGAAATTGCTTTGCCATTTCTGGGGCACTTGTTATTCAAATATCTTGCAAAAGTCTAAAGTAGCTCAAAGATATGTCATCATTTCCTTTATCAACTACAAAGAAAATCAGTTGGAAAAGGATATCCATCAAGTGTGTATCCTAGTCCTGAACCTTAATTACACAATTGTCCTTCCTCTCTGCAGGCAGTGCTGATCCACATTGTTCTTCTACTGGACTGGAAGAACCTAAAGTGATTGTGGGAGCTTTGAGTCGCATGTTAGAGTTCAAGAGCAAGAAGTCATGATTAACATGTGCCTTGTTAAAACTCCAGCAGATGCATTGGCTGCAGTAGCACTGACTTTTTTTTTTTTTTTTACTAGAGAAAACATCTAGTGACACCTTTTGAGTCAAAACACAAACAGACAGTATCTAGGGAGCAGTATGAGAGAGTGAAAATCCACTGTTGGCTTCTACAATGCTGCCCAGCTTTTCTGCTTGTTGAACAAGACAGTTGCCAAACAAAATAATTCATCCATGTCTCCTTTATCAGACTTTGGATTTGTTGGGAGAGAGATTCACAGTCTTCACCACAGCCATTCTACTGATAAAGGCAGTATTTATGTATTCTTGTAGATACAAACCAAACATACAAATCTACTAGTTTATTAGTTTTTAGCAGTTCATAAATAGGAAACCTCATTAAGAAAATAGCTCCTCAAACATAGTTCAGCAGTGTCCTCTAAAGAGCTTTCATTCTGTTACACTGGAATTACTGAACTAAGAATCTCAAGCAGCATGTTGTCTTATCTCATAAGGATCTGATGTTAAATGCGTTGTCTTGCATTAACAGCTAAAAGGTAGCGTATGTTTTGACCTTTTGTCCAAAAATACAATCACTAAGAGTCTCAATTTCTCTAAAATTTATCAGGATTTATGATAAAAGACTGCTTTTCACAAATCCCAAATGTTCAGGTTTATTAAACTTCAACTATCATTACTGAATGGTAAGAGAATATATATTTGGCTACAACTGAGAATTTTGCTAAAAAAGCAGAGCAAAGGTACCAATAAACAACTGAATCAACTGCAGTTGATATAAGGGATGCAAACGCATGCATGCTCCAAGATTACATGCCTGTAAGCTACCTTTGTCCTGTCGTGTAATACATATTCCACTTACATTGTGATTCAATACACGTGAAGTATTACAAACTTGAAATGGTGATATATGGTCCTGATTCCTGGAGGATCTGAAGATGATGCCTATGTTAGTCTTCTAAAAAAGGATAGTCCTTGTGATTTTTTTGCATCTAGAAAAAGACAGTATGATTAAAAAGCTTTAAGGATATAGTCTTAAGGCTAAGAAGAAAAAGCTTTTTTTCCCCCTGACAAAAGTTCTGCAGAACTGAAACTGTGACCAACAATAAAAACATTAACATGAGTCTGCTTAGTTTACACAGGGAAGTGGAAGTTCATGCTCTTCACATATACCAGTGACCTTGTTCTTAAAAGATAATGTATGTTTTGCTTAGCTGAAGTTGTCAAACTTCCCTGTGATAGTGAACCACTCCTTGTGAACTGCTAAGTCTGCTATTAGATAAGGGAGTAACTTGGGAAAACAGAGTAAATTGCAGATCTTGTTAAGTGTATCTAACCGTTCTGTTATCTGACACTGCCTTAATAATGTTGACAAATACATAGGCACAGCTTTTCACTTCAAAAAAACTTAAAACTCTCGTTCTTAAAATGGAGTTTGTTTACACTGTCTCTCATATAAAGTAGCCAAAAAAAAAAAAAAAAACCAACAGAAAAAAAAATTGCCACTTACTTATTTTGGAGTTTCTAGCTGATTTTGATTTTCAAACAGCAGTTTGGTATGTATACATTACAAGATGTTTTAACACACAATGTACCTGCAAAAATCCTAGTGCTGCCAACCTGTACAAGATAGGCAATGCCCTTATAAACCCTAGTCCTGGATTCCAGCTGATATGAATGTGACTGGGTATTGGGGATCTCGATTTAAGTGAGGCTAGCAAATACTGTCTGTTAAGAGGATATGCAATGATAATCCAATCTTGCTAAAACATGAAGGACTCGCTTACCACTTCTTGAAAGCAAGGAAGGTTTCCATCTTTTTAGACAATTCAAACACCTGAGTAAAGATCCCAAACAGCCGAGTGAGTTCAGTTTTCAAGAAGACATGTAAGTTCATTTGCAGAAAGAATATCAAAAACAGAAGTGGAAAAGCATTGTAGAAGCACTAGGAAGTGTGCAATAGATGCACGTTTGTGGTGAACAGTCAGTAAATGTCATAAAGTTACAGGGCTGGTGGGCTCTAATTGCATCATATTTCTATCACAAGGTGGAAAAGTTACTCCCTCTTGTTTGATGTGTTCTAATGAAGGAGGCTTGGCTCCTTACTTTCAAAGTAAATTTTTGCATTCATAAAGAAGTAACCTACATGGTATCTGGCAGACAAAAGGTTTTGCCAGTTCTAAGTATGAAGGCATTACTTTGTTCCACTGGCAGAGTGGATTTTTCTGTGTAAAGTTTAACGCCATTGGTAATTTTCTAAGGTACACTTCTACCTTAAAATTTTCATAAATATGGTGTGGAGTGATGGATTTGGGAATTATACTCACATTTCTTTGCATCGGGAGCTGGATAAGCACCTGCAGGAACAGATAGGGAGTTACAGCTGAGAAGTTCTGCCTTGTGTTCTGAAAGCTGAAAACTGTATGTGCCTGCATGGTTACATGGAGCAGTTCCACTGGTAATCACAGATGGCTTACATAGGAAAAGCAATATAGGAAACTTCCTAATTATTACATGAGCTCATTTAATGATTATTTGTCTCTGAAGTTGAGATGACAGCATGGGAGTACATTGAACAAGAGCGCAGGATTGACCAGGGATGCTGTGTGTAGAAGTGGCTAGTGTACCAATTAAAGCCCAAAGCCATTGGTAATCTCCTGTCCGTCATTAAAACTAGTGTTAAGACATAATATTTTTTAAAGCATTACAATGCGTATGAGACACAGCTAGAACTCAGCTTTCCACAATACCTCTGTGAATTGTTACTTTAGCACAAGTGGGAAAAATATGTGTCACCAGGGAAAATACTGCGACCAGTATTAACTTGAGTTGGGGTTTTGCTGTACTGGAGTGCAATTTCCTTGATTTGGGAATTATCAGAACAGGAAATATCCTCAGGCTTGGACCTGTGCAAATAAAAAGCAGGCTTCAGCAGTTAAATGGCCCACTAGATTCTCGTTCAAGCACTGTAGTGTATGAATATTATTTAAATTATAAGAAAGCATCAACTTGCACACTTTAATTCACCATCTTCCTATTGCTCGAATCCCTGCCTTCATTCTTAATTGTTTTATCAGAGGTTGGCACATGAGAAGAGGTCTGTAGTTTCTGGTATAACAGTAACTATAACATGTTTCAGTCCAGCCTGGGATCAGGCCAGGAATTTCTTTGCTCTGGATCCTGAAAATTTCATCTTCAGAATGGGCAGCTGTCATGTCCTTCACAAGCACAGCTGCTCTGGTAAACACCCTGTTCCAGGTCAGGGAAAGCCATGAAGACTGGAGTAAAAGGAACATTTCTTCATGTCATCGGTCTAAAACCCTAATCCGTTTGTCTCAGCAGGGCTGCAAGGTTGCTATTCTCATAAGCATATGCAGCTTTGGTTTTGGTTATTTTTTTTAGTTCAGAAGTTCTCTTGCATATTTAAGAAGCTTGCCCAAGCTCAGTTAAGAATTACCTTCACTACTTTCACCAACCAGTTGTTCCTTTTCTTCCTAAATATGAAACTCCAGTAACAGCATGGGTATGAATTAGTGGACTGAATATCACAATAAGCGTGAGAGAGGTTTCTGTGCGTGTGTCATTTTTAATGAATTAGTAAATATTTTTCTAATCACATCAGTTTTACTCTGTGAAGGTTTATACACATTCTAAGACTGGTTTACTGTATTGGCTGCAGTTTACATCTAAGAAAGAAGTCTCACAAAAAGTGTTCCTATCGTGGCCAGCTGGGTGCTCCAAGGGGACAATGTGCAGTGACAGAGATCCCTTTGGACTGGCAAAACTTAATCAAAACTTAGGCTTTTCCTGAGGAAGATAGGAGTGGCTCTCAATCTAAAAAAAAAAAAAAAAAAAAGAAAAAAGATACTTCAAGTTTTAGCATCACTGTGGTGACCTATCAAGCCCCACAGCAGCTTTGAAAATGTGGTTCTTTTTGCAGCTGTGGGTTTTTTAAGAGGATCAGCTAGCGTTTGAGATCCTTTCCCCTTCTTCCCAACCCTGCCTCCAGCAAGACCCAATCTTCAAACATTAGTTTCTCTTGCCAGAGGCAGGCAGCTCTCACAGTCCTCTTCTCACTGGGCTCCAAGGGCCGATTGTGCACATCCAGCTGAAGCACCCAGCTCCCTTGGCACCCAGCCCTACCTGTTCACCCCAGCAGTGCAGCCTGGCTCTGGTCCTGTCTGTTCTTTTTCCTTTAGGGTTGTAGGAGCGGGGAAGGGTAAGCCCCACTGCGTTCTGCATGGCAGAGCTCAGCTCTCAGCCTACACGAGCTCAGTGCTGCAGTCAAAAGAAAGGTGAAGGTTGCACGTCCAAGCCAGGAGGGCTGCAGGCTTGTGTGACTGCAGCCTCCTGCACAAGGAAGGGCACAGTGTCCCCTGCATCTTTCGTCACTTTACAATTTAGCTAAATACAGGTTTATTCCCACACAGATATGAAAAAGCACTGCCTTAACATATAAAGTATTTTACTGCCAGAGGTGTTCTATCAAATGCAACACCACAGACAGGTGTGATGTCAGTACTGATGAGTTTTGAGAACAGTTTCCCTGATTATTTGCAGGCTTGCGTCTTAAGCCTGGTTTGCTCAGGAGCTGATCTATCTGATTGTGGTTAAAGTTGGAGACTCCAACAGCCTTCATTTTTGCATCCACCAGCTCTTCCATAGCCTAGAAACACTACAGAATCAGACTTGCTATTCAATTGAGATCTTTTATTTTTTTTCATATGGAAAAAATGCCTGCACTAAGACTTGACTGGTAAAAATCATCATGGCTGGGATCCTGTTTTGATGTGGCGTTAGTACAGTACAGTGAACCATGGGACCCTGGTCAAAGACTCAGGCTCTCACACCATGTATCATCATACAAATAAATAATGGCATTATTCAGATTACCAATTACAATGCTATTATTATTTCAGTAGAATACAGCTATTTTGAAATATTGTCCCCAGGTAGACCTTCTGCTCATAAATAAAAGGGGTTTTCAGGATAATTCCTCAGCTAACAAAATAATTATCCCATAATAAAAAGCTTTACATTTGGAACAGAGCAGCTCCACAAGGCGCTGTTCTGGGAGGGCTAGAGCAGGATACCCGATCATCAACACCAATTAATCTCCCCAGTGAGATCTCCCATTTAGCAGTGGCAGTACAGTATAAGCAGTGCTGTGCTGTTCTTCCCCCCCTCCTCCCATTTTCTTTCCCACTAGCGAACAATAAAACAGCTAGAAAGCCCTAATTAAATTGGCACCTCCAGCAGAATAGAAACAGGACAAAATAATCTACTACCAGCCTCAAGAGCGGAAGATACACCTCTTCCAAAGCAGAAATAATTTTTTTTATGTTGCTATAATAACCAGCAGCCTGAAATGTCCACTTTTTTTTTTTTTTTCAAATGAGCAACAAAAATGTGCCTTATTCTTCATCTAACAGAAGGAAAAAAAAGCATCAGCAAATTCTTCTGACTCTCGTGAGTCTCATGTCTTCTTTTGACCTGGCCATGCCGCGCACAGGGTGGGCATGGAGGGGAAAGGGAGCCCACACCATCAGCCACGGAGAAACTGGAACCTGAGCCCAAGTCGTGCCTCCCACACAGCCTGTGCTCATGCCTGTTTGTGTTGCACACATGGAGTTAGCAAAGGACTTTGGACAAGTTCCAGTACTTTCGGGGGGGGTGTGGGGGGGTGGAATTTGGATGCTCTGGGTACACTGGCACAGACATGTTGGCTTTCCTGTGGTCTGGACAGCTCAGGTGCAACCAGGGATGAGCGTGGCTACAGCTAAAGCCCGGGGAGTGGTGTGGGGACTGAAGTGACAGCATGTGTCACCTCAAGCCACTGCAGGGTACACACACACTCAAAGATTTCCTCTTGCCGTGCCTACCCAGCCAGTTTAGTAAGCAGTAGGCATAAAAATACCTCAATCTTGGCAAAGTAACAGAAGAAGGAGCCTGAGGGCACAGAGAAATCAGCCATCTGGAATACTTCACATTGGACATTCTCTCAGAATTATTCCCAAAGTGGAAACCTGAAGCTTCTCATGTTGTTATTTCCAACTAGCAAGAATTTTTCAGCTTCTCAATGAATGTACTTTCCACGTACCCAGAAAATCTGTACCACTGGGAATGATGGTGCCATTTCCATCTGCAGGAAATAGCTCCTCTCCCGCCTACCATCACAAAAGAAAAGCAAGTTTCAGGTAGGGCAAATCGTGAGTAAAGAAATTACTTAGAAATTCTACGAGTGAGTGGAGCTAAAGACACACTGGATATCCTGGCTTATGTTTGTGTTGCGGAGAGAGGTGGCCAAAACCCGTGATCTGTACGAACAGAGTAATCTTCAAGAAAATCTGCCTCTTGAGAATCCGTCCTGCAGGCAGAGGAAGGGCAGAGGCTTTTATGTGCTTCAGTCAGGCTGAGGGAAGGCCAGGGATGTGATACGATGGGGAAACGAGAATTTATTTAACCTTGGGGCAGAGAGAGAAGAGAAAAATAGGAACTAAGTAATTCACAACTGTTTGACCCTGGATAAGTAAATGACAGCCACATCCCAGGCTTTAAGAGGAATGTTGTCTGGATGGTAACTTGATCTTTGACATGGACGTGCTGTGCAGGGTAGAATAAGGTGGCTTTTGTACTACAAGACATAGCTTAAGCAGCCATAACTTTACCTTTCCTCCTGGGCACTCCCTGCAGAGGTTTGTCATTACATCCTGGTGAGGTTTAACAACACTCCTCATTAGGGAGGACTAAGGGCATGTCTGGTCCCAAAGGAAAATGCGGCAGAGCTCTGTCAGATGGCTCCCAGGAACTGAAGTCTCAATACCTTGAATCCCATGGGCCAGTGCATCAGGTAGAGATCCAGATAATCCAGCTGGAGGGCAGCAAGTGTTTTCTGGTACACCTCCTTCACCAGGGATCTCTCGTGGAAGGTGGACCACAGCTGCAGGGGTAACGCAGTGCCTGGGAGCTGCTCTCCTAGCCTCAGAGCTGCTGAGCATCCCTGGCAGCGGGATACACGGCACAGACACAGAGGCAGCTCACAGTATGGCACATCTTCCCATCCTGAGGAAGTGCCACTTTTGTGCACCTTATTTTATTTGCGGTACTATCAGTTAAGTAAAATGAGAATGAGATCATCTAAAATTCCAACGACGCGTATAACAATTCAATAAAACTAAGAAAAAAAGCAAAACTGGTGAAAATCGACCCGCCAGCTTCCAGCAGATAGAAGTTACTTTATTTTTCCTACCATTGTTGTTGGGGGAAAAAACAAAACAAAACATAACATACAGGAGTTGACAGGCTGAGGCCAGCTGCGCAGCAGGAGTGACCAGGAATACAATAGCCCTGCTTCCTATCTCAGAGGCAACTGAGAGCACGGCCTCAGTTCCTGTCTCCGTGGCTGACAATGGATATGGACTATAAAAAAATCCTTCTCAAATCAAGCCTTCCCCCTCCCCCCAAGTGTTGACCTCTTCCTTCCCTCCATCCACAACACTCTTTGCCCTGGCGGAGAGGAGTTAACTCCCAGACCAGCTTCATCCCCTGGCACTTTTCACATTGGGACCTTTTCTCCTGAGAGCTGGCATCATGTGAGACAAGTTATCCAGGGACATACCTTACAATAAAGAGGTTTTCTCGCCTTACAACCCCCTCTTCAATTTTTTCTCATGGTGCATCCCTGATCCCCCGCTCATCCTGGCACAGGTAGGCACAATCGAAGTGGCAGTACCCAGCACTGATGGCAAATGTCACTGTCTCTTGCTGTTACTGGGGGAGACGGAAAAAAGAAGAGAAGTTAGCAATTTGGTAAACAGCAGAAAAAGCAGTTTGCAGTTCTCCACATCTGGAGATTTTAAGCCCCCAAATAATGAGGTGTTCCAGTTTGGATTTTGCTTTCACTATTTTTCTGGAATAAAATAGCCATGGGAATCAGTCACTGTTGAGTTGCCAGAGCTGATCTGCCTTTTTCTAAGGATTGAACGTTCACATTTAGACACCAGACTATCTTGAACTAAGTTCTAATCTGCCCAGAAATTAAAAGCAGTTTTAGTGTGAGATGCTGGCGGCATGAGGAAAGAATCACCTCTGGAAAGCTTGCTGGCCCTGCAGCGAACAGGCTGGCTCCTGTTGGCGTGTGGAGGTGCGGGGATGACAAAACACTACAGACAGTGCCACCTCCTGGGTAAAATACACAGCCTGGTACTGAAAAGCAAAGTAAATCACTTCAGATTCTTGGCTTGGAGACACTGAAGAGTTGTTTGATGACTGGATACCGATCCTGGAAAATGGCACTTCAAACAGAAACATGATTCAAAACTGTGACCATTTCCTACGTATAACTTCATTACATCCCCACCCATCATCTTTTTTTTTTTTAATGATTTCACTTCTTCAAGTATTTCAAATACAAGGGTGCTTGGTTGGTTCACCTAAACTAAAAAAACTCCACCCAAACGTAGAAACTGCAGTGTTTTTTCCACAAGGCTACACACAACCAAATAGCTGGTTTAAAGTTGTACAAGTTTTCCTTTTTTGCAGCCCTTCCTACGTATGATCGCTGCGGCTCCCAGGGTGGCATGGGAAAACAAGCCACTGGTGACACTGGCCAGATGCGAGGTGTATGGAGTACCTCACCCCTGGGTGCTGCCGCAGCACGGGAAATCTGTTGCGCAGGAGCAATCGGCATCGTTTCCAAGTGGAGAAGGAGTTGGTGAAGAGCAAAGGTGACAATATACCCTGTAATTACACAAAACTCCGTAATGCGAGATGTTTATCAGAAAAAATAATCCATTGCTTCGTTTGACATGGTGCTCACTAAACAGGACGTCAGGTCAGAGTGACTGGGTAAAGGAGAGGCCCCTTTGACACACCAAACCACAGGGCATTGCAGCTGAAGTTGCTGTGGGAACCTTGAAATCAAATAGCTTTGATGAAGTAATCACAGTGGATTTGGGCCACGTTTTCATTGCGTTAACACAAGAGAATTTTGTGGTGGCAGGGATGATGTGTCCAAAATTTTCCTTCTGTTTAGTCCTAACCAGTTCCTGTTAGCAAATTAACAGGTTCCCTTCAGAGAGCTCATCCATCACAGCGTCGGTGCCTTAAGAGGTCCCATGCAAGGCACGCTTTGTTTTTTTAAAGCTTACTTTAGTTGCTTTAGGCTTCTTAGTGTCTTTTGTCATCAGACCAATCAAGAATGAAAGGGTTAAATAAACTCAGCCCCATTTGTGCATCAGTTTTCTCAAGATGAGTAGCAGCTGACCCAAAACTACAGCAAGAATTATTTAACATACTTTTACCCTGACTGTACAGTGTTTCATAGAGTTGGAAGCTTGCAATTCAACGCATTTAGTTTCCAGTCTCAAATCCAGAGACAATCCACTTTTTTTTCTTATTTCTATTTCTTAAGCAGCCCACTTTCTTAAATTTCTCAAATTTCTTAAAATTTTCAGCTCATTTCCTGAGTCCTTTTACATTTGCAATTCAGTATATCTTCAGACCTCTCTTACCAAAAGTCTATTACATAACATTTGCAGGTAAAGAACTACCCAAACTATTTTCCTGGAAAGTGCTGCATACTCACCTGCTGCCATACAAGTAAG
Source organism: Falco naumanni (assembly GCF_017639655.2). Taxonomy (NCBI): domain Eukaryota; kingdom Metazoa; phylum Chordata; class Aves; order Falconiformes; family Falconidae; genus Falco; species Falco naumanni. The sequence continues at coordinate 22,838,574 of NC_054058.1, forward strand.
TTATCCTCAGTCTCTAAGGAGTTAATGTAAATTCCCATTTTCAAAACACTCAATGCCACTTAAGTTCCTATATCTACATGCACTTGTCAAAGATTACACCTACATGATATGCTGGGACGTTAATACCCAGTGCCAAAAGCAAAACCAACGAAAAACAAGCCAGGCAGAGATTTTCACTTTTGTAGTATGTAATTCTTTCCATAGCTAAGAAAAATCTTCTTCTACCAGCTCACTACATGCACTCTTTAAAAATTCCCTGAAGGACAGGGATGCACTACCTGAAATACTTCAAAAGGCAAGAAACACCGCACAGAGGATTTGCTGCATTTTCCTGACCTGAAGAGACAGTTGCTGAAAAAGCAACTCGGTGACTCAGCAATTTCCTGGTGTCACCTGCCTGATGAGAGGCATGGGGATGAGGAGAGGTCCCCAGCTCCAGCAGGTACCTGCCAGATCCCCAGTCCCAGGATGAGCATCCTGGCACAGGTGAGCAGCTCCAGGTAGGTGGCTGTGACGGTTCCCTCCCAGCTGCTGTGGGGCAAGGAGAGGCTACAGCCCCTTGCAAAACTTTTTATATAGGCTTCACCCCTCCCTCCTGCCTGCAAACAAGGGAAATATGGGCAGAAGTGCAACAATAAGCAAGAGAAGGCAGGGATTTGCCTGTATGTCACCCTTCAAAGAACTGGAAAACTGATTGTGAGCCCCTCACGTGAGTTTGAGTGAGCTCACCATGCCAGTTACACACACTGTATTAACCAAGGCTGCAGCATTTGTATACCTCCCAGTTGCAGAGCAATGAAGGTGGGTTAATTAGCATTGATAATATACAGCTGTGGGCTGGCTTCAGGGGCAGCGGGTTGGCTGATGTAGACAAGGAGCAGCTGTGGCTGGTTCTGTTAAGTGGTTGAGAGCCCATGAAGGGAGAGCGGCTGAGGAAGAAGCAGAGGGAGGAGAGAGAGTGTGGCCTGGGTCAGGAGAGACTTGAAGAAGGCAGCAGAGGGACTGGCATGAAGAGTATTTTGGTATGTGATGGTAAAAGACCTTGTTGCAGTTGATAGTTTTGATAGTGCCATGACACCTAGTCTGCTTTTCTGCAAGAAAATTGGTATTTGAGGAGTTTGCACACGCCCCATGAACCCTTTCTTGTCTCACTGTCTGCTCCTGAGCACATCACCAGAAGCAGCCACAAAGCTATTTACCTCAGGAGGAAGCAGCAATCTGTCCACAGGAAGGACTGTTGCTAAAAAATTCCCAATACTGCTTCACCCCCGCAGCACTGGGCACCCATATTATATATATATAGATAGATAGATAGATAGATAGATAGATCTCCTCTGCTGCCCCCATTACAGCCTGCAGCTTGTCCTCATGAGCCGTGGGGCAGCAGCGCGTGTTTCACTTCCCTGAATGCCTATGCGTGGCAACACCGCAGCTGCCTGGCGCTTGTGGCCAAGCTTATCATCAAAATCCCTGTGCCACAGGGCTTCTGGTTGACCTCAGGCTCCCCTGTGGCTTTTGGTCTCCACCCCTGCTCAATGAGTGTTCACTCAATTCATATACCGCTGTATTGTAATCTTTTTTTCTCAGTTGTCCATCACTCCCACCTTGGTCACTCTGCAACTCCACAGTCCTTCCTTACCATACAAAAGTAATTTCTAGTATCAGAAAATACATTTTACAAACTTTTCAGCCTCAGCATAGGGATGTACCAGCCCAGTGAGGATGTGAATTAACACCTTCATTGAAGATGTGTTTCAGTCTTGATTAGGGTTTCTTCATCTGCTCAAAGAACTTCATACCTATGGAGAATATTTCACTTTGATGTTAAGCTTCCAAGATCGAATGATGGCTTATCTATAGTATAATTTACTGTATTACACAATATTTTAAATGGGAAAGTAACCTAAAATGAATATCCCATCTTCCATTTATTTATAATCCCCCTGAGTTTCTTGGGATTAATATTAGCATCCCTAGGACATGATAATGATAGTATCTTGTCAAAGGTCAAACCATCTGATTGTACAACACATTTAAAATATTCTGATCCAATTTTGTTGGTATATTTAAAATAGGCAGACAGTGGATTATATCTCCATTCAAATGTTAAGGACAAATTTTGGAAGTATTTTGATATTTCCACCATGTCAAGATTTGTCAAGAGCTACAGGGACAACACAGTCCGTTTAAGCGTTCCCCTCTGCTTGAGAGAAGAGCTAAGGAAGAAATAAAGCTTTATCTTTTCAACAGCTACCATGTTAGCTCTGCGTGACTTCAAAATCAAAACTAATTAATCTACAAAACTGATGATCACTAATGGCGCACTATGGTACAAGTGTGTTTCCTGGAGCAGCTACCACAGCATTTTCTATACTTGGGCACTTTTCAGAAGCCAAAAGGCTTTGAGTATCTTGTCCCTCGATGCTGTGTTCCTGTTACTTTATGGCCTTTTTTTTTTTTTGCATGCTGTCTTAACGTTAGATTCTTTTACAGTTCACAACCCAAAAACTTCTGCATAAACTGAAAAAACCAACCAGTTGTACAAGGCTTAGTAGGAATAGCAGCCTACTCTGGAAAATCCCAGACCTCTCATTTTTAGGCGGAGTGGGTTTGACACCATCCTGGAGGCTCCTGTGTCCTGCCACAAGGAGCTGGCAGGCTATCTAGTTTTGGAGCCCTGCCCACAATTTTGCAAACACTCATTTTAAAGATATGAGCGGTAAGCATTTATTTTTATCCAGCTATTAGTGACCTTTTCCCTCCCTGTCATTTTTTTGCCTGTTACAGGCAAAACCAACCCCAGGGTAACCCCACATTTCAACAGGCAGCGCCTCAGATGCCCAGTGACCCAGGGCAGGTCACTTGGTTCAGGCACTTGTTACTGCACGCAGACCCTGCACACAGAATATACGCAACCTGAAGCATGAACCTGCTGTTCTGAAGTTAGCACAGATAAAAGTCAGCAAAGCCTGAGAGGCTGCAAGGCTGAGCACGAGCACACTTAGCTCTCCCAGCTCAGACACCCAAAGATGCCCAGCAGGCATCCATCAGGTGGCCAAAGGTCCACCCTGCTGCACCCTACAACAGGTCCACAGTGGCACCAAACTCTTGTCCTCCAGTACCAGGTTTCCCTTGGGATTTTGTACCTTTTCACATCGGGTAGTTTTCCTCTTGCATCCTTGAGGCATTGCTTGCACCCATCTCAGCCAGACCCTTCCCACACGGCTCCGCACTACAGACCTCTGCGCCCCCCGTCCTGCAGCCTGGCCTTTTCCCCAGCAGTCAGAGCCAGAGCTGGCCCTGGATCGTGGCACCTCAGCCCCACGTCCAGGGGTTTTAACGGAGGTGTGCAGATCACTGCAGCTTTGGGACAAGCCAAAGGAGAACCCTTTTATTGCCGAGGTCAAAAAGATGGAGCCTCTTCTGCCTGAATTCTGCGGTGAAAGAAAGGTTTAACAAGCAGTTGTACTGCTCAGTGCTGCTGTGTGGAGATTTGATGCACTTACGTGTTTTTTCTCCTTATCTATGGGAAAAATGAGCTACATTGTGGAAAGATAGATGATGACTATGGCTCTCTGGATCATCCACCTGATGTCCTGGTGTTGCGTTAAAAGAGATGGAGTAATTTGGCAGAAAGTAAAGCCCCTTGCTTTCTAACTCTCCTCACCGGAACGGGAGGTTAGGTGTGGCTAGGTTTAAATTCTGAGTGGTATCCAATTTGCCACTACCAGTCCAGTCACGTTTAATATGTAAATTAAACTACCACAATTCTGGATACACTAATAGCGGTCTGCACCTTCAGTCCGGTCATGCTCATGAACTAGCACAGCCGCGCTCTGGGGTTCAGTCACATTCAGTGAGAAACTGACGACTGGCTACTTAAAGAGTACAGTTTTATTTGTGCAACAAATATATAGGTTTTTTGGATTGTCGTGATAGTGACTGCAAGAAAGCACAGGAAAATATGATGCTATTAAGTATAAAACGCATGAAAAGATTATAAATAATACAGCCTGGCTATAAATGTTAGGGAGTAACTCTCTAGAGAGATTTCTAAGATTCCCAAGAAAAGCGCTGAGTCTAAATCTCACCCAAGGCGTCCCAAGGGGGAGAAGCAAGGCTCAGCCCACCGGCCGATCCCGGTAGTCAGAGGCAGTCTGAGATGGAGTTTCCCTTGACTTGCTCACGGTGATATCTCCTCCCAAAAATTCCCCATTTCCCTGGCTGTTTTTATATCCTTTCTACCTTCAAGGTGGAGTTTGAGTGACTGTAGTCATACATACCTTTTATCATGATTGGTGTAAATTTTTCTCGCTTCACGTTTAAAGGTATAGTTTACAAGAAATTGAGGACTCAGAGTCAAAGAGGAGTGGTCACACCTCGGAGCTGGGTAGCCTTCAGGACGGAGGTGTGTTTTGGTATTAAAATGACGCTAAAATGAGCAAAGTTCACAAAAGGGTAGCACTTTGGCAAGGTCTCGAAAAACTTTTGGCTCAGGGGACCATATGGGCTGCTTACCAGTTCTGGAGGACTATTTCTTCCTAGTTATCATCACAGAGCACGGCCACGGAGTCTCCACTCCTCTCCACTCTCTATGTATGTTGCAGGGAGTTGCTGCGTTAGTGGATTCCTCACATGTCTGCTGCAGCTGTGTCCCATCCTCAGAGCTCTTAGATTTTATACTTTTCCTTAATGGATGAACAATGCTATGTTTTTCATATAAAACTTAGTAATTTTACTAATAATTCCACACCTGGTCACAGGGACTGCTGAGGTACCTGTACAGCTGGTCTGCAACCAAGGATGGGAAGAAATTCACTCCAGTTCATTGCAGAAACTAATGTAGATAAACAATGTGTTGGCTTTCTAGTCAGCTGTCATGTCCCCTGTCCTTCGGTGACATGTAGCTGCCTCCCTAATGCGAGGGACTCTTCTCATTCCTCGGCCTCCACTCTGCCTATCCCCCCCATAACAGGAACATTATCCCATTCCCTGCTCTGGCAATCCCTGCACAGCAAAGCACGTTTTCATACTGAATCAAACTGTATCCCACCAGCTGCAGAAATTTCAGTCATTAGCCTATTTAGGAAAACAGTCATTAGCTCAGAGTATTTCTTAAGCCTGTGCAAAGGTCTTCATTCGCTTTGCCTGTATTTTTAAGCCCTTGGTCAGTTTTTGCAGCACTGATGACTTCTTTAAATTAGGTAGATTTAGCTCCAAAGCATTTCTCTTAATTTTTTTTACTTCACTTATGTCAGAAGTTTTTGTTATCTATGACGGTCTCTAAAGCGTTGGTGACTCCTGGGCACATTTCCACAGGCAGGTGCAAACAGCGCTGAGCCTGCCGACTTGAAGCTGATAAAAGGCGGCCACGTGGGAAACAGCACGGAGACAGAGCTAAACAGCTCTCTTCTAAAAACTAATAGTTTCACAGAATACCTTCAAAAGATGTTTGAGGTTTGTTTGCACTTGATAGGAAGGTGCTGCTCTCCGCTCACAGCTTCAAGCCCAAGCCGTGTTACAGAAGAAAAACCAGCACGGACGTGACTGGCAATGCCAGTCCCAGCTTGGCATCACCAAAACATCCCTGGGACAAGCACGGGCCTCAGCCAGGGCAGGACTAGAAACTTGGCTTTAAGGACAGGAGACCAGTAAGGCAAAGCTGCCCCAAAGGCAGCACTGTAGGAAATGCCAGGGGCAAGTGAGAGGCTGGTAGTGGCTGGCTTCCAGGGGGCCAAACGCGGAAGCTCTTCCCAGGGGGCAGAAAAAGGAGCAACTGCCAGTGAGAGGTTCTGTTCAGCACAGGTTTAACCTGTTGCAAGATGCCTTTGAGGACTTAAAACTACCACCACTCCCCTGCAGGAAATACTACCATGGGATTTGCTGTTGGACTCTACGACACACAACAGTTATTGTGATCCACAAAATTATCAGTAAAGCCATTACTACTAAAATCAGTAGTAACGCTAAGTCCTAATGTGATTTACACCTGTCATTGTAGTTTAGAGTAACTACAGTTTTATAAACCCACATTTTAAAATCTGAATAGGTCCTTTTCAAACTTAAGTCTCATGTGCAGTGCTTTTGTGTAAATAGCAATGATAACTAGTTGGTAAGTGACTCTTGTAAATTGAAATGATACTGGAAAGAAAGGATCAAAAATAATTTCTCCTTTATTTTCATGTAAAATTTTTGGATTTACAACATATTCAAGTTTTAGAGATTATACATGCATGTGATATTTATTATTACATATATTTATTTCTTCCATTTTTCTGTGTTTCTTGAAGGTAGGGAATATTTGAATCTGAGGAGGGGTCTGTCAGATATGAAGCAGAGAACATGTATTTTGCTACTGCTCCTTCCCTTAAGATATGGTAATCCCAAAACAAACAAAAAACAGACAGGAAGAGTTACCAGGACTTGGAATAATCTCTCCACACACGTACTATTGGCTTTACCTGGCTTTTCAACCCTTACTGTCTGTGCTAGGCTTCATTCACACAGCGACTCAAACACAGGGCATATAATCGGATTCCCTTGCAGTGCTTCTATGGCAGAAAACTTTTTTCCTGGCAGAAATTCAGGTAGTGCTTTTCAGTAGCCAGCCCCTGGGCAAGGTGTACTCAATGTTGTAACCAGTCTCCATGTTGTAACTGTCTGTCAGTACACAAGCACTGTATCCCATGCACTTAGCTAAAATCATCCTTAGGCAGTCATACGGCGTAAGACTAAACTTTGCTGTTGACACACAGGCAGCCACGGTGACTTTTTGCAAAAGCAGCTCAGTCAGGCAGTTTTTAAATCTATATGTAATGCAGTTTGCATGCCCTTCTGCTCCTTCCATGGCCCATAAGGATCTGGAAGTAATATAAGCTCACGTGATGGCAAACCTGACAATAAACCTGTTGTGTCTCCAGCACAAGGGCGAAGTTGGCAGGAAGGTTTAGCCTTTTTTCCTTGGCTGTTGAGCTAAACAGCAGCAGCAGCTTTAGCCTGAATGCTTAATCTGAGCACAAAACCTCTGTGCATGTGGCCTGTAGCCTGCCACCTGTGTTTACGGTGTTTAGGAAAAACACACCAAAAATAATCCACAACACTTATTTGTAGTGAATTTATCCCATACTAGTTTATTCAAAAAACATTGACTACTTTTCATTGAGATACTGACTGAAAAGATCCTTCATATATGTCATCCATCAAGAAGCAATTGCTAAGATACCTGGAAGGTTATGACACATTTGAGGCATCTTTCATACACCTAGCTTGGTTTTAAATTTCAGGTTGTATCAAAGTCTTCTCAGCCTCTTAACCCATTAACTTCTCCATTTCAGGAAGTGCACCATCTTTCAGCTACTTCACAAATACACAGTGCTGGATAAAGCAGACAGGAACTTGGTTTTCTCACTCACCCACTGCAAGGTGCTTTAGAAAGAGTGTAACCCATTCCCAAAGGTGAAGAAGCTGAAAATGCCTCATACTGGTGACAAACAATACACTGGGAATTTTTTTAATGCAGCATGAACAGTACAAATACAAAAAGAGTTGAACAGAATAATGGACCTTGCTAGTACAGTGAAATCAATACCTGCTAGATCATAAATTTTGCAGCTATGCTCCAAGATTTCTCAATTTACCTTCCATGTATCGACAGAAAACGGACATGATTTGGGAACAAATTCACCATTAGCAAAATTAAAGTAGGTTATATATAGTTGCTATTATAACTAAACTAGTAATTTTAAAATGTACTCAGTCTCACAAAAATAGCACCCTTGTAAAGATACAGTCAAATAATACATTGGGCTAGAAGGTACTTTTAGATCTCAAACTACTGGAATCACTGATCCTTTCACAGATTGTGGTACACCAAGACTTACCACAAGAGCTTTAAAAGCATCATAACCGAAGTTTTTAACTTTCCTCACAGCCGAGTCTTGCAATGAACTTTTGGAACACTCTTCTGATTGTTACGTTACCCACCTTCCTTTCTAGCACTCTAGATTTTCCCTCCAGCTGTGTGGTCCTGCCATGGGAGCATGGGCTGAACCAACAGCACAGAGTGACAGGACTCAACAAATTTTAAAATAACTCACTCTCTTTATAAAATTGTTCCCTTCAGAACACTTCCTGCTTGAGGGACATTTCCACTCTATGGGCAGAGAAGGAAGGGAGAGAGCAAGACAATTGCAGCTGGCTTGTATTAAAGTACTGAAGTACTAAAGGAAAATCCCAAAAGTTCAAGGACATCAAGGCATCTCACTTCTCCTCTTGTTATAGTGTATGGATTGTATTGTGCAAAATCACTAGCTGGCTTCAGAATCTCTTACTCTGAATATTTTCCTCTATACAGGAAAGAAAATGCACACATATGCCTGATAAGCATGCTAAAACAATAATCATCTGTATAAATATATACAAACTCACCTTGCAGAACTACTACAATAGCTCCTGATTTTAAAATACCTCCTTACGCTGACACCATCTTTCAAACACATCTCAAGCCTTGCAGCAATTCATTTTCAGGAAGGTTTTAAGGAGTAAACACCACTGGTGCATGTGTCATAAGGGTCCTGGTCCCTGTTCCAGCTGTTTCTGAAGACTTTTGGGGTCCCCCTGCCCAGCCTGCCAGCATCCAACATGGTGCTAAAAGGGCAGAGTTCAGGCTCTTACAGTCTTACGGGCTAGATATGGCTATCACAGCTCTCCAGCCATATCATATGCCTCCCTGGAACATCACACAGGTTTTCAGGCCAAATCTTCCCCTGTACTGGAATCTAGGCATCAGCATTACAGAAACCGGTAAAGTCAGCAGAGACAAGGATTAACTTTACTATCTTTTAAGAGGAAATTAATATACAGAATCACATAAATATCAAAATGTATGAAAGAAAATGTTTCTAGGTGCAACCCCTGCACTTTTCTAATAAATAAATGTGAAGGCAGAAGTCACTTAGTGCAGAATGTCTTTCCTGTGGAACGTTTGGACACATCCACACTGGCACAGAGGTGCTAAGCTCCACGGACAACACACAGCTTCCCAAGACATTCTGATACTCCTGGATAAGGCTACTGAGGGTGTTTTTTCATGTAAATCAAGAGATAGGCTGTTTCTCCCCTGTGGAAGCAAAGAAAAACAAAAGATGATGTATGTTTGAAGATCTAGGTTGTAAGTAACCTCCCAGGTTTGTTCCTGCTTAGCTTTTTGACATTTAGGTCAACTGCACCATCCCTCTCCACTGGTTCTGAGGCAGCATATAAAGCTGACTCCCTGGCAGTGGTATAGCTTGTAGACGGGATTATCTGCCTCCATGGCTCATTCTCTTATGATGGATCAAAATACAAAGCATGGAGGAATCCTGACTGACATATCTGACTTCAGTCCAGATATAGGGTCCAAGCAGCAATCGTAAGTAACAAGACTACTCTGGCAGTCCCATTTGTGACTCCTCAGTAATCCTGCAGGCTCCTGGTATAGTCATATACAGTCACATCAGAGTAACTAGAATACAAGGATGCCTCTTCTACTCTCCTGCATCCCAGTACATCCCAGGCAATATGCAGTTCAAACCATTTGTCATCCCTCTCCTTGCTACCCTCATTCCAAACCCTAGAGCAGCATTAGGCAAAAAGAGAGACGTGTTTGCTTACCAGTGGAGGTTGGAGTGTCCATAGGTGCATTTAACATCATCCCATGATACCTAGAGAAGAAAAACACACAAGAGGCAGCTGGTAAAAACTCTTAGCAGATGGACACATAGTGATTACAGCACAGCAATTCTCATAAGAATGGTCTAAGTCGTACTTCCAAGAACTAAACACCTTTTAATAAATTGGTTTATTGCTTTTATCCTTCAATGAAGAACAGTTCTTTTACCTCTTCTGAAGACATACATTAAACAGATCTAGAGTACATAAAGTAGGGCATACAGGGAATGGCTGCTTCTGCAAATCTCACATCAGAACCTGAGGCCTTGTTTAGTACAGAAGCTAGAGATGCTTTGCCCACAGCTCAGAGTATGCTGTAGCAGAGGAATGAAGTGCACAGAGCTCTGCAGCTTCAGTTTTCTTTCCTGGTTCTCTTTAATTAGCAGTCAGTCTGACTGAATGAGACCTGGAGGAGTGTCCAGGAAGCTACAAAAGAAACATGGATTTGTCTCCTCACCTGGCAAACCTCAGAATCATTGAAGCAATACCATTTACATTCTGTGAGACTTCGAATATAGGCACAGTAGTGTCCACAACTAGTTGATCCTGAATGAGCAATAACAGCAAAAAGCTCGTACTGCCAGGCAGCCTGTGAAGAGCCACAAAGAGTAACTTTTAGTGCAGCAATTCTCATTTTCCATTGGCTGAAGAGAAGCAGCAGCCAGGACAGCAAGAATGTGTGTTTCGTAAGGAAAAAGGAGAAAGATTAGATTGGCCTTGAGGATCCTGCCGTTTTCACTCTTACCTTACCAGCCAGCTATGGGCTGACAGTCTCCCTGGAGATCACAGGAATGTGAAAAAGACAGTAGGACTGCAAAGGGGCAGCAAAGGAGTTACACTGCAGCCAACACTGCACCAATGAGGTTTTGCTGTTGCCACTTTCCCTTGTTATTTCTCAGTTAGGGGAACAGATCCACAATATGGCAGGTCACTCTCAGCTCCTTGGCAAAGCCATCATCTCTCGGCTAACCTTAGCTCTGCAGCAAACACCACTGCATGGGAAACTTCCAGGAATGGACTTCCTCCGTCTTGGACTGGTGACCTGAGCCAAGCAGTAGGTCTGCTGCTCACTGAGGCCATCTTGCACTGGAGGCTGAACCACAGGACAGAAGATGCCTCTAAGACACTGTTTACAATGTCTGGATTTGGTCACCCAAATTAACTGTGTTTGCATCTTTTCTTTAGCACATTTAGAAATGGAAGAAAAAGGTTACATTAAACACTCTCAGAAAAAAGGGATTTTTTTTTTAAGCCTGTTTTTTCTCCTTATGGCAGAAAGCTTCAGTTGTGGTGCCTTTGGTGATTTAATCTGAACACAGAAAGTTGAATAATGCCTGAACCAGTTAGAACCACAGGATGCAAGACAACACCAGGCACAGGTAAACCCAAGACATACATTTTTAAGACGGGTGCTTTGAACTGAGGCAAGAACTGGTGTGATCTCTTAAGTTTTTAAGAGACTTGAGCAGAAGGGAGAAGAAAATCTGCCCTTTTTAAAAAGGGCATTAGGAGTATCTTACCTTTTCACTGTCATCTGCTTGGCACTGATTTTCTGTCAAGACTGCATTGAAATCAAGGTCTTGTGGGAACGGCAGATAGTGACTAAGTTTGTGAATGTAGGCCGATTCTTCGAAGCAGAAGCGCTTTAGGTGTATGGTCAGAGTCTGTGGCAGATGGACTAGCTTCATGCTCTGTAAAGCAATAAATAATGCCATTGAAAACTAAGAAACAAACCCTGGGGAGGTGGGGTGGAAGCAGCCATTGCCACCCAGTGAATGTAGCATGAGGACCAGCCAGTGCCAGAGTGAATGACTGCCAATTCCACCAGAGAGCAGATGTCAAACATTTGTAGCTCATCTGCACATGAGACACACATATGTAACACAGCTGTGATAACCAAGTTTCTCAACTTCAGCGTGATCAGCACCCAGCATTGGGTGTCCCAAGGGCTACTTCATTTCTCATCTGCTTTCTTAACTCTAGGTGGGTAGCACTGGGTGGCTGAGGAGGCAAGCCAACTTCCCTGTGATGTGTGGCCACTAGAGCTCTGTGAAGGACACCAAGCTGACAGTTCATTCCTTCCAGCCCTGCCTTTGTTGATATTACTTCTGCTGCCATGACTTCCACCAAAACATATGGATGCACCGTGGCCTTGGAGGCGGCCCAATGGTGGAAATCTTATGGAAAGTCCCCTCCAAGCCTTGAGCTGAAGCAGTCTCCCTCACACACCTCTCTCTTCAATGCACTTGCCTCTTCATGAAACAGTTAATTCAGCAGCTAGCAGAGAACACTGCAAAAAATGGGCAGCCCAGTGGAGCGCAGGGAAGAAAGGAAATCACCCTACAATATCCTACTTTTATGTGTATGCACAGCTCCAGTAACATATCCTTGGCTACCCCTGGAACTATGCAGCAGTGCAAAGCCCCACAGTGGAAATGCAATATAATAATAGAAGCTTTTCCACTGGCACAGAAATGCTACGTCCCTTGGTAACTTACATTAAAACCCATGAAAGCATTCTTTTGTTGCTAAAGCTACATCTACAACTAACAAGAAAGATGCATGAAGTTTGTATCTGGCTGACACTGCCATGGCTGACAAATCTTTGAGTTGCTGATCTCAAACTGGTATATTTGAGTACTTCCCCAATCCTTACCAGTCCTAAAGGGAGTTCTGGGTATAAGAGATATATGGGGACATAATTCTCTGATTACCTGCAGAAAAGGTGTCTTCCTTCCACACTGTTCACAGAAACACATGTTGTGATCAGTCAGCTCTTCTGGATGGAAAAAGTATTGCAGACATTTCTCCTAAGAAGTCAGAGGATATTTCTTTGAACCAAATTCCTTCAAGCTAGATTTCTATTTCTACTTTGCTTCCCAGGGTACAAGCAAACAGCAAAGCTACAGAAGGCATATTTATTTGAAGGACAAAAGATTGCCTAGCAGCATAAAAAAAGGTACCCTATTTTTAGCTGCTTGTGTGATTACATTCGATGGAAAAGAGAAAGAAAAAAAAAGAGAAGAAAAATAATATTTTTTTTTACCAAAAAAAAGTGTACCACATTTTCCACAAAGAATACATTGACATGTAAGTATCTGTTATACCTGCTTCAAAGCCTTAGAGATTTTGAAAGAGGTTCCTTTAGGCTGAGACAGTATAAAGTAATCAGAAAATAAATAAGGTCCAATGGTCCACTGTCACCTCAAAAATCCACTGTCTATCTGTGGCAGCACCTACATCACTGCTGTATCTAGCTATCAAACAGCAGCACTGATTTAACAGTAAAAGAACACACCGCGCTTGTCAAATGTATCGCGTCTGGCCAGGGATTACCAGTTATCTAGGGCGCCTCACTGTGGTGCCTAAAGTCTCACAGGTACACATCACTGCAGTTATGAGTCTCTGAGTCTTGCAAAGTACATAGTTAACATTCTTTTTAACAAGGACTTTATTTTCCATCCCTCAAAATCAAACAAATTGTTTGAGAAATCTAGAACCCCTCAAAACAAAGAAATGTGAATGAGACAAGATGACTCCAAAGTCCCAGGCACCCTGTGGAGATTCTTGCAGAGATTCTAGATGAGTCCCAGGAGACACCAGTGCTGCAAGGAGAAGGCTCCCACAGTGAACAAAAGGGAATCTTCTTCCTAAGGAAACAGTGCTGCCACTGAACTTACCAGAGTCCTCAGCGCACGAGAATTGGTATCCAACACCGGGACTGGAAGAGTTAACATGTTGCTGTTCCTCTTTGTTTCTAAAGAGCATTTCTGACATGCCAGGTGCTCCTGTACACAGATAGTGTACAAATTGCTCAGCTCTTCAACCTGGGGGGTAAAAAAAAGCCAAAACTAGGTTTACTAAGAACACAGCTGAGGTATTTCCCTCTGTGGGTGGGAAAGTCCATGTGGACATGGTTACTTCACACAATGTTACTGCTTTAAGGCTTGACTTATGTGGACAAGGCACTTCTCAGCATTTAAAGGAGAACTCCTTCCTCTCATCCCCTAGCAGAGGGGAAAGGCACAGCCTATAACAAGACGAGACAGTGAAATATCTGCTTTGATGCAGAATTTTACTATTTTGTTTGGAACTGTCACAGAAGCCTGTCTTCTGTATGAATAAAACTATGACAGTCGGTTGAAGAAGAGTCATTTTTCTCTTACCTTACGCAGCTTCCCTGGGAGGAACTGTCATATATATAACTTACTAACATTGACTAATTTCAATGAAATACACATGGCTGAATTCAAAGAATGGAGAAGCTGTGTCAAGACACACCAATAAATGCTTACAGAAAGTTGGGGAAAAAAAGAAATGCACGACAACTAAATTCAGTGTTGCAAAATTATCAATCTTTTTGTTATTAATCAGCTTTCCTATTAGAACGGAGTACCTGGTGTGCCCTAAAAGTAGGATGAACAAAGGTTAACTGTGATTCAAAACGCTGAAGCCTATGAAATCAGGATTCCCCCTCCCATTTGAAAGATGCAAGGAAAGATCCAAATAGGGGATAACTTTAAGAATTTCATTTAGGACAGCTGTCAGTGAACAGGATTCAAGAAACAGAGCAAACCACACATGACAAGGCCCAAAGGACCTTGTGTTTGTTTCAGTGATAGTCCTTACCAGCTCTGGCTTTTTCATCTGCTTCTTTACCAAGTTCCAGAGATTCAGAAAGAGCTGGGCAGCATCATGCTGCACAAACACTGGACAAACAGAAAACACAGCCTCAATCAGTATTATAGATAGCACCAAGCACAGATTTCCCACAGACGGCAAAGGGAGATTTATTGATCCCCATTAGATCCAGTCTCTTGCTGCCTTGCCACTCCCTGCCAGGGGCAGAGCTTAGATTGGAGACAAGCTGCAACATGCCTGTGTGACCTGAGCAGGCAGTGAGAGAAGATGAGAGGGCTCGAGTGCCCCATTGTACAACCCAGTGCAAAAGTCACATTCTTGTCGCTGGATGCAGGGTCAAGAGTATATCCAACACTTACTAGAGGACAGGGCTCAGATGCTTCACTGAGTTGAGGGTTACATTTGTTTGAGTTCTTCTTAGAAACAATACAGGGAAGATTCTGTTCTCTTTTTCACCCTCGTTACTGCATAGATTTGCCTCCCCCAGCCCCTCGCTAAGGCTGTAACACTCCTGAGTGCTGAGACAAAAATGATAGCGAGGCCTATCTATATGTCTCATCCACAGAATGGTATAATCCCCTTGATTCTTACCCAGGGAAAAAGCACACATTTTCAGCACAGGAAGCCAAGGATGACGTAGCAACATCATGCTTTGGCTTTACACTCTGGCTAAACTGGCACACTAAGAAACCTAAGATGGTGGGATACAGCCACAGCTTGCTTCAAATGGCTCAGCAGGGAACGGCCTCAAGATTGAATTCAGAGGAAGGGGGGGAAATCCATACCCTTGAACGTGAAGAACTGATGTTCTCAGCCCATGAACTCAAGATTTAGGAACTGTGTAAAAACTACACATAGTTTAGCAAAATCTCAGTATTTGTGGACTACCTCTATACTTGATCATAGGTGAAACAAGCTTTATGGAATAATCCAACAAAACCCACCCTGAGGTGGAAGTGCTTTCAACTTCCCTGCAAGTCTGCAGGGGCTTCAGCTGGGTGCTAGTAAGAATACAGACATCCCTGACTAAATGAAGCTCAGAAAATATACCTTTCCTCATGTCTAACAGCACATCTGTGATTCAGGTAAAGCATCAATTGCTGGGATACAGGACTATATGAGCCACACCTGAATTTTAAAGCAGAAGGACAACGTGGGAAACTGTCAAGCTTTACAAACTCTCTTTGGGCATCTCTAACTGGAAGAGTGAAGGCGTACTGCAGAGCCATTCAGTCTCAGGGTAGAAAATGATGCAAACAGAAAACACTCAGGTTATCTCATGTTCCTCCTTAACACAAGTCTGGGCTGGCTACCATCTGTCCCTTTCAGTGCTGTCCTGTTCTAGCTTTTATGTGATAAAAGATCAGGGCATTTGGATATACATGTGTATTTCTGCACATAAATAGACCCTCAGCATCCCATTGTCACCTGTCACCCAATGCCTGTGCATTTAACAATCTCCCTCCTTTGGGACACTGCCCAGGTGGGAGGTTAAACCAGAAATTTCTTCTCTCTGCCCTTATAACAAGGAACAGGAGGGATACGGTTTCTACCCTTGGAAATCTGGATGACCTCAGTATCTTTTCAGCATGATCCCTTCCTTCTATTAAGAAACAGCAGCTGTTTCACTATTATCATGCCAGTATAGCATTACAGGTTGTCCTCTCTCTGCCCTGCACAGCCTTTTCCCTCTGGCCAGTATCAGTAGCTGAGTCTTCTAGGAGTTTGACAGTTTTCCCACCCTTTAGACATCATCAAGGATATTGGGCAAGGTCTTTTTTCCCCCCCAAGACACAGCATCTCACTCACAACTGAGAGGCAGCTATAAAGAGCACTACATCATCATGTACCTAACTCCTCATATTTCTGAACCTCTGAACGAGATGTCAAAGTCTGCACTGCTTAATACTTGATAATTAACATCCCTGGTCTGCAGACAGAGGTGGGCATGAGGCAGCACTGCTTACATTTCACTCTGTATTCTGAAAGACAGCAAGCAAGGTCTATGGGAGAAACAGCTTTCTGCTTGCCACACTGCATCTTCTCCAACAGCAAGAGCATTTGGTATGGGACATTCCTCTTCTTCTGCATAGCACATGGTGGCACTGTGATCCTATAAAGAGAAGCAGCAATGTGACCAGTAATCAAGCAGTACAATGGAGAAATATTAGACATCACACCTGAAGGAGCAGAGGCAGATAGCACAGACAGCAGCTCAAGAGGAACCAGAATGGGCATGTTTCCAGCAAAAGAAGGAAAAAGGGAAAGCAGACACCTGCACTAGCTCATTCCACAATGCAGGCAGACAGTTCTAAAGTAAAAGGCCACAATTTGAAGCTGGTCTGTTCCTGAATAAGGGGCAAACCGAGCAGGACCTGAAATGCTTCCTGGGCTTTAGAAATAACATTAGTTACAGACAGTTCCAGAGCTGTCTTTACTTCCCACCTGTTCACAACTTCATTCTCAACACACCCTCAAAATTTCATGGGCCTGTATATCACAATTTTTGTATTTCAACTATATGCCAGCTGGAAAGCTCTTTATCCACCCTCAATTTATTGCAGTCCACAGGTTTTTTCTAAGTCTTTCTTCAAATAGCAATGGTAACCTACTGTCTACATTATTTAGCTTTGCCCATTTATGACACTTCTCATCTCTGCATGTCTGTAACTTGTCTTCCTCCCCCTCTGCACAATGGTGAGCATGTAAGAAATCTGGAGAAAGGAGGACTTAATAGGAATGATCCACTTAGATGATTAAAGCTGCAGTGAACTGAGTAAACTGAAGACAAATGAAACCAGTTATTAGTGTGGTTGGTAGGGAGGTAGAAGCCTAAATCTTCCTCACAAACAAGTAGGGAGCACAGTCAAGCAAAACAAAATAACACTATTTATTTTCTATCTGCAACAATACTTACTCATCTCTATCAAGTGCTAGCCAGGACTATCAGGTGCCAGAGGCTATGGATAACAGTATGTTTATATTTACACACTTAAAGTTAAAAAATTAATAGTGGATATGGCTATACATGACACATCCTTTAGTTTTAACAGCCTATGAGTACACCTGGAATAAACTCATACCATGTTATGGAAAAAGAGAGATATCAGTCATAAAGACTTAGTTCAAGACTGCAGCTTACCAGTGTGCAAACAGCACATGAATCATAGATGACAAGTCAGAACACTGCAACTTCTACTTTTGCAGGCCCTAGTCTGTATGTGACAGACACAATAAGGCAGAGACTTTGCCGAGTGATCTGAAAGTACCTTGCTAGCACCTCTATGATCCAAGCCTTCAAATGTACATCCTATATGAAAAAAAGGAGTGGAAACAACACAGCAACAATGGAAGTATCTCAAGTAGCTCGCAGAGGTGGTACCTTCGAAGTATCCCTGTGAAGTGTATATTCATGAAGAACACTTGGAGCAGAGAGTTCAGACAGCAGCTCTGTCCAACGTTGTATAGTCCAATAGCTCCTGTAGGCACAGAAAAAGAGGAAGTGAGGCCTGCAGATAGGTACAAGAAAAGAAAGTGAAAATTACTTAGAAGCAGCTAACTCCTTTTGCACGTATTCAGCCATTCAGTGTACAGGCCCAGCATCTTGGTCAGATCTGAGAAAGTGTTCAATCTATTCTTATGTCACTCAAGCAGGTAGCATCTATTTCTGTTTGGCAACTGACAAGAAAAATCAAAGCAAGCCTGGATCAGGAAACTCAGATGTCTCCCAGTTCCTCTATTTTCAGTCCTCTCGTAACACACCTAAACATAAAATAAAGCAGAAGTCAAAGGCTGCCTGTATGACGATTTTTATTCAGACTTTTACACAGCCATAGTAACAAAACAAAGAGCTACATGCGGGACCACAAGCTAGCTGTCCACCACACAGGCTTCAAGTTTCCCCTTCAGCCTACCTCTGGTATTCTTTGTCTCAGTTTCAAAGAAAGGAACTAGCCTGAGAGAAGTGGAAAAAGCAAGTCACAGCATCACAGCTGCTCACAATGCATCTAAAAAGACTGTGTATTCTGTGCCTCAAAGCAGTATAAGTAAGCATGGTCAGAAATCAGTTTTTTTTCTGAAGTCAGCACTAAAGGGAGAGAGGACATGGAACAGAAACTCAGAAATGCATTCAGTCAGCAGTAAGGGTGGGCTATAGCTGGGATGGAACAGTACGTACACCTGAAATACTGATGACAGCTTTTGATAAGCCAATCTAGTGATGCAGTAGAATAACTAGGACCTATTCCATGGTTTAACAAATCCAGAAGCAATGTCGGCTGTGTTTGGAAAGTGACAGGGCCAGCACCTAGATATTTTCGGCTGCAACAGACAATTTAAAGACTTAAAATGGGAAAAAGCTCTCAGATCCTCATGTAATCCCTTCCCAAAACACCAAAATGGTTACTTGGCAGGGCAAAATGAGAATCATCTGTATACTCCTCAGTGAAGAGGTAAAGAGTAAGAGAAAATGAAGCCTAAGGACAGAGAATGGAACAGCAGGCACTAGGAACAGAAAATACGAGAGTGAAGAATAGACAAAACATTATTACCATTTTTTAAGTCTGCCACACCAAAGACTGATGCTAGCCTCTGGTCTTTGGCCTTCAGCTCTTCGGCTTCTTCTTCATTATTTTGTATTTTTGCTTCTGCCTTCATTGTCTCAGTGCCAGCTCTAGTTTCTTGCTCTTTTCTTGACATCCACTTCTTTGTCCCATCAACATTACTGTACAAAGACAGGACTGCAGAAAGATCAGAAAGAGGGGGAGCACCCAGAAACACAGGATCTGTCTTCGTATTTGGTATTTTTATTGTGAAAAAGTTGGAATGTCAGTAAAATTAGTAAGATTACTGCAACAGCATTTGCTATATTTGAATTAACATGGGTATTGTAGGTGTGCAGGCTATTGGCAAGGTAACAGATGGGGAGCTTGATGGCAATTGCACATCCTGTCTTCTGTTTGTGGGTAAATAAATAAGTGAACCTTCAGTTCCACAGAAACAGCTCCACCTAGCCAGGGAACTCCAGATATCCCTGTTAAAGATTTGGTAAAAAAAAAAGATTACAAATGTTCAAACGGCAGATGTCGCAAAACTCCTTTGTTTAATAAAAAGTAATGCTCTATCACCAAAAGTATCCTAAGTATTCAAAAGGGCACATTTCACCTTCTCTAGCGTTTTGAGCTGATAAACATTTGTCTCTTTTCTGTACTGGGCTCCCTGCATTGTTTTTAAGCACCTCAGTCACTGCTCTACTGTGGCACTTTGGATTATAATTTTTAAAGGCATTTATGCACCTAAATGTTCGGGGGTGGTGGGGTGGTGGTGGCGTTTGCCGTTTCAAGTGATCACAAGCAAAGTAACTGTTTAAGCAAGAGAACCATTAGAATGTCTTGATGTTCAAGGGAATATTGGACAGACCATTACTCCCACAGTCTCTTATGACACAATTACTAGCTCTTTAAATAAAAGCTTAAAAAAAAATCACTAAAGTAAAAATATGCAAGCAAAACAATGTGACGAATGTTCAAATGCAATTACACAAAAATGAAACCTTTTAAAAGCAAACTTCCAACAGGGAGGCAGAATCAGAAAAAAGGATATGCTTAAGAAAGCATTTGGGGTGGGGGGTGGGGGTGAGGTGGTGGACGGGACGTGACACGGACACAGATGACACGACACCGTAAAACAAATGCTCAGAAATTATTATTTTACAAATTTGAAATGGCATATACAATGAACATGAGGCCAGGTGCTGAAAGAATGAAGAAAAGATGTCAAGAAAGAGAAATAAGCAAAAAATCCTGGTTCTGCCTTTCACAAAAAGAAAATCTTTGCTTTTAGAGCATGTTATTTTTCAGGTTAACTATGCCTAATAATGTTAAATATCAAAGTTTCTGAAGATTCAGGCAGGGAAACTAGAAATAGATATTTTTTTCCCCTAATTATCTTTAAGCTTAAGTAAAACTTTTTCCCCAACTGTACTTTTGATTCCTTACTTCTGAACTCTAAGCATCATACACTCAAATTCACTAAGTATTGCCAGATTTGCTGAGGAGTTTTATTTGGGGGAAAAAAACCTCAGACATCCAAAGATAGATTCAAGAGTATTACTTTTTATAACCAAACCCAGTGATCAGAATAGCTACAGAGGAAAAGAGAAATTGGATTTGATTTCCTCCTTGGCAAAACAGAGTCTGAACTCACATTGCCTGCTCCCCTTGAATTGATATAACGAGGCATTCAGGTTTTGGAAAGCCCAGCTGGAACAGGAGCCTATCTGTACTTCTACTGCAAGAGCCGCCAGTTTAGCTGGTGTAGCATCAGCCATAAGCTAAGTAATGCTCACAGCCAGTGGGGATGCCGAAGGAGACAGAAAGGAGGAGGACAGGCACAGCAGAGGCAGCTAAACAACAACTAGGGACGTGGCAAACTTGCAAGATACAGCTTGTGGTAGTACAGGCTGGATTAAGGGTGAGCCGAGAGAGCAAGCTCAGAGCTAAAACGCTTTGGGTGACTTGAGAAATAGGCAGAAAGATATTAGAGCAGGAAGGTGCAGGGTAACAGAGAGACGGGAGGTTTTGGGTCTCTGGTTCAATGAAACTCTTCCCCCGGGCACCCAGGCGCTACTAGTGCGAACCTCAGCGTGGCAGCCAGGGACACGGACACAACTTCCCAACCCTTGCACAGAACTGCCTCGTTTTGGCTATCAGAAATACAGCATTCCTAAGATTTGCACTTAACTTTCCTTTCCCTGAATAAATGTAAAAGAAAAAAAAAAAAACACTGGTAAGCGAGTATAGCAATTGAGGAGCTGGCTCCCCTCTTGGCCTGGTTTCCCCTCTTGCACGGGAGGCGCAGGTCAGGTCAGGGGCAGCCTCAGCACCGCTCCCTCAGCGCACGTGGCTTGGCCAAGCCAAGCACCACGCAGAGAACAGGCAGTGGCGATACCCTCCTCGCACCCCGCAGCCATCCAGCCCTCTCATTCGGCCCACTGCCCTCCCTTGTCACCCTGACCTGCTTCACAGCCCACCTGCCCTCCCAAGGCACCGGCCTCTCACTTCAAACCCCCACCGGTCCCCTCACACCCCTGCACCGCAGCCCCCGAAGCTCCCCGCTGCCTGAGGAGGGGCCAGAACCTCTGCCCCTTATCACCCCTTCCCCGCCACCAGCAGCTCCTTTCTCCTCACAGCTGTCTTGGGGAGCAGGCGGTTGGGGGGTGGCGCTGGGCTGGGAGGTGGGCAGCCCGGGGCTGGGAGGTGGGCAGCCCGGGGCTGGGAGGTGGGCAGCCCGGGGCTGGGAGGTGGGCAGCCCGGGGCTGGGAGGTGGGCAGCCCTGGGGAGGAGGCGGCTGCCCTGAGGCACTCCCTGAAGGGCTGCCGCCGGGACTCGAACCCTCGACTTCCACACTTCTCTCAGATGTGACTGAAACGAGACTTCCCACCTTTGTCCGGCTCCCCCTTCCCCGCCGCCCTCCCCCCCCGAGCACGCCGCAGCTCTGGGTCATCCCATCTGACAAACCAACAGAAAGGTTTCTTACCAATTCCCGCAGGACCAGGCGCACTTCGAGCCTCGGCGTTCACGCTGCCCCCGCTGACGGGCGCCGGCGGGCTCGGGCACCACGTCTCCCCGCACCGGAGCACCTGTCTGCGGCGCCGGCCCAGCCGCTGCCAGTCGGGAAGGCCGGCGGCAGGCAGGGAGGGCAGCGGGGCAGCGCCTGCCGGGGCGGTGCTGCCGGGCGGAGCGGCGCTGCCTCGCCTCTGCGCTCGCCGGCTGCGTCAGCGGGCAGCAGCGCGCACCGAGCCGCTCAGCTTTCATTTCCCGGTCGCAGACAGCCGGGACAGAAAGTGAAACTTGGCTGCGCTGCAGCGCCCCGCCTCCGGGGCCCGCCGCTGCCACATGGCGGCTCCTCACGGCAGCGGCCCGGCGGTGCGGGGAGGGGCGGCCCAGCCGCCGTGGACCCCCCCCGGCGCAGCGGCTGCCCGCTCGACTCGAGGGCCGCAGGCCCCGGATGGACTGTGGGGACACCGGGCTGGGACAGCCGGCCGCTGAGGGAAGGCAGCTGCCCCTCCCCCGCCGCCTCCCCGCAGCCCGGTTCTGCCTGGTTTCTTCTGGGCGAGCTGTAGCAGGAGGGCTGCGAGGCTGGAGGCCGCAGAAGGCCCCTCTTTGGCAGCGGCCGTACCCCAGGGGGTCGGTTCTGCCCGGACCTCGCATGGTAGTTTGTTACCTCTCAGAAGCTGACACGGCTCCGGCCTGGCATTTCTTGGGTTTAGCCACAAAAGCAACAGAAAAGCCGAACTCTTGTCAAGGCCTGCGGTAGCCTACCTAGAAGCGAGGAATAGCTCATTTAAAAGAACCCAAATAAATTACTCACTTAGAAACTTAACCCATGTGGCAAACTGAAAGGCTCGGCAGTTTCTCATCTAATGGTGATATCAAATGATCAATAAAATTGAACGTACTGTCAGTAGTTTGACTTTTAAGACATTTAGAACAAATGAGTTGTCAATGGTTAATTCAAGTTACAGGCAATTTTGCATGCCCTGCTAAGCACTTCATTAAGCATCAGCAAGTGCTTTGTTTAAAGGAGGAAAGTACCACCACAAGACAAATGAGCTGACCAAGTTTACTACAAGAAGCACTAACTAGGGGACATAATTCCAGGAGTGGGAGATCGTGACCACCGGTACTCAAGAAACCTCCCAGACCCAAAAAGAAGTTGAGACTGAGCATGCAAACTGATTAACACGAGAAGCAACAGAATCACTTGGCAAATAGGAAACTGAGTGTTAAGCAATGAAGGAATTGGCTAACTTGCAACCATTGAAGGCTGATGTCTTTACTTGCTGAACTGTAAACAGTGGAAATTTTTTACAACGGGTGAGCTAGGCATTTGTGGGTTACTACCTAGCTTCCTACTTTGTGTGAGCTAGAGCAAAGGAATAGAAATACCTTGGCTCAGGGTGTGAATTGGTGCTGCGTGCGGGCTAAGGAACCCACCTATGACACAGCAATGGTGGGCCGCAGTGTGCAGCGGGACATACGAATGGCAGCGCAATGGTAAACAAACACTCCAGCGCCAACCCGAGCTGTGAGGTTTCAGGCCCTAACGAGCTGCCTGTGTCCGGATTAGCAGAAGTGCTTGGGTGGCCACTTCTTCAGTGTGTATGTTCGGTTTCCAGGCTTTCCCCTTCATCTTGTTCCTGGGCGTCTGCAGGAGGAACAGAGGCGCGCAGCACCGTGTAAGGGAGCTTGGCTTGTCAGAGGATGGCCACTGGCCCAGCTTTGCTCCTCTTGAGGAAGTGGGAGAGTTTAAAGGTGAGTGATGCTGTGCCGCAGAGCTCTGCTGACCGGGAATGTGGTGTGGGTGACCATAGATGGGTCTCTGGAACCCCAGAAGGGACAGTCCCTATGTGATTTGGCAGGGCTCACCTGCCTACCCTTCATGGAGGAGCTCCACCTGGGTCAGAAACACCATGTTCTTCTCTTGCAGCTGCCACCAGACCGTGTCTAGGGCCAGGTTCAAACCTTAAAACCTTCGTATCTCTCTCTCTCTCTGCCTGTGGGATTAGTTGAACAGAAAATGAGGCGTT
Source organism: Falco naumanni (assembly GCF_017639655.2). Taxonomy (NCBI): domain Eukaryota; kingdom Metazoa; phylum Chordata; class Aves; order Falconiformes; family Falconidae; genus Falco; species Falco naumanni. Next base: position 22,862,512 of record NC_054058.1, read on the forward strand.
AGTGAAGTGAAAGGGGTTGCTCCCTTCCGCAGGCTGTGCAGAGCTCCTGATGGATTCTGCCTCCCTTTCTTTGCTCCCTAGAAGCTCATAGATGTCTTTGAGGTACCGCGTTACCCCTCAGAAAAGCCCCTTCTGTGAGCTGCTACCAAACTGAATTCACATGTGCTATGCAGAAGCCTTCAGCTGTTGTCTGACTAATTCAAGGAATGTTACAGAAAAAACAGGTGTGGGGAGGAAAACCACAGCTTAACATAGCCCTGACTTGCTGGCTCCTTCCTGTATTACACAGATATTTAGTGGTTATAGAAGGAATTTAGGAGTTGAACATGGAAGCCCTCTATATTTCTGCAGCAAAGATGCTCTGCAAGGCTCTGTGATATAAGTGTTCTTATTATTAACATACTGTTTGTTCCTGCTGCACCTTGAATTAAAGAGCCCACCCTCTGAGGGTGTGGCTAGAAGACTTCATGTATTTGGAGGATGAATGCAACCCTAGTGATGATGAGAAGGGATGTTCACTGCCTCCCCTTTGTCATCTAACACAAACTACTTTGAGTGCACCTTCTGGGGGGGGTTATGCTAACATGAATTTATTGTGGAGAGAGGCTAAACTGTCTGTAGTTCTTCTGTTAGTACAAGTGAGGACAGCATGTGCTTCCAGCCCTGTCAGGTACCTCTGTGCAGCCCCTACCCTGCTTCACTGAACATGGGAAGGAGACAGCACATAGGAAGGCTTTGAGAGGGGTTGTCAGGAGGCCATCAGAGCTATCGTTGCTGCAGTTCCCACAGAAGAGGTCCCCAGCTGCATACTCTTGGAGCAGGTTATGGAGAACCTGCTCATACAACCTGGCTCTGCCTGGCAGTCAAAGCTCTTCAGCCAAGGCAGCAGCAGCAGTGGAAAGGTTCCTGAATTGTCACATGGGTGGATATGGATATCTGTAGGGGGTTGTGAGCAGAACAGTACAAATGACTCTGCATCTTCACTGTGACTCTGGCACTGCCTCTTAGCAGTGGTTTAAATTTAGTGATGTTCCCTTTCTATTGCTAGCTCGTGTAGCATCGCCCTGATAAAAGGGAGGAAGAGAGAAGAACTGCTAAGCTATTACCTAGAGACAGTTAAACCACCTGAGCAAAGTACAAACCAACACTGGAGATAAACAGGAACTAGGTCTGACAGGTCTGTGGAAGCTAGTGAAGCAGTGTGCAGCTGTAGTGGGTTTTGGTAATGACCCCTGTAAGAGCCTGGATGCTCAATTAAGAGGAACATATGTCTTATATAAGAGTATTTAAGTGTGCCTGTGGAAGTCAGCTGTGACACCCCACTTCCGAAACAGATAGTGGATAGAAGTCTGAGCCCAGAGAGTATGCTCAGAGGAAGGATGGCTAAAACTGAAAGACTTGGTGTTCAGGTCTCCAAATACACTGCCTACTGAGTGTCATGGTGTAGTGTCACTTTGACAAAAGCTTCTAGCTCCTGAGAACTGCCACGGCACTTCTAAAGTAATTTCCAAACCATTTCAAAGAGTGCATTGACTACAGCAAGAGCAGGGATCCTGATTCCTAAGTGTTCTTGCAAATAAAATAAAATAAACTATAACATTGATGATCAGGGTGAGATTTTAAAAGTTTTCAGGAAGTTAGGAACTCCACACCCTGCATTTTAGAATGCACAAAGTACTCCACACTGGATTAATAACTTCCACTTCTTCATTGCATTGCTTTCAGCAGTTTTTGAAAGAACAGAGCAAGCAATTAATCTGCCATTTTTAATCACGTTTTTTGTCTTTAACTTGCCCCCCATTTTTTTTCTGTCACTGGAATAGCAGGGTCACTTCTTGGTATGAACACATACATGTGTTTCATGTATGAAATTTCCTCTTTCTGGTTTTGGTCCCAATTCAAGACAGAACAGTGAGGGAAGCCATGCAAGAGTGTAAATCCTACTAAGTTGGGTAATACTTATTCATGTTGCTTCAATTTAGGTACACAATCAAGTATATCCTGAATAGGATGTTTTCCTAAACAGAGACATTTCTGGTGCTCCATAACTTCATAGTTTAGTAATTTACTGATCTGGTTAATTAAATGCATATAATACATACAGAGTATACAAGTTCAACGTGATGTACTGTGAAACGTAACTGCCTACAGAAACAGAAGTCTCAACATGAAGAAGATCACAGTATCACAGAGTGGTTGAGTTTGGAAGGGACCTCTGGAGGTCATCTGGGCCAACCCATCTGCTCAAGCAGGACCACCTAGCGCCAGTTGCCCAGAACTGTGTCCAGACAGCTTTTAAATATCGCCGGGGAGGGAGACTCCATAACCTCCCTGAGTAACCTGTGCCAGTGCTCAGTCACCCTCACAGTAGAAAAGTGTTTCCTAATGTTCCGACGGACCCTCCTCTGTTTTGTTTTGTGTCCATTGCCTCTTGTCCTATCACTGGGCACCACTGAAAAGACCCTGGATCCATCTTTTTTACACCTTCCCTTCAGGTATTTATATGCTTTGATAAGATCCCCCCTGAGCCTTCTCTTCTCCAGGCTGAACAGTCCCAGCTCTCTCAGCCTTTCCTCATGAAAAAGGTGCTTCGGTCCCTTAAACATATTTGTGGCCCTTTGCTAGACTCTGTTCAGGATGTCCATGGCTCTTTTGTACTGAGGAGTCCAGAACTGGACATAGTACTCTAGGTGTGGCCTCACCAATGCTGAGCAGAGTGGAAGGATCACCTTCTTTGACCTCCCCAAGCACAGTGTAGCTAGCCAGTTGAGAGAGGTGATTGTTCCACTTTGCACTGGTGCAGCCCCATCTTAAGTGGTGTGTGCAGTTTTGGGCACCTCAGTATAAGAAGGTCATCAAACTATTAAGAGTGTGTCCAGAGGAGGGTGACCAAGACAGTGAACTCAAGTGCAATACTTATAAGGAGCGACTGATGTCACTTGGCTGATTCAGCTTGAAGAACTAAAAGCTGAGAGGTGACCTCATTGCAGGCTACAGCTTCCTCAAGTTGGGCAGCAGAGGGGGAGGTGCTGATCTCCTCCCTCTGGTGACCAGCAATAGGGCATGAGGATATGGAATGAAGCTGCATTAAAGGAAGTTCAGATTGGACCTTAAGCAAAGGTTCTTCACTGAGAAGGTGGTTGGTCACTGGAAAAGGCTCCCTGAGGAAGTGGTCATGGCACCAGGCCTGTCGGAGTTCAAGGAGCATCTGGACAACAGTCTTAGTAGTTTGGTTTAGTTTTAAGTAGTTGTGTGAGGGGCAGAGAGGTCCCTTCCAATTTGACACACTCTATGATTCTGTGATTTACTTTGCCTAATGCAGCCCAGGATACCGTTCACCTTCTTTGCACCAAGGGTGCATTGCTGGCTCACGTTCAACTTGGTGTCCAAGGTTTTTTTGAACAAATTAAATGAGAGATAGTTCAAGCAGTAGGTCTTGGGCCAGTTCAGACTGGGCAAGATGTAAAGAATGTGCTCTGTACTGCAGCTGGGGAGAATGTCCCAACCTGGAGCCTCTGGCAGAAAGCATCAGGGGAAACTCGAGGACGACCTTTGGGTTTTTGGAGTCGGGAATATAAAGGATCTGAGGCCCTCTATACTCCAACTGAAAAAGAGATACTGGCAGCCTATGAAGGAGTTTGAGCCCCTTCAGAAGTAATTGGTACTGAAGCACAGTTCCTCTTGGCTTTTGAAAAGCTTCTTTCCAAATGTTTGACCCCCAGCATATATTGGTTTACGGGGTTGTTACTCCCCAGATGCGGGACTTTGCACTTCCCCTTGTTGAACTTCACAAGGTTCCTGTCAGCCCATTTCTCCAGCCTGTTAAAAGTCCCTCTAGATGGCAGCATGGTCCTCTGGTGTATCAGCCACTCCTCCTAATTTTGTGTCATCTGCAAACTTGCTGGGGATACCCTCTGCCCCATCACCCAGATCATTAGTAAAGATGTTGAACAGGACTGGATCCAGTATTGACCCTGGTGTACACTGCTAGTTAATGGCCTCCAACTAGACTTTGTGCCACTGATCACCACCTTCTGGGCCTGGCCATTCAGCCAGTTTTAAGTCCACCTCACTGTCTGCTCATCCACCCCATACTTCAAGACTTTCTCTATGAGGATCTTACAAGAAATAGTGTTGGAAACCCTGTTCAAGTCTAAGTAGACAAACATTTTCTCACTGTTCTCCCCTTTTCTACCAGGCCAGTTGTTCCATCAAAGAAGGTTATCAGTTTGGTCAAGCATGACTTCCCATTCGTGAATCCCTTCTGAGTAGTCCTGATTAATTTTTTCTTGTTCATGTGCCTGGAAACAGTTTCCAGGTTTAGCTGTGCCATAACCTTCCCAGGGACCAAGGTGGGACTGAGCAGCCTGTAGTTCCCTGGGTCCTCCTTCTTGCCCTTTTTGAAGATAGGAGTGACATTTGTTTTCCTCCAGTCTGTGGGCACTTCTCCCAATCACCATTATCAATCAAAGATTATCAAGAGTGGCCTTGCAATGATATCTGCCAGCTGCCTCAGCACTCATGAGTGCATCCCATCAGGGACCTAGACCTAGATAAAAAGTTACTGAGGGGTTTGCTAGTCAAGAAAAATTGTCATTGCCTAGCAAGATATGAATCCTGTAAATCTGAGATCTTTGACCACTGCTTTGAACTACCATTGAGTGAACATTCAAATGCCTGTATTGCAGACTCGCTTGTCCATGGTGCACTAAATAAAGATTGCCACAGATGGCACAGTGATCTGCTGGATAAAGCAGAGGTTGCTTCTTGCAGAGGAAGAACCATTCATGTAGATTAAGGAATACGGAAATTTTTCAGTAGGGATGATGCAAAAAAAGTGTTGGGTTTGTTTGGGGTTTTTTTTAGAAAAAGAGGGAAATCTCTCATTTAAATGGTTTCACAGAAACACAGGAAAAAATCTTAAGCCTGCTGCAGCTGTACCCAGTTAAAAAGGATATATGTTCTCACAACAGAGATGTTTGTCCCCCAAATGTGGAAAAAATGCGGTGCTTTAATATTTCTAAAGAAAATGTTTGCTTTATCAGAAATGGTGTTTCAGAGAAGAGAGAAATGTCCCTTTTAGGTCAGTCAGCTGAAGGTCAATGAGAAGACAATAAAGCTCAAAGCAGAGGACCTGTTTTCCTGTGCCCATTATTTTTTGACATGCCAAAAAAAAAAAAGGTGAAGGTATGTCAAATTAAAACTTTGAAAATTCTACTAATTCACTGTACTCCATTATAAGCTTGAAGGTATTGAATTGTAATTGGTTTAGCATGTGTATTATAGTTTGAAGAGACATTAAATGTGCAAGGAAGAAGAGCAAGTCTTTTGGCATTGCTGGGAGTGGTGGGCATTACTACAACTGATCATATCTTACAGGACAATTTATGGAATCAAAGATGTCTTTATATGACCCCTCCTAAATCTGTATATTACATACAAAAAAGGTGACCTAATGGTAGATACATGCAACAGAGTGATACAGAGACAATTCTGTGCTTACTAGGAACAAAGTGTATTTTAAAATTACTCCCCATCATTTTCTTCTTCAAATGAGTCAGTTCCTACTTCTTCATAGTCCTTCTCCAGGGCAGCCAGGTCCTCTCGGGCCTCTGCGAATTCTCCCTCCTCCATGCCTTCACCCACATACCAGTGCACAAAAGCTCTCTTGGCATACATCAGATCAAACTTGTGGTCGAGCCTTGCCCAAGCCTCTGCAATGGCTGTGGTGTTGCTCAGCATGCAGACTGCTCGCTGAACTTGGGCTAGGTCTCCACCAGGAACTACTGTAGGAGGCTGATAGTTGATCCCAACCTGGAAACAGGAATATGAGAGAAGGTTGTAAAAAGGCAAGAGTAGAAAACAGTCAAAGAGCTGAAAAAAATGTAGGTAAAGTTACAGAGGCTGGGGTAGAGTGTTGCCACCTTCAAAACTACCAGATGGCAAATGGCATAAAAAATAATAGTGTCATAAGCAGTAATGGTAATTACATAAACATACATGGTAATTTTATTATCTATATTATTCTTCTGTTTAATGCACACTGGCAACTTTGTAGCTTTCTTAACAAATATTCAACGCTGAACATACAGTTTCACCAAGATACTCTATAAAAACTAATGCAGAAAGTTGGTTCCCAGTTAAAAATTTCCATTCTTAAACCAGCTATTTGTGTGAAAAACTTTTTTCCACTGCTAATGTCTGTATTATTGTTGAAATCATGTTTCCCAACACTGCTAGGTAGCCAGCAGGGAGAGGCTATATAATATCTCTGGGTGAGGGGGTTAATGGACACATTCCCTAATATCAGCATTTCCTTTAATAGTTGTATTGGGTTTGGTGTTTCATTAGTTTTAGATGCTGCTTCAGAGGGAACACTAACTGGCTTTTCTAAAATTCAGATCTGAAAGGAATTCTTCTTTAAATTTTAACTCATATGCACTTCAGATTTCCACTTACGTAACTATTTAGAGTCTGTGTCAATGGGGTGTCCAAAGGAGAAAAGGTACATTTTATATAAATGCATCTTTCTTAAGTTCATTCATCTCACAAGTGGGAAACACACCAGGTCAAAAACTTAAATGAAGGTTTCTGCTAGACTGGACTTGCCCTTTGAACATTCAAGAGAAGTTCATGGCAGCCCTGCTCACCTTGAAGCCCGTTGGACACCAGTCAACAAACTGGATAGTTCTTTTGGTCTTGATGGCAGCAATTGCTACGTTGACATCTTTGGGAACTACGTCACCACGGTAGAGCATGCAGCAGGCCATGTACTTCCCGTGTCTCGGGTCACACTTCACCATCTGGTTGTTGGGCTCAAAGCAGGAGCTGGTGATTTCAGCCACCGAGAGCTGCTCGTGATATGCTCTGTCGCAGGAGATGATGGGAGCGTAGGTCACTAAGGGGAAGTGGATGCGCGGGTAGGGTACCAGGTTTGTCTGGAACTCTGTCAGATCCACATTGAGGGCACCATCAAAGCGCAGCGAGGCAGTGATGGAGGAGACAATCTGGCTGATGAGGCGGTTAAGGTTAGTGTAAGTGGGGCGCTCGATGTCCAGATTTCGGCGGCAGATGTCATAGATGGCCTCATTATCCACCATGAATGCGCAGTCCGAGTGCTCCAGGGTGGTGTGTGTGGTCAGGATGGAATTGTAGGGCTCCACCACAGCGGTGGAGACCTGAGGGGCTGGGTAGATGGCAAACTCCAGTTTGGACTTCTTCCCGTAATCCACGGAGAGGCGTTCCATCAGTAAGGAGGTAAAGCCAGAGCCGGTACCCCCACCAAAGCTGTGGAAGATCAGGAATCCTTGCAGCCCAGAACAGGCATCAGTCTAGAAAGTGAAAAAGAAGGTAAAAGAATAGGGGCTGAAGAAGAATGAAAAGATTTCATCTACTGCATGGACTTATTCTGAGCTGAAGGAGAGGGCAGCCACCAGCAATACCCAGCATAGATTTCATGTCAGGTTTTCTTGAGAAAGGGCTGGTGTGATAATCCCATGCTTTACTTTCCTCACTGGCTCAACTTATGACATAAAATCAGACTCTCATCTGTGGAGCTTCTCCCTCTGAACTTCACAATTCTTTTAGATAGTCTAGCTGAAACCAGCAAGGTAAAACTGCCTAATTCACCCTTTTATATCAGTATTGGTGTGCTAGGGCTGTGCTAATAATGGTAAATTACATATTCACAAGCACTTTTTAAGAAATCTGGAGGCATACAGCTGGAAAGGAACTACTGTGCTTCTCTCCCTTGGACTAGTAATGATGCCTCTGTGTCTTGCAATCTCTTTTCTAAACCATTAGTATTTGTAGTTAACAAGCTATCTATTCTACATTTCTTTCTTCTGCCAAATCCAAACCTCTGTTTCAAAACTACTGGGACTTACCAGCTTACGGACACGATCAAGCACCATATCAATGCTTTCTTTGCCAATGGTGTAGTGGCCACGTGCATAGTTATTAGCTGCGTCTTCCTTCCCAGTGATCAGTTGTTCTGGATGAAAAAGCTCCCGGAAGGTGCCAGCCCTCACTTCATCTGAACAAGAAAGAGAAATTGTAAGAAGCTGCATGGCTGTGCTCCAGTGCCAACAAGTTCTGGTTGTTGTTGCTCTTCATGCAAGCTTTTATTCACAGGAGGTCATGACCCCCAAAACCAGATGTTGATGGAGAAGGGAGCTGTCTCCTAAGCATTTTTTTTCATTGTTGCATTCTGTTGATTTATACTGCAGCTTGTATCGAGCCACAGAAGTTGTTATCTTCTCATGAACCTGTTAGTTGTACAGCCTGTACCCACATGAGGACAAGTCACCAGAAAGAAAGTGTGAAGATGATCAGGTTCCCCCAGGTGCCCCAATTTTTAGACATCCTTCTTTTCCTGGAGGAAAACGGTTGGGCTCCCACTGTGAATCTGAATCAGAGAAAAGCAGAATTCAAATGGCAAAAATGCCACAATAAAAAAAAACCCAAAAGTTAAATATTTATGCAAGGGAAGTCATACAAACCATGCGTACTAGCTGTCAGACTGCTGGGGATCCTGCTGTTCCTATGTTTTTAACACCTGTGACAGAATCTGGTATTCTGTGTCATGAGAAAATTAATTTCATGCTATCTAGTAGTAGACCAAGATACAAGGAGTGTGCTGCTTTGTACCAGTGGACACTGGTGGCACACCATGGTGACAGTAGGAAGAGTAAGCTCTTCTCTGTTTTCCAGGTTTATTTCTGTACTGACCTACTACAGTTGGTTCCAAGTCCACCATTACAGCCCGTGGCACATGCTTCCCAGTGACTGTTTCGTTGAAAAATGTGGTAAAAGAGTCATCATAGTTGAGATTGTCCTGCAGATTCTTGAAGGTGCCATCTGGCTGAATGCCATGCTCCAGGCAGAAGAGCTCCCAGCACGCGTTTCCTATCTGAACTCCAGCCTGGCCAACATGAATAGAGATGCACTCACGCTATGGGGAGAGAGCAGAGACAAGGTCAGAAAAGCCAGTGCACATTACTGTTCCTTATTCCTAATTGTAACTTTTGCCTAGTGTATTCTTTTCCAAAAAAAAAAAAAAGGTGAATTGTCACTGTCAGCATTCCATTTGGCTGTTCAGCTCCCTGACCACAATGAGACTGTACATATACACACCAGACACTAGGACGATTCTTCAAAAAATTGGCATCTATGTGCTGTAATATATGGACACATGAAAACAGGCAGGAAAAAAAATAATTTCAGTTACACCCAGCTTTCCTCCTATAGATTGGCCCTGCTGAGGAGCACATCCCAGTTCAGTTTATTTTTACTCCTGGCTGGAACCTGACACAGCCATGTGGTATCCTTCAACCTTATGTAACCCAAGACAGGTGATGTCTCTTGATCCTTTTACCCTCTGATAGCAGGCTAGGGTGGAAACCTGGAAGAACTGCTTTAAGCAATATTCACCTCCGGAAATTATTTCAGATTCTCTCAGTTGAAACAAATGTTCCTTCAAGCTCCTGAGCAGCTATGAATTTTACATTGCAGGTCCACTGCTTATTCAGGCAGCGTCATTGCAATATAGCATGTCTATTTGCCTAATTCTGAGCACTGTTTCTGTGGCAGCCAGGAACTTTAATAGAAAGAAAACAGCATATGTAACAGCAGGCTAAAATAGGCAGGTGCTAATTGCTCCAAAATCCTTTATACTTAAGAGTACAGGAGTATGAAGGACCTGGTGCTAGAATTCAGAAGCTCAGAAAAAGGCTTATAAAGCAGATACTTCTGGTGTTGTAACTATCAGGACTAACTCAGGTGTAGTGAAAGGCAGGTTTTTATGGAGAGAGTGGTTTCAGGCATGTGGAGTTTTTCAGCATCAGTTTCTGCTTTGAAACAATTGTAATTAAAGCTTTCTGAGCTCTGTCTTTATGATCTCGATGGCCCTGTCTATACTAGGGAGTAAGAAAAGGTCAGATCATAGTGCTGAACACTGGCCTGTGACTGCCTGTGCTGATTGATAATTAGCACACCCTCTGGCACGGTTTTGGCTTGTGCCAGTTCATACTTTTCCAGACGATGTTTGGGCACCATTCAGAATACAACTCATTGTCACTCAGTGAGCAGCTCACTGACCACTGCCTAGCTTTGGAGAGGGAAAGAAAATTCAGATGCCTAAATATGAAGCAGGCCATGCTACCTGGCTTCAAGGCCAGAGAATGGTCCTTGCTCATTATTTATTTTGCAATATCAAATTTAAAGCATATCCAATGACTTAATATCAGATTTTACCAGTTAGCTTTAAAAAAATAATAATCTTGTAACTGCTTACTCTGCAAAATCATACTGTGACCTCACAGTAAAATGCATCTTCCCCAAAATCTAAATCCTCAGGCAGAATGTGTGACTAGCCACATCTCTGGAGCAGTGTTTTGGTTTGGTGTTTGGTTTTTTTCCCCACAAATTGGCATGCATTTATGTTTTAGAAATATAACTAAAGATATTTTTTCAGAAGCAAGTGGAATTTAAGAAGTCACTGCTGCCCCAGTTAGCTATCCTCAGAAGTTCAAATGAATGTGGAAGGCCAATTTAAATATTTCATTTAATGAAATGTATTATTTCTATTTGTGAGTGGCTGACTGCAAATGCATACGCAGCAGTGTATGTAATGTGCTCTCAAGTGTGCTTGCACAACCCTGTTTTCCTCAACTAAGTTGTGCAAAAGTATCTGAATTGTTTGAGTGATGATGAGGCTTCGTAGGTCAGTGTGTTGCAGGGGAGTTGCAATCTGGATGCAGGATTACTCAGGAGACGCTGAAGGTGTATTTGGGCTTAGAGATTTCAGTTAAATGCTGATTTTGCATAGGACAGGCTCCTGCTTTTGTTTTAAATCCCAATGTGAACTTGTGAGGCTGGAAGCAAGAAAAAAAAAGTTTTTTCCTTTTAAATCAGGCAATAAAGCCAAGTGACTTTTTAAAATATCATCTTGTAGAGCAAAACTGCAAGTCAAGCAATACTTTGAACCTGAAGAGCTGCTTTGCTCTGTTTCTCAGATCAGTAGAGGAATTGGTCTGTTTTTTTGCAGATGGAACAAGTGAATGTTGCCTTAGAAAGCTATCATTGTAAAACTTAATATAGGACCACAGCTGGAGACTGCAGAACCAGTTCCTTTCCTTTTAGACTGAGGTTTCAGCTGTGCTAGTTTGAAGCAGTATCTCCATCCTGCCTTTTAAGCCAGGCCTCATGCCATGTTCCTGCCTTCAGCTCCCATTCTCCTACCCCAGCAGCAATTTGGAAATATTCTGACAAGGAGAGAAGACAGTAAAAAAGATGTTTCTAATTTTTCATAATAAACAGCTTTAAAATAGGTATCGGACTTTTACTAGGGAAGAGAGTGGGCCTTCTTTAGAGTCACAGGCAGAGTAAACTGATCTCTACGTGATATTTGAATTTGGAGCCTACTCTGAACTCATGTTTCATATCCCATCACTAATATACTAGGAGCTGTCTTACAAATTACCTGACTTTTTATGTATCAAGAGACAGTAGAAAGAACCAGGTCCTTTGTGAAACTAAATGTAGGACAGCTTTAACTCTATTACAAAAACAGAATACTACCTGGTTTAAGTATTTACTGTACAAAGGCAGACTAATCTTCCAGCTATTCCCAAAACTTACTCGCTACCCCTATGTCTGCCTTAAGGCACGGGAGCCTGTAGAAGTATGTGTCTTGCTTGCAAACTGGGCGCTGTCATTTTGGACTTGCAGCTGCACTGGCAGAAAATAACATAGTTCTCTGCACCAAAATAAGACTTGGTGCTAGACATAAACTGGGGTACAAGGTGAAATGGATTTTTCACATTTTAAGAGGTTTTGAGAGATTTCTACAGATTTTTAATAACCCCCCAAATCTTAAAAATTAAGGGCCTTTTTTACTTAAACACATACTCATATAAAAACATTCAAGCTCTCCAGAAACACAGATGTATACACTGTATAGCTATGAACAGTACAGCCATTGTGGCTAAATTAATTTAAAACTGACACAAAGGTAACTTCTGTTTTATTTCTTAAAAAAATATTATCTCACTTGAAAATGAACCTGTGTTGAGAAAATACAGTCACAACAGAAAATACGAAAAAGCTAAGGCTCCAGATTTAATTTATCTTATAATTCCACCAATTAGAGACTCTGAAGAAAACGTTGGTTCACCATGCCTTACAGCTCCAGTGAGATCTTCTGGCACTCTTTTCCCATCCTCTTACGTAGCAATTGGTGTGTGAGATCAGGGTTTTCTGGCACAAACCGCTGATAACAGCAGCAGATCCCCCTGCCTTCCCTCACCCGCGGTTCTCCTGGTCCCCGGATGACTGGTGTTCCCACATCCCCCTTACCATGGTGTCTCCAGTGGTGCTTCCTTCCCTTTCGGATCAGCGGTGGCAGGTCTTTGCAGGAACCAGCTCTGGGCTGCAGGGTAGATGGCAGCCCGGGCCCAGCACCCTGCACCTGCTGCTGCGCTTCAGTGTCATAACGTGGTGGGGAATAGGTCACCGACTCCGCAGCTCTGCCTGCCACATCGCTGCCTCCTGCCCTCCCCGCCACCCCATGTATGCAAATTCATCCAGACAAGCAGGGCTCAGGTATTTCACAGATTTCACATTTAGTCCCTCTTGGTTTTGCATGCTTATTAAATCTCAGTGTGACCATGTAACATGCCGTACACTATACTTTCTAACACCTGAGTATTACACATATCTATCACCTACAGAACACAACCCATCCCAGTTCCCTGTTCTGCCAGTATGTGCATGTGTAGACAAAAGCCACTCCTAAATTCCAATACAGAAGCACAGGAAGACATAAGAATGCAAATGAATGGAAAACAGAAGGACAGAGGAAGAAACAAAAATAGAGAACTGGAAAGTAAATATAATTACCATTGTGAAGTGTGCTCTACCAGTGTTCTTAAATGCTGGCCTGACTTCTTTCTGTCCTTACTCCAGCTGCCTCTCTATTAATGTTTCAATTTACTTCTATTGCTTCCCTTTCCATGTACAGTCATCTGGGCTGTCAGCAGCATGGGACAGCATTCAGTACAGACTCTATCTCATCTGTCCAAACAGAGAAAGAAATTTGATTCTATTGCAGTGCTTATTGCAAGACATAGCTGGAGGCATCACACAAACGTTCCCACACCAAATTAGGGAAGTTGCCTCCACCGCTGTATTGTTTGCTCCTTCTGCACTAGCTCAGCATTGGAAAGCAGCAGCTTCTCTCAGTGGAGAATTCCTCGTGTTTGCAACTCCTACATAACAAGGAGGATGGCATGCTTAATTGCTTGAATATGAGTATTATGTGTCCTCTGACTTTATAAACATACTGATTATTATTATGTTTAATCAGTAGAAATTGAAATACACAATTCCTAAAATTTAGGTTAATCTACTTTGACATGATGGTATTAATAGATCGTTCTGCCACTGTTGGCAGCCAGAATCTAAGTATCTTCTCCAACTAATGCCTACATTTTAACAGTGTGAAATAGTTCATACTGTTTTTTATAAACTCACATTTACTTTGGTATAGTCTTCATTTTGCTGATTTTTACATAAACCTGCAAATCACTACTCTGATTTTGGCTGGGAAAAGCTAGAGATTTCTGGAGCCACAAATATTTTTTACAGAGGAAGAATTCCCATGATAATTTCTATCTGTTGATTTGTTTAAGCTGAGTCCCACACTTCTCTGGAAAACTATCAGATCATTGCTTTGAGACACAAATAGGTTGTTCTAGTGTTCTTCTTCCAATGGAATGGGTAACACTCCAGAAAATCTGAAATGTTAATGCTTGTGGCTTCGCCAAATGTGAAGCTCTGTGCAGAGAATCACCTCAGGAAAAAGTCTCACAGCAAATACTTCGAGCAATCTACCACCCAAATCCTCTTAGGTACTCTTTGAGTCAACATGTCAGATCTAACAGCTACAAAACCTAAAAGAGGTCTGTATTTGCAGCTTAGTCCATTGCTGCCTTTTCTCTGCTCTTCCATTGCCTGCCTCCTCTCTTCTGAAACAGGCAGTGAGAGCACTTTTGGGAGTCAGTGTTAATCATTCCTCTCTCCACCCCGCTCAAACTCAACTGTCCCAGGACCCATAGACTCACCAATTTTGGGTTGCCACACTGAACAGAACCTCACCAGTCAAAAACTTCCAGGGAGCAGGGAGTGACAGAGTCTTGAGTGGTGTCCCTTCTCCCTAGAATCAATTGAACTTGAAGAATGTTGGGATGACCCAGGTTACTATTTTTCCCTTTCTCACACATGCACAGCTAAGAAAAAGGCCTTTGCAAATCTGCTTTAGACCAAAGAGAGTGCTTGACCTGCTCTGTCTTGAGATAGCCCATGAACTCAAGTGCTGGAGATACGTGCTGGTCTGGGGTGAAGGCCAGACATAGATATAAAAATTCTGAGGAAGACTTGGGCACACTGTTTTTCATGAGGCTTCCTTATGTTGCTCTGTCCACCTGTGTTGTGGAGTGCTTGGACAGAAAACCCTCAGCCTAGATACAGAGGGTAACCTGAAAGCGCAGTGTGGAACTGTGCTCCCAGGTACCGGTGAGTTTTGTGGACTCCAGAGTTGGCCTCTGGGCTCTACTTCATGAGGCAGATATGTCTTGGACCTGGATTCTCAGAAAGCCATCTTGCTTGATGCTGGCATTCAACCTGTGTGGGCAGATGTTGATCTTGTAAGGGCACGTCTCTGTCCTGCACGGAACAGGCTTGAAACATGCCCGACACAGAAAGGGTTGGTAGCCCAGCCACCTGGTCAAGACCTGCCCCCTTCAGCTTTTACCTTGTGACACGGTAGATGATGACAAGGGCTAAATAGGGCTGATTATAAAAAAGCTCTGCCATGGAGTCCTGAGGTGTGCAAATAAGTGAATTTGGCATGAGTGCTAGGGTGGTTTCACTGGTACTGCCAGGGGGCTCGTGAATAGCCCTTGCGCCTCAGGATGATGCGCAGCCTGCATGCAGCTGGGATGGTTTGGACATTCTCTGAGGGTTTCTCATGTGCACATGGACTGGGTGTTGTGCCATAGGTGCCCTCCAGGTCAATGCAACAGGGCAAAGGAGTTGTGAGTTATCATCTCCAATTGTTTATGATACTATCAAAATCAGCCTCTTAGAGGGATTTTTTAAAAAAAATCTTAACATGGCCATACAAACCCTGAACTCTGTCTCTATTTAAAAATAGACACATCTCTGCAAATAGCATTTGTGAATAATCCAGAGCTTAGAAGTACTGTTGTCATGGTTTAACCACAGCTGACAACTAAGCACCACACAGCCTCTCACTCACTCCCCCTCAGTGGGATGGGGGAGAGAATTGGAAAAGTGAGAAAACTCCTGGGCTCAGATAAAGTCAGTTCAACAGGTAAAGCAAAAGCCACGCACGCTAGCAAAGCAAACCAAGGAATTCATTCACTACTTCCTGTCGGCAGGCAGGTGTTTAGCCATCCTCAAGAAAGCAGGGCTCCATCTCCTGTAACAGTTACTTTAGAAGACAAAAACCATCAGTCCAAATATCCCCCCACTCCTTCTTCCCCCAGCTATATATGCTGAGCCTGATGTCGTATGGTGACCGTATCCCTTTGGTCTATTGGGGTCAGCTGTCCCAGTTTGTCCCCTCCCAACTTCTTGTGCACCACAAACCTACTCACTGGTGGGGTGGTATGAGAAGCAGAAGAGGCCTTGGCTCTGTGTAAGCATTGCTCAGAAATAATTATTTTATTATTATGATTATTTTTATTGTTGTTGTTGTTATATGATAATACATCCCTATATTATCAACACTGTGTCCAGCACAAACCCCAAACACAGCCCATACTAGCTACTAGGAAAAAAATTAACTCTACCTCAGCCAAAACCAGCACAACTTGGCACCAGATCCCAGGCCAAGAAAACCAGTAAGTCCTGTGATCTATCAGTTCTGTTCTGGCTAAAGAGCAAAATCCATCAACAGGCAAATGAAGGAGAGTCAACTTCTTTGTCTCCTCTACCAGATGTGCATCACTCCCTACAGACTGGCTACCTAAGTAACTCACCAGTAGTGGCAGAGTAGTGGATTATTTTAGAACAGTAACATGCTATCTTACAAAACACTGCAGTCCTAAGAAGGTCTTTGGTGATCGTACAAAAACCTCTTTTGCTTTTTGTAAGTGTGTAAAGTGTGTGTAAAGTGAAAGTCTTTGCATTCCCACACATTATAATACCTTCTCACGTTAGGTATCAGTAAAGATACAAATGTTTCCCTGTGTTCTCTCTGTCATTCTGTTGCCACCTGCTGGGAGAATTGACAGCATCTCAGTTCAGGTATTTCTGAAATCCCAAAGTTGAGTTATTCAGTACCTGCATAAAACTGCTATACTGATAAAATACTGGCTTTCAGGCATTACGCCTGCAACAGAGAACTGTGCTATGTACTTTTAAAAATACTTTTAAATAACAAAAATTAAGTACATATTGGGGTACAGTTTCAAGAGTTCTCTCCTTTTTGGTAAAAACTGTAATACAATTTTTTTTTCTAGATACATTAAAAATTACAGAATTAGATCTGGACTTGCTGAATTATCTCCCCTAATTATAGTTTCTACTATAAAGGTCAGCCATTCATTTTGCAGATAAAAAGACCAACTACATCAGTGATGTTTCTGGATGTGCCTGCTTTTCTCTATGACGTTTTAGCAAACCTAATACAAACAGCTTTACCAGAAAGGGGACAGGGGACAACACTCCTCAACAGCTTGGGCAAAACATAATGCATTTCTGTAGCCCTGCTGGAGTTATATGCCATGAGTATATGTTTCAGTGAAAACATGGATTTTTTAAAAAATAAATTTACGAAAGATCAATAGTAAATCCTGCACTGAAATAACAGTGCTATACATTTGGTCTCTAGGGTGTCTCTGTTTCATCACTGTTAAGGGAAACCTTCCAGATAACCATAAGCAAGCTGGACACACATGGCAAAGTCAGCACAACAGGCTTATTGTCTTGCTGCAGGCATTGTTCAAGCACAGGGCTGCTCAACAGGTACCCCCAAATGGACACCATTTTCTTTGCCTTCGATTACCTTTCTCTTGCTTCCACCCCAGTCCTAAACAGAGACACACACCACTTTTTCACCACTGGCCCTGTTCTGCTAATTTTACACCTTTAGTTGACAATTTCAGCTTCAGTTAGTACCCCCAGTAAGCCAACACCCCGTTCACTTTCAGTTGATATCTTACACTCAAGGTGGGGTTCCCCCAAAACTCCCCTTTCATTATATGTAACACCCAGTAGCTTCTCCTGCCATTACCGCATTACTTTAGACACAGGTTCGGACTGGCCAGCTGTGTTTCCTGTTCTGTTATCTGCAAAATCCAGCAGTTTCTCTTGTTATCCCATCAGTTTAACCTCAGGCCATGGCTGGCCACCTGCCTACATGCCTTAAAAATATATTGTTCTAAAACCCTAAAACAATGGGAATATATAAAAATATACCTTACAAAGACTTAAGCTGTGAAGTCATAGCTGCTGTTCTTAGACATCCCACCTATACCTACCACACACATTTTTTGTCACAGTTCTGATTTATTGTCGTCTCAGTAAGTCTGATGGAGCTGGTAATGCTTCTGTCCTGCATGCCACAAGCTGGTCATTTTAAGGCCCTCAGCTGTTACAGATTATGTCCAGTTAGCAGTTCCAACAGAACTGTCAGCATGCTTGCACCTCCAGACCAATCCAGTTGTGATTGTTAGACAAGTTGCTGCACAAGCATGGTGTGCTCTGAACCCCTGATGAAGCTAAGAGTACCTGAACTGGGCCCCTGCTCATGGCAGCTGGCCAGATCACACCTTCTAACCAGCCCATGCTGTGGACTTCTGTAGAAACAAGGGCACTGGGACAAGCTTTATGTTCTTGGCACCCAACAGAGTTCTCGCTGCATCTGACAGCTTTACAAACATTATGTTTTGAATTTGTATGAAATAAAGATCGAGCATTGTAGGGATCTTCTCCTTACATAGTGTCCGTAGCAATTACGGGGGACATTTTGAAGCACAAGTTCTTCAATGTTACAGCTACACAACTCTACCTTTGTACTGAATAAATGACAGTATAGATGACACAGATCCTTTCAGGATATATTAGCAAAAACACTGAAGCCAGTCACCCTCTGAGGCAAAGTGATTAATGATATAAAGTAAATAATGGTCATATATTCTGCATTTACTGTCTTATAATCTTAAGTGGAGAACTCATCCTATTATAAGTCTACTAAACGGCAATGGACTTGGTGTGTGCAAGACAAGCAGAAATGCAGCCACATGAAAAAAGACACAGAGACAATCGTAAGCACAGAAAAGGGGAGGGTGAATTTTAAGATTCTTCTCACTCATTTTCTTCTTCAAATGAGTCAGTTCCTGCTTCTTCATAGTCCTTCTCCAGGGCAGCCAAGTCCTCTCGGGCCTCTTCAAATTCTCCCTCCTCCATGCCTTCACCCACATACCAGTGCACAAAAGCTCTCTTGGCATACATCAGATCAAACTTGTGGTCGAGCTTTGCCCAAGCCTCTGCAATGGCTGTGTTGCTGCTTAGCATGCAGACTGCTCGCTCAGCCTGGGCTAGCTCGCCTCCTGGTGTAACTCTAGGAGGCTGATAGTTGATCCCAACCTGCAAATAACAACAGGAAAGATGGAGGAATAAAAAGAGTTATGAGAAAATGGACAAAATTTAAACAGGGTAGGAAAATTGTAAAACCATTGGTGGGGGAAGGAAAAGAGGTAGGAAAAAACCTGAATCACATCAGTATTAAGTCTAATGTGATTCAAGCTACTATTTTGTGCACAAGCCAACTCCTTATCCTCACTCAAGGGGAATCAAAAAACAGAACTGAGAGATCAAATTGAACTAGACCCTAAATGAAGAAAAGCTTATAAAAATATGTCAGTATGCATGGAAGAATTTGGGACAAGGAAAGAATCTCTTTGCGGACTGATGTAGAAATGTTTCACTTGTCAACAAAATATTATTGATAACTTTGGGGGTTTTTTTTGTTTAGTTGGTTTGTTTTTTTAAATCTCATAAAGGACAGTGTCAATGTCTTCAGATTATAAGCCTTACCTTGATCTTCTTCTAAAATGCAATTTTTTTAAGTTTGAAGGTTATAGGGTTGACATTTTCCTGCTACTGAATACAGAAATACTGTATATGTTTCCATTTATTTAAAAATTTAGCAGTCTGTGTCAATGGGGTGTCCAAAGGAGAAAAGGTACATTTTATATAAATGCATCTTTCTTATGTTCATTCATCTCACAAGTGGGAAACACACCAGGTCAAAAACTTAAATGAAGGTTTCTGCTAGACTGGACTTGCCCTTTGAACATTCAAGAGAAGTTCATGGCAGCCCTGCTCACCTTGAAGCCCATTGGACACCAGTCAACAAACTGGATAGTTCTTTTGGTCTTGATGGCAGCAATTGCTACGTTGACATCTTTGGGAACTACGTCACCACGGTAGAGCATGCAGCAGGCCATGTACTTCCCGTGTCTCGGGTCACACTTCACCATCTGGTTGTTGGGCTCAAAGCAGGAGCTGGTGATTTCAGCCACCGAGAGCTGCTCGTGATATGCTCTGTCGCAGGAGATGATGGGAGCGTAGGTCACTAAGGGGAAGTGGATGCGCGGGTAGGGTACCAGGTTTGTCTGGAACTCTGTCAGATCCACATTGAGGGCACCATCAAAGCGCAGCGAGGCAGTGATGGAGGAGACAATCTGGCTGATGAGGCGGTTAAGGTTAGTGTAAGTGGGGCGCTCGATGTCCAGATTTCGGCGGCAGATGTCATAGATGGCCTCATTATCCACCATGAAGGTGCAGTCTGAGTGCTCCAGGGTGGTGTGTGTGGTCAGGATGGAATTGTAGGGCTCCACCACAGCGGTGGAGACCTGAGGGGCTGGGTAGATGGCAAACTCCAGTTTGGACTTCTTCCCGTAATCCACGGAGAGGCGTTCCATCAGTAAGGAGGTAAAGCCAGAGCCGGTACCCCCACCAAAGCTGTGGAAGATCAGGAATCCTTGCAGCTCAGAACAGGCATCAGCCTGAAAGCCAACAGGAAACATGAAAGAGTAAGTGAACGTATCTTTAAATTACACCCTGAAATAGAGACAGCAAATACGCCCAGTGCACAGTACAAAAACCATCAGTTCTCCCAGAAAACTCTCAATGCATGTTTTCCTCTAAATCTCTAGCTAGAGTACCAAAAGAGCGGTATTGATTTTTTTCTTTACAATAGGAATGCTATAACAATATTTGAGGTTTTCCACTTAAGTCTTTCATTCATATAAAAAGTAAGAAAGAAAATCCAGGACTTGCATTTCTCTGTTCTGAGCCAATGACAGTAGTAAAAGCAAAATGAGAGCTACTATCCAAAAAAAAATTTATGTGGTGTTTATTTCCCCTCCCATCCTCCCAAGGTCTTGCTTCCAATGTAATAGTACACACCAGCTTGCGGATACTATCTAATGCCAGGTCAATTTTGTCTTTGCCAATGGTGTAGTGGCCACGTGCATAGTTATTAGCTGCATCTTCCTTCCCAGTGATCAGTTGTTCTGGATGAAAAAGCTCCCGGAAGGTGCCAGCCCTCACTTCATCTGAACAAGAAAGAGAAAAAGCATAAGCTTGGAAGAGATAATTCACCAAAGTTGATGATATTTGCAAAACAAACGGAACATTTTATGTTAGCATAAAATGGTATGGAAGACGTGTTATGTTGAAAAACAAAGTATGGAAGTGAGGAGTTATCATCTGAGATGTTCTCAGTTTTGAAAAGAAGAAAAAAAAAGAAGGGGACTGTGCTGCAAATGTAAGTTGCTGTGTTATACAAGCAAATTAATTTATCAAACGAGGGCTGTGCCATGCTGTTGTAGAATTTCAGCTCTACAGACTGATCAGATGAAGATTCATCAGAACCTTCAGGGGAATGACTGGAAAAAAGGAGACTTGCAAGAGTAAACAGTGGTTTCCCCTGAAAATCTCTGAGGACACTTCTGTTGTCTGATTCCTTATGCTCCTCTCTTACATCTGAATGCGAGGAAAGCATTTTCCATCAGTTAACAAAGGAAAAATACCACCACACACCAAAAAAAAGACCAGAAAGGATTATCTTTAAGAAAGCTAAATTGTACTCATAACCAGTGGAGGTTTAAACAGTAAATTTCTGAGTGTATTATTAGTAGAGCACCATGACAGAGTGCAGTCTGGTTTTCATCTTTGACTGAGAATAACAGAGCATTTAGTAATACCTGGTATTGAAAAATTAAAACCTGTACGTTTTGCCTCTATGTTGGAGTCATCCCCCATGGTAAGGGCATTTGCCCTGCTATTCAGTGATCTGAACTTTGGCACCCAGAAGAGTTAATTAATTTCCAAGATGAGTTCTATACTGACCTATTACAGTTTGTTCCAAGTCCACCATAACAGCCCGGGCCATGTATCTGCTAGAGCTTGTCTCTCTGAAGAATGTGGCTAAAGAGTCATCATTGCTGGGTTGGTTGATGAAGGTGCCATTTGGCTGAATGCCGTGCTCCAGACAGAAGAGTTCCCAACAGGCGTTGCCGATTTGAACTCCACTTTGGCCAATGTGAAGAGAGATGCACTCGCGCTGAAAGGGGAGGGAAACGGTGAGAAGAACCAGTGAATATCCTAAAAGTCTGTAAGCTGATCTTACCTGAAACCCCAAATCAACCAGCAATTACAAAGTTTTCCATAAGACTGGAATTAATGGAAAATATTCTAACACTTATTTACAAGTAGGAAGAAAAATATTTTGCTGGGCATAGAAAGAAACAATAATCACAGCAGCTAGAGATGTGTAGCCATGCCTACACATGGTGTACAGTGCACAGATCTACAGGTAGAGTGCACGTAAGTCCAGAGACAAAAACTGTGTACAGGTATGCAAAATAAACAACAATAGGTCCCAGCTAATGAGCCAAGTCCAGTTATCCAGGCCAAGACACAGCTATATTGCCTTATTGATATATAGATAACTATCTTCTGATCTCTCAACCTTCCATTAAACTTGTGTTGGACAGGTAGAAGACAGGTTTGTAGAAATTAAAAGAAAGAGAGTTAAAGTGCTTTTAGTACCTCAATTAATTTCAGCTGCTAGTTGTTTTGGTCCATTCCCTGGGTACTTTAAATTCAGTTTGTGAACAGTTAACTTGATACTCAAGAGGACTTGGTACTCCTTTACATGTTAGACTAAAGTAACTTCCTGAGAAATCCTTCTCATACATACACTTCTGTAATCATGGCTGCTCAGTCAATAACCAGTTTCTAAATTGTTCATTACTGTGTCATGCACATAGTTTAATAACAGAAATCTGAACCACAAAATACGGTATATTTTAAAAGAAAAAGAAGCGTGTCTCCTGTAGATTGCTATGCAGACTCCCAAGTACCGTGAATGTAATGCAGGGGTCCTCAAACTACAGCCCGCGGGCTGGATACAGCCCCTCAGGGTCCTCAATCCGGCCCCCGGTATTTACAGACCCCCCCGCCGGGGGTTGGGGGGGAAACCAAGCAGCCGCAGATGACTGCCTGCCACTGCATCCGCGCACCGGCCCCCTGGTTAAAAAGTTTGAGGACCCCTGATGTAATGGGTTCTCTCAAAAACACTCTTATTGGACATGGTATATTTAAATATGAATCTTTTGGCAGATGATTCCACCCAGTCTTACAGAGTATCTAGGGAATTGTCCCCATTTCTTTGCTCCTAATTTCACTACTCACAAGCTAGTAGGAAAAGGCCATTAATACAGGGTTAAAATACTGTATTCAAAGTACATCCAGAGAAGTTTCTACTCAAAAAGAAAAAAAAGCTCCAACTCCATCCTTCTTTTGCTGCATATGACTTCCCTTATAATAAATTTATTAACATAAATGTAGCTGTACATCTTGGACTCTAGATTTGTTTACCAAGAAGCTAATACAATAGTTTGTATACTGTGAGCAATATTTGTTGCCTCCAAAATAAAACAAAAAAAGTCACATCAACCTCCCCGCCTTCACTCAGATCTTGATCAGAGTAGGGGGGATACAAGGCCAAATTCATTGCTCATTGCCTTATAAAATAACCCAATTCTTTTCTTTACCATGGCTTCTCCTGTGTGCTTCCCTTCTTGGTTGGTAGTAGCAGCTCTGGTTACTGATGCAGACTGGTGCAAGGTGGCAGGGCATCCACACCTCACTGGCAGGGGCTCCACAGCATCACAACATAGGCAGGAGAGATCATAATCTCTCCCAGGCAACTGTCTCAGTCCACCCACTCACCTGTTACACCAGCAGCCAGCTTTGCGTGCATTCACCTACAGAGAGGACCCAGCCCTCAAGTCTGCTCTTAAGCAAGTCTTCCCAGTTAATTCTGCAAGCTAAACCTTGAGCATTTTTTTAAAAAAGAAAATTTATAACTGGTATTACTAATCAGAATTTTAACACATATGGAGTGTCTTTATAAATAACAGGTTTCCTTTCTTAAAACTGACAACTGATGAATATGCTACTGGTAACTCATTTAAAAGATCATTAACCATTTCAAAATTTCTTAATTTACACATTCAAAAGGTGACATCATTTTAAAATGGTGTCTTTTTGACAAAGGTGACTGTAGATGAATCGTGGACATGGAGTTAACTTGCCTAAATTCCACTGACTGAAATGAGTTGGGAACAGGTTGAACAGCAAGGAATTCCACTTGACTATCCGATCACCTGTAGACAAGGTACACAGGATTATCTTCTTGCCTCCCGG
Source organism: Falco naumanni (assembly GCF_017639655.2). Classification (NCBI taxonomy): domain Eukaryota; kingdom Metazoa; phylum Chordata; class Aves; order Falconiformes; family Falconidae; genus Falco; species Falco naumanni. The sequence continues at coordinate 22,886,323 of NC_054058.1, forward strand.
TGCTAAGACACCAAACCTCATCTTTCTGCCAGCCATTCCTTATTTTTGTGACCACTGTTCATCTGATAATAAACAACTGTTCAGCCTTTCAGCTGCTTACAATATGGGCCAATACAATACATCTTGCTTGCATCTAGCAAGAAGATGGCAAAACGAGAAAGCAGAACTATAATTTGCTCTTATACCTGGAGTTACTAGCAGAGAGTTCACATACACACAGCATACATGCACATTCTCTCCAACAGGGCTTAAACAGTACAGTCCCCGTGACTATGTCTTTTCCCTCAATGATAATGAGAGTGCAAAGAAAAAACACAGCTAAAGATAAATAGTAAATACTTTATTCTTGGCATTACTGGTTTTGGTCATCTCAAGGTACACAGAGACACATATCTAAAAAACAAAACAAAAAAAGCTGGATCTTTCACAGAAAGTAATTAGCACTCCCTGAACTCCTAAGAAAATGCAGACCTATACCCTACCAACATAATCAGTTGATTAGATCTCGTCAGATTCACACTAAGTCCTCTACTTCTTTTAAATATGCCTGTACAATGAAGACATACAGTGAAACATTTCCGGAAATTATTTGAAAACTGGAGTATCAATACTTTAAATGCAAAAGTTCTCTTACACTTAATCACAGCACAAATAAGCAACTCTACAGAGCGGTAAATCAGCAGTGACTTTATTGTAAATATTAAATACTGCAGTTTCAGTATTAATTGCAAAAAGACATGACAGCTTGTTTCTGCCTTCTTGCCCTCTCATGATGTATTAAATACAATACAAATGCTAAATCAGTAGTACTCAAAAAAAGTGGGAGGTTACCAACCTACACTTAAAATCAAATTGAATGTCAAAGTCCTGGTAAATGAATGACCATGACATACAGCATTCTAAACACAACGTATGGCTGGCTCAGACCACTGGTCCCAACCTCCAAAATAGCATCTCTGCCACCTAACAAAAAACGGGAATAGAAAACTAGAACAAAAAATGGTTGTTGCCTAAACAGTCAATTTGGTGAGAATTTGGCCTGACGTCGCTGAATTTTGCTATGTCATTAACTGGCTTACAAAGATCTTAAAGTGAGGCCTTGCAAAGCAGGGGGCCAGTAAACACAACTTAGTAATTTTTTGAAAGAGCTCAACTCCAGACAGAGCTCCTGTGTTTTATTCTACCTGGTTTCCATCAACTGTTGGTTGCAGAGTTGCAACTACACTTGTAGTTGGATTACAAGAATATCGAGAGCACCCCTTCCCTATGTGCGCAGAGTATGTAAGAAGTAACTTTTAAATAAAAGCATTATGTGCAACTTCTCCTGGGGCAAAGTCCTAGCAGAGACAAAAACTTGGGACAGGATACAGGATTGTTTTGGTTTTTACTCTTGAGACAACCAGGCAAGGTCATTACTGCACTCATGAATGACCTGCTCCGGTTTACCTGACACTAATACTGGGAGTGTTTCTCTATTGGGATAATTTCAGAAGAAATAGACACAGAATTATTTTTAACAGTGAAGATGCAGGCTGTTTTCGAAGTGTCCTGGTAGACAGCAAAGCAACAGATTGCACACAGTTTGAAGGCACAGGCAGGCTGCTACCTGTGTGAAAAAACCAGAAATAGCCACCATATCAGTGTATGACTACTGCTACAGACAAAGTAACAACCTGAAGGGGACTACTGTTCAAGACATCACACTGGCATCTACACTGGCTGCTTTTCACAGGTTCGGTGTGTTGGATAGAATTTGCCCACCAAATGCTACTTTGTTCACCATTTTGTAGTTTGGGCCAGCGTCAGTCAGCCTGCATCCTTTTGGCACAGATGCTGGGCTACTTGTTTGCCACAAAGGCTCCTTGCCTTTAACTTGTCCTTTCCAGCACCCAGCAGTTTGCTCCAGTGAAAGCAGTATTTAAGTAGGTCAGGGCTCTCTCCTTTGGAATTTACTCTTTGTCAACTGATGATAGGTGGATAGATGTAGAAGAAATTAATGTACTACCCCAAACCTCCAATTTTTGCCCCTGGTGGTTGGAAATGGAGTCAGTCTGGTGACAGTTCTTTAGCAAAGATATTAATTTTCTTGCCACAGATCTGGGGAAAGTTTTGGGATCTCAGAAGAGTATCTCTTTCTACTTATTAACTAACTTCGGTCCTGAACAATAAGCATTGCTAGATGGCTCCATGTAACCCAGGACTTTAGATACTGGGGCAGGGGGGACAATTCTAGATATATAGAGACTTTTTGACATCTACGTGAACAAAGCAAGAGGTAGGGAAAGAGTAAAACAATGCAACAACTTCAGCTGTTCAACTGGACAATAATATAGAATCTAGTTTAAAAAAATGTATCTATTTCCTTACCACCACATGCTTCAAAGAATTACTATGCATCAGACAAGCACAAAGTGCTGTAATTTGCATATAAGAAGAGTAGGTGCAGCACAATAGTCTTTGTGGCCAACCACCTTGGCTTTCTGGCTTAAATATGACTAAAATCAGGAATGCCTGTATAAGGAGGCATCAGTCACAAGAGAAACCACAGCCTTCAAAGTGGAATAGGCTTCACCTTCCCGTGTTTTAGTTCCACATGCTTGTTCTAAACCCTATGCCACAGGAACTGAGCTTTTCAGATGTCTTCAGGGAAAACAGAATATTCCGCTAATTATCGGTACTCTGTTGTCTTTTACAGTCAAGTCTCCAGGAACACTTTCACTTGTTCAGAGAACTGCCCAGCATTTGCAAGGATGGAACCTTCTTCCATAGTTCATAACTGGCTACACAACCCCCACTCAACGGCTATATCCAAAGCAAAGTGTTTGAAAAGGAGGATTCTTATTCAGTTATAGATTATGGAAGGAGTGGGTTTACTCTGGTGTTGGACAGAATGGTGCTGTAGAGCCAAGCAAAGTGTCAGGAATACTCTGTGTGGTTTCAAAACTCATACGAAACCATTCCCTGTTTGAAGAAATGAAGGTATTACCACACAGGAGTTCACAGGTGGTCATCTCAATTAGGACATTGATTTCAACCATCCTTGAAAAGCCTGTTAACATCCTCAAGACAAGCTCACAATTTTACAGCAGCAGAGAAAAATGTATTCTGTGACACTCAGTCCTGAATTGGAGGCCTATGGATTGGAGAAAATACAGCTGCCCAAGCTTGTCGGAAGAGCTGGACCAGTTTGTAAATGAATGGCAGTGATGTGGGAGAAGCTGCAGAACAAAACAAAAAGAGAAGAGCCTTTCATTATGAAAGGTAAAACTAAGATACACTAAACATATTAAGAAAGAACTAATCCCAACTAGAGTTAATTGAAACCTACCTGTCTGTCTTCTTTCTTTGGTTCAGCACTTGGACCTTCACTCAGGGCATCGCTCCCATCCCTAGCAAATGACCTTCTGTGTTTTCCACAAAACTATTTGCAGAATAGCTATGGAGCACCCAGCAGAAGGGGAAACACCCATCCCCTCCATGTCCCAGCTGCTACCACTACCTCATGGAACCAGCCCATTCTTCAGCGACAGGAGCAGCCATCGCTACTGACACCCCAGCATAAGCAGAGCAACTGTGCAACTACATTGCTGCCCTGGGCAACTTTCCACTCTCCTGACAGAACAGCCTTTTAGACAATCACTCTTCCAGGAGACATTCACGTTCTAGCACCTCAAGTTGACTGAGGCTGAACCCGAGCCTAGGGCAGCTCAGCCTGCCTCTCACAGTCTGTACCTTGTCTATTGGAAAGAGCTAAGGACGGAATAACTTTTCAGAAAACTGGCTTTTGTAAAGCTACATTTTTCTACATGGATTGAAACTGGACGCATTTGAAACAAGCCTAATAGTAAGATGCTAGTCATCCGATTGGTGTCTCCCAAAGAAGAGACATTCACACAGACCAAATCAATTAAAAGCAAGTATTTTCTTCTCTGTAATCATAATGGAATTAAAAAAATTGGAAATATCAATACTGTACCTGGGTCTAATCTCACCACCACCAGGTACAGCAGAAAAGTAGCCAAGAGAACCTTTTTGTAAGGAAGTAAATAGAAGTGGCTTGACATGGACCGCAGCGCTCTACGTAGCAATGTCAACATGGTCAAAAGCTTTTGGGACAGAGCACCTACAATACAAGAACAGAAAGGCTGCCAGGGGAAAGTAAAGTGAAAAAAAGAAAAAAAAGGAATCACATAGATACAGATAATAAGAAACTAAGATACTAAAGTAATACTGTTCTTAGTCTGATTGCATGAGAGTCGGGGTTTTTTATAATAGGGAACAGAAACAGTACAATATTGTAATAAATTCATTAAACCTTTTTTTTAGGCATCTACTTTAGTATAATGTGATCTTATACCACAGTAGCGCCAGCTTGTCTCCTGGGAGTTGATGTCAAGTGATTTATGGTTCTGGAGGGGAAGCAGTACTTTAAATGCTTGAAATAGATTGTTCTACGCAGGCTTGGCTGTAAATGGAAATTAAGCAGAAAGGACACAGAACCAACAAACTGTACCCTTAAAGGACTGCTAAGTATTTTTAGTTTCCCTTTTATACCTTAAGAAAAACAAAAAAAACAAAACCACATTTATTCTGAAGTGCTTCTGAACCTGGAAAATTATTCTCATTTCTTGACATCAGCAGAAACTAAGTAAGTTTCGTAATTGTCAGCAAATGGATCACTAAGTCTTCCATTTCCTGCTGTGATAACACAACAGGACTTCCTTGTGGCTGGTTTGTAACGACAATATTCTTAATACTTGCTGCCCTTTGTTAGTAAGGGACCAACCTGGAGCACAAACATCAGAGGGAAAGCCTACCCAAAACAGTTTCTGTTGCCGCATCTTGCTGCTCTTCAGCAGCCAAGTGCATCTCCTCCCGTTGAGTCCACTGACATCGGCTTTCACAAATGGCCCCGAGAAATGCTAGCTGCTGGTCTCTGTCAAAAACATCACATCCACGTACAAGCTCTTCTGCCCCCTCAAAGCGACCAAGCGGAAGCAACACATGCAACAGATAGAGCTCCAGCAGTGAACCGTACTCGGGGAGGCTCTTATTGGTTTGGTCTCTGAGCCAGCTACCGCCAGCCTCTAGCATCACCTGGGGTTCTTTCACTTTGCTGTACAACAGGATACTGAAAACCAAGAAAGAAATATTAGAAAACACTAACTCTGTGAAAGTTAAGATTGCTAACAGTTACTACACACAAGCAGCTATCATGAAGGCACGTATCAGGGTCCACACCTGAAGCACAGAGATTTCCGAGGCAGACAGTAGGTGTAGCCACTGATGTTACTTTCTCAGCATCACCCTTTTTGTATTTTATCACCATGAAGCAATCTGCAGGCATGCTCCAACATACACAAGTCAAGAACAGTCCTGTCCCAGGATCCACTTTCATCCTCACTCACACCACACAAAAGGAAAACATCACACAATATTCAAGTCTGGCCTGCTATTAAACCTAATGCAAGCCCTGTGTATATGTGACAGTCACAGAGAGAAACTCACCAGAGCTCCAGGACTTTTGGAGGTAGATGTTCAGGGACGTGGTAATACTGTAGGACCCAAGACAGAACTTCTCTCCACCGGTTCATCTCAGCCAGCGCCTGAATCCCCACAACACAAAGGGAGCACTTCACTTCTGCAGAACTGGTAATGAAGAAACACCTAAATCAGTGCATCCTACAACCACATTTCCCCTTGCGTCCTTTTCAATATAGCCTGGGTACTCTGCAGTGCTCCAGCAGCTGCTTCCCCTCTCCTCACCCCCGATAAAAAGGCAAATTCACCCCCCCGAGAAGGTGCCCCGCGCCTGTGTCTCTGGGACGGGGGAAGGCTCCCAGGCACACAGCGCTTCCCTCAAACACGCCCGTTCCTTCATTCGAAACCTGCCGATGTGGCCAGGCCGTTATCAAACGGCAGCCAAAGCCAAGCCAGGTTCTGGACAGTTACTAACTCGCTTTTTACCAACACGCACTGCCCGCCATTAATTTATATAATTAAGAAAAAACTAAGCAAAGCCACAACAAGAACCATCGGTGCTACTGCCATTCATACAGATAATACTTATCCTAAGAGGTCCCTAACTCCGCCAAAAAAAAAAAAAACCCAAACAGTTTGTTAAACCCCAAAGGCCCTCTATATTAAAAAAACAAACAAACAAAACCAAAAAAACCAAAGCACAAGCAGGGCAGCCAGCGCCTGCGCTCAGACGCCAGCCCGACGCGGGTGCGACCCCCAGCCGCTTCCCAGCGCCGCCCCGGCCCCGCTCCGCACGCCCGGCGGCCGCTCGCACCTCTCGGGGCCGGGGCCGGTCCCGGGGCCCAGGCTGTCGCAGCCCGCCTCACACCTCTCCACGGCGGCGGCGAAGTCCCGGTGCAGCACCAGCAGGTCCGCCGCCTCCTCCAGCAGCGAGGCCGCCTGGGCCGAGACCGGGGGCCAGGCCACAGACTCGCTCCTCATGGCGGCGGGCGGGCTGCCGGGAGGGCTGACAGTGCCGCCGCCCTCCCCGCGCCCCACCGCCCGCCGCCCGCCCGGCTGCGGCTCCAGCGCCACCACCGCCCCCCGCGGGGCTCGGCTCCCCTCCCGCAGCAGCACGGCCTTCCCCGGCCCCGGAAGGCCGTGAGGGAGCCGCTACCCCGCCGCCCCCCGGCAGCGGAAGGGCCGCCCCGGCGGACATCTTCTCCCCGCCCCGCAGGCCGGCGGGACACGTAGTCTTGGCGGTGGCGTGAGGGAGCGGCGGCGACGCCTGCCGGCGTGAGGCGCGGGAAGGAGCGGCGGCTTCTCGGTGCGCTGGCTTCCCGGGGCCCGGGGCGGTGGCAGAGCCGACCCTGCGGGGATTAGTCGTTATAAGTGCGGTCTCGGCGGCCCTCCGAGAGGCTGCGACCGCCGGCTGTGGGGTCGCGACGCCTTCAGCTGTGCCGGGACAGGGGTCGGTGCCGGTCTCTGCCCAAACCCCATCGGTTTCCCGCTCACGCGGCTGCCAAGGGGAAAGGGCCGAGCCAACGCCCGCCGCCTCGGCTGCCCCCGTCAGCAGGCGCGGCACAGCCCCGCGGCGGCCGCCGGCGCCAGGCCGGCCTCAGGCGCGTCGCTGCCGAGCCACGGGCCCCGGGGCTGCCGCTTCGGAGTCCGGCGGCACGGCAGCCGCCCCGCAGCTGTCCCCGCCGCGGCCTGGCAAGCGGGGGAGGCGGCTGGCAGGGGCAGCGGAGGGGCAGCGCAGCCCGGCCGGCGAGGCCCTGCGCCTCCTGCCCTGACTGCCCTGCCCGCCCCGCCCGCCGGGCCCCGCCGTCACCCCGCACCTGCCGTCACCCCGCGCCCGCGCCAGGCCCTGATGTCACCCCGCACCTGCCGTCACCCCGCGCCCGCCGGGCCCTGCTGTCACCCCGCGGCGTTAAACACGTTGCGCTGTTAAAGGAGCCGGAGTTGGAGCGTAGTAACAGCGTCTCCATCGGTACCCTGCAGGCAGCGATTCACATTCTTCTTCAGTTGTTACTGAAAAACAATAGGGAGTCTTGGTTACAAGATAATTATAGCAGTCAGTGTAAACCCTCTTCAAAAATTAATCTCTACAGGAGAGACAGGACTTATTTATTTCGTAATGCTGACCCCCTACTACGATTATTTAATTAAAAAAAAAACCCCAAAACAAAACAAAATAGGCTATTGCAGAATGTGTTCAGCAGTGAAACACAGCTGTTAAAGCGGAGTTTCTATGACATTTCAGTGTTGGAAGCAGGGAAGAAAGCGTGGAGAGCACAAGCAAAAACTTGATCAGAACTCTCTGGTTTTTGAGTAGCTCTTCCCGGGTGGTGGTACTCTGCACGGTGGCCGCAGGAGTAGGCTGCAGTGGTGCACCCAAGGGGTTTGCACGCTCTGCCATTAACTGCGGAGGGTTCAGGCTGGTTAAGGCGAATCTACAGCACAGAAACTTTGCAAAAGGAAGGGCCCTGCAGCTGAACAAAGGTGGAGGTAAAGGCGTTTCAGTCTTCTGTTTCGGTTGCTTGGCACTTACAATTTGGAAAACAACATTCCTTTTTGGGAACTACAAGTCCCAAAGTGCACTGTGGGAAGAACATGCTTTGTACCAGCTAGTGCCCTGCACAAATTCCCAAATATGGGTAAGGAATCAATTTTGAAAAAGACTCACACTGGCTGGATACTCCACACTGAGACTCAGAAAGGGAGTGAGACAGCATCAAAACCAAGGTAAGTTTGCGATACACAAGGATATTTTTCAAGATTTTTTTTTCGTGGGCAGCAGCCAAGAATACTCTGTCCCTTAGCAGGGCACACTATTGCATTGGTGGTGTTGCAATTGCATGCTGCGGTGATGGAGATGACTTTTGAAACGGGACTGTTGTTTCAGGTGGGGAAGTGAGCAGCAGGAGCAGCTGCGCTGCAGAGTGAGTCAGATCCTGTTTCCCTGCAGATGCTCCTTATTAATAAAGACCTATGGAAGGATCTGTGAGGGCAACACTTGTGCAGTTATGTTAGAGGCAGGGAAGGGTCAGGGAGAGGTAGGAGCTGCTCCAAACAGAAGATCTGTATGAGTTGCAATATGGTTGTTTAAAAAGCCAAGGTGGAACGAGCAGCCTTGTAGTAACAATAAATATAGGTAAAATTAATTTCTTTGCAAGGCATGGTAGAATGTTTTTGTACTTCGCCTCTCTTCCTGGAGGGGACAGTGTGGTGCCTTGAAGACTAAACCTCTTGCAGCTCTCTGACCTGCAAATAATAGTCACTCAGTAACAGGATTGTTTAACTTCAGGCCAGGAACAATTACCTATTTTACTGGCAACTCATTAGCATGCAAAATGAAATAATTCCAAAATAGAATCATCTTAGTGGAGATGACAGATGCTCTAGGTCTGAACTTGGACGCATGCAAAGCCTCAGAGTTTGACCTGATTATGGGCAGCATCAGCTCCTGCCTCCGTTTCTCTCTCCGGCAGTTGGGCATATTCCTTGTGCAGCTCAGATGCAGCTCGTGGACTCTCTTCTGCCAAGTGATGTCAGGCGCAGCTGGTCAGCCTGATCCGTCATCCCAGCACCCTCCTCCTACTATGTAGGGTCATGAAGCAGCACAGTCGGCATGGCATGGCACAGTGCTGTGAATGTAGGAGGTGCAGTCCAGCCCTGGAGAGAAGCCTGAAGCCGCTTGGGGTGGTGAACCAAACCGTCACATGGACACTCCTTGCCAAATAAGAATGATGCTGGTTTTCCATCTTTCCTTAAATGTGAACAGCTTAAACTGTGTTTTAAGCTGAAATAGTCACTCTTGTACCTGAATTAGCTTACACAGCAGGGCTACGCTGTTATGGAAACACTGGACGAAACTGGCATATTTGCCCATGCTCCTGCATAACAATTCCTAACAACCAGAAAAGCTAAAGTCAAGCAAACTTGCTGTCAGTGACAGGTAGTAAGAAGCAGCATCACAGTGCATTTTGTGTGCTGTGTTGGGATCTTGATGCTCCTCACCTTCTATCTGAAAGAAAGGATTTTTTTTCCTACAGACATCCTGATTTTGTATAGAAAAGTGAGTTTCAGAGGGGCCTTGTTTGTGTCTGCATCAGCTGTGGATTCACAGGTTCCTCTCCTCCCTCTCTTGCCAGGCAGTTCGAGGAGAGTTAAGAATTACAGGCACCTGCAACAAGGCCTCCTGAGGTAAATCGCCTCAAGTATTAATCCAGATCTGACCAGCACACGGTCGCTGGCAAACAGCCTTTTCTGTGGTCTCTTCTGTGTCAGTAGGCTGTTAGTATGAGATTAGCAGCATTAGAGAGACTTTGAGATAGAAACAATGAGGCCCTATGATTTGATTTGAAGAGAAAGAAACCCTCTTACATCCATATAAAAACAAACAGAAAAACTGGAAATTATAAAAGGCATTATAAACACAGCTGAGGAAAGGACAGTTTCTTGGAAAGATTTGGAGCTTTGTAGTACATCATAGCTTATCAGCAACTCTTTAATAAAGCAATGAGGTCTATGGAGACTGCAGGTCCCAGCATGCAGCACTCTGTCCTTATCACCATGTGCCGTTGTTTGGGTCTGGTGAGACCATGACATGCTGGAATCTGTAATTTGCTTGTAATTTCCATCAACAGTACATCCCTATTAAATAGGAAGATAGCTGGCTGCAGATCCTTTCAATTACCCCAGATTCAGGGCTCCCCTAGCTTCTGGCAGCCGGTTGTCAGAGCCCTCAATTGGGTGAAGGTGAACGCTTTCCGGCTGTGCATTGAACAGATGGGCAATGGTGATGCTCCGCTTTCTTATCTTACCAAGCATCGTGGCACAGAATCAAACCTATTTTGTTGTTTCAAAAATAGAACTAGTAGGAGGTGACACCTGATTCTGAGACCACCTGCTGATGTTCCTAGTTACCATATTTAAAAGCAGTCACCTCTTATTCTGGCCACACAAAAACCCGTATAAACAAGAGGCAAGGATGGTAGAAGGCAGAAAAGACAACTACAGGGGTAGTCACAGCCACAGTCCAACTGGGGGGTATCACATAACATAAAAATGTGAGCAAATCCCTGTTTTAACCTTCATCACAGATGCACAAACACTGTGTAAAGTGTAAATTCTGGAAATTGGGAAACTGGAAACACAGAGTTGTTTTCACAACTCGTCCAAACTTGAGTTTTACTCAGATAATGGCAAAAGCTTTCCAAAACAAAGGGTGATCTGAAGTTGTTTAAGCCTCTTTCTTTGCTCCATGTCAAACAAAATACCAGCCTTGGCAAGGCAGCAGCCAAAGAATAACATCTGTTATTTTTTATTTCATTGTTACTGTTATAATAGTAATAATTAGTGCTGGGTGGGGCATTTCATAGCTTTAAGGTGACCAATTTGGTTAAAGGCTTAAGGCATCTTCTTTTCTGCAACCAGTTATTATCTGTGAGAAAATACTAAAGCCTGTCATCACTGAAGGTCAATTAAATCCTTTTTGCCTAGCACAGCATCTCTTTGCTCACTGCATTAGAGTCGCAAGCCCTTCTGATGGTTAATACCACTTCTCAGAGCCCCACCTGCCAAAATCAGTTGTCATCCATTAATATCCACCTTTCCTCTTTTTCAAAACGAAACCTTGTGCTCTCATAGTTGGGACAAGTGCTTGACAGCATGAATCCTGAAAGTATTTGTACCATAAGACAAATGAGGTGATTTGAGAAAATGTTTCTTTTCATTTTTAACCTAGCTTCCTAACTTCTCAATACTACCTTTTTCAGTGTTTGTCTGACATCTGTCCCTCATTTTGAATGCACGTTTACTGCGATCTCCTGTTAATTATCGCTACAAATAGGTGATGCGTGTTCTACATCTTGAGTTGGAAAGTGCAGAAAATACTACAGAAGTTAAATTCTTTCGCATCTCAGACTGCTGGTGCTGGCTCTTATCTAGCTAGGTCTTGCAATGCTCTCAAAAGCTGTGGTGAGAGGCTGTTTTAGGAAAGCCAGGAGTGCCGCCGAGTTATGTGGTTGCAGCGCCTGAGCCTTGGGAGAAGACCTGCTGGGAAGGGGTTGTTCACTGATGCAACCTTTGTGTCTTGTGTTTCATGGTAAGCATACCCCCTTGTGGCCCTCTGGCAGGTGGACTGGCAGGCAGGACTCTCTTGCTTGTCATTTTGCTCGCAAACTTGATACAGTAATTAAGACGCTATTGCTTTTTTTATTAGTTTGCCTCTGAACATTTTTAGGTAGTCAATGAAAGTGCTGCACCTCTCTTTTGGGGTGGATTTCTCCCCTCCTTTTGAAGATCTGTGTACTATTTTAGGGTCTTATTGGTTTGAGAGGTATGCTTACAGTTTGTGTAAAATTAATGTCTTGAGCAGTGTGTGCCCCCATTTCTCCAACAAGCTGATGTTCTCTTTCCCTCTGTTCCTCCCTTACTTGCTGCTCCTTCTCGTCTTTCTCGGCAATACCAGATGCAGGCAAAGGTAGGATTAGATGTCTAATTAGTTTATGTAGCCTTAGACATACATGTTTACTTCCTGGCATTGGGGGAAGGGCAGCCCGTGAGAGGTCTAACCCTTGTCTCTCGGAGAAGTTTTCAGCTTTAAGAGCAGCCTGAGCCTGAGCAGGCTGAACAGGGAGGCCAAAATTTTCTAGACGTGTTTTCATTCCAGATGCCTGTTCACAGATGAAGTTGAAAACCCAGTCTGTATTACCAAATCTGAAATAATTTCTCATTTAGGGTTAGTTCCAAAATGTTTTATTTCCAAAAAATGACTCAGTGTAGACAGCCTGAAAGAACTTGCTTGAAACATTACGGAAAAGCTAATAAACTGTAATTAATGTCTCTTGGAACGCTATTGTAGATCAGGGAAGTTGTATTTTAAGTATTTTTAATTTATCAAAGGTTTATCAAAGAACTTTAAGCTGTAACTCTCCCGTCTCCCACTGCAGTCATCCTTCAGCAGATGTAACCAGGGCAATTCAGCATGGCATTCCCACAGTGACTTACTTTCACCCCGGATCAACACTGGCTCATCTGGAGAGCAGTAACGCAACGGCTGGTGTTACAGCTTGGCAGCCACTTTGCTGCGAAGCCAGTGGCTGCTTTTAAACCACCACTGAGAAGGGGTTGGACCAAGTTGGCTTGTTGGCTTTGCACTGAAGTGCTCATGAAGTCTTTTCCATCATTTCCAGTAGGAAAATGACCTGGCAGTGGGGATGAGAGTGTTGGGGAGCAGAAAGAGCAGGGGAAAAGTCATAGGCCAAGGGTGAGCCCAGGGCAGGCAGGGGCAGCATCCTCCCCGACCAGGGCAGGGTCACACCTGGAGGACCTGAGCAGGCTGAGCAGTGCCAGGCGCTGCCAACAGGTTTTATTAACTGCATCAGACAAGGCAAGGTGATGCATTAGGTTCAGGGTCCATCCCAGCAGTCCAGCCAGGAGCAGCAGGAGGCAGGACTAGGTCCAACATCCACCCAGGAAACAGAGACAAGGTTGCAGACCTGCACAGTTACAATGTAGCTCAGGACAGGCCTGGGTGCCCAGGATGGGGCTTAAACAGTGCCCCCCGACCCCCCCTCCAGAAGCACCAGGCAGAAGGTACAGGATGAGAGTCCCAGGTAAGGTTGGTCAGGGTGTTGAAGGTCTATTAGTGCCATTGGTGGTGGTCACTGCTGATGACTTAAGCTGCTCCAGGTGTTTCTAAGACGATTAAAGAGCTATATAATTTTGTCATTTTTTTAAACAATTTGACTAGTTAATGGACTTGCACAAGTGTCCCAATTTTGCTAAAAACTAAAACTTTCCCAGATAGGCACATGACAAGCATTAAAATTATCTCAAGTCATCCTGGATGTAGAGTTTATTGACATTTTCTCCTATAAAATTTTTTTCTCCCTTTGAACATCATCTTCTCTTTTCATACAACAGAGATGATAATGTCATTGTCTTTCCTACCTGACAGAAGGCTTATTAGTTTTGTAATTGTAGTTGTATTTATGGAGTGTTCTGAGATATCTGGATGAAAAAAAATAGACTCGTGCAAGGCAAAGGAGCAAGAGTACACTGCAGCTGTTACACACTAGCAAAATTACTCAAGAGTAAAGTGATGGGAAGGCGATTCAGGTATGAACTTTTACCAGACCTTCAAGGATGGAAAATAGGGTTCTGGCAGAGACTGGGAACTTAACTTTTGCACTCAGAGATAGATAGCATCGGCCCTCGTGCTTCTTACTAAGTGTATTTGAGAGGAAGCACTAGAAGGGTAGTAGACAGAGGAAGATGAGAGCTGCATGCTGGTGTGTCAGGCTGGCACTAGGAATACAATTAGGTCATGAGGGTGGAGGTCACTGAGGTCACATGAGGGAAGGTTAAGAGAAACAGAGGGATGATGGTAAGTTTGAAAGGGAGAATGGATGGACAGACATGACTGATGATAGCTCTGTCGATTAGAAACAAAACCTTTAAATCACTCAAATTTGTTATCTGTATTCAAGAACACTTGTCCATGCCAGGACTCAGCATCCCTCTTTCTGTGTCAAATTAAGCAGCAGTGAACATTCCCTATGCGCTGTGAGCTGGTGGAACAATAGGTCTATTCTGAGCTCCCCTTGCAAGACTGTCTCGTTCCAAAAGGTGTGTTCACCAGGAGAAATTCAATACTAGAAAGATACTTGGATAATTTTAGGAAGTAGAATCAGTGCATGCTAAATCCCCAAAGGAGCTGACTCTTAAAATAGTATTAGCAGAGAAGCATGCTCTGTAAATCATTACCAAAAGTTAGGCTGAAAGCATTAAAACACTTTGCATAATATGCATATAGTTTCTGCCTTGATCTTCCAAGCCACTGTTGTTTATTTTCTTAAGCTTGTTCTGATCAAAGCTGGTTCTCTGGTCTTGCTATTCATGTGACAGTTGAAGATTCAGACTGGTCAGAAATAGGACAATCATGGGACTAAATCTCTAGAACTGCCTGAATCATAGGGTTAAAAGAGGACTGTGAAGTACTTAATAGGCTTCCTACACATTGCTCAGCAAGTTAGAGGTTAACAAAGGGCCTTATTCTTTGAAAAGATAATTGAGGCTGAAAACAAGTCAACCATCCCACAGCTAAGCCGTAGAGATCATCAGTTCTTGGGAACAATAGCTGATGATGTTCGGGATTCAGCGAGTTAAGTGGTTAATCTATACAGAAAGCTGCATCCATAATGGAGTTTAAATGGAGGGTATCCACCCAGTTTGACCCCTAGAGAATTGCTTCCTGCTGTTATGCTGATGGATATGTCTATAAATATCATGGTAGCCATCAGCAGATAAAATCTCACAGAGCTGAAAAGCCTCTCCCTATTAAATGATACATTGATCTCCATTAAACAGCAGTAGCCTGGGTTAATGAGCCACAGAAACCAATCCCCCTGCTCTGGCAGAGTGGCTGTAGCTGAAGAGAAGGAAGGCCAGTATATAGTTTCCTCCTTGATTTGGTGGAAAAAAGTCAAAACTCTTTCTTCCTTCTACCCAATCTTCTCCACGGGGCTGTTCGTTACATTCTGTATTGGGCACTCAGGCAACATCTCATCAGCCTTTTGGTGCAATTTGTTCCAAATTTATCATTTGCTGTTTATACCCATCAGAGAAAGCCGTCAGTCAGGACAGTTAGAGCAAATCTGCATTTGCAGTTTTCTTTAGATAAAGCAGTACCTTCTGCCGTGGCAGAGAATGCACTGGCAGGTTTGTGTACCTTCTCCGGCACAGGTACTAATGGGTGGCAGACAAACTATAGCAACCACTTCTGTTGATCCTCACCTTTTTCTGTCACTTTTGTGATTTTAGCAAAAAAGTGCTCACAGTCCTGTTTTGGGTTTTTTTTTCTTTAAAGACTAAAATCCTAAGGTTTTTAAGCTTATCATGTTATAATGCAAGGCCTGATGCACAGTTTTCTACTCTCAGAGCTGCTGGTGCTGCATACCATGTAACATGCACATACAGACTCCTATATTTGAATTCTCCATACTGCCTGTGTAATGCCTCCACGTCTGTACGTGCATACAGGTCTCAGGACAAGTAACCCACCTTTCTGGTGCTTTAACTAGCTCTCCTGGTATTTAGAGATGCTAGTCACAAATTAGTTAAACCATATGAAGTGGCTCTGATTTCTCTTGTATTTTGTGTATGTTTCTTTTCTGTGCTGTCCATTTGCTTCCCTTTGCTTTTCTTCCTCCATTTTTTTTTCTCTGGCTCCTTGCTCTTCAGTTGCTGGCTTACTGCAGATCGCATCCCTTCTCGGCACTGGGGACTGTGTCTGGCCGTTGTGCTGGGCAAACCCCTGGACATCATTGTGGAACTTACCTGGACAACTTGCAACAGATGTTTTGCATGGCGGCCCTGCCTGGCAACTGATGCTGTTAGCAGTTTTCTTCCAGAGTTAATAAGAGCCAAGACAAGAAGGATTAAAAGAAAGAAGGGCTTCCTAGTCCCTCCAAACCCATGCCCATAGCCGCTTGCAACACCAGGATACAGAAGGAAAGGGGACTGTGAGGGCAGAATGATTAGGGTACTTCCCTTCTCCGCATGGGCATTTCTACTTAGAAAGTCCTATGCTTGTCTAGCAGTGACCTAGGCAAGGAAGAAAGGAACATCGCTGGGACTTTATTTCTGGACTTGTCCTTTGTTGCTTCAGTGTCTGAGAATGAGACGGTTTTGCTTCGGAGACCCTAGAAGGAGTTAAAGTAAACTGGAACATGAGAGAAGGATCATGAGATTTACCAGCTCAGCCTGCCTGGGTTGCACTCACAGTTGGGTCTGCTGAGTTCAGTGACTCAAAGAAATGAGCTGTCGTTACCTCTGAAGAGCCAATGCGCTAAGAGAAAACGATTCTGCTCCGTTTTCAGCCGTATCAACAAAACTGTTTACCGAGTTCCAAAGAGTTATATTTTTGGCAACCCTGTGGCCTGTTTTGGCCTGGTGAATGTTACTTATGAGTAAGAAGGAAAGAACTTGACTTGACTCTCAATTATAAAGCATAATTTGTATGGCTGACAGTTAAAGAAAAACAAAGCAAACCCAGTACTTTGTATATTTACCTCACAGGATCCGCAGAGACAATAACTGTGGAGCCCACTGATTCAACTGGAGGGATATGTCTTGGTTTTTAGAGTCACGTCTCTGATCTCTCAAAACAACCACAACCTGAGACAGGCAAAATCAGTGCTTGTACATCTAGTTGTAAACTGCCTGCTCAGTCATATAAGCCTGTGGAGAAGCTATGAGGTGGGTGGGATTTCTGTCACAGACAAGCCTCCTCTTTGGCCTTGGAGGCCACGTTAATTATGACAGTGCTATAGTCTGTGTTCAGCCTCTGTGGCATCAAGAGAGCCCTGGTTAGGCTTCCTAAAGGAAGGACAGGATTTCAGCTGTTTCCAAGACTTGGTTGGGAAATTGATCTTCCTGTGAGAGGAGCTGCAACCATCCTTGGTTTCTGCTGTCATGCTGAGCGAGGGGAGCCTCCCTCTGTTCTCACTGTGGGAGATGTGGGCAGGGGGTAGGTGCAGCAAGACTGGAGACTGAGCCTGGTGTTGAGGTAAAAATGATGTTAAGTGGGTAACAGGGCACAAGGTCTTTGCTGCAGACTCGGGTTCCATGAAAATGCATGTGATGATGCCAGAAAAGCTGTATATTCTTGAAACAGCCACAAGAGTATGGTGTTGCTGGCCACCTAACTTGGGCTAGAAATAACAGCCATGGTAGCACTGGCCACTACCTATGAAAGCGAATATGAAAAGGAATAGGAAGAGTCGAGAGAGCAACAGTGAAATAGATAGTAGCCTAATAAACAATTCATGCCAAGGATTTATACAGTGCTTTACTTATTCAAAGCACTGTGCAAAACATTAGCTTCTAAAACCTTAATTAATCATTCAGGTAATTAAATCAAAGTGGAATGAAAATGATTAGAGGAAGTTTGGAGTATGAAGTCTTCCTGAAATCATTAAATGATTTTGCTGTCTTTGATGGAAGGAAGAATTTCTTCCTTTAGGGTTTAAATGTGCTCACAGTGTGGGTGTTATTGCAGTTTTAATAACCACTTGCTTAATTCCCTGGGATGGGAGATTACATGCAGCACAGCCAAAGGTTTCTTGTTTCTTTGAGTACCTTCGGCAGTGCTGCATGCATGGGCCTAACAAAAATAAGAAGTATCACCAGCTCTGTGTTTCAGGGCATAGAATGATGACCAGCTTCAGGAAGAAATCTTTTCCTTTGACTTCTCACCAGCAGGACAGGCTGGGAGATAGGGTAGGGTTATGACATGACCTATTGCTTTAACTTAAGCAGGAGGGAAAGACAAAGCTGTTCTGTCATTTGATGTAGAGGAATCACTGAATGAGTGTGGCAAAAGACAC
Organism: Falco naumanni; assembly: GCF_017639655.2. Lineage (NCBI taxonomy): Eukaryota > Metazoa > Chordata > Aves > Falconiformes > Falconidae > Falco > Falco naumanni. Next base: position 22,904,181 of record NC_054058.1, read on the forward strand.
TGAGAATGCTGCAAGTGAAAGCTAGTTTTTTAATGGGTTAATTCATTCCGCTGCAGTAAGAAGATAGGATTCTTTGGCAAAGAATCAGTGCAACTTGATTCTTCACTGTGGCATATTTAGGTTTGCATTATCACCTGCTGCCCACACTTACGTGGCATAAACTCCTGAGAGAAGTTGTGAAGAGATGCATTTTTAGTCAGCTGGCCTGAATCACTGGTTTGCTGATGAACCCCTGAAGCTGCTGGAAGATGACCTTTTTCATGCCAGGCTGGTATAGCCACAGACCAAACATATAGCTCTGATTTCCTAAATTAAAAGGCTGACTTCCTGCGCTGTGTAAGTCAGATTTTCAATTTACCTGCAATCTGAGAACTCGGTATCTTAGCCAGGCACAATACAAGCAGTTGGTGCTGCAGATAAAGCCAACAACCTTCAAGAAAGATGTGATTTGATAGACTACTAATTGCTCTGATACCTTTGCTACCCTCCTTCAAAAAGACTACAAAAGTCTGTGTTTCCTTCTGACCTGGGATACTGTCACGTTAAGCAGTGAAAGCTATCAGACTTCTCCCTTTGTTCTGTCCCTTTTCCTCTGTCTAGTTCCCCTGAGGACAGAAGATCCTGGCAGCTAGATTTACCCTAGGCTTTTGCCTTTTGTTTTCCTGTACTTTTCTCTTGGCACAATTCAGAAGTTTTCAGTGTTGTGCTTCCATAATCACATGCTAAAATATTTGCGCAGCTGTTTGATGACAGAAAAGGGGAGAAAGACAAAATCCACTCTTCTGTTATTTGAAAAGTTTAAAACAAAAAAACCTCAACCAACCAGAGTTTAATGTGAGTTAGTCATATAAAATTTTCAGTTTGCTCTGCTCTTGTATAGCAGAATCCTCTTTCACCTTGCCTGGTCTCACCCATGTCCTTCACCTCCCTCTCCTCATACATATAAACCCATGTTTTCATGCTTCTCTTAAAATGCCATGGGACTCCATTGCCCACCTGTGTGCACCCACTTCAGTCTCTTCCTGGTGTACAGAAACAGAACCAACTCCTACAGGCTATAATCACGCATTCTTCAGGCAAATCTCTGACTGAAGTCAGTGGAAGATTTGGCAGAAGGACCACAAAACTAATTACATTCCTCCCCCAAGTATATATATTGGATGGTGATGAGAGATGAGAAAATACTGCCTAGAAAGAAAGTCCATTAATAAATGCGAAGTAGATGTGGGGAAGAACAGTTGATTGAATTATTTATAATGCAGTTATAAAATTGCTAAGTAGCTGAGCTTTCCAGAAACCCATCAATTACATGCATGACCAAAGCAGCAGCTAATAGGAGTATAGACAAGCAGGAGCAAGGATCTCCATGAATATCAGGTGTGGAAATACAGTGAAAAAACCTAGCACATCAAAATAATTTACCACAGAACGTATTTTAGTGTGGTAATAACTTTCTAATAGCCTTGAAAGCTGTGAGTTAATTTTACCAGCTGTGCACCAGAGAATTTGAAGCAAAAACTGAACAAACGTGGGCCCATCTTTTTAAAATAGAAAAACAGCATAGTTACTTCCTAACAAGACTAATTATAGATCAGATTTACAAAAACCTGGAGAGTGATACTAAGAGCAAAGATGAACCTAAATGTTTGAAAGAACCAATCTTGTCGTGTATTTTTTGTCAGAATTATCTAATTGGTGACTGAAGATACGGAAGTAGATATACTACATTAGATCCTTTGGCGCAATGAGTAGAAGATTCAACTTTTCAAATCTTCGGTGGCTAAAAGAAGGAAAAATGAAAAGGCCAACAAGCTCTTTTTCAGCTTTAACATCTATAATTCACATGCATGAACTGCACTCCCACTACAAACAGTCCACCCCCTTCCTACACGCACAAACACACACTCCCAGCCTTTATCCTGCTCTTGGACCACACACACATCTCTGTCCAGTTTCTACCCTTTGCATCAGCCAGCCTCCTCCTTCTGATGCATGAACACCTCCTCTGAACTAACTCCTCAATTAAAGGTGTGTTTTCACCCTGGTCCAGCAAGTTTGGGGTGTTTTTTAAAGCTTTCTTGCCTTAGCTGTGCCCTCCAGACAAAGCCTTCCTTTCTGCAAGGGAACTTCACAAACAGGAATGTGGTCTGGACATTTATGGACAAAGGAACATTCATGTTCCCACTCCTGTTGCCTCTTAATTGTTAGGAAGAATGAATGTGCTGTGGCTTTAGCTTTCCACCTCAGTTTACAAAATCTATGTCCTCCTGTGGATGTACATTTAGGGTAGTTCTCTTTTTGTTTGTGGTTGAGACTGAAGTGTCCAGGCGCAGAGATGCACTCTTTCTGTACTGGCCTGGATCCAGCAGCCAGAATGTTGTTTCCAGCCATTTAGCCTCTCAGACCTTCTGTTTGTGAAATTGGCCTGATGAGGCGACTGATTAGAAATTGGTTCTTATTAGCTGCTGTCATTTTTATACCCTGTTCCATAAGTAATGTACAGCAGCCCTTGTGATCCCATTAAAGAGCTCTACCTAGTGCTCTGACGACGGGAAGATAAAGCTGCAGATGGAAAAGGCTTCTCAGTGCTGCAGGCTGAGCCCAGCCACCTCCTCTCCGCTATGTTCCTCTGCTGCTTCCATACTGCCTGCTAGCCCAGCATTATTCCTTCTCAGAATCGTTTTCTTTAGGGGACAGCTTCATTTTGAATGGCTTCATGCTATCACACCCAGAGGCACCAAGTCTTTCCCACTAAGCTAAGGGTAAAAAAGTCGGGGCATGTGGTGTCAACAATACAGATATATTTAATTACATGCACCAGCCAGCATTCTCACTGTGTAAAGTTAAGTGTGCAGTTCAATTTCTGATCTTATTGCATTCTCATTTACGATTACTGAAGAAGCCGCCATAAAATGTCTGTGATAACGAGACTTTTTATAACATGCGTTCATATGTTTAGTAGTCTCATATCCATGTGGAAACAGATATTTGTAAGTCTGGGTGTACTCATAACTAGTTTTGAACAAGCCACTAAGCCACCATGCAAGGAGGTGGGGGGGATGCTGTTGAAGTCCTGCATGTTTAACGTGAAGGGTCCAGACGTCCTGAGACTGGGCCTAGATGGGCTTACCTACTTTGCACAGATACTTCTGCACTTCCGAGTCTAGTGGCATTGGCATGGCCATCATTGCATTTGGTGATGTTCTCCAAGTCCCATGTTTTAGAATCACGTAAATATAGGAGAAATGGAAATTTTTTTCTAACCAAATTAAATTATAATCCTTGTAGTGTGTTGGATAAAACCCAGGAAACTCAGTTTGAAGGCAGAAGCAAAGACAAGTAAAAAGACTTGAATTGTTATTGTTTTTAACATTTGAGATTTTTTTAGCCCACTCGCAGCTTTTTGAATCTGGTTCAAGTCTTTTTAACCCTTCTAGCTGATGCTGCTGTTCTGAGCTTGTCCCATCTCTGCTGCTTCAGATTATGGTGGGGCAAAAAGGTACTTAACCCCCGTCATGATGGGATCTTTAATATTTGGATTTTGGCATCTGGAGGCCTGTCTGTATCTAGCAAGTTGTGATGAGCCACTGTCAGAGAAAGCTCAGACAACCTGAGTTAAAAGTGAGGATAGGAAAGTTAGTTAGGAAAGCAAACATGTGGGTTTTACTTCTGTTTGCTTTTGTCCATACCACCTACGTGCACACAGAGCTGTGTTTGTTACTGGCATCCTGAGAGAGGAAATGCATTACCTTAAAAGAAGCACTTGGCATGAAGAGAGAATAATAAGGAAAGCAACAAAGAACCATTAGCAACATTTTATTAAGAAGATGAGATAAATAGTCTGTCTCGTAAACAAGTGGTATTATTTAATTATCCAAGGATTTGCTTTCCAAAACAAGCCTCAATTGTTCATTGTCCAGCAAAATAACGCCTGCTTCTGCAGTCCTGGCTGCTTCTCTAACTACAGCCCAGAGTCCCAGAGTAGGTCTCTGCTGCTGTGGTCTGTCCTGCCTAACATTACTAATATTTATGCTTATGTTATAATGAAAATACCTTAAGCAAGTAGGAAAGAGCAATATTAAGGCTCAGGATAATGCCAAGACTTTTCAGTTGAGGGGACAGGAACAAAGGAACTCTGCCTGCCCTGAGCTTCCCCGTAGCTGTAATAGGGCCTCATGGATGCACTTGCACTCTCTTGTGTTGGCAGAGAAACACTTGGCAGAAAAATACCCTATTACCGACTCAACTGCTCATTCACCTGCTCAGAGACAAAATTATATTGCTCCATCCTAGCACTTCAAACGCTGGTGAGTGTGTGCTGATGTTGAGATGTTTACCAGAACAACATTTCTTTTTTCCTGTTTTCAAATGGCACTGTATTTCCCAGAGGAAGTGAGTGGCTCTCTCGGGGTTATGCCAGCTTTCCTACACCATACAAACAAGACTTAGAGATGCTGTAGAGCTCTGTGAGTGGAGTAACCAAAGCAGAGGGGGTGAGGATGGGGTGTGGGGGAAGTACCTGCTGTGTAAAACAACCTTTTTTTAAAGAAATGGGGATTACCCAGGTCAGAGGAATCCTCAAAGGAGAAGGCAATACATACATTTGGTGCTTCCATTGCTGCTCCCTTACCAAGCCACAGGGGACCACTGCTCCGTTACCGTGGCAACAGTGACGAATTGGCAGCCAGACCCATCATCACACAGCCTCCCCGAGACCCTGCGAGATGCTCTGGGAAAGACTTAGAGAAGGAGATTTGCATCTGAGGTCCCATTTCTTTTTTACTTTGGTTTTATATTGCAGGCCTAGGAAATAGAAAATTGTTTGTGTGAGCTTTCCAAAGAGAAACCTGTGTGGAGGCAGGGCACGATGAGTGGCGAGAGAGCTCTAATTTAGATGCCTGCCCTGGCAGAGGTGGGCGACCTATGGGTACTTGTCGGGGAGGAGCTGACTTGTGCGAGAAGAAGGTCACTTATGCAGCCTTGCTCTGTGAGTACTGACCCAGCTGACCTCTCATACCTTCTGCTGAAAATATTATTGTTTGTTATTCACTATGAAATTCTGGTGTTTCTTGTTTCTAAGGGGAGGAATTTTCTTTTGTGCAAGCTCTTCCAAATAGGCTTCATGCAAAATCCATGAATGCGCTACTACTGGATTTTTTTTCTAGGCATGAAGTCCTTCTTGCAGGAGCTGCAGACTTACCCATTAGCAGCTCGATGAAATCTGCAGTTTGCAGTGAGCACTGCACAATCCGTACCTTAATGCATTGACACCAGGTTTTGTACTCTAGCCAGCTGATACGGTGCTATCTAAAGATCAGCTTTTTAATTTACTTCATGATTCCATCCTTTGTTATACAGGGTAACTTATTAGGTTTTGTTGAGATTAAGAATTTAAGCAGTAAGTAAACCAGATGCTGCTTGGAACAGGTGCAGAAAGACTATTTGCTCTATGTGGGATACAGTTACAAGCAATTGCATTCCAGTGAGCCAAACAGATGCATCAGATAAGCTGCTGATAAAAAGAATTATTATACTGGCAAAGATCCACCATACTCCACCATAGTACATGGATATCACAGCTAAGCATATAGACACAGCAGTCAAAAATACAAAAGCCATGGGTGAGAACAATCTAGCATGGCTAACAATAGGCATCTATAAAGGTAATCGTGCTACAGAGCAGTATGATCATCAGTTTTAAATTCTCACCTGAGAAATGTTAATTAAATCTAGAGATCTATGAGAAGAATATGCTGCTTTGCAAAAAAAATAATAATGCACTGCAAAAAAATTGTAAGGAAAAAGCAATCAAAGGGATCATGTACACCATAGATCTGAAATCTCGATCAGCCTGCAGCCCGCTCACATGAAAGCCAAGGAGATTTTTTTTATCCAGATGAATTTGGTGCTTGTTCTGTTCCTTGGCCAGACGGCAGCACTAGGGCATCTATAGCTGTAATCTCATTAAGACTATTAGGCTGTGACTGTACTTGTGCTCTGTTGCTGGCATGAATTTAGGCAGGCAAATGATCCTTGGAGCATGGATGGCTCTCTCAATTCAGAGGAGATGAGCTATGTTCTTTCTCACGAGGTCTGAAAATCTTACAGCCTCGACTTTGGAAAGGCACTGTTTGCAAACCAGCTGGAAAGGCAAATAGGGACAGGTCCGCTCCGTCCAGGCACACGAGGGCAATTTATGAACATAGCTTCTGTTTGTGGTAATGGGAGTCACATGTGTAAGTTCTCCGCACAATAACAGCAGAATACACTCCCTTCAGTGTGTAAATAGTATAAAGCTGTGCCTGTGTGAGTGTTGGCATGAGAGGCTGGGCTACAACAGAAGAAAAACAGAAATCAGAAATGAATTATTTGTTCATTTTTCCATCCTGAGACCAGTCCTGTGTTCTGCTTTGTCCGGTCTAACACAAGCATAGTAGCTTTTGCTTTTTTGGACTGTTTGACCAAACTTGAAAATATTTTGATGATAGAGGATGTTTCTGGAGTCAGATACAACTTCTTTTCATCCAGGTTTATCCCATTACTCTTCCTTACAATTCCTTAGGACACCATAAATAACTGTTCTTCCCTTTTTGCATTCCTGCATCACTCAAATATTAGCAGATAGTTCTGCTCCTCTGCAGCAGCAGAGTTTAAGTACTTCTGGATGTAACTGGATTTCCAGTCCCCTCTGTGACCCTTGCACATGTGGACCTCTTGCACATAAACCCATACTGGTTTACGTCATTTGCGCATGAGCCTCGGGAAGCAGTCCTTGCTGAATGAATGCCAGTGTACCACACAGTTCATAAATATGTAAAAGTAATGGGCCCTATCCCAACAAGCTTAGATTCAGAAACGTTTAGCAGATGTTCTGGCTGTGGGGGAGGAAAACAGGAGATGAATAAATACAATACTGCAATAACAAATACTTTGTTGATGAAATTGCACATAAATTAGAATGACAAACACACCCTTACCAGGACTTTGACCTATCCATAAAACAACATCAACATGTTCTATTAATAGTAGTTCCACATCCTCAGGATCAATAAAGTGACTCAATTGATTTACTTTCCTTTTTTTATTAATACTTCTCTAAACAGTGATGAATTTGGATAGAACATAGGTACAGTCTTTTTTATAGCTTGTCAGAGAACAATTCTAATAGTGCTAGTAAAGCAGTAAGATTCTCAACCAGGACCCCAGAGCCTTTTGCTAAAAAGAACCTAACCATGGGTAAGTTAAGAGTTTGAAGAAGACTTCCAGACCTGTTTGAGATTCAGGGCTGTCGGTTATTTCTAGACACCACCGCAAGGGAGCTGGTCTCTATACACTTGGTTAAAGGAGTAAAAAGCTGTTGGTTTAAAAACAAGCATACAAAACATAGCTCAGACTCTCCCCTATTCCAAACTCCAAATAGTAAACATGCCTTTTAGACTTTAATGCATGCTATGTGAGTAAACGAGTCCCAGGAGGAGCTCTGCACAGACAGCTCTTGTGCAGAATTTGTATAGTCCAAATTAGGTGAAGAACCAATGAAGTGTCTCAATGATGACCTCGCAGGACTTTCATTCCATTACATTTCACCAAGGTATATTTAAATCTATTCCTTTAGTCCTTGTCAGGGACTAGCTGAGTACAAGGAAATGCTGTACTTCTGATTCTTTGTTTAGTATATTAATTGCATAGCATGGCAACAGTCTTCATCTGGGTATGGTCTTCTTGCATAGCTACATTTTGTGATTGAAAAGCACTTGTCATACTGCTTTAGATGATCTTGCACCTGTTTACAGACCTGAGCTGTTGCTGCTCTTAAAGGAAATGTGAAGTCAAACTGAGTGGGGCTACTCTTCCCAGCCCTTAGCATACCGTACAGTTTTGGGAGGGAGTTTTCTGCCCTTGTGTAGCCTTTGTTCTGGGTTACTTTTACTTAAAAAATTACAGTATAGTGAAGTGAAAGCTGTGTGTTTCTCATTAGCTTCCTGCATGCCCACAGTCCTGAGTCAAAGCAGCAATCCCAGCAGCAATTTTGTATTTTACTGCTTGGAAAACTCCGTGCGCAGTGCAATTATCTGCAGTGTGTATGCACAGACTTGGAGCTTCTCTTATTCCTAAAATGCTCCCAAATGCTTAAGTCTACACTGAATCCACAGCAGATTTGCATGTAGCCCCAGAGAAACTTTCCTTATTAGTTCCTATCTGAAAGCTTATTTTCTTAAGCCTGAAGGGTTAGAAACATTTTTCTACATGATCAAAATTTACTGAATCTGATGGGCTGGCTTTTTATTTCCCTGTTGAAATGGAGAAATTTTTACCTAGAGAAGTTTCTACTTTTTTTTAGTGAGCTAATAGGTAGGTTTTTTCCAGTGAATTAGTCTTGTATTTGTTTTCTTGTAATAAAACACCACCAGCAATTTATCTGGAACTTGGCTCCCACCTCTGCACACAACATCACCCCAGATCAGTGTGTTGCGTGTGTGTTCAGGGGTGGTGGAAGGGAGTTAAATAGCATCATTTTATAAATATTGCAGTTATTCAAATGCTTATGCAGTGAATAACCACTTGCATCAGGAGAATGCTGGGTGGTTGATGATTTCTGCCTCATGTTTCAAACACAAGTTGAACACCTATGATATTGCTTAGGAAGTCAGATCTATATTTTCTCCAGAATTGGACAACATTTTCTGCTAACAGTTGCAGCTGATCCAGAAGACAGCAAATTTTCAGACCTCTGTAGACTAGATTTTATCTGCTGTCCTTCAGTTTCTTCTGGGAACATTTCTTTTGGAAGCATCCAGCTGCTGATTTTAATACAGATTACTTTTACATTAAAAAAAATTTGCTCTAGCTGCCCAAGTAGATGTGAGCATCAGAAAATAAGACTATAACTCATCAAAGAGAACCCCAATTAAATTGCCTCCAGCAGGTAGCAATTTAAATGTAGTGAGTTTTAGCAGAAACACTTGCATACAGGAGGTAAGAGTTCTGGTTGACGGAGAGCATCGCAGACGCTTCAGTGGCACTTTGGCTTCATGTTGTGGCCTTGCCACATATACGGAAAGCAAAAGAAATTCTCTGGCACTGTAAATGTCATACTAAGATGTATAAACAGAAGGGATGTTTACAGAACGCACGAAGTGCTCCTTCCATTCTACATCATACTGGTAAGGCCTCTAACTGGGAACACGCTGTGTGTTGTTCCTGCACAGGGAAATTCAGGAAAGACATGGACTAAAGTGAGAGTCGCCAAAGGTGAATGCTGAGAATCACCAGAGGCCTCACAATGTAGCCTAGGGGGACAGTCAGGAAGAAATGGAGTTTTAGGACTTGGGGAATGTATTAAGAGGTGATTTTCATGCATCTAAAAGGCTGTTGCAGGAATAAGAGGAACAAATGTTTTCTTTCTCTGTGATGGGTAGGATGAGAAGTAGATATAAATTATGGTAAAAGAGATCCAGGTTAATCGTTAGGGAAAACTTTCTAAAGGCAAAAAGAGTGAATCATGAGAAAAGAACGCCTTGTCTGGATAGACTGTGGTGTCTGCAGCACTGGGGAGGTCTTTAAGGGGTAAAACAGATGGGACAGAGATGCTTTCACAGGGATGGAGTTAGATGACCTCTCAGTATCCCTTCCAGCCCTGTAATTCGGTGATTACCTCCTCATTTGAAAATCCACTCGCTGTGTTTTTACTTGCTAATTCCAGATGTGGGGACTCTGCTCTGGGACAGTATTCTTCCAGTGGAATTGATGTTCTTGTTTTTTAAAGATTACAAATTCCCACAGGAGCAGTCATGCACCTGGCAAGTTCTGAGCCTTGGAAGGTCGTCAGAAGAGAATTCACAATTTCTTGGCCATTTTTACTGTGAAAATAGCTTTGATATCATGGAGATACCAAAAACTTTCTTGGATTTTCTTCTTTAACTTGCCTTCCTTGCTATACTCCTTGTCTAACTGGGAGTAGCACCTGGCCTTTATGAACCTTCAATAAATTCTTTTAGAAACAGAATACATAAAAAAAGTCAGGCCTTACTTTTGTATATTGCTTTTTCAAAATGGGACACAGTACCATACTCTGACCTTATTTTGAGCAGTAGCAGCTCACCTCCTTTTAAGAGGTGCATCTTGAACCACAGTATCTTTTCCTGAGTTGGTTTGGGACTGCTTCCTTGATGGCTGTTTTACTTACTAGTGGTGACTTCTGGAGTGCCAGGCATCCAGTTTTACAGTGCTTGCAGGCACTCATTCACAGGGAGTCACTGCTTGGCTGGGGTGAGGTGATTGTTACCTAGCCCAGTGCAAATCAGCAGTTCTGTAAAGTCCTCAGGGAAGGTAATGGTGATGGGCCTACCTTGCACATCACCAGCCTGGAACATCAGTCTTCTGCTGGGCTGTGATGTGGGATTTCAGCTGCCACAGCTTGCTTTTACAAAGTAGGCCATTTTGGTTTTGCTTTAGTTCTACTTGTTTAAACCCTTCCTCTTACAGTGCATTGTGAAAACTTCACCAGGAATCTAACAGCATAATGATGCAAATAACCCTATCATATGGCTAAGCCTCTCTGGTGCTGGATTACAAAATATCAAGCCAAGATGTACAAGTCTTGCTGTGGATGCCACAGACAGCCTCATGCTAGAGTGCAGATGGCTCTTCAGTTCCCTAGTGGGAATTGTTCAGATGCTTATTAGCATTTTACAAAGATTACTGTTAAACTTGCAGCCCTCCTCGTGGCTGTTCAGAGGCAGAGTGCTCAGCCAGTAATCAGTGAGTGGACACACTGCACACGTTGGCCTCTTTCCTTTAAGAGCATTTTAAAATGTCTCCTGTATCAACATATGTAAACCCTCTTCTCTGCCTGCTTTCAGTTTTCAATAATCTAACACTTCCTCAACCTGCATCTTTGTAGAGGAGGACACCTTGACATATTGGTTATTAACAGGTAATAGAAGCTGCTGCCTGCCCTTCAAAGAGCTACTATGTCAGTGACCTTCATTGACTTCAGAGGTGGAAATGCCCATTGACTCGAGCTCTTGCTGCCCTTTGGGACTTGTATGTGCATGACTTTGTGCATCTGCTCAGGTAAGGACAGGCGTCTTTGCCAGATTTTCCAACACATAAGCTCTATCAGCAGGCTGCGGCTCTCAAGGGATTGCAACCAGTAGCTCTAATTTCTATGCTTATGGAAACTCCATCAGTAAACAGGGTGGGTTAAGCCAAATTTAGCTCAGCTAAAGGCTTTCCTCCATCTGTTCTCAGACAGGGATATAGATAGTGATTTGGGAATTGTGCACTTCTGGCTGATATTTGTCACACCACGCTGTAGTAAAAATGTCCTCAGCTGTGTCATGAACTCATTTTATCTATCTCTTATGAACTGTATCTATTTTGGTTTTTAATCGCATTGTTATTGCAGTACCTGACTGCTTTTCACGCCAAAATCTCTAATAGACTGTGGAGGTCAAAACTTCTCTTAAGGTAGGGCTGGAAGACTGTGGCTTTAGGACATTGGGACTGTGTGGTTCTGGATGTGAAAGAGGTTTGAATTATCTCTGCTGGAAAGGAAAGGCCTATTTAAAGGGAAACTCGTGTGCTTTCATATTAGCATTGCTATTAACATATTATACTGGGTTTGTACTTGATTCTTAACCCCTGGGTCATTCACAGTGCTTCTGTATTTGTTTGCATTCGTGCTCTATTCAGGTACACATCAACTGGCTCCCTCAGCTGCAGAATTCAAGGGCATACTCAGCTGAGCGTAGCAAAGACAGCATGTATGTGTGCACTGCTTATACACACTGAAGTGTATAGATAGCAATGAAACAAATATACGTAAACTGAATACAAACCTGTGTATATATATGCAGACACGGGTGTATTTATGTGCTGAACTGACTGCTTTTCCTGACTGCACTTCAGATGCAGAGCGCTCAGCCGGTAACCAGCGGCTTCCAAGAGCATTTAAATAAGCATGCAGATATGCATACATATATAACCCTACACACAGAGAACATTTTATGTTTCTCTCAGTACTTTCTTGAAGAACAGTTTTGTCATTTCCCTGTCCATCCAATACCTGTACTATCACCTCAGCGTAACCTGAGGAATTAGTCAATATTTGGGTCTTCCAAGTTGATTCACTTAGCAGGAGACAAGGATAATGGGAGCAGACATTCATCTGATGTAATTTTGTTCTTGCAGAGCTCACAGGCAATGAGCTATTTTCCCCAAACACAGCAGGTTCCAAACTGGGGGAGTTGCTATGACCACAGCTCCAAGCTTCTCCCCAGCCAACCCCAAACCAAAAATATATTTAGCCCTTTCTCATGATGATTTTTGCAAGCGTCTCTCCAGACATTTTTAGATCTGATTTGCCACCTTTCTCCTGCCGGTTTCTTACGTGCCGTCTCTCCCGCGCTCGGTTTCATCAGCGTTTCACATTTACATGCAAAACGTGCGTGGAAACCTTCCAGGCGCACACCGCGGCCGGTGCCAGGGCCTGGCTGGCAGGCGGCGCCCATTGTCCCGGCCACCCAGGGGGCCTCCTCCAGGGGAGCGGTGGCTTTGCCCGGGGCGGGGGGCAGCTCTTCACGGGATCCCGGGCAGCAGCAGCTTTACTTCGAGCGAGAAATACCCGCCCGCCGTCGAGGAGGTGGGTGACAGCGTGGGGGGCCGGGCCCGGCCCGGTGTGACAGCAGCGGGGACAGCGCAGAGCGGGGACAGCGCAGAGGGCCCTGGCCGCGGCGGGCGGGGGCGCGCGCCCCGGTCACAGAGCGCGCCCCCGGCGTGCGCCGCCTCGCACGCGAGCGCCGCCCCCGCCCGGGGCGCTTTAAACGGTTGGCGCTTCGCCCCGCCCCCTTTTTTGATCTCCGCTCCGCCAGTCGCGTTTGGCGCGCGCCCTGGCCCCGCCCCGCCCCGCCCCGGCGGCCAATCCCCGCTCGGCCTGTGCCATTCGAGCGGTGGGAGCGTACCATTGCCAGGGAGCGGGGGAGGAGCCGAGAGCATGCGGGGCTGGGAGGGGGACAGGACCGCAGCCTTTCATTGTTCGCCGCCGCACCTGCTGCATTCCCGTTGCCGTCGCTCACCCCCCCTTCTCCTCCTTTCTCAGAGCCCCGTGGGCCCTGCGGCTGGAGCCCCCGCTCCTCGCCGCCCTCCCCTCGATCCCGTGTACCGCTTTAAGGGAACGGGGTGTGTGTGTGTGTGTGTGTGTGTGTGTGTGCGCGCGCGTGTGGCCTTGCCCGCACGCGCTCCTCCTCCCGCCCCGCCAACCGCTCCGCGCGCGGGGCGGGGCGGGCCGGGCCGAGGCAGCGGTAGCCGGGGCTGCCAAGGTGTGCGCGCGCCGCCGCCGCTTCAACCGCCCCCTCCCGCGGCGGGCAGGGTCGGGCCGCTCCGCGCCGCGCCGCCACCCGGACGGGGGGAGCGCGGCGCCCCCCAGGGCAGAGGCGCCGCCAGCCACCCAGCCCCGCCGCCGCCGCCCCCGGAGCAGCATGAGGCGAAGGCAAGTGCGTGGCGGGGTTCCTCCGCCACCGCCCCCCGGGAGGGAGGAGGGCGGGCTCCCGCGGTGCGGCAGGTGGGGCGGCCGCGTTCCCTGCGGAGGAGCCGCTTCGCCCGTCGGCATCGCGCGGGGAGCGGCCTGGCGCGGCGGCGCGGGGGGTCTCTGCGAGGCGCCAGGCCGGGGAGCGGGCCCGCGGGGAGCGGCGGCGGGGTGCAGCCGCCAGACCCGATCCCCGGCGGCCCGCGGCGGGGCGGCTGGTCCCCGCCGGATCGCTGACCCGATTACGCGGCTCCGCGCCGGGGAGGAAGGAGGCGGTGGCGGCCGGGAGGCCGGCCCGAGGACCCCCTAGCGCTCCCTCGCCGGAGGGGGGTGGCTCAGCGAAAGGTACCGGGCACCTCATCCTCTGGTCCCGGCCCGGGCGGAGGAGGAGGAGCCGGCGGCGCTTGTGCGGGGTGGGCGCAGGCTGCCTGCGGGAGGGCGGCGGGGGCTCCCCGCGGTGCGGAGTCTGCCCCGGCTCCCCGCGGGCGGCAGCGCTCGGTCCCGCCGGCTCGGTCCCGCCGGGGCGCCCGGGGCGTGCTGCTTCTCCCTGCCGCCGGCTGCGCCGCTGACCGCCGCTCTGCGGGTCGCGTTACGCCGGTAAACTTTACAGCGCTGACTGCCACAGTGTCATGAAGCACACCTAGCGCTTCCATAGCCAGGCGGCTGATGACAGCCCCACAAAGAGAAAGCATGTACTGGCTTCGTCCTGTGTGTGCTTTTGCTTGTGTCGCAGACCTAAGCCTTTAGGCTTTTTATTGTGATTCTAGATGTGCTCAGTACAAGGGATGTCCAGCTATCTAATACTTCTCTGTCCGTTGTGGTTTTTTTGTTATGTTATGGACGTGATTGCTGCAGGCTGTTGTCCTAAGATGTGTTTAGGGTGTTAGACTTAACAGAGGTAACTGCTTCCAAGCATAGGGCTCCTTCTCTTACTCTAATGAAAACTTGCTTATGCATTTATTGTAACAACTCCATTCCATATTCTGAAGAAGTCATCTCTTACCTCATGCAGTCATCCATTTAAGGTTAGTGCTGTGGAGCAATTGACAGTAACTTTTGTTGAGATGGAGGAGTATGTTACAAGTCTGGCACTACAAAAGTTGCCGCTTCCTTTGTTGATTCTGTTGTACTACTTTGAAAGGTTAATGAAATGAAGAACCTGTGGAAAGTCTCTTGGAGTGTTAGACTTAAGACTTCAATTGAGGTTCTTGGTTATTCTGCACTTTAAATGAACTTGGTCTGTACTAGCGTAGGGGGCTTAGGGGAAGCTGAGAAAAGAAATGGGCCCTTGCTGGGCAACATGGAGATACAGAAACTTATCTCTTAGGGCCAATTCTGGTTGCAAACTTTGAAATCTACAAGTTACCCGAGCTTGAAAAAACCCAGTAAACAAGATTTTCTGCCTGTAACCAAAAACTGACTTGAAATAGACTTCTGTTCCCAATAGTTACGCTGATTACCTCTTCCTGCATTTCTTTTGGAGAATGTGCTTATTCTACTTATTTTTCACTGTCAACATTTTCAGCACTTGTGTTTGAGTTGGTCGTAATGCAGGCATGATTTTGGTAAAAGTAAGTCACTGCATGGGAATTAACTTCTTTAATCATGTGAATATTTCTACTGGTCAAAGAGTCTGTGAAAGCTTACTTGGACAAAACTAGATTTGGAGTTAGATTGAAGTTGGCAGTGTCCCTTTAAACCAGCCAGAATTCCACTACATGTTCATCTGTAGCAGAAAAAGTCACACTACAGTTAAGAAAACAGTTAGATTTGTACTTAGCTTGCAGCTTGCTAAAGTACTCATGTCCAAGAACATGGATGGATATAACTAGCTATGCTAGACTTTGTATTCATTCAGATCTTAAAGGCCAGGTTGGATGGGGCTTTGAGCAACCTGGTCTAGTGGAAGGTGTCCTTGCTGATGGCAGAGGAGTTGAAACTGGATGATCTTTAAGGTCCCTTCCAAACCAAATCATTCTGTGATTCTGTGAATTATATTTGGGAGGTACACCTTATAACTAATTGGTGAAGCTGGAAATTCATTAGTTTTTAAATTAAAGCCCTCTTAGATGTTACTGGGCAACCATAAAGTTTTTTCTTTTAACAGTTATTCTTAAGTATTTGTGCAGAAAAAATAACTAATAGCTATGTAGGTTATGAATGACATGTATCTCAATTCCAATTTCCAATACATTTGAATTCAAACCTTGTTCCTGACTATCCTGTGTGTTAAGAAAGGATCTGTAAATACTACGTGACTCTGTAATTCCTGGCATAAACCTAAACAAAACTGATTGAGGTCAGGATGACATTTTATTCTAAGCTTTTGTGCCTCTCTGGGTTTCAAATATCCTGCAAACATGCCTCATATGAAACATCTTACTCATCTTGCAGGTGCCAGTCTCTTTTGATAAAGCCTACAGCAGTGTTACTTGTCTACGAGAAAGCTTGAATTATTGTTGTACACATGGTAAAGCAGAGCTGATGACATGTTGCTTTTGGAGAAAGCTGAGGCAGGATTGGTCCTTAGTGGTATGTGTTCCTGTCATCGTGTGGGATTTCAAAATGACTTCTCTGTCACTTATGTAATCCATGAATGGATTAGGATTTTTTTCTCCTTTGCAAACACAAAGGCTGTCTTGCCAATGTAATCTTATGAATAGTATTCAGGGTGGCTCTAGGTAAAGAGAAAGAGAAAACTGCCTATGCTGCTGCTGCTGTCTTTGTTAGAGACAGAAAACTTCCACTCTGTTTTGACTATGTCACAGGGAATTGCCTGAGAGCAACAGCAGAACCTGGACATGGACTTTCTTTGGTGTTACAGGTGTTGTTCTGTTACTGTGGAGAAGCCTGAGGAAGCTGTGGTAAGAGGTTGGTCAAAACTTGTTTCTGCCATGCAGCTTCCAGCTCTGATGTTTTAGGAATCTGTTCTCTGCCAGCTGATCTACATCTTAATAGCCTGGGGTGGAAGAATCCTTTCACTTAGGGCTGAAGCTGGGGCTACACTGTTGATCCAGGGTATGATCTATGGTATGTAAGGTTCTCACGCAGGTTCAGTTATACAAGTAAAGCACACGTGTACTATTTGGGCTTGCCTTAACACTGTGGTCTGTTGTTAATAGATGGGTGTGAAATGCAGCTTTGGCAACGTACTGTACAACTGTTCTAATATGGCTGAGATATTCCTAGTGCGGGTGTGATCCGAGAGAGTTTTCTTGGGCGAGTGCTTTTACTGTAGCAGATCCTAATGATGATCTCACCTTTCATTTAGAAAGGGGAGGAGGGGGAAATTCCTGCCCGTAAATCCAGGAAGTGGGTTTTTACATGAGCTCCATCGGGGAGCCTTGCTTGCGTTTTCTTGGGTCTCCCAGCAGCCCCAGAGCCTACAGCTGATCTTAGCCTTGCAAACTAGCAGGATGTAACTGACGTGTCACCTACAGAAATGCTGTTCATAATTTGATAGGTGGTAATAAAGCAGCAATAATACTGATTTGGTGTTCATGCTGCTATTTGGAAATGGTAAGATACAAGAGGCGGGCACTATTTTATTTACTAGGAGGGGAACCCAAAACAGTAGAGACAGAGCAAGAGGTAAGCTAGCGTAGGAACATCAAATCACCACCCTTTCCTTCCTTTTTTCTCTTCCTCCCTCCCCTAGCTGAATGCCATCTTCTGTGTGATTGCACAAGGGAGAGGGAGAAAGGGAAAAGTGCATCTAGGAGAACCCAAGAATGTACGCTCTGAGGAAAGATCTGCACGTAGATGGTGCTTGTGCATGGTATGAAGACATTTGGATTCCAACCCTGTGTTTGGGACGCTTAGTCGCTGAATTATTTGTCTGTTCCTGCAGTTTCCTAATGTTGAGGTAGTTGGAATACGTAGTTGATAGGGTTCTAAGAGCATTTAGTTTCTTTGTGTAAACAGTAAACTGACATGGATCATAGCTCCTCATTCTCCTGCCTGTATTGTATCTTGATTTGAAGAGGCACTGTGATGCTCTTATGTATGGAATGGCTTGTGATAGAAATTCAGTGCCCAGATATGGGAAACAATTTAAGGAAAGGAAGGTTGCTCACCTGTGTAGGCATCCTCTCTTCTGACACTCCCTTCCCCCCTTTTTCTTTTAATGTTCAGTCAAGCAGAATTATTTCGCTTAAGTAGCAAGAGGAAATTGAAGGATGTTTTTCTTTCTTTTCTGAGGTATTGAAATTTACTCCATTCAAAAGTATTCAGTGAGACAAGAAAAGAGAATACAAGTTCTTGCTCTTTGTAGACAGCAGTAAATTAACAATAGAATTATTTCGGATTCAGGAAAGAGGAACCTATTTTGTCCCACGCTTTTGAAGGGGAGTTCATAACTTTTCTGCTAAAGGTGTGTGGTCAGTACCAGGTTAAATGTCTTGCTGAAGACAGTAACCTGATTGCTCCAGTAGGGATCAACTGTTCTGAAACTATTGTTTTTGCAATAGACAACATGAGAAACTGCATTTCTCTTTTGAGAAGGGGCAAGGAAGAAAGGTATGGAGATTGTGAGGAAAACGTTTTTGCTAGATTCCTGTCTCTCTCAGCCTGTCATCTCTGACTTCTCCCCAGATCTTTATCTGGGTTGAATGTTAACCTTTTTCATTCTTTCTCCACAACATCTTTGAGATACGATCTTTTGTGTCTAGCCACATGGTTAAAACTCGTCTAGGCTGCCCTTGCTTTGTCTGGATTTCTTTTTGATACTCAGCTGTTCAAAACAATGGCCGTTTTTACTGAAAGTGGAGGTTTTTGTTTGTTTGGGTTTTTTTTTTTTTGTTTGCCTTTGCCTTTTAGCAAATCATTCCTGTATGGAGTTCTACAGCTACAGACATAAGCTGGTTTTTTTAGCCCTTTTCAACTGTCATCTAGAGGGGCATACTGTGGAGAATGTAACATGGAGTCCCGCCTGTTAATGCTGCTAACTTTTAGGCATTTGCTAAACCCTTGTGGCCTTTCTTTACCTTGGTCTCATCATGAAGAGAGGAGTGGCAGATGGATGCTTTTCATCCATCATGAAGAAGAGTTCCATAAACATCTATGAAGCCGCCTCATCTGCCTTCAGAGAAGTTCTTAATGCCTTCCCTTGCCATGAACTGACTGAACCAGAACTGCCCAGCAGTGGACTCGGTAGGTCATTGCTTATTTTTCTGATTGTTTTTGCCTTTTGGATGTGCTCCCTTCTTTTGTTGGATCCACTTGTCCATCAGTCATCCCTTGAGTTGGAGCCTCTCTGTGCAAGATATGTGTTTTCTTCTGTTCCTGCATAGCATATTGTATACTGGAGTTCTGGTTTAGACTGCTGAATCTCAAACATTATTGTAGGATACAAAACAAAGGTAAAATCTTGCAGCTTTCTGTTTTCTGTGCTGGCTGTTTCCAACATCAGTCCAGAAGTATTTGTCTTATGTTATAGGTCTTTTGCTGTGTTTGCCTGCATTAGGATTCCAATTAGCTTAATTAAAATCTGGGAAATAATGCACTTATTGCATCAACTTCCTCTTTGGCCAGCAGGAAAATTGTTCTGATTTACTGCTTTCTGCCCTGCTGTTTGGAAATAATTCCTCTGAATCTGCAGTGCTTTGAAGTGAGGCAAGGCTTGCTGGGAGCTGATGTGGCTGAGGGAAGAGGACACTTCAATGCATTGAAGGCTTCTAATAAATCTACCTTTCAAGTGTTTTGCTTAGTTATATATTTTATTGTCATGGCTGCAAGATGCTTTGGAATGAGCTTTGGGTGGTGTGTCTGATGAAGTCTTAGGGTGTAATCTTTTGCTAAGTAACTTTTGAACTAAAGTGACAATGCATAGCATAACTTTTATAGTGACCGCCCTTTAAATTATGAAGATCTCTTTACTCTGAGGCTGTGGGGAGACTTTTCACTGAAAGTTAAAGTATAGGCGGAACAGCTGCATTTTTGTGGGATCGTATCTGGTTATCTCTGCCATGCAGGTAAAAGTGCTTGTGGCCACGTGAGTCCTATCTAACACTTCTGTCTCTTTATGGCCTTGGTGGAACTGCCTTGGTTTAACAGGATGGTTGGGAGGCCCTTCTTGCCTTTGTCTTGGTCTTTCTCAATATGCCATGCATACTTAACACAGCTGTTAAAAAGGGCTTCTCTTGGGTCCTGTGTAAAGGACAGTATAAACTCTGCTCCATTTATGTGAGACACTGCAGCTTGTACCAATTTGCACCATTTAACACTTGCTTGTGGTTTTTTTTCAGGGTTTATTAAAGAGATTAATCTAAAGGCAACAAGAAACCAAATTTGGCTCTAACCAAGTTAAAGAATGCAAACCTAATTGATATCCATCCAGTGATACTCATGTCATAGACTACTCTGGATCTCGTGTTGAGAAATGTCCAACACGTGCAAAATCATGGTTATGACTAAAGAAATGGAAGGGGAAGATAATAGACTTTCTCATTGCCTCTGTTCTGTGGTGAACTGCACACAAATGAGGAATGAAGGTGGGTGTTTGCCCAGGAGTCATGCTTTAAACAGTCAAATCCAAGAATACTTTGCTAATCTTCTTTTGTAGGAGTAAATTATTTCTTTAATAACAGTCTGTGTACATTGTGTATGGTACTCCATCTGCTATAAACAGAGTTCTGCTCAGATTGATAAAGAAAAGCTAGATTAAACTATGTCAGGAAGTGTAAACAGTTTTGGGGAATGTGGCATGCTTTTGATGATTCATGTAGCCATGCTAAATCACTTAAGTGAGATTCCCATTCAGAATTCTCTAGAGCTGTGCTTCTTTCTGCGTTGATTGTAAAGGAAGACTAGTTTGGAGCTAGCCTTTGTATGTAGTTTTCTTGGCGACCCTGGGAAGGTCAGTGCCTTGTACCTGGTATTTCAAGTTTCTTCTAGATCTCCTGAGTGTAATTTGTCTTGCTGCTTATAAACAGAAGCTAAACATACTGGGGACTTTCCAGGGAGAGTAGGACTGCGTACACATTCAGGAAGTACAGGAAAAGGTTGGGTGTCAGTGATACCTGGTCTGCTTCCAGTACTTCAGAGACAGAGTTGTATGTGTGAAGATGGAGGAGCTATCCAGAAGGTGACAGCATCGGTAGCAGATCTCCACAAAATTCTCCACAGTGATGGTATTCAGTGTTCCCACAGAGAGAGACAAGACAGATGGGCTACAGCTGAGCCGAGCACTGTACCTGGTACTTTTCTTGTTGCTTTTGCATTATATGTAATGCCTGTTGTGTTACACATGTCTGGAGACCCACCCAGGACTCTGCTGTGCCAAGTATTTTAAAACATAGTAAAGAAGTCTCTGCTCTAAGATTTTATTTATTTATTTTTCTTAAATAGGGCAGATGAGTGGAAGAAAGCAGGTATGCTTTTTCTGTTGATGTTTAGTATGGCACATACTGAGAAGTTTTGAGTTCAGCTTATTGAATAGAATATTATTTGACAGTGGATTTATTTCAGGATGTGAACCAACCTTCAAATCATTCAGTGAGACTCTTCTAAAGTTGCAAAATATAAACTCTGTGGGCTTATGAGGAGGTATATATCTGTGAGAGGTAAATATTCGTGTAATCTGAGAACCTTTGTCTTAGAATAACCAGTCTGTGTTCACGGCAAATATCCCTTGCACATCCTCCCTTATCGCGCTCCTCTCAACATGGTCAGGCTTCGTGACATTGATCAGACTTGCTTCTGATCTGTCCCTCAGACACCTCTCTGCACTCATACCACACTTGTTCCCATTTCCTTGGTCTCATATCCTACCCAGACAGTAAGTGATGAGACTTAATAAAACCAGAGGACAGATAGGTATTCCAGGCAGCCAGCTTGTACGCTGAGCCAATTCCACAGTTTGCTGATAGAATCCTTCCTACAGTTGTGGTCATGACTATTCACAGTGTGGTTCATGAGGAGAGAGAGGAGTCTCCTGATCCATGTTTCCTCTGGGACAGGAGGGAGATCATTGTTGATGACTATGCTGTGTGTACAACACATAGCCCCTCTCTCGTCTTCTCCAGGTCTGCTTGTTTGGTTTTTGACTGTACTTTTCCCTTCCATGTCTTTTTGTACCTTTCCTACCTAGTGCCTCCCCAAGATGCAGAACCTTCTGACTGTGGTCAGTCTGAACTTCAGTAGCATTAGGGAGGGAATCTGACATCCCAGCAATGGTGGACTGTGTTTCTGGTACCTTATCCTTGCATCTCAGGGCATGGTGCCACTGGAAAAACTGGCTTTTGGAAAACTAGCATTTTGGGTGCCTTCAGAGAGCAGTGTGTGCTATTCAGGTTCGTTACTCAGTGTTTCTTCTGGTTTCCTCTTACTACATGTATTCCTTCCTTTAATCCACTGCCCTCTTTCTGTTTCATGTTCCCCACAGGCATTTTCTTTTGTTCCCTCCTGGCTGTCTACTGTCTTACCCTCCTTTGGTGCATGGAGGAGAAACTACTGAATTTTGTTAGCAGTAGTCATAAGCCTGTTCTTGACAGGGGGAGCCAGTAGGAACATAAAGTTTGTCCTCGCAGGCTGCATTAGCGGTGCAGTTTGCAGTATTATTTTCTAGCAGCAGTATCAGCTAATGTTAATTTAGAAATGGTGTAGTCTCAAGTGTGATCTAAAACAGCTAAATTGCTTGGAGAGTGTCACTTGAGATGTTTGCTTCCTCTGTAGGAGAATTCTTCTGCTAATGTGCCCTTTTGTGGACGATTGTCTAGATGTCTCATCAGTCTGGAGAGGCTTCTTTTTAGTGCTGTGTGCTCTCTGGAGAGTTTATTTTTAAATAGTTACTGAAGCAACAGTCTTCTAAAATGCTGCAGTATTAGGATAGAAGGAATTAAAATATTTAGTAAGCCTCTAAAAGGGTAGATTGAAAAAAATACATTTGTCTTATATTCTCTAAGGCTAGCTGAAAGTGCTGTTGGAACTGTGTTCTACAAGATGACTTGTTTACTTCACAGTTTCTTCCTCAGAACTCTTATACTCTAGTTTAAATTGTGGACATTCCCAAACTGAAATGTTGGCAAAACCAAATGTTTTATTTCAGGAACTGGTGTGCACTAACCTGCATTCTCTTAAGATGGGCTGTATCTTCAGATAGTCACCTTGGAACTGTAACTACCACGGAGCAGTAAGATGCTATTACAGAAGCAAAATAACTTTACTTTTTTGAGGAGAAACATTTTCTAAGTCTTCCTTCTTTGTGCCAAAAACCTGGGGACTTTACTGTTTACCCTCTGCCAGAACATTTCAGAGTGAATGTTTTTCAAGAGGTCAGATTTCCTTATTGCATTGTACTTGTGCACCATTGCAGTGGTTCTACTTTATATCGTTTTTTCCTTAATCTAAAGTCTTCAGGTGAGTTGTGTCAGTACGACAATTAACAAAGCTATTGTATTCATTTGAAATCATGTCACTGATAAACCAGATGATTAATCAAATGTTGCAGAATATCACCTCCAAATATAAGAGGTTGTCTTTTTCTAAGTCCTCACTCCTTTGCTGCACTGTTCCTGTACTCTTTAGCTATCACAGAAGACCCTTTGTTGTTCATTTGACTGGTAAACTACGCTTATTTTATGCTTCATCAAACTCCAGTGAGCTCAAGGTTTATAATATCAAAAGTCTAGATCTCCAAGGGTGAGAGAAGCTAACGTGTTTCATAAAGCTATAGGGATCAGCCAGCATACAGAAAATCATCCCAGGCAGTCAAGGGGTTTTCGATGGTGGAGGACAGTGGTGGTGAATTCTGTTCTGCATTCTTGCAAACCATGATGATAACTTACAGGCATGATGCTTTCTCACAGTTGGCGTCTGCTGGTGAATTCAGCTATTGGGTGTAGTACTTTCATTCTAGACTTTTAAGAAAGCAAGGAATTTCAGAAACATGAAGTACCACAAAGCTGGAAGAGGGTACTGAGAAGAAAGGACAAGATGGCTGAGTAGTTTCAAGATGTATAGGTCAGACTTGACCCAGTGGGCCAGTTACTGCTGCATACTGGCTGGTCTCGGTTGTTCCTTTTTCCTGTTGGTGTCGCAACAGGTGGATCTTGAAGGGAAGACTCTGAAATGGACTAGCAATAAAGTGCTGTGAGATTAACACAGTAAACTGAGTGTTTATTTCTTCTGTTGGATTTGAAGATGAATTGCTTTACAATGTTGTGCTAATTATGGCAATTCAGGAAGTGATTCACAAGAGTGGGTAGCTGAGCATGTGGTCCTTCTAACAGGTGTCTTAGCTTAACCTAGGTTGACTTATTTACTAGAATTGTGCTTCATTTGCTACAAGGGCAATTGGAAATGCTCAGTTTTAATTCCTATGACTTGACTGAATGCAGTCCTCTGACACCTCGCAGAAGAATGTGAACAGCCTTCAGCCTGTCTACAAAGTCAAGACACTTTGGCTTGTTTTTAGAAAAGTTTCTTTACAGTGGTATGGGCTAGAATGTGTTTTCGGGGCTGTAAGTTTAATGCTAGGCTGTGTAACAAAATCATGACATTTAGTGTGAAGTTACGCTGCATATTGCACAATTTTACTCAGGTTTGCTACTGCTTCATTGTGAAGGCTCCAGTGTGGAGGCAGTATCCTCAATAAGTATCAGGGAATCTGAGAGCAAGTAGATTCTGTGATCCTATTCTCAAATGCAGTAATGACTTAAAATATATATTACATTTTTTTTCAGTTATAAAAACCTATATTCTCTGGTTTCCCCAAGCAGAAATGCAGAAGGTATTAGTGTTCCCATTTGGTGGGATAGCTCCTGCTGTGCAAAATACATGTTGCTGTGACATATTGGAGTTTATGCCACAGTTATGCACAGCAAACGCATGCAGTGTCTATGGAGTTTCAGTTAGAACAGCAAAATCTTTAGGTGGCAAGAACAAGGTCATGGTGTGAGATTTACTTGCGTACAGCAGTTCTTGTTGTGGGAAGGAATGTTTGGCAGGCATTAACTTTTTATATCCTGGTAATATTCAGGTACTGCAGAAAAATTATCTGTGAAGGTCTTAAAAATGGTGGAGGTATGAATCCTAGCCACCACCCCCTTGAACTCTGGGTTCAAAGAGTCTTTTCATTAGAGGTGGAGGCAGGGAGAAACATGATGGGCTGACCAGGCTTTTGGTTTGTGAGAGCTTACTGTAGAGCACTGAAACTGAGCAGCAGCCCATTGCTGGAGTGTGTCCTCACCTGCAGGATCTAGTAGTGGTATCTTAAAATGGTTAAGGGAGGGTAGTGGTGGAAATGGGCTGTGACATTCTCTCCCAGACAAAGCCCCGACTGTAAGGAGTTAAAACTTGGAGAGGAATGAACTGAGGTCAGCAGCACGAATGGTCTGTTCAGTAAATAATTTTCTTTGTATACTGACTCCATTCTTTCACTCATTATTTGCTACACTTATTCTTTTCCCTTCCCACACAGACACACGCGCACACACACAATTTTTCTGGATTTATTATTCTCTTTTGCCCTAGTTATCACCTTCCAATGGCCACTTGTCACAGTGACCCACCCTCTGGCTAAGGGAGCTGTAGATGATAGGTTTACTGTGAAAGAACCACCCTCGATCTGGGATGGACACCTGTGTTCAGCTTAGAAGATGCAAGGCTCTTTTCCAGCTGCTCCTGTGAGTCTGCTTGCTCCGAGCACTGCAGTGGCTGTACAGAATGCAGCACACAGGAGGGAGAACGCTGTTCAGCCATAGACAGAAGAATTAAGAGCTGTTGCCCACCTTTTTTTCCCCCTTGGTGGCAGGCTGCGAGCTCCTGGGTGAGTGAACATCTGGTACATGGCATGTGTTGTTCCAAGATTGCTGGGGAAATCCATGAAATAGCTGCGCCGTTACTGAGAATTCGGGTAAATGTAGGACGAAGCATTGGTTAATGCTAGGGTCTGCAAAACGTAGCAGGCTTTGATGCTAGTGCTTGGACATGATGCTATGAAACGAGAAAAAGCTTTTAAGGGTCCTGTATCTGAGGATCCACAGAAATCAGCTAGAAAAAGTAGGATTTTGGGGGTTAAGTGACCTTGAATGTTTGCTCCAGTGAAACAATCCATGTGTGACTGGTATTTAGGAAAATATTTTCTGGGAGGCCCTTTTGTTAGGGGAGAGCAGTTCAAATGTCCTGCGTTGGTTTAGAGATCCATTTTGATTTTAGAGTGAAAGTGTAATAGATGCTGCTTGTCACCTTTGTGTGTGATATTTTAAATGCTGCTATCCCCAGGCTCCTGAAAGATGTGCTGAATCTCTTTTGTGGGCATTAAATTGACTTTAAAAAGCCCCACAGACAGGATGAAACAGATGCTTAGCAGGCATACTGTAGCATGGCAACTATTGAGAAGACAGCCCATGTATAATCATAAATACATACTTTTGGGTTGGGGGGGCTTTCATTCTGCACCACTTAGCAATTTACAGTCCAATAATTCTTGCCTGCTGTTGGAGTGCAGCCTCTGTGTTCCTTCCCTTTCCCTTAGGGCACTGTTGTCTGCTTCATTCTTCTGAGATTTTTATGCTTTCCATTGTGTGTTCTTAAATAAAAAGGCAACTCTAGAGACAAACAAACAAAATTCCTTTCTTGCTTGACTTGTGCTTTTCCCTTCTAAAAATTATTTTCCTTTTCCCTGGTACGGCAGCGTTATTAAAACCAGGACTTTTCTCAGCTAAGCTGTGTTACTGCAGAACCAGTAGGGTAAAGTGAATATAGTGCTTGCTATGACAGTTGCGTTTTTTCTCCTTGGTTTAAAGTAGAGAAGTTAGAGATCCAAAGACACTAAATCAAGACAACTGTTCGTTGTTCTCTAAACAGACTTTAGAAACAGCTTTCCTATAGCTACATTGTTCAGTGAAGTGCATTCCTTTCCAGTAAATGGACAGGCTTTAAGGCCCTCAGGTTCTTCAGATCTGAAACAACAGAAGCAATCATTAAAGCTAAATACAAAAGGAGAACTATTACAAAGGGGGGATTTTTAGGAGTGTCTTGGGTAGTGCCCCTATCTTCAGCTGCTGGTGTTTTTTTATCCCTGGGGTGCTTTGTCCTCTTCTCCTGGTCTTGTCACACAGCACAGCTGTCTGGGTGTGCATAAAGAGTTTGATGGGAAAACTGATCTAGATTTAAAAATAGCCTTGTTGGAATAAAAGATAGCGAACCTGGCTGGGTTTACTGTGGGGTCCCGTAACTGTTGTAACGGCATTACTAGTCAGGTGGGGATGGTTTGGTGGTGAAGTGAAGATGAGGTTGCTGTCAGTGTGGCTTAGGGTATGGGTAGAAGTGTAGTGAGTGACAAAGAGAAATTGTTGCTTGTTGATCTTCTATTTGGGAGGACATACTTGATACCTCTGGAGAAAAAGGAGGAATGTTTTCAAGAGAAGTGTTAAAAGGCTATAGCTTCTATGAAAGAGAAAATAAATGCAAGTTAATAAAGGAGAGAAAATACAGCTAGGGATGAGGTGCCACAAAATCACTGTTTCTGTTGAACCATTATTATTTTATTTTTTTTTTGGTGTAGGGTTTTGGTTCCTAGGTCTGTGTTCTGATTATGTTCTGTGTCTCCAGGGCCGCAGCTGAGAGACAAAAGGAGCAGCAGGACTTCTCAGGGAATGTAGTTTTGTTAGCTGCGGTCTGCTTTCTCTCCTAGCTCGGCAAACTTCAGGTATGCTTGTGCACTTGTGAACATGGTCACTTCTGCATATATCAGCTGGTTTTATCATGAAAATTACCTCTGGCTGTACATGACCTCATAATATTTCTACTAGCAAAATATATGCTACTTGCTTATTCTTAATTACCACTGAATATGTTAAAAAATTGAGGCTTCTAATAATTGAAGAAATGACTGCATTTTCCTGTTAATTGGCAATTAGGAGCAGCTTGGTAAAGTGTTGGAAAACTAAAAAGTTGTGTTGGATTTTTTTGGGGTTTTTTTTTTTGTAAAGTTAGTTGTGAGGTGGATACTTAAAGTACCCACTTGTGTTACACCGAGGTGTTTGTAGCCATGTAATTCCTCTGTATGATCCCTTCAGAGGGCTTTGCACTGAATCAGAAGGGCACGTTTTACTGTAGTGTGGCCTTAGGATGGTGCTTTCACATAAACATAAGTAGGGTCAGACTGTATGTCAGGATTTGCTTGTGAGGTGGTTGGGTAGAATTGACTTAAATCCTCACTGTACTCAGAGAATGACGGGAGGTGACCTGTCTTACCATTTAAAGATAAGCAGCCGCTTTCAGGAATGGTGTTTCTTAGCTCTCTGCAGAAGAGACTGGAAATAAGACGCCCTGTGTGATCTGTGAAGTATGATCGTAAACCAGGCATAGTCAGTGTAGTCCTAAAATAAACACTAGTGAGAAATTGGAGGTCCTAACATTGATGGGTGGGAATGTTACTCAGCTATACAAAGCCTAAAAGAGAAATTGAAAGGAAGTAAAACCAGAAAGGAAGGATCCAACTGTCTTTCCTGTTTCACAGAACTTGTGTACAAACTGGGGTGGAATATGCAGGAGAATGATACTGACAGTTGCTTTTCTGTCTTTCTCCTGTACTTTGCTCTCTAGTTTAGATAGGCATTTGCAGCATTGCAGGATTTCTGGCTGTAGTCTGTTCTTATCTAGGAAAGTAGCGTTACCTTTTGAACCAGTGAAAATGCCATTGATCTGACATTAACACTGACATTCTTTCATCTCAAAGTGTTCTGACTGTTTTACAAGAGGGGTAAAAGTGTGTGTGTCCCCTCAGTTTTTGAAGGGAAATAAATGAAATGCCACGTTATTGTAGTTGACCTTCATAAGCTTAGACACGGCTAGGATAAGAATCTAGGTCCTTCCTTGTTCCTGAGATCGGTACATTAAGAGGGAACTTTTCACTATCTTGCAGATATGAGATACGTGTTTGTGGGCATGAATAGCAACTAATGAATATTTATGTATACACTAATGAAGCTCTACATCTGTTTTTACATATGCATATGAGTATGGATTTGCAAGATACCGGTGTGGGTGTGAATAGATGCAGGCCTGGGAAAACTGTAATAGCTTGTAACTGTGCCACTTGGCACATACAGCATGTACAAATGCATACTTGCAGAAAAGTATTAAAAAGCAAAATAAAAATTTCTACCTTCTCTTCCCTTCCTAGAAGTCATGAACCCTAGGGTTTTTTTAAGTATAACCACTACTTGCTGAAAATCTTAACAAAACCCTCCTACTTTCTGTCTTTGACTTTTTGAATGGGAACCCCTGTTGGTGACACTCCACATCCCCAAGGCGGCAAGCCTAGTAATGTTGCAGGTGGGAAAGTGAATGGTGTTAGAGTGAAACTGATAACCCTTTTTCATATACTCTGCAATGTAAAATTTGGGTGGGTGGGGGGTGAAGTTGGCAATTTCATTGGACTGCATGTTGGGAGTTATGTCTAGAGATGTATGCATTGAACCTATTCTGTGACAAAGGTGCCCCTTCCCCTGTGCTTGCTTTTTTAGAGTTGGGTGATTCAAAGTTACATTACAAAATCCCATCTGCTAAAAGTTGGGGGTTAGTTGCAAGAATACTTCTGAAAATAACAGGGTTTTTTATTTGCCTACCTGCAGTGTTACTGAAGCTTCTCCTTGACACTGGTGGTGTTTCTGAAATTTCTGTCATACCTGATGGTCCCCATGAACCACTTCTATTTCTTTAACAAGATTATGCTGTAGCAAGAGCCTCAGTATTTGATTCTGAAATATTTCTGTTGGTGCAACTATCATTCTGATTTAAATGTTGAAAAAGTGCTGATTTACAGGGGGGAACACAGACTGTGGTTTTTACTATGGAGTTTTGATAATTTGAAAAATGGGAGTACAGTATTCTGCTCTCTTATTGTCTCTTTCTTGGTAGTCTCATTTTTTAAAGGTCTTTGGCCTTTTAAGAGGAGTGACTTGGAGGCGGCCTGTTTTAACATTCACAGTTATCTTCTTAAAACTGTTGTTTCAGTGTCTATTATGTAATTTTTGTCTGAAAGTTTCTATTGTTTATCCTTCAGATTCTACCTCTGAAGCCTTCTATTCCTCAGGCCAGCCAGGAATTATTAATTAGTTATCCCTTTTTGTAATTTTGTAACATTCACTGCTCCTTTTCAGGAAACCAAGAAAGGAACTTTCCTGGTTTTGTCACTGTTTAGTGGCTTTTTCGATGTAGTGCATCCAGATCTTGAGTGCTGAGTATGGACTAAATTGGGATTCTTCCCCGCAAACCTCCCAGCTACTGCCTTTTAAGAAAGATGTTAACCATTTGACTAACCAGTGCTTGAACTCCATATAACTTTGCCATCTCCTCAGTTGAAACAGGGAACCATACTAAAATACGCAGTATAACAATGTTTGGTATTAATACTAGTTCTGGCAGCAGGTTTCTTAAGGTGTCTTATTACAACAGTGGAAAAAAAACTCGAGGCAGGGAAGATCAATGCATGAGCTGTTTCATACAGTGGAAACTAGCGAATTAATAGGCAGTCCAATAACAGGATTTTCGGATTTTAACTGAATTGGAGTTGGTATTTGAGGATCGATATGCACATGCTCACCCTTTTTGCAAGGTAGTGAATATTCTGCTGTTCATATTGCAATATGTAGCGCTCAGCTTCTGGTATGAGATAGCGTGTGCTGCATCTAGTTATGATGTTTCCCCATGGGTGGATTTCCTGCCTTGAAATCACTATGCCCTTGGGTATACTTTTTTATTATCGGCCAGTATGACTGCAGATGCTTTCTTCCCTGTGTTTGTGCCTTTTTTTCTTTTTCTCTACAACCCCCCCACCCCCCAACTGACTTATTTGCTTGCAGAGTAATTTACGGAAATTATTTCCACAAGTTGTTAGATAGTGTCTCAGAGACCTTTCTCTGCATGCTTCAAATTAATGGGCAGAAAAGAGGGAAGTTAGCTTGCCGGGGCTAATAATGTATGGAAACTTGCAGAACTCCTCCTGCTTCACATATTAATAGCGATGAAATATCAGTGAAACAAGAAAAAAATGAAATTGGTACTATTGCCTTCTTCAGAAGGGAAGCAGGCAGAAAGGCTTTATGTGGCTTCTGTCTTCTTATACCAACTTATTCACTATAGTAAACCTGACTTGTATTTTCGTCATGCTTTTGAAAGACTCCAGATTTTTACGACTATTTTTAACACTTCTGGTTGAGAGGGGGAGGTTCTTCTATACATGTAAAGCGCTCACTTCTGGCTTTGTAGAAGGATAATTAGTGAACGGTGCCTAGACTACTATTGGCACTGGTGATGAAGCATGAAAAGAAATCGAAACAATCCCTAGACTGATCGCTGTGTTTTCTTAATTTACTTAGGAGCTTAAAGGACAAATATGAGAGTATGCAGTTTGCCAGCTGAAGGAAGTGTGTATGGTAGCTTTTTTTGGCTCAGTTCTGACTTCTTAAAACATTTAAATGAGCAAATGACTTACTCCTTTTCCTGATCTGGCTAGTTCTTTCAAAGTCTCATCTGAGATACATTTCACAGATTCTGAGTAGGTTTTTTTGGTTTTTTTGAATGACTGACTTGCTGGATATGAACATGCAACTTGGACTGCTTTGTTGGTAAATAGCAGTGGTTAAAAAAAAAATAAAATAGAATTACATGCCCTGGCTGCTATAAACTGTGTTGTAACTTGTCTCCTAAAGACAGAAATCCCCTCCTTCCTTGGCAGTTAGAAGAGAGGCCACAAATCTGATCTGGAATTGTGTGTCTTGAGTGGAGGACTAGGAGGTTATTTGTTCGGGGATTGAGCTATATCTTCAGCCTCCATATGCACTGTAGATGCATATGGACAAGTGAAAGGCACCTTTCCCCAATTTTCTTTTGTTCTGTTGTAGTTACAGCAAGAATCTGCTGCCTTCCTAGTTGGTGGGGTCATGTTCTTTTGCTGTCATAGTCCCTAGGGCTTTCTGATACAGGGATGTTACAGAAGTATCTTAAGCCCAGGCAGTGCTGCAGCTAGAATCTGTGGGCAAAAGGCATCTTCCCTACTCCTTGAGGATCATTTTTGTTGTACTACGCTGATAGTTGTATCTTTCTAAGTGGCTTTCCTCACAAACCCGGATTCAGATGATTCATTGAAGCTATTCTGGGATGCCAGGCAGATGTCAGCTTTGTGCTGCTTCTCTCTTTCTGGTTATCCACACTGAGCAGTGCATCCTGTTCATTCCACAGAAATAGAAGATATATGATCAGAAATCCAAGACTGTGACCCCAGTGAAGTGTCAGACCTGAAAATACAGAGAATGCCTTGGTTAGTTAACGGGAAGGAAAAGCCCCACTGTAATCATTTAAGTGCTAGACAGCTTCCTTTCTATGGAATAATTGTCAGAGAGAAAGTGAATCATTTACTTTGAGTTTTTCCTGTGAGTGCCAGTGCTGTGATGTGGGGAAGCAGAAGTTCGGACCTGGTCTGTGAGGGAAGAGGGCTGCTCTTGGTTTCTAGTGAAACAGCTTTGGCATAGCAGGTTTTATCACAGTTGAAAGTTTCCTCTACCTTTCTGTGGAAGAGAGGCTACTTGGAAGATGCTTAGTGTTCATGGTGTGTTCATATTTTGTATGTTTTGACTGGAAAAGACAAGATACTTCCATTTCCTACTATTGTTGTGTAGAGCCAAGACCAGCACTATCCAGTGCTTGCGGTTTGCATTAGTAAGACTTGTCTTTCATGTGTTTGTGTATGTGCAACAGCAGTTACAGTTTGAACTTTAACTACTTTACTGTCTTACAGGTTCATGCTCACTACTTGTGTTATGGTTAAGCAATGGAGATTCATTTTGGCACGCTAAAGAAATGCACTCATCTTGAATGTCTTGTTTCCTTGAAAACGCTCTTACAGGTTTCAACTAAAACGTATGCTTCGCTAACAAAAGCAAATGAAATTTCAGTTTTTTCTCAGCTTCATAGTGTGTCATGTTCAGCTTTTCTTTTCTTTTGCATAGCTAGTTTTCTCTTGTGCTGAAAAGACATTTATAAACGCTACTAGAACAAAAGAACACACTGGATTTGAAGAAATTTAATAGGTATTATGGCACACATACCAGTTCTGAGGGCTTCTCTGAAGCTGCTGCTTACACACTGTTGTCTGGTTTGTAGAAACATTTTCTTCTGCTTATGAAGTTCAGACTACGCAGCTGGAGAGAGCTCTTCATCTCACAAACCTGCAGTTATTGAAAGTGGTGTTTGGTATTCTTATGGAATAGAGGCACCAAATAGCCACATTTGACTTGGTGAGGTACTGTGCCCCTTGGCTGAAGACAGTCCTGTTGGCATTAGCCCAGTTCTGACACAGATGTCCCGTTCTAGTCTCTTTTGAAAAAAACTCGGTTTAAGTGTTACTTTCAGCAATAATGTGTGATATAAATCCACTCTAAATAAAACTTGTTTACAAGCCTTACTTACAAATAGGTGAAGTAAGTCTCAAGCATGCATTAAAAGTGTTGTTTTGAATGTGACAGGGACAGAGTACGTGAATCCTAAAGAAAACTTCTGTGTGCCTGATTCTCTGCAGCTATCCCCTTAATTGGGAAGGGTGCAACTGCTTTTTGTTGTTTGCAGTGAGATGTAGAAATGCAGCATCTTTCTGACGGTGGGAATAACAAACTTTTCCCCATTCTGTTCACAAGGAATGCTCTGATGTTTGTGGTGTTACCTTATGTGCTAGGGCTATCTGCTTTACTGGGTCACAGCCCATAAACCGAAACAGCTGCTTTGCATCTTGCTCTCTTAGCCCTTTTCCTCTCATGCTGGAAGGCTCCGTGTTTTGAGAAGCGCAAAGCACTCTGTGCGAGGAAGATAACTATAGAGTCGATGTTTTCAGGAGAGGGCTTGGCTCTATTGGCAGCTGCTGTCAGCTTGCCCTGGACTTTGTTACAGGACTGATAGCGCTCTTGAAAAGCCAGATCTTTGTGTCCCGGTGTTCAAGTACTACAGACTCACTGGGGAGAGCTCTGTGTGCACAGAATGTGTTTGTGCATGTGTATTCTTCCCTTGAGTAGGGCAATATTTAGCTGTTAAGTGAATTTATACTGCTAGTGAGAAGGTCTGGATTGGCATCTGTAGGAAAAAGGAAGGAAAGCTGATGTCATGGGCTGAGGCAGATAGGCAGGATGCAGAACGGGGGAACTTGGCTGAAGGGTGTTCTTTAGTTTGGGATCTGTGGCAAGTGTCCTTGGTTATGACTTTGCCAGAAACCTTCTTCACAATAAAATAACAATGTGGATATGCGTACGGGTGGAAGCCATTCTCCCCTAGATCAGGTATATTGGTGTCGTCTTAAATAGCGTGGTTGTGATGTTCTGCACTCCTAGGTATGCGTCCAGTCTCTCTGAGGAACCATTGCTAGAGTTGGGCACAGGCCCAGCAGAAACAGCTGGGTTTTTTTGTGGCAAAGCGTGCTTCTGGTAAGGACTTCCTAGAGGGCCTAAGGAAAGGAGGAATCAAATCGTGGTAAGGTTTTGTGGGATTTAGATATGCACATATTTAAAACTCTTCTGAAAATAACCAGCTTTATAGGCCTATCTCAAAAGAAATGGTTAGAGATAAAAACCTTTGTTATTGTAACTACTTAAGAATTAAGTGATATAAAATGCTATCAGTTTTTAAAATTTTGATACCTTTGTGTCAGCTCTAGCCATCTGTCACATCATTCAGTAGCTGTGCCAATGTGATTATGGTAATTTGATACATAAAGTTGGTTGGTTTTGTTTTGGTCGTGACTGATTATTTTCAAGGAATAAGTTGGTAAATCCAAGGATAAGCCAGAAGTTAATTCAACCATGTGAGAAGCTTGAATCCTTGAAAACATGGGACTCTGGGCAGATTAGCTTATTATAAAGTAACTTTAAATTGAGAAACTCTTAATTTCTAAGCAAAAAATATTTGGACTCTGAAATAAGTACTTAAGAGTCTTGGGAGTGTTTTCATAGCCCTGTCTTCAGAACAGGACTCTGAATTAAGAAAGGATTTGTATTAGGTGAGTTTGATGCCCTCTCAGAGTATATGTATGTCATAATTTAATCAACCTGAATTTTATTTAGTCGTTGAAGGTCATAACGGGAAGGGCCACCTACACAGGTACACTCTTGTCTTCCCTGATGCCTTGGATATCTTGCTGTGAACTGTTAAGGAGCAACTTTTCTGTCGATGCAGAGTAGACACTGAATAGGTCTTCTGCAGAAGATCAGGAACTGGTTTTCCTGCCTTGTAACTGTGCTCTTGTGTCCTCCACCACTCTGTGTAGCAAGACTGCTTTGTTAGAGGCACTTAGTGAAATATATTGCTGATAACAATTAGTGGGAAGGCAAAAATCGATCTAGGTGAGGAGGACTCTGAACTTCTTGGTGGGGTTTTGATAATGTAAAAATATGAGGAGCTTTCTGCGATGTTGGATGATCTGTTTTGCAGTAACTGTCTCTGATGGAAGTATATTCAGACATGCAGCCTGTTCCATCTCTCCACGCCGTTTCCTCTGACAGTTGTTGGGATGGTATCCTGCACATTGCTGCCAGTGAACTGACAGTCACATCCTTTCCACAGTTCGGGAGACAGGGAAGGCTTACTGAGGAATGAAGGAGGAAGGAAGGAGAACAGTTCCATTGTAGTTTTTTTGACCTGAGATAGTTCTAGCAGTCTTTCACATCAGACTTAAAGGTTCTGAATCACTTCCTGGTCACAGGGGTTCCAGGGTTACTTTCAGGTTTAAGGTAGAGAGAACTTTTAAGCTCTTGATTTTAACTCCTGCCTCTCATGGCCTATGTGCTGCTGTTCTGTATCCCTTCATTTTTCCAGTACTGGTGCTAGTAGTCTCCATTTGAATCTTAAGATAATATTCTCTCCAAGATCAGAGTTGTAGACTTTGCTTTGCCTCAGCAACCCTGTTGTGGCTTTGTGCAAAACAAAATATTTTTTAATATGCCTTTCTTTTAGATGGAATAAATTGTTAACTCTTCAAAGTAAAGATGATGTGGGATAAACACAGAGATGACTCTACAGTGAAGTTCCTTTTTGAAGGACAGTTCTGTTTGCACAGGACTTTGCAAACAAAAGACTAAAAACTTATGGTTTTACACTTTACTCAGACTAATATTTGACTTCTGTTCACTTACACAATAAATGTAGAGATGGTTCTCTGAGGTTGGTCTCTGTTGATAAGACTTCACAAATAGATTTAGCAGATGATGCATAGCATAGGCGCTTAGGTCTTAGATACTAACCATTAACTGAAAGTATTTTCTCATGTAAGAAGAGCCTGTTAATCCACAGTTATACAAATACCTTGATGGAGGTTTATAGGATGGAAGTTGAAGTCTCCCCTTGGAAATGGCATGCTGGCTGCTAATTCTCTATGTTCTTGATATAAAACTGCCTAAGCAACTCGGTACATAACGATGCAAGCTTGCAAATCCCTTATCTACTCATTGCCAAGGCAACTTCTGGTCACGTCCCCCCTCTGGTTGACTCTTTAGCTAATAGTTTTTTGAAGATTGCAATTAGTGGCCCTGAAGGGAGGTTATCTGTCATGACTTCTGTGCTTAAGTACAGGAAGAATTTGAGTTATTGCCTCCCCTATGTCTCCTTGTCTTAAAGCAGGTAGAAATATGGAAAAGACTATACTATTTTACACCCTTCCACTTGGGCTGTTAGGATAAGCTAGGGCTTCATCTTTCTATTAAGGTGTTATCAGTGTTATTTCTACTACTTTATCAGGTGAAGTACCCTCTTAAAAGCACCCGTAGTCACATGTTTATTTAGTACTCACTGTAAAGTCTTCCATCCGGGTTCAGGAAGGCTGCTATAAGGACTCCTTTGAAGTTCAGGGCAGGGTGTGAATGTTGTATGGGGGAACAGCAAGTTTGCTGGATATTCACCGAGGGCTTGTGGTGCTTCCTGCTTGAGAAATATTTAGGGAGTTGCAGTGGTTCATGAAGAACTGGGGAGGGCAGCTGTGGTGTCCAAAGAAGCTTATTTATAGCATTGCCAAAAAAAGATAGGCTAGGCACACGGCAGCTGCATACCAACAGATCTCCTCTTCTAGAAAAACTTGTCTAAGTCTGCTGATCACTGGCTTTTTTTCCTTCCCAATTGGAGTTGGGCTCAGGCAGATCTATGGAGTGGCTGTAGATCTAGCTTTTCCTTTCCCGTCTAGTTCAATGGGGTATACATTTGGCATTTAATGCCATTAGGCAAGCAAAGTTCTTGTTCAGATCCTTGACTTTGGTTTAAATGAATAAATAAATGTAACACACAATTCCCACAGAATAAGGGAGATACGTTTATTGTGTGTTAGTGTGGGGGCTGGAGGCTTCATTTTCTTGGAAATCCCTTGATTTCTTTGGCTAAGCAGTGGGCAAAGATGTCACATTGTATGTGAAAACACTGGCTTTTTAAAACAGAAAAAGGGATAATGCATTTTTCTTACCATATTACTCAAACATTTGTCAGTGTTCTTTCTATCTTGCAGAATTCGGTAGCCACCACTCGTACAAAGATTTGTAAGTCATGTCAACTCTTGTTGAAAAAATTGATTTAAAAAAAAATATCTTTTCTAGCTAAGTGTGTTAACTTTGAAACTTTAAGATGGTTCAGAAGTTTGGCCTTCTGTAGTGATGGTTTCAGGCTGTTCTAGAATGGAGAGAAACAAGCTAAAATGAGTTAATCTTTGGGTTGTTTGAGAGCATACGTAAAACTAAAATGTTTGGTTCCCACTCTAACACAGTTAAATCTATAACTTGTCTACTATTCCATGCAGGTACACAATATCTGAGCCTTAAATACAAATACTCCTGATTGATAGGGAAGAGTCTTAAGCTGCTGCTTCGAGCTGTGTGGTAGAGCTGTTGCCTTTCAGCTTAGTTTCTCCCTTCAGGAGTTTCATGGTGACTGGGTACCAACCTTGGCTAACGCTGGTTTAATTCTATGCTAGCGATATGCTAGACATCTTCTGGGCTATATCGGCTAGCTGGATGCTAGACTTCAAGTGGTAACTCCCACTTCTGCTTAAATGCAAAATAATTAGTAGTAGCCTCTGTCTTTGACTCTGCAGCTATGGCAATTTGAATCCAGTCACATGCTGAAAGAAGTTTGGTTCATCTCAAATGAACAATGGCTGTAAACTGCTTGCAAATGTTACGCTTTTCTCAAGACAACCATCAAATATTATGTTATATTCTTAAATAAGAACTGTTTAAAAGAATAATGCATCTGGTTTTAACTTGCGTAAAGCTTATGCAAGAGACACAGTGTGTGATAAAGCTTGAAGAACTCTTACCTGACAAGGTCTCAAGTCTTGGAAATCCTGCTGCATTTGGCATTCAGCCCTGTAAGTAGACAGGGTAATGGGTATGTGTGTGTAACAATAACAATAATAAGAAAGCTGGAAGTGTAAATAAACAAATAACTGCTTTTGAATGTGAAGTACCCAAAGGCTTACGTGCTTTATAATCTGCATTAAGAGCATATATGGGAGAAAAAAAATCTGCCTACCCATAAAAAGTACTTCTGATTTTCATACCTTCTTCCACACCTCCAAAAAGATTTTTCAGTGAAGTGAAAACAGTTATGTGGAATAGTCTTGTCAGGGAGAAGAGAACAAGCACAGAAATATGACCTGTACAGGGAAGCTTCTGACAGGATATTTTCATGAGGCTCTCATACTAACCTGCTCTTCCTTGCTGGTGTAAAAACGTGGACTATGCAGGCCAGTGTTTTTCCTTCTGCTGAACTTTAATTTCAGAGCTGTGGGAGAACAGTATTTACTCTTTGAATCTCAGTTTGTCCATAATGCAGTAGGGCAGGCTGGGCATCATCCTTAGATGTACATCTGAGTGCCATCTCTTGAATTACATGTCAGGAGTTGATCATTCAGTATCCTAACTTGTACTGCCATCGGTGGGAAGCAGGGCACTGGTCACCTGATGGACCATTTGATGGAAGAGGAATATGTCCAGTGTGAACATTTGATTCCACCTTCCTCCTGCCCTACCTGTCTGTGCTGAGGGGTTTATACAGTGAACTCATGTGACCTCCATGGTCACATTATGTGAATTGAAATTGTGCTGGAACTGTCTATTGTTGAAAAGGAGCCATCCCTCCTTTTCTCCCTCTCACATTCCGTGCAGCCTCCTTTCCTTTTCTTCTAAGGATTCGAATTGTCCTGAACTGCAAATTGGGTAGGTGGACGGTCTGTCTTCTGTCATTGTTTTTTATTCTGGAGGCTCAGTGCCTATTGCTGGTGCTCAAGAGTGGCAGATACATTTTGTTTCTAGAAACCAGCACCTTTGTGTGTGTAGGATATGCCTTTGGCTAGAAGTGCCATGTAACTTGTTTTGAACAGTGACAGACCCAAGTTCTGTTTCCTGCTCTAGAGAGCTTATTTGCAAATGATACTGTTCTCCTTATAACCTTGACTTAGTATCCTTTAAACAAAAACTAATTACTGCTTGTGTGAGATTTTGAGGACTAATATTTTGCTTATTTTCAGTAGGAGGCTGACAGGTTTTTTTAAAGGTGGTGATTCATGTAGTAGTTAATAAACAAGAAATCTTGGCTGAATGATGGAACACTTAAAATCTGACACTTACTAAACTGTTTACGTGTTACGTATTTCAACACACAGATTATTGCTCCTAAAGAGCATAAATATTCAGGTGGTTTCTCCCCCCTCTCTTTAGGTCATTTCCCCCCCGCCCCTCCCCAGCCCGGTAGGTCAAGAATTGGTCAAAAGGGCATGTAAGGTACTACAAATTGTGACATACTCATGTGCTAGTCATCTTTAGGTCCTTGAGGCAGTACTAGTGAAACGAATTTTTGTGCTGCGAGTGTTTTCCTTCTTCCTTCAGAACCTTTCCAGGATCAAGCCATTCCTGTCTGCTTGTTTCTGTATGCTGATAAAACAGTTTTGTTTTCAGTGTCAGAATGGCTTCAGAAATTAGACTTGAAAGGCTTGCCTGCTTACCTCGTTTTGTTTTGTTCTGTCAAGGTTAGTAACACATCAGCTCTGGAGAGAGTGAATTCAAGGTTTGTAGCACAGCAGCTTTGGAGAGAGCAGGTCCATGTGTGAGTACTGCTTGGAGAGGCCTCTCCTCAGAGCAGTTAAAAAGGTGCTTGTGCAATATGATTAATCTTGAGAGCTTTAGTACAGAAGAATGAAGTTAATTGTAGCTTCCCCTCTTTATAACACCCAAGGCTTACCATTTCTATGCATTTAACGTGTGCCAGCAGAAGAGAAAACTTTTGTTGTGGTAACCTGGGAAACCCAGTGTGGATGCTGGTCGTGTTGTGTTTGGGACTCCCAGGGAAAGGGCTGCCTTTACCCTATGTGTGTGACCAGATACTGTGGCAAAAAGCTCACCCTGGAGAACAGCAGTGCGCACAGTTTGACACTTGAATGCTATTGGTGTTACAGTGGGAGAGGCTGTTGGATTCTTGGATTGTTTGTGGAGTTTTCATGTTTTGGTTTTTTTTTATTATTTTAGTTGTCCTTAATCTCTCTTCCCCATGCCATCTTCAGAAAACAGTGAGGCAGCTGTGCATCCCTGCACTTTAAGATGGTAACGGAGAAATCGCAGAGATGCTTCTATGGAAAAATTATTAAAAGGCTGATGAAAGCAGTTACCATTAGTGGACTTCTATTATTCTGCTGCCTTAGACCTAACAGAAATATTAAGTTGACGAGGTGTTCAGGCAGCACCTTTTTAGTCATGTTCTCAGTGTAGCGAAGCTTGTCACAGGTACTGTCTGTAGCAAACTGTGGTTTTGGTATTAACCTGAGCTGGTACAGCTGGCAAGAGTTTGAAATGGAGTACTTTCCAGTTCATGTGGCTGTGGAGCCTTGATAAATGGCTGTTTGGCAGACCGCGCTGCTGTAGCAAGGGTGGAGGCTATCTGCTCTGTGGTGTTGCCTGTTCCTTTGCATTTCAGGGTGGTAACTGGGACTGATAGTGGCCTTTTTGTGGTCTTTTTAGGTTTTGGGTTTTTTTTTTTTCTTTTTTGGGGGGGCGGTAGGGCACATGGTGGTGTTGGCGTTTTTTGTTTTGTAACAGTTTGGCAGGTGATCTGCAGTATGATTGCAGTATGATGACAGTAAGTTTTGTAGTCCTTTCCCAGACTTGTCCAGCCCTAAGAGCCAGAATTCTTCTGTCTGGCTGATGCTGAATTAATTTCTCCTGCTTCTTATTGTTTATTACTCACTTTACAAGCTACTTGAAGACTGGAGTTTGACCATGTAAGTAAGTAATCTCAAGAGAGTGCAGATAAAATCTTAAGAGGAGTTGTCAGTTAACAAGGAGATTAGGGAATGTATTCTAGAATGTGCTGGGGTAATAGAAAACTCAATATTCAAGGGGAGAAAAGGTGTATTAAGACAAAGAAAGGAGAGCCTCTTCTAGAGGCTTAAAGATAACTATAAAAGCATATTTACTAGCTCTTCTGTTTTTCTAGGGGAATAACAGCTGCCACAGAGAAGGCTCCATTTTGAGAATTCCCTGTATTCCTGGGTTACAGGCTGACTTGGCATAGCTGATAGTTGATGTGTGGAGCACTTCAGTTTAGGGTCATCAGTTCAAATACAGCCTTGGTCAGCAGTGGAAGAAAGCTGTTACCACAGGAGTTTTTTAATGAAGTGAGCTGGCAATCTGTCAGGCTCTTAGGGCATGAGTTTCTGCAAAACTACCACAAATGGTACTTGCAAATAAACTTGGGAGTCACAGAAATTAAGCAGGTGTCAATGGTAATCCAAAGAAATGAAATAAGTATACAGAGAGTAACAGGCATTGAACACTCATGCTTGTACAGCTGATAAATGGAGTGTTTATACATTCCTTCCTGAATTTCAAATAAGAAAAACTAGTCAGTAAAGCAGTGAGAAGCTTCTAACTACATCATCTACATTTTCACTGTCCAGATAAAAATAGAAACCCATAAGGGTGGCATTGCTGGGTGGGCTAGGCACCAGTAGAACTTGAAAGCATGGTCAAAATAGACAGTCCTTGAGTTCCTTTTGACTTTCAGTCACCTCCTCCTGCGTACCAAATTACCACTTTTTTGATTCCAGTGGCTTTTTCAAAGTCCTGCTTAGCTCATACTTGTATACACTGTTATTCTGCTGTGGCGAGATAGAGGCTGACTTTCCTTCACATGAGTCAGCAGCCAAGTGCTTAATTCCTGGGGAAAATGAAAGACTTCCTCTGTTGTGGTCTTAGGAGCTTTGCATTGAATGTCCTTGCCCTTCTGCCTCCCTTTGGAGCGAAGGATGAGATGGTACCACGCTTCCTTCCACCTCTGTTTTCATTGTTTGGAGTTCAGTTTAACAGATTGCCTGAGCAGCTGAGGAGATGGTCTCAGTGTGGTGTAGCATTTGTAAACAGTATTTGCATTGTAGTTTTCTTGTTGTCTCCTCCAGCCCACTCATGTCTTTTTCCACCTCCCCCTACAAGTGTGTTCTAAGCCAAGCTAGACAACTCTGTTAGTACAAACCTAGTTATTCCTTAGGGAAGAAAACAACAAATGGAAGTAACTAGCCCTGAAGCTTCTTACTGATGATAGGAATACTAAAAGCTGTTCTGCCTGGAGATGTGAACTTAGAATAGGTCTCAAAACAAATCTGCTTTTTTCTTCTTCTCCCTTTCTACCCCAATTCTGCCACATTGTGGTCAGAAATCTTTTTTTAAAAGTTTATAATAGTTCTGGATGTTTTCTTTGACAGAAAACAATGTATACTCTGAAACACGTGCTCCTGACATGAAATCATCTACTCTAGGCAGAGAAGAGAAACTAACTGCCACATCACCAGAGTTCTGTCTGCCCGCCACCCTGTGTGTCTGTGATGGGGAGAAAAAGAAAGTTACAGTGTTCAGATTTCATCAGAATGTCTGTATGTGCTCTAAGAACTTCAGCTAAGACTCTCGTGGCTCACTTCTATTACACTTGCATGCACTTTTGTCTGATCTGCCCTCACCCTTTAAAATCACAGATGATAGATTCCTGCTTTACACCTGCACCTCTTTCACTATCTGCCAAAGAGCGCACAGTTTAACGGATGAACTGAACTCTGTCTGTCCTGCCTCGATTGGTAAGTGGTGATGTAAGTGTGCATAATTGAAATGCATAGATTTCCCTGGAGTGCAAAATTGAAAAGCAGGAGGTTAGCCAGCGGGATATGTACTCTTGTTCTAGAGGAACAGTGAAGTAAGGGAGCAAAAATGCTGGAGCAGCTCGCTTTGCTGCACCACATAAGTGACAGCAGCCTCAATTGAGAATTCAAG
Source organism: Falco naumanni (assembly GCF_017639655.2). NCBI lineage: Eukaryota > Metazoa > Chordata > Aves > Falconiformes > Falconidae > Falco > Falco naumanni. Next base: position 22,946,985 of record NC_054058.1, read on the forward strand.
AAATGCCTGAAAATAGACAAATTTTGTGTTGCAAATGGATTTCCTCACCCCATGCCCCCCACTCTTTCATAATGAAGGCCTGGGGGCTGCAGCAGCTCTCCTTTTAAAATGGTGGTGAGCTGGCAAAAAGCAGGGACTGGAGGTGGGTAGAGACTTGACGCTGAACGCAAACTGAATGACACTAATTGAATTTAGTTGTTGCATTATTTTGTCCAGCACTTTTTCAGCAATCTCTCATCTTGATGCTTTGAAGATGAGTAAATGGATTTTATAGCAAGGACAGTATATGCTTTCCTGGATGCAGGATTGTGTCCAGCTGAATTTGCTGTTTCTCTAAAACTTCTCCCTTCTAGATCTTGGGTGTGCTTGTTACCTGTGTAACTTGGGTATAATCATGCCACGTGAAAATCCCTGCTGATTTGAAGAAAGAAGATCTAACCTGGGTTGTCTAGCTGAGTCATAACCCTTTAGAGGATCTGGAAGACCATGTGTTTAGGCTCTGGAAAGAAGGATGAAGAACCATTATAGAAATTGTAGTTGTTCAAGCTGTGGTGCTTTCTGCCTGCTTAGGCAAAGTTTAATTAGCTGCTTTCTTGCAAACATACAATCATTGTGAAATCTTTAGTTGCTTTGTGGTACAACTTTACCCTATGAAAGACAAAATATCACAGATGGTTTACATTTTCCTGAACAAAACACACTGCAGAAGAGTAGGCATGCTCTGGAGCTCTGCTCTTTGAGTAGCTTGCTGGCTGAAGATGGTAAATCAGATAGTTTTATTCAGCTTGAAAACTTAATTGATGGAAATAAGATATTTGACCTTTCAGAGCCATATTGATAGCTCACAACTTTTTCTTTTGTTGAGAAACTCTCTAGTGTGAATAAAGTATGTAAGCTTGTGAAGTGTTGCTCTGAATTCTCGAAAGAATTGGATGATCACACTTAAAATAGAGCATAAGCCAGACCCTAAAGCTTGATCTTTTGAAAGTTTTCTTAATTATAATGGAATGTTAGCGAAAACTCACCATGGCAAGATCCTATAAAAGCTTCCATTATACTGTTCCTGAACCTGTTTTTCTAAGTGTTGATGTTGAATGCTGAAGAAATACTTTTGGCTTACTCTTAATTCAGAAATTATATAGATGTCTTAAAGTTAAGTCATATAAGTCATATAAACTGAGAAGAAGAGAACAAGAAAGGGAGAAAAATGCTTGAGAGGAAGTGGTTTTGGTGTTTTTTTTCCCCAAGTAAACCGGTACATTTACTTGGCTAAAACTGTTCTGTGATTCTTGCTATACTTCCTGTGATTAGAAATGGCTTTTTAGCTTTGACTTTTAAATTCCTCAGGTCTCTTCTGCTTTAACTAAAAAATATGGCATGACATCTACAGTTAACTTGCTATTAAGATGAGTAGCTCTAATTTGCTATTTGCTTATATACTGTGTGACTAATATTGAATACAAGTGATCACACTAAAAATCTCAACAGCTACAATAACGTTTCCTTACATCATTCTTATTAAATTGCTAGCTTTATCTGTTACAGGCAAATTAATTCTTGGCTTAGGACAAATGCATTTCCATTGGAAATGTGTAGATTTTACCTGTCCGACCCTTTGGGAAACTTCTGAATGGGAACCTGGAATGTCTTGTTCCTATTGAAAAGCTATTCAGAAACCTGTGTCACATAAAGTAGAAGTATGGATGCTGAAAAACTGGCAGGGATGTGGTGAACAACAGCAACAAAAAATATGCAACAGTTAGTGGTTATGTTTGTGTGAGAACTGGCTGTGGCCATGTCTCATGGACTGAAGGTGACATGTATTAATGCTTGACAGCTCCTGGGATTTAGTGATAGGTATGGACAGGACAGTGTTTTCATGTACTGCTGCACTTGGCTGCCAAAGAAGACTTGAAATAAAATAAAAAGCCTCAGAACTGTGACTGTGGTAAATTTGTGGCGATTGTGTGAGAATTGCTGTTTGTTGCTACGGCTGTATTGAATTGTGGTTCCTGGTGTTGAGTGCTGGAATTGTTGGCAGAGATAGGAGACCTGTTTGATGTACTAGTGCAATTAAACCAGATCGTAATCATACCAAATAGTATGATATAGCCTTGATTTCAGCATCTTCTGACTTTTGAATGCATGGTAGGTGGACACCTTTCTAATTTTGTCTGACAGCATGTACTTTTTTTTTTTTTTGTTAAGTTTAAAAAGATGTTATTTTGGTAGGTAGTAGATATTCTTTTTATCAGAAGGTAGTGGTGACACAAGCTCTTGCATTAAAATAGCATAAGCAGTTACTAGATTTCTGACTATAACCTGGAATAGCAAATCTATTCATTCAGGAAACTTTCACCTGATGTAATGTATGCCACCAGAGATGGGCTATGAAAGTGAGCCTCCTTTGTATGCTTGCTCTTTTTTTCTTTTTTTTTCTGTGTTTACTTTTACCTCTCCTTCTGAAAATTCTTCATGAAAACATGTCTGTAAGTTGGCACAGATACTGCATGTTCCCAAAGAAACAGGGTAGGATTGTCTTCTGTCAAGCTTCGTAGCTGTGTGTACAAGGGCTTGAGGGGGAATGTGTTGGGAAACTTGGAGGAACTCAGGTGTTTGTGCTGACCTGGGAACTCAGTGTGACTAAATATATTTGTGAGGCACCTAACTGCTCTAGAGCTCCGAGAACATTAATGAATAGTGTGGATGATATTACAGTTCAAATGTTCTGTGTAAACCCTTAAGCATCAAACATTATGGTAGTTAACATCCCACAAGCTTATTGCCCTAGCACAAAAATAAAACTGTGGATATTTGTCTAATTTTCTTGCAGAATTATAGGAAACATAATCTAGACAGCTAAGGCTTATTATTCCTCCTGTTATTTTTTAAATAGTCTAATTTTAAGTGCCTTAAACAGCAGACTTCCACAACTTCCCTTGAGTGTGCCAAGTTGGTAATAGAGCAAACATTCAGTTTGACTCTGTTCCGCAGCACTTCTGATGTGGGTATGAGCTTTTCTTTACTGCTTTGTCACAGTTCCTGATTGATGTTCCTCCAGATTTTTCATGGGAGCCAGTTAGCTGTAGCCCTAAAAAGCCAAATTAAGATCCTGGAAGGAAATTCTGCTTAGTGCGCAGCTGCTGCGAGCACAAGAAAAAGGCAGTAATAAATCTACAGGTTTTAAAACTGAAGTTAAATATGGGGATATTAAAAGAGCAACTGGAACCTTTCTTAAAGGGGTGAGCGAGATGAAATGTGTCTGCATTTTTTAAAAAGGCGTTTCCTTAAAGCATCCAGAGGGCCTAAACTCAGTGGTAAGATCTAGACAAATAATTTATATTCTTTCTTTGACAGTAAGCAGGCTGGGTGTTCTTGGCTTTGCTTATGCAACTTCTAGTTAAACTTAGTGTTACTGCAACTAAAAAACCAAAATGAAACACAACATTTTTTTTCCAGACATGTTGTCATACTGAGGTGATTGGAACTGCAGTATTTTTAAAAATAATGACATAAATGTTTTCCTCTGCCAAGACTTTGTTGGGTTTTAATTCTTTGTTTCAATTTTTGTTGCCTTTGAAATATGAGGGAGGTTATTACACTACTTACAGCTTCTTCCCTAAGGTGTAAGAATATCCATAGGGTGTCTTTTCATGATTTGCATAAAACAGCTGAAGATCACATTGTGGCCTAAGTGATGGATCCTATCTCACCACAAACCTGGTGTTTCTCTTCCCTTTTCACATCTCTTGTGATAGTTGTGTAGCCATGTGGGGAGCTGGATCAAATCTCTCACCTGACTGAAGAGACTCTTCTTGTTTCTTTGGTTAGGAAGGGGTAGTGGCACTGTGGTCTTCAGCTGAAACTCTTTCTTATTTCCAAAATCAGGGGAAAGGGAAACAAATACCTTTCAATGGTAGCATGAAATAGATATTCTAAATAAATAGATTTAAGCAAAGCATGGATCTGTGTACGTGGAGATGCTCAGTGCATCTGCTGTTAGTTATTGTCTCTAATCATGCATTAACAGGAAGGTTGTGTGGCTAGTTGTCAGACCACAGGAGTAGTGGTGTTCCTTTCTGCAGTATCATTAAGTACTTAATAATACCAAGTGATACGACTTAATAAACCCAGTGAAACCACAGGACGGGAAGAGAAAGTTGTAAAATTCAGGAACCGGTTTTGATGAGCAAGCATGTTGTCTTTGTCCTTTTTGAAAGCAGAAATGTCTGTTAGCACTTCTGTTTTGGGTACAGGTGCTGAATTTTCTCTATCATGTTTGACTAAAATTACATTTTAAATGCTCAGTTTGAAGAAACTCAGTGCAGTACAATTTAAGAAATGCACTTCAGTGATCTGAGTAATTTTTGAACATTTGATTTGTCAGAGATACATTTACAGAGTTCAGTGTAGCTCACTTGCCGGTGATGAATAACAGCTTTCCCTCTGGAATCTCTAGTGCCATTCCACGGCAGTTACTGGTGACCAAAATAGTCTGAGTAGAGTGTCCTTAAACTTACAAAACTAGCAGCTGCTTTTGGAAGGTTTCTCTGTCTCCATCCTAGAAACTGTTCCCTGTGCTGTTCTTGGCAATCTGAAATGGAGAGAGAGTACTGAAAGGAATTGCTCTTCTTTCTAGGAGGGTTTCCACTTCACTGTGGGATCTAAAAACAAAGGAGGAAAAAACTAGCTGTGGCTTTTCCTGCTCATTCTGTTTGTGGCAGATTCAAGTCTGAAAACGTCTGAAACCCTGTTGGTTACCTTATCTCAAAACTGATTTTTAAATTATTACTAAATATGCCAAGATATTTTTAACTGTTTGGATGAATTTTTTAGCGCTTTTAGTAAGGTTTAAACAAATCTATACTCCTTTGTATTTCATTGAACCATGAACTGGAGAGCTCAAGGAAGCATTGAAGTAATTAATTTATTTGAATTTAGCAATGATAGGGAAGCAAGTTTTGAAATTAGGCAGTTCTGTTTCTTCTAAAACCTTAATGCCGTATTCAAAGTTTGGTTGTTGAAATGGGCCTTGAAGAATGAATCTTAAGGACTGTAGGAGCAGGAATGTGTTTAATAATTTGCAGAGCCCTATTAAGTCTCTGAGATGTGCTTTTTATCTACTGCTTAAGGAGCCAGGTTGCTAAAGAAAAAACTTCACATAAAATCTGGAATACTTGATAATTTCTGAATTGTATATGTGCAGATTTCTTTCTTTAACTGAAAACAAGCTTGGTTTTAGAAATCAGGTCCCTGTAGCGGGACTGACTTCCCTTTTTATGCAAAGGGGAGGATGGCTATATATGTATCGAATGGAGAAGAAACTCAGTGAATGCTTCTACAAGCAGTAGCTGACCTCTTTAGCGTAAAGACTTGGAATTCTTGTGCCATAATTCAAATTTTGGCTAAACATCATCGCTTAGGATATTTTCTTGCAAGTTCCAGCATAAATTCTTAAGTTTATGAACAAGTCTGCACAGTGACAGCGTATGGTAAGGTGGTAGCTGAAGCTAGCCTAGCACCCCTACCTGGGCTGCTTGCTGCCAGGAGGGAGACGCTGATCCTGTGCGCTGATGACATTAGAAAAGGTTTCACTTCTTCAGTGCTTTTAGACTAAGCCTTTTCTAAGTCTAGACCAAAGTTTTTCCCCTGTAAAAGGCTTAGTGCTACTTTCCCTGGTTAGAGGATTTGAGTGGAGGTAGTTTGTTTTCTACATACACATGCACACAAATTACCTTTGTATTTTTTTTAAAGCAAAAGTTCTTTTTAACATAGACTTCTAACTGGAGGACTTCAGTGTTGTAATGAGACTGCTGAAACAAACTCTGTGGAACAGTGTGAAAAAAGTACCTTCTGTATTACCCAGCATCTGTTGCCTTGAATAACTATGGCCTAGGACTTGTTCACCCATATGATCAGACTGGACATTTACATGGCTTGCAATTAGTTTCAGACCGGTTAATGGCAGCAGTCTCGCTCAGTCTTTCCTAGGCCTTACCCCTTTAAAGGTGCTGAGATGATTAACTTCACTTTTAGACTGCTGGCTGGAGCATACTTCCAGCTTTGGCCTGATAATCTTCTCAAATCCTGTTGCCAGACCCTCCTATTAGGGGATGAGGAAGGGAAGAGGGACCCTGGGCATAAGGAGGCTGATCTGCTAGAGGTTCTCCAGTCCAACATGCGTGTGTGTAGTGGATTTCCACTAAACAAGGCTTTTTTCTCCATCAGCTGTTTGTAGGGTCAGCCTGCTCTGCTGGTTTCTTAACCCGTCTTCACCCATAAGTGACCTTTCCCCCCACCCCACGCAAAATCACTCGTTTTCCTAAGTAATTATAAGTACCTACCACAAACTGGCACTAGAAACAATTTCTCATCCCAGAGGTGAACCTTATTTTAATGAAAGAGTTCTTTGTATGTCAAAATTAAAATGACAGCTCTGCAAGAACTAAAGCCTCTTGATTGCACTAAAACTGAACCATGGGTATTGGATTCTGCATATATCGAGTGTTTTTAATCATATTGACACAGTGCAAGTCATCCAAAATGTGGTTTGGTATAGGCAAAGGTAGATAATTTAATTTTAGAGTGAAACATTTTTGATTCCTCTCTGTACCTCAGTATTACCTTTCCTCACAGCCTTGTAACACTGACAGCACAGGATAAGAGAATAATCTCTAGCTTTGAACTATCTATTTAAAACCTTGTGGTTCAGTTGCCAGCTGAATAGCTATTCCCTGTGGCCCCACTGCCAGGAATTACTCTCTACCCTTGGAAAATATAGCATGGATATTTTTTTTCCCCCCTATTATGTGTAAATATCCTTTCTGATGTCATTAGGTACCTCTTTCATACTGCCGCTCTTAAACTCTTATGTTCAGGGTCAATATCTGGATGAACATGATAATAATTTCTTGAGGTTCTCTTTAATGTTATTTTTCTGATTCTTCCAGAGCTTGTTTACTACGAATTCAGATGTCACCGAACTTGACCGGTAAGAAGTATTTTCAAAGAAAGAGGAGGCAGTTTAGTTGAACCCTTGGGCTAGGTATTTCCTTTGTTTAGAAAGCAGAATGTGAAATGGGATTTGCAGCTACAGTCCCATCTACCGGAGTAGTTTCATGTGTTATCTTCATGGGTTAAGCTTTCTTTTGTTTAATGTTCCAGGAGGGCTGGGAATAAACACTTCATTTTGTTTCAAGGAAAGGAGGAAATCTGAGGACCTTGTGAGTTTCATTAATATAGGGGAAAAAGTGACTTGCTGCTTTTGGCCCTTTTGACTTCACCTTTTAGGGTGATGTGTGCTGGGACTTGAGCATTTATCCTCTTTTGTATTGCTTGGTTACATGAAAATTAATCTGCCTGGAGGTTAAATATGCAGTTCTGTCTGCTGCAAAGGATATTAGGTTAGGTTAAAAGTGTCCCTCATGACTCCATCCATGGAGATATGCAAAACCCGACTGGGCACAGTCCTGAGTAACCTATTCTAGCCAACTCTGCTTTGAGCAGTGGGATCAAACCAGACAGCCTCCAGAGGACCTTTCCAACTTGAATTATTCTGTGGTTCTGTGATTTAAAATTTATTTATTTGACCAACTACTCAGTAGTTTCAAACAGGGTAGATTGGTGCACTTCCCTGATCAACAGCCAAATCAACTTCCCTAACCAAGAAGAGAAAAGGAAACATAGGTAAGTTTCCCCCAGAAATGATCCTGCTTCTGCAGTCATACATACTGATCTGAGGAAAGCTGATGGCAGGGCAGGCCTCCAGTTTAATACTGTCAGGATCAGTGTAGTAATTGACTCATGTTGTTGAGTGTAGCTTAGGTGGCACAGGCTATTTTTTCTTTTCATGCACATGTGTTTTTCCAAGAATGGATTTTAACTACTTGTGTTCGGTGAAGGAAGCCAGAAGAGGAACAGGCAGGAAGTTTTTCTGTGCTACATCCTGTCTGTAGAAAAGACTGCTGAGAGTGAGCCATTCGTCCTGGACGCTCACAGAAGAGCCACAGAGCATCTTTGCTCTTCTGTTGAAAGGAAAGCTGATCTTGTTCGCTTCATGTGGTTGTTTGGCCTTGAAGCGTGGTACATCTGTGGAGATCACACTGAAAACTTGTGGGCTGGCCTGAGGCAGGATTGAAATAGCTGTGGGCAAGGTTGGTATGTGATATTTAGTTATTAGATGAAGAACAAACCCACCTTAGATAATGGATTGAGTTTGCAGATGTTTTACATCCACATCTGACTTGCTGCAACTAGCTGTTGCAATGTTACCAACTTCTCTTGCGGATTCCCTACGCACCTTTAAATTCTTCTAGGGAAAACAGTATTTAATAGCCAGGTACCTATCTTGTTGGCCATGTTGATTAGGTATTACCTTACTATTAATTTATTTACATAAACTGATGTCAATGTAATGTGATATAAATAATGAATAGCTTTCTGCTAAAACTGAACTGCCTTGTCCCTTGAAGTGGACGTACATGGGAGTCTAATGCCTAGATATGGACACACAGAGGCAGTAAGTGCTATGCTGAGTACTTGGAGAAGTGTGTGGATATATCACAAGTGTTCTCTCTGGTGTGTCTTGTGAGTTACTGAAATACCTAAATAGAGTAACCTTAGGGTTACACCCCACAGTGTATACAGAGATGAGCTCTGAGACCCTCCATGCAATAATACACTGGCAACTTGTTTTCTCTAAAGGTAGCAAGTATAATGGGCATAGGGGCATTTGGAAGCACTTTAACAGCAATCCAAGCTGCAGAAGGACCACCTCTTGTATCCAGTGAAGAATACTGTATTATGCTTGTCAAGGACGTAGCTTCAAATTTCTTTCCAGCTAGCAACTGTAAACTTCCTGCTGTTTTGTTCTCTGTTTGTCTGAGGTACTCACACAGCTCAACCTATGGCTGTTCATAAATGTGCCAACAACTCCAGATTGAAGTAATAGGTATTTATAAATACTGATCTTTCTGTTAAACTTGAAATCCTACTGGTCTGCTTAATGGCTGTGTTACTGTCAGATCTGAGTAGTTAGCTAAGAGACTAATGGAAGTGAGGTCACTGTTACATAGCATATATGGAAAAGGGAAAACCAACCTCATTCAAGATCAGGTTAGGGCAGTCCTGAATGTCCTACACTGTTGGTGTATTTTAGGTATTTTTAAGAGCCATTCAAAGGCACATTAAATTTTTCTTCTTTTGGTATAAAAGGCTTCTGAGCAGTCTAATGCACGCTCGAAGCACTAGAACAGTACTTATCTCTTAAATTCTCTGATGTGATTTGGTGAACTGATCATACCCATATAGCTTGTAGTCATCTTACATTCCTTTATTAGCTGTGGGGACAGAGATGCGGCATAAGTTACCTGAAGTATTTCTTTGCATAGCGTACCTATGCCTTTGGGGGAAAAGCAACATTCGAATTTTACTTTCCAAAGTAAACAACATGCAGGAGCATACCAATATTTTTTAGTAGGCTGCTTCTGCACCCTGGTGCACTACCAAAAATGCCATTTTCTTGAAACTGTGTGAACCTCTTTCCTGTCTTCCAAATGACCATTCTCTTTCTTTCAGCTCTACACACATAGGCAAAATTCTGGAAATCTGTTGCCACCTTCAGCTTTCAAGGCTGTAATTCTTTAAAATAGAGAAAGAAGTAAAATTTCATCCATCCTGGCAAGGGAATGGAGTTTCAAATGACTAGGGTCACCTCCTTCGCACTGTTTCCCACCCTGCACAACACATGCATCAGTAAGGGGACAGGCGGTTACAGAAATGGCTACAGTAACAGCTAGTTTGACGGAAAATTCATCTTTATGTAGCTTTTAAAGGCCTTGAAAGCTGAAAATTTTGTACAGCATTATGGTCCTTCAGTAAAGCTTTTTTGCTATGTATACATGTTTGCAGTCATGGTTAAGATGACTTGATTCTGGCTTGGCATATTGATTGTGCATATATTGTCATGTCTATATATGTACAGTAATATCAAAGCACTGGACTAGTTTGGAGGCAAATCCTAGGATGTGTTCTGTTCCTTTTCAGTCTCAGAAAACTGTATTCTGTTAATAAACTACGTCTTTATTTGCCTGGGGCTTTTCTTACGGGAGAGTGCTCTACAGCCTCATTTCTCTGGTTTTAAACATTGAGTTGCAGTGAAAAAGATAACTTTTTTCTGCTGCTGTCAGAGGTGTACTACCCTATTATGTGGATAGGAATGGGTCAGGAAGTAGGGGAGACTGGAAGGGCTGATCACAAGTTCTTTGTAGGCTTGATTGGCCTAACAGTCCATGTGAAGCTTTATCAGTCACCTCACCAGTGGTGTTAATGTTACATCTCTTTCCTGGTGAGACTGCTGCATCCAAACATAGTATTTGTTTCCTTCACAGTTTGATCAGATGGATTTCTGATAGCCCTGGTGGCACTCTTTCATCCTACTTCTGTTGCTCTAGTGCTTGAGGTCAGTCAGTTTCCCATGTGTGGTATTTTGATTCTCTGCTAGGGAGCACAATATTCTGAAGCCTCTACTGTACCCACAAGAAGCTAGTTCAGATGTGAACACAAAGACACTTCTCTGCTAGCAAATGCACTGTGAAATATTGCTAGCTGTATATGGGGCATCATGTATTCTACTGAATGCATCATACTTGCATCATCATATACATGAAAGGCTACTTACAGCTGATGCTGCTCAGTTGCGAAAATGAGTGAGGCTTGGATTTGGGATGAGTACTGCACTTCAGAGCATCTTCCTTGGAAACAGAAAGTACCAAATTGTGGTTAAGAGGGCAAGGAACTAGGTTTGTGGGGAAAGATTACTGTTTCTGTTCTTAAAGGATGAGGAGTGTGATGCTACTCCTTTGAGACTAACTTGATCTTTAAATTGACATTCTGTAGAAGGAACTAGAATTTATAGGATACAAATGAAATTAAATTCAGTAGTATAGAAACAATGAACAGTCTGATGTCCTTTCACTTGGAAATGACCGAGAAAGGAGAAATAGGGATCCCTGTCATCAATGAGTACGTTGACAGGTGTACTAGAGCTGGGTTGTAGTTGTGGAAGAGGCTAAAACAATCCCAGAATTGTCAGGAGGAGGATGTACCCTGCAGTATGCACCCTATTATGCCATTCTCTTGTTGAGAACTCCTCTGCCCAAATGCACCTACAGCTATAGGCCTTCGTAAGATTCCATACAGAAAACTTTCTCACCCTGCTAGTCCTGTGTCGTCCCCCCCGTCGTCATCGTTCCCCCCCCCCCCCCCCCCAAACCAAACAATGTGCTGTTCTTCTCCTTGGGGGGGCCTAGGAAAAGAGACCCTATCTTAGACTAGGAGAGCTTGATTTAACCTCAGTGTAATGAAGATCGAGATGGGATATGGCATTGTCTATAAATATACATAGGAAAGGAGGGAAAGCTAATGTGTAGGTCAGAATTATCACAGAAACAAAGGGATATAAACTTTGCCTGGAAATGAAAAGAAAGCTGTTGATCATAAAACCCAACTGTGTTCAGGAAGAAACTTCTGAGGTCGTAACAGGGATTGGACAAAAAGTGTTACTTAATCTCAGTTGCCACTGCTATAGCATGATATAGCTCAGAAAATTGCCCGTTTCTGTCAGCCTCAGCTCCTTCTGTCTGCCTTTTGGTCTTCCAAATGATTGTTCCCCATTTATCCCCTATACTTACAGAACATAACTGAGTAGTTGGTGTAGACAGTGCATGCCCAGTTGGTGGGGTCAGCCAGGGAAGGGAACTAAGCCATACTGCTTTCAGAGTGATAATGTCCTTAACAACATGCTTTAACTTCTCATCAGCCCTGAATTGGTCAGGCAGTTGGACTAGATTTGTAGGTCCTTTCCAACTGAAATATTCTATTCTACTATAGAAACCTGGGGATGTTATGGAAGTGAAAGGTTAAAAGCAAACATTGCTTTTTCATTTTGGCCACTCCAAGTATTTGAAGATCCAAATGTTAGAGTGTTCTAGTCTACTCCATGGAATAGGAAATTTTTCATTACAATTAGCCAAATCTCTCTGGTCCACAGAGAAAAGGTTACTTGTGATAATTTTTGTGATGTATGTATGGCAAAGGACAGGCGAGTGAAGAGAGTAGGCATATGGATTTTGGTGGTGCCTTCCAATGTAATCAGGAACAAATTCTTCATATTTCCCAGCCTTCAAACTGGAGAAAACCAAGCCTTAATAGCAGCATATGCTTCTGTTAGCATAAACAAATGGTAAATATGTGAATACTGAATTATTTAGTACCAGTGAGCAACCAGGATGAGGTTGAAGGCCCCAGGTTGTTCTCTCTGGAGAGGAGCATACAATTAATGCTGTCGTCTGCTGCCCAGGAGCACTGTATAGATCTCCAGGAAAGTGGCTACTGTCATGCTATGGTTCTACCACCATTGTGTTGGCCGTCCCCAGTTAACGGAGCTGTGCTGTGCTGCCAGTCCATTCTGGCCGACTGAGCCTGAAAGCAGCAGTTGAGTGAAGCTGAAGAAAGGATTTCTTAACTTCAGTATTTTTCCTAAAGAGAGCTTGTCAGTCTGATTCTGAAGTTACTACCTGCCTTCAGGTAAGCTAGCAGCAGCCTGTTGGCTGAGAAAGTCACAAGTTCGCTTTAGTCTTTCTTGCCCCTTCTCCTGGCTGCGTTAAAAGCATTTTGAAAAAGTGCCATTCTGGCTAGTGCTGAAATACCAGATGGAGGATGGTGTTATGAAATAAGGGATTATGGAAGTTGCTCAGTTTGAACCCAAGATGCAGACTGAATCATCCGCCAGTGGAAATCCTGGAATGCCCTGTGAGACACATTCCAGCCCGGAAGTAGCTTAGTGGCAAAGCAGTGCGCCAGAGCTATGAAACTATGCTGGATAGAGGTTATTTCACAGTAAGGTACTTCTCCATGACCACTGAGAGCTTTTACCAATGAAAGAGGTGTGTGTAGGTGCCTTGTACAAAAGGTGATTGTGTGTCTCTTGGTGGGGACTCTCAGACCTGCACTAAGTGAGGAGGGTGCTCATGCTCTCTCATAAAGCAACTTTCTCTGCCAGAAAGCTGGGAGGTTCAGCTAAGGATATCTGCCGCAGACCCCCAGATATCCTTGCAGAGGAATGCCCTTTATCTAAAGGAGGATGGAATTAAAAAGACTAGACAGAAAAGTCCTTGAGGATGAAAGGCAAAGAGAGAAGCTTTTATGTGTGCTCACTACTAGGAACAGATTCTGCTGAATGGCATCCTTACACTTTGATTGGATTAAATCTCTGACTAATTCATACCAAGTCTTTTCATGTCCCCACCAGTGCAGCTGTATTTGAGCAGACTGGTAATGTCTGCCTGTGGAAGTGATGACTGCCATCTTATTTCAGAAACTGCTTGCCAAAGCCTCAGGGAGAGGAGAGTAAATCACAAACCCGCCTCCACCTCTTTCCTCTGTAACCGGTTTCCTAACAGATTTTCATTTGCTTGAGGCAATGAGCTTGGCATGGTGTTTGCTGAGAGAGGCATCTTCTCTGCCGTGGGCAGCTGGAGGGGAGTTGCTATCTGGCCAGTTGAAACTGTTTCAGCATTTACTGAGAGTCAAATGTCCAGCCAAGTGGGGAACATACTGACTGGTTACTATTTTTAAGCTATGTAACAGTATGTGCAAATGCTACTAATTTATGTCCAGAGTTGAAAGTTTGATGTTACATGTTTTGTTTTTGCCATACTCTCTCTCTCTCTCTCTCTCCATATATATATATATATATATATAACACTTCCCCCTCATCTGCATTACCTTTCCAGGTTTTGCTACATTTTGTAGCATGAGAAAATGTAGTTTCTGTATTCTACCTGTTGTCATAGTTCAGCCAAAATGTTAAACAAGTTATTTGCTTACAATATATTCCTGTCTCCAGGTAAAAGCTTTCCTTGTACCTATGAGGAAGATGAATGATGGGAAGTATTAGACACACAGGATTGTGTAATAGAGATGAATTTTCATTAAGATGCTATGTTTGATCAGTTGTCATTTGACAGTCTCACAGTGAAGTTTTCCAGTTGCTAAGGGTTGGATTTTGCTTTGCTTTCTTAAATTATTATTGTTGCCAAAGATATCAGAGTGCAAAGGGTGGGTATTGTTCAGAAGGGGAAAGATTTACGTGAGTAGATTTATCAAGGGTTAATACTAAACTAAATTTAAGATACTGTCAAATTAGGGACTCCAAGATGTAAATATAGTAAGAGAGTGCTTTGAAAGGCTAGGATGGAGATATTTTTGTTTTTTCCCCCCCCCCCTCTGAGAATTAAATCATGTCTACAGGAATTCAGTCTGGGAGAGGTTATAGAAGAGGTTTATGGGACCTGTGGAATAGACCTCAATTAAATGATCTAATTTATTAATTTATGAAATAAAAGTTATAGGGTTATTGTATGTGTGGGGTTTTTTCTTCCTGTGATCTAATGAATTGGGATTTAGCATTGTGTACATTGAACATGTTCTGCTTCTTTTCTGTTATCTAGAAGCCCCATGCTTTAAGAGTCTAGACAAAGAAGTTTTACTATGAAAATGAAGTGTAGCTCCATGCTGTGTCTGCCAGTCATTCCAAAAAAAGAAAATTCAAAACACGATGAAAACCAGTCTCCTTCTGGTTCCCTTCAGATCCAGCTTTATGTCCTGTTCAAGCTTTTTTCAGTCAGTAGTGCTCTTGCTGAGGTGTCTAATTCTCTGTCTTTGCAAAATGAAATGAAATTGTTGAATTGTACTTCATGGTCTAATCTAGTGACTAATGTGGGAGGACAGTACAGGCCTGTGGTGGCCTGCGGAGTATCAAGTAACAGCCTGCTCCGTGTACTACAGATTGAGTTCTTAGTTGTTGCCATTTCTGGTTTTAGATATTTAGAGAGGGTACGCAGCTCACATTTTCATGCACAGCTTCTAAGAAGAGAGAAAAGCTAGGTGTAGTGATTTGAGCTATATGAGTAGGGCACACCTATCAGCAGTTATAAACACACCGGGATTTTCTTTGGCGGCAGCAGCAAAGCTTGAGGGGCTTGGCCTGCTGGTGAAGCTTGGGTCTGGTGGCTGTGCATGGGTTGGGGGCAGTGGTAGCTGGGATATAGAGTGCCAGATGCATTAACAGTGACAAATGAAGGTAGTAGCAGGTACTGGGTAAGGTGCTCATCCTTGTATGCAGGTGAGTCCTTGAGGTAATGTTCCTAGTTGAACCTTTCTCATTAAAAGGAAGGAGGTGGAAGTTCTGGAGGTCTGGGTTTAAGGTTCAATTTCTTTGGTGTTTTTTGATCTCTGCATGTATCTTTTGCCTGGTAATTACAAAGGCTGAGGTTGCACCACAGGTTGTAGCGTGACTTTTCCTAGAATAAAGCTTGGGATTTGTTTTGTTTTTAAAATTCAACAGCTTTTAAATGAAGTGGGTTGTGGGTTGGAGAAATCTTTATTTCTCCTTTTATTCAAATGCCTGTTTACTTTAGTTTCTTGACGTCCAAAGGAGTCTTGCAAGGTCTGCATTAGGAAAAAAAAATAAAAAATTTTTAAGTCCCTCTGTTCTCCATATTCAGTCTTCCTCCACAGAAACAGGATATACATCCATTAAATCATATGTTTGAACTGCTCTGTGCAGCGTACTCCATTTGTGATGCCACAGCTGGTTGAGTGTGTGTGGAGGGTGGAATTATGAATCTTTTAATCCTGTTTTCTAACTCCCTTCTCCTCCACTGCTTTCTTCAAGGAAGTGCCTGCCTCTTTTCCACACCCATAACAGCTGAGAGTTGGAAGCAGCACAAATAAAACTTTTTTTCCCTATGTACATTTTTGAAGTCTGTAATTGGAATATTTGTTCTTCGTTTTGTAAGAGTCTGGTATTTGTCAAACCACTGAGCAGTGAGTTAAAAGTCCAGGCAGCCATCTGCCTTGATTAGAATGAATGCTGGCGTGAATGACCAATCTTTGGGTTTGCTTCTGAGGTGCTGAGATGTTTCTTTTGATGACCCAAATGAAGGTGGCTTTGGTAAGCTCAGCCTAGTTTGGATCGTGTGATTCTGTGTGACTAGTAATCTTTGACCTGGGTAAAGCAGAATTACATAATATAAGGGAGAACTGTAGCACATAAGTGGATATAATAGTAGGCAAGCACATACTGCACATACTGCTTTAGATGCTAGACCATTACACTTCTCAGATCTCATGAACCTTTTTGTGTTCTTTGAAGAATGGTAATTTTTTTCCTTTTGTCACTTGCAGATCATACGGTTGTGTCTGTGTCTTTGTCCCTGTTGATTTGCTTTCCTGTACTAACTTTTGTGATTGCTGCAGTCTGTGTTTTGGTACCAGGTTCTGACAGATAGAAGCCTTCACTAATCTAAATTTTAAAAAATGTGTTCATTTAAGTTTCATTAGAGAATTTCTTTTGTGAGATATTTTTATTATTTTTTTTTTTTACACATAAATATAGGCTCTTGTTTGTTTTCTCACTGTGTTGTGGAATGGCTTGGGGTGATCAGTGTGCTGGCAGAACCTGAGGGCCTCAGAGGACTTGGCTCACTGGGCTGCAGAGGTTGTTAGAGTGTGTTTGTAGCCTCCAGTCTTTGTTCTGCTCAAAATTTCTAATTGAGTCAGAACAATGTTCTTGTTCTCTTAGGTTCAGTAAAGCTTTTCTGAAAGCTCCTTTTCTTGTGGCATAGCATGTTGCTCAGAAAGATGAATCAATCCATGTCCTGTATGATGTCAAAAGCTGGTATGTCTTACTGTGCTAAGGCAGCTGATTTGTTTTATCCCCATTTGAAGTCAGAAATACAGTTTTGTGAAACACTCATTCCAGTAATTTCTTACAGGCCTTTTTTTTTTTTCCTTTTCTTTTTTCTTTTTTTTCCCCTCTGCATGTGAGCTTTCCTCAGGTTATTGGATAGTGTTTAGGGAAGTTCAGCTTGTAAAACTGGGTGGGAACTAACTTTTAAGATGTGTTTCTATGTTGAAATGTAATATCAGGAGCAGCTTCAAAGCACTTCAGACAGTGTTGGCATTCAACCTTCTTGCCCTGTTAAGTGGTGGAATGAGAAGCCTCCATGTGCTTCAGCCTGGCAGTGAGGTCACCTCCACCTAGTGTGAAGTGATTGTACGCTTACCTTAGAAGTGGGATATATGTTGCTCATGAGAAAAATACCCATGTTCTGACTGCCTACAGGCGTGGGCTATGGTCTTTATGGGAGAAGCTTGTAAACTAATGGCTCCCTGTATTGAAACAGCCAGATTTGTGGTTTGGTGACTTGTGTTTTCTTGGAAGCATTTGTGGGAGATGCATGGATTTTACCACCCAGATAACAAATGGAGCTTTTGCTGTTGTATGGCATTGGGTTTTGGGAGGCCTATAAAGGGAAGTGTTGCTCGTTTGACTTTTTGCGTTAATGGCCATGCTCCAAGAAGTTTGTTATGAGAGTTTTGATTCTAGTGAGATGTAGTACTTTTTACCATTGGAATAAAAGCATCTTTACTTCTTTGAGAAATACAGGGGTGTTTTTGCTGTGCATGTAGAGTACTGTGTGGTTGTTTATAGTATGGTGACAGTTCCAAGATGTAAAGAATGACCCCAGCTTCCCAAATACACAGCTGGTGAGTTGTTGCTAGGTGGGAAGGGATCACTGAATTGGTTGCTGGTCACCCAATGCAAAGGCTTGTACCATGAGGGATCTGCCTAATATATGGCTGTCAGGTATTTAAACCAGTAGTTCTTGAAGCTTGTCTTGCAATATGACAGCTATCCAGGTGGCCTGCTGTTCTCTTATTATCTTATAAGGGGGCAGCTACTTCTTCCTTGGTATAATTTTTATTCCAAAGAAAAAATAATGTGTTTCTTGGTCTCTTTTATTTATGTTGGTGTTCATTCAGTGCAGGGACTCTTCTGTGATCAGTGTTACGTATGACAGTGCCACAGAATAGTGTTTGTTGAATTCATATAGATAAAAGGTTTTATTTTATAGATGTAATGTTTTCAGTACTCATGTTGTGGCACTTGAGTAATGGTTAGTAATAAACAACTAAACATTTTTCTTTAGTACCTTGACAGAAATTTGGAACCAACATATTATCTGTAACAGCTTCTGTATTTGTGTTTCCATGTTCTTGGATATAATTTGCATTTCTTTTCAAATCGTTACTGGACTGAGTTTTTCTTGACGTGAGAATTCTATGAACTGTTTGTGTATGTGCTTTGATCTTCTCTTTAAGAATGAGTTCTTGTATTTGCAGCCAAGTTCGTATTTGGTCTCTCATTCTCCCACTTTGGTCCTAGCTTGGGAGAGAGGGTAGACAGGGAAGAGGTGGAGACCAAAAAGACTCACTCCCATATGGTGGGCAGAAGCCCCCCAAATCAGGATTAATAAGTGTATTAAAACATAAACATCTTTTTTGCAGCGTATTTGCTTCAGTTTTGAATTTCATGAATGGGAGCAGATCTAAATACCATCTTAAAACATACTGTGGACAGTGCTGACATTCCTTTATTCCATCTGGTATAAAAGGGAAGCTGCAAACAATGGCAACCACGCCTTTGTCCTCCTGTTTTCCCATTCTTTGTATAATACAGAGCTAAAATAATTGCTTTAGCTTTTCTTGTTAAAATTGTCCTCTTTTTTGCCACCTGTTTCAGTCTTACCACTGCCCAATAGCTGCACTTTTTGATACCTGTGATCACTTAGAAAGTCGTGAACGTATTGTAGCAAAGTCCATTGTTTAGTTTTAGCTAAAAGTAAAATAAATCAAATCCTGGAAATGAAAACAGAGCTTTTTCATTTGTTGGAATAAAGACTTTTTTTAGTGTGGTTTACTGAAGAAGGGAGGCTTATGAGATTGAGCTGTTTGTCCATCTGCTTTTCAGTTCATCCTTAGTAACTTTTGAACAATTTCATCCAGATTTGATGGAGAATAAAAGTCCCAAAGGTAATTGGTTTCTTACAAGAAAACTGGAGGCTGGGTGGAGGAGAGAGACAAAAATAGGTGTCCCCACTGTCTGCAGCATAAGCTTAACAATAATCTGTGCTTAGGCTTTTGTTAGCCAAGTTACAAGTGTGTACTGGCTGCCTAGGTACGGCAGGAATCTCAGAGTTTCCAGACCGTGTGACTGAGTCTCGCTTAGGCAGAAGCGGAGGGGCCATGAAAGGGAGACAAGGACATAGGGGGAATGTTGCTGGGGAACTAGAACTCTTAAGGAAAGGATGAAATCAGTGGAAATGGGGCTGTTGGAGCTATCAGGAGTTTTATGATTGATGGACAAGCTTGCTTTCAGATTCCTCATGATACTACTGCAGTTTGTTGATCTCTGACTTCTCAAGAGATTTGTCTGTCGAGGGTGCATCTGTGGTGTTTGCCTGGCTGTGAAATAATTAAAATGTAAGAAAGCATTTACATTGTGCTCAGAGAGACTCAGCATGCTGAAGTGGAGACAGGCAGTTACTTTGGCAAATGTTTTATTCACTCAAAATGCTGTTTTAAGCTAGGCAGAACGAGCTGCAAATTTAGATGGAATTAACTCAGTAATTTCCAGCATCCTTCTCCATTTTTTTCAAGTGGAAAATGCATTCCCATAATATCTTACTTTTCCAGGCTCAAGTCATTAGTTGAGTGAGCACTTTCAACAAAATAAGGATGGGAAACATAGTGGGGATGACTCCTATAATGGGGATTTATTTGCCTGGAATCTAGGAGCCCTGCATTTGCAACACTTTCTGCAGGAGCTTGAATTTGTATGACGAAATCCATTATATATATATATATAATCTGCAAAGTCTCTTCCTCTCTTTTGCATTTGCCAGAAGTAGGGCACTGGACTTTCACATATGCATTTGGTCAAATATTCATATTCCTGCATCTGTGGTGACTGTGGGAAGGAACCACCACCTGGAATTACTCATTGCCAGTGTCTCTGTGTTTCATAGGTTTCTTTTGTCGGGGCAAATGCTGGAGATCCTGAGCATACTTGCAGTCATGAGTCAGTGACAACCTCATGCTATTATTGTAAATAGCAACACAAACACTCTTCTTGCATGCGTTTTTTCACGGCCTTTGTCTTTCTCTCGAACACTCCAGCCAAGGAATTTACAGAGCTTCTGAGTCAGCAATCAGCTGCCTCGAGACAAAACATACAGGATACTGCAGACTTGCAGAATAGCCGACAAGGCATGCAAATACTCGGGAAACCTGGCAAATAATTCTTGCCTGCCTTTGCTTTCCTCGTGTAATTTCCATGTTCTCTGATGTGTTCCTCATGGGTTCCAAGGACTTTCGGTTTGCATCAAGAATGCAGAGCTCTGGGGAGTGACTTATCGAGGTGACGGAAGCCTCAGTATTTGACCTGTGGGCATAACTGATTTCACAGCCTGCATGAAATGGGATGTCGGCAGAACTGCTCTATAATGGGTCACTTGGGTTGTGCTGCATAAAATGAACTGCTTGGTTTGTCTCCTGGCTTCGCAAACCTTGAACACAAAGCAGTAAGTTCCTAGAATGAAAGTAGTTTGGATTTTAACTTTGGGATCTCTCTGAGCAGTGCAGAACCAATGACGCTTCACTCCTTTGTTGAAAAACTACGATAGAAGGAAGGGTGAGGAACAAAACCCATGTTGTCCTTACACCTGGATATATCAGCAATGGACTGTGGACTAGCAGACTTAAAATTGCCACTCCACTTAGTAGAAGTTATATGATCTAAATTGCTTTTTCTGAGGAAGTGTCAGTCACCTGAGGCGCTGGTGTAAAGTGAGTGCTTGGGTGGTGGAGCAGGGTGAAAAGCTGGGGGAAACAACACAAAATAGTATTCAACTTGCAACAATGTGCTGATTGATGAGGCATATGACTGTAGCTATTTTATTGTGTCTGTATTACACAGATGCACTGAAATTACTGCTTCAGTGTAAGAGGTGATGTTGGAGCTCTTTTATCACATTCTTCTTGAGAGCAGAGGAGGAGATACAAGCTTAAAGCACAGTACCTTTGACCTCTGCAGTAGTGCAGTTGTTAAGCTCCAGGCTTGCACCTCAGGGTGTTTCCAGCTGCACAACAGGAAAGTTAAGATTAATAAGGAAAGCAGTTAGTTCCATCCTGATTAGTGAGCAGTAATGATAACGGACATGGCATCACTACCAGTCAGTTAGAAAAACAACTTCATGTGTACTGAGTCCTCTAAGGCGGCGGTCCTAATAAAGTCATAATCACATTCTCCGGTATAACCCATTGTTGTACTGTTGCTTCTGTAGGAAATTCTATTTTTATTTTCAATAACAAAGAGTTTGTGGCTGTATGTGAAGATTTCCAGGTCTCCTTTGCTATTTCTAAATGTAAGCAATAAATAGCATGTTACGGTGAAATGCAGGAGTGCCCAAATAAACTGCTGCAGAGCTGTCATACAGCAGGGGAAGAGACATGAGCTGTAATGTTTGACTTGGCTTCCTGTCTGCTGGAAGCAGGAAAAGAGCTGGTGAGAATCTAGAAGTTTTTATCCAAGTTCACATACTTCCTTTTTTACCTGAATACCCTTTGCAAAAAAACAAAGGACAAAAAGCACCTCAGAAATGCTTTCACTGCCATAGTTCCCACATACATTCCCATGCTGCTCTACTATCTGAAGACAAACAGAAGGATTCTTTCTTAGAGAGTAGTATATTATGTACATGTACTTAGTTTTATGTATAAAAGAAGAAAGAGATTTATTATACATAAAAAGGAGAGGGAGAGAAAATACCTTTTCTTTAAACAAAATCTCCTATTTATGGTCTGAACAATTCATTCTGTAGGTTTGCAGGCTGCTTCTGAGGGATCCCAGAAAAGCAACTAAGAGTAGCAGACGTCCTGTTAGTGTATTTAATCTGCTGAGGACCCCAGTTGCCACCTAAAATCTTGTAGGGACCTGAATGTCAAAAGAAGTTGAAAACTCACAGAATAGAGGAACTACTAGGAGAATCTCATGAGGGTCGTGCGTCAGCCACATGTCACTCTTGCACTGCTTGCTTACCTACAGGCATACACAGAATACTTTAGGAAGGCAAATGCTTATACTGCTCGATACAACACAGGCAGACATTTTTTTTTTCAGTCTTGACATCTTCGCTTAAGCATTTGATTGCTATTAGCAGGTTTAACTTTGTAGGATTGCAGTAGCCATCGCTGGATGGTTATGTCACTGTACAAAAGCAGTGTGTGCAAGGACTCTGACAGAGGTATCGGCTTGTGCTATGCCATCCTCTTTCTTCTCTATTATCATGAGCAAAGACCCATGTCCTTTTAGAATGAAGGAACCAAAACTTACTTTACTGGTGGAATACCAGCTCCTAAAGTTCTTTGTGGTAGTAGTATTTTTAAGACAAGCATGTAACTATTGCTGTGGTGTTAACCACAGTGATCTGGTTATCACAGTGACTGCTACATTAGTAAGTCTGTATCCTTTGTTTTAAAATGCTGCCTTCTTCCAAACATCATGTAATATCTGCCAGTTTACTTTAACTTCTCTGCTGTTCACGTGAAATGAGTTTTGATAAAACTTCCTAGGCACTGGCTCAGGTTAAAGAATTTTGTGATTTAACAGAGGCGAGATGTCCCAGTCTGCGGTGAGGCTCAGTGAGCTTTGGAAGGCTCAGCTTCAATCAGCTTGGGTGGGAACACTCAGGATATTGATCAGTTGACTTAGATAGGACTGATGCCTTATTAGTTACTGAGAATCTGGGCTCTCAGTTCAATAGGCTTAGACAAAATTCTGGAAAGAAAAAAAAAAAAGAGCAAGCTCAGTTACTTTTTCTTCTTTTTATTTTATAGGTTAATAATGCTTGTAAGCCAGAGGTGAAAGTGGCTCAGCAGAGCAACATCAGGAAGTCTGGCAGACTGGAAGAGAACAGCTGCCCCCAAGGGCAGCTGCAAAGCGTGAAGGATGGAGGAAAGTAAGAATGAGAAGGTGAACCAGGCTCATGTTCTCTTCGACAGATTCGTCCAGGCTTCAACCTGTAAGGGAACTCTTAAGGCTTTCCAAGAACTCTGTGACTACCTAGAGCTAAAGCCTAAGGACTACCGTTCTTTCTATCACAAACTCAAGTCCAAGCTCAATTACTGGAAAGCCAAAGCCTTATGGGCCAAATTGGATAAAAGAGGCAGCCATAAGGACTATAAGAAGGGGAAAGCATGCGCCAATACAAAGGTAAGAGATTTATTTATGGTGGTCAAGACACCTATTACCCAGTTTGTCTCTAGAATACACAAGAAAAATGTCTGGATGTAGAACAGTGTTTGCCTGGTGTCAATACAGGCCCAGGGAAGATTCAGGAATGTTCTCAGGCATACTATTTATAATATATAGTTTCAATTTGGTAGCATTTAATGCTCAATCAGTAATTGTGTTTGCTACTACCAAATTTGACTGCCCGCCTGAATAGCAGAAGCTAAATGGTGTGGATAACTGGGTAGCTGAAAAAGGTCTCATAGACATAGTCCAGCTGGCTGGACAAAAATGCACATCGCTCTCAGCTTATCTGAAGTAGAGCAAAATACACTGTCTTTGGCTGTCCTTGTTACACAATAACAGGAAGATTTCGGTGGGAAAAGAATGTTGCAGGTGGGAACAGATAACTACAGAAGAGAAACTAGGGGCGGGCTTGGTATTTAGGCAACTAACCAATAATGAGCTTAACTTTTGTAATATGTATGAGCTAATTATAAGAAGGCATAAAAGGTGACTGTAAGGGACAATAAACGAAGTCTGCTGATCACTCATATTGAGTGACTGTGTCTTCCCTCCGTCGCGACAAAGTGGAAGTCCTTGGAAATTACCAGAATATTTGTAATTTATTCAGGAGAAGCAGCCTGCAAGTTTCTGTTTTGTGGTTTTGTGGCATCAGTACTGTAGATGGCTTAGAAAATCTTAGCTGGTAAACCTTTAATCTTGGTAGGATTTTCTTTTTTTACATTTTTTACTTTTTTAAAAAAGGAAGATAGTGCAAAAGATGATAGAATAGGATTCTGTCCTTCATTGAGGACAATACATGCTGTTTCTTCTTTTGAATATTCACCTTTTGGGAGAAGGAAATACCTTAATAGGAGGAATTAATGACTAATTCCTCAGTAGAGAACTAAGGGGGAAATACATCCTGTTCCGAATATGTCAGTTGTTTCAGATCTGTGGACTGAAGTTTAATTCCCAACTAGATATTAGAAAGTTGTATTTCTTGATTTCTTGATTGTTTATTCTGTTTCACTTTCCAGTGGTCATTTTCATATGATGGTGGCATTTATAATTAATTACTACAATATCACTGGAAAAATTACTAGTGGACCAAGGTGCACTTGTACTAGATCTTGTAAAGATAACACTTTCCTCAAAAAGCTTATAGTTGATATGTCAGATGATAGGTAACAGGTGCATATAGATTAACTTGGAAAACAATAAAACAGTTGGGCACTGTTGGTAATCACAGGGGGCAGTAGCCTTAACACCCTGAAGGTCCAACCACTTTTTTGAGGTTTACTTTTTTGAGGCAGCATGACAAAGGAGGGACTTACAGGAAGATAAATATAGTGACTTTTGTGTATATTTAGGAATAAACCTTCCAAACGGTATGGACATCATGGAGCAAAGTTCAAAATTTTTTTTCTGAAAACTTGACTGCACTTTGCGTTCAATGGATTCAGGAATTGCTCTGATTTTGAATGAAGCGTGATGAGTAGAGCTGAAATAGGGTGTTAAAGGCTGTGAAATGAAGAAGGTAGCTTATATTTTAATGAGAAAGAGATTGAGGAAGCTGTGCAAGAGTGTAGAGGTATTTTAATTTATTTGAAGTAACAGACTAAAAGTGATTTTTGCATCTGGGCTCTGAATATATATCTTAGTGGGCAAGACTGTATTTGTTAACCTTGAAGGAAAGGTTGCTTCGACAGCAGAGGTGTAACATGAAAGAGGAGATTTAATGGAAGAATATGTGTGTGACTTGGATATTGCTTGATTATGAGGATATACAAAAAAATAGATAGGAGTGGACATTAACATCCAGCTATGAAAGACATTCGGGAAATTGATTGTGACACTTACCTAGAAGGGAAGTGGTGAGGTGAGTTAAGGGTGTTGGAGCTCCATTTTATCATGTTGGGCTTGAACTGAAAACGAGGCAGCCATGAGGAGATGTCAGAAAGGTAGAGACTTCAGCTTAGACAAAAAGTAGTCAACTCTGAGCTGGAAAAGTTCTGTGAATCTGCAGCACTGAAAAGCTGATTGAGCCAGTGACTGTGAATGAGGTGATACAAAGGCACGTTGTAGAGGAAGATGGTAAAGAGGTGAAGGGTGAAGCCTGTGGGAAGTTTGTGGTGAGAGGTGTGGGAGAAGTGAGGGAAGTCCTTCAGTTAGTGCTCTGAAAGAATAGCTGAAGACATAGAGGAGTACTGAGTCTTAAAATAAATCAGAAAAGGACACGCTTTGAAGAAACACATGTAGCCAGCGGTCTATAAAACATCTCTTAAAGTGCAGTTGAAAACTGAGTAAAAGAGGTAAAGCATACTGGGAGTGATCTTTGACTAAAGAGATTGCTAGAGAATTTGTCTAGTCCAAAAGCTTGGCCTATTTTGCGCACCAAAGCCAAGGCAGAGAGAGTGTAGGATGGAAATGGAGAAATGAGATCAGGGGAGGGGTTGTAGAAGTGGCATGCAGTGATCATGGAGATGAGGTAATGGTGAGATAAACAGACTTATGGGGTCATGTGTGATTCTCTTGTCATTTAATGATGAGAGAGAAACCTCAGAACTTGCTGGTGGTGGTGGTGGTGGTGGGAATAATTGCAGGGGACATGTCAATGACAATGCTGAATTGGTCTCTGTTAGAGGAATGGGAAGATTTATTCTGTAGCTTCTCTCCTGTGTGGGTGACGAGGAGGAGAGAGAGAGTAAAGGAAAAGAGGAAGAGGAGTGGAGGCAAGACAGAGAGGAATTTGCCAGTCTTGCTAAGAAGCTGTTGGTGAGATGCTGTATAGGAACACAAGTGAAAAGGTGGATGGTGAATAAATTAAAGGTGGCACCCTGCCTCTGCCCCAGTGCAGAAACATTTAGGACTGTGGATTTGGGATTCATGCCATTTTGAGTAGTGAAATTAGTACCTGAAAGGAAGTGAAATCTAGTTAATTTTTTTGTTGTTGTTCATGTGTCTTAAAGAATATATATACCTGTGATGATAAATTTTTTTTGTATGCCTTTACATATAAACTTTGTTGAAATTTTTAATGTAAATAAATGATAAATATGTGTTCTTTTAATATTTCTTTATGCTTGTGTTAATTACTTGTTTCCTATCCTAACAGTATCTGCCATTAAATGTTTATATCTAATTCCTAAGAGGTAATTGTAACTATTCAAAGTAGCAGCCTTTTGAGAAGTGAATCATATCTGATTTTATGTTTCCCGTCTCACTTAGTTTTGTATTCTTAGTGTTTAATGTA
This sequence comes from Falco naumanni, assembly GCF_017639655.2. Classification (NCBI taxonomy): domain Eukaryota; kingdom Metazoa; phylum Chordata; class Aves; order Falconiformes; family Falconidae; genus Falco; species Falco naumanni. The sequence continues at coordinate 22,973,441 of NC_054058.1, forward strand.
ATTTGCAAACCACTGATTAAAAAATACAGAAATTTAAGTGAGCATGTGGCATGATAGAATGTGAAATAAAGATTAGGGTTTTACCCATTTTATCAGAACAGTCATTTCTTTAGGAAGCTCAGCTTCTATACACTTGAACATATACAAGTTTTGAAGTTCTCATCCTCTGTAGCATAGTTTTTACTTGCCCATTTAAAAAATGGTCAGGGATGAAGTGCCATGGCTAGGGTTCGGCAGTTAGTGCATCACATGGCCAGCATCCAAGTTAGCCAGAATTCAGATAACCAGTGTTCGTGAACGCGAGACTTGGATGGGATGGGTTGTTCAAATGTAAATAGTTGAAAATGGTGCTCTTTCTTCATTCGTTACACAGAGAATACAGAATTGCAATTTGCATTTAATATTCCATTATCATAGTGGTATTACTGAAAACTTAGCATAATCTCTGAAAGATCTTGAGCAAGAAGTGTTTCTGAGTGGTGAGACAGCTTCAGTGCATGGAGCTGCAGCAGTTATTGGAGTCATTGAGGGGAAAGGGAATAAGGAACAACAGCTGCCTTGATTTTCTTGGCTGTACTTGGCATCTCATGTAGTTACTGCTGCCTGTGAGAGTATCAGGATGTAGGTTTCCATGAGAGATGTGAAACTGGAAGAAGCGTTAGAGGTGGAAAAGGGAGCAGAATTTTCTTCTGTTTTTAACTGCTTAAAACTCACTGTGTTCTGTAACAACATAATTTAATGTGTTTGTGATGGTAAAAAACAATAACAAAAAAACTTTTGACCATGAATTACTTGACTGTCATATATTTTACATCCAGAACATCTAGAGTCTTAAACATAACCTAGATGTTGTTAAACACATCCTTGTTTGAGGGCAGGGTGGAAGGTTGTAGAGAAAAAAAAAATTTTTACACTTCTTCTGTGAGAAAATTACAGGCAATTAATTTATAAGTTGATTATGTAGACCTGAGTTTGAATAGTCTGATTTTAGTACAATTCCTTTGTTGTTGTGTACTCCATCATAACTATTTTAATGTGGGGAATGTTATCAAAGAATAAGTCACCCAACTCAGTGTGGTCATGTTGCTTATTGAAGCCAGTCACTTTGAAGATTGTAGCTGCCATATGGGCAAAATTATTACCTGGATAAATATGATATGCTCATCAAATTTTCTTGAAAGTTGAAAAAGTGAGTGGTGTTTGAGAGTTATACTTACCTGCAAAGAAGAGAGTATTACACTGGAGGAATATATTAGAGCCTAATTGATTATTGCTTGTAGCGAATGACAAGTTGGACAATACAGAAGTCTGTTTAGGAATTTAATAGCTCAGTGGTTGGGCTTGCCTTTTGACCCACATGCCTTCAGGTTCCTGAAGCTACTAAAGCAGTGCTGTTATTCTTCCTGTTCCACTAGACTTGGGTCTCTGCCCTCAGAGTTGTGTGACCTCTTACCTTACACAGTAGTCTTACTTCAAATTTGTATGTCAGTTGTTACCTCGTCACTGCTGTAACTTGTACTGTTGTATTCATTGTTCAGGCTTTATATTTGCAGTTTTACATTATTTACAGGGTTTATGCTCCAGTGAACAACTGGTGAATAAGTGGCAACCTGTAAAAACTGGCATAAGGGGATGACCAACAAACAGAGAGCTTTGCTTTGGGATATGCTGTTTATCAGAAGGTTGGGTTCTGGTTAAGTTTTAGCATACTTAAGAATTTCTCAGAGCGCTTTGTTGTCCAGCCGTAAGGGTATGTAAGGAGCTGGAAAATACATGGCAGCAGCAGTCAGCACTGTAGCAAAGTCTTTATTCTGTGGGTCTAGTTTATACTCAATAGAAATCAAAGTACAAAAATGATATGACAGAGCGGACCATGTACTATATTCCTGTGAAGGCACAAACTCATGCCAGCTTCCTTTGTGGACTTCAGTTTCTGTGGGTAAGAAATGCCAACTGGCTATCTTGGCTTTTTAATCTTAAAAGAACTGGTCTTGCTGTATTATTTCTCAGAAAGTATTTCCAACACTTAAGTATGCGCGTATTTTACATTCTCAAGTTGTTTATTAGCCTCTGATAGTGTTTGTGAGTAGAGTTGAAAAAGATATGAGAAGATGAAAGACCTTTGATATGACAAAGGGTAGGCCGGAGAAAACATACTGTGATAAAAATAGTCTAGTCGCACAAAGTTTGTATTTACATTATGTTTACTTTCCTGAAGTTTCCTTTACTGCAATAGTAGAAGCACCAGCATAGGCATGTTAGAATGCTCTGACTTGACTACTGTCTGTGCTACTTTAGATGATGATGTTTATAAAAACGCTAGCATCTCATGTATTTATCTGCAGTAGCTATTGCTATGCTACTCAGTCATGATGAGGAATCTTTAATGTTACTGAAGATTTTCTCAAGAAAGGCCAGCTCAGGCTTTGGAAGATGAGAGGAAAACTTGTCATCACCTTTTTTTTTTTTTTTTTTTTTCTTTTAAGAAAAAATTCAATGAATTGAATTGAATGGGGGAGGGAGAAGCCTTCAGAAATACTGCTGTTCTCCAGGTGCTTACATAGCTTGGAGTGTACACCTTGGTAGCTTATCTTAAAACAAGGGTTGCAAACAGGCAGTTTACTTGCCTGCTCCTCCAAACTTTTCACTGCTCTGTGATATGCTTTATTTTCAGGTTGCAGTTACTGCTTTAATGTTACCAGTTGCAGAACATGGAAGGTAACAATAGAAAGACTGATCTGAAATTTCAGCTTATCTTGCAGACAAAGAGCACTTACTCCTAAGAGCCATGGGATGCTTTGGAAACTGCAGTAAAAATATCTTATTTCCTTCTAGGACTGTAAAGTTACTCTGTGCTGGTTGTTTTGCAGTGTCTGATAATTGGGGCTGGACCCTGTGGCCTTCGTACAGCCATCGACCTGTCATTCCTGGGAGCCAAGGTGGTGGTCATAGAAAAGAGGGATGCCTTTTCCCGCAATAATGTGCTGCATTTGTGGCCATTCACCATACATGACTTGAGGGGTCTTGGCGCCAAAAAGTTTTATGGCAAATTCTGTGCGGGATCCATAGACCATATCAGTAAGTACAGCCGCTGCTGGACACAGCAGCACTCATTCTTTACAGGGGAAATGTAGGCAAGGGCACGGGGTAGCTCGTTAAAACACAGCCTACACCAGTCACTGCTTTCAAGTCTTTATTGTATGATTCAGCATTATGTTTGCATCATGCATTTCAGCCTAGACCTTGATGTGAAATACATACATCGCCATGAGATTATTACACATACAATATATATCTATCATCTTTTATACCCTTCCAAGGCATATCTTTTTCCTGTGCTGAAAAGTACATTTAGGATTCAAAGCCTTTTATTTTATTTTATGATTTGATGGATAATACTCCGTTTTTTGCTGTTACATTCCTGCAGCTGCCACATTATTCTGTTCCTCTTGAGCATTGAAAACATCTTGTAAAAAAGAAAAATTACTGGATCTTTTGAATATTCTTGTGAATGTTGATCTAGAAAAAGGAGGAACAATTTTGGCTTTGTTAATTTTTGGAAGAGTGATGAAGTTATTTTCAAGAATACTGTCAGCCTATGAATAATAGAGGTTTACATATTAAAATTGAGAATAATTTTGATGATTCTCAAATTCTGAGAAATCAGTCTCCTTTGAAAGCTGAATGCTTTGGTGGAGCAGGAGTTATTATTTTTCAGGTTTTCTTTTTATTTTTTCCAAAAAATGTACTGAACATGGCACAACCAGGTTTTGCCCACCAGTCTGTGTTCTCCACTGGAAGCGGAAAGCAGCACAGACTAGTAGATAAGAATTGGCTTCTTGTCCAAAGCAAAAACTGCTGCTTTTTTTTTTTTTTTTTTTTTTTTTTGGCAAGGAATGGTTGAACTGGATGCTTTTTGGAACGTCAGTCTTGCAGATTGCTTTTTCCTTTCCAATGCCTTGTCGTTTTTATTCTTTCAGTATGCTTTTTCCCTTCCAATTCCTTGTCATTTTTATTGTTTCAGTACTTTATACATGTTGTCTTCTTTTGTATCTCATCACAGCTGAAATGTAGTGTTTAGATGGATCATTTTTTCATTTCAGTGTCTAAAATATGACAGTAGCATATCTTCCTTCAAATTAATAACAGTTTGCACTTATTTTCATGCCCCCTACCTACATTAACTGAAGAGGAAAGAGGTGGTGAGGAACTTACTATGCCCTCACTAACCCAGAGGTGTTAGGATGAAGGTGCAGTTCAGTATCAACAGCTAAGCTGATCAAATGGCTAGTTGCCATCTGTGACAGAAGTGCAGTCCCGCTCGTGCTCTCTCCCCTCCCACTCCTGCAGTACATGTTCTAGTTGTTTCCCTTGTTGCCGATTTGGGGACTGAAGCATTCTTACATTTTATTCTTTGAAAAGGCTGGTGTTTCAGCTATATAGAAGTTTCGTGGCATGCTGTGATATGACACACCAGTGCTGCCTGCATGAAATGCTGGGAACACAGTGGGAAAAAGAAAGTAGCGCTGGCCTTTAAATCAGTTTATCAGTAATACCAGAGATGCATTGGCACTTGTGCTCTTTTCTTTTTCTTTTATTTCATTATCATCTGCTTTTTTGCAGGTATCCGTCAGCTCCAGCTTATCCTTTTGAAGGTTGCCTTGATCTTGGGAATAGAGATCCATGTCAATGTGGAATTTCAGGGGCTTGTTTACCCTCCAGAGGATCAGGAGAATGAAAGCAAGTAGCATTGAAATGGGTTGTAGAGAAAGGGGAAGTTATGGTAGGATGCACAGACTCCTACTCCATAATCCTGTTTATGACTCTTAAGTCCTTTCCTCATGCTCCATTAATAAGAGTAATTATTAATACGCTTTCACTTGAATTTTTAGTAGGATTTATTTTTTCTAGCAACAAATCCAAATTAGTTACTATACGAAACAAAATCACCTGAAGTACTACAGAGAAATAGACCAAAACACAGTAGATCGTAATTGCTCCTAGAATATTTAAAGCTATTACACTTAGAAGATACCTTTTTAAAACAACTCCTTTCTTTGCATTCACTGAGGATATTTGTATCAATGAATGATCCTTATGCTTTTTGTGTCTTTGTGAAACCTGTTCTCTGATTGCCATGGGAGATGGTGGCTTACTTGTTTTTTGACATCCTATTAGTTTGAATAGGCACTAGAGAAGCTATAAAGGTTGTAGTGATCCTTAAAGGCAATAGGGTTTTTTTACCAGAGCTGTCTCTGCCTCTGATTCACACAGACTGGCTGTGCAAGTCAGCCATAGCTCTGTCAACAATATAGCTGTCCTGCAGTGTATCTTTACCAACTACGTGACAAAGGGATTATGGACAGTAAGAAGTAGTTTTATGTATTTGTTCTGTTATGAGCACTGTTTATATTGTCATTAACTTGGAGTTTATCAACAGGAATAGGTTGGCGTGCATTGGTCCACCCAAAAACCCATCCGGTATCTGAGTATGAATTTGAAGTAATCATTGGAGGGGATGGCAGGAGGAACACCTTAGAAGGTAACGTGTCCATAATTCGCTTTCAAATAGAAAGTATTCTTAAACTAGTTAGAACAAAAATGGCTTTTAACATCCCAATCAAAATCTGGAAAGACATTTGACTAGTGAAAGGGAGATTAAAAGTCCATGTAAAAAATTCATTTGTATCAAAGACACATGGGTTGTCTTTTCCCACTTCTGTCCACTAGCAAAGGAATTAGATGTTTTAACCTGGATAATTTTTCCTACATTTTTTCTTCAGTTGAGTACTATTATAGCTCTTACTTTTGGGAACAGGAATTGAAGTGTTGAATATTACTCTGTATAGCAGAGAATTCTATCTTAACTTTTTTGTTGCAAGTTGCGATTTTTGGAAAAGAGGTAAGAAAGAGAAGGGGAGCTTTTTCCCTAAACAAACTTCTATTTTTCTGGTGAAGCAATTGTTGCATCCTCTGTGGAGGAGTTTGTAATTCATCAGATCCATTCACTGTTTTTATTTTGTGAGGGCACCGGTCCATAACGTGCTGAGCCTTCTCTTTAGATATGCTCTATTTTTCAGTGTTACTACTTCATCTTTCCCATAGGGTTTCGCCGAAAAGAGTTCCGTGGAAAACTAGCAATTGCTATCACAGCAAACTTCATCAATCGTAACACCACAGCTGAAGCCAAAGTAGAAGAGATCAGCGGTGTGGCCTTCATATTCAACCAGAAGTTCTTCCAGGATCTACGAGAAGCCACAGGTTTGCCAGCAATTACCAGATTTCCAGTTAAAACTATTTGTCTTTGTTGCTACAACTTTGTAACTCAGGTGTCATGTTTAATGAGTAAATGAACATCTTGTGCAAGGAAGTCAGTCATTGCTGTCTCTGAAATCTGACTTCCTCATTCTTACAGCTGTTCTGTACAGCTGTACAAAGCAGATATGTATCATGCAGATGCACGTCATTTTTGTTAAGAAGTGGAGAACTTCCCTGACAGTTTTCAGGAAATCTGAGCCCTAAATAGGAAAAGTTTGAATGCTGAGTTTAGCTTCTTGCACTCCACATCTGAATGCAAACCTTAGAATAATGATAAATGTATTTTTTTAAAAGAGGTAGCTGTATGCAGGTGAAATGTGCTCTTTGTGGTTTTGTTGAAGATTCAGATTCTTCAAAGTCATGGAAGAAAGCTGCTTGGCATTCTCTCTCTAAGGCTTTCTAACCGTGTAATTTCAATTTGCTTTCTTCTAATAGAGCTCTTGTGTCACATGTAACATGTAACTTGTTCCTTCACTACCATGTCTTTTGTTCCGCCACAAGGTATTGACTTGGAGAACATTGTCTACTACAAAGATGATACACACTACTTTGTCATGACTGCCAAAAAACAGAGCTTGCTGGAAAAAGGAGTGATACGGCATGTGGGTATTAACTTTTCCTATATTCTCTATAAACTAAGATTTTTGGGACAACTTGCTTTTAGTATGCTGAAAGAAGGGAAACAACGCTCTTCTTCCACCATGTAATGTTTTTACATAGGTGTGTTTTAGAACACAACTCTATGCAGTTAATGCCCTTCTGAAGTATTTTGAGCCACCAGAAGTGTGTTACAAGACCTATCCTCTCCAAATTTGTATCCATTTGTAGCTTTGGGGGTTTTGTTCCTGTTAGGGTGAAATATACTTAAAGAACATTTGATAGTTTAGTTGAGTTTCCCTCATTTTATGGCAATGAAAAAGTGGGGAGTGAAGAAAGTATTTACCTACCTCTTATTCCGACAGAAGCTGATTTAAAAGTAGTTTGGCCACATATGAATAAATAAGGAGTCTTGTGCCTTTTGTCTGAAGTTTGTGAAGAGAAATACTCAGAAATTTCTTAGCCCTTTCACAGTCAGGAATGCTAGTAGGACATGATTAATGTTTGCAATAAGAGATTTACAAATCTTTTCTTGGGAAGCATAAACACAGAAAAGAACGAAAGAAATTAGAGGGCAGACCTGTATCAGAGGATTTGTCAGAATTTTAGTGCCAGCTGTTGTATACAACACTCTTAAACCTGTGTATTTCACTATTTCACTTTTACTTTTCTGGTTTTGGCAGGATTTTGCTGACACAGAGTTATTACTCTCACGGGAGAATGTAGACCAGGAGGCTCTGCTAAATTATGCCAGAGAAGCAGCTGACTTCTCAACTAATCAGCAGCTACCATCACTGGACTTTGCCATCAATCACTATGGTCAGCCAGATGTGGCCATGTTTGACTTCACGTGCATGTATGCGTCAGAGAATGCAGCCCTGGTGCGAGAGCAGAACGGCCACCAGTTACTTGTGGCACTGGTTGGGGACAGTCTTCTAGAGGTTTGTGTTTTAAACTTATCATGTGAAAGCAGTGAAATGAAGCATAAGCACAAGCCATTGCACCCATCACTGAAATATGTGCTGCCTATAAGAGAGGTACTATAAGGAAAGATACTGTTTATTATACGATAAAGTGGGAGGTTTGAATGAAGAGTAGGAGTGTTGGGAAAACAGAATATTTAAGATGGTAGTGATCTTCTTAAGAAAATGTGTGCAGAGATTTTTCTGAAGTTGTGTCTATTCCATCTGCTTCTTATTGGGACAGTTAGGCTCTCTACAGAACCTACTGTAGGCCTGTTACTAATTAGCATTTTGTAATGGGTTATAAAGGACAATCTTGAAGAGGAGCTGTTAAGGCACTCCAGGCTATGAATTGTTGTTGGAAATAGAGGAAACATGGGCTTTGGGGGAACTCGGGGGCAATTCACCATACAACTGGCTTCCTCTAGCCCAGCGGGCATAGAGCTTTAAGCTAATTACTGAGCTATAATTTCCCAGCAGATTACCATCTGAATGTATTTTTGATATTTGCTTAAAATTTTCCCTAACGGATGCTTTTTCTTTCTCTGCTTTTTTTGTCAACTATAATATTAGCCATTTTGGCCAATGGGAACTGGAATAGCCAGGGGATTTTTGGCTGCAATGGACTCTGCTTGGATGGTACGAAGCTGGTCACTCGGAGCTAGTCCTTTGGAAGTTCTTGCAGAGAGGTACTAGAGAAAACTAATACTCTTTCTGTTCTAATCTAATCCTCCAACATCTCATCATCCATTCCAGTTTATTCTAGTACAAATATGTAGACAGAATGGGAGGTACAGATTCTCACTGTTTCGAAAGGGTGCTTGTGGGTATAATTCAGTTGAAGAAAAAAAAAAAATGTACTAAGGAGCTGATAAATTGAAGTATATTCATAGAGGAATAAGAAGTGTTGCAGCTGTTCTTGGTTGATTAGATCAAGAATACTTTATTTTTTTCTTTTTTGCTTCTTGGCATTGCATGGAGAAAGTGAGCCTGACTTACTGTCACCAGCCTTGCTATAGCAAACCAGATGAAGATGTATGTGCCTTTAAAGTACTAGAGACAAAAATTCTTGCCATCCCCTATTACCTTGTAAATATCTTTCATGATTTCCTTTTAAAGGAAGCTATGACCTGCTTTTATTTCATGTTGTCCTAAATTGGTTGCTTCGTTTCATATAAGCCAAACAACGTCTTGTGTCTCTTTGGATTATTGAGTTCCTGATGGTTTTGTCATCTTTGATTGAGTGTTGCTTTGGTGCACAAGGTGATTTCTTAGGGATCAGGACTTGGGTAGTTAAATGATTCAGTAAGTAAAAGCAACAGCTAGTAGAAGCTGTTTTAAACTTAAGCAACTGCAGCTTCTGACCGTCAGGAACCGTAGCATAATTTTTAAAATTGTATAAATGGCACAATGGGGATATTTTAATTTCCGTTTGTCTGAATTTAAAAAAACGGTGAGGATAGTGATCCTGCAGTTGGAGCCAGACTTCCATCACCTTTCCATTAGACATTTGCAGACGGTGGTAAGATCTTCCCTGAGCCTTCTCTTCTGCATGCTGAGCAAACCCAGTTCCCTTTGCCTTTTCTCACAGGCCAAGTGCTCCAGTCCCGTTGGTGGCCCTCTTCCTGAGGCGCTCCACTGTCACAGTGTCTGTTGCACTGGGGAACCCTTTCAGTTATGCTTAATGTACTGTTTTCTTTCCTCCTTTTGATCCTGGAGTTGAATTAAATTTCAGGCTTTAATACACTGAATCTTAGCTATTCAATGTCTGAAGTGGTTAGATTTCTAATCTGAATGTTTATCTCTCCAGAATTTACTTAGCAGTGTTAGTAATGATGCGTGTCTTCAAAAAAAACCCGACAAACCTAACAAAAACAAACACAAAATCCCCAAATCACCACAAAACCTAAAACAAAGAAACCAACCAAAACAAAACTCAAAACTTTTATTTTTATTTTCCCAAGGGAAAGCATTTATAGGCTACTGCCTCAGACCACCCCTGAGAATGTGAGTAAAAACTTCAGCCATTACAGCATTGATCCTGCCACCCGGTATCCCAATATCAATGTCAACTTCTTGCGACCACAGCAGGTAACTGGACAAATGGTGCTTCTGAATGCTTGCAGTCTGCGTTGTCTTTCCTTAGATGAAGCTATGCTCATGTTTTGTGAACAGATAGGGACTTGATGTGGCGGTATAACATGGAAGCAGAGAAAAGCAAATACATGAATCAAGAGTAGACTTCTGCACTTTAACAAATTCCTTTTTAGGAGTTTTTGATTTTGATTGTTTTAACCGTGCTGTAACGATACATGAAATCTATACATTTGTTTGTGTGTGCGTATGCAGGTTTTCCTTGTGGTAATCTAGTATAGCAGTCTGTTACTGCAATTTGGTATCCGCTGAGCAGCAGCAGTCTGCTGTTTAGCACTGACAAAGTGATACTTGTTCCAGGGTTCTTGGGCTAGATATTTTTGCTACATAATTACTTCCTTCTTGAGCCTTGCGATGGCTCCTTCCTGTCCTCTGACTCTTTCTGTATGTAATTTTTAGGTTTTTTGTGTCATTTTAGGTACGCCATTTATATAACACAGGAGACTTGAAAGACATTCACCTGGAAATAGAGAACTTTGTGAACTCCAGGACACCAAAGCTGACTCGGAATGGTAGGCTTGGCTACTGTTTATTCTGGAGCTGGATCAGTGCAGGAACCATAGAGCATCAGGGTTGCAGAGTATTATTTAGCTATTCTCTTTTGGTTTAGAAAATGTATCCAGCAATTGCTTCATCAACAGTCTGATTTTTCCAATTTTTTGTTTCCATTAACATGTAAATACATTTTTGTTTGCCTAATTTCCCTTGCTTTATAATGCTGTTAAATTTCTGAGCATATTTACTTAAACAAACATATGTTTTCACCTCCTTTGTCCTATAACACTGTCTTTACAGTGCAGAAACCTAGCCTGAATTTACTCTAACTGTAAACTCAGAATTCTTACAAACAGAAGGTATTTCTTGTGCAGTCTTTCATGCTTTCCTTTACTTAATTTCATCTCTTAGCTTAACCAAATGAAACCTCACTTTGCTTGCATTGTTGTGAAAGTTAGATGCCTTGTGATAAGCACTTCTGTATCTGTCTACTCGTCCTGTACCCTGAGGGTTATGTTGAACTTTTCCTTTTGCATACCTTGCTTTTGGATGTCCAGATAGTGTTTGGGGAATCTTAGAATGGGCTTTGCTGCTAAGCCTCCCTTTCAGTGCTGAATAGCTATGTAGTCTTTTGATTTGTTCTTTGCCCTGCAACCATGTCCCTTTAGGCTGTAATCTCATCAGATCTTGCAGTAAGGCAAGGTCAAAATAGGTCAGTGCTTTTAAAGGAAAGCTTTCAAGAGAAAAGAAAAAGTTGCAGAAGTACATTTGTAGTTCTTCCATTAGAAGTAGTGTATCTGGGCTTTAGAGAGCACTGTGCTACTGCATACCCTTTTGATCATATTTAACAAGCCTTTGTGGCTGTTTCATAATTCCTGGGGCTCTTTTACAAGGGGTAGGGTGACTTAGCTAATTACTTTTTAGCAAAATAAAAATCCTTTCTTGGATCTAAAATAGATAACGATAGTCTTTTTTTTTTTTTTTAAAAAAAAGAATTCTCTCCTCTATTGTCCATTGTTAGGAGGCTGTTGTTTACATGAAGGTTTTATTTGTTGATTCATGGATTTTATGTTGTGTTTGGAATTCGTGAAAGAGTCATCATGCCTTTCTACTTAAAAATGATTTTTTTTTTTATTTTTTTTTTTTAGAGTCTGTAGCTCGCTCTAGTAAATTGCTTAATTGGTGCCAGAGGCAGACTGATGGATATGCTGGTGTTAATGTGACAGATCTCACGATGTCATGGAAAAGTGGCCTAGCTTTGTGTGCCATTATCCACAGATACCGTCCAGACTTAATGTGAGTAACTGACTGTTTTGAATGACTGGGAAGGGCAGGATGTTAGTGATATTTGGAAGTAATGGTGTGGAGACTGAGGCAATGCACTTGTGACTTATGGAGAAATGGATTGTAATGAATTCAATTAAACTTGATAGAAGCTAATGTACAGTGATTCACCAACAGAGTGGAAGGTCATAATAGCTTGATGAATATGAAGGTAAATGTGTTGTCATTTTCCCTTCTGGATAATTTGACAGAATTAAGCTTCAGATTGGTACTGACTGGAAAGCATTATTGACTGACAGCTCTTTTCTCTGTGAAGTTAGTCAGGCATAGTTCATAGCTTCGGTTATTCTTGTGAACAAGTCTGTACATAGCCCTTTATAAATCTCCTGTTTAACAGTAACTCTTTAAAAGACTTTTAGGCTGCTCTTTTTAGAAGTAGTGACCCACAGTCTAAATAGAGATGTTGATACTGTTTGTACACTAATACGCTGATTGGATGAATGAGAGAGGCATTCTCTTGCGTGTTATCTTGGGTAAAACAGTGCCCAGATTCTAGAATAGGAAAACACTGGCTGGAAGAAATAACAGTAGCAAAGACTCTGGTGCTTCAATTGAAATCTGAAACGTCTTTAACTTCCCAAAGGGACATTAGAAAAAGCAAATGCTAGAGCTGTATTTAAAAGACATAATCCAGTGTAAAGCATGCTGAAAAGGTATATGGTTATTCCTTTCCATGTGCACTGAATTACTTCTCTATTGGAGTCCTCAAGTTAACCTGAACTACTCTGTGTAATAGCTATATAGCTTGTGGAGCGTTCAAATAGCTTTTGAAGTGGTTTATATAACTCTTCACAAGCTATAGCTTTTTATACAGCTTTTATGTAGTTCTACAAGTTTTGGAAAAAGCCAGCAGAACTAAAATATGGATCAGTCAAGAAAAGAGGGGACAGAAGTGAAGACCTAGTTTAGTTCCAAGCACACAAAAGATTTTATGTAGGGGAAAACAGTACAGTCTTCCAGCAAAGGAGGAAGTTAAGTTGTATTTCAGAGGATAATAAAGTTTTTAAAAAGAAAAATCTGGGTTTGGAGGAGGAGCAAAAAATGAAAAAAGAATACGTTTGGGCCAAAGTTTACCATAATTAAGTAGCATCAGTTCTGCAGGACAAAAAGGCTGCTGGCAAATAAATTTGAGATTTCAGAGGGGGGAAAAAAAAGCAGATGGATCCCGGTGTTCTTTCAGAAGACTGGTTTCTACTTGATTCAGTGCATGCCCTCTTTCTTCCCTTTGCAGAGACTTCGATTCTTTGGATGAGCACAATGTGGAGAAGAACAACCAGCTGGCCTTTGACATTGCTGAAAAAGAGTTTGGAATATCTCCCATTATGACTGGAAAGGAAATGGCATCTGTTGGAGAGCCAGATAAACTGTCGATGGTGATGTACCTCACACAGTTCTACGAGATGTTCAAAGACACCATCCCCTCTAGTGGTAAGGAGTTTGGGGCATGTCTGTCAGAGTTAAAGATGGCTTCAAGGTGTATGTGTGTGTTTCAGTTATCTTCATGCTTCTTCTGCATGAGCTCATACTAGTCACTCAATAACTTTACATTACAAAAACTTGGCTTCTTAGTGGTGCTGATGAAGACCATCAGGAGCAAAAAAAAAGGAGTTAATACAAAGTAATTTCCACAAAATTCTGAACTCACTTCAGTAGTAATAGATAACTTTTCTGCTTTCTTGCTATTATTAGAGATTCATCTGTCTTAGCTAATATGAGATGCCTTGCTAGTAGTTGTTTAGTAAGTAATTTCAAAACCCTGGCCCAGTTTTATACCTATTTACCACCCGTGAATGGTGAAACTAACTTCAGGCCAATGAGGAATGAAAGGTCTTTGATTAGAACTGAAAGATGTAATTGCCTAACACAAATCTGTATGGCCTGCCTTGAAGTATTAATAATGTTATTACAGTTTTTTTTTATTACTGATGATCTTAATTCAAATCTCTCATTCTGGTGGGGTGGGAAAAAAGTGTGTTTAATAGCTTTTTAAAAATACAGTATGTATTATTTCCAAACCTCTACTCTGAACTCTTCTTAAGAATACTGGTGGTCATGATGCTCTTTAAATATGAAAGTAACTAGAGGAAACAAACACAGTATTCATTCTGGGTTGTTGTAAGCCTTGAAAGAAGAATTCATTTTGGCAAAATGGAAAAACAGAGTAGCTGAGAAAAGTATTAATTGTGGACATTACAATCACTTTGTACAGAGAATTTTAAGAAAAAATATTATATTAAAAAAATCAGTGAGCCCCTTCGGTTGAGTATTTAATAATAGCACCACAGAAAAAAAATTATTGGCGTTCCCTTGTCCTACCTGTTTTTACTAACAGATAGTCTGGACCTGAATGCAGAAGAAAAAGCTGCCCTAATTGCCAGTACCAAATCGCCTATCTCTTTTCTCAGTAAACTGGGACAAAGCATCTCTCGGAAGCGCACTCCAAAGGTAACCATACCACACTCTGGGTAACACTTGTGTCTGTTAGGCAGCTGTCCAAGTAGGTGGTGCTAAAAGTGCATGTGCAAGTGTGTATCTGCTACGTATTTACAAGAGACCATATGTTCATCAGCTCTTGCTATGGGACAATACATGACTTTTATAACTGCAGCATTACATCCATAATATATACTCTCAATCAGTGGGATAGTTCAGCCTTAAAATCCTAGTCTTGTGGTATTATTTGGAGATATATTTTTATTGGAACATAACTAGTTATTCAGTTCCCAGTTAGTTGAAAGTGTTGTAGAATGTCCAATTTGAAGGTAAGAATCCCCTAAGGGTGATCAGGAAAACACCCTTTTCTTAAAAAAATGAGCCCAGAAAATTAATCAGTTGTGTTGCAAAGCTTATTTAAATATACTGATGACAGTCATCTCAGGCCAGAAAGGTAGGAGAATCCTTGTCTTTGTTTTTTTTCACGTTTTTCAGGACAAAAAAGAAAAGGAACTGGATGGAGCAGGAAAGAGGAGAAAAACCAGCCAATCAGAGGATGTAAGTATTGCAGTGAGGAAGGTGTCAGGGAGGAAAACATATGGTAGGTTCCTTGTTCTCACTTCAGACCTTCCATTTTCTATATTGACTGTTTATATAAGACTTTTTAGATAAAAATTAGTTCTTGTTCAGAGGTTATGCTTTGTTGTATCTATAGTGCAAATATTTTACCGATGCTTATGAAAGAATAGTACACAACAAAGGAAATGTTGCAGTTCCCTCATGTTCTATTTTTGTTGCAATTTACTTTGTTTTGATGAGAACCAAGGATAAAACTTTCATTTAGAAAAGTCTTGCAGTATAGTCAGAAGTTTCATTCATATTTAAACTTCAGGTTTCTTTAGTGCAAAAAGCATACTTATCTAGTATGCCCCATAAGGCAGTCCTTCTGTTGAAATGTTTGTAGCCAAATAGGTACAAGTGAGTTACAATTCAGTGCTTTGAGTTGTTAGCGAAGGTTTAAAGATAGGCCTTTGCTTTATGTCAAGGGATTCATGGGAATGTTTCAGCAGTGGTCTCTCGGTAGGTAAGTATATCAAATAAGGTTGAAAAGATAAGTAAAATTTAACAGAACTTTTGATGACATGCCAAAAGAAATTGAAATGTGAGCTTTCAAGTGCAGACTAACAGATTTGTTTTCTGCAGTGTTAGAAACCTATCACAGCAAAGGGGTAGAGAGGAAAAGGTGATCCAGTTGTCTTGTTAAATTTTGATATCACTGATTGTTAGGAGGACATCCCACGAAGTTACAGAGAAGAAAGGCCCACGCTGGTGAGTGCCCTGACAGAGAGGAGAATTGATGCTGCTATTGGGAATCAGAACAAAGTCAAGTCTATGGCAACCCAGCTACTGGCGAAGTTTGAGGAGAACGCACCAGTGCAGTCCTCAAGCTTACGAAGACAGGTGAGAGCTGGATAATAAACCCCTTTATTTTGGAATTGTGGAGGAAAATCATGAATAATAACATGCATTCCTTGAGACTGGATGGTACTGGTGCTTTTCTGCTTCAGAGACTCTCCTAGCAAAGAGTGAAGCTTACTCAGAAGAATTTAAAATTTAGGAGTATGGGGCAGAGAAGAACTTCCTAATAAAAATCTGTTTCTCTGTTATTGCTCATATTATGTTATGTAATCTCTTTCACAAACATACCAGCAGTTAGGTTTCTTTTATAACTACTATTGCTGTTTAAAAGCTTTCCAGGAACGTTCCACTTCTAATGTTCCACTTCTAATGATAATTTAATTTCTGATAAGAACCTTTTCATGCCAGGTTACATCTTTTTTTTTTTTTTCTTGTGCATTGTGATTAAGTTTTGTATGTGTCTGTAAGGGCAACAGATAAATGCCTGGGAGTTTCTTTGCAATCAGGATCTTTGTGTCATTCCAAGTGAGACTTCCTGGTGACTGCTGATTATTCAAGATGGTATGTGAACTACTGCAGCTGCAGGGTAGTTGTCTTTGAAGTTAGATTGAGTCACTCCAAGCTACTGCTAGCAGCGCAGTGTCAGCAATATAAGGCTCAGTATGGTTTAAATGCCCAAGTTCTCGCTCTATTATAAAGTCTTTCTTCATAGGTTGTGCCAAGCTCTGTGCTGCCACGGCCAGATTGTGAGTGGGATCTGACCTAGCTGCTTTAAAGCTAGGTCAAGTATGTCTGTGCTACACTGCACATCAGTGTTAGTAGTATAACATAATCTCAGAATGGTGATGTTTATCACACTCTTTACCAATCTAATGTTTCCTGAGCCACTATGCATTGGCTGGAATAACCAGGCAGATTTGAAGAAACAACGAAAATAAAGGGAAGATCCAAAAATATGTGCAGGTTTCCATTTTTAGATGGTTTTTTCCTTTTTATATTTTACTTGGTAAATGAATTGTCCCCTACCCTATTTTTTTTTTTTAATTAAATGTTTGTATGTCTTATTCTGTATCCCATTCCTTTGGCTTTCTTTGAGTTTCCTTTACTATTTTATCTTTCCTCCTTGGTCCCATTTTCCCTACAACCTGCATGCAGCAGCCTGTCCTGCCTTATCAAGAACGTGTTCACAACCAACCATCCAGCAGACGAGAGCAGGGCCGTCTTGCTCCCATACCCCAGTGGAAACAGGTAAAGAAACTGATTATGAATACAATGTGTTGCCTGCACCCAACACTAGCTATCACTGTCCTGGTTTTAGACTAGTCCTTTTGCAGCACCTTATGTGAGTCTGTTATTTTAAATAAAGTAACTTCCAATGAATAAAAGCAGTATCTCCTTTTAGTAATGATGCATGGTTTAATGTTTCAAAAGGACTTGGTCAGTTTTTCCCTGCCATCATATGCTAGTTTGAATTCCCCAGGGTTTCAGTGGATGTTTTAGTGGAAACCTTGCATACAGAATTTCTAGCTTTGTTCTGTCAGAAAAAAATTGAAAATATGTGAGCAATTACTTCCAGTGAGGTGAAAGGTGTCATGCCATCTCTGACACTAAAGCTTTTCTCTGGTACAAATAGTAAAATCGGTTATCAGTTTTGCTATTCATGTGTGGAATCTTATGTGTTCTGCAGTTACAGGAGACTGTGCTTTCCCTTTCTCTGTGACAAATGTAGCTTTCCTTGCCAACTTCTCACATATATTGCATTGCAGATTTATGTATTACTGTGAATTAAGTGAATTCTAGGATTTCTGTCAAAGAGTAGTTCAGAATAGGGTAGACAGCAGAAAAAATCAGCGGCTATCAAATATTATTTTCTGTTGTGTTTTGGCTCATTGTCGTCGCTGGTGTTTTTCTTTCAGCCATGCACTTCCAAAAGCTAAGGCTTGTGACAAACAATCTTTTCAGGCAGGTAGGGGTACTTATCTCACTGGTTTCCTCTGCTTCCACTGTTTCCCGGTGCAAATGGCTGCCTCATGTTTCTGAGAGTGCTAAGAGCTGTTTATCCAGCAGCCATAATTTGGAGAAACATCTGCTTCTTTCTGGTTGCAGTTGACTCCAAAGTATGCTCTGATTAAAGAGGAAGAAGATGACACTAGTTTGGAAATTCACTGTTTTGCATGACTATGGATTCATGCTGATCTTCATGTTCGAGGCATTCAACACAATTAATGGGGCATGTCATGACTGAAGCCATGATGTAGAAGATTTCTTTGCAAGAAGAAGACCCAAGCCAGGGGAATTGTTGTCAGTAGGAGAGTCAAGAGTTTTCAAAAGATCAGCATTATGTTTAGGTTTCCTGACTCGGTGTTTCTTCTTCTACCATCTCATCAAAATCTTTATAGACTAATGAGCACTTTCAGATGGATACACATCATCCATGATTAAGGCAAATTTCATCTTTTTTAAGAATACTTCCCAAGGAAAGGAGGAGAACCCAAAGAGCCGATGCAGAAGAGCATAATATAGCTCTAAAAGATGAAGTCAGTTGATGAGCACTGCTTATGTTACCCCACAAAAAAAGGAAAACTGGATTGCATTGATTGTCCTTCTCGGATCAGAAGGATGAAGATTTGTGCTTTAACACTTGGAAGAGATCACATCCCTGCAGCCTTGAGATTTCTGTTTGAACCTGCTATTGAAACTTTATGAAGGCTTTATAATTAAGTCTTTGCAGTGAAACATAGAAGTTCTTACTGTCATCCTTTTGTAATTGATCAAAAGAAGGACAAACTTTTGTTTCCTGCTTTTGTGATGAGGATTTTCTCTTCACCAGAGAGCAGTTTATTGTTCTTGTGTGTGTTCTTGTTTTTACCCGCACTACACAATTTAAAAAAAAAAGAGGGGGAGTGGGGGGGAAGAGCAAAATCCATCTGGTCTCCCTAAACATTGATAGCGTCTCCAAACAGGCAGCAATGTAGGGCAGATCTCTGAAAAATCTTTTTGTAACAGTTGTGCTTTCAGATGACTTAAATTATTTTTTTCAACACTGACATTGATTGCATTGTGTGGATGATTTCCCTCTCAAGATTATACCTGGAGATGATCTTTTCTTGATAGGCTTTACTTCATCAACAGATGATGATTGGTTCTTGGATCCCCAGGTTTCATGCTGGATTTGCAGTGCAATCTGACAGCTGAAGTGGAGAAGAATAAAACTGAGTCTCAAGAATGTAAAATCTGCAGGATACAGGAGGTTCAAAGAAACAATTGATAAGGTCCCTGCTCCAAAGGTTCCTCATTACTTGCCTGGGGAAATGAAAAACATCAGTTGTCTTCATTCAAAAGCCATGAGTACATATAAAACCATGTATTCTCAACTGATCAGACATCAGCTGAGGTAGGAAGCCATCCACTGAGCCAAGCAGGCAGCTTTGCCAAGCTTGGACAGAAGTCCATCCTGCAGGAAGTTGTTGCTGAAGCAGTGCTTCAGCTGGCTGCTGGGATTCCTAATTCTGCTTGCTTAGGCACACAGAATCTGATAGCTGTGAGACCGTACCTTTCTCCAGTACTGAAGTGGCTTGCTGCAGTGACGTTGGGCACTCTCGCTACGAAGCTGTTTCCTGGACCAACAGTGGGGCTGGTGCTGGGTACCAGTGTATGTTGTTGGAGATGCTGTAAAGGGATCAGTATTGCTCATGACAAGCTCCTTAGGGAGGATGTATGTTTACTAGAAAGAGCTGTTCATGAAGCTGTGGGAAGGGGTTCTGTCTTTTGGCACAGGTGTCAGAGTTTATGAGCAGAAACTTCTGTCAGTGACCGTGTGTAAGATAAATCACATAGCAAGTACATTCTACTGAAGAGTCCTTTGATACGAGCAAAGCAGTTCCTAAGGGGACAAAACAGTGGTGTGTTACTGAGGGAAACCACAAGTTCCTGATGTTCTTGTCAGTAGGAAGAATGAAGTTGAGATCCTCAGGGATCTTTTGGAGAAGAGCAGTTAGTTTTGTGTCTTGTGCTTGATAGGTTTGATCCTTCCTGCGCCTTGGAAACTGCATGGAAGAGGAAAGTATACTGCAAAAGCGTAAGAGTGATAGCAGGGGAGAAACCACACGGTTCCAAAGGATGTGGTCTAGGTTGGGCCTCCAGTTTTGATGGAAAATGTACATCTGCCCTGGGCTGTTGCCTGCCAGTGTCTGTCAGGTTGACTTCCTTAGCTGTACTTGCTTACCAGTTTAAGTCTAGAATCTTGCTTGAGACTTAAGAGACTTAGGAGGCCCAGCAGTTTCAATGAGCTTATAAGGCAGAATGTTTCTGTGTCTGTTGCACAGGTGGGGTAGGGATGGCTTGCTAAGACAGAATTCCTTGTAAGAGTGAAATCCTGTCAGAATCTGTTCTGAAACAATTTTTACTTAAATCACAAGATCTTTAATGCTATCTCTCTTGGAAAGAGAAAACCTTCAAAAGGTCAAGCAGATTAAAAACCTCACCAATCTGCTGTTTGCAGCATTCTGTGTGGCCTGCATTTTCCTCATGAATTGGACTAATAAAGTTTGCTTTATTGAGCTATACTTTGAGAATGTTGATCTGTGTTGTCAAAATTGGGTTTGTGCTATTATGACCACCTCAGCAGCAGCTAGTAATGCATGAAGATACTGCTAAGTGTACATGCATAGTGGAAATGTGTGTAAGTTTTAATGCAGTGGTAGTATCTCCTAAAAAAGCTGGATTATGTTTCATGGTGTGGTGTTTAATCCCACTGGATAAATGCATGCTTGTATAAAAACACCTTCCGTGGTGTATTCTACTGCTTTCCAAGCCATTTTTGGCTGCTTTTGGGAAAGAGCATCTCATCAGGGATCATGGAACCATTGGAAAGCCAAATAGTCTATCCAGAAGAGGATCTGACTGTTTGGGTATGGTATGGGAGATGACCCTTTTAAACTGAATTTTGTCCTGGCTTTCCAGGCTCTCAACTTACAGCCTTCAGCAGTTTTCTGCTATAGTTTCATAGGTGTCCTGACATCAACAAGGTATGTGTGTAATACATATGGTTAAATAACTGAAGTTTACAAAGATGCTTGTAAGATGGAGATCACGTGTCTTTTGGTGCCCATGTTTTCTGCTTCTGGAGGTCTGATGCTTGTTCTTTTGAGATGGTTACATAAAATATGATAAAAGTGCAGCAGCAGTACAAACTCTTTTCAGTAATTCTGTTGGAAATGTGGTTTCTGAAGACTGAGGTGACCACAGTCAGCAGGAGCTAAAATCTCAACAGAAAAGAACTTACAACACCAATGATTTCTGCAAGTACCGTTTTTCCTGCTTAATTTCTTATTTAAATCTGTTTATAGATCTTTCTTCTTTCCTATAGCCATCTTTGTTTTTGCATGCTCAGAAATGCATCCTGCTGGAGGACTGAACATGTACTTCATATACCTGTTCAGTGTTATATTCTGAGATCTGCCATGGAAAAATACACAAGTTTGTGAAAATTTTGAAATTTGAAATGCAAACTCGGCCATGGTCAGACATAAATCCGTGAACAGCTGTAGTGGTTGAAAATGTTATCACCCTTTGAGCTAGAAATTAGTGACTTCACAGCTGAGCCTTTTGAAACAGCATATACATGTCCCTCATCCACTTCCGTGCAAAGTCATGTGCTTTAGTTTAAGCTGCTTGTAGCATCTGTTTGAAATAGAAGAGTTGATTTATTATTTTTTTCCTGAGGGAAGAGAACACCCAAACAGATGTTAGTGCCAGCTCAGCTGTAAGGGCAGTAATGAACATCTGTAATATCTTTACTAACAGCCTGCTTTTTCTTTGGGGGCTATCTAATGGTGGCTTTGGATACACAGCATTTTTTTTCACAGCGCAACAATTTCCAGATATGCTCTGGTGAGGACTCAGAAGAAAGGATAATTCAGGCAGAAGATACATTAATAATCAAGGAGTGGTAGAAAAAAGACTGTACATAGTAAGGAGGTGCTATGAACTAAGAACTAGAAAGGCATGTTTTCAGGCATATTAAAGTGAGGACATACACATGCATTGTAAATTATTCAGACTATTAGATTTGGCTGCATCTTGACTATAAAGCGGCTGTATTTCTGTTCCTGTAGAATGAAGTACAGTTTAACTCACCTGAGATTATTTAATATCTGTAAGTGAAAGAGGAGGGATCTTAAGCTGAGAATAGAACACTGTGACTTGAGTTGTATTGCTAATGGACTGCAAGCAAGAGTAATTAGATCAACAGGATAGATATTTTTAAACATTGCAAGGCACAGCAATGGATAACTTTTCATGACGCAGAGAGAGCAGTCCCGCTGTGCTGTGCAGAGTTCCAAATTGTACCTTTCACTGATTGTAAGACTTCAAGTTAGAAATTGTTGGTTTAATTGATGATTGATATAAGTATATGTTCATTGGCTTCCCCTAGAAGTATCTGTTAAATGGACATGTGATCCTGTGGCTGTGGGTGGAAAACTTTAGTCTTCCAGCTTCAGAGAAAATGTGGCTTTAGGTCATTCATGAGAGGTGTGAACTTAAGATCCACAGTCTCTCAGTTCATGTGTTCTGGCCTTTCTCACCAAGAGCAATGGTAATGTTATCTTTTTTCTACCATTATTATGATTTTTTTTTCTTTTCCTGTTTTAAAAAAAGATGAGGAATAAGGAACGTTCTCGGACCTGCCCCAAAAAAGTGATCATGCTCTCTTCTTCCACTCCACCTTCCTCTCCACCGTATCCCAGGCAGCAGGTGATTCCCTCTGCATGTTCTGTCCCTCTCTCTTCATTACTGCTTGTACAAGTGACTAGATCAGTTACCGGATATCCCATTTAGAAATCCATTTCCAATTTTTTTTCAGATTGTGATAGGGTTTCCTCAGCCTCTTAGATTAGAATCATAGGTCGGCATTAGCTCACCACAAGCATGGAGAATCTCCATGGGAGACTCTTGAGATTTTACCATAGCGTAATTTGTAATTACAGTCGCCTTTTTCAGTTTTGAGTTGCAGCAAAATAGAAATGAAATGTTTGGAGTAATGCAGGGGAAGAAAACGCAGCTTTTCTCTGTCTCCACTTTTTGTTTAAACAGGTGTAACTGAAAATTTGCCCTTGTATCCATGACACTCTTTTAGGATTACTTCTATGAAGAGATTTTTTTGAGTACTGTAGTGGCCTGTACATGTCCACTGTGGTCCTTCTGTTTCCCCCACACCCAGGCCTTTGTCTCACAAGAGTTTGTGTTCAGTCTGTCTGCGTTTGGATTTGGAGCAGTGAGTGCAGTTCTGAACACAGTGTATAAATGTGCGTCCTGATGCACATGTATCTGTTGTCCTTCTAGTTAGATATAACCTGAAATCCTTTACTGTTTGTGTCTTTTTGTATGTGGTCATCGCGCTTCTTTGAGTTGTATACTTTTAAAATTTTTATTTCATTTTCCTACTGCAGTAGTAAATTCCACTCCTCCCTGATCAATCCTGAACTAAGCTTGAGGTGATAAGGCAGCTGCAGTTCCGTAGACCTCTCACAACTTTACATGAGGATAGTACAAATAAGTTTCCCTGTAGGTGGAAAATGTTTCTTTGTTGAACACTTTTATGCCTATGAACTCTGTAAAGGCCTGTTACCTTTTAGCAGAGTAGAAAAGCCTTATTCTTGGACATGAAGTTTGACTTGCCTTATTGCTGTGATTTCTCAGAGTTTAAGTTACGTGTTATAGTTAATCTGGACAAATTATTCTCAGCCTCCGGAGCACACATTCTCTACTGCCTCTGTGGTGTCTGCATCTGCAAGATAGGTCAGGTCTGCTTACTGATCTGATTTAAAACTGTCCTAAGGAAAAAAGTGGTTAGTTTTCTGGCACACTGTGGACAGCTTATGATGCAAAGAAGAATACAGGAATGGACATCTAGGTAGAATGGGTGGGGAAAGTCCTTTTCATTAGCAAAACCCAAATTTAAACAGATCTGAATGTAGTATTATCAGATGATGTGACAGCTAGCTGCCTTCCTCTTGTCGACATCCTTTGAAAATTTTGACAGATATATTTTATGAGAGAAGAAAGGTTTTCCCCAAGCTTACAGGTAGAGAAACTAAGGCAGCTGAATGCTGAGTTTTACTTTTTAATCTATGGCATGGGATTCATTTTCCATACGGAGAAATTGGCTTTCAGTCACTAAAGACCTCTTAGCCCTTTATTTTCCCTCCTTAGCTTCTCCAAGTGTTTGCTTGTCCTGTGTCTTTTTGGTTGCCTAGTTCAGTCATGAGAGCCAGCTACTGCTGGGTCCAAGTGGACTTGGACCATTTTCTGTGTTCTGTACTGTAGGAAATTGTTTTTTTGCATGTCTTCTTGCTTGAAGAAGAAATTAATAATAAAATTTTGGCTTCCTCTTTTTAACTCTGAGGAATTTTACCCCTTGTGCTATAGAACTGGTCTGTTAGACTCAGCTGAGGGGTCTGCTTTTGGAGACACTCTTTTTTTCCTTAGGAATGATTTCTTTTCCTTAAATTGTCTTGGCCCAGGCCTCATAGTGAGTCAGATAGATCTGCATCCTTGCTACACTGATGTCTTGGAAAACCTGTACCTCTGTGCTTCTAATGTATTCATTCTGCCACTTCTTTTAAACTTTCCATTTCCTTCCTTTGATCTAACATCACAGTATGAGTTTTATTGAGTGTTTTACTATCTTTATTGTACTAATTTCGTTACATTGTGGTACTATATCATGGTTTACTGACCTAATACAACTATATACTTTTTTTAAAAAATTTCCCTACAGGAGCCAAGTTATTATTGCCAGTTTTAGAATATTCTTAATAAACTGTTCTGCTATCATTATGGCCTCTTTTCTGCCTGCATTATAAGAAAAATCTTATGAAGTGTGTTTTGACTAGGAAGTTGGTCTGTGATTGTTATTAAGCTCACAATTTGTTGCCTGCAGAGAAACAGGGAACCTGGTGCCGACAGTCCCGGGGAGCAGAGTCCCAGACAGGAAAGGGTAAAGAGCATGAACAAATGGCATGGATGCTGATGACACAAGGCTGTGGTGGATGTTTGCAATACAGAGAGCAAATATACCGGGTAGCAAAACACACTTACCCTAATGCTGCTGTTAACACGCTGGTACTCCTGAGAGTCAATTAGGAGTGATGATTTCTGTGTGATAGCCACATAAATGCATAACAAGCCTTCATCAACAATTTGCTATATGCTTTTATTTTGCTGTAGATCTAGCTAGCCCATAAGCTCTTCCCATTCTTCTTTTTCTTTTACACCTCTTTAGTGAAGTATGCTGTGGCTGTAGCAGAACAAGAAGAGTTATATTTTGTGCTAATTCATGCGAACATGGTTGCATTGTTTTCACTGCTTGCTTTCTGGATGGTTAAACAACTGGCATTCCCTCTTGCCTCCTACAGGCCAAAGTAAAAGCAAAAATGATGAGGCATTATTTAGTATAGAGACTTTGAAGCCTTCTTAACAATGAAATATTCAACAGTCTGTCTGAATGGCTCAGTATTATAGAGGAGCTTGGGAAAAGAAAAGAGAGGCACTCAAAAGAATTGGTTGGTTTGAATTCATATTGACAAATTAATTGACATTCCAGTAAAGGCTTTGAATGAATTAAGTCATAAGTGGTAGCCAGATATAAAACTGTTACAACTTGCAGAATGTGTTGTAACAAAAGGCTCTTGTGGGCTGAGTGTTTTCTGACAGGCGGAAAAAAATGAATAAGCGTGTGTTTGCAGTGACACGGAAGCCCACAGCTTTATAATAGGCCCTAGTTTTAGTGAAAATGATCTAGTAGGAAGGAGTAGGTGGAACTCAAAGCAGCTGAAAGTAGAGAGTATTATTAATGCATCTGAATGGGAAAAGTGTTTCTCCTAAATTGGGTGTGAACCTAATTTTCTCTTCTGCTTTGGAGGACATTTAGCAATATGGAACAGCACCCTGACATTTTTGACAGATCAAGCCTGAGGTTTGTTCATGCACACATTTGTAGTTCCTGGTCTATTTACTTTTGAACTCTGCAAACAAATTAGCTGAAAACTGTGTGATATTGCAAGTTACACGCCTGTCTTGTACAGGAGGCCGTAAGCCAAGTCTTTTTTCCATGTCACTAAGTGCACTACACAACAGTTTAAGAAGATTGATATGAAAGACCAGAATAGCAGAGGTGTCAAATATTGTGCATGGGCTGTGTTGACATGGCAGTGCAGTCAGAACAAGTAACACAGTGAAGTTGCAAAAGTAAAACTGGCAGCTTCTGTGATAGTCTGATTTTGCTTCAACCAGCCAGGCTCATTAAACAATGCTTGCTTAGGTATGTACAGCATTCACTTGCCATTTACCAGCATCTTTAAGGAAACCAACTCATTCATTGTGAAAACTGAAGTACGTTACCTAAAATGTGTTTCAGTGCACAAAATCTGAGAAACACAAGTATGTAAAAGTTTGGTTATTTAAAGGAAATCCTTGAAAATTGAGAATTATGGTGAAATAAGTTGGCAAATAAGCTCCTTTGTGCATGATAAAGCCACAAATTATTTTGGGGTGGGGGGTGGTAATGCCAGAGGGAGAGGCCACATGCTTGTTTGGTTTTGGCTGCAGCAGTGCTAGATGGGAGAGTTGTGAATAATGACTAATTCAACTGTTTTTTTCTTGGCCTTGAGGCTAAAAACTTAGGACATTGTTAGAACAGTAGACATAGGGAATAAAAAAAGTCTTCACATGGGAGCTTCTCTTACTGTTCTGCATGTAAATTTCATACCTTTTGTCTGGCATTTCGATGTCTCTTCCTTTTGGGGCTTTTTTTTGCTGGTTTTGTTTACTTCCTCCCTCCTTCCTCACCTCACAGAGATCTCCTCGTTTATTTTCTGATGACCAAGCCCCTGAGAATGTTGAGCAAAGGGCATGTCAGCTGGCTGCCCTCCTGGAGTCCAGACCTGCAGTGAGGCATCAGGTGACTACAGCCCTGCATATCTGGTGTCCCCTATTAGTGCAGGATTCTGGGTACTGGTGACATCTGGGGTCAGAGGGATAGAAAAATTCACCAAAATACAGTGACTGTTGCTGTACAGTCATGTGGTTAAAAAGACACGGTCAACTGTATTTTGTGTAGTATTTTTATCCTACTTGCCAGCTCTGTCTCCTTGTTTGATGAATGACAGTGTTTCTGTTTCTCAAAACATGATATAAACAATAAGGTTAAAAAAAAAAAGCCTCCAAAGCTTCAGAATACGTGCTGAAAACCACCTGGACTCCAGATCAAATCATCTCACACTGGTCGTTTACCAGTCAGTTGTTCACAGATTTTACTTGCTTCTGGAAGCAAAAACATTCACATTTTCCAAGCACATTTTCCTGGCTCTGAAGTACTACTTTTGTGTCCGTACTTCCTGTATATTTATTTCCAATGGTAGAGTTGGCAGCTTGTGCAGATTTTCTTTGATTCCAGTGTGTGCTTTTGGTTTGGTTTTGTGCTTAAATATTCTCTCCAGTGTGTCGCCTTTGGCATATGGGAGCATGCCAGTTTGAACAGTGGTTTCTTTAGTTTCTAGTTTCTTGCCCCTATCTCTGTTTTCAGTTATCTTCAACAACATTTGGCAAACTGGAAATTGCTTTTGGAAAACACCATTTATGCAAGTGATTTTTTTTTTAATAACTTACTGTTTTCAGTTAACTGTCCAAAATCAAGCTGTCTTCTTGAGTTGGAGTATAAGCAGTCCCAGAGCTTTTGCTGGTGGCATAACTTTTCCAAGCCATGCCATGCCAAAAAGAAATTTATAACATGTAGGTCACTCTTCATTGCTGTTCTTTGGAGTTTGCTCTCTTTGCTGATGATTTAAGTCAGGGAAGCTGTTCCCCAGGAAGGAAGAGTGAACCTTTGGCTAGATTTGAGATAGGATTTGGGGACACAGAAGAATCTATAAAAGACTGAATAGACTAGTTTAAACATATTAGCACCTGTTTGTTAATGGGTGACACAACTGAGTATCTCCAGCATGATCCAAAGACAGCATGCTCAGGTACACCTCCTTACTCAGTTGATACGGTGGTATAGAAATGAACATCTAGACCAAAACATCTTGCTCCTACCTTTTGTGTTGCTCACTAGAACTTTTAAGTTCCTTTTGAGGGTGGAAAAGATTAACAGCATTACGATGCAAACATAGAAATTGTTTTTGAAACTCTTAATTTCTGTATAGTGCAGAATTAAGGAGGAAAGAAAATAGAGGGGAGATGAAGGACAAAAAGTAGAGGAAAGGATGAAGTGGGTAGGTAGAGCGGAAAAAGAGGAAACAGATGTTGGAAACACTGCAGGCAATGATGGATTATGATGTGGGATTTAAGGGAAGAAAACAAGAAAAATAGTAAGAGAAAGAAGGCTGAGCAAAGTAAGACATTTTCAGAAAAGAAGTTTGATTGAATGTTGAAGATCCTAAGTGTAGAAAATTTGTGTATAAAGTAAACAGTTATATTTCATTGAATTGGGGAAACTGTGAAAACTAAGCTTTTACATTTTGTCCAGTTTATTTAATCTTGAGGCTAGCCTATTCTAAGTGGCTAGAAATAGCTGGTTTTGTGGCTCATGCAGCTACAGGGCATTTATTTTTCCTTTTTATAACTAAAAATGTAATTTTCTTGCAAAAGAGTGTCCAATATTTAAAATTTGCATTACTTTTCTTTCCAGACTAATTTCTAGGAATGCACAGTTTCTACCAGTGCTATTTTTGTCTCATACTTCCAGCTACTTTTTTTTTTTTTTCTATTAATGTGAAGTATTCCTTGGGAGATAGGCGTAATGACCCATAGAGATAATGAGAGGGGTGTGTTATTTAGGACCCCTAAATCCTAAATGTGAGAGGGGTGACAAAATTTTGGGCTCTCCTCTGAGGAACCAGTTTCAGAAGGGTGCAGATTCTTAGTTTGGAATTTATTGTTTGCCATTTGATAGGCAAGAATAGCAGATTGTTTTATATTGTTTCATTCTTTTTAGTGTGGTGTTTCCAATCTGGTTACAGTAAATTTTAGGTTGGAAATTTGGTGCTGATTACTGGCATGCATACAAGGTAACTTCTTTCTCTTCCATCCACAAGGAGAGTGGGCTTTTGGTTTATATAGTTAAAATATGGAAGAGTTCTTACATGGCCTGAAATATGATCTTAAGTGCGTTGGGTCAGTAATACAGAACAATGGGAGATACAGGAGGAGCAGAGGAAATTCGTTTGGGATCTCTGCCAGTGGCTTAGTTGCTTTGCTTACAGGAGGTTGGACATCTGTGGAAGTAGGTAACTGCTTCCAAATGGTCCTAAATAACTTAAAACCTAATAAAGAGCAAATTAAGAATAACTGATTCTGCCTCACTAGGGAGAAAGCAAAGATTTATACACTGGACCTTTTTCTCCATGTTTTCCTACAGGAGTTTTTTTTTTGTGGTGGGCAGAAGGGCCTGAGTTGGTTTTTTTTTTATTTTCTCCTTTTCCCTCTGTAGCCATATATGATTGTTTTGATTTTTATTTTATTTTTTAGCCTGAGACTGAACCGTCTCGCCGATTCTTTGTTGACCAGTGGGAGCTCTCCCTTAGCCTCCGTTCTTCTAATCGCCCTTCTTCACCTTCATCTGACTCTCTTCGACAGGTAGCAATGAGCATTGCAAGGTGCATCAGCTGTGTTCACTTGCTGCACCCCAGTCCCACAGCCAAGGACACCCCACAAGACGTGGCTAGGCTTGCAGTGCCTCACCTGCAGAATGCAATGCCTGTGCATATTCATGCACAAATGAAAAGCCAGAGGCAACCTGGCATAGCCTGGTTATTATTAGCCATAAAGCAGTATGAAATAAATTTAAAGTTTAACGTAAATGAAAAGCTTGTGGTACATCTCACTCTCCAATCAAATTTTTTGAGCACTGATAGTCCTTCTGGCTTTGCAGTAAAGCTTTCTTGTTTTGCTTGCTGCTTTTGTTGGAATCCTGGGCCAAACTACAGAATGCATTTGTGCATATATGTTTAACGGACGGTGTGAAATAAGAAGTACTTTGGCTTTCTAAAAACATCACTGAGATTTTGAACTACTTGCAGTTGTTGTACATAAACAGCAGGAACTTGATTTGACCTAAGCTGGAGTGGGTTCTTTGCCTGCTCTTCAAAGTGCTGCAGAACAATGCATATTTTGAAGGTTTTTGCCCATGGGAGGAAAGATAAAGTGCTTCATTTAAGACCCTGTATTAGGCCAGATGTGATGTGTAGGAAAAAAGCAAAACAACTCAGAAACACAGAACCCCAGATAAAAAATTCAGCAACTAAATTTCCCACACCAAATAGTCCAAGGTATTGTGAGTCAAGTTTAGCATAATCACTATGAAACATGGAAATTCATATGTTCTGGTAGAGATTTAAAGATTCTGAAGCATCTGCAAAAATGGTCAAATGAAGTTTTCAAATCAAAATTTGTTCAGTGGAGACCTGGTTCAGCTAAAAGAGAATTTTTCCAATGGAAAAGCTTGAACTAACTTTTAAGAAAACTTAAAAAGCCTCAAAGGTTTCTGGTCTTTTAGAGGAAAGAGGAAAACTCTTGGCCAAATGGTTATGATTGCTAGTTAAAGATCAATGCTGAAGAAAATTTTTCCAGTGAGCACCATTTTAAATGTAATATTCAACAAGAGATGATATATGTTGTTGAAAGGCAAGTCTGCACATACGTGTATGCACACACTAGCTGAGGTAGAATATGGAACTTGGAAAATTTTTAAAGACAAATCATATTTCTTGCATATATAAATACTGCAAGTGCTCTGCATCCTGGGGTGGAATCAGACAGAAGTTCTTTCTGTGTAGGAGTAAACCCTCATTACTGCAGTGGCACAGAGCTTAAGGAATTAGGACTTCACTGATAGCAGCGGTGATGTCTGATGGCTTGAGCACTCCGTTTTCAAAATCTTTTTCCCCAAAGAAGTACCCATTCTGTGGTGAATTTCAGTTTTTCTGATGCTGCTTGCTGTTCTCATGTCTGAACATGTGAAGGTCTTAAAGGCTAATAACCACATGTATTAAATTTATGCTCTATTATTAGTTGTGGGAGATAACTAGTGTGCTTCAAACATGTTCTGCTACACGAGTAAAGGGGGTTTTGAGATACAACTTCAGTCCGTCCTTTCATAAACCCGTTACCTTTGGTATTTTACACTTGCTAGAAGCTGGAGTGTCTCTCTAATGATCATTCATTTGCTGAGGAGACTCCCACTAGAAACATTCATAATGCTTTTAGTCTGGAAAGGGAAAATTGCTTGGTGTGCTTCTTGCTGCTCTGAGTCAAATACATAGTGTTTGCAGTGTGATTGAGCTAACATGGATGTAACCTCATGATTTTCTTAACCATGTAATTATTGCCAACGGTTGTAAGTATTTCCTGTGAAAAATGCTTCCTCCGCCCCTGCAGTGACTGAACTTGGCTTGCAGATACTCATTTTGTACATGCAAGGTAACAGCCAGCCTAGATTTCTCAGGATACTGGAAGGTTTTTAGATATCCAGAGTTCTGGAGTCAGTCAGTACCCAGATGGAGAAAAGCCTGGTCATAAAGCCATGTTCACAGTTGAACCAATATATGTTCCAGATGTATGCAGGTATGGCTTTAATGCATTGGATGGGGGTCTTGCATCTTTTCCCATATAAACCTCTGTGTATTTTTAACATTGGAAGAATTCATGTTTTTAAATCAGTGTGAGTTTCTTGGTTAAGGATTTTTCCCTCCTCTAGGAATGCTCTATAAATGAATTCTTTGCAGTTGCTAAACATATAAATACGCTGTTGTGATCAGCATGTTGCAATAGACTACATAACATACCTTCTAAAAGATCTTTGTTTCTGATGCCACTTTTACCTGGAGCCTAAAGTCTTATCCTATATTTGGCCTTACCTTTGAGAAGTGTCTATGCTCAGGTTTCCAGGTGCAAAATACTCCACAAGTCAAAGTAGGATCTGCTTTCTTCATCATCATTGTATTTCTAGAGCACTTAAAGAATGCAAAATGTTGTAAGCCACCTTTTCCCTTCTTACAGTTGATCCTGGTCTATACTGGTGATTTCTGATGACACTAGCTTTGCTGTTACTACTTGTCACTCCATGTTGTCCACTGTCTTGGCATGATTTGACCTTTCTGCACCTTTTCACCACCTAACTGTTGTCATTTAGTCATTTTTTTAATTTGAGGTTGTTTTTTTTTTTTTTTTTCTTTTCTCACTTCACTGTTGTTTTATTTCATCCATCTGGTAGAAGTATATAAAGATGTACACAGGCGGAGTGAGCTCATTGGCTGAGCAGATAGCCAATCAGCTTCAAAGGAAAGAGCAACCCAAAACCCTTCTAGACAAGAAGGAACTGGTAAGACAATGTACAGAAGATGATGTGTGTTTGTGAATAGATGTACTGTAGATCTGAAGTATTGTGAGTGTCCAGTTGTTACTGCCATTTATGGAACCTGTCATAGCTTTGTGAAAGACTTCGTTTCCCTCTCTCCATTCACCCTCACTCTTGTCCTCATTTTCCTTGCAAAATGTTTTAATCTAATCTCAGTGTCCAAGCCTTGTGCAAGTTGAGAAATTGCTTGTCGTATTCATGAAGATGTGTTTAATCCACTGGGGCTACTTCTGCATTATTGTTTTCTGGAGGAGATACTGATTTTGATAATGTAGGTCTAAGAATTGCTGTTTGAGGGATTTCTAATTGTGTTGGCTTTCCATCATATACCTCATTCAGTCATTTATTTCAAGGTCTTCGTTAATAGTACTGATGTCCACTTTTCCGTCTGGAGCTTATTTTACTCCTGACATACGTAGGTATGGCATCCTAGGACCTTCCCTGGACAATAAGGTTAGTTTTTGGTGTCCTGGTTAAAACTGTGAATTGTGTCCAAGAACTGCAGCATCCGCGTGTGAAAGACCTGCAGCATCCAGATGCTCTGTATCCACATAAACGAAGAGAAAATACGACCGTGCAATCTTGATGAGGCTGGATACACACAAATTTAGCCATGCCTATTTCTGTCTAGGGCTCGCTCAAAAAGGAGTTCCCCCAAAACCTGGGAGGCAGCGATGTCTGTTACTTCTGCCGCAAGCGAGTCTATGTGATGGAAAGGCTGAGTGCTGAAGGCAAGTTCTTCCACCGCAGTTGCTTCAAGTGTGAATACTGTGCAACAACTCTCCGTTTGTCGTCTTATGCCTATGATATTGAAGATGGTAAGAGAAATTGCCTTTTTGCCAGAATTCTCTTAACTGTCCTGGAAATCCATCTATTAATTCAGCTCTTTCTTTGCTTAAAAATTACTTGGTGGATGGGGACCAGAGTAATGTCCGTTCCAAAGACACCACCTCTCAAACTCTTGAAACAATATAGATTTCCTGCGGCCAGGTCATGCTGACAGCAAAATAACTGATCTCTTAGGAATTAATTTAACATAATAATAGCAGCTAGAATGCAATGAAACAAATAGTAGTTGGGGGCTTTAAAGTGGTTTGGAGGCAGAGTTTGAAAGCTAGACCCTTTACTCTTACTTCAGTACTGTCAAATGAGGAAACTCCTTAGTGTTTAATATGACTTAAGAGAAGGTAACATATTGGAGGCAAATGCAGTCAGCTTTTTCTTCTTTAAGACATTGCAACTCTCCCAACTCTGTATGTTTACTTTAGATGTGCTAAAATAGGAACTTTATAATCGGGGGCTACAATAATAGCTCATTACAAACCATGTTCTGTTTATATAGTGAAAAATGGAGCATCGAAGTTGAGAAGAGGTAAGTCAGTGTTATGTATACATAGAGTTGTTGAAGTAGTTAATGTAAGGTCAGTAATGACTGTTGCTTTCTGTATCTGATAGACTAAGGAGGAAGTAATATGGTTACAAAACTTGCTGATGACTTAGTTAACAGAATCTAGCATGCTAAGAATTAAAGAAAGCTTCAAATATACCTAACAAATCTGAGAAACCACATAATATGGCAGCATATTAAACTCAGTTTATCAACTAAATGTGCACATTAAAAGTAGTCACTTGAATTCACCCATCACTTGTGAAAAGTAATCTTCCGAGAGTAGCAATGTGTTGCATTCTTTGCTTGAGCAGTGGTTGAAATTTCTGAAGAAAAAATATGAGAAAGTATCTCCTGTTAGCTTTTATTTATATCAGCAGGTATGCCTTTATTTTCTTCCACAGCTGCCATTTATCTTTACTGTCTATCTCAATGGGAAAATATGTGCAAAATGATGTAAAACTAGTGAGAGGTTAGATGGAAGGAAGTCTGTTTCAGATACGATGGTGTAGAAACCAAAACAACGGGAAAAAAGTGTTAGTACTGATAGTTTTCCCCACTCAGAGCAAAGATGAAGTAAAAACTATTAACTGATATGTTACAGAATGAAACTCCAGAATATTCTACTGCAGATTGAAATGTTATGAAATTGACAGGTATCTATTGTGTATAACTAGGAAGAATCTTTTTGTGTATACTGGGTAGAATAACGGCCATGGAAACATCATCTAGGTTTAAGGGGCAAAAAGAACCAAAATGTTGTATTGATGGTGCATTATATAATGACTTTAAGTAACAGACTTGCTTGGTCACTAAGAATTGAGGAAACTGAGAGTCATCAAACCAGTCTCCCAGTAAGGAATAGAAAACCCATTATTACTTGGCCGGAAGGTCAGCAGACTTGGCATGCGAGTTTAAAGGGGCCAATTATAATTTTGAAATCAACATATAAAAGTAACATCTTCATCAGTGATCGAAGTTGGGAAAAAGCATTTTTTGAGCACTGCTGTTATTTTGGGCATTCACAAGTAACTGACTATCTGGCTATATATTTAGCAGTAACAGACTGAACTGCTCTGTTAGCTGTATGGACTGGAGCTGACACAGTTTTTGCCACCAGATTCCCTGTGCAGGCAAGCTTATGTATGCAGTTATGGCCAGATAGTTCTCAATGAAGCAAACACAGAGCTTGGAGTTTCAGCACACTTACAGCATTGATTCTGAAATTATATTACATGACTAACAGTTGTGTATGTATGTGAAGCATATATGGCCAAACAGAAATGTGTGGTCTCCTATCTGATGTAATCATTGTGAACAATTTAGCTTATATTTCATTCTGGGTTTTGTTTGAGAGAAAAAAATAACAAAGCTATACGCACATTTTTGCTATTCATCTAGCAGCTTGGACTGATGAGCATTCTGCAGTCAGTGTGGCTTTAGGCTTCAAAGTGAGAATTTTAATGTAAAAACTTTTCTGTTGCTGCTCTTTTCAGACAATTTGAAAGAGCAGTTTTTGGAAAGAGTAGATATTAAGAAATGTTTATTTAAGCAGAGACTTCTTGAAAGATAGTGTTTTTTTTCACTTTTCCATCGTAGAACAAAGCATTGTGTCAATACTAGCCCAGAGAAACTAGAGGAAGAGGTGAAGGTCAGAATATAGGTTTGAAATGCATTAGCAAATTTGTAGGAATAGGATAGCAGTAGGGAATGCTATGGACTGCATACACCAAGCAGGATATACTGGCAAAAGTACACTGGAAGATAATCATGTGTCATCAAATTGCTGCTGTTATTATTATTATTTGTATTATGATATGAGTGCTGCTTTGGCTTCCTGACAGTGTTTCAGATACCGGTGAAAACCCATCTAGGCTTCTGGGGTGTTACTAAACCAGTAATACCACAAAAGGTCTTAACTGTGGAAATGAATCATTGATTGACTGTCCTTTCCACAAGAAGCCACTGTGCATTCTTATCGATGGTTCTTTGGGAGTTAACACTGTCCTCTCCCACTTCCCTCTGCTGGTTGTATTCATTCTTGCTTTTTCCAAAAGTGCTTCTGCCAGCTTTTCATGTGATGATTTCTTTGTTCCTCACACACTGCCCCATTGTTAGCGTATGATACCACACAAGCCTCGCAGCTTTGCTTTGGTGTTTGATAGGATTTTAAGCTAAATGGCTCTCAGGCACCCAATGAAAAGGAGGCTAGCTAGGAGGGTGAGAGAGGAGGGCTGGAGTTAAAACTTCAGATAGTGTTTGCCTCCGTGTATAGTGAAGAAACTAGAGGTAGCAATGGGAATGGCAGCAGAAAATAAGTTGCAGTGAGATGGACATTTATATTGTGCTAAACTGCTGTGTTTTCATTATTGACCATCTTCTGCGTTTTTACTGCAGGTAAATTCTACTGTAAACCTCACTACTGTTACCGACTCTCTGGTTATGCTCAAAGGAAGAGGCCAGCAGTGGGTCCTCTGTCGGGAAAGGTAACTCATTATTTTCTCTAACATGTCATGTTAACGGGTTTTGATTCTTAACATTGTAAAAGTAAATATGTTGAGGTTTTTTTTAGAAAGTAGAAAAAAAATCAGAGTGCATCGAGTTGCTTTTTTTGTGTCATGAGAGCTTACATTCTATATATTTTATTTAAAAGCAGCTCCTTTAATTACCACTTCTCTTTTCAGGGTTCTTATTGTAAAATAATGTACTGTCCCATTCAGAACAGGGTTTTGATTTGTTTTCTTGTCAGCTTAAATACTTATTCAGTCCATGCAGAGAATAAATGAATAATGTTACCAGTTTCGCTTTTCCTTTGTTTCTCCATCTTTTTTCTTAAAATGA
This sequence comes from Falco naumanni, assembly GCF_017639655.2. Classification (NCBI taxonomy): domain Eukaryota; kingdom Metazoa; phylum Chordata; class Aves; order Falconiformes; family Falconidae; genus Falco; species Falco naumanni. The sequence continues at coordinate 23,009,811 of NC_054058.1, forward strand.
AACAAATTATTTGAATTTCCTTTGAGATGTGAAGTTCTACCCCACTTGCATAGGCTATGAGGAGGACCAGCCTTCATTTCTGAAGGTTTTCTGTATGTTAATGGGAACCTGTGTGAAAAGAAAGGATATCGCTTTCCTATACTATCATAATGGAAGCATTTGTGCTCTAAGTATAGGATCAAGACGCACTGTGTAATACAGAAAAGTCTCCCAGCTTCTGTCATTGCAATCCAAGGCACTTGTCTCCTCAACCCCTTTTTCAGTATTTATGCATACTCTGAGCAAACTACATGCTAGTCTCTTAACAAGTTCTGTTACGCTTGCACGCTACAAATTGTCCTTCCCCCTTAAATTATTTTTTCCTTTGTGGTAGTGGTGGTGCTTGTCGTTCTGCCTGTTTCTCGGGTTTTGTTAGTACAAGCTGAAGCTGTATTCCTTCTTTTTGGAAGTATAAGGGATCCATCCCAATATTTGTGCCATACTTCATGGCAAAAATGAAGACTAAAATATTACTTGTTTTATTTCCCAGATGCGCAGACTTTGGGGATCTTAGTGCTGTGCTTTCTTGGATATCCAGCTTGTTTTTCAGAGCTTTAATGAATCTGCAAATTGAGAAGGAACATGCTTGGTTCAGAGCTTGCCTTTTGTGATGGTTAAGGGGTATCTTCACTGTGAGAGGGATGCCTCCCTGGTCCAGTGTATTCAGTATTGAAAAGAAGAGAGTATTTCTGAGGCATTTGCTGTTTTAATATGAATTCAATTTCCCCTGCATTCTCTCAGGACGCCAAAGGACCTCTGCAGGACACCATGGCAAGTGACGGAAGTGGACGGGCAAATACCATCTCCACCTCAGCAGAGAGGGCCCCAGGTAGCTCCGCTTCCTTCTTTAGCCGGGTGGTGCAGTACTCTCTCAGCCTCTTTGGCAGAGTTAGGGTGGCGAGCCAGCACCTGCAAAGCACAGTTTCCTCGATTGGGCACCAGGTAGCCCAGAACCCTCTGGACTCCTTTTTCATGTGTCAGCTGATGGCTTTTGGGGTTCCCTTTCTCTATGTCCAGTCAGAAGTTCTTGTGCAGATTCTAGGGGAATTCTGTGGGCAGCCTGCTGACCAGTAAGAATTAATGTTGACCCAACTTTGAGCTGTGTAATTCGTGTGATTTTTGGGGTGCCATGTGAATTTCGTGTGTTTTGTGAAAGCTCAATATATTGTTTTGCACTGTGGCTTTGGGGCCTAGATGTTCTCAGTCCTTTCAAGGACATTATCTGGAAGAATTCCAGGAAAACACGGATGCTCAGGTGAGGGTCTTCTCTGAGTGGGCCCCCGTGAAGGGCCCTGTAATGTGTACAGCTCAGCGCCACTGAAGGTAAAAGTTCTTCCGCTGCGCTGGAGTAGCTCACAAACTGGATTTCTGTGTTTGCCTGAATTCTGGGTGTGGTTTCTTGTTCTCCCAAGCTTCTCTTCATTAATCTGGTACTTGAATGGGAAAGATCCCATTACCTCTGGATTGTCTCCTTTGGAATTCTGGGTGTCTGACAGCTGATGGGATTGGATTCCTTAAACCCCTTGAGTTTCGTGGTGCTGGCAGGGTCATGGTGCTCTTCCCTCACTTCCAGAATCTGTGCTGCTCCTAGCCATGGCTTTGGGAATGGGGTGGTGGATGTGTGTGTTCTACTGTGAAGTAGTTTTGCCTTTTAACTTGAAATTCTAATTCCTTCTAACATGGGAGAAGTGTCTGTGCTACAAATGCTCGTTTGCCCAGCCCCTAAGTGCTCATTTAGTGATGTCAGAAAAAGGAAAAGATTTGATTTCTAGTACTTGTTCCAGAACATTATGGGTAAACTAAATAAGCTGCTTTTAGAGAGAGAACATACTTACAGCAACACTTTGAGAAAAGAATGTTTTCACAGTGCTAGTTTAGAAAAGACCTTAAAAACACACAGGCAAATAAAAATCATGCTATTATTTTACTTTATGTATTATTCTTACAAGTGTTTCTAAGATTCTAACTGAGTGCAATCCAGCAGAAATTTATTCTTAGTGTATGTAGTTGATTCTTGAAGTGTAGTTTGATGATTTCCTCTTTTGTTTGTGTGGAATTTCCATGTGGCAAAATGGAGGAAAGGGAAAAGGTGTGGAAGAGTGACATTTGCAAAATGCTGTGGACAGATGGGTTAACTACAGCATTTTTGTACAACTGGAGAGGCTTAAAATTGCTTTCTCTAAAAGTTAAAAGATTTTTTTTGTTTTTTCTAGCTGGATCATATTCTTTAAGATGAATGGAAAAAATATTTCTTGGAGCACAGGGAATCTGATGCGAGAGTGAGGTGGTTTATGGAGTGAAGCTGTTGGTGATAAGAAGTGGAAGGAGGGTTTAGCTATTTATATCAATTAGTTTATCAAACCAATTGCTGGCAGAAAGTCTCCTTCCTCCAATTTAGTCCTTCCAACTGATTGAATTTAATTACTCACTTTTATAAATGAGCATTCAGTAAATAGCATCTAAGTGATCACTAAGTAGAGGAAACAATAAGCCATGGTTTGCTATAAACTTAGATAAATCAAATATGAATCAGCTGTAAGTCAGATGTTTCCATCTCTCCTTATGTAGCAGTGGCACAATCCTGTAGCAGAACTGAAGTACTTCCAGAGGAGTAAAACAGAACAGACACTACTTTATTAAATGACAAAACTTGAAATCTAGGGCTCCTTCTCTTTGCTTTCTGCTTTTCTAAAGCAGTGTACAGCTGAAGCATAATTTTTAAAGCTTTTGAACCTTTTAAAACTTTGCCTCTTGCAGTACCCAAAGTGTAGTAGGACATACCCAGCTGGGTCAAGCTAGGTCATCTTCAGGGCAGCGTATTGTGGTGCATTCTTGTATGTGCATGACAGAAGTACATTTCATGGTAGAAAAGTGAGCAGTGCCTCTGCTGTTCTCCCCCTTTCTGCTAGAAAAATGCCATTAGTGGCTGAGATTTTGTTTTCTTCATGAGGTAAGTTCTAAGTATATCTTAAAACTACTGGCTTAACAATGGTTAAGAAGCAGGAGGAGCCTAAATGCAGTGTACTTTCAAAGCAAACCACAGTGTCATTAAAGGCAGGTCAGTTCTCTGTTAGCGTGACAGTCGTGTCCTGCAGCTCCTGTTCTTGCTGGGTGTGTAGGTCAGGAAACCTGTGATGTGTTTACAGTTATATATGGTTTGAAAAAAATAAAACAAACCCTTTTGAATTACAACACAGGCTAATACAGTGGAAGAAAAGGATATTATTCCTGAATAATCAAAAGGAGTCTATAAGATTACATCTCGGTATAATTTCTGACTTTGAACTATATGCTTTCTTGCAATTTATTAATTTGTCTGTTTAAGACACTAAAGACACTCTGCTTTTCACTGTAGAGTAGACAAATCCCTTGAGCAAAAAACCTGTACTGAAATGGAGATAAAGGCAGAGCTCTGTTTCCGAGGCTCCACTTCACCCATCTGATAGACTCATCTAATACAGGTCATACACTTAAAAATGTTTGACCTCCCTTAAAGCAAATGCCACCAAATGTAATTTGGCAATAGCAATTTCAGACCCTGAGGGCTGAGCCAGTCCTCAGTAGTGAGGTAGATCTTGATGTGGAGTGTAAGTTGCCTCTGAAATGATTAAGTAAAAAAAAAAAAGTAAAAAAAAAAAAAGTGTAACATGCATAAGTTTGATATTTGATGGAGATGTAAAGATAGTTTAGAAGGCAAAAGGAAGGTGTAGAACAGAAACCTCAGTCAAAGAAGATACAAGACAAAAACCCAGCTGTTTTACGATTTTATACCTCTGAGTTAAATTCAGCCCTGAGTTAGTACAAGTGCTTGTTTGGTGAGCTTTATGGTGACTCATGCAAGGCCTGCTTTTTAGTTGCCATGGAATCTCAAATGGATGTAAATTGCATGGGTTCTCCCCCTACACTCAGTGTCTCCTTTGCTATACCACCAAATCTGGCCTCTTCTTTTTTAGCCAGCTTAATGCTTAAAATATATTCAACCACAAAATGGCTTTCAGTTGGCTTGGTCAGCTGAGGTGAGACTGGTCACAACAAGCACTTTCTTGTGATGTGTTTACTAACCTGATCGGCATGTATTAATTTTGTTAAAGTCATCAGTCCCTCACTGGGTGGCTGCAGTCTTAACTGGCATTTAATGTGTTTTGTCTGTCCCTTGTGCTGTAATGATAATTGCAGGGCACAATCCTTGATAAGCAGGTTGAGGGGGGGTTTAGCAGTCAGTTAGAATCACGCTTCTTGTTAAGGTTTTGCCTGGTTTGCCAGAGACCCTGTGTGGCATCGTATGTGGTGGTTACAAGGGGTGTTCCCAGGGAGGCTACGGTCAAACTGGCTCTTGCAATGTAGATCAACCCTTCAGCTTGGGAAGTGGCAACAAGCTTTTGAGTGATGGATGCCATTCTCTCTGGGGAAGGGAAGTTGGGGAAGGTTGTTACTGTGCTTTTGGTCCTGCTGGACTGTGGCATGCTTGTCATAGATTCTGTAACCTTTCTCTGTATGCTGTCTGCCTGTTTTTCTCTATCTTCTGCATTTGCCTTTGTGCCAAAATCAGTGCTATTGCCAAGAGAAAAAAAAAAATGAAACCAACTTTGCTTTTCAGCTGTCTCTGCCTTTGATAATCTGTAACTGCTGTGTCTTGGATTTTATTTTTTTTTAATATTATTTACAGTACTTCATATGGTTTTAATGTGCTTTTAATGCAAATGCTGTTCTTCTGTTTGTTCTAAAGGTCTGTAAGAAATATTTCTGAACTTTCAGCCCTTTCTTGACAGGTGGACTTGGAACAGTCTTTACCCCTATCAGCTTTATGATATGCTTCTTGGGGTGACTTTAGCTGGTCATGTTTTGTTGTGAGATGTTTCCTATTTCAGGCTTGTGTTCTCACAGCAATACATTTCTGTCCCTGTCAGCAATAGGGAGTTCATAAGGGAAAGACCTGCTAGGGAAGGTCATACTCCAAAATATACAGCAATATTAAATAAAAAATGCAAGTCATGAGATCTTTGCAGTAGTTACTTGACCTGTAAAAGATTTAAGAAGCCAAATATAAGCCATAGTATGCAAAACTGAAAAATGCAATGCAAAGTAGAGGCATTAAATCTCCTGCTTTAAAATCACAAAAATACATAGTGTACATGATACAGGTATGCAACGTGAAAAGTTAAAAATCCTCCTATGGATTTGCCTTAAGTGTTTTCAGGGAGCAATGTTCTGAGCAAAGCCCTTCACTGTTGTATATAGCAAGCAAAGCTGGACTTTGTGAGAGGAAGTTCTTTTGCTGACTTGGAGAGCTAGAAAAGGGGGTGGCTGCTTCCTGTAAGTGGCATGGCCTTTAAAGTAAATTATCTGAGCCACATTTTGAAAAGGATCTTAACTGTCTGTACAATTTTAATGAATCTTTATGAATGCTTCCAGTATTATTTGCATACAATTCTACTTCTCTGTCTAACAAAGTACAAATACATTTTATATATATTTCTGTATAGAAATAAGTGCTTGTTCAAAAACACGGTCTCTTTATGGTTTTACATACGTTGAACATGCCTTACTTGTGAAAATTATTCAGCTCAAAGCAATACTGTTTGCATGTGCAGACAAATATATCTTCATGAAGTCTCCACTTGGTCACTTCTTTCCATTATTATTCACACTTGAGTTTTGTTTGAATTTGGTCTGTTATAAACATTAAATTACAGAAGATAACAGCAAACTAATTCTGTGACATCATGTTCTGTTTGTGATGCCTTCATTTTAAACCACTGAGCCGTGCATTTACAAACACATCCATACCCCATGCCAACCCACAACTTCCCACCCCCCCCAAAAAAAAAAAGAAAAAAAGTAGTACATCCATATTTCAGGATGTACCACTAAACTGGGAGGAAAGATAATTCCTCTACTACTGTGCCTTGAATGTTGTCTGTTCTGTTTGGAGGAGCTGTGATGGCGGGTTTTGCAGGACATGGCACATGATACAGAACCCTTTTATGGGGTTTCATACAACTGCAAAGAGATCTGATGCAAGATTTATGTCTCTCTGTTGGAACATTTAAAATATAAACTTAAGAACCAGACCCTGTATTTTTGGAAGCTGAGGAGAATGTGTGTGGGTTGCCTGATTAGGACCGAGGTTCAGTGCCCAGTGATTCATCGCTCAATAGCAAGCCAGGAATCTCTGTTAGGATAACTGCTTGACTGTTCCCAGTCCGTCATGTTCCTTGTCAGTGTTCTTATCAGGATTTGGGTAGCTTTGGCATAAAGGAAAGGAGAATGTTAAAGGACCAGCAATTTGAAGCCTGGAAAACTGGGAAAGCCAAAGGCATGATGGAGAAGTTATTTTGTTCTGAAGAGTGGAGATGAAGCTGACCTGATAGCTTCACTGAAAAATCCTGAAAAATGTTTTGGGGACCGAGGAAAGATACACACAGTAGCGATGTGCTGAGTTCGTGCTCATGGCTGGATCCTGCTAAGAACACTTTTTCCTGGGAGTGCCTGGGCTCCCGATTCCACCTTTCTCTCTAGCTTTCAGACCTGTAGACTTGTGCCACTGGAATATTTGTTTATTGTTTGTATGTGTATATTCTGAAGGGTGATATGAATTTTTCTGGGCACTTTTTTTTATTGAATGGTTTTGTGTCTTAGAAAAAAAGTGTCGAGTTTGTGTGAAGGGCTTGGATTTTTCTTAATTGCTGAATTAAAATACCTGGCTTTTTTGAAAAGTGGAATCCAAGAAATGACCATTTTGAGATTGTTTTCCTCAGAGAAAAGGAGGGAGTGTGCATAAAATAAGCTTGGTGACAGATCATGTTCAAGTGAGACAAACAGTGCTCAGAAAGGCTTCATGTCTCCATTGTATAGCCTCTTTGAAGATTTTGATTTATGCAGTTGTTTTTAACCTGTTTTTGTTTTGGGTGTGTGTCTCTGAATTATGTAACACGTGGTTTTCCTGTTGCTGTGAATTCAAGACATTATTTGTTCAACTGTGTGAAATGTTCAAGGGAATAAATTCAAACAAACTTCAGGTTTCTGAGTTTTTCTTTGTCCTCCCCCTTCTCCCTCCACTGGTTCCAGGTGAGGGATGCTGCAGGGGATACAGAGTTGGTGGAAGGCATAAATCTAGCAAGCTCAAACACAGAAGACATTTTGGGGAGCTGTGTGGCATGTGCCATCTGTCACTGCTAAGTATTGTTTCTCAGGCTTCTGATTGTGTTTTTTTTTTAAAAAAAACATTTTCTGTTATGTTGTGGTTTGCTTGGAGTGCAGGGTGTACACTGCACGGACAGCATGACATATTGCAGTAGAAAACCTTCTAAGGACCCCCATACCAAATATTCTCCTGCTTTGGCAAAGCTGGCTTTGGATAGATGCGCTCTCAGTTTGCCGCTTCACTGATTTTGGTCAATTTGGGAAGCAGTTCTGTGTGTCTTGCTGCAGGCCAGAGGTCTTGCACTCTGTAAGCAAGGCAGTGATACCCACCTGTGAGGGGAGAGGAGGAACACGGGCGAGTGCAAGTCAGTGCTGGGGAGCAGGGAGGCATAGCCTTCACACGTGGTATGACAGGTAAGCGTCTCGGCAGGATTTGGTTCCTCTTGGTATAGCAGCAGCTGTGATAATGGGGTGTTTTGTTGTGATGGAATGGCAGAAAATGAGTAAATACAGAGCCTTATAGACAAACCCTGTGTCTTATGTCCTAGCTGGACAGTTGTCTTCTCTCAGAAGAATGGCACATGAGGAGATGACCTCCCTTCCTTAAGACCATTAAGAGCCTATTCGGTAATGTTCTCATGACGAGCAGATAGAGCTGGATCTTAGTTTTGAGCTACATTTTCCTGTTCTCAAAGGTATATTGGATTAGTCTACATTAGGGACTCGTTCTGTGTCTCTTTTTTGCATGCTTCTCGTGCTTTCTACTGCACCACTGGCAAATAAAAGCTTGTAATAGCAGATAACTGTTGGGAGACTAATTGTGAATGGTGTTTGGCAGAGTAGTTGTGTTTAAATGGTAGCTCACAGAACTGCAACCGCAGACCAGTTCTGTTACACATAAGAGTTCCTTTGTTGGAGGAAAGTAATCACTTGTGCCTTTGAAATTGCCTTTTGTTTCTTTACTATAATCAGTAGTCCTGATTTTGAGGCTAAAATGGACTTTCAGTTCTGAGGAGGAGCCGTCAGCGTTCAGTGTAAAATTTCATGTGCTGGTGCATGAACTAGAAAAGTCATTTTGATGCACTGCTGGAACAGCCTCCACTGTTCTGTATCAGGAAAACTGTTAACTCTGCAGCTACATATACGCTCTAGAAATCAAATGTTTGCTTCATGAATTTTTTTTTTTAAAAAAAGGAAAAACAAAGGAAAAAAACCAGGATGAAAGGAGGTGCATTTCCTGAGCTCACCCCCATCAGAGGTGAAGTCAGACTTCCTTGCTGTACCAGTATAGGAGACATTGTTTTCGGCTAAAACTTGGAGAAACCAAGTATTTGTGTGATGGGAGAGTTCCCAGGCACTCTCACCTCATTCCCCTTGAAGTCTACACAGATGCCTCCCACTTTCTGTTCCTGTGCCTGTGATTCTTCTCTGGTCTCATGGCTTCTGGTGTTCTCTTACTAATGCCTACAGGAGGAGTTGAGCTCTGTGTCCTGCCCCCTGGATGGGAGAGGGGAACTCCTTTCATGGCTTGGACACTCAAAAGTCACTTTTTGTTAAAGACATCCTAGTTTTGTTTGTGAAACAAAACCATTTTCAAGCATTCTTCCCTTCGGTGCCACCCTTCTTCCTCTCTCCCAGTCCAGCCTAAGATACTTACTTTAAAATGATTTATTGTAGAGGAAACTTGATTCTGTAAATAAAGCCCCAAATAGCACACTCTATCAAATATCATTCTTTTTAACCATTGTTGTGCAAATAAACTGACCTGAACATCAGGAAGAAAAGTAGACAGTTTGGGCTGGGCCACGTTCTTTCTGAACATACGTGCTTCTTTTTCTTTGCCTGTAGTTCTGTAAAGAGAGTGTGTTGATTTTTCTGAATATGCTGTCCTGGAATCTTGAATTATACAGATGTGTCCTTCCATTGCATCTGTCACTTTTGAGGGTCTCTTAATATTATTTAGGACTTGCAGAACTTGGTGAACAGATTAAATATTGTCTTCATCTTAGAGGAAGTGAGGTATCATGTACTTTTTTGCAGTTAACACCCTCAAAAAGAAATTATCCACAGAAAATCTTATGGCTGCTTACAAACATCCAACTATTTATCCCAGAACTGAAATCGAAGTACTGAAATTCATTTTATAAATAGTAATATATTAAAGATAAATTTTAAGAACAAGGTATCATAATTTTGTATGTAAATCACTTTAAAGCTTTGAGGTACTGAGCCATTCACAAATGCACAAAAGTCTGTGGGCATGTTTTGGTTCCACAAAAAACAGGTGACTTCCACTGAAGATGGACTGAATTAGCTTTTACAGGGGTCTGGAAACTTCATTTGAAGATTTGAGGTTTTGGGAGTACTTAGGATGTTTTCCACCATACATCCCAAATCAGCTTGCTTCATCAGATACATTTTGGTAGCAGTTTTGCCGAGAAGCATGTTGGCTTAGACCATCTCCTTTGCAACATGCATCACTATGGTAGTGTAGAAAGCCTGCTGTCTACTAGTTGTTTTAAATTTTGGACATACTACAATTCATCTGGTATGACAGCAGAGTAACTTTCATACAGATCTTTTCCTCTAACGTTCTGTAATAGTGATGAGAAACTGTAAGGTACTTTAAAAATAATAAAATGAATGAGTAAATGTCTGTTCACCTTATACCAATTAAAGCAAGCCAGTGATAGTTTTACTACCTGCTTGTGATCAGCAGGATAATATATTAAGGCATGTCTTTGGTAATGCATCTCAAACTATGAGGAGAAGCAAGGGCATAAAATCAAACTTAACAAAAAACACCAGAAAAACCACAACCACCCCACACCAAAACCTGAAACAAACAACAAAACAAATGGAAATAATCTGAAGGGAAAGAATAGATAGCCAAGAGTCAACATCGAACCTGTTCTCCTGCTTCTATGTAGTGTATTTATGAAGGAAGGTGGAGCAGTGGTTGCTGAGCTGATCCTGACGATGTAGAGTTTTGCTTCGGCTTTCTAAACAAAACTGGGCAGATGCTTCTTAAGTATGAGATGGCACTTCTATGCTCTGTTTAGCTGCTTACATCTTCTCTCAAAAATGTATGTTTAGTCTGACATTTCTCATGTTTGCTGTCATCCCAGAAGGCTGTGTTTTCTTTTTTAGGAAAATTTTATAGCTGACCTTTCTGCTGTTACAGAAGTTTATCTGATGGCTTGCGGGTAGAAGTGTTTAAAAATAGGACCTTTTTACCCAAGAGATGTTTCAAATACTTTCAGGCTTTGGTAACTCGGTGATTTAAAACATCAGAACTGATGTGTAAGTTATCTTTAATCAGTAATGTGTCTTTTTGAAGCTTTCTTTCCAGAACTGGGGCAGATTGTGAATATACCTGGCTATGTAACTATATACAAGAATTTTCCTAGTTTCAGAAAAAATCCCACTAAGCTGTGAAGCTTTGGATTGCTTTGAATATTCAGTTGCTTTGTAAGTTATGCAAGAGTATGTGGGATAAATGTAGATAGTAGAAAAGTGTGCAAGAGGATGAGGGAGCAAATGTTGATGCTTTTTTGGAGTATATGGAACTTTTACTTAGGGCAGATATTCCCCAGTATGTTTTCCTGTAACTCCCAGCCTCAGAGTTCAGCCTGTTCCATTTGCAGCACTTCATAATCTTGACATAAGAAATTAAGTAAGGACATGGTTAGTACCTAAATATATTCTGAGTTCCAGTAATTATGGAAATCAGTAGTAGATTGCAATAGAAGAGATAGTGGTTATTAGCTCAGTAGTTGAAAGAAGATACCCATTTGAAAGCCGTGGTTTGAATCTGATCACAATTTGAACGGGAAACATAAAACTTTTGAAATTCTACACTTCTATTATGTATGACAAAATTTTTGCTTCCTGATGGGTTGTTCTTTATTGATCAAGACATCAAAGGTAGAACTGGAAGTACCAGTTTTTATAAAAAGTAGGCAATATTTGTATTGATAGATACCTCTATTACTTTTAGATGGAAATGTCCTTGCTTCAGCTTTGTGTTATTTGCATGCTGGGAATCACCTGCCTGATCCCTCCCAGTGAAATGAGAAGTTCCAGAGGGCTGCTACGTACAAGTGACAAGAAATAGATGCCACTATGTGTAAACTATATGAAGGCTTACGTACTAGGGAGGATAACAACATGAAAGGGAACACTGTTTGGATTATAACTTAGACAATCACTCTTAAATATTAATTTCCAAGTTAGTTAACAAAACAAAGGAGTATTTCACTTAAAAAGGAGGAAAACCTAATGAGCCAAGGTCATAGTGATTTTAAAACTAGCGTGGCCTTCCTCTTCTTTCCGTTTTCTCTCTGGATGTGCCTCATCCCAGATGGTCCTTTGAGGTAACATACCTTTAATAGCTTCCAGGACAAAATTTACACCTGCGAAGTAATGTTATCTTTAGCCCGATTATCCCTCAGCGCTCTTCAGCCTTCCCACACTCCGCATCTTTCAGGAAATGGAAACGAGGCCAGGCAAGTCATGATAGAGCTGATCAAAACACTGGAGAGAGCTCAGGCATTTTAAATGTTACCAATAAAATGGAAAATGATTGGTAATATGTTACTGACTTAGCAATACTCCTGAGTAATAGACACACTAATAACTAACAGACTTGGTGTAAGCTGATGTAGGGTTTATATATCTCTAGTACTGGAAACCTGTTTGGGCAGCAAGCAGTAAAAGTGAAATCTGTACAAATGTTAAGATTTTCTGCCAGAAAAGATGAACTAAGAGGAATCAAGCTTAGCAGTGTTCCCTGGGGCTTGGATTAGGTGACCTAATACCTCCTTTTCCCTGTTTCTTTTCTCCACCCACGAGCTACAACACTGGACTCTTTCCAGGAGTCAAAAATAGCTATATTCCAGGATTATTCTATACCTCTGTACCTCTTTATCTCTGCTGTAATGAAGACAAACTTTTCTGTATTACAAAACCATATACTGAACTTCCATTATGTGACACTGCTAATTCATGCATCCGCATATGAAAGCCACTTCCTTAAACATAATTTCATAGTATAAATTGCAGATGAATTTTTACTTGTTTTCAAGACATAAATATAAATTACAGATAACCTTGAAATAAAACCGGTTAATTATATTTCCTTCTGTTTGCTTCCACTAAAACAAAGAAAGGTCAGATCAATCAAACTGGCAGCTATTGCTAGGCCTTGCCCTACAGGTGCTGTAGGAAGCAGTGTTTTGTCAGTATCTGTTTTGGCAATTCTAGAAGTCTGTTTTAACCAAAATAGTGTGTGGGTAGGGGAAAACATTGTAACACCTGTAAGATAAACATATAGGTTACTAATTTCATTCAGTAGTCAGTCCAATTCGCTTTCGTAGTTACGAAGAGAAGGGGCTTCCACGTTTACTGACATTTGAGATGTGAGGAACTTAATTGTAGGTGGAGACTGTGGAATGTATGGAGGAGGACTTGTATCTCGTATGGTTGTTTCTGGGGTATCTATTTCAGCATCCCTTGAATATTTTAGCTGTCAGTTATTCCCATACACATTATAATGTGGGTGGTGGGGGTGTGTGCTTGGGAGCCTCCCTGCTCCTTATTGCTTGGGGAACCAGTGGATATATACAGGAATCTCAGTGGTTTTTATTTCATGTGCTGTGTGCTGTTGAATTGAGTAATGCTGTAAAATTTAGTTAGCACTGGAGGTTGTGTTGGTTCTTTAGTAACTCTGCTGGGTACTTCTGCATCAGAGGATATTTAAGCTGCACAGACAGAAAGGTGTTTTATCTAGTCTCCTCATTTTTAAGTTTAGGTTCCTGATTTACTAGGAATAATTGCAGGAAGACTGACAGTCTGAGGATGGCCTTGACACGGTAGTAGAGATCTCAAGCATGTTGGTTGCTCAGTGGCAAAACCCTTTTTCTTCTGGTAGGCTAGAAAGAGCTGCTGTTCTGCTCTGTATCTGCTCCTTAGTTCCCTAGATTTTAAATATCAGGTCAAGGACAGTTGTACTGACCAAGTCCAACCTGCGTTAAGACAGTATACATGTGTACAATTCCCTTACCAACTCCAAGAGCTTTGACTCAGTAGAGTATATCTATCTTGTGGAAAGCTTAGTTAATGTTTATTGATATGTGTGTATTACAGAAGAACTTCAGTAAGGCCATCTTCAGGTTTGAGCTCATTTTGAATCCTGTGCGTGGCCATTCTAGATATCTTGCTTATGAATAGACTTTGTTTTTCTTATCATACTATCCTCTTTGAATTCAGGGCTTTTATATTTAGCAGATCGTGTTATGGATCAAACTGGAAACACAGACATCAGAAAATTCAAGATTTGATGGCTTCTTAATACAGCTGAGTAATTGAGGCTTCCTGAGAGCTTGGGAATACACTAGGATAGTAAGAAAGAAAGTCGAAGCATTATGTCAAAATAACATTGACATTTCATGACTATTAAGTATTTATATTTGAATAAATCATTCTTGTTTCTATTTGAGCACGTGTTGTATTACCCCTTTTGGCTCTGAGGATATGCTTATCAAGTTTCAGGGGGATCCTACCAGGATATGTGCATTTCTGCAGTATGTCGTGTGAGGCTGTGTGATGGGCAAGCAGTGACAAGAATTTAGCAGACTGGCTGGGCTCTTTCCAGTGGTTTCCTGAAGACATTTCTTAAAAGCAAAGATAAATTTTGAAGGGTGGATGGATCTAGATTTAAAATTTGAAACTTCTTCCCAACCCTTAAAAAATCCGTTCCATTTAACATGCTTCTGCAGGTCAGTTTATGGTTGCCGTCTACATGTTTCATGTACAAAAAATTTTAACAGTGGTTAGATACTAATTTTGGAGAGGATTAAGGAAAGTATTTCTGGCTATGTCTCAGAAGAAATCAGTTGCACTTATTTAAAGGGAATGTCTTAACTGACTTATCATTTCAATATGTGCAGCATCCAACAAGAGGCCTTGATACTAAGATATTTTTTTTGTACACACTGTGCTGAGCACAGCGAACATCTCATAGGAGGTGCTGTTGTTCAGCCTGCTCATGTAAACCCTGTAATCATTACAACTAAAATGCAACATATTTTAGTTTCTTATTTCAAAATGTTTTGGTTTGACAGGTTGGGAGGGGATTGGAGCTGGGCGTTCTATCTGGATCCTCTTTGTGGCACTGCTACTAGTCTGTTGTGAGATTGCCTTGCTGGTATTTAATCTCTGTGTCTGGACTTGTGCAATGCCTCTACAGTACTTACCTACTTGCAAAATAGGTTTGTTTTAATATGCTAATGCTTGTAAAACATTTTGAGGCCCTTGGATGAGAAGTGGAGTTGGAATACAAAGCAGCAGTTAATAGAACTGAGGTGAGTGAAGGTGAAACTTCTGGGGGAAAAATGAAACTCAATCTGACATTAACACAAATGGAAAATGAGAAGCCAAAAAATGCCGCTGGATCTCGTTTGCCACCTTCTCTGTACCTCAGTGATAACATTTGCTGAACTCCAAGCACACTTCAGAAACAGTACCCCAGAAGATATTTCTTAGAAATGAATGGCAACAGAATCTGAGGACTTTGAGAATTTCTGACTCAGGCCCCTGGATTCCAGCACTGGTGGAGAGTTCTCCTGGCTGGCTCACCAAATTGCATCACTTTTAAACTCCCACAGAAAAGTTCCCATCTTCCATACCTGTACTTTGTCATATACAATGTGCTGCTGTTTCTATAGGAGTTGTTTTATCTGGCATAGTTGCATTCTCAAACAATTGTGTGGCGATAGAAGTAATTGAAGAGTTTGGAAAAGACGAGTGTACAAACAAACAAGGTACAGTGTTTCACGTTATCATAAAAGCACAAGATCAGAGAAATCCAGAATGAAGATTTTCCTGAGAAATGTATTAATTCCTTCCCCCTTTTGCATGTGTTTCACAGTAGACTCCACTACTTGAATTTCTGTAACTCCCCAAGGCTAAAGCTGAGTCTGTGCAAAATACTGGACCCACACTTCACAAGAGATGACATGTAACTTAGCTTGCAGTCTTAACAGATTTTACTAGAAAAGGAAGTCTAGAGGTACTGCATGACTAGTAAAAATACATTCTAATGAAACAGGCAGGTGATTGCCCTTTGGGAAGAATTCATTGTTCTCAGATTCACAGTTTTCTCCTGCATTTTTAGCAAATGTTATGTCAGGGAGTAAGCTTGGCAAGATTTCATCTAGCTCATGAGAATAATGTGTAGATTTTACAGAGCAAGGTAGTACTAGGAGAAAATCGAGATGGGATCCTTTCTCAAGAGGAGTTTCTCAAACCTTCCAGTAATTGCCAGAGTTTTTGGAATAGGACACATCAATGCAGGCAAGCAGTTCAGCGTAGGAATGTTATCTCTGATCATATGATTATCTTTACAGGAGGGAGGCTGTGTCAAGGCTGAGATAAATAAAGGACTCTGGCAGCTTTCATGCAACAGCTAAGCAGCCTGTCCTCTTAAGAAGAAACAGTTCCCTTCAGATGATCTATGTAATGTTCATGGCCCACTGACTCTTCCAAAGTAATCAGATTTTAAAACATCCTATTTTGGATGTTGTTTGTGGATTTTTAGCTGGTCAGTTGATTGCATGAGAAGCTGCTCTTGGCTTTCAGGTAGCTCCCATCTCTGGCTAGTAACGTAGCTTTTTTTCTGGCAAACACAGCCTCTTCAGCCCTGTTTCTTTCAGTTGTGACTGGTTGCTGACTTTTGGCTCAGATGCACTGACGAGGTAGAATGTCAGGTAATGGATAATGAGAGCACTCCACAGCTATCTCCCACCAGCAAGCCCCAAAACAGTCTGGGCAATACAACATAATGATTTGAGAGGCACCTTTCCCCTCCAGAGAAACATTAGAGAATAAGCTTTAGCATTTACAAGAACTGCACTATATGTATATGGAGGAAATAAGGGCAGGAAGGCTTCAAATTTCCTTGTCCCTATTTACAGTTTCTTATTTGTAGCTTCAAATGAATTGGTGTGAACTTTATAGCATAATACAAATAGTTAATCATCTGATCATGTTAACGAAATGTGTATGTCACAGTTTGGTCGCTTTCCCTTCTGATATTTGATGGCTTTGTGATGCAGAAAGCTGGTTATCAGTTGCATTTCTCCTACTCCAGTGCTAAGGTCTTCGCAGGACCTTTTAGAAACAAAAACAACAGACCAAGTAGACCAAATGGTCTGTATAGAGCAAAATCCTAGCAATCCCTTGCTGCAGCTGGTAATAAGTTGAGTTTCTGTATCTCTTTCGCTGAAGTAGAGCTGTTCCTTTGCAGAGTGAAGTGGAGGGATGTGACCAATCCTGCATCTCAAATGTATGGATATATAAATTAATTAAAGTGCTGGGAATGTCCCTGAGATTTTGAGGCACAAGAGTACTTGTCAAGCTCGCAGAACGTCTTGACTTGACCACATCACACATCCTTTTGCATGAAAGTTTAGGCAGATTTTCCATCTTTTCAGGTTTTTTAATTCAGTTGCATTGAGTCGCTCCCACTTAAAGCTTGCACTGTGATAGATTGGTTTGATTCTTGATGTACCAGTTATACTGGGCTTTCATGATAAGAAGGGCAGTGATGATTTGTATTTTGGAAAACATACCCGAAAGATCATATATGTTCAGGAAATGCATATAAACAGCTGTCAGCTTGATTTTCAGTCCTCTTTTGCCTTAGAGTGATTGCTGACAGTCTTTCTCCATACCCTAGATATTACAGCATTGAAACGAGCAGTCTTATTTTCTTAATACTTCATTCATGTAATTTAATTATATGAAATGATTTTATATTTCTTTTTTTGTTTTACTTTGAAAAGGCTGACAAAAAACCCTTAAGATTTAGAAAACAAGAGGAGTGAAATAATGTCAGACAGATAAGTTCTTGGTCTTCTTGTTTTCATCATTTTTTTCTGTTTGTGAGCTTTGCAGCGATGTTGAGCTTGTGCATCGGAACAAGTTAAAAACGGCTTGTGAAAGGGTATTTCTGTTGAAGTAGCTGAGCCTAGCTGATGGCTCTGTTGTGTATAAAAGAGTTCTAAGTAGAAGGACTCTTGTTTTATGATGATTTTTAGTATATTCCTTCTTTGTTTTCCCTCACCTTGGTGTTCTTGCA
Organism: Falco naumanni; assembly: GCF_017639655.2. Lineage (NCBI taxonomy): Eukaryota > Metazoa > Chordata > Aves > Falconiformes > Falconidae > Falco > Falco naumanni. Next base: position 23,027,134 of record NC_054058.1, read on the forward strand.
TTACCCAGAGTCCTTTCTTTTTTACTATCAGCCAGAAGTGGTGGAGCAATATTCCAGGTCAGTTCCCCTGTTACTGTGAACTCAGGCTTGGGGAATGTAACACAGATTACAAAAATAGATTTGGCTGAGGTTGTATCACCATCTAGACAGGATGAAATGAACCATGAATCCCACCTGAAAAAGCAGTCCAGTTCCACTGAACTTTGAAAATACTAACACAATGTAAGGCTTAGCAGCAGGAAATGGCAGAGACCACGATATCCCTGGAAATGCAAGGTAGTATTCCTGCCTGCCACCTGAGCAAGCTTCTGTAGTTTATACCATAAAGAAGCCCTATAGTTCAAGCCAAGGGCACAGCAGCCACTTGCCCACATCATAGAAGTGTTCGATAACACTAGAAGAAAAGAGAAAACCACTCCTGGCGGTTGTCTTTATGAGATTTTATCTTTCTGGAGAGGGGCTGGAAATTAATGCCATTAATTATGGCAAGGCCTATGTAGTTTTGTGCATAAGACTAAGATGGTACTGAGTGAGTAACTGCCCTGAAAAAAAGGCTGTTAGAAATAAACTGAGAAACTACAAAGGATGGAGAAAGAAAACAAAAACTGACTCGGAGGTCAAAAAGTGTAAGGATAAAGTAAACATTGCCAAAGCTCATGCTGGGTTAGACTTTGCAAAGGAAAGTAAAGCAAACAGCTGTATTCCTTAAGCATGTAAGTAAAAGCAAGGTAAGGGAAATCAGAAGTGTGTCCATAGTGAAGATGGGGCTGACATAAAATGAAATTTTACATATAGTCAGTCAATGAACTGAATACTTGGTCTCCAGTTTCAATTGGGACAATGGCACTGGACATGGGAGCAAAAGAAGTCAGTGTGTGGTAAAATTTGGAAATGGAAATGAACCCAATGAAGCTGGAAGCAAAACTTAAATATTACTGTACTGTAATGAGTCAAATTAAAATTTGACCAAATAGTCTTCGTCTCAGAAGAGTGGAAGAATTGTACAATGAAATTGTGAGCTTTGTGGTAATAATTTGTGATTTAAATCAAGCTATCCTGATGTACCTTGACTGTCTAATTCAGGGTAATATTATGTGACCACTGGGTGACAGAAGTATGACTTGCAGATGAACAATTGAAAAGGAAAAAAAAAAAGTGATCTGAACAAGTACAATTAATCTAAACAGTAGATAAAACACCTTTGAAGGAATAACTAAAGACTGCTAGTCCTGCAGGTGAAGTCCTTTGACCTTATGCAGGTAAGTGGTATAAAACATTCACCAAAGACATGCCAGACTAGCTTGACAGCTTTTGTCGACGAAGTAACTGATTACCTCCATAGGGTAAATGTAGTGCATTTGAACAGTCTGGACTTCAGTAAGGCACCTGAGGGCTGCCAGATGGAAATAATTATTGGAACTGGATAAAATAAGGGAGTAGTACATGAAGTGTCAAGTAGCTAAGACATTGACTTAAATGAGAGATTAGATGTTTTATTGAAAAAAGGAAATAATGGGGTTGGATGTCACCTACAGACTGGAGCTTCACAAAAAATGATCTGGGAACTGGTCTTTGTAATACTTTCACTAAGGTTACTGGCAAAACAAGAGGGAAAAATCTGCTAATGAAATTCATTGCTGAGGCAACATTTCAAACTCTCATCAATGCAGAGGAGGATAGGCACATCATACGCTAAGAACTGCAAAATGTCGCAGACTGTAACACTAAAAATAGAAACGTAATAGTAGAAAGTACCAGGTCATGCACTAAGAAAGTGTTGAGAATTTTGGCTACCAACAAGGTGCTTATCAGTTGAAAGCAAAGAAGGAGAAAGATCTGAATATCAGTCAGTAAATAAAAGCCACCAGTATTATGTGGCATATAAATAGGCAAGTGTGTTCTGAGTGTGTATCAGATGAAAGATTTCTGGCAGGGTTGTATGTTACGCTGATAAAGCCTCATCTGGAAAGCTGTGTTCAGTTCTAATCACGCAGGTTCTGGAAAGATTAATCCGAACTGGGACAGGTGCAGAGACCTAGAGGATGATCAACGCACTGAAGAGCTTATCTCATGAGAGGAAGGCTTGGCTTGTTTAGCAAAGCAAAACAGAAGCTAGGAAAGATTGGGCTCTGTAAATAGTAAGCTGGGGAAGGGTAAACAGTGGCATGGTACTTAAGCTAAAATACTCCAATTTTAAAAGGAAACGGATGAATGCAGGTTGGAATTTAGTTCGAGTGCCACAGTATATACAGCTCCTGTATACTTTTCTCCAGCTGCCTGGTTCACATGTCCTTGCAATTTTCTGCGATTCATAGGATTTGTTCTTGCAGGCATCTCACCTAGATTTTTCCCTGTGGTATTTTTAATCACAAACTCTGATGAAAAAGAAGTTAATTCAAATCTATAAAAAGTTTTAAAACTTATTCCAAGTGGGTCTTTTTCATTCCCTCCGTCCCTCATCTTTTAGTAGTAATAATATTTTCTTGCTCCCTAGCTCTGTAGACTTACCTTGACTGGTAACAATTTTAACACGCTGCAGGATTGCCCCATAGCATTCCTACCATTTCTCATAGAATATATCCAGTCTGTGGCCAGGCCTTCCCCAGTACTTACTACACAGAATTCATTGCAGTTGTAGTTTTCCAGCTAAAATGTCCCTATTTCCTCTCTCAACTAGGACATTTAACATTCTTTTAAGCATCTATTAGCCAAAACCAGTAAGATTCCCTTTTGCAGTCTGGCTCCCCAGCAGGTTCTGCCAGTAGTGGTGAACAGGATAATGACATAAGGTATTCTCTCCCTTTATTTACCTCCCTCTGCCTCATGCCCTTTTTCTCCCAATTGCTCAATTTTCTTAAAAATGTACAATTCTGACTGCTGAATTTATTGTTTATTCGCTGGCTTATTCTTTAGGTTCTAATATAAATGGGCTGGAGGAGCCCAGCCTTGCTAAGCGTCTGCGTGGCACACCGGAGCGGATTGAGCTGGAGAACTACCGACTGTCGCTGCAGCGGGAAGAAGAACTGGAAGAGGTTCCTGAAGAGACGCTGGCAGAGCATAACCTGAGCAGTGTGTTGGACAAAGGAACGGAAGAGGATGTGCCCAGCAGGTTAGCACACATTGTCCATAAGCTTTTTTATAACCATCCCAACAGACTTTTGCCTACTTTTCCCTTAGCTTTTTTAACCTATTATTTACCAGGTTGCCCTTTCTAAAGTTGTTGAATGTGTTGAAAATGTTCTGCATATGTACACAGGTATTTTATCTTGTAGTTTCTATTATTCTAAATAGCTTACTGCCATTCTTAGAAGACACGTGTAGTACCATAAAACCATGAAATTCAGTCCTAAGTTGGAAAGGATGTTTTCGTTTATTATTTTTTTAATTGTATCAAAGGCAGATGACTCATTTGAGCAAACAGAACGTAGATTCCAATGGGAGGGTGTTCCAAAGTTACATTCCCTTCTGTATGTTTTGCATTACAATTCAAAACCACTTTTGGTTTAAAGATTGAAGCTTGACACGTGTAATCTCAACTGGATGCTGATGCAATGCCTGAGGGAGATTAATTTGAAGCAATAGTTACGGTTGCTGAAAAACATGCTGTACCTTCACAAATTTGTCTTTATCTGCAGAATGATGTATAAGCACACCAGTATTCAAATATATACAGGTAGAGCTACTGGAAATAGTTGCAAGAGTCATTGAGAGAAAGCACTTGATGAAGAATGCTTGTGAACTTTGTAGTCAATCGCACACTTTTTGTAGTCTTAAAGTCTTAATATAGTTTCTAATTATCTACTTTTCTTTGTAGCAGTAACAACCCTTACCTTTTCAGCTCTCAGCCTGTCTAGTGGTCATCTTGAAATAAACTCAGAAAGTGTTGTTACAGGTTTCCCGAGACTTAGGTCCTGCAGACATGTTCTCTGTATGCATTACCTACAGGTATAGGACTGTATGAGAAATTCCATACTACATTTATACACATTGAATTGAATTGCATTGGTGTGGTGAAGAATGCAGGAGTGAAGATGTTCATTAAAATGTTTACAGGATTAATGTATTACAGAATTATTACAGATAATTTACAGATATTACAGATAATCTGTAAATTATTACAGATAAATAACAGAATGTTAGTTATTTATCTGGTAAGCCAAGTTTGAAGATGCAACATCTAGAAAGGAGTAGCTTTTAGTAGCCTGAACTCAGCCTTGACAAAGAGTGTGTGTATATGTGGACTAATGAAGTTGTGGCTTTCATGTAAGCGCCTGGCAGTTACCAATATCTTGTACAAGTGCTTTCTCTGAAACCTAAATATTACTTTTTTATTAATTTCTTAACATTAATTTCTGTGGAAGATAGTACTTTGTCATATGGTGCTGATTGAATAATCTCAGGACTATTTGCAGAAGATGCACTCTGTTTGCTTCACTCATCCTTCCTTTAGCTCCCTGCTCGGGGCTAGGTATTACATTAACTGTGACAACATAGGCATTAATGATACTGAGGAGTTTAGTCCTTTATGTTTCTAGCACTAAAACAAGATTTACAAGTATGGAGAGTTATTATTCAACTTGATTTCAGTAAATCAAGATACAGTAAGCCCACTCAATAAATGGCAGAAGTCTTCCAAAGGAGAAGAGTTACTTAAAAGAAGTGGAGTTTTGGCATTTTGGCATGAAGCTGTTGGTCATCTACAAGAGGTGTTTTGCAGAGTTGTGGAGTCTGAGGGCAGTACACCGTTGGGTTAGTGAGTTTGATTTCCTCTTGCAGGGTGTTACAGTTAGCTCCCTTTGTCCTACATACATCTGTATTATCTCTGTCTTTAATAGACTGAATTGTATAATTTTGCGTATGAAAAACAGTGTTTAGTGGGCAATTGACACTCTGTGATAGAGAGGAAAGAGAAAACACATCACGTTTCCTGTCAGTTTGACCTGGGAAAATTTCTGTCCCAAACACAAATACAGCAAGCAATTTACTCAGAGCATTGATAAGGCTATGCAGGCCACACATCAGAGAGAATTTTCTAGACGATGTAGCTACTGGATATCCTCTGTTCAGCTTTACACACTCCATGATGTGTCACAGAAAGACCAAAAGAATAAAAAAAAAAAAGGGAAAAACCCTGACCATTTTTTCAGCAACAAAACAAGCCAACCAAACCCCAAAGATCATCTTCACTGTCTTGGTGCAGTGCTGGAGGGTTTAGGACTCGGCAGAGGAAACAGGGAACTCTGTGTTCCCTCCCTCCATGTCTTCTGGAGTGATGGATTTGGCTTCAGGGTTCACCAAGGTGTTAGTTCTAAATCAAGCAGAGACTGTGTTTTGGTGCGCAGCTTCCCATCATGTGCACACTTAGGAGTATGCACACTGCAGAGAAAGTTTACAGCAAACTGTATTCAAATTATATTTTCTCAAAAGAGAGTTAATCTTGTTTAAGTTTCAACCAGAAAAACAATCACGTAAGTAACCAAACCCTGACCACACAGTTTTGAGAGGCGGAAAACCCTTTAGATCCCTTATTCGTCACCTTTGACTTGCAGTAACTCCCCGTGTGTTTTCTGCAGCTTTGGGACAATACCCTGTGGCCTTTCAAGGGAGTGTCGTAGTACAGCTTGTGCTGTATGGGGCTGTATGGCAAGGGAAGAGAAGAGGTTCACTTCCACAGCGTAGGTTTTTGTTCCTCAGCGCTAAATCTGTGTAGATACACCTTTATCACTGCCTATACAGTTTCTATAAAGAAACCTACTTTGGTCTTTGATCTCTGCTTTATAGAAAAAAGTTTCAGCTGTTGAATTAACACAGAGTTGTCATGCTGAAGAAATAAGAAATGCCCACTATACCAGGCCACCTCACTGCTGTCTTTCAGCTTCTCATTTCTCAGTGTTCAAAGGTCAAACAAAAAACAAGTTATAAATAAAAGCCAAAGAAGGTAAAGTGAGCTCTGTGGTAAAGAATTTAATGTCGTCAATATTACATGCGATAAGCCGGCTGGTTGAAGAGCAGCAGCTTGTCCCATTCAGAGGTCATGGCAACAGTTTAGCAGCAGTAAACCCTATTGACAGCACACGAAAACCCCAGCATGCAGCACCTGTCAGGTTTATTTCCATACCAAAGGGTGTGAAAGTTAATCAGAGAGGAGGAGAGCATCGCTTTTTATCTCTGTGACAATATCTGCATAAAGTCTTTGCAATATGCTTCAGTCTCCTGGAATATGCACCAAGGCCATGGCACGCAACAGTGTCTGTGTTCAGTATTTAGCATGTGAAGACCAGGCAACCTGTTAAAAATAAGAATTTGTTTTATGTTGTGAAAAAGTGGGTTGCAATTTGAGCAAAGTAATGTTATATATGTGCAGAACAGTGAGAAGAATTTAAGAGCTTATGGACAGAAGTAGCATGACAATCAGGCATGAAAAAGGTGGTGTTTTCCTTAGTAGCTTTGCTATCAAAAATAACTGTTCAGACAAGTAGGTGAATAAAGTTATTTAAATCTGATAGGTTTGTGTAGTGTTAGACTAATTTGAAATTCTGCACCTGCATATGTTTATCTGCAATATAAAAGAAAGAGTGCTGCCATATATCTGGTTTTTAACTGCCAGTTTGTCACATACTGTGATAAAACCTGTGTATGGGAAACAGAATTACAGCTGTACAAGTTATATTTTATAGAACTACATGAAATTTAAACGTCATTATTTTAAACTTGTCAGTTTTCTCTCATTGTCTGTATGGAATGGATTCTGCCAAAGGCTGTTAACAATGGCGATAGCTCTCATAAGGAAGCAGCAGAAGTGGAGCACTGTTTTCAGATGATTCACCCAAATTTTACCATTCAAGTACAGTTTTCTCCTTCAATCCAGATGAGTTTGGACCCTTTAAGATTTATATGGGAAGCATCCAACTTCTGCTCTACTAAATGCAGTTCTTTTAAGACAATGTTCTTTAAAGGAAAAACAAAAGAAGAGGACCTTTTCACCCCACAGATATGTTCTCTGAATGTGCTGTACTTCACATTAATTTTCCAAGGACAAATGCAACCGTTTTCCTCCTCAGTACCTCTAGGTAGTCCATCATGTAATTAAATGTCATTGTATAGGCGGTTATGTTTCTTGCCCCTGCTGCTTATATTGAGGAACTGTTAGAATTGAACAGAGTTGTGTACAAAAAAGCGCCAATGATTTAATGTTTTGCATGTTTTAGACTTTGCTGTGAGAATAATAAGCTCATTATTGTAATTATCCTTGCACTGCTTCCTGCAGTTTCTTGCCACTATGTACACTGTGTACTTAATGGGATACATATTATACTTCTGTCTGTGATGTAGAAAAGTGAGGAATTGTGTATTTGTTTGCTCCACCTCCCCTTAGTTCATACTCTGTATCCTTTGGCCTGATGGTTGTGTTGTGTGTGTGTCTTTCTGCTCCCAAAGCCTTCTGTGCTTCACCCAGCAAGTGCCAAAATCATCTTAGCTATCCAAAAAGCTAGCAGTAGCTACCATTATCAAAAGACATGACCTTCTGCATTCTGACACTGCTAAGAACTCTTGCACTGATTTATCCAAAGCAATGTGATATGAAGAAAGTAATTTCTGTGGTATTTAACTGTCACAAACTGTAACAATTAATGCTGCAACAGATATTTGAACTTCGTTTCACAGGCACTTCTCTGCTGCTTCACCTTTAAAAGAAGCAGGGCAAGGACTGTACTGCAGCCCACATGCGATGCTGTCACTAAAATGCCTATGGAATACTAAAAGCAGAAAATCTGTATTATGGTTTCCATCATACGTTTTAGGCTTGTGTGTATTGAAACAACTTGTCAGTGATCTCAGACTAACCTAGGAAACAGTAACTAATTCGTTGTTTATCATTTTTTCTAAACCCTTTACAGTAGTTCAGAGTCTGAGATGGAGGAGGAAGATGAGGACGAAGATGATGAACTGCTGCTGCCTCAGCAACCCCCTTCAGACTTGGGTGGTGTGCCATGGAAAGAGGCTGTGCGTATCCATGCCCTCCTGAAGGGAAAGAGTGAAGAAGAGATTGAGGCTGAGGAAAATCATGAGATTGAGGACAAAGAAGAGGAGGAGGAGGAGGAAGATGAAGAGGAGGAAGACGAGGAGTCAAGCGAAGGTTAGATGGATTGATTTGTCCTTCCTTTCTGCTAGACAGCAGGGAAAACAGTATTTGCCATCCAAAATAAGGAAGATTTGCCTTGGAAAATCTCCCTTCTTTCATTTCTTTATTGTTTTGATTTTTGAGGGAGTTATTGTCTAAGAAAGCTTTAGGTGGATCGTTCTGGATTGCCCACAGGGCAGTTACAGCGCTAGTACCAACACAATATGCTTCCCATACACCATGCCAACATGTGCAATTCACAGCTTTGTGACACTGTATTGTTTTATTGTTGTTTTTTATTATTATTGGGAATTGGATTTGAATGTGACCTTTGTTCTTTGGCAGCAAGAGCTGGAAGCGTTGTGGAGGCAGCGTTGTCAGTTTTGCAGTGCCTCACTACGGGATAGTGCCCTGTAACTGTCATCAGGACATCCCAGAAGCTGCTTGTAGTGCGCTATAGTTAAAAGATGGCCTTGAGAAATCAGTGATTCCCATTATAGCTCTGAGGGATTTCTGTGGAAAATCTTAGGGAAAGACTCCTTCCCCTGTGTCTGTCTTGGTTACCAAAATGCAAAGTTTGTGCTAAGAATGACATGTTTCCGGTGTTTCACCACCATGCCAAATTTCTCACTGGTCTTGTCTTTGTCTTTTTACTCACATTTCCTTTTTGTGAAGACTGGTAGGCTCCAAAGAGCTTCTTCGTAAAGGTCTTTGGCTGCCTAATACAAGCAGAGGTCCAGTTTTTTGAGTCTTAGTGGCAGTTTTCTTGATGAGCTCAGCAGGCTGCTTGGCTACTTCTTCAGCGCAGGAGCTGTATGTCCATAACTGAAGTCTGTGGAAGTCAAGATTGCTTTTAAAGAATGGTAACGTGCATGTTGTGTGTTTAGAGTGCTAAACCATGGCGTTCTTGAGAGGACGTTGTTTCATGCAAGTAGTTTTTCTGTCAGGCACTTTGAAAGCAGCGGGAGTATGGGGAGTTGCTAGATTTCCAGACAGTCTCTCTCTCTGATTCTGTCCTTTCTCTTTCTCTCTTTCTCTCTCTCCATCGCTTGTGTGTGTACACGGGTGTCTGGTGTTATATGTGGATGTGTGGTTCCCTCTGCTGTAGAGGGGGAGTATTGCCCTTGGGAGAGAGAGCTGCAGCAAGGCCTCTGGCTTCAACATCTCTCAAATGAAGAGGACACGGGTACATTTAAAGGTACCCGCATACCATCTGCACTTCCATTTCCCCAGAGGAGGGGTGAATGCTTTAAAGAGCAGGTCCCACATGAGAAGTCTCTGTGTTTTGTTTAATTGCTTTACCAGCTCCCTGAAAACTGATCTGGTAGCTGTTATTTTCATCTCCTGGTCCAACTGCCATGTGTCAGGTCTGACATTGCCATGAGTTTTAGAAAAAAGATAAAGCTGCCAAGTACCTCGGGATATCTGGATAGCCTGGACAGTTTGCTACTGTAATGTGCATGAACAGTGACCCCCATGTATTTAGGGGTTTCAGATTTATTCCATACACACAGACTAGCTGCACCTGTGCAATATCTCAGGCACATGGGACACATCAGAACTACTCCCTTTAGATTACCTGTGTCAGCAAACTTGCATTTTTTGTTGTTGTCCTTTGTGAGTGTGTGTCTGTGGGGAGAGTCTAGGGGGGAAGCTAATCAAGCTGTGGCAATCCCTCAAGATTTTTCAAACAGTCGTATAATGGGCATAAAATTAATCTGACATTCCAGTCTAACTGGTTGTGTTATTTTCCATGATGCATTCTCTTGCAGTTTATTTCTGATGGTTGGTTTTTTTGAAGCACTTGGTCCTAATAGCTTGCTAATCCCTTATTCCCTCAATGTGGTTCATTAGAGCCAGAATACGTAAGAGGAAAATCCAAGTGCCTTCCTGCAGGTAAGAGGGCATATGTAGTTGTCAAACTGCATATTGCAGCTTATAGTTGTAAAAACTATAGCTTAGCTTCTGACCTTTTTTTTTTTAAAAAAAAAAAAAAAAAGGGAAGCAGTTATAATTTTTTCCAATTTAACTCTTCTGACAGTAGGAATGAGAAGTGTTAGTAAGACAGCTGAAGAGCATAACTGAAGAAGTTCCCCCAGTTGCAGTTGCTAGTGTGCTGTAGACTTGGCTCCTAAGGAACTGATTTGTGGGTGGCTTCTTATCCTATTAAAGTTGACCCTGAGAATGTTTGCTGTTGATGAAATGCTGGTAGGTGCTACTGTGGATCTGGAGGGGAAAGCTGCCTTTCCACATGTGAGTTCAATTCATGTCCAGCTTCCTCCAAAGCTTAGCGGGCAGCCCTGAGGGAAGGCTATGCCAGGTGTTGTTTGAAATTCTCAAGCATTTAGACCTCAAGGAAACGTTAAGTTTGCCTGTTAGCCAAGCCACAGTCCTTCGTGGCTGGCTGTGCTGCTGTTGGTTTACTAGAAAAGGTGAGAAGGTCTGATGTCCTAATCAGGACAGGCTCAGGCTTCTGTATAGAGACTTGCAGGGTAACTGAAGATGTATATGTTATGCTTGTCTAAATCCCAGAGAAATCCATTTTTAAACATGCAGATCGTGTGGGACCTGCTCTTTCTAAGCCCGAGTGACTACACACTTCTCAGCCATTGCTGGCAAACCTAAACCTTTTAACACAAAATTCTGTGCGGCAATGCAAATGCTAACTCTACTCATCTTGGGACCTGCATGCGAATGCTTTGGTACGGAGTGAGAAAAGCCCAGGTTCCTGTCCCTGCAGGATGTCCTGTAGCTCTGGTAGACCATGTGGTTGTGCTAATTGATATGAAAACTGATGAGGCAACGGAGATGTAAAACTGCTAAGTACTTGGCTAAATTGTGAATCCCACTCTGCATTTGAGTTTGTGCGTCTGACCCATTTTCCCCTTTATTAACCAGCTGGTGATTCTGTCCTTCCTGCAGATCCTTCTCCTGTTTCTTCTGCAGTTTTAGTGCCAAATCTCACACATAGTCATTCATGAAATGGAAATCCCAAACACTTTGTTGTGTCTGGGGAAAACATGACCAGGAGAGAGGAACTTCGTTAAAACAAGACAGCAGGAAGTAATGAGTGCAACCTCTAAATGCCGCTGATGTTTCTTATTTCCTTCAAACACTAGAGCACCATATGAAAATCTAACTGCTTGTGAGGTTATAAACTGCTGAAACAGTGGTTTGCCCCACACAGTGGTAATGCAGCTTTTGTGAAAGTTGACTCTTGAAAGTAAGTGGGTATTTTCCTTTCAGGATGAGTCATTTGCTTTTGAAGACCACTCCTGCAGATGCTGAACACCTGTCCCCGTAGAATGAGTTATTTTATTATGGGTAAATAAAACCTGAGCTATAGTCCCATAGCAGATAGCAATAGAGACCAGGGTCTATGAATATAATACTCACCATGGTAGATGCTTCCAAGGTGTGTATTCTCCAGCAGTGAAACAAGTTGCTTATCAGTTGCTTTAGGTGCCCATTGTTCCCTTTCACACACCATAAGTAGCAGAGCTTTGTGTAGGGAGGTAATTGAGGAGTAATGCAATTTCTTTTAAAGAAATTCATTTGTGTGACAGGAAGTCCCTTCTGGGGAGGTGAAGGCCTGTTAAATCACGGTGAAAGTATGGTATTCTTCAGAAAAAAAATCTACCCTTTGAACAAGTCAGTACAAAAGAGTAGGACTGAACAGAGTAGTGTTTTAAGTGCTAAAGTAAGTTGTGTGCCCATCTGTGCATACCCACATGTGAAACTCTGAGATCCATCGCGTAATTTAATTCACAAAGAGATATGTACCCAACATAGAAAGGAGTGCTTAACCCAATAGTAGGGAATGAAAGACCTTTTGGTGCATCAAACTACAATGCAGATTGTCCCTTGCCTTTAACAGCAAGATGTCTTTGGCAATAATCGTCATGAATAGGCTGAAGGAACTGGAAATTTCTGCTAAATTGGTATTTGCATACCACATATTCTTGGACACCCAGAGAATATCTTTCATTTCAGCGAAGCTGCTTGCAATAGAGATGTAATCTACAGTGATGTTTTTAATAGCATCTCTTTGTCTTTGGAATGGCATTATTCAGCTTTGATGGGAAGTATGAGGAGTGCTGTATTGGTGTATGTGTGCACACACAATACTAAGCTTTTTCTGTCTGTCTTGCAAACTGATGTTAGCCAGTAATATTTTATTTTCTTCTTTTCTTATTTCCTTTCCTATGATGTGTTACCTTTCCTTTCCAACTGTTCTCCCATCTTTTCCTCCCTATCCTTCATACACCCTGCCTACAACCTCGTATGCCATGCCCTCCTCCTGCTAGCTGGAAACCTTAGACTGCAGCAGATTGTAAATCCGGTTGATCCTCTGGAGATCCTGGCAGATGTGCACTGGACACACATCCGTGAAAAAGAGGAGGAGGAAAAAATGGTGCCAGCCTCAAAGTCCTCCACCTCCAGAGGTAATCTCCCCCAAGCCCCCCACCATCAATTGCTGGATCACAGTTGCAGCTATTTAACTCTGTTGCTGCTGCACCCTTCAAGAGCAGTGTACTTCGGCAGGGGCAGCAGTGACTGAAAGGAACTGTTTTCAAATTACACTTTGTTAACTATTTTGCTTTTCAGGTCAGCATCTACTTAAAATGACTGCTTTCTCATCTCTGTGGTAGTTCGACTTCTGGCCCATTTGCCTGCCTGCTCTGACTCTATAGCATTTTTCCTCACGGCACACGTGACTTGACAGTGTTGGCAATCAGCCCTCTGTAACTGAATTTAGCGATAGTAATGGAAGCTGTGATGTGCTCTTGTGGCAGTGAGGACTCTGCACTCTTTATGGGAAGCCAAAGGGCTACGTTGTGTAGCTACTACAGCGAAGATTGAACAGGGTCAGCTTCTGTATTGAGCATATTTCTCTGCTGCTGCTTTTCGAAGTGTAGAGCTGCATCTGGTATTAGCAGCAAAGGATGGGGTTCAAAGGGCTTGCAAATCTGATCAGTGGTGGGTTTGACTCCCTGTTTTGAAAATTTGACAGTATTACCTGTTTTTTAAAGTGAGGTGTGACCTTTGTGAATTGCCAGTTACTTAAAGGAAAACTCCAGAGGGGGGAAATGCCGATGGTCTAGCTCTCTTGTAAGCACCTTCTAGAGTCGCTGCTGACCTATTCTAGGCTATATTACAGTGTGTCTTGAGGTAAGTATGTCATAGGTGCTTTACCTGTGCAGAAGCCTGGGCTTAGTAAAAGTTAATCATGCAGTTAATGAGTAGTGGCCTTCTCTCAAGAGTCTCTAACCATTGCGCCAGAATTGCAGAGGGAGTAAGTGTGCTGTGGGAAGGGGTGTCTTTTACAGCAAATGTGAAATTAAGTTAATGACTGATCCCTAAAAAAAGCTTAGGGCTTTACCTCATGTTGCTTTATCATACTCCATTCCAGATAATTGTCTTTTCCTTGTAGTTCTAGATGTTTGATTTTTTTTTTTTTAATTCTGTTCCAACTTGATGCACAGTTCCAGATCAGTTTTGCTATCCTTATAATTGCAGTTAGTAGAATACATTGGAGTTTTCTGGTGTGCCATCTGCTCCCTACAAATAAGAGATGTGTGTTTCCTTCCCACTGCAACCACAGAAGTAGGCTGTGTTCTTTTAACTTGCATTTTGTAATTCCTGCTTTTCCATAGTGTATTGGTACAGCTGTCAGCAAAAAATGATCCTTCCAAAATTGACTTTGTGGTCTTTCCATCTTCCTTTGGAAAGGCAGGCAGTATTTCCTTTCAGTCCTCTAGAACTGGGGCAAACTAGGGCAATCCTGAACAATTGATTAGCTGTTTCAATTGCTTTGTCATACAATACAGTTGTGTGCAGACATATCAGCAGTTTGGTTTTTTTTGAAGGATTGCTGCCAATAAGTACTTGTGGATACAATGTAAATTTTTTAACCTGAGTTCAACAGACAAATTTGTTCCTGGCTGAAATGCATTCTGCGATACGGGGTGTTTGGAGAGCCCGTGAGTGTTGATAGGGTTGGATGTGGAAGCCTGGGATAGCGTTGATGGTACGCAGAAGACCCTCTCATTCTGCTTTGGGCACTCTTAATCTGCTGACATTCGTACCCAGGCAGCACAGGTTCTGGGATGCCTGTTACAACCGCCCCTCTCTCACTGCTCAGCTCTTTCTTCTCTTAGTTTCTCTCCTCTGCAGAGTGTCAAGTGGAGCACAGCAGTGCCAACCTGCTAGTCAGATGCAGTGTTTTTCTCACTGTGCTGTCCATATTTCCTCTAACCTTACAGATCCTCAGGGAAGATTAGGCCCCGGAGATTCATGTTATCTTGATTTAAATCCCAAGCCTGGAATACCGTGTTTAACATCTCATAGGTTTTATTCCTGTATTTGCTACTGAAAATTTTCCCTTTGTCACTCTTCTGTTTTAGACACTTACTGATGGTCTAATTTTTATTTCTTACAATTTATTGTTTTTTAAATTCAGCATCCGACCTTCCCTCCGTACGCCATGAGGCGGTACAGGCGTGGCTGGAGACAGTCCCTGGAGGTAGTTTGGTGACGTTCTATGTATTCCAATGCACAATAACCCTGCCCGTCTCTTTTCCATGCCTTCAGCAGCTGAGCTGGTACTTTAACCCTGGAACTTACAGCCCTGTCGCTACTGCATGACTGGACGTGGAGGGAGGGAGGAAGGGGGAGTGTGCATGCACGCCTGGCGCAGACAGTCCTATTCTTGCATGAACTCGACATTTGTTGTAACCCTTCTGAAGGCAGGCCAAACAGAGAGGTTGTCTTGGGTGTCATAAAGTAGAAGGAGGAATCTAGCTAGAGTGCTTCAGTTTGCTTTGTAAACTGAAGGCTTGACCAGTTATTATTCTCCTTGCTCCTTGAGAAAAAGAACATGGGGCTTTCTTGCAGTTGAAAGATTAAGTGACAGAGAGTGCTTAAAGCAATTGCAGTTCTCTGTAGCAACTGTAAACTAGTTACCTTGTGAAGAAAACATGAGAGAAGAATGAGGTTGAATCTTTAGGAATAGAGATGGCTTTGCGTCTCCTTTGACTTGGGGTTCATGTTATTTGGGGAAGCCTCAGGAAAGCTGAAGGATGTACGGGTGTAGAGCTCAGCTGCCTTTTTAATGTGGTTCTTTTAACTCTATTACAAAACCGATGAGCATGAAGATGCTGGGATTAGAGTAAGGGAGTAAATTTGTGTAAAGTGGTGAAGGTATCTAAATCAATGGAACAGCAGTATTTTGTGGCTAGGTAGTTGACCTACAGCTAAGTTGCTTTGGCGCATCAGAATAGCTAGCTTGCCTATAGAAATTTGCTTCTGCTGCTGCTTTTGGCAAGGCAGCAGTGTTTACAAGATGTCTGCACACAATGCAGTCTGCTCACGGTGCTAGCTGATGTGAGCCAAGTGCTGATCCCAGTTTCTGGCTGCCATAGTGTGTAGCTTCCGAGTTATTGTGTGACAGCTTTTGGCCTCTTGCTCCTTACTCTAACTGCATATACGTATATGCACAGTATATGTATAATATAACCAGCCACCTGCAAGCTCTCCATGTCCTTCAAAATGGGATCCACCCCTTGCATCAAGTTACTACTTCTGTATGCACCCGTAACCTTCTGTCGAGTTTTGTGTACCAACCTATTTAAGAACTGATTCTCTCCTCTCTCTCCAACACTCCCTATGTGTGTTACATGAGTTCCTGATTTCTGGATCAGAAGACACACATACACAGTGGTATCAGATATTCCAAACATCAATCAGAGTTACATTTTGACTTGTTTTGGTTAAGATTGCTCACATTTTCTGCTACAATAAAACCATCCCACGACGTTTTTATTTCCAAGATAAAATAAGCTACTACATACCTAAGCAACAATCAGTATGGGACACAGTTTGGTTTTGTTCAGTACATGTGAAATGCCCCTGTGGGCAGTGCAACCTTTGCCATATGATTCAGTCTCCTACGCTTGATGTTATAAGATTCTGGATTTTGTAAGCCTCTGGCATAAGGGAATAGGCTGGTGTTTTATCACACGTAAATGTAACTGCCTTTTCACAGTAGTTGAGAGGGAATAAACTAGCCTATATGTTTGTCTGTTTTGATACTACAGAGGGGAAAAGCATGGAAAAAGAGAAATTCTGAGGCTGAAGGAAGGAGACAAACCACCCACTGAAGGCTGTGTTCTGAAATAAGCAAAAACCTGTATTAGAGAAAGAGGAGAGTCTGCAAGACCTCCATTTTAAGGGAGGGATGGTTTGTTTTCAAGATTGTCTAAATTAGCAATGCTGGCATATAAAAGGTCCAAAAGCCACATCATCACTAGTAAACTAAAAGAATCAGGGCCTGCTCCCTGGTTCAGGAGAAAGCTGGCACAGCATGGTTGACTCCCATAAGGCTAAACTTTATTGCCACCCGGAATTGGGGGGCTGCATCTGGACTGCCTGTTGGAAACGGCTTCTAGCCCTACCATGGGAACTAACTGCTGGGAGCCGTGCAAGGAGCCCTCCTAAAGATAACGATATGGCACTACATGCATTCAGGTTTAGAGATTTGCACAGCTTAGTTTACCTGGTGCAACCGAAGGTTATAAATATACCTGTTATTGTTATAGGACCATATCCCATGTGTATAATTAGCAAGCATTGTGCATAATAATGCATGCTGACTGTGTCCGCATTTGCAGTAGGATATACAACAGAGTTAAATGTCTACATGTTGTTGAACATGATGCTAACCTGCTGCACAAATTTTAAAATGTAGTTGACTGACTACTGTGGGAAGAACCCTGGAAGTGCTCGCTTCCTTTTTTATAAAGTATGTTTTATGAAAATGCTTAACAACAACAACAAAAATGCCATAGCACTAAGGGCAGGACAAGGTGTCATAAGATTTAGGTTTTTCAAAAAAGTATCATATAATAATGAAATGTAGACCCTACAGTTCGGTCTTGTCTCTCCTCCTCTAATTAAATCTTGTCACAAGTAGCGATGTCAGATGCCCTTGTCAGAGTTATGAATTCAAGAATCTTTATTTGGTCCAGCAAATCAAATTATAGTCTGTAACAGAAAAGAAAGTTTTGAATATATATTTTTATTTACTTAAAAATATCTCAATTAATTTGTGCCCTAGTTACTTGTACAGCATGTCAGGTCTCTTAGATCCTTTTACCAAAGACTGCTGTAGCTTCCCAGAGTTAAACAGTTTCCAAATGTAATAATGATCAATTCCAGAGCTAGGCTGTCTCTCTGACTTACGCACTCAAAAGCCTTTTTCAGTTTCAAGATGAACAGTTGTGGTACATTGTAAGATTTCAGTTTTGACCTAATACATACAGCTATAAAGTAATGGTAACTGTTACGGTGTGGCAAAGAAAAAAAAATAATCTTCCTGGAAGAAGAGTAAACTGTATTTTGGTTTGATTTCCTCCCAGGTCACTTGTTTAATTTTTCACAAGGCCTGTTGCTCAGAAAAGCCCTGGCTGCTTTCACTGCAAATGCCTTGGAGACTCCACAAGGGCAGGCATTCCTTGATTCACTGGAGTCTGATAGTATCATTTTACTATAGATGTCTTTCCAGGTGACACATTTCAGGATTTCTTGTTTTGTAATTAATAGATACCTCCACTATAAACTGTTGGTACAGTTCAATGCAGAAACTTTTCACTGTATAGTGTTGGGTTTTTTTCTTTTTTTTCTCAATATTTGAATATGTTCTAGCTCCATGTGAGGATAATGATGGGGAGGACGAGCTGGGCACAGAGCCTGCAGACACAGAAGGGCAGGCAGGTGAAGAGGGAGACACGGGTGCAGAGCTGGATGACGGTAGGGTACCACTGTGTATCATTTAAACCTGTTATATCAATAGCATTGTATTGGTAGAAAATGTTTTGTGTGAGGGTACTTAAACTTGGTCTTACTTTTAGTGATGTAGGAGTTTGTTTCAAATAGTTAAGAGGGAGCCCAGAGTGAAGGACAAAAAGATACAGAACCACCTCAATGCCATTTCTCTTGTCCTCTTACCATCTTCTAACTAGAGGGCTTCATCTTGTGTCTGTATTCAATATTAATCCTGTTGAATAGCAGAAATAGAAGTAAATTTGTGACAAGTTCACAATATTATGCCATAAATCTTGCCTTGCTAGTGTAGAATGAACTGCATATGGGAGAAAACAATGGAAAATTTCCAGAAAACTGGTAAGGTACGACTTCAATTACTAGTTGAATAGTTCATCATTTACTGCTTAGGAATAAAAAAAAAAAAAAAAAAGAAGAGTGAATCGTTTAGATGTTCAGGTTATGAGGTTATGAAAGTGATTAGCACCATGTGAATAGGAAGAAAGGATTATGAAAGGTTTTTAAATAATAAACAGATGTCCTGATGGACTCATATCTAAGATCTCTTGGATTTTTTCCCTCACCTCATCCGTGATCAGATGACATCCCATCTGATGCAGAAGCGGAATTTCGTTTACATCAAAGTGGCATAGAAGAGCCAGAACTAAAAGTCTCTGAAGATGAAGATGATGAAGGAGCAGAAGGTGCTTCTTGCAGTGTGACAGAAGGTAATAGCTTTCCCATCAGTGTTTGAGTGATTGTAATTGCATTTGAGATAGTCTATACATTTATGAGAGTTAAGAGAAGACAGTCTTGGATTTGAACCATCTTACTACTGTCAGTGGCAAGGTATGTGTTGCATTAACATTTTGAGAAGTATGTTCTGAATCTATTAATTACCGCTTCCCAAAGCATGAGAACCCGTCTAACTGCTTTTTCTTGTACCATTTTGGACATTTAAAAATGTCTGTCTGTGTTCCAGATGTCAAATCTAGAATTCATAACAAGTTGAGAAATTTGTTACTACTTGCTGTGTGTAACATTAAAAAAAGAGAATTTTAGCAGTCTCATGTGTTTTTGGAAACATTTTTGCTTTTCCTAGATCCATGCAAGCCATCCATCCCTATCCAGTCATCTAGTGACAGTGTTCTTCCTCTGTCTCCAGTTGATAGCCCCAAAGCAAAACAAGCAGAGGTAAGAAAGGGAATCTTTGAAGTTTTCTACTTCCTACCTGTAGTTAAATGGAACAATTTGTTGGATAAACTAACAAGGACTGACAGCAGTGGGCTTCCCTCCTTTCTTGTCTCTAATTTGTGTTGATCTTGAAATCTGACTTAATTTAGACTTAAAAAATAATGTGCTATCTTTCTTTCCTGTCTTCAGAGTGTAGTGGCTCTGTCAAAGTCACACAAATTCCCATCACAAAGCCCCAAAAAGAGTTACACCGGGTATTTTAATTTCAATGTGCAGTTAACAACATATATAAGTGTATGAGAGGAGCCATAAGCAAGGTGTTTCCTGTTTATCCTGGTTTGGCCCTTCTTTTCTGTACCAGAAGCAGATTCCGTGCAGTTGCAATTCAAAATTCTATTTGTATTTCTTAGTAGTAACCAAAGCAGTGCTTATTTATTCCAGAGTAACAACATAGTTCACCTTAAGGAAGCGAGACATGTCAATGATGTACTGCCGTGTTGTCGCTTCTGGAGTCAGCATGGAGGTGTGCTGTGGTGTTTCCAGCTACTGCTGTGTCAGAGCAGGAAGTACATGACCCTTAAAATGTTCAAGTCAAATTTTTCCCTCCCAAGTATTTGTTTTTAAGGAATTGCTAGGAGATTAGACTTTATCCTAGAGAGTTTTGTCATAAACCAGTTTACTTTCACAATGGACACATTATGGGATAGGGCTGGTTTGCTGAAACCAGTTGCTGACAACATTCACTTCCTATTAAAATCAAGGAGGTTTTTTTCAGGACCATTTAACGGTTCTGTTAGACGTAGTTACTATTTATATCAGGACAGTGCCTAAATGCAGTACTGAAGACCTGGGTGTTTAACGTGTGTCGTACAAGCACACAGATAGAGAGGTTCATGCTCTAATGGTCACGTGTCAAACCGAACTGTCTGCATTCAAAAGAAAGCTGGTGCAAAAGATGCCATTGGAGAATTGTGCTACTGAGTAATATGGCAGTCCGGATGTTGATGAAAACCAAGACCTCTCAGACCATTAAGGGGCAAGGGAATTGCAGCCTAATTTACTTTTAACAGAGGATGCACCCCTTGCTTTAAGAAGATATGACAGCGGATGCTAGCCCGCAGAAAGTGCTATATTGGTGAGAGTTGGAGAGACTTACATCAAATCTGTCTGAGATAAGGAACCACCACAATACGCAGAGCTAGAGGTTTGGAGGGAAAGCAGGAAAAGATAGAAACAGATTTCTGGACCTTAGTCATTTTTCTTCCAAAAATTAAATTTGCTTTGTTGTCATCTACAAAGGATGGTTTTTACAATGGGGCAGAAAAATGAATTATACCTAATGAGAAATCCTAAGTGATGTTCCAGGCCCGTGAATGGGATGCCACGTGTGGGTTTTTTCATATTTTGATACTTAGATGGTTGCCCTACTGCTGACTTTGTTAAAAGAAAATAAAAAATGGAATAGTATTCTAATGTGCCCAGTTAATATTTCCCTTTTTCAATTTTTGTAGGATATAAAAGTTCCCCTGGCTGAAGTACCCCGTGCAATAAAATCTCCAGAGGCACGCTTTTTTCCGGAGCCTTTCCTTCTTGAAGAAGGACCAAAGGATGAAATTCCCAAAGGCAGGAAAGTTAAGAGCCCTTTGGTGCCACCATCTCCAGTGTTATCCCAGCCAGTTGCATCACCAGAAGCCATTGCACCTACACCGCTAGCAGAGTCTCAACCAGCAGCACCAACGCTGGCTTCGTCCCCAGCATCTGCTCAAATGCCTATCTGCTCCCAGCCTTTGCCTTCTGCGGAAACATCCATTCCATCCCCAGTGGAGCCTCCAGTATGTTTCCAACCTGTTCCAGCCTTAGCGTCAACTCCTTTAGCCAAACTAGTCCTTAGGGGCCAGGATAGTGAGGTGGAAAAACTGGGGAGCCCTACTACTGCAGAAGAAGCCCTAAAACGGAGTAACCTTGTAGAAGAGTTCTGGATGAAGAGTGCTGAAATCCGGAGGAGCTTAGGGCTCACCCCAGTAGACAGAAACAAACGCTCAGAGACAAACTTTACTGTATCTGCCCTTGAGACAACTCCTCTGAAGACTTTTAATAATGAGAATATTTCAGGGGATGAAAGGATCCATCTTGTGAAACCCCAGCCTGCCCCAAGAAGACATGGACTGTCCAAGTTAGAAAACGAGCAGATTTCTCTGCTCACTCCGAAATCTCCATCAGAAAAAGAGCTAAAGAGTTCCAATGAAGTAAGGAGAGATGTATCCAGCAGTTCTGGACTTGGCCTTCAGGAGAGCTCGTCCAACATGAGAACTATGGCTAGCCAGAGCTTCAACACTTCTGATTCTACCATGCTCACTCCTCCGTCAAGTCCGCCACCACCACCTCCTCAGGATGAAGAACCAGCCACTTTGCGTAGAAAGAGGCATCAAGCAGTCTGGCAGAATGAGGTTGAAGTCAGATCACCTCCAACACCAGCATCAACACCTCCTGCTCCCACACGCCATGAGCCGACCTCTTCTGCCAAAGAGTCAGCCCGTTCCAAAAAAGACGATGTGCGGAAGTCTTTTGCAGAGAGTGTGGATGAGATTCCATTTGCTGATGATGTAGAAGACACATATGATGACAGGACAGAGGACTCAAGCCTTCATGAGAAGTTCTTTACACCTCCCACCAGTAGGCCAAGGCCAGAGAAACCATTTCTTTTGCCCTTGGTCAAAGAAAATGGTGGCCCACCCTCAATGGAAGGAGGGGTTAACCAAAAGAAGAGAGTGTTGCCTGAAATTTCTGCAGAGGCCAAGGAGCTTGCTGAAGAAAGAATGAGAGCCAGAGAGAAGTCTGTCAAGAGCCAAGCACTGCGTGATGCCATGGCTAAACAGTTGTGTAAGATGAAAGATATGGAGATGGCGGCTGCTGCTGCTGGGGCCACAAGGGCACGAAAGGCGTCTTCTATGCCCTTGAAGACCAAAGAGTTGTTTTATGACTCTCCAAAGCATCTAGCCTTGAAAATCACAGAGGGACCCACACAAAAGGATGATGCTGCTAGTGAGAAGTTCTCCACTCCTGCTGCTGATATGGCTGGACCTGAAGGGTCTGTCACCTCTTCAGAAGGCTCCAGTGGGAAGAGCAAGAAAAGAACTTCTCTTTTCTCCCCTCGTAAGAACAAAAAGGAGAAGAAATCCAAAAATGACAGCAGACTTTCTGACAAATCTAGTGGTGGGACAGAGGAAGCAACGAAGCCTAGGTCGTTATGGAAGTCTGTTTTCTCTGGGTATAAGAAAGACAAGAAGAAAAAGGCTGATGACAAATCCTGCCCAAGTACTCCCTCAAGTAGTGCCACTGTGGATTCTGGCAAGCACAAAGCTTCTCCATTGATCACAGCTGCAGGTATAACAGAAACGTGCCTCTGCACCATGTGCTTTTCCTACAGCTAGGTGTCCTTGGGAGTGAGTTTGGGTTACTTTGCCATTCAGCTACTGGGCTGGATGACACTGCTCCCCAGTGTCAAATGGGCTGATCAGGATAAGTGCTAGCAACTGTTTGTGTATTGATAGAATCATTTGATATGCCACTGAAAATAATAGATCCTTAAATAAAAACTTCACTCTCGGTATGTACAAGGCACATCTGTTTTGTGCCTTAGACTGGTTTGAGAAATAAGCACAGTTTGCTGGAATCAGTTGTTTGTGACATTTAATCTCTATTTTACATCTGGTCCTCATCTTTTCCTTGGGTGGTCTGTTCTCTTTCTTTCACCCTGGTTCCATGGATGCTGAAGACTGCAGAGATGCAGTTACTTGTGTGTTCTCAGTGGTCTGGCAACTGCTGATCTATGAAGTGGGGATTCTGCAGCCTCATGTAAATCTCTCCCGTCCTGTCAGGTGCAGGCGAAGATTAATGGCAACTTACGGTACAGTAAATAAGTTCACCTTCAATGATTGAAGTGAACATGTTACATTCCTGTGGCCTTGTACAAATAGCTAAAATGGTGCCAGCTGCTGTCATCCAAGTGCTGCATCTATCTTAAGAGCATTGATAAAGTACAAAGGGAGACTCATGACCATTATTTTTAACAGGATTTGCAGAAAATGATGCTCTCTTAGAGTGACGCTTCTAACTAATATTGATCATTTTGTGGAGCGGTGCTTCCCTGATCACTCCAATCCCAGGCAAAGCAACTGAGACTGGCATAAAAGGACTAAGTATTTTTGAAGCTCAGTCAAACACAACTGACTTCTGAAATGTTTACAGGAAGAGTAGTTACCACTTCTCTAACTTTCCCTTTTTATTCCTGGCTTTTCAGATTTGCAGCTCCGTCAACACCTGAGTTTCTCAGAGGACTCCGACCTCTCCAGTGATGATATTCTGGAACGCTCCTCCCAGAAATCCAAGCGAGAGGTAGGCAGATGGGAAATGCATTTTAGATGGAACTAGCAACACGCAAATCACAGGCTCAGAGAACCACATCAGAAACGTGTATGATTAGTTATGTTGTACTTAACTGTTTCTTCTGTGGAACAGGCTTTCCTGTAATTTGGCTGACTGTTCTGCCTAAAATAAGTTGGTTTCACAATTGCAAGCTGCTCCCCACTGTTACTATATGAAGGATCTGTTGTGTCACTATGACATTACTTCACAACACATATCACAGTCAGAACAGTGAATTTTGTCCATGTTACGAGCATGCCAGTGATCTACACAAAATAGACATTTAATGTCAGAAGAGTAAATTTCACAGGCTCTAATGTTACTGCAAAAAGATAAGTGAGATAGTTCTCACTTTTTGTAAGGTTCTGACCCTAGGATATTGTTTTACCAGCCTCTTTGATACATTGAAATGGTAGAATTCCTAGCAAACTACAGACAGGAATGTACTTCTGCATATATCATTAACATAGTCAAGATAGATCATCAGCTAACAGGTAAGCTACAGGCTGCAGTTTTGCAACTCATGCAAGTTTGCTTATTTTTTGTGGGGGAAGAGAATGTGCCCAGTCTGAATTAGTATCTTCTCTTTTTGGAGAAAAGATGAGCCATCAGCTCTTTCCCATTTTGACCCTGTTTTCTTTGAGGACTTAGAATCACATAATCATTTAGGTTGGAAAAGGCCTTTAAGATCATTGAGTCCATTGCCGAGTATTTCTGTATGTCTGTGTATGTAGATAACAACCGTGAAGCCAAAATACGTAGTAGTTAGCCCTATGAAATGCCAGTATATAGGGGTTGGTCTTGGCCTGCTGTTCTTGTTCCAGTGCGGTCTGGTGTGAACTCTTACTTATTCTGAAAGAGCTGTTTCTTGTTCCTGACCAACCTTCTG
This sequence comes from Falco naumanni, assembly GCF_017639655.2. Classification (NCBI taxonomy): domain Eukaryota; kingdom Metazoa; phylum Chordata; class Aves; order Falconiformes; family Falconidae; genus Falco; species Falco naumanni. The sequence goes on from NC_054058.1 coordinate 23,051,586, forward strand.
TAGCTAATGCTATAATGTCATATTGTAAGACATACCAACGGCTTTCTAGCTGACATAGTTTCACTTTAAGTGGTGCTTTAAGGAAATTACTGAGGAGGAAAGAGACACCGGTGGGTGTCCATAAAAGCTCAGAGGGAAAAATAGATTTAGTTTACTTGCACATATTTGTATGTGGAAAATAAACGGTGAAAGCAAAGTGCCAAATTTAGTTGCTTTTAAACTAATTAAATTTTAGGATGGCATTATTAATGCAAAAATGAGTGAAAGATGTGAGGAACTGCACAATCATAGTAATGGGGAAGAGCCCTTCTTTCATTCCTAAGAATTTCCAGGCTCTGACAGACAAAATTTGCAAGGTTTGGAGGAATAAGTAGATTTAACTGACCCTACAGAACACTAGAGCCTTTCTGGTACTGAAGAATGAAAAGTGTGTTCCCCCTGTCCCTTACTGGTGGTGCCTGGTTCAGATTGTTAAAAAAAAAATCAGGAAGAGAAGAGCATCTGAGAGAGCAGTGTCACAGACCCAGTGGTCTGTGCCTTCTGTCTTAAACTTGTCACCCAGTGTGCACAAATCAGTCTCAAATGGCAGGATCTAGTTGATACTTGGCTCAGGTGGCAAAGCTGTGGAAGTACTGCAGATTGAAGTGTCATAGGAAGTGCTTTCTATATATAGATAGTAGAATGAATTAGAATAACTAAAGAATTTAAGGCTGGTGGAAGGACTTGATGAAATAAGTAGGAATTTTCTGCATTTACTTACTTCTCTCTTAATCTCTCTTTCTAGTTGATCTAGATCTCTTCTAAGAGGAAGATTATTTTGTTTTTATTTTATTCCCTTTTTTCTCTCCCCCTTCCATTCTTCCTTGCATGCACTCAAGGCGTTTCATGAGAAATTCTGCATTTTCCAAGAGATGCAAAAGAATGAGGTACCTGTGTCTAGCAGAGGACAGATTGCAATACAGGGGGTTCAGATAAGAGTTACAGAGTTATGGTTCTGCTTTGTAAGCTCCTTCAGGAGGAAGCAGGGCTTCAGTGAGGTCCGTGCTTGCTTTCAAACTTCAGTATGCCTTGATGGTCACCTTTTTTTCCTGTGCTGAGCTACTTTGATTTAAAATGGATTCTGCAGGAAAAAAATCTCATCACTAAGCACTGGAGCAGGTATGTGACAGTGGCAGATGCCTGGATCCTAATACTGAAAATACCTCACCAGCCCTGCCAAGGGTATGGTGATGGTGTTTCATTTTCTCCTGTTTACTGTTGCTGAAGTTACACGAAGAATTTCTTTGCTCAGCATCTGCCTATTTTCTAAAGAGTACTTTTGAAAATTAATTTCTTTAGAGGAAACAAATCTGAGAACTCCACTTACCTAGTTTTATTGCATCCTGTCCAAGGATGTAAAACGTACATGCAAACACTGCAATACCTTGCTATCAAAAGAAATGTAACTGAACTTCGAGACTGACAAAACTGGCTTTGTACTGATTTGGGGTGGGGTTATATTTTTTTAAGTTACAAACTGCCTGCTACTTACTATGGGTAAGAGTTGACTTCCTGTGTGCCATAACTTTTACATGAACCCCTTCTCTAAACTGAAATTCTGCTTGTACTGCTTTTCTGGTAATTGTAGTGAGCTTGTTTCCCAGACAGCTTGCTCTGTTTAGCTTGTTCTTTGTCATCAGCAGTGAATTATTTCAGTGTTGTTTAATGTAGTGTCTTTCAAGAGAAGCATCTTGTAAAGAATTTGTAATGTAAATGCCTCGTGGGTCTCCTGTTTATAGGTGTGTGTCATTGTTTGTTTGTCGTTGTTCCTGTAGAATTGTGGTATTGTGATCAGATGTGTGTTTTACTACTGCAGGTAGCTTGCTTTTTACTGGAGTTTGCATACGTTGTGAAGTTTTCTATGGCTTTTCATTTGTGACTGTTTTTAGTTAATTGAATGTGAAAAAGCAAAATGCTGGCTGTTTGCCCAGAATGGCACAGTGCCATCTGTACTTCATGACACAAGGGAAATTTCCCTCTCTTACAAACACTAAGTGGTTTACTTGCCTTATTTTTGGGGACAGGGTAATGTAGAATGTCCTTGGGTAGAAAAGATAGGGATTTACCCTCCTCCCCCTAATTTTAGCTCCTCAGGCTCTCTGTTGAGAGACAAGGAGATTCCGTTACTGCAGGACACAACCCGCTCTGAGCCCATCTGGTGTTTCTCCTGTCACAAACCAGTGAGGAAGACTTACAATGTTAGTTAAATACAAATGATAATTTATATGAAGGAGAGATAATTTAAAACCATGAAATAAACATGACTCCTAGGAGAGGTTGTAAATCGGATAGTAAAATGGAGAGTTGTGTGGCAGAGGAATACGTGGTTGGCTGAGCTGGTTCAGACCGAACAGGCCTCAGCATAAGCCATTATTCCGAATCTTAAGCCAAAATTTTGTGTGTCCATGCATGCATACTTGCTCAGTGGACATTAAAACCATAGACAGATATAAGCCAGATAATTCCTCTAGAAAAAGATGTTTCCAAGCTGACTGTATCTCAGGGAGACTGCCAAAGGTAATTGCCTTCAGGAGGGTGCTAGAAACTTGATTTTGTGGACACAAGTTCCATTGTGCTTCATCAGTCTGGGCCACGTTCAGCATTTGCACAATTTTGTTTCATGTAAAAACAGCTTTGTTTTATTACTGTGCATCTGTTTTCAATGTTGAACTGATTTTGCTTCATTTTGTACGTTTTTTTATTTTTTTTCCCTTTACCATTCCCCCTTTAAAGTCGATCTATGTACCACACGCCTTGGCATTCAAGAGATCATATTCGTCAAAGGTAGTGTCTCCATTCCCACTAGTTGGCCATTGTTGCATTGCATGCCCCTATATTAACCCATTGAATCCATAGCTACCCATCACATGTGCACTAACATCACAAACATTGACTGTGCATGCGTGAGATGTTAGCAGACATGGGCAGCAAATTCTTTGTAGGGTTGTCTACCAAAAATGCATTAAGCTCCAAATTGTCTGTCTGGTTAGAATGCATGCAGTTCTCAGTGCACAGCACTACACCACTGTACAGAGTGATACGGATGATCTTTGAGCTTCAGAACAAATTGGTTTTCAAGGCAATTAAATATGTGTGCGTATCGGTTTTTTTAATACTTAGAATATGAGTTCAAGTGAATCATCACGCTTTAATCAATGTCCTTCAAAATTGTTGAGTTCACTGAAATCTTAATGAAACTCTGTATCAAGCTAAAATCAAGACAGAAGTTGCCTTTCTGTTTCAGGAATGAAATTATTACTGCCCTGTCTTCACAGTCACAACAGTATCATGTGGGATAGGAAAGTCACAGCCTCTATAACTTTACCTTCTGGTTTGGGTATTGTTGTGGATTTTACGTTTTAAAAAAAGAAAGAAACAGTCAAGTGTTAAATTCTTGGAGCTTTAATGGTGATGCTTGTTAACCACATATCTGAGGGATTTTTAACAGAGCTGCGATCCTACCTTAAACTCTTTTCACTGAGAGCAGTGAACCAGAGGTAGATTAACCAATGTGACAGTGCAATAACTAGATAAGGCAAATTTCAGGGTGGTCGGTCTTAATGTTTCGTCCTTAAAGTTGACTGTCCATGGGGAAGATCTCTTTCCAGAAGTGGAAGACATCTGTTTACAGCTGTCCCTTAAAGCTTACATACATCTATGTGGGAAAAGAGTTCTTTTCTTCACTGTAGTTCATTTAATGGAGAGTGAAGTTTCTCTGATGTTTTTAAGTCTATGAGAGGAAGCCCTCCTAGACTACAACACACCCAACTAGTATACCTGGTAAGATACTAAACCCCATCTCAGTAATGTTAAAAACATTTTTAAACTAGTGTCACCGAGAGAAAAGAAGAGGAAGTACCTTTGTGTTTCAATAAACATAGCCTTTCTCCTTTTGGATGGCTTCTGGTGTTGTAATATTCTAATTCTAGAAGAGCTGGTGTTTGCTCTGTTTTACACCAGCCAGTTTTATGGAGTTGCTCTTGAGATGGGAAATCCCATCTCACACCAGAATGTCATTCTGCTTTCAAGTGTCTTTTTGCCTTCTTGATTCATAGAAAAGTTGCACAAATATACACAGGTAGTCATTACCAATTATACCAGTATAACTCCCAACTATGGATGTTCTTGCTTGAGAATAAAATAGTGAGATGGGAATATCAATACAACTACACTAGTCTATAATAATTTGTTAGCTTATACTGCTGTAACTGTTCATGTAGATGTATCTTTGCCCTCTTTTAAAATTAAATCAAGGTGACCCCTCTATATGGTACTCACGGATTTAACTAAATCCATTTGGCTAAATCTATTGAGAAACAGCATAAAAATTGATTTGATCTTTGGGAAGAGGTTTCATATAGCAGTGGAAGAATGGGGTGGGGTGTTATATAAAATCACAGCTTTGCAGTTGGCGTATATGCTTCTTCACTCCTGATTTGACCCTGAAATTGTTGCTCACTGCACTGTGAACACCTTTGCCTACAGAAGCTTGACTTTTGACACAGCCATGACAAAGGCAGAACACCTCCCTTCTGAGATTTTTGGAAGAAAAATGGTCCTCCCTCCTCCCATACCTCTGAGCATGCAAATAAAATCTGCTCCTGTTTTTCCTTCCTTCAGAGAGCCTACACAGAAGAGGAACTGAATGCCAAGCTGACCCGGCGAGTGCAGAAAGCTGCCCGTAGGCAAGCCAAGCAGGAAGAGCTAAAGAGGTTACACAGAGCTCAGGTAGTGTCTCACAGTCGTCTTGTCATGGCAGACAGTTAACTCTGTGTGGAAGCACCATGATCCCAACATTCCTTTGAGTGTGTCGGAAGAGGATCCAGAGACGGAATTTCCCTCTATTTTTACATGAGTGTCCCTGCTCCTACTCCCTCTTTCAGATTTCTTATAGACTGGGAAGAATGGCTGAAACCTATCGTGATAGTTTTACAGTAAAGAAAAATGACCATAACACCTTTCTAGCTGGAGAGGAGTTGAAGCATCATGCGCTGAATGGAACAGTGGTAGTCAGATAAGACCTGATGAAGCTGCACCTGTCATTGCTTTGTTAGATTATGCTGCTGAGTGAAGTGTTACCAAATTAACCTGTAATTACCAGAAAATCTGCTGGAAAACTGCTGGCATCATCTATAGATGATGGGATTTGTTTAAAACTCAAGGCAGGGGCTCAGCTGACTGAATAGCATCACCTTTCATTTCAGCGTTTAGGAAGGTGGTTGGAGTTGCAGCAAATAAGTGAGTATCAAGGTGTTTGCAAAATTAAGAGATAGGGTGCAATGGGGTGGGGAGGGTGTTGTCACTGGAGGGACTCTGATGCCAGCTTTAGAAGCAGTTAGCTTTTGGAGCAGTGTATTGTTGAATACAAATACTTGTTTTTGAAAAGGTTGATTTGACTGAAGTCACTTATGAGCGACTGCAGACAGCAGAATTGCTGTTGGTGAGGTTCTGCTCCATTCTTCTCTGAACAGATCATCCAGCGGCAGCTTGAGCAAGTGGAAGAGAAGCAGAGGCAACTTGAGGAGAGAGGGGTTGCTGTGGAGAAGGCCCTCCGGGGAGAAGCAGGTATCCATCAGAACTTGGTTTGCTTTTTAATGTTTTATTACCAAGTGCTTGCGCAGTAGTCCATAGCTGCTTGGGTTTTAGAGGCAATTGGACCATTACAGCCTAGAGTCCAATGTGAATCCATTCTCCCTTTTCTACTATCTTTTTGTGGCCTTGTTTTTCCTGTGCTGCTTCTAATTCTGGGACTTCCCTGTTGGCAGAGACTCAGTTCACTTGTCTTTGCCTAAGGCTTAGGAGGTAATTCTCCAAGTATTAATAATGGCTGCCTGACTGTTTTGCATGTTACTGGATATTACAGCTAGAAAATTGCAGGGGTTACCTAGCTGCAATTCACATAAAACTGTCACCATAAGAAAAACCTGTTTATACGTTATGGAAGTAATTGTGAAATTGTGTGTGCTTTCTCTATTGTGTTGGACTATCAAGGTAGTGCCCTTACAAGGGACCATCACAGAACATCCTCCTCACTGTACAGCCCAGCACACTGGCTACTTCTGACAAAATTGTGCAGAGCAGAAATGCACACGTGTACTCAAAAGTATCCATGTCAAGCTGTTAAAGGAATTTTATGTGTACTTTAAATTAAATCAGTATCATCTGATCTGGCAAGCATATGAGTGTAGGAGTACTTGGTTCAGATAATGCTGGTAATAGTGTAATGATTTGAAAAGAAGAGTCCTCGATTGCAAGGAGTCAGATATCCAACAGGCAAATGCAGTGTGTGTGTACCTGACAGGTCCCGGATTATGTGCCTGATTACAAGGGCCGGAGATCAGAAATGGTAATATTGGAACAGGTGTTGGAAAAATGTTTTGGCTTGTTGCTTGGATTGAAGAGCCACCGCTATGCCTGTGAAGATGGAAGTTAAGCAGTGAAGGTTCACCAGAGGAAAAGTCTGTTGTGACTTCCTGGCCAAGTAGCAATTGGTGGGATTCAGTGTGTTTGACGCTTCATAAGGATGTGCCAAAGCAGCAGGACTGAGTGGTTACCAAAGCAAATAGGTACAGAAGTGTGGAGAACAATCTGGGACTTGAATAGTTTTGTGATCTGACTGGCTTTTTCACTGTGGGTTCAAAAAAACAGCCTTGTGCAAAAACTTTCTTTGCGGTGGGGCCTCCTTCCTTATGCTGTGTATTTCTGTGTTAGCCCCATTGTGTTCTCTGGCCTGCCAGTTACCACACTTACTAAAACCACCTCTCTTATTTCTAATTGTTCTTTTCCTTTTTCTTCTTTTAATCTGGAAGTCTGTCTTGATTACTCAGCTGCTAAATGACCTTTATGTAAGACATGTCAGCACAAGTGGGAAATCTTAGTAGCTGAGAGAACATTCTTCATGACAGAATGCTCTCTCATTGAAAAATGATAGAAGAATGCCTAAGAAATGTTCAGAGAGGGCAGAATGTGACCGAGAGTAAGAATTGCTATTTTATATGGAAGACTGCAGAATTAAACTCTTGTATAACTTCTACCAAATGTTGTCCCAAAATGGAAGGAGTCTTAGATGAGCTTGTGTATTTGTGAATTTCCTAGCAGAATTACGGAATTGTAGGTCACTCTTTGCAAAATTAATCTCCTTTCTTCAGAAATTCTCTAGGGTATTTGCTCTTGCCACGTTTCTGTCGTCAGATCATACATTATGGCTACAGAAGCTTAACTCTGTCATAAAGAATTCACCAGCCTCAACTCTTCCAGTTATTTCTGGGGATTAATAAGAAACACGTTCTGCCGGGGGGGCAGAGCATGTTCTAACCTGTGTTAGAACCTGACTGAAACACAAGATTATAAATTAATTCCATGCTTCGCCTCCTAGCCACTCTTGTGTGGACATTTTATATACATTTGCAATAAAATGACTGAATTTCTACTTTTTAAAATCTGTGGCATCACATTCCATAAATACAATTAATTTCTGCCTCCAATAGCCATTAATTACTCAGGTGAACAGTATAATTTTCTTGTCATCTGCATTGCCTAAGATAGTGACCTAACAGTGACCATTGCATTCAGCAGGTACCATTGTGTAAAGGTGTGGAATCATGCTTTTGTCTCTGATCGATCTCTCCCCTAATAAAACCATGTGAACAAAAGTTTAAAAAGGGAAGTGCAGTATATAACCTTGTGTTGTCATCTGAAAAAAAAAACCAAACTCTTTCCTTTTTATTATTAAGCCTGTACAAGGGGAAGAAATAGGGGAGGGTGGGAGATATGCCTCCTGTGCACGTACCCTGTCCACGTAAGTAGAGGATTGCAGTGCTGGATCAAAGTAATGGCCGTCCCATAGACAGCGGCCAGTATTAACTGTTCAAGGAGAACATATTAGGCTCTGTAATGAGTGGTTTATTTAGCTTCTCTCTCTGAAGGGAAAGACCAAATCACTCACTGACTTAGGCATTTAAATACGAAGTTTTAGATAGTGTTAGTAGTAGTTTCCTAATACTACATATTTGAAAATCCTGACAGAAGAAACAGAATTCTGTGTTTTGTGATGATTCTTTTCTTCTTCTATTGTAGAAAAAGATAGACAAGACCATTTGAACTACTTCTGTATGTCAGTTATCATCTTTTAGCATGTTGCCTGTTAGTCATCTCTCCTGTCTGTGAAGAATTTCAAATTTTCCTTTTGTAGAGGTCTTTCATTAACTTTAATTCCTCTGATCCCTGACCTCTGGACCTCTTTGCATTTTTAGAAAAATGTATTTTTCAGTTGGACTGGTAATAACAAAACCAGTACTATCAGTAAGAATTTTTTTACTTAGAATAATTTTGTTTCAGTTTCCATCCATTTTGCATTATCCTTAATATGTTCTTGCCAAATGACTTGTACTGAGGAGACTGTTGATAAATTCTTCACAGTAATGCCCTGATGGTGTCTTCCTGAGAGGTGACAGCAGCAGGTACAGACAGACAGCTCAGTACTCTTTCCAAGAATTTCACTCATTATTTGAAAGTTGTCGAGTTGAAATATTTATATGATGATGCTAGCTATTCAGCTCATCAGACTTGGAAACATTTTGGAGGTCATTGTCGACTGAATTTTGACAAAATAATTGCACCTTCTTGGCTACCTCCTTGTCTTTTCCTTTTTTAAATTGGCTCAGCGTCAAGCATGGCACAGTTGGTCTTTTGTTCTTCTAAAAGCTGAATGCTGAATCTAATGTTTAGTTTCTGATTCAGAAAATGATCTCACACCCTATGATTACTTAATTGCCTTAATATGTTTGCTGTGATTATCTTTGAAAATCTCAGCCTTTGATAGCTGCATTCATAGCAAGAATCAATGATTTGGAATGTAAGCTGTATTTCAAGTGATGATGTAAGCTCTATTTTGGGTGGCAAGTTTGTCATGTGCAGGTGGTCTAAGCTTTTGTCATCCTTTTTTTTCCCTTCCCCCCTCACCCCCTTTCTTTTGCATCATGGTATTTCACTGCAAAGGTAAAGTAGGATGATCTCAATGAAGAATTCTCCCATTTTTCTGCAGTGTCCCAAGAGATACCTTGAATGGTATTGCAATTAATGTAACAGTACTTTGTATTATAGTGCATTCGCCTGTTTGGACATGCTTATGGCTTTGATTTCCTGTGTGGATTTTTCATTTTTTTCAATTATTAACTTAAAAATATAGGGTCATAGAATCATTAGGTTGGAAAAGACCTTTGAGATCATCAAATCAGAAATATCTGGAACTTCTGTTTTTTCTCCCTTGTCCTCCTTTAGCATATAGTTTGATAGTCATTTTTAAGAGCTGGGAAGATGGTCAATACTGAAAAATTTAAGAACCACCTCTTTACATCAAGTGAATCATATGTAGTGAGAAATAGTGCTCTCAGTACTCCCATCTGTCTCTTCCCCAAAGAAACGGGTGCTAGACTCGTGGTGTACCTGTCTCTAGCAGCTGTGAACGTACACATCCCTGTTCCACATACCTCCTGCTCAGGTTCTTCCCTGGCATAGATACTGCATTAGCAGAAACACATGTACCCGTCTTTCTACACTCAGGCGTTTGCCATGTGTGTCAGCCGTCAGTGCCTTCCACCCATGTGCTGTGCACACGCATCCTCCTCTCACTCGCCTCCCGAGAAATCACCCTTGCACCTTTCCTGCAGCTGACCTAAGAAATTACGCCGTTTCCTTCTGACATATTGCTCAGTGTGACAGCAACAAGATTAGTTCTGCTTTTCTCAGCAAGAACAGGAAAGACATTAGTGTCAGGTACCGGTGCAGACTGAAATAGGTGAAGTGTCTCTGTGTAGACTTCTTGATTATTTTTTTCCCATTGGAAGTCCTTGCCTGTCTGCTGGGAACTTTCTCCTCATCTTCCCAATATATATGTTTGTGATATATTTGTGTGTTTTTACATATATGTATATATACAGAGAAAGAGAGACATAATTTATATGTATGTGTGTCTCTGTGTGTGCGCACGTGCCTATGTGTGTAGCTGCATGTTTCTTGTTTGCCTTTTGTTTTTGTTTCTGTCTATGTCTTTTTTTCAGACGTTGCTTTGATTGTGTGGGGCTAGGGTGGGTATCTGATTCAATAACTGTCTTCACCAATTCCTTGTTGTAGACTATTGGGGAGAGTCTTATTACAGTGACCTCATCGACTTGCATCTGGGTGGTATGTATGGCTGAACCTCCTGCTGACACTAACCCTGCTGACACTCCTCCCCACCCCTCCCTTCACCTACTTCTCCTATCCTTGGCTCACAAACAAGAAGAAGCAGCCCTTGCACATGACTGGCTGTAGCAGAACCCCTTTTCCAGCTCAGGAAGAGGAGATCCTGGCATGCTCCACAAACCATGTGTGAGGCTCCCTCTTCTATTTTCCACAAGTGCTTATTATTTCAAAATTTACTTACTATTTTCACTCTAGCCACCTTCCCTGCTAGGAGTGGAAGGTCGTTCTGGTTTTTTGCTTCTTCTTTGCAAAGTCCAGCTCTACCACTGAAATCCTCTTTAGGAAAATATTTTGATGTGAAGGGGACAGCAGAACTGACTTGCTCCCCAAGAACTGACATTACTGTAAAGAAGTAGTCATGTCATTGCCTCCCTGTTGCCCTTCTGAGGCTTGATTGCTTATTCCAGAAAAGCCAGAGCTTGCTGATGATCTAACAAAACCAAAATGTTCCCTCAGGGGACTATGGAAGCACTTGTAGATGACGACAGATACTTCTTCTTTCTTGTTTTGTCTTACTGTAAGGTTAGGAAAGAATCTACTGCTATGAGTTCCAGTCATTTTTGGTGGAATCTGCTGTTCCTGAATTTCCAGTCAGCCCAGTTTGTATCATTACACAGCTAATAAACTTCTTGCTATGTTATTTTTCTTAATATCCCATTTAGTGCTAAACACATACTACCTTAGCTCTTTTTTTACTTAGCAGTTATAATCTGGTCATCACTCTGTACCGTGATTCTTCATTTCTTTAATTAATGTTACTTCCTGAATCCCTTATAGGTCAATAACTTTTGGATTGCAAATGGCATTTGTTTAGCATTTGCCCATCTTGTAAATTAAAATTCCCTTGGCTACTTTAATCACCCGCAATCTATTCATGTGAAATGAACGCATCTGTTAGCAAATCCAAGAGAAAGCAAACTCTGCATGGCTGCCTTGTCACGAGGGTCTCATTTCATTTGTCTTTCAAAGTATAAAGCTACTTGATCTAAGCTGTGTTTTTGTGGAGGGAGTGCATTACAGTCCAGCTCTGCGGAGTGAAAGTCCACACGTTCTAAGCCTGATCCAAGGCACATTACTAGAAGTCTTCCCTGCTGTCATTGTGTTTTGCCTTTGATCCTTCAAACATAATCTTGCCCAGGCTTTTAACTGTCGTTTTTTCTCCTCCTCCTGGGGGAGGCTGTCCCACGTAGTATCTGCCTGTAGCTGTCTGTTGGGAATTGTCCTGGCACGACAGGCTTTTCTTGAAGAACATCCACTTGAGTTAATACCCACCAAAGTACAAACTTCAAAAAACTTTTCTCCTTAGTAAACCTAATTTGTTTCCCAGTTCCCCTGTGCTGATTTTGATGTGGTAGTTCTCCACTAGCCCTGTGCTTCGTTCACTGTTCAGTCCCTCTGGCATTCTTTCCTGGGGTATCTTGCAGAGAAGCTTCAAAACCCTCTTTCTAGTTACATCCGTCAGGGCTGGCCCATACTCATTATGTGCATAGAGTAGGAGCTGTAAAAGGGTTAATGCTGAATTACACTTAACAGACCCTTATCCCTGTTCAATGCTATTTCCACTATACCTTTTCCCTCCTCCTGCTTCTCATCCTAATGCCTCTTTAGAGACAGCAATCCCATCAAAATCCCATCACTAATAGTGGCTTTAAGAAAAGCAAAATAATGCTTAATTAAAGGGACACTGTCGCTTAACAATTACTGTGTTGCAGAAATTCTTAACTGAAAATTGAATTTACTGTTTATCTTGCATGTTTGCTTTTTCCATTTCTCTGAAATCAGACAGTCACCTCAGAGTGGTCATTTTTGATCTTCTGTAACAGGCTGGTCTTACTTACACGGTAACTCAGTCACTTGGGCTTCAAACAGAGACAACGTTCACGTTTTTTAAAAATGGTTGATCTGTTTTAAAGCTATATCAAGTCTCTGCTCATCTCAAAAATACCTTTTTTGAAACAAACTTTAAAAAACTGTATTGGGCAGTATCCCTTTAAATGCAGTGAGCCAGTATAGCCTGCCTGGAGTATGTGTCTTTATAGTATTGTTTTGTTTCGTCTGTAATTTGCTTTGTATTTGCTTTTGGGGCTGCCAGAACACTTTTGCCAGAAGGGATACATTACTTTGATGATACTTGCCACTATTCAGTGGCAGATCTAGATCTCAGCTTCAGAATTAACATGTTTGTGCAGAACGCTGCATCTAGGTGGAGTGCCGTTAAAATCCCTAGAGTGTGTGGCTGCATGGTCCTGCACTATGAGCAGCTAGGATAACTACATAATTAATTATTCTACTGGCAACTTGTGTCTCTGAGGCATAGGCATGACTCTAGAGTCATGCTGTCAGTAGAATGATAAGCAAAATCGTAAAATACTTTGAAAAGTTACCTGTAAGTTGGTAATAATTTTTGAATGTTAAGGGCATTAATTCTGGATTTCCTTTACACTAATGTGGGTTGCATTTCATAGCTGTTACAGATTGCGCAACAGCTTCTGCAAGGGAGTGGTAACTTCTGACATCCTTGGTCAAGTTCCAGTTTGCAGGATTATAGATTGCTATCTTAACTCCTCCTGTGGCTCTGCCCAGATTCCATAATCCTCTCTTCCAGTTCTAAAATGTCATGTACCGTTGCTGTAAAGCAGATGTTTCATTTCACACTACAGATGGTCAAATTTCAACTCTGAGTAATTACCCCTGTGTGTATATCGTATATGCAGTTACGTTAAAAGGACGTTACAAAGGTTTTAAAGTCAACTGAAATTAAGATTTTGTGTTATGTTGATATATCAACGGCTTTATAACCTTTAGACCCACTGCAGAGAACTCTGCCTCATGCCCTCATGGAATAACGGATAGCAATGCTGGGTTGTCATCCTCTGTATAGATCCTTACGGAGAGGAAATGGGACACAATCAGTGGATTTCACAGATGTTTGCCAGGCAGCTGTGGAATGGTGAGACTTGAAAACATGGATTCTGAGCCAGACACTGGAACGATGCAGTGGTCTGGGAGATACACGCTCCTTGTCCCTTTTATTCCCTCTTTCTAGACAGTCCTTGTCCTAATCCTGTCTTTTTCCATCCAAAGCTCCTTACTCCACATCCATTTTCATTCTCAGTCCCAGTTTCTGCTTCTCAGGCATTTCATTTTAATCCTACTCTCTTGACAAAGAAGTCCTAGCATTCTACCCTTCAGACCTCCTGTTCCTAGTGTTTCACTCCTGCTCTGGTCTTCCCACTGACTTGAGCCCCACAGTCTCAGACCCTGCCTCTGGCCTCCCAAAATTTTTGGGCTTGTCTGGAAAATTGTAGGTCATACCTTTTCCACAAATCTGCCTTCTCCTTTCACCTACTACCCCTTTTTACCCTATCCTCTCTGTCTGTTCACCTTTAGTAGTTTGCATTCTTAGTCTCCTTGCTTGATTAGTTCCAGCCCCAGTTTCTCCTTGCCCACTGATTCTTTGTCCCACTCTGCTCCTCATCTGCCTGTGGAAGTACCTTGGGTGTTCCCTCTGTGTTCAAGTGAGTGGCTCCCTTTTCCTTACACCCAGCAGGGAATCATTGAGGAAAGAGTCCCACACTCCTGTGTTGCTTTGCTCTTGGCTGAGTATGCCGAGACAGACAAGAAGGATGTAAGGAAGAGAGCTGGTATGTTTCATAGTGCTGATTTCACACATAACATTCTCCCTTCTTGACAAAAGTCTTATGAACATCAGGTAAATGAGGGGGGGGGGGGGAGTGCAGTTGTGGGGGTTTTTTAAATCCTTTGTACCTTGTACTTGTTTTGAAGTTACTCTGTTAGAAGTTGTTTAAAAACTTCACTTTTAATTAACATACCTATTTTAAAATACTTGAGCTGACCATGTCCTTTAAAGCCCTGCAGATCTAACTCTGCAGGGCTGGAGTCTGATGCACTGAAGTGGAAACAGTCCTATTTCTGGTGACTGGCAAACCTAGCTCTTCTGGAAGAGGAGTGGAGTTGTAAGATAAACATTGTTTTTGCAGTCTATGGCTGCTTTTGAGACTGAAGTGAATTGGCAACATGTTTTCTTTGCTGTAAATTTGGAGCAGGAAACACCACTTGATAAAGCAGAACTTAAGTATATTTAAAGTATTTGTTAGGTAATGGATGCAAGCAATTACAATTTATCTGCTTCTTTCTGCACACCTCTCACAACTGCACACAAAAACTAACAGTCTTGGGAGGCAGGCTTAGTGCAGGACTGTGCTAATTCTGCATTTTGAAGTGCCTTGAGGTCTAGTAGAAACAGAAGATTTCTGTGCAGTCATTCGTATGTATGTTCTGGTCCAACTATTGCTTCCCCTGGTTTTCTTTCCCCTCCCTGCCTCTGCCCCCACCCCCCTTTCTGCTGGACAGATAAAGGTGCGGTTCAGTTTGCATGACAATTCAGTGGTCTGAGTTTTCCCCAGGTTTCTTCTAGTGATTGTTTTAGTAAACTGTGAAGTCAGACACAGAGTAATTACGGGATATTTGTCACAATCCTTGCCCTCAACTTTATAATCCTGCAGTTGGGTGGATGCTGTTCTCCAAGAGGTGGCTTTCTGTATTCTTGCTCTTTTACAATACTGTTGTTGAACAGCTTCACCAAATAGTTGGAATGTTTTATTTTTGAATACTCAGGTTTCTGACAATAACTGATTTTTTAAAAGGTGAGAAAGAATATATTTCCTGTGATCCATGGTCAGTTTGTCTTACTGATCTCTTTTGGACTGATTCTTATTTTAAGCACTGATTTAAAATTAGAGCTCTTAGTCTGCCTGCTCAATGAATGATGGAATTTGTTAGTGCAGTAAGAGTTTCTAGAGTGTTGTGCTCTTAGCTTGTGAAGTCAAGCGCCAGCATAAGGGTTCAGGAGAGCTGAGATTAGCCTCAGAGCTGGATTTCCTGCCCAGTGTTGCTGATTTCCAAACTGCCCTGCTAAGTCAGCAGTATAGAAATCAAAGTCTTGGGATGCAAAGCTTGAAAAGGATGTAATCCCATTTGGTCAGTGGTATACGTGTTCAAGTCATTTTGATTTGCAGCGGCTCACCGCTTCTCAGAAATCATCACAGCTCTCATACACAGGACACGGGCAAATAGTGAAGGGGATCAAGGTGAGCTGTAGCTTGGGGATGACGGTGTCTGCCACCCCAGGCTTTCTGCTGTGCTTTCTTCATCCTGATTGGTCATTTTTACTGCTGTGCTTCAGATTGTGAAGAAGTGTTATGTAGCTATAGCAGAAAAAGACACAACAAGTCTAAAGTATTTTTCTTTAAACAATAGGTAAATGAAAAGTAGAAAAGCAGACAACAGTCCAGTGTAGCTTGTGTAACAAAGAACACAAGATACAGTGAAGAAGAAGGTATATTTTCCTGGTGACTGCACAATTTCTGTCCCTTGTTTTGAAGAGGCTTTGGAGCTATAGTATTTATTCTTGGCCTGGCTCTTTGTTTCCACCACTGGAGCAATCTCTCAAGAGTACTATGACAAACAAGATCTTTCTTGTCATGGCTACATGAAACGTTTCTCAGAAAGGTCTGAGAAAGGCTTGTTTTTCACAGAGGTGAGATCATTCTGGTCACTTTATTGATGGGATGTGGCTAATCTGCAGGGTAAAGCTCCTACCCCTCCAGGTTCTTCAGTGTGCTCGGGAGCTGGGGCACACTCCTTTCCTCAGCGAGCTGCGGCTCCTGGTTCTGTACCGATCTTCCCATGTGCTCTCCTGAACGCCTCTGCTTCCCAGCAGCTTGGGCTGCTGACCTCCGCTTTGAAGGCTTTACGTGTGATCCGAAAAGTTGGCCTGTGGCCTTGAAAAGGAAACGTTTGTGATTAACACAGTCTGTTGGTGGGTTTGCCTCTCTGGGGAAAAAGAAGTGATAATCTTCTGTCCAGAAGCTATAGTCACACCTCAGACTCTTGCTGACAGCGCAGAGGGAACCTAAGAAGTGGATGCTCACAGAAATGGTTCTTCTCTGGCCCTTCAGCTCCTTCCAAATGAGCTGCTTCAGCGAGGCAGTGGGTGGTAGCTTGTACTGCTTTTCCAGCAGCACTGTTTCCATGCTGTGGATGAAGACCTGTGTTGCCAGACCTGGCCTGGGGTTTTTGGTGGTGGGGGAGACTTAAACAGAAAGGGGGTTGTTTTTGTGTTTTTAAATTTCTTTGACAAAAGAGTTTTTCCCATCTGGCCCCGACTCCTTGGCCTGGAAAACTGTCTTGCAGTGACGATCATGTTTTTAATTTGATGATACCATGAGGTGGTAATTTCTCTAAGCAATAATATAATAATACTATTTACTGTAGGATTAGTAATGTCTTTGGGAGAAATAAGGAGACATGTAAGGATTTCCATAATATAATTGGACAAGTGATGAGGGCAACGTAGATGAGACAGTTTTCAACAATGTATTGTGGACCAGGGTGTTGTAGAGTTCTCCCTTTTGGTAGTACTGGACAAGGAGCTCAGCCTTTTCCCAGGATTATCATTCAACATATGTGTACACTGTGAGAGTTCTTGCTGTGAAGTTGTATTTCTTTAAAAATTAACCTTGATAGGCATGTGAATGATCTGATGATACATTCACTGTCTAAAATTGTCAGCTGGCTGAGGAAGGAATGCTTTTTCCATTTAGCAAGTAATCTTTTTTTCCCCCCTCTGGTTTTCTGTTTCTGAAACAGTTAAGACTCCTTTTCTTGAAAGAGTTCATCTGAGGGATAGTGAAACATACGAAACTTAAAGATTGGTTACTGTCAGTGAAAAATCTTTCCCCATTTCAGGAAATAAGATAGTTTTAAAATTAGAAAGTTCCTATTCAGTCTGCTTAGAGACATACCACGCATCGATACTCTTCATTAGCAAGGCTGGGGCTGCAGTTTTTGTAACTATCACCTTAGATAAATTTTAAAAAATGTATTTAAAATTCTGTTGCATGGTGTGTTTTATAATACTTGCAACTTCAGATTATTGCACTTTTTAGGGCATAATAATTTTCACAGCTTTAGGGAACCACAGGAGGTAAGTTTTTGGGTTGCACTTTCCTCTGCCCTTGCTGTTTAGGACCTCCAGTACTTAAGGAGCACTTTTTGAAGCCTTGCTAGTCATCCTAGTCTGGACAGAAGTTGTTTCTAAAGCAATTGTAATGATCATATAACCTGTATTCACTGATGCAGCTATAATTTACATCTGGAGTAGTTGGAAAGGATCATAATAATACAGGTTATGTTCATTGTCTTACTGAAAAACAATGTTAACAGTTGCAGGACTATTATAGCTACCGTGGACTTTGTAACTTGATTCAAGGACAAATTTTCCTTAGACAAGAGTGGGAGGATAATATTTCTGTTAAAAAATAAGGCAACTAAAAACAAAGGCAGAAAACAGAATTGTGTGGAGTGAGCTGTGTATTACAGTCTTCTGCTCTGTAAGCCCTGTGGCTTTCTACCGGAGACCAAAGATGGTATCCTCTCCTAGTGTCAGACCATTTGCTTACTGATGACAAAAGTTACTAGTCTGTGGCCATATCACAATGAGATGAATGGCATTTTCATATACCAGGTATTTATTTTCACATCAAATACGGCAAACGGGAAGTTCTTCACCAAGTCTGTATGTCCATGGTTTGAAATTTGTAAGTATAGCTGTGCTTGGGTTATCAACATCCCCAGCCCCACAATTCTGAATGAAATCTCAAACCTTGGAAAGCTGAAGTGGATTTTTCCATACAGTTAAATGTCTGTCTCCTGACTCCCACAAAATAGCGGTTAGACCAAGTTAGAGTATTAAAGCTTATATAGAAAAATTAATTAATAAGATAGGATGTGAAATAAAAAATATTGTAAGTATCACAGACTAAATGTTCTGCTTTGTGTGGAAGCTTCTTCACTGTGCCTTTGCAGTTTGGGATTTTTCTTGTTTGTGTTTGCTTTTGTAACCTAATCTGTGAAATGGCAATCGTGGAAAAAAAGCTCTAGTATTTTTTTCATTATAAATGAAGAAGTTGGAAAATTCAAAACAAGTATAACTCAGATTCCGGTACTGTCAACTAATGTTGGTATGATGCTTTATTTGTAACTGTCATATGGCCAGCTGTGGCACTTCTCCTACTGTTGCCCCTTCCTGCTCCCAGTACAGAGGTTTCTTCCTGTCTGAGAAAGCTGTGCTGCTTAGTCACAGGCTTTGAAGCTGATGTGCTCTCCCTCTCGCTCCAGTGTGTCCTCTGTGTGCTGGTCTAGTTCTGTGATGGTCCCTTCTAAAGCCTTCCCAGTTCGCCAGTAGTCTAGTTCTGTAAAGCTTTCTCTGAACCACGTAACTGCTGACTTCTCCAAAACAAGCGTTGTTCTTACCATATCACTGTTGTCGAGTTTATGCCTTTTCCCAACACAAGAAATGCCTCCTCTTTATATATGCAGTTGTGCACTGAGTGCAGTAAGAGTTCCATTTTGCTAGCTCTGATGTTTCAGGCTCATCACCTTCCCGGTGCATATGTTCTCCTGTAACTATTCGTGATGCTGGTTATTTCCTACTGTTTATCTCTGTAACATTAAGTACAACTGAAAAGCAAATCCTCAGTGAACCATTTTAGAGATGAGGAATGTTTGTCCTTCAGTGGCTGACAGAAAAGATGAAAAAGATTCAGTATGTCACCAATACTACGAGGACTTGTAAGCTTTAAAATGCTTTGTGAAATCAGAATGTCAAGGGAGAACTGAGAACTTTAAATGTATTGGTTTAACTCTGCAAAGCCCTCAGTTAGTCACTGCCCCCAGACACCCTGCTGGAAATCACTTTTTTATCCATGTAAAAGCCTTTTTCCCCCTCTAAGCACAACAGTCCAGTTGAGTACATGTGTACTCGCCATACTTGACACAGCAGATCCTGGCAGGCTGGTTCCATGTTAATCAGATTCTCACTGTGATGTTCCCTCTCTGAAGAAATTATTTTCCATTAAAACGGACGCTTTTACCATCAGTGAATGCTGCCATGGTAATAAGAGCATGGTCCTGATAAAGCTTTAAGGTAGGGTGGCTGCTTACAGCTGGTGTCTTATGCATGCAGGCAAGACTTTTTGTAACCCTGCTTGAAATTTGACATTTATTAGCAGGAGTCAAATATTCATCTCTGCTCATCCTGACATCTTGTTCACAAACCTTTCAGTTAAAGACCATGTGATTGAAAAATGTACGTTAGGACATATAGAGTAACAATAACCTCCTGCCTGGTATATGTACAACTCAGTAAGAGTTCATCAGTACCTCAGTCTACCTCTTACCTATTATCTGTGCTTATTAGGGACATTATTCATCTGTAGACTGTATCCCTTGTTTCTGCTTCTCCATTTCTTGTATTTTTTTCTTTTCTTTTCTTCTTGTGTTTCCTTTCTTTCTCACTCTTATGCTTTTTGTCCTTTGCTTGTCTTTTATTTCACCCCTTTCCTCCTTTTCCGTTCCACTTCCAACTTCCTATTCCTCTCCTGCCTCTTCCTCTTCCTCGTTTGGTCCTATTGAAGTTGAGCCCAATGCCGGGACACCACGTCGTAGACCTCTCTCCTTCTGCCCTTGCTGTGCCCATGAAGGTAACGTAACCTCACACACTCCCTGTTCTCCTTGATGCCACGGCTGGGTTGTCGTAGCAGTGCTAGTCAGCTAGTGAACACAAGGCCCCCATCCCTGTCCCCAGCCCTTTTCTTGCTGTGTCCCTAAACCAGCCTTCTCAGTAGCAACCTGGTAACCAACTTCTCTGAGCCTGTGTTGAGTAATTAAAGGTACAGTATCCCTTTTGCTAGGCCCAGCTGTGCTAGGTGAGGTGTAGTGACTGGGAGGGATGTTGAACAGCGGCAGTGGGAGCAGTAACATCACACTAGAAAGTTTGTTTTCATTTGGTGGCTTCAATTTCTCTATTCCTCCTGAAAGATGTTTGGAAGATGGGGTAAGGGAAGACAATCTGCTTCCTTAAATATGACCTTTCAATTAGTATGTATGGATTAAAGGAATACTGTGTCTTTATAAGGACTGGTTTGCAAAAGCATCCTTGAACTTTAAAAACCAACAAACCTTAAGCTAGACCAGTTTTCCCTCATCTGTCTTGCTGAGTACATTCTTTAACTGTCCCAAATGGAGTTTGCTGTAGAGTTTCCATTGCCAAGGCATGGGGGAAGGGGTTGTTTATGTGTGTTCATGGTGTAATTTTGCTAACCACTTACTATGCTTTCCATGGTGCTCCCTCACATCAGTTGTCAGTGCTCCCTCTCCAACCCTCCCATTATTCCTCTGCTCGTTGGCTGTTTAAAAATACTTACGTATTTCATAGGTCAGTAGCGTTGTGTTTTTGGCTTTTTCTTAGAGGCATTTGTTTTCTATACATCCTGGCATCGGAAAGGATGGGGAGACTTCCCAGTGTTTTCATGGCGCCACAGCACTGGACATCTGCATGTACAGTCTCCCTCTCCTGTCGCCACATGGGCATATTGTGCAGAGATGCTCAGAAAGGAATGCTTGGAACTGAGCAATACACTGGTGTAAAGTCCACGGAGCCAGAGGCTCTTAGGGTGGTACAACCGGGTCTGGTATTCCCCAAGGGTCTGCTATTACAATTTTTCAAAGGCAGGTATTCTCAGCCCAAGCTAGAGTTCAGTAGGAGTTGTAGGCTCTCCTTTGTTTAGCTCCAGTGCAGCACTTCTCTGAGATCCTAAGGGTGGAGGCAGGGCACAGGTCTGAATTAACTAGCCATTAATATGCTGTTTGTGAAGTGTTTCCCAGAGTTCGAGTAGTAAGCTTGCTGCTTGATTGTCATTGGCATCAAAATGACTATTTGAGAGGTTTTACTCTTGATGTAGCTAGTATCTGTCCATAATAACAAACATAGACAGGGATGTTAGTTACTCTAGGATGTCTAACTTACATGCAGTGCAAGATGATAGGGTGCAGCAGCATGAAAATGCTGTTGAGTTTGATTTGAGGCCTTGCTCTTGCGTCCACTTCCACACAGGCAAGCACATTGCTACTGTCCTTGGTGGTGTCTGGTATAAGCCGCAGCAGGTAGTGTGGAAACAGTGGCCCAGACCAGGAGATTACTAGGAGTTTTGCACTTGATAGAATAATTAGATAATAATTTGGCTTTGGGAACAGCATTCTGCAATTTATTCTGCATAATTCCTGACAGATACGAGATTCATCAGTGGACTACTGAGTAACTTTAGGAGTTGGTTTTAAAATAAATGAAATGCCAACTAAGAGTTCTTTACTAGGTGGCAAAGGCCCAAGGTATTTTTATTCTGCTTTGGCATTAGCAAATGTGTCTGGGGATTTTTTTTCTTTCCAGTGCTGATGTGGAATACAGTAGTAGTTTGTGTGTTCATTGTGCAGAGGGGATCTTCAAGATGGATAGATATATGTGACTAGGAGAAGCAGTCAGAAAAAAATTACTTAGCTATTAAAAAAAGAGAAGACATTACTTTTGGCCAGTAAAAGAAAAGATTGAGGACATGCAATTGAAGAAAATAAAGGTAAAACACATGGAGTGGCAATCGAATCCATTTCTGATGAGCATACATTTAAGTAGCTGGCATGAGATCTATAAAGCTCTTCTAAGGAAAGGAAGAGTGAATACATACAGAAATCTGGGCTTTCTGGAGTAAGAGTGAGGAAGAAACAAGTAATTGTAAGAAAAGCAGAAAGCAAAAAACCAAACCAACCAAAAATCAGGCTCCAAAGAGAAGAGAATCCTTTTGGAGGTGACTTCCACTCTTCTGTGTGCTGTAGGCAAACTGAATTGGACCCGGCTTGGGAGTGCTCTGGCAGCATCTTGCTTGGCTTTCTTTGCACATTTTGCCCCATTGTGTTTTTGCAGCTTGTAAAGATTGCAGGGTGTTACCTTAAAACTTACCGGGTTTCTTTTTTGGCAGGCATGGGTAAGAAGGATGATCCCAAGCTGATGCAGGAGTGGTTCAAGTTGGTGCAGGAGAAGAATGCCTTGGTTCGCTACGAGTCCGAGCTGATGATATTGTGAGTGAACATGCAAAGCTTCGAAAGGAGGATGTCAGTAATGTCTTCTCTATAATGCCGGGAGGTCAGCAGTCTCTTAAGCTGATTCTTGGCTGAGAATCTAAGTACATTTTGGAAGAGGGGTAGAAGAAGGAATAATAGCAATAAGGAACGGAAGTGCCAATTATTTGTGCACGTGCAGAAGTATAGGTGTGTGTTTAAAGTTCTGAGGCCTTTCCAAGCTGTTCTTGGATAAAACATGTCTTGTTTATGCAGGTGTTTTAGAGCTATGCAGAAATAATGTGTGACTCCTGGGTTTGGTAGAGTCCACTTTCAAGTGTAGCCAAAAATTCAGTCACCTTTGCCATGTAGCCCTCTTCTCTGCCTGTAGTGGGATCCCAGTGCTTCTTGTTTGGGCTCCGATGATTAAAGGCTTTTTCCATGTTAATGAAATTGGGAGCTTTCTCAGTCCCCTTGCTATAAATTCACTGAAATGAATTTCTGAGAATGTCAGCTGACCCAGGCAGCAGGGAAGCTGATTGTCTTAGTGCCTGTGTCAGAAAAGCCCCAGGGTGTTGTCTGTGTTGGCATCTGAAAAGGCAATGGCCTGACCTGTCCCTAGTTGATAAGTAACTTTGTCTTTAGAGCAGGAAGTGGCAGGAGATACATAGAGGTATTGCTGTTTTGTTTGTTCCTGCACCAGTTTTAGATTTAATCCCACCCATACTCTGCTCAATTTCCTGTATTGCACTTCCTAGCTGAAGGCAAAGAGTCAGAGATGCTGAAAGTACATTTAAATCTTTTAAAAAATGTGTCTTTTAAGGTGTTTTAAGAGTTGTTCCAAAACAGATTGGTAAAATGCATAGCAGATACCTAGAAGGGGAACAGAAATTGAGACAGATGTGAAGCATTGTGTGGAGTATTTTAATATACCTGGAACTTGTATTTCTGATGTTTCCCTTTCAGTGCTCGGGAGCTAGAACTGGAAGACAGGCAGAGTCGATTGCAGCAGGAACTCCGGGAAAGGATGGCAGTAGAAGGTGAGAGCAAAAGGGAACATTTCATAGATGGTATGTGTGTATTTCTAGCCTTGTGTATGCTGATAGTTTTTGATATCTCTGTAGATCATCTGAAGACAGATGAGGAGCTCTCAGAGGAGAAGAGGATCCTGAACGAGATGCTAGAAGTAGTGGAGCAGAGAGATTCTCTTGTGGCTCTTCTTGAGGAGCAACGGCTTCGAGAAAAAGAAGAAGACAAGGACCTGGAGGCAGTTATGCTTTCCAAAGGTTTTAGCTTGAACTGGTCCTGAGCTTAACACATTTACCTCTGCTGGTCTGTGTTGTCCAGTTGGCCTACCCTGAGTTCGCCAGAATTACATGGATAGGAAGATGTTGAAGGGGAAACCTCCAAAGGGTCCAACGGCATGCAGGGATTTGGTTTGAAGCACTCAGAAGCCTTTTGATAAGTGCGTTCGTTCCAGAAGCTTAAGTTTTACATGTTTGCAAGCCAAGTTGAAGATAAAGAGTTGAGACTGTGGAGTCTCCTTGAGGTCCTATACAATGGACCATATTTGTGCGTGTGTGGTAGGAGGGAGATGAGTAATCCATGTGTGGGGAAGGAGGTTAAGGGAAGAAGTGCCCTTAACTAAACTGGATTTATGGCAGTCCGTTCCTTTCCCGGTTTTACTACATCAGTTCTAATAGAAAGGAGGGAAGTGGTAACCCTCTCTGGAAAACCACAGCAGCCTGTAGCAGCCTGTATGGTGGAGTCAGCTGTCCAAGAGAGCTCCAGAAGCCCAGGGCGACACCTTCTTTGATTTAGTCTTCCTCCCCACCAAAGAAACATGCAGTTGATCATTATGCATGGATATGAAGAAATATGAGACAGAGAAGATACTACTAGTATGTGTGATGGAACTCTCTGCCTCCTGGTTTTTAGAGAGAGGTGGGCATCAGAGGACACTCTCCCTATCATAGCCTCCTGAATCTTCATGTGAGGAAAAAAGGGGAGAAGAAGAGAGAGGGAAGATGCCCTCTGCTTTGCTACACACTGGAGAGACAGCTACTGCTCTGCTGGCCTTAGTCTTCACGGCCACGGCTCAGAGGCTGGTGGGCTTCCTTGTTCTGTTTTTGTTGTGACTGTTTTGACACTGGAAAATACTGACTGTGGGACAGTGGTAAGTGTGTGCTGGGGCGGGGGTGTTACCAGGTGGCATTCCCTGGCTGTTAGGCCCCTAAAAAGGGGAAGCCCTGAAGTGACCGAACCACCATTAAGACTTTTCAGTGTTTTATTTTTTTTCCTCTGTATTTTGTTTTTGCACATTGGAAACGAAGCTTAAGACCTGACTGGGCCCTCAGTCACTTTGACCCTTTTATGTCAATTAACTTATTTTTTTAATACTTGAAAGAAGATTCATTTTTGTATCTTTAGGAAAAAAATGGACAAGTCAAGTGATGGGTGTGTGTGCTTGCTGCATCCTACAACTTCCACTTCTAAATTACTGGACATTGTTACCTGTGGCTATTTATTAGTGTTCTTATTAATAATTCAATTGTTACACATATTTGATTATGGAGGAATTGTTCTGACTCTGTTAGAGAAAGACACTACTGCAGATTGGTCCCTGCTTCACAGCAAGGGCAACCTTTACTTACCCATGGATGCATCCTGCGTGAAGAGTTTTCCTTTATGGCAAAATTCTGAGCACTCACGAAGTTGTAAGAATCTATTTGTGTTCCTAGCATACTTTTCTTCTGCATCCCAGATACCCTCTGTTGGATTAATAAACCTATAATTTATTTAAATTTTACATTTTTATAACAAGCAAGCCAAAACTGTGAGGCAGAAATATCCCATGTCTCTCTTTCTCGTGGAAAGAGGGAACCCTCACACTCCTGAGATACAGCTAGAGGGACTTCCATGAAAACAAAAACAGCACATTTCCTGCTGCATCTGTTGGAAGAAGCTCCTTTTGGCTCAGCTAGTGAAGCTGCTGCTTTTCAGCCAGGAGAGTACTCATTGTAATTGTACGTTAACCAGTGAGCAGGATATGCATGAGCGGTTCAGCACCATTCACTGTTTGACGGATTCCCTGAACACACTATGTCCATAACTTGTCCGGCAGAGCTGAAATAGCACTGTGCATTGGGTGTGCATCCCATTCTTAATGGGATGTGTTAAGAGGTTTTCCCCCCTTGGGATGCTGACCGTGTTCTTGTTAAAGAAGTACTAAGCCTCCTCCTCAACGTCTTTGAGAATGCGTCCCATTCCCAAGCATACTCATACAGCATACTGACTCTCAGCTTGAATTACGCTGTTGGAGCGTATCACCCAAGCAGGGCTGAGCATCCTTTAATTTTTTTGCCCCAGGACAGAAGTTAGCATGGTTTCTTGCTACCTCCTTCAAAGAGGTTATCTGTAAGCCAGGGTCTACGATTTGAACTCACCTCTGGCTCGGGAGCATACCTGGGCTGAGGAAGAGTGGGTAGGACTGTCCCCAGAGGTTCTGAGTGGTGCTGGTTAACTGTGGAAACGTGTTTTTTCCGCCTCAGGTGTTTCCCCTTTATCCCCTGCTAAGGCATTACAACTTAAATCCAGATGATCACGAAACCAAGTCGACAGGCAGCTGCAGTGCTACTTCATAACTGCGCGTGTTAGCAAGTGGTACCTGCTATACCAACCTCGCAGGGCGTGGGCTTACCAACAGGATGTCCGGCAAACAGAAACCCCCCATTTGCCAGTGCGGGGGCCAGCTGCACGAGTTGAACTGGCAACAGCAGTTTGCACAGTCTGCATTTGAGGGGCCAGTGGAAGCTGGAGAGGAGGAGGGGAGACGGGGAAGCTAGATACATCGTGTTGAACTGCCTTGTGCAGAGAATTGGCCTCAGTCCATTTTATAGTGCGCTAGGTATACGGACCACATCAAACTTCACAAAATATCATTGAATGTGAGCTGTAGAACAGAAAGAAATCCTGAAGAAGAAATACCAGATTACTACTTTCCCTTTCATGCTGGGGGGTGCTGGCCCAATCTTTGCTATGCCGAAGAGTGGTATCACTTGAGGGTGTAATGCCCTACTGCACAGGAAAACCACGTATTCTAAACGTGAACTCTTTGGGTTATGCTGAAGGCCTCCAGCAGTGAGAGTGAAAATGAAGAGCTAACATCGCACACGCAAATTATTTGAAGATATGCGAAAGGGAATGTTAAAAGGCCTTTTTATATCAAAATGGTTGTAAAAGGCACAACTTGTATTTGCTGTTCAGTTGCACTTTAAGAATATGACTTGCATATCAGATACTGGGTTTTTTTACTATCTGAGTATTTTTAATTCAAATTTTGTATTTTTAAAGCTGAAGAAGGCTCTTGTGACCACAAGATTCCTTATTTGTATCAGAATCCAAGTAGGATGTTCTAGCTCTTTGTGCTGCCCAGGTGGGTAGCAGCACATGACTTGGCCATGTGCATTCAATGACGTGTGTCCATTTTGCGTATGAGGGGAGCAAAAAGGCCCTCAGCTTCCAAGAAGTGGGCACCAAGGGCACCTGTCCTCATGTGACACGGTCCGTACCAGGGGCTGGCCGCTTCCTCGCTGCACTAGGTAGGAGGAGAGCCGAGCTTAGAACCTAACCTATGCTCGTTTTGAAACGGGCACACTGAGGATGATGCGAGCCCTTCAGTCCCCGGCAGGGAAGGGAGGGGGACCACCTCCTGGAAACACCCGGGAGGCAAATGGGGATGAGGGAGTGAGGACCGTCAAAAAACTAATCTGCTGTTTTCACAGTACAATTTTTTTTTTTAAGTGTTCTGTTCCTTTTAACCATGTTTTCATTAGAACTCACAAATGGCTGTAAAATCCTGAGCTTCAAAGAATTAATGTGTGCGGAGGTGACAAGATGTTTCAGCTCCAACTTCCATACATATTCCTTCTTTCAGTTAACCAATGCCCCATGGTCTCGCTAGGGCATGTTACAAACTGCGTTGCTGAACATACTTTAGAGCAAACCGCAAGTTTTAAAAGTCAGTCCTTTTCTCTATCAGTCTCTGCATTTTATGTAAATATTTGTTTGTATGTAAAGACACCAGTGGATCCTTGGGTTACCCCCACAGTCAAGAATCTGAGTTTTGTGCAATGCCTAGGCCTCTCTTAGAACACGGTGCTTGCATAGAGCTAGTCACCACATTTGTGTGCACTCTGGTGGTTTTTAGTATTTTTATACATCCTAATCCTGAACATTATTAATTATTATAAGTGGTCTAGACTGCATGATCTAGAGCAGCCAGCAGTTCCATTTTCTTTCCAGCTGTTCCTAAAATGTTCACAGCTACACCTTGTTTGGTTAACGTTCTTTTCAAATGAGTTTTCAATTAAGTGTTTACACCACACACCAGTGGATGAGAAAGGTGTTGCATTATAAAATCTCCTGTATACAAACTGAAAAGCCACAGTATGGCTTTATGGGAATTTCAGTCATCACCATCTGCAATAAAGAGAACTCTAAAGCATACTAAAAACCAGCCTGTATATAGTTCACAGAGAAAGAGGTTGCTGGGTCTCGACCGTTGCAAAATAACAGAGATTAAAAGCTCTCCAGAAGTTCCTGCTTTTGGATTGCGGGGAGTACTGCTATAGGCAGGGTAGCCAGGTAGATGAGGATGTTGCTGAAAGCAGATGTGAAGGGGAAAATGCCATGTTCTGATGGCATTGCAGTAATTTAAATACTCTGTATCTGTGCGTGCATGCGTGTGTGTGTGGTCTAATCCAGGTGAAGGGATGTTCCCTTTAGTACGGAAGTGAACTCTGATATTCAGATTGTTCGAGGCTTTTACAGTTGGCATGTATGGAGTGTTAACAGAAAAGCGTATACCCGACCTGTAAAAAACCCCAATCTGTTCCAGCCTGTTTTCTTCTGTTTGGTTGTGTTTTATTGTTTGTTTTTATGCACAACTGCTTTGTTGGTGTTGAGTTTAGCACCTCAGATGGCCAACTGAACTAAAAAAAGAAAAAAATAAAGTCATTATTTTTTCTTTTTGTTGGTGGAGTTACTGTTTGTTTCCCTTGCATTCACTCCCATGGCTGATGATTAAAGAGGAAGCTGGAGCTGAGGGAAAGCGATCTTGAGACAAAAACCTCAGTGTTAAGAGGGTCCGACTTCGATTTTTCTTTTGCTGGAACACTCACAGCCCATCTTACCCGAGATACAAACAAATCAATCTTTATACAACCCAAATACATGGTTCCTCTCTCCACATTTTACATTGTTTCTTCAGCTTCTCTGTGAAGAGAAATTACAAGTAATGGCCCAGAAGGGCTGAGAGTAATGTAAATTGAATTGTAGGAACTAAGACTTCATTTCTGTAGCTGTAGCTCACTTTCTTAGCCTGCAGTCCTAGCGTGAACACCTGACAGTGGTATAGCAGCATTCAGTAAAATAAGGAATGAATGACATTTCTGTTTCTGTGCTGACTTTTTGTGTTGTTTTAAACCCCCACCACTCCATGCCCTGTCTCATCTGCACTGTGCCGGCTAAGGGATGTGGAGCTCCAGAGCTGTGCCCCTTGAACTGACTGGAAGGATTCAGAGGTTCAAGCTCACCAGCTCCCGTGTCAAGACAAGGCATCTGGGTATCTCCTGTGTGAAAAGGGTCAGTGTTCAGCCCAAGTGGTGGGTGCTGGGTTCAGTAAACATCAGGAGCTTGATGCCCGAAGGAATGACACCCAGACAGCAGCACTGCTGTCACCGAGTAAACAGAAATCATAAGACTTCGTGCCTTTTTTTTTTTTTTTTTTTCAAAAGCAGAAAACACAGGAAGTTGTGGGAAATCCCAGGCAGGGGAAATCCCGAACGAGTCTTCTTTTCCTGCACCCAACCATTTTCAAAACAAAGGATAAACCCTCGTGTTTGTAACGTGGCTGGCGGTGGGGGGTGGGCCCCAGGGCCTGGAGGCTGGAGATAGCAGGCTGCGCTCAGCTCGCGACTTCATTTCATCCGTGTAGCTCAGTAGGTCGGCACTTCTTGGAGGCCGTTTCAAACCATACACCTCTTCCTGTCCTTGTGGTCTCTTGCTTTCAGAGAGTAGTGGGAGAAAGCTGTGGTTAGCCAGGAGGGATCTCTCTGGTGTCAAAAGGCCAGTCCACAAGGATTTCTGTGATGCCAGAAGAGAAACGAATATATGGAAATTGACCGCTGGACTTGGAGACACAGGAGGTCAGCTCCCATCCATAGCTCAGGAAGCCAGCCTTACAACACTTCATCACAGCTTTTAATTACACTGCAAACTTGTTAGCCCCTGATCTCAATTAGGGACCCAGAGGTTCTGCTATTTTATAAACTATGGATAGAACCACCAGTCTCCTAGGAGGCGTTTCTGTATTGCTCACTTTGGCAATGAGCTGCACCAGCCCTGGATGGAGGGCCTGTGGAGATGAGCAGGATCACACTCCCTGCACAGATTAGCTATGTGCGCGTAAGAAGTAACACCTGAAGAAGATCTCTTACAAAAAAGTCCTGCCTCAGGAGCCCAGCGTGCTGGCAGCTGCTTCTTTCAGTTTCCATTGATGATGAGTAGCCTTCGGGAGCCTCCCACCCTTTCCCCACATGGTGTTTCATGCCCTCGAAGCTACCTCACCCAGCCTGCCTTGTTCCCCGTGACTCCTCCCCAGTTCTCCAGGTTCAGTGCCGAGGTAAGGAACAGCACAGCGGTTACTGAGGTGGAAGCGTGAACGTGCCCTTGGCTCTAAGGAGGAGCTCAGGAAGGAGGATGTCAATGGGTTCAATGCAAAGCCTCCTGGCCATAATATATTATGTTGTACAGCTGCTTGGCCTGGATAAAGACAACACATGTGACTTGTCAGGAAACATAACTAGGAGGAAGTCACGCCTAATGCTAAGATCAAAGAGCAGATGCAAAACCTGGCATTTTGGCTTCCCTCATGTTTGTTTTTGAAAAGTCCCCACCATGAGTGCTGGGACAGCTGCCTGCATTAGCAATTGCATTTTTAAGTCCTGTATATGGTAGAATGCAAACCTAATCTCGTAAGAATGCCACCGGGCTGCTCATCTCACCAGGAAAAGCATACTTGGAGGAGATTCAATTCAAGCAGGGGTCGAGTGCATCTTCCTCCTTTAAATCCTAAAGCATCAGCAGCAATTGAGAAAAGGCTCCTACAGGTGGTACAGCAACAGTGCTGTAACGTGGCTCCTCAGCTGCACCACAGATGGTATCATCCTGCCAGAGGGAAGGAGGGGGCCTCCTGCTTCATTTTATAGATATTACTCAATGGAAGCGATGAAGAGTTGCCTCCTTCCTTAGCCTGCATCCCCTCACACAGCATTCAGGATAAGGAAAGACAAAAAACCTGTCCAAACCAAGCTTTGGAAAAAGTACCATTTTCCCTTGGCATCTTTGCAACAGTCTAAGTGCCTGTGGACTGCAAGGGAGTGGATAAACGAGTATTTCCAAACTTGCTGAGTACGTGGTACTTTTCTGAATGTCTCAGACATAGGAATCACGTGGTTTCCTGTAAGCAAAAGATCACATCTCTTTTTTATTATTTACATTTTCTATACAAATACATAAAATAATTTATATTACTCAGATACCAAAAGCAAGCAAACAAAAAATAATGCCGATTTCTTCTGGACAGAAGGCAGAGTATGCATTTTGCCTACCTGTGGCTAGCAGTGCTGACTTTCCAAGATCAAGCTGAACAGTTTGAAAAAAACCAGAAACTTCTCTTCAATTCCTTGGAATTTACAAAAGTTGGCAGATACCTACGTGTCAATTTTCCCCCCCTACCTAGTTCCCAGCATGAAGCCACTTGCTGGGTTGACAAACACATGACTCAAACCTGAATCAGAATTAGTTTGGTCTTAAATTTGCAGAATCCCAGGAACTTTAAAAAGCACTCTGCCATCAGCCCCTTCCTGATTAAACACCCATGGTGTGCTCCGCGTAGCGAAACCAAGGCTGAAATCGGTACGGTGCCTCGGCATGTTAGGAAGAAGAAAGCACACAACAGGAAACCTGTATTAAATACAAAGTAAGAGAAACAAAACTACATTAAAACCGTAAGGCTGTTTAAATAAAAATTAGTTGAAGTAGAATGATACTAAACACATAAAACTATATTAAATGAAAATTTAATATTATTTTTGGCAGGGACGTAGCGGCTGTAAAATGGACACGAGGTTTCAGCCCAGCAGCACAAGGTCGGCCGCTGGTCGAGCTCCAGAACAATCCTGCCAACGGCGGGGCCGGAGGCCCGGGGCCGCGTCACCCCCACGCTGAGGGGGCTGCGCCGGCGGGAGGGCGGCTCCGCTCGGGGAAAGCCCCGGCGCCAGCCGCCGGGAGCCACTCTCACGGCCGCGGCTGGCCCCGAGGAAGCGCGGGGCGGGCGGCCCAGCTCCGCCTTCCCCCGCGCCCGGCCCGTCACCCCGGGCAGCCCGCGGCCCGGCCCCGCCCCCCCCGCCGGGGCAGCCCCGCACCCACCCCCCGGCGGCGGGGCCTCATCGCCTCAGGCCGCCTCCCGGGCTGGCCTCGGCCGGGCCGTTATCCCCCGTTACGTTACCCCCGTTACGTTACCCCCACCCCCGTTACGTTACCCCCCCGGCCGTTACCGCGCGCGGCCGTTGCCCGCGCGCCGCCCCGAAGGGCCGGGGGGGCGGGGCCTGGCGCCGCTCAAATAGCGCGAGGGGAGGCAGCGCGCTCGCGCCGCCGGGCCCCACTCCTGCTGGGTGAGTACGGCCCGCACCGGCCCGGCGGCGGGAGCGCTTCGTGGGGCTGCGGGGTGGGGGCCGCGGAACCGCCGCCGCACCTGCTCCTTCCCTTCCCCTCGGCGGGGAGGGAGCGAGCGAGCCCGGCGCTGCGAACGCCGCCGCCAGCCGGCCCGCGCTGGGGGGAGGGCAGGGCGGGAAGCCGGCGGGGTGAGCATCGCGGCGTTCCCCGGCGGGTCGGGCCCGCCCCGGCCCCTCCGGGACAGCGGCCCCCGCCTCGGGAAGGGGGGCCGGCGGGAGCGGGGGTTGGGGCGCCGCGGGGCCTGACTTGCCGGTTGCTTCTCGCAGCCCTCAGCCCGCCGGTCTGAGCGAGGCGAGCGGTCGGTGGCCCTGGGGGGGGCGGATTGCGGGAAACGTTCTGCGGGCCGCGACTGATGCGCTTCCCCCGGTCGGTTTTCGCCGGCCGTATCCGACCTCGCTCTGCAGCCGCCCGCTTTTTCCTTGAACTTTGTTTCCCGCTCGCTCCCTCCATCTTCCGACAGCCCCGCCCGGCCGCGCTCCGCTGGTCACCGGTGCCCGCCCCCGCTGCCCTCCGCCCGGGGGGGCCGGGCCGGGGCCGGGCCGCCGCTCTGCTGCTGCTCGCTCTGGCCCGTCTTCGGCGTCACCCTCCGCCACCGTGTCTGTGTGTGTTGCAGACCGGGCTCCCTTCCGCACGGGCGGTATCCCGTAAACCGGGACAGCCGCTCTCTTGCCTTGGCCCGCGTGGTAAAGCTGAGCGTGGAGTCATCGAGGTTGGAAAAGACCTTTAAGATTATCGAGCCCAGCCGTAAACCCGACGCTCTCGCCCTCGGTCTGTGGTGGCAGGTTTCAGCCTGGGGGATGTTTGCGGGGCAGGAGGGAGCAAGGGGTTAATCCCGTAGCGGCGGCTCCGCGGGACCCGTGCTTGCCTCGGCTTTCCGGCGGCAGGGGTGTGGGGGTGGCGGCGACGGCGAGAAAGCGGGCAGGGAAGGATTTCCGATAATGGTGTTATATAGTTCGTAGGAGAACCTGGTGACTGATAAAGATGAGTCACTTCGGTGTGTGCTCTTCTCCAGCCTCCTTCGCCTTCCCACAGCTGTCGGTGTCCCTGGCCGCCGTGCAGGGGGTGACGGCCTTGGCTGCCTCGTTGTTCCCCGCGAGCAGCGGTCACGTCGCTGTGACCCGAGGGCGCAGTGTTCGTTCAGGGTGGCAGAAGCTGGGGCAGGAAGCTGCACAGCGTGCGAAGTGGAAGGAAACGGTGTGAGCAGGTCCCCTTCCCTAGAAAGGCGTTTCTCTGGTGCGTGTGGTCAGGTGATGGTCTCTGTACCTTGAAGGGACAGTGGCTCTGAAACTGGCAGGTTTTGGTGTTGTTTTTTTTTTTTTTTTTTTTGGGGGGGGTGTCTTTTGTTAATGCACAGTATTTTGTAGCTTTAACTAAAAAAAAAAAGGTAGAGGGCCTCAGAGTTACTTAAATCACTGAAGTCTTAGTCCAGAAAGTCCATACTTATTTTAGAAGTTGGCAGCTCTTCTTGATGTTTTTTGAGGTATGTGAGCCAAAGTCTTGCAGGATACTTGTTTTGTTATCTTTTCGAAATGATTGTGTTAGGTGGAAGAAGGAGCAAGGTGGTTTCCCAACAGGAAATTATTTTTAAGGTTTTGGGGTTGGGTTGGGTTTTTTTGGTAAAGGACTTTTTGCAAAAGTCCACTTGTGGGGAAGACTGGTGTTCTGTTGTAACTTTTTGTCACCAATCAGACTGAAACTGTTTTCACCTGCCCGTGGAAGTATAACATTTTTAAAGGTATTCATTAAAAAAAGGGTGGGGTTTGTGCATTTTTCTCTCCTTTGCAACTTCTTTACGTAACAAGTTTAGTGCTGTTCAGAGTCTTCTTTAGGTGTTGCAAAGCTATACTCGTGATATCCTCTGTGCTGTTGGTGTTATGCAAAAACACCTGGGCAATGCATTGTATAAAAAGAGGCATTCTAGCACTTTGTTAACTTGCTTGAATTTCTGCAACCTATCTCTTGCCATTTTCCTGTCTCTTTTTAGATTTCCAGATCTCTTGTCTGTCGTTACAAATAACTGCCTGGCAGGGTTTAGGGTCCAGCTGAGGTAAAAAATGTCCATTGTGTATGTGCAGTGTGTAATACCTGACTGTGAGCCTGCTGGATAAGCTGCCCTGTACTAAGAAAGGTGGGTGTGAAAATCTCCCCTTCTTACTTGGCTGCGTCTTGTTTGCATTTGGTGACATCTGCTGAATTTAGGAAGAAAAAATAAGACTGATTTTTTGGTTAGGTGGTTTTGTTGAGTTCCTGCCCTTCCAGCTTCTTACAGCCACAGGAGGCCAGCTGGCGCTAGTACCGCTGAGACCATGAGTTCAGCTCAGTTTCTCGCTGTGCACGTTCAGCAGAACAGTGTGCTTGAGTTCCACCAGTGCTGCCTGTGCAAACCTGGAGTTTCTCCTCTTGGGGATTAAGTATACCTGTACCCAGCACTACGACGCTGCACCTTTGGATAAATGTGAGGGCCTTGTAAAGGTGCTTAGTGTGGCCTTTTATTTCTGTTAGCTCCCAAAACATTAAGAGCTGTGATACATAATTAGGGGGAGGCTGGTGTGTATTTTCACTGAGCGCTTTCACCTGGAGTCAGTTATGCTATGTTGTTTCCGTGTATTGTGTTTTTCTTGTGTAACAGGATGGAAGGAGTTGGAGGAGCTGACAGATCAAACAGATTTTTTTTCTTGTAATAGCATGAAAATGTTTAATTTGGAAGCAGACAGGCACATAAATCTAGTGACTGCCACCTTTGGAGACCTTCCTGGAGTGGCCTGGCATTCAGAAATTACAGCTTCCCTTACATCCCACTGAATTGGGGCAGTAGGGACATAATAACCACTAAAAAGTGTATATGCTCAGTGCAAAGACTGCTGGTGTAACTGTGGAGGAGCAACTATGAGGTGTTGGCTCCTTGATGAAGCAGCTGCTGCGACCACTAGGTATGAATGAACTAACAAGCAGTAGGGGGTAGGTCTGGGGTTTTTTTCTACTTGAGGGAATTGAGAGCAGATGAGCAGGTTTCATTTCCATGCAAGTCTTCGACTAGCGAAAAAGCAGAATTTACCAGCAAATCTGGTATTTCTTTGCAAAGCACCTTCCTCTGGTTTTCTCTTAGCATACTGTGGCTGAAATTATCTTCATATCTGTGTGCTGTGCAAAGTATATGCAAATATTTCTAATTAGAGAGTTGAAATTAAAGCTTGGCTAAAGGAGCAGATTTCTGCTTGAAGTATGATCCCCTGTTGTTTTGGATGTCTTATCTTGGGGTTGGAGGCAGTTGCAGGGGGCTGGGTTCAGCTTTAATTAAAATAAGCAGCAATGAGTATAGTTGGTCCCTTTCCCAGAGATTTTTTTCTTTTCACCCAGCTCAGAGAAGGATAGGGAAAGGAGGGGTAAAATGTAACATTCATTTTTACAAGTCATGCAGAGTGTCCAGTCTCGATCTTTAGGTTTGAAAGCAATCTGTTAAGCTTCTGTGATTGCCTTGATTGGTACCAGATGTCTGTAGTGAACCATGTCCTGGCATCCTGCTGTTGCCTCACCTATTGAACAGGACCCCGTAGCTGCCATCAGTGTGGGTTAGACACCTCCTTATACCTGGATGAGATGGCATGCATTGCTTCCTACACAATTTTTGAAGCAATTGCTCAAGCATAGAGCATAGTGCTGTGTTGGTGTCTTTTGCATCCTTTGCAACAGCTGTTCTAAGAATCTTTCAATCGCATCCCCTTTAGTAGCCCTTTAGCTTAGTGTTGCTAGTATTGCCTTGTCTGCTTAGTAACTTCTGTTCTTGATCCATTCTGCTGGCTCTCCTGTTTCTTCACACCAATATGGTACTGCGTGGAGGTGCCTTAGTGGGCTTTGGTTGGACTGTCCTTGATGGTGAGCATGAGGAAAGGGCTGTACACCTCAGTACATCCTCAGAATGCTGCTCTATATCACAAGAGGACTGTCATTTGGCTTTAAACTCCTACCTCAGTATTTTGCTCACCACTTTCCTTTAAAATCTCAGAGCTTTTATTCAGCTTCACTGAAGGTATGAGCAGGGGAATTGGATTGTGTGTGCAATCATTGCATACATGGATGTTGAATTTAAGTGTCTGCAAACCATCTGTATTTCCTGATAAAACACTGTGACCTTTGATCAGTTCCTAGTATGCTCTTGCTGCAGTTCATAGTGAATGGGCAATACGCAGGTGTTTCTGACGTATTGGGCTATTTCTTTCATTTCATTTAAAGGAGAAAGTATGTACTTCGGTCCTGGTAGTTTACTGTAATTGTTGTTACACCCTTAGATTAACAGGCATACAAAACAAATCCCCTTAGATCAGCTGGTTGTTTAATTTCGGTTTTATGTTCGCTTCTTGGGATTTAGTGTTAATCTGTGTTTCCTCATTAGCTAAAACTGAAAGTGAAATGGTTTGCATTATTTCATGCACGGTCGTGTATTTTCGTAAAATCGATGCTTTCTCACTGTGCTTTTGGACTTTACAGCTAGAGAGGCTGGAGGAGTGATGAAGAGTGCTGGGGCATCTTGTGTAACTGCATCCATTTGCCTGGACAGTAGGAAATGTGTGCTCCTGGAGGCAGCTGTTCTGCAGTTCTGCTAATCACAGCTTCCAAATGGCTCCTGCTGAGTTTCTGTGAAAGAGAATGTTTTCTTAGCCATCTATCATTGTGCTAAAGGTGTTTAAAAGAGATGATGCTTTCTTTTGTGCTCACAAGTTTGAGGCACTGCTGTCAAAACCCTTTGATCAGGGCTGTAAATGCTGTTTTGAGTTGCCAGCCTGGTTTGATACACAACTTCCTCTGAGGTTCCTGAGGATGTCTAGGCTCCTGTCTTAAGAAATTCCTTCAAGGTGGTTTTTGTTTTGATTTGTGTTTTGCGTTTTTTTCCACAGGCTTCATCAGTTTAATTATCATGGTGGTAGTAAGAGGTTGTAATGCAACACAGTGGGAGAGAATTCTCCTAAGGGCCAGCATGTTCAGTGTTATCAAAGGACCAGTGTCAGGCTTTTCTTCTGGGGATTGTCTCTTTGGCTGTCTGTACTGGTACGTGGCTGTTACATAAATGTAAGGAATGGAAGAGATTTTTATAGCTATGATACACCTCCTGTTTTGGAGGAAGGAAACCCATTTAAAATTCACTTTCATGTTCTGGAGAATCTGTTGAATATTGAGAGAGGTTGTGTATGCTCTCAGAGCAGATAAACATGCAGCTGTGAAGATTTGTCTTTTTCCATCAATGCTTTAAGTCTCTTCTTTATAGTGAGTGTTCCAAGTCCGATGAGGTAAACAGGCTCCACTAAAATAATTCTGGAGAGTACCAGCTGTAAAAATCGTCTTGAAAGTAAATTGTTCTGTGCACCAAGCTGTAGCTCTGTGCCTGCCATCCTGACTGTTGTGTCACCATACTTGTCTTAAGCAGGGAGCTTTTGATCAGGTTCTCTTAGGTGTATTGCTCCTTGGATGTGTGGTCTCAAATGACCTATGCTGATGCAGTATTTAAACTTCACATTGTGAGCATCTTTATAGCTTCTTTTTTTTTTTTTTGTCTCCAGAAAGCAGTGCAGATATTCCTGATACTTACAAGTCTGGAAGAGGAGTTCTTGTCTAGTCATACAGCCTGAAGGTAACCAAAGGCAAAGGGAATGCTACTGTTAGTGGCCACCTGTGTCTGTACAGCCATCTTTTACATTTTTTATTGTTTTTGATGAGTTTTATACTTTGCTTGTTTAACTTGCCAGTCAGGCAAAGGAAAGAGAATTAAATTCTTCTTTATTGTTGGTATCAGCCGTGAAATGCCTCGAAGTTGCAATATGAAGTGGTATTCCTGATTTTCTGACTGTGCTCAGGCTGGCACATAACAGTAGTGCATGGGTTTAAAAGTAAAATAAGGATAGTCTTGTCCTCTAGGTGGCATGACAGTTACTGTATCCAGTCCCACTTTCTGATGTCTTGTTTGGCAGCTCTTGTCAGAGCCTGTCCAAGTGGCACCTGCATTTGTGGGAGGCCAAGTGATAAGAGACTGTCATCAGTGCCCAAGGGACTGAACACTTTGTTGCTTCTCCACTGTAAAAGCATGCCAGAGTACAAGTGTCCAGTGCTGATGCCCCAGCAGCGGCATCTTCTAAATTTGGATGCAAGTTTTGTATTTGTTTGACTTGACACTGTCACTTGCACATCACCAGTGATAACTGGAGTTTGTTCCAGTGCCCACCACTTACCAGCACTACTGAGGAGCTCCCTGCTCCCACTGTGGCCTTCCTTTGTAATGTCAGAAGACTGGAATTATGATTCCTCAGTCATTTCCAAGAGGCAAACCGTAAGCACAGCTTGAATGTGCCCTGTGACATTATTGCAGGGTTGTGTTGCAGCTACTGGGCTGATAGTTGGACTTGTGAACACAGAGCTGACCCTGTAAAGATCAGTAATCTTATGTGGGTGATTGTGTCTTTTCATCAGGGTTTGCTCTGCTTCCTCCTACCAGGTCCTTGGGAAAGGTAGAAGTATTTTCCTCATGTTCATGAGGAGATGAAATGCAGGGCAGGTTTGCCTGACTGGAGTTACTTTGCTCAACACCAGAGGGAAAAAACTAAGCTCAATCCCAGATCAAAAAAAACCACCTGCATTGGCAGTCAGGATCCAAATCTTGCCTCTTCCTCTTAGGTGTGGCCATGCCCAGAATATGGAGATGTGCAGATTCCATTTGGGTCTAGCTGCAGTTAGCTGAATCCAAATCTCAGCTCCAAGCTTTGGGGCAATTTGAGCTGCAGGGTTTCTTCTGACTCAGTTTCAATGTAGCTTTATCTGTAGGCTGGCTTCTGAAGAATACTGAACAGTGCTGCCTCCATCACTGATCTGATATAGAAACCACAATAATCAGAAGTTCCTGCCTACCTTTTGTTTGAAGAGAGTTAATAGTATGGCAGTGTTCCTTCTTATTCATTGATGTGCTGCATAGGGGCTGGGCAACAACATTCTCAGCCAAATGAAAATAAAGGTTGATGAGGAAGTTCTTTTTCCTTCTAAGAAGTCAAAGTACTGCCCTGATAACTAGAAGATTGCTGCAATTCATGTTGTCATGAAGAGTAATGTGAAACAGTGGCAGACCTTGGAGCTGAAATAAATCCCTTTAAAAAAAGGCCAATCGAAACCTTCTTTTCGAAACTGTCTCTAAAGCCTTTCTTTCAAAAAGGAAGATAAAGCCCCATCAAAAAAACTGTGCAATGTATTTCTAAGTCAAAATACACAGCTGAGAGTATTTAGCATTCAGGCTGAGGTGTTCACTCTGTACTAAGGCAGCATAAAGAATCAAAGGTAAAAATGATCCAGCGAAGGCGGCAGTTGGACAAGCATCCATTGGTGTTGGGTCTTTGTGCTCTATTTAGAGTTTCAGTGCCACTGAATACTGGAAGATAAATATACACTGAAACTACCGAGCAGGAACATTCAGTACGTTTCAATGTATTTTTTTAAATCAAAGGTTTAAAATCCCTTGCTGGAGTGACTGGTAGTGGCATTATTTGCATCTTAAAGGAGGGTGCTATCTTGAAAGGGAGAGAAACAAAAGCTGACTGCCTCAAGCGATCAGCAGTTGTGCTTGAGAGTAGCGGGAGAGGTGGGTTTGAGCAGTCTAGTGGATCCTGGCTGCAGGGTATCTTTCCTAAGAGTTTAGCAAATAAATCACAAGTGACTGGGGGATGGGGTCTGTCCTGTGCTGGGCCACAGACCTGCCGGCATCTCAGTGCTCTGCCCGCTGCTTGTCAGTTTTACTACTTCCAACATGATACTGTTGGAGTTGTAGCTTCCCTTGGAGACAAATGCATGGAAAATGCCTGTGGTTGGGAAGCTGTGTTCCCTGTGGTGGGGAAAGTCCTGAGAAACTCGAAGTCATTAGCTTTGGTATTAATCACTTCGGTTTTGCAGTAGCATGTGTATGTGCATCCATAAATGCACAAAGGGGCTTGTTCAGCCTGTCCTTCATCTGGCTAATGTATCACACTGTCTGTTTCCCCACCACCCTGCTTTTCTTTCCAAAGCCTAGAATCAAATTCTAGTTTAGGAGGACAGTGGGTCTCGGGTGAGGAAAGCCTTGGCGCCTTCTAAGCACTGTCACAGGCTGCCGTATCCTTTGCAGGCAGAGTGGTGATGGGGACAGGCTTTCTGTGGTTATGACAACCCCTATTCATCTCAGCACAGCTTAGCAGTTCAACAGGCTCTCTTCCTTTTTGTTTCTGCCTCCTGCCAAGTTGTCAGAGTTATGTGTGGAACTGCCATGGGAGTAGTCAGGTTTCTTCCATAGCTAGAGAAATATGAGGAAAAGCTCTGGTTTTTGCTGGTAGTAGGGCTGTTTAGTTCCTGTTGGATTTATGGGCTAGAAATTGAGTGTGGCAGGGTGATGGGGACTCCTCGGGGGACTTTGGGCTATATTATGTAGGATTTGCTTATGCTGTCATGAGTTGAAGTGCTATGGGCAGCAGTGTGGCACAGCTTAGGCACATCCTTCCTCAAATAAGGAACTTCTTAAGTCTGCGGTGCTGTTTATCTTCGTTTCTCTTCCTCACTTTCTAGTAATGGCTGGTTACGTAAAGTGGTTGTGCCTGTGGCAGGTTTTCAGGAAGACTGTGAAACTGAGTGGTTGTGGATTTAAAATGTCAGGTCATATCAAGTGCCTTAGTTTCCCTACCTGTAAAATTATGCCTTCTTCTAGAAAAGAGCTCTGCAACTCAGCAATGGAATATTTGCCTACGAGACAGGTGAAAGCCGCCAGGTCTAGGAAGGGACAAATAGGCACCATTTCATTTCTTCCAAGAATGATGTCATCCTGACTGCCAAAAATAAAGTTCTTATCTTTCAGCTGCCAGGCAGAGGAAATAGAAAAGGCTTCAATCCTATGCACTTTCTCGGTGACTGATGCTTTATTGCAGTTTCTGCTTTGAAGGCTTTAATTGATTTCTAACTCAAATGTGAGACATAAAGGTAAATATCTTGACAACTCAGACAACAGGTCCATTGACTGATAGTGTCTCTGTCCAGGTGTTTGTATGGGACTTGTCTCGGAATCCAGACAAGTTGTTAAAGGAGGCAGCCCTACAGGCATGTGCCTTTGCTGCTGGAAAGAGTATGTTTTCATAACCAGACAGTGTCCGATACAGCTGAGAATAGTAACTCACAGGCTGAGCTGTGAGGAGAGGTGGTGGTAAGCAGAGGCATTATTTGTGGTGGGGTGGATTCTTTTCTGAGCAGTCTTGAAGACATAATGGAAGTGTGAAGAGGGGACGAAAGCTGATTTGTAGGGTGGCTTAGCACTGTTGTTGTAGGGATTCTGGCATCTACTGTTGTTCACAGCAGCCTTGAGCATTACTGAGAGTTCCTCTAACAGTAGTATATGCTGCCAGCTGATTCTCGCTGGTGTGTGTGGAGCTGCTGGTGATGTGCTTGCAGTGTCTGGAGGTACAGCAGAACCCCACCCTGTTTTTTAGAGCTGGTGAAATCTTGCATGCTTTGCAGCTGTACTGTTTCCATGTGTAGCTCTGTACCTGGGAAGATGAAATGTGTGCTTGCAGCATTTGCTCTTGAAATATGCAGTATGTGGCAGTGGTATGGCAGGGAGAACTTAGTTTGGTCTCTCCAGCACGACTATGGCCAGTGTTGCCTCTTTGCCCGAGATGGTGTGGCACCATCAGCAAGGGTGCTGGGAGAAGCGTGGTACAGTAAGAGCCTTTTCCCTTCACTTATGCCTCCCAGAACTGCAGGAGGTAGTTCAGTGATGTGGGAGGAGGTGCAGGTGTGGAAGAGAGCTGTGGAGTGCAGACTGTCTTGCAGTCCTGCCTGTCCCTCTTTTCCACCCTGCAAACTTGCCATGCCATTTCTCCTTAAAGCTTGGAGTCAGGGGATTCTGGCCCTGCCTGCTGCTGCCTCTACTGTTGCCACCCCTCACTGGTAGGCACAGCTGGGAACAGCTGCACTGATGAGTTCCTTTTAAGATTTAAAGACTAATACAACTTGAGGATGAGAAGGAGAAACAGAAGACGGGACACCAAAGCTGAAGGGACTGGTGTTGCTGGAGGAGAGCAGGATGCACCATCCCTCGGGATATACTCGGCCCCATCTAAAGAATTGTGATTGCCTTGGAGGCTTGCTTTGGGGGAAGCGTCCACAGAATTCTCTTGTTAAAATTGGCGCGTGGGTGGAATGAGGTCTTTAGTTCTGTGTTGACAAGCGGCTGGTGGATGTGCTCCTCTGACTGTAGTTAATGTTTACTTAACATATGCTTCTCCAGTCCTTCATCCCAACACAGTGTTGAGTTGGAATGGACATGCCCCACACTGGCTATTCAGAGCTGATTTAAGGGTCCTAAACTTGTGCTTAAAATAGCCCCTCCACTTCTTTTCTGAGGAAGATGGTAAGAACCGATTCAAAAAGCTGGTTGTAGTCTTATCTGTTGAATACTTCAAGGCATCTAGTGGTTTTTCAGAGGTGGCTGTTAACACATCAAGCTCATTTGTCTAATGAGTGAATTGAAAGTGTGAAAGGGAATAATGCATTAAAATTAATTGGTATCTAATGCTTTTTAAAATCATACTCCATAAAACTCATTCCAAGACTTTCAGCAGGCCTAAAGCAACCTTAGCAAATGGTCTAGTTAGAATCTGAATCTGAATGCA
This sequence comes from Falco naumanni, assembly GCF_017639655.2. Taxonomy (NCBI): domain Eukaryota; kingdom Metazoa; phylum Chordata; class Aves; order Falconiformes; family Falconidae; genus Falco; species Falco naumanni. Next base: position 23,094,299 of record NC_054058.1, read on the forward strand.
GATTGTTTGTAGCAATTATCTCCCTCTTTTCTCATTCTCCAACTAAATATTCTTTTCACCCAATATACATTTTCTTTTGTAACTCTTTCCATCCACGAGAAAAGGTCTTATCCTGGTAGTGTTAGATTCAGATTTCCAAAGTCTTAATGATTAAAAAATTCAGGTGACATCAGCAGGTGACTTGATTGGGGCTTGCTCTTTAGGGGTCTATTTGTTTAAAATTCTGTTAAGGAATTTGACTTCTCAGGAGGAACTTTGTGACTATCCAAGCCACTTGCATTGATTTTAAGTAATTGTCTAAAACTTGAGGTTTCTGGAATTTTGCCTTGTATTGTAGTAGTAGGGAGCCATTTTGTAGTGTGGGATAAATCCTTTTCCCTGTTTTTTAGTGTGTTTTTGACCACCCAAGCAGAGCTTTGTATTAGCTGTGGACTGGAACCCTTCAGGGACTTTCATTGCCTCAGTGGTGATTGTCTGATTCAAGGAATTTAGTTCATGAAATTCTCATCTTCAAGCCTCTTTGTCTTAATTTTTTACTATATAAGTACTTTGGAGTGTGGTGAATTTTATTATTGTTCTTTTTTGTCTTATCTCTGCTCATGTGCTGGAGTGAACAAACTTGCAATCTGCAGCTGTGATGGGTGACATTTTTTTTTTAATGTCTCTAATTCTATGGACTTGCCTGGGGAGTGTCTAACTTGACATAGAACTGAGATGATCCCCTGAGGGGAAGAACCCCCATGAGTACGTGTGTCTCTTCCCCCTGCACACCCGTTAACATCTCTGGGTGCGGCAGGAACCCTGGCAGGGTAGGGGCTGCACAGCCCCTTTCTGGTTTTGAGAGGCTGTTGTTGAGGTGTTTTACCTGTGCAGCACTCGGGGAGGACCTTCCTGCCATAACCAACATATAAGCTTCTGCCTCTTTCTGAAAAGCATAAGCGCTTTCGAAACAGCGTTAGGTCTGTAGAGACAGATCCAGGCACCTTTCATGCACATCTCCAGGAACTGATGTGAGGAGCATGCACAAGCAGGGTCAAGTTCCTCTTAAGAGCTTCTAGTCGGCATAGTAAGCTGGTGTGGGTGATGTGGTTGCAGAGCCTTGTGCCAAGCTGCTATGCCCTGCCTTTCTGGGCTTAGCTGTATAGGCAAGCCCGGAACAGATCTGGGTCTGTTTGACTTGTATTTTCTGATACAGGAACGGAATAGCTTGCCTCTTTTCCTTCCTGGACTGACGTGGTCTGTGCATCTTCTTTTAAAGCAGGGAGTGGGAAAAGACAATAGTGCATTTCTTTTTTTTTTTGTTGCCTTTTTTGTGAGTGTTTGGATAAATGAGTTTCCTGGCAGTGTGAAAGTAGGACAAAAAATGTAGGGAATCTGGATTTTAAAGCCTCACTCTGAGCTTTCCTTGGAAAGATGTGGCAGGTGGTAAATCCCCCAAGGAAGGATTTCTGCTTTTTTTTTGATTTCTGCTCCATCCTCTTGTGTAAGAAAGATTGCATTGGTCCCTCTGCAAGCTGATGTTTTATTTAGTCTGTTTATTGCCACCTGACTGCTCAGCTTGCCCTCCAGCAATTTACTGGAATTCTCATCAATAAAGAAAATGGGTAACCCTAGCACAGTTTGGCTAGCTTTGGGTGGAATAGGTTTTGCTGTAACATTTTTGCGAGTGAGAATTCTCTTTAGTGCTACTCAGCTAGTTTCACCAGCACATCTGGCCACTTGTGTGTGACTTGCAGTTGTAGTGACTTGTGTTGCTTCGCACTTCTGCCAGAACTGTAGAAGAACATCTGCCCCTCTGTATGTCGTGTGGTGTGAGCAGAGGATGGTGCAACTTCTTGCACCTTGAAAGACAGGGAGATTTGTTCAGCCTGTGCTCGAGTTAGTCAGCTGGCTGTTACCAGCCAAATGAGCCAGCATGGGTTAATCTGACCAGCTGTAGAGTGCTGCTGTGGTCCTGCATGAAGCTTTTGGCATAGACTAGAGCTGGGTGAGGATGGCAACACTGATAGAGGCCAAGAAGATTGCTGTGGTGAATGTGAGTTTCAAGGCAAATGGGATGTGGCAGCTGAGGCTCAGTACTACTTCAGCCTTCCTGCAGTCGAAGCCGTGATGGCTTAGGACGTGGTGCTTAACTGAGCAGGAGTTAGTATCGGAGAATATCCACTGTTACTAGTTGTAACATGAACACCTTGGGCTTGGGCTGAATTATGTTGAATTGAAAATAAATGTTATCTATAAAACCAAAATACGTGAGTTGAGGCTTTGCCTAGCCTACAGAAATGTCGCTCGTGTGGACAGCTCCTGGGGAATTAACAAAGCTAAGGTCCTGCTAAATCGCCACTTTCCTCTTAATCTCAGGCATTCTGTCTCAAGTTCTCCAACCTGAATTAACATCTGGCTCTTCAGCAAAGTCAAGCCAAGGAGAAGGGTCACCCTGACCTGTTTCAGGTCCCAGAGAAGAGGGAGGACCGCACTCTCCCCGGCCAGCACTGCCTTTAAAGGTGAGTAGCAGCAACAGGGATTTGAATGGAATAAAGAAAAATGCAAAGCAGTAAAGGCTAAGCCTGTGTTTTAAGAGGCTGTTAGTCTATTGCAGGGGTCCTCAAACTTTTTAACCAGGGGGCCGGCGCGTGGATGCAGTGGCAGGCAGTCATCTGCGGCTGCTTGGTTTCCCCTCCAACCCCCAGCAGGGGGGTCTGTAAATACCGGGGGCCGGATTGAGGACCCTGGGGGGCCGTATCCAGCCCGCAGGCTGTAGTTCGAGGACCCCTGGTCTATTGTAACAACTAAATGAAAAATAAGCTTATGGTTAAGAGGCTGCCTGTGGGCTGTTGAGAATGTTTCGGTCTTAGGGGCTTCTAAGAGCCTTTGAAAAGTTGGGAAGTTCATGATCTCTCTAAATTATTACTGTGGTTTTCTTCAGAGTTTGTATTAATTTCTGTTCTCACTTCCTCTTTTCCACCAGCATGCTTAGTTATTTAAAACACAGTTTTGAGGGGTTGTTACTATGAAATAGGATCATTCATCGCTAGCCAGGTCTTTGGTGGTTGCAGGCCATCTGGTTGGGCTCCTTGGCACTTTCACCCCATTTTTGATGAGAAGGTACCTGTGTAGCAGCCAGACTATTGCCCTGGGTGAAGGCCTGGTGGGAAGGTAGTGCCCACTTTCAGCCAGGCCCTGCTCATCAAGAGCTGAAGCCAGTTTGCACCAGAGACTTCTGTGTGCAGTTGTGGGACTGTTGCATCTGAGGCAGCAAATGCAGGATTCCCAAACAGGATTCCTGTCCTCCCTGCTTTGGCATTTGCTAGGTGGGTAGCCTTGAGTTATCTGCACAGCAAGTGCAAATCTTGCACCTTTCTTGCTCTGGGGCTTCCTGTACCAGATGTGACTGCTTCAGCTGCTGGTCTGGCCTGCCCGAATGAGGAGGGAGCACTGTGCTCCTTACCAGCTGCTCTTGGTGGGTGAGAGGCCACCTCCTGTGCCATGCTCTCTGGCCTCCCTGCATGCCTGTTCCCTTGGGCACTGCCCAGCCACAAGGCAGGCTGTGGGTTGTCAGCCCTGAGCATGCACCTTGGGGGCAGAGGAGCTTGTGACCTGGGTCCTGTTTTTTCCCTTCTTCCTAGTAGGGCTCCCTGGAGGCTTAATGGATTAGTGTTCGTGTAACTAGAAGCCTTTGATGATGCTTGGTGCAACTTTCTCTGTCCCTAGGTGTTTGCTGGGGAAGTATTGAAATAACCTGAGTATGCACGTGTACCTCTGCATGGGTGTCAGGGTAGGCAACCTTAAAGTCCTGCAGATGTGTAGCACTGTCAGCTGGGTGTTTCACTTCAGAACATGCTGCTGTGCATGCAGACCCAAGCAGCTTACCTGCTCTCAGATACTGAGGAACTCCCCTGTGATTACACTGCTTTGTGTTCCAGCCTCTGGCGCTATGAAGTCTTGTCCCTCCCTTCCCCATCACCACCTCTTGGCTTTAAAGATACGTTGCTCTGCTGTCTTTCATGCATCTGTGACAGGAAGGAGTTTGATGCCCCTCATTCGTGTGAATAGGGCCCTTCTTGCTGGGACACTTGTGGTTTTCTCAGCCTTTGTTTATGACTGACTGTGTGGTGGGCAGCCCTGTCCAGAAATATGGATGTGCATCACTAGAAAGGTCATTTTCTATGAGATGTGGTCAGACCCATGAACATTGCTGCAAGATGTGGGTTTACAGGAAATTTTTTTCCTTTCACCCTTTTCTTTCTTACTGTTTTGCAGGGCGAGGACTTCTGGTCTGAAGCAGAGGGTGACAAGAGGTGCTCTGTCTCTGAATCCATCATGGAACAGGTTAGGTTCAAACATGACTGAAGTCAGGGGTTCACAGTGACCAGTTCTCTTGTGCACTTGTTCTGAGATACCTCAAAGGGGATAAGTCTCAGAGTCCTGGCTCGTGTCCTCCTTTTTTCCCTCAGAGCTCGGGCAGGAGCCCTGACACTGCTCTGTATAGAGAAGTGGATGGAACCACTTAATTGGCAAGCTGCTTCCTCTTGCCTCACAGTGTGAGGCTGCAGATGTAGCTGTTTAAGAGACTATGGTATTTATTGATAAGTCTAGAAACTAAGCTGTCAAATGAATAGACATACCACTGTGCTCAACTTAATGCATTGTTTTGTGCAATATTAAATGCAATTATGAAGCTACTGTTTATCACACTTAAATCTTAACTACACTGAGCTGCTATTGAAATATCTTATCCTCCCCACTCTACCTAGTGTTAGGGTACAGTTATAGCTCTTTGCTCTGCCCACCCACAAGCCTTTTGGACACAAACCTGTGGGTTTGGACACAAACTAGTCCAGGGGGTTGCCACTGGTGCCCCAGTGAGCGTGGGTCACCAGGTGAGCTTCACTACTGTCTGTAAAAATCCACGGTCAGGTCATGGAAGATGTGCCTTTTGTTGTCTCTGACCTTATTTTCCTGTATATAATTTCCTATATAATATTTATTATTATATACCTTATTTTCCATTTGTTCCCACTTCTGAAGTCTCCTTTTTGTTGTCTGTTGTCTTTTTTCTGTCCAGTCTCCTCTCAAGTAAAAAAGCCCTGTCCTTAATTACTACTTATGCATTTGTCCCAGTTTTGCTGCTGTTGCCTAGGCAATATGGGTCCTGTATGATATTACTGATAGGGTTCTGTACTTTTAGGTGGTCTTGCAAAGTTTTCACTCCCCAAAAGGTGTCTGAAACTTCCTTTAAATTATCAAGTTCATCCTGGTTGCATATCTGTTACCCTATGCAGTTGGCAAGACAAACGATTCTACTTTAGCCTTGATTCTTCTCCCTACTTAGAATTAAGCCTAAGCATTTTCTTACAGGCAGACATTCTGTGTACCAGAGTAAGGATTTTCTTTCTCACTTTTATTTCTGTGCTTACACAACATCCTACTCCTTTTAGCTGCTTAACTAAAATTATTGGACAACCTCCTAGTTTTCTGCAGATGCCTTAGTTGGTTATGAGGCCCCGTGTTCCAGTGGGACCTCTTGCTCATCGGTTTGACTGCCTCATGGACCTCCTCAACCGAACTAATTTGGGCTCTGTCCTGCCTTGCTGGAAGCAGCAGGGTGCATGGCTGTGGGGGCAGCCTGTGCCTGTCTCGTGGTCGCTCACTCCCTCCTCGCCCAGAGGGATGGGGAGGGGAATGGGGAAGGAATTTAAAACTAGAGGGTTGAGATAAGAACAGTGTAATAAATGAAATAGAATAAAAATGAAATAATAATGACATTAACGGTTATAACAAAGAGGGTGGAGGAGAGAACGAAATCCAGAGGGAAAGGAAGAAAGAAACATGTGATACACAACACAACTGCTTACCACCTGCTCACTGATGCTCAGTTGGTTATGCTGCTGCCTGCTCCAGCCAACCCCCTGGCTCTATATATATATATATACACATACACATTGCAGCCCAGGGTATGGAATATCCCTTTGGCTAGTTTAGGTCAGCTGCCCTGGCTGTGTCCCCTCCCAGTTTCTTGTATCCCTCCAGCCTTTTTGCTGGCAGGGCCTGAGAAACTGAAAAGCCCTTGAGTTAGTATAAACATTACCCAGCAGCAACTAAAAGCATTAGTGGGTTATCAACCTTATTCTCGCATCAAAGCCAAAACACAGCACTGTACTGGCTACTAAGAAGGTAATTAACCCCATCCCCGCTGAAACCAGGACAGCCTGTGTACTGGGGGTGGGTGTGCCAGTGTAGATGACACCAGGCACCAATGTGCTGCCATTTCACTGTTGTTCTTAGTGAGCAGCTGCTTGGTTCTCTACAGAGAGCTGAACAGGATTATTACGGAGCTAGTCAAGATCCCTTTGAAGAGGGAGAATAAATGTGAACCTTGGGGGTTTTAGCAGACTTGTGCCGTTAACTGTTTCTCACCTTGTTACTGTTGTGCCCTGATTACATTTAAAGGGAAGCTGCTGGGCTCGTGCACAGGAAGTAGCATGCCCAATTCCCAAATACAGGGGTAAAACCCTTCCAAACAAAGATGTCTGAAAAGGGAGAAGTGGGTGGTTTGTGCTAAGTACACACCTATTTCAAAAGAGGAGTTCTGAGCAGGGTTTGTTATTGGCACAGCTGGAAATGTGAGGAGAAGGTGAGCTGACTCTTCCACCACTGGTTTGTAAGAACAGAGCCATCCGTCATTCACCACCAGACTGTTCTGTGTGGGCACACATCCAGGTGTTGGTGTGCATTTGCTGAAGTCTTATGGACTCCCTGGCTAAGGCTCTTTGGGATGCCCAAAGGAGGCCAGAGAAATGTGTTTGGGGGGCTTAGAAAACAGCGTATGCATAGACTTTTTGAGTGGGACTTTTCCTAGGCATGGGCTTAACGTTGATTTTTCTTACTTTTAAGATCAATGGATCTGTCCAGATGGAGTGTGCACTGCTGTACACCTTCCTGGAGGCATCCTCTGACTGCAAGTTCAGAGAGCAGCTGCATTCCCTGCAAAGCCAGGGGATTGTGCCATTCCTGAAAGACAGCTGCTACTATGATGATGAGGTGGAACTTCAGACCGATGGCAATCGGAGTGGCCACTTGCAGAACGGTGAGCTAGGTCAGTGCTCTTTTCTCTATCCTACAAGCCTCCCTGAAGGTGGTGTTTTCTTTTCCCTTTTCCTATCTTTGCTGCTGGTCTGTTTCAGAGGAGTAATGTTTTCTCCATTGTGAAATTTCACATGTGGCAGGTGGTGGTGGTGGTGTTCGTTGGGAGTTTTAACCACAAAGATAGCTAGTGCTTAGCACTCTTATCTCCCCATGGATTTCCAGAGCACTCATCACCTTGGGGTTTGTCTGCAGCACATCAGAATGAGGGCCACAAAGCTGGTACTAATGATAGCTGTCCTTGAGGAGCGTAACGTTGTTCAGCCTCACACTGCTCTTCAGGCAGCATCAGTATTTGGGGCTGGGATTTTGGAATAACGTTTGTTGTGAATTCCTTTCTGCTCTACCAGTGTGGTGGAAACTGTTCCTCAATTTCTGGTACTGTTGCTGCTTCACTAGCCACCTGCAGGATGGCTATTGCCCCTTGTGCAGAATGTGTCAGCTGGCATATTGACTGAGGAGGAACTGCTACAGTAAATAGCCCTCCCTGATACAAATCTGCATAGATCTCATGCCCCAAGTGACAACGGGAAGCTTTGCCAAAAGGAGATCGGACAAGGAATAATGCTTTTAAACTAAAGGAGGGTAGAATCAGACTAGATAACAAGGAAGACTTTTTTTTTTTTATAGTGAGGGTGGTGAAACACTGGAACAGGTTATCCAGAGAAATGGTAGATGCCCCATCCCTGGAAAATTCAAGGTCAGGTTGAACGGGGCTCTGAGCAACCTGATCCAGTTGAAGATGTCCCTGCTCACTGCAGGACCTTTTACAGGTCCCTTCCAACGCAACTGCTCTATGATTCCGTGAGATGGCATGCTTCAGATGGTGCTTAAGAGACAGGTCCTGACAGTAGTCACTTGACAAAACCAGGCACGCTCTCACTTCTCTAAGCAAGGCTGTAGCTGTCCTGTACAAATTTTGGTTGGAGGTGTTCTGACCTTCCCTTGTGGTGTTTTTTGGGCAGTGTATGGCTGCACTTTACCTGAACTACAGATAACCTGTTGCACACGGTCTCTGGTAAATGAGTTGAGTGCATGCAAGGAAGTTGTAGTGTGCATCACTGTCATGAATGCACTGTGATTGGGGGTGGGGTGGGAAGGGAATTCTTGCAAAATGCTGTGGGTCAGCTTACCTGCGCCAAACCTAGTCTGACTGCAGCCTGTGGACTAAATCCTGCTGTATGTGTTGGCAGTGTTTGACCCTGAGGTAAATGAAGTTGTCCAGACCATTGCTGCTCAGCTTGCTGAGATTGGAGACCGGTTTGATAAAGAAATCAATGCAAGAGTAGTAAATGACCTAATGCAGCACTTCCTGAACAAGAATCTGTCTGGAGAGGTGAGTGAGAAGCAACCTGACTAGCAGGTCCCTTTCTAAATGTTGTGCATCCTTCCTGCAGTGACTTTGAAGCAGCAAGCTTGCAGTGTCTGTATCTTTGCTAGTTTGCTGATTTAATTGTTGCCATTTTAAAATTCAGCCCAAACACTTACATTTTAAGATTTGTTAAGAGGTGATGCTGTATCCTGTGGCAGCTGTTACCCTGCCAGCTGGGTTTCTTGGGTTCAGTCTCCTTTCTGCAGATGGTGAAATTGGGGTAGTTGTGGAGACTTTCAGAGGCATTTTGACTTCATTTTGTTGGCCCAATGGCTTATCTTTGAAAATCAACTGTCTTGTTGAGGCTTAGTATTTGTCCTTAAGATCTTTGGTGCTGGATCCTGTTTGTCTGCTGCTTGTCATGTCGGCAAAACTGGAGCAGTGTTTGTGCCAGCAGCTTGACTTGTGCTTCTTACTGAACACTGAAGGGACAGCAAGTAGTGAGACCCTTTTCTAGTGCCGTAACTGTTTAGCTCAGGCTGTCGGCATTGGGGGTAGCAGTGAGGTTTGCCCTGGATGGGTGACCTGCTGAGAAGGTCTGCGTTTGAGGTCCCTTGTGTTAGACATACCTCTTTTTTTCCTTTTAAGGATTGGATCCACATCTGGATCAAGAGCCACAGTTTTCTTCCACAGAGCCTTTTTGGCATCTTCAAGATAACTGGCTTTATGGCTTGTTTGGCTTTCTCTGCCTGTGATTGAGTTTCTTATGCTTTATAAGCTAATGCTATCTTTGAATTAAGGGTTCACCTTCTTGCTGACAAGGCAGGATTTAATGACTTAAACCAATCTTTTTTAGCTTTTTTTTTTTGTGATGTGGGTGTTTTCTACTGGGGTTTGTCACCTGCACAGACTGATTCCAGCAGAGTCTGACCCTCCCCACTCCTGCTGTCTTGTTCTCCACCCAGTTTGGTTTAGGCCTTCAAATTTATTGCCTAACTTTTTGGTCTTCAATAAGAATGAGCCAAACCTAACTTCTGACCAGGTGGACCTTGCTTTTTCACATTAGTAGCATAGCTTAGTGTGTGCATATACATACTGCAGAGCAAGGCAGTATTTGTTCCATGCTTGGACACCTTGTCTAGCTCCTCCCTATGTGAAAGTTTTTCTACGAAACTCACTTTGTGTTCTTGATAGTCCCCATCTAAGCTTGTACCCCTGAGCTTCACTGTGTTTAGGGCAGGTTGCCTCTCCTGGGAGCCCCAGGATTCCTGTGCCATTTGAGGACTTGGCAGGCTAGGCTGGGGAGGAAGGGGGGCTGTTTCGCCCTGAGTGTGTAAGGTGCTGTCTAAATTTTCCAGTGGTGTATGTGTTGTCTCCCTTTCTTTTTGTCTTGGGTGAGCAGCTGAGCTTAATGTGGTCATCCTTGCTGCCACTGAGGGCACGTAACAGGCAGGCTGCTGTGCCCAGGAGGAAGGGGAGAGCAGCATCCTGTGAGGTGCTGGAACAAGCACGTTGTTAGCAGCACAGGACTGGCAGGCTGCGCAGAGATCCCTTTCTCCCAGAGCTATTGCGCTGAGATCTCTCTCTTCCTTCCGTACAGGAGATAATCCGGCACATGTCGGAGGCAGTGGAAGGGCTTGCGCGAGCCATCCCCTTAGACATGGAACAGGAGAAGGGCATGTTGGTGCTAGCAATGGTCTTAACTAAAAAAATTGCAAATACAATGCCCTCCCTTCTACCGCGTGTCTTCAACACCACTGTGAACTACATCAGGCAGCAGTTCCACAACTACGTTGTCAGAATGGTGAGTGCGGTCAGACGGCTTTCCTGGAGGGAACAACCGGTTTCCCTGTAGTGCTCTGGAGGTTTGTCCAGAAGGGAATGCCAGCCCCTGTGGTGTGCTGAGGGAGTGAGGCTTGAGGGGGACACGTCACAGCTTCTCCTCACCCCACTCACAGAAGTTGGTGAACAGAGCACGTCTATAATGTAGGGCAGAGAAAGAGATGCGATTGCTCGTCTCCTCCCTGCAGTCTCCTCGGGGAGCTGTGCGGGGAAGGCAGGCCTGACCCGAGCTCTGCAGGCCAACGCTTCCTGAACCGGTTGGGCCTGAGGCCTCTGCTCTTGTCTCCCTGGGCTCCCCAGAGCCTGGCAGAAGTGGAAGGAGAAAGGAGCTGCCCCTGAGCAACAGCAGAAAACAACGAGGAATGGCCAGATGGGACATGGCAGCTCCATTCTTGTTCTTTGTTGGAGCTGCAGCACCGGGGGGACACTGAACTGCTAGCAGTCAAGCCATGGCAGAGGCTCGGGCGTCTGGCCCCTGCTTCAGCGACTGCCCTGTCAGGGGAGGGGACACGCACACACGTGCATGCAGAAACTGGTCACTAGTGTAGGAGACTGTCCTGTGCTGCCTTACCGCTCCGCGGGGCGCTGCCATAGCGCAGAGCGGGCAGGCAAAGGGCTGCTGGGCTGATGGCTGCCCACCCGCCCCAGCGTAGCGGCGTTAGGCGTGGGATAGAGCTGGGCACCGGAGGCTGTTCCACACTGCTTGGGACTTGTGCCAGTGCTCTCCCTGCCGTTAGCACGGAAAGTGGGTGATGTCAGGCGGTGACGGCAGACATGCAGTGCTGGAGGTGGCAGAGTCGAGCCATGGTTTGTGGCCGTGGGGACACGCAGCCGTGGTGGCTGCCGGGCTCTGCAGGCAGGCACAGGGCACAGGTCTTGCCATGGGACGGTGGCTCTGTTGCCGTTAACGCTGGTTCTGTTTCTCTCCCTCTAGCTGGATAACTGAGCTCGCCAGCCCTCTGTGTGGAGGATGCGGATTCCTGAAGACTCTTTACTTCATGTGTGTGAATCTTTTTCTGCTCTCAACTTCTGAGATACAGCTGTGAAAGGGAAGGCAGAGCTTCATAGATAGGCTGTTGTAGACTAGCACAGCAATGATAGCGATAGTGTGAGCTGCGTGCCAGCTCTGCTGGTGCCTGTAAGGGGTAGTGCTTGCTCTCTCTGTGGGTTTTTTTTTTTTTTTTTACTTTCCTAGCCTTTGTGCAGACCCTGGCCTGTGCCCCTGGAGGAAATGCTGTGAGCAGAGCCTGCACTTCAGTATTTTTTTGAATTAGCTGTAGCATTTTGCTTTAGTTAAGCTCTTCCCAGTCCAGCTCCAGGTGCTGCAGCTGAGCCACACTGAGTGTTACTGTTCCCAGAAAGGCCTCAAGCTGTAAAATGGGTGGCTGATCAACACTGACATACAAGCCCCCTCCCCCCTTTGGTGATCGATCAGGTCTATCTTAGTGAGGAGCTGGCAGCAAGAGAGACACTGACAGAGACTGAGGTGTTTGACCAGGAAAAGCTGAAGTAAAGATACTTCAATATTAATTGCCATAAACCTGTGCTTGCTTGAAAAATTAAAACCAAACAAGAATCTAAAGAAAAGGGCAGGGCTAGGTACAGGGCAAATTCTTTCAGGGAACGCAACCTGGATATGCTTGAGGAAAAGTGTTTAGCTTTAGAATGTCATGCTATAAAGGGAAAGAATGTATCGGCCTTGGATTGGGAAGAATACCTGGCATTTCTTATGAGTATTGTAGTCACATCTCAGGTTCAACAAACTGTGACTCAGGTTGATTTGATACATACCTGTCATGACTTCACCTGTGATCCAGCAGCCTCAGAAGTTCTGAATCGATGTAAATATTTTGTGGGTTTTTTTTTTAACTTAAATAAAATTGTCAGTTCTTATGGCAATACAGCTCTTAAGAATTTCAATTTCCACCTGGATTTTTTTGGTATTGTCAGTTTTTTGTGTGCAAATATTCATGTTCCTCTAATTTACTACTGCTGATGCAGCAATGGAGACACTCTGGTCCTAGCCTTGTGCCTTGTGTAAGCAGAACCACCTTTATCTTTTGCTGCCTGCACTGGAACAGGAAGGGGAGAAAAGCACAAAGTAGTCTACACATGTTTTTGAAAACTGTACCATTTATTAAAGTGCAACCAGGGGGCATGGTCTTACAGCACTGTCCCATTAGCAGAGGGAAGAAATGTTATGTACCCCTTCACTTCAACTGAATATAGAACAGTGAACCTGGAAAGAACTTGTAAAGGTGGAAACACTTTTATTAACCCAATGGCACAAGAAGCTTTAGACAGTTTTCCCCAGGAGGGCTGCACTTGCATATTAAAAGGAACAATAGGACCAGTTCCTTGAATAATGGGTGACTTAAGGACCAGTCAGGGTCTCTTCCCCCAGGCAGGCCTCTTGAGAACAGAATTTGATATTCCTGGAAGTCCATCACTATCTGCTTACACCTAGCAGAAGATATCCCCTAACATGCATGCTTCAGTCAGTCCCATTACTCTTTGCTACTTAACAAATCAAGTGGCATTCTTTTGGTCTGAGTGGGTTTTAGCTTGATGCTTGAACAAAAGCTTAGAATGCGAGTTAAAAATGGGGACAGACCCCCTAAAGGTATAGCAGGAAGATGCATCCTCTGCAGCTTCTTCCGTCCAAATCAAGTGTTCCTTCCCTCCCCTGCAGATACTGCAGGGAGATCAAAAGCAGCTTCCACTGGAAGCTAACTGTAGCTCCCCCACTTCTACAGCATAACCATAGACCTCTAGCTCGGAGGAAGCAAGTCAGCCTACCCAAGAGACTGAGAGAGGGTCAGCTCTAAGTAGGGAAAAAAAACCTGATAAAAGTTATTTAACTTAAGGAGGTGGATCTCAGCCGTGTTGCGTTGTGGTTCCCCTGGATGTATTGGTAAACGCTGCAGCTGACCCCTTCCCAGCCAGCGCAGTTCTCATCCCTCCGCCAAGTACACGACTCAGGAGATTCACTTCGGTGTACACAACCGGAGTGCCGCTGCCCAGAGCCAGCCCTGCAGTCCCTGCTCCGTCTGGGCCTGAGCTAGCGCTGCCAGAGTCAGGTAGTGGTGGCTTAAATCTTATGAATGCCCCACCCCTCCTTTTTTTCATCACAATACGCAGCTTGCACTTTGAAGCACAGATGCATACGTGGAGTCAAAGCAATACTGTTCCTGTAACCTTCCTAGTGCCGAAATCCAGCAGACCAAGCCAAATTAAAAAGTTCTGCACAGCGTCTGCCTTCACTAGGTACAGGAAACGACGTGCCTCACCTCTCCATGTTTCACTGGGAAACACTTGCACCTGTTGTGTAACCTACTGGAGTAGACACTACTCCTATTGTATGTGTCTGCTCCTGTTGGAAAAAACACATACAAATACGCTGACCAGTATGTTTCATGCCTGGAATGAGACATTCTACTGAAGACCTGGGCTCTACCCCGGCATGGCAGCTGGGGCTGTGTTCACCCCTCCACTCCCACTCCCCTATTTCACAGCAAAAGAATCCAGTGATTACATTCTGAAATGCTGCAGCATGAGCTTGCTCTGGTTCAGTGCGTGAGAGACTATGCTGCCAGAAGCACTTCCCCCCCCTGCCCCCCCCCCCCCCCCCCGCCCCCCAAATAGCAACATCTACCTTACTAGGGCTTTGCTAGTACTGCCGTACCTCTCTAGCTGAAATTAACTGCAGGGAAGGTTTATAACCTCAGATTATTTTGTCTACTACAGTCATTAAAATGAAAAAAGACCCAACTTCAGAACTTTGCTTGTTTAGTACTGATGAAATTTTTCATTTGTGACCATTAGAAAGCATCCATTAGTTTAAAAATACAGTCCAAAATGCTAGCCTAGCTGTGATCAGAGCTACGTGAAAAGAAGGAAACAGGATTCTGGCAACAGAACATGCCCTGTGCAAGAGCACTCAGCACTACAGCTCTCACGCGGCCCTTGCGCTGCTGATGCCTGAGCACAGCCCCCGGCCAAGATGAAAAATCAAGCCCTCACAAACAAGGTGGATTCTTGGTAGTCATTTGCTCTCCAGACGGCAGGTCAGGAATGAAACAACCAACTGCAAACACTACAAAACAACAGGCACTTGACCTCCAGCCAGAAGGTAAACTGGTGTCCAAACCCAGGTGCAATACTAAACAGACCGTGCCTCCACTGCATCCCCTGGCTCTGTGCAAGGGGCTTCTCCCCGGTCTGCTGAGTACCTGGAGCAGGCGGCTGCTTGATGAGTCACATCCGCATGGACAGAAGGCTGCAGTAGCGTTGCTGTCTTGGCTCTAGTTGTGTTGCCTTGGGCCAAATCTAGTATTTTAGATCTGAAGTTATTTTCAGTATCTTTCAGCAGCCAAATTATCACCAAGAACCCCTACCCAGCTTCCACCTAGCGCAACCAGAACCAAAGCCTTAAGTTTTCAAGCGGCATCTCTGCGTGTGCTCAGTAATATTCCTATTTTGCCCCAGCTGAGCCGCTTGGCACTGCTGTGCCTGGATCTTCTGAAGTTTGAGGGGCTCGGGAGGCAGGAGCCCACCAGGCTCTCGCCCAGCACACTGCTGCAACAGGCAGGGGCCTGGCTCTGTGCCTGTGGTTTGGGCTTTCATGCAACAGAGGGATTCCAAGTTTCAGTCTTTGCTCCCAGCCTGCTCCAGGAATGCTTGCTGAAGAAAGCCCTTGCCCAGCTCCCAGCCACAACACCCAAAAGAGTATAGCTTAGAGTTAAGCACAACTGAAATTTAAGTTGCACCTTATCTTTTCCCTGCCAGCTCCTTAGTTAGCATCCTACCCACTGCAGTTCCTTAAGTATTTACCACTTCTTTGTAAACCAGTCCTCTGTTTACATCTCAGCTTTAGGGTGTGCTGCAGACAAGGATAAAGTGAAGAAAGAATGGGTCTAAGGTAGATATTTTGTTGAGGTACAGGCCACTTGAGAACAGATATTGAGGCACTTTTGGGAAGGGGATAAGCAACATGTGAGAGTAATTCTATATGCCCTATAAGTATATAGCTACTGCCTTTCCTCTGCCAGCTGCAAGAGATCCACTAAAGAGGTTACATCACGCTGTTCGGGGTAATTAGACCCTGCAGTTTAGGATTACTGTAATATACTTGAAGATATGGGGGGGGGGGGGGGGGGGGGGGCGCGCAGGGGGAACCCTTCAATTTTCTAGTTCACACCTAAAATAGAGCAAGCAGCCTGGCACTCGAGTCTGTAAGAACACTGTCATCTCAGCTTTTCCACCCTTGGTGACTTCCACTGGGCCTGTCCCAGCTGTGACCGCAGAACTCCACATTCAGCAGAATTCAAGTCCATAACTGACCTTTTTAGGTAACAGAGTGTTCCCAAAGGAAGGAGACACATACAATAAATTTTCTAAATGCATGGTCAGTGGGGTGGGGCAGAAGAGGGTAAAAATTCTTACCGACTAGTCAAAGCTGGAAGACCCTAAAATGAGAAGCAGAAGGGACCACGCAACCAAAACACATGGTGCAGATGATGCTCCATTAAATGTAGCAACACACCAGATAGTCAAGGCTTCTGCCTCACCGCGAAAATGCTTAACCAAGTAATTTATTCTCCTTATTACTTCTGCCACCTTACTGCTGTGTGTGGGAGACTACACTTTTTATTTAATGCCCCACTGGGCTCCTTGTGCCAACAAGCTAGGGGCTTCTTCCCTAGCTGCAATGGATTTATCCTTCTCGTCTGTCCTGCACCCCTTTCCTGAAACAACTGGGTGCAGAGAAAAACTAAAACACCACCACCACGACACCCCCCACTTTGTACACAAGTTATCCAGTGTTCACAAAGTCCATCTTTGCTTCAGAGTGCATGGCGGTACTTCTGTGTAACCTGCTGTGTGGCTACAGATGGGGGATGTCCCACATTGTAAATGCATCATCTCCACTAAGGAGAGGAAGTAGGTCAGGTGAAGAACGGCCTTTCTCCCACACAGAACACGCCTGGGGAAGAAACCAAAGCCATCAGCAAAGCAGCAGAGGGGCAGAGCTACCCCAACTCGCCACCAGGCAGTAGAGCAGCCCTTGTCACAGAGGAACAGCCAGGCACCCTCACAGACTGCGTCACTTGATAAACGCTTGCAACACGTGAAATGAAGCAAAACCATAAACATTTGTGCACGTCCATGACAAAAGGAGCATAAAGACACCTCTCCTCTCCACGTGAGGGAAGCTTCTGTGAGGGGCCAGGAGAGGGAACTGCGGTGGTGGGAAGGCAGACGTCAGAGAGTTCATGGTGTGAGGAGGTCCCAGTGACCAGTTCTGGGCACATAGCACAGCAATGAGAGTACCAGGAGGGCACCAGGAAATGGCAAAAAAAAGTCAATTCCATTTTGTAACGTGGTAAAGATGATTTTTTTTCTGTTGAGGCCAACCTGCTACCTTTTGTACATGGAGAAAGAGCAATCCACGATCAACAGAAAAGTCCAGAACTCCAGAGCTCCCAAGTTCGGTCCACACAACAGTACACACACGACAATCCTTCCTCTTAATATTCAACTTCACACGCAGTTCAAAATCCAGTAAGTTTTCTAGCAAATCCACTCATAAAAGCTTAAACAAAAAAAATTCCTCAGAATCTGCCTGGTTCTTACTGACTTCCCAGCATCCATGGGATACAGGTGGGACAGGAAAATGTAGCAAGAATATCCTAAAATAGAGAATGTGCTAAAATATCTTCATTCTCAGATCGCTTACGAAACAGGCTCATTAGAAGACATACTCTAGATAAGGTTATTTAGAAATAAAGGACCTTGTCTTTGTGCTTTATGAAGAGTAAGTTTCCCATAAGCTCGCATTTTGATTTCTACATTATCCCAAGTTCCCTTTCACCTAACTCCACCTGGTCTAAGTGACAAGGCCAGCACAAACGCTCTTAGATGCATCAGTAGTTCTGCCTGGAAAGCCTAGGGTCTTGCCCAGAGCTGCCGTATGGGCCAAGACAGACACTGAAACGCGCACTGAAAGAGGAACACCTGCGGCTGGATCTGACGTAACTAATATGTAATGGCAATACGCAACAAGTTTCTCTCCACGCACATTTGAAGTGGTGTGACTGCCAGGAAGAGGGATTTCCTTTTTGCCAAAGTAACCTCATCATTTGTGAACCTGTAAGTTTAGCTACTTACAGATTCAGAGTCACAAAAGAAGCCGCACTGAACAACACTCTTGAGTCAGGTCAGGAACAGGCAGAGAGAGATGTTTTAATGCTGTTTTGCTCAGTTACTAGAATCCATGGCTTTATCTTTCTGGGATTCTGTCACAGCCAAGACCAAGTTAGGACTAAACGTGCTCTGTGCTTAACCTGGGAAAGACATTACAGACTGCAGCATGATAAAGGACAGCATAGCATTTGACCTCTGAACAGCACAGGAGGCACTGGCCTCACTTCCACATAGTTTTGCAGTACCTTTGCTGAATATACCCTGGTATCAGAATAGTGATCAGAACGGTACCGTGTCCAGCATGAATTCTGCACCTCTGGTAACTCAAGGGTGGCAGTGAAGTGGGCTGGGAAGGAGCGGAGCAAATGGACTCTTGAACCAGCAAATAGCAGTGTCCCTCCACCTGGAACACCGGGATGCTCAGGGATAATACAGCTATACAGAGGCAGCATCTTTACAGGATGGGGCTCCAGTAAATGTTAGGGGCCAAAATCGGTGTGAGCAAAGAGGTAAGAATAAGCACTCTCCCACTGGGGCTTAGGAGGAACCTGCGAGGTTACGAGGAGCAGTGCTGTACCTGAGAGGAAGCCGAGACAAAAGGGAGACCAGCCTCTCGCTACAGGACTCAGGTGGGCTAATGTTTGTTAGAGGGGGCTTGGGGGCATGATGGGAAGTGACAAGACAGCACAGCTGCAATAGCGGTCAGTCTGAGAAGCCAAAAACTCCAGGGGTTGGCAGCAGCTGGCTGTCCTCTTCCCCTGGGGATTCTCTGTTCCAGTTCCTAGAGTATGAGCACCCCTTTCTTCAGCACCTGCACTTAAGTTCTTAAATTTGCAGAATTTATTATTATTATTTTTAAAAATACCCCTGTACTTTAGTCACGAAAAACCAGTCCCCGCCCCAATTCTACTAAAAACATGATTGTCCATAGCTGGAGGCTTATTGAACAGCCTCACCCCATCACCATTAAGTTAGTCAAATGTCCAATTAAACAGCAGGCAGCTCAACCTTTAGGTAACACAACTATAAAAATCGGATTGTGCTCTCTCCTCTCTCCCCCCTCCTCCTCCTCAAGAGAGCTCCCTTACTTTTTTCTAAGCGCCAGCGCTACTCCGACCGCTACAGCTAATATAGCTACCGCAGCAGCCCCACCGTACAGCAATATAGATTTCCCTTCCGGCAATAAGATAGGCTTCTCCTCTGCAGCGGAGGATTTCTCTTCTATTTCTTCCAAATGGCCCTCTTTCCCCACTTTTTTTTCCCCTGGAAGCAGTATTTTCTCAGGTTCTGGTGCAGCCTTTTCTTCTGATGGGGCTAACTTTGGGACAGGTTTACTTAATATGGGGATTTCAGGTTCAACAAGCTCTTCGGCCACTTTTCCCTTTTCCTCCTGTTTCGTACGCAGAAGTGCGGAGGGATGTGCTTTTTCAACAGCAGCAATTTCAGCTTGAGGTTTTACTTCCTGTAAAGAAGCAGGGGTTTCGGGAAGCGCTGCCTGCACGGTCTCTGCAGCGACGGCTGACACCACTGCTTCCTCAATCCCCTCCGGTATCTCTTCCTTCTCCACATGAACAATATCCGAGTTGGAAGAGTTGTTCTCACTCCTCTCTTCACCCCCTCCGTTGCTGTCCAGGCTTTTGACTTCTTCAGGATCCATGGCCACTTGCTGCCAGGACTCGGGTCCCAGGGAGACTGGCAAGCTCTCCGTGTGCCAGCTCTGACTCGCTGACAGGGAGACAGGCAGGCTCTCCGACTGCCACGACGTGGTCACCGTGGGGGACTCTGGGGGGCTCACCTGTCCCGAGTTGTCACTGGTCAGGATGTAGATGTCGTTACTGTCCTCTGCGATGAGCCCGGGGTACTCTTCCTCTTCACATTCCAAAGTAAAGACTGTCCCCTACGAACGAAAAGGAGGACACAACTCATGAGCAAGGGATGGCTTCACACTTCACAGCATTACCTCCCCGGTACGGGGAGGAACACAACACCTGGAAACCTAGCGGGGCTGGAAGAAAGGTGAGAGGGGCCCTGCAGGAGCAGCAGCTGTCTGACCCGCATTTTAGAAGAGATTACAAAACCCAGCTAGTCCCAGCTGGCATTTCCAGAGAATGGAACCATTTGTAAGAGTTTTGCTGGGAGCTCCTCCTTTCCCTGGTGTTCCTGCATCACTGAGCACATCACCAAAACACACCGTGTGGGCATTATTAACCAGAGAACAAGATACCGAAGTCTGAAACCAAACTGAAACAAAGAAAAAGAAAGCAAACACAAGTACATGAGCCCAGCTGAATACCACTCCTTTCTCCTTTTGCTGCAAGTGCTCTGTATTGCTCCTCCATTTTCATCTAACAGCATTACTCTTACATTCTTTTCTTTTTTTTTTTTTTTTTTTTGCATTTCCAGTGCTATCTGAAGCCTGTATTTCTACTTTGTACCAACAATCTGGAACCTACAATAATTCTAGGATTTTACTATAAACAAATTTAGCTATTCTTACATGAGTTCACTTTCCAAGATTGTCATCATAACTTTGGCTACACAAGTTAAAACGGAGTACAGACATCCGAAGACACTAACAGGGTTTGCTTGCTTTTATTTAGCTAGGAAAAATCTGTAGGCATTTAAAAATTTAACAGTGGGTTCCAGTTAGAGAAACTGCAAGTGTAAAATACTGACTGATTCCCACCTTACAGAAACAGCAGCATTGCCAATCCTAGTCACGCATGGACTGCCGAGTACATTACACAGAAGGGGTTTGCTTCAAGCAGAAAAAGGGGAAAAAATGAAATACAGAAGAAGAACCTAAGATGGGTGTGATACCAAAAAAGTAAAAATAAAAGAAAGAGGACAGAGTAACCCCCAAGCTTGCTATGTCACAGTAGTCTGTGAAAGCTATTAACAAAGATTCAACTACCTCCTTGCTCTTAACAAAAATTATTTGAACGTTTTATCAAGTACTGCAGTGCTGACAGCCCCTTCTATACAAATTCCTCATTCAATTATCAAGCTCTCCTGTACAGTCCTATCAGAACATGAAGAAAAAAACTCCACTTCTATTTCTCCCTGCTCCCTTCCACATGCAATAGCTCTCCTAAAGCACTCCAGGTGGTTGTCTCCCTCTTTTTTAAACCCTTCCCAGCACCTGTGAATTTGGGAGGTGGTTCTGCTCCAGTCTTCTACCAATGGTTTCCCATTCCAAGACACCTCCTACGGTTGTTCCACAACTTTTTATGGATCCATGCAGTGATCCATGTCAGCAACTGATCCAAGTTAAAAACACACACATTCCTTATTTTGCTGAGTTGTTTTTAATGCTGATCAGTGTCCTACCTGGTGCACTGAGACCCTCCCAGTGCATAAGTGCAACCAGGGGTGAAGCAGGGCCAGCAGCTGCACCTGTTTGCACTGATGCTGGAAAAGCCAAATCAGTATCAGCACTGCGCTTAGAGAGCAGAAGGAAAATTCATTTCAGCTTTGCTAACTCCCAATCATCACTTAGCTCCTAATATGCAAGGAGTTCAGGGCCTACAAGTCAATGGCTTCCAACTCTGAGTAGGCATACTTGCAGATCTTGTAGTGCCTAGGCCAGCAGCAATGCACTTTTCTCTCAGGGAAGCACAAGAGGCCCAGACTCTCCATGGACACAGGTGTACTTTCCACAGAGACATCAGACATACTGCAACTCCTCGCTTCCCTAGAAGGGGGAAGGCTCTTCACACACACCAAAAAAAAACACCAAGAAAAAAAAAAGTGAGTTGACAGGCGCAGAAGAGACAGCAGAAACACTGCTGGTCATTGGCAGCAGCTGCAGCGACAGCAAATGAAGCAGGAGCAGACCCCCATTGAAAGCACTACACTGGTACTTGAGAGAGCTGTGCAACTTGCAGCAGCAACACTTTAATCTTTCATGGTGGAAATTACGACTGTACCATCAAACTTTGTCAAAAGGGGTCAGTGGAGCCTGAGTTAAGTATGGGAGTGAGGTTTCTCTATCCACTCCCCCCAAACCATACCATTTTGCAAAACTCGATGGACCCACTCCTGGAGATCTCTGTACCATAGCGAAGGCTGTAGTACAGAACGGCACCATGAACGCAGGATTTTTGTAAGGTATTGTGGCAGAGGTGGGACGCAGATCTCATCTCAGGCCATGGAATTTTGGAAGACATTTGTGTATGAAGAAAGGAATCTTGTAGAACACTTCAAAAGGAACTTTTCTTCAAAAGTGCCTTTAAATTGCTTGGATGTGGGAAACACCATTCTGCTCGGTAATATGTTCTGACACTCTAAAGAGAAATGATGCACAGAGTTCCTCAGAGGAGGGGTTAAAAGCGATCAAGCCATTCACTAACCATTAAGGATCACCACAAAATCTTGATTCAGAATGAAATAAAAATTAATAAAGCATTACACTCAGACACCACATACACGCCAACAAACCCAAAGCAAGTTCTACTCTGCGAGCAGTAACTGACAATTCAAGACTCCAGTACCCTCCTGAAAGTCATGCCTCATTAGACTCACTGAAGTTTTTTTTAAATGCAGCTGAGGCCATTTAAACAAAACAGAGCTCTACGACCTAGGAGGAAGCAACCGGCATCGCTAAGTAAGGATGATGGAAAAGAAGAGCCCAGAAGCTTAAGTAAAGGCAGAGATTACCAGATCCAAAGAAACCAAATACTGAGCAGCGTGGGCCAAGGCAGCTTGTGAGAACAGGACCCCATACGCAGTGCCGACCTGTCCTGTTCCAGCAGACACTTGAGAGCAGCACAGCAAGGAGCTGGTCACTGTGGTTAGCTTCCACCACCCTGTGCTGAGGATGGAGAGGTAACCTGCTGTCCAGACATTCTGAGGTTGCACATTCACTCCTTTGATCATCAGGATTTTCTCTGGATGTTGATTAAGCAGGAAATGCTCTCACTGTAATATAAAACACTAACAGACACCTATGATCACAGCAAAGTTGTTATTTCCACATGTGACTACAGACTCAGAACAATTAAACAACAAAATAACTAGGGGTAAAACCTGCAATCTCATGAACCTCTACACTACCCTCCTCTCTGCTCAGCTCTACCCTTCCACAAATCAGAATAAATTTATTTCCTAACCACAGCACATCACAACACGCCAGTCTATGTGATCTGACGCTAGCAAAAAGAACAGGGACACACACAACTTGCAAAGGCTCTTCTTTTAACATACCACTGGAAGGAAGTGCACCCATGCAGCTGCTACTGGTTCAACACGAAGCATATGAAAAAACATTCCAAACCCACGCTACGCTTCTATGGCCTTGTAAGCTCTGGCAGTTGTAGGAAACTTCTTTTCAGTAATAAACTAAAAAAAGCACCAACTAGGGCCATATTCAGATGACCTGAATTGCCCTTAAGTCATACAGTGTGCACTGGCGAAAGCCAAGCGCTTTTGAGCAGTGACTCAGCAGCCTGTGGCAGGGAGGAGGGAGCCACCCATAGTCAGTGGGGACAATCGGATGCAGACTGTGCTGAAATTGAAGCCATCCTGATACTCCGCAATGCATATTCCTCCAGCCTCTGCTTCTGCTCCATTCCTGACCCACGACTCCTAACTTTCCCCTTTCCTCTCATAAGGAAAATCAAAGTAACCTTTAGAGGTAACCCACAGATGATTTTACTGTGATAAGGATGAAGAATTAATATACACAAAGTACCACCACAAATACTATCTGGGCTGGTAGCTGCTCAAGCCCAGAGAAGTATCTTAGCTCAGTATCTTGTAATGCTAGACCCTCAGCAGGTTAACAAAGGATGGGGAGGCAGCATGGATGCACAAGGGTCGGGCGTTCGTTATTCCCCCCTATCAGGGCATTTTTTAAAGGCCACATGCTTTGCTGGAGCACTTTCACTGGAGATATGTTTCTCACAAAATACAGGTAAGATCTGGGCATATGCTAAGTGTAACGTGCAGAATAAACTGCTTTGGAGAGAGTAAGGAGAGGAAGGAAGGAGTAGTAATATGGAGAACAAGGGCAATCCTCAACATTTCAAATACTTCATTAATACATGTACAAACACTACACCCCCACCCTGCCTTCAGCAGAAGGGAGGGCCTAGGAAGCTCAATCACCTTATTGTTCCTTTTCTCACGCAGCCTGCACTGACCTCAAAAGAGTTACCAGTCGCTGGCTCCCTATAAATCAGAGCCTTACAAAGCCTGGCTGATTCCCTTCTGTCTTTACAGACAATTTAACTTCCGTGTCAGTGCCTCAGGGACACAACTCTCCAAGCTTGAAGAGAGATCACCCGAGGTTGGGAAACCTGGGGGAAAGCTAACACACTGACTGTCAGTGGGTAATTTCACGACTTTTTCATTAAAAGCTTATGAAGTTTTAATTGAAAAGCCAGACAGTAATAGGCATTATTTAGGATCCACGATTAATATTTCTTGAGCTGAATTGAGAAAGTCAAGAGGATAAAGCTACTGATTCAGCTGAGATTTGCACTTTGTTGTTTGGCGTGGGTTTTTTCTTTTAAAGCAGCTGCAATAAAAACTAATGACATTTAGGACAATTCTCTTGATTCATCTACAGATGTGACCCAGAAGCAAAGCTCCCACAGAGAGATTAATTCAGGACACGATGGAACATGTGGAAGGATTTTTAATAACCTGAGCCCTTACATAAGCCCTGCGCTTTAGATTTAAAGGTAAATAAGGAATGTATGTAAGCATTTCTCTGTCTGCTTTGTTTATTGTAAATGGGTACTCATCTGCTCCACACCAGAAAAATCAGAGTTCCTCGTTTTCAAATCTGGGATGGGAGACTTGCAGACTTGGGAGTGCTTTTCTTCATCCAGCACACTTACAGAACCATGTGTACGTCGAGAGAAGCAGAAGTCAGTCAGTCCCTCACCACAGCGCCTTGCCACCCCCAATGCCAACCACTGCTACTTGAGGGAAGTCTTGGCACAAGTGATGATGATGACTAGTTCCCTTCCTGGCTAGAACATGGGGATGGTCCACAGCACATGAGGCAGTCTTGAGGAGATCAACTTAATTCTGTCAAGGTGGCATTTGCAGACGTAAAAAAATAGAGCTCCAGAAGTCAATCACTGTCCTCAACCTAAGTTGTAGAAATTTTCCACAAAACTTCTACAAGTGACAAAGCACTTTTAACAAATGTGCTAGACTAGCCCTCAGGATAGGTTACAGCCATTATGCTTACAGGGTGAGCTACACCAGACCACTGTAAACTGGTAACAAAATATTGAAAAAAATATCTGAAAGCTCCTCCAACAAGCAGAACCCACCAGTTTGGACTCAGCTCTAGTCCTGCCAGTCAGTAATCTGAACCTTACTGAATATCACTCTCAGCAGTGGATTCAGACCACCACCAATCTTTAGCATATAGTATGAAATTGCTACTTAAAAACACCTGTCAAGTTTCAATTATGATTTAAAGGCAGTAAACATTAATAAAAATAAAAAAAATCAAGACTTGGAAACTGACTGTCATGACGACTATACTATTTTTCATAGTTTTCTAATAGGTCTGTTAAGTGTATACAAACAAGCTGATTCACTAACTATAGTAGTTATTTATCCTAAACAGGAAAAACTTTAACCACACATAAGAAAATAATAATAATTCTTATTTACCAGAACAGTAATTCTAGCTTGTTTCTGTAAAGCCACTTCTGGTGGAAATACATGTTCATATAAAAATTCTGAATGTCTGAAGATAAAAGTAACTTTTTTCCCTACGAAAACAGTAAGAGTAGTTGTACACATTGCATCTATAATGGAGATGCTATTAGATAATGAACATAAAGAGATCCCCATTAGGTGTCCGACAGATCATTTACTGCATCTTAGAGAGGACTTTGAAAGCCCTGCCCTGTTAGTTCAGAAGACCAGACATATGCAAAACAACTGTGTCTAACTCCTGTGCAAGCTGTGTGTATACTTCTATGGTTTGGTTTTAAGTGTTCTTAAAACCAGTGTTCTGGCCTCCCTGGTTCAGTTCTTAAAGAAGTATAGACAGGCAGGTAACAGTCCTTGTATTCTCACAAGGAATGATGTGGATAGGCAACTCATACAAAACTCATCTCTGAAGACACAAAAAAGCCCCCCTCCCCAATAAAACTACAGCCTGCCAAGCCACCCGTACACCCCAGATCTGTCCAGTATAGGCAAAAATACCGTATACAGGTCAGAGAGGAGTGCCACCTTGCAGGAAAAAAATAAAAATAAAAATCTATGTTCCCTGAACTACTTCCGCTCCCCCCCCCCCCGCCCCCCCCCCCCCCCCCGAAACTAAACAGACCCACATGAAGTCCCCAAGAAAAAGAGGACCTTGAGGCACAGGAGGAAATGCTGGCAGAACGCAAATGTCACCAGAGAGCAGTCTTTACTATGACAAAAAAATCAAAACACTCAACACAGCTAGAAAGTTTCTTAGGTAATAGTACTGACTGTCTTGTAACGTAACCTGTCAGAGACAAATGAGGTTCAGTCATCACTTTCCTCCCACTGAGTGTCACAGCGACAATACAAGTACTAGGTACCCATCAAAAAATGCATTTGTGCTTAAAATCTAGTGTCTGAAAAACAAAAAGCAAGGAGCAATGAACTGGCCTGTGTCCAGGGATCCTAAGATCTCCCTCTAGGGAAATAAGCAAACTTCCCACAATAACAAATTTCCCCAGAGCTGGGAGTGCGCCTGGTGTATGATTTCTAGCTGTAATAGAGGAGCCGCTATGTGCTGGTGAAGTGCCACCTGTGCCAAGGGCTGAGCAGGTAACGGCTGTGGCCACAGACAGCTGCTGGGGTCCCGACAGTCACTCCCACCTGTACGGACAGGGCTGCAGTTCCACCTGCTCTGTGTCTCCAGCCGCAGCCCTGCTCCGCTATGCCTCTTCAGAGCCTCGCTGAAGTCAGACCTGACAGCATTACCCTGCTAATCCTTCAGAGAAATGGATTACAAATGGGGCAGCCGACAACACCCAGATCTAGAAAAATACATTAAAAAAAAGTAACAAAAATTTCTCAGACATTTACTGTAGCATTCATCTCTGTGAAACTGTCAAGATATGCGGAGCCAAGAAAAACAGAGCAGAGTCCACAAATAGGACTGTACTTTTTAAAAAGGAAAAAAAAAGGGCGGGGGGGAAAGGTCGTGTGAACCAAACCAATGCACAATGATATTGCAGCCACTGCTGTCATCCCCTTCCAGGAACGCTTTGGCTAGAACAGCCTGCAGAAATGATCCTATACCTTCCACTGCCCTCCAATATAACCTCTAGTACCTGCAAAGAGTCAGCACCAAAGCAACACCCTTTAAGGTTTCAGTCTTATTGGTTTAAATTGAATTAAATTCCATTATTTAGAGACTACTTCTTCAGACAGACCAATCTGAAGTTGTTGGAAGGGAAAAAAGAAAGGAGATCTAGTCACTCCTTGATTATTTAAGTTCCTTCTCCTTCAGCCACAGCGCCTAAAAAATAAAAAAAAAATCTATTACTGTACCAAGTTACATACTAATAAAAGTGGACGTTTCACTGCAGTGTTCCATGATACAAGCATAAAGTATAATTATTCTGAAAGGAAAATTCCTTTCTAGGATTTCTCCAATTAGGTTGCCCTTTCTCACATCTCTACCATATTAAACTTGCTTATCTCTCCTCCAGTGGAGCACGTCTCTCTTATTTCTGCATTGTCATTCTCAAGGCAGACACCTGGACTGCTGCACAGGAGATTTTAATCTCCAGTAACACAAACTGACTACCTCACTTCCCTAGGATGGCAAGTGTCTCTTTACTCTTTTTCTCCTCCAGACTGTTAACAGACTCTAGTACGTAGATTACTCAATTGTCAGCAGAAAGAAAATGTCAAAACTGGCAGAAAAGCTGGAAGCAGAGAACACTGGAAACAGAACAGCTCTTCTAAGGCTGAGATATGAAACTGTAAACACTATTCATACTTCAAGCAAATTTACTTTTACTTTCTTCAACATGAGGAATTAACTAAGTTAAATTCAAATCCAGATCTGAACACCGTGACACCAAGAATCCTGGGAAGGCAGAGACAATTTCAAGTACAGCTCACAAATACCAGCCTCTTACTGACAGAAGGAAGGTTATTAGCTGAATACTGATAAACACCAATTACATGCACTTATTTCACCTCTTTCAAACACGTGAAAAGCCGATGCGCTTGTAACGTGAATGTGAATCTGAGGGGGAAAAAAATCAGCTAGCTTGCAAGTAATCTTGTACTTTTTCCTCCTTAAAGGCGCAGACTATTTCAACATAGATTAAATCTAACCATGGAAAACAGGATCCACAGAGCATGAGAAAAAATAAATTATTTGGGAGGAGGGGTGGGAAAGGAAGAGGAAAAAAAATCCTTACCAACTGACTGGCCTTACTGTGCACTTTTCCAGGAGACCAAGAACTGCTTCTGATGCAGCAGCATTCAGCACTGGAGAAGTCAGAGCAAAAAGGGAGGGGAGGTAGGAGGAGGGAGGGGAGGGGAGGGGAGGGGATAAGAGGAGAAGGGAGGGAAGAGGAGGAAAGGGGAGGGGAGAGCATATACACTGTATATCGGTTTGTTGAGCCCTAACATTTCTTTCGCGAAAGAGAAGAACGAAGCTACTGCATCAGGCTGGGAATTGGTTTGCAATGGTTCAAGACGATAAGGGAACGAGATCTTAGTATGGCTATTTGGGTTCAAATCAGAGAGTCAGAAGGAAGAATGTGTGCACCCTCATGTGTCTAAACAGAGAACCTGGAATGCCAAACATGCTTTTTGCTCCAAAAGAGAGATCATACTAAAACTTAAAGTCAAGCAGGGTAAATGTAAGAGCTGCAGGCAAACCTGTCACGGCAATTAGTGGAAGAGAGAGGCTGCCCAGAAAAAAGCAAGGTTTCCTTGCCTTCCTACAGTCCTCCAAACTCAACTTGCATCTACCTGCAAATCCAAGAGACGGTAAACTAGATGGAACAGTCATTTCATCTCTCCATTCACATTTATGTCACCAGCTGCATCCAAGCACAATACGCAGTGCACTGCAGATACTCTGAACACTTTCACCCTAAAGCAGAAACGCAGACCAAGAGGAATGTGAACAGCCTACACAACGGCCAGAATCATAGTATCGAAGTACTGTACACACTTGAACATAAAAATATGCCAGTCATTCACCAACCAACCATTACATCCCAGTCCCACCCTACCATGAAAAGTTAGCTGAAGTACAATTTTAGGGCCTGAAGGGAGAATGGGAGGGGAACACTCATTGTTTCAGCACACCATCTCATCACCGTACCTCTGCAGGACTGGGATGAAAAAATCAAAAAGCAACTTCTCATCTCAGAAGCTCTACCTTTAGTGTCCCAAATTTCACATTCCTCACAAGCCATGCTGATTTCTTGAAATCTACTGCATAGTTATTCAATTTATCAGCCTTTATTCCCTTGTGCTTGCAATTTTGCTTCTAGTTAATTGTTGTCCACCATCCTCAACCAGATGCTTTTGTGGACCTACAAGCCTCCTGAGCCCACAAAAGAACTTCCAAGTCTTGCACACATGCAGAACCTCAGGAGCTCTTCCAGCTGCACTGTGGCTGCGCAGCATGATGCAGCAAGAAGTCCCACTGGATGACACAGCTCTGTAAAATTCTGACTCCACAGATCTACAGTGGGACATAGGAAGGACTCAGATGACCCCTTACCTTTGACTGGCTACTTCCCTCATGGCAAAATTTGACTTCAATCAAAAAAATGAAGAAGATCCCAAATTACATGGTGACAAGGGAAGAGACAGTACCAGAGACACTAAAGAATTTTTCAGGTCTGCCCCTGAAAAGCTGACTCTGGTGAAGCTCTCCTCTGCTCCTGATCCACGAAAAAAGTCTGTCTATTCTAGTATCTTCTCAGTTTTAAGTAAGCTCTTTGCAGCTATAGGAAAGACCTACCTTCACACTGCTCCGGAAGAACCACAGAAATTGAAACTCTTACTGTCACAGCAACATAATTCACTGGAGACTCTTAGGTTTATACATTGCCCTTATGGCTCTAGCAAAGTACTACTGACAACTTGATCCAGCACACTGTAGCAGATGTTTATCTGAAAAAATGCACACCACCTGCGTGATGGCTAACAGCCTGCCAGGCAGCTCTTCCCTGGCTCTTCTAAGAAACACAAACTCTCCCACCCTGACCCCACACCCCACTCCCAGCACTGCCATCCCCAGAACACCATCCCACAGACTCGGAACAATGAGAAGCATGACACCCAGTAACAATGAACGTTTTCCTTACAGAAAAAAAAAAAATTACAATAAAACTAAATATTCCCTTCCTCCACATAAAGCCACAAGCCTAGTGGGTCCCCAAACCCAGCCCCAGCGAAACTCACAAAGGGTTAGTGCAGCTACATTAATTCAGCTGGAAAGAATTTTCATCACCTTGTCTCTTTCCTCCCCTCTTCTGCTGCTTCAAAAATAGCTCTGGCTTGTTTGCTGTACCGCTTATGTCAGTCTGATTTTATGCCTGACTGGATGTATACAGACAAGCCCATAGCCCATTAAACACCAGCTACCCAGATCTGTACATACATGCACAGTCACACAAACACAAAGCACAGCCCCCTCCCTTGGAGGCCATGCTGGAAAGCAGTGTGTTTTCAGAGGCTTTGCACTGT
Source organism: Falco naumanni (assembly GCF_017639655.2). NCBI lineage: Eukaryota > Metazoa > Chordata > Aves > Falconiformes > Falconidae > Falco > Falco naumanni. The sequence continues at coordinate 23,124,483 of NC_054058.1, forward strand.
ATTATGTTTATAGCAGGCCTCAAATAAGGGCTAGGCAACAGGCCACAGCCTTTTCTGAGGTTAAAAAAAAAAAAGAGGCAGAAAAGCAAAATAACATCCATCTGTCTTAAAGCTGCAAGCGAGGACTTTCCCTGTGATGAAAACACTTTGAAATGTGCGTGCATTTATCAAATGACCTAAGGTCATTTGGCTGGGTGCTGTTAGTGTTTGTGTCCATTAAAGACAAACAATCCCTCCCAAAGGCTTTGAAAACTATTATCCACGGTTGCTGGGAAGGGAGCTAAAAAGGTGCAGACATGCAGAAATTCCAGAACTGCTCTTAAAAAAAATACTTCAGGTGAAAACTCCTGAAATATACAAAGCTGTCTGAAGGAGATTTTTTCCTACTAGCACTTTTTAATCACTGGGGTTTCCTGAACAGCTTTTCTTTTTAGAATAAATCAACTTGCTGAAGCCATTTCACTAATCCCAGATTAATTCCATTCAAATCTGGCATCCTTCCAAAACCCAGTAATCTAAAGCTCAGCCTTCAAGACTCAGCTCATCAGCTGTGACCTGCCTCCGTGATGTATTTTTAAATGAAACTTTCTCAGCATGCCGTGACCCAGGAACATTGGTTACCATGAACTGGAGACTTCCACAAGGAAATACAGCACAAAGAAATCTTGATTGCTCATTCTATCTATTTTCCTATATAGGTTTAAATTCCAATATGCATTAGCTATTTTATCACTTATTATAAAAATTAATTAGTACCTACTGACACTTCTGTACAAAGTGATCCCTGACTACTTACCTGTTAAAAAAACTCTCTGAAATTTAAGAAGGGAAAAAAACCCAAAAGGTATACCACTTCCAGCAGCCACCAGAGTATGAAGGTAGCATTAAAAAGATGAGTCTCTGAGGCACAGGATCTTTGTTACGGGTGTTTGCTTCTAAATGCAGTTCTGTGTGTATATTAACAGGAAAACATTCAAACAAAAGCTCACCATATAGCAACACATTAGCATTTTGACACACAATGCATGAAAAGTAGTTGTCATTTGACATCTGAGGACCCCTTCAACTTCAACTGCAATCCAGCAACCCAGACATACAAAGAACTGGAACAGACTGCCTGGGAAAATTGTGGTGTCCAGTCACATAGGTCTTTAATGTCAACATCAGAAATAAATGGGTAAAAGTCAGTTCTGCCCTGGGGCAGACAGGTGAAATAGACGACTGCCCAAGATCCCTTTCCAACTAGATCTCCTGGTCTGGTTTTTTTTGTTTGTTTGTTTGGGGTGTTTTTTTGCTTTTTCTGGGGCATTCCTACTCTCATCTGCTTACTTCTAGCAACCCTCTTAGCTTTTACTCCTATTAAGATCAGTGTAACTCTTAGAAATAAGCTTTGAACAAAGTATGAGAATTAAACATTGTCTTCTTACCCATCCTCCTTGTTGAATGATATAGTCTGCAGAATAGTCTTCTAGATATGTCACCCCAAAGTTCACAAGTGCACTCAGTGGTTCCTGGCCCTGTCTAGTTAACTCCATCAGAAACTGTTGTAGCAGAACCAGGGGTACCAAGACCTTCAAAAAAACAAGAATTGTGAATAAATACAGAAAGTCTTATCAATACTACTGTGTAGGTAAAACAGAAAATTCATGTGGTCCACAGAGCAGGTCTGCATCTACAAATTCAAAGATAGCAGGGACTATACACTTCATTTTTGTGAAGACACAAAGCAGGAACACAACACAATTCAGAAAGAACAAACCTGATAGAAAGAAATCTGGTAAGCAAAACACCACAGCCTAACTTGAGAGTTTCACAGGAACAGGACCGCAGTGCTTTCTTACATCCCATTTTTTTCCAACACAAGATTAGGTAAACAAGCAGCACAGGTCCAGAACTTGCTACCCCAGAAGTGAAAAGATGCAACATTGTAAATAGTTTGAAGGATGTGCATCCAAATTGTATTCAAACAGCAATCTCATATATATTCTTGAATACATACACAACACTAGACAGTCTGTAGAAGTTCACACTTGACTTTCAGACAAGACAGAAACAACTCCTCCCAGCAGCATAACATTACAGACTTGTTTAAAATGATGAACACAACCCCCTCTCCACATTAAATTCTCCCTCCTATGCCAAATTTAACACATACAAAATCCCCCCCCCCTTATTTCCTATTCTCATTCCTCCTTCCAAAACTTTTGTCTTTAAATGAATGCTCAGCCTTAACCCAAATCTGAATTGCTCTGGAAGATGCAAGATTCTGTGAACACACCTCCTTCATATTATACAGTTCTAGACACTTTCTTCTGAAATTATGTTTTTGTTTGCCTAAACAACATGCAGTTGAACTTTTAAACTCTAAATTTATTATCCAAGAGCATGCAAGTGGCCCTCTGGGCAAAGTTTATATGCAGCACTTTGCCAGGTTCAGGAAACTTGTAGGAATTGAAGTCATTAGCATCTGAAAAAGTACTGTTATGATACAGGAGAAAAATATTTGCAAGCATTACTGCACCTAGTTTGTGACAACTGCATTGCATATCTATTCACTGTACAAATAAGCTGCACAAGGCAGATACAGGCTAATAGCACTGCCCAGACCGAACTCCACAGGCTTCCTGCCTTTGCCAGTCCCCTCTTCGTACAGCCTGGTTTTCTTCTATGTAAATATCCTCCATTACTATTGCCAGAAATCACACCTTAGGATGCAAAGCTGGAGGAAGATAAACAGGAAAAGCAGGCTGGGTTTTAGATCTGTACTAAATCCATGGTGGATCACTAAAACCAGATGGGCCTTAAAAATACCTATAATCTGATAAATTTAAGATGTACCAGCTGTTTAACAACTGAGAGAGTCCAATACTATGGCAGACAGGTTATAGTACTGTTCTTCTGGGACAAACAGTTAACACTGCAGTCACGTAACTAGGAACAAGACGGTGCTTGAAATTTAAAAGCTTTGGGGTTTTTTGAGTTTCTTGTAATTAATCTCAACTCAGGGGCAGAAGAGGTGCAAGCTTATAATGCACAAACAATAAGGAGCAGGTCAAGGTGAGGTAAGTGTCAGAAGACACTTCAGTCTTCTTGGATCAAAGGAAAAAAAGCATGCTGTCAAGACTAGGCATCTTTCAGAGGCTTTGGGCACACCCACATAACTCTACAACAGCATGAACATTGAGATCTCAAAATATTTGACATTTACTGTAAGATGAAGGCAAGAGAAACAAAGGCAAAAAAAGGCTGCTTAGGAAATGAAGGGAGTTTATATGTTGGCATACTGAACATGATTGTTGCCATCTTCCTTTGCCAATTTAAAATATCTAATCCATCCACTCCTCCAAAATTCAGCAAGCCTCTGCAGGCCTCCGGAGCAAGGAACCAAATTCAAACTCTAATATTTAGTCCCATGCACACCAACAAACACTGCCTGGTTTTTCTTTCCCACTGGAATTATTGACACTTCTGCATTTGAAACCACTAGGAACAGGAACAGGTTTGCGTTACACTGTCCCTAAATTCATGAAAGAAATCACCTTCACAGTACTTCCATAAAGGTTAACGACAGCTTTCTGTACGTAAGAGTAACTATTTGAATGGCAATGAGATTTAACTAGACCAAAGTAAAAATACAGCCTTAGCCATGCAAAGGAAGTGCAGTTCCCTCCACAAGTACACATGGGAAGGAATGCTAGGGGCTATTTATATTTTGACTTAACAAGAACATACACAATATCAAGCACAGCATGCCAAAAAACAGTTGGCAGGTGAAAACTTCCAGGGAATCATTAAAAAAACCACTTTACTATCAGAAGATTTCTGACTGTGTAAACAAAAGATTTCTATCAATTATACTATTGCAATTCCATAGTACAGTATTACAAATTTAAATGTATACAAAAAAAAATATTACAAAGAAAGTTCATAGACTTTGAAGGAGCTGTATGCAAAGTAATTGTCAATTCTGTGTACCTTTTGACTATTTCAACATAAAATTAATCTAATTCTTTACATGATTATTGTTTATGTTTTTGTTTTATTATTCTTTGGCTCCATTAATCAGTAAAAATAGGACATTAAGATGACTGCTAACCTACTTACCAGTTCAGCTGACTCTCAATATCAGTATTTGTTATCCTTTTATCTGATGCACAAAAGTGGGATTATGTATCCTGGAGTATGTATGTATGTAATGCTCAATTTTAAGCACAAAGCATAATACTCTGTTGCTGAGTTTTTTCAATTATTAAATTTATTTTATTACAGAAATAATTTGCTGTAAGTTTGAGGTGATTTTGGTTTGTTCTAATGAGAGCCTTATTTCAAACACAAGGTGAAGACTCCCTTTCTCTACAGAATCCAACATCATGCTTATTACTTCACATCATAATTTCTGAGAAATACACGAAATAATTTCTTTTCCCGAAAGTTTTCTACTGAGAACCAGCACTTCTAAGATCTGCGGGTACATTTTGCTTCTGTGGGATGTTAATGGAAGACCTGGTGTTCGTATGTATTAGCGTATCCTATAGTACTTCCTCATTCAGATACTCATGTTTTAGTGACTGAAAACATTCCTTTACACCCCACATGCTAGTCAGTTAACCAAATCTCTTCAGCAGTTCAAATGTACCATTGCACTCTGGAAAAGATCCACATTTTTAAGTGGAAAAAATACCAGCTGTATTTAGAAGTGTCTTCTTTCTGCTCATGCTTGCGTAATGCATAGGTTCTTTGAAAACTGGTATGACTAAAAGGGACACCTTCCCCACTGCCAATCAGAGAGATCAAGCCTTTGTTCACATTCCACCTCCAACCAACTAGCCAGCAAGGTAATCCATACCTCCCAGAAACATATGCTTACCTGTATGCCATGTTTCTCATACACACAACATCAAGGAAGATTTGCAAAGACTACTTTAAACCCGTTTTGTGCCAGAGATACTGGGCCTTTAAGTGATCAGTGTGGTGCCCTCAGTGCATCATATTCAATATATTAAATAGGTGGGGCTTTTATACATACCTATGACCGCAAAGACTCAGAAATTTAAAGTGAGATTTTATATACTAGTTCATAGGCTACTGGAAGTAAAAAGAGCATCTTGCTGTGCAAGATGCCACTAGTGACCCCAACAGATACAGCTTATGTATAACTGAAAACACATTTCATCTATTACAGCCTCACTTTATTGCTGTATGTCTGCTAATTAGACCTAACACTGTGTCAATTTATAGTTACTTTTTAAAATTTTATTTCTAACAGCTTCTTCTTTAGAGTAAAAATTAAGCCAGGTTGAGGTCAGAGGAAAGGTATCTAGATATTTTCTGTTATAAAATACGATTCTGATTAAGATGATAAAGGAATTTAAAAGGAAATGAAACCAACACAAATGTATTCCATCTCCTCAAAACAAGTATTATTAAAGGAACTGCTAGGCATTCCTGAAGCATCAAGCTACCACAAAAACAATATAAACAGATGCTGTAAGCAAAGATGATGACAAAAACATCTTCTGGATGATATTCTCAATCACAAGCTGATGAGGACCAAAATCCACTAGCCACAGGGGCTGGACAATTGTAGCAGCAATGAAGGCTGCACCATAAACCCCTAAATATGGCTGATCATCTACCCAGGTCTGTATCTTCAGGAGGTGTGTACCAGTAGCATATGGAAACGCAGTAGGCAACTGGCAAACTCCATCCACCTCCTCCCTTGCCAGCTGAGCCACAATGACTGATTTTATGCTTGTTTTTTGTTTTCACCAACTGGAAAGTAAAATGTGCTAGTTTAAGCCACCTTCTCGATAATCAGATTTCACGGTTCTTTAAACCAAAATGCTATGAATCACAAGATGATAAACTGAAAGCACACACACCCCGATTATAATTGGTGGAGCCATGGGCAGTAACTTGTCAAGCAATGTTTTAATAAACTGCTTTAACAGTGCCCACACCCTTGGTTAGATGATCAATTTCTGAAGCAAGCAGGGAAATCTAGTTAAGGAAGAGTATTTCTGGGGAAAAAAAAAATGTAAAGAGGGGAAAAAAGATTTCTTGTTCTATTTTAAATTTAAGACTAAATTTTAACACTCAACTTGTGATGTAAATTTGCAGTTACTTAATTCTTTTATTCTTTTTCTGATCCCCACTGAACCCATCAGAGAATGATTAAGATGACTTAATCTTAATTGATTAATTAAATGACTTTGAATCACTAATGAAAGATTAATCTTGGAACAGTAATTCTACTCATTCTACATTAAAACTATTATAAGATAGTTCATTTACAGACTTGCATATCGTTTTAAAAACAAGCTTCAGTTCATTTGAGATAACTATTACTGAAACCAGGTAGGCACACCATCCTTATGTTTTCTGAACAGTTTAAATATTGTGAAGATACTATCAATTTTTATTTTCACCATGTTTAGTACTTTTTTTTTTTAACATGTATTTTGAACCTGAGAGAAAACAAAGAAACACTAGAGAAATACAATGGAAACATCCATCTCTGATTTCTTTCCAAAACTGTTAGAAATAAATCTCTCTTGATAATTTAAAAATGTTTAATGATTTTTTTTTTTAATTATGTCAAGCAAAACCTCTTAACTTTTCATTTTACTGTAAAAAAGGAAAATTGACATAATACTTCCATTAGATAACTTCTGGTTAATTATCTACAAACCACATATTATGTCCACATCTACCATTCTGCAAGTGAAAGTTATTTTGTAACAAAAACAAGAGCGTTCTTATTCTTTGTCATTTGTGAAGCATAACTGTACCTAGTAAAAACATTACAGACATCAAATAGATGTGAGAGATATCAAAGTGAAAATCACTTATTTGGTACCTTGTTCCATCCGCTGGCATGAGCGGCTGTCTCTTGTGTACGCTCTCGATATTCTTGATATGTCACTGGCCTGCAGAAGTTAAATCAACACTGAAAGTTATAAAAGGAAACAAAAGAACAAGAATAAAATAAAATTCTCAGTTTTCAGAGAACAAAATATTTTCAGCAATATTACAGCAAATAGTTTTCAAGAGCTAACAAGTCTCGCATTTCAGAACATAAAACACCAGCACCAGACAGGGTCAGGAAGGCATCACCTCCTCCCAGTTACGTAATTTGATATAATTGGGTAAGTGAATTTCATAATTCGATCTCCACAACTTAAAGGACATTAGATAAGTAGGTTCTCTGATAAGATACCAGAATTTCTAAGCTCTTGCTAAGATTTTAAAGATAGACAATTCCACTAAGAAATTCATATTTGAGATAGAGGCCGATACAGAGTAAAATTTTTATAAATATAATATAGGCTGTGAACCAACACTGACTGCTTGACCACATCAACATTATGCGTTAAAGCCTTTATTTGCAAAAAGAGCACTTTTGATCACAAACCCCTCTTCATATTTCAGTAGATACCTCTATTTTAGATTTATCACATCTCTGTTTCTCTGAATTAGGATGATGAAATTCCTCTCTTTCCTCCAAGATCGTATAGTATCTTAAGGGTCAGTAAAAACAAATACTTTTTGCCAAGTGACACCAGAAGATGTACTGCTTCAAAAGCAGTTGTCCTGAGCCAGACCATGACAAAAGGCAAGTTCAGACTTTAGTTTAAGGGAAATGTGGTAACTAGTACTGGACAGAAGACCTCTTATCCAAGAACCTGTCATGATCTAACAGCCTACAGTACCGTAACATACTTGTTTATTAGGCATACAAGAGGACAGAAAAATATAAGCAGAATAAATAAGTATTGAATCAAATGGCACTACTGTAGCAAACCGGTAAAAGAACAGAGTTCAAGCACACTGGGAAAAACATAATTTGGGTTTGTCATTTTAAGTGCATTCTCTTAACTTCTTTGGTACATCAGTTCCTTTAAAATGCAAATCCAAATGAATCAGTGGGATGAGAAGAGCAACAGCTGCAGGAAGGATATTATCAAGAGATTAAACAGTAGCTCTAGTTTGCCTTATAAAAAGGCACGTGTGTCAACACATTTTCACAGGCATTTCAGACTCAGTATGTATGGATGGATGCATATACATAAATCTAAAAAAATACTTAGAATGCAAATATTTTCCCATAGAAAGCACAAGAAGCCTAGAACATCAGGCTACTAACAAGCTAGAACCACTTAATTTTCTAAGACCTGATCTCAGGAACTTTCCAAAAAGAATCAACCTAGAGTGCACCAGTTATGACCCCTCAAAGTCAGACAGTCAACCAATTATCTACAACTTTTAAAACATTCAAACTAAAAATGCTGTTATTTCAATTTACCATTTTAGACACAAAGGATGGATTGCAAGGCTTACTGATAATTTTCCAACTTGTTGCCAGTCTGTTTTTTTCAGTGTAGTGAGGTATTTATCAAAAGCTTAGCTCTTCAGAAGACACTAAGTGCAAGTTTTTAAGGTCACATGGGACAAATGCCTGGCTTGTAAAGGCAGATAAGCTTCTACCATTTCTGGAGGAACACACCAGCATATCTTTTGCCACTTAAGGAGGAACTTGTGCCCCACATACTCTTTTCTGTGGGTAAATAATTGTTAGTTTACACTGTACTGAACTTACTTTTTGACTCTATAGAAGCAGACAGTATATATATTAGTTTCTGAAAGTTAAACAGTAAGTTGACAGAGTGTACTTTTCCCTTCAGTGACTCATGGAAAAAGAGACAATGATCTGTCTAGTCAGATATTACATGGCACCTTTGCTGTGAAATCCAGGTCAGAGTCATAAAATCATAGGACAGTTTAGGTTAGAAGGGACCTTTAAGGATCATAGGCAGGAACTATCTTTCACTACATCAGGCTGCCCAAAGTCCCGTCCTATCTGACTCTGAACAGTTTTAAATCATATTGGTCATAAAAATTCAGCCCTTAGCTGTTGACTAGAGAGCTAGTTAAGGAATAGATGGGCTAGTTAAGGAATCACAGAACGGTGGACATTGGAAGGCACTGCTGGAGAACATCCTGTCCAACCTCCCTGCTCAAGCAGGGCCTCCTACAGCAGGCTGCCCAGGACCATGCCCAGACGGCTTTTGAGTATCACCAGGGATGGAGACTCCACAACCCTTCTGGACGAACTGTGCCAGTGCTCAGTGACCCTCACAGTAAAAATGCGTTTCCTGATATTCAGATGGAATGACTTCCAAATTTGTAATCTTCCAGAAGCCTGCCATAAAGAGCATGAGATGCCTCCAATCCTTGTATGGAAGGCTTAAGCTCCATGCATCAGAAAATTTACACTAGGCACTGATATCTAGGCTTTCCGTCCCTTGTTTAAACACTTCATTAACAGCTATGCAAAGTTTAGAGGAGCAGTACTAGAGATTCTCAGCTTCTTTTGAGCCATATTATTAAAACCAATCCACAAAACACAGACTCAGATAGCTATTTGCTAATGCTGCCTTCACAACTGCATTTATGTCCCTAAAGTAGCACCTTCCAATCCCATCTCTCTAAAAATGTATTTCGGAGGTCACTCAGAAGAGCCAGCAGTAATTCATATGGATCTATTAAAATCAGGCTAGTAATTTATAATAGAAAACCAAGCAACCACAACAATTTTACCAATTTGCAAAAGACATTAATCAAGATACTAGCATGCAGAGTACAATGTGGTATTTAAACAGTAAGCTTAACCTGGCAAGACAGCTCTTAAGGCACCAAGGTTAGCCCTGGGGCCTACCTTTGCTTCAGATGTGTAACTGAATGGTGGTCATAAAACATCTAACTACTATCCTTTCAGTGAATCTCTCCCACTCATCTTGAGCCAGTCTACAAACCTTCAGCTTCACTCTTAACTCTAAGGTAGAAGAAGTTAATCTGACTACAGCCCAGCATGCATTAAATTGGCAATGGCAACCAGCAGCTGCCAGTTTCACCAGCAACTCAAACTACTTGAATTTGTCTCAGAAATTCAATGATTGTTTATCATTCGAAAAATTTTAGAACTTACAGGACTGCAAAGAACAAATACCACAAAGAAGTTTTCACACATTACAACACAAAACAACAAAACCAGCCAGATAACAGAATGCTGTAAAAAAAAGAAATGCAATACAAAACAGTCCCATCTTTAGCATTTCAGCACCAGTCACAATGCCAAAGGAAACACCTTCCCTTTGAAAAAGCAAATAGAAACTCACTTGCTAAGCAAGCTCTGCAGTGCTTTGTGAAGATGTTCTTTCAATTCCTGGGCCACCTTTTCTCCCAAATGAGCCAGGCAGTCTTCTATTGAGCTCTCTGGATTGGCGGGACTGAACACTGGGGAAGTGTGACAGTCAAATCCTGTAGTGGTAAATGCTGACAGAAGAAAGCATACAAAATAAAACAGTATATAACATCAACAGTCTCAGATTTCTTATCCCACCAGTTAACACAGCTTACATGAGGGATGAAGAAATCACAGCTCTATAGTCAAAGCATGCTATGAACAAATTCTAGTAAAACAAGTACAGTCCAAATATATTCTGGAAGTGATACAAGCCATAGATGACTTTGAGCTACATTACCCCTCCAACTCTTATTTCACAACTGCATCCTAACCAATAAGATAGCTGAATGTGTAACTATTCTCAACTTTAAGCTGATATCAACCCTGATGAAGCAGCAAGACAGCCTTTTCCATGGTAAAATTTGCCCACGCATGGACATATCTGCAGCAGTACTGAAGTATCATTTTCTAAAATAATATGTTGTTCATATAACTTTTTCCTTCTCAGTTTAAAAATTCTAAGAAAGGTCTATATGGATGAATGTAAACAGATCTAGAGCCTTTCTACTTCAGGTTTCCAATTTTCAACACACATGCAAAGCAAAGATTGTTTCCAAATCATCCTTGCTGGGAGTCATATAAAAGCTACATCTACAGGTCAAAGCATGTCACAAAAAATAAACCTGGTGGAATGAGAAATACAACGGTTTAAATCCACACTCCTCTGAATGTTAGGTGCTAAGGAATGATTTCACTTCTCTCATCAACTGGAACAGCTAAGGGCTGCTTACATTTCATTACTTATAATAGCCCATTAAATGTCATTCAATTGTTTGCTTTGGCAAGACTCTCCAACTCCAAACGGTAAAGTTTAACTATTCAACTTCATGTGACAATGTGTAGATAGCTTGAGGGGGATGTAAAGAGATTCAATGTGTCCAAAAATCTCTAACTAGAGTACTTGTTACAAATTAACCACCATTACAGCACACACAGATTATCAATTGAAATGGGAAAATTAGAAGAGCACCTTCCAAGATTTCTTCATCAAGACGTTTGAGCTCCTCCTCGATTTCTATTTTAATCTTCTCCAAAGCCTCTTTCTCCAAAGCATGTTGTGCCATAAGCTGTTGTTGAGTCCCTAAAAGAAACCAGAGAAATTATTCAACTGTAATATTTCAAATAAGGATATAAGATAATGGAACAAAATATTGAAATATTAACTGTAGAGGAATTCAAGATGAAAGTTCTATTTCAGACAGCAACATAAAAAGTATTATCCCTGAAGGGTACTTACTACAAAAGTTTTATTATATGAGCCCAGAAACACATAAAACTACAGGCCTATTCAAGGTAGAACAGGTGATTTAAATATAAACATGCTTTAAAAATAAAATACATAACAAATGTGGCTTAGATTTATGACCAAAATCAAACCAAGGCATATAAACAAGCGGTCATCAAAACTAATACACTCATTATCAAACTACACCAAAACAAAGCAGGCATAGGCATAATCTTGATTTTTAGTAGCAAAATATAAAATTCGTATTGATGCCTGCAAAATCTACAAGAATACTCAGAACAACTATGCAATATCAATAAAGGGTCCCAAAATCTACTAGCTGTGCATCATTTCGCTGTTCATGAGGAGTCTAAAGGCCAGAATTAAATAATTTAAGACTGAGTTCACAAGTAACAATAGAGGCAAAGGATCCCACAATTGTCAGACAGTTGTCAATTCTCACCTCCTAATCAAGTCATTTAGGAATCTGAAATGGCTGCCTATCCCCAGAAGTACACATGTCCTGGTTTGGGATCACAAGTACCTATTCTGTGTGCTGACCCTAAGTATTTGGTAGTAAATTGTTTCAGCTGTATCATTCAGGATTACATTGACTCTCATTCATCTTAATTATTAGGCTGTAGCAAAACAGACACAAAACTGTTTCCAACCAAGCCAAGGTATTTAAAGCATTTGAATCTTTAAGGAATTTGCTGAGTGTCAAGTTTTCCATTATAAGGCCTTATGGCAAGATAACTACTCAAGGAAGTGTTCTATGGGATGGGTACTAATGGAAAGATTAGATGTCTGGGACAGAGTTCAGCTCAAAACTCCTGCTGTTTAGCTGATTTTTTTCTTTGGGTTTGCTCATCTCTTATTTCTTCCATCAGCTTTCAAGCATGTCTTCAAATCCCATTCTTAAAGCACACTACAAAATCTGTTCCATTAACTGTTGTTCTATTTTCACCAAACATCACTGAATCAACAGCCTACCACTGAAATTTTTTTCTTCCTTTCAACTCCTTAAAATGTCCTGCTTAGAGATGAAATGGATCTCTGTTATATGCACATGAATATAAAACTGAATTTTCTATCAACTCACTCCTGGAATAAATAAATAAATAAACAAAACTGCCCCCCAAACTCCCTTCCAGACATTTCCTTCCCTAAGTTTTAGGTCAATTACCAGTCCTCATTAGCCTGCACCTCGCTACTTTCAACAGTATCATCGACTAGGTTACCTAAAACACATCTTCTTAGCTGTCTTACTTCTGAATATTCTTTAGAATTCTTTTTTGGGACTTCATGTTCTCATGGGCCCAAGATTTAAACACCACCTCCTGGCCATCCTTCTGTTTATGGTGCCCATGTCCACTGTTCCCTTCTCATGCACCCAAATACTGACGACTCTCCAACCTATCTCACCCTTACTGTACCTACACCAACTGCCTACAGCTCTGCCTGGGCATCTAGGCATCATTCCACCCTACAGACATCCTTTACTCAATTAAAGAAAAGAAAAAGTGGAAGGAATTGTATCTATAATGTTGCTATCATCTGACTTCATTTCTTCCTCATCACTTGTATTTCACATCCAAATCTTCAGATAAGTCCTGCAACACCCAGTGCAGCTTTCTGGCATGTCTTTCTTCATTGCTGTTTTAAAGACAGTAAATCATAATTTGGTGGTCTTATGAATGACTGCCTATTTTATTCAGTTCATTTCGATTTGTATCTGCTTGAACTCACTTTATGTGTTTTATTACCTTCCCCTTTCATCATAATGGACACATAGTAACACTAGTTTTCCTATCAGAGTGTGTGAAAAACATAAAAGTAACAATACCAGCTAACACACACAGATGTGTAGGAAAAGTACACTGCATTTTCTGTATTTAAAAAAACACTATAGACAGTAAGTGTGCAGTCTCCTACAATTGAAAAGTAAGTTAAAAATCCCCAGAATCAACCCACTGCATGTGTGCTAATGCTTAAAAATTCAGTGCTCAATAGATAACTGTGAGACAAAATCTTTCTAAAGCAACGCACAAGTGTAAAATGTTTACATTTATTTATGTGAACAGTTTAAAGGAACAACAGATCATCACTTTAATTCCATTTTACTTAACCACACAGTTACTAGAACATCAATCACTATGTTCAAAATAACTTTATTTAGCTTCTTCAATCCCTTCTCAAACAGTCTCTTTTTGCCACGCTAAACAAATTTCAGAGGAGCAAACTGTTCCTCCTTTTGGTTAATGAACATTCACTAATGCCTTGTCAGTCCCTTTAAGTTGCCTCTTTGAACTACTGAACCACTGCTTCACAGTCAAGTACAACAAGTATATGCAAGTACCAACTCTTTATTTTAACCTGTGCTTCACCCTCTATATGGAAGGGATGAGGTTATTTAGAATAGCATCCATTCTCACGGGACTAATGTGATGATGATCACACATGACAAGCTGTCATACTTGATAACAAGTCACCCGGAAAACGGAAGGAAGAGAAATTCCACTGCTGCCAGCGTACAAAAGAGCTGTTTAGATAATCAGTGCTGCAGTCAATGGTTTCCATCTCGTAACACCCACAACTTTGCAGCAGCTGCTGATTCCAATAGCACCTGACTATTCAGCCCTGCCAAAACATCAAAAACCTAACCCTCCCAGACCAGTGACTTGGCACTGTTCATTCCCCCAATTACCAATGGACTTCAATTTTTTGCATCTACAATTGTATGTTGACCACTACCAACAAAATCACACACAGTGCTGGAGAACAGCATATTCCAAAGGTCCTAAGCAAGCATTATCTTTTTCTCTTTTAGACAGCTTCCAGGTCAATTTGCAAATAGGTAGAATAAAACAGTAAAATAGCTTCTAGTAGATGAGAACATTTTCATTGTTTAATAATGCAAATGGTCACACCAGAAACGGTACTTGTAAGGCCCATAAACACTGAATGCTCTCCTATGCTGAAAAAATGTGTTTGCCTAATACAGGCTTTTGCTAAACTGACTCTGAAAGGCCTCTTCCTAACCCAAAGACACAAGAAACCTCAATTACACAGTCCTACAGGAAGAAGTTAGTGCATTCTACTTTCTATTTATGTAATAAATGTTCCCTTTTGCACAAGCATGTTCTTGTTAAGATTTTATTTTTCAGGTATTTAAAAGAAAATGTATTCTGAAAGTCCATCAAGCACCACACCACTGACAATCAGATAATGCTATGACTACTAGGTAAAGGTAATACTTCAGTAAAACTCCACCAATAAAGCTATTTCAGAAGTTTAGCAGCAATACAAGACTAACCCGTTCCCCAGGTTTGATCCCAGGAGGAGGAGGGATGGGAAGTCATTCACCAGAGCTAGAGAGCCTGCACATCTGATTCTACATTGTGTCAAACTAAGGCTAACAAGAGACAACAACTACTAGCACCAACTGAAAAGGTGTTACATTTTTTTAGTTCAAGTGAATGCAGGGTGAATGAAAAAGAAAGCCACTGATGTTACAGATTGCTCCTGATTTATTTTTCTTTCATGCTTACAATCTTTATTTGTCAATATCTGTTTTCAAGTTCTCCTAGGTCTCTATATTAACTTCTGTATAGCCAACATTGACTTAAAAATGTACTTTCAACATGATTCTAGTATTTCTTTAACACCTCAGACTTTTTAAAACAGTAACACCTAAAATTTCTGTAAACACTGAATAGTGACAAATATATATAAAATCTCTTTACAAATGTATTCATTTCCTTTAATGAAAAGTATATCCATTACCCCAGCAAACTCCAGAACACACACTGCCATACACAGATGCAGCCCTTGATTTAAGGAATTTTTAAAAGTAGCTCTTTATAAACCATAAGAAGGCTCAGCTTAAAAGAAACTAAAATAGTCCCAAATATTGATAACCAAAAAGAGACAAAACTTTGCCAACCAGCAGCCAATTTTTTAATTTTTTTTTTTTGGGGGGGGGGGGCGGGGCAGAAAGGAGGCTTAATTAAGTGGGAATTAACATTCCTGGAGGCACCACCTCCTACTTCTCCAAGTCACATCCCAAAAACTCCCTATCCTTGTCTCAGTTCAGGAAATAGCTCCCTCATTAGCACAAACTGGATTGGTCTGACCTACAGCAAGTACCTTTTCAGCCTGTGACTTTTCAGCCAAAGGAAGTACATTCCGCCCTAAGAGGAAAGTTTCTCAGGAACGAGTTATTCACCTAAGCTAAAACAGCCTCAAAAACTCCTTCATTTCCTACAGACCAACAGTAGGTACTATGAAGCGTAAGTGAAGATCCAGGGATAGAGTATGAAGAAAACCAAAATATCCTGCAACAACCAGTCCAAATGTCACCTGATGACAAAATCCTGCAGTGGCAGCTATCCAAACCATGACTGTCAAAACCATGAAAACAAGGTACTACTGTTACATTTGGGATGGCCCTTAAGGATCCTTGAGCTCACCCAGAATGCATGAAACCTGACCACCTCTGCCTATCTGTACATGTATTTCCTGAGACGTAAGAGTTTACTTCTAACCAAAACAAGTGAACAAACGTAAAACATTTCTCCCAGTAACCCAATTCAACACTGCTCAGCTGTAAGAAATGTGTGTGGGAAACCACTGAAATGCCTTGATCACCGACTATATACAGCACTTTATATAGTAACTCCAAAACCGATAATAAATGGTCAAAAGAACACTGTGCGCAGTAATTGGATTACATACCGTGGATAGCATGCACCTCAGGGAAACTGTAAAACTGTCAAAACCTTGTTCACCTCTTGAGTAATCTATGCCACCTTGCAGTAGTGGCATTGATTATAAATCTTCCAGATACTATGTGAGCTAAGGGATTATTTAAGATTTCTCATTCTGTCAAGGAAAACACAGAAATTCACAACCTTCATTACAGCCACAGGCTCATGGGATGGGGTCAAACCATGGGGAAGAAGATTAAAAAGTAGAAATATACTGAAATTTACTCCTTGATGAAATACAAAGAAGCATTTGTAATACAAATATGTTGAATCACAAACCAAAGTACTCTGACTTACTTAAAAAGTAGTACTAACAACTGCTGCAGACTGGAAGTTTCTATAATAGCGAACTTCTGTGGGGAGAATGTAAAGTTTTCCAGTATTTCGTATTTATTTTCTGTGTATGACCAGTAGTTACAGATACTACAAGACTTCTGAAAAAATACTAAAGCATCTCTCCACAGTCTAATGAACAGATAAGAGAGCTTCTACACATTTTAGGTAACTGAACTCATCTGTTGCCTCAAGCCATATGAACTTACACAGATGATCTTACTTGTGTTTTATCAGATTTTTCTGAGCAATTTGTAATATTCACCTACCTGAAAACCTACCACAAAGTAAAAAAGATTTTTCTAAGCAATTTGTATTATTCACCTACCTGAAAACCTACCACAAAATAATGAAAAAAAATTACTGCTAACAGACTTTGGTTCATATACACTGGAGTGAGTGCTATGTAGAATCACTATTCTGCCAAAACTGTAATAGGAATAATGTCTCAAACTATTGTCCAGTTCAGTTTGCTGGATTTGCCCCTGGAGGCACTGAAATCCACTACAGAATGCTATAGAGCTGTAATGTTAAAAGATTGGTTTGTCCAATAAAACTGTTTTGAAGTTCTTCAAGAACCTGCAATACTGCAAATGATTGTCTCTTCAGTACCTGCACTGAAAAGAAGGCATCTAAATAGACATTTCAAAGTAGTAATCAGACGTTGACTTAGGTCAGCCTTCTTTGCTTGAAGCTAGAAGTGGTTTTAGCTCTTGTAATTGAAGCCATCTTTCTTGCAACAAAATCAATACCAACCAAGAAATCCAAAGGGAAATACAGCAAGGTAATTTTCTATGCAATTTGCCTGAGCTTTCACTTAATAAAATCCCTCCAAAACCCATCATTCTCATAAAGCATATTAAGCCTGCAAAAAAAACCAAAAAGTTTTAACTTGAAATCTAACAAGTGCCTTAAAGATTTCCTCTTACCTGAGTTTTTGGAACAAAAAGACATATATTAGAAAAAGAACCCTAGTATGAAATGCAGGAAAGCAGAGGTTTGTGGAATATGACCATAGGAGGAAAGGGAAGGGAATGGACAAAAACATTCAATTTCTCCTACCAGTTCTACCAGAGATAAAATACTACCACTCCTGTTGGGAAAGATCACTTTTTTGGTTGTTTTTTGACCCATGAGATACATTCTGTAGTTGGAGTGTGAAACTTCACTGAAATCTGGGAGACTGCTGTAGAAAGAGACTGAAGGGAGGTACAGAAACACTAACTACACCTAGGGTGCCTTATTTCCCCATGTTCTGTACACATGCAGTGAGAGAAAGGTCTGCCAGCATATTTCCACATGTTCTGTACACATGCAATGAGAGAAAGATCCACCAGCAGGTGACACAAAGTGGCTGTCATTAGGACCCTGCTCTGAACCACCCTCTAGAGGAGTCTGGCCCTCACTCTCCAACACTGAAGGTGACAAAAAGTTAACTTCACAAGGGCAATCTAAAACTAGCTTTTCTGGATACACCTCTTACATTGTAATACCACACAGGTATCAGACAAAGAGTAAGGACTTATTTGGATCTAAGAAAAACATGTGCAGGGTAAGTAACACATACCAGAGCCCATACCTCATATGACTGTAACACATAAAACAGAAGTGTCCTCCAACTAAAATAGAAACCGGCAATAGCCACAATCACTGTTAAAATTGTTTCACATGAAAGGTCTGTCAGCACAATAATCAAACTAAAGCAAAATAAGATTAAATGACAGGTACTTTGTATCATTAACCCTCTCAATTCATAAATCAAGAGTGTTCAGCCACAGTAGAAAAACTACTGACCATGGTGTTAAAGTACCACAAAAATCACCAACGAAGGGAATTTGGGATCAGTCAAGATATCGTATCAACGGCTGATGACAGCACTTGAAAAACACACTGTTGAGCACAATGTAATGTCATACTGCAACTATCCCTCATATGTCTTCATTATCAAAACCCAGAAGTTTCCTCCTCATGATGGTATTCTACACAACAGCTATTAATTTTCATTTACTGGCTTTCACATCCCTTTTGTTCTAACCAGGCTTCTCAGACCATGCTTGTTACTGTAATACCCAGCTACCTCCCAACAGCACATTAGGCAGTGCAGGTAATATCTATTATGGGCTGCTGCTTCTTCTTCTCGCTCTCTCCCTAGGGGAGAAAATAGAGTATATAGAGCAGAGTGCTTTGGTACAGCTCTCCCCAGGTAAGCACCAGCCATGTGCCAGACAACAAGGAGATAGAGACTGTATATGTAAACTGCTTCGTATTCAAAGACAACATATACAGTACTTCAAAATAAACGTACAGCTGTTACCACACATACCCTGGCAATACAGCTGAAACAACTGTTCAATTACAAGCAGTCAGAGAAGAAGTGGGAGAAAGGATTTTTAAAAGTAACTGTCAGACAAATGAAAGCTGTCGGAAGCATGGAAAGCAGACAAGCACCAGGAAAAGTAAATTAGGAAAGAATGAAACAAATCCTGAAGCAGGAGGATGAAGTGTGTGCACTTAGTCCAGTAACAGCCAAGGCACTACAAAACAGTGAGAAACAACAAGGCAGATTAAAAGTAAGGGGAAATTATTTTACCCAGAGGCTTTGATCAGAAAACAGTAAAAATACTGAGATCTAATCACAGTGAAAGATGACCAGAAGAGGAGAAGTTCTGTCCACTCTCTGGTCTGGGGAGTGAGGGTGGGGAAAATGTTGGAGAATTTCCTGTTTAGAAGTTTCTTAGAGCAACAAGGATGAGAGAATAGATTTGGAAGTATCAATGCTTTACAGTATTTTAATAGCAAATCCAACTACAGCCTGCTATCACACAAGCTAACATATCTGAAAAGTAGACCAATGGTTACCTTGACTCAGGAGCATAAAAGTCTTCTTAACTGACAACAAAAATTTTATTTAAGTATTTGTAGCTTCCTCTTTATAAAGTTTTAATATTGCTCTTTAATTCAAATGTGTCTTGGAGGTTTCAGTAATAAGAATCAGTTGAAAGGTGCCCCTCAATTTGCAAGGATTTCAAAGGTACTACAGCCAAATTATTAAAAAGAAAAACTTTAAGACAAACAGTTTCCTTTCTGAATCTTGCATTTAGAGAACAAAGCAGACTCTTCCACATTGTAGTTTTATATGTACTCAATACATTTCCAGTTATAGCCCAGTTACCCCTGATGGGATATTCAGAATGAGACTTTATTGCCAAAATAAGCACGTTTTCCAACAAGAAGTTTTATGAAGCACCATCTTGCCCCTCCTTTTATAGACCACAGATGCAGTCAAAGTAATAGACATACCTTAAATATACTAAGATTTATTTTTTAAACGATACATAATATAACCAGCATATGCTATATGCTTTAGTGTCAAACTGATAAAATCATTTCTGTCATAACTTTGATGCTATCTTCTCTTTTCTTTTCAGGAATTTCTTACATTGTGACAGGTAAGTTCAGTAAATGAGAGAGTATGCATGCTTAAAAGCTTCTTTAACAAAAAAAGATTCTGAAGACTGCCTTTGGGGGTTTTTCAATATGCCTTTCATCACAGTAAGTTCTGAATCACAGGAACTAGTAGTGACTGAAATATTGTTAACAAGTGACAAGCCACCCAAACAATCTTGACAAACAACATTATTTAAATGCTTGCCACCACAAAATAAGGGAAGTTTTTACTATCTAGGTTTATGTGAAACATGATCTATCAAACTTCTTTTATTCTGTCTCCTATTTATTTCTTTAGCCTCCCGTATGTATAAACCTCTTCTGGAAGACACATTTGACTCTTATCTGACTCCATGAAGTCCTTGATTTCTTAAAAATAAATAAATAAATAGATGCAGCATAGGTCAGGTTAAGCATTACATCTCTGCACTACCACTGACTGACAATAACAGAAGTGTTAACATAATTGGGCAAAACTATTTAGCACATGAGACTGCTTAGCTGGGTATCATCACTCGGAGTTTACATTGGTAAACACCACCAACACACCCCTGCTTACTTCCACTGGCCTCCAAAAGAAAGCAAGCATGAGCTCCAGTTCTCAAGACGGCTCAACAAAGATAATAAATATCCACCTCTCTTAACCTCGAGACAGCTACTAAAACCACTTTTACTTGCTACATAAACACCAATTAAAGAAGTAATCTAAATACAAACAGCTTTGTTTCCATCACAATATTTTAAAATAATGGGAAGAGATGAAGAGATATATTACACTAAACATCAGGCTAATGTTCTGCATCCATGCACAAACAGCTGAACAACTAATTGCAAATACAGCTGCATATGTTAATAGGTACAGATGAATATGCAAATATTACCTTGAGTAGAAGGAGGAGGATGCTCTTGTGGCTTCTCTTGTGATAAAAGTCCCAGGTAGCTAAGAACTACATATTTTGTTTCATAGTGAAATCCTACAGGCACAGCAGTAGAGGACGCCATCGGGTTGGCTTGCAATGCGGCAGTGCTCTTACGGGGCACGTAGGGTTTTCTCTGGGTAACTGAGGAAGACTGTAAGGAAAGAATTGAGTGTTTTGTTTGGTTTTTTATAAGGCTGCAATAGGTCATGAACTCATACATAACAAGGAATTATGTAACAATCGTGAAGTAATACCCAGGTTTTTGCCCTGATATCATATGCATTCTTATTTTAATAAGAACTGTGGACACTAAAACCAACTGCCCCCCCCCCGCCCCAGCACCCTGCCTGCCTGCTGCCAGCAGTGGCATTTCTCACTCCTGCCTGGCATATGTGCTCTCACATTAAAGCAAATTGAACAGTTCCTCACCACGTGTCTACCACTTCATGCCTCCCAACTCCACCAAACACAAAAATGCAAATGTATTCACATGTTTTTTTGAGGTTTTGAGGGATTCCGAAGACTTAGTTAACTACAATTTGAGGTAAAAAGACAGGTTCTGAGGACTCTCTATTCCCCTAAGCCTCCAATTAGTATTTTCTGAGTCTCTGCTTTCTCAGATTCACTATTATGATGCTTAAAAATTTTAAGGCAAAAAAAATGACCACAATTGCCTCTAATTCATTTTACTGCTCCAAAAGCAATGGAAAACATATGGTCAACAGAGGAAGTTCCACATTCATTGTAGGGATCGGAAGAACAGATGGTTGCTTGTCCTGGATTTCTCACCCAGGCATTAATACTTATAAACCAGAAATCCACACCTAACAGCAACATCTGGCCAAAAAACTTCTCTGGTTTACTCTAATTGTTTTGTCACCTTCTTCAAACATCCAAATAAGAACAGCAGGCAAAAACTAAGGTAGAGAGAAATAAAAAACAGCCATAAAGGACAAGGTTAAAAAAAAATATCTCAGAAAACAACATGGAAGTGGGGAAAAAAACATACAACAGATTGAAAGGAAGTATCAGACTAATCAACATGTTTTAGCTCTTTACAATAGGAACAGTCTGGATAACTACTTCCAATATGCTATCAACCTGATGAATCAAATGATAATATTTAGAGCTTTAAAATGAACTCTCCAAATTAGGTTCTCCGTCACTTCAGGGAGTCATTCCCAAACAAACAGTAGCCCATTCTTATCCATCACAATGGATATCTAAATGAAAGGCATGCAAAAAAGTTCATGCTAAAGAAGAGCTGCTGAGGGGGCTAGACAATTTAATAGCATGAGACTGCAGTTGCATCTAGAAGAAAAATTTAAACCAAGTTTAAAGGAGTTAGTATGAGAAAAATGTTATATACAGGGAACAGAAGCCGGAACATCTCGAGAGGGTTCCTAATTACACTGGAAACCCCTTGAGACTGAAAGAGAGAACTAGGTTCCCAAATCAAAGCACAATCTGCAAACAAAGCCTCAAGATTAAAAATAATAAATGGAGCAAGTAAACAAAAAGCATTGACCTGTCTAGCTATGCAAGATGTCTGGGCTAACTTCTAATCCCCCTCCTCCCTGGAAAGGAAAGATTAATAGCAATTGTACATTGGCTCCTGAGGATAAACACAACTGTTAACTGTGCTGGGGCATGGTTACTGTGTGAGTAGGTAGCTTGGCAAAGAAAAATTTATCCAGCAAACTAAAAGCTGCAAAAGGGAAAGAGTTGGTGTAAAATTGGCTAAATGTTCCTTCTTTAGTCTTTAGCAGCTCTAGTTTGTGAAACTCATTCAGTATTGAAAACAGAAGAGGACTCTTTCCTGAAGACTATACTCTGGAAGCCGTGTCCTTTGCTATGTATTTCAAAATGCCTGAAATCCTTTACCAGAAAGATTTGGTTGAGTCTTTGCTATGGCTTGAACCAAAGTAGTGATTTATATAGGAAGGAACCAATGTTGAAACTTTAGAGTCAACATTCATCCTTTTTCCCTTGGAGTAGTAATCCTACATTTATGTTGTCTCTTCCATCCCAGAGTGCTCTACAGGCAATGTATCATGCTTCAGAAATGTAAGAAATTATAGCAGATAAGCACAGCTTTTGCACAATACACTGTTACCTTGCAGCTGCTTCTATAAACCGAGACTTTCATAAAGCAGGGAGATTTGGAAAAAAAATAACTCAGAAGACTTCCTTTAACAATAGCTCTGCCTTTCAGACTAGATCCCCATATCCCATCACCACATCACATGTTCACATCACCAGGTGTGAAAGATGCTATTCACCAAAAAGCAAAAGCTCCCCAGCATGTTTCAGTTCTGGTTTGTTCAGTAGAGATCCAGAGTCCTGAAATCAACACGCTTCTCGCAATGCCTACACAATGAATGGGAGCCCTTCCAGACAACCTGAACTCATCTGTCCAGAAAGAATCAGTCTGACTGATGGTCCAGAGGCATCCAGACACCACAGTGTGGATCAAAGAAGAAACAACATTCAGATTTGAATATATAACAAAGATTATTCTTCAAAATGTAATTCCAAATCAACACAGAAAATTAAAGAAAAAAACAGCTTATCTAAACAAGCATGAGACTCCATACGAGCACAGTTATCCATGTGCAACAGTGAGGCCTAATTCACGAAAATTTCAGCATCCTTAGCTCAGCACCTCTGGAGGAAGGAGAGGACAAAAAAAAGGGGGGAGGGGGGACAGGACAGAAGAGAATCAGACCACAGCTTATTTAAATAGTGGTTAATATTTCCCTGGGAAAAGAATGAAGAAAAAATGCTTTGGACAAAAAAAAAAAAAAAGGAATCACTTTGGTTGATACAGTCTAAGAGGCTGTTTTATACTGAAATGAGAAGGGAGATGTAAGAACTTGAATGGAAGAAGTATCTTCAGCTTCATACAAAAGAATGTCAGACTAGAAATGTGCTTCAGAATCACTGGTCTTCCTTTGAGAGAAGCCCACAGCACAGCCACTTAATTACTCATTTTGAAGTGTGAATGACTGGTTTTGTTTACAAAAAGAGAAAGAGAAACATTGACTCAGATACTGTAAATACCTCAGAAAAGGCCATTTTTCAGGAATGAGTGGGATTAAAAAAGGACATGCAGCTTGAGAGACCAGATTAGAGGAAGAAGAATGTTCCGCTAACAGGAGCAAAATGGCAGAGTCCAGAAACTGTTTAAGAGAATAAGACAAAGGCTTGTATGGGAGATGTAACGGAGCAGAGGAAATAAGGCTTTTTTACAGACTATATAAGCCTCAAAGCAAGGGCCAGAGAGTTACTACTTCTAGTATAACAGGTTTACTGCAAGAATATTGCCTCTTCAAAAGCTAAAGAGATCAGAATTATTACCAATTACTCCCTACAAAAATTTTCACCTTTCTCAATTCCTGCACCCTTGGAGGAATAAAAGGCTATGCCTTGTTGAAGCTTTACTCAGCTTGTTACTCCTCCGACCCTGCTGTCACTTGTTTCATGTGGGCTGAGCTGCTCAACTGACCTGAGAACAGGAGTTCCAGTCAGACTGACATTTCCTCATGCAATCTGTCACATCCTAATCCACAGAAGAGTAATACATTAGACAATGGGCAATGCAAGTCTACCAACGAATACTGTGAATACAATCCCCCAGCAATGAGGATCTGCTGTTTTAGTCCTTACTTGCAAAATCCTACCATGCATCAAGCTGCTTTTATTGTGTGTTGGTCAAAAGCCAAAATGCAACAGCATTATGATGCTGCCCATAAGAACAGTTCACCAGCTGACACTAAAATCTACTGCACATCTATTCGAGTGTTGCAGGTCTGAGACTTGCTTTTTGCATTTAAAGCTGCAGCCTTACAAAGTATTTTGCTGTATGTTTATAACAAAACAGTAGGTGATCAATATCACTACCGTTTTCTAACACACTAAAAACACAGGTTCAGAAACAACAGCGCAGTCACAGTTTGCCTTCTTTTTACAAATAATACCACCACCGTGACCGCAGTTAAATTCCACTTGAAAATGGAGTCAATATAGGGCTGGATGCAGTTCCCACCTACAGCCTGGGGTTACCAAGCCTCACTTACCCACTACAAACTTAAACATCCTAGACAGCCGCTGTAGCAGAATACTTCCTGCTGCTGGAGAACCGTATCAAAGCACGGGTAGTCTCAGTTAGCAAGTGTTCACCCAAGCAGGGACAAAGAGATGTAGCAAGGCAACAAAACCATAGCACCAGAGTCAAAGCTGTTCTTGGGCGGCGTTCCACTGATACATTCACAGGTTTGGGTCATCCTTCTGACACCAGCCTGGGCAACAGGTAACCACTCTCAGCTCACTCAAATCGACAGCCTTACATATATACAGTGCTTTTTATCCAAACATACCATACGTCAAGGAGTTGCAGGTCTATAAAACCACACCCCATATCAACAAGATGGAAAATATCCAAGCGCTCTGCACCTTACCAGGTGGCTTGTGTAGGGATTTTGGATGAGACCTGCATGTGCAGACTAGTTTAACCTTGCAGCAGTTTGTCTCTGAAAACACTTCATGTAACAGGTAGGACTTTCCAAAGCACTCAATTGAGATCAAGTTGGAAGATAAATCCTTCAGGGTACTTTCCCAACAATATACGACAGTATGACGAAGAGATTGTTTTTAATAAACTAAGAACTACCGAGTTCAGACATGTCAATTTTTACTGGAAATTAATCAATATTGCATCCATTACTGATCCTCTGGTGGCACTTAATAGATATAAATACTGGAAAGTATGGCAGTTGTTTATCTGGGCACAGGTTTTAGTTGACCATAGAGAGAAATGTGAGTGAGAATTCTAGGCAAACGGTTCGATTCTTCTTCTAGGAAGAAAAATAAAACCCATACCAGTTACCTACCATAAAGGTTCTCAGTCCCTTTCAGCTTTAAACCATCTTACAACACTAAATCATGACAAACCCAGCTTTCATTACCAAGCTGTAATTTCACTTCAGTTTTTTATTTGCCAGGCGCTACGTGGTTTGGAAAGCGAAGGCGAGGGAGGCCGGGCAGGTGAGGCAGAAGCCGGCACTCGCTCAAAGTTTCCACAGCGCCAGACAAACGCAGAGCCGGGGCAGACGAGCAGCCTGCAAGAGCGTAGCTTATACTCAGTTACTACGACGATGAATGAGATATTTATATCCGGGCAGGAACAGCAGGGAGCAAAAAGCCGGGATGAGTCAGCCGGCGGGGTCCGCGCGGGAGCCACAGCCTACGCGCACCGGGGCAGGTGCGGGCGGGCAGGCCGCGGCCCCTGCGGCGGGGGAGCCGCCGGCTCTCCTAGCCGCCCTTCAGGTCCCGCCGGGGGCGCAGCCCCTTCTCCCACACGGCGGGGCCCGCTCTAGGGCGGCGCCCGCCCCACAGCCCGCCGGCCGGGGACGCGCCGGGACCGGGGGACGCGTCCTTCAGCCGCAGGCACAGCGGGGGCGGGAGGGGGCAACGGCCGCCGAGGGGCGTGGCCCGGCCGCGCCCCGCCCCCGCGGGGAAGTTCTCCGGCTACCGACCCCGCGGGGAGCCGCCGGCGGCCCCAGCTCCCCTCCCCTCCCGGTCAGCGCGGCGGGGGGGGGTGGGGAGGAGGAGGAGGCGCCGAGCTGCCCAGCTGCCGCGCTGTCCTCCTGCCCGCCCGCCCCCCCCCCGCTCCCGGCCGGCGCCGGCGGGGGGGGTGGGGGTAAACAAACAAATAAATAAATAACTCGATCGCCCGCCCGCTCCCACCCCTTTCCTCACCTGCGAGCGCCGCGGGGCGCGGAGGGGGCGGGGAGGAGGAGGGAGCGGAGGGGGCGGGCGGGCCGGGCGAGGAGCGGCGCTGCTCCGGGTCGGTCCGCCGGGGGTGGTGGGCGCGCGCGCGCGCACGGCGGTGCGAGCTCTGCCCTAATTTGCCGCCGCCGCCGCCGCCATGATGGAGGGGCGGGGAGGAGGGGACGGTGGCGGGGGCCGCACGTCACGGCGGTTTGTGCCGCGCGTCACGGCCCGCGCCGAGGGGCGGGGCCCGGCAGGACGCCTCTACCGCCGCGTGACTGGCCGGCGGGGCGGGAGGGGGCGGGGCCGGCCCTGTCCGTCTGGGCAGCGGCCGTGAGGCGGCGGTCCGGTGCCTCCCGCCGCTGGGCCTCGACGCGGGCAGCCCCTCTCCCGGGGCGGGCCTGGCCTGGCCTGGCCTGAGCGGGTTTCCCGCGCTCCAGGGCACACACACAAAAGGCGGCGGCCGCAGGGTTCGTGTTAACCCCTTCGCGTTTTCCTCGCAGGTTTTGAGGAAGAGAACGGGCGGCGGCTGATTTCCGCGGCCCTCGTCCGGTTCGCATGATCGCCGGTGTGAGTGAGCTGGGCCAGCGCCCCCCGCAGCAAGCCTCCCGTAGGGCTGGGGGGGCATAGGAAAGAACGAATAGACTTCCAGTTGCTTTAATGTTATTTAGATCGCACCCAAAGTAATAGTAAAGTGTTCTCAAACCCCAAAATACAAGTTGATTCCCTGCATTGTAACATAATCACAATGTGAAAAAAGAAATAAAGCTACATGTTTTTGTAAAAGGCTTTTTCACGTAGAAAAAAAAAAGGCCCAGTAAAAATTGACAAAAGAGAAGCTGAGAAGGAGCATGGATATGACAACACATCCGACACTTGATTTGCAAGGAACAGTTCTGTTTTTTCCAGTAAACGTACCTACAGAATGGAAACAGAATCTTCCCGCCAACAGGAATAAAATAGTATTACAGGTTATGAGGATTGCTTCAAATTTTGCCGTCACGAATGGAGGCAGTATGAGAACTCCCAAAGAATCAGCGCATGGCAGAAGGTAATCGATAATAATAAACATGCTCTAGAGCCCCATCACGTATTCCTGCAACGAAATGCTGGTACCTCGGCTGTTCATCATAAAAGCACGACCAGCGCAAGGCGGCTGCTACAAGCCTTCCCCAGAGCCCCCGGCCTGAGGCCTCCCGCGGCCACCCCGGCCGCCCTGCCCCCCCCCCTCCAGCCGGCTCTTCCCTGCCACCTCCTGCTTCTCCCTGCACTCCTTCACGCCATCCCGCATCTCCGGCGCGGGTTAAAAAGATGGGTTTCATCTCTCTCTGCCAGTCCAAACTGGGAAGAACCGTGAGATTATATAAATAGCATTTCACAATTTTATATAATCGATGGCTAACACTGACCTTAATATCAAAGCTCCCCGTGATGGGGAGGCCAAAGCACTGCCAAAACCAGCCTGCTTTAGGGCCTTACAAGCAAGTTTCTCAGTGTTTATTTTTCCTCTGCTACCAGTTAAACGCATTACGGCGTGTCTTGGCAGTAGCTCAGCTCGTTTTGAAACCGAACACAGCATTCCCACCAATACACATGAGGGAAAGCCCCTGCCGGCAGCACCCCTGCTCCCTCAGGCTAAGCCCTGACCGTCCAAACTGGTACCCGTCACGGCTTGCCACCTGCGCGGCGCCGGGAGAACCGGCTGCCGCCTCTGCCACCGGGGGGGAGGCGCCGAGGGCACCCCGCATGCCGGCCCGCCGCACCCGGCCTCCTGCCGCCCGCCCGTCACGACGAGCGCTGGAGACACGGCCAGGCCCAGCCACAAGATGGCAGCCTGCCGCGCGCACAGACCCACCCCGGTGACGCCGGGCGGAGCTCGGGTTTCTATTGGCCCGGGGAGCAGCGGGGCGGGGCCGTGACACAGCGGCAGCAGCGCCGGCCGTGACCCGAACCGGATTTGATTCCGCTCGCTGTCGCCGACGGCCCCGGCTGCCTTACCTTCCGTCCCGTCCCGCCGCCGCCAACGCCGCCGCCATGGCGCTCAGCGATGCCGACGTCCAGAAGCAGGTAGGGCCGCGGGCCCCAGCCCGAACGCGGGCCTGCGGCCCCGGAGCGGGCAGCGCGGCGGCTGGGGCCGCTGCTGGGTCTGCCTCCCCGCACTGCGCTGGGCCCGGCGCGGCCGGCGGGGAGCTGACAGGACGGAGCCAGCGTGGGGAAGGGAGGCGCCGAGGGCAGGGCGGAGGGGGCGGCATCCAGGCAGCGTCCTTGCCCTGAAGCCGTGCTAGGTGCGGGGCTCAGGTGAGCCCGAGCTGCAGGGCTGATGCCTGGTGAACGGCCAGTCGGAGAGGGAGGGGCAGTGGCCGCCCCGAGCCCCGCATCAGCAGAAGCGGCTGCTGTCAGCTGCGGCTGGGTTGCGAACAGGGTCTGCTGCTCCACAGTGGCGCTCTCGGGTGAGAGCAGGGGTGAAAGGGGAAGGATCTTGTCTGGGATCTTAGTAAGAAAGAGAAGTCCCTGAAGAAAATTATTTTTTTCCCTGGAGGGACTGGTCAGCCACCCATTGGGGAACTTCGTTGAGGCATTTTGATGATGTATGAATCCAGATTTGAATGAAAGGGATCACGAGTTGCCTTTATGCTGTCTGCAGTGTTTAATTGCACTTTAAGGCAGATAAATACGTTGCCTTAGCTAAGTTCTGTCTTTTTAGATGTTGCTGTCTAAGGACTTTCTACTCTGTTTTTTCTTACAACTGTACTACATCTCATTGACTGTAACTTAGCATTTGGCTGGGCTATATAGCGTCCTTGAATACATTTTTCAATTCTGTGACCTAAGCAGAGTAGCACAACCTGGGTTTCTCGTGCAATGGAAATTTACAACCCTGAAGTCTGTGAACACTTGGTGAGGCGGGACACTTTGTCCTTATTGACAGTAAACACTGCCCTTGCCTAAGAAAGCTGTTTTGAGTTGGGCTGAAAATCGTGTGCCATGTTAAAGACAGCACAGATCCAGTTAGCACTGGTCTGTGGAGTTTCCTACAGGTGATGAGCAGATCAGCCAAGTTCCCTTTGTCCTTTGCATGTAAGTGCTTTGAGTCTCACTTTCTCATTCAGTAAACATAGTCTCTTGGCAAGGAAGCATCACATTGAAAGTAAAATAAGTAGGTTGCCTTTCTCCAAAAGGGGAATTGTAATTACATTCTGTTGCCTTTTATCTGCAAAGCTTGGGGGTTTTTTTCTGCCTCTTCCGATAATAAAAAGAAAGCTGACATTGGGGTGGTCTTGCTCAGCGACCACAGACCTGAACTTCAAAGGTTATAGGTCAGGATCTGTTGGTATAGCAAACACGTAATGCCAACATCATTTCACATCTGCAACTTTCCTGTAATTGTTTTACACGTTTGAGCCTAGGGTGATCCTGTTAACTGGAAAAGCGAATGCTGCCAATGGCATGACAGTTCTGCATATGTATAAATCCAGTATCAACTGTCCAGCTGGTCCTCTGAACCCTTAACTACTTGCCATGGGACTTTCAATAATTTTCACTTTAAAATTCATCTCTCGTTAAGAGTTTTTGCCATTGATAGACTTGCTTTCTTGATTCTGTTAAAGGTGTTTAATAGATTGTTCCATCCAGCCGGTCTAACATCTAGAACTTCCATGGAACAGATAATCACACTGCTACTGATGGGGAAAACCCTCCCTTCCTTTCTGTTGGAAATACTGCTTTACTAAAGTTATTAACTTCCTTTAAAATTAATCAATGTTTTTAATACTAATCCTGTTTATAGATGTGAAAGTTTTATTTATGATGTCTTTTCATTTCCGTGAAAAGCAAAAAGGGATTTTAGTACAACAGATTTTGAAGGAAAAAATGATGTTCAATCTTATCAGACATGGGGAAGTGGATGCCATGTTAGCTTGCTTCCATCTTGTTCCTCTTTGTTGTTCAGAGGATGTTTCTTGAACACCCGGAACTGTTTAAAGTACTTTTTGAAAATGAAGAAACCAAACCAAACTGGAGGAAGTGACTCAGTAATGCAAGGGTTACTACTGCTATACAAATGTTCTTAGTCTCCTTCAACAGTAGGCTATTCAGCAAAATAATTTACTTTTTCTATATGCTTTTCTTGTCCTTTCTGAGATGCAGGTAGATCTAAACCTTGGTTTAACCAGTCATCTAATCGGGCGAGCAGGGTAGGAAACTGACCCTGTAAGTAGACATGCACTTAGAAGTGTTGCAAACTGGAATTGAAAGAAAAATTGCTGATTTGATATCATATCGATGTAGCTCTTCTTGTTTGCTTCTCTGACTGCGTATGCTTAAAATCTTCTACTTGTCTGTTCACTTCTGTTTTTTCATCTATATGGGAGTAGTACTGTTCTGCACGTCTCTCAGTTTTCACATTGCCACTTTCTTATGTCTATAAAATACTTCATTTTAATATGACATTATATAAATACAATCTTTTGTGCAACTTTATGCAGACCAGCTTGTCTGCAAAATGTGTGTCATCACTAAGTGCAAGCAAAAAGTCAGTAGGTTTTTATAGTCTGCTCAAGTATGGTGCGCTCCGTCTGCCCTTGCAAATAGCTGTTACCTGTTCAAAGCTGCAGTTTGGTTGGACATGAGTCTTTACAGTCTGCCTGAAATGTGAACCTAAACATAGGCCTGGTCACAGAAAGGCATGTGATAAATAAGCAGAGCTGAGTATAATTGCTTTCCTTGTCTTTAAGCTGTTGGGCCTGTGCTTTATAGTGTTTTGAGGTGGTTTCAGAAAGGTTCTTCAAGTAGAATGTATTAGTGCATACCAAGCTCTAAAGCAGTATGTGATATACTTGATGTGGTCTTGATCAACTACTGCTGCTGTCTCCTTCGCCAGCTCCTCCAAACTAACATGCAGCTGCTTTATAAAATCGTTTTGAGTTGAACCGTATAGCAGCATTTTTTAAAAACCTTGTAAGTCTTTACAGAATGTATTACATTTTTTCAAGAAAGATTTTTCAGGTGTGTAAAGGAGCTTCTGGTTGTACAGATCTGACCGGAGTGGTCAGTAGCCCTTCACTTTGCTTCACTGGTCATCTAGTGTGGAAGGTGCAGGCTCATTCAAATGCCATCTATGCCTGATGTAGAGCAGGGATTCTATGTTAGTCTTCTGTGTTTCATGTAAATGTCATAACAGACAGAGTACTTTAATTTTACTGTGTGAGGATTTTTATTCTTTTTTCACTAATCCCAGGGGGAAGAGAAGTTGTTCTCACTAGTGAAGAATGAAAATACCCAGCCTTACGTTTATATAAATTTACTTTTGGGTTAGGTGGGGGTTTTTTGTACAGTTGCATATCTAAAGTGCATTCTTCTAATGACAGTGAAACAGAATTATATAGAATTATTTGGGGAAAAAAATTTCTTGTAATCTCTGTTAAGATGAACTGACTCTTTGACCTGTGTGCTCAATTTAATTTCCTTGAAAAACAACATTACATTAATTAGTAAATGGATGTGGAAGGCCTTACTGTACAAATGAGGAATATATATGTACTTCCTCTTGTCAAAGTCCTTTCTAACAGAAAATATTTTCTCCCTCTTGTTACAGATCAAGCATATGATGGCTTTCATTGAGCAGGAAGCCAATGAAAAGGCTGAAGAAATAGATGCAAAGGTAAAAATGGAAGTGCAATGTCAATAAGTGCAAAAGGAAAACTGTGTCTGACATCCTGTGTTGGTAGTTGCAGTCAGAGCAGTCCTAGAACACTTTTGTAAGCTACAGCTTACTTCACGTTTAGTTATTACATAGCAAAAAATTATGCTTATGCTACCAAATAAAGTTGATATTTGTTAGCTTTTGACAAATGAAAGCAAGTTGGAGCTATTTTTTGATCAAAATCTTCTTAGTGGCTCGTAAATATAAATTTATTCATATGCAAGTTCACTTTTTCGTTTTTTAAGAAATTGGGAGAGCTGAGTGGTAATGTGAATAGGCTGGATTAAGTGAAACACTTTTCCTACAACTCCTATATATAACTTGACATCACTAAGGATTAAGGGAGTTCTCTGCATAATTATTAATTCTGCTAAGGTTTGTCATAACAAGCTATTACTGGAAGGCTTAATTTTAATTTTTGCTTGACTTCCATAGCATGTCAGGCAGAAATGTTAGTAGTAAATAAAAGCATTAATGCTTGTAATCTTGCACAAGCATGCATACATGTACTAAAATGACAAAAGATGAAAGTTAAACAGATTGAATTACGTTGGTGAAAGTTTGTTTGTTAAGCAGGTTCATAACTGTACCTAAACCTGTGTAGCCATATGCAGACTTAATTCTGTGATGTGATTTAGTAGGTATCCTGGGGAACTAAAACATAAATCCATATTAAAGGCATGAGTTGAATTACTTACAGAATTGTTCAGTTAAGCCACAAGAGGCTGAGTTTAATATTAACCCGGTTATAGAGTATAGATGTTTACTAAAGAAGGATTAATAGTGCCTTACAACCTTAACAATCTGCATTATAGCAATAATGAAATATCTTGTTGGTATTGAACTCAGCATATGTATTAGTAATAATATTTAATCTCCTCTAAACATTTAGATGTACACAAATACTTAATCAGTACAAAAGCAGGTATTGCTGATTATTTGCAAACAGGAGTCAGAAGTTGAGATTGGATTCTCAGGTATAAATAGGAAAATTTGCCTTGTGTTTTCACATGCTGTCTGGCTAGGTTTTATAAAAAAGTAATAGCTATACTGCCCCTTTCCTTGTGTGAGAATTGCTTAAAGTAATTAAGTTTGTGAACACTGAGGGCTGGGTAGCTTGTTTTAGGTGGAATCTCTTGTAGCCAGAAAAGAGACTGATTCTACAACAACAAATCAGACCTGAAGCTCAGATAAAATGAGTTTTGCTTAACAGTATATAATAGTAATTTCGTGCCTGAGGAATAAATACTGCAAGGAAATAAGCATCAGTTAATTGATAAAATAAGCTGTATCTCAGTTAGCAAGGTTCTATTTAAGCAGAACATGTCTTCTACTGCCTTTGACTTGAGTGCTGGTTGACATGTTTTGCTAATACGAAGCCATAAATTGTATCATCCTAGTCTATGAATGTGCTCTGAAAGTGTGGCTGTTTCATTTTGATTCTGTTTTTTTCAGCCCGTGGAATCAATTTCCACTTGAGTTATTTAATTTTTACTGTAGGCAGAAGAAGAATTCAACATTGAGAAGGGTCGTCTTGTTCAGACACAGAGGCTGAAAATCATGGAGTATTATGAAAAGAAGGAGAAACAAATCGAACAGCAAAAGAAAATGTAAGTTGCTTGGGTTATATGGCTGACTTCAGAGCCTGAGCTAATTTTATACAAAACTGTTCTTCCCTGGCAAATAGGTAAACATAGCCAATCTGTTTAGTCCTAATTATGAGTTTCTAGTTTTTCCCGAGGAGAAATTATCAAAGGTGAGCTACGGTAGTGTAACTGTTAGTAAATGTGGTGAAAGAATCTCATACTTCTTTATGTAGTTAATGTCTAGAACTCTACCCTGGTCTGTTAGACTGGGACAAATGATCATATTGTGTTTAGTTTTGGTGGGTCTTTACTGGAGGGCGTAGTCTGCATTGTAGTCATTTATGCAAGTTCCGAAACATGCCAGTGGGTGAACAGGCTTTGTTATTAAATGTTGTAGTATTCTTATCCTTAAATGTAAAGTATACAGTCAAACATTGCAGTTCTTCTGTCAAAGTCTGATGGATTGCTTCAACTCTTGTCGTGCAACTTGCAGTCAGATGTCCAACCTGATGAATCAAGCAAGACTGAAGGTCCTTAAGGCAAGGGATGACCTTATTGCAGTGAGTATCTCTGTAGTAAAGACACAGAGGTTCTATTTCTACCATCTGTTAGGAAGTGTTCTTAACCATTCTCTAAAGAAAAGTAATGATTTGTGATTTAGTGATGTTTGCTTCAACATACCAAAATGACTTTCCCAGTTGCTTTGGGAAGTCATTAAGGATTTAGTCCAGCTTCACTAATCTGCTTCAGCTTGTTTTCACAGTTTATATTACCTACTCTTTTAGGGAAATACAGTTCTCTGCCAGGAACATTGCAGGCAGCGTTGTATCTATCATTTGGACAATAGCTTATTTCTTTAAAGAGCAGGAACTCTTGTCTTGCATGGTTGGTAGAACTGTGGAGTGCTGTTTGCCTGAAGCAACGTTTGTGCATTCAAGCTGTCATGGCTTAAGCAAGTAGGCTGATAAGGCCATTAACCAGGCTTTTCTGTCTCCTTTAGTGGCCCCTAGTATATGAAAAGTTTTGCTTCTTGTTCTAGTAGGTGACCAGTCTGTGTGTTGACATATAGTCTGTGTGATCATTTATCAGAGCAGGCTACGTTTAGTCTTGGTTCAGGCTCACTATGTTTATCTCACACCATGTGTAGTGTATTCTCGTTCTGCTGATTATATAGCTTGCAGGTTTGCTGTTACCTCTTACCCTGTCTGAGGAACAGTTTGAGTGTTCCATGTTCTGCTAGATGGTGCTGTTGAGCTATTGGAAAAGCTGTGAGACCTGTAGGAGTCAAAAAAGAAAAACTGGATAATGTTCAAGTTGATGCTACCGGGGAAAAAGGGGAGTTAGCAGAAGAAAATAACCAGTTTATTGATTCTTTAAACCTAGTTTCAAATTTTAGATTATATTCACAGAGAGGAGGAAGGTGGGTGGCTAAAGAGCTAACTATTGTGGCAGTCTCTGCTGGATAATCTTTCTCATTTATCAGCTGACTCAACCTCATGCTTCTGAGTAATACATAACACTCTTCCTCATTTTAAAACATTTTAAATCACATGCTGCTAGCTCTTTCTTCCCGTATCAGATCTTTGGCCTCTTTCCTGAACAAGAGAGATGAGCAGTTCCAGAAATGCTATGATACACTAGGGTAAACAGGTTAACTGGATTTGACCGTGGCATTAAATTGTGATAGTCTTGCATCCTAGGACTGATAGTGTTAACATGCACTCTTTTTTTAAATGCTGTGAGGCAGGACGGTAAAGAAAGGCTTACACCAAATCATGCAGTTTCTTTATTTTAAGTAGTTGGAGCTATGTTTGAGTTGACTTGAATTTCTTAAAAATTCAATCCCATCAGATACTAATTTGCTGAATGAAGATAATCAAAACCAGCTACTTTAAATTAAAAATGAGCTCTCGCTTTTAAATTTTGACTTGCATTTACTTACAAATAAAAAATACCTAACCTGACTATTGTTTGATAAAAAGGTAAAAGTATTTCTTTGCTCGGCCACAAAGCTGAAAAATTGTTATTTGGGCAACTTGATTAGTTTTCATTAGGCAATGACTTACAACATATTTAGTTTGTCTGTCTGAATTAATATTATAACTACTGTCCTTTTACTGTGGAGGTCTCCCTTTTTCGTGAAAAAGGAATTGTTGTCAGGTTATAAGGGTTCAGATCAGGGCAGGGAGAAGGGAACTGTTTGGAAAGGATATTGTGCCATGCACAGAGATGAAGGTCTAGCTTGGATGAACACCAGCTGGAGTGTACGTTTACGTGTTGGCAGGGTGTGATAGCTATAATAGGAGTACAGAAAGTTGGTAGGCATGAAACCAAATGCCAAACAGATGGGCTCTGCTGATCTGATTTCTTCTGAATGTAGGATTTACTGAATGAGGCCAAGCAGAGACTTGCCAAGGTGGTGAAGGATACTGCCAGGTACCAGACACTGCTGGACGGACTAGTTCTACAGGTAAATATTTAAATTTTAAAAAGTAGAGGTCCACATCCCTATCCTCTTAGGTATCTTTCTTCAAATATAATCCAGTAGAAGTTAGAATTCTATTGGAGTCTAGATCAAATGTTGATGGGTGACCTCTGAATTTCAAACATCATTTCTACTATACCTGTCAGTCTTGGATTCTGAACAGATAAGATTGCATCTTGTTTTGAGGTGTAAAACCTGACATACCAAGCAG
Organism: Falco naumanni; assembly: GCF_017639655.2. Lineage (NCBI taxonomy): Eukaryota > Metazoa > Chordata > Aves > Falconiformes > Falconidae > Falco > Falco naumanni. The sequence continues at coordinate 23,161,238 of NC_054058.1, forward strand.
CAGTTCCCTTGTAAGAATAATTGTAGATGCACACACATACATTGTAATGTGCATTTAGGATGCACATTTTAAGCTTCCATAGTAATTAATTGGATCTAATGCACCTTTGTCAAAAGCTGTTTCTCCAAACCTAGAAGTCAGTAGTTACCTGCTTTTAAAATCTTTTCAGCACTTGAGACTTGTAAGTCCTGGCTTTGACAAATTTGCTGTAGTATGGCATGAGTCTGTGACGGACAGACAAAGCAGAAATCAAAGCTTTGCTTACCCAGAATATACCGTCCTCAAGCCCCAGAAATCAAGTGCTAAAATCCAGTCGGCATTGGCCGGGGTCAGTGGTGTGACCACTAGTGCCACCTTCTGATGTGGATTGGCCCTGTTACTGGAAATTCACAGCAGCCAGCCACCAGCTCTCCTGTCCGCAGTCTGATGGCAGGATTTTCTTAGTGGTGTTTGCTACCAGCTTGTGCTTCCGATTCGGCGTTGCTTGTTTGTTACTTAGGTCTGGTATTGCTGTACATCACACAAACCTGTCTCCCTCTTGCAAGCTGGCCACGTCTGTCTTGGCTCATTGTATTTGATCCAGTGAGGGACCTACACTCGTCAGTATGCACAGTTGAACTAGATGATTGCTTAGGTCCCTTTCAACTGGAATTAAACCTATTCTATTCTCATGTGTTACTACAGGAACTGCAAGGTGGGAATTATTAGAAAAGGCATCTGAAACTACTGCATGTCTTCTCCAAGAGCTGCATAGGAGAATACAGCTTGGCTGCATGCTCATTCTACTTAGACAGCAGTGTTCCTTATGTATACATGTACATTGTCTGGGCACCTCAATCCTATGATACATACATTTAGTTGCACTTGAGTTCCAAACTTGAAGCTAACAAAGAAACACATAATCCATAGTTCTAGGCTCTTTCCCAGATACTGGTGCTGTCCTCTCAGAACGTCTGTGTGAGGTGAACTTGCGAGCAAAGAACTAAATAAAAGAGGCTAATACTGCCAGGTTTTGGGTTTCAAATTGATCAGCTCCTTTCCTCTCCTGGGCATTAAATAATTCTAAAACAATTAAAATGTTGACTTTCTGATACTGTAATGGTTATTTTGTGCAGGGTTTCTACCAGCTGCTTGAGCCCAGAATAGTTGTTCGTTGCAGGAAGCAGGATCTCCCTATAGTTAAGGTAAGACACCTGGAACAGTTTGACAGTATCCTGCTCACAAAGGCTGGGACCTGCCTGCAAATATTTGCTGCTCAGATCCCATCGGTGTGACACGAAAACAAGCTTTGCTTGCTGTGCTTCTGCTGCAGATACAATGCAAGAGAACAAGTGCACTTTGCAATTTGAGGATCATTTGCTTGCTTGGATATCACCTAGAAAACTTTTAACATTGCTGCAATATTAAGAATAGTAATTGGTTTTGGCTCAAAAGCCATACTGAAATACATTTGTTTAATAATAATAATAATAAAAAAGTGGTGCACTAGCATTTATCCGTGCTAATTGGAGGTTTATCTTGTATCCTAGACTGCTGTACAGAAGAGCATTCCCATCTACAAAAATGCCACAAAAAGGGATGTGGATGTTCACATTGACCAAGACAACTTCCTGCCAGAGGAAATGTAAGGAAAATGGGAGTCTTTTGTACGGTGCACTAACTTAATGAAACTCTTCAAACCACAGCTTCTGCTAGAACAGTCTCAGAAAATTACGTATGGAATATCCTCACAGTGTATCTGCTGCTGCTCTAGTGGAATTTGGCACTTCTTCGTGTTAATCAAACGCAGACTCCAGAGTTTCCTCCAGACATGCACTGTCTCAATCAAAAATGTCAATAAAAGTTTAGCGTAAGCTCCAGACTGATTCACAGTACTGAAGTAGAGAATAACTGTATGTATAAACTTCACTGTTGGTCTTTTAAAGAGAGAGAATATAGATGCAGTCACGCTTTCTATCTCAAGGTGAAGTAAATTGAGTCCTAAGGTGTTATAGGACGATCACATAATGGGGTTTATGTCTGCTATGTCTTCAAAGCTCTGTTTCCATATAGTGTGACGAAGAACATGGCACAAATCCGTGTATTCTGATAGTCAGCAATTTTCATGTATGGGCCAAAACCAGCAGTTTATAGCACTCTTCCTCACATCCCAAAATCTGAAAGCTGTCTATTAATAATAAAATACAGAGTCTGAAGCTGTTTTGAAGTGACAAATTTCATACCTCCACTTGCATTTAGATCATGCTAATGAGGACCCTTGTATGTAGCTGTGGTCTTTGATAACTCCAAAGATGCTTTGCGCTGCTGCTTCACTGGATCACTTTGTGCTGATTCCTATTAGGATGTGATCAAAAAAAGTTTGGTTTTTAAAGCATAAGAATCTTATCTACAAGTATCTGACTTGTACTGATTTGAGATGGTAACTCTGCTACATTTTGACTTTGAGATGTCCGATGGATTTCACAGATTATTTGTTTTTTCCCCACTTTCTAGTGCTGGAGGTGTTGAAATCTATAACAGTGATGGTAAAATTAAGGTTTCCAATACCCTGGAAAGTCGGCTGGACCTTGTAGCCCAGCAGGTGAGTTTCTCTAACAACAATTTGGACAAGATATAATTAACTAGTTTTGTAGCAAAATCCTGGTGTTTGCAATGTGTCACAATAGCGTGGGATCAGATTTCAATGTGGATGACGAGAAGTTATTTTTGAATGGGAAGAAGCAAATTCCCTAGTGTTTGTGCTATTCTACAGCAAACATGGCTTTCCTCAGAATGATCCTTTTTGAATTAAGCATGAGCATAAAACTCTAGAAATTATGATACTGAAAGACTTGTTATGACTGCACTGCAGTCAAGATGTTGAAAAGCTGAGGCTAACTTGGATTACTGAAGCTAGCTTGAGTATTAGAAACTTTGGGTGAGACCTGTTATACCCTAGTGGAAAAAACCAGCTCTGGCATCTCTTTGTTATGCTGCAGTATAGGCAGTCCTTTTAAGTCTATAGAGTAGCAGGTAATGATCAGATAAAGGCTTCAGAAAACTCAAATGAATTGACTTGCTAATTTTGAAGCCTAGCCTAGCTATTGTACAGTGCCTGCAATGAGGAATGTACAGCAATTGCATTGCCTGTTGCATCTGACTGATGTACTCTTTCTCAACAGATGATGCCAGAAATCAGAGTGGCTCTCTTTGGTGCTAATGCCAACAGGAAGTTTTTGGACTAAACCTCTATGAGAGAAGGTGGGATCTGTTCCGCTGCCATACTGAAGGGGATGCAAAAGCATCTGCTAATTTAAAAATCTTGAAATATAACATTACTGTGTCATCCAGTATCTGTTCTTCAATGGAATAATTTTGCATACCTGCTGTGCTTAGCCTCTCTACTTGTGGTTAGAATGTATCGCTTAAAGGATGTGAAGGCATACATATTCATTCAGAAGTGACACTAGAAAATGGAGGCATGTGGGCTCTTGGCTTTCATTGCACTGTTGTGGCTCTGTAAAGACAAGTGGTCCATTTAGGGTCACTCTCTTTGCTTTGGCCACATCTCTTTCAAATTGTCTAATCTGTGAAGTAAGTTACTGTGCTGCCGATGGGAAATCCCTTTTCGTTTAAGGTCTTCAGTTTATGGAGGGCATGCATTCCTTCCCAGGGTTAGTAGATTAGTTCATGTTACTTGGTCAGGCATTTCTCTTCTGTATATGTGAATTAAAAAACAAAAGCCTGAGCCTGTAAAACTTTTATTTATTAAAATAAAAATGCGTGTGTGCGTGTATGGAGTTCTTTGTAGCTTCTCTCAGGGGGACTGGCAGCAACGTTTGAAAAGTGGGCTTGTGTGCATAAGGACTTACTGCTTGAGGGCTGTGTGTAATAACTGTTCTGTGAAGCTAGAATTCAAGTGCATGGAGTACTGTCAAGCTATTGCTTCAATAATGTTGGATTGTAGGCAAGCCTTTTGAGTAGGACTCAGGGATGAGCTTGGTGAGCTTCATTCTTCCTGAAAAATGGGTCAGTAGTTTTGCTCCCTCCATTTTCTTTCACAGGAGACAACCAGAGTAACACAACTGCACTACTTAAATCCAGTCACGGGTTTGTTGCTTCTGTGCAGGGGATCCAAGCTGTGTGTTAGTAATGTAGTAATTAAAAGTCAGAACCTGAGGACAACAGCTCACTCTGTTGCAGCTATTCTCTCTATTGTTAGAGTAACTATTAAGTTAAATAACAGTAGTGCAACTATAATTACCTAAGTTTTCCTAATGCTTACTACTTTGCTTCTGCTGTGATGACTAGTATTGTCTCCACATTTTATGGCGTAGGACAGAAAAATTCTTGAGGTGACTTTCCGTACTACAAGCCTCTGCCAGAATACCTGACTTACTTAATGCTCAGTTCTGAAACTTGCTTCATGGAAGTAAGAAACTGATGAATTACAGCTTGAAATAATCTTCTCTAAGTATTGCAGTGGTTCAGGAATGATAGGAATTTTACACTGTGCCATGAAGAATACTTGCCAAGCTGCAGCAGTGCTGCTTTATGCAGTGTTTTTAATCTGAGGCCCTTTCTTCTCAAGCTGAAGTGCATGCCCTCATGTAAAGTAGACTCTAAGTGCTAGATAAGCCTTTTGCTGCCCCATTTCTCTAAAATGGATGTTGACTGCTAAGAAAATACTGAATCCAAACCTATGCATTCTGTTTCTGGAAGAAATGCTTTTGATTTCCTCTTACAAAGTAAGATTCTTTAACAAGGTTGTTTTGGGGTTGGTGGTTGGTGGTTTGCTGGTTTTGGGTTGTTTTTTTTTGTTCTATTGCTCCTTGCTGTTAAGTTTAGGTATCAGTTCTTGTTTTCCATATAGGTGGTCATGGCATTTATTGTTCTAGTGCTTTGCTTTTTGCTTGGTTCTATGTCTGGGCAGTAAGTGTATCTGAACTGAAGTCCTACTCTTTCTAGATTTTGGATAACTGTTACAGCTTTCATCTTTGCAACTGTCTGTGATCAAGCTTCCTGCCTAAGCACTGGACTCTGGTTTTGTGACACACCTGTAGTAAAGTAAAAGCCTTTGCACATGCATGCTTAATTGTATTGTGTCTTTTGGTCCTTTCTGATGGCTTCATCCAGCTCATCAATAAGCTATCTTCCAGTGTTTTGAAAATGCAGTTGAACTTATTTGGGTCCTTACTTTCTCTACAGTTATGTCGAGGAACAGAAACAATAAATGTTGAAATAGAGTGCAGTGTATGGAAATAAAATATTGAGGGGTGAGACAAGAGGAGGTTACTCGTCTTTGGTAGGTAATGTGCACTATGAATATTTGTCAAGACTTCAAACACTTCAGAAGATCGTATCTGAAGAAGTGAATGGCCTAGATTTGTCTGTCATCATTTGAAAGTGTAGCTTTTTTGTTGTCCCAGTGCTACTGTTGCCCTTGGAAAACTGATACAAGCAATGTGTAATGCATGTAGATAAAGTCACAGGCAGAATAAGCTTAAAGGTTGGAACACAGAAGAGACAGATGGCTCTGTTGTACATCATGCGGCAGTGATGGGCCATATTACAACATTATCTTCAGGTAGGTTTTAGTCACAAAAAAAGTTGTATTAAAGTTATTGAGACCTTTTCTGATACTAATAACAAACAGGCTTGGCTGTGAGAAAAAGGGATTCTCTGTACAGGATCTGATGGTCTGCTTCCTTCATGCATGTAGCGAGACCTTCACAAATCCAGATCTTGTGTACTTTTGAAAAGCAAAATACCAACTAGTTAAGTGTCTGACTGGATCTCATAGTGGAAGTAACTGAAGTTGCTATTTACCATTTACTTTCTTCCATCAGTTTTGTATCTCCTCTTATATCGTCCTGTGCAAGAAAGAGGAAGAAGTAACCAGTCATATTTGCATACAAAAATTAGTGTCCTCAAGAATGTGTTTAGTGTGGGCAGCAGTAATTCAAAGCAGATCCTTAAGAAATGGTCTGAGCTTTATGTATGTCACATCTGAAGTTAGAGACTAGTGGGTTTTTACCCCTTTGCACCCTGTCCCCCAAAGCTAACTGAAGCATTTAGGCTTACAGAGTTTATTAGTGGAATTGAAGGCACTCTTAGTGTGAACCATGTCTGCTGTGACAGGAGTTTCCTCCTGCACCAGCAGCTCCCTGCAAGTGTGTTACAAGGAGGCACTGATTAACTGTAATCTTGGGACAACCACATGAGAGAATTTGATTACAAAAAACATCTGCATTGCCTGGAACATCCTTATCCCCAGGTAATAGGGGCTGTTACCAAATTTTATTACCTTAAAGATGCAGAGAAAAATGGAATATTGTGTCCAGGTTTACAAGTAAAATGTGACAGAAAAGGAGCTTTTCAGGTGGATTTCAGAGTTCCTACTAGAGCATTGTTGCAGCACTGTTTTATAGTTTGAACTGTACTGCTGATTTAAGCAAATAAAGTAGGATGCAGTTCTTACTGATGTACTTGATGACCTAGGGCAAATCAATGAGGATATTGATCTTTATTCATCTTTGTATAAGCATGCAAAATATTCCAATTGGGTATAGTAAACAAGCCCTAAGCCAGATCAGCACATCAAGAAACTGGGCAAATACAGGGAACAAAGGAGGCATTAAATCAGGGTTCAGGTAAAAGAACTGTGAATGGGAGAGGCAAGCACTGCAGATTAATGGAGAGTGCAGAGCTAGTTCTGTCTAGTGCTGGAAAAGGAGTTAGGGAAATGGATAATGTTGCACTTGTTCTGTACAGTTGGCAATGGAAAATTTAAGAGCAGGTTTGACACTAAGTGATCAGCAGAGGACTTAAAATGTTACTGCACATCTGAGTCACAACCTCTTTTTTAGTACTTAGTTTTCACACTGAGAGGTATTAACATTAATCAGAGAGACACATGCCGTATGAATGATCCCTGGAGGTACACGCAAGTGTCAAGGTGAGAGAAAGACTGGAAGAAAACAACCAGAAAGTACTGAGAACTGAGGCCTCGATGTCTTTATTAAACTGGTAACAGTTGATAGAGTGATAACTTGTGAAAGGAAGCTCTGAGCTGGCTGTCAGGGGGTGAGTGCTACCCATCAGAAAACTGGTAGTGACAGGGTGAGCGTGCTGCGGGGAAGCTGTCGAAGTGCCCAGCTCCCTGCTGAGAGCCTGTCTTGGAGGAAAGCGTGGCCGTGACTTCCATACCATAAGCCTTGGTAAAAGCTAGCGATGAGGATCTGGCATTTGGGTGAATTGTGCCATGAAAGCCTGGCCACAGGCCTTTGGGTGCTTACTGTCCAGGCAGGACAGAGGTCCCAGCTGCAGCTGGAGGCAAGCTGGCAGAAGGAGGGTACCTTGCTGGTTGCATGCCCCTGTCTTGACCTGCTGACATTAGCAAGCAGTGGGAAGTAAGTAACAGAAGAATATGCATCTCTGTTGGGAAGCAGAATAGCGTTAGGTAACGCTTTTCACAGACCAGTAAGCGTACACAGTACAATAAGGCTGGAGCCATCTCCATAGACCCACAGTCTGTACCTAAAATAGTTTGGGAGATAAAGAGAAAATTACCATTTATTTAATTCCAAAGAAATTGCAGTAAGTGAGGAACAGAAAAATCTGGAAATAAAAGTGAACTACCCCAGAAGAAAATTTGAAGCAAAAAACTTTTCCTTGGTTAAGTGAACTCTGAGTTGCTATTCTGGGGAGCAATGACTGGAGACTGCAGTAAAGCAACTTGGCAAAAGGTGTTTAGCCCTGAGTGAGAGCCCAGACAGACTGCAGCGCGGTTTGGCTATGTTTGCCGTTTGATACAAGCAGCTCAGAGAGGCAGGTGGGGGCCCCCATCCTGCCTCTCAAACATGTTTGCAGGGAACAGGCCATGACAAGAAGTCATGGGGAAGTTCCTGCTGCTCTCAGCCAAGGTAGAGCTGGATGGGAAACCCCAAATCTGTCTTCCTAGGCATCTCTTTCAGAGCATCCCACACCACTCCTTTGGCTTTGCTTTAGAGAAAGCAAAAAAAACATCTGTACAGGAGCATTCTCAGGTTAAGAATCATACTGACTGTGCCAAGAAATGTCATTTCTCAGCCCATGTTACGTGGTGGAAACCAGAAGCTGTGGAAATCAAGGCTGCCACATTATTTTAGGTAGTTCAAGGCTGGTGTGTTGGGGAGTCTGCACAGTGAAACTATTAAGGGTGGACTCTCCCAGCATTTCTGAAGGCCCTTTTCCATCCCTGTGTCCAGGAGTGTTTGTAAGGTCAGCTCTTTTTTTCCAGACAGTCCCCAGCTCACACATCCCCTACCTAAACACCAAGTGACTGCACATACCCAACCTAGCACCAGCTGCAATCCCTGGGGCTGTTCAGGATCCTGGATTTCATCCATCTGCCTGTTGCAGAAACATCCCTGTTTTTCACACACAGAGCTGTTAGAATTCTGTCTTTTAACGGAAGGATTGGAAGATTATTGGTTTCTGAGAAGCTTTGACTTTATAGCGTGAACCTCTAAAGTCTGTAAGACTTGCCTCCAAACCAGCTGCAGGGCGTGCAGGAAGTTCGTGCTGCCTTCTCCTTCCTCTCCTGGCTGCACATACGGGTTCTCCAGCCCTGTGCATTAGCAGGGCCATTCCTTTTCCCACCTTCTGGCTTTCTCCCCTTAGCAGGTAGGTGCTGGTATAGAGCTGCCACCCTTGAGTATCTACAGCCCCATGATGCTTTCCGTGACCACAGGATATCGCATACAGAGGCAGCATCTTGCCGACTTGCTGGAGGTGGACAGGAGGATGAGGGAACAACTGTCTGAGCTTGCCCTAGCTGGTGAACTGAACACAAATGAGGGAGAGAGGGACACCTTGAAGTATTCCTGGTATCTGGAGGGTCAGTTAGGTTTTGCAGAACTCTTCTTTCATCCACATGTGGTACAGCCTCTACCCAGCTTCCTTGAGACCATTGCCTGCAGTGCGATTGTAACACCTTTCTCCCAGCAAAGATCACTTTTACCCAGATGGTCACAGCAATCCTGTAGTGGGGACCCACCATGGGCAAAACCTTCTTGGAGAAAGGCTGGTGGCTCCAGGAGAGGGAAGCCTCACTATCAGCATCAAAATGCTAGAAGTTAGTCCCAAAGCAATTCTTGAGTGGGAGCACAAGAAAATTACTACTCTGTTTAAAATGAAATTATGAGTATTTTTCCCACACAGACGTGACAGTTTAAGCACAGCTTCTTCTCCACACTCTCCCTCAGCACCAAACATTTTGAAGGAATGTCCAGGACTGGGACGGCAGGAATTGGGAAGCTCCTTTCATCTGCTGCCTGGATGAGTTCCCAGACGCCCCTGCCACCACCCGTGAGCTCTGTGGGACAGGACTGCAGAGCCCTCGCTGAGACACAAAGGGCTTATTGAGGTGCTTCCCTGCACCAAAGGGATTCATCACGCTGCACCAAGCGACAGCCTGGGTGTCTTTTTGTGCCTCCCCAGTCCAAGCAGGTCTCATCCCACCCTTTGGGATCCTGAAGCTGCATTTCCAGCATCTTCAGGAGACAAACAAATCCCAGCCAGTAAGTCCCAGCTCCTCTCCCAACCACGACCGCCTCGACTTTCTGCAGAGGACAGCCTAGGCATGACCACAGTGTGGTGACACAGACGTGTGTGCACACACTGGCACACTGACTGCAAAGACACTGCTTTCCCGGCCGTGCTGGCAGCACCCACCCCTCCCTGCACTCACAGGTCTCCTCTGTGATTCCCTGCTCCCAAAACAGACTTGCCTGTGTGCACCAGCCCAAGGGCGCCCAGCAGCAGCAACGTTTATGGTCTCAAGACATGAGAATCCAAAAACGGTCCTAATGTAGCCTGTATGACAAAGAAATTCCCTCCTGACTTCAGCTGGTGATTGGCTTTGAGCCATTGATGCTCAAGATACCTCTGGGAAGGTTTTCAGCATTTAGAACTGGGGTACTATTTTATGCTGCTCTGAAACACAGAGGTATTTCCTTGTTCAAATAAAGAAATCAAGCGGCTTCTCAGATATCCTGCAATGAGCTCCACAGATTACTTATGTACTTATATACTGGTTTAAAAAGTTTTATAATAGATGTGCCTATAGGGATCACATCATTTTTTCATGGCAGGATAAATTTGGGTCACTAAAGCTACTATTTAATCATTTACTCTCTGATGGTTATACTCTTAGGTCTAAATGCTGTCCAGATGGAGAAGACTCCACGCACCCTATATGTATAGCCAGCAGCCCCATGCACTCCCTGCATATTTGTGTACTGATCAATGCTTCAAACACCCTGGAGAGGTGATACTATTGGATCCACAAATGGCAGAGATGAGACACCCAAGATACCTACACACCATCTGCACAAAGCATAAAAGCGCATGCAGCTGTCCCCATGGCTGTACAGGCATATTTACGTCTGCTCACTATGGCACGCTCGTGGCACAAAGGCACAGATGCAATTAAAAATGCATGTGGGCAATCTCATACAAATAACTGCTCCCCCAAAGTCGTGCACAGCCTTCATGGGTGTCAAACCAGCGTGTGCGCTGTGCGGGCTTTGCTAAGCGGGTGCTGCTCCAAGCAGCAGCTCTCAGAGCCCTCCCAGCCTGTCAGCAGGATGACGTGGTGGGAGAACAAAGCCATCAGGAGTTTGGGTTGATGGCCAGGGCTCCCGCAACGCCTGCAGCGGCCCCTCGGCTACCTCACAAATGCTGGTTGGGGTGGGAGAAGTCCCTGCACAGAAACGGTCTCTAGGAGAAGAAATGCGGGTGGAGTGACAAGGTCTCCTGAGTCCACAGCATCACTGCACTTTAGGAATGGGCACAGAGAACTGTTACCACGGAGGATGTCCGTGTCCTGCCTGTGGCGATAAACACACTGCTGCGCTGTGCCCAGGGGGAACCATTCTTGACTAAGAGCATGAGCACTTCATCACTCATGCTCTAAAAATCTTTACATTCTGACATTTCCATCCTAGTGTAACAGTGACTACTGCTGTGATGTAGGTTAGAAGTGCTAACCTATTAAAAACAATTAAAAATGTTATTATTCCAACTTTGTCAATGCCATTCCGCAACAGGACATTCCTCAGCCTCATACATGTTATGTCATCGTCAGGCACGAAGTGTTTGCTTTCATCCAAGCTGAAGCATTTGCCTTTCAGTTCCACTAAGTGACCTCTTGTGAAGTCATCTGGAGTTGTAAAGTAAATTGGAGCAACCATCTGGCTTTTTTTCTGTTCCTTATTTAATATATTGCTACCATATCTTCCTGCATCTGATAGGTTTTATTGCTCTGTACTAATCATTCCTTTTTCATCTTGTGTTTCCCTTCTTCATTAAGCACCAGCTACACGCAACAGCCGGAAGCAATGGCTGTGTGTGCCGGCAGGGTAGCCGGGCTGGAGATGGCTCTTGCCTTGCTGCCGTGGTGGGCTGGCAGCAGATGGGTGTCCACCCCTTGGCCCAGAGCCCCTCACGCTCCCTGGAACCCACCAGGGCACCCTGGCCATTGCCTCAAGCCACCAGGGAGGCAGGAGGGGCACAGCTGTGCCTGGTGGGTGGCAGCTTTCATCTGAAGCGGGCTGGAGAGGCATCTGAGGGCGCTCACCCCTCTGTGTGTCCCCGGCAGCTATAACTACGGGTCAGCTTTTCCAGCCTGATGGCTGGCAGGAACAGGTCTGTCCTCCAGGCAGGAGGTGGCTGTGCAGCACAATAAAGCCCATGACTTTTCTGCAAGAAGAGCTGGGCAAGAAAAGCCTTGCTTAACTTATGAATTACCCACTAGCTCAGGTGTAGGGGAGACCTGACACGGTGGGAAGACGGGGAAAGTGTGTGTTTCCCCCCTCCATGCAACCCCAGATGGGAATCCTCCATCTGCAGCACCTACCAGGGAAGTTTGCACTCGCTTTGCCTCTGTGCCCAAGGTCCCCATAACCCTCCTGGCCCCTCATTAGGTGACAGCGGGGGAAAAGAGGAGCGAGGCAAACCCTTGGAATCCTTGGGGATGACCAAAGCTAGGCTGCTTTATTTCTGTAAAGCACTCTCCACACTGATGAGTGAGTTGCTGGCATTTGGGTATCCCCCTTTGCTTTGGTTTTAACCTTTTGGCTGGTGACTTAGGCCAGCAGGACCCAAACTTTTTTGGTTGTGCACCCCTACAGGGCATACACCCCCAGTATGTGTGTTAACTTATAATTCTATACATGTACTACTGTACTAACATTATGTACATTATAAAGCATAGCAAAACTAGAAATTAAAAAAAGATGATATAAAGATGAAAGAAATATTATTTTATTCATTAATACTATCAACAGTGCATTCATTTCAGTATTTTCTTCCTGCACCCCAGTGGTGTTTTCTTCTACATGCACCCCACTTTGGAGACCTCTGATGTACCAAAAAGGCTTTCTGTGCCAGTGGGTGTAGCAACTTCTGTGCTAGAGATGTTGCATCGCACTCAGTCCCCTGTGCATCTCCAAGGGTCTCAGGGCTTTCCCAGAGGCTGAGACTAGGAAACCTCACAGGCCTATGAGGGGACAAGAGGGCTGCAGAAACCTGCATGGGGCAAAGGTGGATATCTGGGGTGGCAGGGGAGCTGGTTCCTGGTCACCATTGTGGAGCTTTAACACCCTCAGCTTCTCTCAGCAGCACTGAGTGGGGGCAGAGGTGCAGGGATACTGCAAAGCTCCCTGCCCTGGGTGATGGGTCCCTTCGCCTCCCTCCTCAAGAAACAGCAAATCCCAGAGGCAGGGAAGGAGGGCAGAAAACCCGCAAGGCACCCCACCCTCACCCCCCTCCACCGCTGGATGCTGTTAGTGGGAGTGATGGGTGCCTTTCCCTGCTGGCATGGCCTGGGCTGCAGGGAGTGCCAAAGACGAGAGGGGGTTTGGAAAGCAAACAAAGGAAGGGAAGGAAAATAACTTGGGCAGAAGATAGAAGGCATAAGTTATAAGTCCTTGGGAGGTGCAGGGGTGGGTGTGTGCATGCGTGAATGGAGGATGCAGCGAGCAGCAACTTTGATCTCCCAGGACATCTGGTATGTGGGCATCCGCCATACATCTGCCTATAGGGCAAGCCCAGAGACATGCGTGACTGGGAGAGGGGGATGAAAATCCAAAGCAAGATGCTTGCTGTTTCCCATGCTCCACGCACCTTCTTCTTCAAAGCAGGCAGGTGGCATCAGCCCTGGAGAAAAGGCAGGTGCTGGCAGAGCTAAGCAGCGTCCAGCCCCGGCTCCCTGCGTTCCCACGCCCGGCAGTGCCCTGCGGCGAGCGCTGCGGTGCCTGGCCTCGGCCCTTCAGACTGCTCTGGGCAACGTGGGAGCTGCAGCCGTGGCACAGAGGGGCTTCTTGGGCTGCTGGAGGGATATCAGCTAGAGCAGGGCCTGGGGAAAGAGGAGCGACCTTTGGGGTGCATGCCCCGTGTTTAGTTTCAGTGAGACCTGAAAATGGGCGCTCTGAGCCCAGATGGCACGACGCCTCCCGGGACGGGTGGTGAGTAGGGGCCGTGTCTGATGTTTTGGCGGTGATGGACCCTGAACGCCAGCGGGCCCAGGGTCAGGGCACAAAATCCCCAGCGCAACAGCCTGAGCCTGCAGCCGCTGGCCCTGTTCAGCTGCAGCGGTGGCCACCACATGGTGGGATGTCAAAGATGTTGAGCCCCAGTGCTGCTGATTCAAGCACTTTAAAAGAACCCATGAGAGATTTGCTTGCAAGGGAAAAGGGTTTGTGTCCCCTTGCCACGTGAGCAGGGAGGGCGTTCAGGCTTTTCTTTACAGGCAACATTTTTAAATGGAAGATGAATGTCAAGTAATGTCACCTGCACTTGGCAAACATAGAAACCAGCCCTGCCTGGACTCATGCCAGAACCAGAAGCGTTGCCCATAAGCACTGCTGGCAGGTTTCTGGCATTGCAGGGGGCTGGATTGGCATCCCTGCTAAGAGCAGCCCTGTCCCTGCAAGGCCCCCAAACCAGGCCAGCTTTCCCTGAGCCGCTGCAGCAGCACATGCCCCACCGTGACACACTTCACACCACCGCCCCCTCCGTGCCACCAAATCGCAGGCATCCCCATTGCTCAATGTCCACAGATGTGCCCATCGGTCACACGCACGGGACAGCAGCTAGCACGTACACCCATGCAAAGGTCACTGCCTTCTCCTCCTTGGGACCCAACATCTGTCTTGCAGTGGGTTGCGCCAGCAAAGCAAACCCCTACAAAAAGGCTGTTTCAGTGGTGGGCTTCATTCCCCTCCACCTAGAGAAAAAGATGCCCCTGGCCCTGCCTAGAGTGTCCCCTCAAGGTGACACACTGGTGACGGGCGGGAGGCGGGGGGGTGTGTGCTTGGGGGTGGTGGGGGGGGTGGGGGGTGGGGGAGGGTGGGCCTTAGCGGTCTCACTGCATGCCACCACTGTACTTGGTCCGTAACAGCCTCCTGGCGCTGGAGGAAAGCCCTAAGATGTTGGGCGCTACCGAAGCTGTCTCACACCTGGGGCTCTCACCACCAGGAACCACTGGGACCTGCAGGGCAAAAGGCGAGAGGCAGGGCAGCCAGGGGAGGGGGTGTGGGGTTTGGTGGGCTGGACTGGCTCTCAGGGAGCTGGGCACTGAGCCGGGTGCTGGGGATGTGCATGCAGACAAGGGTGGAGAAGAGGTCTGGGTTCGGTTCGAGTCAGGCAGTGGGCATACAGGTGCAGAGGGGAAAATCAGAGGGGGAGAAGAGAGCTGCAGAGAAGTGGCACTGGCATCCAGGCACGCAGGCTGCAAAGCATGACAGTGATTGACATAGGGGAGAAGGGTGATACCTACAAAGGGGTCTCTAGTTTGTCTTCCACAAACTTTCTGGGGGACTCATGCATGCCTCCCTCTTCCTCCTCCTAGTCCAAGGAGCTACCTCCCCCAGCATAAGGTTTTTGAGGCATAAAAGGTCTTTCCCTTCCCTTCTCCTCCTCCCTGAGCTCAACAGATCCTCATCAAACAAGGAACAGAACAGCACATTTCTCCACATCAGTGTCTGCTGTGCCTGGAAAACAGCACACAGCTCCTTCCTAGGAAAAAATGTGCCCTGGTCCCCGTGATCAGGCTGGAAAGGACCATCTGGATGTTGCAAGGCCAAGCTTGGTGGGGCATCAGAGCTCAGGTGAAATATTGCAACCATCCTTCTGAACCCAAAACCTAGAGGCTCTCCAAGGGCTTGATCAAGGGGGATTCGTGACAGAGTAACTTCCCAAGGGAATCTGTATTTAGCAGCAGGGAAGTGCGGTAGGATGCATTTCCCTAGGGAAGCGGAGATCAGAGGGAGGGGAGAGGAGACGGGGGCAGGCAGCCAAGGGAAGTGGGGTAGACTGGTATGCGCAGGCTGCATTTCCTCGGGGGAGATTCGTTTCATATGCAGGTATGTCTTCAAAGGGGACACCCGGATGCAGCAGAACATGTGCTTCTGGGATGAATTGCCCCCCTGGGAACTTGACTGGAGAGGCAGACGCCTATGGGAGCCACTTCCCAGGGGATGGTTCTAGTTTGCTGCTGATTTTCCTAACAAAACGTGGTGCTGCGGGATCATCCACAAAAAAATGTGCAGCTTGGAAATGTCAGGGACCATTAGCGGACAGGACTTTGGAGGCAGTAAATCTGCTGGCATGTCCCGTTTTGCCCAAGCTCCTGCTAAAAGTAGTCCTGGTGCAGCCGGCCAGCCTGCAGAGCTGGCTCCAGGCACAAGCCCTGCAAGACATCTTTCCCCACTCTGCTGATGCAGCAAATTGCAATCCAGCATCCCTCTCAGGAAAGAAAATTAAAGCAAGCTCTCTCTGAAATCTATCAGGAGCATACATGGTGCGGTTTCCTTCACTGAATCCCCTCCCGCATCAGGAAGCTTGAACCACCAGCTGAGCCAGCAGTGAGGCATCCCCCCTGCCCCTGGACCAAACCCGAGGGGCAAAGTGGTGTCCTTGTGCACCCCTGCCCCTTGTAAAGGCAGCCCCCTTCCACCAGCCAAAGGCAGACCTCTCCCCCACCTTCGGCATGGGCTAGGCAAGGGTTTGATGGATTGCAACCCTCCTCCGCCATGGTCAAAACAAAGGTCATGGCCCGAGGAAATTGCAAACAACTTTTGCCCACTGGCCCCGGAAGAACGGGTGCATTTGTGACAAGGGGGTGAACTTTTTATGATCCCTCCAGCCTGGCAGCCTCTTTGGGAAAGGAATTTAAAAAAGCGGGCAGGGAACATGTGGCCTCCTGGTGCTGACAGGGGAGGAGGGGGCAGCCCTGAAACGTTGCTCCAGCCCCATGGTGAGTCCTACCCCTTCCCACCTTCTCCTCCTCCAGCAAAGCTGCCTGTCTCCCCTCTGCTGGACAAGCACAGGGCCCTTGGGGGTCCCTGTCGGGAGGCCAGCCTTTAGGGCCCTTGTTAAGTCCAGAACAAGTCTGCTTTTTTTGTTAGCGCTTAGAAGACCCTAACATTTGTTATGTGTGTGTATAAATACAGATACAACACCACTGCACTCTCCGACTGAGCTTACGTCTGGGAGAAAGGCATCTGGGTCTGCTACCGCCTGGCAGGGATGTGCGCTGCCTTGCCAGGCAAGTGGCTTGGCTTCGACTTTCTGTGTCTTGCCTTCTCTACCAAACAAAAATTGCAGCTTTGAGGGCTGGATGAGATATAGGGGGGTCCCGCCCCTTGGAAGATCCATGGCTGCTTGGAGAAGTTGTGTTTTACATCTCAATGTGGGACAAAAATAAAAATCTTGAATTTATGAGTGCGTATATTTTTCCTAATACCTATAACTAAACATTTCTGTGAATAGAAATCATTCATTTTAGCCTCAATCTGAGTCCTCTAGAGCTACCCAAATGCCTTAGTCCTGCCTTTCTGTGTGAGGTGGTATCTCCCATGCTAAAGTGTGGTGACTAATAGGAAAATTAAAACAGGGAACTTTACCTGCAAGAATCTTCGTTTTTAGGCAAGTATACAAAACCACCGCCCCCAAACGCTGATGGGTGCCAAGGGCACTCCGGTTCTTCCCTCACTGTTAGGCAGCCCCAGAGATGCACCATCCATCAGCTCTAGCAGAGCCGTCGGAGCTCTCCCCCAGGGCTGCTTCATGACGGGGGGGGGGCAGGGTGAGGGGCTGCCATTTTTTTTCACACCTGAACTGGGCACTTTACTGGTTCCTATTGAAACCAATTAATCCACCCATCCCCCATTCAA
Source organism: Falco naumanni (assembly GCF_017639655.2). Taxonomy (NCBI): domain Eukaryota; kingdom Metazoa; phylum Chordata; class Aves; order Falconiformes; family Falconidae; genus Falco; species Falco naumanni. Next base: position 23,178,439 of record NC_054058.1, read on the forward strand.
GCCTACATGAATTAGTGGGCTGCTCTGAAATGGCTGGGCAAAAAGCTGTAGGTGGGAAGCACCCCGGTGCTCAGGGAGGAGGAGGCTAGAGAGAGGAAGGCACAAACTTAAAGCCTCCGCCTCAGTTCAGGAAAGCTCGCTCTTAGTACAATGGGGTAGCTTTGCCAACCCATGGAGGAAAGAAAGAAGAAACAAGAATTGTGGGCAGCAGAAAGTAGGAAGAAAGGTAAAAAATCAGGGGGCCATGTGGCCTAGCTTGATACCGCCTGTTACACTCACAATAGCATCTTGTCAAGGTTAGGACGTGGCATTTCCTATAGCACAGATAAGCTTTGTCTTCGCCTGGGCTGCAAGGCAGCTCTAAAAGCAGCTACTTTCCACCCCTTCCCCAGGACTGGTTCCAATTAGCACTGGCTCCGCACAGCGAGGGCTTAGCCCCAGGATTAGAAATCTCCCCCGCCAATCCCCTCTGACCCAAACACTTCCTGGGACTGATGTGGTGACCAAATTCCTCCCCTTCCTAAATTGAACAGCTTGCTCGCGTCACCCCGAACTCTGGCCCCTGTGGGGTGAAGGGGGATATGTGACAGACAACAGCCCTTCACCCACCTCCAGGAACAACTTACCTTGCCCTGGCTCGGAGGAGGCAATGCCCTCGAACAGCCTTTGCAGGGCCCAGAGCCGCGGCCACGCTGGGAAGCCCCCACTGGGATGCTCGGCTTCACCCTTCTGCCCCAGGCAGCAGGAGCAGCTCTGGCACCTGGCTGGTGGTTTTGGGGTGCTCGAGGTGTCAAGGTGCAACAGATCACGTCTCAAGCTCCTCCAAACGTCCAGAAGGTGCCAACATGCGCTCCTGCGTGTGTCTTCATGCATAAAACATGCAAGTGTGTGGCAGGGTAAGTCACTCAGACCAAGCCATGGAGGGTGAAGTGAGTCCCTGAATTGCACCAGGAGCAGGGATGCGCTGAGGTTTTACAGTCAGCTGTTGAACAATTCATATACTGGGGCTTATTTATGCATCTTTGTAAAATGCTGGTGGCCTGAGGGGATGAACTGCACACAGAGGGAAAGGGCAGCTAGGAGGACAGGATGAGGCCCCTGGTTTGGCCCGCAAGTGTGGGGTCCTGCGTCACAGGCTGTTTCACGAGCATCTCTTTGCAGAGGCAGTTTTGCTACTGGGAGCCAGGGGAGCATGCCCTGGCCCCAGCGAGGCTCCTGCAGGAGGGGCAGATGGAGCCTGTGGCACAAGCAGGCTACGCTGCAAAGCTGTTTTGGCAGGAGGAGATGTGAGCAAGAGCATCTGTTACCAGCCCTGGAGGAGACTTCAAGAAAATTCCCTGGAGGGAGCTTTCACCAGCTAGAGCTGGGGAGAAAAGGAGAGGAGCATGCAGCGTGCACCTGGGAGCCTTCGTGCCCACAGCCTTCTGCCGTTCATCTCCCATGACCCCTTTTGCTGGCACCAACTTTTAAGGAAAATTGTCTTGTTTTCGATTTTGTCCTGATGCAAAGCTGCTGAATCAGCAAGATCGAGCAAGTTTTTTATTCAGGGACCAGCTGAGCTATGGGCCAAGCGCAAGCTGCCTGCATGCACCTACAGCAGGCACTTTCCCACATGAAGTACAGTACTGCCAGCTCCCAGTTTTGATGCTGGAAGGCCCATGAGGAACAGCTATGCTGTCTTTAAATGCTTCCACGCTGAGAGGGCTGCAACCACTGCCCCGTCTCGCGTGGGAGATTTAATAAACAGCAAACAGCGAGTGCCATTTTGGGCCCAATATGGATTCGGACCACTGCACATGAGCTCAAAAGGCTTCCCATTCCCCTAGCCGCCCCCGAGAGCTGCCACAACCTGTGCTGCTTTAGCATTAAAGCAGCACAAAGGGAAAACACGTAGGTTACACCAGCTCCTTCCTCATAGCAGCACCACTATGCAGGCTTTACTGAAGGGCCATCACCCTTTTCAAAGCAGAGGGGTTTCAGGGGAAACAGACTATCTGTGCCCCAGACCACATGGTGTTTCGGGGAGGGAGGCAGGCTTTCCAGCACACCTGGGCTGCAGAAAAACCCACAGCCCACCAGGGACTTGGGGGGAAAAGCAGTGACACCATCTCATTTCCACAACTGTGTTGTTCATAGGCAGACAGCTGCGTTTAGGAGGGGAAATGATCCCAATTAGCTTTCCAGGTGCTCTCTTGTAAATGGATTTCAGGTGGTACAACCGTGTCTGACTGCAGTCCAGGGCTTTGTCTCTCTGAAAAAAGCCCTCTGTGTTTCCCTCCCACCCCCGTCTGCTCCCCCTTTACAAAGGAAAAGGGAGACCATCCAGGAGACAAGAAAACACACATACAGCAAGGATGATTGCTATTTTAAGAATGTACTTTATACAAAATAACCAATTCATATGGAAATAAAATCTACAGACCTCCAAGGATCAAGCTTTTAAAAAAGTTCTTTAAAAAAATTACCCAACACACAGTATTAAACTAACTATTGAGGTAACTGTCGCTCTTGGGGAACAAAGGTAATCAGCAGACCAAGACAAAATATACACAATATAAAAATAAATAGCATTCCCCTTTCCAGTATTGACCAGGAAAGTTCACACAACTTTGCAGCAGCAGGAGAGAGAAGAGGATCCCTGACACTGTGCTCTACGGGGTGGGGAGGGAGGCGGGAGTGAGAGCCGGGGCTCCTGGGCAGCAGCCGATGGAGAGGTGCAGCACCTGAGCCTCTGCTGGGGAGAGCAATTCCAGCATGAACTCCTTCTTGCACTGAGAAATTCAGGCTATCAAATCCAACTTTTCCTAAATTGCATGAGCATCTATCCAGCTCAGTTTCTAACCAAGCCAAAGGAGAGCAGAACCAGCCCTCAAGCATTACGTTCCACCACTCAGCAAAACACCCCAGTGCAGAGCCCCACGCAGGTCAGATTCCCCCCACAGAGGGATGCAGGCAGGAGTTATTTTCACAGCTTGGTGTGGGAGGTCTCTGATGCAGCATCAGCTCACCCTCCCATTGCCCTGGGACAGTTGCAAGCAGTTGACAAGGGCCAGGCTTTTGCCCCCGTGGCTGCTAACACCCTCCCCACCCAACAACAAAAAACACAGCAACATAAGAACAACCTCACCCAAAAAGAGAAAGGCCCCTGTTTTCTCCTTGTGCCCCCGACAGACAGATTACATTCTTTACAAACTTACAATAACACAAAAAAAACCCCAATGTCACCCAACTTCAGAAAAATGGATGTAGTGGCGTAGGCTCTCCCGCTACCTCCCCTATCAACACCAAGTGAAGCAGCAGCGGGTTGCTCTTCTCCCTCAGAGGCATTAAATCAGTGGCCCACCCACCCCTTGCCTCGTAGCAGCCATAGGCACCCCTCTTCCCTGTGCTCTGCTTTGTGGACAAGCCTCAACTTTACCACTTGCTCCCTTTCCTTTCTACCTTCCCAAACACAGGAGCAGCAACCAGCTCTCTCCTGGCTACCTAAATCAACCCAACGGTCACTGGGAAAGCAGGAACATGGTGCACATAAAATGCAGGGCCACAGAAAGCACCTTGCTTCCCACTCAAACTGCGAAGCCCCCCAGCGTGTTTCATAGCCATCCGCTCCCTGAAACAATGTGGGAAGGTCAGCGTTCCACTGCTGCATGTTATTGCTCAGAAGAAATCAGGCAGCAGTGTTCATTGATCTATCAAGGGAGAGAAGCAACAGTTTTCACGATTATAGACAGTATGTATTTTTAACCTAAGCCCTCTTGGAGGTAGACATGCCAAGATCACGTGCGGGAACCCTGCACAGGGTCCAGGAGCAAATCCTTGTGCTGGCAGAGGGACAGACACCACCATGCCAGGGTGGCAAACACGAGGGGCACACGAGAGAATGCTAGCGAGCCACTGAGGACACCTTAATTCCATGGGGAGATTAAATATGTACACCCCACCTGCTTTCTATATGCATGTACAGAGAAGTCAGCTGGCAAATCCAACCTTCTGCCCCTTATTTGTGTGGGCAGTGAGCTTTCATCTCTGCACTTGACAGCAACCGACTGCAGCAAAGTGAGCAGAGGGAAGGAAACTTGAAAGCTAGGAAGCAAGGAGAGGGGAAGTATCAGTATGTGACACAAAAGGGGATCAGAGGACTTGCCAGACTAAAAGCTGAGGCCCTTTCAGAAAGGGAGATCGCTCCTCTGATGTACTCCACAGTGTCTGAGTGCACTAGGTGGCTGCTTGCCTCTTGCTGATTTGAAGGCCATCTGGTCTAACTCTGTCCACAGCAAGGGAACTCTGCCCACACAGAGTCAGTTCCACTTTTATTTAGAAGATATTCCACTACCCTTCTGCTAGTGAACCAAGTGTTTTCAAATAAAAGGGGCAAAGAATGGAGGGACTTGCTAGAGTTGGTGAAAATGACAATTAATCCTCAGCCCTAATTAATGCTTCGATCCCTCTTCCACTGGTGGATGTAGCTCTTGCTCTCTCCTGGATGCACTGTCCACTTTGACCTCTACATTTCAAAAAGAGGAAGACCCTTGCCAAAAGAAATCTAGGCCACTGCTGCAAATTAAGGAAAAAAAACCCCCTCAGTCAATGCAAGGCCAGCAGTGTTAAAACTACAAAACGTTCCATGGTCTCTCAAATCCTGCATGCGAGCTGAGGCAGGACAGCAGCCAAAAAGGGAATGGCACCACACAGCTCTCTACATCTGCGCTTTGAAGGTACGCTTGGATGCTACTATCTAGTTTCAAATACATAAAACCCTGTCCTGAATTTCCTTGCCTAGGGGTGGACCAAGCCTTGCTCTTGTCATCCCAGGAGCTCCTATTTGGAGACAGCTGGAAACGGGTCCCTCCCCAGCTCTTTTTCAGAGAGGGACGTGGGCAGTGGAGAGTGAAAACCAGAATGCGTACTTCATTATGTGCTGGTTAAAAGTGTTTTCCTTCCGCATGGGCGGCAGGGGTCCTGCCAAGCCCGAATATGCTTTACCCTCATCTGTACGTTAAACAGGTACAGATGGGGAAAGGCTGGAAGGTCAACGTTTGAGATGCTTTCTTGGTTACAATAAGCACATGCTCTTAAAGCTTGTCACATGGCCTGCAGCTGCAACCCTACTTTCACAGCCTGCTATCTCAATCTCAGCCTTACAGAAAGGATACGGTACTCACACACCTGCTCTTCAACCACCAGTGCTGGACTTCAAGCAAAACAGGAATTCTGCAAGAGCAAACTCCTCTACCACCAATGCACCACAGTAAAAACTTTTAAAGGGGTTACTCTAATTAAGTGCAGACCAAGCTGCGCAGTTGCTTTGCAGTGAGGGGAAACCTGGAGCAACCACACCATCACAAATTCCCGTTTGTCTTCTCCAAGCCACCCCTTGCAATGGCACTTCTCTGCCACACAGTTCAGCACCTTCTCCAAAATTCCACAATGCATACAGCAACACCATCTCCTCAGAAAAGGAAAGCAGAGCAAAGCCATCAAGAACAAAGCAACAGCCCTGGCTGAACACAGAGATGCACAGAAGACCAACAGAGATCAGTAGAGGAAATAAACGAAGGTTGATTTCTAATTATACTTTCATTTTAAACGGAGAAGTGTTGGAGTGAGAAGCTGCAGGAGAACTGCCTCAGTCAGCAGAATGAAAGACAGTCTCTGTGACTAGCTTTCAGATAAGACATCAAGAAGCTGATAGCTCTCCAAGACCCTGAGAAACCACACTTACAAAAATATACACAGGAGATTTGTTTCAAAAAGTCTGCATGGGAAAGGCATTTGGCAGACAAGAAAATCAGAAGCCATTCCAAGAAAAGTGTCTCCATGTACTTTAAAGTCACAAATCAAACCAGTTGGGCCTTGAAGCTGCAAATTTACTTTCCTCTTTTGTCCTCCTCATTGCAGGCTGGTGCCTTGGATTGCTACCGAGTGGTTTGTTGGGTCACACCATGGAATTTATAGACGGCAAACTTCTGCTAGAAACAGCTAAAATCACTGTGAAGTCTCAGTGACTGGCCTTCCCAAAATACTTAGTAGAATTGCCAGGGTCTGTAGTACTTGAGATGCTCAAAGCTTAAAGAGTCCTATGGGAAGTTTATACAGTGGCATTTATAATGGCAATTGAACACCTCGGGAACTTGGGAACACCATGTATCACTTGCAAAGGAGGTGGTGGAGGGGAGAGCAAAAGGCTAAAAGCCAGAGTAGTGTACAAAACTCTTCTGAGAATCTTGGAAGTTTTTGGCATGCTCAAGCATGGTCAGCATATATTTTTTATATATATATATACACACACAATATATATATATATTGTCTTGTCTAACATGAAATCCGTAATTACAGCAAAACACATCCTCCGTATGGAAAAAGTAATAGCTACAGGAAACTTTGCAAAGTCACTAGCTCAGGAAGCTTTCTGAAAAAGGACCAACTGGTAATATATTACACAACAACAACGCTGGAGGTTGAGAAAGAGGGCTTCCAACCAGAGTCTACAATTTCTCTGTGTTGTGTTAAATATCATTTAAGATAGCGATACAAGTATGGCACTCAAAACCCAGGATATTTTATAATGCAGCCACATTTCTCCTGCACTGCATGCCAACCCATGCCAAAAAAGTACCACTGCCTCCATAAAGACCTGCCATTTTACGTTCTTCTGAATCCCTCCTTAAACCTGCCTCTTTCACAATATCTACAAAGCAGCCTTGTGCAGCAAGGGTTGGGAAACCATAAACTAGAAAGCTCACATCTTCTGCTCCTCCCCAGACATTCCCACTGGTGCTCCACTCCCATCAATCTGCCCCCAGCTCTGTGCCCTCTGCGGGGTGCCAATTTTCTGTGATTTGCTCAGATTGTACCTAGCAAGATAGAGCTCCGATTCTCGGGGGGCATTCCTAGATATCATCACAAAAGAAAAAAAAAAACCAAACCCCAGACTTATGAACAAAGCATTTGAAAGTCTGGAAACTCCAAACTGAGATTCCACAAGCAGCTCTCCCTCTTAGTGTGTCCTGTCCCCAGAACAGCCCTATCCCTGTAGCCTAGCCATAGTTCCCCCTACGCTATATTAGTACTTTTCTAACATAAACCACGTGTCCTCACAACAGCAGCTTGTTAGTCATTTTAATAAGAATTACTGACTACGCCAAAAGCCATTTACCTTGAAGCCCTCCCAGGAGGGGTCAGCTTCACTACGCTGTTTCATCTTCCATCCTCAAGTCAAATCCTTCTCTCAGATTTGCATTATGTCAGGTAAGGGATAATATCTCATGTCGCACACCTCATATAGGATCCTCAAGGTTTCTGTCACCGTCTAACATTCCACTACACTCTCCAGGCAGATACAAGCAATTCTTGCCTTTCTTATTTGTCCTCTGCTTTGATCTGGGCTTGGTACTCATCCAGATACCATGACCACTAGGACCATGTTTTTCAGTGCCAGTTACAGCTGAAGGCTAAGAGTGCTTCAGCTTGGTTAGGGTTTTTTTATAGCTTCTAAAACCTCCTGTTCTACAAATGAGCTGAATTAAAGGTATTTAATTACAAATATTTGGGTAACGTCTGTGATGCAGAAGACACAGGGTGAAGTATGACAGAGGTTGGCTGCAGAATCTACATTCACATTTCCAGAATTTCTAATACTTTGCTACAAGTTACATTTTACAGTTCCTCTATTTTTAAATGTGGTATTTCAAATTGTTTTTATATCTACAATGAACTAAAGAATGCTTTACAAAAAGAAGCAACAATGTTTTCATTTGTTGCAGGTTTATTGTCTTGAAGAGCAGTTATACTTGCAGAGTTTTTCATAAATACCTACTGCTCCTTCAGTACCTCCATTCAGTGAAGGATATAGACCTGCATTTCGGAGCAGCTGGGGCACCTCGGAACACCCACTGCCAGTTAATAAGCCAACAGCAAACCCTCAGATGTGGGACAAATTTGGATGAGCCATAGCATGATGTTCTGGGCTGGGGAAAGCAATTATCTGCTTCTCAGTCCAAGGACAGCCTTCAGGATCATCTATTCCAGTTTATACCAATCCACCAGTGACAATTGCTCCCTGGCAGATGAATACAAATGGAAAAAAAACACCCAAAAACCCACCAAGAAAAATCTCCCTTTCATAATGTAATGACATCTATAGATAGACATTGTAAGTAATTCCCATTATTTTGAAGTCTTCCTGCTTTGCAAAGAAGCCAAGCAAAGAAGCAAAGGGACAGCAGCCAGCTGTCCCAGGCAACTCACTGGACTAAGCAGACAGCAGCTATAGTTCACAGGCTAGTTGCAGCAGTGGGTAAAAAGAACTGTGATTATAAGCATGCTTGTGGGAATAGCACAAAGAAGTTTAACTCCTGTTAGGCTTGGAAAACAGCTTGGCCTGACTCAGCTCATCAGAGGCTAAAGTACCGCAGCAACAGCGCAGTGAGATTCATTTGTACGTGGGCACTAACGTGGCAGTCCTTTCTTATTCCAACTATTTCAGGAAAGAATATTTCTCACCTTTTAGGCTTTTTGTGCTTCCAAAAGCTTAGTACAGAAGGAGTAATAGTTCAGTCAGATGCTACCTGCCATTTGCTCAAATGGCTTTGCCAGCACAGTATATCTACACAGCAGGACAAAGGTGGTGCAGTTGTGCATGCTAGTGCAATTCAGCTAAAAATACAGGTGATGACACCATCCAAGACAATGAAGCAGCCAGAAAATTTCTCCAGAAACTTGGAGACAAAGACCCTCTCCTAGCTGGCACCACAGACTAAAGGGCATGCTGCTCTGTCCTCACTTCTGCTGCCACTTGTGCTCTTGCTAGCACAGTTTGTCCAACAGATTGGCACATCCTCCTTCTAACCACACCGCTGTCCCCCGCAGTGCAACCAGCAGCCTGCCCAGCAGGGCTACGGTCCCAGTAGATCTTGCTGTCCGGTCTTGTAGTGTAGCAACTCCCCTTTCACCCCAGCTTCCCCAAGAATAATCAACTGTGTGTGTTTGTTAGCTTTTAAGATGTGAATAAATGCAGATGAGATTCCTACTAAACTCATTTGCCAAACCTACACTTGAACACCAGTGGCTGATAAAGCACTGGCATGCAGGGGTTTCCCAGTGCAGTATTGCACCTGGTGAGGACAGCCCCTGCAGACTGCACACAGCCTCTGAGGGAAGATGCCACTAGCTCTGTAGAACCTGCTGCTACATTATCAATGATGACAAAGTCAAACCAACTCAACTTGGGCATGCAGACCTCTCATCCCTCTATCCCTGAGCCATGACACCTCAACATCTGATTTTGAATCGGTGCTTTCTGATTCACCTGCAACTTGCAAACACCAAATGGAACTCCAGAGGCCAACAAACAGCTCACACTGCAGTAAATCAACCATTCCCACAAAGCAGCCTCATGGTCCTCCCTCCACAGGAACAAAAGTGGTCAGGAACCCCAGGGTACTTTCTACTTTGCTGCTGCTAAGAAGTGAATATAGCCAAGGGTCAGAGAAAGGATGGTGGGGACTTGGCCCCCCTGCTTGGGCAGCAGGGCAGTACAGATTTGCACAGTATTTGTTCTACTGGATAGGTGCTGCTCTACCCCCAGCTGCACCGGTTTCACTGAAAGAAGTCTAAGATGTCCAGTTACGCCACTTTCTGTTTTCTAGAGCATACATTTCTCCTATCAGAAAGGCAGGGAGAAGGGTACTATACTAGCAGAAGGGACAATGCCATGAATGTCCTGTCCTGGTTTCAATTCCTGGTCCTGGTTTCCTTGTTCCCCCATGATGACAGGAGCTGGAAGTGCACTCAGGCCCTGGATCCAGAGGGGTGGAGTTGGGGGTGAGAGGGGAAGGAGGAAGAAGACAAGAGAAAGAGGACACATTATGCTCCTGAGCAGTTCCTGCAATTAAGTCAACCAACTGTTGGGTCGTGTCTTGGTTGCAGAGGACAGGAAGGAGGACAGCAAGTCATCCATCACACATTCCCTCACCTCTCCCTGCTCCCCGCAAACTCTAACCCTATCCTGAAAGATTTCAGTGTGATATGATTGTAAACAGTTAAGGATTCCTCCAGTGCTAAGCCCACTACAAGCTGGGCCCACCCCCTCCCCCATTATGTACAATACATTCACCAACAACAGAAATTTATTTAAAAAGGCAACAGGTTAAATTCTGTAAACTGGATCCAGCTCCAAAACACACACGTTAATACTACAAGTAAAATTCCATCATCGTCCTCTTCCACCCTGAAAAATATACCTGAGTTTAGCAGTCAATGAAAGTTTCCGCCCCCACCCCCGCCCTCCCCACCCCAAAAAATCCCTCAAACCCTGAATGAGACGCAGTCTCCGGTCACAGAAAGCCACTAGTTTGCGATGCTCGCCCTGTGATGGCGAGCCAGCTGCTTGGCTGGCTGGGGCCCAGCACCGCTCCAGGTTTCCAACACAAAAGCCGTTGCGGCACCATGTTCCACGGACCCAGGAAGCTACATGCTGCTCGGGCGAGGGGAGGGTGGGAGGAAGGCCTGCACCTCCTCCCCCTTGTCCAAATCACGCGTGGCTTTCATCTTTGTGAGGTCCTTCCTTCCTCGGACTAGCTCTGGAAGAGGAAGAACAAGAGTTGGAGGCTTTAACTGGCAGCTTTAGAAAGTAACAACCTCATGATTGCATGCAACCAGTTCGAAGCTAGCACTAGCAGTCCACCTAGGACATGTTTTACAGTCAGCTAAGGCCATAGAGACATCCCCAACGCCTCTGCACAGCAGTAGTTCACTTCCCAGCTTCCTCCGGTGCTTCCCACTCTCATCAAACACTTCACCCCTTTTAATCAGTGGGAAAAGACAGACTCGCATTTCAACTCTGCCCTCTCTAGCAGCCCTTACTTGATCCAGAGGCAATGCTGATGGTTTTTGTGACGTCAAATCTTCCCGGGACATGGTTGCTGTAGGCATCTTCGGGAAAGGAACTTGAGCCTGATGCATTTGCATTCTGGAGCCAGGTTGAATGGAGAGAGTTTTAGCACATGAATATCAAGAGCAAATCCAGTCTACTTTGTTGAATGCATATATACAACATTCATATACAAGCATGCATCTCATGTATTCCTCTTCCCGGCTTCCCTCCAAAACACAGCCTTCAATCCATGCCACTTCCCCCAATGGCTCAGTTGTAAGCCAAGCTCCCTGAATACTAGAAGAAGGACTGTCATGCTGGAACTATGACAAAACAGTAACAGTTGAAGCACATTTATAAAATCTAAACAGGCAATTTTTTTGAGTACCAGGATTTTCTACTCAGGAATAAAATGTGATATGCACAGTCCCAGTGAGAAGTAATTTTCTGTTAGGGAAATATCAGACAGAGAGGAAGGGCAAAGCAAGAGCAAAGGGAAAACAGGGCAATGTTAAAGTAAAGGAGTTCATAACAAGAGGCTAACTTCCACTTTTAGTTAGCTATTATGCCTCGCTACGAGAAAGAGGCAATAAAATACTTGCGAAGAAAATGGCAAGAGTCCATCTGATTAAGAGATGCACAACCCTGGATGACACATTAACAAAACACCGTCAGATAAAACAAAGCTCTGGTGTGGGGGTGGATGGGGCAGGCTGTTGGTCTCCAGGATAGTGATTGCTACTTGTTTTAAGAAGCTGCAAGGAGACTCCCTCCAGCTTGAGGGACCTCTTACTCCAAGCGTCGTAAGAGTCACCTGTTAGCCTTCCAATTCACTTGCCATCTCCCCTGACTTCAAGCCATATACTTTCAAGGATATCCAACACTTATCGTCACCCCCCTCCCGCCTTGCCTTCTTGCAGAAAACACAATCTTACCCCGAGGGTCTATACAAGTCCTGGGGTGGCCCCGCCATGCCACCTCCACTGCCTCTCTGCTCCATCAACAAGGCCTGAAAGTGACCTACGTTCTCCTCTCGGCAGCGGTACAGGGGTCCCTCCTGAGAGAGGCCGTTGGCCTGGCTGGGGGCTGGATGATGAGACAAGTGAGCATTCATGGGCGATCCATACGTCCTGGGCTGGAAATGACTGGCAGGATGGCGGGATGCATAAGGAGAGCCAGTCTGTAGCATCACCCCGTGGGGAGGGAAGGCTGATGGGCCGAATCCCATCCCCGAACCCAGGTGTGGTGGAGGAGCTCCGTAGAGGAACTCCCCTGCTGCCACCGAGCTTTGCCTCTTCGTGGCCGCGTTGTGGTTGTCCAAATCAAGAAACTCTTTGGGACTCTCTGGTCTTTCCTGGGACTCCTCGGACTTCTCATCTTCAGGCCCCAGATCCTGCCCATCGCTTGGAGAAACCTCTTTGGCACTCGCTATGTCCATGCGGTTGGGAGAGGCCAGGGCGGCGCTCAGTGCCTCACAGCCCTGCAAGCCGCTGGCAGACCCCCGGTCCGGGAAAGGGGGTCTGGCCAGGGGTGGGTGGGCGGTGGGGTGCCCACTGGGGCTGGCCTGGGGGTGAAGAGGCCTCTGCCAGTCCGAGTAGCCCTGTGGACAGGCATAGTAGGGTGGTCGCTGGTAGTGGTGGTAGGAAGGCTGAGGTTGCGGCTGGTAGGGGTAGGGCATGCCCTGGGGGGGCCGGTACCGCGGGAAGACACCAGGGTGGGCGCCGCTTGGCTGGAAGCCCCGTGGGGGGAAATGCTGGGGGTGGGAGGCAGGAGGAGGCGGCTTCCCTCCCATCACAGGGCCGAACCCCTGCAGGCCTGGGTTGATGTGGTACCGCCCAGCTGAATTCGGGTATTCCAGACCGGGCATGTAGAGTGGGTGGTGGAACTGGTTGGGGGTGGCCCCCATGGAGCTGGCATCCACGCCGGGGAGGCCAGTGCCCTGCCCCATGCAAGGCACAGCTGCTTCGGGCACAGCCTTCCCACTGCTGCAGAGGGGCTTCTCCAGAAGGTTGGCGGCTAGCCCCTTCCCCTCGGTGGTGGCCACTGGCCCCTCACCTGCTGCCCCATTCTCAGGCAGGGGACCCCCTCTCTCGGAGGTGGGAACCAGGTCCCTCATGCAGCCCGGGCCGCCAGTGTAGCCACTCTCCACCGGCCACGCGCCTTTGCCCTGCCCTGCCTTCACGTCACCCTTCACGCTGGAGCTGTCCCCCTCCCCATCCAGGGGCAAGGCGCGCCTGGTGCACTCCATGGGCAGCGGGGGCTTGGGATGAGGTAGGATTTTGGCATAGGCCCCGTCGGGAATACCAATGCACTGAGCCTTCTCGTCTACGCCTGCTGGTGGCTCCACTGGAAAGAGATTGGGAAAAAGTTACATATCAGTCTAATTTTGGGAACTGGCCCTCCCTGCCCAACACGTACACACACCTACTGATGCTGACCCAAAGCACATGTGCCAAAGGGTAATTCCTGCCAGCTTAACCAGGGCTATCAAAGTAGCCACTCAACATCTGCTGCTGCTGGGCAGACCTGCCCAACAAGCACCTGACACCTGGATTGAAGAAGCATCCCACTGTTGCGCAAATGGAAGAGAAAAATCAGTGACTTTCTAAAGCCATGAAGGCCCTTTCATTATAAGTACTCCAAAGCCTAAAATATCCCATCCCCCACTCAAACCTCTCTACAGGACGGTTTGAGTGTGGCACCAGGACAACTGCTCTTCTGGGGGGCTGCAGTCTCCTTCCCACCCCCATCACAGTCTTCCCTTCAGAGACCTTTAGCAATTCCAAAGTGCATCTTTGAAATGTCACGTGGCTTTTAGTAGCTGCTTCTTTTAAAAGAGCTCTTTTAAAAACTACCCATGAAGTTGCACCTCTCTCGGAAATATGGCACACGTGGACTGAACCCTCAAGATACAGGCACACTGTTGATTGCAAGCCACCAATAAATCGCATCTCCACTGGAGTAACATTGCATATGAGGGTTTAGTCTCACACATGGGTGTGCAGAGGCTGCCTAATGAAGAGGCAGAGTTGGGGAATACCACAGTGGAGTCCACATGACAGCAAGATAAGAAGTCAGGGTAACGGCAGCTTGATTTTGGGTTTTGCTGCCCCTCCTGGTTCACAAACTCCACTTGCCCACAGCTTGGGCAGAAGCACTACCACATACTGAGATGCTGTGGAGCCTATTGCAGTCAGATTTTAACCAACTGTGATTTGGAGATGTAGCTACTTGGCCCTGCAATCACTCAACATCCTCCCCCAGTCTCTGTTCTATATCCAGCACAGTTAAATGATGACGACTTTTAAGCAATGTCACACAAGGAAAGAGTTTCCTCTTAGTGCAAGGCACACGAGGGATCGATAAAAGATGCAAGGGTTTTGATCTCTAGTTTACCAGCTAGAATTAATGAAAAAAAAATTTTTTTTTTGATCTCTGGGGTTTTTTGATCTCTACTTTAGGTTTGTTTTATTTGAAGGTTGGGGTTTTTTTGATCTCTACTTTACCAGCTCGAATGATGAAATTCAACTAGAAAGAAACTTGTGATGGCACACATGACATGCTGCCATCCCACCTGAATGGACATGGCTGCTCAGGGGCTTTTGGGCAATCCTGTTGTGTGAAGATTTTGAGATGCCGAGAGCTCACAAGGCACATGTGCATTTCAGAGAAGCCATACTGACATACACTCAGAGGAGTATATTTAAACCGTTTATTCACATAACATCTTCTTTTCTTACTTAACTCTCTGCAGATCCAATTTTTAAATTAACTCCAAGTGAGCTCTAGAAGCATCACAGCCTATGCTTTGCATTTGTACCCCGTGGCAAGCTGATAACTTGCACTTAGAGCTGGGACAGAAGGGACCTCTGGCAGGCTACTGTCAAACAAAGCAATTTTAGAAAAATCTAAGATGGAGTAGAAAATATATGCCAATTTAGATTAAAAAAATAAGAATACACATGTGAAAACTGTGTGTCCCATAACTATTTTATCAAGATTTTAGTAATTTTCTAGCAAAAAAACCTGCTTTTGTTGCTGAGCCTCAGCCACTGTTTAAAAACTACTCTGGCAAGCCTGAAAGTCAGGGCATATTTTCCACTTTCCTAGTGGCACAAATCCAAATAAAGCCACATTTGCAGACACAGGTTTTGTGCATCTGCGTGACAATTAAGGTTTGGGTCCCTACACCCAAGAGCAACAAAGCTGGCCTGGGGGGGGGCTCCTGCACCCACCCCATACGTGCACACCAGCAGGCAGAGGGTCTGCCCTGGCATGGGAAAAGGGAAGGCAGTAGGGGGATGCAGGCAGGCAAGGTCAAATGCTACCAGCAGGCACTCGATGGGTTACCTTGGTTGCTCTCCATCTCCATGGTCTGACCGGTTGGATCCTGCGAGCTGCCGTTCCCCATGACCGGTTTTGGGGGCTGCACGCCAGCAGCAGAGGCTGCGTGAGCCAGCTGAGGAAAGGGTCCGGGGAGGTGCGGCGGGGGTGGCTGGCGAGGGTGGTAAGGCACACCAGGCGGACACACGCGCGAGGACAGCTGCTGCATGGCAATCATCTCTGGGCTGTCCATCATGGAGTCCCCGCCCTGGCACCCTCTTTGAACCTGAGGTGGTCCCCCAAACAGAGAGGTCGGTGGCTGTGGCATCCTCTGGCCGGCAGCTTTCCCAGGCGGTCTGATATACCCTGAAGGAGGCACCCCATGAGGTAGGAAATTTGATTGCTCGGTCCACTGGCTGGGAGGCAGCGGTGGCCTCATGGCCCGAGGGTCCATCATATGACCCAGGGCGCGGGGCTGGAGCGAGGACCCCGGCCCCATGGGCACCTTCTCCTCCGGCCCCACGGCGCCCTGGCCAGCGGGGCCGTGGCTGCCGTTCCACAGGGCTGGGTGCGCACGGTTCAGGTACTTGTAGGGCCGGTACATGTGCCCTGGGGGGACCTCTGAGCCCTCCGACGGCCTCACAGGGGGGCCGTTGTGCCTCGGCGCGAGGAAGCCCTGCTGGAACTGGGCCGGCGGGTAGACGGTGTCGGGTGGGGGGCCGCTCATGCGCCCCAGCTGCAGGGCGCCAGGCCGGGGGCCGAGGCTGGTGATGTGGGTCGGTCCTGCACATGCCTGCTTCTCTGGGGTGGCCAGCCTGTGCCCACGGTGCTCACTCAGTCCCACAGCCGGCTGGGGAGGAGGGGGAGAGAGAGAGATGGGGTGGGTCTCGCACTGAGGAGCAGAGGAGACGTATGGGTCCCAGGGTGCTGGATCCCTTGGCTGCAGCATTCCTTACCTGCATGGCAAAGTGCTGGTGCTGCTGGACCGGGTCTCCGGGATGGGGCTCAGGCACTCGTGGCGAGCCATACAGTTTCGCGGGATCCGATCCTCGCAGGGGACCAAATGTTCCTGGCACAGCTGGTCTCTGGGGAACAGGGAGAGGTGTGGGAAGGAGAAATAAAACAATTTGTGAAGCACAGAAAAGCAGCAGAGCTGCTGCAGGTGAGGGGAAGCCAAGGCTGGAAGAACCACACAGATGAGGAGATGGGCTTTTTGGAGGCACCATGAAAAACCTGTAGGCTTTCCTACGGGATGACACAGCTCCCCTGCCAAACAAAGCCACTCTCTCACATTCCAGCCTACGCATCCCTGTGCTCAAGGCTGCAATACACTCAACTTGCCACCCAACTACTTGGGAGCAAGTGAGAAGACTGGAGGGGGCAAGTGATTTACTCCAAGGAGCGGAGCGGACCACAAAGGTGTGCAAGCAGGACAATGGGGGAAACGTGCTGGATTTCCTTCAAAATAGTTGTTGACTCCAGCTCTCCAGTTACTGCCTCCCACTATCTGCACCACAGGAATAGCTCTAAAAATTTTATTTGATCTCTAGATAAAAGGGCAAGGGTAGCCTAGTCTCAGAGGAGTAGGTGATACACCACACCACAAGACATCACTGGTTAAAATGGAAAAGGCAGTGAAGGCTGGGTGAGGAACAGCCCAGAGGAGAGGCAGAACACGTGGCATCCAGAGAATAAACGTTGGGCTAAAGGGAGGTCACTGCTGCAGTCCAGGGTGGCCTGGTGTTCAATTTTGTTTACTGCTTTTGTAAATACTCAAGGCATGAAATGCACTGGTACACAGGTGGTGCAAAGTTACCAGGCATCGTTAAACTATTGAGACGAAAGACGACCAGCTTGTTCAGCATCATAAACTAGATGTTAAGAGAGGAAACGTGACTGCTTTCCTTGCACAATGGGGTAACTCTCTAAGGAGAGAAGAGAACTGGGGGAGCCAGGGCTGGTGCAAGCCCACACGGGGACATGCTGGCCATGGGAAACATTAGGAGACTGTTCCCAGTGAACGTGGCAAAGACTGAAACTGTACCAGTTTAAGGGCAGAAAAGTTTCAGTTGCCACAGGGATTTCACAGGAGAGCTTCATTCCCCTTTACCTCCCTCCCTCCGCAGGCCTGATGGGTGAAGAACAGCAGAAACTGCTCCTTACCATCTGGCTGGGATGTGGCACAGGGCTGGGCATGCCACCATATTGCAGAGAGCGAGCGAAGCCTCGCCCATTGGAAGGGCCCACTTCTCGAGAAGGCTGCATTGGGTTGCCGCTTGGATCCTCTGCAGAGGACGAGGAGAAGGAGGAGGAGGAGGAAGAGGAAGAAGAAGCAGGAGCCCTGGAAGTAGCTCGATATGGCGGAGGTTTTCCTCCATTTTCCAGGCGTTGCTGCCTCTTGCCTGGTCCATCTGGGTCTCGCGACCGAGTCCAAACACTGCCTGTGCTGGAGCGGCCAGTCCGTCGGCTCCTCTTCTCTCGTCTCCCGTCTTCCCTGATCCAAAACTCCTCATCTGTGTCTCCATCTTCCCCAGGGAAATGCTTCATCATTGCTCGGTGGAAACACCTCTCTAAGTTGTAAGCCATCTTGGTATATTCTGCACTCAAAAAACCCAACATCATCAGGAACAGAGCCTTATAGAGAGTAACAATTAAGTAACATCAGACTTTCCCCATCAGATAAAAGAAACAAAGTTTCTTTGAGGAAGACTTTTGTCTCACTAGTCAACTGGTTTACGTTCTTAAACTCAGTAAGCAACACAGCATCAGATTTGTTCAGTAACCCCACCAGAGGACAGGCACATAGGCATGACAAAGTGCCATTAGTGGTGTAGTCTGCAGAGTCAGCATTAACTCAGTGCTCCAGCATAGTGCCAAGAATTACATTATAAGACGCGCCACCTCTGCTCACAGAGCTGCATGACCTGCACAGTTAGCCAGCAGAGTTCCGAGAGAAGAAATGTGAACTTCCAGCAATGCTATTTGATTACGTTCAGAGGCTTTTCTTGGACTCATTTAAATCTCTGCTGTATGCTACAAGACAGAGGAAAATCAGCACACATATTTATCCATCTACAGTTTCTAAAGCACTTGCTGACCCTGACACAAAAGGTTTTGCCAACACCAGTGTCTCTATTGCGTCATTTCCACAGGACAGATCTGCTCAGAGGGGCTCTTGCTTCTCATTGGAGTGGATAGGAAGGAAGAGACCTGTGAGAGGTGTTAATGACAAGGGTTAGAAGCAAGTGACTTTCCAGTTGTTTCCACTAAACTAACTCTGAAGTTCCTCAGGAAACGGGTCTCCCAGTGACAGTGCAGGAATGCTTTTACTTGGGGCCCGCAGCAACAAGCCAGGTAGCTCTAACTTTACCCTTTCAAGATGGTGCTGGTGAGACACAGTCTGCAGTGATGACCCACCATATAGGAACTGATTTCTTACCTAAGCAACATGTAGAATTTTAATTGGCATGGCAATTCAACCCAGGGTTTCCCATTTGCAGATTCATGTTTTTCATTCAATAGGCAAGAAACCTGAAACTACATTTTCCATTCAAAGGACTACAAGCCTGGTTCATTCCTCACTTTTCTGTGGTACTCAACAAACACTGGGAGCTAATCAAACTCCAATGCTTTTCAAAGCCTGTGTTAGATATTATGGGAAAAAGGCGCGCACACACACACGCGTACACAAAGGAATAAGTTCAGAAATACCCCGAAAGAGAATAAGCACAAATCAAGTACTGGTGAGTAGGAAGAGATCACTGCTTGCTTTGACTGAGCACTGCAAATAGCCAAACTTAGCATCTTACTGCTCTTACCACTGCCTTCACCATTGTACTTAAGACAGTTCCTAAACATGGTCTTCATATCACCCACAAATTCTTCCTTGGTACAGTATTGACCTCCATTCAATTTCTTCTCCATGCTAGAGATGTCCATGGGGGCCTGAAACACAGCAAAACCTCCCTTCAGCTGCAGCAAGTGTAGCAGGGCTTGCAAAGCTGCATAGCTAGCTTCCTCACAGAGAGGGGATGGGGTGCGGAGGCTGCTCTCCGGAGAGGCAGCCTCTCGTTTTTGGTTTGCTTGATTTGTAAGGCTAGAAGGGACTATTGGAGGCATGCAGTTGGACTGCAAGGGTAACACAGCCCACAAAACTTCAAAATGTTTCCAAAAAAACAGTCAACAAAGTGCACCAGTCAAGATGGCTGGACCACTTTCCATACCTTAATGATCTGGTAGTAGTTGGGAGCATACGATTCATCAACGGGCTCCAAAAAGGGCCAAGAGTCCTTGTGAGCCTTTACCACATCTAGAACTGGCAGTATCAAAAGAAAGGTGGTTACACACACATGCCCAGGGGAGTATTTCACTTTACGCAAGTCACGCAAAGGGGAAAGCTGGGGCAGGACTAACCTTTGTACATGGCTGTGAACTCGTCATCCAGTTCAAAGCTGTAATGGGAAGCGCAACAGTGAATACACACGCTGAGGACATGTTAAGACATGCTCTCATACTTCATCTTCCCTTGCACCTCGGGCACAGCGCCGTAATGCTGACGAACAGGCCTCATCACAAACTCTCCTCTAGCATGGACCAAATGCAGATGTTCTCAGCTTACTCCTCACTGTTCTCCACCCTCACTTCTCCCTCCTCATTCCTGTGAATGTTCACACTCCTTCCCATACTCACTACTTCATCGCACTCTTGTGCTGCATGCCCAGTTGCATACTCACAGATCCTTGGTCCTTCGCTCTTCCCTGGTAGGGGAACTGGGATCCAAGTGGGAAAGCTCAGGGGGGAGTTCCTTTCCCTGTGCCAGCAGCCAGGCCCGCTCTTCACGAAGCTTCCTCCTCCTGGCCCGTTCTGCAGGGAGGAGGGGGGGAATAGGTGAAAAAACATTCAGCACTCCTTGTCAACAACATCCTGCAGGGAAATCGAAGGCAGCTCCCGCAGCACTCAAGAACTCCAATGAAACGTTCTTGTTC
This sequence comes from Falco naumanni, assembly GCF_017639655.2. Taxonomy (NCBI): domain Eukaryota; kingdom Metazoa; phylum Chordata; class Aves; order Falconiformes; family Falconidae; genus Falco; species Falco naumanni. The sequence continues at coordinate 23,198,620 of NC_054058.1, forward strand.
TTTCAGCAAAAGCAGCAACGGCACAGGAGCAGAGGAGGTGAGAAGATAGCGCACCATCAACATGCCTTTTCATTTTCCCTTGACTTTACAATTATTGATTTTGAAGCATTACTGTGATACAGATGCTCCCCTAGGCAGCTTCCAGACAAATTCCTGACAATGGTGTGGTACAAAGATAAGTTCAATGCACACACCTAGGCATAGACCAGCACTATGGAAAGAGCTGGCTTGTTAAGTTACCATCCTTCAGATGCTTCACCTCAGGCAGGTGAACTCAAGGCAGCTGGTTTTGCACTAAAGCGGATGAAGACCAGTGCCAAGGCAAGGGTGAAGTTCTACCAGCTGGGTGGCAATGAGTAACTGAGGTCATTAATACCCTCCACCACAATGGCTAGCTTTGGGACAACTGCTCAGGTAAGTCTTTGCAGCCAGCGTGAGCAAGCTGCCACACAGGAGGGCTACTGGGACAGATTTCATTTAAGAGGCGAGAGACAGGAAGAAGCAACGCTAGTAATATAACCTGTGGTTTGCAACCAGACAGCTGGCCAACAGATTGCTTCATAATAGAAAATTTATGGGCTCTTATGAACCTCATTTCCTTTTTCTTATAGGAAATCTGAATTCATTTGACTTGCTAAACACCTGCGGTCATACCAACTTTCTGTAGGAGCAGAATTCTGTGAAAGTAATGCTCAAGGAGAGATGTCATAGGAGTAAGACCCCAGAAAACAGGCCACATCAGGGAACACCCAGAGTGAAAGAAATAGGGGAGATACTGGGCTAATACCCTCTAGCAGAGGGTCCATCTGTGGAAAACATGAAAGACTCAATAAGCACTAGCTCTGGTAGAAGGGTGGGTATTTCCAGGGAGGTCCATGGCCATATATGTCAAAAGACAGTCCAAATTTCCTGTTAGAAGAATCTAGGTAGTATTGAAAGTTGGGAGGACAAGGCTTGTATCTAAGATGTCCTACAAAATCTAACAGCATCTATTACAACATTTAATGATGAGGAGTCCAACATCAAATTGCAGTAAACAGAGATTATCTGAGTCCATCCAAGCACAGTTCAGTACTTCATGGTTCTTTCATAAAATTAGCATCATTTAGATGACATTGTAATGGATGCCTAAGTGAGAAAGCTGAGAAAAACATGAGGTACGAGGTGATGATTTGGGCTGCAAAAGGGAAATCTCATGGCAACAGCAGCCAAGAGGTAAGGCGATACATTCTTTAGAAATCCATCCAGGCCTGCCAAGGATCTGACCTGGTAGACAGGAATTGGGGAGCACTACCCTGGTACCAGACTGGACTTCAGTCAGGATTAATGGCAGGTCCTTCTACCACAGCAAGTGATTAATACAGCATGTTAAAGATCACTGGCAGAGCTCATTGTCATGCTGTTGGCCTGGGCTGAGTCCTACCCAGCAGCTTTCAAAATCTAACCAATGCCCTAAAAAGTACCTCAAACAGCTAGAAAGTCACATGTGCAAGAGATAATGTTGGAACAGCATCTGGGAAACTCTAACCTGCTGTTGTGACAGAAATCTAGAAAGCTGCTTTAACTCATAAATTCAGGAAAGTACAGATGGGCTCAGCAGGAGGCTTGCTACCTGGGGTGTGTGTTGGAGTAGGGGGAAGTGAAATCCCAGACTGGAAACAGGAATGTGATCTAAAGACAGGCATATGGTCCAAAACCAAGAAGCAGGTGAAGTGCTGTAGTTCAACAGAGAACAGATATTTCACCCTGTGTTTCACATCACCCCTTGACAAAAGACCCTACAAAATTAATGTTAGATCCCAAGCGGACTGCAAAATGCAAGAATATATTTGTTACTCTAAAATCTCTGTCAATGGGTGTCCAGTTTTAACAAGTCGGAACCAAGTAAAACAAATGACTTCATTTTCAAATCACTTTCCACTGTCATGGAAGTAAATGCTAATGGCAGATATGCTTGGCAATAAGGAAAGATGGTTAAGAAGCCAGTTTTACCTGGATAGCTGCAGTTTCTAGGGTAGAAAAATACTGCAGTGATTTAACTGAACAAGTCAGCCATTTAAATAACCTTTCCAAACAGCATTTGCACCAGCTTAAAAGGAGACTTCTCCTGACTTAGCCTAAACTGACTAGGGATGAGTTTAAACTAAATTGAAAGAAACTGTACAAACCAAAATAAAAGCATCTCTGCCCAAGAAAAGCATGAATGTATGCTAAATTGGGTTAAAACAGTTTAGTGCCCAATCCCATGCCAGTTTCTTTGAGCTACTCTGGTGCCTTTGCATCAGATGATGTAACAATTACATTTACTCAGAAAAAGACATGGCTTATACCAAAACAAGACCTTTTTCCAGGTACATGTATCTTTGCAGCTCTTCTGGAACTTCAAGATTAATTTTGTCTATACAGATGGAGAAATAAAGCACAGCGAATACGCAATTTGCCAAGGTGAAACAGATATCTGTGGCAGATATGGAAGCTGGATGATTCTCAGTTTAAAGCACTGGATTAGCTAGGACTGGCAACCAGGAATATATATGAAGGCCAAGCAAGTAATTGGATTTTCTAAAGGTTAGAAAGGTAAGCAGGTAAAAGAAACTATTCTTAGATAACATCTGGTCTGCTACCAAACATGTGGTAGCAGACTGTTTCATCTTGGAAAGTTTACAACGTTTGCACGAACTTAGTATTTTTTCCTTTTCTGATTCTTTATTCACTTAAGCATCCGTGATACTGATACTGCCACACATTACCACCACCACCATTTTCTGAAGATGTTCGGCCTTTCCCTGGAACTGCAACAGCCCAGCCAGCCACTGTGTGAAAAGCAGCAGATAAAGGAACCCCTGTAAGGGAGGCTGCCAGAGAGGAGGTGGTCAGAAATGAGCCTGCTCTTAGATGCCAGTGCCTACATGTACTGGCTGAACGCCTGCTGTCTGTGCCGTGATCTCACCTACTAAAACCAATATGGCTATTTCTTGCAAAATGGATTAAAACAGCATTTAGGTCAAAACCACACAAACCCAAGACCAACACCTGAAGTTGCCACCCGTGGTGCTCTGTTTAGCATGGTCCCCTCATCTTTAGTTTTCCAGTTGATAAGGCCGGTAACAATATAAAAATGGTACTCTTTCTACTCCAGTGCTGTGCCCTTCCCTTTCTCAAATGGGATCCTTCTTTCATTCTGCATTGGACCAAAAGGACCAAATGCTATTTAGGAAGAGCAAAGACAGCTAATCCTGCACACAAAGGCCACAGGAGGCAAACGGGGAGACAGAAGAAAACTGAGGAACAACACAAATAGCAGGAAAAAAAGGAACAGCTGGAGCAAAGGAGAAAATAAGCATGATTTGGGGAAGATGACACAGTTGAAGGGTGCAGTAGAGAACAGCCACCAACACCAAGAGAGACAGACAAAGGAAAAGCAGCTACAGTCAGACCAATTTATCCAAGGTAAGTGCAAGAAAAGATATTCCTGTTAGCAGGTCTGACAGGGCAGGAATGTGAATGGCAGCTCTCAATTCAAGATCTCAATCTTGGCTTTGAAAGCTTCCACCCATTTCACACTGGTCACATGTACCTTCCACTGCTTTGACCTTCTCCTCCATCTCTCTCTTCCTCTCCTCCTTTAGCAGCTGTTCCTGTTCCCTCTTCTGCACTGCTATAAGTATTTGGCGCTCCTCCTCTTCCTCTCTGCGCCTCTGCTTCTCCATTGAGCTCAGCACATTCGGGTTTACCTGCAACAGAATGGTGCACCAAAAACTATAAAGCATTGGCTTGTCGAAGTCTGAGCAGAGGCAGGTTTACTTTGAGCAAGTATTAAAGCGTACCTACAATGAATGGCTGGGGGGGAAAAAGGGGGGGGGGGGAAAGGATTTTTACATATGAATTCTCAGATGAAAAGCAACATGTAAATGAAAGTTATTTGTCAAGCAATGAAGTCCTACTGATACAGGGACAAAGGAAGGAGAAGTGATGAGTTAGACAAGCTGTGACTCTGCCAGGGACAGACCACGTGTATCTGCCTTCTGTATTTGCCCATAAAGGATATGGGCTGTTGATACCCTGACACAACACCTCTACCCCTTCCAGGTAGCAGAGCCCCAAGCTGGAATCGTGAGCAGAAAGGACTACTTTTTAAGATAGGAAATTTCTCCAATGAAGTGTGACGTATGCATATGGCAGTGTGGAATTACCTTTTTTAGCTTAATTTAATTATAAAGACAAATGAATTGGTCAACCACCAGCCACTCTCACCTCTTTGACTTCTGCAAGACGAAGATAAGCGTGCCTTATCAGCAGGGAATATCAACCAGGAAAGAACAATGTGTATACAGTTTTCTCCACCTTCATTTTCAGGGAATAACCAGCAACCACTACATAGGCAGAAGGCATTTCCTGAGGATTAGCAATCAGCTGGGGTCCCTTGGCTGCTGCTCAGACCATCAACTTCTCCAGGCCCATTATTAATCCCCAGAAAAAAATCTGGCACCACGATTACTATTTTGTCCTTGTTTCATTGCCTAGAAGTGGAACCTCGGGGTGTTTTGATAAATACCTAGAAACGCTGTCTGGTTGCACTGCACATTCACTCCCCCTGCTCTGCCTCCCCTTCCTCTACACAGCACTGCCCCGCAATCTCCCCCTGCAGCTCTCTGCAGACCAGTGTTGTGTATTATCTCCCTCTCTCCAGCAGCAACAACATGAAGCAAATTATGTTGCAACCACCAACAGCCACAGAGAAGTGTCCAAGAGAGGGTGATGTCTTGACGACATTAGGACTATATCCTGCATTTAGGGACAGACTGGACAGGGAAAAGCCCTATTCTGATCTTTTAAAGTGAAACTGATCTCACCACAAGGGAACTCAGTCTATCTTCTTTTCCTTTTTAGATCTTTGCCAAATACTAGTACTTCACTTTTCTACTCCTTTCCAAGGAGGACCGTTCTGTGAGCCCACATGCGTTTAGGTTAGCCAGCTTCTCCTCACATTCAGCCTAAAGTTTATTTCTCACCCCCTCATGCCACCCAATTATTTCCAGTTATGCTTTTCTGGGTGAACATAAATTCCCCTCTTCTTCAGCCACATTCCAGCTTTTACGGGCTTCCTCAGAAACTTACATGAAATGCCCATGTTTCTGCAATTAGGTTAGATGTTTCCTTATAAAGAAATCCTTTCAGCTCCCTAATCATTCTTGTTGTCTCTCTCAGATCCTTCCTCCAATTGATCAATATCCAAACACCAGGATGCCCAGGACTGAAACTGCTATGCCAAGTACGAGAGTTCAAGAACCTACAGAATCGGATTCTACATTTCCACTTTTGGTTCTTTTCATATCCCTTTCTCAACTGCTCTATCATCCAATTTTCTGCTCATGCACTGCAAACAATTTCAGGCCTGATTCTGACCATCATCAAACAGTGTCCCACTAGCTTTCTTGACCAATCTTTAAATTGCTGTAGGAACCAAAGAAGTCAAGTTCTGCAGCAATTAGAAGAGAAAGAGGTGATCACAAACCAGCCACCAGAAGTTGGTACACCAAGATATTTTATTGAGGATGTGACCATCAGCCTTTAGATTCTCCAGCCAGTAGACCTAAGCCATCCTGGCGTGCCACACTAATTTCTTCGATTGTCGGTACACAGGTCAGACATTCCCTTTCCCTGGATTCATACAGCTTCCACCATTCATGTCCTATGGAAACATGAACACAACATCCAAGCTGCAGTGTTCACACCAGGACCTCTCCAAGCCTGCAGGGTGCATTCAGCACCCCAAACTGTAATGGCGCAACACAGAATCCATAGCATGTTCCAAATCAACCCACCACAAATACGGCATCGACAAAGAACAGGACAATTTTAAGTAAAGGAAATGAAATCATCCCAGCAGATCTAGGAATAGAAGGGAAAATCAGAAATCCCAAACACAGTATAGCGAGCACCAAGGACTGCCACAGACACCCACAGCTGCACTTGCTCCCTTCAGCAGTGCAGGGCAGCAGCAGTGCTGGCACAGGCTGCTCCATCCATGCCAGACACAGAAACAGTCTTAATTTCAGAGGGACCTCTGTCCCTCTTAAAGCCCGCTGTGGATGAGCGCACTCAACCGAGGGTTATGAAAACAAGCAAACACAAACAAGTCAACTCCTACTACATGAGGTGGAAGCAGACACCTACAGGAAAGATAAAAACAAGAACCCAACACAAGATAAACTTTCTTCCTGACTGAAGAGGTGGCAAAGGGACGTTTCTCCAGCTTCCTCCCCACTTGGAGGATAAAACCCACCCCTCTCCTCTCCGTCCACGCCATCACCGCCTCCTTCCCTCCGCCAGAGAGCACTCCAGGACACAACATCACTGTCTCCCCCCCTCCCCCCCTGCCCTAGACCCTGAAAGGGCCAAACTTCTGCCTTCTGCCTCGCTTTCCAGACAGTGGGTATCAGACTTCAGGGGCAGAAGGCCAGGAGACACGGGTGCCCTGGGTGCCCTGGCCCCTTGTCCTCCAAAACTTCCCTGCTCCAGTTTCCGCAGCACTGCCCTAATGAGGGTGCTGCTCAGGCGGCTCTTTAATGAGGAGCTAATCTGAACCACCTGTTAAGAAATCCCCCACAGGATTAGGAGCCTACGGAGCAGTTATATCTCGGACCAAAGCAGCATCCAGCATCCAGCTCGTGGAGTCGGAAGGAAGGGGTCACCCCTGCACTGAGCTGGGGCTTTCCTCCCCCAGACTTGCCTGTTGCCCACCCCTCTTGGCAAACAAGCCATCAGACTTGCTGGCACCTTCCCTGGCTCCCCTGTGGCAGGACGACTGCCAGGTCCTGCTGGGGAGCCAGCGCCGCCAGCATTGCCACCCTCCACTGCCTGGCTCCCCATGCCCTGGCGCAGCGGGTGCTGGGAGGGCCCCCAGCTCGCTGGAAACCTTTCACTGGCCCACAGGCAGCAATTAACAGCCCTCTGCTGCCACAGACCTGGAGCACCTGCGGTACTGATTAGCATCATTCAGGCTCCATGTGTTTCCCACTCCCCTCCTCCTCTGGGATTTCTGCTGCCTGTGAACAAACACGTGTCCCTGCGCTTCCTGCATGGTGGGCTTTGCAGAGAGCAATTCTGGCCCCAAACTGACCATCACTGGGGTCTTATTTTCCTCTCAGCAGGCTTTTATCTGCAGCATGATGAGAGGTTCTTCCTTCCTTTTATTTATCTGTTCTAAGTAATTGTATTTATTGTGGGGAACTGTACTTTCTCCTTTGTTTTGCAGGAACCCCTGACCCTGGCTCATGTGGAATATTCCCTGCAGTTTAATTTCCCAGGGTTTGACAAAACACCAGGTAACTACGTTTTCGTTACATCTACAGCAAGAGATTACGCTACAGCCTGATAGAATCAAGCCAATTTTTTCCTCCAAAGCTAATCCCATGTTGCCTGACCGATTGCTTTAGGTAGCAGTCGCCAGTTCAAAGACCCCCCATCTCCACCGTACCATGTCCCTGGCTGTGCCAGCATGACTGTTGGGGGCTGCGTGGTGGACTGGATTGGAAAGCTGATCTACATCAAAAATAACCCTGACCAAATAAAAAGGTTATATTTAACACCAGTCATTTTCCTGGGTCTGGTTCACTGCACAGACCCGCAAGCAGCAGCACGGTTACGCTGATGGGGTGGAGAGGAGATGAAGGTGAAGAGGTGCGGAAAGAGCCATTTCAGCCGACAAGGCTGCAGTTTGATAAGCATTTCTTTAAGCAGTCTAAATTGTGACTTCCAATTCCAGCTGACCCCCTCCTAGCTCTGCTCTGCACTGCATCAGTCATTCTTCTTTCCCTCTGCACTATCTACACCCTCATGTGTTTGCAGCCTCACGTTTTCCCCTTGGCTGAATTTCTGTCATTTCCCTTTGTAAGCCGGTTCTTCTAGCCCTCTCATCCTTCTTCAACTTTTCTTTGAACTGCCTCGAATGTGCCAGCACTTTCATTGAAGTGGAATTCCCCAGACTGAGCGCAGATTTCCATATGCAGCTGCACCGGGGTCTGCGGCGAGGCCGGTTACCTCTGCGATCCAGAGGGCAGCACCTCCCTGCTCGCCATAGAAACCCCGAGTGTCAGCCTGCCTTTGACGGGCATTACCACCCATCTCTCTTTCAGCACAAACACTTTCAAACGACTCCTTCCCACTGAATAGCGATGCTGCGGTTTATTTTTTCCCCCAGGAGGCATCTGCTCTCGCCTCCCTCTGTCATCCTCCCCCTCGCACCCCCCCTCACCTCCTGCTTGATTGGTTTGATGGGCTGATGGTCAGACATCCACCTGGGAGAAAACTCTGTCCGCTGCAGACGCTTCTCCTGAAACAGGGTCGAGAATTGAGGGAAGGAAAAAGAGAGTGGAGGAAATTAGGGCACATTGGTGATACTGGCAGGAGAAACTCTGGGGGCTAGAAGTGACCATGAAATCCCTATTAGCTTTACAAGGGTAGCAAACAAGCACACTGAACTCAGTCCAAGAACATCGTGCTGACTGCAGAGCCCATTTTACAAAGCCATCTAGCCAAATGATCACGCTGCAAATCTGTCTCACCTGAAAACATTCAGTTGATGGACAATGCCCTTCGGAGTTTCAGGGCTCTGACACACCAGCTCAAGCAGACTTAGCTAGGACAGCTAAAGCAGCCATCAGCCCCTTCAGCAGAGACCGCTGAGAAATGGCAGTAAAAGTGGAATCACAGGCAGTTTGCATAGAAAAGCTAGGCTGTAAATCGCAGCAGTTCAAAAGCAGACAGAGATTCCCCGCTAGCAGAAAAGGGACACGGAACACGGCTGAAGACAGTAACCCCTTCAGCCATCCTACCGATGCTGCCATACAATCATGAACCAGATCCTTAAGTATCGACTGTAGCCCTGCCACTCCACGGGGAGAGCCTTGCTCCCCGTACACAAGCTGAACAGCCCCTGCATCCACGACACTTGCAGGTCGGAGGTGGGGGGAGCAGGATGGGGTGACAGGCTGCCTGGGTTTAGCTCTCCTTCAGTCAGCAAACGTCCATGCTCTTGGAAGCGGTCAAAGAGAGGTAAACAGGATATCATGTCTCCTCACCTTCTGTGCAATCATGTTGCAGATCTCCGGCAGGAAGTCTTCACTCAGGAGTTTGTAGAGCTGCCGCTCTCTAAGGGAAGTCCTCTCTCTGAAGCTCTCTGTGACCTGCCTCCACTCCTCTTCCGTCTGACACAGCAGCCACCATGTCCCACGGCCAGGCCCTTGGGACCCTTCAACAACATGAAAGATGTTATCTCCACAGCAGTTATGACTAACAACTTCTCTTTATTCCTCCTCAGGGTTCAGGAAGAGCAAAAAATATTGCCAATGGCCACTGTTATGGGAAACATGCTCTTTGCTACAGACCCAAAGCTCTCTTCATCCACCAGAAGCACTGCTTCCTCCCCTACAGACACTGAAACTGATGCCAAGATACAAAGGAAGTACACAGGTGAAGAAATAACGGTGGCACTTTGCAACACACAGGTAGTATGACATCCCTGTAGCAAGCCTCCGTTCCAGTTATGATGGACCAGAGAAAAGGATTTAGTTTGTTTCTTGTAATGGAGGCCGTCAGCCAGAGCAGGACATACATAAGGCAATGTAAATGTCTGGTTTAGTCTGGCAGCAGAATAAAACCATTAAAAATTAACGTTATTTGAAACAAGCACATTTTTTTTCTGGTTTGGTTTTTTTTTTTTTTTTTGGTAGCATTGCAAACCTTTGCTGCGGTGAATAAATCCTCCCATTCTCCCTAACGAATCATTTTGTTTGCAGGCACTTGAAAGAACAGAAGAGGAAGTGAAAGAGGGGGTTCATCGGGCTGCCAGATGAGGGGGAAGTTCCAAAAGTTCACATTCCATCCCTGCTTGATCCAGAGTGGGATCTGAAGCAGATCACCCACTGCTCTGAAGCATGTCCCAACTACCAAGACACTCTGAGCTATTCCGCCTTGTGTGAAACATTTGAATATTAATTGCAGAGGAAAGACTCTCTTGCATGGTGGTTGGAACACCCATCTGGACAGGGGGAATGTGGTTCCTGCTCTGTAAATGTTTGCACAGAGCAGAGAAGCCTCAAGGGTTGCAACTTGCATGCTTTTGCCCTGGGATTCTCTCTAAGCAGAAAAGGTTGTGGGCCAGTTTTGGGGAGGGGGAAGACGTTGGTTCAAACCCCTTCAAGACTGAGTGGTTCTCAGCTCCCTCTGGACTTTTCCAGAGCTAACCACTGGCTACTGGAAAGAAAGCAATGTCACACCCCTACTGGCAGATGTCATGCAGCTTCTCACCGCATTTTCAAGCAAATTAACTATGAAAAAAATACAGAAGCAAAAAACAAAACCCCTTTCTCTCTGAACCCAACTCTGGGCCCTTTTGTAGCCATGAGCTGCCAGTGGCTCTGGCATGCAAGCTATCAGGTTGCCCCAGGAGGACTGGAAAGCTGCAACCTCCTTCCAGCCACCTGCCCTCTGTCAGAAACCTCCCTGCCACAGCAGTGGCACAAAGTGAGCGTGTGCTAGCCTCAGGTCACAGGCCAGCCTACAGCTTAACCCACCCTTGGCTTCAGCTCAAATTAATGCACTGGGGACTGGTAACCGAGGTGGTGAAGGATCAACCATGTGCTGGTTTCTGCTGCCCTGGCTAGGCGAAGCCATCCCCTGCTCACCCGCAGCAGGGAGCTTACCTGCACAATGCCCCCAGAGCCTGCACCCTTGTTTACCCTTCCCTTGCCAGCTGCCTAATGGGGGACTTGTTTCAATAGCAGCCAGGACTGAAGCACTGCTTTGTGCCACCAGAAGATTACTCTGAAGTGACACAATTTGCTGGAAGACAATGATGTGACAAAACCCCCATCGCGTCATGCGCATCGCTCCAGCTCTGCCACCCTGCTCGGGAGCAGCCACCAGGAAATCTGAAGACAAAGGGTGAAGGAAGGAGGCATAGGAAAGACAATGCCACCCTCGCCTTTTATTGTGGGGCAACAAGCAGGCTGAGCCCCCGGGTTATATGGAAGCCAATGGATCCACATGTATGACAAATGAGTCCCAGCTCCCTTGAACTCACTTTCACATTATGTTGCCAACTCGCTTATTCTGCTTGTCTTGTTAACCCTTAGGTGGGTATCCCCAAGGCATCATTTACCGAGCTCAGCCACCCAACCAATGGTAAGGATAATGAAAAAGGTTCTTCCTTCCCTCTCTTGGCATCACTGACACCACTCTCTTCCCAGTCGGAAAAAACACACCTGCTACAAACAGGGGCTTGCATTCACCTCATTGCCGTAAGAGCAAGAGCCGTTCACAGCCTATTTCCATCAACTTCAGCGAGTAGGTGGGCCCCCAAGGCCTGGTGTAACCCAATAGGTTAGGTTTCTTCATCCCAAACTAATTCACAATAAGACAGGAAGCCTGCAGGTGCCCAGACTCCCAGCTGGAAGGCACTCTGTAATGCCAACCCCTCCTTCCAAACTCTGTCCCAGCCACTGGCAGAAAGACTCTCCCATTCCTGAGGAAGGCATCTCTCTGGGCGTTGATAATTTAAGAGCCATGTTAGCTGCTTGTATCAACCCTGACCCCGCGAAATCTCTTTACCATTTCTTATCTGAGTCTCATGGATTAGCAAGTTCTCTTCTGCCTTCTCCCTACCAAAAAAGAAAGAGAAGTGATACAATAAATACATTACTTCACATCACTGAAATGCAGCTGCTTCTGAGAAGAATGGGGGACACAGCAACTATTCAATGCACAGCAAAACCATGAAAAAACCACCATACAGAACACACGTTCGAGATATATTTTCACATAAATATTTATCAGAGCTTCTTAAAATTTTGTGAAGTAAAGGGTCCAGGCTAGAGTTTGGCAAGGACAGTATTTAAATTCTTAGAGGAAGCATCCCAAAATCTATACTCGCTCAAGTGGCCAGGAGTTTTGGCTTCAAGCATTCTTTATCAGACACACATCCCCTAGCACTGCAAGGAGGAACTACATCTGAAGTGAGGTGGTTGGAAGAGTGATACCCACTGTTTCACCAAACTTGGCTTCCAGCTCAGTCAGAATTTTCTTTGGAGAGCTATCAAAGCATCCACCAAGTCTGAGCTTGCTTCACTTCAGAGATGCATTGAAATTATGGCTGCATGGTATATACATACTTATTGGGGGAACCCCAGAAGTACATTATACTTCCCTCTGGGAACATATGCATTTTACATCTATTGCAGGAACAACCTTTCCATACCTCAGCAGATTTTCCTCCATTAGTTTTTTCCGCTTTGGGGGTCGCCCTCGTCTCTTGCCCGTTTTCCCAGGAACATTTGGGGTGTTTGTCGGGCCCCCACATCCCCTGCGAAATGGCAAAACCACCATGAAATATCTGCTGAGCAAAGGAACTGTGGCTGGCAGGATGGGAGAAGGGCAGGGAAATCAGAACAGCTGCTAGGAACCCAACCAAAGGAGGGATTAAATCAGAGCAGCAAGCAGCAACGGGACGGGGAGGGGAGGAGAGGAGGGATTCCCACTGGCTGGGAGCCTGATCTGGGAGCCGCCGGCACGGTGCGGGGCAGACGGGGAGGAATGCAGTGGGGTAGGCAGCATCGCTCCCACAGCAGGCTCTCCTGGTGCCACAAAGGCTGCAGGCTGGCTCTGACACAATGCACGACGTGGGGCAGCTCGCAGTCTGCTTGGCAACTCCAGTCTCGCCCCACACTGCCCCAGCCCTCTCCCAGGCCCCCCCCGGAGATGCTGCACGCTCCCCCCTGCTGCCCTCCAACACAACAGCCGTCAGGCGGAGTCCCCTCCAGCCAGGCTGGCTGTGCCACCCCCCCGTCACCCCCTGCACCCAGACACGGGGGGAATGTGTGGGGGCTGTTACCTGTCTGGAGCCAGCTCTCCGTTGGTTTTCCCCTGCACCGGGTCCTCCTTGTACATCCGCGTGCCATAGAAGTACCAATACAGGGCACCACTGCTGTCCTCACCCAGCGGCTCCACGCGGAGGCTGTCAGCATCCAAGCCCTGCGCCCGCCGGGAGCCCCCCGCCAGACAGTGACAAGTTGAAAAGCAGCCACATTGTCACACAAAACATGATGACACCCCTCCACAAATATCTCCCTCCCTCCTCCCCTCCCACCATGCCACAGCAGCAGTACAGCTGCTCCTCCGGGCTGAGCTGGGAAAATGTTACTCCAGGGGGAAAGCGACGTTTGCTCCCTGTCCAGGGAGGGATTTAGATTGGCATCTCTAATTTGAATGGCCTCTCTCATTTTAACATTTCATCTCTGGTGCTCCTGACAGGGAAGGTCTAATTAGTGCTGGCGACAGTCACACACAGCCCTGAGAAGCTCCCTCCCCACCCCCACCCTTCCCCCAGCTCCCCCAGTACACTTCAACCCCATCCTTTCATCTCACACCATCCCTCAGCAAGGCAGTCTCGGCTCTCACAGCCCTGCCATTACCACTGGAGCATCTCCAAATTCACTCTTTGCAGGAAGAGCAGCCAATGAAGCCAATTTTCTTAGTTGTCCCCACGTTATGAATATATCCACACAGGACAAGGGCCCCAGGAGCAGTCCTGAGTGCTTGCCTCGCATCCTCTGCGAGGCAGGGGAGGAGATGGGGAGCTGCCGACCCACTGCACTGCCACCGATTAGTAGGCCTTAAAATACACTTGGTAGCATCAACCCTTCTCTTCCCAGGAAAATCTGAGCTGGCTCAGCTCTTGCGGCCACACAGTTTCCCTCATCCCTGCTGCCCAAAGCACCTTGAGGAGGTCAAAGACATCATCTGCATCAAGGCGGTAGTCACAGAGGCGGTGCAGGATCTCTACCCGGGTGCGCAGGGGCAGCTCCTGGAAGGTGGACTCCCGCAAGGGGTTGGGTTTCCCTTCCTCCAGCTCCCAGCGGTAGTTGATGATGTCCTCCAGGTAGCTGTGAAACGTCTGGGATCTAGCCAAGGAAACAAAGTCCCACACACTTACTGTAGTTTGCCACGCCAGAAACACCTGGTGCAACCAAGCAACTCGAACAAGCACAACACAGAGACAGCTAACACAGGAAAACTGTGCCCCGCAGCAGCCATGGTTAGGTGCAGCTCTGTAACTCAGGTTCCCAAAACACAGCAATTTCATTGCAACACCATGGGATTTCAGGCTATACACATACAGCTTGCAGGACTCTGCTACTGTTGTTTCTTTCCAAGCTGAAAGAACAAACTAACTAGGATGCCAACTCAGCCTTGAAATTTTCCGTAGCTGATCGTCTCCTCCTGGCTTTGCTGCTGTATGCTTCCCATACTCCTGTTGTGGCCCCTGTTCTCTTCTCCCTCCATACCCAAAGGTGCTGCCACTTTCTGCCTGTTCCTCCACCAGTGGCTCTAGCAGGACATCTGCACAGTCCCATTAATGCATGTGGCTGGACCCCTGCAACACAACAAGGCTCATTCCGAACACGAGTGTTATCTCCCAAACAGGATTCAGCTCAGTCTAGTCTAGTCTCCCCGATGATCAAGCTGAACACTCAAGCTTTATCATAAACATTGCTACTAAAACAATCTTGCTCATTTTCTAGTTGGGCCACTTTAAGCCTCCTTTTTGTTCCCAGCAGTTCATCATATAGCCCAAGGAAATGCACATTTCTTACCCTCATCTGGCATTGAGGGTAAACATCCCCATCTAACAGGTTAGATTGCTGCTTAAGGCTAAAAGAACTCCTGTTTATATTTTAATGAGACTTAAGTCCTTATTTCGACTGCTGAAAATTTCAGAGGAGGGACTGAAAAAGGGCTGGCAGGGCCACCTGTCCCTAAATACAAAACTTTCTTAAGATCAGTCCATATCACTTTGAGTCCTGAGACTTGCCAGGCTCTCTCACAGCCTGCTCAAGTTGTGTACCCTAAGCACAGCAAAGGGGGACCCTTCCATGGCCCAGTCATTCTTGCACACACGGGAAGTCCATATGCCAGGAAGAACACCACTGGGTACACATTCCCACCAGCTCTCAAAAAGGCAGCTCAACTTGATAGGTTTTTGGCACAAACAGATTACTCTATATGATTAATGGAACCGTGCCAGTGCTACAGAATTGCATTTGCCTGAGAAATTGCTAACTACTACAAAACCTATTATTTTTTAACAAAGAGACAGAGGAGTGCAATCCAGCTGAAGAAAGATCATTAAAAGTCAACAAGAAGTTAGCTATTAGGCTGGGGGCTTCACATGTTCGGTGAAGACCGGACACCTTTGCAAGGACCATGACTGGACAGTGACTGCAAGAGCGAAGGAACAGATGCCACATGATTCCCCAAGCCATGTCCACCTGGCAGCATTCCCCTTCCTCCTTCAGTGGAGAGAAGTTGATGCTACCACCCTGCAGATCACTCCCCAGCAGTCTGCTGCTTTCTGACGTCAAACGCAAGCTGACCTCCCAGAGACAAATCCTCTCACGGTATGAGTGTTACCAGCCCTCCGGTTGTATGTAACAGGAGATGCTTGAATGCACCTGGGTCGAGCGCCTTCTGCAGCCTGGTGTTTTCTCTTTTCTACATGACATGAGCAACGCATTGGTATTTCCAGGTATCATTGTTTTGCCCCACCAACATAAGCAATCAAGTGCAACTTGAAACAGTCCCCTATGCTGACGAAGTTCAGTCGACAAAGGACTGGCTGTTTTATGAAATTATTTCTGTGCTGCCTCAAGTACTAATTTTAGGGTAAAAGCTACAGCAACTATCCTTTTTCAAAACGAACTATTCAGTGCACAGTACACCCACCTGAAGTAGCTCTGCATTCCCACAGTGTCTTCCTCATATACCTCGAGACCCAATCCAATCTCCAGCTAAGACTTCAAAGAAGTGTGACACTGGATTCTCTTCACAGACTTTTTATCTTTAAAAGTGCTATTTGATCACACACTGCTTAAATGTTAGATATTTACTGAAGCCATTGGATTAAAACAAAACAAAAAAAAAAGACAGATTTGACTAGCTTTCAGAACAGAAACAGTGATGAGAACATCCTTTCCTGAAAGGAAAGCAATACTCGTATTTGGATGCTTAGTCCATTGCAGATGGGGAATGACTGTAAGCTCTCAGAGAGCATCTGAGTTCCAGCCCCATGATGTCAGTTGTTCAACTCTCTCAGAGCTCAAGGCAGAACATTATTTTATCAGATCTGACACAGAGGCTCTGGCTATTTCCAATAAAATTGACTGAAAAAACCAGTTTCCCTAGGATCCTGTGAAACTAGTGGGTGATGTGGGATGCCAAGAAGAAGCAAAAAAAGTAACAGGGTTTTACCTACTCCTATGTTTCTGGTTTTTTGGTTTTTTTTTTCCCCCTAACTAAATAAAGGGAAAGGCATGGAGCAGACACTTGCACCAGTTGCATGAGTTCACTTATCTTGCTCTACCATTCTGGCTGCTCTCAAAGAAAATTGATCCAGGAAGCCCCTCAATTCCAGAAGATCATCTGAAATCTCTGCCTATGTAACTCTCATTCCCCTTGGGGACTGGCTCTGTTGACTTAACCAATTTGGTTTGAGTTTGACTTTCACATAAGTGGCTAACACTAGAAATTTCCGTCATCCACCCAGTGTTCGATACATTACAAGCTCTGTTCTCAAGAGTACTTTGAGTTCCTACCCCCATCAATTTTCAAAGACAGCTACTGTGCATTTGTCGCTTTGAATAACGATAGAAATGAGAACCAGAGATGGGAACCAGATGTCTCAAGGCATTCCCAGTCACTCTCAATCTTACCCAATTTATATTTTCCCTCTTAATGGGGGCCAGCCTCTTTTCTCCAGACAAATCTGAGGTGCTCGTCTTCAACCTGTCTGCCACACCTATGGTTAGCCTCACTTAGCCTGTCTCTATTAAAATTCCCTTTGAAAAAGGTTTCTGGAACATCCCCCTTGGTTTGGAGAAGAAAATCTGCAGGGAGCACAGCAATCTGTGAGAACCCTGCCCTTGGAGTTCTTCCCCACACAAAGCAGAAATGCTCAGGACAGTTCATTCAGCATTATCCATAAAATACAAACCCAAGAATCAGACAGACAGGGTCCAGGTGTGGAAAGACCTGGATGCAGTCTCTCAAACACCCTTTTTTCAAGCTTACTAACAGGACAGTGATACACATGCAGGTGTGGCAAGTCCTACAGAGTCTCTGCTGCAGTTAAGAACCTCCAAAAAGCCTTTTGTAGGTGGGAAGAAGGCAGCAAGGAGATCACTGAGCTGAGACAGATATATCTCTTCTCCTGAGGTTCTCAGCATCACTGAGATGTGTAAAAACACTCAACCAACAGAGGCAATGTTAGGTCAGCAACGTCCTTTCTCTACAAATCAGAGTATTCCCAAGGAGGATGAACTGGTACATGGACACACGTATCCAAAGGAAAAACAACCCTCTCCTGAAAGTACATTGGGGGTCCTAGAAACAATTTACAAAAAAGTCTGGGACCATGGGCCACGACTGTCACCACATCTCAACCACTTCTACTTCCCCCCTGCTGTACAGCACAAGCTTCTTCCATACAGCTTATTAACCAAGGAAAGGTATTACAGAATTCACCTACAAGAGTTCAGAAAAGTTACCTCAGAGTATTCTGTAACTGTAAAACTTCAGCCTTCCCACTGACTTTCTTTCCACCCCAAATTCACTAGCACCATTAATATCACAGAAAACTGAGACAAACTTTCCCTCACTTGTCACAACACTGCTTACTTTGCAGTTGCCACCCGATGTACAAAGTAATTTGGACAGCTGTAGGGGGGAAGTGGTGGAATAGTACATGTGTTTCTATGTGGTACATCCCATATGGATGATGCAGGTGATTTCTTGCGAGCCCAATGCAGTTCTTAGCCTTGTCCCTGGCTTTGCTCTAAAACCCCAGTGTCGTTATCAGCGGTCCCTACCTTTTCCTGCAATGATTAGAAAGGAGGTCAAAGCTGAATCGCACCTGTGGCTTGAAGTTTTATCATACATTGTGGACCTCTACATACATGAAAGGAAATCTGGGGCACAGGGAAGGATGCAACCTAGCACATCGGTGTCAAAGGGGAGGAATAGCAGTAGACAATCCACAAGAACACCAGCCAGGTTGCAGCTCAAGTTGCCTGTGACCTTTAGGAGCAGCTGCAAAAAAATCAGGGCATAAAGAAGACAAGCCGAAGGAGGGGCTCCTCTCCAACATGGGTATCCACGTCCAGAACAGTCAGAGAAATGATACACCCCCTGAGAGCTCAGCGCCGCAGCCCGGCCATCTGCTGCCCGGCTGCCTCCCAAAGAGGGAGGTTTCTCTGTGCTCCAGGAGAGGGGAGCTGAGGACTCCTCCCCCCGCCTGGCGATCCCAGATCCCAATCCTCCCAATCCGGCAGTCTGCCTGCGCCCTGGCTTCCCCTGCCTGCGGAAGAGGCACCCTGCCCATCGCCTGGGCTGTTATCCTGCGGGGCCAGGCGCGCTCGTCACTCTGCCCAGCTTCCCAGGCGGGCTCCTTTGGGGACCTCTGGAAGAGAGGGTGAATATTTTGCAGGGTTGATGGGATATATGGAAAAATTTGGTTGGAGCTTCTGGTGTGCACACTTGGAAGGGAACAGCTGCACCTACAGACCCCAGCCCCACAGGCACCCTCCCTGTAGGGCAAACTCAATGTGAAATTCCTTCTAAGTGAGCCCAGCGCCATTGGGGGTGGAATTACGCATACACACACACACACTTTTTTTATCCTCATGCCCAAAGGAAGCAGAGCCACTTGTGCTTTTAGTTTTAAAGTCTCCAAAGTAAATCAAATCTTGGCTGGGAAACTGTAAACAAAATCAAGCCAAACAAACAAAAGCAAAACCAAACACTGATTCAGTAAGAGAGTCCCCTTGTCAATCTGCACTTCCCACAGGCAGGGTGCCATGGCCCGAGTGTGGAATTACTGTCACAGCACACTTTCCTATCGGGTCTATTGCTGCCAATTCTGTTATGAGTACCCCCTCTCCACTCTCCTTAAAAAAAACCTAACACACACACACACACACACCCAACACCTCCCCTTCCTCCCGCTACAGGAGCAAATACTGGATTAAAAGAAACATTAGGGTAAGGAGCTGGAAATACTGGAGACAAAAATCTTTCAGCAATGCTCAGATACTGCTGGCACACACAAATAAGCCTTCAGAAAGTTCAGATGCCAAATCATTGCCTGGACCTACTAGCTAGAATATCTATCATGTTGACAATGTTTTAAGTCTCTTGTTTCATTTAATTTACAAAATGCAACAGAAGAGTAAATACTGGAATGCTCTTGATCTAAAACTGCTGGGAAAATGGCAAGTCTGACCTATGTCTAATCCCAGACTGTATATTGTTCTGTACTTGAGATTAAAACCAAGAACCCTGACAAAACCAGAGGACAACAGAGAGCAGGAAAAACGACAGACCTCCACCTCCTGCCCAGGAGTAGTATGTGGGAGGACCGTGGAAAATAAGACTGGGGGAGCTCAGCGTTTCCCTCAAAGACTGTTTAAACAGGAATATAATTACTCTCGCAGTTCCTTTTAAAGAGTTAACCAGTAAGAAAAATAATAGAGGTGATACTCTTGCCTGGCAAAAGCTTTAAAAGCTGAAAAAGACTTGGATTTCCTCATCCACCCAGCACAAGCGCTGCTTTTACAAGGTTCTCAGTACTAAATGAAAAAAAGACTTCTCAAGCATCTAATTCACAGCATACAACAGAACTGGTTTTGCCTCTGTGATCACTCCAGTTAAAAGAAACAACAAAAAAAATCAAGGTCTTCTCAGAACAGATGTTTTATCATGGAATTAATTTTATGGACTGGAGATATTTCACCTTATGGGCTGGCACCTTTTAAGTTTTGAATTGGCAAAAAGGCACCAGCTTGGTGTTGGGAGTCACTCAGGTGTTAATGAGAGCATTAACTGACAGATGGCATTCAAGATATTTCTCCCCTCTCCAATGAAGACAGCTTCTTTGCTACAGCAGAGATCAGGAAAGCTTAATTCTTAACAAGCATACAATGCTTTGGCACAAAGGCAAGCCCTCTAGAAGGTAATGGGAAGGATTCAGGGTTTGCTGGGATGACCTCAGTCAAACATCATTAACAGGGTCAGGAGAAGCAAAGCCTATTTCAGAAGGAAAAAAAATAATGTAAGGGCCCCCATGATCAATCTATCGTGGCTTGTCAGAAAGAGAAAGCTTAGGCTGACCTTAGAAGCAATATGAGTTACTACTACCAGCCTGACCTTGAGCTCTCATGTAACAATGGAGACTTTTTTTTTTTTTACTGTATTAATGAGCTTTCTTATCTGAGGTGGAGGAGGAAGCCTTATGGACCAGCTTGTACTTCACCTTCAAACAAATTACCCTACCGAGAAACTAAGTCAGGCATGATGCAGGGGAAAAAAAGATACTAACCCATCCTTCTGGGGGAGAAAAGGGCCGGGTGGGTATATTCCCCATTTCCTTCCAAGCCCTCCGTGTGCTGCTCACTCAGGTGTGCAAGCCAACAGAAAGCACACATTCCTCAGCCAACTTGTCAGCAGGGCATTCAGACTAGCAAAGGCTCAAGGGCAACAAACACCTTGAAGAGTCTCTCCTCAAAACACTCCACTGTGGCAGAGCAAAATGACCAAGAAGCTGGAGATGCAGGAATCATGACCTTAAGCTTTAACAACCACATTTCGTTTCCAATTCAGCTAGCAGCGCCATTAACCACACCACTGTTCTGCACCACTGGTGCGGACAGACTTCACGAACTCCAGCCAGGAACACTCTCAAGCGAAGTAGTAACTCCTGGCCACACCAAACTGGTGACAGACCTCAACAAGGTCCATCCCTGGCAAAGCCCTTGTGACGGAGGAAACAAACACCCAGGCTCATCCTGCTTTTCAGTGCCCTCTCTCTTTTGATTCATGCCTGGAGAAAACCAGCTGCCCTACAAGTGGCTGTGAACAAAAGGAGGATAGCTGACATGAACGGACCCTGAAACAGACCACAAAATGGGGAGGGGGGAGAGGGATACAATCTAACTGGATTGATCAAAGCTCCAGAGTGAAGTCTCTCTTCCTAGAGTCAGAAAGACAGCAGAGATTGCTGGAGTACAAGACCATCACCAAGCACGTACAGGCCTGCCTCTTGTCTTTCACTGCTAGCTAGAACTACTTTTCTGAATGCAGACATTGCCCAAACCTCAAGTAATTCTGTGACTTACCTGTGTGGCCATCAGGAGCACTGGGAGGCAAGGGGAGGAAAAAGACACCTGAAGAGTCAAGGGGTGGATAGCACTGAGCGTGACAATGACCTTTGTTTTCACTGTTGCTGAACAGGGGAAGACATTCTTGCTACACTACAACCACGGTTTTGTTTCAAAGCATAAGGACAAAAAAACCACCCAAAACTGATTAGTAAATGTTAATGTAGCCGTAGCCCTTCTCTAAAGTAGTCTGGTCTAACTCCTGGATTTGGCAGTCTGAAACATGAGTGATAGAGGTTTCCACATCCATGAAAGATCCACCCAAGTCTTCCACAGAGGTAAAGGACAGCAGAGTAATTTCAGCACCCTAGCAATTCCTGTTCCCTGCCCCTCACTTGTCCACCCCATAAGCTGTTTCCAGAGCTCAACTGTGGCACCGAGACCACCCCCAAGAATATGCTGAAGAGATGCTTAGAGAAGACATCAGGCTTCTGGACCTCTCCTCCAACATGACAACATGAAGTCAGGACAGGAGTTTCTCCAGCAGAAGGGCTGCTTCATCTTGCTAAGGAAATCTAATTTACATGGTTAGATGCCAGGGAATTCATTGCCTTCCCAGCTAAACTCCTGAAGTGTTCATGTTTAGGAGAGGGGGGAAAAAAATCAGCTAAGCAAAGCCAAAGCTGTCATCAGCTAAGAATACTCCACTCCTGCTCCCTCTGTCTTCCTCCATCTTACCTCGAGTGATCTTCCATACAATAAAAACTGGGGAAGCTGGAAGGGGAGCTGGCAGATATGCTGTATCCCACAGAGAAGCAGAATAGGAACAGCTATGGAGCGAGGCAGTGTCTCCAGGGAGGCTGAGAGAATGGAGAGCTGATGTGGGCTGTCTAGTCTAATAAGGGATCACACCGCAGGAGCATGTGCTGGCTTGACAGAAGCAAGTGCAGCCACTTAACCTGGGTATGACAGCTGAAGTGGGAGTGTTACTTTGCTACCCCCCAAAAAAGGAAGAGCATGAAGCAAGAAGGGGAAGCCACAAGGTTACCACAGCTGCCCACCCTTTAGGCAGGTTCCAGGTCCAGAACCTCCAGGAGGTTCTCAGTCCAAGTGTAGACTTCTCCCCCCAGCCACGGTGGAAAAAGTTTCCAGTTTGGGCTCTTTAGCACTACCAGACCACACTCACCAACTCTTGAATTAGATGGAGATGCCTTTTTACCTGCTGTGAGCTGTTATGTGCTGCCTTCCACCCCTTTTCCATCACACAAGGAACAGGAGGCTGCAAGTCCACCCTCCAAAAGGAGGCACCAGCTGTAGGGACTGAACTCATCGTGCATGCCTGTGTGGCACAAGGCCATGCTCTGATCTTCCCCAGCTGCCTATGGTCAATGCAGCTCCTGTGATTTGGCTTTTATCTAGCAACCACCCCACACATGACATAGCTACTGGGGGTGACTTGTTTGTTATTTTACTGAGAGAAGGCAGAAAAGCAGCTGAGATACCAGCACAGATACAGCACTGTCCCGCATTGGCCTCTTCTGAAAAGACTCTTCCCTTAGGCTGGCAAATGCCAGGGACAGGCAGGAGGAGTGCTGAGATAAGTGTCTATTTGATCTGCTCTCCCCCATTTACCCTGGCTCTTTCACTGCTTTATGTTCACAAAACGCCAAGGCAGCTAATCAGTGCTCTGTGACCCCTGTTAATTGGGCTGTGTGAGAGAAAAGCAGCACCGGCAGGAGAAATCACACATACCTGTTACTTTGAACTGTCCTGTCATTTTCTGTCTCCCTGCTTGCAGGAGCTCCAAGCACCCTTCTGTGAGCCAGGGCTGCTCTATTTTCGTCACCACCTCCAGGATCAGCAGGAGGGGCCACAAGTGTTTTGTATGGTTGTCCTACCTCTAACACCTCAAAGTACAGGGAGGCAACAAAGAGGCAGGCTGTTGCTTCTCCTTCTGTGTGAGAAGGTGAAAGTGATTTTTGGTGAAGGAAATGCAATCTGAAAGCACCGATGGCCCTCCTTCCACCTACGCCCAGCTGCTCCTCACTGCCCTTATCTGCCTCTCTGCTGCTCCCCCTCTCCGTCTCCATCATGATACCAGGAAGCAGTAAGCAGATGCCCAGCATCCATCTCCCCATCTCAAGAGACCAGCAGTCTATCTGGCCAAGTAAGCCAGTGCAAGAAAGCAAGTGGTGCAGAGATGTGAAGCACTGGATGAAAGAGGTTGAATTTGCCAAGCCTGGTGGATCATGCAGTACTTGGAGGGTGAGGAAGACACATATGGTTAACTAGATGCACACTGAGTCTGTATTTGATTTTTAGGTAGGAGCAAGGGCTGCTTGCATGTTTTTGTTGTTTGATTAAGGAAAGGAAGAAACAGGAATATGAACAGCAATAAAATCAGAGCAGCCAGAAACACCCCAAACAACAGCTAAAGGTGTCTGGTGCCAAAGGAAGGGAAAGTCCTGGCGGCAAAGGGGATGGGCAGGAGGATGCGTACACTGCCCAGACAAATTCAGAGAACATTAATGGGACTAAAATGAAACTTAAAATGTGATGACTGTCAGTTTTTCAATGCTAGCTCAACCCTCCCTTTAACTCAGTAAGTCTCTGCACAGTCTCCATGACAGGAAGATCTGTGCTATCAGAGCATGCAGCATTTTGGGGCAGTGGCACGGACAGAGAAGCAGGAACCCCCTCCCCCACTACTGATGCTGCAATTTGAGTGAAAATTGATAATGACAAATCAATGGGTTGGATAACTGGATTAAAAAGGGGGGGAAATAATTCTGCTAAAAGATCCTGGAACATCACTGTGGTGAGCAAACAGTATTGCTACATATGTTTGTAAAAACATTAATTAAGGTAGCAATAGGTGAACGGAAAGGATTATTTACCTTGAATGAATACAAAGAAGAGATGATTTGAGACAATTTAAAAAATTGCCTTTTTCCTTAATTATAACTGCATAAATACGATTAATCAAGTGATTATGCTATTTTCTACGGGCATTTTTGGGTTTGACTCGGATGACCACGTCCACACCGAAGGTGTGTTTAAATATACCTACCCAGCTTTGCCAGCATATAAACCCCACAGATACTCTGTGCTTCACCATTTATTCAATTTTACGTTTAAGATACTGTAACAAATCAGATGCAGTAACAAATCAGTTGCCTTCAGTGTGATGTACGATCCATGGGAGCAGTAAGAGGAGGTTTAAACTCCAAGAACAAACAGGTCTGTCATCAGCCACTAACATGTATTTGTCTACCTACCATCATGTTGAGACATGTGCTACAGCTCCAGCATAGAGGAAACCAGGTGACATTGCAGCTACTTTTTCTCTTCTTGCCTATAAATAGAGACTACAGTTCTTTGAGATATGGCTGAAATTGTAAAATACTGTGTATCTGGAAATATATAGGAATCTCCAGAAGATTCCTGGTAAGATGGTCTGTCAGATATCCTGCTATCTGAATGGGAAGAAGAGTTGAGTGTCTGTCAAGCAGTAAGTGCCCTCTGCTTCTTCACTGGGGGTTGCACTGGACAGTCCATCAATCATAGAGGAGACAAGATGCATGTCCCCAGCAGTGCCAGCCACTTTTTTCCTGCCTTGAGGAATCAATCTGTTGAGCTGAGGGAGCCCAAGAAATAGGCAATATCAACTTACTGAAACTTTACCCAGAAAGGGAAGCAGAGGTGGTACTAGAACAGGGTGGTACCGGTGCTGATGCCATCACGTGTCATGTCTGAGGTAGAAAGGACCAAGGAAAGAAGTTATCTCACCCCAAGCACCTATGATAAATTAATGGTAGACCTGAAAATGCCTCTATTGTGCCTAAAGAAATTTTGGTGTCAAGCTGGCAAGTGATACTGTGGGAGGATACAAGGGAGGCGTATGTCACCTCTTGCCATGTGATGACATTGATCTTGGCTGGGGAAGGGCCAGGGAAAATAGCTTTCAGTAAGCCATGAATTCCTTAGCATGCTAGTGGATAGCATCAGAGAGCTGAGGAGAGTCGGAGCCCAGCGCTTCCTTACCCAATGAGATCTATCCCTGCAGCCAGACTGGGAACACACATTTTTCCCTGACAGTATGCTCAGATCAAGTGGTAAGAATCTCCCGAGACCCTGAATGCAGAGTTTCCCGTCAAGTTCAAAATCAGAAAATAAGCGACAGACGCCACTGGCAAAGGCAGAATGGCAGGAGGCAGAAGAGAAGTCCTGAGCCTCAGAGCCAACACTGAGGTGTGTACTGAAGGCACTGGAACGTATGCTGGTACTAAAAGCCAGGAAGGCAACACTAATGAGATGTCATGACGATCAGTCCTGAAGCTGGTGGTACCGGTGCACGAGACAGAGGCGCAGAGTAGGAGAGCCAGCTGAGGGAAGAATGCACTGACCTGCAGGGCGCACCTGGTCCCCCAGTGAAGCATAAGATCACCAAGAGAAGATTAAGCAATACTGATGCCAAACTGGAGATTTTACAGGCCCATCAGCAAGCAGCAGGCTTGACGACACTGACAGACTCAATGGCATCAGTAAATTATGCCACTTTTTGGATGCAATGGAAAAGTAAAGTACCTAGGTTCTCCTCAGAGCACACGCTCATGAGGCAATAAGTCTGAGACACAGCAGTTCCTGGGGTCAGTTTTAGAGCTCGAGCTGCAATTTCTGGGCCTCAAAACAAAACCCTCTGACCTGGACATTTCTGAGCACAACTTAACAAAGGGAGGTACCTTTCTCACTGCAACAGACGGGAGGCCAGATTTTTGTCAGCCTTGTAGAGGAAGTCAGACAAAGGCAGAGGGGTCCCTGGGCAGGGTGAAATGCTGATCCTGAAAGGCCCTGATCAGCAGGTGAAACCCCTCCAGTCCCTGCATGGATGGATGCCTCCCAGCACCCCTCAGGAATTTGCATTGCCGCATTCTTCTCTGCTCAGTTTTTCCCCAAGGCTCATCAGACACTTAAGACGTGAATATCTGAATATCGATCCCACAGCCAGGACAGCTTTTGAAGCTTGGGGGCTTCTGCATTGCTCCTGTGTCAAGTACTTTTGTCTTTGAATAACAAAAGGCAATCTCTTGAAGGATCAAAAAGGAAAACAAAAAGAACCAGTGTTAGAACTATTTGTTAACTAACCCAAGAACTAACAGGTTGTTTGATACAATAAAAAGGGAGAGAGAAGGATCTGGGTGCTCAAGAGGGAAACAAGTACCTTGGGGGAAGCCAGCTCTGCCAGCTGGGGAGGTGGGCGGGAAGGACTCGGGAAATACTGGTGTGGAGTGAGAGGTCTGGTAAGATGCAGGCTGCTAGCTACTGCTTTGAATGGTTCTACTATGGGATATTTTGGTTCATGCACACTGGGTGCACAGCCAGCGCATACTGATCTGACCTGAAAAAGACATGCAAGGAGGGGTGTTGATGGCCACAAAGACAAAATGAAGTGTGAGAACCACTGCTGCACCCTCTGCCACACGCTGCTTCCATGTGGATGCTTTGGTTCTTAAGGCATGGTGTTTTTTCTCCTTTGTTTTGTATCTTGTTCTATGTGACCTTGACAACAAGCCTCACAGCATATGCCCAACGACAAGACACTCCAGATGTGATGAAAGGAAGGTCAAGCCATAGCAGTCTCTAGCTCAAGGATGAACAAAGCCTTCTGGATGGTCCAGAATAAAGGAACTTACCTAGAGCCCAACTTACCACCTTGTGAACTGACCTGGTAAGACAGCATGGGCTTTGGTCCATCTGTGGTGGCATTTCACTTCTCCCATCAATTACCTTCACCTACATCTAACCAGGCTTCAATACCTGCTTGACAATTTTCAACCACCATATGCTTCTTTCTTTCTACTATTGTTATTTGATGACAACACTTTCAGAAGAGAAGCAGATCAACCCTTGGGAAGAGAAGCAGATCAACCCTTGGGAGCTGGAGCCAATTAAATTACAAAAGACCCAAATACATCTCCCTGTATTCTGAAAGAGCAAACAGGAATGAGGCTTACTGTGCTTCACATTCAGACTGGAAGAGGATCATTACTTACTATTCATTTCTGGATCCTTGAAGAACAAATGAAGCCAGCTTAATGCAGCATTGTTCATTCCTAGTGCCCATCAAAAGAAAGCATGCTCCCAATCCATAGCCATAAAGGAACACAACAGCATTGCTGTGCCATAAGCTCTTCCAATTGTTTAGGGGCTGTAGAGAGGACCTTACAGTGATGATGAGCACTGTGGGGAAGAAGCTAGAGTCATTGTCTTGGTGAGGATGGGGAAGTAGGACACATGCATGTAGTATGGCACAAATCCATATGAAACAAGTCCTTATGTGCCCTGCTGCTCATAGAAAAATATGCTTAATGGGGGAGGAAGAGTCCCTTCTAAGGCAAAAAATACCTAGCATGGGGTTGCCTTGAGGCAAACAAGCTTAGGAAATTCATTGCTTAGAAGCAGGCCCACACATTACAAATTTCTGGGGCCAAAAGATAAAAACAAAGTTTTTACAGATAAATAAATGGGTGCTAAAACCATCCCTTTTGGGATCCATTTCAGAAGAGGTCTTTTCTCCTATTTTCTCTAAAGCTTAAACCACTACACTGGTTGAGCCAGAAAGAAACTGAGGAAGTATGGAAGATAAAGTGAGAGAAAATTTAAAAGTATAGGTGACACAGAACAGAGATTGACATGGCACACCAAATTATCATAGTGGTTTAGCAGCTGCCCAGCAGCTGCCCCAGCTGTTCACCAAGCTCACTGGGGCTAAAAGGCTCCGTGAAAGTAATTTCAGGACTTCTTCAATATTTACCCTTGGACTAAAAATCTGTTTCTGAACCTGGCTGAGGTGCTGGGAGGTGGCCTGCAAAGCCAACTATGCTGGAGCAAAAATCCTGCACCAGTGGTTTGGAGCATCACTATCTTGAAGCGCACATCTCAAAAGTGAGGGTAAAGGTTTCACGTGGAGGGCACTTTCACATCCTGTCCCCCTCTCTCCATCATTCTTTGCCTTCTTCCTTCGAAGAAGATGTTTTCACTTGCCTTCTCAATTTTTTTCTTCATCGTTGCTTTATTCTTCATCTCCAGAGTACTTGGTTTGCAACATCAAGAACTTAAAAATACAGCTGTCCATTTCATATTTCAAACTCATGACATGGACATGATGACATCACTGCGGTCTCCAGGACTCTTCGCTGCATTCGCTCTTTTAAGTGTAGCCACCTACTCCTCCTTGTCAATGTCTTGCATAACTCCCTCTCCCCAGCTATCCAAAATTGATTTGTCTCTCACCTGTCTGCCCTGACAATAAGAGCACAGTTTCCATGCTCTGTTTTTCTTCCACCATTTTCAGTCCTTTATGCTCCACCACCACGTC
Source organism: Falco naumanni (assembly GCF_017639655.2). NCBI lineage: Eukaryota > Metazoa > Chordata > Aves > Falconiformes > Falconidae > Falco > Falco naumanni. The sequence continues at coordinate 23,227,207 of NC_054058.1, forward strand.
TAAGGAACAGCACTTCCAGAGCATGCTACCAACTTTTCTTCAAATTACTCTTTAAAGATTCATTTTATCCATCTGAGAATCAAAGACATTTACTTAGTTTTATTTAAACTTGAACTATGTAATTTTATTCCACTGTGCTTCTCACTAATCTCTGAATGACTGTGTTATTTTACTGCTGTAATCTCATCCATCCGTTCCCAACACCTGCCAGCTGCCTCATTTTCACTTTTTACCCTTTAAAAGGCTCACCTTGCATGGTTTGGCTATTATTATAATAAATATTAATACTAGATTCAAGATGAGCAATGTAGCCACTTCATCTCCCTTGCCCCCTCATGGTATCTCCTGTGCCAATGATACTGGGTCGATTCCAGAGGCCATCTACCAATCTCCATGATGTATGCAAGGCAGCACTTGTTAAAAGTCAGACCGTAAATAATGCTGATCTTGTTGATATTGACTTGGCATTCATGAATATGATTCTGAGTTAGTGAGGTGCTTTGTGGCTGGGCCATTGAAACAGTTGTTATAATCAAGGTCACTGGCACAACTGCACAAGCTGGCTGTTACAGCTCCTTCCCAAAGTTGGTGGTCCCCAGGTCTGCTGTGACTGAGCTTAGCCTGGCTGCCCCAGATGTTATGGCACAGACTGAAGCGTTGAATTCATTCAGATTGTTTTAGTACTTTAGCTTAGCTATTCCCACATCCCAGTTCACCACAGTGTCCACGAGACTGAAAACTTGGCACTGATTTTGCCAGCTATCCCTGGCCGCTGACCTGCCACTTCATTCCCTAGACCAAACAACATACAGCAGTTCCTAAACATAGGCTCATGTAGTCACATGCAGCAGGGCAATTTTAAGATGTTAAGCATGTCGTTGAGGTCACTTTTACCAAAGCATGAGACGTGGGGTAACCCCCAAAGTAGCCTGTAAAGACACAGTCCACAGAATAAAGGACAAGGACAGAGAAAAGTGGCAAAGCAGAAGGAAGAAGCTAAATACTTGGAGCTATTAAACACAGTCCTCAGAAATGGGCATTCTGCCCTGATGGGTTAGAAGATTTCAGATTATCCCTTATCTCTTTCTGATGAAAGCTCAAGTAAGTGATTACGGAACCAGCATTAGAAAATAAGCAGAACAGAGGCAGTATTCTTGATTGGCAAGTCAACAAGTAGAGATTACAGCTCTTCAGATGCCCTGCTGACAGTATTTCTCAATGCCACCACTAAGGATACGATATAAATAATTAAGACAATTCTGGGGGAGGGAAGAGAAGCTAAGGACTATCCTCTTATTATCCATATTAGAACAAACCAGGCACAAACTACAAGCCAGAGACTCCAAGTTTAGCTCACAGATCCAGAAAGAGCTTAAGGTGGGTGCACCAGACAATCCACTTGAGAAGAAAAAATTCCAACGCGTTAAGGGAAGAAATAACAAGAAAAAAACCACCTGAGGTTCCTAAGGAAGCAAATACTGTCTGTGATGCCACAGAAGTCAATTAGACAGTTTTCAGCTACAGCGATGGACCAATCTCCTGGGGTATAAGAAAAGAATCTCACGGGTCATAGGCAAGACCAGAGATATTGTTTTTGTTCCTCCTCGCCTTCTGGCACCTTTGTCCATGTTGAAAAAAAACAACCAACCACCACCATGTTATAAGAAAAAGCTATTAAAATGTTTTTCAAGAGACAATAGCAGCATACAAAATGCCTTCCAGTGAGAAATATGATAAAGTCATTGAAACTTCTTATTGCCAACACATTAGAAAAACAGCAAAAATGCAGTAACAAAGCAGTGGAGAATGACTTTCACCCAAAGAAATGCTGAACAGCAGAAGCTTTTCTGGATTATTTTAGTTGAGTGTACACATCCATGTCACACCATCACTTCTTACTTAAAAACAGCTGCAGAAGGCTCCTGCTGCGGCCGCTGCCGTTAGCTGAAGCTCTGATCTTCCTGTCTTGATACAAGTCATCAAGTCGCATTTCCTGCTGGAATTAAAGTGGCAGCCCCTAGGGACTGTGCAGCTGCCCAATTTATATCAGAGAGAGTCTGAAGCAATCACTACTATTTTTTCAAACTGCTTAATTTTTATTTATTTAATTTTTATAAACCCCAAATTCTATTCTGAGTTTTCTCCCTCCCCACTCCTCATTTTCCAGGCATTTGCATTTTGAAACAATTAAAAGAAATCATAGACATTTTAAGGTCTGTGCACAGAAGCTAGAGGCAGGAACAATGTATGGGTAAACTCCCTGGCATCAAACCAAACCGTGCCTATAGCACAAAACTGAGCCAAGAGATCAAACAAAAAGCTTCAAGAGTATTAGTTATTGCACTGTTAGGAGTTAGATGGTATGGATGGTGTATTAATACTATGAAGGGTATTTATAAAGCTGCACATCACGGCACAAAAGTATTTTGGGTCACAGTAAAAAAAGAGAGCAACAGGGAAACTGTCCTGGCCAAGTGCTCAAACCACCCGGTGCCAGGCAAGGACAGCTATGAGGTCATCACTAAAGATGCTAGAAGCCAGAAATGCAGACTACCATCTTCTTTGTTCTGTACTTCTACAGTGCTTAACACAGCAAAAACCAGGTCAGTGAAGAGTGTTCTTAACAGCTATGATAAGTTATGATAAATAAGAATTTGGAGAACACGTGGCATCCCATTAAGTAGACTCTAGTTAAACACAGATATCTATAACTTAAAGAAGGTCTTAAGTTACCAGACATTCAGCACTCCTTAGCCATCAAGCAGGATATCAAACAGTCTCTCCTGCATGATTCCTTTTTTGTAAAAAGGCTGTCGTAAAGAATATCAAAACCAAGACAAAGGTGCTCTACTTCAAAACCAAGAATCACAGAATCCTACACAAAAGTATTAATCTAATCTTTTTTTTTCAATAAATAAAAAGCAAATTAAACTAGAGTATGTTAAATTGTGCGTTAGAAGGGGTCTCAGCTAGGTTCCACTTCCAATATTACTCAAGAGCACATTATAATTAGCAAAGGTATGTGACAGTTTTATACCCCTCTATGATGCATGATTAAAGCCAGGCAGCCAGCTCCACTGCAAGTTCTGCATGCTGTCAAAACAGATGTGACAAGAACTACAAGCTGCTCCTAGACAGACTGTGAGAAAACAGGCAGGTAACACTTTGGCCATCAAAGAGGTAAGACATGACACAAAATTAACAAAACTTCAAAACCCCTCGGAGAGGTAAGTAAACTGTGTTTTACAGGAAGTCATATGAAGCATCTTGTGCTTGAACCGCAGAGATCCAGCCCAAGAACAACAATGAGAACAAGCTCCTACCCTCCCCTCTGAGGTGCAACAGGGAGCAAAGTTTACAGCCTAAAGATTAACAGCTCACAGCCTCGGCATGAGGGATGCAGAGCACAAATGACTGGAAAAATTGCTGCTGCAACACCACTGTGATGATCTGTGAAACGGCTGATTTTTCCCACGTGAGACAGATACCTACTACATCTGCAACAGAAAAAAGGGAGTCCTCGCCCATTGTGGAAAACCAAATCTAAACTCTACACAAATTCTACCTCTTACATGCACAAGGAGAATTTCAGGCTTTAAAAAACACATTCATTTTGGATGAATATTCCACATCTGATTTGTACAATATGAAACAAACAGTGGAGCAAGTTTGTTTCTGAGAAATGTATTCAAGCCCTTATTTATCTACAGATTTCCATATTTAGACTACATCTTAATGCTTCTTCCTTTCCGACATCTCTCTGCACACAGCACCTTTCCCTCTGTTCCCTGGTAGCCTCCCCCATCGCTTCCTCCGCAGTGCTTCAGAGCACCTCTCCCTAACATCTCAGCGGCTGCAGGTGGTTTTGCTGATACATTCCTTCAGCTGTTTCCACCGTGCTCTCCTGTTGTGCTATTTTCCCCATCTCTGCAGAAATGACTTCTCTCATTGTTCCCCTGCCCATGAGACAGTCCCCTTCCACAGGAGGTGCTGTGGAAAGGGTGCAGATGGTTTCTCCCTCAGGCACCTCACGCTCTCCCTAGTACAAACGTTCAGGTGAGGTGTAATTCTCACAACTTCACTGGGTGATTTTGCCCTTCTCCATTTTCTATGGCACCTCTTGTATACGGACAGACACATAGCAACGGCTACATAGGTACCTATGCTGCACACGCACCTTGACTAGGCTGCACAAAACCACAGTTGTGATACTAGCTCTTCCTTCTGCGATGACCTTAACTCCTTGCAGCTTTTTAGCATCTTGGAGTTAACCAAGGCACAGGCACAAACTGGGACCTACGTGCAATACTGAATAACTACACATTGTTGAGCCTCCAAGTGCATCACCTAACTGTGCATGAGTGTATATGCATTTGTACATGTGTCACCTTTCCCCAGACAGACAACTTGCCAATGCCCAACGACTCACTTGTGATTCATCCCTGAAATTTATTAGTTAAAACAGCTGAGAAAGGGGAGGAAATTAAACAGTGCAATTGCTAAGTGGACACTCTTAGATCTGGAGTGTAGGAGAACCTCACAATATGGAATTTATGAAATGTACCAAACACAAATCTTGCACTACTTCTACAAGAGTGAGCTGGTTAAGGTGGGCAAAATACTTAAGCCACTACTTTCTGGCATTTCTGGTATGAAGAAATAAACTCGCTGCATGTTTACAAGCAAAGTTATATTGCTCTGTGGCTATTTTGATGAAGAAGGGACACGATTGCAGTCCCTTTACAATCAAGCTTCTCATCACATCAGTTTCATTCAGAGACAGTAAATGCAGTGCAGCTGCCTGGTTCAGGTCCTGATTCCCATTTTTGCTGAATGTCAATGCAGCAACACAAGAGAACTTACTTAAGTGGCAGATATATATATATATGTATATATAAACCTATACATTTTGTAGAACATAAACAGTTTTTTAGAAATAGAGCTTTCAATGCAAGTACCTATGGTTATACCTATGCAACAGCCTAAGCCTCTGCACCACAGGGAAATCTTGGGAGCAGGATTGCTTAACACCTCTTCTAAGCAACTGCAAGTGTTGCCAAGCTGTCTTCATCTCCACAATTATGCTTTGCTATTAACGTGATTCACAGAAGAACAAATAAAACACACTACAACAAGCCTTTGTTATCACTGGGAGCCCATTTCACTGTGTGAGTGGCGATCCTCTGAAGAATGATGTTCTACAGAGGTCTCAGTTTGGGAGGCTACTTTGGTGGATGATAACAAACTGTCTCTGGATGTCGAAACATCAAGGGAATGTGTCAAATCACTTACCAACATCCTGCAACTGAACTGATTCTAATAGTCTTATTTCTAAGAAAATAGTTACAGTTGTCCCTCTGTAAAGCAATGGGATCTTCCATGTATGTGAGGTGGCTGCAGAGCAGCAAGTATTCTTCTATGCAATATACAAAACGTTGAAAACATATGTGATGATTTAAAGACTGTGTGAGATCACTAATTTGACCAAATAAGAGTGCAAAGCGCAGCAGTACATGTAAATGTTTACTGTGTGCGTTAGTGCTATAGCAGAGCATCAAACGTGTCTGCATGGGATCTGAACGATGAAGTTTGCCTAACAACAGGTCTGTAAAATTAAAAACCTACATCTCAGCCCAAGAAGAGCTGGAATTCCCTTCCACTTGGTGAAGTATCTGGCCTGATTGCTGGTGGCTGCTGATCACTGCCATGTCATCATTCTAAATGCCATGAAACATCCCCGCAACTGTGTTAATTAGCTCCCCTTGCAAAGTGCTTAAGCCATAGAGCGAGGTTACTCACGTGATGTCTCTGCGCTGATAGCAACCTTGAAGAAGGCAGGCGATCAGGTCACTGATAAACTCCACATCATCCCTGTGAAGAGCAGCTTCCAGTTCCTAATGAGCAGAAAGGAGAGAAAAAAAATCCCAACCATCAAACTAATTCCTTAGAATTTACTGCCAGCTGATCAGGACCGAAAAGACCCAAGCAGCCCCAAGTACCTGTACAGCTGCAGAGCATACACTGGGTAAGCTGACCTTCCCCTTCATTAAAAATACTGCTACTACTACCTCTTCATTGCAAGAGTTTATGGGAAGACCTTGAAAAGCTTTTACTGAATGTCACTCTCCAGCCAGAAGACTAATGCTTTTGTCTGGACACAGAAAAATAGAGTTCAGTAAGGTTGAGATACCACAGCCTAATAAGCAAGCCATGATTTCTGCCATGTTCAGCTGATGGGCAGGAATCAACAGTTTCATTCTCCTGCTTTGCTTTCCACTCGCTAAGGCTGATGAGTTCATTTAAAAGATGTGCTCAGAAAGCGTGGCCCTAAAAGCCACTTACACAGAGAAGTAGCAGTTTCAGATAGATAGCCAGAAATGACTGAAAGCTGGCAAGCAAATGCCTCAAAGAAAAGTGGGCATTTTGATTATTTAACTTATTTCTCTCTGGATTTGGGTCCCATCCCCCTTCCCCCCCCCCCCCCCCCCCCCCCCCCCCCGTAAGACAGAAAAAAAGGGTGGAGGGATGTCAGACCTCATAACCCCAAACCTCAGCCCTTGATGGAGAGGTGGAGAACATCACGGCTTATTTCAGCACGATGGAATTCACATAAAGGTGTGATGCAGCAACTGATCCACAAAAAGGATAAATTTCTGAACTGTAGTTATTATGAATTTCACACATGTAAGAAACACCCGGTTTTCAGCTAGCAATTTCAAGCTTTGTTTTCAAAAATATTACTAGGTTAACTACAGTTTTATTTATACGCCAGAAAATCATTCACAGTAAGAAAAATCCACTTCCTATAAGACTTATCATCAGTAGTATACAGCACTTAACAAGATTTAATATGGATAAACAACAGAGGCATAAGAAGCTATTCTTTCTGGGTTTCAGAGTAAATAATGGATTGAATACAAATTCCTACTTGAATGTTACTCAACAGACTGTTACACAAATGGCTAAGCTAATGGCTGCAGAATAAAGGTTAATGGTCAGAGAATAAAGGATAAATGTTTTGGCACTTACCCAATAAAGAAGAGAAAGTGCTTTTTTATTAGACCACAGTAACTGCAGTAATAAAATTATTGATAACAGATCACAGATTAAATGCTGCTTGTAGTTTTTTATTGGAAATGTATTAATGGCATATTTTCATTATCAACACCACTCTTATTTACCTCTTGTGCAACATCCAAAACATGCTTCATGAGTGGCAGCCTGACACCTGCCCTATGAAGAATGTACTAAACACATCTATTGTATGTGGAAACCCAAGACAAGGAAAGGGTGGTAGGCAGCCAAAGCTGGACATAGCGTCCCTGGCACAGGGCGAGGAAAAGCCCCAAGAATCTCTGTTCTGGCCTCTAGATGACTACCCTGCTTAATGACAAGTTAATACAAAAACTGCAGTTGCTGCTTGCCATCCCTGGGAGAGAATGATATTATTGTTGTGTAAATAGTAATCATGTTATATAAATACATAGCAGTTACCGAGTGAATTCACTTGATAAGCAATCAGTATTTTGGAGGTGCTGACTGACTTTGTTTTGTAAGTTACTTTACTGGACATCCACCTTCTAACAAAAAATATAGGAGATGGGAGACAAAAAAACCCCAAAGTATGCAATATGCTACAACATCCCAGGTGTGCTACCAGGGTAAACTTGCAGCTTGTGAAAAACGACATGTTAGGACCCAGAATAAATGGCAGAGGGAAAGTAAGTCTCCGGACGTTCCCCCCCCCCCCCCCCCCCCCCCCATTCAGCCTCTCCCTCATCCACATACAGTTGTGCACTGAAGCTGTCAGTCAGCAGCCTGCCTCTGCTAGGATGTGGCAGCCTTTTGTGTGAAGGGATATTTAAAGTGCTTCCCGTGAGCCTTTTCAGCTGCTGTTTGACTAAACACTCCTTAAGCAGTGGCCACAACAGGCTCAGATAGCCCCTATCTGCAGCCATTGTTTTCCAGGCCCAGGAGTGACCTTTACATTTTTGGAGCCAACAGGTCACCCCGGGAGCTGGGGGACATTCCTCAGGCACTGGGCAAGGTGCTGTCTCCTGGGCAGGGACCCACCAGCCTTCCCCAAAGCATGTGGCCAGGTAGTTTCTCCCCTTCTCTTGCTGACTTTCCTCTCTCTCAGGTGGGTGTCCCTTGTCCTTGCCTTCACAGCAGGTGCAGCACTGATTTGGAGATCTGACCCAGTCGCAGACAGACTTTGTGGCCGCTGGCTAACAGGAGCACTGGGCACGCAGACTGACACAGGGCTGGGTGCAGAGTCCCAGTGACACGCTGTGCTCCGGGGCTCTGGCACAAGTCAGGGTTAGCCAGCACACACGTAGCACCAGGCTAATGAAGGTCCACGATTAGCAGGCATGAAGCTGTTGGTGCTTCTGCAGCAAGGTGCTTAAACCATGCTCCCCAATGCCACGGGTGCTGCCCGTAGACCACTGTGGTCCTCTGGTCCCTACCGACAGTCACACCTGGTGCCAGTGGGTTATGGTAAAGGCACAGTCCAAATACTACTGTGATTATTTGCCTTGGAAAAAAAAGACATTGACATTGTTCTGTAAAGTTTTGTCTACTTTTTTTCTGTCAGTGCTTGCAATAGGGCAAGAGCAGTGAGAGGTGCTTTAATTTCCTAGGGCTGGGTCCACCGGCACTGTTTCATCAAACAATTTTCTATCCAGCTGGAATCTCCAGCTTTCTGCCCCAGAACACCTAAATCCTGGACTTTTTCCACACACCCAGGGTGTTGTGAGAACACTAGGGACCAGGAGGATGCAATGCAAATCTTAACATCTCAGGACCACTAACAAAGAGTTGGGGTCCTCTTGGGTTTTTACCTAATGTTTCAGCCCATGCTTTGCAGGAGGAAGAATAAACCTTGTTTTTCTAGCCCTCCCCTCTAACAAGGGACAGCCAGCAAAGCGGCATAATGCTGGAGCAGCGCATCTGAGCAGAGATGGCTGAAGTGATGCCAGGGACTCCCAGGAGAAAGAGGCCACCAACCCCACCCTGGTCCTCAGGGCAAACCCTGCCTTGGGCACCTGACCCTACGCTCCTCTGGGCTGGCCCAGGGCGAGCGGCTGGGCTTCCTCCTCACCACCATCCTCCCCACGCCTCAAACTCTTTTGTTTGTCCCCTTTTCTCTTTGAGCACTGAGCTGTGAGCACAGAAATCTGAACCTTGCCAAAATGCTTTGGGGACGGCACAGAAAGGAAACAGAAGAGGCAGCAAATCAGCAGAGGAAGGGGGGGACGGACACATCTCCTCCTCCTCTAGCTGGAGAGCAACAGAGAGGAGAAAAGCAGGATTCTCCCCCTCTCCAGCTGGCGTCACACCTCATTAGGGAAAAGCCTGTTTAACATCTTTCCCTCCCCCCAGCCCGGGACTAAATCCCCCCAGAGTCAGGCAAGGGCTGTCGGGAAGAGGCAGCCGCTGGAGCAAGGGTGACCACCTCGCCCGGGAGAAGCGCTGGCCTGAAGCAGGTTAGCCGGAGCGGGCGAGAGGGCACCAAGCCATCCCGCCCCGCTCCCTGGGACAATAGCTGGCAGGGGTGGGCTGGGGGTGAAGGGTCTGTGCCTGCACGTCCCACGCCAGGCATGGTTCACCCCACCAGTATGCTGCTGGCCAAAGGTTGAGTCAGAAACAAACGCTGCTCCCCCAGAGCTGCTGTGAGCATGCATTAAACCCCCGTATCACCCGCGTTTTGTTGCAATTGCTGCTTCTTCTCTGATCTTGACAGCATGCAAGTGCTGTGGCCTCTGAATGTGTGGTGACCCAAGCCCCACGCTGCCCAAAGTATACTCCTTCTTGGTATCTGCCCAGATTTTTGAGAGGGAGGACAGTCAACTATCCAGGTAAAAGTAAACAAATGAGTCCACAACTGTGACAGCAGTGACAACACTGTCACCGACGCAAGCGCAGACGTGATGGCGGGGCTGCTGCATGTGCTGGCTTTTTGAACTATGGAGAGCAGCTGGCCAGTCTCCAGCTCCTAGCAAGCTGTCTGCTTGGCAGGATGTGTCACAAATTTTGGGGCCCTCATTTCAGAAGACAGGCTCCTCCAAAACCGCAGGAAGCCCAGCACATGCAAGAGCCTGGTGTGAGCAGGCTGGGCGCTGAGGTACAGGACTGCAGTTTAAAGGCTTCCTCCTCTGTGCTGGAGCTGAATCATCTAAAACCAAATCTGATGGACATAACCAGTTTAAGCACAGCTAAGCCTCGTCCAAGTTAGCCATCAGTTTAAAAACCCCAGTCTCTTCAGCTCTATTTCCATACTGCTGCCATTATCAGCTTTCCATTGCAATGCTCCCAAGTGACTCAACAGGCTTTTGCAGACGCTTTAGGAGATCACCGAAAGCTACCAGTGGGCTGAGCCAGCCCCAACCCATGTGCTGAAATTCCAACACCATCACCGAATCAAGCCAGGACATTCTTTTCCCATCACAGATAACTAATGACTACAGGTACCTGAGCAAGACTCTGGCAAATTCGTGCAAGAGAGTACAGTTACTGGGATTGGTCAGGAAGGTGGGAAGTCAATTGCAGGTCTGAAATGCTTCCAACAAGCACCATTTATCCCTGCGTTGAGTGATGCTGGTGTGCGTGCTTCACATCTCTGGCTAGTAAGCTCCTGCTCTCCTCCCCACCAAAGAGCCAGCCACCCCAGGAGGATGCAGGGACTTGGGGAGGGACCACTGCTCCCCCCAACATGTCCCAGAGAGGAAAGCGTGGCACCCGCCTTTCAGCTGAAGAACACACCCAGGTGAGTCATGAAAAGCAGCAGCAGGCCAATGCAGTGAATAGCGGGACACAGTCCCAAAGCTGATGTGACAGTATCCAGCTGCACCACCAGCCAGTTCCTCTGCCAGCCCTCACAAGTCAGCTTGTTGCTCTGCTGGTACACTCAGCCCCTAGAACATACTCGGCACGCCTGAAAAAAACATGCCCCTACCCAGTAGCTAGAGAGCTTCCTGCAGCCCAGTGCCATGCTCTCCCTGCTCGTGATTGCTTCCATCACATGGGAATAGTATTCAAGAGTGCCCTGCTCTGCTTGACGAGCCAGGAGGGTATTGTGGGGAGTTAGGGCTATTCCTAGGGCCACAATACCCTAAAAGAGCAAACAGCAGTGGGTTTAGATGGTTGCCATAAAGTCAGAAAGAAGTTACAGCTCCTGATCCAGATGGATTCTTCCAGCCACATTATTTTAATTTTAAGCAGCTAGTTGCAGACACCAGCCATTATCCAAGCCCGCAGCTGGACACATCTCTCTCAGCTTCCCCACAGTCCTGCAGGAGCCTGCATGCTGCCCTCTCTACAAGATGCTCCAGGGCCTTACGGCTTCCTGAGCCAAAAGGGCCTCCGACTTCTCCACTCCACCCTTCCACTGCAATGAAAGTGGGCGCTCAATGCCCTGTGCTCCTGGCAGAGGGGACCAAGTCAGCAGCTCTCCTCAAGGAAACATCATCATCTTCACCTTGAGGCCCGGGGACCACAAACTCAGGGGGAGCCAAGCTGGCCTTCTACGGTATGGCTTCAGGGGTGCGAGAAGAGGTTTAGTGACACCCAGCACCACAGTGGTCCCAGCTCTTCTCTGAGCCACCAGACTGGTGAGAGGGCAAAAGATGAAGAACACACACCTGACTGAGCAGAAAAGCTACCCTGCCAGAAGAGGACTATCATTTGGGGAGGGGTGAAAAAAGCAAGAGCAGCTAAGGTATTCCCTTTCCCATTTCTTCAGGTCCCCCCTTAATGTCTGTCAGTGCCGTCTGAGGTCCCTACCTACCTCGACTTTCTGTGTGCAGACTGAAGGCTATTTCAAGCATGTTTTAAATAGGGGCATAATGTTACTCCAGGACTAAACAGAGGTGTGAGATGACAGCTTTGTATGAGCAAGATGGTTATAAACAGAAAGTCAGGGAGAATTTATCGTATTGCCTCCACATTGCACTTGTTTGCAAAGAACAAACCCCATGTGCTCCCCGCCGTGCGACGGGTAACATCAGCCTCCTCTCCTGCAGCAGCTCCCTTCAGCTACCAAAGGAGATGAACAAACACTGAACTCTGCTCAGTTCAGCCCAAGTAGGTTTGAAAATGCAAACTCTTCCCAATGCCCATGGACATTTTCGGTCAGGTTAGAATCTTCCAAAGCTTGGTTTATAGGCATACTCCGGTTTTGTCCCCCTTTAGCCTTTCTATCAGGATGCTTACAAATCTGAGACCACCATGCTATCTATTTATCCCACCTACCAGAACAGTTGTGGCTTCTTGTTCTTCATCCACGTTAACCTGCTGCCTGATCTCTCCTTTGGGACAGGGACCCTCCCCTGTTTGCACAGCGTGCCGCCACTTGCTCTCCAACTGCAATTCTTCACTGCTACATAATACAAACAAATACAAGCTGCTCACACTGGGTGGCTAAAGAGAGATTTCAGACGGATCAATCCAGTCTCCCTCCTGTCCCAAAGTTTCGGTCTCCTCCTAGCTTGTCTTGCCTGCAGTGGAAGTGATTTGGGACAGGAACTACATTCGTTATGAATTTTACGCATTGTCAGCACTTAAAAGATGTAAAACTGCTACTTATTGCATTTCCTCCCCCTGCAAAGCACCCTTCAAGATGGACAGGGTACATATGAAACTCTGAAGTAACAAGTGATTAATTTCTGATTAATAGTTAGACATTACTACTTTACGCCTCTAGAGAACCTTTCATCCTAGAGCATCAAAGCATTGAAAGAATATTCAGTAAAGCCTTGTAGCACCTGAGAAGGGAGGGGATGCACACACCCACATGCAAAGCAATTTTACAGATGGAGGAACTAACGCAAACCCAAGCACCCTTACCAGGGCCATGCTTCACTCAGTGGCGAGGCTGAGAGAAGCCGTAAGGCTTGGCACTTGATGACACTGCAGTCATTCCTTTTCAGCAGTTTTATTAACAGCCAAAGCATTTGGAGATCATGCTATCTCCCTCCAAATGATCATTTCTCCCTTTCAAAATAATCCCCTCTTCCTTCAGACCACATAATTTACACCGTTTACCATAAGCCAGTTATGCTGGCTGAGGGGCAAGCATCGCACTGGGCACTGAGCTGGCTTTACATGGGAGAGGGACAGAAATTTCAGGTTCAGTATAACCAATGGTCTCCAGCCTGTGGTTTGCAGACGTCTTGCAGACCCTGTGGAAGACTTCCAAGAGGCCTGCAAAGGGCAATTGAGAAAAGCAAGCTTAACACCAGTCTGCTTAAATTTCTAATCAGGGGTCTATGCCTTTACGGGAAAAGTACTGGGGTCATGCCCTTAAGAAAACCCCAGACCACAACACCCCCAACAAAGTGGCTGACCACTATTGCCCAAGCCACAAGTTCAACTCCTCTAGCTGAAAATAACCTACATACACAAGGTGAGAGGAAACACAATCTGCTTGAATTGTATCTTTTGCCTCACCCTCAGAAAGATACTATTTATCATCACCTAGAACCGACCTCGCCCAGTAGCTGCGCTTGTACGAAGTATCAGATGCATTCAAACCATTAAACTACTTGTAGATTATGCTGGTTTAGGCTTTTGGATTTTTTTCTGGGAAGACAGGTTGAGAAAAGTGGTGAGCAGACAGCTAGAGACAGGGACCATTCTGAAGCTAACCCATAATACCATATAGATTACATATTGTTAAGCTCTCACAGTCCCATGCCAGTAGTACCTTGCTGGTAAAACCAAAACAAAACAATCCCAAACTCCTCCTCTCCACAAATGCTGGATACAGCATTCCCATTTGTGGGCTAAGTACTACCAGCAGCTGAAGACTAAAAACTATAGCAACTGTTTTACACAGCAACTTGGGTGAACACAGTCACATTGGTGGGGAAGAGCATCGGCCCAGCTCTACCTGTTCTTGATGTTGTTTCTGGAAACAACATCACCGGGTTAGCTATGGTCCCTCCCCAGACGATTCAGCTGCATGATAAATAAAGAAGAGCTGATCCTGCCGTGTCACCATCTCCTGCGGTAAGAGGCTTCCTGGGTACCTAGTGGGAGTTCTGCTAAGCTTTTAAGCCCATTGGCAACGTGGGGAACAGTCTGTAGCTCCAAAGCCAAGAGGCTCGAAGTAATAATCCGATTTCAAAGCTCCTCCTCCTCTCCAGCCAAAGGCAGCAAGAGAGGATGAGATCAGACTGTAGATGCTCTTCATTTTAGGTCTGGCCATTGCACTCATGCTCATCTGCTCAGCATGAGCACGGGGAAGGGAAAGGATGAGTGCCAAAATCTGGAATGGATTGCCTGGCTAAAGTTTCTGCAAAGATTTAAGACTTACTGGGAAAACAATTTTTAAAGGGATTTTTGCTGCTCTTGATATAGCCCTACGGGCCCCATCTAAGCCAACCTCCACTTTTCTAGTTCATGCACCGGCTGCAGCTCCTGGGGGATTTACTCACTGCCATCCTGCACTACTGAGGCACCATGGCATTCAAGCTATGCGGCTGGTTTGCACTCCTGCCACGGAACTTCTGTCACAGCAACAGAGTGGTGCTCTGGCATTTACATCACTGCCCCCTCCAGGATGTTATTCGCTGACAGTTGATAAGCAAGCTAGGAGAAAACTATCTTCACGGGAGTCAAAATGAACAAAAAGCCCAGATTGCTCCTTAAGGATTCAGGTGATTCCCTTACAACCCTTCTGCCCTCCAAACAAAGCTGACAACCTGGCTTTTGAATGGGGGAAGAAAGATCCCTGGTCACCCTTGCCTGAAAAAGCAGGATGAAACGGTAAAATACATTAAGATAGAAAAGGCTGTAAAGCCTTGCTTTTTCCCTTTAATCTGATCTCCACAGCCAGCCATTCTTCTGCCTCCCCTTTGGATGCCCCGCGGAGTGCAGCCCACAGCATACCCACCACAAACAAACCCTGGCTGGTAGCTCAGCGGGGTGATAGGCCTTAAAGTGCTGTCGGCACTAAAAACTGCTCCTTCTCGCTCTGGGTCAGACAAAAGAGAAGCCACCGAGAGAGCCCGCAGCCACACACAGGTACCCCGCAGGTTTCTACCACCAAGCGTGGCCAAGATGAATGGTGGGTGAATTCCACCACAGTACTACAGTGAAATCCAAGTTTCAGTACTTTTTTCCCCCCTATTGATTCAGCAAAGAAGAATTTGCAAAAGTATGAAATAGCTGCCTACCAGTACCAACCCTTATGATGCAGCCAGCCAGCTACTCAATGTGTACACTGCCTGTCTGCAACAGGCTTGGTCTCAAGTCTGAAAATAAGTTTTAAGAATGCACATCTATTCCATGGCATAACAGTTTGTAGAATCATAACCAACAGGTCTCTTTCAAACTCTTAGATAACTGCCTGCACTACTCTGGAGAACCAAAAGCATTACCTTTCTTATCTATCACACTCGCTGAGGTTATTCCAAACTTACACAGTCCAGACATACTTCAACACACAAATTAATGAGTTGGTTTTGTTTTTTTTTTAAATTATTATAATAACCACAGACGCTACCATCCTAATGAGACATATATGCATTACGGGATAGGCTTGTCATAGAATATGGTGTTTCAAGCCTGTTAAATACTGTAACGTGAGTCAGTTCCTTACACAGCCCCAGCTTTGTAATGCACATCACCATGGGATCTAATGTCAAAATAAATTGGTTTTGTTCCCTCTTCCAGTACTCACGATGTACCTTCAGCCCTGTCCAAAAAAAACCCCTGTATTTCATCGGATATGTGGAAAAGTCCCCCAGAGGCAGCATCTTCCACAGGATGCTAGTAAAAACTCAGACAGGACCCAACAGGATTGTCTGGTAACAGCTCTCAGGGCTGGGAGCAGCTGGGAGATGAGCTAGGAGCCCCATGGAAATTCCCGTTCCCTTCCCTGCAGCTGGGGAAAGGGTCTGCTCAGAAAAACAAAACAAAAAGCTGGCAGTCCCAGGGGGTTTAGGCTGAGTAAAGGATAAAATCTCAGGAGCTGCTTCTTGCAACACACTGTGAGTACTTCCATGTTCACACAAGTGTCATGGTGCAACTGTCCTAAGGCCTCTCAGCCAGAGGTGGCCACGAACCACCCCTCCACCCGCGTCTGGAAAGAGCTCAGCTCACACATGTTTGCCAAGGGAAATAATACAGAGCCCTTCATGTGCTTAGGAGACAGATGCTCCGTGTTTGACTCCACATCTGGCAATGCTGCTCCATAAAAAAGGTGATGGAGTGCTTGTAGCTCTCCTTCCAGAGCGCAGGATTAACATCTTCTTCAACACATACGCCATACAGGAATTCTTCTCTAGCTTAATTTAATGTCGTCTTTATAAGCCAATAAATTTGCAGATTGCTACAAACACTTGGCTATTTATGCAATAATAGTTACATCTGTCAGAAATGCTGAATTATTATTAATGTTAATTACCATTATTATTATGTTCATAAATATTAATGCTAACTACACTCTTAAAACACATATTATAAACAGCATCGTAATTTGAGGGAAGCGCAGTAAACTATTGCCCAGACACAGAGGAAACCAGGTCTACTGCTATAACACTTACTCTACAGACATTAGTTGGAGTACCTTTTTCCCCTAAATTCTTTCCTGCCATCCAGAATAAGAAAAAAAGAAAAAACCCAGACCTGTTTCCCTACATTTAAAAAAAAAACCACAAAGGTTTGTTACATCTTGTAAACTGTAATAGCCAGCTTTGTTACTGCAATTCAGTATAGAAGTGATGACACTGGATTATCCAAAGATCCACACAAAATGCTTTGGTTGGATGAAATAGCTGATCTGCCTGAAGTGGGGAAAAAAAAAATCCATGGTAACAGATAATTATATAACCAGCTTGTAAAACTGTTATTAGTAGAGCATGGGATCAGGAAAGCTCTGGCTTTTATTCTCACTTCATGCACTCAGTGATGAAAGCTAAACCTCTGTCTGTCTCCCTCTCCTCACCCACCCAAAAGTTAGATAATCTTTAGCCAACTCTGTAAAACACTTTGAGTAAAAACTTCGAGTAAAACACCACTCACAAAACATCTTTGAGTAAAAGCAAGGCTGAGATTAACGTACTGCTACTTCTCTAACATTCAGATGCTGTGTTCTACCTTGATAACAGAAGAAAACTGGAAAAAAATTCCCTCTGCCATTCAGATAAGGTAGCTTAAGGACCTGGGGGTAAACTCTAAAGTTCAACATCTTAGTTTGAAAGGACATTTCCAGTCATTGGCTACTGGAATTCAGATCTTCCGATCTTCACTAAGTGATAAAACGCAATAAAAAAGAGCTTTGCCAGAAGGTGTCTCTCTCAAGGAAGGAGTGGGAACATTAGCCATTCTGTACATTAACTACGCATAGCAAAAAACCACACATGGACCTTGTTCTCAGTTACCCACAACTGAATGTCTCCGGAAATCTTTCCTCAGGAGTACAGCTTTGCTCCT
The DNA here is from genome assembly GCF_017639655.2 of Falco naumanni. Lineage (NCBI taxonomy): Eukaryota > Metazoa > Chordata > Aves > Falconiformes > Falconidae > Falco > Falco naumanni. The sequence goes on from NC_054058.1 coordinate 23,244,646, forward strand.
CCTTTCTCAGGAATGACAGAGGCGAATCCAAGCAGGAGAAAAATTAAACTGGTGGCAACAGACCTTGAAGGTCTGACAGTGACCTGCAGCACTAAGGTCTTCGAAACTGCTTTCATTTGCCACAACATAAATTAGATTCCTCACTAGGTACAGCACCAGGGTTAATGGGAGCTTTATAAAGCCTTCTTTGAACATACAGATTATCCTTTTCAAAAAAGACTAATCTTGTGATTTAAAGTACAGTACTGGGAGCCAGGAAACCTATTCCCAGCTCTGTCAGGCTGGGTGACTTCAGGCAACCCACTTGTCTGTTCTCTGCTCTTTTTCAATACACACAAAATAGAGACAAATGCCTACATTTCCCATGAAGCTTAATACTTGCAAGACAACAAGGACCAGCAGAGGATGGCAGGCCTTTTTATAGACGGGCTTGCTCAAACCTCTCCAAACAGTAAGTCCCACAGATAGCAGCAAGGACACCCGCACTGGGCGCTTCACACAGGCAAGAATCCTGAATTACAACACTACCAATTACATTTTTTTCAGTAGTGAAGGAAATGTTTCATCCCGTCCAGCACTTCTGTCCAAAGGAGGTGCTTAAAAGGAGCAAAACTAAGGAACTAAGAAAAATTCAAGTTTAGGGAAAGCCATGCTGGTTAAGCAAATCCCAAAGAACAGCCTTCCTCTGCAGGATCCGATTTCACTGCAAGAATGTTAAAACCAACTTAAAGACAACAAAGTAAATTAGATTTTTAAAAAAATAGTTAAGTATTTCAAAGGTAAAACACAGAAATCTAGCAAAAGTGCAAGACGACACAGAACATACAGTGCTGAGAACAAGGACCACTACTTTCCTTTGAAGAACAAATTCATCCTAGACATCTCCACTTTGAAAACCAATACTGGCTTAAGAGTCTCCTCTCAGACGGTGCCTGCCAAGCCTCCCAAACCATCAGTTGCATACTCTTCATGTTTTAGTTTCCATACATTGATCTCCTTCAAACTTTTAAATAAAATGCATATAAAACATTTGGGTATAATACAATCCTATGATTTCCAAACCTCCTTATAAGAGGGCACGCGAGCCTTACTTGTGCTATGCACTACACATGCCAAAGACACACATCTTTCAAGACTGAGCACAGCTCTCTTCTGTACACCCCAGCATTTTGATCAATGCATGCACATGCTGCTACTGTTCTGAAACACCTACTTGCCCATAAGCACAGATGACTCTGACCTGGTCACTCCCAGAGGGCTCAATCCCACTGTACTAACGGGTGGTAACATTTCCCATGACTCAGCCTCACTGATAAAGCTTTAGCAAGAGGAGTTCCAATGACTGTTTCCCAACTCATTCCCTTCCAGCACATAGAAATTTCAGGAAGTCATTTTAACCCAATAACCTCCATGTCACTTCCACCCAGTCAAAATAGAAGAAGAAAAAGCAAACAAAAAAAATCACATCCTACTCTGCAGACTACAAAATTTGCTCGTTCCAGGGTTTCTTGCACAGAAAAAAGTTATTCAACCACAAACACCATAATGTCACTTTCTTTTCCTCCAAAATAAATTCTGATGTTAAAAAATTTCCACCTATGCATTTACTGTGGGCAGCTTCAGTCAACACAGAAGCACATCCACAGCCAGCCATCAAGGAACAGCACGCAGGACTACCTCTGTATTGGTTTCCAGCTGGAGTGCAAAGTTAGGAATTTGCTTTCCCCCCCACACCCCCAATTTGACCACTGATCTGAGAAGGAAGAAAAAAAAAACCCTGCCAAAATGCCCAGACTCACTTTTGTATAAACTGAGGTATCATAATTATTTTTCAGATGAAAAGCAAATGATTATATTTTCCTAATAGCACTTGGCGAGAGAGCTAGAGCAGTTTGATCCGTTGCTATTCATTCCTTCGAACACACATCCAACCTTTCAGTCTGTGCTTATTGGCTATACGGAAGGTAAAGCAGCAAGGAGCACTGAAGGATTAATTCTCACAATAGCGGGAAGCAGGATCCCAGCCCGTGAGGGGGTGGGGGTGACTGGGGGAAAAAGATGAGCGTGTAGGCTTCAACCCTGGTCTTTGGACTTCCTTGCCGTGATTTCATCTTCTGCCTAAAGCTACCTTAAAAGGGAGCTACCATGGAAAGGGTGCCCCGATGGCTTAAATGTAGGAAGTGTTACGAGAATTTTGTTTTAAAACTGCAAAGATGATGAGGAGGGACTATATATGTGAGATAGATGTGAGGCACGGCTCAGCAGGGAAGGGAATAGCTAAGGCACAAACAGTTCATACGCTGTTGGGAGTCACACAGTAGCTGAATAGATTTATGATTCAGATGTTTTAGTGTTGGTTATCAGCGATTAGCTCAAACTCTTAGAAAAACAGAGAGGGAGAAAGATTAAGCTTTTGTCAGCTCTGGCCCTCATCCTTCCTTTGCCTGGCAGCAGGGGTTACTGATTGTTTCTGTCCCTTTTTTAACATCAGAATGGCTTGGAGCCACATTCATTACAGAAGCAGATCACACTGCCAATACAATCATAAACATTAGATTCAACAGCTAATCATTTAAGTGCAACATAATTTATTTAGGAACATCCTATGCAAGTATATTTGTAAGATTTGGTTATATGGGAACTTTTAAGCGGGGGGGGGGGGGGGTCCGACCACAGAGATCCTTTAGGACACAGGGCTGACAAAGAGGGACCGGTTTTGCTAACTTTATCTTCAATCTCTGTATAAGCCTAGTACCATTTACACAAGAGGACTTCATGCATGCATCTTGATGGCATTTTACTTCACAACAACTACATGGACTTCTCACAGATAAGCTAAGTGACTTGCCCAAGATCACACAGGAAGCCCAGATGCAGAGCACTAAACCTGAGCCTAACAACTCTCAGACTAGACCTCTGACCATTACAGCATTAATCCATTTCTAATTTAGTTTAACTGAACTTAACGCTCAGCTAACAGATTTATTCCAACCCACTATTACATGGTGTGGAACTATATATTAGAGAAAGAGATTTAGACTTTTCTGTGAATCACAACTCTACAAGTAAATGCAATGATGTGACCTTAAGGACAGAGCCATCCTCAGCACCTCCACAACCAGGTGACCTGAAATGCTGCTGACCTGCCAAACCACACTGCAGCGAGACTCTGTGGTTGTGGAGGACAGAAGGAGGACGCTGATCCTGCCTCACTGCATCTGCAGAATGATGTGCATCCCCAGCTCCGACCAAGGTCCAAAGTCCATACAGAAGTAACTGAACACAATTCCCAGTTTTTTAAATGGTTGGAGCCCGTAACAGCCCCTTTTTGTTGAAACTGTAACAGACTACACTTTCAGGGGAGAAAGAGCAAATCAGGGTAGGTTAATAATCTGTAACGGTGATATAGCAACTATAGGTTATACTGCTATAAAACAGAGTTCCCCTATATTCCCTTAGCTGTAGTTAAAACAGACAGCGGTACTAGGACTTGCACAGAAAGGAACCCAACGGCAGATTCCTCTCTTACAGATCCAGCCAGGACCACTCATCCAGGACAACAGTGGACTAACACTTACATGCTGACCCAGCGTACAGTGTAAGCAGCAAACATGACGTGCTGGGTCCCTCTCCAACCCTGTGTGTGTGTGTTCACCACTCACAGAGTCCATCTGTACACTATCCAACACATCTGGAAGGCAAACAGGCTGCACATCTGCACATCAGTGGTGCAGCGGGTCCAACACGGAGAGGGAACATCAGGCTTATTATGCTGAAGTTACACAGATCATCTGAGTGATTTCTATCCAAAAGCTCCCAGACAGGAACAGTGGAGGCCCCAGACTTCCCTGAACTGCTTCTTAAAGTCTTGCAGTGCTGCTTTCCTTGAGATGCCGCGCATGGTGCAAGCAGATTAAACTCTATTAATGTACGACACTTTTAAACAGTGCAAACTAGAAGTAAAGTTGGAATTAACCAGACTGGTGTAAAATTATACCTTAATGCACACAGGAACCAGATTAGAAGACAGATGGCGACGAGGAAAGGAGAAAGAAGAGTGGATTGGATATACATATGTGGATTTACATTCTGTGAGCTTGGCACACATCTTAGAGGCATTTTTTATTTCCAGCATAATAGAAAGTTGCCTGACAGTGCTGGTACACTAGATAAGGGGAAAAAAGAGCAGATGCTTTGAAGGGCTTTGTAGTATGAATCGTCAGTGGGAATTCAGAGATCAAGGTGGGTAGGAGCACTGGAGGAAGGAAGCTCTTTCTGATATGGTGGAAGCATAAAAAGGGAGAAGCAAGAGGAAAAGGGAAATTCTGGTGAAGCAACAGTAACTGTCAGGGTCCAGACCATAAGCAAAAGTGCACAGGAAAAGCTCAGCAGAGATGCAGCTAGGGCAGCAGCATGCAGAACCCTGAAAGTAGAAGTAATACAGTGGAAGCTGTCAAAAAAGAATTAATATTAGTAAACATGTCAAGGAAAGGGATGTAAATCATTGTATCTCCTTATAAATGCACAATGAGTCTACACCTTCAACACTATATGCAGTTCTGGTCCCACATTTGGGGGGGTGGGGGTGGGAAAGAACTGAAAAGCTGGAGCAGGGCAACAACAGGGATTAAACACATGAAACAGCTTCTGCAGGAAAAACAATTATGCAAAGCAACAAAGACTAACCCCAGAAATGGTATGAAGAATGAGTGCTTGTAGCCCATTCTGAAAAAAGGACAGGCATCAAATGAAATTATCAGGATAAAAACAAACAAAAGGAGACTCTTACTTGCACAAGGAATAATTCATCTGCCTGTCTCTTTGTCGTGGAATATTATGGATGCTAAAAGTATACACAGGTTCACAGAAGAAACAAGCAAATTAACAGAAGTGGTGTGTTGGGGCGGTGTGCGTGTGTGTGTGAATTTATCAAGGGCTGTTAAATATAAAACAAAGTTTCTGAACTACAAATACGAGCCAGAGGCTGGGAGCACAGTCTAGGGAAGTATCATTGCTCGATTCGATTACCCTGTTCTGACACTCTTCCCTGGGTATCCGCTGTACAACAAGAGACAGGATGCTGGGCTAGAAGGACCTTTGATCTAACCCTGTACATCCATTTTTGTGTACAAGGCAGAAAAGGGTTTGTATTCCACAATGAATCAGGCTGGGGATAGTAAAATTCCAACAGGAAAGAACGTGACTTAGATGGCAAACGCAGAAAACACTGGTTGCCTAGAGCTGAATTTCACAGAGGAGGGAAAATGTAAGGGTCCTTGAAAAAATAATAAATAAATATCTTGTTACAGCATTAAAATGGAGGCCAGAGATGAAACTTTTAACAGCCAAGTATGTGTATGAATACGCAAAACTGCATTTCAGACATAGGAGAAAATAGAGACTTGATTTCACACGACTTGGGGTGTAAAAAAGCAGGCAAAAAAAAGGCAATAAAAGAACAGTAATGAAGAAGACTCCCAACATGTAAAAACTCCATTCTCCTCCAATGCCTCAAGCTATAAGCAGGGGCAAGAGAAAAGAGATGAAAAATGCAGTTTGACATGCTCATTCAACTTCAAGAGACAAATCTGAGACGAGGCAGCGGAGACAATTGTGTAATTAAGGTACTGGACAGACACGGGGAGATCAGAGTTCATTTCCCAGCTGTGCCACAGACTTCCTTCACAATGTTGGGCATTTCACTTTGTTGTTCTATAAAACTGAAAAAATATTTTCTTAATGCACAGGAAAGCAGCAAGGCTGAATTCTTTAAACATCTGAGATGCACTGTGGTGCCTGAAGAAGCACAGTTAGGACAGCAAACTGCAAGCACTCGCATGCCAAGGACCATGTTCCGCAGGCTGCTGGGACCAGGTGCAGCACGGGATGGAACCACAGTGGCAGGGGAAATAATTCCATTGCAGGAAATCAGCTCAGGGGAATTAAACCTGATAAGGTATGAGGGGAAGAGGCTTCAAAGCCAGTCAAAATATAGCACACAGAAAGCATGTTTAAAGAGCCAAAAAGTTTGCAATGCCTCTGAAGAACAATGCTGCAAACTATAGGAAGGAATCAGCATGACACTACAAGGGTAGGAGATAAATAGGATGATTGGGCGTAACATGCCATTTCTGCAATATCCGAGTCTACTACATCCAAGATGCACTTGAGTACTTAGAAATAAAGAAATAATGCTTAGCCTAACATTTTCAAGGCTTTCTACTGAGAATTTCTTCCACCCCTGTGAACAGGAATATAAACAAATCATTGGAATATTAACCATATCACTAAAGGAAATATGAACAGGATCTGACTTGGGATACCAGCACCAGTGCAAAGTCTACAAAAACAGCAGTATGTGCTGTTTAGATCCACTGAAATTTTACACTCAATTGCTTAAGATACACTAATACCTTAAAAACTTATCTAAAACTGAATATGAAATTACTGTTAAGTAGTAAAAGCTGAAGCTTCCTCTGACTTTTAATCAATCACTTAAATCACACTTAAAAACATCCAAACCAAATATTTGCCAAGAGGTGTAAAATGACTCCCAGACTGAACTGGCAAAGAGCACTGAAAAGCCCGGAATAGACCTTTACTGATAGGATAAATTGAGCCTTGACATGTGTGGAGCCCATCTGCGAGCAACGAACAGTATGCACTTCATTTCTGTTTATTCCCTTCACATGGATGTGAATTTCACAGGTAACTTTATAGCAACACTGTCAGGCTGGTGCCCAGCTCCCCTACCTGCATCCCCCCCCTCTGCTCACTCACAGGTCTGCAGCAGCTCCTGGGCATCACAGATGACCAGGCACAGGGAGGTTTTAGGATTTTTAATCCTAAATCCAGTTAGCCAGTTGAGTTTTCTTTGCCATGTTATTTTACAAGTGGATCATCCTTTCCCTGCCCATCTCGTAGTCACTCACGGCACTGCAGCACAGCGCACGGGAGGACAAGGCTGCTGTCAAGCACCTACCTACAACCCGAGCACAGTCCTTGGTGCACTGGGGAGCACTGAGCTGCCAGACAAAAACTTACTTTCCCTTGTCAATTTCTGAATAAAAGCCGTATGTAAGATGCTGAGATGTTGACTTCATAGAACCCCAGAGGACCCGAGGATCAGAAATCACCCAGGTCAGTTGGCTACCTGCAGTAAATCTGTTTTAGGTGCAAAACATCTCATGTAACACAACTTAGTACTAAACTTCATCATCAAACCATTTTAGAAAGTTATAGTGCATTTTTAAATTCATTTTTTAAAACTAAAAGCACTTTAATATATGTCATAAGCACATAGTTTATTCTGTAAACAGGAAGAAAGTTACAATTTCGTAACTTAAAACATTAAAATGAATCCAAGTAAATGTACAGTAAAGCCATAAATTGCTTAAACACATACAGAAGAAAATACTGAATTGAATGTAAAGACTGAATGTGGCTGCAAATCTCCAGACAGCAGCAAGAACTTTTACTAATATAAAAGGCAAAAAATATTAAAATCATATTTAAACATCGATTTCTTGCTTGCTTGTTTTAATTAGAAAGTGAAAATCTCTGATTTTAACAAACCTGTTTAAGCTTCCCAATAGTCTGAAGGTAAGGTGGTGTCAAGATACTCAGAAGACCTTTTCAAAGTGTGTCTCCAGAGGGAGAGGCTGGAGGGGCTACACAGGACAGGTCGGTACAGGAGGGCACTGCAGCCGCAGAGAGCTGAACCCTGCAGGAGCCCTTGATGGGCGCCAGTAACGAGCAGGCGCTGTAAAATCCCACTGATGCCTGGAGTCACATAAAATTAATTTAAATTGGAAACAAACTAGCCCGAGTAGCACTCGCCTGAGTTTCAAACAATGTTAAGAGTGAAGCGGCGTATTACGTATTTTGCTGGCAGCTTGATCATTAAAATTAAATAGGAAGTGGCAAAGCTGCAGGGCAGGCAATACCGTGCATTCGTGTATAAAAAGCAACGGTGAGCTTGGGAATTACAGACACTTGTAAACCTTATTTTAGTACCTGGTAAAATGGCTCAACTGAGCAGTTATGAAAGTTAGATTAATGCCATACAGGAGGCACAGATTAGCATGGTATTTCCATAAGAAAAATGGGCACCTCCATATTTTCTGTAAGGAGAGTCAAGACAGCAGTTAAAGAAAAACTGGTAGATATAATTAATTTGAATTTTCAAACAGCCTTTGGTAATATGAATCACTGCAGCCTATTAGGGAAACTAGTCACGGGGTGAGAGGTAAACATCTGTCAATAGATTAAAGCTAATTTAGAAAAAACTAACAGCATGAATAAATGGCCAGTTTTCAAGAAGGTTAATGGGGGAAGTCCCAGGGGCGGATACTATGATCAACATTTAATACATTAAATGATCTGGAAAGGGGCATATACAATGTGAAATAGGAAAAAAAAAATGTTGACAATACCACTCTATAGGTTAGTTAAAACCAGTGCGAAATAGAAAAATAAAATCTGAAGGATCCACCCAAGTTACAGCAAATAAATGTTAGTGCACACAAGTGCAAGGTTATGCAAATTGGCAAGGAGAGTCTGAACTAATTGTAGACATGGATGGGTTCCACATTAATTGTAACCATTCGGAGAAAGATCTAAGTGCCCTCATGGGCAGTGCAGGGAAAACATCTGCTTAGTTTCCAGTCATTGTGAAAACCACAAACCAGATGTGGAGCTTTGCATTAAAGAGAGATAAAGAATAATATGGAAAACACAATTTCAGTCTCTAACATTGCATTCAACCTGTTTGTCTTTGTAACAAAACAAAATATCAGAAACTTAAGTCCAGAAAGAGTTGACATGCATTAGAGCTCCAGAAAGATGCTCATCTAAGAACTCAGCTACAAAACTTGTTACTGAACTCAGACTCGTTGAACTCTTGTTGGCATGATTTTGGTTGGCCTACAGTCCAGTAAAGAGTTTGCTGAATAAGAACTGTAATGGTTTTCAAATTTCTGGGCTACGTTCAAGGGGCGATAAGTAAGAGGTAAAATGATCCAAGCATATGAAACATAACGCAGGCAGAGAAAGCCATCTGGATGCACCTATTCTCTATTCCCACCCTCTTTTTTATCCAAATAAATAAGACAATAGATTTGGAAGTGATGAAAGAAAACACTGCTGCACCCATACAGACAGAACTAACCCACAGAACTCTTCTCTGCAAGGTATTTATTGAAGCAATAATCCTAATAAGATTAAAAACCACAAAACATCAACAATGTCAGCAACTGGAGTCAAGACAATTCTGCAGTTTTCCCACTTGTCTTTGCAGGATTTTACTCTTTCTTTCAAAGTATCTAATATTAGGCGTGACTCAGGACAAGAAATGAGAACAAGCTGGGCCAGCGCTCTCATCAAGAACCTGCTCAGAAGGTTCAATACAAGGAGGTGGACAAACCCTGGACATGAAAGCAGGTCAAATTGAATGAGGAAGGAGACAGGGAAGACATGACTTTAACTTCATTGTGTGAGCTGCATTCAAGGAAAAGACGGTTCAAGTCACCACAAGAAGAGCGAAAAAAAATATGCTGAGAAACAAGGCTTTTCAGGTCCCAAACCTTCAGCCTTCTCTGAAAAGTGGTAGGAGGCAGTATCAACTCTACAGTTACTACCGCCAACTCTTCCATCCAAACCAAATAGGAGGGATTTTTGCCTACGTATTGCCCACACCTGCATAGCCATTCAGATTAGAGTGAGGACTTAAAAGTAGTATAGCTGTCGCTATATGCAGACAAAACCTAGAGCAGATATTGTTGTGAAGCTAAAGGGGAGGTGGGCTGCACATCTGCCCTGCAGGTCACACAACATGGCCCACACCACATCATTTAGGCAAAGAGAAAGGTGAGTGTGAGAATACCAGCCTGACAGCCATCCACCACTGGGAAGAAAAACAGTATTTGAGGAGACGCCGATCTTTCTTCCCTGTCGGTGAGGAATAACATCTCCATCAAAAACTGACTGCTGAGCGCAGTCAGCTAGCCTCCAGAGCACTGACTCGCATAGCAAGATCATTGTATATTTGCCATCTAATTCCTTCTTATACCTTCTGGTAAATCCTGAGTGGCTTGTTTAGTACTTAGCCCAAGTCTGCCAAGGGAACGCGTATCCAAAGTGTCCCCAATCTCCTACTTTGTCAAATAATCATGATACTGGTTACTGAGATGACCTCACTACTGATTCATGATACTAACCACCTCCTGCTTTCCAGTGGACTTTATTGAGGTTAAAATTCACAGAGACACAAATGGCATGCATACAAGATCCTATTTCTAACCCTGGAGCATTCGGTGGATAGTCTGCCACCCTCCAATGTACATGTCCAGTATAGGTGTTTCAAGAGCAGAGCTTCCTCTTCCTTTTTAGGAGTCAATCCTTGTGCTCAATCAATTTTCACCTCTTGCTTTCTCCTATTATTTCTATCGCCCAATTCCCTTGGCTCTCTTGGTGCCTGTGTCCTTTAGATACAGGTAAACAGCCAATATACTCAGCCTTCCAGACGTTCTGGACAATAGGATCATTCTCCCACTGTAATTCTGGTTGATACTCTATGACTTCCACAAAATTTTAAAATCTTTTTTGGTATTAAGATGTTCAGAAACAAGGTTACACAAAAGGGTAGAGGCTACTGCCAGTCTTAATACGTTTTATGGTATAATGTTCCTTTACATGCAGTCAGTAGCTTTCCTTTGTATTAGCACACATTTATGAAGAAAATCATGCAAAATATTGCATACTCTTATAGCCTCTCTTGAACTAGTGGTCTGTTTTAGTCTCTAAAACATTTAGAACATGGTGTCGGCCCCACGAAAAACACAACCTAGTGGATTCACAATGTTTTAAAAATTATAATGAACACTAGGCTCAGCTGGGTTCTCTAAACTGAGCATATACTTGGATCATATTTTCAAAGTATCTTCAAGAGCTGAAGGTTCAAGTAAAATATGAAATACTGATGTTGGCCAGAAGTCGGAAGACATAGCACACTTGTTCTCACATCTCGAACATCCCCACCAACTAGCTCTGGTTTAGATTATTTATGTCCAGATATGATATGCATATGCTTTCCAATTTGAATTTCTTTATATTCTAATCTCTCTCTAGGCTCTTGCACTTTTTAGTAGTACTCCTTTAGTATTTTTAACACCCATGAATTTAATTAATACACTGCCTATTTCCTTCCCAGAATCATCAGTGAATTTGAGACAGAAACTACTTCTGATACCTGTGGCACCCTGATACGCATCCTCTCACAGTGCAGCTCACAGTTACAGGCTTGCCCCGGGTGGGGAGGGAGGACCTGAGGGTTATTGGTTATTGCTTTTACAGTTCTCAATATAAATCAAGTGGCATTATTGTTATCAGAAAACACTTGATTTATCTTGAAGTAATAACATGCGTTACCTACCTTGAATGACAGCGCAATCCAACATCATATTTAGGTGCTTCACCTAAATTTCTGAACCAAAGGGAACTGCAGGAAGCGTGAAACTAAAGAAAAGGCTAAAAATCAAGTTATTCTCCATCTGAAGAATTACTTTACATATCTACATGCTATTAATCAGCATGAAGTCTCACTTTAAGTCCATTTTAAAAGGCACCGTTTTGGATGTACCAGAGAAAGCAGTTGGCAGATAAGGGCAGGTTACTGGAAGACGGGACTCAGGCAGACACAATTTTCTGGAAGCACATGAAGCATCTGGAGCTCGTTCACCAACACCAAGTCAGGCGGTCTGCAGATCATGCCATGTGCCAGCAGGACAGTGGTTGAGCAGCTTGGTTTCCTTTCCTTCCCCACTGCCCCCCTCCCTCACCTGTGAGCCCAGCTCTGTCCTCTGCCACCAGAAGACCTAGCCTTGATTCCTGTTTCTGCTTGCAAAGGACACAAAAGGGACTCCAAAGGGTCACAAGCACTTCTACATGCTGTTAGCATTTCCTTAGCAAAACCAGGACACTGTAAATTTTGTCTGAAGCACAATAGATGAATATAAGCATCAGACTGGGTCAGACCAAAGGTCCCTGGAGCCCAATATCCTGCCCAACACGGCAACTCACAGCAAATACATGGTGGGTGGGTAGGACTGGTGCAAGCATACCATAAGGCTTCCCTCTTACCAGCTTCCAGCAAACTGTGGCTTAAGACTTCCTGTGCCAGAGATTGTATCTTTGTGCTTAATTGCCCTCGATGAACTTCTCTTCCATGAATTTGCTTAATTGCTTTTTGAACCTATCTCGGCTTCTGGCATCCACAACATCCTGTGGCAATGAATTCCAGTTTAATTATGTCTTGCATGAAAAAATACTTCCCTTTTGTGTCGGAAATTACTTCCTTTAAAAAAAAACACACACAACCCACCAACCAACAACTACCACTATGTAAGACTACAAGTTCTCGTAAAGTACACTGCAGGGGCTTTAAAAGAAATCATGGCATTCAGTTGTCCTCTCCCACCTTCAGGAGAAGGTTACTGCCCAGAGTACTAGACAAGGCTGATGGTGAACAAGGTGAAGTGCTGCATGATGGTGGTGGATGATGGTCCTATAAGAGCTGGGAACTTGCAGTAAATGAAAAACAAACAGGCTGCCTACTTTTCTGACCGCGGCATGCACTTGCAAATACCCAGCGTTACAAGACTTGTTCTCTGCTAGACTGTGAGAAAAAGTCTGCATTCTAAAAAGTTTCCTGTGTTACGCTTCTATAACTTTTGTGCTGCAGCTCAGTGCAAACAATCACAAAGAACATCATTCTTTGCCTTGCCTGTACTATTACTAATTTTTATGGGTTTAGTGGTTATTTAATACCAGTGTTTCAGGTCCACAAGAAATAAATTTAAGTATAAAGAAAGAATGTAGAGATAATATATGAAACATCTTTCTACTATCCCCTCCTTTCTCAATAATCCAAACCAATCCAAAATAGCACAATCTTCCTAGACGTTGGATTTTTCCAATACAGCGCGGCTTTGGCAAACTTTCCAAAAGTGAAGCCCAAGGGAATTATCAGGGCTGACAGCTATCTCTGTAACAAACCAAAGCACTGAATGGTCTTTGCAGGACCAAGAGGAGAGCAGGCATGGCCATCAGCAATTTCTCCTTAGCGCTAGGTAAAGCATTAAAAGGACTGACTAATTCCCTATCTCCGTCCTCCTAATTTGCAACTGTGCTTGAACCAGACCACTCCACATTATAAATAGGTCTATTTAACTCAGCTGAATATCATTTAACTTCATCTAAAATGAGTGCAAGTGGCTACCCTGCAGTTATACACCAGTTGCTGGATTCTTGAAGGGGCTGCCCACACCAGCACTTCCAGGGGCTTCTCAAAGCTCTCACGCCACGTGTGTAGCTGTTCCAAAATCACTTTCCTATGAACTGTGGGGGAATTCGTTAATCTTCTGGAAACACAAGATGAATTCACAGAAGTGCTAGAGGGCTTTGAGCACTCAGGTGCTTTAGTCTCTATCTTTACTGCACAGTCAGAGGGTTAGCAGCCTAAATGAACGCACTGCTTCCAGGGCAGATGAGCCACCTCACCCTGTGCCAAAGCACTTGCTAAGCTCATTGCAGACCTTGGGGCAGCAGCATAGAGGAGAAGGGGAAGGGCAATACCCAGGGGAGATCAAATTCTCCAGTGAAGACATGCTTGGAGCTGACAGCTGGCAAACACTGCCTTCCACATTTCAGAGCACTCCTCCTCACGGGTAGTCTCCATGTTTTACCTATTTTTGTTAACATTTATTGCCAACCTGCCCCAAGAGCAAGGCTTGGGGCCAGCTTATCTTTGGATGGATGACAGCAACCAGAACAACAACAAACTCAGCATTTAGTTGTCCTGAAGCTATGCTCTTCCTCTTCATCAGCTGAACACAGAAGTGCACTCAAACGCCATTTTATTTATTTATACACATTGTCATGCTCTCTATTCCTGGCAACTGGTACTCATGACATAGTGGCCTGGGACACGCTGGAACAGGGCTCCAGGTCACCTTGTAAGTGGTGGCAGCAGCTGCCTCCTGGATCAAGCGTTTATTAACCAGCAGCTCAGGAGGGTTCTAAATTAAGTTCTCTGCTCAGTTCCCACAGAGGGGGAGGGAGAAAAATACACCACCACCAAATCCTTACTTCCTTCCAGCAGGACTCCCCCCAAAGCTTCCCCACTGCTCCCTCCTACCCTTTGCCGAGATAAGCCCAGGTTTCCATCGGCAGCCCTCTGGACTATGCAGGACAGCTCACTATTCCAGCTGCCACAGCTTTTCACAAATTACATAGCCCTTTTTTTGGTCTGTGCCAGTGGCACACAGCTTCTCTTGCAGCACGGATCCAGACCTTGGACTGCCTCTGCCTCCGAGATGCCTGTGCAGCACCATCCCTATAAATCCCAGTGGCAGAGGGTCGAGCACCAAGGGTGCTCCGGGCCCAGTATCAGTCATTTGGGAGGGGAGACTGTATAAATAGCTGGCCTGCACACACTCTGGAGGAGCAGCAGGGGAGGGAGGGAGGGAGGGGGAGCTGAAGTGTTGGGCCCCAGCTGTGAACTCCTCTTGTTTTTGTTTTAGAGTAATTAATGTTCCTTTGAATAGAGCCAGGGCATGGGCTCCTGTTTCTGCAGCTTTCAATGGTATCAGCAGCCCTTATTGGGCTGGGCTGGGAGCGGCGGGGGGAGGTTTGTATTTCCTGCCATCCCCGTTACATGAGCTAATGCCAGCGAGGGCCGGCGGCTTGGGGGGGCTGGAGGCAGGGCACCACTGCCCCCCCCCCCCCCCAGCCCGGCCAGCTGGGGGGAGCACACGAGCTTGCTCCCGCGAAACCCCTATGGAGAGCTGCCCACCCCTTCCCGCTTCTCTGTACTCACTAACTCTGCTGCTGAGGCAGGGGATCGCCGTACCCCCATCCCACTGCCCGCTCCCCTCATGCCTGAATTAGATACATTCCCCCTGCGCTCCCAGACGTCTCCATCCCCTCATCCCCTGACAGAGCAATCATTTATCAAGTTGTTTCACGCGTTGTCGGGGAGGGGGGCCCTGGGGGACGGGGGTTTGTTTCGTCCCTTTGTTGGAGCTCCACAGGACCGTCCAGCTTAGTCTCCAGCCAACTGCTGAGAGTTGCCGGAGTCCGGGAGCAAATGTTAAAGGGGCTGCCTTTCATCTGCGGGCTGATCCTGCTGCCTTTTCATTTTATTCTTCCAGCTTCTGGGATGTTACTTGCTTACACGCCCCCACACCCACCCCACTATCATTCTGCATGCATGTTTTTGAGGGAGCGGGAGCTTATTTTCCATGTGCTTGTCTCTTCTCTCCCCCTCAGCAGCTTCGCCTGTCACCAGCCCACTCGGCCTCTGGGAGGGTTTTTTTTACCACTGGCCTTTTTCTCATCCCTGAATGTAAGATACCATAAACCAAATTTGGTTAAAGGCAAGTCCTGCTCGTGCAGCCCATCTCTTCCTTACTCACACTTTGGTGTATTGCAAGCTTTTATGCCCCCTCTCTGTGTGCCTGGGAGATGAGTAACTACCTATAGCCTACCATTATCAAAATACAGTATTAAAAAAAAGAAAAAAAAAAAAGAAGAGACCATTTGGCAAAAGAACTAAGTAATGCTAAAGAAACGTTTCAAGTGCTATCATGCTTTAATTACTCTTGCGTTTTCCACATGTAGGACTGGAACACAGATGACCTGTTTTGTATTGCAGACAGCCCACACTCATGCAGGAACCTTGTGGCAGGTCACCTAACCCCCCTGCACCACGCTGCATCTCACCTGTGAGGCCAGGGTGCTGCTCGGCTCCCAGGGATCCTGCCTGCCTGCTCTCATTAACCAGCCACTAACGCCCTTGGGAATCCTGGGTGGAAGGAAGTGTGGAAATACAGCGGGCATTAAAGCATGGATGTCTCCCTGCACCACAAAGGAAAGTTCTCAGTTACCTGCTTGGGAACAGCTGAATAACAAGAGGGTAGCCCAAGGAGCTGTGAATCCAAACACACAGTTTCCTTCATTTACCAAAGTGCACATGAAGTGTTTGCAAATCTTACGGCTGCATTTATTTTTGGACAACTATAGTTAGTTACAGTTTGTTTTCTAGCAAGCTGCCAAGATCTTCCTCTATGTTTATGTGTGAGCATTTCCCAGCTATAGCTTGTTGTAGTCCTTAATTTAAAGGATAGACAGAGCCTTAAAGGTCAAAAAAAGAAAAAAGAAATCCTACTTGCTTAGCAGCTAAGTAGCCATTGTAAATTCCACACATTTCACAGCAGAGAGGGCAGGAGCTGCCTCAGATCTGATGTATTCCTCTCACCACCTTGCCTCCATAACTCTTCCTTGTGGAGGAGAGCTGGATTCATTTGCTTCCCAAGTCAATCAACAGAGTTCATGAGTCAGCCAAGGGAATGCTGAAAAGCAAGAGGGTATGCTCCTGCCCCCAGGAACTGATTACACTGCCTCTTAATCGTTCCCAGATTCTATTATCCCCGAAGAGATGGAGCAGCACCAGCACCAGCCAGCTTGTTGACAACATCCACTCCATACAGCCAACCTCATCAGACATACAGACATTTGCATTTTTGCAAACCACAGATCTGTTGACACTACAACAGGTAGGTTGTTAGTTAGCTCTTAGGGCTGTGTATCAAAAAAATCAGCTGTCTTTAAGTCAGAGCTGCGTAGCCTACAATTTTGAGTCTGTTGGTAATCACGCAGTCAAAACGCTGATACTGAGACAGTTCAAACCTATAACCAGTATGGCACTCCGCATATCGCTGATCCAGACAATTCCCTCTATTCTCATTTTCTACCAATTTCAGTAGTTTTAATGCTCATTTTTCCCCCCCTGTCCTCACCCAAAAGAGGACACCCAAGCTTTATTTCACTCTTCACTCATTGTTAACTGGGGTATTGGATTTTACACTGCTGCATGGCCTCACTTACTACTACTACTTCCATATTGCCCGTGCAGACTGTTGACTCTCTTTAACGGTTCAGGTGATGACATGTGAAGAAGGAAATGCTACATTTAGGACTGTAAAAAGAACCCGAGGTCTGTCCCGTTATTGAAACCCTTTATAATAGTTATTAAATGAGTAATCACATACATCTCCATTACACTTCATTCAGTACATGGGAGTGTGAGACTAGGAAGTAAAGACAGCTGTTCAGTATTGATTTTTATCCTTCTTATTCTTTATGTACCCCTATGCCTAATTTGCTACATTGCTTCCAAGCCCAGACACCAAATAAGCTATTAATCGCTTCACAGACCTTTCTTCTGTGGTGGCCTCCACGTAGCATCTCAATCCAATAAGCATTAATTCTTTTCTCAACCTATTTACAAGTTCATGATTTTTAATCTGATTTGACAAATGAGAAATTGGAGGGGGAAAAAATTACCAGTGCTAGCAAAACTCACCGCTTCATTTCAGCATCCAGTGGCTACACCTGTATTTGAGATTGTTCTCTCCACCCGCAAAAAGAATCCCACAAGCCCCATGCATGGCATTTCTAGGGCAGCATTTAAAACAAAGCAGAGTTTTAATTGTTATTGTTCCCAGGACTACAAGAAGGTGGGTAGGTAGCAACACACCCTGGAGACAGGGAAAGCAAGGGAGAGAAACAAGCCTTGCCCAAAGCTGCTCAGAGAGCCTGGGGCAGAGGCCAGCTCTTCCTTCCAGCACCGTTACCAATTTCAACTTCAGCACCAAGCTCTCAGCACTTTCTAAAGCTAAAGTCTGGCAATACAGTTAAGATAGCTTCAAGGCAGTTCAGTGCTGAACCAGAAATGCCACAGACTACTACTGAGCATAAATTCAGCTCTGCCATTTTGAACGCCTCTCCCCAGTTTAGCTCTGTACTGGCTGGCGCCCACGGCTGTTCCTCAGCTGGCTAATTCAGCACATGAAAAACATGTCCTTGTCTGGATCATGTGGATAACCAGCAGCCAGAGATGGAGATGCACGGAAGGAACCAGGGCCCCAACCTGGAGCTCTGGAGCACAAACTGGGGGCGAAGGAGCCTTTGCCCTCTGTGCTTCAACTGACGCAGTAACTTGTGGGGCCTGTCCACGATACAATCTGGGACCGCATGCCAGTCTGCCTTGGCTTCACTTATGCTCTTTCCCAGCTCCCACAATAGCTCATGAACAGTTATGTTGCCACAGCTGAGGAGAAACACGTGTCCCGAGCTGCTTCAGAGGATAGCACTGCTACCAAGCTGGTTACACGGAGACTTCTTGTGAGAAATGGTGCATAAGCAACTCACCCAGAGCCATAAGTCAGTCTGGATTTCTGCAACAAAGATGAATGCTGAGACTGAACATGCAACTCTAATTCAGCATGTTTCTGCTGGCAAAACCTACCCTTATTCCTTTATTCCTACACCTCTTCCACTTATTTGAGTGGAGAGCCAAAGACTTCACACCTGCCTTGCCACAGACATGGCGCTACACCCTCACTTAACCAAAATACTTCCTTTCTTTTCCCGTAGCAGCCCCATCTCTCATGTCCTGCCCACCTTCAAACTTCTTCATCAAACAAGGTGAGAACCACTTGGACAGCAGTTTCATTGAGTGCACAGCCTTGGGTTACACCATTTGCCTTACAGAGTGATCACTGCCATTCTCCCATGGAAAAAGCAAGTAATCCTGTGATTAAAACCAATCATCATCTGCAGGTACAAGGCAATGGATTAAAGGCTGCACAGACAACTGTAAATCTACAGTTTCCTGTCAAGTAATTTAATTTGTAATCATTTAGCATTATTTCAACACAGAAAACAATAAAGTACAACACACACCTCACTATCATTTCATGGCAGTGGTTTGAAGCAGCCACCCTCTGTACCACCGCTACCACTCGAGCTCAAGTATAAAATACCCTAGTAGGCAAGCAGACAATATTGGTCTTTGAAGCCCTCACTGCCTGACAGAAACCATGAAAACCATGCAGGAACAGCCCCGTTTTATGGACGGCCTACCCAAAAGCAAGCAGTTAAAAGTAGTTTTTCTCACCCCAGAGCCAACAGATCGCTCTTCACCCAGTTACGTTGTGATTAGCATTTGAATTTTCATGGTATTGCTATTGCTCACAATTGCCCTGTTAAGAAGTCTGAGATTCTGCTTCTAGCTGTTGACATTTTCTCTACTTACAACAGCATTGAGGGTAAAGCATTATGAACATTAATTAGGCATGCTGATATTTTCAATATTAAAATGAAAGTCAAAAAATGAGGTTTAAGTTTGATGTATTGTTTTGAACTGATGCACTCAGTTCCTCTCCATCACCCATGGAGAAAGAAACACCTTCAGAATGATTCAAGCCAGTCTAAAATAGACTCCTCTCATTTCTCAAAGATCAATTGCTTTCTACTGACATTGATGAACCCCTGCATGGTCAGTCTGATATGACAGTCCACTTTGAATGCTGAATTATTCTTGCCCTTCTCCTCATCCCTGCTGCTCATTCCAACTCCTACACCACAATATGGCTGACAACTGTTTGCTGGGCCACTCTATAAGCAAGCTCATAAGAGTAATCCAGGCAAAAAAATAACTGGAGAAAAGGGGAGTTGAGGTGGTGTTTTGGGGTTTTTTATCCACCGGACAGATCAGCTCCCCGACCTATTTGAGTGTGGCCCCACAGAGTTGTGCTGGCACACCTAAGAAAGTGCTGATAAGGATGCAGGGACTGAATATTCACCTAGCTTTCAGGCACACAGAAGTAGATGAAATGACCAAGATATTAAAAAAACCCAAAGGCCAGAACTCTTGGCCTCTCTGTTCTCAATAAAAACAAAAATATCTTCCTGTCTGGTCTAAGCCATTTCTGTCAAGGCAACTGCTGCTATTTTGTGTGTTCCTTACCCACAGGTCCCATTTGGAGGGCTTGCATAACAACTTCTGAAGTGAAGTATCAGTGCACAGGCAACAACCATCCCTCAAAAGGCAAACTATTCCCTGCAGAATGAGAAAAACAACTGGCAGGTTCCAACCCTGTCTTATTACCAGTTCAAGTGGAATTTCAAAAACACACCAGCAAAAGGTGTATCCCTGCCTTCCTTTCGCACCCTTGCTTCCCAGTTCCCCTTCTGCCCAAGCTGAATTTCAGCAAACAGGTTTTAGACTGTGCTTTGCTAAGTGTTCTCTTAAAACAATTCTTGTGAGAATTCTGCTCTCTTTTTTGAGGGGTGGGAAAAAGAACCGAGAAGAGCATTATGCATTCTTTAGACCACGGTTAACCTAACCTACTGCGGGTGACAGCCTCAATCCAAGCAAGAGGTTGGACTAGAGACTTCCAGAGGCTCCTTCTGACTATATATTTTTATTACTTTATATTGGGATTTCCTCACCAGCCTTTCCTGAAATCAAGTCTTGACTGGCCTTCCTTTCATAATGGTCTTCACAGATCACACCTTCAAGGTCTCAGTCTCCATTTAGTGTTACTTCTCTCTGTTCAGATGCCTTCTTTAGCTCTGTTCTCCATGTATGACATAACACAAAACCAGGTGCACACCACAACCGGCCGGGAAAAGCAACGAGCAAAGCCATCACATCCAGGGTACGGCACCAGTGCAGCAATACTCCACCCATCATGACCAAAGGAATGTGATGAACAAGCATTGGGGAATGGATGCATGTGTCTATATGAATGCTAAGAGGTCCACACAAAGGTGCAGTTGAGTAACAGTCAACACACCTTGGACCTTTTGATGGAAGGAGGTGGCATTAATGAATGAACCTGTCTCCAAGATGCAGCAGGTGCCACTCCCCATCCCGCTTCTTATTACAGCTAGGAAAAAGTAGAAAAATAAATCAGGAAAATAAGGAGGTTCCTTACTTCCCAGCTATAAGGAGAAAGGACAGCAAAGGATTCCTCCTCTTCAGCTGCAGAGGAACAAGCCACTCTTCTGGTGCCACAGGTCAGACCTCGTCATCCCTCCTACAGGGGGAGGAATGGAGACACTCACTTGCCCTCTCTCTGGGCAGAAGTCCCAGACTACAAATAAGAGGTTGTTTGTGGCAGCTGGGTATTTGTCCTACAAGAGGGCTCTGCCCTAGGTAATGTCAAGCATCCACCTGTTAACCAGAAAACATCACAGAAGAAAACATCACCCAAGTAAACTTGTCCCTCTGCTCCTAAGGAACACAGAAAGACCACACTGTTCAGCACCTCCTACCCATGCCCTAGCTCCTCACCCTGCCCCTGCCAAGCCACCAGGCTAGGCCAGGGCTAACATGTGATGTGGTAACTTCTCTGTAGTACACCCAGCTAACTCCTCAACATGCAGGCACATCCTCTTGGCTCAAGCGTGTACAGCCCTGCTAAATTTTTTGGGTGGCAGCAGGGAAGAAAGCACTCAAAAAACCAGAGAAGATGGGGAACTTGCAGAGCCCCAGCCATTTGTTCAGCTCAGACACAACTTCAAGCACTGTCGTAATTGTCTAGAAATCAAACAAGCGGTTGATAGCACCAATTTACACCTTCCAGTATAACAATACCTTCATCTCATCTCTCCCCATTCTCTCAACAGCTTAACATATTGGCACCATGAATGACTTCTCTCCCAGAGAGCAGACAAACAGCAATACGGAGGGCAGCAAGGAATGAAGAGGTACACAGTGCCCAAGCCTGAGAAGAGAGGCAGCACGAAGTACTGGCAGTTATAAAATCTTGTACTAGGATAAAAAAATTAGGACTTGACTTGAGACAGCCAATAAGATGAAACTAGTCTAGGGAAAGATTTTTTACTCAGACTCAAAACACTTTTTGTTAATAGCTACAAGCTGAGATATTTTTTTTTTTAGACTGACCTTTCACCAAAGAATACAGTGCCCTGTATTCTTCAAATAGGGGGGAAAAGACATATGAGCAGTTTAATCAAACTGGGGGAAGGTTAAAAAAAAAAAAAACACCTTCAATCTTTCTTCAGAATAAAGAAGCAGTAAAGACAAGTAAGTTCTTATACTTGTTACCTCTTTAACCTTTTTGTGTAAACTTAAGTTTGCAAGTTCAACCACATGCAACAGTCTTGCATTACAGGAGCATGTAAGACTGTTCCTATAGCACTCCATATTCAGTGTACAGATTGGGTAACACATGGAGCAGCAGTCAGCTCTACTTAACAAACAGCGGATATCCCCAAAAGAAAACTTTGATTTCAGTTTAGACACTGCTTTCTGCAATTACAGCATAAATCTGGAGTACATAGACTTGCACCCGCTGGACTTGCTCCAAATTTGCACCGCTGTGACCGAACACAGCATTATGCTTGACAGGGGGAGGAACAGGGCAAAGGCTTTTCCTTTATTCAATACACTGTTTTATTAAAGTAATAGGACTGTGGATGTGAGATTCCCAGGATCAAAGCAAAGCCAAGCTTGTGGACTGGCACCATTCTATTAGATCAGCAGCTACAACCCGAATAAGTGAACAGCTTCTGGATTCAGCGCTCTTGGTTTTTAGTGTGTCATCGTCATCTGTCCCCACCCCCCCAGCTTGTGTTTCCATTTAAAACAATTTTTAAAAAAATTATCCTTGCCTGAAAAGAAGGCTAATTACCCTTCACGGTGACACTGCCCATCTACCTTATGCTTCATCTGGAGGAGTAGCTGCAGCTTGGGCACATTCCCAACAGGGAGAAGCCTCAGGCTTTGCCCCTCGCCAGAGCTCGGGAAGGCTGGCTGCTGGGAAAGGAGCAGTAATCCCAAACCAGATAAGCCAGCCAGCCTTCCACCCCAGCCCAAGGGCCTTCACCTCCAACATTGAAATGCTAATCTGACTTTGTAAACCCATAAACAAAAACAAAGAGGAGGACACAAGAGGTAAAAAGCCTCCCTGAACTCCATCCCCAAACAGAATCTCTGGCATTCAGGCTCTGTCCTACCGAGCATGATTTTACCCACAGGAGTGGGTCCCATGAGCGCCAGTACCAAAATTGCTGGCAGGCAAGCATCTTTATGGTCAGATGCATTTAAATGGCCACTTCCACCACACACTACAATGTCCTTTGTTTCAGAAATGTCCTCAAAAAACAGCTTTTTACTGCAACAACAGGCCAGGCACAGACCTGCTAGCCTTACTTATTGTCCTTTTACAGCAGGACACCATCAAATATTAATAATACTAAAACCTGACTGGCTTTTGCAGCTGGGCTCCAGCTTGACCCTGTGTGTGCTGAACGCACATTCCCCACCTCCCCCAGACCCACGGTTTTAAGAGCAATGGCTGCCCGCTTGCTCACAAAATGGCAGCAGCACCCTCCCTGAGACCCCAGCTCCGGACTCGGAGGTGGGCACCACAGCTCTGGGTCTGCCACAGGACAGCATGGGGCCTGTCGGAAGGACAGCAAAGGCCAGCCGGTGGGGAGAACAGGCCCGATGGTTTCCCTTAGAGGGAGAGTCACTAAATCTCAGGGGTCAACAGGGACACATGATCAAGACTCACCAAGCCTCCTCTCTGCTTACCCTGCTCTTCTTTCAGACTGTTGGCATACCCACATCTCTATGGAGTCAACATGGGATCATTTCTCACCAACAAATGCTCCCTACTGGAGGGAGCACTACAACCACCTAAATACCCTGAAAGCTGTCCTTTTGTTTCCCATCCTCCCTGTTTTCTTCTGTCTCCTGACCTGTTTTGGCAGGCATTTTGGACGGCCTATCATGCGGAGCCCAGATTTTAAAGACAAAGCAGTAGCTCAGAAGCTTCTGAGGATCACTGCTGATGGTCCCCTGACTCCCAAGGGCACTGCTGCTACCACCAGTCTTCAGGGGAGAAGAGGACAGATCCAGCAACACACACCACGGGGAAAGCCATCCTGCATGCCACGAATGGAGGAGCAGCAATTTCCTACTGGGGTAGCTGAAGCCAGCCGTGGGTAACTTAGGCCAGAAGGTCCAAGAGCCCTTCTCTGCCAAGTTTAGCTTTGGATGACAGTGAAATGTGCTTAATTTGACAGTTTCATTTTAACATGTATGGGCAAAGTCTAGAAGGAGATTGTGGCAGCAGCAAGGGAACAGAGTTAGATTATTACAAGGTAGTTTTCCTGTTGCCTCAACCTAGTGTTCAGTACTAAAAAGGGACACAAAAAAATTATAGATGTGACTCTCCATCCTTGCGATGAAATAATTGAACACAGAGTGTCTCTAACATGATAACAATATTCTTACAGGTTATAAAAATTAGCCTTTCACTGTGAATTTCAAACTCTACACCACACCTCTAGCATTACAGAAGCTGAAAGCCTGGGCAACAGCATTAGGGCTGGAAAATGTGAGGTTGGAAAACACAGGGAAGCTTTCTGATCATTAATCTTCACATTTTTTTCAAAAAATCTGTAGTAAAGGAAAGTTATGGCACCGTTACGACTTCGTGTCCTCCTCAAACTATAGGAAACACACTTGTATTCCTGTGAGCCTGTGCAAAATGCAGTTCCTCAAGCAGCCACTGAAGCAGTAGAGAGAAACAGGTGGTCAACAAGTTTCATTAGTGGAATTCTGTTAAATGCATGGAGACATCCTGGCTTGTTTGGGGCCTTGTGCCAGTGGAGACAGGGAAGAACATCAGCAGCTCTCCACTTCATTGTTTCTCCTAAAGAACTGTGAAGTGCATCTTTCTCCACTAATACTTTGCTCTTCATTAGGCAATACAAAGCCATCAACTGGTTTACAGCATGTGGTGGGGCACCAACTTCCATAAGCCCAGTGCATTCTCTAGGCTTTTCAGGGACAAGATTTGTTGGTGGAGCACTGCCAGACATACTAATCACCTATCAGGTACGTCAAAGGTCAACTGAACTGGAGCGTGTAACAGTGTGTCATCTTCTCCTCTCCAGGCTCTCGATAAGAAAGACCACCTTGGCAGTCCAGCACTGGCTTCTTTGTGACCATCACACCCCTTTCTGCTCACAGTCCCCACATTGGGGAAGCTGCCCTCTCTATTTCACAAAAGTGCACCCCAGGCACGCAGGGCAGTGAAGGGTTAATTTAATTAGTTCTGTGTGTGCTCAAAGAATTACAGGCAACTTCATTTAATTATTAAGTAGCCAATCAGGTAATCTCTGTATCTGATTAGCACGCTAATGAAATAATGTCTTCCAGTTCAAAGCTGTCATTCCAATCAGGAGACAGCCCTTCAGCTAGAAGGAAAAGCTGGCCAGGTTTCCATGGGCTCAAGGCTTTGGATTTTGGAGAGGGAATGGGAGCAGGGAGTAGAAACCTTTCTGCCTTCCCTCTCGTTTTCTCTGCCTCTGCATAGAACAGTGCAGCTACCCCTTCCAGATGGGTGGCCACATTGGCTCCAGAGAGGCTCCTCGATGCTCCAGGCAGGCATCCTGGTCCTGGTCACCCCCACGATGCATCCCTTTCTTCTCGCTCCCAGATGCCCAGAGAGACTTCAGTCGACCAGAGCCCTAAGAGCGCCAGGCTGTTAAGCGAATTGCCTAGGCACTGCCAATTGAGAGATCTGCTAAATATGTGGGGCATGGCTCTGCTATTGTCCACATGGGATAAGAGTCACACAGCAAAGCCATTATAGCACTAAGAGGAAGCCAGAAACCCGCCTCCCTCCCCCACACCACGCTCTGCTCCTGTGTCATATGCAGTTATTTCCAGCCTGGGGAAAAGTGCAAGGCGGCAGCTGTCACACGAGGCAAGGACTTGCCCCTTTTAAACAGGGATTTCAGGACTAAATGACCCATTACAATTAACGCAGCTGCAAGAACTGGGACACTTACACAGAGCCCGAGAGGGGCTTTGGGAGTGGAGGAGGAAAGGAGCAGACAAGCAGAGGGTTAAGTATCAAACTTCCAAGACCTGGCATGGAGTCTTCCACCCCTTTTCAAGTATTAGCTCAGCTGTCCGCTTGCAACTGCTACCGTTCAGCCTAAGCCCGGCAAGGCAGCAAAGCCGGGGGTGCAGCCCAGCCCACGCCCGCCACACCACCTCCTCCACACCACCTCCTCCACGGGCCCCTTACTCACATGGCTGCTCCTGCTCAGACCCAGCTCAGAGACCCCCTTTCCCAAAGAGCAGCACTGGCTACTCCACCACTCAGCAGTGGCACGGCTGCTTTTTGCATAGCTGCACACATGCAAACTTTTAATTATCTAGCCCAGGCTTATCAGAGGAGCTGCAGCAGGATGTGGTTCAGCACAGCCAAACCATCCCAGCATTTATGCAAGGAGCCCGACAGATGTTGCTGTCCAAGCCTGTGCTGCTGCATCTGTACTGCTGTGTGTCCTCTACTGCCGGTTTAAATGCTAACTCAGCTCCAACTGCCACAGCTGCCAGCGTGCCTTTGCATTTCTGAGCGCGAGATCACCTTCCCGGTGACACTTCCACTCTCCCGGCGCATTTACCAGGAAAAGAGCAGAGCCACCAGGACACTCACACCAAACATCACTAGTTTTGTTTAAGTCCCTATGCTGAAAACAAATACAGAGAGAATCCCAAGAGGAAGCAGAAAAATTGCAAGCAGTCCCCAGCCAGCCAGCCAGCTGGCTTTCTATGAGAACACTTAAGTGTTGACACTTTTTCTTGACCCTTTTTTTCCTGAGCATATCCCATGAACAAAAAACAGCGCTGCTGAGTGGAGAGACATCTCTCCTCTCCTCTCTGCTGACTACAGCCATTGCAAATGAAGGAAACCGGTTAGATCAAGAAATTCAGGCTTGGACAGCACAATGAAGCATCCACTAATAATCAATCCCTTCGCAACAGCCTTCCTGCCAACTGGCTATGAACTAGGCAATCATTATAAATTGTAGTTACTCCTCCAAGGAAAAACAACACAACATCATATGGCAGTCCATGCTCATCCTTTAATTCTCAAACCAGTCCCGCTTACAAAAGACAAGTCTCTCTAACTGCCTGTCCTGAGAAAAACTCAGCCCTGAAATCCAAAGCTGCATTCATCCCAGCTCGTGCTTCACTTGTCAAAGGAGGAAAAAAAAACCACAAACCAACCACGAAAACCCCCAAAAGTGGTCAAACTTGTGTCATTACATTTAGCAGAAAAATCTAAAAATGCCAAGGGGGTGAGTTTTTTTGCCTACGAAGATGCTACTGTCGCCCCCGTATTTCTGGCATCCCGCTAACTTCCAGAGGCGCACGCAGGAGAACCTGCCACAGCAGAGCCACCCCGACACTTATTAACCAGCGCAGATGCAATTCGAGCCTGACTTAAGCAGAAGCGACTGAAGCGGCCACCTGGGGACCCGCATTCCTTGACAGCTCCACCGCCCTGCACATTCCAGCCCCCTCATCTCCCAGCCCCGATACCAGGTCAGGGAAGCACAGCATGACCTGATCTCCACCTCTGATAGCACCAAGCCCTGTCCCGTCCCCTCTTGCCACCCTTGCAGCAGTCAGGCCATGTGGGCCACCTCACCCCTCCCCACTGACAAGCACAGAGCAAGGATACAGGATACCCACCCACGAATGTGAAGGGACTCCCTCTCAATGCCACTGCTATTTGCGGCTCAGCCATCATCCAAAACTTCCCAAAATGAGAAAGTCCAGGCATTTGGCAGGTCAGACATTTACTACAGTGAGTAGTTTGTTCTGCCGAGGGACTCGTAACACCCTCCCAAATTACACATTGCCCTTTACGGGATGCCGCAGCAGCTGGAATCAGCTCCCTTCTCACATTCCTTAATAAGCACTTCCATCGGAGAGCAGGGGGGATGCAGGGCATCAGCTGCAGTTAATCATAACCAAGAGCTGGGCTGCCTTTCCCCATGCTCTGCAGCACTATCTGCAGTCTAAGAATATCCAGCACCACCTGCCCTGCTGGGGCACAGGGAGCCAAGTGGTCCGAGCTCCCAGGCATTACAGGTCTCCCTGTTACAGGAGACTTTCACTCTGCCTCCCCCAAGCAGCAGCCTTCAGTGGGGCCCCTCGATAGCTGGTTGAGATCCTACAGATCATGGAAAGATAATCCATTGCACTACTAATGCACTACTGCAGCTGTCCATGGAGAAAATCCCCTTTCAACCAAAAAAAAAAACCCAACCCCTCAAGCTCTTTGATCCTCTCCAACACACAATTATCTTAAGGGCAAAATAGTCTTCTGTGCCTTGGCACCTTGTATTGGGCTGAAAGAAAGGAAATCGAGACTGCTACTCTCTGTTTATTCTACATGGCTGCCCTGTCCGACAAGGCAAGCTGCTCCAGCCTCCTCAGCACAAGCAAGCAGATCTTGATGCATAGATACCTGCATTGCTGGGTGACCAGAGCATAAGGGAAACTTTTCTGGGGAAAATGGCTTGGTTGTGCTTTTTTTTTTTTTTAAGCCTAAATTTCTAAGAAAGCTAATAAAATTTTACCCTATTTTGGTTTTGTGCAAGACTGTCAGCTACAGTGAAGTTTAATTGACTTCACCTTTACAATCAGGTTTGACTTTGGAAGGAACAATTTAAAGGATCACCAATTTCTATTTAAACTTCTTCTTGCCAGAATGCTCTTACAAAAGAAAGAAGAGCTATAGCAAGCTTTGATATAGCACCAAAAACAAACCCCAAAACCCTTTCACAGAGGCTGATAAGGGAATTCTTCCCCAGGTGCCCCCCTTGCTGCATGACCTCGTTACCTGTGCAGTCTCACTCCACCTGCTACCCACGGCCTGCAGTGCGATAAGCATTTCTTTCAGCAGAAGTGTCAGCTATAAAAAGTCCTTCCCCTCCCCGATGCCTGCTTCCATTCCTGTGCCACTGCTTCAGTCATGCTGGTACAACCCTTTTGTGGGGCTGTGGAGGGAGCCGGCCGGGAGAACCGCTCCTGGGTAGACATAGCTCACTTGAAAAAGTGTTGTGGTTTTTAATCCGGGTGAGCAGTTTTACTGCCATCCGTGACGGGTGGCAGGAGCTGCCGTGGGAAGGCAGCTTGAGAATTGATGTCCCTGGGTTCCACCAGACACTGCTCATGAGTCCACACTAACAACACGGGGAAAATGGCCATGTGATGTCAAATACTCCAGTGAAGAATACAAAAACAGGAACGAAAAAAAAAGTCACTTCACTAATGCCCTGAAATCCTATTAATTTCAGAGGTACTCACAACTGGCACTTTATGCAAGTTTTTTTTAGAAAACTCACCTAAAAATCTCAACCAAGTGCTACTCCTTGTGAACATTTCTCCATCAATCACCCATTAATAACTTCTGAATTCTTGGCTGACTCAACCAAAAGCAAGAGGAGCGCTGGAGTCTTAGACATGCAGTTTCTATAGAGTGCTCACCACCATACTTGGCCCCTGCAATCATCCCAAACATGCTTACATGCCAATGCACACATGCGGCCTGGGAGCTGTATGGAACAAGGCATGATCTTTGTGAGAGGGGAATGCAGGAGAAAAAAAAAAGTAAAGGGAGGCACTGAGAAATGTCAGATACAGAGACAAGAAGGGCTGCCGTCCTCCACATTCAGACTGGGAACCCTTCTGAAAACAGGACTCACTTTTACTCGCAAGCACAGTGCAGCTTGCATTTGAAAATACATTTCACTTTTACAGAGCGCCTTTAATGTTACTTATTCAGGAGTCAAGGAGCAACCTATGTGCTGAAGGGTTAGGCCTAAGCGAGGTCTTAAAATACTACAGAAAAGCATGGAAGGGGTCTTGCTTGCTGTTGTTTTTTTTTTTTCTCGGTTATTTTTCAGCGTTTGAACCTTCGCAGCACACCAGAAGAGGGAGCCTTCGACTCCTCTCCCATGCTCATTTGTTTTATATTAGCAACAATGACAAGCTCTATTAAGAGTCAAGCTCTTTAAATGAACTCTCACCCTTTGCCTCCTAAAACAAACAAAAAAACCCCAAGCAAGAATCTAAAACCCTACAACCCTCTTTGCCTTGTGTTATGGATATACAGATATTTTTGGTGCCACACAACTGCCTGTGTATGGGGCTCACCAAAAATGAGAAAACTAGCTCTGCCTTCCAACCCTTTGACCACGCAAAGCTCCAGCCCCTTTACAGCAGCCTTAGCTGGAGAGAAAGAGCCAGAGAATTAATGGCTTTACCAATGAGGTCAAAAAAGACCCTCCAGAGCTCCTTTACATTACCAGCCCCAGCAACCAGAACTAAGCTAAGGCTAAAGTCTTAAGAGCCATGGCAGATTGACCTGGCAGCTTGTGGCCACCAAAAACATGAGGTCCCGCTCCCATCACAAGACTACAACACCCTCAAAAGCCCAGCTACGATGCAGTGAGCAGCTAGGCTGGTGCCAGGGAAGGGCAGACCACAAGAGTCCAAAGTGTGGCAAGGGCTTGAAAGGGAGCGAGATCTTCCTTGTGGTAGCTCCCAAAACCAAAGCTCTGGATTTCACTGCTCCCTCAGCAGTGCATGTGCCCTCCTTCCCACCAGGCTGAACACACCAATGTAAAAACCAGCAAAGACACACACACTGCTGCTGAACTAAGCTACGTTATTACAGGGAAGAGCTGAACCAGCATAAGTACATCTAGGGTGAAGAGCTTGCACTGCTTAAACCAGATGAGTTCTAAAACTACATTAAACTGGTGGTCTGACCTAGGGCAAAGGTGGCCTGAGGACCCTTATACCCCTCATGTTTCAAATAGTTCAGTATTAGCTCTACACACTGCCTTCTCCAGCCAGCCCTCAGCAGCCCTACTCTAGATAACAGCAGCATAACTTTTTCAGTGGAAAGCGTGTGTTTTAGCTAAGCATTTATAGGATATAAAAAGCTTGTCAAGAAGTTGAGCCAGGTCTGAAAGGAGTTGCCACGTTGGGCTGCGAGGCCACCTCCAAGCAAAGCAAAGACCTTGACTGCCATCAGCCTGTAGTGTCAAGTTATTCCCCTGTCCCCAGTAAAGGCAGGCTTAAAAGCCCCCCAAAAAACCCAGAAAAATGTGTTTTCTGGCAGTAAGCAAACTGCACTAGCACCACTTGCCCCCATCAGCTGTTTTCTGTTCCTCACACAAAAGGCTGCAAACCCCTCCTAATTGCAGGAGCCCTCCACCTAACAGACCCTGCTCTCAGGGCCCTCCTCCCCAGGAACTGGGAGAGAACTGGGGCACAATAGGAAGGAGACCGGCTAAAGGGAATAGATCTGTTAAATTAACGCATTTTCTGTCAACCAAATCAGCTGCCCCTAGTGCTATTGTTGGTGAAACAATGGAGACCCCAGGAATGGGCACCCATTAAAAGGAACAAGCCTGCTGAAAGGATACACTCTGAGGCACAGCCTTGTGTGTTTAACAGGATTCTCTACTGTAAGGAAGGAGGAATCACTAGGCTGCATTGTTCCCACCACCACAGCAGATGCTGTTGCTTCTGGTAACGAGGGAGGGGGGGGAAATAATTTTCATACCTACCTAAAATAAGGTTTACATGATAAACTTTTAATTCGGTCACTTTTAACTCCCTGGCTGTTGTCATTTCTTCCTATAGCCCTTTTCTTGAGATTTTTTGCCTGAAAGAAGTCTATGAAAGCATCCATTGCCATTACAAAAGTTAATTCTTCACCCTTCATGCAGGCACTTAACAGATGCCAGGGGCAGAATGGCACAGCCCTGCCGGCATTATTCGCTGGCAGAGAAAGACTGCAGTTAAGCAGGTCTACATATAAAGCTGTAACACTTTAAAGGTGTTACTTTTTAGCTGGTTTGGTTAGAGCAAATTCCAAAAGGAACAAACTTTTGAAGCCTAATTTAGATGCACTATGTAGAAGTTTACATCAGCTGCATTGAATTGGTACACATTTGTGGCAGTCTCTGTAAACAAAGCAAACTGCTTTAAAAGTCATATGTAAGCTACTACACAAAACTTCTTTTCTAGCAGGGAAAGACTTGCACATTATCTTTACCCGGTTTTTAAGTAAGTTCAGCTTAAAATGTTAAACTCGTGGGTGCACAAACACTTCGGCTAACACCAGACATGATTTTCAGAGTCCGCTGAGGTAGCAGAAGAGATAACTGCCTCCAACTATTAACACCACAGAAAACCTGTAATATCAAGCCCCAGGTACTCCCATCCAAATCTCTGAAATTCTTATCATGTTCCTCTTTCCCTTCTTCCTTCGACAGTCATTCCCCAACTCCCCTGTCACCTAACGCAGATCCATTCAAAATGTTGCTGTCAAAATAACCTTCCGTATCCATTGTTCAGACACCCTTTGGCTTCATGCAGTCACTTCTTGTTTCTTTTCATAGGCTTAAGTTAATGTTTTAACTCACATATCAGCTTCCTGAACTACCTATTCCTTCTTTTTGTATCCAATTACACTAGAGTCTTATTATATAAAATGTAAACACTTGTTAAAAAGTTTAAGATCTACAGTTGGGAGAGATGTGACTTGCATTTGAAATAGAAACCGATATAATGCTTTCCAATTTGCAGACCACTTGAAACAACAGCTCTGAGAAGTATCTCTCTGCCTCCCCCTCCATTAATCTCAATGAACTCTAGAGCCCAGTACTGACACGTAGAGTGTTAATGATTCTATTATGAACAGAATAACTAAGGCAGCAAAAGTGAAGACCAGCAAAACTGCTACTGGAACAGACGTGGGGAGAGGGATGGGGCACTACCAAAGCAACTAAACCAAACAGTGGGTGGGACAGGTAGAAAGAACAATAAAAATAGTACTAACCCTTCATTTCATTTGGGTACTTAAACTTGATTTTCAAACAAAAAATACTCAGTTTGCACCCTCTACTCTGATGAAGCCAATGCTGCCCAGGGGAAGCAGAGTCACCAGGGAGTGACTGTGGTATAAGACCCAAATTCACACTGCAGTCTATAAATGGGTCTCTGCACAATGGGACTGACTTCGGTATGTTTGAAGTCCACCATTTTTTCCAACCTTGTCTACTTGCTGTACAGCACCTCTCCCTGCACTGCCAATTACTCTACCTTTCCTCAGATAATCTGCTTTTTCTAAAGCAGAGTGCTTTGCATGAGAGTGAAGTTTTAGTAAGCAGATCTATTGCTTGCTCTCATTTCAGACAATTAATGCCCAGTCCCTTCAACTGTAATGTTGCCTACCACCAATGGGATGGATATCCTAATGCCTGAACTATTCTACTGAAAAAGCATTTAAACCAACTCAGACTTACCCTCTATGAGTACAGCTGACTTACATTAATTCACTGACATTTTCATCAGCTTGCAGCACCTACTTGTCATGTTGATCTTAATTAGAATCTGAATTCTTCTGATCAGAAGCTACCTGGCCATCTCAGCTATCATACAACATGATGAGGCATCAGTAGATGCTGTACATGCTACTGTAATACAAATAATAATGCAGCACCAGACCAGAATAGCTAAAGAGAGCTGTGAAGGCTTAGCACTCAGGTAAGGTACCACACTGCCTGTGCAATTAACCCCACATAAACCACTGACAGAACAGGAAGGTTATGCTTTTCTGGTGTCATGGATCACAAGGGATGCACCCAGAGGGCACAGAGCAAGGGGCTTCACAGAGAAATTTCAGCAGGACAGGAGAGTAGAGGTCAAAGTATATTCACCATCCTGTCCTCACAAGAAAAACTGATATTTTTTTTAACTAATTTTAATTTAACACATTAAAAGATATGTTTTCCTTTTAAAGCTGTATCCAGTTTGCACAGATAGAAGAAACCCTGTTGTTTGCTCCCTCCTTCACAGGGCTGCTGTACAGCTCTGCCTCTCTCCACACTCTTCCTCCTCCTGGGAGACCCATGGGAGCAGTAGCAGCCGCTGGTTTGTAACAGCCACATAATATTCCTGACAGAAAGAGCCTGTTCAAGGACTGACATGTCAGATACCGCACTACAGGAAGAAAAAGGTGGGCAAGACCAGCAGTGCCCTGCCTGTGGGTGGGAGGAACGTACCTAAAGGTAGAGCCAGAACCTGAAGCCCTAGGAAGGGGCAAGAGGCGAGGAAAAGCATCTTAAAGCAGTAGTGAAGTTAACAGCAGAGGCAATTTGCCCAAAGGCGCTTTTAAAAACCACAGGAAAAGATTTATGTTTTCCCTGTGTAATGTGGCTTTTCCCCCTTTTCCAAATAAACTAAGTTAACAACAATGTTTTGACTATTTTCAAGCACGTTCTGGAAAGTCACCTCCCCTCGACCTACCCAGGCAGAAGTTGCTAAATGTTTTAGTCCACAGCTCCTGGGAGCACATGCCAAAGAGCTGGGTGGCCGTGCCACGCTGGCTTCTATCCAGTGTTTTCAAGTTGTGCTGAAATACGGTTGAAAACGTTAAATATTCTCCTAATATTTTTGAAGCAAACAATCCCTACAGTTGCCAGAAGGATATTTCTGTTGCAGAGGGGAAGGCACATGGCC
Organism: Falco naumanni; assembly: GCF_017639655.2. Taxonomy (NCBI): domain Eukaryota; kingdom Metazoa; phylum Chordata; class Aves; order Falconiformes; family Falconidae; genus Falco; species Falco naumanni. The sequence goes on from NC_054058.1 coordinate 23,278,940, forward strand.
AGGAGACACTTTGTCACAAGAGGTGTCCCACATTACAGTCCGGTCTTAAAGAGGGAAACAAATCACTCCCTATCATCGCCTGTACTAACTTGATTGTGGAAAGCATCCCTTCTGTCCATCAAGGCAATGCCTACTAAAAAAAATAAATTATGTGCCCCATACAGCCAGACCTTCTCCTGCTGGAGTACTGTTAAGAGTAGGTAAGGACAAACCCACTTGGTGCAGATTGTACTAGCCACCAAAAAAGAAGCCACAACAACCAAACCAACACAACTAAAAGCCCACTTTTGAAGTGGCATGAAAGTTTTGCACAGCAGATGGCCGACAAGGCAGCCATTTAAAAGGGGAGGAGGAGGAGAAAAAAAAAAAACACAAAACATCCCAGAAGGCAAAAGCCTCTCTGCCATCCTCAGAGATCCACGTAAAAACACGGCGTGAAGCTGAACACGTCCAGAGCACCCGCTTCTGGCCCACTGAACTTTTGACCCGCTGGCGATAGCTGAACCCCTCCAGAGTCCCTCGCCGGGTGATGCTGCGGCAGAGATTTGAAAAGAGGAGCCCTGTGCCTCGCTCAGGCGCCTGCATCTGCTGGAGCCAGCATGGGGGCCGGCTGCGCCCACCCCCTCCCCGAACAATGCCCAGGGCCCAGCCTGATGGATGCGCTTCTTTCTTTCAGTTTTGGACACCCCTTCCCTGTAGTCTCTGGCTACGCACTTGTCCAGCAAAAAAGAAAAACAAAACATCTGCTTCCCAGGTTCCTGACATCCAGCTGCTGACGGCAGCCCTGCATCTGGAAGCTTCACTTTCTTTCGGGCCAATAAGTAGAGGGCAAACGGCTTGCGATTAAAAAGAAGAAAAAAAAGAAAAAGAAAAAAAAGAGCTCCGTGCTGCTTCCCTGTACTAAAGCCCGCAAACTTCTCAAATACCACCAGCAAATCTGCTCGGCACAGGAGGGATGGGTCCAGATGGCCTATTATTACAGAGCCTTCCAGCTAGCTATGGGCAGACCCACATAAAGAAAAAAAAAATAAAATATTGGGGACACACACACACACCAAAAAATAACTACAGCTTTAAAAAACCCAACCAAAACACCAAAAACATACTGGCAGATAGTTTTTGTCTGGTTCAGGGACTGCAGAGACTGTAGCGGTGAAACCTTAACCTCACTGCCTGCTAAAATCAGAGGGAGGGAGAAAGCAGGGGATATTTGTTACAAGCACAATTAATGTTTGTTTAAAATTTCTGCATTTTGTAATGATGTTGTAAGAGTTTAGCACCAAACTCCCAGCTGGAGATACACTACTGTCATAACAAGAAAAAAACAGCCACCAACCAGGATTTAACTTGAGAGAAGCTCAGCCCACCTAAGAAGAGAATATCCTCCAAGAAGAGCTGACTGCATCCAGAGTAAGGCCATCCAGAGATACCCAGCAGTCGGACAAACAGTTGCTGCATAGCTCAAGGAGTCTGAGCATGAACATCCTCCAGCTGAAACACTCCGAGCCCAAGATCTCCATCTCTGCTTCCACACACAAGAAAACAGGTTCACTCAAACCACCTGTTTTACTTTGCATCCAAATGGACCAGGGCACTCACCCCTGGGTTACCCACCAAGGGCAAGAACTTGTGAGGGAAGAGGCATTAACTTCTCAGCCGTTATCATTCAGTCACAAGCACACCGCCCCACAACAGCAAAGCTAAAGCAAGAAAACATTATTTGTAGATGAGCACTGTTTCAATTTTTGGTGGCTGGCTAGGGTTTTATTTCCCCCTAATATTTGCCTTACGTCCTAGCATTTCCCCAAACTCCTACAAGGACAGCCACCTCCATTTTATTCAGACACCCCTGAAACTCAAGAGCCCGCCACAGATGTAGCAGTGAGACAGCCAGAATGGGCACTGGCATTATTAGGTCCAAAACCAAGGGGTGAGGCCTTCTTTACACAGCCAAATAAAGTACAAATCAAAAACCACAGAGCAGTACTCTTTAAAAAAATTAAAGAATTGTAAATCCCATTGCTGGCCATTCATTTCACACCATGAACTGTTTGGGCAACCTCTTTGTGCAGAGCACCATTCCTAGATATCCCTCAAACCAGTCGTGAGACTGGAATGACTACACCAGGCAAGGGGCAACAAGATGGTGAGCTTCAAGGAACAGCAAGTTTTGAAACCGCCTGTACTGTGCTGCTCACACCGTGCCAGGGAAGGAGACTGACTCCACGTGCCTGAAGACACCGAGTTCTGACAGCTGCATCCATCCTCTCACAGCATCCCAATTTTAACTGGGATTTTCACTGTTCCTTGCACGAACGCCTGCCTTGAAAACCCATTTCTGCCACGCGCTGCAGGCCATCTATGCACAGAGTTTTCTGGCGACATTTTTGGCCTGCTGCTTCTGCTCTGAGCCACCCCAGCACCAACCCGCACCTCGCCCCAAGCACACACACACCTCCCCCCGAAAAAAAAGCAAGTTAATTTGTTCTGAGTGATGGTAGCTCCCCCACCCTAAGCGTGCTGCGGGAACCAAAGGGGAGCCCACATTTACTTCATTTGTGAAGCAAGCCAGATGCTAATTGCCTCCAAAGGTGAAAGGCTAGTGCCTTGTCCCTTTTATCATTGTAAATTCAGGTTCCTTCAAGACTTTTGCGCTGCTGGGCCCAGAGAGCCTCCCCTTTAATGGTTTGGCATCAATAGGAGGGGGAGGGGAGTTCCCTTTCGCAAGAAGTTGCATCATTGAGAGACCTTATCCCCTTTCAAGATTTCACACCGCATAAGGGATTCCCCCTCTTCAGAAATTCACATCCTGCTGGAGGAGTTTTGCTCTTCAGGGCTTCGCGCATCCCATTGAACTTTTAAGCATCTTTGGAATTCGCATTCACGGGGCAATTACTGTCTTTAAAAAACACACGCCACCACGTTATTCACCCGGTTTATTGCCAACGCGCTGGCAAGAATAGCTTTTCACAGCAAGCACAAAAGATTTCCTACCAGGACACACTTTGTTTGTAACATTTGTAGCCAGAGCACACAATATTTACGGAACATTAGGCACGCACACGAAAGTAAGACTTAAAAAAAAGAAAAGAAAACAAACCACATGAGAGAAAGTTACAGACGAAAACGGGTAGAAATGTACCGAGAGCCGAGAGTTTTGTCCCGGCGGGGCCAGGGCGGCGGCGAACGCACCGCGGCTGCCCCGGAGCCTCGGCGGCGCCGCACAATGAGCGGCGCGGTGCCCCGCGGGGCAGCCCGGCCCGGGCGCGGCTCGCTGGGATGCGGGAAGGCGGCAGCCCCCGCCGCCCGGCTCGGCCGCAACCCCCCGCCCCGCAGCGGCACCGGCCAGGTGGGGACCTCCTCCTCCTCCCAACAAAAGGGACCAACTTGGGCACGGGCTGAGCGGGCTGGGACACCCCCACCCCCCACCTCAACAACAGCCGCGGGTACCCCCGGGGGAGGTGGGGGGTTACCGGGCCGGGCCCGCCTCTCGCCGCCACCATTTTGGGCACGGGGGACCCACCGCCGGCTCCGTGCCGAGTCCGTCCCCCCCCGCCACCTTTGTGTGCGGACACCGGCCCGGCGGAACAATGCGGCCCGGCGGCGGCCGGCCCCGCTCCGCCCGCGGCTGCCCCCGCCGTGCGCCCCGCCGGGTCCCGGAGCCCGGGGGCGGCCCTGCTCGCCGGTGCCCTGCGACGGGCGCGCCGAAAGTTTGCGAGCGCGGCCGGTAGGGACGGGGAAGTTGCTGTGTCTGCTGCGAGCGGAGGGGAGACCCCGCGGCGCATCACGCCGGGATCCAGCAGCGCACCGCGGGGGGCCGGGGGGCGCTCCCCGCCACATCGCCCACCGGCACGGGGCACGGGGAGCACCGTGCGCGCGCGACCCGCCGGGCAGCGGGGGCGCAGCGGTGACGGCGCTGCAGCACCAGCGCGGCCGGCGGGCTAGGGCGCGACCGGCCGGCGGCTGTCCGGCGGGACGCGAAGGGCGGCCGCGGGGCTCTCACCTCGATCTCGAAGTCGGGCAGACGGAAGGCGGTGCGGAAGAGTGAGCAGAAGTGCGCGATGGCCGGGACTTCCCACCAGGAGCGGAGCTCGTCCAGCGCCACCGCCGCCTCGGGGCCGCCGGTGCCGGCCACGCCGCCGCCGCCGCCGCCGCAGCCGCCGTCCTCCTCCGGGCACATCTCCCGCGGCCGCCGGCTGCCTGCCTGCCTGCGCGCCCGCCCGCTCGCTGCCTCGCTCCGCGGGCGGCTGCGTGCCGCCGCCGCTCCGGCTCCGCCCGCCCCCCGGCGCCACGCCGCTCAGCGGCCGCCCCCCGGCGGCCCCGCGCTGCCCCCTCGCTGCCGGCCGTGCATGGGGCGGCTCGGCGCCGGCGCGGGGGCGCTAGGGCCGGCGGGGGCGCTGCTGCTGCTGCTGCTGCCCCTGCCGCGGGCGGCCGCCGCTGCGCGGGCCCATCCTCCTCCGCCTCCCCGCGCCGCCGCCCGCGCCCTGCAGTGCAACCGCCGCGCCGCCGGGAACAGATGGGCCCGGGGCGGCGGGGGGGACAAGCGGGGGGGCGGGATCCCGCATGGGGGGGCGGGGCTCGGGACGGGAGGGCGAATAGGGTGGCGGGAGCGGACTCGGGGCGGTGCAGGACGGGCCCGGCGGGGCGGGGCGCAGGGAGTGGACAAAAGGCGTGAGGGGGGGTGTGGGCGGGGCCTAGGCGGCTGGGGGGCAGCGCGGCCGTGCACGAGGAGGGGGCGGAGCCGGCACTCATCACAACAACAGGCCCCCCGCGCCCGCCTGGCCACGCCTACGGGGCGGAGACACCGGGGGTGGGCGGGGCCGGGCGCTGCCGGGGTCTGGGCAGGCGGGTAGCGGCAGCCGTTGTCCCCTAGCACGCGGCTGTTGCCGGGTCCCCCTCCGTGTGCGGGGGAGGGGCGCCCTGGCCGCGCCACCCGCTCCCACGTCGGGCCGAGGCGGCGGGACGCAGTGCCGGAGACTGAGCCCCCCGGGGAGCTTACGGGGAGCGTCCCCGCTGACCGGAGAGCCCCGGCCTGCCCTCGCCTGAGGGCTCAGCCGCCCCTGCCTCTTGCTCGGGCCTCGCTGGTGTCCGGCCTCAGCCCCTCGGCCCGGGTGGGTCTCCTGCTCCGGTCCCCCGGGCGCGGGGGCTGGCTGTCGGGCTGCCCAGGACAGTGCCTCAGCCCCGGTGCCAGGCCCGCGTCCCCCCATCCGGGCCCTCTGCCTGGTTACCGGGGGTGGCTGCGGCTGCTTGGTGTGGTGGGGAGCTGCTAGGACTGGCTCCTGGGTGCAGTGAGGGGTGGAACCCCCCAGGTTTTCTTTTCTCGCTTAGTATTTTTGAGTGAGGGAGCCCAAACAGTGCTTGTTCTCTACCTGCTGCTGCAACTGCCACGGAGACCCAGGCGCCCTCCTCTTTCCTGAGGCGCTTCAGTGCCTCACCATGCACCCAGCGCCTCCATTTCTCCTGGCCCTGAAATGAACAGGGTAACGTCGCCCTGTTTTGAAATCTATTGCAGAAAAACATTCAGTAACAGATAGCTATTACCTCCTTGTGGGACTGCCCTAATCAGAGAGCGCTTCAGTGAAACACCAAGCCGCTGTAACTTTGCATGCTGTCACCTGTGTCACTTTAGAACCTCTTGGTTTGCCTCCACAGTTAGCTTCAAAATGGTTGCAAAGTGTCGCTGTGCACAGCTGCACCAGCTTAGGATCCTACCTCCAGTGAAACCACTGTATAGCCAGTATTCAACAACAGTTTAGGACTTCCTTCTTTCCACTGCTTCCTACCTTCACCTGGCCAGGGCTGGTTTTGCACCAGTCCCACTTCTATCCTTTCCTTTCCTTTATTCGGTTAATTTTCTCCACGCCTCACTTTCCCTTGCTGTTTCCAGTGCCATCTCTGACTGGCCGAGGGTGACAGGCAGTGCTGCTTCTGAGTGCGTGGGCTCATCGCAGGAGGCAGAGTGGAGACACACAGAGCTTGGGCTGGGGCTGAGGGCAATTAGTCCAGAACTGAGGATGCAAGGAAGCAGTGAAATGCCTGAGATGGGCTGGGAGGGAGAGTGGAACCTCCCCTTTCAGGAGCAGCTTGAAGATCGGCTGGATCAGGTTAATGGGAAACCACGTTGCAGATGTCCTGCTCTGTCTCTGACTTGAAGGCATCATAGAGGTAAAGGCCAGTGGCATTTGTCAATGTCATCGTATTGCCACTGAGCTAATACTGGCTAACGCACAGCAATCTGATTTCAGAGCCTGCAACCTAAAGTACGGACTTTTGAGACTTTCAGGGATTCCTGTCCCCAATTCCCTTCAAAATGAACTTGGCAACAGAGCATAAGGTGAAGGCATAAGCTCGGTGCTGTGCCCTTGGCTGCTGCCTAACAGCCTGACCCAGGAAAACTTTGGCCAAGGGTGGGAACAGCTAGTTTAGAGATGAAACAAATTGAGAGACAGCGGTGCGGCTTGGCAAGAATGAATAAGCTCTAATTTCATAGCCCCTTTTCATATGGCAGGCTCAAGGGATACCCAGAGAAACTGGAAGGAAGCAAATTTAAAATGGTGCAAGGAAATATTTGTACCATGTGTAATTAACACATGGCATTTGTTACCATGAGGTTTCATTGAGGCCAGGAGATTAGCAGGATTCAGAAAAGGATTAGACATTTATATGGATACTGAGAACATTCATGGTCACATTAGACAGGATATAAATAAATTTTAGAAGGGATATAAACCATCAGGCTTCAAGACACAACATAACCACTAACTGATGGCAAAGGATTAGGGAGAAACTTCCCCTGTGGGCAGGTTATTCTATAATTTTCCACTACGGGCTTTCTTATAACTTTCTTTGAAGTATCAGAGTGGCAACTGTTGAAGGGAGAAGACAGGATTAGGAAGGCTACTGGGCTGATCTGGTATGGCAACTGCTGGGCTTTTTGGGGGGCTGTGGGGGTCACTTGAGAAATGAAGTGGCAAAGAAGATCAGGTACAAGAGGTAGCATCAGGCCTCTTAAAGGCTAACTTAAAGTACTTTGTCAACATACGGGATCACTGTAAAATAACAATAGCTCTCTGTGAGAAATCTTGGGGTGACAAATCCTGACACAGTTTCCTTTAGGCCAGTTACAGAACTCTACAGTATCATTTCATGCTCGATCCTTCCCTGGAGCAAACTTCCTGTCCTCTGGTCATGCAAGGGTAGTTTATGCTACATTTCTGCCTTGCTCTGTCCCAACATTCCTCCCTGAATTCCTATGATGTCCAGTCATGGCTTTTCTTACTGCTGCATCTTTGCTTATTCTTGACACTAGGTCAAATAGCTTTGTAGTATCCCCACTCTCTATCCCACTAAGAATTTTGTGAACCTTAGTGAAGATTCCTAACCTCTGTTTTTGTCAGAAGAGCTATGGTCCCAATGTTGCCTAAAGTTTTTTGAATCAATTTGGCTCCCTCTATCGTTCCCATTATTTCTATTGGATTGTGCTTTCTCTTATATTGTTCTTTTCTTGCAAGGATGCTGGGTGCTACCCGTGATCACTCAAGTTTGCTTCACTTTGACAGATTCTTACACTGTTCTTAAATCACTTACTATTAAGCACAAAAATCTCAGCTCTCTCACTGCTATTCATTAGTAGGCAAAGACTTAGTGAATACAATATGCCATTTCCTCTTCTTTGATAAATGCTCTCCATTCACAAATCCGTGTGCTTCTCTCCTTCCAAGCCACCTTTGGTTATGAGTTTCTTGTTCATAACTAACAGAACCAAAGCCTGCTCTGACCAGTGTCCTTTCCAGGTATGCTATATTCTTCTTCTCAATCATCTTTTGGTTTTTTTCCAGGCTACTGGTAGGACTTCACCTGCCTACAGATTTTTCAGCTCATTATCCAACCTTGGGAGCTCACTGCCTTCCATACTTGCACTCCTCCCCTATCTTCTGTGCTTTTTCTCTTTCTTTCTTCCCAAACTGGCTGTAAGTTGAATGTTTGTACCATGTAGAGCCACACTAAGAAAGAACTCTGAGGCCGATGGACCATGTCAAAGCCTCATGTTTTTGTTGTTTGAGGTCATCTCCGGATTTCTGAGCTTGTTTCCTGGAGAAAAAAATGCCAAATTCGAAGTGGCAAAAGGAAGTAAAAAGGTTGTAGGAGATGCAGGGACTGAATGTCCCCATTCCTATATGACAAATAGTTAGTTTCACCTGGAAACAGAAAGGAGGGAGGAATGCTTTCCACTTTCTCCAGGAAGACCAGCAATATGTGTCCAGTTTGGCAAAGTTTAAATGTAATATTAGGTTAATGACAGGTAGATCTCTTGTAGCCCACTTCTGAAAGAGAATGCATTACTGACAGGTACAAGTCAGTTCTTCACCAGCTAGAAGGATATTACTATTAATAAGGATCTCTTTTAAAAAACTCCTAACTTCCTTGCATTTCTACTTCATGGCTTTAAGCTAAAGCCCCACTGACTAGGTTTCTATAAACTAGGTAAAGGAGGACCTGCAGTCTTCCCTTGTAAAGACTCAAAAGCATTTGCAGAAGGACCAGCCAAACCTCAGACTCTTCTCACTGGCAGCACATTCTCAGAAGCACAGGGCTTTGGGAGGTTCAGGTTTTCCTGATTCAGGGGAAACAGTTTAAGCACAGATTAAACCCAATGTTTCTTCAAAACAGAACTTTTTCGTTTTGCTGTGTGAATTGCTTCAGCTCCCTTTTCTAGCATTAGTCTGAATTTTATTGGTCCCTTGTTTGTGTTGACCTCCCCCAGCAGTCTAGCACCAGAAAATCTCACTGCTTTTGCTTCTTTTTGCTCTTTGAGTTATGAAGTAGAATGCAGTTGTGACTTAGCCTCCTACTTGCACCCCAAGCCACTTCTACCTTCTAGGACTTTGTATTTTGATCCTTCTTCAGGTTCCTTGTTTCCCTTTCAAGGCCTCTGGAGTGAAGAGATTTTGTGGTTTACACAGGATGGTTGAAAAACCTTCCTGAACAGAGCAAAGACTGGAGTACTTCGCATCCAGGGGTCTGGCTTTAATACCTTGATCTGCCTTTCTGACTCAGACAACAAGTCCAGGAAACCAAGGAACATGCAGTGAAAGTGAGGGCACAGGTTTTTCTGGGTAGTTGTGGGGCTGAGGTCATGGAGGCAGCTGGAGGCATCACAGAAGAGGTGTGAAAGCGGGTGAGAAACTTTGCTTCCTGTAACTAAACCAGGAGAGCTGAGAGGAGAAAGCCATGTTGCATTCTGATAATTACTTCATTTGAGTCACTAGTTGTGATTTTGTAAGCAGGGTCAGCAGTGGCACACAAGGGGCGGAAATAAGCATGAAAGCCAACAAGAGTGAAATAACAGGGAAAGTCCTTTTTTCTGGTCTCTTTGACCAGAAAGTGGTGAAGGAGAAGGAAACATTTGGAATAGAGGACATCAGTGTAGTCAAGAGACTATGTAGGATGAGAGAGACACAAGTGAAGCAGGGGATGAGAGAAACGTAAATACTGTGACAGGTGTTAAGTGGAGGAGTCTATACATCTCCTTCCTACTTAGGAGGGAGTATGGAACAGCCTGTAGTCACAAACACTCAGGGAGTGGAAGAAGCAGGAATGGTGTAAAGAAGAAAGGGAAAGAGCAGCAAGTGGCTGAAAGAGATGGTAAAGTCAGGGAGGGAGAAGCTGTATAGAGAAAAAGGAAGAAATGCACAGTGAAGGCAATGTCAATCAGGAGGCGATGCTGGTGAGTGCGATGCTGCAGGGTTAAATAAGAAGGTGAGATGAGGAAGGTACAAAATGTGAGGTCTGAGCAGCCTAACAATGTGAAAATTTAAGTTATCAAGAGAAAAGATGAGGGAGTCAATAAAAAGGAGAGCCAGATGTTAAGGCAGAGAATGAATGGGGAAGAGATGGGCGGGCACAGACAACAGCTGCTGAGTGGAGGCATGAGAGAACAGGGTCTGCCTGGACAGTGCTGGAAAGCATGGGAGGCAGGAGTTGGAAACAGGAGCAGTGCAAGAAAAAACTGACATTCTCACTCATTTGGCACTGTGCTGCAGTGAACCAGCTTGCACAAGGTCTGTTGCTGAAGTCGGGTATGTGGTAACGGTAAAGCTACATTTAAACTTCAGCTAAGATAAACAGGGCTGCAGATTTAGCTGGGACACAAATATTTCCCTTTAGATTTAAGTAATCAGGAGGTTTTCCGTGATTCCTGCAGCCCGCATGGTGGGCAATGTGGGTTTGAGGCTCATGTGCTAAAGAACCTATTGCTTGGTCAGAGTGTATCCTTCAACTTCTCATGCACAGACCTCAGCTGTTATGCCATGGAGGGTGCAATTGTGGAAGTGTAGTGTACTATTCGTTTCATCTCTTGGATGTACACATTCAAGTTGTTCAATGTATAAGCTCATGTGAAAGCAGTCACTCCTGCAAACCTCATCTAGCATCTGAAAAAATGGTCGAAGCTCTTTGTAATATCCCAAATATTTACTTCACAACACTATTTGCAGCTGCACAAACCATTGGAAAGTGGAAGTAATTTCATGTTACTGAAGTGTAACCACTCTTTCCATGAAGCATAACAGTCACACACATCACCACCAGTTTAGGCAGAAAATTAGTAACATCATGCCATTTTTAGCTTGCATTGGCTCTCTTGGTCAAAAAACATCTACCTACTGGGAATTTGGCTAGCACTGATGTGGCAAAACTTCTTCCATCATGGCTCTTCTCCTGTGTGCTTTACTGAACTACAGATCAAACCAACAGATCTAAGCCATAGATCTCAACAGACTTTCTGCTCTTAATCCATTGGGGCTGAAAACCACAGGCTGTAACTTGACGTTTTGTTCCCTAGAGAGCAATCAACAGGCAAATGATAATTTGTGGCAATGGATTTAAAGCCACGGAGTCTGGATCTTTCCAAATCTTCCCCAAAGAGTAGCACTGAGAGGGGCCCACTGCACATGCATTTGTTTGTGGTCAGCCATGCTCACAGATGCTTCCGAGCACTGGTCTGTACATCTGGCAGAAAGACAAGTCAGATGCTGGCTGGCTTGAATGGCCGCAAAACAAGACGGGGAGCTAGCGATTTGCCCTGGAAACCTTGGTGGGAAGCAGAGTGGAGACACCTGCAAACCCAAACGCTTTTGTGTCTCCAGGTCTGCTGTCTCTACTTTTGCAGTCTGCAGCTATTCTACAGGCAGCACTGCTACGGCATAGACAAAGAGATATTTTAATTGTTTCCAGACCGACAGTTAGCAACGGTGCTGATATGCCTAACTGTGCACTCCAGTACTGGTTCCTATAGACTGCCTCTGAACACCCAGCGAGAGGCTCATTGGGATTCACTGCCGCAGCCTGAGCTTGTTTGGCTCAGGTGCAGCGTGCTGTGGAGCCGAGGCACTCACAGGCAAAGAGAACAGCCCCAGATGAAATGCAGAGGATGCTTCACAGCAGGGCACTGCTCCATGCACAGAGAAACTCCCTATCAGTCACCCCAGGAGAGAAAAAATATGTTCCTTGAGGGGAATTAAAAGACCATTTTGCTTACAACCCATAATGATTTGGTTCTCTGTTCAACACCTTAGACAGAGATTAGAGGTATCAAAGCAGCTCTGGCAATGCAGCTGAAATTTTCTTTGTTGCTATCAACTTTCCGTAGTCTGGATCTTAAGTCGTGATATGACAAAACACTTGATGTCTTGTCTAAAGCCTCTGATCTCTACACCTACGAGAGGTTTTGCTGGGTACCTACCTATGCAGAGCAAGAGGGTTCCCATTCAGCACTGCTGCCAAAGCTGGGCTCCCCACAGAGGTTTATGGGCCAGATTCAGCGTTGACGTAAACCACTAAGTCCATATAAATTAAAAAATGGTATGGTTGTCTGCGTATTGATTACTGCAGCTATGGTGGGTGTTGGAAAGGCAAGACCTGGGATAGTTTAAGCTAATACAGTCCTTTCCAATGCTTCATTTGACACCCACCTATTAGCTGCTTTTCCTGCTATGCTACTTCTGTGGTGAGTGCAACTGGCAAACGCTAACTTGTCGTGACTTCACCAGCATCCATTTTCAACCCCACCAATACCTCCCCTTGATGCTGCTGCATTTGACTAGGGAGGTATTTGAATCCCATTCTTTCTACAGCAGTCAACAGAATTTACATGTAATTTATTTCTAAATCCTATTGAGAATGGGATACTAGGTTACTCTGATGCACAAGTTTAGAAATAAGGCAGAGCTTCATGGAGGGCTGAATAGCCATCCAAGCACCAGCAGGACTGAGCTGTGGTTCCAGCTCTTGCACTGAATTGCTCTGTGCCTTTGAGTAAATAAATTCATATAGATTTTCCTCATCTATGAAATGGGAACAGTCGTATTTAGATACCTCAGGGAAGTTGCAAGGCTTAATTAGTTAATACTAGTGCCTTGTCAGCTCTCATTACCATGGTATCTCAGCGTTTATTGCCTTGAAATTGTAAAATGCTGCTTACATGCTAAACGTTATTATTCTACATGAGGTGGAGAGACTTAATCCAGTTTCCCTGTAAATACCAAAGGCAGGGAGTTGACCTTCCCGGTAACAGCTTTGGTACGAGGTCTGGCCTACTTGGAGAAAAGTTTCATTGACATATAACAGAATTTATTTATTTCCAGATTCCTAATGTAGCTGCTCTTGAACCAGTTTAAGCCGCACTTTTACTGGTTTCCTTAATTCAATATGTATAATCAAACTCACCCAGCACAGACACAATTTAAATTGGTTTAGACACATCTTTGGTTCCAGCACAAGGAAAACAGCTAGGATCACTTCCTCTGGCATAAATAATCCAGGCAGGTCTCCATCAGAACAAGGTCCATGAGAGACTTTCAAAACTTGTTAGGATGTCAAGTCACTCAGAGAAAAGTGATTGTAGTCAGCCTGAAGTGGGGGATGGCTGGCAGATTCGTGGAGTGAAGGGAATTTAAGTGCCCAGCCTCAAAGGGAAAGAGCTAGTGACTAATCTAGTTAGTCATCTCCAGACCTTTCCCAGAACAGTCCTGCTTGTAACTAGGGAGTTTTAAGATACTGAGCTTTTTCTGTCGACCAGTTAAGGGAAAGCCTGACTCTCCACAGGAGCACAGTCTTGACCTTAGGGGCTATTTCCATTAGTGCCAAATGTGCATTAGAACAGACCTGAGATGCTGGCAGGGGGGCCGAGGAGCTGCCTTCACCTCTTCTCACCCCAGCCTCTCCAGCAGCTGTGCCTACTGAGGTGGGGGGGTGCCTGGCTAGCCCAGGGGTAACAGCCCAGAAAAAGCAGGCTGCTCTTCCTGCTGCATTTCCACTGGGGCTGGGAAATAGTTTTACGTTTTGCAGACACCAGCTTCATTCTTCCAAGGCACGAGCAGCACACCCCTGTGCCTCAGCCTGGTACCCAGCCCAGAAACAGTCCTCCCCAGGGTCTGATGCTGTCTGAGCACCACACTGTGAATGGGGGCAGGGGGGCTGCAAGGCAGCACGGCTGCTTCCATTACGCATGCTGCAGTGCACAGGGTGACTGAGCAGTACAAGTAGCGATGTGGAGTGCTACTGTCTCCTTAGACCTTCTGGTTCTCCCTTCCTCTCAGCACACTGCTTTGCACATAGATCTAATACCAAGTCCATGAAGCTTGGGCCACTGGTATGTTTTTGCATGTGCTTGTGCAAGGTTTTGGCTCCAGCTGACATGAAAATCAATATTCTGAAGCTATCCAAAGGATTGTTTTGTGGACATAATTTGCATGGTAGTGGTCTTCTTACTGGTGAAATAACTGTCTGCTGGGAAGTTAACTGGCCTGGATGATGGAGCCCTTGTGTCCTCCATGGCAACTCTACTGTTCGGAGGCTTTCAGAGGTGTGGACTTAGGCCATGTGATGTATTTAAAACAGGCCACACAATGACAGCAGCTGGTTACCTCTCCTAGTCACTAGTCCAGTTTAAACCAGCAGTGTAGCAGTGGAAAGACCTGCTTGCACCATTAGTGATGTTGTCATCCATTGAGTCCTCCAGCTGGTTTTCTTTTACTACCTCTCATCAAGCATTTGAGGCTCAGCTCCAGGGTTTCCCATGCTTATAGGAGGTTAATGCAAGCTGCTAGCACCCTGTACAGCCAGGCATTATGCAGGAGGGATGCTGTAGGCTCCTGAACAGACATCTGATAAATGGATCACAGTCTTGGCCAGAGGAACCTCTGGGCTTTGCTCCCACCTCCCCAAACAGCTCTGCCAATGCACCTCCACTTTCCCCTAAATTGCAGGTGAGGATTCTGCTGCAAACAACCTGGTGAAATGGTTGCTCCAATGAAAGCACCTGAATTGCTTTAAACCTGTGGCTTGATGAAACTATGAAATGGAGAAAGGCTTGCATTGGCAGGAGGAAGGGCTGGCTGATTTATGCTTTCTTCTGCGCTTAATAACTTTCAAGTTTTAGGTTTACTACATCCAACCTTCCTGCTTCACCCATATGCCTAAGCCTCATTTTCCTGCTAGGAAGACAGGGATGTATGCCGGCAGCTCTGTCTGTCCACCTCAGCCCCCAAGATGCCACCTGCCCCGCTAGACCATGGCATCCAAAAACTCAACTGCTTGAAGTTAATGCAGTATGGAATCACCTAGATAAACAGCCCAATTTGTAAAAGCACTCAGCACCCAACCATCCTGCTGGTTATCTGAGTGGCCATTGTTCCCTTGCCTGTTCCCAGGGGCCTCTCCAAGCGATATGCAAACAAATTGGGGCAACTTTTCTGGCAGCTGTGGGGATGACCCCATTTTATGCTCTGGGTGAGGGCAGAATCTGCCTCTGAGCCCCAAACCATAGCAGCAAGGCTTTGATTTATACATCTAGACAAAGCCCCACAGGGAACTGCTGTATGAAAATAAAAAAACTTACGCTTTACAGTTAGGGAGGGGAAAAGGCTTGAGGGTTAAAATATGAAGCGGTCAAGCTATTAACCTTCTCATGTAGAAGCAATGGTCACTAAATTACAGGGCATGTCTTCTTCCTCCTCCTCCAAAGAATGGGCCTTAGGAGCGGCTGAGGGAACTGGAGTTTAGCCTGGAGAAAAGGAGGCTCAGGAGAGACTTTATTGCTCTCTACAACTACCCAACAGGAGGCTGTAGCAAGGTGGGTGTCTGACCCTTCTCCCAGGTAACAAGTGATAGGACAAGAGGAAATGGCCTCAAGTTGTGCCAGGGGAGGTTTAGATTGGATATTAGGAAAAAAATCTTCACCAAAAGGGTTTTCAAGCACTGGAACAAGCTGCCCAGGGAAGTGGTTGAGTCACCGTCCCTGGAGGTGTTTGAAAGACATGGCATGGCGCTTAAGGACATGGTTTAGCGATGAACTTGGCAGTGTTGAGTTAATGGTTGGACATGATGATCTTAAAGGTCTTTCCAACCTAAATGATTCTACGATTCTACGACACTGATCTGTTATGTGAACAAGCCAATAAAGCGTAATTAATCCTGCTCTGAAAATATGATCAAAAACCAGCAGTGAGTCACAGCTGAGCCTGAGGGGGTTAAGGAACTTAAATCAGAAAGCCATCATGTCAGGCAAATAGCAAATCCTCCCACTGCCTGCTGTCACCCCGAACACCTAGCTAGGGCTGTCCTATCAGTGACATGAACCGTGCTACCTCACATGGACTCCACGAGGGGAAAGCTCAGTTTGTGCGAGCCCTTGTGAGGTGTGCTGGCTCTGTATGGGATGGGAGGCCACTGGGGGAGACCCAGGAGAGCACAAGAAGCATGTCCAGAGTCAGCAGTGTTCCCCATGGGTCACTGCTGAACCAAGTGCGGCATGATGTTGGAGGGCAGGGTGCATTTGGGGAGGGAAGGCTGAGGGAATTTCCAGAGATTCTATCTTTTAAGGCATAATATTGTATATAGGTTCTAGCCAGTCCTGGTGGTTAAAAATCCCCTGGCACATGTGCTCTGGGCTCATTGCAACCTGACCAATTACATTTTGCTGGCCTTAAAGCAATTCCAGACAACTTCAGCTGGAGAAAGAATTGATCATCCCCTTCCCTTGGTGAAATTTGCCCTGATGTGCACAGTCTATGCTAGAAGCAGCTGGACTGCTGGGAGAACAACTTGTTAGTATATACTGTGGAGATGCTTCTGAATGGAACATGTTTTGTACTTTTGATCAGTGGTCAGAGTAGACAGGGGACGGTCTCCAGAGACAAGACGGGTCCTGCAAGTCCCCGTTCAAGGGA
Organism: Falco naumanni; assembly: GCF_017639655.2. Taxonomy (NCBI): domain Eukaryota; kingdom Metazoa; phylum Chordata; class Aves; order Falconiformes; family Falconidae; genus Falco; species Falco naumanni. The sequence goes on from NC_054058.1 coordinate 23,295,169, forward strand.
AGTGGCAGTGCACAGCTCTCGTCCTGCAGCGTGTAGACGGGGCAGATCAACTTATCCTGGCCCATTTGTCTTCCAGTGCCTGTTCTTCCCCAAATGCACTGCTTTTGTTCTCTGTGTTCTCTGTGAAGCAATTAGATGGGAGAAAACCCTCACCAGTGTGAGGGAGACATGGCAGAGAAGCTCCCTCTTGCCCACTATGTCTGGGACATTTATGGCATGCAGTCCGCACACCACGAGTTCGTGCCCATCCTGCTGCTCCTCTGGGCAAGACTCTGCAAAGAGCAGAGAAACAAAAGCCACCCTTCTTTTTGCACAGTATCATCTGTCAGGAAGCATCGCTTAGCTGCCAGCCCTATACTTCATGTTTAAGTCTACTGCTCTTTGATCAAGTGTTGTGAAGAAGCAGGAGCTGGGCACTTGTTTTTTGCATGCATGTGTTGAGCCAAATGCCTGCATGTGTTCGGAGTAAAGTGGGATGGGAAGCGTGTATCTGAGCCAGCACATGTAGAGCGGTGGTGGAGAGGCAGTAGCGTAGGTTTCAGCACGAACTGGACCAGCCCACTCAAGTATGAATTTGGTTTATCAGTGACAAGTGTCCTCACTCCTGTTATTACTGGGCTGGTGAGCTGGCAGCTAGTGTGGGTGTGCCTGCCCTTGCTGGAGTCATTCTCATTTGACTGTGTAGGCACACCCGACACCAGCGGTCTCCACTCTGCTGGCTCAAGGGCACTAGCAGTAGCAAACAACACTGTGCTTTGCTACCTTTGTTGGAAGTGAGAACAGCGCCAATAAGAGATAAAGCACTGCTCATTGTAAACATCTGAAAAACTGATTTTTTGTGGGACCTGTTCAATGAGCTTTCTGGTTGGGATGACAATATATAATCTTTTGGGTATTCTCTAATTTAAGCTTCTAAGCAGCCACTACATCTGGCAGAAGTGAGCCCTCTTCCCAGCTCATCTCCTCCCCAGGTCCATCAGCTGGTCCACTGGCATATACATTCACCTTTGGCTTGTGCTCTCCCGTCAGCCCTGTGGCCACAAGTACCAGGTTGCCCATGAGCCCTAGGCTGAGGTGACCACCTAAATGATTTCTGGTTCTGTGTGCCCAGTTTTCTAAGGCTTCAGAAAGGGGTCCCACATAAGGCCACCATTTCCTGGGGTGGTGCTTAGAGAAGCAAAACTTCACTACTTTTGCTTTTCTTTCCCTCCCTTCTCTTTCTGATGTAGAGTCTCTAAATACCCATTACAACTCTACCCTCATCTTTCCAAAGCAAGTGCTTTTCTCAACTGTTTTTTTTCTTTCCCCTGAGAGAGGGGTACCATTGTTCTGAAGCAGCATCATAGGAGTAAAGTTGAAAGCAAAACCAAGCCAAAAGTCATTTAGGAAAACATTGAGATACCATTACAACAGTGATATTAAATATAAACCAAACTGACAGTCAATATTCCCCTGCAGTCTTTCCAACCCTGACGTTGAAGACCATGCTGGGGAAGATTAACAAACAGAAAGAAAAGTAAAGATGACTTGAAATAGAAGAGAAACCAGCCAAAGTAATTTCTTTGATCCAGCTGAGAAAAAATACAGGAGGAAAAGGACTAGCATAAATAGTAACCCTTTTTTTTTAATGTTATCAGTTTTAGTATTTCAGACTGCTGTTAGTATAAATGATCACTATGCCTCAAGATCGTTGTCTGTGAAATGAAGATGTTAACATATTGTTGTAGCTATATGCAATTTTATTAACAAGTCTTTGTTAAATGCCCTTAGATGCTATAGGTGGAAAACTGTAGAGGGACACAAGTGCTGTAGTGAACTGCCAAATATGTCACTGTTCACTAAAAGATCTGCTTAACTGTGTGTTACAAACTCCTTGCTGCTAATAGCTGTGCTTTGGCTCTATTGCCTGTATTGATAGCCCGCACGGTTAGGATAGGCAAGAAATTCCTACAGTGTTACTAATGTGAGGAGACCCATGTGTGCGTGAGCATGTACCTGCGTATGTACACATGTAGCCTATCTAGACCATGCCTTTTTAACCTTTCTGCTTAGGAAACTGCATGGAAATCTCAAAGCTGCTGAGCGAAGATCTGTCTAGCAGCTCAGGCCAAATGTTTGGCCCTTCATCTGAAGCAGCATGGGAGAAGGCAGGGCTTGGAGAGGAATGTTTTACTTGCTGGCTGTACCCAGAAGGCTACTAGGTAGCTCAGGGCGATGGCTGTCAGCCTGTTACATCTGTTTCTGATACCTCCACGTCGTTGATCAATGCCTGTTGAGGAATGGTCCTTAGAAAAGTCCGTGAGCAGTAGCTGGGGGGTGACTTGAAGTCACTGGTCACTTGCTGATTCAGTGGCTCATTGCTGTACTATCATTTGTGCAGCCTGCCCTGGGGAACTCAGGGGGTCTCTTAGCTGTTCACAACTGATTGCCAAATATAAACGAGAGGCAGGATAGCATATTTTTAGTATACCTAGTATAATTCCTGATCCTGGAAGGGGTGTCTTTCATGCCAGACTCCACCACTGGCCTTCTCTGCCCCAAATCTTCTCCCACCTGCAGGGTGGGGGACACAGACAAAGGCAGAACTTCTCTGCAGCCCCAAGATTGTCAGAGTCATGAAGTATTTTAAGCACTTTCCATCCTTTTCCTGCTGCTGCAGCTGCTGTGCCCCATGCTGTTTCTTTGTAACAGAGAGAGAAGGACACAGGCATATTTTCTTTTCAGCACTTTCTGCTGCTTCATATTCCTCACTATCTCCTGTCTGCAGGCAAAGCAGTTGCTCCTATTCCTGTCTTGTCGTTTTCCAAGCAGATGCCTTCTATGGTTTAGACCCAATTTCCTAAAAATAATAAACTGCTGAAGAAGGAACCACACACTTATTCCTATTCTCCAGCTTACTCTGCCTGCCCATTTTGGATTAATCCAGTGTATAAGTGCCTTTACTTAAAGGCTATATACAGCCTGAGGCAGTGATTGATTTGTCCTACACGTATGTGTTGTACCCAGCACTCAGGCTCTAGACTGGGGTCTGATGCACTACCACAGCTGAAAAAATACCTGATCTGAGAGAAGCCTTAACATAGCAGATGAATACTTGTATCGTAGCACAGGGAATAGTTTTGGTGCTCTCTTACCCCTTGTGCCCTATCCTGAACAAAAACACACATCTAAGATGATTTTTTAATTGTTATTATTAGACTGGGTGCTGGTTTTGCTTAGCTCTCTGTATGAGAATAAGATGGCTATGAAACATCAGATCAATGCCAAGCTGCGCTCTGTCACTGTAGTTGTGCCCATCATGCCAGAGCTTCCCTCTATTTGCGCTCCAGGAGATGCTACCAGCAAAGCATTTACAGCACAAGAACAGCTAAAATTGCAGTGCTATACTTTGTGGTGCTGCAACAAATCCTTCCCCCTCCAAATCTTCAGCTAGTAGCACCTCACAGGGAGGTCAGACTCTGTGGAGGAGCACTGTCAGCATGCCTAGCCTCCTTGCACTGACATCCCTCCCAGCATAGCCACCACCCAAAAGGTGCCCTGCTCCAAGACCAGGCTGTCTGAGGTCCTGTTACCAGAACAGGCAGCCACAAGGAATGAATCTGCCTCTCACCTATTTATTCTGGAGCCATGTGGGAGTTAATGCTCCTCTTTCCCAGCTGCAGAGTGACCCAGGTGGGGCTAATGAGTGCTTGCCTTGCTTAGCTAATTAGAGGCCCTGAGAGCAGCAGCCTGCAGTTCTAGTCATGGGGCTCTTGCAGAGGGAATATAGTGTTGGTGGGTTTTATTTCCAGCTTTTTTGGGGGAGGGGTTGTCATCAAATAAAACCTCTGGCAGGACTAGCACAGCACAGATGGGAAGGAGCAATGAGTTGAGGCTCTGTAGCACCCTTCCTGCCCTCCCTCTTCTAATCTGCATTATTTCAGGATTTGAGGAGGAGGAGGCGGCAAGAGCAAAAGGTTAGGAAGGCTGGACCATTTGTTCCCCTTCAAAGACAGATTTTTCAGTATCTGATCCAAATTAGCATAGTCCTTTGGAGTCCAGCCTAAGTTTCCCCACTGCCACAACTCACCTCTCTTATACCACACGTTGTCTCTGCAGGGTCCAGCAGACAGTGCCCTAAGTGGCAGCTGTCCTGAAGTCTGTCCCTGCCCAGAGGCACGTGCAGCTCACGCTTTGGGTGACATGCTTATGGACCCCAAAGTGCTCTGCAGTCTGGTCAGAGAGGGCTTCACCCACCCACCTGCCCTCCCCCCCTCCCTGCTGTGATGCAGCTCCCCACGAGCAGGGCTGCCCAGGGATGCTGAAGGAGAGCCTGCCTTCCCTCTCAGAAACGGTGACAGAAACAGAGGCAGCCCTGATAGAGCTACCGGGCTTGGCAGCCCTGCGCACCCCAGTGCTTTTGCCTTTTGCCACAGGCAGGCAGCGTGCACCACCAGCCAGCGCCTCTGCTCCCACCCATGGACTGCGGGGAGCCCCCAGCCCAGGGGCTGCAGCTGCGACGGGGCTGAGGCTGCCACCTGCGGGGAGCAGCACCTGTGGGGGGCCACCCCCGCGGCCTCTCCCCGAGCACCCACGCCGGGGGTCGGCCGCTTGAAGGGAAGGCCTCGTGTCCCGGAAGGTTTGGGGTGCAGGAGCCTGGCTTCAGGGGTGATGCTCACCCCGCCTGGCTCGGCTGTGTTGGCGGGGACTTTGTGGCTGGAGCTGCTGCCGCTGGTCCTGGCCATCCCACATGTGGCTGGTGGTGGGCTGGCCAGCACATGACAGCTTGGAGGGATCTGGATTTTATTACATCACCTCTGTCATAACACACTCGAAGAAGGCCCTTGGTGCTGCTGAGCCTGCCCCGCCGCTCACAGGCTTGATCTCAAAAAGTTGTGGTCCGAGCTCTTTTCTTGCCTTCCCAGCCCTTTACATACAAATTGGAGTAAAACACCAGCTGCTGCTGAAATGTGCTTATTTTTCCTCTCACTCTTGCAAGCTGCATTTCCCTTGCCTCTTTCTAGCTGTTATTTAGTTCCCTTCATGTTGTTTTCCTCTGGCTTTTCCTTTGTTTCTTTCCTAGGGAAGCAGCACATCATTATGGCTGGTCTTTCTCTAGAGCTCTCCTAGCCGAGGTCATTACTTAGCTTGTGAGATCCAACGAGGTTGCTGTTTGTATGGCTGTGAGACCTATGAAAAAACAGCTAATCAATTCAGAAAATCATCTGGGTGGTAACCCCACTGTCAGCTTATTTTCTTCCCTTCCACTTAGACATCAAACTGGCTGAAGAGGGCTCTGGGGAATGAGGCAAGCACTGAGAGCTGCTCCTCTGCAGACACATCTGTGTCTTTCATCAGCAGGGCTCAGGGAATACCACTAACCGGAGAGGAGAAAATCTCTTTGGAGCTGCAAGGCTTGTGGTCTCCGTCCTCTCACTCTGAAGAGACCCTACCCAGTGGGGAAGCGATCGTTTGAAAAGTGGCTAATGCACTAACATTGTTTGGCAGAAACTGTCACGTTACAGACAGAGCCAGGGGAGGACGGGGACAAAACACACAGCAAGGAGGGCGGTGTTAGGATAGCCTCACGTCAGCGAGCAGATCCTGCTTGCCAAAACAGCTCACGATGGCTAAGTGGAACAGCAACTGGCAATAGCACGCGCAAATGGTCTTCTGGCAAATGAACTCGCTAATTGTTGCACTTTGCTTTCACCCACTTTTTTCTCTGGTTTGTATCTTTGGGGACTACACCAGAGCAGTGCACAGACAGATCTGTACAGCCTTGATCGCCACCAGTTTCAGTAATTAGAAGTATAGTTGCACAGTGCCTCGTACGCTGGGACTCCGTGGTGTCACAGCTCATTCAGAGAAGATAAGTCACATCTGAAAGGCATTCTCTGGTGAACCAGCTAGCCCTTTGAAGGGTGGGGGTGGATGTGCGTGTGTGTGTCCTACCCGTGGATTTGGCCAGCAGTCTGGAAAATGTCAAGGTTAGGAAAGGCTGAGCTTCATTTGCTTTTCACAGATCCGGGTAATGAATTTTTCATTTTAAAGTATTGTTCTAGCTTGAAAAGCGAGTCTGTAGCACTGGCATCGTGGGGTTCCACATCTGTCTCTCAGTTGCTCTGGACCATGTTTGCCCAATTTACTGAACAGGGAATTTTTTATATTTTGCAACCCTGCAAACTAAACAGGAGGCCTGAGGCTTTATCTTGGTTTTCCTCTTCATATGGCTTTATCAACGTGGCAGATTTTGCTTGCTAACCCTTTATATTAATCTCCTATGCCAGTGTTGCTTTTGCAAGGAGAACGGACTAAACCAAGGTATAGGAAGGGGAAAAGCATCAAGAACTTACTTTTGCCACTGGACAGAGTACTTTGAATTGTGAATGCAAATGGAAAGCAGAACCCCACAGTAAAAACAAAGGCTTTTTCCTTCCCAGCCAGCATTGAGCCAAAGTCCTTTTTTCCCCTCCTTTGTGGCTGCAGCTTGATAAAACTCCATAAAAGAATGAGCAGCCTAAAAAGATTCACTGGGAACTCATCTCCCTGTTTCATTGTGTGAAATCCAGAGATATTCAATGGCATTAGAAATCATATCAGGACAATTAAAGGCAGTATCTTTTCATGCTGTTCACATCTTACCCGTGGAACTTGCTTCTGCCATGTGCGATGAAGCTGAGGGGTCTTAGCAGGATTCAGAAGAGTTCAGCAGGTCTTAAACATTTTTACAGGCAATATTAAAACCTATAATTTCAATAACAAAAGCTTCTAGTGATGTAAGTAAGCCCTGCTTACCAAAGCTGAATTCAACCTTCACCTGTGGAGTTTGGGAAGTGTTTCATCAGTAGGGATGTTTTTCTGCTCCTGCCTGATATGGAGAAATAGTGTGATTTCGAGTTATAGAGTCTAATTCCGCACATCACTGCCTACTAAAGGTTTTTGCATCCCTGCCCATGACACTGACTCCTGGCAAAAATGGGGTGCTAGAAGAGAGGAAGAGTTAGTCTGCTCCAACACAAACCAGTTCCTCTACTTAAACTGCTGAGCACTGAATATGCCCACTGTAATCCTGCCCAGTCCTAAGGCCAATGCAAGAATAGTGGAATGGCTCAAGGGTGATGCCTGCAGGGTCCTTAATCCAATAAGGGCTTGCGCTAGTGGCTTGTGAAGAGGTGCAAAAAATCTTTTGCCTTAAACAGATGTATTGGGGCAGCACGTTCCACAGCTTAACTACCTGCCCAGGTGGGAAGCAAAAAACCAAACTTCCTTTTTATCAGATTTGTTTCTCCCAAAAGTTGGTTTCACTGGCTGTGCTGCAGCATTGGCATTTCCAAACAGAAAGTTCCTAAATGTTTTCTCTTTAAAAGTGTTTTACCCGTTTTAAGCATCCTTGAAGGGTGCCCACATCATGCCAGCAGTGTGCATGCACTAACAGCAGTTGCTGAAGGACTGCTGGCAGCCAGAGCATGATTCCTGCGTCACTGCCGGCTGCAAGCTGTAACAGAGACCAAGGACTTGCCAGAACCCAAAAAGGAGGAAGCACCAGGGTCACAGCCTAAGCAAACCTAACAGCAAATGTGAGCACGCACTTAGTTTTTAGCAGAAGCTACAGAAACTGCTCACAGCAAGTGGATTGTGTCTAACTGACAGCAAGCCCAACAGCGAACAGGAGACTGAGACATCCCATTTGTCCCTGTGCCTTTCTCCTGCACATTGCTGCCCACCCCGTCTAGCTGTGCGGGGAGGAGGCATGCATGGGGCTGCCTTGCCCACCCTGCCTTGGCCGGGTGTATTTAGTTTCCTCCCAAGGTGCCCACTCGTTTCCCGGCTGCTGCGCACCAACTGATCGGCCCCACGGCGCCTGCGGGAGGATGGTGCAGCCAAAGGGGCAAAGCGCTGAGCGTCCCCAGGGTGGCCACACATGGGATTTGGAGGGGGGATTGGAAGTGGGGAGCAGGTGGCACGGTGCTGAGCTGCTCAGCTGTTGTGTGGCTGGAGAGAGACGGACGCAGCTGGGCGAGGGAAGGAAAGAGCTCAAGGTCTGGCAGTCTTTCTGCCTTACAGGTCTGTAGCCCGCACTGAAGAAGTGGAGAGCAATCCAGCTGGGATGCAGGGCTCTGGGTGCTTATGATCCCACGAGGGGCCGTGCCATGAAGCGCTCTCAGAGGGGTGTGACGTGCACACACGGGGTCCGTGACAGCCTCACCCTGAGGCCTGTGCTGCTTTGTGCCTGGGCAAGTACCCTGGCAGCAGCCCCTGCTGCATGCCAGCAGGGGCCTTGGCAGCACTCTCGGGGGCATACATTTATATCTGCTCATGCAAATAACCTGGAAGTGTCCCCCGGAGTGGGACAGCTGGTCCCCGGCAGCGTTTTTGGGAGCATTCTTTATGTGCCCATGTAAGTACCCTGGCAATCTCTTTTGGGGCTCACCAGCAGGGGCCCTGGCAGAGGCCAGGAGGCAGTGTCTCAGTGGCTGAAGCCATGCCAGCTGAAGCTTTCCAACAGCAAAGCTTTCTTCTGCCCTGAACAAAGAGCCAATGTGGCTAGCGTTATTGATCCATTTCATGCCTTGCTGCTTTTAACGTGGCAGGAAAGACTGAGAGGAGTTTTAAGTTGTCCAAATGGTTTTAGACAAGGTTAATACAACTCATCGATAAATGCCACTTTTTATTAAGTTTTAATTACAATGTCATTTCAACAGGCTGGACGTGCCTTGCCTCCTCAGCATAGCTGGTGGGTTTATTTTTTTTAAGGTGCGCTTCCTTGAGCTTCAGTGATTAATTTCCACTGTGGACCTAGGAGCTGACAGGCTGCCGGAGAGCCCGACTGCTTCAGCAAATTCCCCTTGGCCCCAGTCCCTGGGCTGGCAATTACAGCTTTACATCAGCGCAGCGATCGGTGATGCGTGCTGGGCTGGGCTGGTGGTGGGAGGAGATGGGCCAGCCGTTTCAGAGACATCAAGATGTCCACAGGCTAAATGCAGTTGTTGGATCTTCTTTCTTCACGCTAATGGAGATGGTCCCTTCCAACAAGCTGCAGCCTGGCTGTGTCTCAGTGCCGCAGCACAGCCCTCTGAATGTTTTCTGAAGCCTCACTTCTTGTATTGCAGTAGGGCCTCGCCAGGGCAGAAGCTGGATGCAGAGTTCTGATCAAAATCTTTGAACCTCGCACACTAGTGTACCTTGATACATCTTCATCTTGGTCCAGAAAGGGTGCTGGTGGCTGCTAGCCCCCTTTACTCCTTGCAGACTGGTAAGAATGGAACAGGTTGCCCAGGGAGGTGGTGGAATCACCATCCCTGGAGGTATTTAAAAAACACATAAGAGGCAGTGCTTGGCAACGTGGTTTAGTGGTGGACTTGGCAGTCCTGGCTTAACAGCTAGACTTGATGATCTCTAAGGTTTTTTCCAACCTAAATGATTCTATGAATGCTGAACATCTCATCTTTCCTGTTGTCTCCCAGAGGTGGGTTCTGAACACCAGAAAGAGATGCAGATAGGATCTGGTTCAGGTCCAACTCACAACAGGGTGAATAAACAGAAACTACTGGCAGCACTGGAGTCAGTCAGAAATTCAGCTTGGCTTATAGTTCTCCCTCTCCAGAGTTTTATTATTAATACTGTTTTAGCATAAGAAGATGTGTGCACACATTACCCCTGAGGCAGGGTTCCCTCCTATGCACTGCACTGCTTTCTGTCTCCAGAACTGTTCTAAAACTTTGTTAAAACACAGTTATTTTTATGCAGTTGGCAATTTCTCTGTTCACTCCCTTTCTTTTACAACAATTTTCCATACTCTTCCGATGTGATCAGGATCTTTTTAAGAGTGGAGGACTTCACTGCTGCAGAAGGCACAGGGGTGGCAAACCACGCCTTGGGTGTAATGCTATCAGCCATCCCTCCCTCCGCTGCCCTGTGCCTTCCTGGAAAGCCGGGGAAGTGGCACTGGTGTTGCCCAGCCTTTGACTCTGCGGAGGGTGCCTGGCACAGATGGGCAGGGAAGCTAGAGCTCATAGCGGTAGAGAACTCACGCTAATGGAAAATAAATGGCAGCCAGCCTTAAGTGGCATTTGCTGGCAGACCAAAAGCAAGAGGGTAAAAAAGTCAGAGGCAAGACCTGGTGAAATCACAGCACACAGGTATTAATTACTGTGTGGTTTGCATCAGGTGGTATTATGGCAGGGGTCGGTGGTGTTCAAGGAAACAGAACTGAGGATCAGGGTGCTGTATGAACACCAGTTACAACACAGGCTTGTCCCAACCAGGCAAAGAGCTTGGGATACAGATGAGAGATCTTTTACTTAAAATGCCCGCTGCTGTTACCGTGGGCATTTGAGGAGGTGTGGTCCTTGAATCTGGAGATTGGCAATGAATTATATTCATCCTTGGCATCCGTACCTGCCTTGAGAAGACTTATGCAGCGTGGTAGCTTGTAAGCTTGTAAGCTACCACACGTGCCAGGGCCCCGAGCACATCCCCTGGGGGTTTGGCTCCCCAGGCTCAGGGTGTCTGATGTTGAAGAGAGCTCTTTGAGAAAGCTCTGCTGAAAAGCCTCAGCGAGGGCCTGTCTTGCTGTTCACTTGTAAGCTGAGGCTCTTGCACTTGGTCCCCAGCCGGGCTACCTTGCAGCTGAGTTGCAGCTATGCCTGTGCCACGTACCATGTTTATGTGGACATTCACCTGTGGACTTCAATCCCTGACTTAACTTCAGATCTGTCTTGTCATTGTGGATTTGCCTGGCAATCACTGGACTCTTGGCTGGACCTGGTTACCATCACCAGTCCTATTCTGCTCTTCTTGTTTGGGTATTGTGGGGCTGTGCCTTTGCCAGTGTGCCTTGCTGTCACCCTCAGCTCCAGGCTCACCTTCTCTCGTGGAGCAGCTGGCCCTTGCTGCCTCCTCACAGCTGACATGCTGATTGATGCCTACATCCCTGACATTGCTTGTGATTCTGCCTTGGTTGTCACCAACGGAGTGAAACCACAGTGGGAAATAGAGTTGTTCATCTGCAGCAGACGTATCGATCAGGCGGAATATAAAAGGCAGCAGCTCTCACACATTATAATGCAAAGCAGTGATGGGCAGCATTCCTGCACGTGTGTGCCACATACCAAAATCTTAATGTGTGCTAGAGCCATGAGGGCTGTCTCTCAAACTGAAGAAGGCCATGGGAACGGGGAGTTTTAGGCAGATGGTGATAATGGCTCCCCAGGGCTCCTAACATGTCACTCTGGAGGGAGCTGTGCTAGATGTGGAGTGGGATCCCAGGGTAAGCCAGAGGGGCTCATCCCTGCAGTCATGCTTCTTCTCAGAGCTGATGATTCAGGTTACACAGCAGACCTCATAGCAGCACATTCCCTGTCCTGTCGCACAGTGTATTACTCACACAGGAGCCATTCTCAGAGCTGACAGCGAGGTTCAAGAGCCAAGGCTTGCTCACCAGTGACTGAAAGAAGGTGGGCTTGAGCTATCTGTTCCCAGAGTGGGCTGGGAAGTTGTTTTCCCATGACTACCAAAAGACGTGAGTTGTTTGGCTTGAAGACCCTACAAACCATATTCTTGCAGTCTCTGTGCTTCACGTTGTGAGGTCAGTGTTCATATTGTAGCTTATAGCTGATGAGCTTGCAAAAGTGAGACTTAACTGTGTGCTTCGTGCCTTTCTTGTCACCCAGGTTTGGGTGGGTGCGTTGAGGATTTCTCTGCTTGCTGTTGTGATGCAAGTGGTGCTGTAGTGCTTTAGTAAAAGAGCATCTCTTGGGGCAATGCAGTGATTTAGGCAAAGGTAAGATTGCAGCTATCACTATGTGCACTACAGGGTTGGGAGGTGCCAGGGGACAAGAGACAAAGTGTTATGGGCTGGGCTGAAATACCTCTGAAGAACAGGATTAGCAAGTCTGGGCATGCCAGAAATGCCTTGAGCTGTTTCTGTAATGATCCCAAGTGGCTGGGCTCTGCTGTTGAGTGCGTACCCTGGGCAGGTGACTGTTGTTGTGATGATCACCCTTCACCTTGCTTTCAGCTCTGTTGCTTAGGTGTTGCTACTGTTGATAGCAATACACATTCACACAGAGCACAACTCTGCTTAAGAAGCTGGTAATGCTTGGGGGCAATGAAGTTTTGCTGGCAGCGCTGCTACTGCCAGCTGGCTTGAAGCCAGTGTCTGCATTTGCAGTGATGGTGTATGGAGGTACCTGTAAAGGGAATGAGGCAGAAGCCTTGTTTTGACATCTCAAGGCTTTAATAAAGTTTGGAGGTTTGCCTAGGCAGGATGAAGCCTGGCTACAAGGCAGACACTGTTGGGCAGTCAGGTTTTAACTGAAATGCTCCTCACTACTGTTGATTTTGTAGTATAAATCCATTCTAAATGCTGCCTTGCTTGCCTCATGCACAAGAGGAAAAGAAACTGCACACAATGGGGTGACTTCTGAGCAGCTGAAGGCTGGGAATAGCTGCAGTGTGCTCCCCAGCCTTTGCTGTTTTCTCTTCCAAAGGATTTCTGGACCCTTAGAGTATAAGGTAGAGTCATAGCTTTGGGATGCAGTAGTGTATGTGTCTGCTGGTGGGACTTCTGTGAGAACCCAGGGTGAGAGAGAGAAAGAGAAACCATGGTGCTGTGCCACTGCAACGCCTGGTACTTTTTACTGATCAGGCTTGAAGTCTGTGTGGTGGTGGAGCAACCTGGGTGATGTAGATACAGAGAAATGGAGAGCCAGTGAGACGAGCAGAAGGTTGGTGTGGAGACACAGGGTGTCCTGGCAGAGGTCACAGGAATGCTCACAGCTGCTGTGCGACAAGGAATGAACTCAGATCATCTGTATCAAGGTGTGATCAACTCCTGGGGCGGAGGCGGAAGGATTAGGGCAGAGAGGTGGTTTGCTTTAGGTTCTAGTTGGGGAAGTCAGGTGGGTGGAGTAGGAGGATAGGAGTGGGGATAATATTTAGATGGAATATAGCTTTTAGGAACAGGAATTTTGCCCTGATCACTATACTAAGGCCAACCCCCTCAAAACCGTGCTGATCCACGGGAGCCACCACAGCCTGGCGAAGGATAGACACCGCAGGTCATGCAGAAACCCCAATATGACTAACGCAAAAAGCAAGAAAACACTTCCCCCAGTGGCACTGGGCTTCTTCCCTCCCTAAAGTCATTCCCTAGAGAGAGTGAGTGAAGTACACTTGCTAATCCAGGATGTTTTAATTTTCTGGTTTGCTCTTATTTTTGTCCCTAGCAGATACAGGAGGGAGAAACCTGTGCTGATATTCTCAGGGAACCTTCGCACAGAAACCTTGGAGACGACTTGGGACCTGCCCTGGATGGTGCTGAAGCCTCTTTCCCAAATATCCAGGGCTCTCAGCTCCTGCACTGGGAGCCCTTGGCAGCCTGACTTTTGCTCCCAAAGCAACAAGGTGCTAATACACACCGACTCGCTTTGTTTTGTCCTTCCCAGCCCTCCACTGCAGGGTGACAGCAGCAGGGAACAACCCTGGGGAGGGGGAGTATTTTGAAGGAAATTATGCACTTTGACTTACTTACCTGCAAGCTCAGCTCAGCAGCGGCACAGCGACAGCCTGGTGCATGTGCAGGCTGCTGCTGCTGAGTGCCACCCGCTCCACTTGTCAGAAGATGAGCACCAATGGAGCTGCTGGGCTCCCAGAGCTATGAGACCTGCTCTTGCGATAAAGACTGATTTGAATTTTTGCAGGTGTGCTGGGAATAGCTCCAAGCACGTCATCCTGGTCACTGGCCAGAGGAATTCACGGCTGTTATATCTGGGAGCCAGACAATGATTACAAATCAATGACTCCGACTCCTGGAGCGGTTCATCGTTAACCTGGGAATTTAGCTCCTACCCTGGCTCTCTCCATTGCCAGCTTCAGTTCTTGTAGCATCTTGAGTGTCTTACTCATTTAAAATCATCAGATAGGCATGGATGTAGCTGAGGAGGAGCAGGACAGATGCAAGGAGGCATGGTTGGACAGCTAAGGGGAGGGAGGGTTTCTGAACGGGGGCGGAGCACCTTGAGGGTGAGCAGAGCTCAGCTGTAGGCTGGGGACCAATGCTGCCAGCATCCTCTCTGCTGCAGGGCTCCCACTGACCTCCTTGCTTGGCTGGTAGATGGCCTGTATTTTTGCCTGGCTGGACACAAGGGTGGTGGTGTGGGGGGATGACAGCAACCACCTATGCCCAGCCAGACCAAAGCAGAGGTTATTTAGCAGGCCAGTGGGGAGGTTTTAATCATCCCAAGCATCCTGGGCCAGTCTATTCTCAATAATGATTTATAGCACTTAGCACTTTTACATGTTCTAAGCATTTTGCAGGCATTAACTGGGGGCTGGGAGACTGAGACCACTTCGGAGCAGGGACTGGCACTGCTGTCTCACCCAGGCGTAGCAAAGAGGTAGGGGTTCAAGGAGCAGGCTTTCCACAGCCTGCCTTCATTCACTGCTGTGCCTGCCCACCTGTGACTGTCTTCCAGCTGCTTGTCCCACCTCACAGTCTTCCTCCCAAACCTGGAGTATGTCTCTTAGGCAGATTTGCTTTAAAACTGCAGCCATCTAGCCGCTGGCCCAGGGAACGTGGCTATTTCACCATCAGATACAGTAAATAATCACCACTGTCAGGCAGGGCAGCTAGGCAGGGAATTGGTCCTATTTCACAAATGAAGCAGCTGGCACAGAAAAGATAGCTAACTGGTAGACCTGTGAACACATTTCCCAGCTCCAGCCTTCTCTTCCTGGCCTTACAGTGCTACTTCCAGAGTATGGCTTAGACTTCAGCATGTTCAGAGAGGCTAGGAAGCTAAAAGACACCCCGACCCTCTGTACTACCAGAAACACTCCTTGGTTTGGATTTGGCTTATGCAAAATGGGTTGCCCAACACAAGAAACGCAGCCAGGTCTGCACCACCCCTAGATCTAACCTCTGCTGGATTTGTCATCACTGTAGCTTTTGTTGTCATCTACATGTGCTGCAGGGCTTTAAACTGGGGCTGAGATCTGCGGTGGCACACAGCAAGCTGATCCTCCGTGCAGAGGCTGCTGCAGAAAGATGGACTTTACAGGATGCTGTAAGGCACTGTGTGAAATGCCAAGCTGAAAGATGAAGTGAAACCTGCATGTTCCAACCCCGACGCTGCTGCTGCCTCTGCAGTCCCTTCCTGCGCTCCCACCACCGGGGACTGTCCATGCTCACCCTGGCAGCACAGCTGCAGCCAAGGGACTGAACACTGGGAGCAGACACCCAGCTGTGGCAGCAACAGGGAAGATGCAGAAGGGAGGGCAGGGGGAAACATGCTGGAGGAGATGGTAGTTGTCACCTCTGAGAAGCTTGAAGAGTTTGAAAAAAAAACCCCAGGTTTACATATGGAACTGAAACTGTACCAAGGGGAATTAACTGAGAGCACTAAGTAGTGGCCACCAGCTATTTAAAGCTTCACATGCATGTGATGTGCAGCTGGGTATAGAGAAAGGGCGTGCCTGCAGCTTGCACAGACATAGCCCTGACAGCTTTAAAACAGGGCTTTTGAACACTGCTTGGTACAGCTGCAGCAGCCAAGAGGTCAGCATGGGCTAGAAACCACCCAAGAAACCAGGGAATAGCTGGGATGTTTGAAGTAGGAGCAGGGCATGACCGGTGCCCTTATCAGCCCGAGCTAAACAGCAAGCGGGACCAGAGCTAGGGTGTTTAAGATTATTTCAAGACCCAGTCAAGACTGGACAGGAACTGCAATGACAGTCTTGTGGACAGACACACAGAGCTATTGCACAACCTCAAGACAGGCTATGCACTTCTCAGCAAGAATTCAAACTAGCCGAGAGATGCATCAGTGTGGAAATGACCCCTGTAACATTCCTTGTTGGTCCTTTATACAGGACAAGTCTTGCTATACCATGCCTTGGTTCCCAGGGAGGTTTGAAGCCAGAGCTGGGAATGTCTGCAGGTACTAGAGGAACCCAGGTCCTTCCACAAATGGGGCTCCTGGTTAGTGGCAACTGTAAGCTGAGTTGAGTTGTCCCATTCTCCTTCCTTCCACCCTTCACATCCAGACAGATCCTGCCTAAAAGCAATTGCAGTCTTATTTCACCAGTGCTGGCCTCCCTTGATTTTTGTTTTCAGAGCATGGACTACATTTTGATAGGGAGCAAAGCATCTCGAGTACTTTCTTATTTCCTAGCACAACCTTTGCAACAGCAAGTACAGCACTCTCCTGGCAATGGGTGTGATTGCTAACATGAAAGAGTCCCATTAAAGAAGTGTTTTAGCACTGGACTTTGGTTTTGGCCTTCAAACTCAATTTGACAGGATGAACCAGTGCTGCAGATCTCAGAAGCCCTCTGGCAGGCATTTCCAAGACCCCTGCCTGGCTCTGAGCTTCTATTTGAGGTCCTTTGCACGGCATTTTAACCCCTCTCAATGCTCCTCCCTGGGAACATGTCTCTAGTGCCCAATTGCTCACCGCAGAGACAGTTTTCTAACTGCCTAGCCTGAATTTGGTTTTATGGTCCTAACACCAGGCTTTACTACTTTGAGATAATTAAAGCAATTCCCTTCCTTTGCTTATATTGTTCCCTTGAAGGTATTTGTAGGCAGAATGCTTGTCCCTACTGAACCGTCCCTTTTCCACTCCACATGCTTCCCTCTGTGGTACCTCCCATCCTCAGGTTGCTTTTATCAACTAATAGTTACTGCAGAATGTAGCTGGGTCATCTTTCCGCTCCTCTGATCTCCCTTTGGGAGCAGGATCATCTCAAGACTCAAGAAAAACCCCGTCCTGCTGAGGAGCAGGCAATGGGCCACAGCCACCTTCCAGACATGCTGCCCTGGCTGGGGCTTGGAGAGCGCTGGGGAACCTTGGGTGATCCCTGCATGGATGCTGGGACTGATCTACTGATCTTGGTGACAGCAAAGGGTGAAGGGACCAGGAGAGGAGGAAAAGCTGGCAGATGTCCATCTGGAATATTCAGGGGGGCCTGTCCACTCTGCTTCCAATCTGTTGCGGGGGTGATAGCTAATGAAATTTAACATATTATTGACCAGATTGCACTTTCTCTACCTTGAAAACGATCTTGGTGACTGCTGTGGGTTGTTTTCAATAGTTCTTGGTTTACAAGATCTTTCTTTTTTTTATTAAAAAAATTAAAATCATTAAAATTTTTATTAAATTAAACCAAATGGACTTTGTTCTCCACTGGAAGCTGTTTATGTGACATCTGTTTTGAATAACTTTAAAACTCAGTCCATTCAACTGTGCAAAATAAAACGGTGAAATTACAGTATTATTTGTGATTTAAAAAAAAAAAAAAAAATCAGGCTGTACCCACCTCCACCTGATTTACTCCCCAGGCATGAGCTTAGCCCTGTGTACCCAGTGCAGCCCTGGTACAGCTGGTTGGATTGATGTTTGCCTGGTTCGCACATTAAAACTACTTTGACAAATTACTGTTTTCTCAGATAAAAAAATGCAAACCATTAGTAAGTAAAGTTTGCAGTGTTGTTGGCATTAAATACACGGTGCTCTACATCAGACTAGATACCCAAGCTCACGTGGAGTCCTAGGACAGCCTGAGCAGGGCTTAAGAGTTTCCCCGTACTGGGAATGCATGCCCAAGTGTTTCTTCCAGGATATTTAAAAGCTCTATATGCGTATCAGGGTACGTGGGAGGGCTGCACAGACAAGCCCCTGATTGCCTTGCTGGCAGTCAACGATAGGGCAGATTCCACCTCTGTTCTGTGAGGGAACTGGAGGGGTTCCCATAGGTGACCCTGCTGCTCTGGCCTCCCAGTTCCCAGCCCAGCTCCCTCCAGCTGCCTGCCTGGGTGCCTGTGTCCTGCTTTCTCATAACCTCCCCTGCCTCCTCCTCCTCTTTATATATTCATGAAGCAGTAGTGACAGAAATAAAAGCTGAGCAAGCCGGAGCAGCAGCACAGGAAGAGGAACTGTCTGCGCTGGTGGGTGCCTCTCTGCACTGCTGTGACGGATCCTGCCGCTTTATCTCTGCTGGGACAGTGCTGGCTCGCAAGAGATAACTGTTCCCTGCTCTCTCGGGCAGCAGCTGGATGAGCTCTGGATGCAAGGAGAAGGAAAGTTAACAGTAAGTGAGTCAGTCTCACCAGGGATAAGATAGCACCTTTTAGGATGTTTCTTTCTCTAAGTTCAGAGTCAGGCCTGATGCAGGGCTGCATCTACCCCCACTCTGTTCCCAGCAGATTGCTCCACCAGCATGCCTGTCTCCTGGGACCCACTGATGGGGCTGAGGGCATCCTGGTGGCCCCACGGGTGGAGGAGAGACTGGAAGCAAAAGATACGTGCACAAGCAGGGACTTGCCATGTAATTCACAGGGGACCGTTTCAAAATGTTGAGGCTTTCTCCAGCCTGCTTAG
Organism: Falco naumanni; assembly: GCF_017639655.2. Taxonomy (NCBI): domain Eukaryota; kingdom Metazoa; phylum Chordata; class Aves; order Falconiformes; family Falconidae; genus Falco; species Falco naumanni. The sequence goes on from NC_054058.1 coordinate 23,313,534, forward strand.
ATCTGGAGAGATTGGTGTGGAGGGTCAGTAAAGCCTGGCGTTGAAGGATTATGTTGCAGCTGTGCTTTTTTGGGAAAGGCAGAGTTCTCATGTGCCCGTCTCCTGTGATCTCTTACTACTGCCGTGGTCTCCCTTCTGTCCTCTCTCTTCCTCAACTGCAGGGAAGGGACACACTTTGGTCACTGCAGAGGAAGCTTTGTGTTTTCTCCCTGCAAATTAACCCCTCTGATAGCTGGAATATACTATAAGGGTGCAACAAGGTCTTCTCTTGACCGTAGGGAATCAGGATCCGATTAGCTCAAGCAAAAACCAAAAGCACCTCAGGCGCTATGGCCCCCTGCTTCCCTCCCTGGGACACTAACAGCACAGCTGGCACCTTGTCACCAGCACCCCTTCTTTTGAGGGGGATCCATCCCAGCTTGCAAGGTGGAGTCCTGACCTCACCAATCCCCCCATCCCAGAGCTAGACCTTTGCCATAGTGCAGGTCTACATGATGTGCTGCCAGCCTGATCCAGGGAGCAGTATCTCTTCTCCACCCTGCCTGCAGCCTTGCTGTGTGCAATCAGCATCGCAGGGAATGTACAGATGCATGACCCTAAATACGAGGGATGTTTGTACCAGATGCTCCCCCCAGTACTGAGCATCCAATTAACCCGCTACTTCTGCAGGATGGGCCAATGGTTTAATATCCTAATGGGTCATTACTAAGATGTCACCTTCTGACCTGTGCTAATGCTCCAATCTTCTCCTACTCCTAGGTGCAGCTCAAAGATGAAGCCTCCATCTGGGCAAGGCATAAGGCTGGCATGCTTTCTCCTGAATTTGGCTTCCCTCTGCCTTCCCACCCCACTCTGGAAGGATCGGAACTCCCTAATGCAGGAGGAGAAAGCCCATCAGACAGGTGACAATTTGGTGCTGAGTAGACAAGAACAGCAGCTCAGTACAAAGCTTGTAAACCTCAAGAAGAAGGAGGTTGCGACAGCCATAATGACGGGACGATTTCCTCCAAGCATGCACTTCTTTCGGGCAAAAGACCTCATTGATCAGAGTGCAGTGTTCAGCATCTTAAAGCGCATGCCAAAAGGTAGGCTTGGCCTAAGAGTCGCTCATCTTATTCATCCTCCTTTTGCTTTTATGGCAGAGCCGGGACAAAGCACGAGGTGTGGCAGACAAGCTTACAAGAGCTGTAAATCGTGCTTGCTGTGTTCCAGGAAGAGCCTTGCCTCCGAGTTTGGGGATGGGGCAGTGGGAGAGAGGAAGAGGGGGATGGACTGGATGAATGCACATTTCCAGCAATTGTAGCATTTGGTGTAACTCACAATACGAATCCTTCAGCCTTTCAAGTGTGGAGAAAGGGCAGAGGAAGTAAAGAGAAAACGACATCAGATGCATGCTCTGCATATTCTAGCCAGGGCTTTTCCTTTTTCCACATACACATACCACAGACATGCTACAAACCTTTGTCTTAGCCCACATCTTAGCCAGAAATGCTGTATCCCCCAATAAGTCTTTCTGCAGGTGGTCCTGTAGCAGACTTGGAAGTCTACTAGAAAGTCTGGGGGCACTAGAAGAGAAAGGTGTCTCCAGCACTACGAGTTTCCTTACTTGAATGCAAGTCAAAGCCTGTGTTGATGTGACCTGTAGAATATGATATAAAAGCTACTGTATTCTCTCAGTCTTTCTTAATCAGGTTCTGGTCTGTGTACTTATAGGAGATCTCTGCTTGTAAAGGCAGGTATTTCTCATCTTTGGAGCTGTTGTTTCGCCCCTGTTGTGCAGCAGGCTATGTGCTAATGGGCTCCCACGCCCTGTACCAAGAGGTTTCTGTACTCTGAAGCACACACACAGTTTTAAAGGCCTTTGGACCATTTTAGTTAGATAGCAGCATGAAGTTGTCCAATACCTTCACTGCACAGGATGGCACATCCTCCAATGAGCAGCTGGGACACAGCAGTGTCTGAGCTTAGTACTCTGCGTTGCAATGGAGAGGGGGAGAGGATATTTTTAGCCAAGGTGAAATCTAAATCACTTAGGCTGGGTAGCAGGAAGCCTGATGTCCCCATGTACCTGACCTGCTGGCAGTTCAGCAGAGAGGCAGGAGGCTGAGGGGATCACAGGAGGAAACCTTGACTCCTGACTGACTGCTTTCTCCCTCTGCATCTCTGATTCAGTAAGGAAGTATTTGAACAAGGTGCCTTCTTTAACTAAAGATACAAGAAAGTTGCAGCAAACACTGTCAATACTCCTGCAACTCTGACCACTATGCTCACTCTTCCAGGTGGTCCCTTTTTAGATTCAGAATCCCATGGCCTTGCCCACATGGCTGCTGACCTGCTTTGGAAGATTTGCGGGTCAGCTTTTCCATAATGACATTTTTCACTTGCAAGGCTTGACACTGGCATGTGGATAAGAACAATCTTTCTCACTTCCCAGCTTGTCCCTTCCAGCATCTAGTATGGGATGAGGAACGCTGGCTTGCAGCATCCTATGTTACCATAAGGATAATGACAATTCTGATATACTAATCACTTTCATTACTGAATTGAGCAGTAAGGAATTTAGAAGTACCCTCCTCTTCACCTCCAATGGGGTATCTTTGATACCAAGGAGGAATCAAACAAAAAAAAATTAGAACTTTTTAATCCATATATTAAAACGAGTTCTCAGAATCTTTGTAAGAGCCAGAAGTTTTTAAAGCTAAGATCACATCCTTGTAGCTGCTTGAGTAGGACCTAGTCTTAGAGGCCTCGGTGTTGATCAGAGCCCCTGGAAATTGCTGTTGTTTCATGCACTACTGTAATTTCTGTTGCTGCTCACATAGGAAAGAGGGTGGCATTGCCAGTGAGAGGAAGGTCAGATCTAGAGAGCTGTGGCATGCCCATTCTGTTACACTAGCTCTGTTGAGAGTGGCAACCACAGTCACTCACATCTTAACAGTCAGACCCTCTGTAGTGGAAGATTATAGACATTATAGTCTGTATTATATTAGCCCACTCTAAGTTACAGCCTTGAAGTTTGTCTAACGTCACAAACATATCAGTCTTTTGTTTTGTTCTTGCTACTTATGTTCTCTCTTTATCCCTAAGGACACCAAAGCTATTTTGACTATGATGTCTCCCCTAGACTAACAAAATACATAATCTGTAAGACTTCAGCTCTCACCGTAACTTCTCTTCACAAATGTGAAGTTTAGTTCAAGCACCAATAAGAAAGCTCCACAAGAGGGGAGATTTTAGCAAAAAGAAAGGATGGGCTGAGGAAGGTGAGCATGCAGAGGATGCTTCCTACGCCAGGAAGACTGGCAGTTGCCAACATACTGCACAATAACGGAGCATCCCAGAGGCCCTTCATGCTGGCCAGCAGCAGACGTACGATATAAGTGAGCATGCTTTTGATAAGGCGTAGAAGTAGATTGCACTTCTGCATCTGAGTGCAATTCCCTGGTGTGTCATGGTCTGGGATTTTGGTATATGCCAGAGTTTCAAGGAGATGAAAGGAGAGACACAGACTAGGTGGAAAAACTGAGGCTGGGATACAAATGGCTTCTATACAGAAGCTTGCTTCAGGTCTGCCAGTCAGCTAGCATGCCTTGTAAACTGCCACCTACTGTGCGAGTTCCTCTTTAAATCAGTGGGGCCTGAGCCAGCTCACAGCAAAGTCTGTCTGAAAGACCTTTAATAACTGAGCATTTTGCATCCCAGCGGAGAAGCAGAGCTCCCTATCGATTTCCCCCCCCTCCCTCTGCTTGCAGGAGCTGTCATGCTCTGCCTGCCCTGTGTTTGATGTGGAGGGGGCCACATCCCCAGCATGAGGGAGGCAGAGCAGCCCCATAGTCTCTGCTGGGAGAGGTCACTCACAGCCATCTAGAAGCATTTTCCAGATGCCCCTGGATGGGCAAACTCAAACTATTATCTCATTAAACTTCGGTTCCTTCTTCTCAGCTGCCTTGCCTCATTAGGATATACTTTACCCCCAACAGGTGCTGTCTTACACCTGCATGACTATGCCATCCTGAGCATGGACTGGCTGGTGTACAATGCCACCTACCTCCCTGACTGCTACATCTGCTTCACCCACACGGGCACTGTTCGGTTTCACTTTTCCAAGCCTCACCCTCCTCACCCAGTGCCAGCCCAGTGCTCCCAGTGGGTTTTGCTGGAGACTTACCGCCAACAGCTGCGCAATGTGACAGAGTTTGATAGCAGGTGAGTGAAGAGAGCTGCAAGCCTACCAGTACCTCACAATTGCATTGTGTAGCCAGCAGGACCATTCTGGTCCAGCTTTCCCATTTGGTTGCTGCTCTGGAAGTGGGGAACGCCATGTAGGGCTGCATACATAGAACAAGCAAATAGCAATGTAAGAGCTTGAAGGTTGAAGCATTAAGTACACCAGAGAGACCATCAAAATTGAAGTTTTCTGTACAACCTCACTCTGGTCCTTTGTATAGACATGTTGAAGACTGGTTTAAGCAGATTTACGTCACCTGCTCCCACCTCTCTTCAGCAGCCAGGCTGGATGTACTCCTAGTATGGGACAGGGCTGTATGTGAAAGGACTAGCCTCATTCACTGAGGTACCCAGGAACAGGATATGAGGAAGTCAGGTAGCTGATGGACAGGCTCTCCCCCACATCAGAAAAGTGATTTGTAAAGTCATTGTTTTCACTCAGAGCAAGAAGTTGGGCAAACTACTCGTGTTAGTTACTACACTAGCAAAACCCCCCTCAAACAACCCAAAAGAAAAACCAACCCAAACTCCTACTTCAAACACCAACCTTGTTTTCTGAGGGCTACCTTTGAAACCCCAGTGGTACTCACCATACTGAAGCAAAAGGCACTCATTCCCAACAGGACCCTCAGGCACCAGGAACCGCAGCGTGCCCTCCTGCCCTCAGGTAAGGGGTTAGGTCTCAGTCTGGGCACTGGCTGAGCCAGTGAGCCCTACATACAAGTCCTCTGCCTGGTAACACTTTTCCCCCACTCAACACCCTCCTGCTGATGGAGCTTCTCCCATTACAGGTGAGACCTCCTACAGCTGTCCAGGAGCTCACACCTCAGATGGTTCCCCAAGGCATCGCTCCCTTGCAGGAGCTTCCCTCCCTGCAGGCAACTCCTACCTTCACTGCTGGCAGCCTTGGACCAGGACCAGGTGTTAGTTGGCTGCTCAGCAGCCACCTACCATTTATTTACTTACTTATCCCACTTAGGGGTGGGAGCAGCCTGGCTCCCCCTCCAGCTGGTGCTGACAAGGAAAAGGGAGCCCTATCTCCCCATCCAGGAGCCACTGATCCCAGGACAAAGTGCTGCCAAAAAGGCCAGGAGACAGCACGTAGTTCTGTGTGGCGTGCAGGGGGCTGGAGAGAGCATGCTAAATAATGCATGAAGTCAGACACTGAGTGATGAGGACAAAGGATAGTACTGAGTAGTGATCCATTCAGAGGGCACTGCCAGCCACAGCGCTCCAGGGGCTGGGATCCTGCATAAAAAAATAGTACGGGGTGTCATGTAATTACAGACAGTGTCACCACGCCAACACATGAGGAGAGGGCTGGATCAAGGAGATGCAGGTGACCCTAATTACAGCATTTCCTAAGTGAAACTTGATGGGTTTTACTGTAGTGCTCTTCAGTGAGGGTGTGTGCTCTTAAATAGAGTCCTCTTAACTCTTAGGGAGCTGGTATCTCCTCCACATGGAAGCTGTCTGGGATCTGTGCCCTACAGATCTGGGAAGGAGGTCAGGTTGGGAAGCTAAGGAGCTGCCAGACCTCTGGCATGGTATTGCCTTCCCTCCCCAACAACAGCAAGGGGCAGGGCAGAGGGAGCTGACTCGCCAGGGCACCCACCACCCCTCTCCTACAGAGGTCCAGAAGGAAAGTAATGCCAGACCCAGGATTCTTGATGTTTTATATCCTGAAGCTCAACTGCCCTGACAGATGATGGAAGAAATAAGATCCAGTGAAAAGTCACTTATCTATGTCTTCCAGAGAGAAAACTGGTTCCCCATTATCTCCCTTCTGTTTCTACTGGGAGCAATGAGGAGGGAAAGACCACAGCACCAGCTCTCTTCAACCCCACCAGGAGACCAGTAAATAACTGCAAGAGATTGCATTTTGAAACAGCTTCACTTTCTTAAAGTCCAAGCAATTGCACTGGCTATTTGAGAACTGTATCAGGAGCAACGCTTCAGTATATTTGGTTTTGGTTGCATTTCTGTAGTGTGATGTCCTTTTCTGGCTGAGACTAGGGGCCATGGCATCCTATACACCTGGGATGGTGGAGCTGTGCATTATTTGGTTCCTGATGTTCCTGTTTGGGAACATAACTTCTTTTCAGAGGCAGTGTTATCACATTCCTCTTCTTTTGTATTAGTTGTCTGACAATGCCTCGTAGTCACAAGTCAGAGCAGGACTTCAGGGTGGCAGTCACTGCACAGGGACATAAGACAGGTGCTGTTACAAGGGGTCTCCCCAAGGGCAGATAGGAAACTGAGGCAGAGACCAATGAAGTGATTTTCCTCAGCAAACGCCTGCCAGAGCCAAGTACGTACTTGGATGTCCTGCATCCTGGGTGCTCGGACTTAGCCAAATGAGTATGTTGTCCTTCATTTCTTGCCCTTCTGTGCTTATCACCACAACATCGCAGAGGAGTCATTTCACATAATGTGCAAACATGAACAACAGCCACATTGAAGCGCTTCCCCTCCTATTTTCATCTAATCCCCGGGTACTAGTCTAGGGGTTAGGAATGTTTTTTGGCTGTCTGGAAATAGGTCTCTAGCCAGGAATAGGCCCCAATCTGTTCTGCTTCTCAGTTTCTGGAAACTCTCCCAGTCTCTTGAACATGTGCATCCCAGGCTACCTCTTCCCTGCACTCCTCTTTGCCCTTGAGCACTGACAAGCTGAGAGAAAGCAGATGTCAGAGGAAGGAACGGATGGATAGTTGGGTGGTTTCAGGGAAGTATCAAGGGAATATGGCAGCAGGGAAGGGCTCTCATGCAAGACAGGGTGGATCAGCAAATGTGAAGGGAACAATGGAAATGTTTCCGAGAGGCTGCACCTCTTTCACCTTACTGCATTCCTGACCAGGAAGGGGTAAGGGAGAGAGGTATCTGCATTACATTTTTGCTGTTTGCATTTTTAGGTACATATGCATACATATACATACGTGTTATGGATGGAAGTCTTTATGTTTGTTTCCCTCGAAAGAAGCTTTAATCATTCCTATTCAAAATACACATCTTATGGGTCAAGACCCTGGAGTATTCTGTTACTGGTAAGCTTCCAGAAGGATGCTATTATGAGTGTCAGGAGACCACAGGCCAGGAGACAGAAAATGGAAGAGAATTTTGCTTTGAGATTTAAAATAAAAAATATTCCTCACTTATTTACTTCACAATCAGTTACGATATGGGAGAATGCCATTTTTTTCCTCAAGATGTAATATACTGTCCAGCATCTCCAAAGCAAGAGTATGCCCCTAGATATTTAGGGAAACAGCATTGACATTCCAGATATTTGTAAAATACCACCGCACACACTCCCCCATCAGTAGCCTGAGGATTAAGACCGTGCCTGACGGCGCAGCTCGGACGGCCCAATGGAGCTCTCTATCACCGGGATGAAGTCATCTGTGAGGGAGCTGACACCATGGCCAAGGCTGCGGGGACAACTCCCCTGGGCACTAGTGGCTGCCCGGACCGCCATCACCTTCCCCTCCGTGCCCTCCAACTGCCTTATCTCACAGAAAAATAGGGCAGTGTGTGCATTACAAGGGAAAAAAAAAAAAAAAAGAATAAAAATGCACTACAGAAACAAAGCACTCCACTCCCTCTACAAGTCTCCCCTTGGGGAGAAGAAGAAGGGATGAGAGAGAGAGAGAAAGAGAATGAACCACATGTGACAGATGTTAGTCACACTATTTAATGCACCACTGGAAGACATTCAGATACTACGGTGAGGAGAGGGTTATAATTACCCATCGAGAAAGAAAAAGAAGCAGGAGAAAGAATCCCTTTAAAAACAAGGCAACAAATCCATTCACTTCTGCATTATATAGCACAAGAAAGTAAAGGAATTAGGGGAGAAAGAACAGGAAAAGAGAAAGCAAAACCACAGCTGAAAATAAATAATCCTTAGCTGGTCGTTTTAGCTGTGCCCCTTTGGGCATATGCATTGCAATAGCATTGTTCAGTGCATATATGACATGACACGGAAGGCTATTTGTAGTCTGCACCTGATCACTGGTGAGGGCCCATTCCAGAAAAGAAGCAAAAAAATGTATTTATAAAGCTTTGCTTCATCTGCATGAGCTACTGATGGCAAAAGCCCCTGAACCCTTAGGAGATTATCCAGTTATCAAGGATGGATCACTATTACACAATAAATCTTCAACAGTTATAGGGATCAATAATCAGTCTCAAAGGAAAGGGGATTATAAAAAATGCACGATTTGATTTATGTGCTTTTAGGAGCAGGGCAGTGTGGGGATTTATTGCTGTTTCTAGCCCAAGAGCACAGGCTAAGTAAACAACTACAAGTTTGTACAGCTAGATTTAAAGGCAGGGAGCGGAGCCCTGTGTGCACTCATTGCTGGAGGAGCTGAGTTCTCACAGGACAAGGGGAGAATGCGGTGGGAGCCCGACTAACCGCCCGTCCTTATCTGAAACAAAGCTGCGTGGGGTGGCGAGAACGGGCTTGCACGGCCTTTTGATCCATGGGGAGGTTTTTCCCTCGGTGCTTGCAGGGCTGGTGGGAACAGCCCCACTCAGCTCCTGGCTTCAGGCAGGTGCTCTCCGCCGCTGTGCGGGGCTGGCACGGAACTGCCCTTTGGCCAGGAGGGGAGGGAAAAGTCTCTTTTCCCCAGCTCTTCCCACACCAAACCTCCTCTCCCCTCCCTGCTAAGCTGCAGCACACCCTTTCTGCCGGCGGCTGGCCTCCACCGCAGCTCTGGCAGCTGGATCAGCGCCTCCAGATGCCCCTGGCTCCTGCATTCCTGGTTTCTAGGGTGATGCTGTGGTGTCTCCCACTGCTGCGTACTCCCTGCTGCCCACCCGAAATGCCACCTGCCCCTGCCGTGGTCCAGCTTGGTCTCCTTTGGTTGCATGGAGTGCTTGAACAGTAGCTGGGGTCACCCCATGTCCTGTGATATGTCACCAAAGCCCCTGTTGTAATGTGCGGGAGGGCAGAGCTGAAGTTGCTGTGGAAACCTGAACTCTGAATTTTCCTGCCTGTTTGACATTTGAAAATCTCATCCTTAACATGGTATGAGCATCTCTTTATGTACAGTTTTGCTTCTAAAATTGTTCCCAGAAAAGAAATTAACAGAGTGAAGATGAAATGAAACTGCAGCTGCTGGGAGAGGGTCCTTAGAGAGGCAAATGCTGGGGGAATGGGCTCTGTTTTATGGGCAGGATGGAGGAACTCAAAAGGGATGTCCCTGCCTGGGATGTCTTAGTTTATGAGTTTGGACCAGATCACATTTTACATCTGTAGGAAGGAGGTTTTTAATTCCATCCACAGAAGCCTCCTGGAAGAAGATAATAGGAGTACAAATCAAACCCACACCTCCCATATAACAGAGCAGAGCACTGCATGAGGATGAGGGCCAAAACTTCAAACATGAAACATTATTAAAGATCAGTAGCTGTTACTGAGGGGAAACAATATACTCGGATGAAAGATGAAGCATGGCTGAAGGTATTTCTATCTGAATCTGATTAGTCCCTGACACGAGATAAGCATCAGGCCTGGCCAGACTGGTAAACCCACCTGCCTGCAAGCAACTGGCTCTGTAGCTTGCTGTGATGGCTTCAGTTTGTCCACCCAGGAGTGAAGGTGATCGCCCCCGTATTGCCATTTAGGCTTTGCCTACTGGCCTGAGAAATGTATTACAAACTCTTCTTCAGGTGGCCACCAGCAGCAGGAGGAGACCTGTTACCAGAGGCAAGGCTTGGGGCAGGATGAAGGCTATCAGCTTGTCAGAGGACAGTGTTGGGGCACAGACACTCACCACAGGGTGCGAGCTGTCACCCACCACTAGATAATCTTGCGATTACTGGCTTCCTTAAACTCTGCTTGATAAAACTACCCACCGCATCTCTGGATTTCTGAAAGAGGCTTATATGCCAGCTGAGCCTATGGAGGAAATAAATACCTTTCCGTCCCACTAAGGAAGAGCCCGGACCTTCGATTCTTATCAGTTGTTTGCCAGCAGACAATCTGGAGAAGTTACCAGCAAGGCAGGCAGGATATCAGCTTGTACCACTGGCAGGGGAAAAGGATTTTTGATTCACAGCCGTTTAGCCCCTGCTTATATTAGGTTACATAATTTGACAATATGAAGGTACCAGGGCAAGTTACAGGCTTAGTAAGTAGGTTGATGGTTTCCCGGTACGTGGCATCTCCTGGAGACTCAGTCTGCCTTTAGGTGGTGAACAGAGGGCTGGGTGTCATAACTCTTTACATGCATTGGAGATGTTTGTGAGAATATATTGTCTGCAGGAGTAATGTACGAGCCTAGTTTTGGATTAAGGATACCCCTGGGTAGCAGAGTGCAATTCTTACAATATAAAAACATCATACTTGCTTTCATAACCCTATTGCTCCTCAAGATTTTGCCCTCATAAAAGGAAGGGGCAAGTTTTGAACACCTAGTCTTACCCTGCTTGTAGCTCAACAAGTAGCATATGACTTTTTACCTGTCAGCTATTACCTGTACTAGTCGTTAGAGGAGTAAATACAGGTGTCAGAAAAATGACCTGAATGCTTCCTAGCTGCACCAGTTGTTGTTACACCGGTTGCACTGCAGCAGCAACAGGCTCAGAGTTAGACCTTGGGCCCCTATTGTGGCAGGAACAGCCTTGCACCTTTTCTTAGTCCTGCGCAAAGAACACGTGCCTCCTTCAGCACTGCCGCTGCCCTGCTGTGCCCCGGAACAGGTGGGTTGGGAGGGTGTCACGTCCGTCCGCAAAGCTTGGGCTCTGACAACAAAACTCACACCTGTCTCGGATGAAACCTCCTTCCTCCTGCACCAAACACCCAGCTGCCAGCCGGCGGCTTTTTGCATACTGAAAGCCAGTTGTCTTGTTTGTTCTTCTCATTCTTCCTCTTCTCTTTCTCCATTTGTACAGCTTGCTGAGAAACTTGACCCTGGTGACGGATGCCCCTGAGCTGGCGTACCCTTCTCAGACTTTCATTTGGAAAAGATTTGAAGAAGTCTTCCTCATTGCCTCTGGACTTATCTGCTATGCACCTGTGTTCAAGGCCTATTTCTACCAGGGGCTGCTGGAACTCTATGAAGATAACATACAGTATGTTGAGATAAGAGCTATCCTGCCTCCGGTACGTATTTTTTGGCTTCTCTAGTACTCTTTTAAATCCTTATTTTTCCATAAGTTTTCTCAAGCCCTATCTTGAATTTAGTTTTTGGATGTTTGCATACCTGCCTTTCTAAGGATGCTGGAAAACCTTGATCATATTCAAAGGTCTTTGTTGGAGATTTGCATAGGCAAGGGCTTGAAAGTAAGAGATGCTTTGTTCTTAATGGCTGAGGAAGATACCTACTGTGGCAACAGCACAAAACTGCGTTGTAAAGGCTGACTGAGAGCTGTGTTGAAAACTTGCTGGTTGGGAAGATTATCTCGGCTTTGTCTGCACCAGAATCACCTGTTCTGTAGCAGCTCTTCTGGAACAATTTCCCATCTTGAACAGAGACTTATTCTGGAATAGTTACTTTAAATCCACAGCTTATTTCAGAATGATTTCTCTGAGCAGGCTAGTAAACCAACTGGCAAAGCACTGTCTTCCATAGTTATGCAGACAACATAAAAATTTGGCTATGTACGTGAAATACAACTGCTCCTTTCATTGCCACTAATGCTAAAATCCAGTAGTGATAGTTTAGGCCTTTCTCTCTGCATGTCAGCCGGAGCTGGTCAGATTGTCCTGCAGCCCTACACTGCCTCACCGCCTTCCCAAGCACTAGCAGGCCCCACCACTGTTCTTTGGCTGTGATGGTTCCCACTTTCCCAGTGGCTATTTTGACACTACAGGCACACCTTTTCCATACACTTCTCCAGACCAGCTCCAAATGGGTCACCATGGGGGTGGGAGCTCTGTCAGAGAGGCAAATGCCTTACGAAATCAAATGAACCAGGGCTGCTGCTCCTTACCATAGCACCTACCCCCACATTCTTAACAGTCCGTTGCAAGGGGAACAAAGCTGCTGTGCAAGGTCCATCCAGCAGCAGCTGAAGGACAAGGTGGTGGTGATGGGTTGTGTGTGGGAATGCAGGTAGCAGCTTGCTGCTGGCACCACAGCCATACTGATGACCTGCTTATGGCCCAACTCCCAAACGTGCCTGCTAGCAACTTCCTTAAACCATTGCCCTTGCATGCAATGGCTCATGGGCTCCAGCTTACTGCAGATGAATGTCTGTACCCCAGCAAGAACCGCTGCTGCTGGGCAGCTCTGCAGCCACCCTATCAGCAGACAGGCAGGTGCTGTGACAAATTTGGAGGCTGATCTAGCTTTGTGCATGCCTCCCCCCAACAGCTGGAGAGTGGGGCTGCTAACCCTGCCTTGCTGTGGCTTCGTCTGGCCCCATAGCAAAACAGGTCTCAGTGTCAGGGCTGCAGGCTGGCACTCTGTCATGCCTGAGATGAGAAGGGTTTATTGAAAAGAGAAAGAAAAAAAAAAAAAAAAGAGGTGGAGAAAACCACAAAGCTTATATGTATCTTACTTTGCTGGGGGTTGGTTATGGGCCAGTTGCTCGGAACTCAGTTACCATCTGTCTTTGGGGTACCTGGAAAGAGAATATAACACAATGTCAAAATTCCTGTGCTGTGAGACAGCGTGAGTGCTGGCATCCTCCCAGGTTACACAGGTTTCCGGGCCAAGAGTTTCTGCAATGATACAAGCGCGTGGGCCTGACTGGAAAATACCCTGCCTTTACCGGCAGCCCTTAGACATGGTTGTAATGTCTTTTGAAGAGAGGCTTGGCAGGGAAGATTTGCTTCCCATCCAGCCCCTAATGCTGGCTTCAGGCATGGGAGCTTCCAGAGCCCCAGGGCTTTCTTGAGGTGCTGCGAGGTACAGGCGGGCAGGCTGCCTGAAGCCCAGGTAGCGCTGCAAGGAGCTGTGGGCATGCTGGGCTGCTGGCTCCCATGGGCAGTGCCGGCAGGGAAGTGCCAGCTGGGCTGGAGCAGGGGAGAGGGAGTGGAAACACTTCATTGTGAAAGTCAAGGTGAGCAGGGTGTGACAGGAGTAGCGAGGTGCTTGTCTGGCTGGAGATCCTCTGCAAGGTTTGGCCAACAGCGCTGACACTTGCAAAAGCTCGCCTCACAGCAAAGCCCGCCAGAAGCAGCCCCTGAAGTAAAGTAAATGAAAGCTGAGATTTAGTGCGAAACAGCAAACATTGTGGAAAAGCCCCCCAAACCCAGCTGTGTTTGCAAATTCAGCTGTGCAAAGTCTCACATTCCCATGGGCTGCAGCAGGGGAAAATTCCCTCTGAGCGCCTGTGGCCACCCCACGGCTGCTGGTGCCTGCGAGGGGGATGCCACAGCGTGATGGGGTGTGGGGGCTTAGTGAGGAGCATCACTGCAAGGGGCAGCACCGAAGGGAAAGTATGAAGGTGGAGTGTACCAGCTGAAGGGTGGAGGACAAGGGTGAAAGAGAGAAGATGTGGATAAAAAAAGGATAAGAAGGGAACAGACGGAGTGATTTCAGCCACTGTTTGTGAGTGACTCCAGGCAGGGCCTTTGTGGATTAGTATCAACTGGGGCATGCAGGGTCTACAGCCCCGCTGAAATCAGGGCAAAAGCCCTGTGTATAGCCCTGGTAGTGAGGAACTCACAAAGCTGATGAGACAGAGCATGCCAAAAGGATTATTTTTCCCAGTTTGCAGCCAGAGAACTGGGAAACCATGGCAAGACTAAATGACTGACTTAAGGTCACGGAGCAAACCTCTGGCAGAGGGGAGCAGAAGCCCAGCCCAGCTGGTAGCTTATGGAGCTCAGACCTCTGCATGCCCTGGGGCTGCCTTGGCTGACAGACTGCCACTGCAAGGCACAGAGCGCATGTGAGCTGCCAGGCGGCTGGACAAAACGCTCCAGCATTTGATATAGATGTGAGTAAGGGGTCATGGTCTCCTCTGGGTACTCAAGGGCACTCGCTTGCCATGTCTGAACATGGAGAAACTTGTTTCTTGTATCACATAGGAGGGACGAAAACCACTCCGTGGTTCTTGCCAGCTGGTAAAGGCTTCAAGAAGAAAATGTTCTGCACAGATTTAACGGCTTTTTTCTGCCCTGTTGCCAGGACCGCAGCACATTGCTTCTCCCAAGGTTTTCTTTAGTTCATTTCTCTCACCCTCCAGTGAAACACCTCTTCCAACTTCTGCTTGCCATGTGCTTTTCATCCTGCAGGTGTATGAACTGGATGGCACCCGGCACAATAAATCATGGTCCGTGGCAACCTACCAGGAAGTGATCAGGCATTTTACGAAGGAGCACCCTGACTTTCTTGGAGCCAAAATTATATTTACAGCACACAGGTAGAGGCTGAGCGAGGCTAAGAGTAGCTGTGCATGGCTGGCTGTGCTATGGTGGAGGTGGTGGTGGGGGAGAGGGGTCCAGGCCAGGAGAAGCGATGCTGAGGGCTGGGCTGAAGTGCCACAGTTGGTTAGCAGTGCCCACGTGTCATCAGACCCAGGGTGTTGAGTCCCAGAGCATTCCCTGGCACATGTAAAAGGCTAAGGATGAGAAATCATCTATATAAGTCTGCATACGTGCAAAGCGACCAGGGTTAGCTCATGGTGTGCGCCAGAGAGACGAGCGTCTGTGAACCTCAGGTCTGGGAATGAGCAAGGGGAGGGCTGCTCGAGTGTGTGCGTGTCCAAGCTGTGCACGCTCTCTTCCCAAGCCTAGAGGTACTCCCCCTCTCTACGGAAGCTGAAGCAGTGACAGCAGTACCCGAGTGTGGGCACTCGGTATTGCAAAGGTCCTTGTGGAACCCTGCAAATGTGGTTCTCCCGGCAGCCTTTGTATGGTATGTTCATGCTGCTGTTCGCAGGCGGGCACAAGGCTGTTCTCCAAGTCAGCCAGATGCTATGAAGTCATGTGAGGTGATCCTGAGCAAATATAACAGACCTCTCAGCAGCACTTACTCACTCCAGCTCAGCACGACGCTGTTCCCAGTTCAGAGCTGGCTTGCCTCTGGCCAACTTGGGTATGGACAGAGTCTGTCTGCAAAAAGCACTGTGATGTTGAAGTTCAATAGGACTGGAAGAATTCTAAATGTAAAGCTCTCTTGAAATGCAGTTACCATCCCACCTCCCAGCAAAACAGTTGAGAGGAAAAAAAAAATCTAAACATTTTTTCTCCATGCTGTTGCGTTCCCTGCTTGGTATATGGGAAAGCCAATGAGTCAGACAAGCATGCCTCAACTCAAGTGACAGCAGGGTCTAGCCAGGCATTTCCTGGTCATTCAGGGGTTTCCTTTCACAATATCAATTTTCTACTGCTATTACTCTGGAGACCTGAAGCTGCTGTCAGATTCAGGAGCAACTTGCATTTTGGAAATACCCCTGGGGGCCCCATTTCACAACTCAAACCCAAGGCAGGCCTGTGGGAGTGAGCCTCTGCACCGCTTTCTTTCTCTTGCTCTTTAGGATGCTGAATGTTTCCCAGATTAAAGAAGCCATCGTCACTGCCATGGCTCTCAGAGCCCGCTTCCCAGACACCGTGGCAGGCTTCGATCTGGTAACTGTGTTTCTTCTGTGGCTTTGTGTTAACCCCTAGACGTGCACTATAACTACATGTATAATATGGCATACGTTTTAGACCAGAACCAATTCCTCTACTTCTCTGCTGAAATTATTGTAAATGAATCACAAATCCTTCAACTAAGGATTTTGTTGAGGGCAGTTGACAAAATCCCCTGAATCAACTCCCTACCCAACAGCACTGTAATTTCAGTACAGTTGGCACTTGGTGATATACAGCTGTGAGTCCCACCATCTTCCAGAGCATGTTCAAAACCACCTTTCCTCTTTCCCCCAGGTTGGCAATGAGGATGAAGGTCATTCTTTATGGGACCTGAAGGATGCCCTGACCATGCCATATTCCCTGGGGGTCAACTTGCCATACTTTTTCCATGCTGGCGAGACTGGTAAGCGTGAGGACTCAGGGACTGTTATTGCTTGCAGAGGCAAGAAGTCTTGCAAAGCACAGAAACAGCAAACCTGGCTGTATCAAGATGATACGTGTTTGTATACATGTATATATAAGTGGTCTTCCCTATGCTTCTCCCCATATCAGCTTGTTGCTGTAGCATTCCTACATGGCACCTCCCCTACCTGCTCCCTGCTCTTGACTGTAGGCTTCATGTTGCTCAGCGCCTTTGCCCTCTGTGTGACATGGAGTCATGCTGCAAGAATTATTGCTGGTAGCCGTTTCCTCCTCAGAGCTGTGCTCACCTCCCATCCACAGCAGCAGCAGCAGAATCCCTCAACCACTATTTTATATGTTAAGGTGAAGGAATGTCTAGCCAGCCTCAGGTCTTAACTGAATACACTCATCAAAGTAACTGTCACCCTTCATTCCTGGGGCAATGCATTATTAGCAATATATTATTCAGTCCGTGTGGGTGGGATTTATCCTAACCATGCATGACAGTTGTGTCTAATTTGTGTTATGCTTATTGCATGTTGGCATCTACAGAGAAGATGTCTACATCTGAACTGTAACTCTAGGCTCACTTTATAGCCATGGACAGTAACAAGCACTTCTGAGGCACAATGCATCTCATCATAATACACAGGCTATTCCACAGAAATTATTACTTCTCTCCATTGGCTATGAATGGAGATGAGCATGATTAGCTTAGCTGTAAGAGCAATACTATTGACATCTAAAGCCAGGTGAGATGAGTGGGTATCTGTGCTGGGCAATGTCCTGGGCAAATTTGGATTCCTGTTTCACTGAAAATGCAAAGTGGGAACTCAGAGTTTAAGCAACCCTCTTGCCTTGCAACTGGGACATTTATTAACAAAATAATCTAGCTGTTTGAGAAGATACATTTGCTCACAGCACTGCAGTGATTCTTACTTGTCTCTACTCAGACTGGCAGGGCACCTCTGTAGACAATAATGTGCTGGATGCATTGCTACTGAATACCAGTCGGATTGGCCATGGACTTGCCCTCATTAAACACCCTGTAGCCAAAAGTTTGTCTCTGAGGAGGGATGTTCCTGTAGAAGTCTGTCCTATCTCCAACCAGGTATGTTGGTAAAAGCTTAGGTCTTGGGGCTGGGACACTGGAATGGGCCTTTACCATAGCAATGAGGACCAGCAGGGAGCTGGGGGCAGCTAGACGTTTTGTCGCACTCAGGCTGGCTCAGTTTCCTTTGCACCACATCACACTGCAGCCTACTATGTAGACACATCCTGTGTATATATAAGGTTTGTAATGCCAGTCAGTTCAAAACCCTTTAAATTCCTGTCCAGAGGAACCTGGGAAGGCAGTCCTCCCTAGGGGAGATGAGGCCCAGAGCCAGGGAGGTGCCTAAAGAGACATAGTGGAAAATACTTCAAAGCCAGGAGAGCCAGAGGCTGAGAAGCTGGGATTGTACCTGGAAGTCTTCTGGTTTTGTAGAATTCATAACCATGGAGAACTCTTTTGCAACACATTAGTGTGCTGCCCATTGTCCCCTGGATGCAGCAGAAAGGATGCCCTGGGCTAGATATGTACCAGTGTGAGCCTTGAGGTAGAGAACCCCTGATACCAGCTCCAGATGCCCTGGGCTAGGCATCATGGCAAATACATAACCAGAAGACTGTTCCTGAAATGCTCACAGTCAAATTGTTATAAATAACCAGAAGTTATTCATCCCACTGGCCTTGATTTAGGCGATTAATTTAAGAAACTCATCTCCTTGTATAGTCAGTGGAGACAAGTAGTCTCCCTCTGCAGCTTTTCAGAGCAGAATGCCTAACACAGTCTGAACAGCCCTCTGGAGGCTCTTCCTCCCTCATGACTACCTGCTGACAGAAGCGGCTATAGCAGGTATGGAGTGCGACGAGTGTTGTAATGCAAACATGGCTACAGCAATAACCTGATGTGATGCTGTCTCCCACCCTTCCCCGCCAAGGTCCTGCTGTTGGTAGCTGACTTGCGGAGCCACCCTGCAGCTGTCCTCATGGCTGAAGGACACCCCATTGTGATCAGCCCCGATGATCCCCCTATCTTTGGGGCAAAGGGAGTCTCCTATGACTTCTATGAGGTGTTCATGGCCATCGGAGGGATGAGTGCCGACCTGAGGACCTTAAAACAACTTGCACTCAACTCCATAAAGTAAGTTCCTTGCCTCTCTCATCCAGCCATAGTAATGCTAAGGGGACTATCAGCTTGCTCCCTGGAAACCCATTGTATTTGGTTTTGGCCCCAGAGTCTCCTCTGCCACGTGAACTGGGCTGCCATTAACCCAAAGTCTCCTCTGCATGTCTCCTCCAAGGGCAGGACACAGGGGCCCCTGAGGCTCCCCTGCCCATGCCGTTGAGTGCCTTTCTTTAACTCGGTGTCTCTGTTCATTCCTCCTTTTCCATCCTTTGCAAACTTGCCTCCAGCACTTGGTTCTGGTTATGGGGGAAAGCTCATGTCTTCGTATCGCTTGTCTATTTCTGCCAAAACTTGGCTTGCTGTGGCATTTGCCACGGCCAGCTGGGGAAACACAGGAAAACAATCTACCAGCATGTAGCTTGTGTGTGTTTAGCCACTTCTTCTGTTTATCTGGATAGCTCTGAATGTCCCAAAATAGTTTGAATGTGGTGCCCAGGGCCTTTCTACACATTCCAAGAGCTTTGTCTGTTTGCCAAATCCCATGACAGTCCTTGTGTCAATCCCAAGTCTCCGCATGGCCAGGGAGAGAACAAATACTCTTATTTCCTACTAATTTGGACCCAGCCCAAGGCACATCTGAAAGCAACAGCAGTGCTGTCTCTTCTGTACTAGTCACTGGGTGCCACCCAGCGATCTCCAGCTTACACAGACTGAGCTGTTTGTCCTCATGGTGCAGGACTCGGTAGCTGTTGATCTGGCTATGACACTTCTTGTTCTAGCACGAGCCCAGCTGGCAGGAGTGCAAAGCTCTTTACACTACGTTACTCTCTGCAGTGTAGGCATGCCCTGCAAGGGTTAATCTGTTGCTGCTTCCTGCCTTTTCATTTTGGTCACTGATCTTGAAATAGCTGCCCCCTTGTCTCCTGTCTTATACTGACTTTTCTCCTCCTCACAGATACAGTGCCATGCTACCAGATGAAAAAGCCAAGGCCAAAGATGTCTGGCAGAAAAAATGGGACCAATTTGTGGCTGACCTCTCTGATAGCTTTTTGAGGGAGCTTTAGAGGGAAGGAGACACATCTCAGAAGGCATTTGGCAAGCCAGAGCGAGCCAGGCTTATTGCTAAGAGGGAGACTGCTTCCTCCATGTGACCTGAGCAGATGAATGAACCTCAAAGTCTCACCTGGCAATGGGCGATTCTGGTAAGCTAGGCTTAACAGGCTTAAGGCTAAGAATGGGCTGAACTATCCTGTGAAAGTCATGGGCTGGAGGTAAAAGGGAACAGTGAGCCCTTACAGCAACAACAAAAGAACACCCCACACAAAATAGTCATAACCATTAAAAATTGGCAATGACCAAAATCCTGACACCCTTATTTAGGAAAAGCAGGCTTTCTAATTAGAGTTAGCAGGAGACTGCCAGCATGAGGACCTCTGAATTTCACCTTATCATTACAAAATGCAGACCTTGTCCGGAAACAGCTAAGACAAACATCCAACCATTTGGGACACTGACCTTCATGAGAGTAAGGACTGAAAATTACTCTTGTTATGTTTAACCCTGGGCCTGCTGCCAAAATAGCACTGCTAGGTCGAAGAACCAGTCATAGGTCTGATGTCTGCTATTTCAGGACCTACCATGGCTGGAAACGAGCTGATGGAACTTGCTCCCAGAACATTTAAGCCTGGTTGCACAGTGACCATAAAGCCAAGAAGAGGTGCCTCAGTTCCCAAAGCAAAATCTTTTCCTGTCCTCTGGTCAGAAGGAAGCCAAAACACTTTTCAGCTGAGAAAAAACATCCTGGCTTCCTCCATCCAGCTTAATTGAAACTGTCCCCCTGCACTGGGCCATATTACCATAAGGCCTTTGCATTTATAGGAAACACCTTTTGATTTCATGGGGTTCTGCTACCAGCCTTTGCTGCCTAACTCAGAGTGCAAATGTGCCCTCATTCAGCCTGTTAGACAGATTTCCACCTTGGTAGAGAGCTACTCTCACATTGTGGGTATCCATAGTGGTCACTTCGACCTCTGTAGTTTCCAGCTCTTTAGCAAAAAGGTATTGCAGAAAACACAGAATAAATAGTGTCATGACAAGCAAATTCCCTTTCTTAACATCATCCAAAATATCAGGAAAAAACTAATTGCAGCTAGATTAAAAAAAAAAAAATCTTCATCAGGATTCTAAATAAATTCAGCAAAATCCTTTGGCACACATATCCCAAGTACACAGCCAGGATCCACCAGTGTCTCTCCCTGACTTCAGTACAGTTATGCTGGTCTGCATCAGCCAGGGGAGAATTTACAGAAGTTCCCGCTGAAAGACATCTCCCTCCTCTGAGCCACAGGCTTGTGAGGACTGTCATTTCCTGACCTGACCAGCTTGGGCAAATTGGCTCTCATTCTGTTTTCTGCTAATTGTCTCAAGCTGCCTGCCCATAGTGTTTATTTCCACTGACCTTGCTTAAAACACCTTAGCAGGAGGCAAATATACTCACTACAGAAGCAGATCAAGCTGTGCAGCCCATGTTAAATTGCCCATGTTTCACAGGCTGCAAGTTCACCTCCAGTCATCTCAGGGAAAACAAAAAACCAAAACAGCCCACACTACAAACCCCACAACAAGGAACAAATAAAACCACAAGAAACCAAAGGTCTCTATATTGCAACAGTCAGCAACACAAACCACAGAAAGCAACAAGTGAGAACCCAGTCACAGACCTCACTAACCCGCAGGGTTCGGTGCCTCACACCCCAGCCCTGTTACAGCCACAGCTGCCTCTGCCCCAGCTCTCTGCCCACATGCCCCACACCGTCCTCTGCAGCACCAGCAGCTGCTCTTTGCAGGCTTAAATCCCGGGCCTTGATGCAGGTTTGACGAGCTTTATACTGAAGGAGGAGCCAGAGTAGAGCCACCTTCCCTCCTCCTCCATGGATGTTGTGTACAGAGCGCAGTCTAAAGTCCCCAAGGTAGGCTTTGGTCATGGTCAGATTATAAATGCTGACTTGGGAAATGCCTTATTTATAATGCTGCTGAGGGAGACTGCTGCAAACAGGTGGACTGGCTGCTAACTAGTGACCCAAAGCCATGTCCCTCTCAGCTCCCTGATCTTTTGCCTTTGCTATATGTGGATGGGTGAAGAACTTTTACTTGCCCTGAGTTGATTCTCCCTTAAGTAAGCCTCTTCGCTGCCAAGGTGAAGCTAATCATTACAGAGCCAGTGTGGGAGAAGCTGGGTTCCTCAATACAGGTTGACCCATGTCCCTTCCTCTTCTGCTGCTGCGGAAAGGTTTCAGCTCTTGCCAAGCACGGTCTCTTGAGGGCTTGACCAACTGATGGCTTTTTGGTTACCTGTAGTGCTCCCTCCTCACAACCCATGCTAGCAGCGTGACTAGATCTTCTGTTTGCCAAACACTTGCTGGGTCCAGTTTACCTGCTGTGCCCAGTTTGTTCTTGCCTTCCCAGGAAAAGCCTGTTGTGTGCTTGGCCATTTACCTACTTTGCATCAGGAACTGCGACGTGATGTGGCCCGGTGTCTGGAGCCATCAGTGGGTGATGCTGTTTGGAATTACAGCACAAAAATCACTGGGGTTTAAAATCGTACAGGTCTGAGGTGATCTTAAGGTGAAAACCTCAGAAAGTTGAGGCCTGACTCTACAGGGCTGTGCTTGGTTTTGTGACTAGCCTAGTGACTCTGCTTCTGCTGATGGTATTCCTCTTGGGGTTGGTCAGATAGCAGAAGCTTTTCCATCCTGATCACATATTTTTAAATGTGAACCTGAACCACAATGGAATATCTGAATGGATTGATCTTTGTTGGATGGATCAAGACTGACTCCAGTGGCGTAGCCTTCCTTGTACTCCTCCTTGAACAGGGCATTGCCATGTCTGGTGACTGGGGCTTCCCAAAAGTCCTCGTGGGAAGTAGCTGGGCTTTAACCATTCTTAGGGCCTTAGTGAGTCTGACAGGAGGGCCAGCCTGCTTTACTGCTGGGGATCAGCTCTGCCTTAGACTGAGCCTTTGTTTGGAGAAAGGTACAAATGGAGAAACCCAGACGGCATTCTCACCTCTCTGACTGCAGGTGTTCACAAAAGGAGGGATTTAGGCTGGACCGCAGCAGTTAAGAAAGATCAATCCATTCAGATATCCTCAAAGCTTTGGGTAAATTTGGCTGCGGAGCTTCACTGAGACTCAGCTTTTGAGCATTTGCAGTAACTTTTCAAGGATTTTGCTTCCAGTCCATTCCTTTATCCTCAGTACCTTGGCTCCCTGCTCACATTTGTTGGGAAATACATTGCATACATAATGCTTTCTTGCCTGTCTCTTTCAGAACATAGTATATATTTAAAATTTTAAACCTCTTTTAAGTTGTGGGGTTTATTTTCCCTCCCCCAGTTAAAAAGAACTGGGGATGCCTGTGTTTGACGTGAGGTTTTAATTTGGAGTGTGCATTGGAGGGGGATGTTTCACATCACTTAACCTGGAGTACAGTTATCAGGGAGTCTGAAATGTCTTCACAGCATGCTGCAAAGGGCAATTTGATCCATGGGGCTAACACGCTGTGGAGTCAAGCCCAAGCCACTTGGCAGAGACAAGACACGAAGTCCTCCAGCCCCCCCCTTCCCCAAACCACACAGCAGCTGCATCCAGCTCAAGGGCCGTGTTTTCATACAGAGACCACCAGACAGACACAATTTGCTTGTGGTACCTCTCCTGTTACAGTTTAGTACCGTATCTGTGGCAGTTACAGCACGGGAAAGTAAAGGGAACTACTGAAGGTCATTCTACCCGCTCTTAGCATGATTTTAACACAGGGAAACAAGGAGAAGAGTGACTAGCCCATTCTTTTTGAAGCTGGCAAGTGCCTCGTGCAGCACCAGCTGACTACATGGTACAACCTGAGGCTCTTTGCCTGAAGTACTGGTGGTCAGCATGGGAAGAAAGGGCCAGCTAGAGAACTTGCAAACCTGGTAAAGGAGGTATTCGGACAAGCAGGGGGGCTAGAGACAGCCGCAGGGGTGGTGGGAGGCTGAGTAGGGCAGACCTAAAGGAGCAGAAAGAGCCCCCTTTCAGTCTCCATCCAGATTAAGGAGCAAGGAAGGAGAGCAGAAAATCCATGGAAGTTTCTGTGATGGTTACTTCAAGCAGCCATAGGAATACATAAAGCCTTATGCCTATTATCTCCTCCATCTATCTCTCCCCCGTGGCATCCTCAGGTTCCATTTGTTTAAAGGGGAGGTGGATGGGGCTTTGCTCGAAGCACACAGGTCTAGCAGTGTTTTGTCGCGGAGCAGCTTAGGCTGCCTTTGGAGCACTTTAACAAATGAAATGTTTGCCTCCTGGTCACTCACCGGCAGGAAATGGCTGATCCAGCACTAGTGGTGGCTGTCAAAAATCATGCCAGTAAAAACAGAGGAGTGAAGTAGCTGGTTGAAAATAGAGATAGGCCCAAGACAGCAGCTGGATCTATATGTTGTGTGGGCCTCCATCACTGCAGCAGAACGATGCAGATACCAGATGCTAAGCAAAGCCCTCTGGCCATAGAACACAGGGCTACAGATGTGTGTTCTGCTAGGTCCCAACACTCAGCCTGCTTCAGGTTTTTCTCCTGTAAGTCTCTGGATTAGTCTTTTCACAAGTAGCAGCAGAAGGACATTTCTTTGGCCAGAAACCTGTAGCTCTAATTGACTCAGAACTTGATTCCTTTCTTCCAGGCTTGCAGCAGTTGCAATCATGGCAGGTCTATCAAGTGTTTTCTGTCCTCTGAGAGACAGGCAGGTGAAGGGTCTAGCTCTTGATTCTTCTTGCTTGTCATTTTTATCAGGCTGTGTCTTCCCCCTTGGTCATTACAGGATAAGAAAGGCATTTTACTGTATTTTCTCTTTCTCAACCTTTAGCTTGTCCATCATTCCATGAGCAGGCTGCAGCAGAGAAAGAGAAGAGATAAACTGAGGGGGGGAGGGCTGGTTCAGGCCATTAGAGCCTCTGCTGTAAGAAAAGAGACGGAAGGTACAGCTGCTTTTGAGGGAGATGTTAGAAGGTCAGGAAGGCGGGGGGTGGGGGGAGTGTGATGACAGGGCTGTGAGTCCAGGGAAAACAGAGCTGCAGGGTTTACGTAGGAACCCGCGGGAGAAGGCTGTGGGCAACCGCCTGTTTTGCTTGTCTTTAAAGGCAGCTATGAAAGGGGGTGGAGGAAACATCTAAGTACGGTGTAGACAGGGGAAGAAGAGGGAGTCTCCTGTGGGCTGGTGTGAGAAGAGCAGACAGACCATCTCTAGGGGTATTAAGGGATATGGCTGTTGCCAGATGTGCCTGCAGAAGAAATCTTGTGGTCTGTCCATGTATAACATGCAGAATGGGAAGCTCCTAGTAGAGTCCCAGAAAAAGTCTTGACTCTTGAAGGGAAAATTACATGGGCAGGCATTTAGCATAGGGATGATGGGCTAAAGCCTGCCTCCTGCTGCTGGAAAGATGGGGGCTCAGCAGCCACAGCAGGTACCGTCAGGTGCAGTGCTTGGCAGCCACGCTGCTTTTGGTCCCTCTGTGCATGCCAGGCTCAGCCTGTGCCCAACCACTGGCAAACTCCCTCCGTGTTGGTTTAAAAATAAGAACTTCAGCCTGCTGGACAGTCTTCCTTGCAAAAATAAATACAGCAGCTCTGCCAGCCTACTGGGAACGCTCACTGGGGCAGGCACATATTTTGGGGGCACATCTTCAACAGCGGGTACCTTGGCTGATAACATGGCTGCCCTGCCCACCAACCCTTGTGTGTCGGAGGCACAGTGGCCATAAAATCCCCCACCAACCCCAGGTCCTACCTCCAACATCCCGCCCTGTGCTGTGGTGGCACAAACCACACCAATGCTTTCTGCTACGAGTGTTCCGCAAGAGGAAAAATGCTGCCAAGCATGCAAACGGCATTAGCAGGGCCAGCACCTCACCTGGGGGGGGAAGGTTAGAAATTGCTCCTCCATTGCTCCGCATTGCCAGAGTTCACTTTGGAGCAGAACAACACCCCCTCCCTCCAGTAAGACACTGCCATCGCCATCCCCATCCCGCAGCCCTGCTACCCGCTGAGCGGGGGGGGGGCCGCTGCACCCGCAGGTGAGGGGCGGGCGCCCCGCTCCGCCCCGCCCCCCCCCCGCGCGCCCGCGCCGTGGAGCAGCGGGGCCCCCTGCCGGGCTCGCCGGGAGGCGCCGTCCCGCGCAGCGCCGCGCGCCCCTGAGCGGCGCGAACAGCGTGAGGTGAGAAACCGCCCGACCGGTGCGGGGGGAAATGGCGGCTGGGCCCCGCGCCCCGCTGTGCCGCCTCAGGCTTCAGCGCCGCCCGTAACCGGGGCGGGGGGAGAATCCCCCCCCCCCTTCAAAGATATCTAGATAAATATCCTTAGATAAATATAAAGCTAATTAAATCCTCTCTACGATAGGGAACTGGCTAGGTGTCTCTCACAGCTATTTTGCAACAGGAAAAGGGCAAAAGTATCCTCACAGTTAAAAAGAAGGGACTGACTGACCCCGGTAATGCAATTCGGACAGCCTGATTGCAGCGGCGAGAGGTGCTGAGGCCGGTAACCAAACCAACCCATTTAACTTGCAAGTAGTAGGTTTGCTAAAAGGCCATAAATCCACGTTAGCCAATACTCCAGGCAGAAATCACAGTAAACCAAGCAAATTTTTTCTCCACCAGCAGCCACTGCCTTGGTGGACACCTGAGAAATGCTCGAGACAAGGTTCTTGCATTTGTCGTTAATTTCAGAAAGCCCTCGCCTCTCTCTCTGACTGTATTTTCACCAGCAGCCAAGGGAAATGCGAGCTGGAGGTCCCCAGTTTATAAGCAGGTGTGTCAGTAGTTGAGAAGAGCGTACATGGAAGTAGCTGTAACTGTCTCCCTTGTGCTAGTCGAAGAAGGTTTGAAGCCCAGTTCTGCAGGGAACTAAATACTTTCAGTAATGTCTCCAAGGCCAGCATAAATTTTGCCAGAGCGGGAGAAGCTGCAAACACTTCTAACAAATTGAAGTCATCCTGACAAGTCGAGGAAATGATGTAAAATAAATAGTAGGTAATTCAGTTTAAGGCAAAAGCACTTAAGGAGGAATAACCATCTATACAGGTGTATAACACTGAGTTGCCAGTGCTTTAATAGCTCTGCAGAAAGGGCTCTGGTGTTCAAGTGGGTCGAAAACGAATCAAGGTTGGTGTTCATGGCAATGGAAGCATAAAAACAAACAATTACTCTGTTTGCGTAACTGATGCCTAAAGTCATACGTGTTAAACCTGCCGTATCACAGGAGTCAGATCTCAAGCCTAGCCAGAAAGCAAACAAACATTGTTTCATCTCCATGGAGGTGAAGTGAACGTTTTGCTTTCCTCAGGTCTGGAAGGGCCTCAGCTGAATTCAGCACCAAAATTTCTATCCCACGCCGCAGGGAAGAGGGAGCCCCCCTAGACACAGTGCCGCAGGGGGCAAGAAAAATGACCAAGCGTCTTAGAAATCTGTGTGATCTGTAGGAAAAAGACTGCAAGGTTTGGGTTTGCATAGGAAAGACTGAGCAAAGGCAGGGCAGCGGCTGGCAGGGGTAAAAAGTTGCAGTGAAGATCCTTTGCATGTGCATAGCGGGCAGTGAGCTGTAACCACCTTAGACTGAAACCAGGCGATATCCCGGGAGATGCCTTTGCAGCTGTGAGGACTGGACCATACAGCACTGGAGCAGCTTCACTCAGGAGTCTCCTGTTCTGTGATTTTGTGAACGGGTTAGATAAACTCGGCGCAGTTGCTTTGGGGGGGTCTAAGCCTTTCATTCCCTCCTGCCCACATCTCTCCCGTCAGGATTTTGCACGCCTCTCCCACTGCAGGGCTCTTTGTACCCGTGCCCCCGGCGTACGTCCCTTTCCTCCACCACGTCAAGCCCCGCCAGCCTCGCCGCTGTTTGCGACACCTGCTTTCTGCAGCCCCTCGCCGCCTCCAGTTTCTCTCCCAGCTCTCCCCGAACCTGCAACCCTTTGCTCCGAAGCGGGCGAGGACATCGCACCCCCGCAGGCGGCAGCACCCTTCCCCGGCACCACGATGGCGGCGGCTCAGCCGGATCCGGCCGCCCGCAGCCGCCCGCGCCGGGGCAGCGCCCGCCCGCCCCGCTCGGGCTGAGGGCAGCACCCCTCCGCCGCGCCCACCCCTCCGCCCGCCCCGGGCCCGCCCCGCCGCGCCCCGCGCCTCGCTGGGAGCTGTAGTCCGGGAACTACGAGCCCCGGCGTGCTCCGCCGCCGGCCCCGGGGTCGGGCCGGGCGGGAGCGGCGCGGCATGGCGCTGCGCGGCTGCCTGCGGGCCGGCCGGGGGCTGCTGCGCGCCGCGGGGCCGCGGGGGCCGCCCGCCCGCGGGGGCTGCGCCGGGGCCCGGGTGAGCGGCGGCGCCGGGGGCGAGGGGCCAGGCCCGCCGCCCGCGTCCTTGCGGCGGGCCGGGAAGGGCGCCGCGGGCCGGGTGCGCGGGGGGGGAGCGGGAAGGACTCCCGGCGGCGGGTGACCGTCCCCTACGCTCGCCTTGCAGCCGCCGACCTTTGGGTTCCTCTTCGACGTGGACGGGGTGCTGGTGCGGGGCAGCCAGGCGGTGCCCGCCGCCCGCCAGGCCTTCCAGAGGCTGGCGGACAGCAGCGGGCGGCTGCGGGTGCCCGTCGTCTTCCTGACCAACGCCGGCAACTGCCTGAGGTCGGCCAAGGCCCACGAGCTGACCCAGGCCCTGGGGCTGCAGGTAACGGCGGCAGGGCCGTGCCCCGGCGGGGACCGCAGGGCGAGCGGAGACGGGGCGGCTCCTCCGGAAGGGTCGGAGCGCCCACGCCGCTCGGAAGGGGCTGCTTCGCCGTTCCCCGGCTCGGGTGTCTCGACTTTGGAGGGGAGCACCGGGAGGAGGAGGGAGCCCACCCAGCACGACTTCCCCGGGAGGAGTGAAGGGCTGGGGGTGGCAGCACCACCGAGCGACTGACTGGCTCTGCCTCAGCCTAAGAGGGTGGCGGAAGGCAGGTGGCGGCACGGGAAGGGATGCTGCCCTACCGCAAGGAGAAGGGCGGGGGGGGGGGGGCGCGGAATCTTCCCTGCGGATCCCCTGTCAGCCTCTCCTCCCTCCCGCAGGTGTCTCCAGAACAGGTGATCCTGTCCCACAGCCCCCTGCGCCTCTTCAGCCAGTTCCACCAGAAGTGCATGCTGGTAGCCGGGCAGGGGCCCGTGGAGGAGAATGCCCAGAAGTATCCTTTGCTGCGCATCTCGTGGTGCTCTGCATTTCCTGCTGCAGCTTCCCAGCTACACGTTGCTGCTTCTGCCCTGCCCCTACCCCTGCCACTTGATCAGTCAGCTTGTAGAAGCGCAAGGAGACAGAATGGTCACTGGTCTCATCTTAGGGGGATGCATGCACCCTCATGGAAAGGCTCGAATGTGGGAACTAACTGTTGCTCCATCTCACTTACCTCCTGGCTGTCCTTGTTCTGTGTTTGGCTTCTAATGCTGATTACCTCTCCTGTAATTGCTGTTCCTGTTGGTGGGATGTCACTGCGAGGACTCCATCAGCTTTGGGTCTGTCTCACTTTTGAGATAAAATTGTGCTCTTCCCATTCTTTCATGGCAAAGTGCATTAGAGATTGCTCCCAGCTCTCCCAAAGCTAAGGTTTTCCCTGGAAATCTGACAACAATTGAAGGAACTCAAGTATCATTAGAGTCAGAGCGTCCCAGTACAGGTCTAAATGACAACCCCACATGTGTATTGCCTGGCTGAGGTGAGGGCACAGCAGGTCTGACATATCCCATGTCTGCCAGGAGGTAAGAACTGAATGCAGAGTTTGTGACATCTCAGCCTGTACACACAGAGTCACAGCCTATACTTAACATTTAACTTCATTTGGTACAAAACTTTGTCCCGTCTCTGTTTTCCCAAGGCCAGTAGGGTGAGTAAGGGCAAGCTGTTCTGCTATCAAGTGCAATGCATTCTCCACTTGCGTAATTTTATAGCACAGACCATTTTCTTTCCACCAGCTGAGCTGATCAGAGCTTCACTGAGTCTGCTTCTAACCAAGAGGCCTGACCAGACACCTGCACTGCACTGATAGGAGAACCCTGGCCTTAAAGGTCTCCCGGAATGCATCCATTCAGTCTTGGAGCAGCCTCTGCTCTTTGCCTAGTGCCAGGGATTGCTGATCACAAACTAAATCACCCATCTGGGGTTTTTTTGTAAACTTTAGGGCCACTTGTAGGTTGAAGCACTGCATACGGTTTGACTGAAAGCCATGAGGTTATGCATTACCAGGTTAAATAACTATTACTGGGACTTGTATTCCTTAATCCTGTAGATGCTTTTGCAAGTAACTTAAAAAACTCCACAACTTTCCTTGATGGTCTGAAATAGCCTGGGGTTCAAGCATGTGGTCACCATAGAGGCACTGAGGAAGGCATATCCCCTCTTAGACATGGTAGATCAGAGCCGGCGGCCAAAAGAACTGGTAATTTCCTGAAGCATCAGTGGAACGGGTGGTCTGGTCTGGTGGTACTTATAGCATATAGCATGGGGTGGAGAAGCTGCAAAGACACAGAGAAACTGGCTGCTAGTGACTTTAGCGAGAGCCTGGGACTGGTACTGAGCAGCCAGCAACTTGCTGTTCTTTCCAGTGATGGCTTCTGCAGGAAAGGCAGTGCCTTTCCCCTCTCTTTTCACATGCCATGCCTGTCTTCCCTTGCTGTTCCTTGCAGTGAGTGGTAAGATGGTTCTGTTGACATCTCCAGCTTTGAGACAGGAATGCAAGATCTGAAATTCAATCTGGGAGGTGGGGGTAGGGGAAATCTTTCTTCAGGATTCCAGGTGGCCTTGTCCTGCCTCTTTATGGGACTGCCTTGGCAGGTTCAAAGGAAGCCTTTTTAGTTTTGTTTTGGAGATGGCATTAGGTTTTGTATTACTAACCCAGCCTTCAATTTTTTTTCTGGCAGCCTCCTCCAACCACTGGCTTTCCCACTATAGAAGGTAAGCAATAGTCTTTGTTTACATATGAACAGCAAGCAGAAATAACTGCAAGGCAAGCCAGCTGGGATGGGAGCTAATGACGTGCTGTCGGCTCATCGGTATCCACAGGCAGCTTATTCAGAGGATGCAGTCAGGAGGCAGCCTTGCTGCGCTCATGCAGTGTGAAGCACAAACTCTATAAAAGCAAAGCCAACTTTTCTCTGTGCCATGCTCCAGTATCTGGGACCAGTGGTGCATGCAGTGCAGGGATATGCAGACTGGAGCCCTGCCACCAGGCGTGTTCCAATGGTAGCTGTATTGGCCAGGGCATCCCAGCAGAGGAGTGTTTTTGCTAGTGGGTGGCTTTTAATAATGGGTCCTGTACCTGGATACTGTGAATTTCCAAGCATCTCTTGAAATCTTTCAGGGGTGATTCTGTTTGGTGAGCCAGTGAGGTGGGAAACAAGCCTGCAACTTATTACTGATGTACTCTTGAGCAATGGGAACCCCGGGGCAGAGCTGCGAGATATACCATACCCCCATCTGCCTGTCCTTGCCTGCAACATGGATCTCCTGTGGATGGCTGAAGCCAAGATGCCCAGGTGAAAGCATGTGTGATACTTGTTTTAGCCTATTTCATACATCTCTCCTGCAGATGATCTTTATTTACGATATTTTTTAGCATTTGACTGTTTTAGGGTTTGACTGTGTGGTGTAATTAGTAGCAGAGAGATGAAAACTACATGCGAAACAAAGACTAAAACTTTCAAGAAGCAAAAGCTAAACGATTGCCTGTGGAGGTGTGTGTGGGTAGATGCGGTGTCCAAACTAGGTGGTAGCCTGGCTACAGCAGATGCTCCTCCTCACCAGGGGGTGTTTGCTGCCGAAGTGGTGTGACTGGGGATACTGATGATCTCCTTTCTGGAGCAGGTTTGGCCATGGCACTTTCCTTCTCTGCTTGGAGAACATCTACAAGAAAGTAACAGGCCGGGAACTGAAGTATGAAGCCTTGATTGGCAAACCCAGCACAGTCACCTACCGCTATGCCGAATACTTGATACAACAGCAGGCAGAGAAACAGGGCTGGAAGTCTCCCATCCGACGCCTCTATGCAGTTGGGTAAGAGACTGTTTTTCCCGCTAGTTTCCTTAGGGAGTTGCATACTGACTTCTCTTAAGTGTTTTTTAAAATGGCTATTTCAAAAATGAATACATAAATCCCCATGGTGTCTCTGGAGTATCACATCCTGGAACAGAGGCTTGCTAGCTTTTTGCACTCGACACTTAATACTTTGAAGGGACCTGTCACCCTAGCAAAGCTGTTTACTGTCAGATGCAGAGTGCATGTAGCGTGACCAGATTAAAGAAAAAGAGGCCCAGATGTAGTAACATTAACCCAGTTAGGCCAAACGCTTCGGGATCATAGGGAATACATTATAGTAATGGCTGAAACTGCTGTGGGTGCTTTGGACGTGTCTTTTCCCCTTTGAAAGATGTTTGTGAAGCATGTGGCCTTCACCACAGCTGAACGGGACACAGCAGTAGATGAACTCACTGGCCCAATCTGGGTGGTTCTCCTGATGTTAGCAAGTGTCTTGCACCCTTTCCTCCTTCTGTGCTGCCTTAATCCTAGTCTACCAGAGCCAGAAATTGATGGATGGGCTAGTTTCTCATTTCTGTTTCACACTGTGACCTTATCCAGGGATAACCCTATGTCTGATATCTATGGGGCAAACCTGTACAACAACTACCTCAAGTCAGCTCACCAGAACCAGGTCCAGGCTGGGGTGAAGAGGAGCCCGCAGGCAGCCAGTCCCCAAACTGAGGATCTCGAGCTGAGGAAGGAATGCAACAATTTGGTGGAGAGTTGTGAGTCAATTCTGGTGTGCACTGGGGTCTACCGCCACAATGCAGATGTTCCCAGTAAAACGGAGGAGTGCATGACGGAAACAGTGTTCCATGGCCATCGGGACTTCTGCTTTGACCCCAGCCTGGTGGAGGCATCTTACATAGTGCAGGATGTGAATGATGCTGTGCAACTTGCTTTCAAGAAGGAGAACTGGAGCTAGGGTTAGGACATGTGTGCCTAAAGATCTACTGTTAGGGATTTTATGTACTGGGAAGGGAAGAGGGGAGGAACGGGGAGAGACCTGGGGTGATCCGATCTAGCCAACATGAAAAAAAGTTCCCCGTCCCGGTACAAAAAGCCCCTTGCTTTTATTGATAACTTATCTGCAATCCTGACAAGCTGCCAGCAGGCTCTCAACTGTGAAGTATGTTGATGCCATCAATAATTGAACCATAATGGAAACAGGGTATAAGGAGACGGCTTGTCCCAGCAGTCTCAGTTTTGTTCAGCCATCAGAGTTCTTTCTTTTCCACCCTTTGTGTGTGAAAATCAGGCAAGCCCACCTTCCTCTTCGTAATGTGTTTGAGGATGAAGCTCTTCCCTGTGCAAGGAGTCACCATCAGCCAACATGCCATTCATCCAGTGTACTATTCATCCAGCCTGTGACATGAGCACACCAGAAACTGTGTTGTGGTGGCACTGTGCCAAAGGAAGGCTTTAAGTCTTAACAGCCTCCTTGTGAAGAGTAAGTGCCTATGGACTATAACAAATTCTGTTTGCTTGGGGATTTGCCACTGCATCACTGTCAGTCTGAAACAAAGTCCCATTTTGCAGTCCTCCGGCAGCTATAGAGAGGCAGGGCCCCTCAAAGGAAGCTGCAGTAGCCAAAGCAACTCGCTGCAGGGCTGAGGGGAAAGTTACATTGTTCCCTCCCCCCTGTTTAGTATTCTCTGAACACTTCTGGCTTTTCGCATCCTGCTAGGGAGCCAGCAGCCTGTGCTCAGTATCGGAGGAAACCACCATGGAGTCTGAATTTCCAGAGCTGTCTTTGTCCGGAACTCAATGCTGCAGCAAGATGCTGTTTTGGCACCCACCCTGACCCCAGCTTTTGCAAGGAACATCCCCCTGCTCCAGCTGGCACAGCTTCCAAAGAGGGGCCCCCCTCTGGAACTCAGGCCAACCAGAAAGTCACAGCACACCTTTGCTCCTTCCTTGCATGCAAGGATTGAAAGAGGAGATCATCAAGCCAGGATGGTACTTTTGAGTCCCAAATCCCCAGTCTTCATCTTTAAGAATACAAATGTCTCTGTCCTTCACTTCCTTTCTTGCTCTCTTCCATCTTGTGATTTGCAGCTCAGGGATACCCCATACAGTCTGATCAGTGTTCCCTCCTCTTCCTTTAACATGCAGGTAGAGTCCCCCTAACATGAAGCAGCAGCTGGGACTTGTCTGCCCAGGAACATTTCCATATCCTTAGTGACATGCACCTTCTGTTGCCCTGTTCTCCCTAGTTGGGGCTATGCAGGGAAATATCAAGACCTGTGTCTCCTTAGACAGTCCAAAGAAGCTAAGCAAGCATTGCCTGAGAAACTACATGTGAAAGATTGGCTCAGCAAGGAGTATGTTAATTCCAGAGAAGCACCGTGATTTTGGAAGCATAAATCTGATTATTTGATGGAGAGCCGTTGGAGCCAACACAGCTTGAGTTGGTGTTCCTAATTATACTCAGCTCACACCACAGTGAGAGATCAGAAATAGGTCTACTCTGCCTCCTTTTCTTCCTGCTTTACCAGGCAGCTCCACACACAGGGTACAAACAAGATGTTCTGCACAGAAGTTTGAGTTGTTCTTAATTCCTATCTCAGCATATATGTGGACTGACATTCTGCTTCAGCAGCTTTCCATCCTCTCAACACTGATACATCTTCCTAGGAAGGGCACACTGAAGAACAGGCTCTGTTCTTACATTATGCCAGGCTCACTGTCTGAAGGGGACTTGGTGCCCTATCAGTGACCCAGGCAATGAGGTCCTTCTCTGTGGCTTCTTTATACCTTATTTTCTGAATAGGAGCAGAAAAATACCTCTTTGAGTAAATTACCCTCCTGTGAAATCCATAGTGGGAAGCAGTATCTTCCTCCCTTAGCACTAGCTGAGATTGTTCTCCTTTGCCTTACCAGGACAGGAACTGCTTGGCTGCTTCTAAAAGCAGCTGGGTGCGAGGAACACAATCTTAGATTTGAATTCTTTGCCTTTCAATGGAGAGAAAGAGAAATTACCATTTCATCTACTTGCATAAGACAAGGGCTTGACTCCAGTTTCCAGAAGAGTAAGTACAGGGAAGGACTATGCATATAACATAGGGAAGGTCCTTTAGCTTTCAGCGCATCTCCACAGGCACAGTTATGCTGTGGACCCAGTGTGCATGTCCTGAAACTGGAGGTCCAAACCCCATTTATTCACAGACTAGCTCCGGTGTCCCTCAGGCTCACTTTTCAGAGGTGCCATCCAATGCAGAAAGAGGAATGCTCCCTTTCCTTGTAGTATTTGCTAACTTGAGCGATAACTTCCATAGGATTAGTTGGGAACAGGCTTCTAGGCCATGACTGCATAGACCTCAGGGAGCTGGTTGTTCTCCAGTGATGGCCATAGCTTTGGGGAAGGAATGTGCAGAAGAATTTTGAGAAATCACAACTGGTTTGTAATTTCACATCAGCATGCACGGCACATCTCAGCCAGAAGTCAGATAGGTAGCAAAAGGAAGGAGGTAGCACCTCCTTCAAGAAAGCAAGAGGTTTGCGTTTGCATGGAGAGTGATCTAGGCATCTCC
The DNA here is from genome assembly GCF_017639655.2 of Falco naumanni. Taxonomy (NCBI): domain Eukaryota; kingdom Metazoa; phylum Chordata; class Aves; order Falconiformes; family Falconidae; genus Falco; species Falco naumanni. Next base: position 23,348,513 of record NC_054058.1, read on the forward strand.
GTCTTTGGAACAGCAGTGGAGATGAGCTGACTGATCTGAATCTGCTTCAGGTTCCAGATCTGCTTTTAGTTCCAGATTTGTTTTTTCACCATTCTGGGAGTCTTAAAAATGTGTAGGAGGAACTTCAGCAATAAGGAAGTTAAGAAATGCTTCACTTGCGAGTTGAAACTGGAAGAAGGGAGGAGAAGGAATCTAGAAGAATCTTGTACCCTTTCCCCAATTCTTACCAAGTAAGGTTGCATAAAAGGCTCTGCTTGTTGGTCTGTGCACTGATGAGTAGATGGGCTGCCCTTGGTCTGAGTAATACGGAGACCTTTCCCCTTTTTCCCTGCTCGGCTCCTTGAAACAGTGCACTTCGTCCAAGTCACTGCCTAGGAACTGCATGGACACAGTGCATGGAATTAGGCAATCTGGGTTCTTCAGCTGCTGTTGGATACTGACTTGATTATGGAAGATTTCTACAAACAAAAGTGCTTGCCATGTCTCCTCCATTCCATGAGTTTTGTGCTAGAGTGCTGTGCAGGCTTCTAGCTTATCTGCAGTTCATTTGTGGACATCTGTTATTGCTAGAATTCAGTGAAGTCCTTTTTCCTAGGAACTGCAGCTTCCTGGAATTAGCTTCAAGCATGGCTGGAACAAAACTTTTCCTTTGTCTCATGTATTGTACAGAAGTGGTATTTCTGAAGCTGTATTTCTCTCATTTGGAGCAAGTGTACTTCTGTGCAGATTATGGGACCAAGCAGAGAGGAGACTTCACTTGCTGATGTAATACCTCAATATTTATATGGTGCACTGCCTTATACAACAAACACGATGAAGACCTGATCCTAATGACTCCCATCTTCCACAGATGGATGGGTTTTAGTCAAGCCTAAAGGGAGTATGCAGTGAGGTGAGGCAACTGAGAATAGCAGGGGGGAAATGAAGGAGGGACAGACCTTGTTTTGGATCTAAAGTGTAGTCTTTTATGTCATGCAATAACATGGTGGCCAGAGAGGTAAATGCCTTTATTCCACAAGACACATGCAACTACTAGCCTGTCATTCAGGGAGTCATATGACGCTAATGTCCCCTTTCTTCCAATCTTAATCCTGGTGTGTCTTTTTCCCTCCAATAAATGGGTTCATAATGTTTCAGATTATGTCATGTGCACTGTAGCAGAGTGATTACATATCATGCAGAGAAATCACAAGCTGTGATTATTTTAGATTTCATATTAATTTCAGCCTAGTTCCAGAGTTGCTCCTTTGATCTAGCACATATATAAAATAATAAAAAATGTTTTCTTTGAAATAAATTTTAACTTCTTGTGTGTACATTTCATGAGTATTATCCTGGTCTTTTTCATATCTTTGCCCTAGAAGACTATCAGGACAAATTCTGTCTTTTGTTCTGTTCATCAAGCCATTCTCAGATTTTCTTGAGGGAACCACCTTGAAAGATACCCCTCCAGCAGTTCTTTTGACTAAGCCGAACTGTAATTCTCTGTAAGCTCCACATCTGCCATAGTCAGGTGAGATGAGTATAACTTTGACCATTCCAACTTGGGGGTGGTGTGGTGGTGGTGGGAAGGACACATCACAAGCTATGATGCCCTGACAGTCTGTTCACCGTCAAGGCTAGTTTTGGGATGCCACCTGTGCATGAGATCATTTCAGGGTAGGCATTTAGTTGTGACCTGACCTAAGCAGTTTGTAGTGATTATGTCTACTGGGTATGGAAGCTACAAGCTAGATTCCACCAACTTAATCTGCTATTGCAGATGAAGAACAAGCCTAAGGGCATATGGAAATCCATCCTTACCACTATTACTTGGCTCTGTGTGAAACCCTTTGTGATCATAAACCCAATTTGTTTGACAAGAGTCATGCCCTGGTACCTTTTGAAAAAGGCGGGTGGAGTTAGGAAGACACATACTAACTGGCAGACTTTCAGATTAGAGCCAGAAGCTTCCACTGATTTCAGCAAATGGAAAATTAAAGATCCTACTAGGTGAAAACCATCAGCTTTAGTGGTCTAGAAACAGCCAATTCACTTGCGTTGTTCTTATAAGATATTCCATTGGAAGGTTTTCCGTCTATAGAGTTCACAGCTTACAGAAGGCACATTAGGCAGCAAAACAAGCATGATTCAGAGTCCTGAGAACCTGATGTTGAAAGGAACAATCGATAAAGCAGTAAAAGCAGTTTTGGAGGTATTGGACAAGGATTCCCATTCTAAGCAGAGAGGAATTGAATTGTATTCTACCTCCAGGAGAAGCGACCTACAGCCCCGACCCCTAATAAATAATAATAAAAAGCATTAACCAGCTTTCTCCTTTTATCCAGTACTCTGGCAGCTGGAGCACTTGCCCAAGATAGGGCGTATCAAGGTTCAGTTAGGCAGAAAGATTAAAACCTGAACGTCCCCAGGTGAATGCTTTTAATCACTACACCATTGTTCAAAGCAAAAGGGCAGCCTGGAGTTAAGCTGTCCCTTGTAGGAGACAGCTCTAGCTGGAAGCTGAAGTCCCATAGAAGTCCTTAACCAGCGTAAGGAACAGAGTTAAACACTGGCATCGTGAAACACTGCGGAAGGAACAACTTGAACGAGAGGGACTGAGAGCCCTGTTCAGGTTGGAGTTTCCTCCAGGGTGGATGCAGTGAGAAACGCCTACCAGAGTAATCCCTGAGATGTGTGTAGTCTATGGATTCTGGTGGGCCTTGAACACAAGCTAAGCAGTTACCTGGTACAGACCTTGGCTCTTTAGAGGCATGCCCAAACCCTTCCTTTACCGTATCTATCTAACCTCAATTATAAAAGCACAAGTCTTTACAGATTTTTGCAGCCACACAGTCAATCCAGTCTGCCACGGTTTAAAGCCCCACACCAGCAAGGCAGCTACATATTCTCTAGGAACCAAATTGTTCCATTAAGAAAGCACTTTTCTCTAATCCACTATCACAAACCTGCTTTTCCCTTTCAGTCAGTTCAACTACTGAGAACTTTTACTTGCTCCTGAAGGTCAGTTCCAATACACACTGTGTGCTAAGACTGAGTACAAAGTAATAAGAGCAAACCAAAATCTGCTTCACTCTCCAAACCCCTACCCCACTACAAGCGTGAAAAAAATGTCTTTGCATTTTATGCTGGTATCAAAAGCTCTTTGAACCGAAATGTAATTACAAGCAATAGATTATTACAGTTTTATACCCTTTTGAAGAGCATCTGTATTCCCCAAACTGTGATACCGGATCAGCAGTTTAGTTACAAAGACTGCATTTGGAGGCAGACAAACCAAAATTGAATTTTTGTGCTGGCCAGGTGAAACTCTTCTATACTTGCCTGTAACTTCAACCCTTCATTGTTTAACCGACATTTGAACGATTAGATAAGTACAGTACAAAGCATGTGTCAGAGAATCCCAGAATGTTCCCTTCCCACACAAAAGGCATTTTAAGTATGGTTAGAGCAGATTATGCTCAAACTCACCGAGATGAGCTTTGCCTCCTTCCCTCCCACTGCTGCCAGTTTCTGACAGCTTACTGCAGGGTATAATTAGGGATTTAGTTTCTGGTTTTTCTTTCAGGCATATATTTGCCTTTTTTATTTTATTTTATTTTTTCCTTCCCCCAAGAAATTGAATCATTATTTTGTTTCCTCTTGAATTCTGCCCTCAAGAAAGTTTTGTCTTTCCCCCAGCAGGGGTATTTTTGAGGGCACACTACTTATTTCCACTAGTAGTGTAAACTAGAAATGGCAGCATTTGAGATATTTAGTATGACTTGTTTCACAAAACTCTGTTGTCTGCTGCTTGCCTTTAAATATATGTGTACACACACATCTATGCATACACATAAATACATAAAGATGCCAGAAACATAGCTTTGGAGCTGCTGAAGAGTGGAAGCTATTTATAGTTTAGCCTTTTAATGTTTTAACAGTAATGGTTAAGCACTAACACTTCCAAGGGCTGCACATTGCATTAAATAACTGGATCACACGGGAAGCATCAGCTTGTCATATCTCATCCTACAGTGTGCTACAAAAAGCTCTTCAGTGCTTTCTTGAGTAGAAGACGTTTCTCCCCTCACTCCCATTTTAAGGTACAGACACAGTTTCTGCTCTCTTCCCCACAAATAAGCTTTTTTCTTACTCTTACCTCTTTGTGTTGTGTTTGCCCTGCTGGAGCCCATGCTCAGCCCAAGTAGATCTTGAGCTCCCATCCTCCTTTCCAGTGCTCCCCCATCCCTGCTCATAGCACCTCTTGCCCTATAGCCACCAGTGCCTGTTCCCACCTGCTTACCTTGGATACAGGGACCTTCCCAGCTCCAGCAGGGATCCTTTGGTCTCTGGAGAACTGTTTCTGTAAGACTCCTCTCACCCTGCTCATGCAGCCTCAGCCCAGCAGGACTGTACTCCCCAGGGTACAGGAGGTGTTAAGCCCCATCACCAAGCACGTGCTAGCCCAGGCAGGCCCGCCTGGCACCCTAGCTGCCCCCCAGGTTCTCACTTTCCCCGTTCCCTTGGGCCGAGCTTGCCGCATCACCCGGCTGGCATGTCAGAGCCCATTTCCCCCAGGCGGGCAGGCTAGCTGCAGGTGACAGCCTGTCCCTCCCAAGGCCCAGGGACCCCCACCCAATTGCACTTACCCCAGCAGGTGAGACAGATGCAAGCCTGGCAAGAAACACATGCAGACCTTTGGGAAATAAGGCTGCTTTGTGCAATGAGCCTCTGGACTGAAAGCAGAGGGGATGTGAGCGGCTACGGGCAGACTGCCAGGGCAGCTAAGCGAGCGTGTTCCAGCCTATGATGCCGGGGGCACAGGGAGGCACATTGCCCAGGAAACCTGGAGCAAGAAAGCCAACGAGGCAAAGCTGTCGCTGTCTACTGCCCAGGTAGGGCTGGAGCAACCCTTCCTGTGCAAGCGCTGTTGCCCTGAGCGGCCCAGATGGATGCTTGGCTTTCGTTCCACGTCCTCTCACAGAAGTGGAAAACTTGCAGTGGAATAGGTTGATGTGGTAGGAGCAAGAGCGGTTTAGCTAATCCTCGCAACTGACCACACATTAGTCATGCCAGCGACACCAGCGTTGGCTTATCCTGAGAAGGGTCAGGTGACTGTACCCACCTTTGACAAAGGCCAGGATCCAGTACACAGGAATGTGGTTTTACCCTCTACTCTTGATCACACACACACTGCCATCTAACCCAGCCTAATTAGGAGACACATTTAACCAAACTAGGAGACAGAATGCTGGTGTCATTCACAGACCCTTGCTGCCACCCTGAGCCATCCTGAACTGGTACCGGTCAAAGAGAAGTAGCACTGGGCCTTGCTTGAACCTGAAAGAGCAACACAGACAGCAAACATCCTTCTTGGCCGTGGCCTCGAGCCTTATGCTCCCTATATAAGAGACCATTCAACAGAGCTCTAAGCAAGGTGTTTGTGCAGCTCTACAAAAATTGTAGCCAAAGCAATTGTTTGGCCGTGGTTTTTTTTCCTTTGGCGGGCAAGTCTGCCAACAAGAGAAAGCCTTGCCAGTGAAACACACAGCACTCGGCGGCAGAGCCCAGGCACAGCACTTTCATCTCTGACAAAGTCCAAACGCTTTGAGAGGCTGGAAAGCAAAGCAGACACAATGGGAGCGTATCTGGCAAGGAAAGGAGAGGTGCCTCACTGCTCGCTGCCTTCTTGCGTCTTGAATGACATCAGACTGAGCTGCTCAGCTGAGAGCGGTGCTGCATTGCTTCTATCATGCAAAAGCTTGCCTTTTTGCTGTGCTGGGTGGCTGTGGGCTGGTGCCACAGCCCAGCAATGCAGAGCGAAGTGTCCCCTGTGTCACTCTGGAGGTAGCGATGTGGCAGCGCCTCCAAGGCATTGTCATGGGATGTGGATCGTAGGGAGCAGCCCCTGGGGAAGGGCAGCCCCATGGCTCCATATGGCAGAGGGGATGCTGGAGCTGTGATGCCTGGGCCAAGTGCCTCTACAGAGGCCCATAAGCTGCCCAGATTGAATGTGAGCAGCACTATACAGGGCTGTTGGTAGCCTGCGGTGAGAGGTCCTCAGCCTCAGGCTGCCACGGAGTCACCTGCTGGAAAATAATGGCAACAGCCTCTTTGGACTCACCTGGTCTTAAACTGGTGAATACCAGTGACACTTGTCACAGTTACATGGCTAGCAGTGCTGCTTGCTGCATCCTGGTCCCTTTGTAAGCACCTGCATAGGTGTCCTGCCTGTTTTTCCCTGAGGCGAAGCCTCCTGTCCTTCATCCTGACACCAGGCTAGGACACACCAACCCATTCACCGCCTTCCAGGCTGGACTGTTCTTTTGAACAGTCATGTTTCTTGTGATATGCTATAACTGCTGACCTTCTTAAAGTGAAGTAAGTTTATTTGCTAATTAAAATGTGGAATTAGGGAGAAAGGACCCTTAGACAGCAAGAGAGCACATGCGTGTTGTCTCATCTGATGCTACATACCATGACAAGGTTGGTTAGAGGAAGGCAATGAACACAAGTAGTGCTGATGCAAGGCTGAATCTGTGAATCTTGGTGAGGGCACCCTAGCATTGAAAACACAATGTGAGTATGGCAGAAAATGGGTGTCCCCCATCCTAGGTGTGACCCAGTATAGAGGTTGTACCACTTCAGTACTGTGCTGCCCAATAACTACATTAAAGCTTGCATAGCCTCCAGTTACCTCCCCCTTCCTCTTTTGACCGTGCTTTTAGAAAACTAACGTATTTGTGCCCCCTCACTCCAGTCTCCACTGACAGTAATGCTTTTGCTGTAAATCTTTTTCCCCTGCTTTTCCTCTTGATTACTGCTGTGTCTAAAGAAATCTTTGTGTCAACCCACCTCAAGTTCTCCCCTTCCTTTTCTCAATTATCTGTTTCAGGATTAAGCTGGTACCCCAGACTGATTCTCCTTGTTGACAAGAGCAGCCAGTGACATTTACTGGAGTGGGGCTCTTCAGGCAGCCTGCACCAAATTCTATTAGATGCTTGTCACTGCTGTCCTGGATGTCCTTTCCCAGTACTAAGCATCTGGGTTTTGCTCAACCCCACGTGTTAATTAGCAACACCCTCAAAAGTCAAGCTATTTTGGATCTTTATCTAGTCTAGTTAATACATTTGTGGGTACAGCTTACTCGGTATACTTCACATCATTGACAGGCAGCACCTGGCTCGTCACCGGCAGGTACTAGTAGGAATGAGGGACTGGTGATGCCAAGCACCAAGCCACACTTCGAAACATGATGTGCTAAGTCACTAGTGGTGGTGCTGTGGCAGATCCAGCCAGCCAAGCTCAATTTGAGGCCATTACTAGTGGGTCAATGAAGGCCCTGGCTGGTGCCTTCAGTAGAGGTAGGAACTTTAGAGCTATTCACATCAATTTAAAGCCACTGTGCCACCACAGCAAGCTGGGCAGAGCCCTCAGCATGTGGCCTGGCTCAGCTCAGGAAATCGGTGGGGTAAAAGCCACCTACTCTGATGTACAATTACTTACAACTGACCGAAAGCCACGCATCCAGCGCCGCAGATGGGGAGCCACCAGTGAGCGCTTCGCGGCAGTCTCTGCGCCAGGCCACCGGCCCGGGTGGGCAGCAGCCTGCAGGGTCGGGGCGGGCTGAGGTGCTTCTTCCCGGAGGGGGTGCCGAGGGCTGCCGCACGCCCGTGGGTGACTCGCCCAGGCCCGGCCGGCTCCGTTCACGGGGGTCTGGGGAGCAGGAGGCAGCCAGGCCACGCTTCCCGGGATCTGGCTCTATCGCAGCCCCGGGGACAGGGAGGGGGGCCCTTCCTCCCCCTCCCCTTGTCGCCCCCCCCTCCCCTCCCCCGGCCGCACAGCCGCTCTCGCTCCCCCACCCCCACCCCCAGCCCACCCACGGCCGCCAGCGGAGACGCCCGCCCCGGCTCCGGCAGCTGCAGCGGTTGCGGCTCGGCGCCTCCCCCGCCGCGCCCCGCCGGCTCCCGCCGCTCGGGCTCCCCGCACCGCTGCCTCCGCCGCTGCCGCCGGTGCCGGTGCCGGTGCGGCGGCGCGGGGCGCGGGGGGCGGGCCGGGGGCGGGCCGGGGGCCGCGGCGCGGCCGTCGGGCCCGGCGCGCCGGCTCGGGGGCCGGGGAGGACCATGCATCGCGCTGCCTCCAACCAGCGCTCGGTCTCCTCCTCCTCGGGCTCCTTCCAGCCGCCGCCGCCGCCGCCGCCGCTGCCGCACGCCGCCGACCGGCAGCCCCTCTTCCCGGGGGGCTCCAGCAGCGGCGGCAGCCGGCCGGGCTCGGGGTCGAGCTCGGGCTCGGCGCGGGCCCGCCGCCCCTGCAGCCCCCGCAGCAGCACCGAGGAGGAGGAGGAGGAAGAGGAAGAGGAGGAGGAGGACAGCATCAGCATCAGCAAGCCCCTGGTGCCGCCGCCCGCCGCCCCGCTGTCCGCCGCCGCCTCGCCGCTCCCCAGCAGCAGCAGCGGCAGCAGCAGCAGCAGCGGCGGCGGCGGCGGGAGCCCGGGCCGCAGCATGACGGCGGCGGAGCTGTACGGGGCGGCGGCGGCGGGCGGCGGGGCGGCGGGCGGCGGGGCGGCGGCGGGGGCGCTGCTGGGGCCCGGCGGGGCGGCGGGCGGGCGGCGCTGGGGCTTCCAGGCGCTGTCCCTGGTGCTGCTGCTGGGGCAGGGCGCGCTGCTGGACCTCTACCTGATCGCCGTCACCGACCTGTACTGGTGCAGCTGGATCGCCACCGACCTGGTGCTGGCGGCCGGCTGGGGCATCTTCTTCTGCCGCAACAGCCGGGCGCGCCGCCGGGAGCGGCCCCCCCCGCCCCCCGGGCCGCCGCCGCCGCACCCGCTGCTGCTGCACGGCCCCCCCCGGCGGCCGCGGGGCCGGGGGGCCGCGGGGCCGGGGTCCCCCCCCGCGGCGGCGACTTCGCCTACGCGCACCTCGCCTGGCTCATCTACTCCATCGCCTTCACGCCCAAGGCGGCGCTGATCCTGGGCACCTCCATCCTGGAGCTGATCGAGCTGCGCCTGCCGCTGGGCACCACCGGCTTCCGCATCACCCTGGCGCTCTCCGCCCCGCTGCTGTACTGCCTGCTGCGGGCCATCGGCACCGAGGGCGCCGGGCAGCTGCTCCTGCCGCCGCAGCCGCCGCCGCAGCACCGCGCCGCCGCCGCCTTCCTCGCCACCTGCCTCGACCTGCTCGACAGCTTCTCCCTGCTGGAGCTGGTGCTGCAGCCCGGGCGGCCGGCGCCGCTGCCCGCTCCGCTGCGCTACCTCCTCATCGCCGTCTACTTCCTCTGCCTGGCCTCGCCCGTGCTGTGGCTCTACGAGCTCAGCGCCGCCCGCCCGCCCGGCGCCGCCCGCCTCGCCCTGCACCTGCTGCTGCCCGCCGGGCTGCTGGACGCCCCGCTCCTGGCGCTCCGCTGCCTCCTGCTCCTGCGCTACCAGCAGCCGCTCTCGCTCTTCATGCTGAAGAACCTCTTCTTCCTGGCCTGCCGCGGCCTGGAGGCGCTGGAGACCTGCTGCCTCCTTCGGCCCGCCGCCGCCCCGCCGCCCGCCAAGTACGGCCCCGCCGCCGCCGCCGCCCCCGCCGCCGCCCCGCTGGCCCACGGGCTCTCCGACGCCGACGTGGGCCCCCACGGGTACGTGAACGCCTTGGCGGTCACCGCCCAGGGCTGAGTCCCCCCGGCCGCCGCCCCCGGGGGGCTCCTGCCGCCTCTGGGTCCGCTCCCGGCAGAGTCTCTCTGCGTTTCTGCTCAGGTTCCCGCCGTCGCGGCCGAGCAGGGGAAGGGGCTGCGGGCTCCCGCCGGACCCTCGCTCTCCTCCTCCCTCTCCCGCCGAGAAATCCAGCAGTAGAAGCCCAGCGCCAACCTGGCTTCTCGCAGGAGCCTACGGCCGACGCTTGTCCCCGGAAAACGCACCTGCCCTTCGCGATGAGTCGGCTTCTCACACTTCTGCCTCTCCGCGCTGTTCGGAGGGTCCCACGCTCCCGCTCCTGCTCCCCGCCAGGACATCGTGTTGTTTTGTCACCCGACAGGTTTAGTTTTTCCTTTTCCTCCTAAACAACAGGGACCAGTGGATTTTGTCCCCTCCTTTAAGAACTCCTGTTGACCACGACAAGGACGAGATGTGAGAGGGGCCTGAGCAGCAGAGACGTGCCTTCGGGCTGTGCTCAGGACAACGGGAAGCACGCTTTGGTTTCCTAGCTCTTGCAAGGCTGCCGCCCCCCTTTCCCAGCAGCAGAGCCGCCGAGGGCCTTGGCTGGGGGACCTCTGGGAGCATGCCACCCGTCGGGTCATTTCAAGCCTAGGAGCCACTTTCTCCAAGCCGAAAATGTCTACCTCTGTGCTTCAATCTTTTGCTTCTTACGTTGACTTCAGACACTAAAGAAACACGTGAATCTGGCATGGACACAATCCAGGGGCTTAGACCCCATTTCACTACCGCCGAGACAATTTCTTTCTGGTGAGAACAGGGTTTACAGCAGCCTACTGCTTGCTTCAGACAGCAGCACCCCGGTGCTGGGGCTCTCATTTCTCTGTGAATATGCATGTTTATGGGATCAGCATTGGTTTTCTTTTATGCAGCGTGTAGGGTCTCCCTTTACATAGGCCGGGAAGGCTGGAAAGATTTTCTCAGGCCCCCTTCTGCGTCCGCTTGAGGGAGCAGAGGGGGCTAAGCCTGCCAACCGCCCCCTCTCAAAAAAGCAGAGGATGTCAGCGCTGCTCGGGGTGGGCCCCGTGCTCGGCGAAACCCATGTTTCGGTGCAGAAAGCAAAGCGCTGCAGGAGCCTTCGAGGCAGAGGGGCTCCCGAGCTTTGGTGAAAGCCCTTATACCAGCATCCTGTCCTCCCTGTGCATGTGGTTACGGGTAGGTGGGGTTAAAGTTAATTGTTAGTGACCTCTCATGAAAACACAGTTATCTTTGGTTTTAAACTCCATGAATGTTTGGTGGGGGTTAAGGCCTGCTCTTCTGCCTGGCTATGGCTGCTCCCTGAACCAGCCAAATGGGAGCAGGAGCACAGAGGCCACGTTTGGAGGAAGGACTTTGCCCCTCCCAGGCTTATATTTTGTTGTCTGGGCAAGGCCGCATTCATTGGGAAAAAAGCCAGTTTCCTGTCCCAAGCTTTTTTCCAAGCTGTCCCGACGGGAAGGGGAAATAAAGCACAACCGCTACCCAGAGCCAACTGCAGGCACAGCCCAGACTTCTCCTGCACACACGTCTCCATTCTCTCCTTCAGGGCTCGGGCTTCAGTGGGACCGAGCCTCTGTCCCACCTCCCTTTTCACAGAGTGAGATCAACTGCCTGCTCCAGTGGACTGCTCCAACAAAATGTTTACAGTCTGGTAACTTCCAGCTCCCACCGGTAGAAGTGGGGGTGCCATGGGGCTCTTCTCCCCCAGCTCTTGAGTGGCTGATGAGTTACAAGGGGCTAGAAACCCCACCCCAGAAAAGATGGGGCAATAGCGCTGCTCTGTTCAGAGCTGCAGCCAGGATGGGTGACTTGCTGCTCTCCCCATGCCAAATGGAGAGTCGGCAAAGGCTAGGCTTAACTTTCCCACCAGTGCTTTATTTTTAATCTGAGCCCTTACATGGGCAACTGTGTGAATTTTGGCCAGTGGCCTTTCTCTTCAGTAAGTTCTTTTTGTCTGGACAATCTTGGTGCTGTGAGTGACTGTGATTGTAAAACTTGGTACTGTGAACTTTTCCTATGTGATGTGAGATGTGTTGAGGGGATGCCAAGTTCCTGGCCAAAAGAGGTGTAATTACAGGTATGCTACGCTTGTGCAGATAGTTGTTTCCTTGCACCTTCCTTTTTCAGCACCAAACTGATAAGTAAAAGCTCTACTCTTTCTAATTATTCAAGAGAGAATGAGATAGTACCTGTACATAAGAGTACTCCATGCTTCAGTCAAACAGCTGAAGAAAAATAAAAAAAACCCAACCCTAAATAACTTAGCCAACAACAAGGTGAAGGCAAAGCAGCTATTCACCCCCAATTATGTTTTGCTACTCCTACAGCCAAGTTCACAAGAGCACCAAAGTGCTAACCCCTCATGTGCTGAACTGTAAGCATAGTTGACACTAGAAGAATCACAGCAGAATTACTAACAAACCTTGCTTCAGTACCCCTCCATTACACGTAACAAAGTTGCTGTTTCAACAGTGAGTGCCTTTTCCAGTTAGGACATTATTGAGAAAATGGCATATTTGAAAATTATTTAGCCATAGTATATTTAAACCATTCACAGTGAAATTACAGTTCAAACTTGTCCATGGATGCAAAGGTTGCCTGGGACAGATGACCCTGCAAAATGATGCTTCTGTTGCATAGTATTCCTTTGTAGAAAAAGTGGTTCTTCGTAGTGCCACGGTTTCTAGGTTGTTAGTAAATGTGCTGTTCAGAGAGTACAAAGCTCTTGTAGTAGCTGGCTGTACAGAAGCCCCCTTGCAACTAAAAGGGCGGCACTTCAGTTACTACAGAGAAACATTTAAAGCTCTTCAACGTCTTGTTTATAAGCCTGCTTCTCCTTTTGAATTCTCTTCTCTTTTGGTAATTGAGCTCTCACTTGTATTTAAACCCTTCTACAGCATAATAGATCCATTTGCAGGAAAGAAAGAGTGGTACCATTAAAGTGCAAACAATACCTCACCCGATGCACCTTGCATACCTACTGTATACTCTGCCAATCTTAAATTACTGGTCCAGGTCAGTAACACTTTGCTAAACGAAGTTGTGCCATAGTAAGAAATATGTCCCTTGGGATTCTGTTACAAGCTTTGTATAACACAACTCAGCTATTTAGCATTTTACTGCTCTCTGTTTGCTATCCTGACAAGAGAGATGACTACTCCCAGGAGGGGAAACTGGTAAGAGATAAGGCCTGTGGCCAACGGACACTTGGCATCCCCCAGGCATTAATCAGAACTTGTATTTTTTAAAAAGCAAGATTGTCACAATAAAATTAGAAACTTGTGACTGATTCTGCTCTTTTTTGCCTCCTTTGGGTGTTGCTGGGCTATTCGGTTTTTCCATCAGGGACCAACAGATGCATTAAAGTTACTTGATTTCCTCATAGTAGACTGCTAAAATAGTGTCTGGATCTTTCCCCTGCAACAAACTTCTTGTGAAAGTCAATTCTGAAAGCTGTAGCATCAAGGGAGTTATTTAAGAAGGGAATTACTAAGGCAAGAAAATCCAGATAATGCTTCTGAACTTCCTATTTAAATGATTTATAGTCATTCATACCACTTTAAAAAGGCTCATAGGGGGGAAAAAAAATCAGATTTACATGTTAATTGTTGTAAGATAGAAGAAACTTTTAAGTGGGATCATCAAGATGACAGTTATTCACATAATCTGAGAAATAGGTTCTCACTGGAGAAGCACCGAGATCACAGCTGCCTCTTGCTCAGCTCCTGGTGGGTTAGGTCCTGCGCAGACAGGAAACAAAGGTGGCACCCAGTCTTACACCTGGGTCCGCGCAGGGACTGTCCCTTTGTTAGTCTTAGAGACCACAGAGAGAGCAAGCTGTCTTAACAGTCCTGCCTCACTGAGCAGTCCTGCACAGAAATTACAAACATCCCCTCTTCAACACCCATTTTGAAGGACCATGCACTTCCCACACGTGAGGGCCCTCAGCTGTATCCAGCGCAACGGGTTACAGCTGCAACATTTTGCAGGAATGTTTTGACATGTCAGCCAGTTCAGTTCTGGCTCAGATTGCTGTAAGAAATGCTAACATAAGGAGTTAGGCAGAACTGAGGATGTAAAAGTGTTTAAGTAAATATAGCCAAAAAGTATTCTTGCTTTTTAATTTAAGGAACAAAACAAGTTATTAACAAATACAATTATAAAATATGCATAATACAATATGGGTTGCAAGTCAAAAGAACAGATTATCTTCTGAGGTACCAGGTCTTTAAACAGCTGAAACAAAATTATCTTAAGATTTTTGACAAGTAAACTTAGAAGGACAGGAAGATGACAAGCTTGTCTGAACACAAAGGAGAAAGGCCTGGATGTATTTGTATCTCACAGGCTGTTATCCAGTGGGCTGGACTGAAGAAATCCTGGTAACAAACAGGGTAAACACCAGCCCCAACTAATCTGCTACCCCGTTGGTGCTACACAGGCCAACATGTAGTCACTCGCAGGGAATAATTTTTTCTACTGCATCAAACCCCGTTTTTTAAAAAACCACTGGAACTGATAGAGTTACCATCACTGCTCCTGGAAGATGAACTCAGTCTATTAAGTATTTCACAATGGTTACCCTGAACTTGAGTTTATACCCACATAAGTACATCTTATACTTGTTTTAGCTCAGCCTCCCCCAATTCAGTTATAGTCTCCACTCTAAACCAGCATCTACTGAAGCTACACTTTTTTCTCCACCAAAAGAGTCTTTCATTTCCTTAATTGTGGTCACCATCTACATCTTCAATTGGAGTCTTCCTAGTGTTAAGATATCCAAAAGCAAACAGCACTGCAGCAGTGTGTTATAGAATACACCAGATTCACCTGATCCAGTAATTCTCTATTCAGCCCCAGATTCTTCTTGTAATTGTATAATGAGCCTGAATCCCATTTTTTGGTCCACCATCCCCTTCTCCCTTTTCCTCCTCTTGCTGGTTTTCAAGCATGTACCTCCCCGTAGGGAGAATTATGGAGACTCCCAATTTAAAAGTTTATCCAACTATCTGCTCAGTTACTCCACTTGATTTCCTGAATGGCCATGGAAATGCAGTTGCAAATGAATGAGTGGCAAGAGAAAAAAAAAATCTCCAGATAATATATCGACCAGGTAGAGACAGCCCTAACCTAACTGAAGTTTAAGGCACATCTTTAACATAGTATTTTCAACAAAATATTTAACGTGTATTAAAATGGCAACGCATTTTGCCACATATCTGCTTTCCAAACCCTGGGCATGACTTCTATCCAGTGCAATAGAATCCGTACAGCTGGAAGGCACAAGTGGATGAGCCACCGTAGTTCTGACCTCCATCAGTGAGGACTCAACATAATACATTTTCCCAAGGAACAGAACTGCTGCCTGTTCTTTCACGGGGTGGCTAATAGTCACTACTGCTCTCCACAGAGACTAGAAGCAACCTTACCAGTCTACTGGGCAATCCTGCCTCCTAGCAGCAGACAGGAAGACCCAACCAGTAAGTAATTTATAATACAAGGACAAGGGCGGTGTTGGAAATGCAGTTTCAGCACTGTGTAGGGTACCACCTTCCATCCCTGTATTTCAAATGGAGCACATCCTAGACAGAGCCTAACAATCCTCCAAGGATTGGCCAACATCTACCACCTCAGCTGGACACCCCCAGTCAGAGCTCTGTTGAACATCCTGGAAAAACAGCTGCCGCTGGAGGCTCTTTAGACTGTTCAAGACCTCTGGAGAGAGTTCATTGAAGACCACCTGTTTTTCCTGATCCTCTTCCTCCTCCTCCTCTTCCACCTCCTCCACAAGGTCATCAGGTGGCAGAGGAGAACATCTAGAGATGTAGCCCTGGTCTGACTGCACTGACTGTCTTTGGTCTTTGCATTGGTCATCAAAGACCAACTGGTGTTGCTTGCCCGCCTCCTCTTGGCAGAGAGATCGCTCTGAAGGAATGACACTCTGCTGATAAAGAGAGTACATGAGTCCATTCAGATGGTGTCTCAGTTCACCTAAGAGGTTTGGAGGACCCTGGTCATCTATTGCTGAAACTTCAGAGTCATTGTGGAGGACGACATTCCTCATTGGAAAGCTTGTTTCCAGAAGAGGAACTCCTTCCATACAGTCCTCATTACTCAGCACATGATGACCAAGTATATTTCCATCTTCTGTGGAAGAGACTGGTTCCACTACCTGAACTAGAGGAGCCTCATCCACAGGAAGGACCATAGTCTGATAAGTTGGATCCCCACATGAATTAAATTGAGGCTGCAGTTTACAGCCTCTGCTTTCACCTTCATGCATGTGGAGGTTGATGACATAGCAGTTAGGGTCAGGCTCCCGTAGGTGCAGCTGGTGTTTCACAATTCCACCTGGTTCACGTAGCAATGAATCCACCTGACTCTCTCTGTTTTGGGACTGCAACTCTTCATCATTATCCAAGCAGATGGTTTCTCTCTCAAACCAGTCTGGGTGCTCAGTCTGCCAGTTCTTGAACTTTTGTACTGCCTCTTTCAACTTCCTCCCACTAGGGGTATCGATGTAATTTTCAGCTGTGATTTCCTGGATTCGATGGATGCGCCCAGGTTCAAACTTCTCCAAATCCTGAATCCGAAAATAAATATCCTCAAACTTGTCCATCAGTTGGTACCTGGATGTGACGTTGAACAGATCAGGTATATCTTTCTCACTACTTATTCCCTCAAAATAGCAGACTATATACATTCCAAAACAGGCTGGCTTCTTGAAGTCTGGTAGGATCAAATTCAAGGCTGGGGTGAACAGGTCTCCCATTGGCTTTTGCTGATCTTGCTTGAGACACACAGGCTCACTCCCAAGCATGGCCTGCCATTTGGCCTGGGTGCCCCGTGAACATAAGATGATGATCTTTGAAGACAGATCTTCCATTTCCTTCTTCTGTCGAGTAAGCCAGGGTAACGCCCCTAACTCTGAAATCTGATGATCTTCTAGCAGATCTAAGGCTACAGCAGTGCCACAGACTGTCATCAGGAACTCTGCAAACTTCAGCACCACATCCACGTACAGCAGGTGATCAGCAGAGTACACAATCCAAACCTTTCGGGGCTTCAGGGGTGGCAGAGGAAGGTCGGTGTATGGCGCTGCTGGAAGACAGAAAAATAGTAACCCCAGCTGCATTCCCAGAACTGTAATGCTGCAACTCAGCAGCAATCAACATAGGAGAATATTAACAAAAGATTCTAGCAACTACTGGTTTTGAAGCTGTTTTGGCAACACATGCCGACAACATCTCATTGTATAAATTTAATATGAAAGTCCAGACAGTAGATCTGTGATTTATAATAATGCCTTGTTTTTGTGTGGTGAAATGCCCTGAACCATCCAACAACACACCAGCTTCAAGAGGCTTGCAAATGTTGCTATATCATCTGCTGGAGAGCCGAGTGCAACCACCCCAAAACAATCTCCTATTGCTATTGTTTAGATGATTAGCAAACGTTCTTTTGCCAGTGCAGCCTCAGCTGGGTCAAAAGCCTCACCACTTTACCAAGCCTTTGTGCCCTGTCTGGCAAATACAGCATTCCAAATTCCACATGCAAAGTTTTTTCTAGTTAAACAGGAAGATCCTAAGGCTACCTCTTAGTTTTGGGAAGCACCTACAAAGTAGTAAAGCCTATGAAAGCCCCTTCTGGACAATTGTGTGAGACTTCCAGAGTGCATTACATTTGTCTGATAAAACACAGGCAGGACATCTTACCAGTTTGCAAATCATTGTGGTTGCATTTCCCTCGCAGGTGTCCTGGAAGGGAAAGAAAGTCACTGTCAGTTCTGAAAACATGAAGTAAGATTAAACCCTTAAAATGACAACACCTTCCAAAGATTAGCTTATAAAAACCCCATAATCTTTAACTATGCAGGGATAAAACCATGGGGAGGGAGAAGCGTAATGAAAAATATATACTAAATGAATGAAGACTCTTCTACAGCCAATTCTGCTGTGTACTGCACTGTGCTTTTCCTTTGAGAGGAGAAGGAATGCACTCAAACCCAGTTTTCTCCATCTTCCCCAGATCTGGCCAGTCTCAAGAAGTACAGAACCCCCAATTGTTTTGCTACCTCTCCTTAAAGAGAGGAGGATATTTTAAAAATAGCTTTTTAAAAGAGGCTTCTCTGAAGATGTGACTAAAATGTCCCTAGCTGCACCTTATAGCTAAGTTTGATGTTAAGAAATTTTCCAGATTTCCAATTACTCCTCCTCTCGGGTAAAAAAATATCCTGGCAAGCTGCAGTTTCTCTATGACAACTGTCTCATGTTTGCAGCACAAAACCCCCTAGGAATTAGTCCTTAAGTATCCAATTTTCCAACCTGCTCAATGTCAACCTCTGTGCCATGTTTTTCTTCTTCCACATTAATTGAAAAACATTATTTAAGCTCAAAAATTGTGTAAAAATGGATTTTGTAGAGGACAAACAGGAAGATTCTGTCCTGAAAAACTCTTACCCAATGCAGGAGAACAATAAATGAAAAGATATCTATAGCAATCCGCAGGAAACAACACTGAATTAGGAAGTTCCTTTTTTCCCCGCTTCATGAGCTCTGAAGCACTATGAAAATGGAGTATCAGATGGCATAACCCATGGAAGGCTTTACTTAACTAGATGGATGGTATTAGGATGTTACAAGTCCTATGATGTAGAACAGAAGGTATTTATGTAGGAATTAGCTCAGTGGGAAGACATCAGAACAGCAAGGAAGAAAACAGTAGTAGGAATAGGTACAGAAGTAGGAAAAATGTATTTTAACATTGAATCTTTTCTTCCTAGCTGGTTTGAGTCTTACCTGCTCGTTTTTTGGTCATACAAATCACACCTGCTATGACTGATCCCACCAGTAACACACAGATCCCAGTGATGCACCAGTAAAGCCATATAATCATATCACCTGGAGTACAAAAACAGTGCTCAGACATTGCTTTACACAAATAACAGTTTCACTGAAAAACAGAAGTTTCTTGAGCAGCAGAGGCCAAGGGAGAAGGACCCTGGCTCTGCCCAAAACCATGGGTAGTCCAGCACTTCCCCCTTACAGCATACCACAGCCACTTCTCAAAATGAATTCCCACTTTCATGATGATGCTCTACACCATAAACTTGCTCCACAAAGAACCATATGTGCAGCACACTGAAAACACAGATCAATAACCTTCCTCTAAACAGCAATGTTTATCCAGCTTTGACAGGCATGCTACCCATGTCCTGCCTGTTCATGTAATCCATCTTAAAAAAAAATATAAATAAAATCACCAATTTGGGTGATGCTTTTTTTTTTTTAAATCTTGGGCAAACTAGCTCCTTACAGGTGTTGCAGCAAAAAAACCCCACCAGCAAATAGTTATGCACATGATTTATCTTGACATTCATAAAAATGAATATATGCAAGCTGTTATCTCCAAAAGCTGCTTGGTATTATGCAAATGTTTTAACACTGAGCAAAGTGACAGAAAGTATTTTATATTAAGACTCTTCTTGTCAAAACTGTTCCTCAAAGAATTTTATGCAAGTGAAGTAGCTCTACAAAAACCTGCTCTAAGGTTCACACTGCATACAAATACTTGCCTCATTAAATCATGAAGTAACTTAAAATTCATTCTGAACTCAGTGTTAAAAGGGGACATTTCCTGCCTATTGGTTTGTTCCCAGGGAGGATCATTTGTTATTCTACATAACGGTAAAAGAGCAGCAAAAAAAAATTCAGGGTATTGGAAGAACTTCTTACCTGATGGGTCTGCACCTGCAAAAGACAAGAGTAACATTAAAAATTCAGCTCTGATCCGTACGACAATGGGAATCTAATTTACAGAAAAGCAGTTCTCACTTGGAGCTGGTGAACATGGGATGAAAGCAGAGTGTCTCAGACAGTCTGTGCCACAGTTCGCAAAGAATGGCTGAATCTGCAGTTGAAAAATTCAGAAAACAGAAGCTATTCTTAAAAGCAATTCTGCTCCCCACCTTACTTTCCCCCTGCCTTGACAAGCCTTGCACAGCGACACAGAATTCTTGCATAATATATTAAGGCAGCAGTGAGCTCCTGAGGCTGAACACTTGCCATTCTCATTCCATAGTCTCTGACTTGGCAACCCTGTACTACGGAAAAGCCACTGTCTGCATAGAATATCTATTAAAAAAATAGTTTTCAGCCATAATCATTGTTTTCATGATGCAAATAATTAGAGATTAGCCAATCTCAGAACAAAACACTGTGCAAATCCCCATAACCTTCCTAAACTGCTCAACACCTTGTGGTGAAGGAAGGACACAGGGACAACACTGAGACACTACCTGTATTTTGTAATTGCAGCAAGCTCTTATGTTCTTCTCTATTTTGATTGTGACATTCACTTGCTGTTGTAGTCCATCCTGCAGAAATTAGATTCAAGTTATAAAGGAAGAAAACCAGATGAAAGCAGGATGAAAGAAAAGGAGTTGATATGAGAATACAGAGTAGCCCAAAGCAGCAGGTTTTTTTTTTTTTTTCCTGGAACAAGAAGTCCACAGAGAACAAAATGGATAAATGGTCTAGCCAGCATCACAGCACATCTTGTGTGACGGACACGGTAATACAGTTAAGACAGCAGGCTAAAGCTGCACAGGTAACAGGAAGCAATTAAAGATGTACATCATATAACTTCAAATGCGTTAACTTAAACTTACAGTTTCTTAATGTAAATGTCTTCACTTATTTAATGTGTAAACATTAACAACTTTTCTCATTTAATTAAAAACAGCTGTCAACACTGGTGCTTCTGACACTAGAACAAGCAAGTTGCCCTTGTTACCTGCTACATACAATCAGTATCACCATAATCTAAATCTAGTCTTTACAATGACTAGCAGATACATACTCCAAAGTGAGGTATATTCCCCTCTACCAAGAAAATATGCACACAGCTGTACTTGCTGTGCCAGTAATAAGTTGTATCATACCAGTGCATGCAGTATGAAGGGTTTTAAGTGTGGAAGGAATGGAAAGATTGAATAAATGAATGCCAATATATCTCCCCTTGCCCAAGGAAGGGTGGTGTGTACTAAGCATTCAGCATTTCTCCTCCCTCAGATGACTGAAGGGGAACATTTCTTACATCAGAAGACACTCTGGATCTACTTTGAACTTCTCCACAACACCGGCTGTAAGACCTACAGGAATTTATTCTCAGTTTGATTGCAACATTATTAGAAAATCACTCATTCATGATCTAAAAAATTTAATTAACCTCCCCATCACGTTTGATGAACTACTCAATTTATTGAAACTTTGCACCTCAGTTTTGGTTGATTGATTTAGCCTTATCCCCCAGGCATTGTCTTGACAAAGGTAATAAAGCCCAGATAGTTAAATATCAAATTTTGGTTATCTTTGCAGATGTTTACAGACTGCTCCATGCATTATAAAACCTCTTTTTGATCTTTTATCGACCAAATTCCTGAAATAAAAGTTCCTCTTTCCAAAGGCAATTAAAGATCTGTGAAAATAATCTTGGAAATTGCTGTTCAAGTGCATTTGTTACATCTCCAATATAATGGTTCAAGTCCTTGTTTAACAACTGTTAAACAAATGTTTGTCTAAATTACCACATGGGTTGTCATTTAGGAAAGCAATTACCTCAATGAAATCACGTGTGATCATTTTACACTTCTTCTCATTCAGAAAACTGGCCACATGAATTTGGTATCGGGCTGATTCCATCCACGGGTTAAAGCTCACAAGCAGAGTTGTATCATCTAGACTTTTACCTTGGATCCTGGGCTCCCACAAGCTGCCTGGAAGTAGTGCAGATATTCTCAAGTTTCTCGGCTGTCAGAAATATTTCAGAGCACCCATGTCTACATAACTCAAACAATTTTTTTTTACCTGTCTTTATACATGGGATGGTTCTTTTCATCAGAGAGTCCTTGCAGTCTGCAAAAAAGACCATCAGTGAGTAGTCAGGAATGTTATACTTCCACTTCAGAAAAAAACTCCATTTACCTTACCAGAAGCCAGACACCTAACCAAGCCCTCCTGGGTCAGTAGAGATCTTTGATCCAAAGCAGCAGCAAAATTCTGCAGCAGAATAGTACTGGTTTCCAGTGTATAAACTAGCCCCTCCACTGATGTTATGGTGGGTTTTTTTCCCCCCAGAACCAAGATTACTAATAAGAAAGACTGAAAACATACAATACTTACAGCAGTAATATTTAACAACCCTTGCTACTTTAAGACTTGAGCCAAGAGGGTCACAGTGGAATTAAAACTTCATATTGACCTTTGGACCTTGTAATCATGCCACTACAATAGATTCCTCTGAAAGCATTCTGCCCCAGGAGGACCAGGAGGCTGGAATCTTTCTTGATCACAAAACACACCACCGTTTATAATTCTCTTTGCTTCATTTAACAGATTGGTCCTGTTCTTTGGGACTTTCGTCGGAGTCAAATCCAGAGTTACACATTCAACATTTAGCAATGTAGGATTACAGCTTAAACTATGTTTCTCCTCCAGGGTTTGGACAAAGGAAAAGGAACAACTCCCTGCTTAAACATTCCGTATCTTAGATTTCCAACTTTCAAAGTTTGAAAATTTACAGTGCCCCTGTAATTCACATGTAATCTCTAATCAGCAAAGCTCCCTGCAACTGCTGAGCTTGACACAATGCATTAGATTTCTGAACAACAGTGGAGGATAAAAGACAGGAAGTTCTTAAGAATGACAGGTATAAGAAAGGATAAGAGGGCTGAAAACCAAATGCCCCCTCTTCTTTTTAGCTCACATTGACTGACAGACCACATTGCCACTCCGTAACTACAAAGTCACATTGACAACTATAAGCAAGTTAAGAAGAAAATTATGATCAAGTTTTCAAGCTCTGTATTGAGTGCCAAGTATTTATAAACTAGGCAGCACAGCCAGAGGGCACTGCAGATGCTCAGCATCTTTGGGGAAAACAACAAAAATTATTTCTAGTTATAGGAAAATTTTCACGTACACAAGAAAGGGTCAGGCACTCAGCTCTATCAAGTTTCTTGGTAAATTATGCCTAACTGCGCCTTTGAAATCAAACTTTAAGATTTAATATTAGAAGCCAAACTTTACTCCTTCCACTCTGGAAATTCTGGCCTGTACTTCCAGCTTCCACAAGCAGAAAGGTAACTTTGAAAGATCTCATGGTGAGCAAAACCAGCACTGATAGTCTGCAGAGAGCATGGAAGATTACTCTACAGCCCCATTCATGTAGATGAAGTTTCTTTGTGCCTGCTCCCCTGATGAACATTTCAGAAACAAAATCCAGGAGCTGTAACTTACTTTCAAACAGCCCCTCAGAGGGGCACATATATGAGTTTTCAGGTTTAACTATGAATTTCTCTTTAGCCACAGCTGTAGCAGAATTATTGACAAACACAATTTCTCAGAAATCAGAGGCCCAAGTCCTAGGCTTTGTCCAGCTTTCCAGAAAGCATATACAAAATTTTATAGCAGTGTCTTTCATGTACCCACTATAGTCAACCAGAGTCAAAGAGTCTGTCCTTCACAGAACAGTTCCTCCACATGCACCTTATTCCAAGCAGAGATTTCATAAACTTCTGGATAGATGGTGACTTGTAGCACAAATGATATATGCATTTTGGATATATACTGCAAGGGTATTGTAGCTAAGGCTAGCACCATGGACTTTCCAAACAGCAATATTCAGAAAGGACGACAGGTTTTTATAATACTGTCACCTTATTGCCAAACACGCTCACAGTTCATGGATCTGGTCTGGAACAAAGCCTGCAACTTACAGATCTACAATCCACTGCAGTCCGAAGCGGAAGGCTTACGTGAGCTAGAGCATCTCTTACCAGGTATTGTGAGAGACATGGACTTGCAATTGTAGTCTCCATCTACACTCAGTTTGGGCAAGTGGTAGACAGTCACGTGGTAAGTCTGGCCAGGTTCCACTTCAAAACGGTCAAAAGTGAAATTCCACTGAAAACAAAATGCATTCGTAAGGACTTAAAATGAGAATGTTGTTCTATAAAGGCATTGAAACTAACAGCTGAGTTGGCCCTGTTCCACTGTGTTCCTTCATCCCATATGACCCACCCTTCTTCTGAAGCTTGACTATTAAAAAAAAAAAAAGAAAAAAGAGTCAATGGAACTCAAGTATACCAGTCCCTTGGTCTGTCCCAAATTCTTCTGTTCGGAAGGAGAAAAGTAGTTATTCCTTGGAATCCTCACGCTGATACAACAGTCTTATGCCAAACAACTGTGTGGAGTTTCTACTAAATTACATTTTGAACTAAAAGGAGATTTAGGCTAAAATATGTAGTTTTTGAGATGGGAATTTGAGTCTAGTATGAATCTTTCAGTGCTATGCAAGTGCTAAGCATTTAAAATTGCACTTATACATACATAGTCTGTACCTGGCCATGCCATGCATATTTTCTTAGATCTATACTGTTTTCCACATCAGCAATACTGTGCAAACTCTGGGAGAGACACACTAGCTCCAGATGGTAAGCTAACTATGGCCAGATTCTGTGTGGTAAGCAATGAACTCCAGATTCCTATTGTTCATAAAGGGAGCTGTGGATGCTCAGCATTTTTCTGATGCACTTCCTAGACTGAGTGTAAGCTGAAGGACCACCCCCAAGCTTGGTACTTCCCTCCACCGCAAGAGAGTGCAAGAAAGAAGTGGAAGTAAAAGGAAGGGTTGGGTTAAAAAGGCTATAAATGTCACAGCTGTCAAGCAGAACACAAACCCTCCTACAATTATTTGCTTTAAGCAACAACCAAAATGATGCCACGTGCTAGGCACCGAGAGCAGTAATTCTTAAACCCTGAAGGAACAGGAGAATGAAAGAGAAACCAAGATAAGCAACTTGTATGCGGTTACACACAAAAGTAAAACTGGAAACAGCAGGTCTCAAGTCCAGTATCTATTGTTTCATCAACTCTTTTAACTGGTTTGTACTTTTTTTAAAAAAATAAAATGAATAACCTCATTGTGTAGGGCAGTGAAAGCAGAAACAAACCCATGGACTAGAAAACTTAGTTTAGAGCCCTTTGCACTCACCCGGCCTCCATCTGGACGGACCTGAAGTGGCAAGTTGTTCTGGAAGTCAAACTGAGCGCAGATTTGTTGATTGCTGTTCACTTGCATCACAGCCAGCTCTGCCCCTTGGAGATACTGGATGCTAGCTGCAGGCACAGCGACAGAGATATGTCATCTGCACATCTAGAGATTGCAACACCCACAGAGATTACTACCGTGCCTAGTCTTGTCACAGTCTGACTCCTTTGAAGTGCTGAGGATCCCCACAAAGATAGCAATGAAAAAGTGCGCGTACAGGTTGACTAACAGCACTTTCAGCTAAAGGGTTGCCCTGCATGGCAAGAGCTCCATCTGTGCAAATGAGGGGGTAAAGTAGAAGGCAACTTCGTAATTCCAGACACACTGGCAGTTCCATAGGTTCAGTGTTGTGCTTAGCTCTGCCTCTCAAGGCTGCTTCGTGCACTTTGGGCAACAAAGCAAATATGCTTTTGTTTTGGTACAGACAGTCCCAATGAGAAAGTTTATAACCATAGCTACAGAAAATGACTGGGTACCCGAGTCACACCTGCTTCTACATTACTATAGCTATACTGAAATAACAACTCTGTATAGCCCTCAGACACAGGCCCTGCAGAAGGAAGAAATGAATGTGTTTAAGTCTGTCTTGAATCAGTGCAAAACCATGGACAAAAGCAAACAAGGGAAACATCATATACAAACAGTTTGTACAGTGAGAAAATGTGAATTACTGGTCCTCATTTAGGCTCCAAGCAATGAGACAATTATTCCTCTGTCAAGACACATGTGCATACAGGAAACCTAAGCTACAAGGACTACATTACCTGAAATGGGAGGAACTTGCACTAGGTTAGTAGTGTATGCGTTATTTATGCACTGTCAAATTAATTCTCATTTCTTCAGTTTGTAGATGCAATTCCCCTGCACGAGACTGCTGCAGTCATTACTATTCTTGAAAAGGTGATGCTTGCAGTGTGAACCTCCTTCCTCCCCTTACTACAGTGGTAAAGCTGTGGGCCACTTGATTCCATTTTTACCTGCTCTTCCCATTTTAAATGTCATTACCCCATACTAGTGGAAACATTTTAAACTCTTGAATACGTAGCACACTCAAAGCCCTATTTCAATCACTAAGAAAAATAAAAAAGCATCCCCCAAACCAAACAACATGAAACAGCCAAACCCCCAGATTTCAAAGGTCTGCTTTCATGACTAGATCAGTGAAAGACTTCAAGTCATAATTCTCCTCCATATCCTTACTAGATCATACCCAATTGCTCCTCTCCACGTTCACATTAAACAACACCACTTACCATCAGTGGCCACTTTCCATTCTATTCGAAGCACAGGGAGCAGTTTTCCATCTGTCTGTTGGAAAACGTCAGAAGAGACATGAAGACTGCTTGGAGCAGAAGGAGTCCACGTGGTAACCTGCAGCCAGCTTGCCTCCATGCAGGTACCTGTCCAGCAAATGAAAACCAGCATTTAAAGCAGGGCCGAGGAAGCTCTGCTTAATTGTAATTATGGTCCGCTCTTTGGGTCAGGGTTACTCAAGAGGGCAAAACTGGGTAACAGACTGCTTGCTTCACAGTTCAGAAAGGCAGTTTTCAGCAAGCAGGTTAAGTTTTCTGTAATATTACGAACTCACTCATTTTAGTAACTTACACTTCCTCTTTTCCTTAAAATCCATTAGTAATTGCCACAACCAATGTAGTCAGGCTAAACAGGTCAAGTAAATTTACTCAATATCTCCTGCTGCAAGCCCATACATACTTCACTGCTGAAACAGACTGATGTCAGAAGACCAATCATTCTTCCAATGATAACAAGTCTGTAAGCTGCCCAGGGAAATTGTTCCAATAGTTTATGACTTTGTTTCAAAACTGCCTTACTTCTAATTTGCCTATGCATCTGACTTTAGCTTCGAACAACTGCCTGTTAGGCTTTTTCTAAATTAATGAGCTTTCTGGACAGAAAAATAATTTATGCTAGTTAACACAGTGTTAGGGAAAACTGGTTCTGTAATCTAATCAGAAAATGAAATCGGGTATGACAGGCATTAGACAGACATGATAGACTTTTGTAAGACATTTGACTTATCAGAGCATATTAAAAATAGCACAGTCAGGCCACCCCCAAAGTACACTTTCAGTCTTTTTTGCTGGGTCATTGATGGGAACAGTAGAAAGTGGGCACTATCCCTTCTTGTAACAGCATAGTTTTATGCTTAGGAAGTAATTAGACAATCCTCAAATGCTCATTCTACCAAATAATATCTATAGAAAACCTGGTAAGATTAAAGTACCTTTCAGAAAAGAGTGTACTGAGCACTAAAAAACCCCACAGATCTTTCCCCTACAGCAGAAAACCATAACAAAAACCATAAAGCAAAATTTAAACCAAATATTCAAATAAGGCAGCATTTTAATGGCAGAGCTGCAGTTTGGCTTAGCTGTGCTGTCAAGCTGTATTCCAATGGCCATCTGCCAGTGGGGTATATGATCCAATCTGATCCCACCCAATCCCTCTCCTGCCAGAAAAGTTTAAAATCTGATTATTTTCAGCAGTTATCTCCCCAGTCTGGCATGCCAAGCATGCCTAGCTACAAAAATACTTGTGCCAGTATGATACAGGATTAGGCACTGAAGCAGAAATGAGCCTGCTTAGAACAACTGCAAAGAAAGGCCAAGGAGTTCTGTAGCACCGTCCAGACACCTCTGCGTACCAAACTGACAAATGCAGAACAGTCTCCTTTAAGAACATTACCCATAATTATGCTAAAGTGTTTCAGATGCATGCCATCACTAAGACTCAACCTCTTACACTTAATAGGTCCAATCTATTTGTTCAGTGGGACTTAGAGTAACTCTAGTTTCCTTTTCCAATTCATAGATTCACTTAGGTTAGAAAAGACCTTTAAGATCATTTAGTTAATTCACTGGGCTTTATGCCAAATAATTTACATCAATCACTCTCAGCTGCACCCCTTTATGCCCCTTTCTATTCTAGTTCATACATTAATTTTTCATCAAGTACTATCATACATAATAGCTTGTAATGAACATTTACTAACAGATTTGTCCTAAAATTCCCATTTCTTTATAAACTGACCATCCCAGCTTTAAACAGAAACTAAACAAGTTGGGTTGTGTTCTATCCAACCCAGCCCCAAACTCTATCCTGAAAAAGACAACTTCCCACTCTTTTTTTAGCTGGAGCTGATTATGGATCAAACCACACACTCTCAAAGCAAGGCATGATAGCAGTGCTTCACTTTACATCTCTGATTCTAGCAGGAAGAACTTGTTGCGTGAACTCAGATTGAAACAAAATAATGCATGATCTGATGAAAAAAAAAGAAAAATGTTACTTACTATTTCTTACGAGGCAGTTTAAATCCTGTGGGGGAAAAGAAACAAGAATATTACTCAGAATAGAAACTGGGTTGACAGTAATTTGCTTCTGGTTGGTGGTAGGAAGAAAACAGTTCAGTGAATAATGATACATACAAACTGAAACCATCAGGAAACATTGCACAAAGTTGTTAATCACAAAACCAAAGGACACAGGGCATGAAACCTGTGCACACCAAAACCGCGTATGCGACAGCAGTAGTTGCCGTAACAGAAAGAAATTGAAAGGCAAAAATGCAAGATGATGATAGAAAAAAACTTCCAGAATCCAGGACTGCGAAAACAGAAACCAATGTGTGACATGAGAGACTGCTTGAAGTAGATGGGTATGTTTTTTTAAGCAAAAATGCTTTAAGTTACTGCTGCCCGGCAGTGATCATGCTGGCAAATCTTGCAAGGTCTAAGCCCACCTGACTGGAAGCACAAGCTCTCTGCAGCTAGGCTTGCCACTGAAGTACTGCCTTATGTGCTGCCTACTGCAGGGCATCCCCTGAACAGAAAGTTACATCAGTTACGGCTGGCCTTTTCCCTTATGACATATTAAGAAGCAGGCAGGGGAAAAGACAACATATAATAAGTGCCAGGCTTGAAAGCAGATATGGTTATTTTATTCCCTAGAAATATATTTGAGAGGCAACCCATGAAGGAAAAAAAATAATCAGAATTAGACTCTCTTTAAATTAAATTAAGCATGTCCAGAAGTTATGCGGACTCTGCCTGGTTTCCCCCTGGTATATATTGTTTATACTGTAAGACCTCATGGTCACCAGGAAAAAGCATGTAAGCTTGCTTGGTTAATATGATGCAAAGTCCTAGTGACAAGGAAGTCTGAAGTTTTCACTGACTTAGTAAATCAAGATGAGGGTTAGGTTTCCCCCTAGTCACTTCCTATACCTTGACACATAAAGGTGGATGTTATTGTCACACTGTTGCCAGAACATAATTCATTCCAGTGGAGGAGGCAAGGCAGTGGGGCTTTTAGCTTCTCTGCAACTTACTAAGGTAAACTCCAAGTGTATTTGGGGCTTAGCTTATTAATGCTGTGTAGCTGTTGCTATCCAAGGTTGTATTTGCATTTTCAGGGACGCGTGCTTGAAAGCCAGCCATGCCTTTTTGGTAGTGAACATGCCCTCCAGCATGGCACGGAAAGCTGAAGTTCACAGACACCGAGTTGGCATAAGACAGCATCACTGCCAGAGGCACAGCCCCAGACCTCCCTTCACTTACACCAGCACTGCAGCTTGCCCTGTGCTGGCACAAGCATGTGTGTGACCATGTGGGCACCTGGCTACAGCCTGAAGCAGACTCAAGGGAAGGAAGGGAGGTCAGCTGTGAAACAGATCTTCTGCCCTCCTGCACCTCTGCTCCTGCTTGTATGGTAGAGGTAGGGAACAAGCCACCAGACATGAGGATGAAGGTGAGCACTGCTCTTTCTGTGCTGGCCTTTGTCTGCTTGTAACAGGGTAGAATGACATCCTACTTTTAAAGCATTCCTAGTGAAGGCAAAACATCAATTAATAAGCTTTCTCTTATTTGAAGGAAATAAAAAGTATAAGCAATTGGTGAAATCGGGTACCACAAGCCGCGCCAAGCAACTGATTTCAAACAAACAAGCAGAGTTCCAGTGACTATGAAAAAAATACTTCAGGCATTAATGCTCACATTTCAACTAATGTATCTATGTTCTGACAAACCTGAGCGAAAGCAGGCAAATTTAGCATTAAGCTTCTCATGCTTATATAGAAAAATAAAACCTGAAAAATCTCTTCCAGGCTTTTGTTACACAAGTCAAAACAATACACAGGTATAAATCCAGTTTTCAGGCACCCTTCACAAGAAACACATCCACGCTCCAATATACTACAAATGTACTCAAGACAATAGGTATATTGAGAAGGATTCATGCAACACTTAAGCTATGTAATACTGACCAACTTTGTTATTGTTTAGGAAACACTTCAAGCCATTCAAAGGAAGGTGTCTGCCTTATTGGCCATCCTGAACTCCTAAGTACACACAAATGTATGTAGCACTTTGGCTGAGAACTGAACTTTGGTGAAGAATTGTTTTCCTACCAGCAAGCTTGATTTTTCAAAATGAAATCACCTTTGGTGCACTAAGTTAGGACTAAGGCAACATCCCACAGTCAGAACAAACATTCCGACTACTTTTCACTATAAATCAAAGTTTATATTACAAATGAGGAAGGAAGGGGAATAAACAGTGACACACAACCCTTCCTTCTCCTTCACCCACTCTGTTCTCTTCCTTTCTCCCCTGACCCCCAGGTGTAAGCAGGTCACTTGCAGAAACCACCTGCCTCTACCTGCATCTTTGCTCTGGATCTTCCCAAAGTTTTGACCTCACTGTTGGATCCCCAGCTTCAGTGCTACCTTGTGGCACTGACAACTCTGGCAACACCCAGAGTCTTGCTAGATAGAAACCTTGAGATAAGCAGCCCCAAAAGCTGTGTAGCAGTGCCCTGCGCAAGGCAGAGGAGCTCTAACATAGCCAAGACCAAACTAAATCTATGAACTTAATGTCACTGTGTAAGGACATGCAAGAGGTACTTGCAGACATCCTCCATTGAGTATTTAGATCCTATCAGACTTACGGAAAACTGGTTACAAGTACAGTTAACAGAAATGTTATTGCAGTTTTGTACCTCCCAAATCAGGTTCCTGCCTAACTATCTAACAATCACTAAAAAAAAAAGTTCTAACAACTAGTATGGAAAAGCAGATTAAGTTATGAAAAAAATTTACTCCCAACACTCCAAAATGCTTAATCAGGCTTTCTTAGGTGAATTACTTAGCCTGACAATGCCCCTTGTATAAAGGGGTGCAGTGGACACAGCCAGGACCACTGACCCCAGCTGACTGAAGGGATACCCCAAACCATGCGACAGCAATAGAAGCTGGGGGGAGGAAGAGGGGACATCTGAAGTTACAGTGGTTGTCTTCCCAAGTAACCATTATATGTGACTGAGCCCTGCTTTCCTGCGGATGGCTGAACACCTGCCTGCTGATGGAAAGTAGTGAATGAATCCCTTATTTTGCTTTGTTTGCACACACAGCATTTGCTTTATTCAAACTGGTTTTATCTCAATCCACAAATTTTCTTGCTTTTGCCCTTCCAATTCTCTCCTCATTCCACTGAGGGAAAGAGTGAGTGGCTGTGTGGAGTTATGGGGTGAACCCACAACAAGCAACAACAAAAGGCTACTAACCATGGTTTTTTGTTTGTAATTTAATAACTTCTGTTAAAACCTACGACTTCATATTCAGTTATTTTGTCCTCCTCCTGTTGCAGTTATCAGCGATTATTGTAAATTGCATCACAATAAAGCCCTTAATTATAAGGCATTATTCACCTGAGGAGAGGCAGTATCTGCTTTGAGTGTTGGTGTTTCTGTTTATTAGCAGACAAGACATGGTTAAGTGCTACATCTCACCTTTTTTGTTTTATGATCAATATGAATATTGAACCAGCACAGCTTATAAACGGATCCTTTCTTCCTCCAGGTCTATTGTCCCAGGGAAAGTGTTCACAATTACGTTCCCAGCAACAATGAGGCTGTGCCCTTTCCGATATTGATTAAAAAGCCAAGAGCTTAATCAGGAGCCATCAGTCAGTTTCAGAACTGAAACTTGACAGTTAAGACATCTTTTACCTTTCAGCACCGGGTTTCTACAGGGACAAACAACAATAGTTTTTCTGGCGTTTTCACTGTTTCTCAACCTCACTCAGGATTTTCAAGGGGCTACCTACACACGTTTTTTTCCTACTCCACACTAGCTTGTTTACCTGCTGTGCCAGTAACCATTTTTTGTGTGTAGCTATGTTGGATTGTTTTAAGCTGCCACCAGTTAGTCATGAATTTAGCAGGTTTACCACAAGAAGGCAGAAAGGATTCTCCCACGACACATCAGCCTGAACAAACTCAATTGTTGGTCCACACCCTTCCCAGTTCCCAAAGCGCTACAAGGATAACCTAAGAGCCAAAAATGCCCAGAACAACAATTAATCCAGCCAGGAAGTCCTTGCTATTGGCGTAAGGAAGCAAAGATAACAGGAAAAGATAAAGCCATGATGCAGGCAGATATAACAACCCCAAAGGATACCTAGGAAGCAGTTACAATGAAAACCCTCACCTCCTTTTTGGATACTGCTCAGGTGGGCTGGACTGCAGCTGAAGGCACACTTTTATATCAAGAAAGTGCAACTCCAGAGAATGATATTCAAAAGCCAGGAAGCTTTAAAGGAAAAGTCGTTTTTTCAGTAAAATAAGTCAACTACTTCCAGATTTGCTATCTCCTCAGCACCAGGGGGAATACTTGCTGGTTTTCCCTTGTAAATATCCAACCAACCAAAACCTTATCTGATGCATTGGCTCAGAGTGCACTAACAAAGCTGTGGTCAGCAGAAGTATTTAACTTAGTTTCCCTACTTCAGCAACCACAAATTTAGATTATACAATAGAAATAGTTAACAGCCACGATTGTTTCTGCTCACCCACATAGAGCTAGAAGCATGTAAGCAGCACTGACAGAACTGAGACATGTCAGTCCACATGCAACAGACAAGTAGACAAACGGGAAGAGAAGGAACAAAAATGAAGAGCTCTGCAGAAAAGCCGAAGATGGAGCCCACAGTCAGGCAACATTCTCTGCACATTATTACAGAAGGGGCTTAAACTGAGATGTTCTCTTCTCATCAGCTTCCTATTGCCTTTCAGGCCAAACAAGCAAAGCTACAGACGTGGGAGGGATAAATATGAGAACAAGATGATTGTGAGGTGGTGCCCAAAACTATTATTAGCAGAAGAGGACAGGCACGGTCACTCTTACTGTTTACTTGCCATATTTTCACAGAAAACTAAGCAACATTTCATTCATTCTTTTCTTCTAAGATTGTCCTTGCTTTTGACATAAAAAAACCCAACAGACCATATGCCACGGAGAATCATATGAATCTGAAGAAAACAGGAAACTGATTAAGAGCACCATGTCATAACAATTCAATTAAATTAACAGGAGGCCAAGATTTCCCAGCAGGATGCTGTGGTAACTAGCAAGAAAACTGCCGTGAGCTGGGCAAGCGTCCAGTTTTCCTTTAAAGAGCGGCTGCTGATCAGGAAGGGCTCCAGCTTTCCAAAATCTGTCTCTCACCTATAAGCCATTCTACATATCTTCTGAGGCTTGGCATATTTGAAGTTTACTGCAGTTTCCCTTTCCTGATTCCTTAGTTAAAAGAAGGAAAGATAAACAGGCCATGAACACATTGTAGGAATAACTGCAGAAAGTTGATTTGTTTAAGGCTGCTAGGAAACAACCATCTTTTACAAAATTACTTTGATTTTTTTTAAAGCTGTTTTCTCTATAGTTTCTACGTTTTTCCTCCTGCCCTCATATAAGTTATCAGCAAACTCGAATCCAAACTCAAAAGTTGATGTTTCTTCACAAAAATCAGTTTAAAAGTTTTCTTTATCATATTTTGGTAGTTTTGATCACTGATCTTTTTTATGTTGATGTCTGGTAGTTCTGGTCACCAATGCTTTTCACGCCAAGAAGTCCAGAAATATTTTAGTGGCACTAAGTGTGACCATGGTTTATGGTAACATCCTACACAACAAAACTATGCCACAGAGGGGAAAGAGAAGTTAGTCAATAGCAAAAGGCAAAATTAACACATCTGTCAAGGAGGACCAGAAAAAAAAATAAAAATATCTTCCTCATATGCATTGCCATTGCTCATATTGATGAGACATGTTACATCAATTCTTCTCCAGATACTTTGAGTATCCATCAAGCTGGCAAAATAGATTTCTATGATCAAACTATGTACACCTATCCAACCCCTTAAAGGTAGCAGGGTTATAAACACTGCACTCCTCCAGGACACTGAGGTGTGCCATGTCAGGAAACAGTTATAGCCCAACGACTGAACACAGTGATTAAACACTTGATGGTGAACAACTGGATGGGTATTTAAGCTGTGGGATGTTTTTCACCTGTGCATAGAAAACACCCTGAACTCCACCTCCCTGCAGATGACATATTCAAACAATAGTTACTAGAAGGAACTGGATTTGCAACAGTGCTATTCAGCCTTGCAGCTGAGCAGGTTTGATGGAGTGGTGGTGAACAGGGCCCATTAAGTGCATTTGTTGGCATTTTAATAAGATGTGAGCATTAATAAGTTAATGTGAAAGTGAAACTAAATGCTCAGTGTCTACCAGTACTGATACAACACTTTCCTACATTTTCCCTCCACCACTCCACCTCCAAAACAGCCTCTGCCACGTGAGACTTTGGCTGAAAAAACTGCTATTGCTCACCCTGACCTACTTACAAGTTCAGCCACAGCAGCGCGAGTGTGGTGGGTTACAAAAAGGAAGTGGGTCTTACCAACCCTGCTCAGCAACAGTTTCCCTTTTCAACCACACTGCAGTCACTCATTGGAAGGGTTACCAAATCATCCTCTGAAAACACTGCAACTGATAAAAGGAAGGGGAAATTGTTTTCAACTGTCATAAGTCAGTTGATGGTACTTTTTCATATATGTGTCAGCAGCTTCACAATTGCTTCTAAAGAGGTTGCTTATGGGCTTAAGTTTGTCCGCA
Organism: Falco naumanni; assembly: GCF_017639655.2. Classification (NCBI taxonomy): domain Eukaryota; kingdom Metazoa; phylum Chordata; class Aves; order Falconiformes; family Falconidae; genus Falco; species Falco naumanni. Next base: position 23,383,254 of record NC_054058.1, read on the forward strand.
TTTTAGAAAACGGCTGATTGAAAGAAAAGGCCGAAGTAGCAGGCTTACACATTCACTGATCTATGAGCACAACCAGAGGGTGGGGCAACAGATTTCCTCAGTCAAAGCTGGTGATGTACTGGTGAACCCCCCATCAACTTACTGTGGTTCATGTTCCCTAGAAAACAGGAGCTACGGCCAGGAAGAGAAAGTCAGTCAACGTCCAAGCATTCAAGGACTCAAAGAAACTCTGTGATGTATTACTTTCAAGCTCTCTGTGACTAACAATGTTTGGGATACTCATGGTTATGTTAGATGCCTAAGCAATATTATAATGTCTTCTTTCCCCTTTTCTAAGACTTTGCATTTTGTACTCCACAATGCCCAGCCTAAAGTAAAATTGCAGAAGTGGTCTGTTTTCTTGTGGTATTTTTAAATAGGAGTGAAGACACCAGAGGTCAGGTAAAACAGGGGTAAGTTAACGGTCAAACTTTAGGAAAGGAGGCAGAATAGACAAGGGACAGGAAAACAATATAGAAGCTTTCATCCCAAAGGACATGTTTTGGTTTATGTATACCTACAACTATATCTGACTAGCTGCCTTCACTAGACTGCTGAGAGTGCATCACGACACATAAAACTGTCTAGCTTAGAAGGCAGTTATCCTGTACACACATGCACCGCTGTTAACAGAAACAAAATTAAAACCAGACTTCTTCCCCCTTCTACACACTCTTTACATGTCTCTTACACAAACAAACCCCCAGAGAGAGAGAGAGACTAGCTAGGAGTTCATACTTTGGGGTGCCAAAGTTAGTTCAGGTTGGTTAGTTTGCTTCGTATATATAGACACCACATCTGCACCTCTTAATGTGGATCTTCTTCAGCTGGTTTCACAGGGAAAAAAGGCAATCAAAATCTGCCTTTGATTCGAAGTATCAAGTACATACAGTATTTGTTTACCTACTGCTCCAGCAGAGATGCATTGCTTCCTCCTAAAAACCTCTGGGCTGCAAGGAAGAGGTTAAAACATGGAGTACATTAGGCAATCTCTGCTACAAGCGAAGACTCACATCCTGCTCAGTAACTTCAGGCAGTTTTAAAAGCAAATTTCAGCCCCAGCCACGGCCCCTCACAGATGTCAGTGGCAGGCGTTTCCTGGCAGCCATCACACGGCCAGGCTAACTCTGTGGTACTCATAATTCTGGTTTAACGTTAAGTTAGCGCAGTTGCACACAGTGCGTACAGCCCACATCAACCACAACCAAGCCCCCAAACCGTTCAAAACCAAGTACCGGCTCTTAACCCAGCAGCGCAGCGGACACCTGGCTGAGGCTGCGGCCGGGCCGCAACCGCCACCGACCGCGGCGGGGCCGAGGCCACCGGGGCCGGCCAAGAGGGCTCGGAGGCGGCCCCAGGCACGGCCCCCCCGCCGCCGGCCCGGGCCGTGCCCCCGCGCCCTGGCTCCGGGGCGTTTGCCCCGCAACACGTTCCGCTCCCCGCTCGGGAGGGAGCGGAACCGGCCCAGACCCCGGCCCCGGCCGGGGGCACCGCGCCCCCTCCCCACAAACCCGTTCCCGGGTGAGGGAGACCACGCTGACACCCGCACCGCCCCAGTCGGGAAGCCGCTCCCTCACCCCAGCTTCCCGGCCTCCCGCCGCCGCCGGCTCCTCGTCCCCGGCCGGGCCCCGCGGGAACGCGCCCCCCCGCCCCTTCGCGGCCGTCGGCGGCGCGGGACAGCGCGGAAAGCGGCCCCCCCGTCCCTGCGGCCGCGCCTGGCCCGCTGCGGGCACCGCGGGGACGCCGCCGGTCCCTGCCCGTGCCCCTGCCCGGCCGGCGCCACCGAGCTCCCGGCGCTCACCACGCCGCCGCGCTTACCGGCTGGGAGCAGGTGAAGGGCGGCGCGGCGCCCAGCAGCAGCCGCAGGGCCGCACCGGCGGGCGGGATGGCGAGGATGAGGAGGAGCAGAAGCAGAGGGAACAGGGGCAGCCACCGCGTCCCCGGCACCGCCATGGCCCCGCCGCCACCGCCAGCGCCCCGGGGCTTCCGGGCTCCGACCTGGGCGCGGGGCGGTGCGGGCCCTCACCTGAGGAGGGGCCGCCGCGGCGAGGCGGCGCTACGGCTGCGGGGGGCGGGGCCCCGGCTGCCCGCCCGCCCCCTGTGACCCCCGTTTCGCCCGGCAGGGCGCGGCCGCGAGGAGCGGGCGGGCCGCGCTGGTGGCGGCCGTGGCCTGCACCCGGGAAGGGCCCGGCCTCCCGCCCTGCCTCGGGCTGCCGTGAGCCCCGAGCGAGGCCTGCCGGGCGGTGCGGCCCCGCCGGAGGCAGCTCCTTGGGTGGGGGTAGGGGCCGGGGAGCCAGACCTGGTTTTACCCGGGGTTTGCCTTGTTGGTCACGAGCGGACGCAGCAGTCCCCGGGGCCTGCAAGCTCATCCTCCCTGGCGCAGGCCTCTAGCTCCGGGTGAATGCCGTGAGGTTTAAAAGCCAACAGCAGCAGCGGTCTGCAATTACCCAGTAAAAAGCGTTACAGGTGTATTGCTGTATTTTTCCTGTCGTGTGGCTATTCTAAATGCACCCAGTTCACAGGAGGCTGCGCAAACCTTTCATTCACTCCTGATGCTCACTGCGTTTTGGCTGTCTCACAAGTTTCACCTGGGGGTTTCACACCATTCTTCATACCACAGCACACCCAAACTGGCTTTCACCCGCTTTTTGCCATGGTTTTCACCTCATGGTTTTTCACACAAAGCCGTAGCCCGGCCCTGGGGAGCTCAGCCGGGTTTCCAGCTCAGTGAGCTTTTCAGCAAAGCTGGACCGTGTGCTGGGCTTTGACAGCCGTCAGCATGGCAGTTTCATAGGGTTCTGCGGCAGTAAACGTCTAACTGGGGGTTGGTTTGAGCTTGGAGATAATGAGGTTTCTGGTGACCCTTTCCGCCATTCCCACACCTCATGCTGATGACACCCACAGGTTTCAACCGCTTCCTGGGTTTTACCGTTTCGTGACACCACTGATTAATAGTAGCAGCAAAGCCTGCATGTCTGACATTTGCGTGCAAGTCAGGGAAAAAAAATAAACACATGAAGAAAAATATTCTTTTTTCTTTAGACATTATTTTTCTCAATCTTATACCAATGTACTTGGACTGAGTACACTATGATTTCTAGTGCTGTGGCAGGAAATACAGTGCTCAGCTGGCTTTGCAGCATAATCGCTTGATAACCATGGTAGAACAAATTTGTTCAATCAAAAAGTAAATGCATGGTATGCTACTTACTATCGTCCCGTTATCTTCATGGCTTATATATATATATATACTAATTACACTATATTTAGGCTGCGGGCATTCATTTTTTGTTGCATACGCTTGGTAAAAAAGAATCCTGTGGAGAAAATGTTAAGTGTGTGGTTATGCATGAGTCACACTTTGGACATCATGACATGGCAGAATTTCTGTAGTGACAACAGTACAGAGAGTGCTTGGATTTCCTTAGTTACTGTTTAACAGGGCAGGGTGTGACTGTCCAAGACTGTTCTGCAACCCCTTCAACACGCGAGAGAGCCCACGAATGCGGTGGGACTGCTGGTGGGAAATAAGGGGCTGCGGGAAGCTGTCTTACTTTTCAGCCACTGCTGAGAGCAGGGAGCAATGTCAAAGGAGTTCTGATAACATTTACAATATTAAACAAATTGGACATTGTTTAGAAATTTATTAGCAATTTTAAAATAACATCATTCCTTAGATAAAAATGCAATCTTACAGGAATATACATTTGTCCCACACAGAGATGACCCTATAGCTCACTGGTGGGCCATTTGCTCTAACTTTCCTCTGTTGATTTTAAAACGTGCGAGAGGGCAAGACGGACTCTGGCACTGATGACAGGCTTACATGACGGTTACAAACTGTACAGCATTATTTACAAAAGCATTTCTGTGGGTTCATGAAAACTAGATATAAAATTGTGGAAGGAGGTAAAGAATTGAGATGGGAAAGGGCTTGGGTTGAGGTGCAAGGTAAGGCTGGGAGGGTGGGAAGAGAGTGTAGGGAAGAGTGGGAGAGGAGGCTTATATCTGGACTGATTTATACTTGAGAGAGGTCATTTTACAGCTCTGGGCAATTCAAATGAAGGCAAAACACTTATATTTATCAACATTTATAGCTGATGATCAGAGCAGGAAATGGTGCTCCAGGGCCTGAACTTAAGAGGTGCTGAGGAACCCCATCTTCCCTGAAGTCACTGGGAAACACAGGTATGCAGTACTTTGCTGGGCCAGACCTAAACCTTGCAGATGCAGGCCAGATACAGTATCCCCCAGACCTTAAACAGATTTGATCCTGCAGTGCTCAGTCTTTGGTGCTGACGTGAATTCAGACTGAGGGAGAGATTGGCTCCTAAATTACACTTTCAGTCCTGAAACCAGACTAGATTCCAACCACTTCTTGCTAGAATTCACCCAAAGCGACTTAACCCTTGCTCTACCAAGCGGCAATGGTTTGGAGGGAGGTTTCATCATTCAGAATTGTTTTTTAAGGCAGTTTTAAAAAGTATCTCCCCCTTTTTTTTGTGTGTGATGCAGCAATGTTTGTCAAAGAGATATTTACAATCTCTCTCCTCCTCTGAAATCTTCCCACATTTAAACTGTCAAGACTGAATAAGCCTGAAACAATCACTTCTATGAGCAATCATAAAGTTGATGATGTTTAGATAGTATTGGCTGCCAGTCTACCTAGGTGCTTGAAATGGGAGCAGACTGGCTTAGGATGCTTGAAATATTAAAAGCATTGCAGCCTGTTTGGGAAAGAGCTTGCATTTTGCCTGGCTGGGCAAAATGCAAAGCGCAACAGAAAAACTTGGGTATTTCATTGTCCAAATGATGAGGCTCATGAATGGTGTCTGAGTTTGCGGATCTGTCTTGAATAGGAAAATGCTTTGGAAAAGGGCTCTTCAAATGCCGGCAGAAAAATCTGTTGTCAGGCGAGCAGAGTGATGCCAGCTCTCGCCTGGGCTTGCTCCCGCTCTGCTGGGCCTGGGATGCAGCCACTAACCCTGGCCTAGTGTAAGGGCTGGGCAGAGTGCCATGGACTTCAGGCTGTAGGTAGGAGTGGAGGCTGTCTGCCTGGTGTGGGGTAGAAAAACAACAGCATGGGAGTGTGGAGGCAAGCTCCTGATCGTGCCTAACTAAGCCCTTGGTAATGCTAATGAAGACTCCCTTATTACATCAGTCATTGGTGCTGCTCCTCTCAATTAGCCCTTTAGAAAGGGACTTGATTAAGTTGCCTAATGGTCTCCTGCCACCTGAGATCTCTGCCATGCAAGTGGGGCTGGTAGCTGTGACACTAGCTCTGGGGAAGAGTTGTGCCTTTCTGGACCAGCTGCTGCAGGCTGGGCAGAGTACTGTAGCGTATCTCAAGAGCCAGTAGATGCCCACATTTAGGCAACTGAGTCAAGCCCTGTGTCCCTAAAGAAGGCCTGCTTTTTATGCTCAAGTGTTAACAGTTGCATTGAGTCCTCTGTAAGGGGCGGGGGAAGAATGGAGGATTTAACCAGAACACTAAAGTTCATGTCAGAAGAGGTTTTTTTCCCATTCCAGTGTGATGCTACTGACTTTTCTTAAAGCAATTGGAGCCCAGACTGTCTTCGGTATAGGACATATCTCTCAGCTGTGCTTCTGCCCTTGCCCGCTCTATCTCAGGGTACTGTAGAAGCAAGGCCATAGTGGTTTCAGCTGTCCAGAAACAAAGCAGCAACAGAGAGCAAAGCTCCATGGACTGAGATCCCATTGGAAGCCTTCTGGATCCCTGGGCTTGCTAACCCAGAATCAGACTTCAAAAATTTTGCAGCATCCAAAAGAAATAAAAAAACCCCCAAACCTGTGCAGCCATTGACATTTATATTTCTTGGACTTCTTTGGAGAAGAAAACAATTGAAGGGAAGATATAATCACATTTTTCTGGACCCAGTTCTGTTTTCCACATTCTTTGCATCAATACAACCTCATTGGCCTCTAGTGTCCTCCAGCCTCATGTTAGCAAGATGGGAACTGGGGCCTAGAATATTATATGCACTACAGTTTTCATTATGGTAACAGATAAAATCTCACTGCTACCAGAAGCCCCTGACTGGATTCTACTTATTTTACCAACTTTATTGCGCTCCAAATTCCCCATTCAGTGTTCCTTTCCCCAACCCTGCCCCTGCCATGGGGACCATCACAACGGGACCGTGCATATATCTTAGGATACTCAGTTCTGTCTCAGTAGGGCTGCTTCACTTCAGCTCACTGGACCAATGGGTTGGGGTTTCTTATCTACACGTATGAAGCAAGGCCTCCAACTTCATCTATGACACAGGTGAACAACCCCATGGGCTTGCAGTGCTGTCACCTCGTATGATTGTGTCTGTGTGCAAACGCGCATACATTTCATACAGCAATCTGAAACTATCAGGCAGAAAAGACACAGGAGCCTGGCTGAGACCCATACAACTTATATTGGCGTCAGTCTAAAGAAAGCAATGATACATTGCTTTGGAAATTATCAAGAAATGTAAAAAATGCATTTGCCCTTTTTTTGTTGTTGTTGTCATCATTGTCGTAGTCATCAGGGGCAGGGTTCTGAGTCAGAAAACAAAGCAGAAATAGATGCGATTCTGTACATGGTGCCTCTCTGGCTGTCCCTCCACGCTGGGGTGTGGTGGGCAGGGTAATAAAACAGGCGGGACCCCTGCAGTAGCAGCAACATCTACACCATCATCGTTCACATGTCCAGCTGAAGAGGCAGATGATGCAGTAAAGGTCTGTGGATAACGAAACTCCAGCTCTGGATTGTGAGTTCCACTTTCTTCCCTGTCACATCAGCCACACAGAAATAAGGAAGAAAAAAAGAAATGCACCCGGTGTGGCTGGCCCAGTACTGCCTGGAATAATGAGCAGGAGTGATACAGGGAGGAGGTTTGTTGTTTTATAAGAAACGTCTTTAGTCTGCAGCGTACTTTTGCAAGTCAGAGATGCTCAGTGGCAAACAGCAGATCATTTCCCCCATTCTTTCCATTCCTTCCATGCCATTCCTCAGCCATTGGTTCCTTCAAAGCTTCCATCCACAGCACAGTGATTGTACCCACCATCCACTCCCATACACAGGGAAAGAAGGACAATCCAGGAACTAAACCTGCCCCTGCCTTCCTACCAACCCCCAGACACTACCTAACCTGAAGGAGGCAGTAGCTCTATGCTCAGACCTGTCACAATGTGCACAGTGGAAGTACCTCAAATGAAAAAGAAAAATTTGCCACCCTCCCCAGGAAGAGAAACTTGCACAGCTGGCACCAGCAATTATGAAATTTAACACCTGTCCTTCAAACTGCGAGTCATCTGCATTCTCTGCTAGCCACATGTTTGCCACTCTGCAGGACCTAAGGGGTCTTCCAGCAGAGAGTGTGGTTTCCCCTGGCCACTGTAGGCTCTGACCCGTGAGGGAGTCGCAGCTTTTGCTGGGAATGTGTGGGGCATAATTTTCCTTCCCATCAAGAAAAATCCTAAAAGATGATAAGGGCTGTTAAGCATCCAAAATGCCCATTGCCACCACTAATTTAGACCAGTATGTTGTTTCTCGGGAGCAGAGAACACCTCTGTCTCTCACTGGGAGGGCCACAGAGTCATAGAGTTGTTTAGGTTGGAAAAGACCTTTAAGAACATTAAGTCCAGCCATTAACCCAGGACTGCCAAGTCTACCACTATGCGGTGTCCCTAAGCACCACATCTACACATCTTTTAAATACCTTCAGGAATGGTGACTCAACCACTTCCCTGGGCAGCCTGTTCCAGTGCCTGACAACCCTTTTGGTGAATAATTTTTTCCTAATAACCAAACTAAACTGCCCCTGGTGCAAATGGACTTTCTAGCAGAAGAAAATGAGATAGGGAGCCCTTACACTGATTTCATTTTCAGAAGCAGTCAGGCACAGCATTATTTGTTTTCAAGTAGCTTTGGAGCACATCAGCACTAGCAGCAGAAAACTCTCAAAGGGAAACACACTTGTGTGCCCACCTCGATACAGGGACGAAGGATGGAAAGGATGAGGCTGACTGACATCAGCTGTTTAGTTTCTCCTGGGAAGTCTTGAATTGGAACTTCGATGCCAGATGGTTGTATAAATGGATTCTTATTTCTCTAGTTTAAAAGCATTTGGGTTTTGTCAATGTATCTTGAGCTGCTACTGGCCAGTTGAAAATGACACTGAAAAAGTGCACTGCCAAAAATACCCTTTGCTATTTTTGCTTTGTGACCGAGAGAATCAAGAAGAAAGCCAAAGGCATTACGAAAATAATGTAATCAACATATGCAATAAGTAATGTTCTCAGACATTTGCAGCAGCTCAAGATTTGAATGAAAGTTCAGCTCTGAGTCAGATCACACCTTCTAGCTCAGCACTGATCTGCAAGTTTGCGAACCATCTTGAGAAGGGAGAAAAATGAGCAGCAGTCTAAACAAAAATCAGCTGCACAAAACCTAACAATTTTTCAGCCTCTCATGGGTTAGGGCCAAGTATTGGTGTGAGGAAAGTCAAGAGAGGCTAGGACACAATGTGTTGTCAGATGTTTTGTGACTTAGAATCTGACCCATCCACTAAAGGGGGATGAGACTGTGCATAGGAATGCAAAAATGTCACTTAACATCTGCATCTTGACCAGACTGCAGCAATTCTCCTAAGCAACGATCCAGAGCTCTCTCCCTCACTTACCTTCTGCTTTCAGTCCAGACGAGAGTTAAATAACTTTGCCAGTGATTTAGACTCTTGCATTTGCTTATCCCAGGATCCTGCTATAATCGATCAGGGTTAGCTATTTAGTAAAAGAAATTTGAAAGCAGATTTTTTTCCCCGCTCCTTGAATTGCTGGTGCCAACTGAACACATAGGATGGATCTGCCAAATGGGCTTGGGGGGTCTTGCTACAAGTGGGACAAGACCTTTAGAGAAGCTGAGCAAAAGGAAAGAGAACAGAGTCTGAATAAAATGTCCCGGTCTCAGGAAGAAAGATTCTCTACCAATAAAGTCATCGTGCATGTTTAAAGGGAGCGAGGAAGAAGGAAAATGAACACAAGATATGCAAAATCAGTAACGTTCAACCTGTCAGTGGATTGCAGAATAGTTACTTACACCAGGTACACTTTTGTTCATTGTACAAATTAAAAAAGGAAAAAAAATAGTACCCCTTTCCCCAACCACACGTAGAAAAGCACTTAAAAGTTCAAAGGTAAAGCTTGGCACATTCCAAATACGAAATGATTCACTTGACATGCAGCAAATATACAAGAAGTGATTATTTTTTTTCTTTTTTTTTTTAAACAAACTTAATTCAATTCATTATCTTTGCTTGGCACAATTGCAATTCATTTTAAAAAAATATTTGAAAAATACTGAAACTGACCTGAATTCAAGTATAACGGTTTCTTCAACAGAAACATTATCAATGCAATAAAACATCACACGGAATATATCGAAGCGTAACTCCTTCTGTTTTTTTTTTTTTGTTGTTGTTGTTTCCCCCCACCCCCGCAATTTTTTTCTATACAGTTTTAATGCCAACACAACTTACAATTGTATTTTTAAATTAATATTATTGCATTGTTTTTGCATATCTTGTGGAACAGAAAATGCAAAGTTACTGATTCCCCTTTCAAAAGCAGAGACAGTGGTTTGTTTTTGCATTCAAATGGCCCCAGATACAGATCTCCTGCAGCTCAAACCAGGATGTGGAGAACTGCATGCACTTACACTCACACGCGCGCGCACGCACACTCGCTCGGTATTGCTCCCACACTCACAGATACACTTAGCACTAAAAAGAACCCAAATCAATCACTCAAATGTGCAAGACTATATCGAGTGCATTGCCTACTATCTTTAAATTATAAAACAACAACAAAAAAAGGAGGTTTCAATTACTAGGAAATAAAATTACAAATTCTTGGTGTACATAATGGTAAAACTCGTCTATCATTATACTTCTACCAAATTTCAATGGAGAAAAAAACCCAGTTTAAATAATACAACATGATCAAACCAATTTAACATTTGCAAAGGTGAAAATAAACCAAACCAAAAAGGTAGGTGATTACAAAACGTTGTAAACACTCCCTTCTCCCTCCAAAAAAATAATAATAAAACAGTCAAAATAAAAACTGCAACATGCTTTCAAGAAAATACCAAACTGCAAAACAAGGAGAGATCTACACAAGCCCACCACCACCTCAGCAAGTGCGGGGCAGGCTGGCCTAGCCCCGCCGCAGAGCCTGCTCCCCGCTCTCCTACTGGCTGGCACGGCTGTCTGTCTGAGCTCTGATTGGTCGGCAGGAGGCTGCCTGAGCTCAGATTGGCTGGCAAGTGACTGCTCGAGCTCCGATTGGTTGGCAGGAGTGGCTGCCTGAGTGTGGATTGGTTGGCAGAGACCGCTGCCTGGGAGTCTTGGCAGGGTTGGGCAGCGCTGCCACCTGCCCCTTGGGCGCCCACGGGCTTCTTCTGCTTCCTCCTCCCCTGCGCGGTACGGGAATCCACAGCAGAAGTCCTCCTCTCCTTCCGAATCAAAGGGCCTTGGCTTTATGGAGACGGTGAGGCTCATACAGAATATGTGCAAAATGATTTTTACAAGCAAAGTTGAAAGACACCCGTTTGACGCAGGGTCCTTTTGGCTAGGGCCATCCACAGGAAGCTGAGGTTCCCCTTCGCGCTTGGGAGGCAGTCCTCGTTCCTTGTGCAGGGACTGAAAAAAAGAGGGAGCTGGCTCTCCTCCTCTTCCTCTTCCTCCTCCTGCTCCTCATCCTCCTCACTCTTCCTTCATGGACACGTGCTGGGGTTATATCCACTCCTGAAAAGCTTTCTTACACCACCCAACTCTGCGACTCGTCCCAACAGAAATGAATGAAGAACGCTGTTCCGGTTACTCCAGGTCACGAGAACAGTGAGGCACTTCTGAAACAAACCCATTAGGAACATTGAAACAAATAAAAAACCAGCATCGCTTCCAGCCCTGGCAACTACAGGCTGCTGATATAAATCCTGCTGTCCTTGAGCTCCTCCTGACTTATTCTACAATCCGGGTTCTGCACCTCTTCCTCTTCCTCTCCTGCACTGTCCTGCCCTGGGTCCCTGCAGTTAACAAAAGGCAAGAGGTTGCCATTGGGGCTCTGCTTGCTGTTACCATTGAGAATGTTGTCTGCTGCATTTTCCATCTCTTCTATCGTCATGTCACAGGCGTCTGCAAGCTCCTGGGTTGTGACCTCAATGAACTTTGGATCTTGAGCAAACTGCATCAGTCCTTCCGAAATCAAGACCTTCAAAAGCAGGTAGGGGACCAGAGACAAAGACACACGTTAGTACACTGCAACATCAACCCTGTTGCACCCCTAACACAACCCTCTTTACTGCTGTATTTTCCCCAGTGGTCATCTTCCTATTCACACTGCTAACCCCTGCTTCGAGACGGGCTCTCCTACCCTTGGCATTGCAGGCAGCAATATATGTGTTGCCCTGCTCTTCCCAGGGATGCATTTCTAGTTGGCCTTGACACTGCCCGTGTCCTTCGCGACTCTGCAGTCTTACCGCTTCGACCAGGCTCCCAGCGCTGCCGTGAAACTGCCTGCTGCTCCCTCCAGTCTGGCTGGGGACGGTGAGGGAGACCGGCCTGGCTCTCCTGGGGCTGCTGCAGCCGGTGTTGTCAGGGTACCGAGAGCTGCAGTGTACTGACGGGAAGCTGCTGTTGAGCTTCTCGCTGGACTCTGCCCTGTCGAGGCGCAGAGTCGGGATGGTCTGTTGCGGCCAGCCACGGCTGCAGGGTGTAGCAGGGGGTGTAGCACACAGCCGAGAGAACATGGTGGGGGAATGGCTTCGCTGGAGTAGGGGACTCAGGCCGGCCACTGCTAATGCCTGTGGACAAAGGAACAAGATGAGTGAGAGCTTGCTCTTAGCAGCAGGGCTGGAACAAGGAGGTTCTGGAGAAACTATCCGAGAAAGACTTGGAGGGTCTCGAGGCTTGTGGAAACAGCTGCCATCTCCTGGAACGGTTTGGGCATTTGCTGTAAACTCATTTGGCAAGCTTTCCTTTGAGTGGTGTATCCTGCGCTAGCCAGAGCCAAGCACCAGACTGAAAACATCCATGATTGCAGTTCTTCAGCCTTAGAGCCGCTGCACTGACGGGAGGGATGTGGCCCCGCTCCCCACAGCCTTGCCAGAAACACCACCTCTCCTCCAATGGGTGAGAAATCAATGCATTTTCCCACCACTGCCACCACTCACACCACTAGCTTTTACTGCCAATTGCTGTGTTTTGTGTGTCTACTGTGGAACCTGAGTGGATACCACATGTGAATTTTAGATGTGTCTGCAGTTGGCAACAACTATAAATCCACCACTGGATTTTAAGGTGTCTGCTGTTGGTGGAGAATGATGATTATGCTTCGAGCCATCCAGTCCTTCCTGTAATCATATACGCAATGTCTGAGTCATCCAGCCTCCTTTTACTACACATTTCTCAAGAAGCCCCTCGTTGCACAGGGCTGATCTGATGCCTTATTCATGGAGACTGCTGCCTTGTTCCATAAGCAGAGTCTGCTGTCAGAGTCATAAGCTCATCTCACAGAGCTCACTGTTGCCTAGTATGAGCAAAGAAATAAATGCATAGAAAATACAAAAGCATGTGGACTGTGTTACAGAGAATCCTCTTGTTTGAGCTGGGGTTAATCTCACCCAGCTTCAGCTATTGAAGGCTCTATGTTTAGTCTAAGCTAGCTAAGACACCAGCAAGCCTCCTGCCTCTTTTCAATACCTGCCTGAAAATGCTATCTGGAGGACGAGACTCAGACAAGGCTTACGCTAGCCCTTTGGAGATGCTCTTTCCCTCTGTGGACCACAGTGGGACCAAACCAACTGATTTAAACTAGAGAGCTAACTTTAAGATATCTAAAGTTAAGTGAAACTCAGTCCATCCACCACAGAAAACCTTAGGAACTGACAACCATGCTGTGGTGATGATTTCAGTGACAGATGAACAAAAGAATTATTAGTCTTCTACAAGGTTCACCAAGATTTTCTTAGGAATTACGTGTCAGACTCCTATCAATTTTCAGTGAGGAAGAAAGCCCTCAAAAATTCTTCTGTACAAGTCATGCCCTGCAGGCCATGGTGGCCTCAGCACATCTCTTAAGCTGCCAGGACTTCAAGGACAGCCCTAGATTTGTCAGGCAGGACAACTGAACCAGTTTTGCAGCTTGTTGGCAGAAACATATACAAGATGTTATATCTAAAATGTAAGGTTGTGAGGAAGTTGAAAGAAGCTCTTAGGGATTGCTTTGAGCTTCAGCTGCATGTATTTGCATATTGTGATATATGAGTATTTCATAGGAATACCCCTCCCAGCATTCACAAGCAGCAGAATCCATTGTGCCTAGCAGAGGTAACCTTTCCACTTTATGTTCTTGTTTTAAGCACTGTTGTAAGCTAACATTTTTGTGAACATATGAACACTGCTGTGTGTTGTCAGCTGGAGGCCAGATGCCTATTTCAGGGTAACCCTTCAGTCTGGCTGAGTGACGATGGGGTTGGTAGAGTCTCATCCCTCTAGGTTTGGAGCTGCATGGTGGGATGGGGAAGGGTAAAGTAGCTCTGGGTGGGCTGAGAAGGTGGGAGGCATGTGTCCCCTCTGCCTGGCCTACTGTGGGAGGGCAGGAAGTTTCAAGAGGGCTGTTGCTGTGGGGAAGGTGGGAAGGTGTTTCCTGCCCACTCTCACCCTAGCCCAACACATTTGCTGGTTACCCCTGCCGCAGCTGTTGACTCTCTGCAGACCACTGCTTTCTAGAGCTTGATCCTTAAAGCGTAACTGGCTAGGAGTGGAGGTGAAAAAGCCAGGGAGCCTCAAGGATGCTCATCTCTCACTCCTCTGCTCTTACTTCTGACTCCTCCCATGCAGCATTTTCTGCCCCTGTGGCAGCTTAAGGAGGTGGGAAAGCCATTCTGCCCTGCCCCGGGGGACTGCACAGAGCAGGACACTCCACTTGCAAGGCTGGGACTACCATCTGCGCCTGTTTCTTTTATGGTGACAAAACACAGCATCATCAAACGAAAAAGACAGAAATCTACTTTGGACTATGACAGCTGGCTAATCATCTAGGTACGTGGCTAAGCATACATTTGCTAGGCTGCTGAATGCAGTTACAAAGGACTTAAGAAGGTGATTAATGACATGTAATCAGTTTATGTTTTAAAATGATTAATTACAGTTACTGGTTACCTTTGATTAATATGAGAGTAGACCCTGCACGTTTTATTCATATGCATACTAGCATCAAAACCAGTGTAATTGCACTGCAGCATGCAGTTTGGATAGTTATTTTCATCTTTTAGCTAGTTTCTTAATTTACTCTTTCATGGACATCAGAAAGTGATAACTCTGCTGACTCCAAAGGACATGTTCCTGTAGCATTTTTCTAGGAATGATAAAAATCCTGAAAGGAGGAATGACCACGATGGCCAACAGGATTTCTAAAAATTGGACCTTTGATATAGGTGAGAAACTATCCCAAATGGTTTTTAAAAAGTTGGTTGGGATACAGTGGGGGGGCACTGGAGATGGTAGGGTCTCAGTTACATTGCTGGGCCCTTTGTGGTTATTAATGCTTACCTGATGATGTACCAGATGCAAAGGCAGAACTGTCTTCTGCGAGACATCTACGCCCTGGTTTTTCTGTCTTTTCAGACACTCTAAGTGAAAAGATGCTCTTCGACCTGAAATGGCAATTAGACACAACTATGCTCATCACTCATAATACACTACAGGTAATCTGTTTTCAATTTCTTTTAGTGCAGTCCAATTAGAGATACAGCAAAGACACCCACATTTTAGGCTTTGTCCACTTTCCCTTAACACCTTGCCCTTTCCAAAGCATCTGTATTTACAAAAAGCAGTCAAGCATCATGAACCAACCAGCACTACCTTCCAAGCAAGCTGCCAGATAAAATTCTGGACGATTATTTTTATTTTTCCTCTTTTAAAACACTGTCCTAGTAGATACTATGCAACTGATTTCACTCCTAAGCAGTGGAAGTTTTGTTAGACACCTCTGTTTCAGGTAAAGTCCTCAGCAGGACTGATGATTGCAGCTGAGATTCTGGTGCTGTGCCTGGCTGTATGCAATGTGCAAGAGGGGACGTCAGGCTGCTCAGGTGACATCAGCCTCCTGATTGCATGTGATCTGTGTCCCTTAGCTGCCAGACATACCACAGTTTATGAGGCTGTGTCTATAGCAAGGTCAAGTGGAAGTGAATTAATCAATGGTTGAATAATTCACTGCTGAATGGAAGGCTGCTTATATAAACATGTAGCATTTTCAAAACTTCGAAAGAAGGGAAGAGAAAAAAGCAAAAGCCGGGGTGGGGGCAGGGGATGGGGGGGGAAGGCTTGAGGGGGAATTATGAATTATTGAAACAGTTGCATTGTATACTTGCTATAAAATTAAACTTTACTTCTATCAATATAAGAAAGTCTATGCAGGAATTTAAAATTACTGCAAAGTATGTTTATGAACCAGTGCAGAGGCTTTACTTGCAAAGAATGGCAAATAAATGCAGTATTAAAGATAGAGCTGCATGGCACACTAAAATATTTCATGGACTTTGTGATCCCATTGACATTTTTCTAAAGAGGAAAGGAAAATTAGAATTCTGAAAAGAGTAAGTATCTAAAATATTGATTTATTGAGAAAAGGCCCTCTCAGGGATTGGAGAAAACAAGTGTTATAACCCAGAGAATGCGTGCTACAATGCAGATAAAAAGTATTCCCTCTTTTAGAGAAAAAAACCCAGTAAAACGAGTATGAATCACTGTATAAATATTCACAAGAATGTAGGTAATGAAGCATTGTATCAAGGACTGACTGCAAATTTTGCCTTACAGATAGATATAGGAATTGTCACTGCCTAATATTTTAAGTTTTGAAATTAAGTAAATGCTTTAAAATGCTCAGTTGTACAAGCATCCTGAAGGTTCTGAGTGAAGACTCAGTAGCTTCACTTTAAACATTACACTACCTAGTCTGTCACTTTCATTTTGTAGGAATATTGTTTATATACAGGATTCTTTTGGTTGCTCTCCCTCTCCCAAATGTCCTTTTTCTCCATACCAGTAATCAGGAAAAAGGTTGAAAAATGTTCTACGTAAAAGAGCTTATCTTTTTCCAGACTCTCACATTTGTCCTGATACTTTCATAAAATCTTGTGATTCATGGATTTCACCTGAGCGTAGCCTGACACTCAAGCACTTGAAAATCTCCAGGTACAATTACAGCAGAAAGCAAATGTGTTTTGTATTAACTTAATCTGAAATCCACTGTTTTCCTCATAGTGGATGAAAGAGACAACATCTCCTTTCTCCATGCTGAGTACATACAGAACAGAACACCATATACTCAAGGCTCACTCATTTGGTGACTCCCTGGTGATTGTTTGGAGAGTCTACAAGCGCTCTAATGAACTCCCCTAATTCAGGGGAGGCTTAATCAAACAGATCACATGAACTATCCAAACAGCCACACAGTTTCATCTGCTGACTGAGCATAAAGACAGTAGAGTCACGTGCATGATCAAGTTCGTATGCATGCTGTGGGATTTCTGGTCTCACGAGCTAAATGCAGCAAACAGCAACACCCTTGCCTACACACGCTGGGATTCCTCCAGCGAGATGTGAGAACTCAGTGGAGGCAGAGGAGAGCACAGCCCGCCGCTCATGCTGGGAGGTTACCTAGTGCTGAAGAGCACAGAAACCCTTTCTTCGGAGAGTGCCGGGTGTCCTCTCCTTTGTTGTTTTCTGGTGGAGTAAGTTGTCTGTTTTCATCATCTTGGTATGCAAGCCTGAAAAGGAGAACAGAGGGATTCTAGAAAAGCAGCTGATATTGGACAGGATAACCCCTCTTCCAGCAAGGAAGCCAGGAAGATCATGCTATCAGATGGATGCAACAGTGAGCCAGCTTCAAGCTATAACTGGTTAAGCAGCAGTAACAAGAGACCATGAGACGGAGAATGCTCTAAAGATGAGATCTGGGAATGTTAGATGGTAGAAATGAATGTGGGAGGAGGCCCTGCAGATCGAGATGTCTCATTCAGAGAAGGTGAAAGATTTTTTCTTGTTTTCAATGTTACTTCTCATGGCTGAACTGCATCTTACAAAGATTATTTTCTGACATTTTAGTTGTCTGACTAGGTCTTCTGGTCTTACCCCATAAATTGTAATTCTTGTAGAAAAATGTCACCTCTTCCCACCTCTCCCCCTTAATTAAAGAACCACCCAAACACCTTGACTAAAGCAGCAAAGCTCACATTTCGGTAGAGAGCAGACTTGGTTCACTACAGTACTCAATGTCTTCATTCAAATTTTCATCGTAAGCCTCATCCTGAGACACTTCCTCTTGGCAAACAATTGCCAGCTGGCTGTCTCTGGAACTGGAGCTAATGAGCAAAAAAGATAAGTCAAGATATGGAGATGGTAAAGACAACCTGTTATAAAGGCAAGAATGACAGGCTCCGTCTGTCTCAGTTTATCATAATGTTGAAGAGCTGTCATAGAAAAATCAACGACTGAACAGAGCTGCAGAGTTCACAAATACAAAACATTAACCTTTGCCTGCATCCACTTTCAGAGGAAGAGTTTCTTAATGCTGAACAATACTGTACACATATTATTGTCATTTGTGACTGCATGTAGCCTATAAATATGCACATCACACTGATCACATTTCCAAAGACATACCTCACTGAACTCAAAGTAAAAACTGAGATGGGCTCTTGGAAATACAGCTTTTCCCCTTGTCGCAAAAGCCTTGGTTATGAATTTCACAGAAGCCTCCTAGACACTAACAGTAACCCTCTCAGCTCTGGGGTGTATAATCTCTGCCTCCCAAATGCCTTACTCTGCACCATCTCTCCCCTCTGCCTCCTGTTCACGCTTTTGTTCCTTGCTGTCTTTTCCATCTTTGGTCCTTTTATCTCATCACAAACTGCAGAGTGCTTCTACTGAATTCGGTAGGATCTGTTCAAACGCTTAGTTGCGACAGCCCTTAATTCCCTGCTTGCCTCCTCTTTGTCCCTCTGTTTCATGTCTTGGCCCTCATATTTCACTTCATTCTGAGTTTGTATTTTCTGAGAAGTAAAATAAAATCTGAAGGTAGTGTGAATTTGAGATACTGACATGGAGCTATTGGAGCCAATGTCAGTCTGTCACTAGCATTCGCACAAGAGAGCAGCGTGGCAGTTTTTTCATCTTTCAGGGACTGGATAGGAAGCATTATTTTATCATTTGGTTAAAAAAAAACATTGGGAGAAATGTGCATAAATATAGTATAAACCAGCTTGTAGGACAGTGCTGGAGTGACCTTCCTCCTGAGATGGGAGGCAAGTCAAACTGCTAAGGTGCAGAGGGGAGAAAATCGGTATATGGCAGCTACTCCTGTTCAACAGTCTGTGTTTAGCCAAAGCCATGCAGAAATTTTGTATGAAAATGACAGTGTTCTTCACTGTGCTGTGATCAGAGAGTGCCTAGATGTGTGAGCCCAGCTAGAAACTCTAAAAAAACCCCAAATGTAGAAAGCAGCTAGAAACAGCCCACACATCACTACCTGCCTGTGGGCAGGAAAGCCTTCAGCTGGGAGTATTTTCTGGAGATGTCATGGTGATCATTACATCTTTCTCAGCCCTACTGACACCAAAAAGAAGAGCTCATATTCAGCGTTAATGGGGATTTGGACTTTCAATGAGACAAACAATGGGTCTTACACCCAGAAAGCATTAGAGCATGAGGGAGAACACGTACCGTCCCAGTGTTTCGTAGTAATGGGTCCTAATTCAAGGAAGGTGCCCAAGGAAGCAAGGAGAGAAAAGAACACCATGTTAGCAGTGTCACATCAGCACAAGTCAGCAACGGGGAGGGCAGATGGTAACACATGTTATGCAACTCTGTGGCCTCCCTCAGGAAGGCATGAAATAGAAAAAACATTGGACTCTTAGGCAATTCTGCACCCACTGAATTTCCTCCATCTTATTGTCCTATTCTGTACTTTGCTGTGGCAGCATTTCTCCACCTTTTCACATTGCCTGCTCTCTGCACTAAAAATAAAAAGCCAGCTCCTTCCTGCTCTTGCTGAAAGGGTTAAAGAAAATCCTTCACTGATAAAAATGATACTCCTTTCGTATTAGTCATCTCTGTGTAGACAGCCTGAAAGCTCTCCAGAGCTCTCCAGAGAAGGCAGTTTTCTTTGCTTTGCACAGTATTGCAATTCTGAAAACCTTGCCTCTGTCCCCCCAGAATGCCTTTGGTGACCTCTGAAGGAATGTGACCCACTGAATGGAAAACCACTGACTTCCACAAAGGTCCCTGTTGGGCGCTTAAGAGATGCATTGCAGTCTGTTTCAGTTACCAGTTGATAAAACACCTCCCTGTGGTGAAGGAGAAATAAATAAGGCTCCTTTTGGTTCTTACAAAGGTTTCTTCATGATAAAGCTGAAAGAAATCAAGTGTGTTGGTCAGTAATATCGCTGCTGCTTTGCAGTGGTTAGCTGATGCGTATCTGTTGCACTGCGGGCTTTGGCACAAGTGGAGAACCAGAAGGCTCAATCCAGGTTGCAAGCTGGGCAACACCTCGTGGATGACTTCAGCTAGGCAGCAGCGCCCTGGCATTTGCATACATGTTCCTACACTTAGCCCCTTGACTCACTCTCTGCTGTGAAGCTTACCTTTTGGAAGGTAGTTTCCAAGGAGCCTCCTGCACACATATGGTGGGTGACAAGGGGGTCCCATGGCCTTCTACTGTGCTGACAGTGCTGGGGTAGCTGGGTGGGCTGGGGAACCGGCACAGGGCAGTGTTGTTGGCATTGTTGATGTTGGCATTGGAGCCTGAAGATGAGTAGCTGCTGGGAGTGAAGGTGGAGTCCACCAGCTTCTCATGAGATGGAGACTCGGTATCTCCCTGGTTGTTGCCAGACTTATTGATGTGCAAAGGTCTCTGGGTGGTGAATGTCTGGGGGAACGCACTCCTGCCATCACTTTGGTAATAGCTGACATGGTTTCCAAACAAGCCTCCAGCTCTCTGTCAGAGAAACAGGAATGATTTTCCCTTTGAGTGAGAAGACGTGCAAGGCCCCTGGTGTTTCCTGCTTAGCCTGTTGTTGAGGAAGAAAATGTGAGGACCAAAGTGTACATGATAGCACTAGTGTTCTCTCTTCTAGAGGATGGTGCACGGACTTTTCTGTCAGAGAGACTAGGTACATACAGGCTGTGAAAGCTTTAGCTTTCTAAGATATTTCAGAGGACCAGCCAGGTGCATAGGTGAGGCAAAGGTGTCTCTACACCTCCCACCAGTCTTAGGAGTGCAGGACGGGGTAGGGATGCAAGAACCAGGTAACTGCTCTCTGGTTTTCACAGTGAGGTTGCAAAGAAACATTTAGACCTGAGAGGGAATTTGAGAAGGGCATCAGAAACTATTAATCACCTGGAGGAACAAGTGAAGAAAGATTTAGTGAGCCAGTTATGTACTGTTTAGATGATGAGTAATGAAAGGGACTGGCAGCATCTTTCTGTAATGACAGAAGGAAAATGCCAAAGTAGAGGAAATATTACCAGAGGGGACAGTAACAAAAAACAGGAATAAAATAAGAAATAAAAGATTTAGGTAATGTGCTCAGAAAATTTCCTCCTTCCATAGGGGCTCTGTTGGGTTCTGCTGTACTTTTTGGGAGGATGCCACTTGTGCCACTGAAAGGAGGAGTGAACAAAACACTGAAGTGTGCTGGGCTGCTGCTCTGCAGACTGTAAGATGGCTGAATTGATCTGTTCATCCTCATTCTGATTTTATTTAGGTTTTATGAGGGAAACTTCCATTGAGAAGAAAATGGGATAAAAACTGTGTAAAGATCTCAGGACCTGGCACTCTGAGTTCACCACCATAGTAGGGTCTAGAAGACAAAGAAGGAGGGCCCAGCTGAAAAACAGAGTGCATAAAAGAGAATGCAGCACTCTGAGCTCAGCTACCAGTCTAGCCTCAGCCTGCAAACTTGTTCAGCACCTACCCGGAAGATATCATCTTCAGAGGCAGCAGAAACAGCTTCTTTCATGGCCTTATCTAGCTCTTCTTCAGCTGTCAGGTCTCCAGAAATTGCTCGTCGGATCTCTGGCCCAATGTCATGAAGTGTGCGCAGACCAGCCTGCAAAACAGCAAACTATAGAGCTTCATATCTCCGAGTGGGTATATGAGAAATAAAAGCAGTACTATTTTTGCCTAAGCACTGTGAAGCCCTTTTACTTAATATAGCATCCCCAGCTCCTAGAAAAACACCAACAAATTCTGTTCTTTAATCTCTAGCTTCTCGAAGGAGAAACTCTTAGCAATCCAACCCAGGAATGTTTGTTGCTACTCCCCTGGCTTCATCACAACAGGACACAGACATAAATCCACAGGCCTGACTAAGCAAGTCTGCAGGCTTTCAACTTTGGGTTCTCAGATCTGCAACCAGAAGCCCTAAAGCAGGCACAATTCCAGCTGAACCATGTACTTCATGCCTCTGAGAATCTCTTGTTTTAAATCAGCTGCTTAAATATGGATTTAATAGCTAAACTTCTGGCATCTGGACCTGGACAGTCCTCAAACCCCTCACTGACTGGAATCCATTCTGGGAGTCCATCCAGGGAGGTAAGTTATGGGTATGTCTGTACCTGTGCCTGTGTCACAGCATTTTTTAGCTTGCTGGAACTCCAGATTCACCCTTCTTCCTTGTTGTACATGCAAGGGACATAAATGGTGCTGCTTGTACAGTCAATGGGGCTTTCTCATTCTTACACAGCCTGGCAGTCCACCCAGTGAACATGAAGCACAGGGGTGAACAGATCCCATGTCTTACAGCCTGATGCCCCAGCTGTTGGATGGCCTGGCAGCCAGGTATGCTTTTTGCTCTTCGACTGAATTTGCCTCCTGGCATCAGGCTCTCCCTGACGCTGTTATAGTGATTCCCTTCAGAAAGGGCAGACTGAATGTGGTAATAAGCAAACATCTGCTGGACACTTCATGCCAGTTCTCTCAAACAACCCAAAATTTCAAATATTACCAGCAGATTGATAAACTGTGGATATAGCTCACTTGTGCCTTCCATGTGCAGAGCTAAGGGATGGGGCCTGTGGTACATACGTATTTATTCAAAAAGTTTGATGTGGTAATTCAAGGGGTCTACAAGCTCCTTTTCAGTGGGAATAGCCCATTGCAGCCCCCAGAATGGTTGAGAGGGAAGTGGGGTCAAATGTCTCTAATGTACCACCCCTGTCCATCGTGTGCCCGCTTGTCACCTGCAAGGACAGTGCGTTGCGCTGGGAGGGCTTGCCCACCAGCCCCTGTTCTTTACGTTTCTTGAACTTCCGGAAGTACTCCTGAATCAGGAAAGTGGCATAGAACTTTCCAACGGTCACCTCGTCATCTGCAAAGGGGTATTAAAAAAAATAAATTAAATAAGCAACTGAATTTAAACAGGGTATTTGCTAATGTGAGCCTTGCAATTTGCAGCAGAAACAACAGGCACTGCAATACATCTCTGCTTTTTATGGCATCAGGATGCAGGGCTGAAGGAAGGGATTGCTCCACAGCCAGAGCTTGCTGTAAGTAGTCAGGAGGAGAGGTGCATGTGGCATTTGAATAGACTGGCTCTGCTGGCAGAGAACTCTATAGCTATGTACCTCTGGATGTACATTGTTTATGGTGAAGTGCCTCTAATCTTTGCAATCTCTGGTATTGGTTTACCACATAGGATCTTGCTATGGCAGCAGCCTCCCAGTCTAGGTCAACGCATGCTACTCTGTCTTGTGATAGCCTGGGGTAACTCATACTCAGAGTTTGTGCTCACCAACAGCATCTGACTGACCGTCCATCCCAGACCCGATGTAGCTCTTCTCTGCATTGAAATTCTGTCTCTTTGTGCCTAGCAAGGCCGTGAGTGAAGCAAAATGATCACCTCTCTCCAGAAATACAGTCATTGCAATACATACATATTTCACTCGATACAGTCAGTCAGCCAAAATGTGCACAAAGTTTTTGTCCGGGTAGCTCTCCTCCCTTCTCCAAACCCTCTGGAAATTTTATGACACATAGTCCACTGGTTTCAGAGCAGGCTGAGCAAGGTTCAGGATCTGGCTGCAGCTGTTAACTAACTGCCAAGTCCTGTTTTGTGCTATAACCCCTGGAGCCACCTGGAGGGTCAGTGAAGGCCACATTGGATTCCCAGGCACCTGGAATCCCAAGCCTACCAGGGATGCTGAATAGAACCTACAGCAATCTGTTACACCCATTCAAACTGGCTGAGGAATGTCCCCAGGTACATGAGTCTTTGACAGGTATCATAGTAGAAAGCAGTTATGTGAGTAAAAAAAGTTATATGCCATAATACAGGTAGTTTTGCTAAATACGAAGGGGTTATGAAATGGGGCTACATCCTTAGCTTGAGTGTAAGGCCATATTTCTTAGGCAAAGTCCACATCATCCTCCCTGAAGCTACTTTACTCTGCCTGCTTCCTTTGCACCCAGAAGGCACCAGGTAATGTCCAGGGGAGCAAATGCCTATGATCAAACTGGGGCAAGATCTAGGAATAAAGATTTCTAACTCCTATTTATGCACCTTTTTTCCTTCCCTGTTTTCTCAGCAGTAAGAACGTGGTATTTATATTAGTACAGGCAGAAGCAGATCTCAGGATGATGAAATACAGATAACAACTTGTAGAAAAAAGTTTGTCCCCTGTATTTTACCTGATGATCATGAGCTGCAGTAGGACATGTCGGGTGGGGAAAAAGACAGATTCAGAGACTGGAACAAGATCCTGCACTCACCGCCTGCGGGGGGCACCACCTGGTCCAGCAGCTTCATACTGGTGCGCTTCCAGATTTTCTTAATTATTGCTCTCAGCTCTTCGTTGGCTTGCTCCAGGTTACCTGCAGGGTGAAAAACATCAGAGACAGGAATTAAGCAGACCCTGCAGAGGAGCAATTTCATGTTTGGCATGGAAATCTTAGGAGGAAAATACCAGAGCATTTTCAATAGTGGAAAATTTTGGGCAAAGAGATGCTCTGACCATTGCTAAAGCCCCCTCACAGTAAGAGGTCTTCTTCCTAAATATGCACAGTCAAGGTAGGAAGGTGACTGTGTTGCTGACTGATAGTGTGCAACAGCCAGAAACAGTAGAACCATGGTGCTACTTCATCCTAAAAAGTAACAATCTCATCCAAAGCTTCAAATTTTAATTGAGATCCAGAGAAGGTTAAACATGATGGGAATAGAGGTCAGTTAATGGGAACAGCTTGGGGAACAGAAATAATTGGTGGTAAGGACACATCTAGAAATCTGAAGACCTGGGCCTGATTGCAGCACTTCCCAAGAATTACCTGTTGCAATCACTGCCTCCCAGCAGATATCAAGTTCTTCACATGGTGCCAAGAGTCTGCCCTGGAGAGTTTGCACAGCACTCTAACAATGCACTACAGGCATGTGCAAGGCTTTCATTACTTGCCACAGGGGACTGCCCCAGGGTACTTGTGCTTATTCTCAGAAGAACAGCATAGGCTATAACAAGCCTTTTATGTAACTGTCTGAACTTAGACTCTACATATTCCTGCAAGGGGCTCTGAGCAAAATGAGATATTAATCAAGCCACAGTACCCCTCTGAGAGCGAGTGAAGCAGATTCGGTATATATCCTTTCCTTCTAGATACCCATTTCCTCACAAACGACTCACCATCAATTTTATTTCTTGATTTATGTACATTCAAACCCCTTATAATTGAAGCTCTCTTCTGACTCTAGGTGTGTGAAACCACTACCTTCTCCTCCTAAAGGTGCTGTTCCTGCAGCTTTTCTTATTGCTCCCCAGCACTAAGGCTCCTCTGTGTGCTGCATAGGGCCCTGCATGGCAGTATCTCTCTTATCAGGATGCAGTGAAAGTAGGGACATTGAGTAACTTGCTGAGGATGAACTAGGTAGGTAGACAGCATCAAAGGCAGAAATCTGACTCAGGAGGGCCAATTCCAAACTCCTGCCCTAACCACTTACAAGATCCTGCTAAGGCAAGGAAGCAAGCAGATTGAGGCTTTAGGTGATTTCCCAGGGGTTCACTGGCAATGACTCTGAGAGTTCGAGGCTAAGACAGACAAGAAAATTGAGTCCTTTCTGGGTCTCTGTTCCATAAGACATAAGATGTCCTACAGGAGTTGCGGTTGGCTTTTTCCTCAGGAGAGCCTCTTTGGCTACGGTCAAATTCTGTTTAGCACAACATTCAAGGCCTTAACATAATTTTTTAATTTTACCACTTCTTCTGGCTCAGCTGTCAGTATAATCCTGGCACAGTGAGCTAGGATTCTGCTGGTCTCTGCCTTCCCATGCCTGAAATGTAATGCAGCCACTCCTGAGGCAGAGGTGTTTAGCTGTGAATCACAGACCTACACGTTCTTTTAGAGCATCTCATTAATATATGAAGCCAAGTTTTGGCTCAGGACCAACACCTTTCGTTACAGCAGGTGACAGAGTGCAACAAAGGTTGTACCCCGGACGCAAACCAAAAATCTTGACTGCTTTCCCCAACTTTATCTGCTGGTCTATGCAGAGCTATTAACAGTCCCTTCACTTTTTATCTGTCTTTAGGCCTACACCACCACTGCCACTACAACTTGTCATGCTTGTCATGATGTCAAATCATGCTAATGCAAGCACAGGAGGAATTTTAGTGAGGTGAGATCCTTGAGTTCAAGTTCTTTTGCCTCCCTTGGGTTGGAAGATCAGTGGCAAGAGCAGTCAAAAAGTGGCCCAGCTCTGCGGCCAGTTTGCACAAGGAGAGGCCTCTTTGCCCTTTTTCCTTCCTTGATTGCTGTTTGAGCAGATGATCTAAAACTTTTGAGACCATTGTAAAGAACGTGATAATAACCTGAAATGATACCATGGGAAGCACCAGCTTTCTAGGTAATGGGAAACACTGTTCTCTCCCTAGAAGTTAGTATTCCTCCAAACATCTTTACATTGTTTTTTGTACTGTGTGCTGCATATGAATAACTAGGATCATTTTACACAAGGTGCCCTTATTGTTGTATTCCAGCTCAGCACACTTTGGTGTGAGCACCACTCAACTACCTTTGTGCCTTTGCAGTCAGCAAGCTTCTTACCTTCTGTCTTGATCCTCAATGCTGTTCTGACTAATGCAAAGAGAGTGGCATTGAACATGACGGTCCCATCACTGTTCAGTGGCATATTCATGGAGACAAGGCGCTATGGGATAAGGACAAGAAAGAGAACAATCATATTGCCGACACATGGACTGAAGCATGCTCTTCCTTATGCCCTCATGATGCCCTCTAGACCTGCCACCCCTCTTATGTGAGCATCCATGGCACGTGGGTTTGGTTGATTATATAAGTACTTGTTTCCACTGATGGTCCCAACCATGGTGTGTTTGCCCTGGGGTCTCTTCCATTGCTAGATACTCTGTTTTCTTCAATGTTGCTATCATTTTCTAACTTTTGTTTTCCCCAGTGAGCATTTGTCCACAGTGTATTGCATGGACAGAGTTTTGTTCCAGTCCCCAAACCATTTTGTTTTTTAAATGACACCTTTTTTTCTTATCAGGAGCAACCTGATTTCTTCATACCTCATGAAGCATTTCAAACTTGCCTGTCCTAAAGCTGTGCCTTTTGCAAATGTATGTAAAGAGTGCCAGAATCTTTCTTTTAGGTGACACGCTTGAAGAAAGGGGATTAGCCAAATGTGAAAGCTGGTCTGCTTTATCCAGCTGTTCCCCCTCTCCCTTTTAAAACAAGGCTGTGTCTGCCTAGCAGTAATTCTTTAAAGCTATGTAGGACCAAGAGTGAGTGCGAGTACTGTTGCAGCTGCAGTGTGAACTTCAGTGAGACCAAAGACATCTATCTGAGATAGATGTAGCAGAGTTGCCAGATCTTACATCCTTACTTCTGTTTCAGGAGGTAAGAGACACCCGGGACTCGGTTTGAACTCTTATGCTTTCAGGGGGTTGATTTTGTTCAAGCTCTGTCTTCTGCCCCTTTCACGCAACGGGCCTGGTTCGGTACCAAATTGGAGGAAAGGGTGTCATCCCCCATCACTACCATGCCAGTCATAGACTTGGGGTTTTGAACCAGGTCAAGACTATGAACAGTTGCTAGACAGCCGACTGCAGGGGATTGGCAGGAGACTGCAGAAGTCATATTTCTGTGTACAGGCCCCAGGCTTTGTATTTTGCTTTGAGGCTGATGTAAAAAGCAACTACAAAGTGTCACATACAAACTCTGGGACCTGTGAGGAGATGAACAAAGAACTTCAAGTGAAGGAAGCACGAAGGTTATAAACATGTCATTATTCACTAAAGAGAGTCCTTTTTCATAGCTGAGGTCTCACAACCGAAGAAAGGAGTGAGACATTTTCACAGAACATCTGCCCTTGCCCTTCGTGTGTTTTAATACCACACTCCCCTTGCTGTTGAATACCCATCAGTTATCTAAGCAAGAATGAGAGGTTTCTGGTGCACCACTTAGTCCAAAGAAAATCTCAGAGATATTTTTACTTGCCGCGTTATTTCTGCCTGTCCTAATCTGTCTTGGGAAGTGCGTTTGCTACCGCAAACACACACGTGGCTGATTCAGTGCCCGGTATTTGACAGGTGCAGCTAGCAGGGATGCTCGCTCCCAGCTGGAGAGGGCTGGCGGTGCGCTGCTTTCTGACCAGAGGACAGCCCGCCTGCCGGTGACCCCCCAGTCCCCGCCGAGGCTGCTGCGACGAGCGGCGCCGGCGCGGGGCCGGGGCACCGTTGCCGGCGCTGCCGCAGCGGGGCAGCACACGCCGCCGCCGGGGCGGGCGGGGCCAGCGGGGCGGCCCGGCGGGCAGCGGAGCGGCAGGCGCCCCGGCTGCGCGGCAGCGCTTGCTAGAACATGCCACCGCGGGCTACTCTGCTGCTGTGAGTCCCAGCTCTCCCCAAGCCGCAGCGTGCCTTACTTTGCAAGCCACCCGGTGAGGGCAGAGCTTCCCGAAGCCCAGGGGGGGCTGAATCCGCCGGAGCAGCGTCACCACGTCCAAGTGTTTGATCCGTCCCCTGAAGAAGAAAGGACAGTGAGGGTCGCATCCTTACCATGGGGTGACCTGCTGACCCGTCTGCAGAGTGCAGATGCAGCTACAAGTATCACCGAGGTCCTTCCAGCCCCACGCTGCCACTGCCAGTGGCTCAGGCATAGCTTAAGCCTTAAGGTATTATTTCAGGCCTCTTGCATTAGGTACATTCTTCAGGATTTGCCCAGCGTTCATATAACTCCTGCTAGTACAGAAAACCTGGCTGTTAGTCATAAACGAGTCAATACTTGCAAGAATTGACTTAAGTGTTCCAAATGCTGCAGTTTCTAAGTGTATGAACAGTTTGGGGTTGTCTCCCCACCTGCTCAAAATTTATGGCTGCATATTTACTTGTTGGTCTTAGGGCTGTAACAGGAACAGAGGTGCAAAGGGTCTTTTCTTCCTCCCAGCACTTTACCTGCCATATAAATAGCCCCAAGCTATTTATAATATTATTGATAATTGTTTATGCTTGGGGCTGTCACAAGCCAGTCCAAAACAAAGTGCTGAAACTCTTCCACAGCAGCAGTTGGGTTTCTTTTAAGTGCTGTAAATGGCATCTCAAAAGAAGAATTCTCTCACGGAGGGAGAAGAGCTACCAGAGCCAGGGGTGTGGCTTCAAGCATGGGATATGGATGAGGAAGAGGAAAAATAGAGCTTCCCATTTATAGATGGGAAGAACAGGCCGTCATCTGGACTGAGTGGCTACCTATTATATGGATTCAGCCACTGCCATCTTGCCTTCAAACAAGCACAAATAGCAGCATCTGTTTTGTTAACAAACAGTATATTTATTAGAATACTGTGCTTATCCCCTATCCATATTAAAAGTCTCTCTGGAAAGTCACCATGGATGGGAAGAAGGGTTTCAATTTACGTATCACTGATAATGTGACATGGACTCACATATTGCAGAACCTGAGTCCAAATTATCTTGACACTATGTCTCCTAAAGAGATCCGCTTTGAGTTTACGCCAATATCTCTTTCCACAGTTTTTGCATTATGAAGGGGGCTTTGCAATTACAATTGTCAGCTGTACTGTAATGCCATGGGATCTAAATGCACTTTAAGCCTAAGCATGTGTCAAACAGAGCATATAATACTGAATGTCAGTTAAGCCCTTGTGTGAGTTGTTCTTGTGTAAAATCCCTGCAAGTCTGATGTGAATAATCATGCAGACAATGTAACACAGCCATGTGAAGGTACAGGTTCTGATGGACCTGTATGACATATGACAAAATGGAGAGTTGAGCCCAGCAGCTCTACTGTAAATAGAAAGTCAAACTGAAGAGTCACAGCTCCATATCCCAAACACATGCAACAATAAACCAACCCTCTAACCTCCTTTGCTCAATCTCCTGCTGCGCCTCCCTAAACAGTCTGTATCTCCCCCTGACCGAAAGCAAATCAATGTTCTGTCAGGTGACAAAGCAGCTTAAATGCTAAGATTTTTGTGTGTATCCTTGCTTTGCTGGCTTACAGACTCAGCAGCAATACCTTGTGGAGGCATCTATTTTAGAATTTTTGCAGAAAAAAAAAGTGTTCCTGCAGGAGAAACATGGCACTTACTGCACTGGGTCTAGAGAACAGAAAATAATGGGCTTGTTCTCCTGAGGAGCTCTGATATCCAGGCTGGGTTACTTACTTGGCTTCAGGGTCATACTCTGCCCAGATTCTTTTAAACTCATCCAGGTGGTGTGGTCCTAAAATGGACCAGTCCCGTGTCAGGTAATCAAAGTTATCCATTATAACAGCTACAAAAAGATTGATGATCTGCAAAAAAGGACAGAGATAACTTGATGAGGCAGGTTAACAAAAGACTTTACTGGGTTCTCCACTTAAGGTCTGGATTTGGACTCATAAAACTAGGAAGCCATTGAGGGTGGGTTCTCTGTTTCCACAACAGGAACATCCCAGAGGCAGGATATTCTCAGCTGGTCGCATTTTTCTCTTCCCTACTACAGGGATGAGGCCCAATTTGGCTGAATGCTTAGACTTGCTGTGATGGCTTTTTATTTACCTGTGTCTTTGCCCAGCAGAACGGGGTAGTGGTGAGAGAACCTGGAATTTATCCTCTATAGGCAGTGGGGCTGAGATAAATGTCCTTTCTTCTGGCCCAAGACCAAAACTTTCAAAATGTTGCTGCTGTTCACTGAGAGAGTTTTGCGCACTGATGCCAGCTGCAGAGCATGTGCTGTTGCTCTGAGCAATGCCGCATTGCCAACATGGAGCAGATGCAAATGGGATATGTGTATTCTCACAGTCATTGCTGCTGGCATGGGAAGAAAAACCTGCTCAGCAGCCAGAAGGAAGGTAGGAGGGAAGGTGGGAAGTGTGGCTGAGGCGTTGCTAGCCTCAGCACAGCCCACAACATGCTAATTTGGTTGTCTCATTGAGGGGGAAGGGGAAAAGTGCTCCTTTGCTGTGTGCAAAGTATTGGGATTGGACGCAGAGAGAGCATCCCCCAGAGCTGGAGAGAGGCAGGAATGGCACTGACCAAGGCAGTGATGTCACTGAAAGAGTGCTGCTGGGAAAGACCCCATGGGGGAATTTCCCCTCTTTAAGATCACTCTTCTGCAGTGCAGTGCTGATGTCTGGGGAGGCTCAGTCTGACAGAGGTCAGCTTTTGGTTGCTGGGGCAGACTCACCAGGAAGGCACAGAGCATGTAGAAGCTGATGAAATAGAAAACGGCGAAGCTGCTGCCACAAGAGTGATCGGCTTCGGTGGAGTTGGCTGGCTCTGACTCTGGGTCGCACTTCTTGTCTGGGAGACATGCCAGCATGATTTCCTGCCAGGCCTCACCGGTGGCACACCTGAGCATGGCAAAGGGCAAGGGAATACAGCAGTGACTTTCCACGTAAGATGGACTGTCACATCAGCAACCTGTTCCTGCTCCCATGAAGATTAACGGGAATTTTGCCACTGAGGTCTGTTAAGAGCAGGTTAGGCTGATGGCCAAGCTTCGACATACACTGGCATACCCTACTCCTCTTTTTGGCTTTACTGCCATCATCAGCGTGTTATTCTGACTGGCTTTGGCTGGTCTGGGTATAGGGCTGTCACACTCCAACCAGCCAGAGTCATTGAGACCTGTGTGACATGGCTATGGATTGCATGAAAAAACTCATTGAAAATGAGGAGAGAGTCTTGAATTTTTGCTGTTTGTTCCCCACCTCTTCAGCACCCCTCCCTGGCCCTGCCACACCTGGCCACAGCTGGAGCAGGGTGTTGTGCTATGCTGAGCTGGGCATGGCCAGGCCAAAGCATGAGTTCATGTCCTTTTCCCTGCTAAAATAAGGTGGAAGTCATACTGGCTAGATTTGAATAAAAGGAAGAGTTTGTGGTGCGTATCAACATTTGAGAGCACTGAAAACTGGCTACCTTCCTTCTGGGTAGGAGGACCTGCCTCCTTCCCCAGCACTGAGTGTTGGCCTGCATCAGCTGGCAGGGTACAAAGATTAACGGACTGATTATTTCATCTGACATAACTCTTAGGCTCCCCTGCTAACGGACAACATGTTTCTACTCACCTCGTGAGCATGACACGGTAGAAAGAGATAAGCTGTGCCCAAGAGCAGAGGAATTGTGCTCCCAGACTGACACAATCCAGCGCTGTCAGACACCCACCTGAAAAGCAGCAGCACTGCCTGGGGGAAGGTCTGGAAGTTGTTGTTGCGGTTGATTTCTGTGGTATCATTCAGCGCAATTTTACCAAACACCTGGCAGAAAGCAGAGGTCTTTTCAGGTTAGCCCTGCAAAATCCCCAAACCTCTTGCCACCTGTAGCTCTTGGCCTCACCCTAACTCTAATATTTAACCGAATCTGATTTCCTCCTAAAATTGGTTTCCAGAGGTCTTTCATATTTGCTGTCCCTTCCCTTGCTTGTGCTTTGTCACCAGAAAAGCATTCATTTTGTAACAAGAGGCATCTTTTGTTAAAACAAGACATCCTTCCTTATTTCAAATGCTGCGAATACATGATACGGGCCCTTATTTTAACAGGCATTCATACGGGGAGGAGGTTCAGCTGAAAAAATCAATAACAAGAAAAGGGTCCTTCCTTCATTGCTTATCTGTCTTCACCAGGAGGAAATGATAGTAAATGACCAGCAGCTGCAAAGCCTTGAGCCTCCAACTCTGTGGGGTGCTTCCCAAAACAATGTAAAGTGCGTTGCCTTGGATCTGGAGATTGTCCAAATGCCTGCCCTTTTAGTAGCCACACTTGTCACCAGCAGGTGTTTCAGCTCCGTTCCCCCCGGCTGCAGAATGCAGCAGTGCGAATAAGCTGACCAGATTTGCCCAGACAAGGATGGCTTACGGCTTCCTTCCATGCCCATCCGACTGTCGCTGCAGCAATTAGTTCGTCCGGCCACGGCACGAAGCCTGCAGCCATCAGCAAACCTTTGGAGAGGCCTGGTCTCAGGTGTGAAGTCCCCACTGCCGGAGAGTTTCAGGCTTCTTTGGAAAAGTCTTGTGTAGCGTTGGTACTTTCAGGCACCGGGACTGAGAGCTTAACGAGTCTTGCCTGGCAGAAAGGCCTCTGCACAGCATAGTCAGTCAGGACTATTTATTCCCCAACGGTAGCAACATGACAGAGATCTCGAGGACCGAGAGCTGTAATCTTGTAGCCAAAACAAGCAGCAGGAACAGAGCAGCTCTGAGAGAACACGGAGCTTCTTTTCAAGCAAATGTCACTGATAATTAACACTCCACGAGAAAAAACGACGTGGAGAGCAGCACAGGGACAATGGTGGGGAGGCCGTGCCAGATGGGAGGGAGTGTCTGTATGTGGCAGGCTTCCTGCAGGGGTTCCTCATGGACACGTGGGCCTTCCCCAGCCCCGGCCGCCCCCCACCAGTGACAGCCCCAGCTGCACCAGGGAGGAGCACAAGGACAGTTTAATGCTCAGAGGCAGCTTGAGCTGAGGCAGCCCGTACTTTTCATTTCAGGCAAGGGAACTTCCCATGCTGGAAGTTCGATTTTCCTTTCAACCCTGCCACTTCCCTTACACATGAGACACTGGTGGCAGCTGCTACACGGGTGCTTTGCGTTAGGCACCTAGGAGGAGTTGTAGGCAGAGATCCCTCTCTCATGGCCTCTCCAGCCTGTGCCTCCTGGGCCATGATCCGAGTGGGTTCATCCATCAGCGGCAATTTGGATTTTTCCGCTTGAGCACGCGAGGTAGTGAGCCTTGAACATCGTTACGCTCCAAGCCAGGACAGTAGCTGAGATAAAGTGGTCGGTGTCCTTTATGTGGGAAATTCTTATATTTTCATCAGACCTGGTACAGCTAGTCTTTCAAGGTAGCTGCTTAATGGAGTGAGGAAGGATTTTCCTTCCTACTTGTCCCTACGTGTGAGGGAACATGCTGCATCAGCAGGTTCAAGAGAGCAGCACACAAGACGTCTGAGATGCCATTTGGACAAAAAGTGATGATAACAGGTCTGTGGGCCCAAAGCAAAGAAGGAAGAAGAGAAAAGTTGGTTTTCTTGTTGGAAGACAAAAGGGCAGGAAGCGATCTAGTAATCTAGATCAGCGTGAAAGACAGGTGTATGGTCTTCAGGCTGCTGAGATGATTTAAACAGAGGTTTGAATGTAAGCCAAGGCTTATGTTAGAACTAGCTGACAGAAAAGGGAATAGAATTAAAGAATAAAATATCCATCCTTAGCAGTGCCACGATCATTGCAGACCCCATCTGTGTGGGTGCTTGGAAGTAATTTTTAATGCTTTGTGTAGCTACAAAACACTAGTGTAATACTCTCAAGTGATTTTCAGCGTAGCACAGGTAATCCTGTAAGGTCCTGGCCATTTGAACTAGTTAGGTATTAAAGGCAAAACCGGCAAATTTACAGTATGAGCCTAAATAGCAACTGTAATTACTGGGGACATTGAGATAACCTGCAATAATTCAAGAAAAGATTAGTTTTATTTTTCAAGCTAGGGAAGGGTAGATGGAGTCTGTGA
Organism: Falco naumanni; assembly: GCF_017639655.2. NCBI lineage: Eukaryota > Metazoa > Chordata > Aves > Falconiformes > Falconidae > Falco > Falco naumanni. Next base: position 23,417,362 of record NC_054058.1, read on the forward strand.
AAAGATCTGATTATATTAACAGGAAATAAATTAAAACAAGGTCACAGAGGTCAGATCAATTTTGTTACAAACTCTGCAGGCATTGTGAAACCAAGAAGCCTGTCATGTTTGAAGACCTCTGGAAGCAATTATGCCATGCCTTTCTATACTTTGGTCTCTGGTCCCATATGGCTGACTTCTCTGAGATCTTTGATTAACACCAAAGTGGAAAGTGAAGCTTAGTTTGAAAAGCAGAGAAGCCAGTGGGGCTGGGACTGTCACAGACTGTGCCTGTATCACCTGCTTTCTTCAATGGTCTGTATGCAACATCAATTCTTGCACAGGTGAATGCTCAAGCTGGTTCCAAGTTTATTTTGCAAACTGAATAGGATATTGTATTGATGCAGCATCGTGAAGAACTGGCACAAATACAGAGTGTCGGTACATTGAGTCTGATCCCATATTTACCTTCACGGGTGTGAATCAAAAGCTGCTCTTTACAACTCAATGGAAGTTACGCCAGTATGAAAGTGATGTGAGAGAAAAATTGACTTTGTTCAGTGCACCATGGCCATAATCCCACTGAAACAAGTAAGTGAGGCAGTAAATTTCCTTTGCCACCACTGCGGGGTATTCCTTTGAGAGTGTGGAGGACAGGCACAGTCCTTTTGTTATTTTCATATTGCATTCCGCCATTAAATGTGTCTTTTTGTTTTTCTTTTCTTTTTCTTTTTTTCTTCTTTTTTTTTCTTCTTTTCCCTGGATGTGTTGTTTGACGTGCATAGGCAATGTTTTCCAACCAAGGTTAGTTGCCATCTTACCTTACTGGGCAAAAACATTCTTGTAAACCCCTACAACCACACATTGATCTAGTTCCTTTATAAGTCAGTTCCCAAAACTCTAACAGAAGAAGACGAGCATAGTTGAGCTTTTTAACATCACTTACCTGCATCCCGATCACAGCGTAGATGAAGAACAACATCACTATTAAAAGAGCCACATAGGGGAGAGCCTAGAAATGGGGGAAAAAACAAAAAAAAAAAAGAAAAAAACAAAAGAGAACACTGTGTCTCCATCGAGCCCGGCACACTGGAACCTGGTTCATACTCTTGGCTTTAGGAAACAGCAGAAGCTGGCCCCGAACATGGAGTCTGTAATTTGCCAGGTGGCCACTAGATGCCTCCACAGGCCCACATTTGGTTGCCCCTCCCGCCACCAGGCTGCTGCCACCCAGCTCGGGCAGGCGCTGGCTGCTCCCACTCGTGATGGTGGAGCTCTGCTGCCTTCAAGTCAGTCCTGCCCTTGATGGAGTGAGGAAAGCGAGGGCAAAAACTGTGTCTACAGCTGCTTACCAAGAGGAGAAAACTCTCATAACCAGAATTATTCTGACACTAATGGCAACGGGATTTTTTCTGGATCCAGTCTGGTGAAACAGAAAATGCAGAGGTCCAAATTCAAGGCTTCTTCTACAATGGCTGGTACTATCCTAAGTACCTAAAGCAGCATCAGCTGTGTTCCCTGTTCAGTGTTAGGTGTCTCTGATGGTGTCTGCAGTGCACTAAGTGTCTGTGATCAGCTGCTGAAGAGGAAATGCAGAGCCCTGATATGCAGAGCTGCCTGGTAAGGAAGAGGCCAGTGCAATCAGCAGAGTGTTGAGTGCTATCTGTTTCCTCCACCACTAGCAAGAATCAAGGGCACAGCCTGGGATGTCACAGGCTCAGGCTTTTGAGGAGGAATTTTCTACTCTGTTGCTTTTGTAATATATGTTGCTCAGACCAGAGATTTCCAGACCTTACTTCAGAGGCAATGGACAGACACTTTCATCCTCAAAATGTGAGTACAGTCCCTGATCTGGATTTTGAACACCCCATTTCACAGAGTACAAAAAGCCTAAAGCTTCATTATTTTTTAAAATGTAAGACTATTTACAAATTTTAAGTTCATGCCTAAATTCAACAGGGCTAAATCCTATAGGAAGAATAAAGAAAAAAAATTCACTGACCACTATGGAAATTTGACAGAGATCTCATGAGATCTGAATATTAAAATGGCAAAAATTCAAACCTTTAAACAATGTAATCATTGTCTTGAGGCTCAGTGGCAGATTCCTCTGTGTTTTATGGGGTCAGAGAGTTCTGTATGGTTACCCCACAATGTCAGTGGACTTACACCAGCAAAGAACTGGGCTTCAAACGTTTTGTGATGATCTAGTTTGGACCTGATACACACAAGACCTAAAAAGAGTTCCTGGGATAGTGTCTAGACAGGACCTGAGGTGCATAACCTTACCAGTTCTCTCTTTCAAATGGGGATGGGAAAAGTGTCTTCTCTCTTGGCCGTCTGTCCCTCTGCTTTCTTTCCATGTTCTGCTCAGCCCACTCCCTTCCACTGATGGACCTTCTAGCTCATCTCCGCCCCTTATTCCCCACGGCGCCTTCAGCCTCCCATCTCCTGTATTCCACTCCTCTGGCTCTGTCCTCCTCTGTCCCTGTCCTTGCCTGCCTTTACTCCTTTGTCCTTGTGATTCCCACGGCCTTGCCTTGCTCTCAGCACCCCTCTCACTTCCTACTCCTCCCACTCGCCAGCCTGAGCTCTGTTGCTATCTCTGCAGGCGGAAACCCCACTAAGCATTTTCCCACCACATGATCCTCTTACTGGTGCCCTAACTTGTATGGAAGCACTATGCGCCATGCACAGGGCACATGGTAGTTGCGATGGGATCGTTGCTCATTAGGCTGCCCTGTGCGAGCAGAGACGCTCCCTGGAAGCGTGTGGGGACCCAGAGAGGAGCCTGTGCCAGGGACTGCAGGGGTCCCAGGTTTTGACAGTGGGAGTGGCTGAGCTCAGAGCCCTGCACAGCGGCTATTCTTAGCTACCGAAGGAGCCTCCCAGTAGCTGCAAGAGGAGGAGCTCTGAGCAGAGAATGCCATGTTATAAACGGCTAATGGCTTGCAAGGGAAAAGGCACTTGCTTGCAGTGCCTTTTTGTCCCCCCAGCCTGCTCCCCACCCCTGCCCCCCACCGTGGAAGATACTTCCCTTGAGACTTTCTCACATCACCCTACAACCCTGCCTAAAAGTGGCTCTCCAATCAAAGAGGTCTGAAGGTCACTGGAGGGAAGTACCAAGCGCGCCTTTTCCCATCCCTCTCATCCTCTCCAGCCAAGGGCTGTGGCAAGCCGAGCTCAGGATAAGAGTGAGCTATTGCTAAAGAGGCTGGAGGGGCACAGGAGCAATGGGAGGAGAAGCAGGAACTGGAAAGTGTGACTCTGTCCCCTGCATCAGGGATGCCTAAACTGTGCCAAGGGAATCTCATTCCTATGCATATAGACAAAATGGTTCCCACTGGAGCTCAAATAACAACCTAGAAGTTAGCAACCGTGTAAGCAATGGAAAAATTTGCTTGTGGCATGGATGTGTCAGAAAACTGCTGTGCAATATTAAATCCTCTGGCAGTCAAGAAGTGTGCAAAATGAGAGTCCCTTGCATGAGCCTGGTGGTCTGGCCACTGAGACCACCTGAGAGCTGCACTGGAAAAGGTCCAGACTGATCCCTGGTGTACACATGTGCTACTTCTGCTGACAGAGACAGAGCTGTGGTGATCCACAGCACTGCAGGCTTTGGTCTCGGCTTGTGTTGTAGCTGGTGACATTCAAGTTTTGAAGTGTGGATGAGCTTCTTTCCCATTTGAGTCAATACAAATGCCATCAACCATTTAAAGCCTCAGTCTGAGGGATATATGGTTGCTGTTTCAAGATCTGTGTGTTGTACAAGTTACCCTTCCATGCCTTTGTCTGGTGTCCTGCATCTTTTCTCATGTTTAGACCACCATTTGTATTCCTGTCCCTGATGCTTCCTCCAGACCTGCCCCAGCTAACATCCAGGTTGCACTGGCCCAGTAAATCCAGGTCAAATACTTCTAAAATGCAGGAATATGCTATGCTTCATCTCTAACCACCATTTTTCTATATCTTGCTAAGTTAGGGGCTGGTTTGGAAGCAGTTTTTCTAGCAAATTGCTCTCTCTTGGTGTTCGTTTTCCCCTAGACGTGTTGATTCTTATCCAGTCTGGTCTCCTTTACCTTCCCCTATCTACTCTGGTACTTTACCTACCACTGAAATGCAACGTGCCTCCAGGGCAAAAGCAGCAGCAATTTAATATCTTGGCATCATTACCAGGGTCAAAGATGTGGGGCTGAAAAGGTGAAATTCTTCCTTGATGAAAGCATGGAGGCCGCTCAACTCTAATACTCACTGGAAATCCTCAAAACAAGGCTTAAGGGAAACTTAATTGGGACCCAGACCTTCCTCACAGCTGTGTATTTTGCTTAAAATGACAGGTATAAAATACTGCTAAAATAGAAAAAAAAAAAAAGCAAGAGGAGATTGAAGGGTTACAGACAGGTGGTTATTGAGTTGAACTGAACTATTAAGGCTGTTCAGGAAGATCTCAAGCAATTACTCATGCTTTAAAGATGGAACTCATACCCAGGCAGTCATCCCTTGAGAGCTGCATTTACTTGACTCTCATTGTGCCATTTGTCACTGGTGCGGGCAGCTCTGACCAGGAGCCTTTTTGAGCTCAGGCACTTGGGTTGAAACCCCACCCCAAGAGGCCACCAAGGGGAAATAAAAAGGAGATAGGTCTTACTTAGAGGTAAGTGAAAGAATACCTGGAAGGACTTGATGAAGGTCCAAAGCAGTGTCCGGATGCCCTCCCCTCGGCTCAGGAGCTTCACGAGACGCATCACGCGGAAGAGTCGGAAGAAGGTGATTGAGATGCGAGAGTTTTCCTCTGCATTCTGGAAGCCATTGGCACAGAGGCAGGAGTTACAACAGCACGGGAGGAATGGGGGCCCTGGGCCACAGAGGACGCTACGCCGAGAGCTCACTGCACTGTTCCTTGTCCTGGTACTGCCCTGGCACCCCAGGGACAGGCTGAGGCTGGTAAAGCATGTCCTCTGTCCCATGGTGGTGAGGCTACTCTATGGAGGCTCTCTAGGTGTCTCAGTGTCTCCCTTCAGATTGCCTGCACTTTTGGGGATTAGGAGTATGTTATGCTATAAATCCCTCCATTACACCTACTCCGCACACTGGAAAGATGCAATTCTCCTTTGACATTGTACTGGAGGAGAAAGATATTTTCCATTTTGACCTGTCTTGGATGCTTTACCCCAGCAGGTGCCTCAGCCAGCAGTTCTGGTGAATCTGGTGCTGGGCATCAGCCACGTGCCGCTTGTTCTGATGGGAAACAGTATCAGTCCCCAGGTCTGCTCCAGGGTGTGAAAACCCGTGGGGGTACGATGTGTGCTGCCTGCTGCCCAGCTGCTGGCATCACTGGCAGCCTCGCTATCCCTGCGCTGCTGTGGCCACGCTTCTGGGGGCTGGGCCACGGCTGCCTGCTCCTGCTGCTCTGTGTTTCTGCCTTTTACATTTCTCATGACCCCTTTGTATTTCCCACAGTCTGCGCACTGGCTTGTTTTTTAAAAAACATTTTATTTTGGCTTCACTGCTACTGTTCAAGCTTGCAGTCTTTTAAAATAGTCTTTCTTCTGGCCTGTTTTTTTCTCACAGCATCTGCTTTGTCCCTAAGCATTTTCCCCTGGGCCTGTAACCAGCTCTGACGTTCCTCAGCTTTCACACGTGTGAAGGCAACATGGGTCTGAGCACTGCTGCAGTGGCAGGCTCACCTGGGCCTCAGCAGAGGACCGGCTGCCTAGCTTGAGGGGCAGCAAGGCCCAGAAAATCTGTGTTTCCCAGTTTATTAACTGCCTAAAATACTGTGCAAAGCCTGTGGAGCTGGTGGCTTCTAGCTGCAGGACTGTGGGAATGTGACCTCTTGTCACAGGGGGAGATAACACTGTCACCCTGCCATTTGACCTGCCATGGAGCAAAGAAGGGCACAGAAACCCCCCTTCTGTCCCCATGCTGGCTGCAAAGACAGCTGTTTGAGTCTGAACACCACCAAAAGAGCAACATTTAGGAGGAAGAAACAGTGCAGATCACTCCTGCTGTTAACTACTCACCACTGTGTAAACCAAGAGAGAACAGACCCTTTGGATTTCCTGTCATCAGGCAGTGAAAACAGCAGCTGCTTGCCTGTCTGCTCTTGATAAAATTCAAGGCACAGGAACTGCCCGGACGTATGGTTTTGGGATTAAATTTCCAGATGAGGATGTGTACCTGTGTGCTGTGTGTGCTTCTGTTTCCAACCCAGGATGAGCAGAGTGGTGCTCAGCTCTGTCGGTCCCTAGTGGGGCCCGAGCCCCAGCTCCTGCTGTGCAGCCATGGGGGCACACAGGGGCCATGGCTGCTTGCTAGTGTGTGGGCACAGAAAGCCCAGCGCTATGTGTAATAGTTCAGGATTGAACCCGAGCTTGTCGGCCTCTCTGGGGAATCACCAGTGGATATCCTAGGTAGCTTCCTCCAGTCTGCAGCAAAGTCTGATGCTCGCTGCCCATGCAGTAACTGGGTGAAAAAGATTAGAGGAACAGGCTGTGTGGCAAGGAAAAGCCTGAGTGCGCCCTACGTCTCACATCATTCTAACTTTCTGACTCGGATGACAGGCTGTGGGTTTCAGTGCATCGGAGGGAATTGCTCTGAGGTGCAGGAGGGAATTGGACCTCCAAGGAATCAAAAACCATGGCATTCACTACACTCAACACTAGAGTCCCAGAGGACTAACTATAAGGTCACATATCTCTCCCAATCCAACAGAAGTCCTATGGCCTCCCTTCCATTTTCCCTAAGAAGCTGAACTGCCACCTAAAAGAGAGCTGAGGTCCAAATTTAAAGGTTGTGAGGACAGCAGTATGGCTGTGGTTGTGAACAAAAGGGGAAAAAAAGTGTTTTCTTATTCTACCTGCTTCTGCTTTTGTCAGCTTGGCCCTTTAGATGGCAGCAAGTTGGGACGTGGGTCTGGACAGAGGTTTTAGCATTCCTTTGCCTTTCCTTGCTGAGAGGAGGCAGCTGCTGTAGGCAGAAAATTATCCCTGTTCTCCTACAGTCCTGGAGCAGGTTAAGTCTAAGCACTGGATAAAAAAGAACAAATTCCTCCCTGACGCAAATCTACAACTTACCAGCATCAAAGCACTCAGCCAAAACCACTCAATGATGCCTCGGGAGATTACAGTAATTTTAGGACTAGGTGGCTACAGATTAGCCAGTACTTGAGTAGCCTTGCTTGCTTTGTCCTGGCTTTCATCCAGCATTTTGAAGGCATACCCTTGCCAGGGGAGGGAGGTTCTGCAAAGTGGCAATCAAGAGATTAGTTACTGCAATTCTGCTGGGATAGTGAGGGAACTGCCTTGTATGCCAAGGCAGCAGAGTATGTGTGCACCATTGCACACATTTTTTTTTGTGTGCCAAGTATGAACTCAAATGTTACAGTGAATCCCCTCATTGAAGAGGAAGTTCAGACTCCCAGTCCTTTCTAGTCTGGAGGCTTGGACATCAAGTCACACTGCAAACTCATTCAGTATCACGATAGTGACACAGTTCATTGCTAACAAGAAATCTTACCAGGTCTAGTTCTCTCTTGGTGATTCATTAGAAGGCAGAACGACAGTTAACTTGACCAAAGGAAAGCTCAGGATGCACAAGAAATACACATGTGCAGCATATTCACAGCTCATGTGAACACCAGACTCACACCAATACACGACATGGCAGCTTCATGCACAAATAACTAGGCTGGGCTTGGAGAGAGAACTTGTGATCAAGGGGAAGAGAATAAAGGAGTGTGTTAGAAAGAGTGTCACAGAAGCTGGGAGGGTGGTCTGTATTTTCGGTCTTACCATAGAGGAAGAGCATTGGGTATGTTCAGCTGGCTTTAAAGAAAGGCAGACAGAAATAAGCTGTAATAAGTCTCCAATCAAGAGCCCTAGTAAACTAGGTCTTGGCTAACACAGGAGCAACAAAATGGCAGAAGAGGGCAAAAGGGAGTTTGAAAGAAATGCACAAGAGGCTGGGCTTATTCCCTAGGATGCCCAGGATCAAAGCTGGCCATGGCAGAAGTAGGTACAACTCCCACTGAATTTGATGTATGCTGTATCCACTACCACCACATGTGAATTGCACCCAGTATCTCCTGAGTGCTAGACATCCTGGCATCCAGGCAGTGGACGTACTGACGTTGTTAAAATGTTTCTTGCATCACTACTATCAAGTTCAATATAGGGGCCGATTTAGCTCCCCAACTCAGATCCAGGCCATGTCTGCACAGGGACCAGCCAGCTTCTAGTGCATCAGTCTGATTTATTAAACCCATAATATCCCAGTGCTAAAGCAACACTTTCTATTTATATATCCCCATTCCCTTACACGTAGTTCTGGGGAATAACATTGTTGTCACTAAGACAATGGCTTGGGACAGTCTAATTAGCTCTTGGCAACCTTACCACACCCACTACCAGCTGTGGAAAGTGAGTTGGTAAAGCTGGTTAGCTTACTGTACCTTCACCCTCCTCACAGCAAAGCTCCAGGGACCCAATGGATGCGTCCTTACAGGCCAAACAGAGCTGAGCTGAGCCCTGCTCATGCCTGGAAGAGTCTAGTTGCTGTGAACACTCTGCCTGACATGCCTTGATTAACTTCTGGGGCCATTTCCAATGCTGAGAGCAATTCTAAAAAAACACCCAAAGCTACACATATCCTTAGATGTAAGAAGCACAATTGAAAATTAAATAAAACCAGATTTATCGGGAGCCATTCAATTCAATAGTAACATAATCCTTCAGGCCTAACCTCTACCATATGCCCTACATGCCAAACCTGTCTCTCGTTACTTCCTGTGACAACATTAGCAAAGCTGAAACTGATGTATTTCTTCTTCTGCCAATGGCAGAATTCACCCCTAGTGCCATGGAGTGTGCTCCTGTTCACCAAGGACACTGCAGTAACCAAACTGGCATTGTATTACCTAAATAAAAATGGTAGTTTGGAGGCACAGGATATTTGGTGATATAGGCAAATGAGAACAACTGAAAAACCCAAGGTACACCTAATCATATCATAGTCTTTTGGGTTAACTCATTGGTTTGGTAGTGTCAGCTTTCACTGCTTTTATCCTGCTCTTTCACATGTTTGCTCTTGTATTTTCTTTTCAGATCACATACAGGCAAAAGTTGGCTTGAATACGAAATAAAGGAGCAGTGCCCATAGAGACATTTCTTATAGACCAGACATAGACTGATTTTGTGTTGCTGGACAAACTTCTCTTTTCCAGCAGAGTTTCTCTGTCCCATCCCTTTTTCTCTTTGCAGTTTTGCAAATCATCTTTTCTAACAATAGGAGGACCCTATTCTGCTAGTTGCTGCATTCCTGGTAGAAGATACAAAGCCCCTTCAAATAACTGAAGGAAGCCCAACAATTTTCAGCACCTTTCAGGATTCTCCATCCTTCCCTGGCTGACAGTGTTGGTGCATCCGTGACTGACTGGCTGAAGAAGCCTTGTAAGTTACTGTGGAATATTATACCTTAATTATCATTACTATTTCATCAGAAAGTACAGATAATAGTAATGTAACAGGCTAAAAAAATATGTATAAAAGGGTATAACTATATAAAGCACTGTTGATACAGGATGCTCAACTTGGAGGAGTTGGCATCACACTGAAAAACCAGAAACCAAAGGTTCTGAGTATCTTGGCACTGTTAAGAAAGTGAAGTAGAGATTGACTTACTCCTCTCTAGTTCCCTGACCTAACTGGTCTGTGCTTTAACATGGGGTCAAATATGTAGCAAATTATATCACAACCTAGAGTAAAGGCTCAAAAGCAGCATGAGAAAGTTGCTGTTAATGCTGGCAGGTGGTATTTGTACAAACTGCAGCACTGTGGGCTAAGGTTCCTGATCTGCCTGTGCCTACAGTATTCTGTGTGTGAGTATATGAGGGGGAAATCAACCCCCAGCTGTGGGTTGCTGAATACATTTTCTGATATCCACAGACGTTTCAGAGAGGAGCCAAATCCTACTGTTTTTCACCTGCGCCAAGAAGTCACCATATGGACCTGAGCACAGATATTTGAGAACCTGCTACTGGGACTTTTGAATGTGGCCATTCCTAACTATAAACTCAAGAGAGCTATTGCTAGTTTTTCCGAGAATCTTTGACCTTGCAAGTGATGTGGGTATGCCAATTTTAGGACAAGCACCTGAGAACGTAGCAGTCACATCAGTTCACAGGGATGGAGGCATGGTGATAGGTACTCGGAAATAAAGCTAGTGTCTAATGTCCATCTCTAGTGAACAGGATTCCATTTCAAATCTCAAATCAATGTACAGAAGCAAATTCTCATCTGTTTGATGTCTTTGAGAGAGCTTTTGGAGAAGCTACACCACTTAACAGAAGATGGCCTTGGCTGTACTATTTTACTTGCAGCCATCTCTTTTGTGTGTGGTCTAACCTGCACAGGAACTTCAAGTATTCCACCCTGCTTTTGTCATTTGTGGCACAAATAGCATGCACATAACTGAATGAGAAAGGGCAACAACAATGAGATCAGTCAAGAGGTCATGCTCTGCACAATTTCCATCATAGAGAAGAGGGTCCTGAAGTCTAAATCACAAACAAGTCGGGGGAAAATTAAGAGTGATGTAGAAGGTAACCTGCAGGCTTAGTGGGAAGAGAAATATCTGAGACAGGGTGCATCTGTGTAAAGGCACTCAATGGGGATGAATGCAATGAAACTGCTTGGGCCATTTCTTTCTTTTTTTTCCTCTTGATGCCACCGTATTTAAAAAACTAATAAAGATACTAAAGAGCAGAAAAGTCAAGAAACAGAAAAGCAAGTTCTGGAAGCCAAAGTAAAGATTCAGTAGGATAAAGACAGGGATCCCTGAAGCATGTCTGAAAAGCTCCTCAGAATATTGTTGCCTGCATATATCTGATTTTAACTATGTTCAATGTGTACCAGAACACCTACATTTTAAACAGATCCATTGCTCAAGCTGCTGTTAACCTGTCTACATCCTTAAAGCCCCTACAGGCACAAAAGGCACAGCTTAAGCCCATCATGAATTCAGCATCCCAAGTAAGGAAGTCTCTGGGAAAGAAGACAGGTTTACTCAATGGAGACATACTTAAAATCTCAGAGACCACAGAACTAAGGTAACTGATAGTACTGTGTTCCTGCTAAACATATTCCACCTGGGTAGATGGGAGTAAGCCCTACTGGTGGCTATTTGCAAAGAACATTCCACCTCCAGATGGATACAAGGAGCATCAGTGTCTCCTGAACCTCCATACTGACTCACATATCAAATTTAGTGTCTGATCTTGCCATCAAGTCAAGGAAATAATTTTTAACAGGTTATGTTTATGGGTTTCCAAATCCTGATTATAGCATGAATGCTTTGGAAGCTAGGAAAGGATAAAACTTGGACTCCAGGAGAATCAGTTTCAATGTTTCAAGGGCAATATGTAACAGTCAATATCATACAATATTTATGCTGTAATGTAATCCATTCTGAAATTCTGAGAAGGGATGACTTGGCTTTTCAGAGCTGTAAAAACAGGAGCAAAAATATGAGCAAAAAGACTGAAAAATGTATCATCATGTTAGTATCAAAGCCCCCTGAAAATATGCAAGGCTTAGAATATCTTCTGGATAGATAAAGATTTGGAAGAAAACACTAAGGTCTGTTAATAAATAGATTGAAATGTAAGTTTCAGTAGAAAAGTCCTGAGAGGAGATAACAATCCCACCGCATCCCTGTGGAACACTGGAGATGGAGGATCATGTTAAGAGATTTGACTTCCCTGGGGCTTTTGGCTGGTTTGCTGACAACTATAATGGCTATCCAGAGAAGGAGCACCTAGAAATGCCTGAAGGGGAGCTCCATTAGGTTTGCACAACGTATATTTAAACAATATATCCAATGAGGCTCCTTGACTGCTGGGTAAGTATGTTTCAGTAGTTGTAGAAGCCTGACTGCCACTGAGATGACAGTACAGGCAGATGGCATTCCCACTACTAGCACCATTGTTGTTAATAATGTTTTTACACCACAGGACACAGCGAAGATGATGAGTACAGCTTCTTCAGAGGATCCAGTCTTTCCTAGGAAATCCAAACTGATCTTTTCCCAGCATTTGAGGAGTCAAACTTCCTTGCTGATAGATTTTTACTTTCTGAGAAGACTTCTTCCATTTGTAGAGAGGAATCTTTTTGCAAGACAGAATCCAGCCTTTATGTTGTGAAGAACTTGTCCTGGCTTAATTTGGGGAACATTTAAGCAGGCAAATGCACAGTGTTACTATTGCTTTGTTACAGCTGTCTCAGTCAATGCAGTGGTACAATGGCAGCCTTCTAATTTTGCCTGGTAGCCCCAGGTTTGAGGATACGAGAGGCAATACGCGTTTGAGATTTTGGCACCATGATATGACAGAGTATCTTCATATTTCTCAAGAAAACAAATGGTCATATGCTTATGTTGCCTTTTGTGACAAACAATCTATAATGGCATTTCTCCACTGAGCAAAATAGGGCTTGTGGATGAAGCTCTTAAGAAGACCACTTGCAGTAGTTGGTTGTTGGTGATGGATGTCTGCTGTTTCCTTCATTGCTGTGGACATTTGGAGATGAAAAGTTACCTATGAAGATGTTGTATCTGTTGGAAACTTGTCCATCGGTCTGATAGCCTTCTCCTGTGAGGAAGTGAGTGAGTATGATAGATGTTCACTTTTTACTTTTTTCTACTCATTGCAGGAAGGATGCCTCTGAGAATCCACACTGTAGAGTCTGCCTGAGCAGGCTGCAATGCCGTGTAGCTAGCTCCTTTGCAGCTCTAGGATACTAGTCTTTTCAAGCTCAAGTTCAGGTCCTCCAAGAGTCTTGCCTACATTAGTCATACTGCAACTGTGACCTTCTTGGGCACAAAATGAAGGGTGGAAAGAGACATTCTGGGGAAATGAGCACATCATACAAAGATTTTGAATGGGATTAAAACCAGTTTCATTAAGGTATTCCTGATGAGCACAGTGATTTGATTTTGTTGCTATGGGGAGTGAGAAAGAACTGAAGGGCTGTTTCAGCTGCTTGGCCACTTCATCTTGACTGGATGTAGAGGGCACAAATAGAGCAACAGCAAGCCAACAGCACTACTGTTCTGGAGGTTTTTCTTTCACACATGTGGGTCACACTGAGATAGGATCTGCAAGGACTTGAACTTCAAGGAGAACAAGAATTTACCAAAGTATAGGAGAAAGGGAGGCTTAGAATTTTTTCGGTACCATGGAGACATGATAAAAGAGAAGACACTAGACTTTCTTTTGTGCTTGTAGTGTCAAAAGTCTGAAGTGACCTCAGGAGGCTGGCTAACACAAGTCTTTGTGGAGCACTGGAAAAAGTCAGGGTTTCAAATCAACCTGGCTGCTGGCAGGATATAGCCTGCTGTTACTCTGGAGAGTTACCACAATCCCTTCCAGAGTCATCTGTCTGCCACTGCTGCGTGTGGTTTTAATCACAAGAACTCTAGGAATAATCCACCTGCCACCAAAGTGTGTGAGGTTATTATAAGACCAGGCAGAAATGTATCTGGTGTTTTGCTGACAGGGAATACTACTGGATTGCAGATGGCATAATTCTCAATTCCCACAACTTACAGTGAAATCAAATTATTAGCAGGAAAAAAAAAATAATAAAAAAGCCAGACAATCTGCTCAAACTCTGTTTTCTTCTTTGAGAATTTATGGGAATAGTTTGAATAAAACTAGCCAGAATTTTTATTTTTCCTACAAAAATATTTTGTTAGCAGAATGCTAATGCTGAAAGTGAAATGTTCTGTAGAAACATGTCAATTTTGAAAAAAAGCATTTCAGAAATGTAAGATTGAAATCTCATGTTTTGTCCTTGCACATTTTGAGTTTTCATTTCCATTAGAAATGTTATATAACTATGAAAAATCTATCCCAGACTAAACTGTTTCTACTTTACTTAAGCAATTTTCCTCAATTATTTCTGTTGGAATGATCTTTTACTGAAAATTTGGTAATTTTAAATTTTTATTCTATTTTAAAACAGAAAAAAATGTTACAGGAGTATTTTGTGGATCAAAACCCCAAGCATTCCTATACCTCTAATCTGGGTGAAGCACCAGAGGCTTTTTTGATCACTTCCATAAATTGAAGTTTGATTTTCATGCCCATTAGAAAAGGGTGCCATCTTACAGGAAAACAGGGTATCAAGGTGTATGATGCTGCCTTTACTGGGGCAAATGGTAAACACCTTGTTGATTTCTCTGGAAAAAGCCCTGAGTTGTTGCAGTGCAATGTAATATGCTAATCCTCAGAAAGCTCTGCAGAGGAGACTGAATCTCTTGCACTAGGGAATTAAAATTTTATTTGGTGCAATAAGGCAAATTAGGAAAAACGTGACACCTGCAATGAAGTTTGCCGTTACATTTCTGCCTGCACTTACTCATGTGGGTCAACAGACAAGTGCCAGCTCAGACAAATGCAATATATATGCATTTATACTTCACATAGATTCCACACGATTTCATATCTCAGTGGAAATATTAACATATCCGTATGCAACAAAAGCCTATTTTAAACACAGTTAATAAGGTCAAGGTAACTTTTAAAGCAAATGAGTCCTGCAGCTATCAGTTTTTTCCCTTCATTTCCTATATATTCTAAGATTTTGAAATTCTAGAGCTCGCTTTTCTAATTAGCTTCAAATATGCAAATCATACCAATTTGAATAGCTTATTAATTAATTTCATATATATATCCATGAAATTGTCAGACAGTAATCTTATGGTTCCAAGTGCTTAAGGTAAATATAAGGAAAGTAAATTGCTTTAATTTGGTTATGCAGATTACTCTAGACTGACAATTACTGGACAATTAATGAAGAGTCCCTTTTTACACAGTGGAAAGCTCTATTTTTTCCCGTGACTTTCAGAAAAGCAGAACAATTGGTAAAGTATATCTATGCAAATTATTCTTAATTTTCAGGATGTTTTAATAACACTTGTCATTAGCTCTGGGCAAATGATGAATTCAATGGTAATCAGGCCTGGGGGGCTCCTGAGAAACAAGTAGATATTAAACACTCTCAAAGATGTAGTGCTCCATCTTTCAGGTACAAGTCCTGGTCTGACTCTGAGAGGCAGGTGCAGCTCGCCTGTGTTTTATTGTGTATTGTGGGACAAGCAGCCAAAAAAAGCCCTAGAGCATCTGGCTAGGAAGGCTCTGAAGAGAAACTGAGCCATGAAAATAAATGTTGAAAGACTATTTGCGTGCAGGACCTTTTGCTTTCATTTTACAGTTGAAGTGACCTTAAGGATTGGTTTGAGTATCATCTGAGGAGAGCTTTTGCTGATTTGAATACCTCTGCCAGAAGCCATGTGTGACAAACTGGACTGGTTTAATTCAGTTTGCCTTTCCACTTGACCAGTTCCTGATCCACAGGGCAAGGGCTCCCGAAGGAGGCAATCAGGCTGTCCCAGCCCAGAGCAGACTGAGGGGGGTGACCCTGGGAACAGACCAGACCACTAAGCAAGACAGAGAGAAAGCAAGTGTGAAAATTTAGAGTTCCCAGGTCTCCAGCTTTCCTCATCTCTGTTACCATCCATGCCAATGGTTTTCTCATTGCTGTTCCTAAGTAGTCAAATGTGCCTCACTGCCTTTCCTATAGCAAAGTTAATATGGCTTTTAAACACCAAACCCAGCAGTATGTTTATCACTGTGCTGGAAAGGGCAGTCTCCTGTTCCTCCACCTCTTTAGGAAGATTTAGCTCTCTATTACATCGATCATTATTCTCTTTTCCTTTTTTTTTTTCATTGTCTGGGAGGGACAGAGGGAAGAGAAATCTGTGGGGCTGGTCTTCCAAAAGAAGCACAGGCTGTATCTGGTTTTGACTCATTCTGAATGTCAGTTCTTTTCATATCCAGGTTCTCCCATCCCAAACACCCAAATAAATCCACCAGCTTGACTTCTTATCTGTACCGGTATTGTGAAAGCACAGCTGCTCTGGAAGGCTGCATGCAGGGAGACAATCTCTGACATGGTTTGGCCAGCTAAGGTTCTTGTGTACTAAGACCATGCCGCTGATTTTGATCTTGAAATGAAAAAGAAGAGACTGTTCAAAGCATTCATAGCAGTCTTGGTTACTTTAAAGACATGCTGTTGTGTGCTGTTTCAAGTACTGACTTTGCCATTTCTTGTAACATCCCACAGGCTGTCTCAGAAAGGATGATGGCAGCAGAGCTCTTCTCTAAGATGAATTTCCTGAGACACAGGTAGGCAGGAGCTTTCCTTGTCTCCAACACCTTGCAATACTCCATTAGTACTGAGAGGCTCAGTAACATCTACTGGCTTCTTCTTCCTTGGGGGCTGATGAGGAATTAAGTGAACTCCCACAAGCATGTCCCTCTGTCATGGTTGTGCTTGTCTTCAGTGCACTGAACATTTCAGTACTTCCACAGCTATTTGTTAATTACTTATTAATTAGCTGATAGGATTCTGTGCTTTGGGAAAAGGCTAAGGAAGAAGGGAAAATGAAGAACAGATTGAAACTCGGTGCCTTCTGTGTACTGGTGTTACTGGGGTTTCTCTGGGCAGCCTCATCTGCCTAGGGCAGAAAGGAGGCTGGAGACCTTTGGACTTTCTAGGGCTCCACGTGTGAAGAGGTTTGCTGGGAGCTCAGTATGAAGGGTTTGTTGTGATGTGGTTGGCAGGAGAACGTGAATCCAGAAGGAAGCTTCAGCAGCATCTTTGCAGCTCCTGTATAACTGATGGGAAATTACACTGGTGGTGTTAGGGTCAGAGGCAGGCCTGTGGTCTGCAGCAAAATACCCACTCCTTAGTATGGTAACTCTTCTGGGGACTAATGGAGCCAGATGGTGACTAGCTCATGAGCAGGTTTTTCCAGGGAGGAAGACAAGCAGTCCATTAGATCAGAGACTCTGCATGCAGCTTTGCCGGGACCCTTCCTTTGGCAAGCCCAGAGACTCTGGGACAGGGTGAAGATGAATGAATCATCTTCTTCTTTGATGAAGGTGCTGAAAGAAACTGCACAAGCCATTGAAAACAGGAGAAAACCCAATCCACCTTCATTCAAATGCAACAGGAATGTGGATTGCAAGAGACAGTAGATACAGGTGAACTCTTCACCTCTGTTACTTTTGAGTAGTTTCTTGTGGACCATTTTCATGTGAGATTTGTAGCAGTTAGTATTTAATTCCGAGGCTGTGTCTTTTCATTGCCTTTGAAATTAGAAAGTTATTTAATGTTGATGCAGAATGTTTCCTGGAAGACAGCAGCCTCAGAGCCATACTGGATTTCTGTATGTTAATATGGGATACAACAAAGCCTATGAGCCATTCTGGGATTGGAAATGTCAATCACAGGCATTATCAGAGCACGTTAGATGTGATCATATGGAGACTGCAGCTAGCTGTTACAAAGCTACTGTGCAACATTTTTTTGTTCTACACCTCTTTCCAAGGACAAATGATTATTGATTTGATGAATTCTTTGGTTAAAAAAAAATAGTAGGGATAGTTTGGATTATATGTAACGCTCACTGTGTGTGATTTACCCCATTCAAGTCTGGGCAAACAGCTGAGCCTCAAAATCCCTAGCTCTAAATACCGATTTCTTTTAGTGTCTTTCTATTGACAAGTGTCTTTCTATTGACAAGTGTTTCTTTACTACTGAGGCATCTTTGCCTTCATATCTGTTCATATTAGGAAAAGATGTCACTTGATTTGACTTTGGGTGAAGCAGATTTTTTCCCAGTCACTCAGACAAGGCTCAGCAGACGGCACTTCTGTTATTTCTGAGTTTAAAAGTGAGAGAATACTGGGATGTGACCAGCTGGGATGTCCCATTACTCTGCAACAGTTTTACTAGCAATTAGAGCTGGGGCCACTTTTTTGGCCATCAATCAGCTGACCATAAGCAGCAATTCAGTCTCTACAGCTAGGTCATCTGGATGCATCAGGGAATGGGTCCCATTTAGCAGATGTCTAGGAATATATATGAAGCAGAAGTTATTTTCTTGGCATTTTGTGCTGAACAGTCTCCACAAAGAGCAGATCAGTGAGGGAAGGTAAGAGCACAGCCATTTTGAAAAGAGTTGTCTAGTGAGAAATAAAAAAATCCACGTTATGTTTGCTTGGCTGGTACATATGAGGGTAGAAGGAGCAGGGCAGGAGCTAAATGAGGTTGATATATTGACTGTATTAGAAAAGGTAGGATTAGTTTAAACATGTTTACCTTTGATTACAAACCTGGCCTGGAGGCCACATTATTTTGCCTACCAGCAAAAACTCCAATCAGGTCTTTATATAACGTGAACCTTAAAAATTCCTGTTAATGTGCATTTGGGTTTGCAAAATGGTACCCATGACCATGCTTAACTGCTGCCCAGTGCCTGGCACAAAAACTTTCACAAAGGGAAGCAGCCTTTCCCCTGGACTAACAGCATCTGGGCTGAACACAGACAAGAAAAATCACTGATACAGTATGTAAAGGGGAACTAATGACTGCCTTGCTGAAAACTATTCCTAGTGCTCCTGGGAATGGGAAACATGATTTCTGCCACCCAAGATTCCAGCAAAATTTGGAGAAAGTCACTCGGGATAAGAAGATAGGGGAGAAGAGAAAGTTAAAGAGGAAAACAAGTAAAATACTTGTGTTTTCCTTTCTTCTGTCACCTTCATTGCTTTCATTGCAACTGGCAGGGCAATCTGGAACCAGTTAGCAGATCTCTAAATATGCATAATAGTACGAGATGGTGCATGCAGTGAGGTCTTGGAGGCCCAATGTTAAAAGGTCTTGTAATTTGGATGAAGAACAGAACCTTTTTCAGAAAAACTGAATGAGTGAAATACAGGGGATTGTGCACACTTTATTACTGCAGTCTGTGTGTGGAGAACAGCAATGTTGGAAAGTTCCTTGGGCATTCTCGTCAAAGTAGGTCTTAGAAAAAGGAGAATTAAATGCCAGAAAACATCTTTCACTTCTTCAAGGAGTTGCCTTAGATGACAGAACTAGCTGGATTTGAACTCACCTGAGCACTTTTTTGACCATCTAACTTATGGTGTTTAGGGAGCTATCATTAATTAACAGTAATATATTCAGAGGCTATCTAAGGAATCAGAGATTTTTCTATGGATACATATAAAGATACAATCTCTACTAGAGTTCAGGGAAAGTTAAAAGAAACTTTTGCTAGGCAAAAGGAATGATTTATCCTGGCTAGCAAGCCAATGGAAAATATAACCAGCTTGGGGTAGTTCTAGTGTTTTTTATTATTTTTTCTTTTGAGCTTTTTAACTAGCTTTGTGGGAAAACATACTGGAATTAAAAGGAAAATGAAATACAACTGTATTATATCACAAATGTTGATACCAGAACACTGTAGTATTTTTTTTTTAAAGTGAGGTGGTAGAAAAATTACAAGAAAAATTAAGTGCTGGTCAGAAAATCTGGATGTAGGCTTTTTAAAGAGCTCTTTGTACTGAAATATACATCACACATTTTACCATTGAACCAACACAGGACAAGGCCTGTGGTACTTTTTGTTCCTACTATTAGCTATTACTGTTATTGTAGCAATAAATCACAGTCCAACAAGAAAACAGGATTCCTTCTTTAAAAGTCTTAAAACCCACCAAGGTTTTGGGTATGTGAAAGCCCACAGTAATTACAAGCACGAGTCACTCCTCAGTGCAGTCAGTAAGACACTGTGCCCCACCATTTTAAAGAGAGGTCTAAACATTTTCGCTCAGAAGGACTCCAGACTGGTTTGTGCATCAAGTCTTACAGCTATAGGGCTATATAACTTCCTTTTTCTTAAATTTATCCAATAAGGCAAATTTATTTTTATGCTACTCTTAAATCTCCCCTGCATTAAAATACATTCTGATTATTCCACACACCTGGAATAATGTTGGAAGCCAAGTATAGCAAGTAGTTTTGTGGAAATCACAATATTGAGGTATTTCCTCAAAACTGGATAGTATGGCGAGTCTTTCAAAGTGGGAACTACATGCTTTCTTCATATGGTGCTAATACTGCTAGTCATCAGTAACAGTTCAAATACTCAGGTAAACTAAGGAAGGACTCATCTGCATTTACTATCTCCATTTTCTGCCAAAAATATGTACTTTTTTCTGTTTGCCCATGTTTCATATAGGTTTCCTTACAGTAAACTTGCACAGTTACTAAAATCACCTAACTTTGAATGGGCAAATCACATAATGAACTCTGGAAATGCACTCAGAATATCAACGTTTTTAAGCCAAAAGAGAATAAAAAAAGAGGCCCCATCTTCATGACAGAAATGTACATACATAAAACCAAAAAAACCCCTGTTCAAACATGGTTGTGGTCAGATAGTGTTACCATACTTCTTTCTCACCAACACAGGGTGAAAAACATGCAGCAGAATTCTTGATTAAGCGTGGTAGGTGATCAAATTCAAATCAATCTAAGACTCATTTGGGGAGGAGTTCAGGGAAGCTCTCCTGATGTTCACCAAAGGCAAAATAAAGCACTAGTAACTGCCACTGCTACAGCTCACAACCATGCTTCAACTTGGCTTCCTACATACAGAAGCTGGGGCCACCGTGGTGTGTTACCTGGATTATTCCTATGATAAAATCACCCCCAGATATTAGAAAAAGCAAACTAAATCCACCCCCACCCCCATCAATTTTATCAGTAGTTTTCCCAAAAAGAAAACAAGTCATATATACATACATATACACGCACACAGGGATAGCTCAGGACTACGCACAACTTCTAGGATGGCAGCAGTAAGGGTATGACAACACAAGATGTCAAAAGAAGCCACTGTGCTTCTCCAGCCCTTTGCTACATAATTTGGAGGCCTCTGCTACTCAGACAGCATTTGAGAAAGAGAGAGAGAGAGGGAGGGAGGGAGATGTTTTCTACCTCTTCTGGGAGGTTTGGGTAAACGAACTTGCGCGTTCCAGGAATTGCAAAGATTTGTGTCCAGTGGCAGCTGATGGCCAAAATCTGAGCAGCAAAGGGCACGGAAGCAGAGAGAACCAGACAGGCAGAGACAGAAAGACAGACAGACGCAGCGACAGAGATGAATGCCAGTCCCAACTGAGGTGCAGGCTAGATGTATGTCGTCCTTCCACCGATCCTTGCTCCCATTGCGGGGGTGTGTGTGTATAGGACTGTGTCGCAGGGGGCGACCACTCCGGTCCTTGCACAAGTGAAATGCCCTGGGGCAGCTCTGCCTGAATAAGGACCGCAGGATTTATGCCACTGGTTCTCTGCCTTCAGACACATTGATTGAGGGTGAAAATGAACTTGTGAGGTTTAGTGTGGCTGGAGACAAGGGAGAGGACAGCAAGGGAGAAAAGGAAGAAAGGCAGGGGGTGGGTTAAAAGGGAGAAGTGCAGCAGAAGGTGAGAGGGAGACGAGTATAGGCTGTCAGCTATTCCAAAGAATGGGAGCAGGAGCCCATGACAAATCATATGAAGCCTCTCAACACCAAAAGCAAGATGACCGTAAGGAAAGGCCCCATGCGCCAGGTTTAAGCCTGAGCTGCTTTACTTCAGAAATAAAAATGACTAAAGGAGAAATCACTGCACAGGTCTCCAAGTATTCTTGGGAGCTGGATGCTTAGGTACTTTTCTGGCCTTACTGCATCAGTACTCAGGAATCAACCAAGCTGCAACCCTCTGCTGACTTCCTACCAGAATCTGGAAACTTTTACAGAAGTGCAAGATATGAAGTACTCAGTTCTCCTGAATATCTGATAGACAAACACCAAACCACTGCCCAGCAGACCTGGGAACTATAGAACTGACCAATGTTTTCTAGGGGAACTCATAGGGCAAGATGGCTTTTGGCTTTCTCTAACCTTCTTCATAGAGGTGCTACTTCCTGAAGCACCCAGGTCCTGTGTCTCCCAGATGCCACCCTGGATCGAATATCTCGCATAACATTGTACTTTCCTTTTTTTCTCTTCCTGTCACCTTCTCCATTAAAAAAACCCACCATCTCCATCAACCCTCAAACCAGTCACAATGCTCACTCTTAGGCAAATGTGTGCTGCTACAACGGGAGGGCAGGGAAATACTCCATTATTTCACAAAAGCCCGCAAGTCACCAATTCCCTTGTCCCTGACAGTTCTCATCTCATATCCATGCACACCCCCCTGGCTTGTCATGTCTCCTGTACTGCACTGCATACCTGTCACGGGTATCTCTCCCTCTGTCCTGCAGTGTTCACAGACACACTCAGACACGCAAGTATGGTCACTGAGTGGAACAGGCAGGATGGATACCAGTCCAGATGGTTTTGCTGAGTCATCCTCATGCACTCCCAGACACAGCTGATGCACACGAGGTACCCGCACATGCAGACATGCTCAGAGGCACTGGCAGAAGCCCTTGGCACCAGGCTCACAAGTAGGCACAACCCCTTCCTCCCTGACATTCTTTCAAGACAGACAGACAATCAAACACACTGTCACTGGTACCTATGCTGGTGCTCTGGAGACACGCATGCTCCCACCTGAACATGCCTCTGTAACTCGAACACATCTGCATGCTGTGAATTGCTCCCTGCAGCTGGATGGGCCAACCTCTTGGCTGGCCACAGGGACTTATCCAGCTCAGCAGGCACCGCTATGGCCATCGCTTTGGTGGCAAACAAAGCCTCAGCCACAGTGCGTCTTTGCTTTGACACCAGCATGGGAAAGGTTGAATGAAAAAGGACTCCATGGGACCAGAGAGGTGTCAGCTTTTCTCTCTGACTGAGAGGAAGGAGGTTGCATTAGCGGCTTTCCCAGTGACTCAGGGTCTGACTGGTTTTAGTCCATCACTTTGGGCACTGTACCACCGAGCACAAATTGAACTTGAGTTCCCCCTTTGATACAGTGCAACAAATAGTAATGAGCAACTTTATTTGCCTGGAGGAGGGGACAGCAGGCTGTCAGTCAGCTTCACAGCACTCCAGGCTCTGTCTGCTGATGTGAAAAGGAAGCAAATGCAAGCCTGTGCCTTGGGATACTTCTGCGATAATACATTCCAAATTTTCTGGCTTTTATTCAACTCCCGTAATATTTTTTTTCCTATTATGATGATGATGATTTTTACCACCTTAATGTTTTCTTCTAAGGAGCTTAAAGGGTTTTGTAAACACTAATGACAATGCTTTCTTAACATTGGGAAAAGTAATCTCCAATTTACTGATGGGGAGACTGAGGTATAGGAATCTAGTCAAAGTCCAAGGAATACAAGCCACAGGCCCTACTTTCCAGGCACTATATATTACACCATCTTCCATCTTGTTTCCCAAAAGTCATTCTTGGTCTTAGCACTTAAAAAGAGTTGACACTCTTGTCACTCAGATGTGGTCTCTGACTTGGAAATTCTTTTTTACACAGCAGATTAAAAAGTCCTCCCTTCCCTCTTTAGTTACTTATGAAGCAGCTTAAGAGTGGCCCAAAACAGAACAATTGAGTATTTCCAGTAAGTTCTGAAAAATCTTCATTCTGTGACTAGGAAATTAGTTATCTTAACACTCAGTGAGAAGCAAGGCTCTGAAAATGCAGCCTGAAAGTAAGGCAATTTAAAAGTGAATTTGGTGGAAACTGTGCCACTCTCTCAAGTTTTCAAACCCACCAGATTTTAGCCCTTTGCATGCACTTAGTTGTGTGAGATGCACATCCATGTGTCTGTACAGGGAGCTGGCTGGTGGGACTAGGGGACCTGGGAGATGTTCCCACGTTGCAGTAAGCAAGTGGGCCTAATGTGATGCAGTTGGACTTACCACTTGACATATCTCCACACCATGGAGGTGTTTTAAGTGGAGGCTTCCTAAAAGACTCAGAAATGCTGAAGGCAAACTGGGGGCTTACCTCACGAGTACATGCCTTCTCACTATTTTTGAATGCACAGCCATGCTAATAAAAATATGCTGAGCCTGACATGCAAGTGTACACTCACCCACCGGCATGCAGATGAACATGCCTGCATACAGGAAACTCTCAGATACAAACACCCATCCATAAGCAGATCAAACTGGCACAGTAAGATAGCCACATTGGCTCAGAAAACATGTTTAGAGACTCAGTTACATACACAACAACCTATGTGCCTCCATCAATAACCATTCACAACACAAATTTGTATGAAATACGTAGGCTTGCATTCACTCTCTCTTTCCCCAGCACATGGATTCATGTCTGCTCACTCTCCCATGGATTTGTAGCCCATACACAGGCATCCAAACACATTCAGGAACATTTACTACAGCCGATGGAGTGCACACACGAAGATCCACCCATGCACACTCACATATATCTTAACGAAGATTTTAGTCTGAGAAATTCCTTTTCAAGAAACAAAAATAATTGTCAAAAGGAAAAAACAGAGCATGGGGAAATGCACAAATAGATGCAAGCGCATACCTACATGCACACTGTGGAGCCTGTCAGTCAGGGTTCCCACCGCAACTACAGCTATCGCAGCTCAGCACCTGCTGGGTATGCTTCCCCTGTATGCAAACGTCTGGTGAACCTCACAGACATTTCACGCTTACATTTCTATGGCCATGTCAGACTAACCTGTGCCAGGTACCTCCATCTCCCCTAACTGACCGCAATGAAAACTGTCCCTTAGCTCCAAGAGCAGCACTTTCCAAGACCCTACCAGAAATGTTCCTCAGCTTCTAAGGAGTTGGACAGAAACATCTTACCTGCACCTGACCAGGCTAAATGTCTCCAATTAGTGGAATTTATTGGCATTTTAGGGTTTATTTTTTCTTTCTTTTTCGGACGCCAGGTGTCTTGGAACAAGACAAGACAGTATACGGAAACACAAGGCAGGGTTTGCTCAAACCCACAAACAGCAAGAAAGCAACAAGCTCCTGAGGAGAAGGGGAGGAGTATATCTGAGAAACTGCCTCACACTGCTTGGGAAGATAACAACTGTCCATCCAAGATGGGCTGCTACTTCCAAAGCCCGTTTGCTACAGATGTAACATATCAAGTGCTGCTAGCAGGAAGGGAATCCAACAGGACAAACCAACATACAAAACATTCTCTTATTCAATAAGGGTTATAAGTGCAAAGGGATTTCAGAACATTTCAGAACAAACTCAATCCATAGCTGCTGCTCATTTATCAGTGCATCAAAAGATTGTGCAAGTTTTTAGTAACAAACATTAGAAACTAGTAGCAAAGGACTTGCCTAGATAAAAAGAGAAGATTTAAACATGCCAGGTAACAAAAAGACGTGTGCAGAAATCTGTAAAAACTGTATAGAAGGAAAGGATTCTTTAGAGGAAACAGAGGGACCATCACGCAATGCTCTTCATAACCCTTCCTAAAAGTCAGGGCCGCTCCTGCTGCCTCCTCAACTAAGACAGGTGATGGTTGTTTGGACAGAGGCACACCCTCATTTTTCATAGACTTCTATAACCAAAAGCTGGATTCTGGGCCTTGGCTGGCACAAACCTGAATTTAGATAGGGAACAGAAAAGAGAGGGTGCCTTGTCAGTGGTAATTAAGCACACCAGTATGGATAGCCCTGGAGACTGAAGATCAGAACATCGCACAATTAGCAGCAGCGTGACCTTCTTGACAACCTGCTAAGAACAAATGTGATTTATCCTGCTTAAATTTACTCTCTGAGCACTGGGTGTCTAGACGAACCTAACAAACCTAGACACTCACCAGTCACTGGATGGGCACCTCCAAAGAGCAATTCATTTCCCCTGTCATAGACACATACAGGGAGACACCAGCTGGCCTGGGGGGGGATGCATTTCTCTCCATGGACAGTAAGAGGAGGCCTGGGTGACTATCTGTCTTCCTCTCGGATGACTAAAGTTTAATGAGATGTATATCAAAGTGACTGAACCCATGACGTAAAAAGATCTTTAATTTATAGGAAACTACTGTGAATTTCTTCCAAAGGATCCATTAGATTTTCCCTCCAATACAGGGTTTCTGACTATGATAGACCTCCATTTATTTATCAAAGCACAAGGATTTCCCTCCTTTCTGCTTGGAAGACTTTTGTATAGATTCAAATACAACAGTCAGGAAAGTCTTCTTGATATTTAGCCTAATTCATCTCCAGTTAACTGTACTTATTTCCTCAATTACCATTTACAGTTCTGCCTCTATGGATGAGAACTGACCTTTTCCACATTCTGAAGGCTATTGCCAGGTTCCCCATTTAGTTTTCTTGCAACTAGTACGGCATGCAAAAAGCTTTCATTTCATTCTTTAAAATTAACAACTTCAGCCTGCTGATCATTGTAATTGCCCTCTACAAAGTCAGCCCAATCCTAATATCTCTCTAATAAAAGGGTACCCAAAATTGTTTACAACATTCTAGGGGAAATTTTGTAAGCAACTTTCTATGTCCGGAAAGTAGAAAATTTAAGAGACGCAAGATAAAAGTTCATTTTCAGTTAGAAATATTTTCCATTCTCTCAAAAAGACAAGGAACATAGACTAGTGTCAAATAAAATATTTCATTTACTCTAAATCAAAATATTACAACTTGGATAAATGTCCCTGTTTCAGAATTAAAAAAAAAGAAAAGTGGTTGAACCAAGATAAAAAAATATTTTGTTCAGAAAGTTCTAAGTAAGGCATTTTGAATTTTTCAAAATGTTGCCTACATTTTTCCCTAAACTCAGCACTGAGTGAAAACTATGCTATCACTTTTCTACTTGCGATGAATTGCCTCTACAGTACATAACAATTCCAAGCTGGAATGTTTATTCAACAGCCACATCATTTTGCAATTCATGATTGATTTGCTCTTCATTAACATATTTACAGCAATTTTCTTTCAATCTTTCTATTTTCCTGGCCTTGCTAAGCTGAATTTTGCCATGCGATTTTTGTCTGTGCTCACAAACCCAGTGGGTCCTTTATAGTCCTTCTTTTGGGAATCTGTGCATTTCCTGCCTGTCCTTTGTCTATTTATTCTATAATTCTACATCCATCCACCTCCAAAAAAAGACAGAGGAAAAAGTTTGCCTGATGTGATTTATTCTTTGAACACCAGCTGCTCATTTCAGTCTCCGTGGCTCATTCAATCCTTCACCTGTCTGCTGAGATGGGTGCTAGTGGGGCCAATGAGTTTCAATTGTGCTGGTGGAATTTGTGAGATGGAGCAAATGGGGTTGCAAACCCCCCAAAAATGGGTTGAAACTTTGTTTTTCTTCGGGCTTTCTGTTTTGTTTTTATTTGATTTACCTTTTTTCAAATAAGTAATGGAACATTAGGAGCAGGTTCCTCTAAACAGAGATGATTTGGTCTTTATTTCTTTTGGAGAAAGCCTGGGTGACGAGGCACAGGGAGGATTCCTGGTTTGGTTCCCGCAGTTCTACCTCGAAAGAACTGACGTTTAGCTTTCTGTGGGGTGGAGAGTACTGAACTGCCATGGGAAGCAAAGCATTACACTGAGTAGACCAAAGTGCTGGCCTGGGACTATTCTAGCAGCTTCCCATGGCACAAATAGATTTTTCACTTACACTCCACGTTTCCCATCACTTTTCCTGCTATACAGTTTAATTCATGCCAGGCGGGTTATGAAGGGAAGAAAATGACGCAACAGTCAAAAAGTCCTTTAAGTCGTTCCAAAAATTAAAACAAAATAAAAAGAAAACAAAACAAACAAAGGGGGGGGGGGGGGGGGGAGGAGAGAGAGAGAGCGCTTCAAAACTAAACAAAAAGCTCTGAAAACAAACTCAAAAGAAAGGAGGAAGGGGGAGGAAAAAACCAAAAAGAACCCGGGAAAGGCAAATGAATGTTAGAGCAGGCACGATCATGGACAGACGCCAGCTACTTACGTTCACCTCGGTGATTGCTATATCAACAATGCTACCCACAACAATCAAGGCGTCAAATGTATTCCATGCATCACAGAAATAGTGCTGCATGTGGCAGAGAAGCCAAGGAAAGAGAGAGAGAGAGAGAGAGAAAGGAAGAGAAAGAAAGAAAGAATGAAGGAGGGGGGATGGGGGGGAGGGAGAGAGAGAGGGAAAGGGAGAAAAGAGGGAAAAAAAGTAAAAAATAAAATAAAATAAAACAAAAAAACAAAATAAAACAAAACAAAAGCATGAAAGAGGGAGAGAAGAGGAAAAAAATAAGAAAAGAAAGAGGTTACGTGGGCATATTAAATAGTCTCTTACCACTCTACAGTATTGGTTGTTCAAACCTCTGTAACATTTCACATGATGGAGGGTATCAACAAAAGCCTGGTTAGTCAGAAAGTTACACTCAAGCATGTCTACCTTTTGGAGGGAAAAAAAGCACACACGCCCCAAACTCTGTGCGCTTTCACCAGTCACAGCCTTGGGGCGAGCTATGACAAGTGAAAAAGAAGGAGGCATTTCCCCCCCCTCCTTTTTTTTTCCCTGGGAGAAGGAGAAGGACGACGGCAAGTTCAATAAAAGCATGACTAGAGGGAAAAAAACCAGAAAAAAAAAAAGAGAGAGAGAAAGAAAGAGAGAAAGAAAGAAGGAACAGCAGAGGAGGAGGAGGTGGTGGTATCCTGGGGAGGGTAGAGTAATACTCACATTAGTTTCACTGAGAATGACGTCTATAATGCTGCCAATTACGATGAGGAAGTCAAAAACATTCCAAGGATCACTAAAGTAACCCTACATAAGGAAGGGGCAGGCAGGATGGGGATTAAAAAGGAATGTTAGACAGACAAAAACAGTTCAAAATTACCATTAGAATTACTGCCCTGATACCTCAAGGGGTTTTCTTCTTAAGTCTACTTGTTGCGTCTCAAGCTGTAGCCCAGTCCTGGGATCCCTGACTTGTGTGAGGAGCCACTCTCCAGCTAATGTGATCCTAGGCAGCCATCCCTCCCCTCCAGCTGTGGGATGGGGAGTGAAGGGAAGCCCCACAGATCACTTTGAGCATGGCTGCTCACAGGAGTAGGGCTTGTAGGACCAGCTCCTCCAGATATCTCCGACTCCTAGCAACACAGCGCCCTTCCCCATTTGATTTAGGTTTGGCTGGGGAAAGAGTACAGGAATGATGTCATACAGTTCTCTCAAAAAACAGCTCCCCTTCTGCCAGTGTGAATATCAATCCACCAGTCCATATTCCAGATGTAACGCCCTGCGCTGGCACTGGGAATGGCCAGCTGCCATGTCCTGGTGGAGCAGAGGGCACAGTTGAGCTGGGGATGTGCTACTTAAACCTCGCTATCACCTTTATTTTTACGCAGCCACAATGAGTATTATGACAGTCAGCAGCCTAACAGTTTCTACTACTAATGTTTTAGCTCCTGTCTTAAAACTACAGAGCAGGACTGGTATTTCTTTTACTCTGAAAGCACGTCTGCACCACAAAATGAAGGTGTGAATGTAGCATGTGCTGGCACATCCTGCCAGGAAGGGGTACGAACAAGAGCAAAGTCAGCTTCAGCATGTGCTCAGAGTGAGACTTAGTGCTCACTCAGGCCAGAGATAGTGCCACAGCGTCACTGTCACATTAGCTGTCTAGGACAAGCTGTGGCAGATCCCCTAGCATGTGCTAAACTCACACCTTCATTTTGCTGTGCAGAATCATTTTCGGGGGCTATCTCAAACACCTCATGGTCCTAAGCAGAGCTCAGGAGATGCTAATCAACACTGCTTACTATCCCCATCCTGCATGATTTTTCACTGGATAGGCTGTAAGGATATAGGACCCTTTTGGAAAAGGTTCTGTTCAGCCCAGAAAATGAGCTTTTATATGTAAACTTCCTGTACAAGTCAATGTCATGAGCAAAGAAAATTTATCTTGGCTCACTGAACACCTGTGCCAACTTCTTCCCCTTGTTTTGCAGTCTTAAAAGGAGGCGAACATACAAATCCTCCATGCTCGTTTTTATGTGTTTGGTTTTGTGAGCATGGGCTACTCTGACCTCCCTGTTTCCCAGCTGCAGCATGTCTCCAGTGAGACTGAACCCAAGTTGCACTGTGACTGCTATTCTTAGCCAGAGAGGCAGGTCATGGGTAAAGTGTGAGTCTGTGTTCCCAGGCAGTGTTGCAGAAAGCAAAAAGGAGAAAGGAAAGAAAAAAAAAAATAAATCCCAGCACTGGCACTGTACAAGCCATGCTTGGGAACCTGAAATTACTGTGGGTTCAACCATCACACGGAGCAGCCACTGGCAAAAAGTGTCTTTGTAAATGCTGAAACACTGCCTCCAGGATGCTTTGAGACTCACAGTTATAAACTGCATTACACTTGGGGCAGGGGAAAAAAAAAAAAAAAAAGAAAAAAGGATGAATCAGAGAAAGCCACTGCCCAGCTGGTTCCACACCAGTGAAGGGAGCTGGTAAAGTGGACTTTGAAATCTCCTCAAAACCAGAAGAAAAACCCCTTTATTCTGCGGCCTGAAATAGGCAACTCTTAGCAGACCTACACTGGGAGGAGTAGTCATCCCATGGCTACATATTACTACGCAATTAGCTACAACAGGGAGGAAGGAAACAGAAGCAAAAGCAAATTCAGAGAATATTATTATTCAGCATCCAGCCTAGAAAATACACAACAAATATTAGAATGAATTCAGCAGTGATGTCCAGCATCGTTAGCAACCAGATGGACCTGGAATAAAACTGTAATTAGACTTCACCAAGAGGAAGGGGAGGGAGAGAACAGCAGATTAAATTGTAGAGGCAAATGCATTTTGAATAAATAAAGGACAGACAGACCATACAGAGTTGCAAAAAGTGCCTTTGCAGCCTGATGCGACCCTGGCAGACAGTACACTTGCAGGATCAAAGAGAACGGACAGACAACAGACCCAATCCTCCTGCCCCTGTTCATGTGCACAGTCCTGCCGAAGGCAATGGCATTGCTCACATGCCAAATACATGCATTCAATAGCATGGCTATCTTCCAGTTCCTTCTAAAATGGCATAGTTTAGGAACTATTACGGATTTCAGCAGGAACCCAAACAACTCCAAAAAATCAGAGGTTGCTTTTGGGCAGCTGCAAGGGTAAAGATACAAAACAAACTGTTCAGGTTGTGCCCGGCAAGATGATGACTATCTATTTTTAAATCAATGGTGATTGATAGGTGGATATTTTTACTATGATTGGCATCATACTGCAAAGAATGTTTTTGGTGTAACCAAATTCACGATTTATTTTTACTCAGCCACTTCTTGCATAGAACCCAATAGCCACTGCTGCTGGTAAACCAGCATTTGCTGTTGGTACAAAACCCAGGTGACCAGTAGCATTGAATCCTGTCCTCAAGTGACTGCTGAAGCCAGTGAATTAAATTTTGCTCCCATTTGCAGTAATGCAACCTCACTGGCAGCAATGACACTGCACTGACACAGTTGACACATCTCAAGAGGGATTCAGACCTGGAAAGAAAAGGTCCCTTTTTCATTGCCATCACAAATAGCTGCTTTGGACCTTTGTGACACCACAGCATATCTGGAGTCACTCTACTAACTCTGGTAGTGTCGCTCCAGATTTAGACTGTGAGGTCTTTCTCCTGGGATGCTCTGCTGAGCCTCATCAGCCAGCTCTTTGCTTGAAAGTCATGGGCAGGTCTGCTCTGGAATCACAGAAAAAGCATTATCGTGGTCTGTTATTGTGTGTCTGTAAGGTGAGCTCAGAGAGCTCTTCTCTTCCTCCTGTACCTCTTTGATGAGGGATAGAGCAGAACCATGGATATGAATGCAATTTTACTCAACCCCACATCCAATATGCCAGTGTTGAATTAAGGAAACACATGAATTTTAAAACCTTCCTTTCCTCCTCACCTGCTCCCTCTGTGTTTCAAACAGAAGGGTGAAAAACAGGAAGATATTATTCACAGTAAGAGAGCTCAAAGAAAACAGAGAACATAGGTGCTTCACTTGTGTGCAAGGTAATGGAATTCTTCTTTAAAAAGCCATCCTCCTTAAAGACATTTACCTATGAACAGCCATGTGGTTACTTAGCTTTGGATCAGACCTCATAATCTTGTCAGGAGTTACGACTATACATCGAGAGTGAACTACACCCCTTTGGGACTTGCCTCTTGTGACCTCCAAGTACCTCTTCAAGCCACATTCCTCACTGGAGTGTACCAGGGTGGCTAATGAAAGATAAGCTGAATGAAGGAAAAGCTTTCAGTCTAATAAAGAGGTTGTATTTCCAAACTATTTTTCCCACCAGAAAGTTCTGTATACTTTTCCCAAGGGGGTGGAGGTCTGACTGGAAATGAATTGATGGCACTGTTTGTTTTTGCAGTACAGGAATTTAGAGTGTAATACCATATTTTACCCTTAAAGGGAGATTTTTGACCCTGATTTAGCTGTATAATTGCATGCCACATAATGGCAGCCTCAGGGTTTACTGGGGAATGGTAGTCACCCTCTCTTGTGGGATATCTTTGGAGATCCATGAAGCTTTTGGGGAGAAAGGAGGACAGAAAGAGACCAGGAGGATTGGATTGAATATTCAGGAAGCATGAAATAGCCCCACCATTAGAGCACATTTCCCCCCCATTTTTTTATTTCCCCAAAGGTAGCACAGGCTAGTGTATCATCACATGATCAGTAAGTTAATGAAAGGCTGAGCATAAATATGCAGTAGCTGACTGGAATGGAATCTCATTTGTGCAAGGGGAGCAGACATCTTAGCATTTCAGAATGAGTATGCCAATCATTTTTAGATTTCCTAGTTGCTGAGATTAGTTATCAAAGAAGACAGGGTTTGTTTTGGTACTTATGGAGCCATTGAAATCTCTGGGGACCATTTATTTTAATTTTTGTGAATATGAGACCCTAAATGCAGCATCTAAGAAGCCTCATTAACAGCAGGGAAAATTGCCCACTGGAGTCTATTTGAAGGTCTGAGCTCAGAGTCACCTGGGGCCCATAATAAGAACATGTGGTGGACAGAGTGCTAGGCACCTACACTGAAGCATAGAAATCCTCAGGGAAAGGGTGCTGTTGAGTCATGGTACCAGCTGGGTTTTCAGCATCCAGCCCTGTGGGAGCTGCAGGGTCATTTGTGTGTTAATTGACGTGCTGTTACTTATCTGCTCAGTCCCAGGTTTTCATTTCTGTCTCTTACATGATGAGTGGCAAAATTTAACAAACCCCTCTGAGAGAAAAGTCTCTAAAGATGAAGAGCACAGCAAAGGTCAAGGCTATTCACTAGGTGGGATCAGAATATAGGTCAGATGGTCCCCAGTTGATGAAAATGCTGCAGTGTCATAGGAAAAAAGGGAAAGACATGCATGAATGCATGCATGCATGTATGAACAGAGAAGTGAAGCATCAAGGAGGAGAAACTAAGACACGTAAATAACTACACACCCTAAAAGGAGGAAAACAAACTACAGGAGAATCTTGCTACCACTTACTTGAAATAAACCTGCATGTTAAAACCACAGAAAGAAGCCTCAATAAGCTGGAAAGAGTTTATAGGAAAGAGAGAAAGGGGCTGATACCCTGATATTCAGTGTGATTTCTTAGCAAAAATTTCCTGCTGATTGTAAAGGGCACCAAAGCAGACTTTGCTGGGGATTTGCAAAATGGGATGAACTGCTAGTTTGGTTGATGGCTGCTTAGTATGTGAATTTGTTTCTGAAAATGCTGCAGGCTATTTGGAGCTGTGAGAATCAGTTCTCAGACTTCATAAAAAGAGGCTTTCCCTGAAAGTATTTTTGCAAAATGGACAGTTTCACTGGAAAACAGTACCATGATTCTTGGCATACCTTCTCACAGCAGATCTGAGTGATTTGCATGTATCCTGAACAATCTTACAAAGCTACAATAGCTCCTGACACCAAATGGAGATTTGTGTCAGATGCAAATTCTGTTATGCTAAGATACCATTTAGCCATAACAGCAATCAGGGAAATTAGCAGAACCTAATAGAGAAGGAATAAAGTAGAGGATGCAGGTGCTTCGAGCTCCTGACAGGCTCCAGCAAAACAGCATCTATTTGCATACTATCTATCAGCCCTCATCCATTGATGGATTAATTCTGAGACACAGATTCCCTGCAGTTCACCTACCAGTCACTGTAATGAGTCACTGCTGCAGGGAATTGTTCAAGGTCCCCCTGTACTCCATCAAATCTTTCTGCAGACAGAGAGTGAGAAGAACTTTTCAGCTCCCCAGACTATTCTAAAGGTCTGGTCAGTTCTGAAGAAGCCTCCTGCCTCTCTCTGCTCATTGCATAAGAACACAAGACCAACTTGTAGGCCAAGATAGGTGCCTAATAATGTAGATGTTTTCCTTTATCCTCTGTTTCATGCTGTCTCTCACAATGAGGACACAGGTGAAAGCAGACAGATGTCCCTCAGGGGTCTGAGGGCCTGCCTGGACATAATGGACACTTTGCTTGACAGAAACAAAGGACTTGCAGGACTTGAATGGCTCTGTGATCTGGAAAAAGATCCCGAATGTTTATTTCTAGGTCACTGGTATAAAACTGGGGTACCTTGCTACTGTTTAGAAGTGGCCACCTTCTGATTATTATTTGAGAGCCTATAGGTCCTAAAGCAAACTATGGGTCTCACCTGTACTTCTAGTGAACAAATTCCTCCATCACAGAAAGAAAAAGCCCTCCCTGAATCAAGGTCCCCAAGCCCCCATTTGACAAACTTAAACATTTACGGAGGCTGGAACTCTATAATCTCTTGTGTCACAACAGACCTTTTTTTGTGCTCTCCACACCTACTGATAATTGACAATGTCTGGGGGACATGCCAAGAAAAGTCTTTATCATACCTGTTCTGTGAACTGATAATTCCCATTTCCAGATCTTGCAACCCAGTTCATTCCACCAGAGTTGAGCTGTGTTTCCTAGATGGTCCCATGAGCTCCTCCATGCCCACCTACATGGTGGTACAGTTCTCTTGCATCTCTTTGTATTTCTTCTACTGTAAAATGGCTAGTAGTACACAAGCACTCAGCCACGTGGAAGGCTTGAAGTGTAATGTTATGGTCCCAGGTCCTCTAAAGACTGGGAAAGAAGCATGGCAAAGGCAATATGGAAGCATTTATTACGGAAGCATCTCTTTAAAGTGGCAAAGATTGTATTTCAAGGCATCATGCTGAGAAGGCCTGAGGAAATGATAAAGTAAAACATGCTGAAACGGAATGATTCAACTAGCTGACCCTGATGTAATTTTTGGCCTGGATTGCTCTTAGCTGCCTTTGAAGGGAGGGTGAGTAATGCCTCAGAACAGCAATGCCTAAGGCCTCCTTGGTATAAATACATGAAGATGGAGGCAAAGCAACAGAAAGATCTGCTGTCCGCCTAGAAAAATAAGATAAAAATTTTTGATTTTCCTACAGGCATGTTGTGGCACAGTGATACCCTGTGAGGAGTTGGGTCCTTTTCCTCACAAATAGTAATTATATTGCAAACATTTAACAAAGACTGCCCTGCAGTCAGAAACCAGACTTGCTATCAGCACAGAAACAAAATCAACACCGGTCTTACAAGAAAGACTGGAAAGTGAATGTGATGGCTTGCTACATCTGAACAGATCATTTATCACAAAATGCATTCCGTGAGAATTTTGCTATCAGATTCCTTTAGGAAGAAGCTGTAAATGTTCAAAGACTTTGCAAGATCTAGAAAAAGCAGGTCTTGATGAGAGCCAACAGATAATTCTTGAAGGCAAAAAATCAAACCATCAACATGAAATAGTCCTATGAAAAGAGTAAAAGGATGGGCTTCACTGTTTAATAGTCTATCTTCTAAAGTTGGACTGACATCCCAGCCCAGGGAAGAATGATTCCAAGAAGTAAAACTCAACCTGTAATAACAGAAGTGACACATCTTTCATAGTGAAGAACCACCTACTGTTGTGGGAGGATGAGACAGTGGCAAGTAATGGGTGAAAAAGCATTCTGAACATGGGGCTGGACTTGGAATAGCTTCCCCGTCTCCATACATACCATGGGAAAAGGCTATGGATTGCTCTGACATGGTTGTTTTGTGGATAGTGGATACTCGCTGGAAGAAAGGCACATCTTCTAGAAACAGGCTGGAAGGTATGAGCAATAGGTTTTTGAATAGTTCCTTTTTTTGTAAGTTATCTCCATTTTCAGAAAAGTCTTGCTTTTTTAAGGATTATAGTTAGTAAAATTTCATTACTTTCATGTAATCCATCAATCATAACTTTCCAAAAGAGGATAGTAACTCTCATTTTACACTTGGGCAAGCAGAAATTTGGAAAACTAAAGTTTCCAAGGTCCTACAAAAGCCAGATGCATGATACAGAAGAGAAATAACTCTCTTAGACCTCAGCCAGATGACCATTTGGCAGTGGAAATGTCATTTCCTGACACGACGAACAGTTCTTAACAGAGCCTGTATCACAGGCTGTTATCTGGTATCATTCTTATGTGAGGAGAAGATTCACATCTGTAGAGAACTTTCGACCCTTTAAAACAACCTCATGTGAAGGTTGGGTTGGGATTTTTCTTCTGAGAGTGAAAGCAAGTCACTTTTCCCTGGAACTGTTCCCTTTACATGCTGCTGCTGACGCTGTCGATGCTGTTGTGAGTGAGACCCCAGTTCACCATCCCACTGGGCTTTTAACACTGTGTGAATAATTTTCTGTATTAAATAATTAAGTGTAATAGCTAATACAGTACTTCCCACACTGTTGCATTGTGCAGTCATATAATTATTTTTGATCATTTATAATGACATTAAAACCCCCAAGTGCCAGACTGAAAATAAATCTGTCACAATGTTGGAGCAATATGCAAATTCCCTGGGTACATTTGCTGTAAAGGAAAAGGTCCTCTCTCATTGAAGCTCTTATACAACTTCTTTAACTTCTTTAATCCTTCAGAAAAGTGAAAGATTGCATAGCTCTGGCTGATCCATGTTAGAAATTTCACACATTCTATATAGTAATCGGAGGATCTATCTGTGTGCAGAAAATTGCTGGCCTTGCCCTCCAGGAAGAACATCCTGCATTAAAACAACAAATGTAACACGGGAAGCAGCAGATCAAACAGCCTTTTTGTCCCTCACCAATCGCTTCCATCACAACATGAAAGGACAAGCTTTTTGCATGAAGAGGGAAGTTTGTTCTGTGTACTCATTTCATTCTTGGCCTCTTTTTCCGGGGCACCAACAAAGAAACCAACTGAGATCCACTCTGCTCATGAGCCTTTCTGCAACAGACATTTTCCATGAGGAAACAGGAAAGAGACCAGTATACTTCATACAGGAGGTCAACCAGTGTTCAGAAGGCTTTGATGTTTCCTGACCCAGATTCAACTAGATGTATGAGCTAGGTTTTACTGCGAAATTCCATTTCTCATCATGTCTAGTTTCTTCTGCTACATTCACCTACCAAATGTTTTTCACACTGCATGACTTGTTTAGGTGGTGTCACGCCTATGCTGTCTCAGAATATAAGCATATGCACAATAGAAAAACTTTAGCCTGGCACTACTTTCTTTTCCTTTGAAGTGTCAGGAATGGCCAGATTTCCCCTCCCACATGCTCAGGAACTGGTGAGGAACTCAGTGAAATCTAGAATTATCAAAGAGGATTCCCTTACCTTCATGTGACAGAGAAGGCAGTTATTTGCTTGCTAACTCCTCATTTGTGAAAATTGTTGCTAAACCAACCTCACCCCTGAGCATTCAGTTGCAAATTTTCATTTTCTCTATTAACTGGGAGATTTGTTGTTTGAGGCTCTACAGTTACATCAGGTGTACTGTTTAACTTGAGGGCCAGCACTCTAAAACACCAGGATGTTGCTCCTCTTTCTTTTAATGCCACAGCCTTGTAACATGTTGGTAGCACAGATTCCTGAGTAGTTTTGATTTAAGGCCTGGAATAACAAAAGCAGCTGCTTTGGCCCTCAGCTAGTGGGATGCCCTTCCATGTTCTGTGAGAAAGTCTCAATGCCGAGCTGCTGTGAGAGTACTGTGGCACAGACTGTGCTACATGAGGCTCAGTTACTTTCTTAGCCTCCCTTTTCTCTTTTTTCTCCTGGACATATGGGCAGATACGAATTCTGTCAGGCAAGCAGCATCCAGGAGCAAGGTTACCTGATTACTCTTGTTCCAACCCACTGATGGGTATAAAGGACTGGGATGACCTGATCATCCATGTCCAGAATAATTATCCCAAGTATTTCCTCACATCAAAGTCACCTAAACATGCTGCTCTGACATACAGTACTTTCA
The DNA here is from genome assembly GCF_017639655.2 of Falco naumanni. Taxonomy (NCBI): domain Eukaryota; kingdom Metazoa; phylum Chordata; class Aves; order Falconiformes; family Falconidae; genus Falco; species Falco naumanni. The sequence goes on from NC_054058.1 coordinate 23,455,499, forward strand.
GTATTTACTTTTGCAGAAAGGGCTTAGAAAAGAGGCTCATTCTTCCTCCCAGACCTGTAGACATGAAAGAACATGTGGTCAAATCCCTACATGATAGGTATGCTATGCAAAATGCATGAACCTCCTGGCAGACAGGTAATCACAGTAAAGAGAAAGCAGAGGAGTGATTAACAAGGGGTTAAGATTTTTTCCCTTTTCTAGTGTATTTCCAAACCCCTTGAGCCTGATTCAGCAATTCCTTGAGAGCCTCAGACTGACTGCACACATACAGTGCAGTGTCTGGCTGTGCACTACAGAGATTTCAGGGATTTCTGGTCATACAGCTGCTGGGCTTGTTGGAGTAGCTGAGATTAATTCCAGCTGGGCTACTGGCTGTAGCAGGTCCAGAGGAACATACCACACATTCAGACTCCACCCAGAAAAAAATTTGGGGTGAAAAAGGAAAGCATTTCTGGGTAACATGCTGATGCATTTTGCAAGGTGGCTGAGATGAATCCACAGAAGTAGGGAAATACATTGCACCCGACATTTATTGCAAGCTCTTCTGATGAGACAGTACACAGGGAGGCTCTGTGGCTGAGATACTGATGTGTTTGAACATGGAGACCTGGGATGTCTGCCAGGGAACTTCAGTAAAATGCAGAATCACAAAAAGATGTTAATTAGCTTAAAAGCTATGGGTTTTAATTCCATTTTTAATTTTCTAAAAGTCCCTTTCTATGTTTACTTTTCGTTTCAGCCCTGTTTCTGTGTTTCTTTTCCTTGCATCATTTTTTGTCCAATCATTTCTTTCTCTATTTTATTAATACTCTCCTCTTTCAGGGTCTTTGGTTTATTTCTTTCTGTCTTTAAGAATATTCTGTCTCCATTATGTGTACAGCTTCTCCTCTCCTCCAGGTCTGGTTTCTCTCTCTTTTCACCCCAGACACGGTCCTTTCTGTTTGTTTAGTTCTCTCATTTTCATCACTTCACACACTCTCTTACCTGACTATTCCCAGTTCTCTCCATGCTCACTATTTCTTACCCAACATCAAGCAGAGCTTACTCTTCCTTTTTGTTGAATGAAGTATATTTTCCCCCACCCACAAACCAACTAGCTTTCTCACCCCTCCTTTTGCCTTTTAAAACACTTGTTCCAACCAAAGGCAGGGTGTTGGTTGGAGACTGCCCTTCCTATTGCACTGGGTAGATGACTCAGTCAGAAAATACTCCATGTCTAGACACTGCCCCTCCAAAACAGAAAGGGTAACACTGAAGCTGAGGAGAGGAAACAATTAGATAATTACTTAGGTTATGAACCTGCCAAAACCAGCAGAGAAAATCTGCAAAATAAGAGCCATTTGACAACCAGAATTGTGTGGCCAAAGTCTTTGAAAGGGAGGCAGCTGCCTGCACCATAAGCTCATGTATACATTTGCACAACTTAAACTACTAATTTATACCACTATATTTCACCCCAGACCATGTGATTTTTAATGAAATATGATTCCCATGTCTGTTGGATGGACCTGAAGTGTTTTTCTGCATTGAGCAAAAGACCACTCAATTGTAACCACTTTTCCTGACATTTTTACATCAGTGCAGAATGTCTTTACTTTGCTTTCTCTGTATAAGCTGGAGAAATAAAACACTGTGATGAATGACGCCAGGGCAGCATCCTAAGTTATTCAGGTATTGCTAAAAGTACTAGAATGAAGAAGTACAAAAAGCATTAGATTTCCAAAATTAAACAACCTGGTTTCTGGGCTGAAAGGGTATAGACTGGATATAAATTTCAGTTGTTTGTGAAAATGCTGAAGCCTCTAACCTGACCAAGGAATGACAGATTGTGGTTATGGTGAGAAAGAAGAATGCAAGTAGTATGAAGCAGCCAGTGTGACTTTAGGAAGGACTGCTCAAAGGTCTGTTTATAGGCATAAATGTACAAGAAATGGAGTAGTTAGAAGGGAACAAAACCGGATGAGTCATTTTGCAGGTTTGAGAAGAGATATCACTGCATTAAATGCATGATAAAAGCTGACTGAGAGGAGTTTAAAGAGAAATAAAGAAGGGCAAATGCATCAGGGGAGAACGAAACACTGAGGAGACATAGATCTATCAGTAAATAGAGGCTAAGAAATAACCATGGGTGACACTCATGTCTTCCACTACTCAAAGGGTCATAGCTCTTCCTGGGATCACACGGGATTACAGGCCTTGTGCTGAATGTGAAACTGGTTTGAAACAGTGCACAGAAGTCTGAACTCTGCTACATGAAAATGACATTAAAGAATGTCAAGAATTCAGAGTAAAGTAGCAGTGATAAATGAGGGACTGAACTAACAGAGGCAGGACAGATGGTGTTGTTACAGGCTGCTTTACAAGTAACATCCATAAACACCCAGGGAAGAGAGGTGCTGACAGTGTCTGGGAAATGGAATAGACTTGTGATCTGTAGTCTCTCTGATAGTCATAATTCCGCAGAGGAAATCCCCAAGATTCCCTTTCCACACCCAGTTGTGGATTTGACAAAATATACGAACATGTGCTTTACTTTATGCATGGGACTAGTTCCACTGATATATCTTCCCTAGTCTGAGATTACAGGGACGGCGGTAGAATTCATAGCTCTTGGATTACTAGTCCTGCCCTCCTGCCCGAGCTAGTAAGGGGATAGATGAAACGTTTCCTGAAAGAAAAAGTAGATGTGCTTCTTCAGTAAAATAGCCCATTCCAGGGAGTTGGAAAGATCTGAAATCGCTGGAGGAATATCCATCCCCATATTAACATGCATGTTGACAGATGGTGCAGCTTCATATGAATAGGAACTTTAAGTCGCTGCCTTTGAGTTGAAAAAACCCCAAGCAGGTTTTGTAAGGCAGCTGGTCCTTCATGGACTGGTGTTTGTGGGGATTTCTTTAAGAAGCTAGGACAGTGGTAGCTGTGAGCACCCCAGACAGCACAGCATTGTCCTTCAGTAGTTTTCTCTGGAAAAAGCATGAAGCAGCAGCAGCTTGCTCTATGCAGGAACTGGAAAATAGCTCACCAGACTGGCTGGAGAATTTATAAAATTAGAAAAACAAAGGAGCAAAAGGCCTTGGCTCGACAGCGTCCCTTTTGGACTGTCTGTCTCTTTGAAGTAACTAGTCTTGAATCAGTTTATAAGCATCAGCCAAGACAAACACTCAGGTCCATTTGGGAGTTTTGCTTCAGAGCAGCACATTAATACTCTGTAAGGAGATGCAGGGCATGTATTGGATGTTTTCTTTATCAGCAGCTCTAATCATCCCAAATCTCTCTTGCTCATTGTTAGCACACCCTCCTGTCAAGACCGCATCAGAGATAGATGAACTGTCTCACACACTGCTTAGATTTATCCTGCAAAAAACCTGGGATAACTGATCTTCTCATCCAGAAAATGCGCCACACAGAGACACGAGGGCTCTCAGAGGCTGGCCTTGTCGCCACCTGGCATGTGCTGCCTACACCAGCAGTGGCTGCTCCACCCCTCTTCCCTATAGCCTCCCTGGAGACTAAACAAATCAAAACACTGTTCACAGAAGATGGCCAATATAAAGACCACGTACCAAGGGGACTTGCTGACTAAAGCAACCAATCCAATAGTAACAGTACTTTTTGTTAGGAAAGCCCTTGTCTTTCTACTCCCTTTGCATACTTTAGGTAAGTGTTAGGAGATGAGCCCTGACTCAGACTTGGCTCCTTATTCCTGTAGCTAGCCTCTCAATAAGTAAATCCTTGCTCTTACCGCAAGAACAACTTGCAGGGCTGTATTATCCATGTATTATTCTTTGCAGTCAGGCAGATATGTGATCCTGCCTAATGCCTGTGTAACTGATGGTGTTTGGTTTTTTTCACCTTTACTATCAAGAGTAGCGAATAAGAAGGATATGTCTCCTCACAAAATGGGAGTGAAGAAATAAAAACTGGACACAGTAAAAAAATATCTATTAAGTCAGAGACTGCCACCTTTTCTTCTGTTATGCATGTAACACACAGGTAGCACTGTAGTGCATTATATTACTTCAGATGACAGCAACTGCCACACCACTGCCTGCAGCAGGTACTTTGCATATTAGGCTTCCCCCAAAGCTGTTCTGCATGGGAACGTCCCTGTGGTGACTTCTGCAAGAAGGTAGGGCGATAGCAGCTCTGATTACCTGGGGGATCTGTCCCAGTTCCCTTGGCAATTCTCTCTGGTAAAGGTATGAATAAATAGCAGCTTGTTCTACCCTGCAAAGATGGAGAAACCCATGATCCTCTGTTGCTGCTGCAGACCATTCATTTCAAGGTGCCTTTAGGAAGCGGATGTGCAAGGGAGAGCTCTGGGTGGCTGCTTCAGAGTTACAAGTCCATTATCATGTTGCTGTTAGCTGAATCACTAACTGCTGGGTTAAGCACCACAAAGATGGAAAAAACAGAGTGCATTTCGCCAGCGTCAGTTCTGTGCTCAGTTCTGTTCTGCCACATTCTCCTGGGGCTTGTTGCTAAAGTGAGGACACAACACCTTCAGCTAACAAAGTTTCCCTGTTGTCAGTCATAAATCTTGCAGCTCCCTCATTTTAGGGTACTCTTCAGGTAGAAAAGAGTGATGTTTGGGCAGAAATTCAAAATAAGACAAAGCATTGTGTTTTATTGCTCAGGAAATGGCAGACCAGTCTATCTTCAGCTGAGATCTCATGAGCATTTAATCATGCCATTTCACATCTGGGAAACGCTAATATCACTTAGCATCTAATTTCTTTGTCTGGGGGACTTGGTTGGTTAGAGGGGAGAGGATGATGGCTGTGCTGTTATGATGTTCATCCAGGTGACAATGAAATCCTTTCAGACTTTTCCAGCTGGTGTTCCTGGGGACAACCTATATCTGCAGACGTAGTTTGGTTTTATACCTTGAGTGACAGGAGGAAACAAGATCTGGCCAAGCAGAGGGCTGAGGTAACAACTTTCTCCACGCTAGGAGACTCTCACATGAGAACATATTCAAGGCAAGTTCAGCTTCAGTCCCAAAGTGCAACCCAAAAGGAACCAGATTGTGCCGCCCAGTGTTGGTCCACATCAGTCCAAGTGCTCATCTGGGAGAGGGGGTGTCCTTCTTTGGAGATCAGGTTGAGTCAACATGGAGCAGTAAATGAAGGCTGCAGGCCAAATCCTTGTACTGAGCAGACAATGGCAAGTTACACAAGGGATTTTGATGTTTCCAAACCCGAGTCACTGAACTGGTACTCAACATAATCCAGTATGAATATACTGCTGGAGGCAAGTCCTTTTGCTGTATTAGTCGTTTTCACAAGTTCATTCCTGTTTTTCTTTCCTGTAAATCCTGTGGTTCCATTTTTTAAAAAATTGTTTATTTTCCTGAAGGTATTTAATTCAAATAGCAGTTTAAGAGTTAGTACTGTGTTTGGCATACAGGCCAGGCTAGCATTTGAAACAGATTGATTCTTTCCACTGGCTATTCTTTCAGGATGGGCAGGACCCAACTTGAGGTTGCTGTCTGATCCTTAGTTAAGAAGACTTTATTAAGACTCTACTGTTCTGGTCACAAGGAAAACTTTTATATTCTCACTTTTATTATAGTGTAGTTGCTGGGGATTTAGTTTGGAAATTACAGAATCATGAAAAATTGGGCTGAGAGGGAGCTTGTGAGATGGTCTAGTCGATTCCCCTGTTTCAATGGAGATCATAAGTTACTAAACTGTTTCTAATGAAAGGTTTCCCTAACTTAATCTTAAAACTTTAAATTATGGAGATTCCACAACCTCTTTAGGCAATCTGCTCCAACAGTTTGCTATCCAGAGGATACATATTTACCTGATATTGTTTAATACTTTGTTGTGCAGTAAAACTTGAAAAGAGACTGAGCACAGGAAAGTAAGAGACAGGAAGTAGAAAGGGCCTCCAATATCATCAATGCCAATCCCTTACTGTTACGGGCAACCATGTCAGGTAAAGCCTTCCTTGTACGTGTACAAAGCCCATTTGAACTGGCTGAACTTTCTGTCTAAATACTCAAAACAAATTCTGCTGAGAACCTCGCATTTCTCAAAATTAAGAATCTCCTCTAAAGTTGAACCATGAAATCAGAAGAATGTTACAAAGCTTGTGAAATACATTTCTGGGTATATAGTGTGCAGATAATCTTTTTACAGAGTGCCAGAAGATTTGCTTGCTAATAAATAGGGTGAAATCTCAAAAATGAAAGGTAGATTCCTCTGAAAATTAAAAAAAACAAAAATAAAAATCAGTCCTTCACCAGGACTGCACAAGTTGCTCCTGAATTTCAAGAAAACTACATTTGGGATAGGACAGTGATACTGGGCTCAGAAAAAAAATAGAATTGTGACTCTTGTAAGAAGAAGTCTTAGAACACGTGGAATGAGAGAGAGGTGTGTGTGGGTGTAAAGTCAACACAGAATTAACAAGAAAAAGTAAGACTGAATTCAGTAGAATTGGAGATCAAAGTTTCTGAGCTGAGGATGAGCAAGATGTTAGGTTAGAGCTGGGAGAAGCACTTAACTCAGTGATTGCCTAAATGTTTAATATGAAGGACAAGCATGACTGTCAGACATGATTGTTCTCATCTTTACCAATGTCATAACTGATGCTTCAGGCAGTATTTGTCAACCCCAATGTCTCAAAGTATCCTTCAAGACATAACCCCATGTGTCAAGGTATCACTGAAGATATGAAAAGGCATGAGATGGCATGAAGTACCTGAATGTAGGTGTTTGGATTCCACTCCTTATGCCACGTGGCTGACCAAAACCAAGGAGGAAAAAAGCCCCAAAGAAGAAAGCCTTGTGTAATCTGAAATTACGTGAGGTCAGAATCTTTGTCCTTGTCCTGCAGCAGCTGTGCCAACTTAGTTGGAAGAGCTTGTAGGTTATAATCATATCTCATGGTGCAGCTATACTAGCAGAATGCTGTGGCCCAAAGGACAGGACAGTACTTTCAGACAGGACCTGCTGGGGTACTGAATATTATCAATGAAGTCTTAAATTCAAAACTAAAGCAATCCAAACCATCATTGAGATATAGCCCTCACAGATGAAACATTTTTTTTCAAAGCTCATAACTCAAAATGAGTCATTCTTGATTAAGTTCATTTGGGCCAGGAGACTAATCATGGGATGCTATTTATAATTTAAGGAAAGTCAGAGAGAGCATTAGATTAACATTCAGAATGGAAAACATGCTATAGCCTTAACATAGTGTCACTATTATAACTTAATGAAAACAGAGAACTAGGAGCCTTCTCTATTGACAGGTGCTGCCTTTTTTTTTTTTTCTCAAGTGTGTCTACTCTCCAGTGAAAAAGTTATTAAATATATGTGAGACTCCAATCCAGAGAGCAACTGTCCAGCTCAGTTATTCGTGGGGTAACAGATCAGAAAGTTTCACCTCCTCCTTCTCCTCACAGCTGCCCCACACACATGCACACACACACACAGATGCCAGGAAACTCTACTCCTATAGCACCTACCTTGGGTTTGAAGGCGATTAATTTCAGGACCATCTCAACAGTGAAGAGGCCAGTGAAGAGCATGTTGAGGATATTCATGGCTTCCTTGAACATGCAGCTCTGACCGTAGTGCTGAAAAATAGCATCACGGCAGCAGTGTGAGGAAAGGACATGCCAGCCAGTTCGGAATCCACAGGGCCCCTCCTGATCTGCCTATATGTTGAGGTTCTCTAAAGAAAATGCCAGCATACTCCATTTTTTCCATTTAGCATTCCCATCTCCCTTCACACATAAGCATTGCCATACTTGTAGCCATTTTTGACATTGGCTCTGGATCGCCTATCTTTGAAAAAAAAAAAAGTTTTGAATGGTGGCTACCAAGATTGCACTTACCATTGCAGTTGAGGACTCATTATAAATTTGCATAATGGTACAAGACAGTGTCCAATTGTGTTTGTTATCTCACCCTTCCCTGACACTTGGATTACTTCTTTGATCATTACTGCACAGGGAACAGGGGTTTCACTGAGCTGTTCATAATGATACCAAGCCATTCCCCAAGTAATTACACTTAATTCAGGATTCTGCAAACTACATGAGCAGCTCAAATCATATTTTTCTAATATGCATTATCTTGCAATTTTCAACTCTGAATTAAATTTGCAATCGTGCTGCTCATTCACTTAACTTTATTAAGATTTTATGAAGTTACTTTCTGTGTTCTGTTGATTAATTCAAGTAGCGTCTTCTGCAAACATTACCACCACACTCTTCCTATCCCTGTGTCCAGATCATTATACTTGAGACTGATTGCACTGCCTTATTCTAAGGTCATCTTCCAGTTCATGTTATAAGATTGCATTTGTAGTTGCTTAACTTTGATAAACTTTAACTAGGTGGGATGAATTTTCATATTCTGCATTGGCTCAGGGTGATTTATTTAAAGGAGTTTTAGTTAAAACAATTCAGCTGCAGCTGAAAGTTGGGTCAGGGCAAAATAATTGTTGAGGCATTTTCAAAATTGCTTGTAGTATTTTCCTTGAAAGAATTTAGTACCTGAAGGACTCTGCTTAAAAACTTAGAATTTTACCAGAAATTGGCTTTTGTGTTTGCTGTCTGCTACGATGTTTGACTCAACCTATCCTTTGAAAAACTGTACTTTTCTCAAGATATATATATACTTTCTGGAATCTCCAGAGATGTTGTCCTGCCTGTGGGCTCACAAACATCTCACATGACCCTGTCACAGCAACTGAGCATGCTTCAGGGTGAACGTAATAGTCCCTCTCCATTGGGTCTGTCTTCATGACAGCAGGGCAGCAGATACTTCAGCTGAGAGCAGAGCACTTTCCTGTGCTCATGCTGCCTCACTCCTTTTTTGGCACCTTAGGCAAGACAGCAGAGGAAGACTTTTCAATGGGGATGGGAAAGAGCTAGACAAGGTGAAGAAAAAGTAGGGAGGTCAAGAAATCTGGTGGGATTGGAGACAGTGAGAGAAAGTAAAGTGAAAACTGACTGTGAATATAGACAGACTGCTAGTGAGCGATAGGAAAGAGAGGCTAGTTTTGAAGGGGGGCTGGGAATGGGGCAGACTGGGATTGATCCAGTGGAAAATGTGGTGGTGCGATGCTAAGGTCAAAAGGAAAGTTGGTGTGGGAGTGCATGGGGAGTTGGACTCACAATAAGGGAACAAACTAGAGAAGGGAACAAAGTATAGCAGAGAATCGAATAGAAAGGGCTGAGAGAGACCAGAAAGGAGGTCCATGGAGAAGTAACTGCAACTGGGAGTCTGCGTAGTGAGAAGGATAGGTTGAGGAGAGGGGATTTGGACTGTCTGGGCCACAGATCAGGGAAGAGAGTTCAGAGACAGACTGGGTGAGGAGGAAGGCTGGGTCTTAGGGAGCAGAGTGACAGGCAGACTAGCTCTTAAGCAGACAGAATGTAGAAGAGAACAGGGCTCAAGAGGCCAAGGAAACTGGGAGTGCAGAGACAGGCGTAACAGGTGGAGTCTGGGACTGACTGAAAATAAAATGGAGGTGAGTGAGGCAGGCTGGAAGGAACAAGCCAGGAAAGTACAGACCTGGGGAAATGTACAGAACAGTTTGTGTCTATGAGGGCCCATTTCCTGACTGAAAGGAATGTAAGACTTCTGTTTTATAAGGTGGCTACTTAGTAAAGGTTTTGACTCCTTCCCCTTTACTGCTGTTCCACCTGCCCATGGTAATCTACTGCGTCTATTTTCTATTCTTGTAGATCCAGTCACAAATGTTTCTTTAGTGGATTCACATTTGATGTTTAGAAACCATTGCACAGTAAAGCAAATGAATGCACAGCACAGTGGGTGGTAAGGCCATCAGTAGCACAAGCTTCGGTTGTGAAGCAAGTTAGGCAAACACCTATCAAGAAATGCTTTAGGTGGAGCTAATCCTGCCTTTAGGTGATGGGTTAGACAATACGGCCTTTAGAGGTTATTTCTATACAGTTTCTATGATTCTTAACACAGAATAAATGAGATACTAAGGCCTTCCTGTCCTCTATCCCCAGTTTCCTTGATTGCCTTGTTTTCTGAAATATTTTCTCTCCACTTTTTAACACAGAAAAGCCCCAAATTTAAAATTCAGCTCTCAGGTGAGTGGCAGTTCTGGGATTACTGCTGCATTTCATAGAAGACAAGTCAGAATTGAGAAATCACTTGTTATTATAGTGGCCATTGAATTGGTCTGTGAAGCAACTATTGTTGGGGGTTTTTTTTTCATTTGTTTTTAAGGAGTTAAAAAAGAATTGTTGAAAGTGTCAGATATTAGCAGGAAGAAAATGAGAGGCAGTTTCCTCATATTAACTAAATAACATCAGGAGTGAACATGGTACAATGTTTTTTATCATGTCCCTGTCTCTCTCCCTCAATACCTGGTGTGAAGATGAAAGTAGGTCTCAACATTGGCCATTTCTATGTATACCCCAACAAAGTCTAATAATTCATCACCTGTACGGTTTTCTGTTTGCTTACTTACTTGCATGGCCAGGCAGATGGTGTTCAGCAGAATCAGAACGAACATCAGGTATTCAAAATAGGTGGAGTTGACCACATACCAAACTTTGTACTGGTACTGGTTTTTAGGGATGTATCTCCGCAGAGGCCGGGCTTTCAGGGCATATTCTACACACTGGCGCTGTGAAAGAGGCAGGGTAGATTTAAAAATCAAAAACAAAATACAGGATTGGTGAGCTACCTCCAAATATAATAAAAATACCTGTTTCAAGTTTTTTACTAAAATGAAAATGCTTGGTAGAAGAATTTCTTTTAGGTTGTAATCTGTGTGTATATTGTGCATATTCTATAACATATTCTATTATATATATTCTATATAAAATAATATATTCTATAAATGTGCATATTCTACCTGTTGAAGCATTTCATTTGCATTTACTTTGGCCAGACAATGCTGTCATGCTCATTTAATCTCAGTGAACCAAATGGTACAGCACACATTTTTAAGTAAATATTGTTCCTTGAGCAAATCTTACAGCATGATCATTTTTATCTGAGTCCTGAAAGGTGGCAGTGAAGCCAGATTATTGTTCTATCTTCTTGGCAATCTTTGCATATTCCTCTCTGTATGCATTTCTCCCTTAAATGCTTATTCTTGATGTATTTTCTACCTTTAGTGGCAACAAGGTGTTGTAAATTACCTGGTTTTTGTCCAGCTCACAGTTCTTGTACTCTTGTTCTCCTTGTTCCTGAAATGTGACGATGACGAAACCAACGAAGATGTTCATCATGAAGAAAGCAATGATGATGATGTAGATAATAAAGAAGATGGAGATCTCAACCCTGTGATTATAGATGGGTCCCACATCCTCCATGTGGGAATCAATGGACCTATACAGCAACCTGAAAGCAAACAGGAGCCCAATGCAGAGAAAATCTGCCACTGCCTTGAGGCCTTTTAGGTGATGGTATAAAGTTTAACTCTGTGATTTTCTTCTACTTGTATCAAAATTAATTTACTCAGAGATGTGCAGACTTGCACTGATCTGAGTATAAACTCTTGCAAAAGAGAAGACACGGCTCTTACTAATTTTACACATTTGAACCTGTTCAGGGGTGGATTGCTTTCATAGTTGAACCATTAAAATTTAAAACAAAAGCGTGCCCTGCAGTTAGCAGAAGACAGGAGAGTCTGTGTCATTGGGAACTGAGTTTTGTGAGAAAAGGGGCTCTCATCACTTTTAACATTTGTTAATGCTGCTGTTAGCATTACTCGGTTACACAGGTCAGGGTCAACCCCCTGATACCCTGCATGCTCGTGTCACTTTGGCAGAGTGGCGGCGTGGGGGTCCTCAGCCAGCACAGTGGCACAGACAGCACAGCCTGGTAAGACATTCTGTGTCTGCCCATACTGCAGAGACAGCACTGCTGTGTTTCGTACTGCCCTGCTGGCTCCGTTGGGAAACTTGCAACACCTACCAATACTGGTAAGTGCCTGACAGGCATTTCATATCCATTTATATTCATAATATTTGTAACAAATATTGCTGTCACTGTTACTACTGGCAATCATTTTTTAAGAGCTAGAGACTGTGCTATGCACTGTTTACAAGTACAGGAACAGCAATTCCTGCAGGCCCTGAGGACTTTACAAAGTACATAATACTACAATGTCTGCTGTTACTATTGCTACATTTAATGCTTTAGACTTGTTTAAATACTTAGAATGGGAGAGACTATGCTCTGCATTTGAATTTTCTCTTTTGAAATGAATGAGGACATTGCTAGCATTGCACTGGTCCAAGAAGCACTCACTCTGGCCAGCCCTCAAAGGTTGAGACAGTGAAGAGGGCCATCATGGCAGTCAAGACGTTGTCAAAGTCAAACTTGCTGTTCTCCCAGCTCCGGGGCTGTATCATCGGCTGGTTGACCTCACCGTCTTTGTATGTAATATAGTACCCTCTGTGGATAGAGAGCAGAGGGAGAACATGGCAGAACTGCACTTCCAGTACGAGTCCCTGGGAGAGGGTGGTCAGTGAAGGGGGCTAACTGGGAAAGGCAGACCCACCTGCACTCTGCTGCCGTCTGCTTGGAGCTATCAGTGCAGCTGTACAGCTTACCCTTGAAAAGGAAGAAAGAGGAATGAAGGTTCCTTTCCTGACAGTGCAAGGGTTAGGGCAAATCGTGTAGCAAGGAGACCGTGCTTACTACTTGCTTAACCAAATATGAGTATGTTTACATGCTCTTTTGCAGATAGATATGGGGAAACTGGATTGAGAGTTGCCTGCATCTGGGTAGTTCAGAGTACAGGCTTTTTCATCTGCTTGCACGGTACTTTTATGTGTATGTCCTGAGGTGCATGACCACCGAGTGCTGCAGAACACTTGTCAGAAGCGTGGTGAAGGGCAAAGAAATAAAAGCAGACATAAAGAAGTGAATGAATAACCTCCCATGTTTATCTGGCATGCCCCTTCCTCTACAAGATGGTGGGTAGACAGCCTGCAAGTAACAGTCCTTTAGAACAACCCCCTTCATTTCCCTGGCACTAAGTCACGCCACAAGCTATTTAGGGAAGAAGAGGGTTACTGACTTTACTGATGGTTTTATATGGTTACGGATGAAGGGCAGGAGTTCTGAATGTGCCTGGGCCAGTTTTGGGGAACTGCTGGCAGCAGCCCAGGTAACACTGACAGTGCCTCAAATGTTTTGCCTTTCACACAGAAGATACCATCTCTCCTTCCTCAGGCTTCTTCATGATATTTTTCTTCCCATCCCATAATATAGCTTCGTGTAATGGATGAATGAATGGGCCCAATGGTTTTACCTTAAACAACTGAACTCCAATGCAGGCAAACATGAACTGCAGCAAAGTGGTGACAATCACAATGTTTCCGATGGTTCGGATGGCGACAAACACACACTGGACCACATGCTGCAAATGGAAGATAGGAACAAAGGTAACTTGCAAGATTGTTCTGGGCTGCTTTGGCTAAGGGAGAAGACCAAGACTAAAAATACAAATAAAAGAATTTCATTTAACTATTGCTCATTAAGTAATGACTCAGGAAAGGGGAGAGAAGACCAACTTGTTACGTTCCTCACTGTACTCTTAGAAGCAGGCAGAAAGGGATAGGAAAATCCCAGAGCTCAGCTCTGTGAAACTTCCAGCAGCACCAACTTACACAGCTGGGCACCCACCAGCCCACAGGAAGGAGTGTATCTAATACAGAAAGGCTACGTTTAAACAGGCTTGTGAGCCTGTCTGTAAACCTAGCAAAGTGCATCACTTAACCTCAGTGGTGATGCTGGGCCACCCAGATGGAAAACAACTTGGGAGAAAAGGACCTGGGGGTCCTGGTGGACACCAAGTTGAACATGAGTCCTCACTGCAAAGACAACAAATAGTAAGGCTGTGAGAGCTGGGACTTTTCAGCCCAGACAAGAGAAGGCTTGAGGGAATCTTGTCAATGTATATAAATACCTGAAGGGAGGATGCAGGGAAGGCTGAGCCAAGCTCTTTTCAGTGGTGCCCACTGACAGGACAAGAGGCAACGGGCACAAACTGAAACACAGGAGGTTCATCTGAACATTGGGAAACACTTTTTTTACTGTGAGGGTGACTAAGCTTTGGAACAGGTTGCCCAGAGAGATTGTGGTGTCACCCTTGGAAATATTCAAAAGCCATCTGGGCATGGCCCTGGGAAACCTGCTCTTGTGGTCCTGTTCGAGCAGGGTTGTTGGACAAGACAACCTCCAGAGGAAGGGACCTTTCAACCTCAACTATTTGGTGATTCTGCTGAAACACTACTTGAACCATTACAAAAGTCCTTGTAGCCTAATTTAAATTTAAACTTGAATTTAGTTTACAGAATGCATTTGGACTCTTCTAACCTTTAGTCCTTTGGCTCTGTTGATGGCCCTCAGTGGTCTAAGGACTCGCAGAACACGCAGGATCTTCACCACATTGATGGCACTGGACCTGGAAGAAAGTACTAGAACATTTGAGAGATACAGCAATATAGGGAGTGTGCCACAAGGGCAGATGGATTTCACCCACCCTTTCCTGTCTGAAATCTGACATGCCTTAGACTGCTTAGGATAGTTAGTCAACTCTGCTATGGCACTTCAGGGGTAAGGAAACGACTCTCTGATGTTATCTTTATAGGTTTTGCTTCCTGGTCTGGACAGGCTCAGTATACATTCTCCTAGCTTTCACCATCTCTCCTGTATTAATGAAGGGAATGGAACATGGGCAGGGTGTTTTTTAAGCAAGGCAAACTGCCAAATACTCTGTAGTTATCTATGATATGGAAATCATGCCAAGATGTAGTCATCACAAGACATTTTCAGATAAGGCTCAAAGAAGCACTCCACTGAAATATTCATAGAAGAATGGAAACTCCAGATGACTCCAGCATTAAAGGTATACTGTCCACCTGGAGTTTGATCCTGCAGTGTGTTTGGCTTCTAATCCCACAAATTAATTAAGTGTGTACATAAATTTAAGGATGAAGAAACTCCCACTGAATTGATTAGGATGACTTATGTACTTAATTTTAAGTACTGAACAAACTATCTGCTACAACAGAGCTCTCTGCATCTTCCAAGACTAAAACTATGACTGAGAATCTTCTCCATGCTGTATGACATCAGGCCCTCCTACTGATTTTGGGAACAGGCTTTTTGCTAATGTATTGAGTCTAGGTAGGTCTGTAAGAAAGAAACAGTATGTCAAAGTGAGCACTGTGCCATTCTTAAGACTGACTGAAAGCCCAATGGACCTGACAAATCCTGCTGCTTGCTTAGCTCTGGAACATAATGTACAGGAGCTGCTAATCTGTAATGGTAAAGATTGGGAGCTGATTTCTTATGAGATGTGATACTGCTTAGAAAACTCCCTATTCTACACATACAGTTCCATATAATCAAGTAAATCTATAAGCTTATTAAGCAAATTAACAGATCAGCCAACACAAAGTGGCACGACAAAAGCAGGATCAGCCGTCACTGTCACCAATACTCTATGGATTCTCACACAGGTCTTCAAGGGCTTGACGGTCTTCCATTGACCTAGACCCACAATATCTTAGGAAGTAGCAAAACATTATCACCCCATTTTCCAAAGAGTTTATGACAGCTCTAGGAGGGAACAGGAAGTCACTCAAGTGTCTTGAACTGATACAGTGAATCAGAGATCATGGAAAAAAGCTAAATGTCATCATTCCCAATGGACCAAGTTTCTTGTTCTCATTTGTTTTTTCTGGAAGGTCCCCCCTCCAGGTCACTAGTATAGCACTTACCAATTATTACCTCCCTTCTAGAGGGTGAATTTTAATGGTCTTGAATCATTTGAGAAAAATACCTCCAGGCTCATGAGAAAAATCTTGCACAGATAAGACAATGAGCCTGAGGTATCACCTCCCAACCCAGCCCTATGATCCCAAAGTAAAAAGCCAGTTGAAAAACAGCTCACTCACTGGATCCCAAAGGAGATGAGAGAAACGCTGACCACCAGCAGGTCTAAGATGTTGAAATAGTTTCTGCAGAAAGAGCCCTTATGGAGGAAAGCCCCATACGCAGTCATCTGCAGGAAGGCACATGAACACACAAACACACTTTGCCATTAGCATCTGTTCAGAAGCCAAACCCATCTGGTTGTGCATCTGATTGTGTATATAACTGGGGAGGGGCAGTATTTCTAACATAGCAGACAATTTACCCCCAGACCCCAAAGGAGAAGTTGAGTCCCCATTGAAAGAAAAGAAAGTGAAGAAGACAGTAAGATAGCTATGAAAGACCTAACTAGGGAAAGCCAATACTAGGTTCAGTGAGGAAAATATGCACTGAGTACATAACATTTAGAATCAGCAAAGCAGCAGAACAACTGTTCACAGAAACTACTCTTTACAATTGTATGCTTTTCCCTTTTTCTTCAATGGCAGAGGACACTTGTGAGGATGTAGCTTTGATTATTAAAAGTCTCTTTAGCTAAATGAAATAAAAAATATAAAATGAAATAAGTAATGTTTTTCAATGCTTAGACCAGCTGCAGCAGACAATTGAGTTCTTTTCTGCCCGTGAATAAAAAAACAGATTCCCTCAGGGATCTGGTTCTTCAGAGCTGAACCGAAGCAACAGGAGAAATTCCTTCTCTTTTAAATTTGCCTATTCTGCTCAGCTCAATTCTGTATCCCTTTTCCTATCCCTACCCATCTTCCTCTATTTTTATTCTAAATGCAGTTGCATTTTACCCTTGGTTTTCCTTAGAAAGCCCAGGGTAGGATTATCTCAAGACAGAGTGGTTTCTTCATGGAGGTAACCATTATGAACATCACCCAGCAGAGGAAAGGAAAAACTTTACATATTTTACAAGAGACTTTCTGCCTCATCTGGGTATGGAGGGGTACTGAATACCTGCTAGCTTTGAGGAGGATGTCACAGCTCCAGAATTGGGTTAAGTGACAGTGTAATCAGGAATGGGTCTCAAACACAATTGTCAGACCTGAACACTTCTGAGCTCAGAATTTGAAATTTAAACTGAGCTCAGTTACAGAATATGACTAAATGAGTCTGGCATGGTTAAGGAAGAGGAGGTGATGGGGGAATCTGTACCACCTACCTTAGACCTGGCGAGCAATCTAATGTAGCTGCTTTGAAGAAAGCCCATCCCCACAACTGCTATTTCCCTCCATTACCTGGGTTAGGAACACAGGCTTCTAAATCTGGTCCTCTGAATCTCATCTAAGTTAGATATCTAAAGTAATGTGAAGGACACCATGAGACTGTTCCTCAATGATGAGCTCTAGCCAGCCTCCCAGCTGAGAAGTATGAACTGGAACTTCAAACTGGAGTTTTGTGGCTCCCACTAATAGCTCAGGATGGCATATCTGCTAGTGATTTCCAGTCATACCTACATGTGACAACTTTATTCAGAGGAGGGCGGAAGAGCACATGGTATATCAGATTATTTTTTTCACCAAACATCCATGACATCAGGGAACTGACTATCAATCCATCAGACAGAACTTAGAAGGGGAGGAAGTATAAACTCTGGTCTTGGCTTAGAATTTATACTTATAGACACATTCAGTTGGGGAAGCAGGGAGGGTTTTTTGCCATAACAAAGGTGGTAAAGATGCCCTTTACTGGTTAGATTTTGTATGGCAATCTTGAAAGAAAGGAGACACCATTGAAATCAGGAGGGGAAGGTCTGTTGAGTTTAAGTTCTATATAAACTATAGTTCTCTCAAGCCTGTTGAGAGATTTTGTTATCTCAAAAGAGACTCTCAAAGAGTGTATAATCTATGTCTGCCTCCCATCTAGGGCATTAAACAAGCTTTTAGGATGCCAATTAAAAAAAATCTGGTGGTCACCTTGGTAACATTCACCAGGCTCCACCATGGCAGTGTGAGGCTTGCAGGTGTCATCAGCAACATGAGGGCAGATGAAGCTTGTTTCTCTACAGCCTTGAACATCCTATGGCTATTTATTCTTCTGTTTCTTACCATTTAAACTAACCTTGCTGTTGTGCAAAACATTGTGCTTAATGCAAGGCAGCAAAGAAACACACACTGAGAAACTAAGCAACTTGTGATGCAGGAACTGACAGGATAAGAAGCGAAGAATTTCTTAAACATCTGTAGTTTTTGCACTCCTCTCCCACTTGAACCCAGAGAATATCCAGGAGTGTCAAAATAAATCCACGGAAGTTAACAGGAGGGCATTGGGAAGGCTCAGTTACTATGCGGTACACTCCCCTGATGAAAACAGAGCAATGCACCAACAGGCTGGGTTAAGTTCTGCTTCCACTGAAGTCATTAGGAGTGTTACCATTTGCTTCAGTGGGAGCAGAATTAGTAATTGTATGTTCAGACAGGTGCCTTGAACCATGGTTTTGTTTTTAAATGTTGCTGTTGAGATGTTTTCCTTTTGTGACAGGCCTTTTTGGTTAGCCATTTGGTATGTGCATGTTCAGATCTATTGTGTAAACAGATGCACACTGCACACAAGAATATGTACATCTCTTTGGAGAACATGACAGCTCTGGTGAGTTTTAAGTTATATCAAAAAGCACATTCCTCTACAAAAATATGCAGAGGCCACCCTGCTTGCCAGCCTTTAGTATGGATACTGTTATTAGGGTCTTGAGCTGCAAGATTTGAGCAACTCTAAGGTACTGCCTGCCAGCACTTAGAACTAGCTTGCTGAGAAAAAAAAACAAGCTGCCAAGTGAACCTAGCATTTAGAAAGCCAGCACTTTGCTCAATTACTGTTATTTAAATTATTAGCCTACCAATTTGGGAAAATTAGAGTTAAGAACAAGGCAGCCTATTTTTACTTTCTTTCAAGCTAAACCATTCTCCTGCACATTTCCCTTGGTATAGAGCATGTTCCTGGGAAATGGGAAGCCAAGTTTCAAACAGGCGATGCAGCAGTTTTCATTCACAGCTACAGCCCTTGGTGTTTCAGTGATTCGTACTCTTGGTTACCTCTCCACACCTAAAAAGTGAGCTTTGGCACTGTGCTCCCTGTCTCTTACTTGACTGTGCACCCTGTAACCTCACAGAAGTCATCAGCTGCCTTCTGGCCCGGCCTCATGACTTGTGCAGAACAGAGACTTTCTGTTTGGGTTGTAGCATGTGTAAGAAGAGGTTTATGTGCTCAGGGTTCCTTGCACAGCAAACAAACCTGTTTTGGAAAGACTGGCCAGGGTAGAGGGAGAAATTTATGGAGTGATGGAATTTTTCTTAGTCCCATTTTACTTTTCCCAACAGGATCATCCTTCCATTGTGATTCCCCTAAAAAGCACTGTTTTGATACAGGGCCTGAATTACAAGTTGGAAAATCAAAATTTCACAAAAGACTTTTTAAGCAACTATAAAACTGTTAAAATCAAAAGATAAACAAACCTTTGTGTAGAGATAATAATGGGGTTAAAAAAAAAGAGAGTGAGAGAAAGGAAGAAAGAAAGAAGGAGAGAATGAAAGAGGGAAAGAGAGAGAAAGAAAGAAAGAAAAGAAAGAAAGAAGAAAGAAGAAAACAAGTGTATTGCTCAGATTGGTTACCTTAAGAATAATTTCTAATGTAAAGATACTAGTGAAGACATAGTCTGCATTGCCTAGGATCTGAAAAATAAGCACAATTGGGTTAGTGGTACTGAGCGTGACCCAGGAACAAACAGGCGTGTGTGTTAGCAACAGATAGTGGCAGAAAACTAGTAAGGTTGTGAACAAGTAATGGTAGAGAAGATGGGCACTTTACCTTCAGAGCAATTTCAATGGTGAAAATGACAGTAAAAACTATATCAAAATAAAAGAGAATCTGTAAAAACAAAAGGGAATAGGATTGGGGAGGGTAGATCAGTGACTGATCACTTGAATGGGAAATCAAAGTTCAAAATCAAATACATATGCCTTTTAACAAGGGAACAAGGAAGACTATAGAGGACATGGTTTTGTAACAACGTCCTGTTGAACACAGTGAAGGTCCTGGCACAGAGGACAAGAAGCACATTACATGATAGCTTTTCCAAGTTACAATCCCATGAGGGCTCTAGAGGCAAAATAACTTTTTGGTTGCAGTATTATTTTCTTTCTTCCTTTTTTTTTTTTAATATATATCTATATATCTGATAAAGAACAGATGATTCAAGGGTTTTCCCAAACAGACTTCCAAAGTGAGAATACAAGGATGCCTGGTCTCTCAGTGGAAAACATAAGATTCCTTCTTATTAACTTCCATTCAGGCTTGTTCTTGTGCCTCTTGCAAAGGAAGAAAAGCAAACTGCAAATTCATGCTCTGGCTATTTTTTTTTCTCTGTCCTGATTTGCCCTGGATTAGAATGAATAACAAAGGCTCTGCCAATTGAACAGAATCCCAGGTCTTGTATTGCAACCATAATTTGGTTGTGTGCTAAAGGCGCCTAACTTAGATTTTGCATCTTTCTATTGGCATCCTGGATAACAGGCAAGCTGAAACACTCATCATTCCCATGAACTTAAGACCTGGTGATGGGGATATTGGTGGCATGCATAGCAGACCACAAAAAGTAGCCCTAGAGTGTCACAGAAGGCAACAGAAAGTCTGGAAGTGTAAAGTGATTTTCAAAGTAACAGCATCAAGGACAGAAATGTCTTCTCCTGCTGATCGAATGACATCCCACAAAAGCAAATAGGAACTTTCTCATTGACTAATGGGACCAGAATAAAACTCTGTTTCCAATGTATTCCAATATTCCAAGACATTTTAGTCTTATCTACACTACAAATGGTCAAAATCAAAAGTATTGTGCCCTTGAATTACTTTTGTTTCACCATAACAAAGTTCTAAACCAGAAGGCAAATATATTGAAGCTGTAGAAAACTAATAATTTGTGAAATTTAAACCTTTACTGCTAAAACACCAATAAACATACAGCAGTAAGCTGCCCTCTCACCCCACAGCTGTTTACTGTATCTCAGTGCCCACACCACAACCCAGATTTGCAGATGGCTAGATCCGTACAGCTTGGTATGCCGTGGGCAGTGGGGTAGCTACTGCAAACTACAGGGTTACTTTAGATTGCACTATTTAAGCACAATCTGAATCTGAACTAGTTTGCAGACACTGAATGTCACGTGGGGGGCCGTATCACTGCTACCATGTAACTTAAAGTTCTTCAGGTCACTGCTCAATTTTTGACCCCGATTTGTTCTCACTTCTTCAAGGCTGTCTTGGGCCTTGTAGATTTTTGCAACTTAGACAATAAAAATAGGCCATTTTAAGGATGGCCAGATCTCAATTGCATCCTGTATTAATTTAGACATGTTATAACTGGAAATGTCCCCTTGCATTGCTGCCTTGTAGGTCTTGACATTTGGTTATTATATCAATGGAATAATTTTACAGTCAATGGGCCAGATTCATGGGTACTCTCAGGCTGCTCTGCATGACTTCACCAACATAAAGCAGCCATAAACTTGATTAAAGTGGATGATTAAGCTGTACCTGCAGCTGCTTTGTAACACTAGAGCACTGCAAAGCAGCTAGAGCATACTGGTGAAACTAGCCCCAAAGCTGCAGCTAGTAAAGATGTCCCTTACAGATGAAATCATGCTTAATGAAAATGATCACTGCTCCACCTGTGCAGGCTGTTTGTCAGCAGGCATATTAATTATTATCTAAATATGAATTTACTCTAGAATATATTAAAATGAATGAGCACCTTGCCAGGGTGCAAACAGGAGAATATTGTGAGCATGCAAGGTCTTAGGACTTGCTTGGGCTTTAAAGGCTGTTTGATCAGATTGGGGAGGCACTTCCAAAAACTTGCTGCCTGAGCCATGTGTGACACAAGAAAGATGCAGCTACTAGCCTGCCCTGGAACAGAAGCAGTGTCCAAGCCTCTTTGCTAGCTCTTGCTGGGCTCTCTGTTCCTGCCTTCCTGCTCTGGGACAGTTTGTGTCAACAGCAGCAACTAGTCTGCAGAAGTCCTTGTGCACAGGTTAATGCCTGATTATGTTGTCCCAAAGGGAAGGTAGAGGCAGTTAGTTCACTTTCAGCTTGCTTGCTTTCTTTTTCTTCCAGACCTCTGTGTGGGCAACAGGGCAGGACACAATTTTACTGTTCTACCATCAGAAGTGTAAAGGCAGATCCCATCTGCAACTCAAACATCTTGTCAGTGTCCTCTTGTGTGATCTATTTTAAACATCTACATCTGCAAAAACTAAACACAGATTTTCATGCAACATCAGTAGCTACAAATACACAAGACAACACTTTGCCCCAAACTTTCAGCTCTTTCAGGATAACCAGCTTTGACTACTTTTTTTCTCATTTAAACCCCTCTGCTGCAGATTCTGCAGCAGCTTCTGTGGCATGTCAGGAGCCCATATGCCAGCTGACATCATGCTGCAGCACTAATACATATTGACATACATTTATCTCTACATGGTGGGCACACTCAGCCGTGCACAAGTGGGTCATTGGTGGCACAGGTTTGACTGCATTATTTAGCACCCTCCTTCAGGACAAAATGCAAAGCAGTTCTGAGATAAGATCAGGAATAAACCTCCACTAACACCTTCTCTGCATGCACATATGTGTTTAAATGCATGCTCAGGCCAGGATATTTCAGGGAGATAGAACACTGAGCATTAAATTAAGGTTTTATTAAACAACAACAACAAAAAAATTGTCCCACTCTTTAAGCCTAGCAAGCTTTTCCAGCATAAAGGAACCAAAATGCCACTGCAGACAGCAGAAATCAGAAGTCTCACATGTGACAGCTGACACTTCTGGTTCCTGCAGTGACCCCAGATTAATGGAAACAACCACTGGCAAAGTTAAGGGAGCACTGAATGTTTCAAAAGGCTAATAAGAATGGTCAGAAAAGAAGGTGAGAATGTATATTCATGCTGAATGCCTTCTTCTCCTTCCCCCAGGCTGGTAAGGAGAGGAACACAGCATACTTTCTGAGGATTATCTCAAATTTAATGATAGGTTTGCAGCTTGCATTCAAATAGTGTGATTCTAACCTTGATGACACCAATTTCCTCCAGAGTGATTGCATCAAACTGAAGAATGTCACTCCTGATTTACACCAGTGTGAACAAAGTGAAAATCAGGCTCTGGGCTTTTTAGTTCAAAAGAAAGCATGTGGCAGAAGAGCAAATGTTCCAAAGGGAACCTGCAAATCCCCTAAATTAGAATTATCTGCATACCAATCAATGTTTATCCAGCCCATTTCTAATGCCTTAATCCCAGGGAACAATAACTTGTCTTCAGCCTCCTGTCTTTCCTTCCATTACACACACTTCTGAAATGAACAAGAGGCCAAATTCTGCACTGACTCATGTTCCCTGCAAAACCCAATGATTTCACACACAGCCTACAAAAAGCACAGATCAGGAAAGAGTCACTCCCAAAGCCTCTGATGCAGTCTTCTCTGCCTTTCCTGGCTTCAACTCATGATCTGCTTGTACCACAGGTTTACCACACAGCAAGGGAAGGAGGATGGGAAGCATACTTGGTTCCTAAAGGAGAGGTGTCGGACGGGGTCCTCAGCTGCCAGGGAGATGCTGCTGAGCAAGATGAAAAATAGGATCAGGTTGGTGAAAATGTTATCGTTAACGATTCGATGGCAGTGGACACGAAACCTGCAAGAGAGAGGAGAGGCACAACTTTATCTCTCAGAGAACAGCAAGACCTGGGAAACATTCCCCCCTCCTCTTTTGCCAGCAGGACTGGCCCTGGAGGATTGTTCTGCAGAGCACCTTCCCTCTGCCCCAGCAGCAGGGAGGACGATGGGCCCAGGAAGCTGTGCTGGGTGCTGGGCAGCCATGGCTCTCCAAGTCATACAGGTCATGCAGTGATGCACATGGAGTGATCCGCTGCCTGCAGGACTCACGCTTGGTGCATTTGAATGGAGAACAGTCACTCCCTCCTGACAGAGCCTTTTGTCATTCAGATGTGGTCTGAAACCTGCCAACCTAAAATTATATCCCTTGCTTTCATTCACAGAACCATTCCCCATTCACTTAGGGGGAAAGCAGCAGAAGTGGGCTTTGGGGTGGCCAGTATCTTTCTGAGCTGGGGCTGGAGTGTCACTGAGCAGGAGCTATGGGGGATCTACCTTGCTAACAGGGCACAGACCTGGCCAAACCGATATAGGGCAGGCTGGCATGTGCAAAGGGCTTCTGAAAGGACATCCTGCCATGCAGGCTGTCTGCTAAACTTCAGCCCAGTATAAAACGTGCTTGGTGCTTTTAGTGGGAAACCAGCAGGTAAAGAAGCAGCAGTCTCCCATTAAACAGCAGCATGCTTACTGGAGAACTTTACAGCACATTCAATATGTTATCAGGATACGAGGAGTTAAACCTCGTAACAGTCCTATGCATAATTCCAGAGGCACTTCATTAATCTATTTAGCTCTGCTTTTGGATGTTAAGCCTCCAAGCCCCTATTATAGCAATTTTACAGATGATTGCAGAGGTTAATTTACTTCTTCAACAAGTGACAGCGGGTGGGTGGCAAAGCTGGCATTAGAGTCCATGAGTCCCAATCACCATCAGTCCCTCCCTGTTGCACATACCCAAGGAGGGGTGGCACAAGCCCTGCTGTGGAAAGACTGGCTCTGAATTCAGCTGTGCTTTTACAGCCCTGCCTTACTTTGGGGCCATGTTTTAGGGCCAAGTCCCCAAGGAAAACGTTGGGATACATGGTACTGCACAGAACACTGGGCAGTGATCTCATTTCTGCACCCCTGGAAAGATATAATCCCCTGTGTCATAGCTCAGCCCTTCACTCGCAGTACTGGTCTCACACATCTGTGTGGGAAAGGCAAGCGGGGCAATGTGAAGATACATTGCAGAAGCCCAATATGAGAGAAGAATTACTCCCCTCAGCCTCCCCACAGAGCTATGGACTCTCCTCTTTCTCCTTCTCTTCCTTCTATACTTGTTTTTGATGTGTAGAGAACGAGCAGAGACACATCAAGTCCCTACTGGGAGTGGATTTTGAGCAGCCACTAGAACAGGAAGCTCCTACATCACGCTTGACTGATTGCATGATGGCTTGCTTGCAATTTGGACCTGAGTATGTTGGGGGATTCCAATTACTGACTTGCCTCCAAGTCCCTTATTTCTGAAGCTTTCATGATTTGTGCCTTTAATCAGCCTTGCAGGTTCTATGAACTCCCACTGAATATTGTTGGGAGTTCCCTACAATTGTGCTTTCATAAGAATTTCATGCCGGGGTGTTTGGAGAAGAGACTGGTCAGAGGTTGCTGGTATAAAGTGCTGGAAGGGAGCTCTGTACCACATAATCTTTAGGGCCCAGCTTGAAAAGGGTACCTGCTTTCCGCCTCCTTGTTCCAGCTAAGCAGTCTCTTAAATACCTGTTGTTAGGACTGAAGATGAAAAAAGCACTGGCATCAGGCATAGGCACAGCCTTTTCCTTGAGGTGCAGCTCAGACATCGGGCGAGGCCGAGGGCCGACGGGCATCTCGGGTTCTTCCTCATCTTCCTCTGCTGCAAGAAGCGTTTTAATCTTTTAATGAAAAATACAACCTATTCTGGAGTGCTGGGGCATTTTTCTCTGTCATAACTAGAGCTAAAAACTAAGAATCATTGAAATAGGATGACAAAAGCTTGAATTTCCTTGTCCACTTGCTTTCTCCCAGGCAGCACCCACCGCCCAGTGCTCACCCTGGCAGACATTGATCTAGTCTCTCTGTAAAACCATTAGTGCTTGTAAACCCACCATATCATCACAACAGTCTCCTTATATGCTTCACTGTCCCTTCTGAAAAAAGGCTTCTTCTAATGACTGACTTGAATCTTTCTTGCTATGGTCTAAATCCATTGTCTATTTTCTTATTTTCCATGGACACAGAAAATAGAGAATTCCCTTCCTCTTGCAGAGGGTTTTTATATATTGAGGATCATTATTACACCTCTGCAAGGATTTCTGGTTCCTAGAGCAAAAAACCAAGAGTCTTTCCTGAGGTGCTGTGTTCCCTAGGTCTCTGACCATTCTTGCTACTTTCCTCCAGATTATTTGCAGGATTAACCTGCAGTTGATGTTTTCCTGGTGCAGAGGACAGCTGGATTACTTCTTACATCTTTAAGTACTACCTTCCTGTTTAAACGTCCTTCATGGGCATTTGTTTGTATTACACTCTGGCATTAATTTGCCATCAGTTTCTGATTTGCACAAAGCATAGATTATTTACCACAGAACAGCTGCCTAGTCTGTCACTCCCCCCTTTGCATTTGTGCTGCTGAGTTTTCCCAAGAGTGGCACTTTGACCTCATTCTAATTGAATTGCATCTTATTTTCTGCAGACTGTTCCTCCAGTTTATCAAGATCTGGTTTTGTCCTCTTTGTAAGGCTCTCCATGGAGCCACTGCCACATCTGGGATTGTGTCTGGATGAGTGCCTGTATATCCTGAAGCAAACATGGAGCACGGGCACTTTGACTTATACCAATCAGAAATTCTTAAAATTATCCTTTTCATAATTCAGTGGGGGAAAGATTGAAAAGGTGGCAACAAGGCTGAGCTCTTGAACCTGATGCCTATGGAGCAGATCTCCAGGCACTGTGCAGATCTGTGAGCGCCCTCCTCAAGGTAAAAAATGCAGATGGAGGATAAGTGGTATGTGAAAAAGAAACTTCCACCTTTTAGGATTTCTTCTACCTGCTGAAGTCAGATGCTGTTTTGTACATTACATGATAGGATTTTGCTATTTTAAAGATCTCAATCCTCTCACTTAATCAGCAAGACAGGAAAAAATATTTTAAGAAGGAGCCTGACAGGTTAGATGCAACAGATTCATCTTTCAGCCCATGCAAAGGAAGAAACTCTAGTTAAAAGGTTTATCTTGAGTCCATAAAGTGGCATAAGTTCCAGGAAAAGCCTGTTCCTTTAGGGTCAGGTACTGTACTTGATCTGGTAATGGACACATCAGAAAGAATAGATGAATCAGCACAGATCCTAATCAGAGACAGGAGAAAAGTGGCCTTTCCAATGCATGCCATTATTACAAGCAAATAGGATCCTCTCTTTACACTTCCAGTAGCAAGAGTCCACTTGATAGATTTTTGCATAAATGTTTGAGCTGGTACATAAAGTTTGTACTTTTAAAGCCAGTCTATTTTTTAACAGCTCAATTTCATGTTGCAATATATTTTATAATACTTCTTCTACAGGCTTTATTAAAGAAACGTTCTTTCGGAAGTACTTTTGTGCATAGTACTTGTAAAATTGGTGTTAATGGTAATGGCAATATTTGTATAATATTACAATACTTTGCACTTGCACCTTTTATCTAGAGGTTTCAGAGTGTGCTGACAATGAGCGAGGTAAGCAAATACTTTTTCTTCTTTAACAGTCCGAAACACCAATACTCATGATCACATGGGATATTTGAGACTGTGACTTAAAAAGACTAGTATTCTGAGGCCCTGTTCTGTGCCTTAATTATTAGATCATTCTCTTTCTTTTATTCAGAGGAATGCTTAAAAAAAACACTTTTAAATGGGTATGGAACAATGCTTCAGGAAAATGGACTCTTAGCAGAAGGATCAGCCCTGTGAAAGCCAATTGTTTCTCACCTCTTTTTCTTGTGTCTGCCATATAGCAAGAAATATATTGATGATTCTGGCACCCACATACCTTCAGACTGGAAAGCATGTTCAGTTCCGCAGACATAAATAAGGAATAATGTTCTAAATATTTTTCATTTAAAGTAGGGTCCAGGGCATAGAAGAAAGCAAACACTGAGGCCCAGATATGCAAAGTATAAAATGATAACAGCCTCAGCAAAGGTCACTACCTAAGCTATCTACTTACATATAGAACCAGTATATTGGACAGTTGCCAGCATTTGTAGAAGCAAAGGTCAACATGGTGGTCACAGATGGGCTGGGCAGCACATAGGCAGCAATCCAACACTTGTTCTTTGACTGTTTTCTATACCTAAGGTATATTTGTGTTTTAAAAGTGACCTTTCTAGTCAAGCTTGCCACGAAATCAAAAAGAAACATGACTCAGAGTTGCCAAGTTTAGATCTAGGTTTGAAGTTTCCTAAAGTTCAAGGAAATTCAAATCTGGGACTGTCACCTTGAGTTATGCTTGATTAGATTGGTGATGTCCTTTAGCTGTGAAGCCGTAAGCACACACAGGCTACAGTGCAACATCAGTGAAAAATTCAATGATGAGTATGTTGGGTTTTTTTTTTTACTGTACAAAGACCAGAACTCTTGTGTAAGAACATTGCTTTGATTCAAGCTCCCATGAATCATTCCAAGCTTTTACCTTCATCTGACATTCTGAATTCTTTGTCTGTTTCTGTACTAGACTGCAAGACTAGCTCCCTGTCTTCTTATAATAAACATATCATCCTAATAATGCTTCTAGTGTACACAAATCTCTGGAAGAACTAGTCTCTCCTTCCAACAAAGTGGATAGGTGATCTGATGAGCTGCAAGTACACAGAGTATTCTGGGGGCTAAGAGCAACACTGTATAGTGAACAGCGTTGGAAGAGGTTATTGAGAAAACTGGTCGAGGCAGTGGAAACAAAATAGGAGACTGGGAAAGGTAGCTTGAAAGAATAAAGGGAAAACAAATGACAACCTCCAATTGTTTCTGAACACTGGGTTAAGATGAAGGATGTTTTCAGAGGATGGAATGGTACACACCCATGGAAAGGTCACAGGCACTAACAAAGTAAATCATAAACAGAAAATAGGTAGAACCAGCTGACTGCATCTAAGAAGCAATAGGATGCTTCACTCAAAGCACAACTGAAATGGATCCACATGCAAGTGGGCAAGAAAAGGTGTGTTCTGAGATGGCCTCTATATGTCTGCACAGCATCTCCTGTACTACAGCTGGACCAGTCAGCAATCAGCAGGATTCCAGACTGGTCAGATGGCCTCAAGGGAACTGGACAGGGGTGCATGTGGGGACTGGGAAATTCTTGCTTGCTAATGCCAGGGAAAGCTTTGGAGCCTTGTTCCCCAATACTGACTATACAAGGCGACGTGACATGCCACATCAGCTCTGAGAGGACCTTGGTGTTCCTGAGCTTTATACAGCAGAATGGAATAGATGACTATGGTAAAGCTGATCTAACAAGGGATTTACAAAACTTCACTGTGTTTGAGTCATATGGTTCACTTCCATGAACCCTGAAAGTGGTCAGGTGATTTTGTGAGCCGTTAAAGATCAACTTCACAAAGAATTAATAAACAATTCAGGGAACAGGCTGGTTTAGAAATGGCATCATACAATGGCAAATAACCAAGATGCTCTCCCTTTGCATTTCTAATAGGAAATGGGAGAAAACCTGACCATCCATTCAAATTTTAGGTTCAGTTCAAGAATTCCAAGCCACGGCTTAGCACTCCAAGGCAGGAGTTAAAAGTGTTTTTACTTAATTTTCCACACTCTAATCCTATGCATAGCTGCAGTAAAATGTCCATGACACAAATTGTAGATGTAGTTTTTGTCATACAGCTCACATGCTGGACTCTTTCTAAACTGTTCACAGAAGGGAACTAAAACACAATTCTGTTACCAGTAGGCTTAAATTTGATCTACAGGTGACTGTATTGTCACTTGGAAAAAAATATAATGGTCTTCAAATTCAAGCCAGTTGCAAAACAGAACTCTATCAAGCTGTTTTAATTTGTGCTTCTGACTAAAGGCTCCCACAAACCCTTTAGAAACTGGGGATGTGTGTCCAGTAAGTGCCTGGGCCTGTAGAGGCACTGGGAAGATTAAAGCCAGAGTGACCTGCCCCAGGCAATGTTAAAACTGTACTGCACACTCTATTCCTGATAAATGGGCTATAAATATGGATGAATGTAAGTATAGCAAATGTGGGGATTTTTTGTACTGAAAATCAAATGCGATCAACAGTTTTCCTTTTTGCTTGTCTGAAACCCTTGTCCATCTATTTAAAATTAACTATTGTGTCTGTTTTCACCCTATCACATCAACCTATTATCAGACATCTATTTATTAGGAATCATGGAATAGAAGAGAATGTAGTTTATTACCTATTACAGCCAATATTCAGTGATGCTGGGCTTCCACAACCATCTTCACAATCTTTTCTAGCCTCACTATTAGAAAATTCTCCCCTGGTGTGAATCTTAAATCTGTTACTTCTTCCTAATGAAGATAATTCCCCTCCTACCTGTAACAGGCTTTTATGCATTTCTCCTGCCTCTCCTAGCTCAAATGACCGCAGTTCTTTCCATCTTAGTTCTTGCTTTCTGCTAGCGTTGCTTTCGTTGCTTTCACCATGCTCTTCTGCGCTCTTTCCAATTCAGCCTGACTTCTATGCAGAGCATCCAAAATGAGATATAATATCCCAGCTGAGATCTTATTAATAGTGAACAGAATAAACCAATTGCTTTGCTCTGGTTAGCTTTCACTGGCCAGTTAGAAGAAACCCATAACTGGACTAAAGGGTCATGTTTTCACTGTTTATAAATCTCACTACTTGCTTGCCATTTGAAAGACAGCAAAATGTTGTTGAGCTTGTGAACACAAGATTCAGATTCTCTTCTAAGAGACTGTTACCTAACTAGCTGTCACCTCAGATCCTTTATTTATTCCTGCCTATATGCAGAGCCTGTGACTTTCCATTTAATTTAGACGATTTATCCAGTTCCTCAAGAGCCCTTTGAATTCTAATGCTGCCCTCGAGCATGCTTCTTGTCCTTCCTAGCTTCATGTATCTGCAAATGTAATACACATATTTCCTCTTCCATCATTCAGGTCACTAGCAATGAACTGAACTGAACTCAGGGCAGGCTCTTGGGTTGTAGAACCTGACTTGGGCCATCACTGCTTTCCACACACAGGGTCTGACCAACTTTCCCAATCATTTAGACCATGGTTTTCTAGCCAGCTTATGAGAATGCTATAAGAGACAGTCAGAAGCCTTAGAAAAGCTAAAGAATATGACATCTACTTCTTTTCTCCTGTCTACAAGTCTAGTCAGATCCTTTTAGAAGAAAATAAGAGTGGTTTGACGTGATTTGTTCTTGGCAAATCTATGTTGGCTGCTAGTCATCTCCTTATCTTGCAGTCATATAGTTTGTTTAATCATTTGTTCCAGCACTTTTCCAAGAATGGTAGTTGAACTGACTAGCTTGTAATTCTTCTGCTTCAACCCCCCTCCCCATTCAGTATCTCTTCAGGAAAAACTGCTCAAAGTTCTTAAACCAATCTTTTAAGTATCTGAGGATGAAGTTAATTAGGTCCAACTGACTTGAAAACTAGCCTAAGTAATGCTCTAGCTTTCTTTTTCCAATTCTAGGCTGAGATTTTATGCCTTTATAATTATGTTAATAAGTTTCACTACCTTTTTTGACTAGAAAAAAGTGCAAAAAGGCATTCAGAACTTTACCCTTCATGACTATCTGTTCTGAGTCTCCTCTGATCACTGAGTACTGAAAAAACAGACTGAAAACAAGGTCATATGTGTATTTTCATATACAGAGATTTGTATATGATTTGATTTGGTTCTCTGTAAAGCTCTGTATTTCCAAATACAGAGCTTTAAAGTGAATCAAATCAAATCAGACTAATTGGTACAGGGACTGCAAAGAACTAAGTCCATACCTGTGCAAACACAGACAAGCACATAATACTGTTCCATCACAAAAGCATTACATGTTCAGTATACCTGCTGCCACAGTTTGGCTTTATGTACATTAGTAACTGGAGCTTCTCTTTGTCGAATCAGGGATAAGGGGAAGAAGATAAGTACCTGGCACTTCTGTTGTGGGATATGGGCTCTTTTCGTCATTTTCATTGGGTTGATAATCATCCATGTTGATCTGACAAAATAAAGAAGGAGCAACAAAGCCTTTATCAGAAAAGGCAGACATTCTTCATTCCCTCAGACACCCAGGCTGTTCATGCCATCACTGCACAGAGAGTGCTGGCTGGCAGCAGACCTTACCTTGGTAGCAGGTGAGGATTCTCCATCAGCAGTGATCGATTTCAGCTCAATTTTCTCCTCTTTTGTCTCCTCCTCCACAGCTGCTTTTTCTATCTCCTGTTTCTTTTCTGGACTAGCAGTCCTAACAATTTTACAAGATAAAAAGTGAAGAGTTACAAAGATGAAAAGCTGTTTCCTTTTCAGTAACTTCATGTAGCACAGCACACACCATGAGAACAATCGGCTGGCACGTCCATTCAGAGTCCAGCTTACATACCAGTGGCTCCAGCGTGTCCTCATCTGCAGGCAAAACCACAGACTCTGCTCTAATTTTATATAGCACCCTGTTATTTTATATCTTTCTCAATGGCATGTGTTTGTGTTTGTGGGTGGGTAGGTGCATGTGCATGTGGGGGAAGTATGTGTTTAGGTCTGTCAGTAGAGATCTCTTTGCTCACCCAATGACAAAGGCATGAGCCATTTCAACTCATATCTTGTGGACTTTCACTAGGTTGCCTACAAAGTTTTGCCCCTCACTGCACTCCCAGGGCCAGGGAAACCTGCTGACTAGCATGCAGCACGAAGCAGAAAGATTTGCACAAGAGATCCTCTTCAAGTAGCTTTGAAGACAGTGAATAGAAATAACCAGTAAGAAGAGGCTTCTCTGCTGTTGGCAGCTGGGAATGACAAAGAAGCTCTACATCCAGCTTGTGCCTCCCAAGAGTCTGCAGAAACACTAAAAAAACTGGCAAGAGAACAGCATGTGGCATCAAAAGAGAAGGAAGCTGCTGAATCTTGTCGAGGGAACAACAGTCTGAAAACACGCCTTGAGGTCCAAAGCAACCAGAAGGTAACAGGGAGGTTCAAATGGGATTGTAACATTGACAGCATTCCACACTCATCCTCTGCTGATGCCCTGAAAGCTGATCAGTCATTCAGATCTCCTTTTCCCTGCTCATGACATTGCAGCTGTGGGCACTCCCAGCTCATGACACCTTCTGTCCTTTAGTTTGAATTGTTTTACATAAAAATGTATACATACATAATTCTATATATAATTACATTAATCACATATATAATCTATACACACCCACAGAGAAGTTATACACATATATTACATATACACACATACTTGCACATATGTATGTGCATAATGCATGTAATTACACTCACAGGAATGCCTGCATGAGTTGAGATAGGTGTATGCAAATGGATTTACCTAGCTAGCTTCTTCCTTTCTTTTTCTTCTTCTTCCTCTTTCTGTGCAGATGTTAAACTCTCAGCATCAGCAAGGTTGTCCACAGCAATGGCCAAAAATACATTCAGTAAGATATCTGTTTGTGTGCTACTTAAAGAAAACAGGCTTTGAAAACTGCACAACAACATTATACCAAAGGTTTCTTAATTGAAAATTTTTAGCAACCTGTCATCAGATCTCTTGGATTTTCCAAACTTCCATCGCACACAGATGTTCAGGATGTGCATATCCAGCATGCACAAACCTACACCTTCCATCTAAATGGCTAACATACTGTGTACCATTTCCAGAATTTCACAACAGAATGACCGATAAAAGACACCGAAGTCCAGACTTAGATTTTAGTTTCTGATTTCCCAAAAGAGTCTCACTTTGTGCAACAAATCCCCCGGAAGATAAAGGGAGTGCTGAAAGTTTTGCATCTTTGACAGCTTCAGGCACTTTTATTAAACACTCATATTCAAGAGCCTCATACCATAAGGCACCAGGGATTTCCAGTTTTGGCCTATGTACTTGAGTTGAACAACCTCATGACAGGTATTCCCACAGACATGTGTGGATTTTATGGACAGCAAGTATAGCACTCTCATTAGCATTTCTGAGGCAACCAGAAAGAAATTCGTTTAGTCTGGGCATTGAAGAGTTGAGCTGACAACTCTGCCATCTCCTAGCAGAGAGTCCGTGCATGGCCAGTCATGCCCAGGTAGCTGAAGGGCAAGGAATTACAATTCTTTTCTTGTCTTGCTGGATCTCGTGTTACAAATCTGAACATCAGCTTCTTTTATAAATTTCTTGAGAGTGGGTTTATTACACCATGATAACTTTTAAGTAAACCCCAGTTCAAGGCTTAGTCTGGAAAAACAGCCACCCCACTCCCTGGGCTCCAAGGTCTAATGGCTCCGAAGTCAGCCAGCACGTAGAGCTGGCTCACATTTTCCTCTGTAGTTCACAAGGAGGTCCAAATTGTAGCTTTTTTAAGCTGTCAGGCAGACTGCCTACCTTGACCTTCAGATAAGTGGAATTGCACCATCTCACTTTGAAGTGAAGGCATGCAGGTCAACTGAAATGTCAAATAACAGGGTTTGAGAGATCTGAATTACGAGGAAAGGCCGGAAGATCCAGGCTGAGACTACAATGTGGCTTTATAGAAGAACCTTTATAAAACAAAATGTCACCTCTGACACAGGAGGGCCACTAAAGAAGCAGAAACTAAACATGAACAAATTTGGAGCAAACTGAGATATGGAATAGAACAAAAGCTCTATGTTATATTCAAATTACTGTGAAAAGACACTCATAGACTAATCGTGCAGTGTGCTTTGGACCTCCTAGGATATGTACAGTGCCCTCACTTCACCTTGAAGCCAGAGAGAACTGAAGTTACTTAATACCAGCACAGGCTGGAATATGACAGACCACACGATTTTCTGTTTGAAGAACACACAGATTGCAGTAACTGAAATGGAACATGGTTCCTGTTAGTTTATACATGAATTAATATATGATCTCACATAAATCAATTATGTCAAACATATGTTACCTCTATTACAGCATTTGTATATACCATATTGTAGATTATACATATTTTTATTCCACATAAGGATTAGATGAAAGCGCATGGAATATATTACTGAAAAGGCAATTAAAGCAAAAATATGCAGTAAGTACAGTAGGTACACACAGAGATTAGTTTCTGGAGAAGGTAGGAAAGAAAAACCTATGAGAGAATTAAGAGGAATGAAAAATAAAAACACTAAACATGTAAAGATACTAAATAAAAGCTAGCATGCAGAACTGGCACATAGCTGGCTCTTACAACTGTTTATGTGCCTTAGCACTAGCTAAAATTAAACAAACTTGTTTAACTTTTGGCAGTGCAAAGTCAAAATTCAAACCTAGGGAAAAGGTAAAAATGTAAGGTATGAAATTAATTATTTTCTGATATAAAGTAGTGAAGGGTGGCTTTAGATTCAGCCCCACTTGAAGAAAAGGGTAGCATCAAAGGATACAGTTTCCACAGATGAAGAGGATGATGAAGTAAATACAGACCAACATTCCTGGAAAAGAGGGGCCGCCATAAGCCATGATCCCATCATACATCACCGAATTCCAGTCCTCCCCAGTCAGGATCTAAATGACACATTCCCACCAATAAGGGATACAGCGTTAGACCACACAAAGAATTTGAAAACCCCATAAACATAAAGATATATTTGATCCTAAAGAAAACCCCCTCCCCCAGGAAGATTGGAGACTCTGGCTGTGTCCATCTAGAAAACAAAAAACAAAAAAAACAAACCAAAAAAAGAACAAGGAAAATGCAAAGAGAGACTGTTCTCAAAGTGTAAAAAAAATCCCAGATGTCCCCTTGAAGATGATGCCTGAAGCCAAATGGCTCTCCCAGACAGCCCTGTTCAAGTCTCCCCACCTCTCCCAGGCATCTCCCTGCCATGTGCCTGTTGTTTCAGACAGGCTGCACAACCTATAGCACTGAAGACAGCCCTCAGCCCAGCCCTCCCTGCCGCTTCCCTTCACCTTGCATGTGAAATCATCATCCTGACGCTCTTGGTTAATTACTCTCAAAACTGCAGATATTTGTTCCCCAGTGCTGTGGGACAGGGGAGGACAGCTGCAGAGTTGGGCTTTGTCATGCAGGCACTGCCCTAGGACATGGCAATGGCCATTCCCTTGCTAGACCCTGCTAAGTCCTGGTGGCCTTGCTACACACGGGCTTCAGCTCTGGTTCCCCACTTTGGGAGGAATTACCCCTGTGCTGGCAGCACAGCATGGCACCTTGCTCCTGGAGCTCTTAGCCTGATGTCTAGTCTCAGGGACTGTCAGGTTGCAGGGGAAGGGTGCAGGACCTGTTCTCTGTCTCACCATGTGAACACAATGTGTTGGCCCCACTGGGACCACTTTTGCCCTTACCTGAAACACAGTGAGGAGTGACTGAGGGAAGTTGTCGAATGTACTCCTCCTGGTCTGCATCTCATCAAAATTAAACTTGCCCCCAAAGAGCTGCATCCCCAGGAGAGAGAAGATGATAATGAAGAGGAAGAGAAGCAGCAACAGGGAGGCAATGGAGCGGACTGAATTCAGGAGCGAAGCCACAAGGTTACTGAGGGAGTTCCAGTATCTGGGAAAGAAAATAGAAGCAGTTAAAATTCCTTCAATCCAAGACAGGTACTCATGGACTGTACAGGATATCGGTTCAGGCTGCCTTCTGTGTATAAGCAGGCATTTCCAACCACCCTGTTAAACACTGAATCATTGATGTGCTTCCCTAAGATAATGAGACCTACTGCAGCTAATGAGTAATTTTACTACCACACGTGTACATACACAATTCTCTCCACCTCCCACCCCGTACACACACCCAGAAGATTATTGCAGCACTCTCCATCTAAGGCTCTGCAAATCTATCAATATACAGTGATTAGTTCTTGCTGCTTCAGTGAGTTACATTCTAACCAACCTCATTACAACACTCACAGATGTTATGGCAGCCAGAATATCTCACTCCAGAGAATGGCCTGTAATAACTAACAAGAGCAGATGGGGAAACAGTTTGGATGCAAATACAAACTTGTCCAAAATCTGGTGTGTGTGAGTCTGTGCTTGGGCTCACTCACAGATAGAGGTTGCTAAGCTTTCTGGGATTGAGAGGAATGAGAAAGATATTAAAGGTCCTTTTACACGGACCTTAAAAGAGACTCCAGAGCTACATCCATGAAGGTCAGAGTTTCCTTTGCTCTTGGAAGAGCACACCATCACTGCTTTTTTGGGTATCAAACCCACTATACTTCCTCGAGCAGGCTGCAGAACATTTTGGAAGGGATCCATCCAAGAGAAAGGACACCTAAGACCTGTTCTCCCAGCATATGCAGGCTTGTGCCCAGATCAGACTGATATATGATGTAGAGAAAGGATCTTCTTGCTCTTGTGTTTCCTCTTTAGGATTCAAAGAGATGCCAGCAGCATGCTCTGCTGCAGTGTGTCAGTTTGCTTGCATTCTTTGCCAGCCTTGCAAAGTAGTCATGTGTCGGAGAAAGACTTCAGAAAAAATTGCTAAAGAATCCACATCACCCATGAAGCATCTTCCACTTTGGTCTTGCACCTGCTCAACCACTCCTAGTCTACTGCTTAGCTGGTCACGACCATTTCTCTTTTACGCAGTTTTGAGTCTGACAGAGCTTTCAGACTGGGCTGAAGTATTAGCTGTCATCTTCCAGTCACCTCATTTTGAATGCACATTACTAGCAAGCTTCAACAGCTTTCACAGGTCTGCAAGCCAGTAATGTTTGCCTGTGATCTCCAAGACTTCCTTCTAGTACCATCTCTTGTGGCCTACCACCATGCTTTGAGACTCCACTATGGCCAATGTCCTCTACTCCCTTCTCCCAAAGCCCCGAACACTGAACCTTTCTTTCCTTAGAGGACTCTGAATTTCTAGCCATATTCTCCTCATACAAAAGTTCCACTTGAGAAGGATGGCAGACATGTCTAGTGCTCTCGCTCCTCTAAGGAAGCCTGATCCTTCAACATACAATTTTTTTCTGAAAGTAGTGTAGACATTAGAGACAAAGGTTCTTAAAATCCCAGTCAAATTAGTATTTTTAACGTGTCAGTGTAAAAAGAAGACTTTTCTTGTCCCATGGAAGACAGGCATGTTTGAGCAGCCCAATCACTTTGTGAAGGTTAGCGATCTGATCTGCAGAGGGACACTGCCATGTCCTCTGAGTTCAGCAAGTAGTTCATCTCCAAGGACTGAGCTTCAAAGAGAACTGTGATGTTTTCCCTCCAGCCCAGCTTCAGCACTTCAGAGAAAACCAGAATGCTTTAAAGTTTAACCGCAATTAAGGAGATGAGCAATGGAACACTACAGAGCAAAGGTAAGGGCATGGAAGCTGTGGGCTCAGTGCCACCAAATATCTGCACTGAATGTGCAATGTAACAGCTCACTGTATTTGCATTTATGCTTACAGCTCACATACTTTCACACTTTGCAAGGAAGGGAAAGTGACATAGGAAAAGGGAAAAATTAATCTCTGATGAAACTTGACTGACTTTAGCATCCTTAAATCAGAAGTTGATGGGGTCCAGAATATCTCACCAAGTCCTCCAGTGTCAGCCCGGACACACATTTTCTAGGTCTTTCTAGCAGTACCCTTAAAAGGCATACAGTAAAGCTGTTACACATCTGAATAGTCTCAGTGACTCACTTTAAGCTTAAATGCCTTGCTATCTCAGAGTACAGAGTTCTATTAGCTCTGTATTTCTTACAAAAGGCTCAATACCTGAGATTCAGATTCTTATGTAACTATCAAACTCACAGCTATTAACTGAGATGACCTCGTGATAAGATTAGTGCTGTTTTATCTTTGTACTGAGGGCTAGCTAGAAATACAGCACCATTAGAAAAGTAAACAAACCAATCAGAGGGAAAAAAAAAGAGAAAAAGGAAAAAGGAGAGGATAAGGAAAGCTTCACTTGACTAGGATGTGAAAATAACAATTGTCTTATCTTAGTGTCCTAGAAGCCTGACCTAAGGTTACCATCTGTCACATTAGGCGGTTACAGAACTAACACGAACACCCCCTCAAAGTGAGATCTAGGGTTACTCCATAAGGCTTTTAAGTCAGGAATGAAGCTCAAAGAAGAAGTTTCTTGCTACTTCATCCTCCTTGGTTAATATACTACAAAATAAAAATAATTACAATAAATCTCATGGCACTGCTGCATGGAATCAGAGGTTTTGAACCAGGCAGCAGCATGCAATGGGAGGTACAAGAGTAAGTGCTGCTGCTGCCTCAGACTTATAGGGAAATGAATGTACTTTTTAACATCTCCTACTTGCAGATCTCAGACCCTTAAGGATGCCAGTGAATGAGGCACTGCAAAACCCCAGTGAGTATGACATGATTATGATCCCTGTTTCAAAATGGAGGAATGATGCAGAGAAGTTAAATGGTTCATTCAACATCTCACAAAAAAATCAATTGCAGAACTAGATTAGAACGTAATGTGTTCTTTTATTCTCTTCCCTCTCCATTGCCTTCCACTATGTCTTTATGACACTGGCAATCACAGATGCAGAGTTTAAAACAGTAGCAACAGCTGGCAGTCTCATTGTAGGAAAGTTCCCACACTGTTCATCCAATATAAAACCACTTTGAAAGCAGGTACAAAAAAAAAAAAAAAGGTGCCCTGTCTTTCCTCCCTATGAACAGTGACATATCTAGTGGCCAGATTAGGCATAAAATATCAACTTTCAGTATGCTGTTGCCAATAAATTGATTTATTTTTTAAGTATAAAGGACTAAATACAGGGATTTATAAAGCAGTAAAGGACTATTTATAAAGAGAAAGTAATTTGTCTTCTCATAGCAAAGGGAGAGTTTCTGCACAGCCCTGTAAAAATTAGAGAGAATAAACCAAACAGATTATATTTTCTGCTTGTCTCTTATACAAGACTAAATGATTCTGAAGAGCATAATTTTGGAAGAAACATTTGCTCTTGAAATTGTAAATGTGGTTTCTAAAATGATGCATTGTTAATCTGATGGTGTCTTTATTTGTTTCTATTATATCAGGGGGCTGTATTTGTGTTTTTCCTAAAAGTGTATCATCTTGATGCACCCAGATTTTGTTTGTGCTTGGTGTTCACTGTGGAAAATCCATACAAATATATAAAGATTAGGCTACCTACTGATATAATCTCACCAGAGTAATTTTCCTCCTTTGTGTCTTTTTAATGCCCTTGGTTATCACTATTTCCATCTCCACTGTATCCCCCCATGTATTCTTCATGAATATATGTATTTGACATAAACCACAGCACTGTGCCATTCACTAAGAAGAAAATCAACTCTATCCCAGCTGAAACCACGAGGACACCACTGTCATCCCTCCTACCCTTCCTAGCTTTCTAGGACTGTACCTTTTCTGTATTATCATTGCACTCAGGTGGTGTATTCCACTAGTATTGATAATGCTGTCAATAAATCATCATTGTACTTAGAACTCAGTGAATAGTGGAAACATTTGTATTTTACTGGAGAACACCAGAGGTAAAAGTTTTGCTTTAATTCTCTCCTGCTGTAAGACATGAGTGGGCCTAAACCAGTGCTTTGGAGTCTTGTGCTAGGGCCTTCCCTATGAGGGCGAACTTCACCCACAGAGGGGAAAACTCATGAAGAAAATTATGAGTAATTAAAAACCAGATAAATCTAAGACTACTGCCACCTACTTGCCAATATTTTAGGAACAGGAAAGAAGGTAAAATCAGATGAATACATTATTCATTATGAGTTATTCCTCAGCTCTGTGCTTTATACATAGACCCATCTACAAATTTCAGGAGATGTAGTCCAGGTAACATTTGCATCCATGCAAAATTGTATTTTACTTCTGCTGCAGAATGAAAGTAAATATAACTAGTCCTGCTGCTGGTTGGTTTGAACATTCCGTGTCTGCCAGAAGCTTTAGGAATATTTGAGTACTCCAGTAGCTCAAGCTTCCTAAAGCATTAATGATATCCTCTCAGCATTTGCCTTTCTATTAGAGAATTCTCTTAGCTAGATTATATATTTTGTGTAGGAGTGGAGAAACGTCTTGTAAAAACAATGACCTCTCCAGGATGCTATGCTGAAACTTATGCGTTTATAGCTATTGGTATGTTGCCCTGGGTGTATCTGATTACCCAATGCCTCAAACAGCTACTGGTTTCCTCAGAAACCAGGCCTGGGACTCAGTGATGACAGCTTTCAGACCCAAAAGTCCAGGAAAAACAGTCACCAGACCAGAGATCCCCACTATTTCTGAAAGGGCAAAGATGCCTCTCCTGCTGGAAACTCTTGTAGCTGGAACATTTTCCCTTTTCTATGATCACAAGTCTAAACAGACCACCATTTTTTTCTTTTTTAATAGTTGTAGGCTTGCTTTGGCCTCTCTCTCTGAGAGTGTAAACTGATTTTCTGTCTCTGACATCTGACCCTGAAAACTATCCACCCTGCCAGAGAGCTGAGGCTCAGAAGCTTTAAGGGTAAATCTTGTATGATGTGTAAGTCCAAGTCTGCTGTTTTTTAATGCCTCTCAGCTCTGCCATCTTGACTGTCTTCCAGTTTTGGTCTTGTTTTTGTCATGCGCTGTGTTTTTTATCTCAAATTTGTCATAAATTTCCTTTGGGGGAGTTCATAGTGATTCTAGGGACATTTTCATAGCTGAACTTGCAGAAAATGCACACTTCCATCATCTCAGTCAAGCATTTTATAAGGTGCTGACTGGTGCCCACATGGGAAAAGGCAGGCCCTGTGCTGCTTCGTGTGAGCACTTGGATAGATTTGT
Organism: Falco naumanni; assembly: GCF_017639655.2. NCBI lineage: Eukaryota > Metazoa > Chordata > Aves > Falconiformes > Falconidae > Falco > Falco naumanni. Next base: position 23,497,000 of record NC_054058.1, read on the forward strand.
TTCAAAAACTCCCAAATGAGTAAGTTGGGATCTGATCTCTCCTACAACCTCCCCACAAGCTGAACATCCCCTGCCACCAGGCTGGTGTTTTGGAAGTACCTGACTGCAAGAAGCAGTGACTTTCTAATAGACACTACTGTGCCTTTACGCAGAGGGAGAGGAGAAAGAAGGAAAAGAAAAAAGAGGGGAGACTGGAATATGGAAAAGGCTGGTTTCTTTGTAAAGCTGCTGCTTCATGCTGGACTCCTTTGAAGAAGAAGAGTGGCAACGTCCTTTGCCTGTAGCAGCTGGTGTTGACACTCTCCCATACAGGCCACTGTTGAATCTACTGGAGCTGGCATGGGATCCTCAGTCAAATGTTGTTTTGGCTCAAAGCAGTCTTTCAGGCTCCTCTCTGTTACCATAAAGCAACAGAAAAGGTCACAAGGCTATCTGCTGTTTTATTTTCACTCTGTTTTTTGCAGGGAACTGTAAGACCCCACGCTCAGCTCACACTGTCCTTCCAGATTTCAGTTTAATAATCTGCATGGTATCAAGTGTCTCCAGGCCCCTAAGCTGGACTCCTCACCAATCCTTACCACTCACATCAGGGATACCCAGCCTGCAGAGCCCTCCTCATCTTGCCACAGACGTCAGAAGATGAGGACTGCCAGCCTAGCACTCTCACTACCCACTTAGTGGTAGAAAAAGTGAAAAAACAGGAATGTGAGTGACTTGTACCTATATATGTTGTGCATTGAGCAGTAGCCCTCCTTCATTCCCAAAGAAGCACAAACCTACCTTGTGATTTTAAATATTCTTAGGAGTCGAACACATCTCAACACCGAAATGCCCAGTGGTGACATGATCTTTGTCTCAACCAGAATAGTTTCCAGGATTCCTCCACATACAATGAAACAGTCAAAGCGGTTGAAGAGGGACACAAAATAGGCCTGGAGACCAAGGCTGTACATCTTCAGCAGCATCTCTGCCGTGAACAGAGCTAGCAGCACCTTATTGGCAGTGTCTCATGAAAAACAAACAGATTAATTAAACTTAGTCAAAAGATCATCACAGCTAACCATAGGCCCTTGCCTGTAAGAAATTCCTTCTGGGATCAGTCTGAAAGGTTAACTTCAGATAAGCTTGGGTCAAAGAATGGACTTCAAAAGCGTGGGCATCTCATTCACAGAAATGTTTTACAAAGACGCTTACAGTGATTCTTATGTATTGCACATACAGCTGCGATGTATTACACAACCATATAACCTCCGTGGCAGTGACATGCCCTCTTGTGCACAACCTCCCATCACACTTGTCATCTGCAGATGAGAGTGGGAATAGAAGAGCTGCTGTGCTACCTACTGCTACTTAATTAAGCCTTTCAGCTGCTCTCACCTCCAGTAAGGATTCAACTGTTCTGCAGACAGAAGAACTTTATAAAATAATCACTCTTCCTCACCTCCCCGGTAACTAGACTTTATCACAAATGTCATTTCAGGGAAAACCTTGGAGAACCTATAGCTCCCAGTGCCTATCCATATACCAGAAATCCAGTTGCTGCAAATATATATCCAGCATAAGCTCCTGATTTCACCTACACCCAGTGAACACTGCTTTGGCTGGAAAGAAGGAAGTTGCGTTTTTGCTGAAACTCCTCCCATTGCAGGCAAAAATTTTGTTGTATTATCTAAGATCCTCCACAGAGAGAGGACTATTTGGAGCTGCGTACGCTCCTTTTACATTGTGTGGTTTAATGCATCAGCTCCTCCCTGAGGCCTCTTTTCTGACACTGACCACTATAAACAGAACCATCAGACTCTTCTCACCTTGGACCTCCGTGAGCCAGTCTGGCTGGTTGTAGTGCTCAGAGGCAATGGTAAGGGTGTTGAGAAACACAAGGAAGATCACCAACCAGTAGAAAACATTGGACTTGACAGCGGCACGGCACTTTCTTCTGCAGAATCGATTCCATCGGCGCCAGTAGCGACTTGAAAAATTGGAAAAGGAGAAGATATTTTCAGATAGAGATCCTAAGGCTATTGCAAATCTCTGTCAAGAGAGACTCTAGTCTTGATTATTGTTCAAGAATGGCTGAAAATAACTTTAAAGTTCACCCTGAGAAATGTTCTCTCATTCTCATCCAAGTTAACAGTTGTGATCATCCGTCCATTAGCTAGAGGAATAAAGTTAGCCATAAGCCAATTTGCAACATTTAGGGGTAAATAAACCGCTTCAAGCAATGTCTTAATCTGATTAAGACATCCATTGCAGCTACCCTGAGAGGCTTTTCAGCCCAGTTCCCACAAAAATAATTATTCTTCTTGTATTTAATGCTTGTGGCCTGCAATGGGACCTTGCCCAGCCTCAGGGTAGTCAATGAGAAGATACTTGCAATATACCATGGACCTCTGGAATAAGTCCTTGGAGAGGTGAGGTCACATAAAATCTGTGGAACATTTCTGACATTCAGCAATGTTCAGGAGTAAGCCCAATACATACAAGGGCTCTGAACAGAAAAATAAAACTTAGGGGACCTCAGCGTCTCACCTTCATGCCTGGAACTAAGGATACCATTTGCTAATCAACAGACCTTTTAAAGTTTGCTTTCCCTGAATGCATCCCCTTGTGTCATTGATTTCTGAGGGTAATTAATAACCACAGAAGATATTTAAAGCTAATTACACACCTCCTACTCTTCAGAATTTAACTTGCATAGCAACCAGTTTCCAGGCAACACTTGCCACTGTATAATAAATCTAATAGTTTTATATAGATATTATACATATGTGTGTGTGTATGTGTGCGCATACACAACACTACAGGAAGAAAGAACTTTTCTTCGCTAGTCTTCCCTTATGTATTATTTCCAGTGATAAACTATGGCCATGCTTGAGGTCAGGGTTCAGCACCTATATGAACAAAAGCCAGGTGGTGTGAAAATTCCACATTGGCCAAGAGTTTTGTGACAACATTTTTACAGGTAATCAAATCCAAGCTGTTTTAGCTATGCAATTTATAAAGGCACCCATGCTAGCACCCACAAACATTTAATAAGGGTTGTGTGCTTTGCAGTGGATTTGGGACAAGAAACGATCTTCCCAGTTTTCAAAATGGGCACAAGACTTAGACATACGTGTTGTCATGAAATCATTAGCAGTCCCGTATACACTTTTGTGTGTAGTTGTGCACAAATGTGCATGCATATGACCGTGTGATGATATGAGTGGGTTTTTGTGCTTACATCTACACACAAATAATTCTACAGATTGTAGGAATGTGAGCATGTATGCAGCTCTGCACAGGGATGCATATAGGCAGTATGTATGCATATGTGAATTCCTGAATTTACATTACTGTTCATTATTCAGGTAAGCTAAAGAACAGAGTTTCTCACTTGTTTCAGTTATTCTGAAAATTAATTTAGTTTTTTATAAAATTGACTTTGAAATCAAAGTTATGAAGGCAGCTGGCCTCCTACTGTAGAGGCAGAAATGGACTGGAACCTCCACTACCAAGTTCCATGAGTTCAGCCAGCCTTTCCATCAGAAGCCCACTGATGACCACCTGGGGACTACTTCACATTTTCAAAAGCCTTAAGTTAACAGGAAAACAAATACCACCATGAAAACTCTTCATGTCCCATGGTGAAAGGGAGAATTTCAGAAATAAGATGCAAACTTCATCAGTTGAAAGATTTACAATCAAGCAAAGCAGAGTAGTGCAATAAAATGTAGGCAAGAGAACCTTGAGCTGACAGGGTTGATGTTGATGGATGTAGTATAATTATGTGGTTGAACTTTTTTTCCCTTCTGCTTTTATATTTTATGACTTGAGATATGTAGGTAGCAATCAGATAGGTACTTCTGAGTCAAATACTGTTAGTAGTCTCTGTGCCTTATTTCAGTAAGAAACTGAGGAAAAGGAGATGACTGACTAAAATCTGACAAGTTTGGTAGTATCTTCTAGAATCACCACTGTGTCCCACAGATGCGTGAGCAAAACACTTCATAAAGTAAGGAACAAAACCAGTGAAAAGGAGGAAAAGTAAAAGTCAGTTTTACTTACCTAAACTTTGATTTTGAGATCCGATGCCTGAAAGATAAGAATTGCCATTAAAGTCTCTGAAGCTGTCCCATACCTCCCAGGTTTTTATAACAACAAGAGAAAGAAACAAAGTTAAGCTCAATTAATTTTTTAATGCATGCAGTTTTCCTCTTGAATCCCCTGCAAGTCAGTGTAGGCACTGGGCATGACTAGAATTCCCTGACATACAAATCTTGGTTTTTGGCAGAAGTCATGAAGAAGGAGTCATGCCATGACGGGATTCTACCACCTACAGACATCAGTGAGCTAGCTTTTCGCTTGGGTAAAAGGCAGGCCTAATGCTAGGGGCACTCTACATCTGTTACATTTATCTTTTAAGTATGACTCTTTTTTCTTTTAGTAACTAGTTTTGGGGTTTTTTTCTTATATTAAAATATGTATGACTTTATACAGACAGACTTGTTGCTTTCACACATCACCTGTCACATATATAAGCACATTATGAAACCATGGGGAAAATAATGCTTTCTTTTTTTTCCAGCATTTGAAGGAAAAACAGTTCATGGTGGATATTTTCAAACTTGGAAACTAACACTTGTCTTTGTTAACTATGCAAATTGGTTTGAATTCAAAAGGGTCTGAGCAATGACAGATTCTGTTGCTATCAATGAAATTTTGGGAATTAAGTATTCCTGAAAATTTGGCCATGTTCCCACTATATATGTGTTTAAATATCTAATTCCACACACTTGGATTTATTCATCTAAATAAGCTCATTAGCTTTTTCTGAGAAGTCACAGGGAAAGCTAGAGATAGACCTCAAATCTCTAACCACTACCTTGCTCTGCTTGACACATCATCTTACAAGGCCTGTGAATTCTTTGGCTGTCTTTTGGTATATACATAATGGTGCACAGAGAGAAATAAACGTATGTGGATGCAATGACATCAGTCAGATGTGATTTAGGAAGTGGCAAAATTCACTACCAATAACAGAAGAAATGAGAATCTGGGGAGTGACTACGAAGAAGATACTCCTGCTGGGTTGAAGCATTTCTTAAGGTTCCCTCCATGATACAAAAGTGATCCATTGTTGACAACAGTCAGCAAAGGTCTTACTGTGCTGGCTTAAAAATGGATTCACTGTTAGTAGGGGACAAAACAATTCTCAAAAGCATCTAACACCACTTGCTGTAGCAGTCTTAAAAATGGTCATGTCCCCATTTGAGGACATCAGTCACTGACAAGTAATCAGCGATGGGTCAGTTTCCTTATGTGGAAGAGATTTTAATGAAAGAAACATTTCACCAGCAGATGGTTCAAGCCAAAAAAAAAAAAAAAAAAAGCCTTTGCACTAATATATCATTCCTGCTGTGTCACAGGCAGCTTGTGTAGGCCACATACTAGGCAGCAGTGGGGTTAAAGACACATGCAAGAACTCTGTTGGTAAAGAGCTGGCACTGTTGGCAGTGGCTGAAAAGAACATGCTAAATTATTCTGCAGAGACAAAGTAAGCTTTAACAAGGGTGATGAGTGAAGCACCTACAAAGCACATCCTTAATGTTAAAGCTATCCCAACTCCTCACTGAGAACTCTTGCTTTATCAGTGCTACCTACAAACCGTGATGGATCAGATTTACAGGCAACAGGAAAGAAGGCTCAAAGACAGGGGAAAGAAAAAGAAGAAAAAATCACAGTGAAGGAGAAAGCTGGGCACTGAAAAGGAGATGGCAAGGACTTTCACAGGAAGAGGCTGGCGGTGGGAGGGAAGAGACCAAAAGACATGTCATGGGGAACCTGCCTGATGGAAGGTGAAGGACAGGGAATGTGATGTCCTCTGGTGACCTCTTCGGCTAATGGCTTCCCAGTAAGGGAGCTCTGTGGCATTTAAGGAATCTTTTATTTATTTAAGCAAAAGAGACGCAGCAGGTGTAGTACTCATCATGCATATGATAATTATATCTTTGGAGCATTATGAGCAGCAGCCAAGTGCATTCAGTGCTCCCACAGGTTAGCTACAGCCTCCCCCCACCCCACACCTTGCCTTACTGCTATGGCAGAAGGCTTTATCACATGTGGGTGTGCTATATATATAGAACAGGACAAGGAAGGAGGAAGAGCTTTATATTTAGAGCAGAATCCAAGAGTGAAATGGAATTTTGGAAACACAAACTGCACAATAACTGATTCTGGAAACATTATGCCTGAACCTGAAACACATTTTTCAATGACCCTTATGATCAATTATCTTTTGTCTTTCAGAACCAGGGTTAACTATATCATATAAAAAAAATCTTTTATGTCATCACTAAGGGCTGTCAAATAGCCTGGATTAGGGGCCTTGCCATAGCTTCTTTGTCACTCTCCAAACTGGTGCTTGCCAGGAGTTCAGAGTGGACCAGATTCTCTGCTGAGTTTAAACATGGATCTTTTGCACACCTGGTACCCTGGAAACTTTATGCCATTGGAGGAAAAATAGCGTCCACATTTGTGTCCAGGTCTGGAATGTCTTTAGAAACTATTGTTTAAAATCATGGTATAGGAGCCTATCCAAACATTTCAGCTCACTACTGAGTGTTTTTATCATAGGAAACATGTAACTCAAATGAACTTTTAGAAAGACAAACACAAAAATCAGACCTCTGCTGCTGGACTAGCTATCTTTCAATTACTCTAAAACTCTTCTAACCTTACATGGTTATGTACCACATACAGGTAAGACAGTGAAGTTTAAAGATTTTATCAACATAAACTCAGAATAATTGGCACAATTCAAATGCAGTGAGATACGCCACATTCTGGGAAATAAAGTCTTTGTTTATCATGGTGGGCACCAGAGAAGAGAAACTATACACTTCTGAAGGATGTATAACACTCTTGTATAACAGGGATTGAGGACTTTGTGTAATTGTACACTGAACAAACAACTCTGGAGAAAACTTGTCAGTCTCCAAGCACGACACAAAGGCCATGTTACAGTTGTTTTCTGGGTATAGAAATTACTAAACATAACCGTGAAATTATCTTGCATGCTGGTCACAGCTACTTTTACGGTATATGATCCCACCTATAGGCAACTATCCTTGTGATAACTTACAAAGCCCTTGGATACTAGTAAAAGCTCTCAGAAAAGCAGTAATGCAGAAATTGACTTACTGTGCTTCTAGGTTATACACAACTTTGAGGAACATCCAAAGAGCTGCCCTGTGCATATTTTACAGATTTAGAACTGTAAGAACAGCATACAGGTGTGATATTGATTCTGTTTTGGTGCAACATACCGCATTCATGCAGTTACTGGTCAAGTGGCACATTTTCCCCTCTATCCCTGTTGCCATTTCATTGCTTCTAGTTAGGATGCTGACATCCTGAAGAGAAGATGCACACCTTAGGGTCCTTTTCCCAGGTATTACTGGGACAAGAGCATACAGTGACATGACATTCTGAGGTATGCATGCTACATACCTGATAATCTCTAAGCTTAATGAAGTGTTAGGGTTAATTCTACCCTCAGCTATGCCTCTGTGATTCACACCAAAGCAATGGGACTCCGTTCTTCTGCCTGCTATCCTCTGTACAATGCAGTTAATACTGTGAAAATGTACAGGGACATGCAATGACCGTTTCTCATTTCTAACCATTAATTAAAAGCTTCCAGCAAAACAGAACAGATGATGTGCCCTGAAGAACTTGTGTTCTGATGTGGACTGTGATCCTCCTGCTGAGGCAATCACTGAATTTCAGTGGAGTCCACACCGTGGTGCCTCTTCTTTTTTTTTACATTCTTGCCCTTCTTGCAGAAGCACTGGAGAGCCTGTCGACCTCACGGAATTGATGCTGGGTTTAAGAGAGAGGCGGTTGTTGGCCAGCAGCAGTAAAAACCTACAGAACATCCTTAAGAAAACTGGATCTGTCTAGCTTAAAATTGATCTGGTTTGATATTCAACAGGCTTTCTTACAGGTTGGGAAAATAGGCCAGCACTTCAGCATTTAGTGAATAATCTTGTGCTCTCTGTGGCAAGTCACAGGCAAGGCCTGTCACAAAATCGGAAGAAAGAAGATAATTCCTCCTCCACAAGGGCATGCTGTTGTCCTTTAGACACATACAGAGCTGACTGTGAATATCAAAAGCACCTTGCTCATAATAAATTGGAGAGCAGCAGCTGAGGCCGACAAGTAAGGGTTGATCCTGCGTATTTTCCTGCTGAAGTCAGCAGCGATTTCAGAGCTTTTGGCAGATTTTTCTTACCACTGCTCCTGATGTGATGGGGACTTTGGTCCTCACAGAAGGAAGCTATCTTCTCATTAGGTGCAAACCAGCAGCAGCTACAGCAAACCTGCAAGCAAACTGACTCTTTTGCCTTTACCACTGGCCTCTATGCTGATTATTGCAAGAACTGCATAGGAATTATTTTCCCAGCCAGAAAAGCACCAAGGGAAAATCATTGATGGTTCCGCTGCCAGGGAAAGCTTCCATTGTTCATAGTTTTCAGGACACACACACTGTTTTCAGTTGGAAAGCCAGTGTAGGTTGTTCATTTTGGTTTGTCCTGTTTTATTGTTTTAACCCTCTTTGGTGGAAAAGCAATTGAACTGTCCCCCAAATGTGTGGAAATCCTGGCCAAGGTGAAAATGCCAAGTGGCTTATTGTTTCAACAAAAGCAGATAATTTTAAGCTCTCTTTCCCTTTGAGCTCAAGGGCTTCACTTTTCTAATGAGGCTCTATGGAACATTAGCTTCCACAAAGGTCTATTTTTTTTGTAGCTAATACATATGTATCAAAGCAAGCTCTATTGTGGCACTCCAGATCTGTATGGTTGTATTAGAAAATTAACATTCTGGTTGTATTGGAAGATTATATATGCTGACATCCCATACAGAACATATTACTGCTGATTATGAGCAATTGCCTGTCCTCAGAATCTAAGTCCTGCACAGCAGTAACCACAGAGGCTCAGGGAAACTACTCGCAATTGGGAAGTCCTGGGTATAAGGCTATCCTGTAAATAAAACCCCATTGCTCCTAGTTCTGGGTTTATCCCACTGATGCTTGCTGCAAAGGAAACGCACTTCTTTGTACCCAGAAGCAACAGGTTATTAAAACTGTGACACATCAGAAGTAAGATTAGTTCCACTTCCAAATGTTGTCCTTGAGGATACAAGCTGTTGTGTTTCTACTGCAGGGCAGATGTCAGTGCCGTACAAGGCAATACCGTGACAGGGGTGATATACTGCGGAAGCTGTGGGATGCTTTTCAGTGTCCTGGAACCCTACAAAAATCCTTTTTCAAATTCAGATGCATGCTAAAGCTAACACCCATTTTAGGAAGGGAACTACTCCCTGCCACAGCTCTCCTGATAGCAGTAGAATTACACAAGGAATGAATATGAATCAGGTTTTTGTTGTTGTTGTTGTTTTAGTTCTAAGAAACCGGATTTACACAATAAGTGAAGAGAGATTAGATGTTAGATTCCTCCTGAAACTCCCTCTGCTGGTTTGAAGACTGGCATTTCTCCAGACAGCACAGCTGATGAAGGCAGTTTCTATAGTATGTATACTATAGAAATAAAAGCTTCTCTGAGACAATTCATCACTAGGAGATAGCTTGTGTTCGAGAGGTACACTCCTCATCTCACATAGCATATGTCTCTGTGGAGCTGAGAAAGGCTGTCAGGGAAGATCTTCTTTTCCAAAAGGCATGCTTGAGCCTGGTTTCTCAAGCAGATCTTTCTGTCATTCACAGACCCAGCCTTTCAAAGCTCTACAGTTTTTTATAAGAACAGAAAGAACAGCCAGTAATTCTAAGTTATCTTCAATAAAAATACTTTTTATTTCAGTCTCCTGGGTACTTTTTTCCTTTTATCATGAGTGCATTCTGATGGCAAGCTCAGTATTTAACCATGGTGGTGGTGCAGGGGTGGTTAAATGCCCTAGCTGCCTGATGCCACTAAATAAATAAATATATTACCATTAACTTGATATCTCCCTGTTGCTTCAGTCATGTCTGGTTGCAGTTTGCTCAGTGCAGTCTCTGCCCTCTGGGAAAAAAAGCGTTTATAGCAAGGCAAAGTGGACGCATGGCTACCAGGTGATTTTAGCAGGCTGGTAAAAATGAAGACTCATCTTCAATAGATAAAACTCAACAACTGAGCAAAAAACCTTTCTAGCCATTACAACTGTAAAACCAAAATCCAGAGGGCAGGTGACTGCTCAAAAGTCTGGGTCTAATCTTTAACTACAGTAAATCAGGATGGCATAAGTATAGTTATTAATGTTTACTCAAAATCACTAATACTAGATGAGGAACTTGAAAAGCTCAACTGACTTCACACATGAATTACTTCTATTCTGGAACACTGGGCCAAATTCTGATTATCTTAATCAGTTTTCAATAAAATAAGATACTAATTCAAATAAATTCTTGCTTACATTTTTTATGTGCCAGCAGGAATATTGGCCTATGGGGGGGTTAAATGAGGGCTCAGAAAGAGAAGGACTTAATACTTCTTGAAACCAGAAAAACTGTTTTCTCTCTGTCTGAATGTGTGATGCAGGTAAGAAAACAAACCAGAAAGGATTCCAAGCCTCAGAATCAAAGGCAGACCTGAATTTACCCATAACTAAGGAATCTTCAGAAAAAAACAAGTTTGAAACAAACATTTTACAAAAGCAGGAAGCATTAGCAAAATTTGTATCTCACTCCAGTATTTCAAATACAACGATACAGCCATTAATTTTCCTGGATGAAAGAGCTTATCCATCTCTTAGAGATGAAAAGCAATCTGAGTGAGGCCTTGAGGATTTTAACTGTCCTTGGGTAAGGGGTAAAAAACCCTTCTCAATAACAGACTTCAGTCCCTCTACTATACATCACCCATTTTCAAATGAAGTGGAAAATGGCAAGGAGACTGTTTATCTCCCTGAATCTTACAGGTCCTGCTCCAGTGAAACTTACGGCCCTATTTTAACATTTACAACATGGGAAGAAGAAATTAAGCCCTGTTTCCCCATCATTTTCCTATGTCTTATTCCCTCAAAGATGTTGGACATAGCCATCCCTTCTCCTAATGTCAGGAGCATAATGATTGCAGAGCTAGACCATACTACTGCCATTCTCCTGTGAGCACATGTTGAGCTATTTGAAGTAAACTCCATTCTAAGTCATGATTATGTTTAGAGTTGGGTTTAACTTCAGCTCTCCTGGCTACATTCCAGCTAAGATGATTATGTTCAGCTTGCCAAAATTCCCCATGCAGCTTCAGTGCAAAACAAGCCATCCTCATACATCTCCTTATACACTTGTGCCACTTGTTTTTAAACACCTGTCACATTTTACCCTGAAGATGGCTGAACTCGAATGCCGTGAAAACAATCCCTTAAGTGTTTTGGGATCCTTTGGGATCAAGGACAATAAATGAATACAAACAGTAATATTAAAAATATATGCAACTTTATAGTAACAGTTGCCATTGTTGTTGGCACTGTGTAGCACCAGGGGACTCATTGTGTTGGGAACCATAACTGCAGAACAAAGATAGTTCTCCAAATTGGATCCAGCTGGAAGAAGTGGTCACATATCCAGCTGCTGCTTTCTGTAATGCGATAAAAGCACAAGCAACTTGGTGGGGTGCTAAAGGAAGGGCTACAACTGCCTCAGAACTGTGAATAGATCTAGCCTGGTTCCTTCAGAAAAGAGTTCATAATCTAAACTAAAAGATTCAGCAGTTAGGCAACAGCAGGCAGGAGAAGTAAAGCTATCACAAATAATTTCTTCTAAGGTTTGTAAGTTGCTGACTGACACAGGAAAGCAGATTGAATTTACAACATATTCCAGATATTACACAATTGTAAAATCATTGAATCATTGAATGGCTTGGTTTGGAAGGGACCTTAAAGATCACCTAGTTCAACCCCCCCGCCCCCCCCCCCGCCATGGCAGGGACACCTTCCACTAGAGCAGGTTGCTCAGAGCCCCATCCAACCTGGCCTTGAGCACTTCCAGGGATGTGGCTTCCACAGCTTCTCTGGGCAACCTGTTCCAGTGCCTCACCACCCTCACAGTAAAAAATGTCCTCCTTATATCTAAGCTACTTTCAGTTTAAAGCCATTCCCCCTTGTCCTATGTAAAAAGTGTACATGTCCTTGTAAAAAGTCTTTCTCCAGCCATCTTATAATATGGATAAGATCTCCTCCTCTTCAGTTTGTAGAGAATAGGACCGAGGGGGTGTGCGTGAGATAAAATGAAGGTTTACAAAGTCATGGAATTGATAGATAAACTGAATGTGGAATTGTTGATCACCAGATCTCACAGTACTAGAAGAAGAGCACGTTGACTGAAAGTAGTAGTAGATCAGCTTAAAACAGATAGAAGGAAGTACTTGTCTCCACAGCAGGTAGTGAACTTCCGATGCTTGCTGCCACAGGAGACTGTGAGAGCCAACAGCCTTAGTGGGCTCAGATAAATCCATGGATGACAAGTCCATAAATTGCCAGTAAAGGCAAAAAGTAGAAGTGTGCTGTGCCCTCTAATATCTCTAATCCAATAATCACGAATTTGGGAGCAGCAAAAGGGGACTGGAAAGTAGGAAATGGCCAGACTTGCGCACTTGCCCTTCTGTCACTGTCAGGACATGGACACGGAGCCAGCACGAACACAGGTCTGATAAAACAGGGCATTTCTTACGCACTTGTGATAAGCATTCGACTAACACTGAAGGGCTTGAGGTATGCCCAAGGACAGGACAGAGCCTCAAAATACTCCAGCATGGTATGAGCTATAGCACTGATATGCTTAGCTGATTTTTCAAGGAAATTTGGAGGGACTAACATATTCTCCCACAGCGTAAAGTCCACTTGTGTTTAAATCATGCAAAAGGCAAGCAAGGACTCCTCTTGCCTATTCTGGCTTTCTGTGATAATAAAAAATATACCATATAATATGGTATTCCATAAGTTCTCTCTCACACATTCTTGAGCATATCTATTAACTACAACAGTGCAATTTCAAAGTAGCATTACTGCCTCCTAACTTATATGTTTCTTTGTCGCTACAGTATTGTGTTCAGCATTTGAAGGGTGTAATTCAGGCCACAGGATGGGAGTTATCATCCATGTATTTCTATTACAAGGCAGTGTAATTAGAGAAATTAAAACAGACCGGACATTTCCACTCTTTGGTTTACATATACTGGATTTGATTATCTGCCTCCAAAGATGAATTTTAAAATTTTAAAATAAGAACACTGTTATCCATCAGTTCTTTTAACTATTATGCAAAACCAGATCTGCTTATCCAGGGCATTCTGTGCTTTATTTACATCTATATAAACCCAGAGGCTCTCCACTAATGTCCAGAGTGAGTTTACATTGCAATTAAGATAAGAACTGGGATCAATAGATCTTCTGCACCCTCTCCTTTCACACACTGTGGGGTTTTCTTCCCCTTAAAAAGCCTGACATTTGCCCTGGCTTTAACCCACCAAGCTAAACCCAACCCTTACATTCATATATCTGTGTATATGTACTCACGCTAGCCTAGCACCGCAGTTTTCGCCTTCAATATCTGCTCCAGGGACGTTGTCTGTGTTCACGGACTCGGTCTCACTGGTGGGCATGCTCACTGTAAGAGTCAAAGGGAAGAAAAAGAGAGGGTTGGCCATTAGAACCTGGCACATCTGTTAAAGAATCACATAAGTGAAGGTACTGGCTTAATGAAAAGACCTTCAGCTGCAGTTCCTAAGGATTAAGCAATTTGCTGAGCAAGTCTAGTGCCTCCCTGCACAGGCCAGGTTGGGCAGGTGGACTTCAGGAACATACACAGGTTACTCAAATGCTAAAGAAAAGGGAAGAAGCAGCTGTTCTCTTTCTTTCAAGAGTCAGTTTCTGGAAATTTTATGAATGAGTAGCATTGAAATTTAGAGAACCTGGCAAAGCCAACAAGATTCAATAGAACACTTTTTAAAAATGCCCTTTTATTTGCACCAGCCCAACATCCTCAGTGCCCTCCCCAATCTTTTGTACAATGATTAGAATACAAAGTACCAGATTGACACATATTCAGAGAAATGGCTTCTGTTACCCTGATAGCAAGTACTACATAAATAATACTGATGGCTCATCTGCCATATACTAACCCTATAAACCAGACCTATAGGGATAAGAGCAGAATTCTGAATCTCTGACATTCGGATATAACCCACAAAGCATCGAATGAATATGGACTATGGTGGAGATTTAATGTTGACACTCACCAGCTAAGAACTGGACAGTATCTCCTAGGCTTTTACAAAAGTATCATGGAATAAACATAAAATGAAAGCAACCTTAGATGTGAACCTATATCACCTGGATGTGAGGACCTGTCACATCTGTTAACGAACCTCAGTATTTTATTTGCTTCTACAGATCATAAAAAAAAAATAATAGTCACCATATCCATTCCACCAGTTGCTTCCAGCTCCTGTATGAGCTCTAATAATTCATTCAACATAGGTTAGGACAACTGATAGGATCCCATATGTGTCCTCTTCCCTTCTCCCCCCTTTTCAAATACACAAAACAAATGAAAAAATGATACTTAAAACTGAACAATGCAGGAGATAAATAGATCTCTCAGATGCCTGGTAGAACTTCAGAACATGACCTGTATTAGCAGTTGGATATATATCTTAGATGAGACTTGAAAACATGCACTATTAGCTGTTGGAGAGCCTTCTAATAGCCTGTAAGTATACGTTACTCAATACTCAGAACACATCTATTTGTAGGTCCTTAACACAAAAGGAGGCAATGTAGAATAAGTAAGTTCTGCCTTTCAATTGGGCAGATGTTTAATGTGCCATGGGACCAGGTCTAGAGGCTAGAAAGATATCAGAAGGTTCTTCCAATGAGGTCCAGGGTTCCTGCTTTGAAAACATGGCAGAAATGTCCCTCAAAATGAACATCCCATCCCAAAAATTCACATGCCTATAACATATGTCTTAGGAAATCTAAAGTTCTTGTCCTGTGTTCTTTGGACCATATGAAATAATGAACTGTCCAGCACTCTTGATATAACTATGAAATATTTACTCTAGTGGTGCCTGTTCCTTTATAAAGACTAGATGTTTTATTAATCTAGTATATTTGGAAAGACAATTTAAGGAATCAACTGAATTAATATTTTGATGTACGTGAAACAGTTAAGCAAATTGTAAGAAAAAACAACATTCATAATTAAAATTTTTGGTCCAGACTAAGCCCTACAAGAAAAAAACCAAACCGTTACTATTTTGCAAGTCATCTTTGAAGATGAGGTAAAGCACTTTCAAGACATATTTGAGCTTATTTGCAAATGGAAAACGATTTTGAAGACATTAGCAAGAGATTGATTTGCAGAGCGGCTTATTATCTTGAATGCATGAAGAAGACACTGCACAAGCAATAGAAAAGGCAAGGCACACACATGCAGAAGTATATAAAGCTGTATTATATGTCAGTCTGTTTAGAGATATATAGACGCACACACACACAGATATACGCAGTGTGGACACAGAGTGCAGCAGAACATTACCATGGGTTTCTGTGGAGTGACTAAACCAAGCAAACTTTCCTTTCTTCTTATCAGGCAAGCCAGCTGGAGTGCTTCCTTTCACAGACAAGATGGTCAGTGTCAAGTACCAGGAACAAGACATCAATAGAGAACATGCAGCCAGTGACAGGCAAAAGAAAAAAACAAGGAACTCAGCTTACACATGACATCCCACTTCTGTCTGAAAACTTCATCATGTGAATTAAAAGTACAAAATGAAAAACAAAGGTACACGGAAGTATGAAATTTCATAACAGATCATCAGAGGACAACTCTTCTTAAAAAGAGCTTTCTACTCTTTTTTGTGTCTGGCTTCTGAAAACATGAACTTGCTGAATTTAAGTTTATGCGTCAAATCCTTTTTCCAGTGATGTCTATCACAAAACTCTTCTTGTTTGACTGTCTGACCTATTGAAATTGATGAGATGAAGGCAATGGCAATGTGTCCCGAGGTTATCCCCTGATGCTTAGGGTCAGAATCTGGACTAGCCTATTTTTCAGTGAGGTTTCTTGGCTTTCTTCCTAAACTGCTCTAAGATCTAGAAACTCTTCCAAAACTGTCAGAGCTGCTACAGGAGAGTTATTGAGGTAATCACATTTCTCTGTCTTTCCCCATCTTTAGAGATTAACAACCTTCATCAAGCACTTGGATGTACACTGCCTTACCCTAACTGGGATACCCCTAGAATATGTCTCATAATTTGCATTTGAGTTTACATTTGGCATTTGCCCTCTGGTGTCCTCCTGCTACTTGGCTTTTCATGACATTACTTAATGTTGATCCTCTGCCTATTATGCACAGACTTTCTCAGCTCACACAGATTAGAGGTGCATGCACATAGACAACTTCACACTTCCCAAATCTTACTGCTGCAGAAAGCCAAATTTAAGTAAAGTAAGGGATGCGGGCACAGTGGCAGATGCTGAAGAGACTCCTGTGGTTCAGGCTAGCTTGCTGGCACTAGCTCACAGGCATTTATTACACTGCACTGATGGAAAACTTAAGGACAATAAAAACTATTAAAATGGTATCAAGTATTAGAGGAATGATGGCCTAGAAGTGAAAGGTCAGACAGGAGATTAGGACTGTAATCCTCACTGTGGTATGCTCTCAGCAGGGCAATCACTTTACCTAGCACCTCACATCACCTTCAATATAGGGATAATGATGTGTGCAGATGCTGTGAGGTTCATTCAGGCCAGTTAACAAATCCTGAAAACAGAAGGTGCTGCAGAAGAGCTGTGTATAAACTGGGGATGAATACAAGAGGGCTCAAACACTGCCCAGATAGCTTTATGATCTGACTCAGTTCTCAGAGACACAGGCCTTGTGCGCACACCCCAGCTCCATTCTAGAAACAAGGCAGGCATTTTTTGCAGTCCAGGTAATTAATTACTGGAACCACGTACCAAGAATGCTGGTGGTAAATCCACCACAGGAATGTTTTAATTTGGAAGAGATGTTTTTTCTAAATAGTGGGCTCTAGTCCAGACCAGAGTTATGTTTAGGACCACGGTATACAGACCATGCCATCTCAATGGTCACTTCCTGCATGTAATTTCAAGAGTTGAGACAAAGGCAAGAAAGAGGCAAATGCAGATTTCCTCCCATCCGGGCACACAGCAACTTAGCAGTGGAAATCCTGGTGCTTTGCATCCTGTGCCATGTGTGTTCAGTGACATGCCCTCTTACAGGAGTAGTTCCCTGTCAACTTCAAAAGATGCGCTGCCTGCAAGCAGATCAGAGATCCCAAGGGAGCTTGATTCTGCCAGATGTAGAGGGACCAGATCTCCCCTCTTCCCAGGCTTCAAGCAGACCAGTACATCTTCAGTCTACCACATACTTTGCACTGAAGGCACTTCAGTGTCCAAACTGCAGCATGGACAAGGCCATGATTGACACCCGGGCATACTATTCAACTGCCTACTCAATACCCTAAAGTATTTGGTCCAGTGACTAAATACCGATGTAGTATATATGTGACTTCCTGACAGTGGAGAACAACTCTGTCCCCACACCTATCCATCCTAAGTGACAGGGGATTGTTAAAGGGGTGAGAAGGCACTTCCACCAGGGAATTTACCTTTGCCTGACTGGACTAAGAGCAGCAGTCCAGCTAACAGGGCAATGAGTACAGAGAATGGGCAGCTCACCTCAACCAAACCAGTCCAATAAACCACAAAAAACACAGGAACGGGTCCCATAGAAGACATTATATATTTCACAGAATCATAGAATGGTTTGGGTTGGAAGGGACCTTTAAAGATCATGTAGCCCACATCCACTGCCATGGGCAGGGACATCTGTCACTAGATCAGGTTGTTCAAAGCCCTGTCCAACCTGACCCTGAACTCTTCCAATGCTGGTGCATCCACAACTTCTCTGAGCAACCTGTTCCAGTGTACCTGTTCCTGTGGCAAATCACAGTGGCTTTGCTTGCATGGGGATCTTTTTTTTTTCCCCAACTTATCATCACATCCATAATTCACTCTGGTTGATGAAAACTCCCATTAGTTACATATTCTCTAGGTAGCACAGCATTTTTTTTAAAGGGAAATGAAACAAACTTTTAAAAGGCATACAAGTATCTCATGATTTCAACAGAAGGCAAACTATAAGGATCAGTACGTTTTATACTCTACGGTTGCTTCTGAAGCCTTTGCACTTACATCTTGCCACAGTGTGGCTCATCTCTGAATGCAGACTTTTTCTACTGGACTACCTAAACTCTAATTTCACATTACTTACATAGCATCCCGGCAGCAGCTAACACAGCAACAAAAGCTATGTAGCAGCTTTCTGAAAAATAAATCTGAAAAATGTTTCATGTTATGTTAATTCTAGCTCTGAGACCCAACAGACAGAAATAATGACAAAGAGTCTGCAGTCTGTGACTGGTTAGACAGACAGATGTGCAAGACCCTTTGAGAGCCTCTGTTCCATGTCACTGGCATCAAGCATTGATACCAGATCTACTCTTGCACTAACATATGTCTCTCCTCCAATGAAATGCCCCATGGACATGCAATGAATTATTAGATGGCAGGTTGCCAAAGACAGGCAACCACTGAAACAGAAAGCTGGCACAAGCAAATATGCTTCTGTGTAACCCTGAGATAATTTTTCCTTTACACACTTGGAGAATAATATTTGCTCCCAGTTCAGAAATATCATTACCACTGTTGCATCTTGCATTTATGACATGCTTTACATCTTGGCAGTGGAAGTAATTCTAATATTCAGATTTATCTCCATGGATTATATAATGTTGCCACACTTGTTGCTGAATCTCACTTTAATACTGTGACAATTTAAGATGCAGAGAAGATCATGCCTGAGCAAAGGGTGCCCAGTTCCATAAACCTAGACAAAGCATAAACTTTTCACAGATTTTAATGAGACATTACTACATGACTTTGCAGATCTGGGCACTAGTTTTAGAACTGGATATGCCAGAGGCTATTCACATTGCCTGACTTCACATCTCTGATTTAGCTGTTTGAGTTAGGCTACAGAGGCAGATAGATTCCTATCACAGGTTTTCTGAATGCCATACTGATGCCTCCCTCAACTGTATGGACAGGCTGGCATTTACCTTGTGCCCCTGGGTTAGGTACCTGCCTTGAAACAGTGTGACTATCCAACAGCATGTTCATTCGTATATGAAGAAAAGCAACAACACACTTGACTGTGCTTTCTAATATGCTCACTTAGACTCCATTTTTTCTAATACTCCAATTTCTATTGGTATTGAATTACTTTACAAAATATGGGTCTAAATAACCCCTTTTGCCCACACTGCATTTGAGCTCAGGAGGACCTGAAGACCTCCACCACCATTTATTTCATCTTATTGTGTCACCTTGGCCATATGACCAAGCCTTTCTACGTATCTGTTCAGTTTCTCTAAAAGGATTATAATTCTGCACTCACCTTGCAAATCTCTCTGAGACCTGCAGATGAAACACATTACAATAAGCACTAAGTACTACAGTTATCACTGATGCTAATGTTTCCCAAGCGGGACTCTGCAGAACTATAAAGCAAATCTAAAGAGCAAAGAAGTCCCGTGAATTCTCCAGCTGGGATTTAAAATTTCTTTTTCCATCAAGCACAACAAGAATAAACTGTAATATCCAGGCTGCTTCTTTTAACAGAATGTGCATCAAGTGAATGACTTTGTCTCCAGTAAAAACCCTCCTTCTCATGGTGCCTCTCATGCCCATCATTTCATGAATGAGTCTATCGGCAGCTGTCAGAATATCAATCGACTCATATTTTTTTGGTGGAGAGCTCTCATTTTAATTAATATGTGAATATTGCTTAGCTTTCCTCCTCTCATTGCCTGTTTTGGAAGTGCTGCACTCATTCATCTTATTCATTAATTTAAATAAGATACAGCTTTCATTCTGCTACATGCATACAGCGTCTGGGGAACAATCAGAAAGTTCTTAAATGCAAACAGCATGCAGTAAGTAAACTGTGCAGAGGTAAATGATTAGTTTTCTTTAGACGTTCTGATTTTGCCAAGAAAATATATTAGATATGACTGGGGAACTCATTTGTGTTTTCTGTGAAAAGGAGTTCTGCAATAGGAAAGCTTCTACAGGAGAAGTGGAAAGGGAACTTTAACTAAATGTAGGATCTTGGTGGTTACATACCTCCCAAAGTTAGCCAGAATGCATCAATGAATCTAGCACAGTAAAGAAAATGCAGAAAAATCATCAAAAGACTTGGAAAATGCTTACTAAGGGCTCAGAGGCCAATGCTCATATGGGCAGTATTTTACATACAATATATTAAATACACATAAAATATACACTTTGCATAGACTAATTTTGGGTTATGTAGAAATGACTGCAATTGCAAGGAGAGGAAGCTTGATTCACACTTTCACTCAAGGTCAGCCACAGAGTCTGAGAGTAATAAAGAGCCATAAAATGATTGCCAGTCGTATCCACTTGAGTCAAACAGAAGAAGGCTTTCAGTAAAAAGATCTTTACACCAGTGAACCAGCAGCAAAGGTGTTGCAGTTGGTATGTAGTAACAAGACCTGTCATTACAGTAAAACCAGGCAAGGCATTGGACTGCATCAGAGAAGACTGATGCAGTGTAGCTCTATTTTACTGAATGAAGCAGTAAAATGTAGGAACATTGCCAATAATGAGATGGAGTATTGTATCATCAAACATTTCATTCACAGATAAATTACATATTTTACAATATAAATCGCAATGTATATATTTTATATAAAAAGGCTTGCTTTTACATGACCTTCTCCCCGTCCAGAGTGTCACCATATGCACCTACACATCCTGTGATGTTGAGGGGATATAGCCGTGGGCTAAGTAAATTTATACCATACACAAAGTGGAATAGGAGAGATAGTGATATGCATCAATTGTGCAGGCATGTGATTAACAGATCTGTCATTACCACGTGCAGATCACTGCACACCTATGAATGCATTACCTTGCTAATAACTAATCTTGCTGGGACTTACTTTAGTATAACAAACCTCTCAGCTACTTTAAACAGCTGTCATGTGTCTTCTTTTTGTAGTGATATTGACCGTAATATGCCATGTTCCACAAATATTTGTTAATTTCAGCTGGTGAGTGGAATGCACATTGCACAGAGGACCACATAATGGGCACAAAGTCCCGGCCCTGCCAAAAGACAGCTTTTGCAAGCCTCACACATATTCTGTTCTGTATCGGAAAGGAAGAACTTAAAATCCTCCTTGCAATTCCCTGTCTGAGGGGCAAAAGTATTCTTTGCATAACCTGTGGTATCTCATATGTCTCATAAGCACAGGATGTGGGACTCACCCAAATGCAGACTTTACAGAAAGGAGTCTGACTTTATGCTAAAGAGGGGAAGACAGGCAGTGTCTCTTGGTAACTGGGTGTACTGCTGAGCAAACATCTAAGTTTGCAGTAGGAGGCCATTCACTGCAGAGCATCTGCCTGCAAATGCAATGGAAGTAACTCTTAATCTCTGCAGCTGAAGGAGGACAGATGGGCTGGGTCACAGGGTGACAGAGCTGCTACTAGAACAGATCTTGAAAGATGTCTCTATCCTGAATCTGGATCCTCCTATGACATCCTAAACTGGTTTTCTTGTCTGATAAATGACTTGTGTTGTTTGCCTTGCTAGGAGCAACGACTAATGTGCCAAAGTGCAAGGCATTTACTTGCCAGGACATGGTTTCTGGTGTCAATCTAATACTTTTCAGCAGCCCCTCTGGTTCCCCCAAAATTTTTGAAGCAATTCATTAAAAAAAGGAAAAAAAAAAAAAAGACAAAAAAGAAGAAAAAAAAAAGGAAAAGCAAAACAACTGAGGCTCTATGACTCCTTCAATGGTATTTTGTGATGGTGAACAAATCACAATAGCACATCCTGAATGGTTCTGCAAGGTTTCTCTCTCATTCTGTAAGATTTTTAGCAGAGGAAGGTAGCACAAGCAGCAATGCCATCAAATGTGCCTGAATCTGCTCCGCAAAATGGTACATGGGCACAACAAGCAGGAGCACCTCACTTGAAAACCAGAAGGATTTTATTATTGCAGGCTGGTCTCGCAGGTGCCTTAGAAATGGGGGCATGAGAACTGCAAACACTGTAGATAATGTGTTGGGAAGTGATACAAACATCGATTATGAGCAAAACAATTAACCACAAAAAGTGCCTTCAAGACAGTAAAATCAACAACAAAAAGAAAAAAAATCTCTCCTGCTTTGATCGTTTTTGTCCCTCTTAATAATCACGATGCTATTCATATTTTGCTCACTACCATTGTTATTAATGAAAACAACCAGCACATACGTTGCAAGCACAAATATGGTTTTAAAGCAGGCCACGTGTTTCCTGAAATTCTTGTGCATGGGGGAACTTCCCATCTGCCCACCCATATAAATATACAACTATGTGGTGAACCAGTAACTTTGATGAGGATCTCTACTTCAGCAAAAGCATCTTTGTTCTTTCAGTTCACAGCCCTGTGAATCCATCTTCCCTGCCGAGTCCAGAAGGAGCAAAAAAATTACAGAAGCTAGTTCCAATTTGATCTGCTTAGGTCATCAGAAACTCTCTGGAGGCTGCTGCTTGCCACCTAGATTGCTAAGCTTCAAAGTAACTGAGATGTAGCTCTGGCTGTTTTATGACATTCCTACCTGTCACAAGCCATTTCAAAGGTGGGTGATGCCTGAAAACTCAGTGAGTGGCCGACAGTTTGTGAGCTAGAGCACATAAGAGGATATGTCAGGTCCTCAGGGACTGTTTGGATGGGTGGGGAGTCATGCCCTGATAGCTCGCAAAGGACATCTTCCCCAGAGGGAGCTCACACAACCCTGCAGACAAGGAGTTTAGGCAGGAGTTGTGCCAATAAGAAGGTACATTTCTCTGAGGACTAGATGTGGTATAGAGGAAGGAAACTTCTCCAGGAGGCTGGCCCTTACTGGCAGAACATCACAAAAAAAGGAACAGTGAATGTGAGGGGGAAATTGTGCTGTATTATTTCAAAGGACAGATGGGGCAACTGGGTAGAGGCTGGGACACAGGTGAAGGAACTGTGGGAGAGAACAAGTGACTGAACATTTTCATCTGAAATACCACTCTGCAAGCTGGAAGAGCGGTGTAGGCTTCCTGCATCTAAGAAGACCTAATTTAGGAGTGACTTGCTTAAAACATTTAAGCATTAATATTATCAAGAAAAGAGAGCAGCAAGGCCCTGTCCATCAGGGCAGTCCCACTGCACAGGCAGTGTCTGACAGACATTAATTCTCAGCAAGTGCAGACATTTTCTAATAGCAGTATTCACGTGGGATGTGTTAGAAGGCTTCTGGATGATGCCTTCCTCGATGGTAAACAATCACGCAATTCAGTTCAGTGATAGACAGGTACAGCAACACACACATCAGATCTAGGTCACTCTGGAGCCAGGGCTATGTGAAAGCACTGGACCCCATAGTTGCATTCATGGACAACACCGAACAGATTCTATTCAGCTTCATGATCTGAAATGGAACTGACCTCTCCTATTCAGAAATGTGCATAAAATTCTGTTTTGAAAACCTAGTCTGCTACATTTCTTCTGTGCCTAGTAAATAAAATGCTTGTGATTTTGTGTGCAGCTCCTGCATGTGGTGTTCTTTCAGACACTTTTGCTAACATAATGACTAGTCTGATACTAGACACTATTATCACAATATCATATGAGTCAGAAGCATGAGACATGCTAGCTGGGCAGGCTGTGTGTTACTGTGCAGCCAGAAGAAAAGCAAAGAACTGAAGTTAAAGAGTTTTTGCCCTTAAAATACCCGTAATTAAACCTTTTATACCTCTTGAGTAGGGCACTGAGAATAGGTCAATTACCGCCAGCCAAACAAACAGGCATTGTATAGTGGCCTTGAAATAAGATTCCTAGTTTGCAAATATTTCTAGCAGGGAGGAGAGTGAGGGACTGATAACAACAGCTTGAGCTAAGCTTAGTGTGGGCAGGTGTTATGCAAGCTTCCCTCACGCAGCTGTGTTAAAACAAGTCATTCGTGACCTGGTATAGCCCTGTTATTCTGCTCATGGTTCTTCAAACAGCTAGAAAATACATTTTGATGTGCACATCTGTGAGGATCCATGTAGCTCTGCCACTGCATCCTTGTTCTGACGCTTAACCCTCGTGCTGCTTCAGCCTACGGATTTTAATGTAGTTGGTAATATCCTCATCCTGATCTCCAGTGGCCCCCCTTATCTATCCTTGGGTCCACTACAAGACCTCTGTAGTCTGCACATAGAGGGACATGTCTGACTTCAGTCGTTCCTCCAGTGGACAAGGAGAAGTGAGATGCATCATGCTGTGATTTGTGAACTTTGTAAACTGAAATGAGGATAACAGCAGCATTATGAACACCCATGGGCCCTAAAGCTGAATTTGAATTCAGGCCTCAAGATCTGAAAGGCCAGTTCTCTAATCTGTTGATTTATCTCCACAATCCTGCTAAGTGAAGAGCTGCTGTAATCAGCAGGCAGACTCAGTGCCACAGCTATTTTCAGTTCGGTCCCCCAGTTGGAAACATTTTCCTTCCCCCGCCACCTCACCAGGCTTGATGTTGTTTATGAGATAACCGGGATAGAGAGACCTGCTTTTCTTCCCAGGCACAAATAGAACTGGAGGTTTTTATCCTATTAGCCGACTGAACTGGAGCGGATGGGAAATTTCTCACCCAATAAGCAGAAGTGAGCAGGCACAGAGCAAGAGTGTGACTGCTGCTCCCTCAGAGCCATGCCTGTCCTGCAGTCGTGCTGCAAGCTTCCCAGGCTTCCCACCAAAGTGCTACAAAGGGCTGGGTGCCATTCACAGCTGTCGGTTCTTCTCAGCTGCACCAGCACTGGCCTTCAATTTGGTAACATATATACTAGTTCAGCTGTGTAAGGTTGCCCAGGCTCCTTGCCTCTGAGCTCTGCCACAGAAACATCACAGCGCAGCAGACCTCCTGCCAGATACAGCTCATTGCACTGTTCCACCGCGCTGCTTTCTCAACAGCAGGGTCAGCTTTCTAACCCTACTTGCATTTAAATCTAAATACTGTTATCTTTGCCTTCTTGTATGCTTGCTTGTGAATTGATTTAAGCAAGCGATGGACTACTCGAGCTACCTCGCAGTCAGGGGCAGGGAAGGTGGAGGTTATGACAGTTTTCCCAGAAGAGCTCTGCTAATGCTCGCCTTGCCTCCCTCAGCCTGTCCTGGTCTCTTAGAGGCTTCCCAGCCTGACCCCTTCCCACACAGAGCTCTTGGTCTGGGCCAAGGAATACAAGGTCTGGGCAGTGTATTTATCTTCCTGCACATGAATCTTCAAGGTGTATTATAAAATACTTAAGGGAAGGAAATGAGAAAGGTAGATAGGTTATGATGAATACACACTTAGGACAAGAGGGGAAAAAAGCTTGTATCAGAACAGCTTCTGTTACAGTTGGTCCTACTGCACTCGGCTTACAAGATGCATATTGAAGATTCTAGTTGTACTAAACTACATGTCTCTGGACTAAACACACTCAGTTGCCTCTTCTGAGGCACTGGATGGCATTTTTGACATCCCACCCAGTATATGCCTTTCCGACTATCACACTGCAAAAGTACAAGCCTCGGCTGCTACACTTGATCTGTCAGTCCACAATGAAGATGTTTGGTACCATGAAGTGTGTAAATTGGCAATAGTTTAATATGTTTAGACAGCTCAACCCCACCTATACTAGCTTTGTTTTCCTGTAAAAAGGAAGTACATACACATACTTTTAATTTGTGTATATATAGTGCCAGACACACTTGTGGCTTTGATCTCAGCTGGTGTTACTGTAATACAGCTAATGTTGTTTCTAACTCCAAACACATGCTCCATGTCCCTCAGCTACCATTACAGAACACCACAGTCTCTCTCCTAACAGTTCTTTATGACACATAAAAAAAATCCTTGGGGCTTCAGCAGCTATCAGTCCTGCTCAGAAATGCTTTCTTTTCAGTGAAGAGACTCTGAAGACTACGTTTGCAATGTTAACTGATTTTCAAACACTTACCATAGGTCATTCTTACTGATTTCAGCAGGAACTGCTGAATACTCCACAGCTTTTAAAAAAACACTTAAAATATTTAAGAGCACACTTTAGGCATCTACTTATGGGGGGGGGGGGGGGGGGGGAGGGGCTTGCTGTATAAATGCTCAGCTCGGGGGGTTGTGGCATTTCTACCCAAAATTTCCTGTGGAGATCCTGGTACTGAATGCCTTTTATGCCTCTCTAACCATGGGAAATAAACATGTTTGATCTGTCAGAAGGTATGGCAATGGCAGCTTTCTCACAGACTGTTTCCTCTAATGTCTTTTCTTGAGAAATGGAATCACAGTGTCAATGGATAAATCTTGACAGCTTCAAGAAGTAGTTCCCAACAGGGCAGATGGAGATTAATTTATTTGCTCTAAGGTGTTTTCTGCAGCTATATAAACAATGGATTTCCTCTGAAGCCTTACCTTCAAAGATATTTCTCTGTAACATATTAGTACTGTAAGAGGATTCCTACATCAACCTAAGTCTCTTCCAGCAGGCAAAACAGAGGTGTTATCTCACCAGACAGTCTTCGCTAGGGAAATAGCTTTTATAGCAGATAAACTGAATGCCCTATCAACATTAATGTCAGCCTCTATATGCTGTAGCTGGTCACACATCACTGCTCTAGCAGTTCTCACTGTAATGTTGTTTGTGCTCCAGGTTACAAGAGTCAGGGAAGGGACAAGCTGGAAAAAACCTGTAAGTTTTAACAACACAAGCCAGACCCTCAGTTACAAGACAGCAAGAGTGTATGTAGATCACAACAAAACTTTTCCAGTCACAGAGGATATTATAGGAAGAGGTTTTTTCCCAGATGTGAAATACAGCAGCTTGGGAGCTTATCTAATTTATGTAGCTTTTGATGCCTGCAAGGGAGCAAGAAGAAAAATTGAGCCTGTGGGCAGAAACCAGCACAGTTTTGGAATTTGCTCTCCACACTGCCCTCTCTTCTTCCAAGCGAAAGTGGCAGCAGCGGCACGGAGATTTGGTAGATGCTCATTGCAGTGACCGCTTCAGGGTCACTTTATTATCTCAGAGCTGTCACTATTCACCAGCACTCACTCAAGAAGCTGGCTGCTGGAGTCACATATGCCTGAATTTGGCCCACCTTCCCCAAACTGAAGTGTTACTCTGCTCTACTTTCTAGAAATGTTTTTTCCACTTCAGCAAACAATATCAGGCCTCCCGATGCTATGTTGGAATAAACTACTGCAGAATTACAGATTGTAACACTGGCCACAGCTTTGTCCTGAGGCTTCCTGAATACCAGCAGCTTTATTTTCTTTTGCTCTCCATTCAAACCAAGGAAACAATTAGTTTTCTCCATACTGTGCTTTGACATAAAATGCAAACTTCAGCTAAATTGTTTCTATATCTCATTTGGTTAGATGGGATTTATCTACCCTCAGCAGTAACTATTCAGCAGATGAGAAAGGGGAAGAAGGTTTTCTAGTGGTTGCTCGCTTTTCTTTTTTATGATCAAAGCTTTCTTTCAGCCAGAAAGAAACTGGGAAGCTGAGAAATCTACAGAACAATGAACCTAAATGGTGCTTTTTCATAAAGGCTGGGTTGTTAAATTATATTACTAATAAAAAGCAAACCTGTTGAATAGCTTACACAGGGTAAACCATCCATACATTCAGGAGAACAAGAAAATTATATCTATTAAAGTGATTGAGATGATTATGGTGAATTCCAAGAGAAGGAAAATAGTTCAAAATCACCCTGATCAAACCTGTAAATGCTTTATGTGATACAATCCAAGGTCAAAATTCTGGTCTATAGGGCAGAGAATGGTGTGAGAGACTCTGGCACTGAGAGGGTGGGTGATCTTGAAGTAAATTGCTTAGCCTCCCTGTATTTTTTCTTTAAATTAGACAAAAGAGCTCAGAACAACATTGTTCCCCTCTTCAAATATTAATCTGCATATGTATTTTTAACAATCAGTGTTGTATATGAAGCATTTCTAAGCTTAACTTAAAGCTCAGTTTTTAATTTCACTTTGTTGAGAAAACTAATTTTTTTCCTCTCCAAGTATTTCCTCTTTTCTTGGAAATGGGGAGAAAGATAAAACAATCAAGGATAAGGCCTTGCTGCTTCCTTGCTTTCTCACTCACAATAAAAAAAGAAAGCAACATGTGAAGAGAGTCAGGAGGGAAGTCTACTCTCAGTTTTCGTTTTATTCCAAAAGGAAAAAGTCAAAAGTTGGCATCATAGTTTTGTTGACATTGATGAGGCAAAAGTGGAAGCAGAATCACCCTAAAAGATATATTTTTTTTGTTACTTCAGCTGCACGGAGAGTTATACAACAAAAATTACACTTTTAAATGGCAGCTTCGCTTTCTCTCACCTATAGCGGTGAGTATCATTGTGCTAGGTACTCTGCAACTGCAGCTACCTACAGGTCACTATGAAGCCTCACAATTGCTTTCTCATTCTTTTCTGATATATGCTGTTTTTCCTTTTTAGATTATAAAAGTTTGTCTGGGTCCAATCCCACATTTCCTTAAGTACAGTTATGGAAGCAAAATGTTTGCAATGACAGTGGGTCAAATTTATGCCAGTGGAATTATGCACTGGGCCAACACTACTATCTGGACTATTCAGTCCTATATGCGATTTCACATCCTGAATATCTCATGGTCTCCCCTTGGTGGATGACAGTTACACAATATTGAAGTCATGTGTGAGTACAAAGCGTCTGGTGCATCAAGACCTCATGTTGAGCAACATTTTCAAGTGCTGACACTTGCATGTTTTGTTACTGACCTCAGATGAAACAGATTGGGGCCCAAGTCCTTACCCAGGCAAAATCCCCAGCAACTTCAGTAGGATTTTTGCCTGAGGACTGATGGAGTGATTCAGCCCAATGTGAGAACTAATGTCCCAGAAACTTCTTCTAGGCAGCATGCTAATTATAGACTCAAGCTTGACATCTGTAGCACAAATCCATGCAACATTCTGCAACCTGAGCTTCTCTGTGAGGAAGTGAAGAACCACACAACAAAACCAAAGCTGACTTATCATTTACAAAAGCCTTTTAGTAAGTGTATGAGCTACTTCAAAAGAAGGCAAGGTAGAAAAATGCCACTGGGACTGTGCTTGCACTGGGGAACAGCACACAGCTGGGAAGTGCTGTCACTCCTGTCCAAAGCAAACCATGTTTTGGAACCTCTGCAGCTGAGTACATGGAGTTTTTTCCCCAGAAGAAGCTGGTGGTGCAGTGAACACCAAAGAGCACTTCTTTTGTCTCTCTGTCTCCAGGTGAAAGAGAATAAATCTATCATGGCTACTAAACTCCTTGTGAAACACATATCAGGTGCCCTTCTGAAAGGCCTACAGTTGTTGGCGCTGCAGTTAATCTTTTCTTAGTTACCAGATGATTATTTTCCACATCAGTGGACAATGAGAAAAGTAGATGACATTGTGCTTTCTTCCTCTTTAGATGAGGTTTTGACAGATAATAAATCATTTTATTTCCTGGCTTTTATTTCCTTGTATTTATGCACAGAAAGCAAAATGCAACCAGGTTGTATGACACCATTCTCAAATCACCAACTGGTATTAGAGGAACTAAACAGATAAAGGTTTCATTTTCCAGCCTGTGCCTCTTACAGCTTTTGCTTAGATGACCTTAAATCCCGTGTGAGCACTCTGCTTTTTTTTTTTTTTTTTAATTGCTTTTTGACAATAGGCAAAAATCCTCTAAAATACCAAGCTGTACATGCCTGTCAAAGGGTGGTTGCCCATGTCCTTCCATGTGTCTGTGAGATACACAGGGACAAATTCTGTGGATGAAACTAGAATAAATGAGGGTGAACTGACTTGCTGTCAACAGACAAGTTCAAGTGTGTTTCAAGTGTGTTGTGTTAAACAGGAGACAAAAATTAACTCAGTATGCCATCCTTCTGTTCACAGAGTAAAAAGACGTAAGTTTTAAGGCAGCAATGGTCAAGATTGAATTTAAAATAGGCATTGTGTAAAAATACTCTCTCTCATTTTACCTTCTGCATCTTGCATGTTAATTCCCTAGCTGTGAAGTTCCCCATTAAATTTTATCATAGAAAATGGACCAAGAGTTTTTTAGGTCATCCTGAAATTTTGGCCTGTAACTAAGTCTTTGAAAATCCTGTTATATATTTTCTACCTTAGACATTATCCCACAGAACCATGCTATTTTCTTGGAAAGTAATAAGCTTCTTCCTTACCAGTACACTGAGCACACGAATTGGAGGCCACAGCAAGCTGACATATCGAATTACTAAATATAAAAATTGAACAAGTTGGTGTTCTTTTATCTTGGTATCCTGATTAGATCTGTACACAAAACTCTCTCTAGCGAACAACTTAAACCCGCTAACTTTCCCAAAGGGTTGCACAGGATTTAGTGTCAGTTTTCATTAAAGTCAATGGAAAGTATTTGGTACAGGGCCTCACTGAAATCAGCAGAGACTCTTTGTGGTATGTAAGTTGACTTTGCAAAACTAAGTCAACAGAAATTGGATAGATAAATCCTAAAAAGCCTGAACTTTCAGAGAAAGGTGATCATGCTTTCATCCCTGTTATGTAATACAGTCAAACTACTACTGGAGCTCTTGGGAATAAAACCTTGTTTGGGTTGAAATTACTGAGGCTTCTATTTCTGGAGTTCTCAAATTCTTTTCTTCTCCTGTTTGAACCAGCAGCCCTCCTGTTCTCATTTCTGGCCTGATGTTCAGAAGCACAAAGCGTTTTCATGAAAGACAAAGAATTTCCAAAAGTTCTAATGGTCCAACAGGTCCCCATTTCTTCTAAAAGTCTTACTTTTGCAGCTGAAAACTTCCTCCTTGCCTCAAAACCTTTTTCTTCTAGGGAAGACTCTTACAAGCTTGTGATTAAATGCACTCTACTGCCTAGTCATGACTAGTGGAGTTCACAGGTAACACCAGTTGTAGGAGCGAGAGAAAATCTGTGGTCAACCAAAAAGTTAGGTTGCAGTTGATTCCTTAGAGGCAGTGAACTGAGATGTTAGCAAACATTTCCAAAGGCCACTAACGCACTACCACAACTGCTCTGAAGGTGAAGATTCAAGACACTATTTTTAAACAGCTTAGGTTTTCATATATTTTAGAACCTGTCTGTATTTCTGCACTTTCTGACTTCAACTGGGCACTTTCTATTCCTACTTTAGCTGGGGCATAAATATGCACATACGGTCAACCTCCTTCCCACACCTTTCATTATTTAATAGTATCTGATGTATTGCTATGTGCTTTTGATAGGCAACACATTGATTTGTACTTTTTCTGCTGTTACATGAAAACCTGATTACCTATAGCCATCAGTCCCATTACAATAGAGCCCTGGAGTACGATTAGACTTTAAATTTCTGTAGGGTAGCTACTTACAAATCAGCTCTTTACAGTACTATGTTGGATATGACTTAACTAGAAGAATGAGTTGTCTTGAATCACAGAATGCTTTTGTTATCAGATCCCAGGCCAAGCAGTGGGCTCTGTTACTTTTAGGGACTTGGTTGATATTAATGTGGTCATACTCACATTGCAGACAGCAGCACCAAATAGAACTGAAATAGAAGGAAACAGAGGGAGGGCAAAATCTGAGCAGTCAGAAACATCAAATTACTTCTCCCTGCTCATTCACAGCTATTTCCTGACCCCAATGCAGTCAATGGGAGTTGTGCCAACTAATTTCAATAGGAGGAGAATCTGGGTTGGATTGAGGTTTCCTGCTTCTGCCCACTGCAAAACAGATGCATTCCAGACCACTCTCAAGAAGAAATAAAAGGGCAAAATCCCAGTTACTCTGGCAACAGGGGGGACAGCTCTCTTTGCTATCATGTAATTTTGAAATTCAGTAACTGCTTTGTGCCATGACATGTGTTTCTCTCCTCTGTCAAATTAATGTTTTCTTCCCATGTGGAATCCATCAGGGAAAGAGCACAGAAAAAAAAAAACCATCAACACAAAGAGCCCCCAGAAGCCTTTTCACATTTCCCACCTCACATCTGCCATAACGGCATAATCATGTTTGCAAACAAGGAAAAACTGCATCAAACATGTACTTCCCAAAACACAGAGAATAAATTCAGCCTGCTCTGTGAATGTTCTCAATGCATGTGAGAGATGCCTGGTAATAAACTCCCAGAAGAATGCCAAGACCTCTGCTTTGCAGAGCATCAGCTAAAGGCTGCACAGATTGTCCAATTCTGACTTCATTTATCTTCCTTTCTTACTCTTTCTTCCACTAAGGTCCTTGCTGTTGTATTGCTTGGACTTGTTGACCATTTCATTAAGGGCTGTAAACACCCAATAAGACTTGGTTTGGCATATACATAGCAATATACAGTGGCATACACAAAATGTGACTGATGATGCCCTAAAGGCTGGCACAGGCAATCAAACCAAATAGGGATGCAAGGGAATTTTTCTTCTCTTCCACCTTGTGTTCTGTTTTACAGGCAGCAGTTCACATGCTGACAGGCAGGCAGCCCCCTCTATGGAGTGAGAAGACAGCAAAACCTGCATCTGCAGCCAAAGACAGAGAA
Source organism: Falco naumanni (assembly GCF_017639655.2). Taxonomy (NCBI): domain Eukaryota; kingdom Metazoa; phylum Chordata; class Aves; order Falconiformes; family Falconidae; genus Falco; species Falco naumanni. The sequence continues at coordinate 23,529,736 of NC_054058.1, forward strand.
GAGGGAACATATGTTCTCTGTGTTTGGGATGATTCAGTTTAGGTAGACTACCTGGGTCAGACCCAGATGGTGTAAACTGCTGAATCTCAGAGTTTACATTAGCTGACACTCTAGTTTAGTAAGTATATTTTAATGAAATTTCTGAAATCTTCTGATGTTCTTTATAAAAAACCCCAAACAATCTCCAAAGGGAGACTGAAGAAGCAAAACCTGATGTGACTTCCTTAAAGTAATTGTGTGAATCACTGTCAGAGTTCAGGCAGGAGCCCACATCTCCTGAAAATCAGTACAATAACTGATGCAAAGGCAACCCCTAAAGTTTGTTGAGCTAAACCAACGGCTTAAGGAGGTCTGAACTGCCCTGTGCACTTCAGCGAATTGTTATCTGAAAGGCTGAGGGCTGATACCTTAAAAATCAACATTATTAATTAAGTAATGACTGAAAAAAGTGTGCTGGAGAGAGGCAGGGACACTTTTCTGTGGAGTTCAGGACGTATTAGAGACAGAAGGCAGTGAGCTTTGAAGAGCACTTGAGAGAAAAACACACTGAAGCTGCATAGAAGGCAATGGAACTCTTTCAGCAAGAGCTAAACACGAGACTACAAGGAAGACATTGGAGCCTCGGTGATGTAAGCTCATCACTGCTATTAGGTGGGATTTAAACATCTTGGGGGCGCTCGAGCCAAAGGGATTCCTGAGGGAATTTACAACTATGCCATCTGTCCCTTATACTTCGAGCTTATTTTGTAGATGGTTTCTGGAAGAGAATTAATACCATCTATCTCCCGCAGTTTAACCCTACTAGTGACTGACTGCACGAATGCCAAAACATTCAACACAGTAGATAACACACACACACAAACCCACAAAACCCTAAACAAAACACTGTCACTTACTCATGGGACCTTTCCTGTGGTATTATCTTAAGCTGAAGCCATTAAGCAAAAGATCTGTATTTCTCCGTTTGATTTTGTTACACAGCGTTCATCCAACCCATTTTCTAGCCGATCTACCAGTACAGCTGCAACACAACTCAGCTTTGGGAGAGCAGACAGGCTTTGTCAGACCTGGTTAGTAAACTCGTCTCCAGCACCTGAATGGGTTGAGATGGCTCTGCAGAAGGTATATTCATAAGCAGTAGGATAAGCAAGATGTAGGATAGCTAGGTGCAATACATATACCAGGACTTTCTTCCCATGTGACATACATGACAGATAAGCATGACAACCAATAAGCGAATATGACATCTTAGTAGAGGACATCTGCAAGCCGTTTGGCTTTGAAAATACATTCTCACTTGTCATTTGAGTAAGGATTGACATTCAGAAATAGCAAGAAATACAATCTAGCTTAAACAATATGGTACTTGCAATTGTGCAAAAGTAAATACAATAGCCTACTGGAAAAGAAAAATGAATGCGATTTATGAAATACAAAAGGCCAAGATGTAAGTTCCACAAATCTGCCAGGTTAGGACATCTATCCAGGTATTGTTATTGGCCTCGGGGTGGGGCAGGGGAGTGTTGCTCTTTACCATCTGACCCAGAGGCTATTTGCTTCCTTACCAGAGCATAGCAGCACTGAGACCCTTTACTTCTGTTGTCAGAAAAGCCTGTGGCAGGGAGACCAAAGTACAGCACTGGACAGTACACCAAAGCTAGAAGGGTTAATTTGGCATTCACAGATGCAGGCCATATGTGACAAGAATACTGCTATCAACAGCCTGCTCTAGATGGGGCACACACATCAAAAGAACAGGTAAATAAACTTCATGGACTGAGCCAGTTGCTTGGTCTCTCCTATTCTCTTATGCAGACTTTTGTTAGCATGACCGTTGTCCCCAGTACATGGCCAAAATCAGTCCACAGCCTTCCTTCACATCCTGAGCAATTACTCTCAACAGATGCATAATTCTACTGTTCAATGCTAGGCACTGCAGACATCTGTTCCCAAGCCTGGTCTGTCATGGAACAAAAGTGGGTAAGTGACCCAAAGCTGCAGAGAATGTGCTGTGTACTAGGGACTAGTCAGCAACCACTGCCCTTAGACCTCACACTTGGAACCAACGGCACTGAAGATACTCTATTCATTAATAGTTTAGAAAAGAAATGGGTAATAAGTGAGTTTGCTGCTAGTATATAATTCTGCCATTAACAGCCTACTGTGAGAAACTCTAGACAACCTGTCAGATGTAAGAGGACTGATTTTGTAAACCATGCCTTACAAAGCTCACCTTAAACTGAACAGGAAGAACTGAAAACAAGCTGAAGGTACGTTATCTTTCAGTTCTTACCATCACCACCCACAAAAGGAGCTTGTTAGCTCAAAAGTGGATTGACTCCACCCTACAGCACATGCAATGAACCTAAGTCTGACATATTCCCTAATGCTGTTACCAAAGCAGCATTATTTTTATGTTAATTAAAAAGGAAAAACTTCAGATCTGTGAGTAACCAAGGCAAGTTCTCATCACGCTACTTCATCACTATGGCTATATTTCTCTTTAGTAGGCACGTCTGTAAGAAGATATGTGATAAACCTGACCCAATTTCCACTGAAGTCAATGGAAAGTCTTCTGAAGACTTCAGTGGAGTTGTGTGCAACCCAGCCCTTGTCCTCTCCACTCAGACATCACATAAATATACCAACCACAGCCCACTACTGTAGTGTTTTGGTTGGTTTTTTTTTTTTTTTCTTTTAATAGGCAATTCTGCCTACATACAAATTAATTTGGATCACCAGACATCACCTTCCATGTATTATAAACCACAGGGCTTCAAACTTTGACCATGAATAATAAATTAACTTCTGAGTGATTACTAAGGTTAAATTGTGAAAGCAAGCTATGAAGACACCAGCATAAAGATCAAAATAACCTGATTTGGGGGAATTCTGAGCAAGACATCCCAGTGAGTCCTTCAGGTCCAGATACTTAAGTATCATGGGTATAACCTGATACTAATCACCCTATCATTTTTTTCTAAAATAACTTAAATGTTCTGGCAGCAATAGGGAGTAGTGCTTACTCTCCAAAAGAATGAGCATCTAATACAAACCTTGCTTTACTCTGTAGGGAAAACTTTCCCATGTCCAGTCTTCCTGTTTCTAGAATATACATTTCTGATTGGAGAATCCTGTGGATTTTGCTTGCCTGGTAGAAAGGGTGATCACTAGGGAAATGTTTCATGTCTTCTCTTTCAAAACCAGACTAGGCAAATGCACATTTTGGTCATGAAAGCCAAGAGTAGAGCCAGTGCTCATTTTACTATATAACTGTCTAAAGGTTCCAAGTCTGACATTTCCCAAATGCATAATCCATAATGAAAATTTCTGGTGTTTCTGAAGTGCTACACAGCTTCTATTGGTAAAAGAGGAGGTGGAAGGCAAAGATTCAATGAAGGTAATGAAATCTAGGGAATTGCTGCTTTCCTCAAGCCCTTCCTTCTTCAGGACTTCTAATAAGAAGAGACAGTTGGTGAATTCTCACTTTGCACAAACATCTTAACTCCAGAATAGAAGAAAAAGAGATAATTCCCTTACATGAAACTTCACAGCTTAATTCCAGCCTGGCAAAAGCAAACACAATGTTATTGATTTCAATGGAGTTACAGATGGCCCACTTAATGTACAACAGGGCTGATTTGGCCCCTCTCCGGTACTGTAGCACTGCTTTGCCTAGAAACCTTTGCATTCAAAGGAATTAACCATGTGTAAACAGCCTGCATCACTGAACTGCAATTAAATAATAGGAGACAGATGTATATTTTAAAACTTATCTCAGTAGCGGGCCTTAACAGCAAGTATTCATCGCTTTTTCTGTTTAATACCATGATCTTATGTCAGTATCACAGACAATAAACTGAGGATCTGCAGAACAATATCAACTATTCCACACATATTTCTCCCTCCCACAGTTTTGTACAGATATTACACTGGAATCATGTATAAGCATAGTGAGAGTCTTAGGAAGAAGTTGTTCTTCCTTATAAGCCATCTCAGCACTACAGCAGGTGGGCATGGGCTCTCTTGTTAAAAGCATGGAAAGAGAGAAAAAGAGAAGAAAATTGCTTACTGTTTCGAGGCTTCTCCTCATCCATGCCTTCATCTTCATTTTCTGGGTCAATATCTTCTGCTTGAGTTATCCAGTCTAAGTATCCCTTCAAATCCTCCTCTAGCTGTTGTTTTTCCCGTAACTTCTGGAAATCACCCCGAGCCTTAGCCTTCTCTCTTTCTTTGGAAAACTCCCTAGCAAGAGGGAGGGAGGGACAGGACATGGGCGGAGGGAGGAAGAGATTGAAAAACAATGGGTTAGACTGATGTCCACTAGAAAGTCTCCACATTCTGTGTAGCACACCCAGCTTTCTCTATTCTTTTAAGACAGACACATGAATGAAGTATCCTTGCTAGATACACATGTAAAACAGCTGGAGTGTCCACATTTTTACCAATACTTAGGAAAAGAAGAATACCTTCTTTAACCCTTTCATTCTCAACATTTGATGGACAATTCAAATAAAATGCATATGTAACATTCATGTACAATGCCATACACTTTCTAATATTCTTTACCACTTGATATTCTCCAACAGTTATGCATAGATATCTATAAAAATAATGGTTAATTTAATTCAATGATGAACTGTTTGACAATAATCTGACATCTGGAGAGTGAGATGATGGTTCTAATTTTTAGCCAGGTTTCAATTTGCCTTTAAGATTATAAGTGTAATAACAATTAAACTGGGCTAACTGTAATTAGCGTAATTGTAATAAGTGAAATTAGCAGTACTCACAATTCTGTACACATTTAATTGCAGGCAATTTCACCCACAGTACTGGACAATATATTTTAAAAAATCAAACTTCAATGTTTTACTGCAGACTTTCAGTATTTGAGGTTGTCTGATATGAAACATATTTTTCAAATATCAGGTTGGGTAGAAAACCATAAGAAATTATGGGTAGACAAACTTTTCTGCCAGAAAGTGAACTATGGTAGACATCTGATAGTTTTATGAAAGACCACTATTGGGAATACAGGCTTAAAACAGAGGGCATAGGAACAAGAATTTTGCGTTGCTTAGTTATGAACTTGGGTGCTTGCTTTACCTTCTTCTTGGCTGTGGTGCTGTTTCTTCCTCTCTTTCAGACACCCCTATACTGTATCATTTTTTCCTAGAAATGCTGACCTACCTGTATTTAGAGACTCTCCTCTGGTTCCAAGCCAGGTTTTAACACCTGTATTTTAATAAGTAAGCTTAATGATTCTGAAAAGTGCTGGACCAAGATTACTTAAGCATTGTCTTCTATCTGCTGAAGCAGATCGCTACATAAGGCACACACAGCAAATAATATGGCCCACTGTTTCTAGAAATGAGAGGTAACGTCACTCTCCAATGCATTATCCACCACCCTGGCTGATGACCGTAACTGCTTTTTTTAAAAAAAAACATCCACAAAATGTTTGGCTTAGGTTTGCTCCTGCAAGATCAAACAGGAAACCTACCACTAACTTTGGTGGGATAATATTAGGATTATGAAAATCTTACTCAAAATGTTAATGAGTCCCATGTGAAGTGTTCTCAAGCAACTGAGATGGAGGTACTTTTCTGACAGTGATGGTGAAGTACTTCCCTCTGAAAGATTTCCATTGACTTCACAGGCTTTGGATCAGGCTTTCAATATCATGAGCTGTGCATGAAACCTGCACAGCAACAGAGTGAAAGTAGGATGATGCCTTCATTTCAACTACATGACCAAGGACGCCTGTGTGATCTTCACCCCTGTCACACTGCTGAGGGTTCTGCCCATCCTATGGGAATGTAATAATGAAGGTGGAAATGAGGCAGAGAATCATTGGCTTCTCAGGTCTGAAGGTAGAACACAGTCAGCCCTGGGACCACACTTAGCCACAAGGCAGAGACAGCTATTGCAAGCATGGCAAGAATGAAAAATCAAATTTTCTCATGCTGGGAGCAACACAAACAAAAATCCCCAACAATAATAAAAAACATACAAAGAATTTTAGAAAAAAATCAATCAATAGCAGTTATATTTTCTGCTCCAATAACTACTTCCCTCTGGGTTTAACATAGTGCTTTATCCAAATTAATAAATTAACTCAAAAAAATATTACCGAATGAAGCTATGTATTATTAAGCCTGTTTGATAAATCAAATCCCAATATTCCAATTGTTGCTCCTAAGATCGTATTTTATAATCTACAACAAATGCGTCCAATTTTGAAAGGGACTGAGCCCTCTACTCAAGTAAGAACTATTTATACTTGCATGGATATAACTTGTAAGGGGCTAATTTCGGAACCAAAGTAGAAAACATCATGAAACAGCCCTGTCTACAGCAGATGAAATTCCTACTGTGCACTGAAGTGGATCGTTCATGTTAGATGCATCTAAGCTGCATACCAACTTGGGTCCTTTCAGTCCCACTTACTGTCTTCTCTGAAAGGGTGCTCAGGTTTGCAAGAGAGGTGACTAAACCAATGTGATATTTTAGCATGATGTCTTTACACTGGCCATCTGATAGAAGTGAATTTGTTACCTGGCTTTTTAATGGCACAAGTGAAAATACTGTGATTGCCTAGTCTAAATGGTCTGCAATTGCATGTTTTATTCTTTTGTACAATGTATGATACTCCACATGTCAGATGGCTCTCCAAAGAAGACAACTTATTTAAATTATCTTAATTTCTACGCTCTACTAACATTAAGACATTGAAAACAGGTGGCTCAGGAAAATTGCTAGTGCAATTCAAACCACCTCCCATGTGGAATGCCAGCCTGTACTCAGGCAAATGTAGCTCACAGTCAAGAACTAATATCAATGGTCAGTTGCCATCCCATGTGAAATGAGTTGGTGACTTCAGTCCAGTTCCTACTGCAGGCAGGTGTGCACATTACCTCTGCCACCATCACAGTTGGCAATAAATGGTCATTGCAGTTTCAGCAGGGAGGCCAACAACCAAATAAGCTTTCTGATGGAAATGCCATTTTGAGTCTGGAGGTGGTCTTCTCAAAACAGATTGCACTATCATGTCTGCGTAAGGTCGACAAAGGGTTGCAGAACTACCAAGCAATCTGTCTCTCTTCAGTGAACAAGAGAACATCAGTTTAAGAGTAGGTGAATCTGGTTGCTTTTATCAGATTTCAGTTTGCTTCACTTTCCTATCTTTTCCCAGAAAATTCTAAGATACATCTGCCAATGGGAATACCAAAAAGCACAGTATTCTGAAGAGATATTTTCTCTGTGTGAGGTTAGAGTGGGTCAAGATCATAAACATAAACACACAGTTCTGTACCCTGTGCCGTTGCAAAAGAAAATTTCTCTTGCCCATCCTGATGATGGAATATAAGTAATTCTTGTCTATATCTGATCTCAGTATGATTTCTCACATTTAAAGAAGTGATGCAAAATGAGCAAACCAGCAGAATTCTAGCAGTTCAAAACTCTTGCTTACTACTAAAAGTACAGCACAAGGCTTCAAATCTCATCCACCCTGAGAAGTACACCGAGGAATGGGAATGGTTGGAAGAGGGGAGAGAAGACTAGGAAAAGGCCCTGAAAGGTCACAAAACTGCTCCAGGAGCAGCTACAATCATAGCCAGCCCCCATTCACTCTGACCTCTTTCTTGGCAGTAAGGGCATCAAAAGCAGCCAGCTGGGTTTTCCAGGATCCCCTCAAAGCAGAAGAAATGGCTGTTCTCCTGCCTTCCATTTGCCCTAGGCAACTGCTTGTTTGGTCTGTGTCCTGGGATTTGGATCACTGCTAGGCAAAATATAAAAGAAATGTGAATCTATACGCTTATATGTGCAGGTCTGAAAGTTGAACCCATGCTGCCATTTTTTTCTCACTAATTGACCGAAATAGACAACCCAGATGTGAACATCTCTGATCCCAAGATACCTCTAAGAGGGGCTTCACTGCTCAGAGCAATGATGTAGAATCCTTTTGCCTGGGCTTGAAGAGGTCTACTGTGTTATCTGCTGACTGGATATTTGCTTTGGAATACATGAATTTCATATTGTGCTCAGTCAAGACAGGAAAAGGATTATAGCTCTGCACATGAATACTCTGTCATACTATTTAGCTTAGCATGTGACTAGTATATTCACCAGTAGAACCATGAATGGATGACATATCTGAGGAAAAACAAAATACAAATGAGCTCTTTAGCAGAGCAGAACTCAGCATTTGATTTTGCAGGTGCAATCAGGGTGTCTTTGTGAGTACAATTAATTACACTTACATACTTAGAAGTGATTAAAAAAACCTAAGCTAATCTGTCATTGATGAAGTGTACCTACATGACATGCTTGGTGAAGTTCCTGAAATAGATAAATGGGAAGAAATCAGAGATGCCTAGAATGGATATACAAAGATGCCTGTGAATGCTGCTTTGTATCTATGTAGGACAGACAGGTGGATCATCTACACAGATCAGACTAATAGCAATAGCAAGTCTCAAAAAAAAAAGCCAAATCTGCAAAATGGAGACACTTTGCAACTCAGCAGAATTTAGAACTGCTCTAGAAAGTTAATTGTTTAAGAACTGCTTATTTAGCCCAAAGAAAATTTGGAACATTTCTCCCATAATTTCTGTGTTTTTTCATGGATGCGAATTCTTAAGTTTCTTTTTACTTTTCTCGAGTTGGGAAAAATTTTGCAGAAACAGTGCAGCTGTCATAACACTGTGAACACATCCAGAAAGAGTGACTCACAGCTCAAACAAGGTGAACTTAATATTTGATTTCAGTTCTCTCTACAGACTGTTTCCATCTCTTACTACTAACTGTGGTGGTCTAGCTGCAGTATGTCAGGAGCTGGAAGATCTAGGCCCCAAAACACTTTCTTCAGTTGAAAAATGAAAGAGAGGAAATTCAGTTTTTAATTATGTACAGACACAAATCCAAGTGTAGGTAAATGGAATCAGCAGTGCTTCAACAGTATGCACTCCTCAGAGCTGGGCTCACAGGCAGTTTATCCAATCAGATACTATATATTCTTTAACCACTGTCTTGTGGTCCTTGAGGGTGCCTGTGGTACAACAGATCACCTTCCCTCTGTCAGCTGGTTATCATCCTCCACTAGTGCTGACATCATTACCTGCTGATCGATGTATCCACCTGGAGAAATGAGAAGCTTGTGTTTTAAAATTGTACCCAGAGTATCACTCTCCAGATATCCAAACACAGACTATTGCCTAACATTTCATTACTGGGGATTTCCCCCCGCTCCTATTATTGCTTGGAAACACTTCTCTTTGCAGCAGCTGACTTAGCGGCATGTCTCCTTCAATAGAGTAATGAAGATAGCAGTAATACCTCCTGTAGATCTGCTATTACCTGTCTCTTTGCAGGATGGCCAATGGTGGATCTTCTTCTCCAGTCCTACTACTGCCCTTCCTGTGTTGTTGGCCTAAATACTGAGGACATAATTTATGTGAGGCATCAAGTCCTCTCCTGCTCAGAGATCATTTTCCCTCTCTTATGATCAAAAGACAGGGGATTTCAGGGCTGCCCCACTCAGGCAACAGGTACAGGCTCTGACCAAATTCATTTAGAGCTCATTAAAGGAGGTAGGATGTTAGAAACAAAGAAAAAGAGAATGCATAAAAGTCCTCATACCATATTTATCCATGTACATGGAATAGCTGTAGGCACCCAGTCATGCCCAAACATGGAATTAGAAGCCTAATTCTAGGAGATCTTTTTTTAAAAATCTTGCGAGGAATGTTTGCTGGCTTGATTCCTCTAATTATGTGGCTCCCCAGGGGCAGTAAAGTTTTTGACTACTGGGGACAATATCAATTGTTTTTAATCAAAGCTACTAAAATGATGCTTTGCAGTGAGGGTTATATTGCAGAACTGAAATACAGCTAAATGTCTAGATGTCTTAGGAATGTTTAAACAATAAAAGGACTTCTCCAGCTTCTCTGTTCATCTTTAGAAAAGGTCCGAGGGAAATGATCTTTTCTCCCTGCATCATGCTAGGCTTGTAATTTGCACAACAGAGAAGATGTGCTTATTGAAGAAGAAACGTGCGCAAGACACTCTTCAGAGAAAAGAGTCTCCCATTAGGCTGTTCATTAGAGATACTAAGCAATGTGAAAATTTCTCGTGTGAGAAGACATAATTTGACAGGAATCTCACCCCACAAATGTGAAAAGATTTATCTCATGCTCTCACTCCTCCTTCAGCCCCACTGACTCTTCCAGAAATTTTACTATAAATCTCTTCCTCTATGGTGAATGGTATGCTTCACCCACAGGGGAGCATAGCGTTATCCTCATCCAACAGAGTACAGGTAGAGGTTTTAGATAGATGAACATGTTACTGGCAAAGAGTTGTCTTGTATTCCTTTGATTTAGTCAAAAGATTCCTTCCATGTCATTAGGAATGCCATATTTTGCTGTTGGCACAGCCATAGCCTAGACCTTCTATTAAGGTTCTTGAGATCAACCCATCACTGCCCATTGTTTTGGTAACAAAAGAGTAGGAATAGAAATACAAATTTTAAAAAATAAACAATAATAAAACATTTTCCTGGTACTGCTTACCCGCTAAGTACACCGAGAACCAAGTTAAGTACAAAAAATGACCCTATGATGATTAGTGTAACAAAATAGATCCAGGGCCAGTCCCTTCCTATGGCATCATTGACCTGGAAGAGTGGAATGATAATTAGTGAGACAAGCTCAGATTCTGAGCACCGCAAGGCTCCAGCCAAAGAGATCCCAAGTCACCAGCAGTAAGATTTTCAATAGCCAGTTTCCTGGAAATTTATGACAGGCTGACATTAGCGATTTTGAATGCCCTGAGGTTGAATTTCTTTGTCAGAGAGTTACACCTCTTGTTTTACCTGTATTGTTATTTGCAATGTTTGAATATTTTGTCAAATTATTTGAGAGCTCATGTGAAGCTTCCTTGGATTCAGATTTTTAACCCCTCTGAAAGAATCCTGGTGACAGGGAAGAACCCTTATTATGGAGTCTTGCCCTGTAGCATTGGAAAAAGGACACCAAAACTGTCAGCTTACCCGCTCAACACACCAAGAACCAGATTTAGAACGAAAAAGGATCCAAAGATGACCAGACTGACAAAATACACCCATGGTAACTCATAGCCCATAGCGTCCTGCATCTGGAAAGATGAAGGAAAGTTAGAAGACAGAGAGGGAAAGCAGAAATGATTAGGCAAAGGAACAGATGGAAAGGTATGTAAACAGAGCCTGCGGTTGGTTTACACATAATCATAGCAAGTGTTTCTGTATGTTCTTTGTGATGTGACCACTCCTTTAACTGCGTTTTTCCTCTAGCTGTTTCCTTACAGGCAGTTATTAATATGGGCTGAGATATAAGCATGTGCTGCACTGGCACTTCTTTGCACACTCAAAGTTGTGGACTGTCACTTTCTGTTTACTTACAGCACCACAGGGGTCCACCCGATGACTTCAAAACTTCTAACCACTGCACATATGTATGACTCTCTGCTGCCAGTGAAAATGTTAGTTTTTGCTAAGCACTTCCACGGTGTGTTGTCAGCTCACATTTACTTCCCATGTGTAGCACAGGTACACGTACCTCAGAGAGAAGCATGTGGTAACTATGGGCAAATACCGATCTTCCCCTAGCAATGCTCTGGTCATCTTTATAGTTTCCCACAGTGGCAGTAGCTGTATGCTTTTGAGGAAGGTCCTTTCAAGGCTCACCATGTTCTGACCTAGTCAAGTGTTTTCTAAAACTTTCTCACAAACTTCTCTCCTTGAAGGATGAATCTCCTTCAAAATTTAATTCCTACACAACTGAATATTCAGAGAACTTTAGACTGTAAACTGAATGATATAAGCATAGGTCTGGCTTTCACACTACTATAGGCATGTGCAAATGAAGCAGGCAGACTACTGTTTTATCACAGAACCTGTATTGTGTGTAGAGTCACTCTTGCACATAATAAGATATTGTGTATATTCTAAAAGCATGTAGTACACAAACACTATTTTATCTTGAAGTCTCCTTCAAAATTCAAAATTTTGGAAAGTTGCTGGATACCTTAATAGAATCTTTCTTTCATGATGGTATAAAAAATATCAGAGTCTCTTCTTCTTTACTTTTCATAAACATTCATCTTCTGAGTCAGACATAGCATCATTAAAGAAACAGATGGTGGTTACCATTTTCAGCAGCACTAAAATGATTTATGAACATAAATTGCAGACTTGAAAGTACCTAAAGGCATAAAGCACTCTAGGTTCCTTTGTTTTCCATGCTTTTGAAAATTTTATCATATGTTGTCCTCTCCTTCCAGGAAAATGCTCTCTCCTTTGCAACCTAAACATTTGTTGTGATCACAGAAGAAACACTCTTTCATACATGGGCACCGAGATGCACTTCAGGGAAGGCAATATGACTCAAGATTCATAACAACCCAAGAGAGGAATTTCAGACCTTCAGTAAGACAAGGCAGGAGAGTAACACTAATATAATCAGTTCTTTGTGGATGGAAGTCCATTATCCATTTTTCTTTCAAGGTGCAGTCACTAAAGTCCTTGTCTGGCAACAGTCCATAGTCAATGGGCTAGTCCAAAACACTATCTCAGAGTTCCTTCAGCTGCAACTGAACTGGACTTACTAAAAAAAAAAAGCTCAAAATCTGCCCCTGTGAAAACAGTTCATGAGCTCCTTCCACAGGATTAATACATTTAGCTGTCAGAACAAAGTACCTGAACATCTAACATTCCCTAAGCATATTAACCAGCTTTCCTTTTAATACTTTTGTAGAATTGTTTAGTTGATAAATATAAATAAATAAAAATTAAAAACATAAAGTAATAGTTCTTTATGTTTGCAAGCCACATCTCATCCCACATGACCAAAAAGTAGACACCTCTGGTGTGAAACAAGTCAGTGTTTTAAAGAGAACAAAACATCATGGTATATAAAAATGGAAGCAATATTCACCTGAAATCACAGTGGAGAAATCAGGCAGGCAAAATGTGACTGCCCAAGCTGGATTTAAGTGAAGATAATGAGACTTTTACAAAGAAACCCACTATCTATATAAAGAAATTCACAGAAACAATGAGTATGGATGACTTTGAAAAACTGCTGTAAGAATTTACCAGTGCAGGTACAATGATGACTCAACTTCCCTCCAACTATGACAGGTGGTGATAAAAAAGCCTCAGTTGTATGGTATTCATCTATCGACAGGTTGTTTGGTTGTGGTTTGTTTTTTTTTTTTTGTCAGCTGGGAAAGTCAGCTGGAAAAGTAGAACTTCTCAAAGCTGTGGTGCAAGTGAATCCTAAACAGCAAATGCCAGGGTGCCAGGTACAGATTCAGGTGCATGTCACAGTGACTTTTGTACTTTGGCATGAAGAAATTTCCAGATGGCAATAAGTTTCCATCCTGGCCTGGTAAAGCATATAACTACAGTATAGTGTACTCTGGCTATTTCCAAAGTCTGCACAATTGCATAGTGATTGTACCAGCTAGCATCAGCACAAATTGGTTTTGAAAAATAGACCTGCATTCTGCTACAGCAGAGCATTTGGGACTTCTCAGACTGAACAGTTAGGAGGTCAGCTTTTCATCTCTTTTATTGCCCAGTCATATATGTAACAGAGAAGCTGAGAGGCAGAGACAGTGATAGCTTTTCAAGTGTAGAGAAACCATCAGTATCTGGCAAACAGCTGAATCTCTCTCTGTTGCTGGGCTCCCTGTGTTTGGCGCTCTCACACCTCATTTTCTTTAGTAGAAGGCAAGATTATTCCATACATCATAGGACTGAGCTACAGGTGACAGGAATGTACGTTATATATTGATATAACATCAGATATTTGGAAAATTATCTTTAAAACTCTCTTGGATAAGAAGACAGTACACTGTGAGCTTACTATTTGCTCTTGAAAAACAACTGCAGGAGAAATGCAGAGATGAAAGCTGCTTGGCAGAAATTGGGGACGGGGTGTGTGTGGAAACAGACTTACTCAAAACAGTAACAGCAACATATCAACATTTTAAAACCATTAAATTCTTGGCTAAGATTGTATCCTTCCAAATATCTGGAAATACTTCCTCCAAAATGGAAGTATGCTAAAATCCAGGACTGTCCTCAACAGACGAATGCTCCCATACGATATCATTAAAAACCTTGTACCTGTGTTTGAGTGAAACTACTTCCTGGAAACTTATCATCATTCTGGGAGTATGTAGCTATTAATCATGTGTGTATGCATGCACGTGTCCTGTTAATTGCAGCTGAAGACTTTCGCTGCAAGTGTAACTTAGGTGGCAAAGCTGATTTTTCCTAATTATGCTATTGAAGTGGAGAAGCTGCAGAGGGTCATGACAAGATCAGGAGTGTTACCATTTGAACACTATTGAGTGCAGAAAACAAGGTCTGCAAAATACGTTTTGTATGGTTGCCTGTAGTGAACAGAAACCAGTTCAGTTGTAGGTTACCTCTCTAGGACAACAGTACATCCCCTAACACAGAGTTCAGCTCCCTGGTCACTGAGTGCACTGCTTCTCCCTGAGTGTGAATTAACCATATGAATCTCAGCAGAAAAGGTGGATCATCTAAATTTACAGTTCTGAACAATGACTATCAGCCAGTGTAGGTCTGAATTACAATATTCCAGCTACAGTAGCCAAGGTGATTGCAACCTGATGTCAATATAAGCATGTATGGAGCAATTGTTAGGTCAGTTCGAAGCACAGCGTTGATGGGAATCTGCAGATTGTCATTTATAGAAATAATTCTGCTTTCTGAGTCAAACTGCCTGACCTTTCACAGCTCACATCTCAACACTCACATCTCACTACTGTCAACAGTGAGAAAGTTGGTACATTGCTAAGATTAACACATCATCTCTCAGAGACCTGAGAGATAAGGATCTTAGTTAGACTCCTCATGATTTGCTACCCTATCTGGCACTGTGTGGACATAATTTTGGCTCATTATGCTTCAGCTTTCCAATCTGCAAAGTGGGATACTACCTTGTCTCACTGTGTATTGTCAAATAAACCACTCGGTGTCATGATGAAAAGAGGGTATTTTAGCATATTTGAGGTCTGATGGACCTTGTGTACTGGGGAAAAGCTTTTCCTTTGCCAAGCATCCTTAATTGCTACCTTGACTATAGCATTTCAATGTCCAGGTGAAGGCTTTTCTCTCAACGGTACAGATAATCTCCTAGAAATAACGCCAGGATTTTTAATGCTGTTATTTGCTGATCACAATTACAACCATCAGTTTCAGTAGGGGCCAAGGAATAAAAGTCTATTTATCTCTGTAAACAGACCTTTGGTTCTTCAGAAGACATAGATGAAGTCTTATTGGTAAAGCCGCAGAAGATATGCATGCTATAATTGTTTAGAGATTTTTTCCTCCCCCAGGGGTAATAGTCTTGCAGATTTTGCAAGTATCTCATTCACTGCACAGGCATCATAGTTCAAAGGTAATGTTCAAGGCATATTATCTATTAACATAATGGTTGAACATTACCAAGCACATAGTGGAGGTCTTTTAGTCATTTCATGAGAGGAGTAGACACAATTCACTAAATTCTGGTGATTTTACAATTCACACAGCCACACTCTGACACTTTATGCCAAATGTCATTTAAAAATAACCGAAAGTTACAGGAAAAGTTTAATCCATCACAGAAGGGCAGCTGCCACTACAAAGCAGCAAGCTGAAGAGAAAAAAAAAAAGTCTGTCTTGTTCAGTGCACAATACTGGAGAGCTGCAGCTTGAGGGAAAGTAAGTTAGCTAGGACACCAGGGCTAGTCGTCTATTTCTTGAGTAAATTGCTAATTGATTCCTAATGACTATAGCATGTTATGATAGCCTTTTTTAAATACAAGTCAAGTGGTTCAAGTATTCTATAATGAAGTGTATAACCTTTCACAGAGTAACATTAATCAAGAGGAGCAGAGTACTCAACAAAATTAAAGGGCAGTAAATTTGGAAATTTTGTGTGGAAATGCTATTTTATGCAGTCTATCTGTGGAATTCACTGCCTCAGGAAATGATCTAGCCAAACGTAATGGTTATGGCCAGTAGCAAAATCTCTAGTTGAAACCAAGTCTTTCTTGTAGCAATATAAAATTTGAGAATGTTGGGAGCAGGAGACAGCAGAAAGAAGATGTAACATTTCATTGCTGCTGGATAGATCTTCCGCTTGAAGATTTCATTTCAAAAACCATCCTTTTCAGGAAAAGCACTTAAGCACCTTATTAATCTCAAGGATGCATAGAAGTTATTTCCTCAGCTCAGACTGAAGATCAAATAGTAGCCTACCAGCAGGCATGGCTCACGTGATACATACACGTATACACTAATGTGAGATTTAGGTATTTGTCCTTGATCTATTGCAAAGTAAAGAGGTTTGCATTGAAACATAAATTTTCCTTTTCCACTTTCTCTTTCCTTCTCTTCCTATGAATATTTGGGTGAATGCATTTCATTCACACATATTCTCATGGAACTACAAGTTTAAACTTTGATTAAACAACTCCAGAAACTTTTTATGTAGGATGAGGCACTGTTTTGCACTGAGAGGGAAAAATGTTCTCCACCAAATTTTTTAATCAGAATTCAGGTACAAAACCAATTGAAATAAACAGAAGATAGAACTTCACCCTTCACAGCTGCAGCTGTGTTGGCAATATTACAGAAAATAATAATAATAAACCTACATTATAGACAGTCAGTAAGTCCTACATCTCAGGCAAGGGCTATGTCGCCTAGAAAGAAAAGTACTCCTACTCTAACTTCTTTGGCTTCCTTTAAATCTTTGAGCTGCTTTCATGATAGTTAAAGCTTTGCTTTGTTTCTGAAACTTCACAGACTGACTGAAAGACTTTGCATTCATACATTCAGGGAACAAAAAAGGTCTCATAAAACCAATGTAACTCTTCGGAAGTAACTAATGGGGTGAATTTCCCAGAAAGCGTCCAGATAAATTTGTCCAGTGAAGAAGTAAAACTAATTTGAAAGATTCATTTTTCTACCTTTCCTTGTACAGGTACATTACATCAGCAGAAATAGCTAAGAAACAAAACATTCCAAATAAGAAAAGGGATATTGTTGTTAGTTCCTAAGAACATCCAACAACTGTAACTGGTGATAGCATGATTTCTGAGGCTGCTCAGCAAACAAGAAAGAAACTATTTGTTCAATGAAACATTCTCTTCTAGTTAGCTGCTTAATTGCAGAGCTGATTTGGGCTTAAGAACACCTTGGCTCTGCAGTACTTGCAGGCTTTGCCTTGGAAGGTCTTGCTAGTAGACAGAGCTGACAGAGGACTTATGATATGAAGGACTGGCACCTTTCTCTCAGCTTCTTCTTACAGATCTAAGACACTTGACAACTGTCTCTTTAGCTGTCATGCTCTTAAATAACTTGGGCTAGGTAACTGGACCGGGACTACTGAGACTGTGACACAAACAAACCAACCTCTAAACGTGCAAACATTTAATACTGTTGGTTAGCTCTGGTAACAAATCCTGCACATTGTATCTTCTCTGATCTCTAAACAGTACACTGCTTATGGCATACTGGTTTTTTTCATGTAATACTTTTGATAAATATATTAATTTTGCAACTTGTCGTAAGCCCTACTGCTCTTAATATTGCTTTTAACAAGAAAACTGCTCATTGTTATTCACAATTTCTAATTTTTTCACAAAATTATAAATGCTTAAAAGAAGCCCCAGAAAGATTTCAACGAGGTGACAAAGAAGCAAAGGTAAAATAAAAAGGGACATAGTACTGAAATTGACTTCCTGTGTATGTTAGGCTTCATAGACACTTCTTCCAACTTGTGGGACAAACCATGGGAATGCTTCTTTAGCACTGAAATCCTACACATCCTGAATCTGCTGATTTGTCTGGAGCCTGAATGGTGTGAGGCTGCTGCATATCATGTCAATGAAGACATAAACCCCACACATTTTTACTTGAGGAATTCCTGGCTGGTCTTCACATGTACCTCAAGTAAGCCTACACACAGCATGCATCCATCTGACTGCACCATTCACAGAAGGAGCAAGAAAAGTATCATGTTTCCTATTACCCATCATAGATCCTTAAAGCTGGATTTAGACTTAGTACGTTGCTATCCTAAGGATGAAGATTCCACCTTGCAGATCCTTCAATCTAAAATCTAATTAGTTGTTTTTGCTTGGCTGGTTATTAATCCAGTACTCATATATGTGCATAATTTAAGGCATATGAATAATTCCACTGAAGTCAACGGTCAATATTATTGTTACCAGCAGAAATGAACTGATATGCATAAGTGCTTTGCCTGAATGCAATGGGGCACAGGATTGGGAGAAATATATGATAAGGAGTTCATTTTCTGAAATTCTTGGGAAAAATCAGATGCTTAATGTACATAGTCACTAAAAAATGACAAAAAGATTTAAGCATTTCAGTCTAGACATTCAAGTGTATCATGAGAGACATTATAATTTATCTTGTCAACCTGAAATACTCTTTCAGCCTTCCAGAGTCTTTAAGACAGGTGATGAGAAGTGGGAATTTATGGTCTGCAAGCTGACTCAAGGCAAAAGGACAGAGATGAGGGTAAAAAAATACAAAAGTTCAAGCCTTGTGATAAGCAAAAATATAAACCCCAAAATAAACTACTTACTTTTATGGACTTAGGAACAATGTAATAAAATTGCTTCTGAATGGCTTAAAATATAAGCAAAGGACTCCAGATGCCTTTTCTTTTATTCTGGGTAGATTTTTTTTCCTAAACATCAACATCCTAATAGTCTTAAAGGGACTCCAAGCCACAGCTGTTCCTTACAACTGTTCTGAAATACTCTGCATTTTGTATCTATCAGATGGATGTGAAGGAGAGACTGGAGAGTTCAACCCAGCTTCAGTCTGAACTGGTGACACTCAAGGGAAGGAGTAGCACTTGATCAGTTGCTCCTGTTAAAAATTATGGTTTGATAATCACATTTCTTTTATTTTGAAGTACTGAAGGAGAAGGCAAATGTTAAAGTTGGTTGTTCTCTCCAAGCACTTATTTTTAAGGCTTTTCTTACTGTATTGCCTCAATCATGGAGATTTACAAATTCCATATGTGCATTCTATATGTACATATAGACATCTGTAACTTTTTTTTAAAGAGTGTCTTCAGGAGAAAGGCAAGACATCTGGATGAAGAGAAGCACACAGGGATCATGAGACAGGGCAGAGAATGCTCTAGGCAGGTTATTCTGCTATATGGTCACTATAGGATAAAAGCAAATAACGTAGGCAAGATTTGTCATACGTGGGCAGTGGGAAGAATAATAAGATTCCTATGTGTACCTTGGCTCCCCAATTATTCTGTATGCTCTGTAGTGATGGAAAGAGCAAATTAAAATTCCACTCTGAGCTAGAAATATTGGCAATTTGTACAGAACTCTCTGCAGGAGCTAAATGGGGCCATTAACTGAGAAAGGACTGCCTCAATGAGGACAACAGAAACATCAAGGGAAGAGATTAATTGGCAACAGAGAACCTTTGAGAAATAATCAAGAAACTGCAGCAATGGAAGATGTGTCCAGAAGAGAGAAGGGGAAGGGGGCAGACAGATCTGAGAAGATGAAGACTGCAGAGATTGCTTCTTCACTCCTGTTAACAAAGACTTATGTTGAATCTCCTGTAGATGTCCACACCCAAGTACACCTGCACTGAACCAGGTGAACCGTAATTCCTGATTTATTTTAGAAAAACTGTGGGTATGGCTATAGTTCATTGTTATGCTGCCTGATCTCCCTGACAAGGGGGTGAAGTTTTCAAAATGGACCAAGCTTCCCACACAGCACTACAGTGAAGATAAGTGAAAGTAGGGCTGGGCTCAACCTTGGTGTCATGGGAACACACACTCCTGCAAAAGATACATCCTGACTGACTTGAACTTCTTGGGGAGACTGTGTAAAGGCAGGAGTCCTGCAGAAGAGCCCTGGGGAGACTGTGTAAAGGCAGGAGTCCTGCAGAAGAGCCCTAACAGACTGCTGCAACCTGTGCAAGAACAGGACTACAGCAGAGATGTAGAAGAACTGCCTTATAACCACATCTGCTGCTTGATGGCAAAGTGAGAACCTGTGAAATAGCTGTTTGCTTTTTTTTTTTTTTTTTTTTTTCATACAGTATGAGGGAAGTGCATTGCTACCAGTAGCATTTGCAAAGCTTACTTCTTTATAACAGCACCAAGTCATGTTTTCATTGCTCATTAAATACTGGCCCCACCTTTTCAGGTATACACACACTTTCGCAGCTGGGAAGGACTGTATAAAGTCTGAGACACATAGAAAAAAACCTAGCTTTCAACCACCTAGCCCCAGATTATTCGTACTGTATGCTGACACTGAATCATTCCACTGTGTTTTTTAGCCCCCAGGATATAACCAACGGACTCCACAACATTTTCATTCTTTAGTAAAGTTCTATATTAATATTTTAGCTGGTTTCATTTTGGATGCACATTGTCTTTTGCAGTCAGCTGTTCTTTAACAGACTGAGCTGTTATAAGAAATGTAAGGTCCCTGTCTGAGAGTGGGAAGAGAATTAAAACTTGCATTCAAATACCAGCAGGTCAAAATGTCTGTGGCACACACCGATTGAGCTGAATTGTTTTTCTAGTGCAAGCTATTTCTGTTGAAAATGCTTGCTGATCCCATACTTCTACAGCACAGTAGTTTGTGCTTGCTAGACAGGTAGGGGGGCAATATTGACTTGGGTGTGTTTCCCACTCTCTTAATTAAATCTGCAATTTAAAACGACCTTCACACAAGTTTACTGTACAACTGCAACTGATGGCAAAGGCCACTGGCATTTGACTTCACACTTTTCATTTCAAAACAAAGGAAAAAAAGTTAGGCTCTCCCTTGACTTAAAGAAAACAGCAGCGTTAACTGGGCTTTGTTTTCACAAAGTTGCAACATTTATTAGCACTAGTACTGTTCCAAAGGGACATGGATGACTATGGCAAATCAGCTATCTGAAAAGTGGATTTTGCCGACAAAATCTCATCATATTAAATTTTTGTTAGTGCAAGTACCACTGAGAAATTCCTACAGTTAACTATGCTAGGGGAGGGAAAACAAATAATCAGGAAGCTACTATTTACACCTCCACCCATCCCACCTGTATGCTTTGTGCTTTCTTGTGGGACTTCTTTATTTTTCTGTGAAAACTGGAGAGGATTACATACCTCTGCAGCATGTTTGGCAATACAGGGATTATGAACTCCCACTGAAAACATTAGTTACATAGTGAGAATTCCTTACATCAAAGACAAATTCTGAGCTCCAATAAGCCTCCTGCTTTGCTACCTCACTCTCTTTCTCCAGGTTTAACAGGTAAAAGAGAAAATAATAATTAAATGTATTTCAATTCAGTTTAGAACATGTCACCCAGGAGTAAAATATTGAAATTCATCTATTGCCAAGCGATAAAGCAACTCACATTCTAGAGTGTGCTGGAACTGTTGCACTTTGAGGATGTAAATAATTCCCTCTAAACTATTCCCTCAAAAGTTTGTTGTTTCCCCCCCCCCCAGTGGTGTTTCAGGTCACTGTCTGTCTGCACTGAGGCTGACTGTATCATACAGACCAGCTGTGAAAGAACAGGCCATACACTGACCCAGGCAGAGCTTTTAAAGGCACTAGGCCCAGACTGAAAAGGCACTAGGCCCAGACTGAGCAGGTCTTCAGGACTTTCCACAAACGCAGCCTGGAGTCTAGTAGGCCAAGCCCTTGCTCTTGATCCGTTCTGCTTGTTGATACAGATGGCTGACAGACCACCTTCCCTACCTCTTCCCTGCTCTACAGCTAACATCACTAGTGACATTACTTTTGCCTTCCTATTACACTACTTTCCTTGGTTCCTGAACAGTAGATCTACTTGGATTCATGTCACTGATTCATCTGCAGTGTTCTGCCAAAGTCAGGTCCCTATACAGGTAACAGCACCCATTTAAGGTCTCCGTTCCCTCATGTGGTTGATGACATGAGTGGGTTAGCTTGTTGGGTGAACTTGCAATTTGCAGAAATGCTATGTAGTGACCTCCAAAAATTATTTGGATTTGTGCGACTTAATCAGGATTTGAATTCAGGTCTCCAGAGGCAAAAGTCACAGAGCTTTACGTGAGTTGCCTTGTTCCCCATGTAAGTGTGTATAGACTTTTTTCCCCTTTAAAAGGAAATGGTTGATCTTTGAAAAAGTCATCCAAAAGCCCAAAGGCTATTTAGCCACAGGGCTGATAGTTCTTTCATTATAGCTACTGCAGCAGTTCCATCTCTTACTGCTGCTCAGTTTTTTAAAAACCTTTTCATCTTTTAAAAGCTTTGGAAATCCACTCCAAAAGAATAAAGTGCTGATTTCAAGCAAGAAAATATCCCCTAGGATGGTAGGTTTCCAAATCTAAAGATTTCATTTCATCTTAGAATTCTGGGCTATCCCTTCCTGTCTCTGTTTACTTTGTATTTACATTTGCATGGCTGATTATCCAGAAAGGATTTTCTGCCTATTTTACTGTATTGCTATTTTATAACTGCTTCTATTTATTTCAGTGCAGACTGATAGCAAATTCTACCACGAGTATTTCAGAGCAGCACTGATTACTGCATGCACAAAAATACACATGTGCATACTGTTCATTGATTTACATAGTCAATTAAGTCCTTAAAAATAAAGATAATGAAAAACGGTACAGTAAACTGTAGATAATCACTACCTTCTTTAATAACTGAAGGCTTGACTATCAATTCTTTTTTTGCACTTGATCAGTATATCCCAGTTTCCTTTGTAGCCAGCTCCTAATCTATAATATTCCTAGAAATCCATTCTACATTTTAGATGATGAATCCAGCTTTCAGTTGTGAAATAACCCCTGAAATTGTGAAATAAAATGTACAACATCTAGAAATCATGGCAAACAGCTAATAAACATTCATCTGATAGGCACACTAGCCACTTACAGATAATGTATAAGCACTAGATGTTCACTGGAGAGACTACTATCAAAGAGCTTGAATGCAATGATACTGCATTATCAACAGTTCTCTTTTTCTTGTGAGTTTTATCAGCAACACCAAGTAGGCAAGATCAGCACAACGTCCAGGACTGATTTCTTCTAGATATGCTTTCTTTAAAACTCCACAATGTGGATGTTCTGTGGTAAATACTTGTCTGAGTCCTAAACCCTTCATTTTCTACTTCTGGTCACTTTGTATCTTTAGGGACATGTGCTCAATATTGGTTTTAGGCCTCCAATTTGGGTACAGATCAGATGACTGGAGTTAGAAGGAGACAGTTCTAGAGGAGGCCACGGGCATAGCTAAACTTGTTAATAAAAGCTACAGACTTATAATGGTATGATCACCCATCATACTGAGCCCTCAAGCCCTGTTCAGGCAGAAAATCCACTGAAATCAATGAACAAAGCCAGTATTAGTAGACCAATTCTGTTTGCAGGCAGGAAAACTTATTATTTACAGAAAGATTGGTGAGGTTTTAGTTGTATTGCCCTTTGTCTTGAAAATAAGATGATGAAACAAAATAAACAGGAGTTTTATAGTCAGTTCTAGAGCCACCACTTGTGTTCTGACCTTGGGCATATTTCCCTGTCTTTTTCTTTCCCAGGGTCTAGATAATGAACCAAAGTCTGTTATTTGTGAACTTGCTAGTGGATGTGGGTCCAAACTTAACAGCTCTGAAGATAGTTGTTTCAGAAGCCAATATTCATCAGTTTTTGAAAAACTAGTAGTAGGGCTCAAGCAGTGCACCCACAAACACAGGCACTCAAAATCCTAAGTCATATATAAGTGTCCCAGTATTTTAGCTCTTAATTTTATAGCTTTGGGATAAAAGATTAAAGATAAGAAAGGTCTCTGTGGTGATTAGACAGCAGCAATTAGGAAACAGTCTAAGGAAGAACAAAAGAAGAAGGAACAGAGAAAGGGCAACAGAAAGACAGGGATATTAAAGAGGTCCTTCCCAAGCAGGAGCACTGGGCAGAGGGTCTCCATTAACATCTCCCCATAACCAACCCAAAGAAGCTTATTTTTAATGGAAAGTTTCTTTCCATATAGAAGAGGAGGACTGAGAGGTCCAAAGTTGAGGTCTGAAGGGCTCATGAAAGCTTAATTCCACGCAGCAAGTGCCTGTTTTGCATTGGACAAACATTCAGCAGCAGTTTTTTATGGCAGGTGGCAACCAGCAAGTCACTGCTGTCACTCACTTCAAGGCAGCAGTACAGGCAACCAGGACAGTTACACATGCAGTTGTTCATGAGAAAAACAGGTTTAGGTCAGCATTTATGCAAATTAAGTGTGGTCACTGCTTTTTTCAGTGCATTAATGCTGTGGCCCTTCAGTGCACTGAACTATTGGTCCTCTCCCCCTAGCCAACACTGTTACGGCAGATGGAGTTGAAATAACCTCTGCAATCACACACATGGCTTGCTCATACTTGCGTGCTTATTCTTTGTAAATTTTTCACATCCATGCAAAACCCTGCCAAAAAGATGATTAAAAAACCTCAACCCCACAACAATAAAAGCCCAGCATTTTCTTGGAGGGGTGGGGGTGGATGGAGAATAAACACCATGGAAACATGTAGACAGATATATTCTTAGAATCAGATCATTCTCTTGTGTGGAAAGCCTTACTAATTCAAGCTTAAGTGCTGCAAGAATAAAGGGTTAGAAGGAAAAACACAGCTGGTGAAAATTGGGGGTTGCAGCTCTGCGTTTAATGTCTTCCACTTTGTGGCAATATCTGTATTCCTCACATCATCTTCCTCATTGGCTGCACAGGCTGCAGGGGGATGAGAAAAGCTACAAGATATGTCAGTGCTGTCAACAAAGTAAATTATATCTGTTGTTCAGTTTGTTCCATTTTGATTTCATGATGGGAATTGTAAAGGTGACTGCAAGCTCAATTTTCAAGTTTTTTAGTGACTTGGAAGTATGATCTCACAGATTCAGAGACAGAGGGACCTTCTAGGACAGCCTGTTTAAGCCACTACATCTACATATGCTACTCTGTCTTTGGGGATGTGATGCTTCTGAATATTTTCACTGATTCAATCTCACTACGTTGTGGCTCTCACTACATTGTGGTGGCTCTACTGCACTGTTTTAGACTACTAAAATGTTTTCTTGCCTAGGGATTGGGCAATACCAAGGATCGTTCAGTTAAATTTGAGAGAGTCAACTTCTGTGCCAGTTTAGGCATCTCTTCCAGGGACAGGTTACTGCCCTGGATCTCATCCAGACCTGGCTTTTGTCCATCTGTAATAATAGCACACTCTTTAGTTTACAGTTAGGACCTTGAGATAAACTGTCCCTGGAGGTACTACACGTTATTTTCAGAGACTTAACCAATATTCTGACGTGTTGTCCAAATGACATGGGACAAAGCCAATACTTCAAAAACAATGGCAGGCTCAAGGCTGCTCATTATTAAAAATCATCAAGCAGATCAAGTAGAATTACTTAATCCTAGAATTCAAGCTGTAATGAGCAAGCTGTATGCAGAACATCTCAGGATCAGGTTCTCCACTGCCCAGCAGCATGAATAGCCCAATGCAACAACGTATGGTTGCATTTTGCACTTGCTCTGCATTCAGTTTTCATTTATATATATGATTTCTTAGACGCAGGGTAGTGGAGAGACCAGGCAAATAAAACTGAGGCTGCAGTGGGCAGTTTTGCATGCAGTGTCACAGGGCTCCAGCTGCTGAAAGCACATTCCACACAAAGATGAAAGCCTTTCTAGAGACAGGGCTCTGTCCGACTTCCATTTAACTCAGAAGCGAAGCTTCCCCTGAAGGACAGTAACAAACTGATTAAAGATAATCAAAGAGAAGCTCCATTAGGGAAGTTTGAAAGTACTGAATTGGCTTAGATTAGAAAAAGATTAAGGGAATACTACAATTTCTTAAACAGGATGTTACAAACTGCATAGGGATTAATTTTCTTCCTAAGTCAACAAAACAGTAAGAAATAATGGACTGCAGCAGAGACAGATTACAAAATACCAAATGACCCAATTTGTAACATTTGGATTTGCATCTGCTGCTGGAAGTTTCCAAGTCTGGTCTTCAGAAATGGGCCTTGGTGCCTGCACAATGGAGCAAGCTGCTAATGCTGGCTGACCATACATTAAAGAGAGTTTTGAGAACAGTAAGCTGGATCTTTCTACAATGCATAGGAAAAAATATGATGTGACGTATCATAAAAGGTGCTTGTCTACTCAAATGATTCTATAAACTGACTGCATATGAGACAAAGCCACCTGACAGCTACACTGGGATGAAGTAAACCTTGTAAGACTGAGGCAGTGTAGGAGACGTGCTTCTATAAACACTTAACGCTCCCTCCACAAAGATCAATTCTTCAGTGAAGAGTCAGCAAGGCTGTTTTGCACAGATTTTCATCCTGTCCAATATAGTTATTTCACACTAAAAATTTGGCTCCTTATAAGTAATTATCTTACTTGCCATTGTAGCAGTGTCAAACTGTTTTCCCTAACATTTTTCTTTCACATTTCAAAAGAAGCCAATCTACTCACAAGTTTTATAAGCTGAGTGAGAGAGGAGATTGAAAACTGTATCGATCCTATTGATGTCCAGTCCTTCTAGGGAATAAAAGTTTACTGCTTTCCTGTCTCTGATTATCTCTTTGTGGGGATGTGGAACACAAGCTGGGAAATAGTACTCCATGAGAGAGAAGACAGGCTTCACTACAGAGTTAAGAAGCTGGAGAAGGCACGAAGGGAAGCATAAAGAAGGAAACAGGAAACTGAAGGTAAAATTGGAAGAGCTATTAAGTGGGTTAGGAGTCCAGGGTTTGTGGAAGGTCATACAGCTTTCTAACTTCTAAACATGCAGGTTTAACCTTGCAAAGTGTGGCACAAGACAGACATAGGTTTCATGAAATTCCTAGTATATTTTTCAGGGCAACATGCTGAAATATGCTAAGCTCTCTCCATTCCCACTGAGAGGAATGCAGAGACTGAGGTACCTTTCAAAAGCTGTTTTTCAGAAAATAGGAAGATATAATTGAAAAGAACTTATAGAAAAGGTCAAACCAAGGGAATTGCTCCATTGTCCATACATTTCCAGCCAAGTAATTCAGCCCAGAGCTTTATCTGTTGTTCTGCTGAGTTTTAGGTCAGGCTCCTGTTTTCACATTTAAGGAGGGAGCAAACAAAACTCCCTACATCCACATGTATGTCTTTGGAAGACTCTATCACAACAGACACCAAGGCCCTGATTAGGCATCTGTAAGCTCTCATGTTGTACCCATGAATGCATGTGGAAAATCTCAACAGCATGATCAAGATTTAACAAAATAGAACGTGAGATTTTGACTTTTTGAAATTAACTGGAATTTTACCATTGACCCCAGCAGGACCCCAGACTCAAAGCTAGTAGTTACCCTGTGTTGTAGAGGGGCTAAGAACCTAACAGTCCGCTTGAAATTTGAATGGCCAGTACTTTTAATATTAACCCAGTAGCTTACATCATTAAGTTTAAGGAATGACCTCTGAAATCATCACCTAAAATTTTCAGCTACAAAATTGACTGATTTGCAGGCAACATTTCCTTACACTGTTCTTTAATCTGTACTTTGCTTTCAGTGTAAAATGGACAACACTAAGTATCTCAAGATGTAGTTGGAGAGAGGGGATCTTTAAGTCTGGATTTCTAAATTAATAAGCTGTGCAGATTTATTTCCTAATAAAGTGAATTTTAATTTCCATGACCTCACTGTGGATTTAGGAGATTTTTCAAAGTGTTGTCTACTTGAGAAGAAAATGGCCTCCTATTTCTGCACTCCTGTGGAGATGCAGCCCCCAACGGGTTGTCTACAAGCACTCTTCCTTGGCTGAAAAGGCAAAGGCCAGGGAGTAGAGTTATAACTGAGTCAGACTTCACTAAAGAAACAATGAAGTGGCTCACACTAAGTTTAAAATAGATATTTATATCCTACCCCACTTACTAAATTCTTCCTTCACTCTCAGAAATTGAAATGTTGCATCTTTTCTATTCTTTACTATCCAGAATTACTCTTCTTTTTGATCTGGCTAGCTTAAGCTAGAATGCTCTTTTCATGGACTGGAAAGGTTACTGCACAAACCAGAATAGATACGGTTTGAAATAGCCACAATTACAGTGGGAATGTTTACAGACTGTTTCTACATATAAATATTAAAGCCACAATGCTTCTCATAGGTGTGACCTGTAGTAATTGCCCAGTCAACATCTGCCCCCAGAGTAGCACAGACCCCTCTGCAGAAGGAAATATGCATCGCATCTCAGATACCTTCTTTGCCATACGGCAAACACTGATCAGAGCTGACTTCTATCCACTTTGTCAATATAACACAAAGAGGCAAAAAGACATGAGACAATAATGCTCTTAGGATTGTTTACAGCAGTTTAACAATGTCTGCCAGCTCAGGTGTTCAGGTATTTACTAAAACTTTGTATTTCACGGCCTTTAAACGTAAGTGATATGTCTTTTTTGTACAAACTGTAATTCCACCTCCTTAATTACTGAAATCTTATCTGCAGTGCTAACTCTTAACTTTTATAGTCTTGTCTAGGAATAACTGGGAACTGATGATAACAAATAAGCCTTTTGTTTCCAAAGCAAGCATTCTAT
The DNA here is from genome assembly GCF_017639655.2 of Falco naumanni. NCBI lineage: Eukaryota > Metazoa > Chordata > Aves > Falconiformes > Falconidae > Falco > Falco naumanni. The sequence continues at coordinate 23,558,445 of NC_054058.1, forward strand.
CAAAGCCATACTATAAAAGGCTAAATATATGGATGCCTCTAACAATAATGACCATAAATGTATATTAATTGCAGGTCTCAGTTCATCACACTGTCTCTAAAGAAAAAGCTCAGAAAATCGGTGAAAAAAGCTGACAATACCAAACAAAAACCAACAGTTAAAATCCAGGTTGCTGCAGGAACACCATAAAATAATCAGAACATCTGCAGCAGTCATGATAGAAAATCATTTAGCAGTGAGTATATGCTTTTGGCTCCTGTTATTAGCTAACTGATAGCTGAGTTCTGCATGATTCACATACAGTCACTTAAATGACGCACAGACCCAAAAGGGTGGGGATTGGCACGGTCTTTCATAACACGTGCCTTTGGAGGAAATGATGGTAACTTGTGGACAGGTTTCACAATATTAAATGGTATACTATGCCAATATTTTCGTGTTTATTTCTGATATCTTTTACACTCTCCTATTTCCCCTGAACTACCTATTAATCCTTCAATCACAAAAAGACTGGAGGAATGTGAGCTAAATGTGATAAAAAACAAGTATAATATATATAGTCACAGCTGAGCTGTGACGTGGTTTTGCCCAGTTCCTTTTCTGACTCTGCTTCTGTTCTTCCTCATTATTTTATTAATCTATACCCTCTTTTCAAATAAAGGCAATTTTTGTGCTCTGAGACCCAGACTCTTCTTGTGGCTTAATCTCTACTCTTTATCTTAGGCATTAGAAGGAAGCTAGAGTCACAATTCTAATCTAAATTTACAAGGATAAAGAGACAACTGCTTGCTGTTCCACACAGAGAATATCTATTGCAGATAAGCTAAATCTTCAAAGGGAAATCTTGTAAACTCTAACTCACTGGTGGGTAGAAGGCAGCTTCTGGCTCATGTTTAAGAGAGAAGCTGATGTTGATTAACAGTGCAAGCTGCCTCAGTCCAGATTATCCTTTTGTGTGCTTTAGGTCCTCTTGAGTTAAATTGCATCATGCATTGTAGCACATCTTACCACCTTGGAGAACCAGGTGTCATAATATGCCAGTCTTCAAAGTTAGTCACAGTCCAGGTTAGCCTTCACAGGCAAGACCGATCTCTGTGTGAATTAAATTCCTGAACCATAAGGTATTGCTGCAAAAGTTGATGGCAAGAGCAGAATCCAGAAAGACGTTTATATCTGGTTTACTGGTGAAGGCTAAGCAGGATTTTAACTCCAACAGTATAATTGTATTGCTGCTGAATTTCCCAACATTAGGAATTACAAAGTAGCAACTAAAGCTACTGAAACTTCCAGAATTAGGACAAAGGACAAGATGAGACTGTATTTAGATTAAAGATAATATAATGTTTTGACTAAATGTGTAACCATGATCGATATCAATACCAGAGTTAGAAGACTTTATTGTAATACTATTATGATAAAAGTCCTAATCAGGAGCAGTACCATCATGAAAAGGGATTTGGGAGGCCTTTCTTGTAAAACCTACGAGCTGATCAGCGCAGTGCCTTTGTAACATTAATGCCATGGGTAGAGCACGCAGTTATCTGTCACAAATACTTTTACATCAGTAATCTGGAGATGTACGAGATATTCCACTCCTGCAGAGAGAGTCTTTACATGACATTCTGCTCAACAAAGGTACATTGCAAATCTTCAAACCAATAAGCCACGTGCCATTTATCAACATTAAAATATCAACAGAAAGTCAAAATTTACATTTGATTTAACTTTGCCAGATAAATCCTCCCATTTTCCCCACTAATATTATTAATTAACTAAATCTCCATGCTAGCAACCATGCCTTCACTATATAGAACAAGAAAGAAAGCAAAAGCCCTGAAGTTTCAACATAGCTGTAGTAGATAAGCAGGCCTTTCAGCTTATCATTTTCGGATACGTACCCAGTACAGTACATCTGTCCAGCCCTCCATTGTGATGCACTGAAACACCGTCAGCATGGCAAAAGCAAAATTGTCAAAGTTCGTAATGCCGTGCTTAGGTCCCTCCCAGCCTGCTTTGCACTCTGTGCCATTCTGACACTGCCGCCCATGTGCAGACTGGGGGGCACAGGGAGATGGATCATCTTCTGCAGGTGTATCTTAAAGGAGAGGAGGGAGAAAAAGGAGATGAAGATAACTAATTGCTGTTTGACACACTATGATAAGTGAGTGAAGTATATCTGATTTTAACAGATACATTTTGTAGTTGATTTGACAGATTTTTCTAGGAATACACAAGCAACTATATTCATTTTAATGGGCAGAGGGATGTTTTGCTATGCTTCACTTTCTTTTTGTAAAACTAATGGCCAAGCTGTCAAATTTTACAGTCAAAACTGAGATGGACTTTTTTTTAAAGCATATCCTCATATAAGGAAGAAATCATGCCTTTCAACGTGAGAGGGAACATTCAATCAAGTGCGTTACATTTCTTTAGGCTGCATGTTATGACCAGTGTTTTCATACTTCAGTCACTGGCATTTGGGTTAGTCTTGGAAAGGAACTCCAGCACTCACTGGCGCTGCGTTGAAGGAGGCTGAACTCCTGTGGCAGACAGGCTTCAGTGCTCTGGAGATAGGTTGATATGGTGGTGGGCCACTGCTAAATTACAGCAGAGAGTGTCTGGGGCTCTGCTCTTTCAGAGTCTAGAAGCTGTGTGGCAGTTTATCATTAGTCCAGCGGCACTCAGAAGCTCTATAAGACCACTGCTCGATTATCCACCCCTTACTCTGTACAGGTGTTTCTAAAGGTCTGAGAACCCATACACCAAGCCTGCCTAAATGCTTTGATATATGAAAAATTCCATAAAAGACATTTTTATAAGCACAAAACCTCTTGCAATAGGATTTTTTTAAATACACATATTTCAGAGCTTGGTGCTACATTTATAACAGATACAGATATGTATGTGTGTGGGAGCAGGTAATTATGTTTGTTTCTCATCTTACATGGCAAAAAAATGCAGTTTTCCAAGAGTTATGATCACATTTTGATTATTAAAAAGCATGCCAGAAACAGCAATATTAGAATTAGAGGTTGTAATGTAAATAATTCCAGACAGTAAGGGGAAAGATACACTTCAAAGGTATAAACCAGACTGACAATTCATTATAGTTCTAGTATCATTTCCAGAAAATGACATCTGCTGACTTTATAAACCCAGAAAATACAGAACTTCTGAAACAATTTCCTGTGATACAATATTTTTTTTGGTTATGAGCTGAACTGGATCCTAGACATTAGCACCCACCACCACATGGGAAATCACTGCTGTTCAAGTTCAGTAAATCAAAGGAGAAAGAGCAGATGATTAGATAAGTGAGTGACAATACAATTGAACTATTTTGAAATTTGAATATTTCTTTCTGTAAATAATTTGAAAGTTATTTCTTGCTAGACTTCATGCAAAAAGTTTTTTCCGATTAATATAATTTTGCTTTTTTACTAGCTGCACTTCTAATCACAGTCACAGTCTGTGATTAAAAAAAAGGATACTACTGGGCCTCAATTAGATATTCCTTTACAGTGATACTGGCTTACAATGACTATGTATTTGTGTACAAGATTAATAATAAAATGTAAGAGTTGTTCATTTTCCTGATGCCATCTCATTTGTAGCTCAGTCTGCTAGTGGTGAACATCACTACTTTAGTGTTGCTTGAGCCTTTGGGTGATTTGTTAAAGAACTTAGGCTGGCTTGTAGTACCAAAGGTCCACATTAAAAAGTCCACTGCTGTGTTTGGCAGGAATTCAGACAGTTTTACATACAGCCTTTACAGTCAGGCCAACAACTAAGCGCCCAAGATGAGCAACCTAAACTCAGTGCTGGAGACAGTCTTTCTGTATCAAAGGTGATTCATAACCAAGAAGCAGAACAGTGGAACCACCACTGTGAAACCCCAAAACAAGTACACAGCACAGAGCAACAGCCACCTGTGTCCTGTGCCAGCACAAATGCCCCACTGTGTATGAGGAAAGCCTCCCTCAGAAAGTCTTTGTGTGCACGACAGTGTTTCCCTTACCTATCAGTCCCCCTTGAACATGGTAGCAGGTCTTATGCATCTTCCCCATGAATAACTCCAGTCCAATGATGGCATAGATAATAATGACAAACAGCACCAGCAGGGCAATGTGCAACAAAGGGACCATGGCCTTGATAATTGAATTTAAAACCACCTGGAGACCTGCAGAGAGAACAGAAGGAAGCACTTACCAGCAAGAAACAGAATTTAGAGACTTTATAAATAATATGTCATTTTTTATCTCATTCCCCTTCACTGAACTCATTATCTTGATGATTATAAGATGTACATTTACATATCACGTTCCTCCAGAAGATCCCCAACATTTCACAAATTTACCATTGCACCCTGGATCACAGACTAAAGTAAAACAGCTATTACCTTACCTGTCACCAAAATACCACCACCCTGGGGAGGGAACACATTAGGTATTTTGCCTGTTCTTGAAAACCAGACCTAAGGTGTTCCCCAGACGGTACTGAGGAGAGTTAAAGCATGGGAAAACCAAAGAACAACCAGAACTGAAGCAGGACAAGGACAGTGGGAACACGCAAGAAGGTAAGTGCAGGGGTACCATAGAGCTGCACTCCAGAGCATGGGGAAAGATGCCAAATTGAAACCATGTCCCTACTCTGATTCTGGGTCTGTCCAGAGGTCCAGCCAGTGTCAGGCAGCACCCGAGATGCTGAAGGAGCATCAAACCCATACTGACTGAGAGCTCCCAGCCCTCTTAGGATCTCCCTGCAGTCCAACTTCAGTCTGAACAGAGGGAGAGTCAGAACCAGCAGTGCTGGTTTTGACCCAAGATTCAGGGATCACTCTGTAACAGAGATTGTCCAGGTCCCTAGAAAGGGGTATGAACAAAATATTATTACATAGCTGTTAAGGCACGAGGCTGGTATGAGACACAATCATGAGCGAGCCAAACACTTCCAGAATGGCATAGGGAAGGTGATTTGTAGCAGTTTGCTGAAGTGCTAAGCAGCTCTACCCTCAGATGCAGTTGACTCAAGCTGCAGATTCATGGGCCTGCCTCTGTCTACTCCTCATTTGCAAAACCAGAATAACAAAGCCAGCCTCACAAACCTTTAGTAAGGATTTGCATTTACAAATGTCTTAAAGTTGTTATCACTGGTAGCAGTGATGGCAACAACTGTCACTGGCAAGTTATTAATGTTGGAAGTATTGAGAGACCTCTAGAACTCTATATTCTACAAATAGCCAGATCAGAACAATTACGAGCTCATGATTTCGCAATGATTGAGCACCAGAAGCCATTAATGTCTCCTGCAAATGCTGTCATCTCCTCAGGGAAGTTGATATTAGCTGTGATTTTTGAAAAAAGTGATTCATGAGTTGTGAATGTCTGTTATACATCTGCCAAGAGAGTTTGCGATAACTATTAACTTTTAAAATCTATCATCTAAGATCTTACATTTTCATTTTTATTGCTTTTTTTTAAAAAAAAATCATTTAAATACTTTCTAAAAGGGATGACGCATGTCTTGACAAGCACTTCCACTTGTAGACAATCTACTTGTCAATTCACAGCTAAGGCTGTGCCTTTGCATTTTCTCCCCAGCCATGTAGGAGCGCAGCAGAAGCAACCAAAAGGTGGTATCAGTTGCCAGGCCAGTAAGATAATTCACTAACTGCTATTAATCCAAAGGTGGCTACTAGCATCCCTCTAGTCAGAACATTTTTTTAGGTGTCTGCAGTCAGTTCAGTCACCTGTTAATGGTTGATGCTACTATCCAAAGGGAGTGATATTCAGTATGAAACATTCTGGCTTTCATAAAGAGATCCTTGCATGAAGTACAATACTGCCAGGATTAAAACTCATCCAGTGCAAGAGTGGGCCATTCTGCTTGCTCAAAGTTACCTCTAGGTAACTTATTCTGGATAAGCAATGTCTCTGGGGAAAAAATATTGCTGTGATTACGTGAGGCAGTCAGCCTTTCTCCCTAGATAGTCACCTCATTCAGTCTATAATTCTAAATATATACAGAAGATTGATTGCAGTCCACATCAACGTCACTCCAATACTTTACAGCAGTTGAGAATGTTACATTCACCAGAAAATTAAAACAATGTCCCACCTTCTCCCAAACAAGGTATAATACAAGAAAGTTAAAAGACTACAGATGGCTATGAACCTGAGAAAACCCAAAAACTTTGCAGATTGAAATATTTGTAAGTTCAAATAAATCTACACAAAAGCAAAGAAAGGCCTCTAATTTAAGTGATTTTAGGAGTCTTATTAATCCAAAATGTAGCCAAGATTACAAAGTTAAGAGTTCTAATAAAATGTCTGATGTAATTTACCCTTAATTATTGTTATTAATTGATTTAATATTCATCATAGGATATACCCAGTGCTCTTGAGAGGGTACTGAGGACAGACAATTTTGAACAAAAAGCTCTTTCATTTTGAATATAGCTTCATTATCACCCACACCATGAAAGTGCTTCAGTGTACTACAGATGTCCAGAGAAGATAACACCCGCACAAACCAATGCCCTTTGTGTTAACAAAGCAGTGTTTGTGAAATCAAAGGCTTGCACCCTAACCATGAGATGACAAGAGTTTTAGACAGTCTAGGGGAACATGTACCACCAGAACATTTACAGGAGCTTCAGCTAGCTTAATTAGAGAAAAGCTTCTTGAGGATAATAAACCAACTTAGAGCTATTGAATACTGTTAGCATGAACCGATGTGTGCTGTGCGGTACCCTGTTAGGGCAGTCCGTTTTTAAATCCACATGACTCCACTGATTAGCAAGCTTAAATACATTACCATTAAAGTATTCAGAGAGTTTCTAAAAGTTTAAAACTGCTAACTATGCAACCACTTCAGAAATGTCCTCTTAGAAGACGTAATGAATGCTACTTGTAGAAGGGCAAGGGGTATATACACATCACCACACTCCCCGCATTGTTATTATAGCAAGGTTATTGCTGCAATATAGCTGCTGCTAGTAAATTACTTTATTCTCAGTTCAGGCAGCCACTTGCAGCATGAAAAGCTGTTGCAAGGAATGGCATGAAGAACCAAGCCTGGACAATCAGAAAAGTCAGTGTGGTAGTAAGCAGGGAGAACAGGGAGAGCAGATAAAGAAGGATTAAAGGAACTGGGGAAAGCCATGGGTAGGTCGAACAAAGAGAGATACTTTTATATTAAAAACCCCTCATGCTTCAAAACACATCAAATCTGTATTCTGAAATCTGAGAGGTGCAGATCAGTGTCTGTGGATGATCGGATGCATTTCTAATCGGGGTAAATCAAGGCAAATTATGCCCTTACATGCAGCCACAAAGCTTTTTCTAACCAATGGTGAGAAATTCTGCACACTTGTACGTGCTCTTTCCTTGAGCAGAGGCAGAAAAGAGTGTCAAACTGATATGAAAAAAAATTATCTGTCCTGTCTCAGGCATGCTCTTAATCTGTGACACACTGATATCAGCCAGTATGGGTGCTCACATACAGGGGGCAATACAATTCCACTTGTCTGACGCTTCCTGTAATACACCATTGCACACCTTTGACATTTTCTCCCTTGTGGAGGTAAGGCTTGTGCTCCTAGCAATGGGCTGTGCAGCTTATAATCATAACTAAATCAGAATGCCTGGTGACCTGATCAGGCTGCAAAGCTGTTTTTCAGGTAGGTGGTGCCAAAACTGCCTTCCCACAGCAGAGTGAAGAGCTGTGGTTTTACCACTGCTCTACAGAGGCTGGCAATGCCATCATTGACCAACATAAATTCAGTCTCCTGAACTTACGTTCTGATAAGAAAATATAAAAATAAATGGTTTTCAAATATTTGGTATTTTAAATGTACTTATGCATTCATAGAAGCTCTCTTCATGTACTAGACCCTCTCCAGACATCTGTGAAGGCACAGCATCTGCCTTAAGGAACTCACTCCAGGCTGGACAAGGAGAAAACTTCACAGAGGTTAGGGAAAGCGCCACAAAAGGGACTGTTTGCAGTTTTTCAGCCCGCGTTTTTCTTCTGTTAATAATTGAAGATCTTAAACAGCTCTTAGTATTTATTTTAAAAGCACTTCAGTTTACCTTTAAAAAAAACCATCTTGGCTGCATTCTGTTGGCAGACACTGACTCCATAAATGTTTTAGTAAGGAAAACATGTTAGTGCCATTCCCTGGGCTTACAGAATTTAGCGTTTATTTACACTGATAAAACATTTTAAATATTTATTACATGGGAACAACATTGCTTTTTATACCAGGTCAAGCCCTTTTCAGCCTCTAGAGGACTGCGTCAAACCAAAAGTTTAGGGCACAACTGGGGACTAGAAGGAATACAGAAGAAAGAAGGAAAAGAGGTTGTAGGAAGCAACACTGATCTGTCTCAAAGCTATGAGAAATACGCTGTTAGGAATGCTGCAGGTATTTTAGAGCTATTATATGATGCTGATTTTCTTCCAGGAAGACAATCATGAGAGAGGCTGGTTGCTGTATCATCAATTCAGGCAGTTATTGAAGAACGTGTTTATCTCTAGGCATGTAAGTGTCTGCACCTAAAGCAATGGGATTACCTACACACCCCATTGTGTACTTACAAGCTTTTTTGGACTTCAACCAATGCACAGCAAGATGGCACCAAAACAAAACAAACAAACAAACAAAAAGTATACCAGGCCCAGCTGCTAAAATGCACTTGGCATTGTTGTGCTGTGGAACATATCCAAAGAAACTAATGGTAGGTTGGTCTCAGAAAAAAACATTTCAGCCTTTGCAAGCAGAGCTCTATCTCACATTTTCAAGTGTCTTCAATTTTGGATAAAACTTGGTTTGCGGGACAGGGTGGTTTCCTGTTCTCATCATATTAGTAGTACAGATATTCAGAGAAAGCATATCCTAAGTCAAAACCCTTCATTAGTTTTGCAGGGCTATGTTCTGCTTACATCACGGTGTTGCCTGAATCAGGAGTATGAGCAGGCACAGTCTCATACAAATGACCTTCTGGGAATGAGTAGGAATAAAAGGGAAAGGAGAGGGCTTTCAACTCCATCCATCCTTCCTCCACCTCCTGATACACACACACAAACACACAGATTTTCATACTTAAGCCAGTGCCAAAGGTGTGGGAGGTAATTATTTTTCTGCTAATATAGTTCAGAAGAAAAATACTACTTTCTGCAAGCAAGGAGGAAGCAGGGGAGGATTTGTGACTCAGCACAGCGCCTGAGTCAGATCACTTCTGGGAACCACTCTTAAGTGGTAGAGTTTATGCAGCATCCCCAGCCACAAGCTAGGCCTACCCACAAATCACAGTTACTTCAGATGATACACTAAGAGACTGCCACTACAGTTATCTCTATTTCCAAAGCACAAGCAATATAACCAGTAATATTCCCCAAAGTGGATGTTTATTGCTTAATAAAATAGGCATTGGCTAAGAAAATGGAAAAATATTAAATATTCATAAATATGAAAGGCTTTATACCAATTTTAAAGGAAGCCTGGAAAAAGACAGACATTTTTATCACAAAACTGTCCGGTCATGGCAAGATATCTTGGATAAGTACATTCTGCAATGATTTGTGAGGGAAAACATTAAGGACATTCTTCAGCAGTGTTGCAAAGGGAACTCATATGGCACAGTTCAGATAAGGACAGCTGTACAGTAACAATTTGGGGAGGTAGCCCCTTACTGTCTTGCTGGAGTCTTAAAATATTAGTGGCAGATTGCTAGATAAAGCAAATTCTGTGGGTGTAGTGCAGCGTTCTTGGGGCTGCAGATGTCATTTCTATTTCAAGAATAATAAAGGTGGTCTTGGAATAGGAAGGAAAGACATGACGCAGGAGTAGAAAACTAGCTGAAGTGAAAAGAAAGAAAAACCAGGGAAGAGAGTTTTTAAGCTGAACAGTGACTATTTTGGAGAAGGTAATGCCATCTAAACATATACAAATATACAATTCAAAACCATGTGCTGGAATGCATAAAAAAAGAAAGTTTTGGCATCTGTTCCCAACGTTCTCATTCTTCTGTTTTCAAACCATGTTTTCATTGACTTCTCAAACTGAAATACATGCACACATACAAAAGCAGATTCATACAAATGGGCATGTGTACACAAATACTATTGTTTTGTACTTGTCAAGTCTTGCAAAACTGCCCTTGCCTCATTCGTTGAGGCGAGAAAGGAATAGCAGAACAAAAACAAAAGCCACAACAAAACCCAGCTCTTTCTTCTGGATCCTTTCTTCTTGGGAAGCAATTAATCTTCAATATCCTCTGCTTGTCAGTGACCTAACATAGGCAGCCAGACAATACAGCTTGCCCTCAGCATGGTGGCCACTCAGCTGCAGTTTTTGGGTGCCTGAGGAAGATGGTTGGATAAATGTACACACTGCCTTAGGCTTTTTGCCTCTCTGCTGGAAGAAACCTCTATTACCACTCACAGAGGCATCCGTCTCCCCTCCTGGGGACTTCAACCTTTTTTAGCAGCTTTTTTTCAAAGTATGTAAGTATTCGCTTTCTTACAAAGTTGCTTGCTGATTAGAAGACCTTGCCATCTTTCCAGTCCCAGCACATCAGATGGCTCCTACAATCTCAACTTTATTTTCCAGCCATTTGATCTTAGCTCATTTCAGCTGAGGATGAGGTCCACACAAGATATACAGACTTTGAATGTAAAAAAAAAAAAAAGTGGAAAAAAAGAAAAAAAAAAAAAAAGATGTAGTGTCCCTCCCATGCAGCTACCTGCATACAGAGAAGGAGCATGGAGAGAAAAGCGGCAACTGCCTATCTGCTGAAAACTGCACATCACAGAAAAAAGACCATTTTGAGCAAAACCACAAATGAAGTTCAGTAAATTTACTTTGAGGCTGTTTTGAACAAGGACCACAGTGTGCTGTAAAGCAGTCTTACACTGAGATGGGGGAGGGTGAGGTAAGGCATTCACTGCCCGACAGGGATTCCTAAAGATGGGCTGAAGGTAAGGCAGGTAAAGGGCATGCAGGAGTCCTGGCAGTTCCTAGGCCAGCAAGAATCAGCTGTCATGCTTTCCCAGGAAATGGCTTTAATTTTCTGCTGATGGACAATCATGGGCTCTCCAAGAAAACTGTTCTTGGGCTCATTGTAAAGGTTTTATCTATACCTAATCACTGTGAATGATCACAAATAGGAAGAACTTTTATTTGCCCCTCTCCCTGCGGAGCTATGCAAAACCAAAGTCAGTCTGGCCAGAAGACTGCGCATGTTCTTAGTGAAATGATCCATCACACTTCCACCTTTTTTTTTTTAATTTCTTCATGTTCAAGCACAGCTGTGACAATCTTGCAAGCTGCAGTACCGGAGCAAATTTTTGATCCAGTTCTGTGCCACCGGATTCACTCACATAACTGGTATAGGAATGTGTCAAAATGCTGTACCATCTTTAGTCTGGTCAAGTGAACATAAAAACCCCCAAACCAATATATCTCAGTCTCCGAACTGAGAAAACTGAAATGATGAAAGAGCTTTGTTTCAGAATGCCAGATGTTGTTTGTACACAGCTCTGAGGAATAACTACACACATTACTGTGTCCTAAGGATGTAGTTTTTGAAACAAGGAACTATGGACACCTGTAAGCGCTAAAGCATCATGGTAACAGGAATGGGCTTCAAAGCACTTGGCTCTCAATTGTGACAGTACCAGCATTTAAGTGGAGGACTAATGACTGTTGGATTACAAATGCCTTTGTAAAGCTGCCAGAACCTCAGGATCATGAACAGCGTTATTTTTAACTGTTCATTCTCATAGCTCCCCAGGTAAGTGGACAGTAGCCCCTTTTTTTTTCATCACTAAATAATCCTTCCGGTCTTACAAAGAGTCTTTTAGTTGTCTGAGCTCATTCTCCTGCTGCTCTTTCTAACTTACCACTTGTGAACAGGTTTAGAAAAGGTAAAAGCTAGCAAGGTAACAGATGTTAACAGGGATCCTGTAAATGTAGAAGTGCACCCAGAGATGATAATACAGTTTTGTGGTACTTGGAGAAAAATACATTGATGACAAAAATTGATCTTGCAGGTTAAATGCTCCAAGCCTATCATAACTGGCATACCATGAGCTACGCTAAGTTTTACCATCTCATGATAGAAAAAGTACAGCAAAATACTGGATAAACCCTAAAACTTTCTCTTTAGATAGCTATCTATGTAGAACTGCAGCGTTGTATGTGACAAAAACAGGCTATATAGTCCCGGAGAGGAAAACTCACTCCACCTCCTAACTTTGGATAGTGCTTAATGGGCTTAGATTAGACTAAGCTCTGGAGAGACATAGATAGCATGACGTTTTCAAAATCAGTGTCATACAGGGTTTTCAGGAGAATTTTGAGAACCTAAAAATAGAAAGTTACCTGATCAGGTAAAGAAAGAATTTACGTGAACCACATGATGTGTGACCACTGCCATGTTACTGTCTTGATGCACACATGGGATTTGTTTTCTCTTTTTAAACTACTGAAAATGCTGTTAATGAAAATTCATGGTACAATGGCAAAATCCTTGAAAAGACATGGCCAGATAAATCTGAACAACTTTGCCTCTTAGTTTTAAGAAGAGAGTTTGGATTTAGGGACTCATCTATTCAGTGGTTAATCAGTCCCAACTCAGACTACCTAAGCTCGAGCTTTTTTTATTTTCCACATTAGTAAGACTACTGCTTTTGATTTTTATAAACCTGATTAGACTTAAGCTCTGCTTGCAGGCATCAGATAATAAAACAGCTTTAGGGAGAAAAATGCCTTCTGATATAATAAGCAAAACCTCCCTTAGCTCACTAAGTAGCTGTTTGGACAGAAAAATTAATGGTTGCAGTTTTCACAAAAATGTATTTGTCAGACAAAAGAATGGTTCTTTATTGATATTTACTTCCTTTGTAACTTTCTTTATGACTTGCACAATTCCAAAGATTTTAGTATAGACTGCGTACATATTGCTGGAATGCATTGGAACTAAACTTTTATTTATTTTGAATTTCCTTTTACATATAATAAGCTGTCAAGAGGGAATAATAAGGCTTTCCTGCTACAAAATAAACAGCTAAATTAAATTCTTTATGATACAGAAGTCTACAAATATAAATCTGAGTGGTATTTGCCCCCCTCCAAATTACGGATTTTAAATGAAATAACAGTGTCAACACTGGAATGTGAAAAGAAAAAGATGGGCTAAAGCTTGAGTTTAAATTTTCACCTATATTTTGAGAATAGGGGTGAGATTCAACCCCAAATTCTTTCATTGGGTGCTGTTTATACTAAACAACAGAACTGTTAGATCTAAAACAGGCCTTTGTAAAGCCTGTGTGTATGGATACATGGATATACTGGTTTGATTTCTGACCAAGAAATCAAACCTGATTGAAAGGAAATTTACCTTTTGGTAACTTCCATCACATATTAAAAAACCAATATACAACAACAACCTGTGATAAAACCTCAATTGCAGAAATGTGCTGAATAACAAGAAGCAACAGTTACTGCAGAAAAAAAATCAGTAAACACAACAACCAACACAAAACAAGACAGAAATGTTAGCCAGGCTTCTAGTTTAATGTGTTAACAGTAATATAAGAGGAAACAAACCAACAGATTCTACATCTAAGATACAGAGCATTTGATATGTCCCAATTCTCACACCAGGTGTGTACTACTGCCTTCAAAAAAGGGAAGTCCTCTGCAAGAATGGTATCTGATTGAAAGATTAGGTTCTTGAAGAAAATTTAGAGGGGAGGTTTTGTAATCTGATAATGAAATTGGATTTCTATAGATCTTTCCACTCTTGAGGAAAACAAAATTTAGTACGCCATATGAAAAAAGTGACAAAAATAGAATTTTTATATTTTCTTCTATTTATTTTATTTCATCAGCTATTTTCTGTCAAAAATGCTTCTGATGTAAAGATGTTGAGCAGCTTTAGCATTACTGAAGTTTAAAAAAAGATTTTTTGCAGAGGGCTAGCAGATGTTTTCTGAATTGTGATTGATGTGGCAAGGCAAACCAGGAAAAGATAAAAACTCAAAAAATAAGAGGCATAGCTATTCAGCCAACTCAGGAAAATAGTTGCAACAAAGGACAAAACACATATGGGATAGTTTATTGTTACATGTGTTAAACAGGAATTGGATCTGCTTCTGGGAAAAAGGGAGATTAAGAAAGATGACTGATCTTCCCTTCTCCCTTGCAGAAAGAAAATTTTGATAAAATAACTTCGATAAAATATAAAGAGACGGGGCAAGTTAGGTGGGCTGTATTTGCCTTTGGTCAATACTTCCCTATGATCACAACAACATATGATTTGTTCCATCAGTGAACATCTTAAGCATAGAAAAGTTTATTAGTTGTTCATACCAGCCAATATTTCTGTGTTCTCAGCTAGCACAGTAATATCAAGCAGATGTAACTCAGAAGGCAGTAGCTGATATTGGAGAAGCTTGATTAAAGAGCAGAGGGAAGGTCTCCATAGATTTATGTAGCCACTGAAATTTTAAAATATATTTCCTCAGATTTGCCTCCTCTCAGTTCAGTGTGCTTTGGGTTTTTTCTTCCTATAGCACTTGTACAAGAAGCAATATTATTACAAATTCAGATCATCACTGAAAAAAATACTGTATTTGGAGACTAAACAAGACTTAAAATGTACTCACTGGTTGAGAGAACTATTTGACTGGTCCACTGCTCTGTGCTTTGCTGATATTTTGATATTACTTTGTGAAAATCACAATGACCACAGGCATCTAACAATGCTTTTGGAAGGCCAGTACAAACAGAGTCAATTCAAATGATACTAGAGTCATGGAGCATGCCTTGTTTCCTGAGGAAAACACTCTTCTATGAACTTTCTGTTGTCCCACTTCTGAAACAAATGCTACTTGGTGTGTTAGTCACCTCTTCAAGAGAGGATGAGAAAGCTTCAGGCATGTTAAAAAGTCCCAACAGTTCAGTAACAAATTAATAGATGTACATTCACTTTAGAGAAAATGAACAAAGGAGTTCAAATCATTCCTTAACAGAACTTAAATTAATAAGCAATGCAAAATTTAGTCAATTTGAACCAAAGTATGAAATAACATTTGATGTAAGTTTGGGACTACATAAGATACAGTAGAGATGTCATCTGGGAGAGAACACAAGAAGAAAACAGACTAGATCATATCCTTACTATTTTGATCTGGAACAGCAATATCTTCCCTCGCCCGTCATGGAGGCAGCAACAAATGAGGCAATTACAAATGAGCAACTGGGAACCCAACACACTCCTGCTGATACCAGTTAGCTACAATCTGTATGTATACTTCTGTTCCTTTATGGTCCAGACAAAAGCATTTCTAAACAACTCAGACTGTTCTTAGGAGACAGCAGATGGCATTCCTAGATTTTCAGCTGCTTTAGGACAAGCATCTTAATGGCATGGGCTCTCTCTCAGAGCCATGCCCTACGTGCATTCTGAATGAGAACTCTGGGCATTACATGAAGAATAAAAAAAGGTGCTAGAAAGTCTGATCCATCCAGAGCTCTTCTGAAAAACCTCTTCACTAAGCCAAGCCAGGATTTTTTTACTATCTCCATGTCTGCTCTTTGATGTCAGCGTGGGTTTTATTTCCTTCATTTGGAAGGGGCTGCCTACACCCTGATGTGGTCTCACATTACGGTATTGGGATTTTTTGTTTTGTTCTGTTGTGAAGACATGTTGAATAATCATGCCAGCACTCACAGTAATTGGTAGGATAAAAGCTGACACAGTTATTGGGTACATTTGTAGTTAGTGCTATTTTTAAAAGAGCTACATAGCCAAGATCAAACAACAAATATTTCCCTGTTTTCATTGGCGTTCCTTAAATATGAGAGAAATCTTTATTACAAGATGTCTGTGCCTCAGATATTCTTCTTTACTAAGAAAATCCCTCTTTTGCTATACTCTTCTGCCATAATTTACATCATTCTGCAGGTTATACCACTCAAGGAAACATGCTTTTGCTCCTGATTGCGCAAGCCCTTCTCACATGAATGATCTTTACCTATGGGAGATACTACACAGGAGTCAGTTTACTCCCTTGAGTAATGGTGACCTAAGTAAATAAAGGACTTGCAAGCATGTGTAGAGTTTTAAGTTAACTATGAAGAAATAAGCTTAATGAGGACATTTGGTTCAGACTGTTCTCTCCTTTTTTCTCCACTCCCTTCCCATTTGTAAGGAAAGCAAAACAAATTGGCCACTTGAGATTAAAAACAGCTAGGCAATGACATGGGAAAGGTGGTGCAACTTGTCCTCAACGGTGCTGTATGTGCTGGAGAGATGGTACAGATGGTCAAGAAGTCTTCTTCAAGAATGAAGGAGAACATAAGAAAACTGCTTGAGAGCACATTTCCTACGGCTTTTAGAGCCCAAAAGAAAAGAAAGAAACTGGACTTGGCAAAAGCTGGCGTTATTAAATGCAACAAAACAAAGTTTAAGGCAGAATTAAGATTTGGAAGCTAAATTTTGCCCATATATATTTGCAGCCATTCCTTCTGTTGTCAACGACTTTTATCACATGGGTTTGGTGACAGCAAACTGCCAAGTGTATTGTCTCCACCAGCTTACTCTACTCTTTTGTACCTGCACATAAATCTTACACATTTTGGAAGCCTTGATGAGGCCACTTCTCCTGTCTCCTCACACTGAAGGCAAGTCAAAATTCTCCACTGGTGTGCTGTTTATGCCATAACCTCACATGCATCAGGAGGGTAAATTTAAGCCCCTAGCTCCACCAGTGACAGTGTTTAAACACGAACCATGTGCAAAACAGATGACTGTCAACTATACTTTGCCAGAAGCATACACATTTTGAAAAACTATTGTCTTTCTGACTTCCAGTTAGTATTTGCTTAAAACTTGAGACTTAATATGTGCTATTCAACATATAGAAGCAGGTAATGGCTCACATTTTTTTACCACTTTCCAAAAATGCATGGTTCTCAAATAAAATGCGGTTTTGGATTTCTTGAATTCTTTGTGTTTATTACCTCAATTGCATTACTTCCTCACTATATAAAATGGTGTTCATTTTCTTGGTCTGTGCAGAAAACAATGAGAAATTCCAGTTGTAATTTTTGGTTGTGCACTACAAAAAAAATTAAAAATCCTAAACACAAGCCAAATAACTGCATTGGGTGTGTTTATTTCGATGGCTGCAAAATAGAATCATTGCAATAGATTGAGCGGTATTGTCTCAGTGGCTGGGAAGGGCATTGCATGCCCAAGCAGAAGAGCAATCACAGGCCAAGACAGTCAGGTGCTGGGGGTGGAGTAAGGCAAGCATCACTGCTGCACACTGAGATACAGAAAGAACTAACATACACAGTTGCTCTAGATCCCATCCTCACCCTCCAGCAAAGTGGTTTGGCACACCCAAGTTGACATGATGCTATAAATGAGAATAGTGAATCTCCCCTGGGAGAAGGCGTTTGAGGGTAGTTAAAAATCACATTTCATTCTCCCTGCTTTATACAGTACAGGCAGAATGTAAGGTTTCAGGAGCAGTGTGCCTGTAGCAACAACTGGGCTCTCTGTGTGGTGCTTAATCCTCATTTACTGGCCTAACCTACTCCAAACATCTGGTAGAGTGGCTCTGAGGATGCCTCAATTACACCTGAGTTCAGTTTGGCCTCTAGAAAAATTCAGCTTTAGAAGTATTATACAAGAGAGAAAATGCTATGTCTGCTGCCCCCCGGTTAGGTATGCTACCTCCAAATTGGGTGTCATTGAAGACTAAGTCTTCATTATAGTACCAGTTTCTATCTCACAACACTAAAAGGCCTTCTGATAGGCAGCAAGCATCAAACCCCCACTTTTCATAAATCATTCAAGAGCAAATGCAGAGTCCTGCAATCAAACATGAGATAGAGGGCTGATCTGCTTATAATTCTTACATTAGGAGGATTACCATGGTCTGACATGTGCCTGCTGTCTTAAACTCTGTAAGCTACTCTATATTTTGCTATAAAAGTCCCCCCATATTTTTCTTTCTGGGGGGAAACTCTGCATTATGAGATCATACAGAGTTTCCCTATGATCTGAAATTATTAGATTAGATCATATTTAGTGAAAAAATGGAAGAACTGAAAAAAATATTGCCAGTCTTAGAGTCAAGAACAATCTTCACTGGAAAATGTAGACTATAGCCTAAACACCTTGTAAGGATTTGAAAGCCTTTTTCTCTTTCTTCTCCCAGAAACCTTACTGTAACTTAGTATGTACAACATACTTAGGCAGTGTCCCACACAGACAAAATCTAGACAGAAAAAACATCCAATCCTATCACCCCTGAGATTTCCTTGCTTCACCTACCTGCAACAATATGGCAAATTAACAGCAAACCCAAATGGATGACTTTGCCAATCCAGCATCTTTCAAACGAGCAAAAACTTCCTTGTTCATTACTCTTCTCATAGAGCCCTCAGTGGCTTTTTTACTTCTCATCTTCATTGCTGACTGTGGTGAATGTGCCGTCATGTATACACACCTGAATGGCTCCGATCTATCAGGACATTGCAAGTTAAGACAGGATACTTTCCTACATATTAACAATCTGATTAATGCCAGAGAGTTTGGGAAAAGGATGGAACAAGACTGTGATGATGAGAAAACACTGCAAAGACTATGGGGTAGAGAACATTGCTGGGACTGAGAAAGCATTGTAAGTTTTACTAGAGAAGAGTGTTTCAGGGCAAACATGGACTAATTGTAACAAGACAGTCCAAAATCTAAAAATGTCTAAATTTTTCCTTAACCTTGTCTGAAGGTGCCCAATTTTCACATGAACTCAGAGCAATCACAGACCTCAAGAGTAGCATCATTCTGAAAAATTAGTTGATCTAGTAAGTTATTTAAATACGTGTAAAGGTAGTCATCTCTAGACATTCATGGATGAAAATTCTGATCTTATTTCAACTAAAAAAGATATAATCAGCCAGTTACACACCTTTGTTTCACTGATAGACATTGCACTATCATGAGGAGGATCTGGCTTAGGTTCTTTTGCTCATACCCTCCATTTCCCAGTTGCGCGACTATTGTATCTCCAGTACACCATGTAAGAACTGGTGCTAGAGATGTACCTACACTACCTTTGTGTAGAAGAATGAAGATGGGTTAATTAGCATTGATAATATACAGCTGTGGGCTGGCTTCAGGGGCAGCAGGTTGGTTGATGTAGGTAAGGTGCAGCTGTGGCTGGTTCTGTTAAGATGTTGGGCAGCCAATGAAGGGAGAGCAGCCGAGGAAGAAGCAAGAGAAGAAAGAACACACATCCTGGATGAGGTGAGATGAGGAGAAGGCAGCAGAGGGACTGGCATGAAGAGTATGCTGGTATGAGATGGTAAAAGACCTTGTTGTAGCTTGATAGTTTGGAGAGTGCTGCGACACTTTTGAGTAACTCTCTCCTGCTAGGAGACTCCAGTGAAGCTCGAACACATCACAGGCTTAGCTTTTTGTGGTTCTTTTTGAAAAGTTTTTGTTCTAGTAGAATAGTCAGGTGTCCTCTCTAGCTTGGTCTTCTGCCCACATAACTCTGGTTGATCAGCAGAGATCTCATTGAAAATACAAGTATGGAACATAACATCTACTCAAATTATATGGCTTTCAAGTTATCTAGAAGAACTTATAAATTGTTTGGCAAATATCAGATAGGCAATAACTAGTGGCAACACCACAGTTACGTGAAGACAAAATACAACATAAAGAGGATGAACAACATGTATGAGGTGGTATAATTGAGCAGCATGAATAAAGGTGATATAAATGGAATTTAATAAGTTAAATGGGCATGAGTTAGCATGTGTAGGAGTAACTGATTGCCCTTTCCAATAGTCAGGAGTGATTTTCTTTTTTAATTGGATCATGCTTCTTCATTGCCAAATTGGATGCTTCTTTTTGCCCTCCTCAAGCACAAAATGTTTAAAACAAGTCTTTAGAATATGTAATAATGTAAAATGGAGATAGAAGAGTAATCAACAGAGAAGGCTTAACACAAAAGGGCTGCCTTGATTCTGTCCCTAGAAAGCTTTGCAATGCTTTACACTCCTGCCAAAGAGATACTGGGTCATAGTTTCCAAGACACTGAAGTGATTAAGTTTTGGTGTAAATGCTGATTTTGCACTTGTCTACTTATGTCCATCAAGGGAACTTTTTTCCTTCTCTCTCCTTTCTCAGACAATATATTGATCTTAATGCCATATTAAGACGGGTGCTCTACTTACAGGTGAAGTTTTGGGTTTTTTTACAAGACTGCATTGGTACACCAGCAGTAAAGTTTTTTCAGCAACTGAAATAAAGTATGCGCTACAAGACTTACATTAGTATGACAGTAACAGAATAGTTGAAGCGTTAAGTCTGGCCTGTGTATCAATGATATAAAGTGCTTATGTCTAATTTTCAAAGGTAACTTACCACTGTGAAACCTAAATCATCCATGTGCTTTTGAAAATATTCCCTATTAATTTACAAGTTAATGCCATGCTAAACAGACTGGGAGCAGACAATTTTTCCAGAAGCAATAGGACTTTAAAAAGTGTTAGAAATAATAATTTAAAAAAGAATTTGCTTAATTATCCATTTTAAATTTTATTTTGTTCACAAAGCAACTGTCAGCACTGGGATGAGAGCTGTGAGAAGTATCTACAATCTACTGCTCTGCCATATACCTCAAAGTCACAACAAAAACTACTCACTCCAAAAAACGTTTTCAAGAAAGCAACTCAAACTATGTTTTTTAAAAAAGAACCCAAAACCAAACCCACAACCACCCAATCAATCCCTATTGCACTTCTTGAAAATGTGTAAATACTTAACACCAATTTTTGAAGGTGTAATGGTAACCCAAAGACATTGAATTCAGTGCCTACAATTGTTTTTGTGACATGAGTAGAAGATGTCTGTCTCATCTTTTAAACAAAATGTCTATGTCCTTCCTTATGACAAGTGGTCTTGTAAATGTCCATATAACTGCAAAGAATAAAAATATCATCTGTTCTCTTAAAG
This sequence comes from Falco naumanni, assembly GCF_017639655.2. NCBI lineage: Eukaryota > Metazoa > Chordata > Aves > Falconiformes > Falconidae > Falco > Falco naumanni. The sequence goes on from NC_054058.1 coordinate 23,579,495, forward strand.
ATTATGAAATATTTATGTGCCTATGACAGTCACCCAAATGTAGTCTTCAGGCTTTTTTGAACTCATGACCTCAAACCCTTTTGATTTTAGGAGGCACTAAAGTAATTTGGGGCTTGGGACAGTTCAATCCTAACAAAGATTGTCAAAGGCACCCTTGCTCATCTGCCTGTTTGGTGAATCAACTTTGCTTGCAGATGAACCACTTCCTGTGCTGAACAGCCCCTTTGCTGAGATGTTTTCTGGCAAAAGATACCCAAGTCCCAGGACCTAAGGCACTTAGAGGAAAGGGATTCTCACATATGAGGCTCATGTCCTCCATTTGACCATCTGAAGCTTTCAGATACCTGTGTTGACCCTGATCTACCTATCACTGGCAGCCAATATGAAACATACAGAATTAGAAGCCACTTATGAAAGTGTTAAACCTTGAACTTTTGCTTCAGTCTCTCCATCTGCAAAATAAAAACACTAGTAGTTTACTTTACAGGGCATTTCATATGTTCTTTCCTTACTTCTAATCATACTTATGTGGAAACTATATATTCTGAAAGTGATCTTTAAATGCCCAAAGCTGATTACAAAAGATATCCTTTTTAAATTAGATTATTTCCTATGGATTAAGCCAAAGAGAAACAAAATCCACCCAAACTCCTTTTGACATCATAAAAAATTATTCCATGCTGCAAGCCAATGTCTCCACCTCAGACAACCTATTTCCTAACCCCATCCTGATGAATTTAAGATTTGCATGCAAAAATTCACCACGTGCTTCATAAATTTAGTTTGTAAGATTCATTGTGCTTTATACTTTTTTTTCCAAATAGTGGTGGTTAGATCTGGACCTCAAGCCAAGCAGCAGATGTTGGGATTTCCATGCAGAAGGTGGCTGCCAATGATCCAGAGGATCCCCTCTTACTAATGACATGCTGCTTCCATACACTTACAGAGTCTGTTAAGTGAGAAGAAATTACAGTACATGTTACATTCATGTAATTTTAGGACAAATCTGTGCAGGTTGCCTCCTCACAGTGGAAAAGTCTACAACATTTTGGAAGGTGAAGGAAGCAAAAGGCAATTCTTTAAGGATGGCAAAACACAGCAAGTGCAATGTTGGTAACTCACTCACTCTTGTTTATCATGTCTTGGGGACAGAACTTGAATGGGACCCAGAGCTTTGACTTCTAAACCTCTGCACTGACTTATCATGTAATAATGTAATCCTATCATGTACTGTTTATGGTTGTCTGAGGCAATCTTATCTAAAAGGCCCCATGAGAAAAGTTATGCCCTAACACATAGGGATGTGATAAGATCTACCTATGCTAATCAATAGGCACTTGTGCATTTAAAAAATGCCCAGTGAAGATTGAGGCTGTATTAGCTACAGACCTCAGTAGGATTTCCAAAAGCCATGCAAGCCCCAAAGAAGGCTGTTTCAGTAAGTATGTCCCTAGTCAGAGCCATAAAGACATAACAGAGAATGTCTGTGAGGTCAAGTTGATGGTTTGCTTGCTTCACACTGCACTGGCATTTCACTGTCTAGATTAAATATTTGTTAGCATGCACCAGGCTCCTTAGCTCTGTTCTGATGCAAATTAAATACTTCTCTTGATGAGAAAACCCACAAATGGACTATCAGATAGTCTACACTGGGACCAAGATCATATACACATGTGGATATGAAGTGTCAGATTTGGCTCCCTCAGCTTCGTCTAGTCTTCTAAGAGCACTAGAGCCAAGAGACTTGAACAGTAGTAACAAACCTCCTTTGTCTTGGGAAACACATGTTGTTCTCCAAAACAGCAAGAACTATAAGCACAGTTAAGCTCAGCCTATGTCAGAACAACCCTCAGCATAATCAGCATCTTACCAAGAACATTCCAGTTCACAGATGTTTGAATTTCTGTACCTTACCCTTACCATACAGTGGGTACCAAACTAGAAAGTGCCAAAAGACTCATCAGAGAAGGACTAGGAAAGAACAACAAAACCTTAAGGAATTAAGTGGATGACAGTGCAGACTGAAGACCACAGACAGAATACACTTCATGAGATAAATCTGGCCAAAAGCAGAGTTGCATGGACTGAATGAAGGTATTGCATGGTACACTATTGCCTGCATGAAACAACCCACTGCAGTAATCCCCGATAGAGGTGGCATGAACAGTGGATGTTAGTTCTGAATCAGAGGGGAAGGTCTTTAGTTGGCTAATAGACAGTGTTTACTTTTCAATATTTCCTCTTGCCCACTGATGCTCAAAGTAACCCCAAGATGTGCACAAGCTGAGGCCTTGCAGACAGCTTACCAAGCATGGCTCTTTGTGAGATCAAATAGTAGTGCTGTCAATTGCCTCAGTATTTTTTCTTTTATCTGTGCTTTAGCTCCTCCCACAGAGATTCTCACCTACCATTTAAAAAGTTCCTACCCTTCAAGGCTGTGGAGAAAAGCCTGCATACATAGCTATGATATAACGTAGTGGGTCAGAAAACAAACCAAAGGAAAAGAACCTCACACCTTTTTCCTAACAAATAAATCATGGTTTTTAGGCCGATCTCACCAAGTTTATGGTAAGTTGACTCAAGGTTTTTGAATGACTAAAGTTAGAAGTACTTTAAGATATCAAACCAGCAAGCTCGCCAAATAGAATTAAACAAAGCTCACTCCACAGCTATTCTGGAGAAGATTAACTCCTTTCCTGCTAACTACATCTCTCATTGATATAAACACAGAAAGCAATGACAACTTTCAACTAACCCTCTCTCCAAGAGGCCAATAGGTCCCATCTATAACAAACTCTCAAGCCAAATGATATAAACCTCCCATACTGTGATGTCCATATTCCACCTCCACAACAGAATCAGTAGACTTCCAGTTACTCATACCTTCATTGTAAATAAGGAAGTGCATGTTAGACTATCAGAAGTTGCTTGAGGATTTTCTCAGAGGCATTACAAATAATTTAAGCAAGTAAGGCTAACAGACAACATGACTGTGCCATTGCCTTATGTCCTGTTGGTTCTAAATTGTTCACAACACTCTTGATCAGAACATCACATGCAAAGAAGACAATGCAATTTTAACGAAAATGCTCCTCTCCCTCCAAAATCAACACAAATGACCATACAGCATTTCCATCAAGGTCAAATATTTATAATACCAACAATGCATTGTGAATTCAAAATTTTTAAAGGATCTTTTGCTTGAAATCATGACAACCTTGGATCTCCCACTTTCATTGTTTACAATGGCTGCACAATCAGATTGACATACCATAAATCTTCCTTCCCTCTTCAGTTCTGGTTTGGTCATCCTTTGATTAACATCACATTTACCACAAACACATTCATTTGAAAAAAGGCCTCCCACACACACCAAAAATAATCTTCACCACACTCCATCTTCAAAATTGTTACATAAATTACTCATGCCCCATGCCACGCCACAGACATACACAAAAGAAAACCAATGATGTTACTTACTAGGAACTCCAGACACCAGCCGTAATGGACGTAATACTCTGAAAGCCCGCAGTGCTTTAACATCAAATCCGGCACCTTTTCCTCCTATTGAATTCCCCCCATCTGCTTTGGTTGCTTGTTCTAAAATTGCACTAAAAAGCCTGCAAAAAGAAAGAGGAAACAATCTGTAGGCAGACAGCAAGGCTTGGGCTAAACAGGAACAGAGATCATCATCATCATATCACCCAAACTATCTCACAGACCTGCAAAGAGTGTCACGCATCTCAGTCGACATTCACATATGGTGGAGGAGAGACAGACTCTTCCCATATGCAATAACCTAATGGTGATGTCTATACCATTTGCAAAACACTTGTTTCTGGAGCAGACATAAACAAGACATGCTCCTCCTTCAGCCTAATGGCTCCTTGCAGGCAGCTACAGACTACCACAGTGACCAGCCTGCCTGGCAGCATGTGGAGCTGTGCTCCCTGTCCTGTGTGCTGGGGCATGCTGGATGCTTCAAAATGGCCATTCTGGCAATACTTTGTGCCAAATTTAAAGGGTCATCAATAGCAGAGCATGTGGATCAGATTTTGAAGGGAGCCTCCAGGCTTTACCAGTCTGAACATATTCAGTAGGGGATAAACATAAAGGCAAGAAATCACAAATTTTAGGTTTTTGCTCTTTCTGCTTCCAATACTTTGCTTGTTTCATTAACCAATAATCCACCTTGGGAAAAAAATTAACATCCATAATTAATCCAATCATTAATTAGCTGTCACTCATTTTACAAGGAATTAAGATGCACCGAGGTCACTGCAGGTAGAACTTGGTGTAAAACTCAGGGATCCTTCAAGGTGCAAACTTTTAGATGAGGGAGTATCCTCAGATTATGTGCTTGTATATCCATTTGTAAATCCTGTGATGCATTGGCTAGAGGAAGTGCAAAACTGTAGGAGTCTTATTATCAGAATGTTTTATTATACTAGTCTTAATGTTTTATCTTGGCTAGTAGGAGTAGCTGCTTTAAGGAGATGTCTCAGAAAGCATTTGAAAAGGCAGAGCAAGGCAGAAAAGACAACCCTCTTCTGTGAAAGAGCTGAAGGCTCACCCTATGTGTTAATAAGAACTTGATTTAATAAATTAGCTTTCAGGAAGCACCTTCCTTTTTTCTGGTAAAACATTAGTACCTTTGGGGGAGGATGGATTCCTTGTGAATTTGCTAATAACATTGCTTTCAGCCTTGAAGTCATCAGCTTGAACCCAGCCAAATTCAGTAGAGGTTAAAAGCTGTTCCAGCCTAAATGTATGTTTGGCACTCTGTAGAAAATGCTTGCCTGGGAGTGGCAGAGACCCCTTGGTTTGTAGCATGCCATGGAGGCACCAGAGGTAACTTTAAAGAAGCTGCCTAGGATGGCAGAAACAGCCTAGTTGGTGTGGCCTGGATTCAGCCTGGCTAGTTTCTTTCTTAGACTTCACAGTCTGCAGTGCCTCTGTCAGGATCTCATCTATACGCCCTGACTGGCATATTCCACAGAGAGCCCCCAAATTGCATATCAAGCACAGCCTGAGCTGCCTGGTTGCTTTACAATGAGCTCCAATGCCTGCAGTCCGCGGTTAAAGCTTACTGATAGGGCCACAAACACAGGGAGCTTGCCCTGAATAGAAACAGGAGGATTCACTTACTGAAGCATCTAAACCAACACATTTCCCCAGCACTACATCCACACAAAATCGTGGATTAAGGGAGTACAAATGCGAAATCAATTTCTTAAGCAGGTTGTTTGTTGTTTTTTTTTTTTTTTTTTTTTAAATTCATATAAAGAGTCTTATAAAACTTGTCAGCTGTGACTGAGGAACTCCTAACTGGATCTATTCAAAGCCTCAACTTCAAGCACTGCAGAAAGATTTAACAACTAGGTAACAAGCGTGGGAAAAACTGTGTGTGGGGAGGTTGGATGCTGAGTTTGTAGGTGTTGCAGACTGAGAAGCAGGATGCAGAGAAGACAAAAACAGAGCCTATGAGAAATACTGCCGTTGGCTACAGATCTCACAGAGTGAAATAAACAAGGGCTGATGCAAAGAACATGAATTATTGGAATGTATGTATTTCTTGAGCTGTGTACACAAATTATACAGTTGCAATTTTCTGCTGGTTTTCATAATAGAAACACTGTAGGTCAAATTTGTCCTAATGTACTTTCAGTAAACTAATGATTAAGCTCTAGAAATGTGCTCTATTTCTTACCCAAACATTTCTATCTTCCTAGTCAACAGAATTCCCATACTAGATGATGAGTGACATACCTATGCAACAGTCCCAGTCTCCTGGAATCCTCTGGAGAAAAACTAATTCACTGCGAAAGGTTTCTTATGCTGTTTTTCAGCTCTCTCACAATGCTGAAGACGAGACATCTCAAGGAACTCTGAGTTAGTAACTGTGCAAAACTGAGGGTCCATTCTTGTGGTCCCCATTATCACTGGCCCTGTGTTTTACCAAACAGCAATTCTTGCCAGCTGGCACTAAGAGCGCTTCTCCTGTCACCCATGCAATGAGCAAACCATTGGCTGCTCTAGAATTCTGCACTCTGAGACAAGGTACACTACTAAATTAATTCAGGAGGAGCAGAAACACAATCAGTAGGACAGCTCACTCCACTGGAGCTAGCACCTGCCTTCCCAGTCTGATGCAGCTCCACCATAGGCCAGCTGTCCCTGTTGGTGTGCTTGAACATTGACTTCTAAACACACTGCCTTGAGGTATCCACAGTCATCTGCCTACTGTACTTCAGGAATAATTTGCAGTAATTCCTGCTACTCCTAATTTAAAAACCTAAATTTAAATCTGAATTGTATTACTCCTTCTAATTCTGCTTTAACACATTTACTCCACGTGTAATATCTCCCCCTGTACTAATCCTTCTTTCTATTAATGCTATACAACTTTTTATTTCTCTATTTATTTCACTCTCTTTCCCTTTCGTACTGGGGTCTAGACTGTGCCCAATCTGGCCTGAATCTCTGCTCCACTCTTCAAATTTATAGTACACCTTGCCAATCCTACTTCGTTGTCCCTATTGCCTCCTGAGTCAGGGCACAGGCAGATATCTATGACTCAGAGGCTACAAGTACCATATGCTTTTTTGGCTGTAACTCATTATTGACCTGGAGAGGTGGGCAGGGGGGAAGGGGAGGAAGCCTGTTCAGAAATATCGCCAATGATAAGACACAGAAGAAAGGTAAAGGCTTCTGATGGACCGTTCTATTATCCTCTACTAAGGAAAAGCCCACAACCTATATAAAATGTGTAGCTTCTTCTATAGACTCTTTCTAGGTTTTCAGCTAATTGTTTTCCAACTGTAAAAGAGCTAGGTGGATGTTAAGCTACTGACATAAAACAGTAGAAGCCGGAGTCCTTCTACCCTGTATTTACATGGGAAAATCTGCTCTTCAATGAAAACCTCTGGGAAAAGATTACAGTAGGTATGGTGGAGTGGTTCGTTCCTTGTCTTCTTAGTAGGTGATTCAGCTGAAATGCATGCTCCAAGCGTGGTAGAAGAGAATGCTGTGCTAACAGAGAAATCAAAGTTTGGATGGTATAAAAATGCAAGAGGGCTAACCTCTGGGGGCACTAAAAATTTCACCACTTTTTTTTTTTTTAAATACAGAAATCAATCTTATTTCCTTCCAGCTAGCTATCTGCCAGTCTAAATTCATGCCCTATTTTCATTTGGAAATAGTACTTTCCATTGATGAAGCACAATTAACAGCATCTCAATTTCTGAATTTCACTTGTGATATGACTACACCTAAACTAAATTTATCTGACAGACATGAATGATAAAGCAGAAAACAAATCTTTGGCTCATATGGACATGTATGTATGGACACCCTCCACCTGTCGCAGCACTCTCCAAACTACCAGCTACAACAAGGTCTTTTACCATCTCATACCAGCATACTCTTCATGTCAGTCTCTCTGCTGACTTCTCCTCACCTCATCCAGGATGCATGCTCTCTCTCTTCTCCCTACTTCTTCCTCGGCTGCTCTCTCTTCATTGGCTCTCAACCACTTAACTTAACCAGCCACACCTGCATCTTATCTACATCGGCCAACCCACAGCTGTATATTATCAATGCTAATTAACCCAGCTTCATTCCACTACATCCAGCTTTTTTTTTTTTTTAACATTTACTTGTGAAGTATGACGCTAGCTTCACTGTTTTTCTTTCTTATATTTTACTGTTTCCCTTTTGACATCTGAAATCTGAAAAAGGTTTTTGCTTTGCTAGATGACCCCAACAGCAGCATGATAAGGCTGTAACAGGCTGTAACCTGCTCTACAGCTCCTCATCTCTTCCTCTGTGGGGAGGCCACACTGATTTTTGTATCACAAGAAAAGAACTTGTCAAGGGCTTCCAGAATATAAAGAGAAAACAGAGGGCTTGGTATTTCTAAGACCAAATCTCAGCAGAAAAACGTAGCTGGAAGAATCCTCATAGGTATAAAGAAATAGTAAAATACAATGATGGTTTTTTGCAGTGTTTTACAGTTCACCTGGATTCATGAGTGTGAAAGTGTTTGGGTCTGCTCTTTAGAAACTCCCCACAGGTCTTCAGAGAGACATACACTGTGACCACATCCTCCAGTCCGCTCTGAATTTCAGATCCTTTCCAAATACCTTCACTGCCTACCTTCCCAAGTAAGACTGCCTTTGGCAGAAGCTATGGGCCCTTGGAGGGTGACTGTGCTTGGCAGAAAAACCACAGCACTGCCAGGAAAGACAGATATTCTCCTAGCACAACATTGTCAAGTTAGTCTTCTCTCAAGAGAAATTTCTTCCAACAGCCTAATATTAAAGGATATCACTGTTATATCTGAAAGTTTTAATGTTTTCCAAAAAAGGAACAGTAAAATTGAAGGAAACAAGAAACAAGAGAAATTTCCTCCAACAGCCTAATATTAAAGGATATAACTGTTATATCTGAAAGTTTTAATGTTTTCCAAAAAAGGAACAGTAAAATTGAAGAAAACAAGAAACAATTTGACTAATCATTAGAGTTTGTGGGTTGTGCCTCATTAGGCAGCTTAGGGGTATGATCTCTACTCTTAACTAATAATGTTCTTATTCACAGAGCCTCTGATTGATACCCTCACACAGACATTTTTCTTCAAAGCAGCATTTAATGGTGCTGCTATAGAAGGGTCATAGGCTATTTAAAGATAAGCTAGAATCAAGCTTTAAAAGACTTAGCTGATGAATAAGCAGATCTCCCACACTGCAAGAACGATAAGCTGTTACAAGCTGACAGGTCTAAAGTCCATCCTTTCCCCAGAAAATGTAGCAGTTGTGTTTGGTGCTACCCTCTGCTGCTGCTGTGTGTTCCTGTGGCCTTGTTAGAACCACTAAAATCTCTTCAGACACCAGAGAACCTATCTTCAGAAGGTAGAGGAAAGTATACAGGCACATTGCTATAAACATTTTTGATAGAAACTGAGGCTCCCCTCTAGACTTTATGCTTGATTGTACACACGTCCATTTTCCTCTTACTCTATTGACTTGTATGTTTTAACAAAAAGGTAGCCAACTGTGCTGTATTATCTCTTCAAGATATATGTGGTAAGCAATGTATACTAGGTGGATTTTGAGACAAATGAAAGATGTAAGACCTGTCGTCTTTGTGCTCCTTTGACTTCCAACAGTACAGGAGAAGTACTTCCTACCTAGCCTTTCTATTTTTTTTTTGTAGCAAGGACAATTGTCGTTGGAAATGAAGATGATTCCTAAGGTACAACAAGCACAAATGGCAATTACCACAGTCGTTTTGGGACTTGATGCTTCCAGTATGAGTCCCACACTATCCTTTGCCCCACATACCAAATAAATCCCTCTGCCCAGTGCTACAGCTGTGTCCAAACCACTCAGCTTTCTCCAATAGCTCCATCAATAGGCAGAAAAACATACCTCAAGGAAATGTTGTTACCAGCACTTGTTTCTTTATCCTCTCTCTCTCTTTAAAATTTATTTTAAACCTTTTCCATGGGACTTCCCCCCTGACAAAATATTCAAATACACTGAAATTTAAACATAATGTCATTGAGGGATTTCAGATAGCCCCTAGGAAAACAGGACAGGGCAGAAGAGGAACAGATGGTATCACCATGTAGATTTTGCAGAGGGGATGTGGAAAGAAAAAGCAGTGCACCAGCCTAGGCTGTGGCACTGTGCGAGTGATTTTAAACAGATAAACATCAAAGAAACCCATCTGGCCTTGAAGTGAAATCTGTTACTTGAGATTGTTACTATTTAACTGAGACCTTGGGGTTTTGGCCACGTTTATTATTCTCATGTAATCCCTCCCCAGTTACATTTTTTGTTCCCCATCAAGTCACTGAGAGCTGCTGGAGGCATGAGCAGATAGAAGAGCTCAGAGCTCCAGTTTCTGTCATTGGCAATGGAATTAATTTCAGTATGAATATCATCTTGCTGATTAACTGCCCTAGTAGGAAAATTGAAAAGGACTGTACTTAAACTAGATAGAAAGCTGTCCTGTGATTTCTGGAGCCTTGTTCTTTTACATTCTAATGGAAGAAGAGGAGGTAATGTGTCCTTTCTTTAAAAAGTCTCTTTCTCATAAAAATGAAATGAGAATAACCACATTCACAGGACTTTTTTCTCCAATCTTTCTTCAACTCAAGCAGCAATTCCCAAGCGGGTGAGATATCTGAGGGCATTCAAAGGCAGAACCAGCTACAGAATTGGACACTGATGTCAGTGGAGGGGCTGGGGATTTTACAATTTTCAATTACTAATTTGTTGTGGGATCCTCTGGCTGCAGGAACAAAGGAGAAAGATGACTGGGTACTGCCATAAGAAGTGTTACACCCATGTGGAGGCAGAGAGGTCTTGGGACTAAGAATAGGTTCCAGCTTGTCCTCCCTCCCCCTCACTGGGAATTCTCCTTCCACCCACTTTTCCCCATGATGATGGGAAGTGGGAGGGATTGGGTAGCACACTTTACTGACATAGCTTTCCAGGTCCACCACAAAAATGGTCAAGAAGCTAGATGGACTTTTGTATGGGGCAGAATTTATGAGGAGGTTGTGATGACTGAGAGTGTCCCTTTTGACAGCTTCCCAAGGAGCTGATGCAGGCTTTCCTTGGTAAAGAAGTGAAAAACTGCAAGTTTTTGTGGGCGATGAAACTCTTTGACAATGGAGTGGTAGGAGGATGGGACAAATTACTCAGGTGAAGAAATACTTGTTCTTTTTGTCTTCAGGGGTAGTTTATCCTTCACCTCTTCCCTTCAACAATGACAATACAACCCCTTTGCTTATCTCTTACTCTTAGTTAGAAAATGAAGAAGGAGCTTGACTTTGCTTTTATTCAAATAAATTAAATGCCAAGCTTGAAAAACACAGAGAGGAATAAGGGGATTAGAAATGCTGCAGCTCAAAGTGACAATTTGATCTACAATAGTAAAATTAGTCTTTAAAGAGGTTAAAATATTAAAAGGGTCAAAATGAAAAATGTTGAAATCACCAGCAGAAAAGTGCAATCAAACTGAAGACCTTGTATCTGTTTGTATGAAAAAGTATGAAAACCTGGGATTTAAATTTTTCATCCATCTTTGAGAATGATAAATATCAATAAATGTTCACAAGATGGCAAGATTTATTTGTCATCCAATCCAATCTTAACTGAAGGATCCCATCTAGATATTCTTTTTTTAATATTCTCACAGATTTACAAACAAAGGGATTTTCTTCCAGTTAAGCACATTCAGGCATTTGACTTTACCCAACAGCCTTCCGCTGCTTCCCCTTTTTATCCCTGTTGTGAAAAAGCAGTTTCATTTCCATGCCTTGCAAACCATTAAAAGCCTTGGAAAAGGCTAAGCAGCAAGGAATACCAGACAGAAAATGTACATCAACGGATTGCTAATCCTTAATATTTACCTCAAGGTAAATCATCGCTACACACTGAAATTAGCATGAATCAAGTTACACCTGCAGAAGACCAGCGGGTTAACTGTATTTTTAGGTTACACAGTAAAACTTGGTTAAACTTGCAAAGACTTATAGGGGTGTTAACAAAGGAGGGACAAATGGTGGTTGCAGGAGGAACATGATGTATAGCAACCTCTAACATCACCCATACGTAATGTACCAGGCATTCCCCCACCCTCAGGCTCCTAAATGTTGCCAGTATCCCCATGCGGGCAGTGCATTCAAAGACAAAATGTCAGTACTCACCCTACTACCACAATTATAAAATCTAGTAAATTCCAGCCATTGCGGAGGTAAGCGTTGGGGTGAAAGAGAAGTCCGTATGCTATTACTTTTAAAAATGCTTCCACTGTAAAAATTATGAGAAAGAGATACTCCACTCGTTCCTGGGGAAGAGAACAAGAGAGACAATGGTTAGCAAGAGTGACAAACCATGGATAAGGATGTTTTCTTCTGTCACAGTCCACCCGTGCAGCCTCCAACTCACTGACTCGCCACTTGGATTCATCTAACACGCGTGGCTTGCCAGAGCGCTCTTCTCCTAACCCTTGCACAGTGCAGCCAGTCTGACAGGACAGTGGCAGTAAATTTTGGTTAAGCTCTGAGATTTGCTGCCTTTGCCTTGGCAGGGACTGACCACTGCAGAGTCCTGTGTGAAGGAGGAGGGGAGATGGTCAACAGGCATGTTCGAGCACTCAGCTCTCTACAGAGTACATTGCCAAATATTGTCAGCCATCAGAATCAACTGCATCCAGTCCTCTTCTGCCTCTGAAGGGGAAACATTGCTGGATGCAATACTTCAGAGAGAGAGGGGGAGAAGTAAAGAGAAGGGCCCACCTGAGACTAACGCATGTGTTAAACTGTGCCACCTTCGGGATTCCCTTTTCTGTTGCTGGGGAATAGGTAGGCTGAATATTGGTGATAAATGATTTACAGATCAGGCTGACTAATGCCAGAGGCTTTTAGTCATTCCACCAGAAATGTACATGTCCCTGTGAAATGCAGGCTGCAATTAAGCATATCCAAACAAAGTCACTTCCAGTGACAGTACAGTCTGATTCAGGACAAGCAAGCAGGCTTTTGGAGTTGGTACATAGGCTCCCTGTCTCTCATCTCTGGTTTTTAGCCCCAGTGTGGAATAAGAATAGCAGTGTTGCAGAAATGGTAGGAACGTCCACGTAAGTAGGAGGGAAACTGCAGCATTAGGTAATCACTACAAAAGTGCTGCATGGCAAGCTGAGTGGGAAAAAACCACATAAAAACTAGATGACAGCAAAAGAACACTAGATCCCTACAAAATTAAACTACAAAGTTATTAAAAGTTCACATTAAAGAAATAAAAGTCTAAGATAAATACAAATTAAAACACCCCAGGCATTTCTGGTCATATCCTTACAGGATACCCATCAAGTCTATCAGGCAGGTAACTACTTTATTTTTCTTTTCAGCTCCGAACTGCAATTGCTCTGTTCCTATGGCCAGTTGAATGCATGTATGACACTTTCATATGACACAGCAATACAAAATGTATTCCATCAATCATTCCATTGTTTGACAGCTGCCCATTTGAACATCTTTCATTCAGCTCCAGGTAATTAACAATTCAATAGCAACCCACTGATCAAAAAAGGCAATTTCCAGTTCATCTGCATGTTTACAATAACGTATTACTTTACAAGATTGAGAATTTCCATCTGACAGTAGCAGGCACATGTTTGTGCTTTAAAATACTGTTGGTTTCCCTCAGACAATGCTTTCACAATGCCTGCAGTATTCCCCAGTGCTTAGTATGGGGAACACCTAAAAAAGAAAAAGTATCACTTTGTAGTTATGTGATCCAGTCGTAAAGCTTTTGAACATGCCCACGGCACGAATTTGTCCATCGTTGTCCTAAGTGGAGACAAGTCAGCACACTAAGCATTTCCCTACCCTTGAACTCAGGGAAGGAAACAACAGTATACAATACTAGTGACTACTATGTCCCCAGCTCTACAAACAGTATATGCGTTATTTTACTTAGCACAGGAATTGGCATGTAAGTGCTAACAACCAGGAGTCTGGCCATGGGCTTGGCCATGGGCTTGGCCACAGAAAAAAGCTCCAAAATGGCCTGTGTGTCCCTAGAAGGGACTAACCTGGCAGCCCTCCACCTTCCACTGCTGCTGACAACTGAAGGGGTGCTCGTTGATGTACAAATCATACAAGTCAAACAGACCCAAACAATCAAGCTCTATGCGCACATTTGTCAAGTAAGATGAGCTGTCACAAAACCTCTTAAAAACCCCTCAAAACAAGGCACAAAACAGTTGTGTGCTGGGAGGTCTATGCGACACCTTTCTGGCTGCCCCGGGCCTCTCCCAGCCCGGCGCGAGGCTGGGCGCCACCCCGCAGAGGCCTGCAGCCGCCATGCCTCCCCGCCGAGGGGGCAAGGTCAGGCCTCTTCAGAGCCTGGAGAAGGGTGGAAATGGACTCGGGGGGGGGAAATACCTGCCCTGAACTGAGGCGGGAGTAGGGATTGCTGTGCCTGGGATAGAGATGGTCTCACTAGGGATGAATGAATATATTTTAGGATGGAAACAAAAGGTTTCTCTCACTGCAACCCAGCCCATCGGTGGGCCTCACTCCCTGTTTCAGCCAAGGACTTCCCACAGCTGTGGGCAAGCTCCCTCCCCCCTCCCCCCCCCCCTTCCCCCGCCCCTAGGAAGGGCCACAGCAGGTCCAAGACCACGCTCTCATTCGGACTGCCTTCTAGGTTACCCTGTGCACTCAATTCATCCATCATCCCACTCTGTAAACAGAGACATGGGCTCATGGAGAAATGCTGCACACCCTAAAAAGCAGCCTTCCCCTAAAGCCTTCCGTGGCAGTCACAGCCAAGACTGGTGCCAGGGGATGCTGAGAACCCCACCCTCTTGTTTAATTAAACTCCAGGTCCAATCTGAAGGGGATTGGCAGCACAATTGAAAAGGAAGGCCTAGAGCTGATCCTGCGCTCAGTGTTTTAACAGCAAACACTGCCCTTGAGGTCTGGACACCCTGGGACAAATGCTGCTGCCAGCTCTGCCTGGTTCTGTGGTTCTGTGGCCACAGGGCTGTGCAGGCCTGCCTGGCCAGAACAGCCTTTTCCCACCACAAATTTCATTGAAATATCTGTACTAATGCAATCAAAAGTCCAAGAAAGCAAATACTCAAGAAAATTCTGGAACAACTTTTTTTTGTTTTGGTTTGGTTTGGGCTTTTTGATTTAATATTTAATACTGCACAGAGCAGGCAGTTTTTCAACAACTAACAGGTTCCATTTGGTTCGGTTTAGGAGCTTCATACTTTTTTGACTCTAAAGATGCTTATGGGACTACAGACTCCTGTTTTGTTATTGTAATAACGCAGTTTGTTGAACCATGTAATTGAGGTAATAATATGACAAAATATTACACACACATGTGCATATACACACCCACCCACCTCTATACATATACAACTACAAGCTGTTTGAATAAATTCCTTACAATATCTGGTTGAGGTGGAAAGATCCATAAAAAATAAAATTCTCTAAAAGCCCCAGAAATGAACATAAGATACAGAATGCTGAGCAGAGGAGAGAGATTTTATGATCCTCTGCACTTAAATTAATGATTTCAGGATCTAAAGCTGAAGGAAAAATACTGCCGAGATTAAACAGTGCAGCTACTTCAAGACCATTTCAGTGCAGCTACTCCTGCTTAGACTCGAGCAGAATTTGAAAAGCCTGCTAATTAATTTGTGTTCCCTTTTCTCCTTATACTATAAAACTCAAGAGCCTTTATGAACACAGCGTAACTCAATAATGATGTAGCATAACTGCGTTCCCAAGAACCTGGGCTGCAGTCCCAGTTCTGATGCCACCCAGCCTGATGAACTTACCAACCTGACTCAACCACTCCTGCCTCAGGTTAGAAATGAGAGGAAGACCTGTTGTCTCAGCAGCTGCAGAATGATTAATTTGCCTTTGCTAAATGGGCATCTACACTTCTGGCTGCTCATTTGAAGCTTTGCTCTCACAGGTTAGGCAGACAGGGCCCCAGTGTTTCAAGCTCCCAAGTGACATAGCACTGCAAAGTATCCATAACCTGCACTCTCTGAGAAGCCAGTTTGGTGCCATTTCCAGAGAAACCAAGCCAGACAAAAATTGGCATTTCTCTTGGAGGGCGTTCCCTGCTGATGGGGAGGGAGGGAAGTGCCCACTAGCTTTGTGGGAGGGAAAGGAGACAGCAACAGCATTGCCCCTTGAAACACAAATCCAAGCCACAGCATCAAAAGAGAGGGAGCTTACTTTGGAGCTGTAAGAAAGAGGGAACAGTATCTTTTTTATTTGTGTCTTAGAGTTGGGAACCATGCTGACTGGCTGAGACACGTGAAGCATGCTGCACATGGCAGAATTACAAAGCAGGAAGTTCCTGCTTGGGAAACAGTGATGATGATGTTTTGAAAACCAGAGAGAAACCCCCAACAATATATGAGTGGAAGAAGAGGAAGGACAAAAGCTTTAGAAAACTGGCCAGTCTGGAGCATACACATGTTCTGGGACTGGCTTTACCACTGGTTTTTTGTGTTTGTTTTGTTTTGTATAGATACAGGACATGAGCGTCAGCTACTTGGGCTGATAGATTAGTTGTCACTAACATTGCCAAGAAACAAACTGTACATCATCATACTCTTAACAAAGAAACAAACATTAACTTACCGTTAAGGCTCTAAGATATATTTCCAAAAAAGGATACTGTATTAAGTATAAAATCCCTCTAATCCCATGTGCCTTCTGAAGAAGTCATAGATTTTGTTTTGTTTATAATTTTTAAACTGTACCTAATGGCATCCTGGGTTCATAAAAGGAATCTGAAAACAGGAAATGCAAGGAAATTACTGTAAGGTGCCATGAGGCTTTTCTTGTCAGGAGAGCAGTAAGTAGACCAGTGCTGTTTCTGAGAAATGGTTCTCAGAATGATTCACTTTATCTTGATCCTAGCTCTCCAAACCTCACTCACCCGGCAGCACAACTAGGTTATAATTTTCTGTGCAAGAGTTAGTCAAGGCTCAAATAACAATCAGGTTCTTGCACCTCATACACTCCATTCTAAAGAGTTTACAGTCTCAAATTCAGTCACTAAAGGTTTTCTCAGACTTTGCTGTCTCTCTCTGCTTGCACTCTTCTCAGTTTGTTACAAACCATGTTTCAAAACCTAGAGCTTATATATTTGAAGTAATGTGCAGCAAGCCCTGCACAGCTAGAACCTTTATGAAGCTGCCTGTCTGACCTTACATGACGTTACGTCAGTGTCTGAGTTATTATTCCCTAGTGCTTCCTTAAACATAAGAGAATACATTTCTTCAGTAACACAAATGCTCAGCAGTCCAAGGAAAACAGTAGTATTTTAAGGGCCTCTGTCATATAGGATGTTTTGCAGTAATAGCTCTGAAAGATACAAGTCAGAGTAGAAGCGCTCAAGATTTTTTCCTAGTAGGGAAAATGGGCAGTAAGGAGACTAAACTGCAGTGCTGGAAAACGTGGCCCAGAAGTTTATGAAAAAAGGCTCCATGTTTTTTGATTACTAGTTATCATCACATCTGAGATATGGATATCCTTACTGTGTGAATACGATGACCTGGAGGCTGCTGTTAGCATCAGTGACTTTGACCTTCAGTGAGGAAGAGACACATGTGTGCACTTAAAAGGATTAATTCAATAAAGCAGATGTTAAGACAGGTTTGTTGACAATGAGTTACTTCTGAATGTACTCAGTTACTCAGGAAACATTTTCAGCTAAGTATGTGTGAAAATAGTACACAAACACATGAAGGAATAAAACTTAAATGAGAGAACATGTTTGGATTTTTTTCCTTCCTTCTCCTTAAAATTAATGCCACTGCAGAAACAAGTGGCCATATCCATTTCTTTGATAAATAGGAAGGGATGATAAGAGAGCATGCTGTTGAACATAACTCTATTTGCTGTTACTGCTGATTCTAAAACATAACATTCCCCAAAAAGAATATTCCTAAAATTTGAGCAAAAGAACACTGTCTGATTTTACCTGACAAGGATAAAACAAGCCCCCAAAAGGAAGTGGATGACTAGCATTCAACTAAAAACCCACCATGTTAGAAGGCAGAACAGCTTCTGAAAGGTTACATTCCAAATATGATCATCATTGCCCTCTCTCCAACTAAAGGCAGTGTCTATATAATGTCAGGGTTTACAATGAGCAGTTAAATTCACACCAAGCACTGAAGAAATAAAACCTTTTAACTAACACCTGTGAATGGGAGATACTTTTATATACAGCTACTTTAAAGGTGTCCAACATGGGAAGAATAAACCAGAAATCTCACTAATCTGAAATAAAAAAACTATAAAAAAGGAACGTAGTGCAGGCTAGCCTTCAGTACTGCCCATGATGCATTTAAAGAACTTGTAGAAGAGAAGACATTAATAGGTTTGAATGATTACAGACCTGATACACATGCCTTATATTCAAGAGTTCCTTAGCGAATCAATGAATACTTCATCCATAGCTCTCTTGTGGGATCTAGACTAAGCTCTTGTTTTTCTTACAGCACTTTGGCAGGGATCAGCTTGAATTTATTTATGGGTTCAGTGGAATTATGTTTTGTGTCAGAGTCCAACTGTAATACAAAGCCAAGGCACAAGGGGGTCAACCCCCTGTGCTAGGTACCTTGTACAAACACACTTTCCCTTTCAGTGAGCCATATGTTCCTTATTCACTCAAACTAAAGTACAGCTATGAATGACATTACTGTTCTGATGTACTATCATGTCACTTTCATTTTTTACTAACATTAGGTGGAGAAACAAGCTCCAGCTATACATAATCATGTAATTATTGGAAATCCTACATTTCAGAAGGAATTGACATACCAATATCATTTGGACCACAGCAAAAGAGGAGTATTACTTTGAAACCTTCATACTATACAAGATTCTGAGCAACTTGATTTAATTTTGAAGATAGCCCTGCTTTGAGTTGGAATTTGGACTAGACAACCCACAGAAGTCCCTTTCAACCTATATTTTTTCTAAGACTATATGCATATTTTATAATTCTAAATGCACCTCTATTCCTCAGAATAATCCAGCAAACTCACTCTTTCCTTTCCATTGCACATCAATGTTTCCCAGTGGGATGCCTCATTCTCCACAACAGACATGGTCAAGCATGTGCCTTTCTGGATTCATATAAAGGATTATGCATCCATTCAGACTTAAAATTTGGACTCCAATGCTGACTAGATAATGTCTTACTTATGTAATATTTTTCTATATGGTCTCTGTCTAGCAGTAGCAGAAATCTCTTGGGTGTCGTTTCTCAAGTTTTCTTCTTTTTTGGACTGAAACAGAACAATAGGATCCTGCCTATATATGAATTAAACCCAGAGAATGTGTTCCTTATGGGCTCAGTTTTTCTTTGGCATGACCAAGAATTGAAGCCATTCAGACAGGCCATGTATAAATATTCCAAACTGAACAGCTCTGGAGGCAAAGAATGTCATACCTTAGTTTCTTTTGTTTTGGTCCACTACTCTGATTAAACTGAAATGAACTGTTACTTTATATTCTGATCAGACCAATAAGAGATTACTCTTCTAGGAAGAAGCAACATTAGGGAAGGCAGCATAAGGCTTATGACCTAGAGTACCTCATTTAGGATCTCTGGATAGAAATTAAAAGCTGGCTAGGTGTTGTGGGTTTCCCATGATTAGGAATTAAATTCACCCCGGAAGAAAGCTTTTACTAGTTTCCTTTATGCAGTTTCAAAGGCAGTGAGGCAGTCCAGTGTCTTCTCGCAAAGTCAATACAGCCATTTGAAACATCACATTGTCCATCTACCAGCTGCTGATTAAGGACAGGGTACCAGAAGAATCCATTTAAATCAGAGCAGCCCCAGTATGACAGCTGTATCTAACAGATCATCATAAGGCATATCATGTCTCATCCAGCTTCCAAAATGACCCAAATAAGTTAGAAATTGGTTACTCACCATGCTCAGGTGTTTGAACTTGATCATGTATGCAATGAGATATACAAGCCTATTAACCATAAAATATTTCAGTGCTCCATTTTATTATTTTTTATTATTATTAATAATAAAAAACCAGTCCTCTCTAGCACAACCTAACCTTACTATGCTCAAAACCATGTTAGTGTTAAATATTAAGCATTTTGTTGCCAGACAGAACAGTAAATATATATCCCACTTTAGGAGGAATTCTAAAAAAACGACCTAATTAAATATTGACTCATTAGGACAGTTTCTAAAAGGTCTTCTTTACAGCCCATCATCTAAGCAGCATACACAAGCACGCTTGTTTTTGGAAACAAGCTACATGACCTCAGCAATAACCGTTCTAATCATTTTTTTGTTTTGCACCATCTATAAGCTGGTTCCTAAAGTCACAGGTCTGCAGTTGTTCTCATTATATTGTTTTAATCTGATCATCATTACACAATCAGTGCTTTCAGTGCATTATTTTTCAACAACTCTATAAACTTCTTAGTGGTAGGAAAAAAGCTCTACAGAGGCAAATCCCAAGTGTCTGACCGCTGAAAAGAAGTGACCCTGTCCCCATGAGATTTATTAATTTCAAGTCAATCACATGATTTCAGGAGCTGATGACTTTTTAACTGCTTGGAGTCAACATTAGGACAACTGTAGTTTGTCTGCCTTGTAAACTTAGGCTGTTGTCATATGGACAAACACACTGAGGAATGTTCATGCTCATATTCAGCCATCTTCTCTAAGAAATCACCAAGAATTGGGCCCCAAAATGAAGGACTGAATTTCCAGCAGAGCTCAACATGAGGATAGTGAGTTCCTTTGGAAGTATACCCATAACAAGACTTTCTGTGTGCCAATGGTTTTTACAATGCCCTCATGAATAAAGGGTGTGGAGGAGTTACATTCCATACACTTAATTTAATGAAGCATCTTTTCTCTCAGAAAGCATTTTTTATTTTTTTTTAAATGATCTGATCCTACAAGGTTTTGAGTAATTCTAGTACATGCCAGGTTAGACTAAAATACAGTCTGAATCAGGGAGAATTTTTCTACTAATTTTAACATGGAAAGTATTATCTTCTCAACTAGGTAAGTCAGTAATTGTCTCCAGGCTGAATTCCCTGTTTCTCTTCATCCTCTTTATAACTTCTCAGGCAACACTAAAGAATTAGAAACCTTTCCTAAACTGCCTTGCAGGAGGAACCCCAATTTGAAGGGGGCACCACCACATACTGAGGTGACAGAATGACTGGTATTGTCTCTCTTGCGCAAGCCCTTGGCACAGGGCATGGTTTATAGAAGAGAAAAGGACTAGCAGGAGAAAGAAGCGAACAGCCAAAGAAAGTATTTGGGGAGCTAGCATGGGATCAGATGTCAGCAAACATTGGCTCCTTGACAAACCATAGTTAAATCCAGCACAATTTAGGCCCTCTGTGAATTACTCTCAACTACTGAGCTAAAAACTAGAGAGCCACAAAAGAACCCCTGTGGAAATCTGGCCCTGAACCTTTGTTTAACAGGCCACTGAGCACAGACTTTTCTCTGACCGGCCACCCAGAAGAGCTCATCAAATCCCACTTTTAAAACATTTCTGTCAAATGCATTTTAATCCAATCGCTCTCGTGCATTTTATGATGCTCTAATTTATGTTTTTAATCTACTACAATTCTTTTAAAATTGTTTGTGCAGTGCAGTGATGCCTGACAGGGAATGCTTTATAAATAAATTGAATTTATGACTATTTATAACCTCTCCTTCTTGAAACTTCTAAGCAAATAAATTGGTCCCACAGTTCAATGTTCTAGGGTTGCGGTCTCTCTGTACACATTCATACAAACACAATATATACACATACATGAGAGAAAGAGAGAGCCATAGCGTGTGTACGTGTGTGTGACCTTTTCTTTCCATGAGTAACTTAAGGGCATATTTAACATTCTGTTCACACTGCTCATGGCAGACATGAAAAACACAACTGAAGGGAACGGAAAACGGAAAGTCCTTGCAGCTTCTCCATCACAGCCTCTATCTTTCCTTTTGTGGGGCAAAGGTTTCCAGTTTTTGTTTACTACCCCTGAGTAAGTTTCTGTTCCTTTGCTTGCTGCTTGAATGGACAGGGCACATGAAATGAGGCAGCTATAAGGACCTTTGACAACCAGCACATAAAACTCATTTTATTTCCTTAATGGAAGTCTAATTGGTAATTAAAAACATGACTGTGACCTGTGCAGTACCCAGAGAATAGAAATGGACTTCATTGTAAACAGATCAAGCTCACAAGGCTGCAGCTCTGCAGAGTAGGAAGATTTCTTCTGGGCAAGGAGAAGTGAAAGAAATGCTCTAGTTTTTAACAGGTTTTGCTAATTTAAGCTAACCAAAAAATCCCCCCCAAACAACTGATATTCTTTGCCAGTTCTGTCCCTCGGTTGACTCCCACCAGCCACTGTGCCGACATTCACTGCAGTGGCTTCTATGTTGAAACAGACCCAGGGACAAGAAGCTGGAAAATGGAATTTGGTTTCTTGTGCCCCCACTTCTCTGTCAGACTGGGGCACGTACTTTCATTTCTTGTAAGATAAATATGTGTTTCACCCTCATAGGTGTGCGTATTGCAGGAGTAATATGCAAAGTAGAAGCAAACTAATAATCTTCCCAAATGCCACCACCTTCTATCCGGTTAGTCTGGGTCTAGGTGTCAACCTGGTGCAAACTCAGCCTGCAGGATGCTAGATCACCCTCATGAAGCCCACAGCAGCATTTGGGTGGGTGCAGAGTAACTCAAGGTCACATCATAACAAAATATTTGGATTTGCTTCAAGCAAGCCAAACACATGGATCTGAGAATGTTAAAACATTTTTGTTCAATAAAAATGTTTAAACATAATAAAACTGTTATTTCTGCACTGGAATTGTCTGAGAAATTTCCTTTAGGGACTGTAAAGAGGGGAAATATCACATATAGAATACTTCAACCTTTTTATTCTAATAGTCAATAAAACCAAATTTCAAAATTTTGGAATTTCCCATGCAATGCCTAGATTTCCACCAGCCTGACTGGCAAACCAGCAGGAGGGAAAATGGAAAGAAGAGAAACAGCTCCAAAATGGGTTAATGCATGCTAGCGCATCTAATTCACTAAAAATAAGGAAGAAGGATTTCTGATGAAGTTCAGGCATTAATAAGGAATGAACGTTGCACCCATGCCACTATTTGCAAATGTAAAGTCTGTAAAGAACTATAGTGAGCTACTAATTTTCATGCCAGAGGACAGGCAGCCAATGTACCTGTGTTTTAATTTACTATGATAAACCCTTAAGACAGAATTTATTCTTATCAGGATAAACTTAAAATAAAAACTAAGAAAAATATTAAACTCTGAATAGTGAAAGGTCAGGAATGTTATTAATGTCCTATAATGCTCTGTAACTAAACTCAGCCTGGTTAGCTTCTGGCTAGTTTGCAAAAAGGCATGCTCTTCTTACATTCCCTAGCTTCAGGGGTGGCTTTATCTCCTACAAGTATTGCAGGCTGTGGGATCTCTGTCTAAAGGGAAAATTAGGTTTCAGCTGGCCTGTCTGAAAAAAGTATCTAAATCCCAACCCACAACCAGAATTCCCTTTCATCACTTATAGTCAAATCCTTATGACATCCATCACTCAGGAGGTCACTCCCAGTGAAATGATCTCTAAGAACTCAGCCAGATCTCCCCTACGTCAGTCAGACTACTGCTTGGGGCTGGCAAGTGTTTTGCCAAATGGGCTTGGATTTCAAAGATTCTGTGTTTACTTGATGAAAATAAGATGTTATACACTTTGTTTTCACTTACTCTGTTCCCAAGGCTCTCTCTCTCTTCCATCACCCCCGGGCTCTAAGCAAACAGGATTCATATTGATCTGCCTGAAAATTATTTTTAATGCTATTAATGTTGTTGGCTGCTCTACTGGATGTCTTCCAGGTTTTTCATCCTGACTAGTTGTTCTGACTGATCTGTAATACACTAAGCCTATCACTTTTGCCTTGCTGTTGGCCAAGTCCCAGCTCACACCACAGAAATAAAAGACAGCTGATGCCTGTACTTGGACTTTGGTGGGGCATAAGTGTTTTCTTGTGCTCGGTATATACCCCTCATAGCCTCACACGCTCTGTATAGTGTCATCCCATGACTTTTTCTGGCTTCTTCCCCCCTGATTTTCCCACTCTGCTTTCTGTACATTATAGATCACACATAGTAAAGCTGGACTCATTGCTGCCAGCGCAGAAGTGCCAGGAGCTGGATGAACTCCTGCATGCTGTTTTAAGGCAATTCTTCTCCTACCATATTGTTATCTCCCAGTCAAACATGCAATGATTCCTGTGTTTAACTAAGACTACCACATTAAATTCAGAAACATCAAATCAAACTACTTATTTAATACTGAAAAAAGTAGTATCTTCAATGAATGATAAGGCATTGCAGGTAAAGCTTTTAAGATCTATTGCACAATAAGCTTAAACTCACTTTAGAAGAAAAAGAAGAGTGTGAAAATACAGAGTTTGCAAATATTTTAAAAACCTCTCACGGAACGGATTTTAAGTGAAGTACTCATTTGGACATCCACCAACCTCCAGAAGGTCTGCATGAGCAAGAATGGAGTAAAAACTGAGAAAGTACAGTAAGCTTAGGCCCAGTATTACCAGAAATATTCTCCTGTAGTAACACTAAATCAAATTGCACAGACTTGGGGGATTTTAGTGTTTTCTAATTGTCTATAAACCATGCTAAGGCACTGTTGTGCTAATGTTTGAGCTCAATGGTGGAACTGATTAAAAACTATAATTAAACGCAACAAGATGCTATTAGTTACAGAACAGCAAAAAGGCTGTAAAAAGGAACAAACACAGAAAGGGTGAAAAATAATTTTTATATTACTCTTTCGTTCTGTTTTAACTCTCTTTGGTGCCCTTAATAACACACAGATGGAAGAAGAACAAATTTAGCAGGTAATAAGCATTGCTCAGTCCACAGTTTGTTCCGATGCCTTGAAAGACTGCAAGAACAAACACAGCAATCTAAAATTTTTTTCATAAACATTTTACGGATGGAAATACTTCTGTTTTGCTGAAATCTTCCCATTTCAGTCCATCAGTTTAAACCAAAATTTTCCAAAATAATTTTATTTCTCTCATAGCCATTCCCTCCTTATAGGATCCATCAGGATTCATGAAGATGTAGAAAAACAGTAAGGTTGCATGTGACAAGGACTTGTCTCAAGCCCCTGAGTGTGACTCCACAAGCTGCTTTCCATAACTTCTCTTTCAACCACACCTGTTGCTTGTGTGTCCTCTGTTTCACTCTCCCATGGTGTCTCACTGCTTTATTTCAAACTCAACCAGATTTCACAAGGAGATGAAAAAAAAAAAAAAAAGTCAGGAGGACTATGAATCCACTGGGCTGTGGCAAATGCCATAAAATAATTAAGAGAAATTCTTTAATTTTAATTAGCTTCCTTTCTGCAATCATTCCCTTCATGAAAAGTTCAATTACCAAGAACTGATGTCGTTACATTCACTGTAGTATAATATGTTTAGTTGGACTGTTACACAGAAAAAGGAAATGACAGTGAAATCTTTTGTATAACATGCCAGATACGAAACAAGTAGGGCTAAATTACTCCACAAGTCTTCTAGAGCTGACTGAAAGGATGAGATTGCCAGGGATAAGTTTGTCTCTCCACCTTAGTGCTTTAGATCTTCAGAAAAGGCTCCAGGGGCTATAGTCAATCACAGACTGAATGTGACTCAATGTCATGCTATTGCAAAACAAAAAAAGCAAACAACATGCTGGGATGTGTAAACAAACGTACAAACCACAAGAAGCAAGAAAAAATCCTTCTGCTATACACAGCAGGAGTGAAAGTTCTGCTGAAATTCTGTGAATGAAGGAATACATGGATGGACTGGAGAGGAACCAGGGGAGAGCAGCAAGGATCTTCTGAAGTGCACAAAAATGATCTGAGAGGAAAGACTGTTGTGAGGCTGTTCAGCATAGAGAAGGCAAGACAAGACAAGGCTATATATAGACTGCTGCAAAGAGGTGGTGAATAACCTGTTTGCCTGCATTCACTTTGGATATGGCAGGAACTAATGGCTTTACACTGGCACAAAGAAGGTTTAGGATGGACATTAAGGAAACCTTTCCTTGGGATGCTGGTATTGGTGACAGAGCTGTGCCAAGTACTTTGCTGCTTACAGTACTTACAACTGAAGTTACAGACTTGAAATCACTAGAGGTTGAATCGTCCTGTGGGGCAGAATGACTAAATGCCCCCCTCCAGGCATTTTCTAGCCCTAGCTTTCCTATTCCTGAGGCTCTCATAGATGTTCATGGACACAAGATCCAGCCAGATCTGTCTCATCAAGGAGGCAACTGCCTATTGGTTTTGGACAGAAAAACACCAGGGGACAGTCCTTCTGTATTCATGACTGAATAGCCTTGCAAAATATCTTTGACACCCATGCAGCTATGGCAGATCTATGCAAGAAATCTGTTAGTCGTTTGGGATTTCAAGGAATGCCTTCATATGCCATCATTTGAAAAAGGAGCTCAATAGCTCTCTAGGGGGAAACAGAATTCAGGCTTCACCCCAGGCCTGATTGGTTTAGAAATGTCATTGCCATCACACTGGCATGAAGTATGTTTTTCTGTTCTTACAGTGTAGTTTCAGAGTTTTCTAAGATTACATTGTAGAGGCTGAGTTTTAAGTGGAAGGATTTCCCCTCTCTAAGACTCTCAAGCATTATAATTCTGAACGATTCTCATCTAGGCTGGTGATATTTATGGCAGAAGTTTCTCCTCCTCAGTGGATCTGCCTCCAAAGGGCATTAGGGAACATGACCTTGTGAATGTTTAGTCTTCTTTTGATCTCTTTTGCTTTGGGTCCTTAGAGGCCCTGTAGCAAAAATCTATGAGCTTTGTTGATCATATTTGTAATTAATCCTGGACTTAGAGAAATTTGGGGATTAGCGGATTGCTGAACTCCTTATGTCTCTGGAGCAACACTGGAGTTTCCTCGTTAAAAGCAGCAGAGAAAGAGTCGGCATTTGTTGAGAATTTGGCTTAGGCCTCTGAACCTACTGATTTCCATAGATCAGAGAAGTCTTCAAAGCAGCAATACCACCAGCTTGAATAAATAGAGTCTCCTTCATCCAAGGATTGCAATAGACTTCATAGACACTAATGAATGAATTAAAATATAAAACATACCACATGGGCAAAAGAGAAACTGTCTCCATTTCACAACTGGGAAAATTGAGAAGTGCATAGGATAAAGGTATTTGAAGATTTGATGTCTTCCATTTCTAAGTACCCATTTTTGGACAATGACAGCCTAATTATTTTTTTTCAGAGACACCGAGTGGTTTGTTGACTAATTGGAGCGATGATGCCTCTAGGGATAGGAGCTTGGCACACTGACTTGGCTGACTTAACCAGCTAACGAGCTAATAGCAATTTAGAGAAGACAAACCTCTGACAAGCATGGAAAGACCTTGTCTAAATGTTTAGAAATCTTTGATTAATTCCTGGTGGATGAAAACTGAGATGTTGCTGTCTCTCCCCCTCTTTGTCCCACTCGGTTGCTTCCACTCCACCTCCTGCCTCTGTTTCTGCCATCTTTCTATCCTTTTGTCTCTTTTTTGTTACTTTGTTTTGCACTCCACTTTTCTTCTCCTTGTATACAAAGATTTCCATAGATTCAGCTGAAACTGCAGGTGTCTGGGTCTCCATCTCCAAAACACAAGCTGTTCAAAACTGAGCGGCACATTTGGAAATTGGACCTACCTGATTACCACCTTATGACAAAATCAGGAGCGGGGTGGTGGAATCCTGAGGGGACACTTTGCTATTCTATGCTGTAGATAAGGTGTACATACCAGGCAATGTTTGCGAGATGCCAAAGAAACTTCATTATCTGAGAAAGATATTTTTGGGGTCACTTCTGTAAACTACTCTGACATATAGTGATATAGCAACACACATATTATTTGATAACATTTGCATTGTAACGTCACAATTGCAAATGCAACCACAGTGCCAATGAGGACCAGAAGCATCAAAATTCTCTCTCAACCAGCAAATTATATCTGAACAAAAAACATGTCAAAAACAGTCTAGCAGCCGTCTGCTGACACACCGGTTAAAAGCATGGAGGATATGATATATCATAGCATAATGAATTTATTGTATTGTAGTGGTTATGTAGTTTCATTTGCTAAAACCTCATTGCTCTTTAATCCACAATTGACTGTTAACTGGGGTGCAGCAGGTGCCGGTGTGCCTCGTACGGTACAGGTAAGCTGCATTGACACTCACCAGAGAGGGATCTTTAATACTTTTCTGCAAAACAGAGTTCCGTGGCTCTGTTTATGAACCCTAACTTAAACCAGTTGCCAGCGTCCTAATGAAGTTGAGTTAGACCCTGCGCATGAACCTGCCGCTCCTCCTACTGTTGCTATTTTTTTTTTTTCTGTGTGGAACCAAAACATCCTTTGCAAAATTGTGATTCAGTTCAACTAAACCAGTATCTGACAGGATGCACTCTCCAGGACTGCGAGAAGTAACACAGTAGGCCTCTGCTCTTTAAAATGCAGAACAATACCGAATTACATAAAAAGATGGAGCACCTACTGAGTGCACAACAAGGCGTACATCTCTAGGTCTTTCTTGTAAAATAGGTACAGTATAGCTCGCTGGTAAGGCCATGGCACTCCTTAAAAGCAATGAGAAGAATTCATGCAGTGGGTAGATTGATGAAAATGGAGATCCAAGATCAAATTCTGAGCAGGTCATAAATAAAATGAGAGAATACTGGCTTTATGTTGACAGCAAGCATTCCTTCCTAACGTAAACTCACCACACTCCTTACAAACATGTACTGTAAAGCTTTTGCTAAGGCTGGTGCTCTGGGCCGTTGTGGTGTGAGCAAGGAAGACCTTCACAAGGAAGGAAATTGGGTCCTTTAATTACCAGTGGTAGGATGGTGGTGTCCCCAGAAAGAGGGATGTGGCCTCGTCCCAGCCCCAGCTGTGCCCGCAATGCCCTTCCCTCACCAGGGCTCCTACTTCGCAGCTTCCCAAAGGGAGGGAGCTTTACAGCCTTCTAAAATAATCTTTATGGGGCTGTGTTTTACCAGGTGGTAATTTCTGAGAGGAGTACTGCAGTTTTAGCAGTTATTCTTAAACATTTAAGAATATGCTGGTGTTTAGGAAAAAAAAGAACCCAAGAGTAGCAGGTACTATCAGTTTCTGATTTTCACTCCTTGAAACTCAGCCCAGTTAGGAAGGGAAAAAAATACGTGCTGTCACACATACAGGCCTATGAACATCCATATATTTTAATGGATACATTCTTCTCTTATATCTGCCCTCTGAGTTTTTCCACGTCTGAGCAAGATCTAAAAATGTATCGCATCATCTGCACTGCTCCATAACCAGAAACTCCAGGTTTTCTTAAGAAACTTTCCTTTCAGAACAATTTAATAAAATGTGATATTAACATCCCGAGGGATTTTCCCTCATGACTTAGAAGTGTCATTCTCTCTGTTTTGACTAATCTCTGCTAGATAAATAGAGCCTACCTTGATTAGAGAAATTCCCATGTTCTGCATTTTTCTGACTGGTGAGGCTTTCTCTACTTTGTACCCTGAGATCTTAAGTGGCTTTGCCTCATTTAAAAGCTGTATCTCTGCCCAGCATGCCTGCATTCCTGCGGAGAGTTGCTTAATCCCTCTGTATACTCCCAATCTGCCTGCAAGGAACACAGAGTATTCCCAGACCTTTAAATGGAGGCAACACAACAATCTATTTTCTTTTATTAATGGAAAAGAATCCTGTACTATTTAAAAAAAAAACAAAACACAACAAAGCCAAAACACACCAAGCCCCCTCCTTTTCAGTATTATCCTTTTTTCTTGCTTTACTCAATTATAGCTGATTGGCTATTAACTGCCATGACATATGAGTCATGCAGGATCTAGGACACAGGATGTATTCTGTTGCTTAATCATGTTCTAATATTTAACATGTACACTTGTTTATTAGGTAATAGAGTTGTGCATGGTATTTACATTGTGCTATATTAATTTGGGATGCTAATGCTAGAAGGGCTAGAGAATGATAAACAAAAATGATAGAGGCGAAGGAGGGGGAGGAAAGAAAAGCTAAACCAAAGCACAATGAGAAACAGACTCCCAAGGCACAGGAAGAAAGAATTCACATTGAGATTTTTCTGTTGGGGCACTTGTACGTCTCCTCTCAGTTATACCAATTTAAGCTCAGGGTAACTTCCTTTTCATGTTGTGTGTCTAGTTTTACCCTAAAGTAGCCAATCTTTCTACACCTCAATTTTTCCTCAAAAATACCTAGCTCCCAAACGCCCCTAATACTCCAGTATATGAGGACAGCCATCTCTGCACCAAATCATGACTTTTGCTGCCTGTTTTGAAAGTGCTGACATCTGCCTCCAGTTGCATAAGGGATATGCATGAATATCCCTATATGAAAATATATATTTCTCCTTTCCCTCTCTCATTACAGCAGTTAGCTCTCAGTCAACACAGCAGACAGCTTTCAAAAGAGCACACAGGAGGAAGCCAAGCTGTCTCAAGGTGAAGCAGATGATTACAGCACTGTATTCAATGGTGGGGCATGAATGTCAATGAAAACACAATTTAGCCTGAGGGTTTTGCTCTGAAGAATTACTATCTTTTTCATGGGTTAAACAAATAAAAATCTAAGTAAGATTACTTGGCTGTGAAACTTAACCAGGAAAGACAAAGCTACATAGACAAGATGGAAGAAGAGATCAGAAAATAAGATGCTCTTGTAAGCAAGGGTGTTTGAACTCAGGATGCTTAAAGAAGGTAAGGGATATGTAAAAGCAAAAAAAAAAATTAAAAAAAAAATAATGCTATTTGGCTAACTTCTCCTGGAAGATCTTGACAGCTGAACATGGTTTTGAAAGGCCTGAAGGCAGTTTACCCCAGGGAGTGAGTCAAGGCAGCTTTGCATAACAGGACAATGGCATTCAGCAACACACAGAGGATAGACGCCTATTTTGAGGAGGCGGCTTGCTGTCTCCAGAGACCCTTGAAGTGGATACAAGACAACATGGAGGACTGCAGCAAGGGCAGACATAGAAGCAGAGCTTAACCTGGAAACTGTTTTACAAATTAATTGCTTGTTACTTCAGTTCTTTGTTTTTCTTCCTCACACTTAATGGTTTTTTTGTTTCTTCTCCTCCTTCCTGTGACTTCTCCCATTTTCATCCTACTTTATTACCCTATTTAAAAACATGTTTTTATGGGCTGGGGTTTTTTGTTTTCTTGTTTGGTTTTTTTTTTTTTTTTTTCTTTTGTCACACTGCCAGCATTCCCGTGACACTGATAAAACACAACAAACACCCTATGGTAAAGGATGCTTGTAATCCCTAGACTAGTTTTGTTTAACGAAAACCTGTAAGAAAACTATATTTCTTAGGAGTCATCAGAGGCTGACAGGGATGCATGAAAAGTCCAAACAAGATAGTACCAGGAAAGCATAAGGTACAAAGCCAGACTCAGCTTGGGGAAAAACAAGTGGTCTGAGGATCTGTGGTGCTCTGGCTCTTATTTAAGACCATGCAGCAACCACTGCTGCTGGCCCCAAGACTGATTTCTACTTCTCCTGACTTGCAGAGAAATGCTGCAAAAATATCATCCTACTGTTCATCAAGGGTTTTGAACAGCAGGTACGTGGAGAGCCAAGTATTCCAACTGCTGGTCTGGACCTTTGGAGGCAAGAGCTACTAAACTTCTAACCTGCATTATGGACAAAATGACTCCTTAGCAATTCCCAGAAAACAGAAGAACCCAAAATCTCACAGTCACATTTCCTTATGCTATTACTTGCCCTGCAATTGGCACAACAGTGAACCAGAGACAAAAATTTCAAAAGCCACCCATCCAAATTCTGGCTCTTCTGTCTGTGCCAAAGCACCTACCAACGTTTCCTGAGTTATTCAGTTGCTCTTACTGTCTTCAGCAGGGAAAGGAACAGGGTTGTATTTTGCAAGTAAGCCAATAATTTTGTACTTTGTATACCAAATTTTACAATTATTGTGTTTGTGGCAGATACGCATCTTATTATTTTCAGTTCCTCCTCATGCGTAATTTCCAGCAGCAGTCCCAAACAGGCCCACTTGGTCTTCAGCCCAGCTGTTCACCTGGCTGCCCAGAAGCTGCTGCTTGCTGAGTGCTCTGGGGAAGACTGATCAATTCTGCAGGCATCCCTCATGTCTGCTCCCTGTCCCTAGGCTTCACTTCCATTTTTTCTTTTGTCCTTAGCCACCAGGTAGTTTTCTTGTTAAGTGGTCTCTAAACAAAATGCGCATTTCCCCTTACAACATTACAAACATCTCAGTGACAAGGCAGAAAAGCTAAACCACACAGCAATTAAGATATCCCTTAATTTATTGCCCAGTTGAAGTTACCAAGGCCCACACACTCCAGACAGTTCTCTCAGGAAACAGAATCTGAAGGGCACAAAACCTGTACCTCATCTCTGCAATGTTTGTCCAGAAATGTTACCACTTTAGTACATCACAAGTGATCACAAAACCAGCAGCATCTCCAATACCATAATATAGAAGAGTCTTACAAAGATTACTTAGATTTAAGGGAGGAAAGAGAACCAATAGATCTATGTCTTCCACCAACCTGCTAAAGGAAAAAGACTACAGCAAACAGGTTTACAACATTGGATAATAATTAATCTGACTCATACAATTACTAAAGGACGTTTGTCTCCATTACCCAGTAGGCACACACATTTTTCATCCTGTTGAACAGTATTCCCAACTTTTGCTTTCTTTGCCTTGTTACCAAATAGCCCTTTCAGTCAGTTGTTTTTTAGCTGTTATTCAACTGAAAAAAAGAAATATAACTATAACACTTGCATAGGATATTTGATACATGAGGTAGATGATGGAGGAATATCACTGGAATTCCCTCAGCCTGATTCCTGCAGGGAAAGAGGAGAGAAACACAACCATCTTGAAGCTGAAAGGCAATGTTCAGCTACAAGAGTGGCTGTGGAAACACAGAAAAGATGCAGAAAGTAAGGAATGTCACTTTGGTATGCCTTTGGAAATTAAACCTACATAATCAATTTTGAAGCCAATGGATCTCCTTGCAGCAAAACACTTGTTCTTTATGGATCTCAAGAGCACCTGAATGAAGAAATTTGTCTATAAGGAATTACATACCAGCAGGAGTTTGCTGGTTTGCCTGGATATTAGAAGTGGTGTCATTAAAAACTCAGCATTGACACCCAGTCACCAGGGAAAGATGACCTTTTTTTTTTTAACCATTCTCACCAATTTGCAGAAAAGACATCAAATTGTAGTTCTACTCTAATGGCCCCCTTTAGTAAAATATTAAGATATTTCATAACCTCAAGGATTTCTCAAGTTATCTTAAAAAGGAGGGAGGGAGAAGCTGGGCATTGCTTCTGTCGTAGACTGCAAATGAGTGAAGGCTCATCAAGCACAGTGATGTTTTACATGGGCCACTCGGCCCACAACAGCACTTAATTAGGGCAACTACTCTGTCTACAGCAGAAAATACAACTGCAAGTCTGGTTTTGTGAGTAACTCTTCTGCAGTTTTTCAGGCCCACTCAGAATCTCTGCACAAACATGGAATTTGTTGCTTAAAGCTGGACATTCAACAATGAGAACTCCAGCCTATGCGATTTACCCAAACCATACACAGTGAGCTGAGGCTATTGGAGGGCACAACCCAGAGCTCCCCTCTCACTACCCTGTTCTGCCAACACCATCTGCAATGTGTGCTGCAAAAGTGCTGAGAAAGAGGTAAACATCTTCTCACATGTGGTCTTCTCTCAGCAAAACAAACATACTGGTTGGCTCCAAATTGCAGATATTGTCAAGTTAATTATTGATGTCAAGCTAATTATTGCTGCTGTTCTTATTATTTTCCACCCATCATCTCTCCTGTAACGATTCACTAGCTTCCTTGGAGAAAGAAGTGTGTCTGTGGGTAATGATTTCGCTGCTTTTCCTCCTCTGCCCGCCTCTCAATCGCTCTTTTATATTGAATAATCATTTATATGGTAGTTTAATTAGCTAATTATGAACGTGTTTGGGTATTTTAAGGAGGAAGAATCATTGTTTACTTACTAGTAATTAAGTGGGTTGCATTTGATTTTGGTGTCAGGAAATTGATGAGTATTATTTTTCTGGGTGACAGTACCAAATATTAAAAACATAATTATTTGCTTATATCTTGGTTCACTGAAAGGGGAAGTAAATTTCCATGACTGTAGGCTTTGGGCTTCTGGTGTATTATCATTAGTATAACTGATCCGGATATACTTATTAGGATGTAGAAAGAGCAGTCGAGAAAGGGACACTAGTTACAGACAGAAAGCCTCCTCACTGCGTTTTGAAGGCTTTGCAGAATACTCAATTCACCTGCCTGCCATCAAAGCCAGCACAAACAGCTTCCAACTCCTTCCTCCCCCTTCAAGGGTATAGACAAAAGCAAGCATCTAAATGGATCTTCTATGGTCCCTGTGATCTGTATGCAGCAGCTGTACTTGAAAGTCAACATTCATCTTGTGAACCCAAGAGAAGCTCTATATACAGGAATGCTTTGCTTGATTCTCTTGACACTAACAAACAAGACAGGTTGCCAGAAAACAGCAGCAGGCCTAAGTGGAAGGAATGGGCAAGGGCAGTGGAGGCACAGACACTGACACTCAACTCTTGCCTTTCAGCAGGATCCTGAGAGCGGGGCCGTAGCACATCGGCTGCAGCTCTGCTCTGCCACAAATGGCAAGCCATCAGATTTCAGCAGTCTCAGTAAGGTATTTTTTAAAAGGCACAGACTATGAAGCAGGACTAAAGAAAACCACATGAACTCAGTTATGATGTACCTCTGAATATTGCTAATTCCCAGGAGCAGGTCCTACTCGCAGCACTCATCCTTCCTTTGCAACGGGAGGCAGCATGGAATGAGATGAATGATGCAGAAACAATACAGTATGAAGACTTTGGCCTCCCTCAGACTTTTACTCCATTTCTCAAGCTCTCAACTTGAGAAATATATATTACTCAGACACTCTAGCTTGACTGAGCATGGTTTTGAGAACTCCATTTGCCAGTTGCAGAGTCAGCAGAGCAAGGCTTCTGTCACAGGTGGAGCCCCTTCCACCATTGTACCACATAGCTCACACCATGAAAGCACTTAGGAAACAATGACAAGAGAAGCATTAAGTCTTTGATAGTGCAAAACAAAGAGCAAAACATTTAGTGCATTGACTCAGGGTGAGAGAAACAACACGTCCCTGCCAGTGTACTTTTTGTTAGAGTGCCTAGAAAGAAGAGATGCCTGTAGGATATCTACAGTTCAGTTTCCTTCCAAAAGCCAACTTCTATTCCCAGTGGCGAAAAAAACAGCACAGCTCCTACAGTTTTCAGTAGTGCTGCTTCCAGCTTCATTAATGGATAAGAAGGATAATTTCTTTTTAAAAATCCCAATCAAAACTGCCCTGTAACTTGTCCCCTATTTTGTTCCTTTTCAAGCAAATTTTAGGGAAGATTATAAATCAGCTCTTTCACATGCCATTTTGCACTTTCTCGTATACTGCTCATTGCCATATTAAAAAATATTTTTTCTCTGAACTCTGTATCTGTTTCAAACTGGTACATAATACAACTGAATAAATACACAAATCCAGAATTTGCCTTAAAAGGACCTATTAAGAACAGCATTACTGTGCTTATTCTTTTTCTTTGATTTATAGTTTCTGAAGCTTTACTGGACATTTTCAAACTTTACTACAAAAACTAGGCAGGCTAGAATTTTACCAAAGACCAAAGCTGAGAGCAACTGAACTGCAGAAAACTGGGCTATTACAAAATAATCAACTACTGTGAAACTCAAGGTAAAATTGTGAGATTTAGCAAGATATGCAGATTAAGGCTAAGCATGCAAGTAATCATAGCCCACCAGAATTCATCCATGCCCAATTCCTATTTCCAAAATTAAATTCACCTTGCAATGTGAACTGAAGGTCATTAGAGATGGGTCCAACTGCATCAGCAAGGGAGAGTCCTGGAGTCAAGGTCCTGGGCTAAATATAACCCGCCATCAGCTTCATCCTGCCTTAACCTTGAGGCTATTATCAAAGCATTCCAGTGAATTTCAAGTGGCTTGGTATCATGTGAGAAGAAAGTTGCTCTCAGGTATTCATATCACTGCAATTCACAGCTTCACAGTTTAATAATGACATATATGCAGTGAACTTACATGTATGATCCTCAAGGCTCCGTATCCTTACACCACTTTCTCACAATTGTGTTTTGTTTTGTTTTTATTAACCTGGAGTGGAGTTATAAATTGAGAGCAGAGCTCATTCCAGCATCTCATGGTTAATTAGTATCTTGGCCATACGAACAACATTTATTGCTTAAACACTTTTAAAACCTAGTTTATATACATTTTCATATTCTAATTATCAATAATTGGTCTTCCCTCAGTTGTATAAACATCTGAACTGACTAATGAATATCAAAGGCTAATACTTTATCAAACACCTTGTGGTTATATATCATCAAGATCAACAGCACTGTGACAGCTGCTAAAGTATGCAAACAACACAGCATACACCCGATAATTTGGAGGCATGTTCACTGAAGGGTTGGTCAGATTGCAGAGCCATGAAAGACTGCTGCAAGCTTACAGTTTTGTTCACAGCTGGGGAAAAGTCCTCCAAAATTTAAAATTCCTTGGAATCAAATAATGATGCTTGCCTTGTGCAGAGCCCCCGATGTCTGCAGGCTCATTGCATTTGAA
Organism: Falco naumanni; assembly: GCF_017639655.2. Lineage (NCBI taxonomy): Eukaryota > Metazoa > Chordata > Aves > Falconiformes > Falconidae > Falco > Falco naumanni. The sequence continues at coordinate 23,615,912 of NC_054058.1, forward strand.
GTCAGTAACACTACTTGTATGTTTGGAAAAAAAATCACTTTGGAGCTGGAGAAACAATGTTGTAACATTTGGAAGCCTATCCAAAATAGGATCTCTCTCAACAACATATGTATGTGATCAAGAGTCAGGAAGACTCTTATGTTTCATGATATAAACTTTTAAAATCTTCACCTTCATTAGGAAAGTTTCTTGTTCTGTCTAATCAATATGGCCACAGCATCCTTCATGTTTCAGCCCGGCTGTTACAGTCATTATGACCCAAGATTTGTAGATTTCTCTCAAGTTTTATTTCTTGCAGATATTAACACTGGCAGCCAAGGACAGAGAAATTTCCATCATGCCCCATTAACCATTGTTTTCCAGCCTCAAAACCACAAAAGAATGTGCTGCTGAGCAGAGGCCCCACAAATGCTATATATAAAACTTAAATCTCTGTTCCTGTTGTCAACAAAGAATAGCGGAGAATGAGGGAGAAAGAGGAGGTTGAATGCCTTCAGAGATGAACAGAGAAAAGAGAGATTACCCATTTTTTTACCCCTAGCCTTGAGGGATCCTGTTTTTCTCAACTGATGGTTAACATCACACACAGACGCACACTTCTTATCTTGGCAGAAGTAAAGCTACAAATAGCGTGAAAAGGGAAGTTACAAAAGTTTTAACAGTTGCAGATGAAGAAATAGGACTGAGCTCTACAGCATATTCTCCCCTGCAATGTCTAGTCTACTTTTATTATGTTTATATTATACAGATGGAGCTTCTACTATTTCTCTTCTGAGCCTTTTCTACAAGCCAGGTTGCCTCACAGTTAGAATGCTTCCTAATTCTTCAGTCATCATTTTATTTGTCAAATACTGCTAGTTTTTACTCCGTTTCCTTCCTCCAAATGAGCTTCCAAACCCAACAAGTTCTCTTTTCAGTCTTTTGGGGAAAAAAGCCACCAACTAAATGTTTCAGAAGTGTGGCTTTTTTTTCTGCACTAAGAAATCACCCCCCCCCCCTTTTTTTTTTTTATTCAGTACCTTGTAGCAAAAAGTCTACCAAAATAAGTTCAGAGATTTTTTAAAACTGGGGCGGGAAAGGGAGGACAGGCGCATCCCCAGAGTATGCAAAACAGAAATGAGATTGAAAAGTGAATTAAGCTCAAATAAAGTCACCTTGATTCAAATTACACAATCACGCACTGCAGTAGCATTAGAGATGTGGCCCTGTGATGTCTAACCAGAAGTTACCATTTCCTTACCAACACAGCATGCTTCCCTGCACGATAAGCCTATAACCAGAAATGGATAAGGTATCGGATGTACTAACGTCCCCAAACCTAGCATCCATACATGAATGTTGCACGCCACAGAGCACCAGCAACTCTGTGGGCCAGCCCAAGTCTTACCAGCCTGATGGGTTACAGCAAACGGTGCTGCTGCTCCCAGGCTGCTCAGAGAGGCAGCCCACCTCTCAGTGAGGAGGGAGAATGGAATTTGAAGGGAAGACCCCAGTTCTGCCCAAGCAGCAGGGCCGCAGGATTGCATCTTAGCTCAAGGTTCGTTGATTGGTGTAAGGGTGAAATCAGTGACAGGATAAGCAAGACCAAAACACAAGTGGTTTTGCTGCTGAAGCTGGAGGAAGCTAAGCACCCTCCAGCCACGGGGCTGCAATAAAGACAGGATGGAAGAGCAGCCTGGATCCACCACATAAGGCTCGATCACTGCGCTGTAACTAAATTGTGATGCTCTACGCAGCATGTCTCAGTCTTCTGGTCCCCTGTTGTCCACATCAGGGCATGCCACAAGCATGCTGTCGGTCCCTGAGCCTGGATTTCCTTCCCAGGGAAAGACCATATGCCTCCAGACACAGGATTTGGAAGTATCCAGAAAATACATTTAGACTCAAACAGTGCAAAGCACACTTGGACCTCACCATTTGTTTATAGCTGGAGTGAACACAAGGACAGATGTGCATTAAGCAATTCCCTGAGGACTGGGATTCTGCCCAGTGCACTTCCCCTCACCCTCCCATTCCCAAAAGAACAAGACTCCTTTGGATCAAGGCTTGTTGTGCAGTCTAGAGTGATGGTTATGCTAGGAAGTATTTCTCTGTGCTTTTGCATCCTAAGAACTCATTATTTTGGGTTATTCCTACGTGGAAAACACATGAAGCTGCAGATGAAGCCTGCTATGTACAATGTACAAGCCTTTTATGTATAGATGAGATGAAAACAATAGTTTATAGATAAGTGCATCAACCTTTTCCTTCTGAAGCCAATCCCTCCTCTTCAAAGAAGACTGCAGGAGCCCAGGCCTGGAGGTGACAAATTGCATTATCTGAGGTGAGCAATAGGAGCACTTCAAAATTTTAATCACTCAGGTACACACACCTCACAGCTTGTACATAAAAGGACAGAAGACACTCAGCCCATAAAAGAAGGCTTTTCCATGCAGCCGTCCATCATACATTTGCATGAAATCCACTTAATTTGGAACCTGAAGATGGGGCTGGAGAAAGTCATATAACTAACCACAGGGATTTATGGACTGCTACTACTGGACTGCAAGGAGATTAAAAAGGGGCAGGGTTCAGTTATTTAGCTTGTCTTTAGCCTCTCCAAGCTGGACTGCTCTGGACACTCAGTCATCAAAGGAAGCAAGAATCTGGATTTAAAGTCTTTATGGCTTCCAGATGGGGGTAAAAATTAACCAGAGAAGATTATTATGTGTCATTTGCACACCAATGGGGGAGTACTTGCAGTGACATGAAATCTAGTGCATTTGTCAAAGGAGTGCGTTTTCCCATGACAAGATGAGGCATCTTGTACACAATTCGGAAAATGGGTTTTGCCTTGAGGTTAAAGTTTACTTTGTTTTCAGCTGAAACGCTGCTCATGGTTTTTCAAGGTTAAAAGAAGAGACTCTGTAGAGTCCCACATGTGAGGTCTCACTTAACCTAAGGCCTGCCAAGGCGGCTGGAAACTGCTGGTCTCCCACTCTGTGGTCACATTTTCTGAAATGCCTTCCGTGCAAGCCGGCATCCACACCAACTGTCTCACCAACTTCAGTAGGTGGTTTGGTGGCACTCATTGGCAAAAACCATGTATTGGGGGATCTGGAGCCTCTGGACTGACTCTCTGGGGCTGTCACAGCTGGTGAGTTCACTCCCTGTGGTGGCCTGGCTAAAAGTACATGTGTGCTCTCTCCACAAACATGCACACTCTCTCCAACATTTTCTTAATAGGCAGCTGACAGGCAGGAAGATTATTTCTAATAACTTGGCTTATCATCACAGCTCCTGATGACAGTGACCAACACAGGGAATAGCATGTTCATCTGTGACCTTCACCTATGTCAGCAGGAGGAAGGACAACATAACCAAGTGCAAGGACAGCAAAATGCAATATGCAGAGTCTCTAAGTTTAGACCAAAAAGGTGCAGCCTGGAGGGAGGGAACTCAGGTGATCTAAACAAAGTAGCACAAAGCAGACACAACCTGGACTTTTCTCTGGCTCATTGCTAATGCAGCGAGGGCCAGCAATTTAATCCTGGGAAAGCTCCAAGCCAGGCCTCACAACAAGAGATACCAGACCCCAACAGCTGCACTGGCAGAGCGTGCTGGCACGCTGTTCTCCTTTTGCTGTCCCAAGGTGGCTGGGTGACTGCAGTCAATCTTGTAACAGAGGGAATTTTCTCAGGACTGTTCAAACAGATCTAGGACATTTCACAAGCCAAGCTGTTTAACTCCTGCTTGCCTGATCCTAAGCCAGTGTGACCTTCTCCTTCACAATTAATCTGAGACAACTCAGCCATGTCAGATGTTTAAAGGTTTCAGATCAGCCTTTAGATAGTAGAGACCAGGCAGCTGTGTGATCAGTTAGGTGCACTTTGGAAAGCACCGGTTCCCCGCTCCTCCCCAAATCCTGACTGGCGTGATGGGAAAACAGCTGGTACAGGAACACAAGCATCTTCTGAGGTAGCACATAAGGAAAATCAAGGTCCTTTTTTAACTACAGCTTTGAGATCATCTTATTGGTCTGCTACATTTTTTGCTTCCTCTTGTCTCACAAAAGGCCCCCTTTCTGTCCTTCCCAAAATATCATACCCCATCATCACAATATCCTTCTCTGCAGCTCCTGCCAGCTGGAAAAGCTATCCAGTATCTCCTGACTTTATCGACTCCTTGCAAATCACAGCTCAGTGAAATACATGCCTGAAACAGCAAAAGTTGGGGAGAGTGGGAAAATGGTGTATAAAAAAATAACTAAAGAAATTGGCTTGCTGGTGCAGAAACAGCACGAGGACAATTTCTTTCTATCACAGAGCTTAAGCAAATGGGGCAGCTGCTAGCCAAACGCAACCTGGGGAAGTATGGCTCTTTTCATCACTGGGAACTCAACAGGTGTTAAAAGTTCAACAGGAGAGGATGCTAATGTGAGCTAGATAAATCTCTTAGGATTGTAGTAGCAGGAGCAATAATACAAAATTAGAGATACCAGCAGGTGAAAAATTTACTCAGAAAAACACAAGCCGGCAAAAACTAAGACAAAAGCATTCTGGTTCCTATCTGAGGACAGCTAACTGGGTCAGAGCCATATAAAGATATACTTTATGTGGTTATCTTATCTGCCATCACTTGTGAAAGAATTTGTACATTACCAGTATTAATGAAAGACAAAGGTACGCTAAGAAATAGTTTTCTCCATGTCCCAGAATTTATCATCACGGTATAAGACGTTTTGCTTATCTAATTTATTTTTACAGCAGTTTTCCTAGGTCAATAATTTACTGATATTTGTCCAAACATAGATTTAAAGAACTAATGTTAACAGTGCATTTCACTGACTGTTCTTGTGAGGATACTTACTGAAGAAAATAAGGGATTACAATTTATTTGGAGGAGACGGACCTTGTGAAAAAAACCCACCCTCTTCTACTTTGGTGAAATGGAATAAAATATTTACTGTATGGATATTGGGGTAAGGGGAAGAAAAGAAAGTATATTTATGTTCTGTAATGTGAGAATTAAAAAAGCAACTATTTTTTGCCAAAATGACAAAGAAAAAAACACCTTCAAAAAACTGCAGAGCATGTAGAAAGGTATGAAAAAGCAAAATTTCTACTGTCTGAAGTTCTCACACTGTTTTCTGGAAAAGGTAGAGAAATGGACCAAGAGATCTCATATTCAAGCTGCCCTGCTTTAGTAAGGGAACTTTTGACTGAGCAATCTGGTTCCATAATTTCAGGAAGCATTTTTAGAAGAAATGTATTTGTCTGGGTAAAAAGAAAAGAGAATTATTCAAAGCAAAAAATGGGTAGTGAAGAATACCTACAGCTTAAGAAAGCCCCCATTTTAGTGCCTCAGTAATTGTCTCCAGATCAGAAAAACACAGAACCACCAGAGTCGGTATTACCTTCCCTTTACCTTTCTCCCATCTAGGATTCGTAACACTGACTCTCCACAAGGCTTCACTTTTCTCTCCATGATAAAAAAGAATCAGGGGAAAGAGGAAGATGGTATGAGGCAAGTAAATATTTGGGAAGATAAAAGATCCTCTCCATGCTGAAGAATGGAGGGCATGAGAAGGGAAGAAACAAGCTGTGGGCCCCCACACAGAAGGAAGGAAAGCCTGGAGCCCCAGCCTAGAGCGACTAAAGGAACAACCTGGCCTCTGAGAAACCAGGGGTGCAAAACTACAGACAGGAAGAAAGGGTACAAAAAGATGCACAGAGCCTGTGGCAAGAAGGGAACTAAGGGACAGAGCTGGAAGGAGGTGGGCAAGTAACACAGTTTGCTCATCGGGGCAGAAAACACACAAATGCAATAAACCCTTTGAGCGGGCAATGCACTTACACACTTAAAAAGCACAAGCTTTGTAGTTGCACTGACGATTATCTGTTTTGTTTCATATGGCAACAAACTAGAACAGATCAAAACAGGAAGTCTAAACTAAAAGAGGAAAAAACAACAAGGACAAGGATCGCATCTCACCAGGGAACAAGAGACATGCAGCAAGAACTCAAGGAGGGAGGTATCTCCAGACCAGCTAGCAAGAGGCCAGTACAGTGGTCTGCATTACAGTTTTCTTTACTCTTTAGTCCCCCAAGAAGAATATGTAAGCCTGGCACCACACAGATGGAGAAAGTTCCTCTATGCATAGGAGGACTGGAACTGTAATGACTTCCAGCAAAAGCAGTGGGTATAAAAGGTGTGGGAAAGTCCTTTGTAGCTCCCTGTGTACATCTTCAAAGGCCAAAGAGATGCTGAGCTTTCTTAACCAGAGCATATATTCTGTTCTAATCAAGACACAACACCCTTTCTTCTTGCTATTATACAGATTATTTTCCCTTTTATTGGTGATCACAGCCCTGCAGCAAATAGAAGAACAGCTTATATACATGACTAGTATTAAGAGATGTGTTTAATGTACTCTAACTGCCTGTAACAAAATTTAGTGTCTAGAGGAAAAGACTGCACTTTGTGACCAGACAATTCTTTGCAGACCACATGAAACACAAAACTAGGGTTTGCAGACCATAGTCAGTCAGCTCTAATCTGGAGAATAATAGAGCAACTTTTTCAGCTGAAGTAGTTTCTGAAGAATAAAGACTGCCAGAAAAACCTGAGTATCTCTTACAGAATTGTAAAATTAGTGTCTGTAGGGAATATAGTATATATGATATATCTGAATTACAAGCATTTGACAGAGCATCTCAGGAAATTTTACTTACAGAATTAATGCACTTCAATTTCAATGGAAAAAATCAATCAAAGCAAGAACAGACTAAATGGCAGTAAACAAAATCCAGGTTTTGGCACTACATAAAGTTTGCACACTTAACTTACTGGAATACTATAGGAAAATATGTTAGTCCATTATTTGCCTAACATCGTTGCCATTGCTCCAGTGTCTGTTAACAATTAATGACATGGTTATAAAGTAATTTTTTAAAAAAATATTAGTCAGATCAGAAATCAGAAGAAGAGAGGAAAGGTAGCTTTAAAGGCTGGAACCACAACTGGAAAACGAGACTGAAAGGAGTTCTATACAAAGGCATTAGCCACTGTCACAGACTGGCTGCAAGGATCATATCTGGTGCTGTGGATTGCAACAGTGCAAAAATGCCACTGCCAGATTCTCTTTACATACCTAGTAAGAATGCAACTGTCCCTCTAATCTGCCCCTTGAAAAATAGCTTCAGGGCTCAAGATGTGCAAAGTAACCCCAGTACAGCTGAGGATAAGGTAGGGCTGGTCTTAAGGATTTTGGTGGCCCACGACACAACTATGATTAACTATCTCTACAATTCCAGACAGACAAGTCTGACTACATCCACACAGCTTGTGGACAGAGTTCAGATGAGCCTCCACACTAAACTCAACACACCAGATTTACACTACATGCACAATTTATTTGCACAAGTACATTAGCAGCCTTTGCAAGCTGTGAGTGATGGCTTCCCCAGAAACAGAGGAAAAATCATGTCAAGTCACTTATTATACAAGACATTTATGTATATGGTAAATCCTGTAATAAATAGGGTATCTGGGAATTCCCACATCTGTTCAGGGATCTTTTGACCTCACAACCTCATGCATTAAAATAGTTTTGCATTTGGGGCTAGCACATCAGAGAACAGGAAGACTCAGTTCCTATTTCTAGAACACTCAGGGATATTTAATTCATTTTGAGACATCTCATTAACTAAAACAGAAATCTAGCTAAAGCAGAAGCAGAGGAGAAACAAGAACATCCGGGGGTTGATTTAAAAGGAGACACTAAGAAAATGAAATACACAGACCTTGGCTCCGAGACAATGAAGAAAAGAATACAACCAGAAATGACAAATACTTGAAGCTATAAACACCAAGAAAGGAGAGGAATTTTGAGTTGTGCAAGAAGTAGTAAACCTGTGAGTAATGACTTTAAATTAAGAAAAGATAAACTTGCATTGAAACATCAATTTGTCTTTACAAGTAGTTCTAGTATGATATCAAGCAGTCTTCCAACAGAAAGTTCCAAAGATACATTGCTTTGGGTCTTTAGGAGGATTTTGGACAAGTAATTGAAAGTGCTCTGTAGGGAAACTATTCCATACTGAAAGCCAGAGAAGTGGCATGATTTAGTAATTTTTTTCTTACTGTGACTTCTCTAAATATCTATTTTGAAATGAAACATTAGAATGAGATTTTCTAGCTCATGAAGATGGTGAAAGTTAATTTGTCTTCTCATGCTAAAGAGGGCCTATAAATTATGTAAGTATTATACATTGCTTATTGGATACTCTGACATCACTGCATCTAAAAGAAACGTACTTTAAGTAAATCTAAGGTATAAGAGGTACTAAGAAGCATGCTAGCAATCACAGAAAATGAAAGAAATGTTGAGCCCCAAACCAGTCACATGGTGGAATGGATACACTTAGCTGTATTAACGCAACGTGACAACTGAAATATAAAAATGTGTCTATTAGAAGTATTAAAAGCACCTTCCAAATGAACAGGACCTTTATAGATCGAAGGGTCAAAAGTAAAAGAATTGTACATGTTACACATGATCAAGTGTGAATCCATGAAACACGTTCTCATTCAGGTATTATGGGTGAATTTATATCTGCTGGAGAATTGGAGAGAGACCTTTCTGACCTTAAATGAGGTAATTTCTGCTTTGTACTAGTGAAAACAGACTCAGTGTATTTAAAAAGCACTTCCCAGACTGTACTGTCATAGAGAAGATACCATGCTTGCACACACAGCTGAACATCAGCTATGTCCCATTCTGCTAAAGGTTCGTCTGCCAGTGTCAGCAATGGCTGCTGCAGATAGTCCAGGCAGCTAGACTTGGAAATCTTCTTTAAAAGCTTAATGATTAATCAAGTCTGTTTTTGCAGTATTAGTACTGCCAGGGGTCACAAGCAAGCTGATGAGAAGAGTCCAATCCCTCAGAAATTAATTCAAGTCCTTCTAAAGGGATGAAGCAATTGCATCACCATTGGAAACGGAATGCATCAGCTGGAAGTCACTGCTCGCTGCTGGAAATGAAGGACAGCAGCTGGATCCCACTGGATCACTTTGTAGTTGCCTGCAGCTTTCATGCGGTGTTTAAGTCTCCAGGAGTAAACCTGATGCTGTGCAAGTACCACTGCTGGACACTATCACAGCTGAAGGCAGCAGAAAATTATTGCGGGATCCTAAGGAACGGGGAGGGGAAGGGTAGACTGGATCCAATTGTAATCTCACCTAGGAAAGAAAACTTAGTGGCTGTATCTCTAATGGCAAAGTGATACTGTGCTTGTATTGCTGGTGGATACCTGGCACAGTGACCATGTGACTGCTGGCCCACAGCGTGGCATACGCATTTCCACACGATGAGGCTTTCTGCTATGGCTTCTAAAGTCAAACCACCAACGTGGGGGCAATGCCTCTCCTTCATACCTGAGAGATGGGAACGCTCTGCCGTCTCATGGGCAGACATGGCTCCCTGGCCCTCCTGTCCAGGCACGAGACTAAGATTACAAAGGAAAGTCTGGTTGCACCAGCTACTGGCTGAACCATGTCGCACTTTCCCCAGAGCCCATCCTCACAGTGCTCTCTGCTTTGAGAGGTGAGGTCTCCCAGGAAAAGAAGCTCAGGCCTTGAACTTAAAGGTTTTCTGGTTTCTGCAAAAGCTTCCTTTTCCTTCAATTTTGCACTTTTTATAGGGAAGCTGAAAGGATGGGTGGTGGAGGGAGCAGTATTTTTTACATCTATTGCATAAACCAAATGAACAAATAGAAGCATCTGAGCTGTTGGAGCAACACGCCAGAGCCCAGGGTTAGCCATGGGTGTGCCACACAGCTTGTCAGCTCCTTTTTGATGTCTTGTTACCTTGTACTCATCCTCAGGTTCCACTCCAAAGCATGCACATTCACATACATTCTTTATAATGCCATGGGGCCAGGCAGCTGCCATGCTGAGCCTGTAGGACAGGCTACAGCACCGCTTTTATTTCATGCAGCTACTTCAAGGTGAATATACTGAAAACGCACAGCAGAGAAACACCCTGTAAATGTGCAGCCACAGGAACCTCCCTCCAGCGCAGACCTGACTGGCACAGCCAGACTCCAGCTCATCTTGTGGCTGCCAGGACGCACCCCAGGGTCACCCCAGACAGCAGGAGGGGGAGCAGGGTCATAGGAGAGACAGCTAAGGGTGGCCATGGCTCTGAGATGAGCCTGTGTGTGGAGCACAGCCCCTCTCCCCCTGGGTACAGCATGAATATTAAACAAGAAGCTGGGGGCCCAGACTGACAGGCAAGGGAAGGTGGAAGTTTCTGTCTTTGTCACTCTGTGGAAGAACACTGGGAAACGACTGGGCAGGTCTTTGGCCCACAGTCCTAATTTGCACCCACCAGCCACCCCCCTGTCCCAGCTTGCTTTCCTTTCTCTCCTCCCCAGCAGTGCAACATGCAGAGCTGCACAGGTCAAGGCAGGCAGGAGGGGAAAAATGCAAAATACCACTTCTCATTTGATAGTTGTACCAACCAAATGCAACAGTCTTTTTAATGAAAAAGCTGAAAATGGCTCAAGGTCAAGCCTCGGCCAAAACATGAATCACCATAAAACTACACTTACAAAGATCCCCGTATAAGGAAATTTAAATAATCATCCCAAGCCCCCAGTACGTTCCGATATCCTTGAGCTAATGAGCAGGCCAGCTTTACCGGGCTGAGTGCATGTGCGGGTGTTCTTACACACACGTCTGCCCACTCCTGGAAAGTAATGGGAGAAAAAAAAATCGGAGCAGAATGTATGAATAATTTTGGGCAGTAGTGCCGGAGCAGCAGATCTATAATACCACTATAATGAAACTAAGAAATCATTTACCGGTCTTGAAAAAAATCTGCAAAAGTAAAAAGCATACCAAGCAGGTCCCTTTGTAATTGCGCTGCACTACTAAAAGCAGCAGTACGTGAGCGGTCCTGAAGCCCCTGCTTCCCCACCACCACCTTGGAGAAAGCCTGTGCTGAGCTCCCCAGAGCCACCACGCAGTAGGTGACAGCGCTGCGCACACGGAGACAGGCACCACACGCTCAGCTCCCCACCAGAGATCCCCATATAAGGAGATCCAAACTTTCCCTTTGGGGCTCGGGCAGTGGGTGGCTGTGGAGGCATTACACACACTCACTCTCCCAGTTCAACGTTTTAACCCGTTCCTTGGTCATGTGGGTTTGAAACGGCTTTGCTGTTGTGGTTGGCAGGGTCGAGGAGGCAGGGGAGGGATGCGAGCGAGGACCGGGCAGCTGCTGGGGATGCCTCATAAGGAGCTTTGGGCTCCCGCCTGCTCGAGGACCAGGCTGCCCCGACCTCACTTGCGGTAGGGCTGGGGAGATGGCACACTTGACACAGCCACCTCACACAGCCTCCACCATGTAACGGAGCCTATAAGCTTGGCTAGGTAATCAGAACAGCCTCAGCACTACAGCTTTGAGTCATACTCCAAACAACAGGCAGGCGGAAGGAAGAGGTACAGAGATGCTGCTGATCCAATACAAACAGCTATTATTGGAAGATGATTTCATTAATGAATTATCCCAATTGCAGCTTGGCTAGTGGGCATGTGAGAAGCCCCAAGTCATCGGTTAAAGCTGAAGTGATTTTCTTTTGTTCTGTAATTTAACTCCTTGGGAGGTGCCAGTCTCCCAACAGTTTCTAGTCCCACACATGCATATAGAGCTTACTCTACAATCCATATGCTAGTCTCAGCACACAAACATACCACACTCCAAAATGCCTTTTGGATAGAAAGATGACAACGTGGATGGAAAAGGGAGGAAAACCACATTAACAAAATTGGGAAAGGGGGAGGGCATGAAGAGAAGGTAACATTGATAGGAAGTGAAAAGAAGATAAATTCAGAAAAAGAGAGGAATGAAGGAAAAACTAGGAAGGGAGGGCAAAGTATAAAAGGAAGGGGTATGAAGATTAAAAGTAAAGGATAGAGAAATACATTAAGAAAGGAAGGAAATACAGAATTCAAAGCACACAAGCAATGTGAAGGTACTAAAAACTGCTAAAGGAAAAACACGTGTTTTAAGGATGGGTTTGAGTTTTCTGAACAGAGACATTTTGAAAAACTTAAATTTTCTGAGGCACCTGTGTTGGGCTGGTAGACATGACACCAAATCTAATGGAGAACAAAGCTCCCCTGGAGACCAGGCAGGATACCTAAAATGGCACAACACGCCCAAGCTTTGGCAGCTGAATTGCACTCTAAATGTTGAAGACCACAAGGTAGAGCCAGACACCCAATGAGAGAAGGAGAGAATCAGGACAAACAGCATCAAATCTTCTAATTCTCCAACAATCTTGTGAGATAAAAAAGCCTGAACTGTGCAGAAATTGGTAGCCACTACTGTACAAAGGTGGGCAGCCCATCAAAGGGTGGGGCAGAAAGATCACTTGGTTCAATTAGCTGCCACATGAGGTTGGGATTATTATAAATTTGTCAGCTCAAATCAGAACCAGCCATCACATTTGAAATACAGTTTCATATTTCTTATAACAGGAGTAATCCTTGAGAGCAATAAGGAGAGCTTAGGAAAGAAGAGAGAGAATAAAAATACAGCAACCATATTAGGCTGCAGTTCAGTGCAAGATCTGCCTAGCCCCTTATCCTGGATCTCACAGCGGCCAACTGCTGCTCAGCGAATAGTCCAGAATGAAGGCAAGCCTCCAGTGCAGAGCACTTTTTGTAGCACTACAATGTTAGCTTAGGGACTTTCTGAACCACAAGTAGGATCTTTGTACCCAACAGCCTTTGGTGGCTTTCTGTTCTGTGACTGAGCCAGCTCTCTTGAACCTCTGTGAACTCTGATACCCACAACACCCTGCATGAAGGAGCACCACAGACGAATCCCAAGGCACGGTAAAAGCCAGGTTCTTTTGACTGCTTTGATCCTGCCCTATCCCTTGCTAGTTAATCCTTTGTCTTCCCTAATTCATGTGTAGGAAAAGATGGTGGACAGTTACTTCCCTATATCCCCACCTGGTGCCAGCTGTGATTTTAAAAACAAAGCACAAAGATCCATGGAGAAGCTCTGGTGTTTATCCTACTCATGCTTCCCTGAATGAGAAAGCTAGCTTATCTTTTTCTTCTGTACAGTCATTACTGTACATTGTTAACATGACAGAAGGTATTCAGAAAATCATACTTGATGAAGCAAACTGGGGGAAGGCAATCTAAATGTGTTTTCTTACACATTCCCCCTCCTCAGTGAACTGATCCTTTTTTTTAACTACAAACTTCATTGAGCAGCTTCACACAGACTTCACTAAAGCAGCCCAATTCAAAATGGCTTTTTCAGGATTACTGTAGTGCAATACATTGTCTGTGGTACCCGTATGCTCTTGTCCTCAGCAGCCATCCTGAACAGAGGATAAAGGAACAGCTGCTACAAGCACTGCCAGGCAAAGGAGATCTTCCTTAGCTCCAGCATTCGCCCCTGCCTTTTTCCTGCTGTGGGAGAGAAGTTCTTTCCTTATGTCTTGGGTGGGAAGGGAAAAGTAAGATTTATCATTAACTAGGCCTGCCGTCTACACTGATTCATTTGCTGTCTGGATATTCCTGGAGGAAATACAAAGGGCAACCTTCATGCCTGTCACCACATCAACATACAGGTATTCCCAGCCTCATGCAGCAGCACTGCTCGCTTAGTTGGCATCGCCTGCAACTCGGGGTGAATCACAGCACAGTCTTTTCTGTACTTCCCTTCTCAGAGAACCATAAAGAAGGAATATAGTATTTCTTGTGGAAATAAAAGAGCAGAGGCTAAGATCGGACATGCAAACATTAATTGGGAAGAACTAGATCAAGAGAGGAGAGGAAAAAGAATGGAAGGAACCTGAAGAAAAGGAGAAAAGTGGAGAAAACTGAGAGGACAGCTGCTCCTGTAATGCAGCACAGCAAGCATTTTTAATTGGGTCAACTGTATGAGAAGGCGAATGACAGTCTGTTTTTACTGTGCATTTTTGCACTTATGTAACCTTAGCACGCTTCCTTATTACAATACATTTTATTGCTAATCATTTCCATTTGCAAAACAATCTCTTACCAAGACAAACTGTAGGCAGCATATTGGAGCTGAAGTTAGAGCTACGGCTTTGGTAACTGAATCTGGATTTTCTTGGGATTAGGAAAGTTGATTGGGTTTTTTGCACTGCTAAGAAAAGAAACCCACAATTTTAAATCACTTAAAAACATCCATCAGGAGTATTGTTTAATGCCTATATACAAAGTTTGGAGAATTATAGTAAGGGAAATTTTTTAATGCTTTTAGATCAAGGTTGGGTGTGAACATAAATATATGAACAGCAACATAAATAGCCTAAGAGTTACAAAATAAGACAAAAGTATATTTTTATGCATGCACAAATACATATGCGCATAAAGGATAAGTCTGCTTAAAGACACTGATATATCTTTAGTCAACTACTACTACTAATATAAACAAAACACAATCAACCAACCAACCACTCTGTGGGAGACCTTTTAAAACCATTCCATATGCATGTAACAGTTTAAAAATCCATGTGGGCATAAAGTTTAGACTTTGACTGCACAAAACTCAGGAAACGTGGTTGTGGCAAGATGTAACTTACTGGTGTTCTGTAAAGCTGCTGACCTTGTATAAACCAATATGAAACACATTTGTTGAAGCTATGAGTGATGAAAAGAAGTATATGAAGATGTACTTTTACCACTGAAATCCTTAACCTACAGCTACTCATATTTGAATGTGCTTTGTTTGGGCTAAAATAGCACACTCGGTTCCACAGACATTATCATTAGCTGTACATCCCATCTGCACTTACGTCTTGCATTCTTTGTTCAAAATAGCTGGGACAAGAAGAAAAAAATGAACCTACAACACAACATGTGACTATGGATTGGTGTTTCATCCCAAGAAAAGTAAGAATGAAAAGGATTCTTCCCATTCTAAGGCAGTGTTCCTACACAGCTCTCTTGGGCAATGTTTATCCTTATATATCACACCAGCTCAACTTACATCAGCGTTGAACATTATTTTGGTAGCAAACCATGTCAGAGCTCGCCCTGGATATGTGTATCAACCTAAGTGACACTTGTTCATTTCCTAATGGGTGATAAACTGCTATGTGCTGTGCTTAAGAGTGTCAATACACAGAGCCAAACTTACGTAAAAGTATTAAAAAAACCCAAACCAAACATATTTTCCACTCAGTTGCCTGCAGAATCGATGAAAACTCACAGCAGCTTATGCAGCAAAACTCTGAAAATCACAGTTCAGCTGTGATTGAATGCAGCTGGCAACCCAAATTACAGATTACCTCCTTTTGCACCAAAATAAAAAGCCAGGCAAAGGCTGTAGACACAAGCAGGCCCAGCAACTGAGAAAAGTATTTTCTCTTGTGGGAATATGCTGTTGCTATGTGAGGGGAGGAGGCAAGCAGCTCCTTACGTTGCAAAGGAGACTGCAACCTGCAACTAGGTCCTAAAACTGAGCCTTAGGCCCCGAATCTTTGCTGGTTAGACCACTTCTAGCCACAGTAGGAAGTCTGCCTAATTAAGGACCACAACAGAGAATGCTTGTTTGAGTCTACCTACCACCTCAGGTAGAAAATAGAAAAAGAAGTATCCCTGACCTGATTACAAGGTCCCTAAGCACTTAGAAATCTCATTTGACATTAACAAAGCTGTAGGTGATCAGGTCTTCAGTAACAGCAGTTTGCAGAGAGGCTCACTCCATACCTGAGACTAGTTGGACTAGCAAAGTACTTTGAAAAACAGATGCCTTTAAAGTGAAATGCAGTAAAAATAATAATGATTTAAAAAATATCAGATGAATCTGAAATCTTTTCATTAAAATACAATAGAGAAGGCCATCTGTTTGCATCCTGAAAGGAAACTGCATTCCTGTGTCATAAGCACGAGCAATAAAACTGTTAACCAAGGTGTAATTGTGTCTCAGAACAATGCATTCTACTTGAACCACGAAGTGCCCAGCTTGGCTCTCAGATCATATTTTCAGAACTGGCTGCTATGTCAGAAACAAACATGTTTCTCCACTTACAGATCAGATCAGGAGTAGGGACAGTATAGAACCCACACAATGCAACTTTTAATCCTTTTCATTTTATATGCAAATACTACCCAATGCTGCTCCTATTCAAAACGCAGTACAAAGCGTCAGCAAAACATGGACTGAATATTAGTTACTGGGAACCAATAATTCCTAAAAAACTTCGGAGAAATTGCTATCGGCATGTACTGGGCCCGGGTTAGTCCTCAAATCTAAGAAACATGATGTGTACAAAAACTGTGCCAGAAGAAGGCAGCAATGGTAAACTCACAACGTAACTTGGATCCCTTCAGTTTCCCCGTTAGGATTTCCATTGCAACCTGCCCTAGGAAATCTGCAGCAGAGCTAGAGTTGGAAAGCATCTCCCCAAGAACCCAGGCTCTTTTCTTAAATGTCAGCATATTTTAAAACTAGTCGGTGATAGGGGAAATGAGGTGCACGGGGTTTTAATTACTGATGGAGGGGCTGAAACCAAGACTAAGACTTGGTTTGGGCTCTTGGGTCAGCCATCTCATCGAGCAGCCAAACGAAATTTTGCCTCTGTTCTGTTCTTGCCTGCACATTCCTGTCCTCGGACTTGCTTCACCTCAGGAGCCGGGGAGGTGTAAAGCCCACTTGCTGTGGCTGACACTGCAATACTCAAGGATACATAATACAGAAGATGACAGAGAAAAAGATTTTCAATACAATCTCCAAAGCAGGAGCACGAGATCCAGAAATCTGGAGTAGGTCAGTTCTTACTGAGCTTTCATAGAGAAAGAAGATGTAAACTCAACTCAGAGACGATGCTGTCTTAATGAGGTATCCAAAACCATATTTCCTAACAGCTTCCAGAAAATCCACTTTTTCCAGTATTTGTAAATGCTCTCGGTTCACATATGCAGAAATTGCCACTTGTTTACACCTACCTAGTATCTGGAGAGACAGTTATAGCCTCTTCATGTACAAACATGCAATTGAATGCATTCATGCTTTGCTCTGCAAGCACGTTCAGCCACTGACATTCTGCTCAGTTTTGGCAGCTAGCAGAAATTGCTAGTTTTTAATTGCTAGACTTTAAAAAGTCAGTGTGAAAAGCAAAAACGAACTTGGACCAACAGGTCCAAATTTATCTATGTCCCTATTTTATGTCCTGGCTTGTCTAAATTTGCGTGGTGGTTATATACGAAAGGGAAAAGAATTATCTGCTAACAATGCATCCAGAATTCCACAAGTACACACATTTTTAAACCCATGAATTTGGTCATGATTTATGACTGCTATAAACTTAATATTTACAACTATAACTAATTCCTCTCTTCACAAAGGAAAAAGGTGCATTGGAATGAGATATGTGAGAAGAGTTAAAAAGAAATCCTCATGCCTTCTCTCTAAGTAGCACATAATTTCAACTCATTTGCTCTCATGCGGCAATTTGTTTTAATTCCAGCCTCCTGGGATTTAGCATGTATAGTACCTCCTGGTACTTCTGTCAATACACCCACACTCTCCTTTCAAGCACGGATGTCCCAGTGTCTGAGTGCCTCTAACCAACACATATAGCAACAGCAGCAGCACAGAAGCAAAAACCTGAAGACAGGCAGGCAGAATCCAGGACAAAAATGCATCCTTCAATTTACAGCTTCCCGAGAATTTGAATTAACATATGCTTAACCTAGAGGGGTTAACATTTCCAAGCAGGAGGGCTATGCCAGTTCTTAGGAAGGGCTGCAGCCTACCAGGAAAAACTGGAGGGCTCACTTGACTTTTGGCCATTGTGGCCGACCTGAGAGTCAGCATATTAGGTCGACAAAGCATCTTAGAGCACACAGAGCTGTTCAGTGAAGTGTGTGCTAGAGGAAAAAGCATTCCTGGAGACACTCAGCCTAGCTGAGCTCCAGTAGTCGCCAGAGCTCTGAGCCTAGGTACAGCCTCACATCAGCCGGGAGGAAGAATTATCTGGCTGAGCTGTTGAGTCAGAAGCTGCAAGAACCCTGCAGGGCATCCCTGACTGCTGGCAGCAGGTGGGCTCGTCACTTCCCCGCCCACCACAGGGAAACCTCTACATAGATCGTCCCTAGAAATCACCAAGTCTGGCAGGGAGCTTTGGGCAGGAATTTGTGCTTTACGATTAAATGGTCTACCTACAAAATATCAGTGCATGAAAAAGGGACAAGTTTCGACACCATCCCTTGCATTTAAACTCTGGGAAAGCCAGCTACTAACGTTCATGGTATTTAATCTTTAACAGCATTACTGAATCCTGACATCTGTGGTTTAGGTTATTTATCCATCAACCCCACCTCTTCTCTAACAGACTTCTAAACTTGGCAGAGTTTTGTCCCTCCCTTCAGTGAATCAAAGTTAAATCCCCACAGGGAACTGTCATCTTCCACACCATGACTTCCCACCCCAGCACACAGAAAATACTATTTCTCAATCAATAGAAATTACACATATCTATTTAAGTAATTCCTGGCTGCACCATGCACATCACTGTAACAAGATGATGAATTCTGCTGTCCAGTTCTGTGGCTGCAAACCGAGGGCGGATTATTAACAAGATTGAACAGGAGAGGTCTAAAGATATTCTGAACAAGGTCTAAAACATAATGTTACTCAGTCTGAGAGATAGTCTTGTATCAGCTGGAGCTATCTAGGAGGAAAAAAATGCTTTTAAGAAGAATTTGTCATTAGTAGGGATCTCAAGGAATTTCACAAATAAATTAATCAAATTCATGAACCAGTGTAAAAACATTGGAACTGCAGAACCCTGGATCCATGCGTGGCACTTTGGGTGACCTTTATAGATGTCTGCAGACAAACATGCACAGCCATCTATGTGCAATGTCTCAGCCAGCCCTTTCATGACATTTCAGTGTTCTATTATCTTATCTTAAAAAAGAACCACAACCAAACCTTTTTTTTTGTTTGTTTTTGATTGGTAGTAGTCTTGCATTAACCTTTTATTTCTATGCAAGCCTCTACTCAAATCCACACCTGTTTATCAAAATAAATAAGGAAGCCTGCTTGTTTCTCTCAGGCTTAAATGCCTGAGACAAACTAATAGAAGACTAATAGACCAAACAGCCTTTTTCAAAATGAAGGCAATTAGTATGACATCTAAAATGAAAATGAGAACAGAATGAAGCCTCTCTAGGAGTCTCTCATGAGGCATGTGAAGACCCAAGATTTATTTTTATAACCAACTACCAAATGACAACTACATGCTGCTCTAACATTCACCTCCAAAAAAGCAAAACTAGTATTAGAGTGCAAAGAAACCACACATTTGAGGGAGTTGCTGCAGTAAAGACAGGGACAAGATCTGCTCAGAATATTCCCAGAGAAGGTAATATGCTAGGTGAGCAAGTTTTGGCTTCAGTCTTGAGAACTTCATGAGCTTCTAAACCTTACTATTTGTCCTGAGCTGGTAGTCTGAGAGCTGGAGCAGCAGCTGCTAGAGTATCAACAGCTGCAATTAGTCCATCATCAGGCACCGATACATGACAATTCACTGATCATACTCTGATATGTGCACCTATAACATCTACTACTGAAGTGACTCTTTTGCCCTTCCTTCTTCTCAACATTTGGTTGAAAATATACCTATCAAAATGTACCGCTTTGGGACCTGTGTGCTTCATATTACTGCCTCTCCAGAGGAGGTATCACATCTGAATAAAATTTTGCAAGTGACTGTAGCATCATATAAGCCCAGAAACTTACTTGCTCATCTTGGTCATCCTTCAGCTTGTCCCCATGAGACTGTACACAACCCCACTGCAGCTAGCGCTGGTTTTACCTGCAGCTCCCAGGGACATCCTAGTCCATAACACTTAACATCCTCAACAAAATCAAGGAACCTCAAAACTCTTGAATCTTCCAACACTTAAACAGATAATTGCCTCATCAGAGCAACTTAAACCTTTAATTCTATTTTTATCTTTTTGCTTTATATCGTATAACATCAATATAGCTGTTGAAAATAAAACAAACATTTCAAAATGAAAAAAATCAAAATATTCCACTCCAAAAATCTGGAAATAAAATCTTAGAATGTTCTGCCTCTTTTATTTCTGTGTTTTATTTATGTTGTCTAAGTTAACACACATTTAAGCATTTCAAATTTGCTGTAATTACTTTTTGAGAAGTGAAATACTTCCAGAAAATGTCTAACCAATTCCAGCAGCTGTGTCAATCACTAGTCCTTGTCTGCCTCTGCACAGTTGGGTTAAGACACCCGGTGAGAGACTGTAAGCTGTCAGTTTGAGATAGTTACATTGGTAGCTGGAGATTAACTGCTGTTGATTAACCAGAGCATGACATTTAATTATCAGCTGATTTGGCACAAGATGGAAACACCAAAATAGCGGTTTGAATGCTAACTTTTCCTTCTTTAAATCTAGTTAGTTCAGATTTTGCAGAAATACAGCCCAAATTTCGCAGTGATATTAAATATCTTGTCTTTTGTGTTCATCCTTGCATGGCAGCAGTTATCCTTGAAAGGTGCACTGAGTATTAGATTGCTCAGCAAACAAATAAAATATACTTCTGTATACAAAACCAGCATGAACATTGAATTTTGGAGGAGGATCTGTTTAGATTTCAAAATAAATCACACTCATTCGTTATTTACTCTGCTTGTCCTTAGCATATAATACCAATACATCTATAAATTGCCTTGTCAGAGAGTGACTGCTGAAAGTGATGAAAAGTGTCACTTAATCAAAAAGCCTAAATTAATCAAAAAGAAAGGAAAGTAGACCCACCACTACCATTAAGGCTTTTTCCTGCTCCACCAGGGATGACAGACATGACTGAAGGAGCTGTAAAGTTAACAGACAAAAATGATGGCAAGAAGGAAGAAGAAACCTCGCAGGCCTCAGTGCAGAAGCAGGTATACCAGCTGTCCCAGCATCTCCTCCAAACTCCCAAGTCTACCCTGCAGTTTTAAGTAAATTTGGTCTTCACCTCATTTGTTCTCATGGTGGTAATAAAAAACTCTGCTAAGAAACGGCTACATCCCACCACAGAGACAAGGCTTCACTTCAGGAGTGGACAGATAATCTTCCTATCTAGTCTAAACATCATTTCGCAAACAGCTTTTGGATTCACCAAGATGAGCAGCACTACAGAAGTGACAATGTTTCTTCAGAAATTATTCTCTCCTAGAAGCTGCTGACAGGCCACAGGACTCGGTTTGCACAGAAGAATGACTCATCACTTCTGATTAGAGGAATGAAATAAACATGGGCTTTATCAACACTGAAAGTTTTACCACTTCAAATTCTTTAACACACAGTTCCAAATTATAGGGCTACATTATTTTCTCTTGTAAGGGAATGCATTTCCACCACTGCCAGGGCGAGTTTGGTATGTAATCTCTTTACCTGAGGCTAGTCAGGAATAACATTATATTGGGGGGATGTAATTGCCATCTATACATAAATCATGGTAAATACTAGAGAGGGAGAGAAGACCTATTTAACCAGAAGGACACAGTGGCTCAAGAAACAGTGCATGCCTGTGTTTCAGGCAGGAGTTAGAAAAAGATTTCTAACCAGAAAAGCAGTGAGGTTCTGGGACAGCCTCTCAAATAACAAAACCTATTGATCAGTTTATAAAAGGGGTTATTCCATGGTTTGCCTGCAGTACTAGGAGACTTGGCTTCAGTGATTAGGGAGGTCTGTGACATTCCCAAATTTTGCCTTCAGTCTTTCTTTCCCAAGGATAACAAATAAATTGATACAGACCGAAACTCTCCAACAAGGTGAGCTACTTTGTATGCAAATGCAATAAAAGAGCTATAGAAAATCCAGATCTAAGTATTTGACCTCCACAAAGCCTCGAGTATCTTGATACTGTAAACCAGCTGCATACATGCATGATTTCTTTCTGATGCCAGCTGAAAGCTCCTTAAAACACAGGGAACTGACATGCTTGTAATCTTATCCACACCAGATTAATCACTATTTTTATTCAAATACAAGTCCAATCTTCTCTTAGTAACCTATTTGCCAATTTGTAACACAGGTGAAATTGCATGTTGCACAGGAAAGTATCTTCCTTTAGTGTATTAAATTTCCTTCCTTTCATCTAAGTCAGGACATCCATCCATGCTCACACCTCTCTCCCATCAAACCAAGTATTTTTTAATTCAGGCTGGCAGTGATGATGGTGCCATGTGATGCCACATGTCATGGAGAGCCAGCCTGTGTTTCAGGGCCCAAAGAATGGGCTAAGCTTAATCAAACCAGAAAGGAATCCAAGCCAAACCCTCACTGCTCACGCCTTTCAGGATACTCTTAAGCCTCAGAGACAATGGCAGTTTCTGAAAAAGAAACAGAATGCTGGCAGAGGTGGGCCAGCTCTGTGTAACATCATCTGCACAGAACACTGTTGATTGCAGGACTACTCCAGCACTTCATTGTTTGAAACAATGACATATCTTAACCTGCCTCCAAAAAATATAATAATTAGCAAAATTACTAATGAAGCCTACAGTCTGTCCTACAAATCAAGGATGCCCCAACCTTTCTACTTCCCCCTGGACAGTTTTCAGCTCAGCATCTTACCTCCCCCAGACGTTCATTCTCTTCTGCTTCATTCTGTTACAGCTTTAAACCAGAAGACCCTTTTCCTGCAGTCGCCTTACAGTTATTCAGCTCCCTCCTTCACGCAGCCCACCAGGCTCACATGCTCTCCTCCATTCCACTTACACCGCAGACTCCACCCTACTCCTGCCAGCATTTCTCAATGGGGTATCGTCGATCGCACATAAAGAACACTCCTTTTTCTTCTCATATGTGCCAAATACACACTTTGCTATCATAAACCTTGCAAAAGACTGATTTTGAGTCCCACTAGTACAGAGAAAATCTGTTCCCTATTCTCTGCTTTCTAAAGGTGTCACCAATAACAAACAACATGGCATCTGCTACGTGTTTATTGCTAACAAAGCCGACAGGCTACTAGAGCTCAGAGATTTCTCTGTACAGTATTTCACCATTTCCATTGATAAATGATGGATAATCAATTTGTTTGGTTTATTTTCTCTTGGAAATGTCCTATCAAGTGACTCAGCAATATTGTTTACAATGTCCATTCCTCATCTACAGGCTAGTGCTTGTTCACATTACAAAAACTGGCAAAAAAAGCAATGCTCTGCCTGTAAAAGCTGCTGCAATTCTCCAGCTTCAATTACAGTACTGCTCTGCCATGTCTGTGAAGAACCCCATATTGCTGAATAGAAAAAGGGCATTTTCATTTCCTTTTGTTTGTCATGTTACTCACTTTCAGGTTTCTCAACAGACCATCCCCCTGCCAAATCTCTGAAGCCATGCTGCATATGAACTCAAAGATCCTCCTAAGGAATTCCTACAAATTCTATCATATCTTGTAACCAAGCTAAAAGAATCCTCCAGATTACAGAGAATTTGTCACACAGTGTCTCTAAATCCAGATGAAAACCCTGCTACTAGAACAGTCTTGACAAGAGATCATTTTTGATAGCGAAGTGACATGCCTGAAACCACCCAGACCTCCCTGTTCAGGAGCAACGAGGTGATTCATGACACTTTTCTTAGGTGTTCAAAGCTACCACCTCCCAAACCCCGTTCTCTCTTTATGAGAGCAAGGCTGAAAAAAACCAATTTCTAATACTAATCTTCCACCCAACTAATGGATAATCTGATTTACTGATTTTTTTCCTCTCTCCTCAGAAAGACAAAAATGTTACTAATGACCCCACAGCCTCTGGTAAAATCGACTGTGTAACTCTGAACTTTCCCTGTGGACTAGAAACAACTTAAAAAAGTAAAGGGATTTGAATTTATTTTTGCATTGTACTCTTTTTTTGAGAACACATTTGTCAAAAACATCTGCAAAATTTATTTTGAGAGAATGTTGTCTTCTGTTTTCAATAAGCTGTCTATACCAAACAAGAATTCAAATGTCTTTGATGAGCTCTTTTGCTCTGCCAAGCAACTGAGAGACCCAGCGAAGGAGGATGTAAGAGGAGATTATATGTTGTGGGTCAGCTGAATTAAATCATCTAAACACTGAAAACAGTCAAGGCCAGACTGAGGAAATTCTCAGTGCAGAGTGTAGAGGAGCAGCTCGGGAACAGGCAGCATGGTAAAATGGGAGATCAATACCCAGCATACAGGGACATTCTCTGGCTGCAGGTGACCATTAATGATTTTAGTATTTATCAGTCAAAAAGTCAGTGAGCAGTTTATGTTACTTGTGCTATCTGCATTCAAAGTAAACAACAGGTGAGTATATGAGGCAAATAAACCCCCAAATAAGTGATCAGAATAAATAACAAATTGTTTTCCAGACATATGCAATTACATATGGTGCTATCTTCTCCCAAATCTACCACTACATAGCAAAATACAAAAAATTACAGAATAAGATGACCATTTCCACACTGAGCAACCAGATAGGATAGGTATAAAGATTCAAACAACTGTTAAATAATTCACATTTATTTATTTGAGAACTGGAAGTTCTGCAGTTGGTGTAATGCACAAACACACCTAACAATGAAAATATGCTCTGAAGTAGCTAAATTTGGTGACATACATGAAAATTGTTTTTCAGTCAAAGAGCAAATATATTTTTGACTAATTGTTGACAGAAGTTAGAGTCTGTGCCAAAACATTTACACTCAATGTGATTACAACAATGATCAGAGAGCATTGTTGAATTTGCTGTGTTCATTCAGTTTTGGCAACATCAACACAAATGAGAAATAATTCTCTCTATATAGATCTTTTATATGTATTTAGTACACATTAATTCATTTATTTATGCGTGTGGATAGTTATATATCTTTTTATACACATTCTAGTTTGTTAAATCTTTTCATTTAGCAAAGACAGAATCATCCCCAATATTCCTGATGTAAAGCAGCAAGCACCTGGGGTAAGTTAGCAGTTTTGCACCCTCACTAAATTGCCACTAATCAGATTTGCACACAGTCCATGGATTTTGCTACTGCCTTGAGAAACAACACATTCTACCTATATATGAATTTTTAATTCCACAATAGTACTACATAGATCTATTTCAAGATTATATTAGGCAGAGTAACAGAGGCTATTATAAACTAGCCTTTTGCATCTAACCCTCCCATCCTTAATCTGCCCAAAAACTTCACACTAATTCCTCTGGAGAACACAGAGTGGGTGTTGCTGAGATAGGCAGCTCATACCTGGTTGGCGGCAGCCATCCCTCTAAAAATGGCCTATCATAGACCAGGGCCAGCTTTATGAAGAAACTTCACAAACCAAGAATTTAGGCTAGATTTGCTGCATTGCACTGAATCTCTCTTTGTAAATAACCCAAATACCAGAAATAGACCTTGACTGGGTGCAACTTGCTTGCTCTGAATTTGATGCAGGTGGCAGGATTCACCTGCCTGTTTAGAAGATGAAGGAAGGACACCGCTGTGCTGCTGCCCACGTTGCCCTCTGTGTGAGCTGGCTCTCACAACATGCCCAGTGAAATGGAGTCCAGACCTCAATCTCAAATGTTCCTGATATCAGAGGTACGCCACAGTTAATATTGACCTGGCTCACTTCTGCAAAATGTTGTCAACTAGTACATCCAACAACCTTTGAGTCGATGTATACTTAGGAGGGAAGAAAGGGTTGGTGGGTGGGACAATTAAATAAACTGTCAGGAAAAAGAAGGTCTGATAGCAGAAGGGCTTTTCTTTGGTGCTCTCATAGCAGCCACAGAGCACTGCTGCAGATATATTCCAAGGTGCACTGGGGTTTTCCTTCATCAAATAGCAGCTGCCAAAACACCTACCTGGCTCCAAATTATTTGGTCATTAAAGGAAGCTCTGGCATTCTTCCACCTCCACAGCAGAGTAAGCTTTTAAAGAGGATTTCTCACCTTGGGGTGCATTTTCTGCTCTGTTTACAGCAACAGCCTGTTGTGAGATCCTTGGCTTGGGGCCTTCATTTCTCATTAGGATTCTCAGCTTCATGGAGAAAGGTTTGAGCAGCAAAAGCTTCAGGCTCTGTGCATGTCAGAGTGGTTTCATGGCACGTTAAATTCAAATGCAGACGTAAACTGAGACTTCTCTTAAAGCAACTGGAGTTTCTATTAACTGCAGTGATTACCAAAGAGTGTCTGTAAACGTTTCAGTGTCTGGCTCAGTTCTTTTTTTCTGGCTGGAAGGTTAGTATAGGATGATAGACTAGAACACTATGTGGCCTCAGTAGCTTGCAGCAGAGGGGTTTTTTACAGTTACAAAAAAACAGAAGGAAGGTATGTATGTAGTGCTAAAGAAATAATAGCAGCACTTTACTGTTCCTCATATCTGCATAGTCCAGAACAGTTTTGAAACACTAATTAATTAAACATTTCAGCAGCCTGGAAGATGAGTAAGAATTATTCTCATTTATGGATGGTTAAACATAGGCTCAGGGAACTTAGACGTCTTTATCCTAAAAGACAAAGCCAAACAGCTGCAAACCTGGGACCTGATTTTTTCAGCACCAGACACTCGCCACTGAATTAATCTAATGTCTCTTGGAAAAAAGGAGTGCTGTGATGAAATCACTTTTGGACATGCTAAGTTGTGTGATCCCCTCAGTAATGCAGGAATCTGTCACAAGTAGCACAGTTGACAGACATGCTATTGTGTATTAAGGTATATAACTGCAGCAGATCCTCCTCTACCTGCTTTCCTAAGTCTTCTGCCACATGACTTCAGAATGAGTATCTTCCCCAGTAACATAAAATTTACTTCTACTGGATTATTCCATGTCCCTGTTTTAAATATATTCCCCCTTGGGCTACAGATTCTCGATGTACATAGCATCCATACAAAGCTGCAAGGAGAACTGAACGGAACAAATGACAAGATTAGACAGGAAAAAGGTAGTATACATTATTTCAGTTTTCTTGCATAACAGAGACGGTATGTCAAGGTTATCACTGAAGGCGCTATGCTATGGAAATGAAGACTAGCTGGTGGGACAGTATGAACCTCAATATCATACCACATGCAAAAATACAATACCGAAAACGGTGACTTAGGAGTTTAGTGGGTTCTCTTGTTACCTGACATTGATGCTGAGATTTCTGTCTTAATTTCATAACATCAGTGCAAATGTACTGCAACTGATAAGAAAATCCAGAGTAAACTCCACAAATCAAACTTGTCTGTCATGGGTGAGGGAGCAAAAAGCTGGAATCTACAGCCATGATGTCCAACTATGCTGTTGAAAGGGGATTTCACAGCAGTTTTCTCCTCCTCCTTCCCCTCCCCTTTTTTTTGTTTTTTTTTTTTCCCCCCAGTTCTGATCTTTATTGTCAAGCCTCATCATCCCCATCTCTTCATCCTATTTCCAGGATGCTGGTGATTACTCCAGAACACAGATTCAGACCTTTATCTATATAATTAGCAATCTTGGCTTCTTCAGGCTTAAGATCTCATGAACATTTAAGGAATCTATCCATGTACAGTTTATTAATTCTGTAATTTGTGATCCATGGGATGCCTCAGCATACAGAGTCATCTATACTGTTGTGTACCCCCCAGGCCAAGGAAAATGGGCACTCGTTAAACCTTGATGCCTCTCTTGATGGGATGGCTGAAAGAAGCTTCCTCCAAACTGTGTGCAAAATGCTGCGTATGAACAGTGGTGAATATACACACAAGGAAGCAAAGAGTTCAGAAATTTGGTCCTTATCTTAAATATCATGGAGCCCAAGAGATATGCAAGAAACATAAAAAGACTCACAAAGACTCCTGAGCAGGTCTGGACCTGACTTCATCGCTTAGAGGTCTCATGGACCTAAGAAACCTACTGAGAAAGGAGAAGCCTGGCTAGTTAGGGCAGAAAGAGACCCGATAAATACCATGAAGAATCTCTACATATTATGAGAGTCTACGCTTCAGTTATTATATATCACGCAAAAAGCCCATTATGAACTTGCAGACGTTGAAGGTAGGGGATAAGTGGTCAGCACGGATCCTGAAGAGAGAGAGCAAATGAGTTGCACTTTACAAGGAGGACCAGAAGACAGCAAACTTCTACCTAGTAAGTACTGCGTTGCTCACAACTTCAGTTAGCGCTGTTATCAGGAAAAGTAAGAACAGATGAACAATTAGGCTCTAGGTGGTAGGATCAAGACACAGCAGTCTGGTAAGCATTCAGATGAGGAAGCTGTAGCAAGGACTAATTGAGGCATTAAAAGGTGTGTTGCTGCTGGGATAGAGTTAATTCTTTTCTTAGTAGCTGGTACAATGAGGTGTTTTGGATTGAGTATGAAAATGATATTGATAGCAACAACTAAAACATTAGTTTACTAAGTAATGGTGACTCTAAATCAAGGACTTTTGAGTTTCCCATGCTCTGTCAATGAGCAGGTGCACAACAAGCTGGGAGAGAGCATGGCAGGACAGCTGACCCAAACTAGTCGAAGGGGTATTCCATACCATAGAATGTCATGCTGGGTAGATAAACTGGGGGGAGTTGTCCAGGGCCTGTCAAGAGCTGCTCAGGAACTGGCTGGGCATTGGTCAGTGGGTGGTGAGTGATTGTATTCTGCATCACTTGGGTTTTTTCCCTTTGGATTTTATTCCTCTCTCCTTCTCTCCCCTTTTCATTACAATTTTTATATTTTATTTTATTTTATTTTAATTCAATTACTAAATTTTTCTTATCTCAACCATGACTTTTACCTTTTTCTCAGTTCTCCTCCCCATCTCACTGGGGCAGGATGGGGAGTGAGCGAGCCAGCTGTGTGGTTCTTAGTTGCCAGCTGGGGTTAAACCACGACACCCTGGTAGGAAAATATATGACTGAATAACCATAGTTTGATGGGCTAAAGAAGTTTTGTATCTTCTAGACACAGTGTTTTTGAAAACTCAAGCCACTTTTCATTCTGGCAGATATTACTTGAAAAGTACATAATTTTGGAGAGCATAATAAAAATAGGCGTGGTGTTTACTGGAAGATAGCTGAGTTCATTTAGAAAAGCTCATTCTGCAATAAACATTTGCACATCTTTTTGATACTTATTTACTGCACGGACTATGAGCAATTCTTTTGGATCTTCCCTAGGATTTTTTCAGAACATTAATATAGAAGTACACCACCTCAGTCCACAACCTGGTAAGCACTCACTCACAAAACACACATGAAATCTCACAAGAAAGTGGGGGAGAGGAGTAAAAAGGTTCTTGAATGTGTGTGCTGCAGTTATGGCAAGCATAATACCTGATTTAAGGGTCAGGATTGTTTCTGAAGAAGTTGCTAGCTGTGTTAAACAGGTGACCGATCTACAGCTATAAAAAGGCTACCGTAGTTATTGTGTTGTGTAGCAACTTGTTTTTTTCCAGATAATGTAATTGAATTGGAAAAGACTGCAGGCTTCTCCCTATGAAACCTCCACCAGAAAGTGGTGGTATTCTGCTTCGATGCAGGCTTCTAGCTTCCATGCTGGTCACTGTGGCTGTGCAAAATGTAGTTTTCTGTCCCAGAAGAACTAGAAAGATTTACAAAAAAAAACATTAAGACTGCTGAAAAGATTTAATATTACACTTTTTAGTTTTGAAAGGGTTTTAATGATAATTAGCCTGGCTTTCTAAAAGAAAGGTTATTTTAAAATGAAAAAGTACTATTTTTAAATCTAAAAAAGGTCAAAATCGATGTATTGCAAATTTGGAAAATTTCCACTCCTCCCAAAATATTTGTCTTGAAAAATTAATCAAAACTAACTTGTGATGTGAACTGGTTCAGATTTGATGAATCCACTTGCTCTGAAATATGTAATTTTAATGGAAATATTAATGACTAGTTCCACGGTGTCACTAGTAGTAGAGTACATGCTGTAATGTCTCACAGAGCTGGAGTCATCAGTCTTGGTAGGCTATGCTTTGTTGACACAGGAAAAAAAAAAGGATTAAGATACTGGAAAATAAAAATGTTTTTGCTAAATTGTCCTCTCCCAATAAACTGAACGGCTACTTTCATAGAAATCAGTTGTAAAAACCCTTTAGAAGTACTAGGTAGGTAAACCATTGAATTGGCTCCATATAAATTTGATTACTTAAAACTGATATCAAAACATAGTCATGAAGTTGGACTAACATGACAAAGCAAGTTTCTGAAGCAAGAACCAGGGAATCTTGAGGCCCAAATATCTCTACCATTAAATGAAGTCGAGAAAACAAAATACAAGCACTCTTAAATTGAATTAATACATCAATAAGAGATCCTTACATTTTGCAATGAAAGATGACACAGCTGAGCTGCAGGTCACACTGAGAAGGGGAAAGCATTCTATTATCACAAGTACTCGAGAGGAGACAACCCACATTCAACCTCCTTTAATTTTGCCATCGGAGAGCCATGGAACAATTCCTGCTCCATCAATAGTCCCTCTGCCATGAGAAAACAGTCCTGATCCCTCAAGAATGAGAGACTACACAATATTTTTGGTGCAAATGATCACATTTAAGCCACTAATAATGCAGGCTTAAAGCTGAAGAGCTAAGTTAACTCTCTTCCAACATTTTTCTCCATGCAAATTGCACTGCCCCTGCCGGTGACCTTGCCAGCCAATTTTTAAACTGAAATGAACCTTTCAGCTCATATGGTGAGGAAGTGCTATAGAAGATGGAGAGTGGGGGACAGGGTACCAGGCTGCTGAGCATATGCTGGAATACTGTTCTAGGTGGCACCCTGATTGCGAGGTAGAAAGAAGATGACTAGGTACAGGGTATAAACAGTGTGAAAAATGCAGCAAAGCCAAACTGTTACGTTCTGGTGACACAAAGATCTCAAACCTATGACAAGAAAGGCAGCTTTCCTTTTCTAAGTGTTTTGCAACATTCAATTAACTGTATTCTCTTGCAATGCACAAAGACAATCTGTCACTGCAAACGGTGCTGATTATTTTTCTTTTCTTAGATTGTCTTTTAACATGATCACAGTAAAACTCTCACAGCTAAAACCTTGCTCCATTTATGATAAAACGTGAATAAAATCTGACAAATAGATAAGAACTCTTTTTTAAGACCTCCCTAAAAGGCTGAGGAATCTAAACAAAGGGGTCTTGATTATTAGCTCAGGACAACCTATCATCACTGCTACGTGGACAAATTGCACTGCATGCCAGGGCACATTGAGGACACAATAACTTATCAGTCAGAATGCAGAAAATTGTACAGTGCATGGTAACTTTCCAGATCACATTACTTCCCCGCAGATCCTCCATTTCCATCTTAAAGAGACACTGCGATGCAGCATAAGGCTAAAATGGCATTTAGGAAGAAAGGCATCACATGGAAATGTACCTAATTTTGAGCACCAAACTTAAATGCCTAAATTTGGTGTTCACTCTCCCTTTACATCCTCTAGAAAAGTAAGGGGCCCTGCTAGAGAGTAACTCAAAGCAAGATTTGAAGTGGCCTGTGAATCATGCTCTGCTAACACACACACACACACACACACACCCCCGCACCTCTTTCCATCAAATATTCCAAGTGCCTACAAAGACCAACCTCTGACCTTGGGCACCTGAGTAAGGCAGGTGACATGAATGAATACCCTTTTGTGTATCAAACCTGGGAAAATTGGAGGAGGCTTGTACAAATAATAACAAACAGGGAAAAAAATCTGGTGGCATCACTTAAAGGGAGAAAATAAAAAAGTATTCAGAGTTCTTCATTTTTCCACTCTTAAAAACTTAGAATGGGAAGGCAGCAAAACAGGAAAGCCAAAGGAATGGATCCCAAGAGAGTACATTTCAGTAATCCCGGAGGATTATCAGGGAACAGTCCAGGGGATGGTCTAAGGAATAAGGCATTAAAGAGAGATGGAAGATCTTTAATCAAATAATTCTTATGGTCCTATGTGCCAGCTGTTTCACTGTGGAGAAAAGACAAAGACAAGTCGCACAGTAACCTTGAACCTGACTGTGAGCTCTTCATTGACCTGCAGCATGAAAAAGAAGCAAATCAGCAGTGAAAACCAAGTCAGATTACCAAGCAAAAGTACAAAAGTCCACCAAGATTACATCAAATTACAGTGTTATTCACAAAGCGTCCAGAGTACAAAGTTGGATGTAACCAAGAAACATTAAGAAATCATTCAATAAAGACATTAACAATAAAGACAAGCTTAAGAGTAGTCTGCCATGAAACCGAGAATGAAAGTTATTGATGTTTGATGTCAAAAAGGTCAAGTTGTGTAATGCTTTTTTGTGCGTTGATTGTCACAAAAGAGAAGCTTCCACCAGATGGCTATCATATCTAATTCCAGTCACAAAAGAGCAAGATCTAAGTTTCTGAATAGAAAAAACCTCCATAGATTAACAAGTATTAGTTAAATTCAATTGTTTTCAAATTACCCAAACCTAATGAGCTTCATCCCAGCCTAAGCCTAAAGGGCTGATAAAATCTAGAGGTTTTAGCAGATATTTTGAGAATTCATCAAGACTAGGCAAGGTATTAGACATCACATCCACCTTCGTCTAGTTTTTTATTTTTTTAAAAGACATGAAAGGAGAAGCGAGGGAATTAGCAACAGTCAGTTTAACTCCAATTTCTGGAACAAATTATGAAACGTTTGTAACTATATGGAAGGTAATTATTAGCACCCAGCAGAGATTGGTTGTGAAAAAAATCATGTCACACCAATCTAATTTCCTTTTAGGACCTGGTAACAGGCCTTGTGGGGAGAGACGAAAGATGTTAGACGTTGTACATCTTGACTTCAGTAATACATGTAACGTGCTCTTACGTGCCATAAATGTAGAAAACTAGAAAATGGATGAAAATGGGTGCAAATTGGTAGGAACACTATTTTAGAGATTACTTCCTAATATGCAAACAATATATATTGATATATATAAGAAAAGGTAACATGTAAAATTATCCTTCCATTCTACTGAACAACTAGAAGGCTTCAGGTCTGGGTGCCCATTTCTGCATAGCACATAGGGACTGATTAAAGAAAGGGAGCAATGGAAAATATGCAAGGACTCAAAACCACCATCCACAGAGGCCTACCAAAGGCACTGGCACTGATGATAGATTCTAAGCATCTTTCATGCCAGAAGTCTCCAAATAGTAATAAGTTCCTTTTTTCAATAAAGATACAGAAAAGAAGTAACTATCCCTATTTATTTCACTTTTTAAGATCAATTCTTTCTTATCTACAGTGGAAAATTAAACTTTTGTGTTACATGCGTTTCAGTTAATCAGCCCCAAATGATTAGACACTGTCATAGCAGTGTACAATTTTACACTATTAAGTATGTGTGCATATATATAAATACATATAAATATATGCATAGATACACACAAAAAAATGTAGGTTAGTACGTCCTCAGAACAAGCCTAATTCCTTTATATTTCTTCCAGCTGTCCTTATTTATGCTGAACTATAGAGGGTCAGCCTAAAATAGCTAGATTAGATAAAATAATGACCTCACACGATGGAGCCAAGTATGAGTGCTGATACATCCCATTAACAGGGAAACCTCAAATCTCTAGAAACAAGTTCTGCCTTGTCCCCTGACTTCCCTATGATCAAAAGCCACTGCTTAGCCCTAACGTTACACCAACATTCAGTCTGTGAACTCCATGTCCTACAACCTGCCACTTTTTACCCTGCTCTCTTCACCAGCTTGCTCATTACCTAGTTTCCACATCCCCATATTCTTCTCAATTAGCTACATCCAGTAGGGTTTGTATTCTTAAATTCACCATTAACAGTTATTTAAAAAATAATACACACTTATAGGCTTTTCTTTCCTCATTAATTACAGCTGGGATGTGTTGAAGTGTTTTAAGATGTGCTCTGTATTGAAAGACAGATCGTGCCTGCCCTTTCAAACAGCCTGTTGTCCAGGGGAGGATTTCTGCCCTGTACAATTGCACTGAAGCCCTGAGCTGCCCTGTGAAGGGCAGGAGAAACTTTAAATGATCGTGACTGTATTTAAAGATGCCAAGGCCTGCCCTCTGGGCTGCATTATGGTAGCCTACACTTTCAGCTATGGCTGGACTTCGCATGATGCCCTCTACTCTCCCCTGTGAGCCAGACTTCCAGATAGCAAAACTTCCCTCTCACGCCCTCTGCTAACACTAGAGCTAAAGCACTCGCTGTTTGCAGGAATGACAGCTCAGCTAATTTCCCACTACGTTGGCTCCAGCCCAGCTCTTCACCCCCTCTCTGCCAGCACCCCCCTTTTACCACTGCAGCAGCTGCGGAGTTGTGCCACCCCTCATTATTCCCAGCAGTGCCAAGCTGGAGGCGCCGCTGTCACGGAGGATGGCAGCAGAGTGCAGAGCATGACAGCAGCAGCAGCAGGTGGGCAGAGCAGAAAAGGCCAGATTACTGTCTATGTGATTACTGTCATTTATCTCAAGTCAGGCGGAAGGCAGAGCGTGCTCTGCCTTTGCTTGTTCCTTCCCTCTGTCGCTACTGAGCAATTCCTGAAAACACCATACAGGGATGTTATGCACTTGTTAAGCATTGTTTTAAGCACTGAAAACCATCGCAGTCAGAGCAAGTAATTGCCCCTTACAGCAGTCACCAGTTTCTGTGGAAGACAAATGCAAGGGGAAAATAAACAAGGAAGCTTCCATTGTTAGGACCAACTTGAAAAAGCTGTTGGATTTTTACAGGTGTATATATTTCCATCTTTCAATGTACTGGGCAGAGCAATGTTTGAAATGTAAACAAGAGCTTCATCCTTAAAGCTCTGCCTTCTCAAGGCAGCAGGACTGTGATGCTGTCAGGGCAGCTGCCTGCTGGGAAAGTTGCAGGAAAACTGCTCGACTCCAGTGCAGAATGGCCAGTGCACGGGTGAGAAAAGAAGCACTCTGCTCTAATGCTGGGATCAACCTAAAACATGCTCTTACATCTGGTTCCCATCTTCACTAATCCTTCTTTTCTCCCTGATATTTAACAGGGAATATTCTGTCATAGCTAAGTGTTTTCAATTCTGGCTGTCAAATTTCTAAATGAAATTCATATATTTAAAAGCATATGGATCTATGTATCAATGCTTTATAGAAAAAATGTCATTTCTGAATCTTAAAACATACTTTCTAAATTTAGCCAGAAAGCTTAACACCATCACAAATACAGTCTTCATTGCAACACATACTTTCCTCCTCCAAAACTGGATTCAAACTTTGCTCCTTGGCCTCATCATTAGGTTAAGAACAGATGATAAGACTCAACCAAAGCCTGTGTCCATATGAAATATAAATCTATTTTGAGGCCTAAAAATATTCCATATGCCCTGATTTTCATTCCAATGGTCTTGAACTGGAAACAAAATTGAGAAACATGAGGGAGGAGGATTTTTTTCCTTACACATTAAGGGAGCAGCATATAGGCCAAATGAGGTTTAATAAAAGCCTCCTAAACAAATCTATGGTCCTCCTGAGGTTTTTTCATCACCCACTCAGAGGAGAGAAAATATAACAAAAGGCTCATAGGTCAAGATAAGGACAGGGAGAGATCACTCAATTACCATCACGGGAAAAACAGGCTTTGACTTGTGGAAATCAGTTTAATTTATTACCAATCAAATCAGAGCAGGGTAATAAAATACAAACCCAAATCTTAAAAAAACCCAACAAATCTCCTCCTTCTTCCCAGGCTTAACTTTACAACAGAATTCTCTGCCTCCCCCCCCTGCAGCAGCAAAGGGGGACTGGGAATGGGGGCTGCGGTCAGTTCATCACAGGTTGTCTCTGCTGCACTTTCTCCCTCGGGGGAGGCTCCTCACACTCTTTCCCTGCTCCATCGTGGGGTCCTTCTCACAGGAGACAGTCCTCCATGAACTTCTCCAATGTGATTCCTTCCCACAGGCTACAGTTCTTCATTAACTGCTCCAGCATGGGTCCCCTGTGGGGTCACAAGTCTTGCCAGCACACCTGCTCCAGTATGGGCTCCTCTCTCACCAGAGGTCCACAGGTCCTGTTAGGAGCCTGCTCCAGCACAGGCTTTCCATGGGTCATAGCCTACTTCATCCACCTGCTCTGGTCCTTCACGGGGTCCTCCATGGGCTGCAGGTGGATATCTGCTCCACTGTGGACCTCCATGAGTTACAGGGGAACAGCCTGCCTCACCATGGTCATCACCACAGGTTGCAGGGGAATCTCTGCACCTGGAGCACCTCCTGCTCCTTCTGCACTGACCTGGGTGTCTGCAGAGTTGTTCTCACATTTCTCACTCCTTTCTCCAGCTACAATTGCTCTTGCCCAGCAATTTCCACCCCCCTCTGCTTCTTAAAATGCATTATCCCAGAAGCACTACCATCATTGCCGGTGGGCTCAGCCTTGGCCAACAGTGGGTCGGTCTTGGAGCAGCTGGCATTGTTCTGTCGGACGTAGGGGAAGCTTCTGGCAGCTTCTCACAGAAACCACCCCTGTAGCTTCCCCGCCCCCCACCTTGCCACATAAACCCAATACAGGCAGCTGTGTGAATTCAAAACAATATGTACAAAAAACATAGGGCATTTAAAATATGTAATGCTCATCTGTCTACCAGCTACCTAGGACTTTCAGGGCTGCCAGTTTCACATGAAGATGGTCTATTCATCATTGAAAGCAACACTTACTTGCTTCTGTTGTTTGTAATATGTTCTGCTTTAAGGAAGTTTCTGGTAGACAAAATATTCAGAAATCACTATTAACATGACTTAAGCATTAGCTATTTTTAGTCAACAGTGTAACTAGAGAGGCTTAACTTTTAACTACGTATACCCACTGCTAAACAACTATCTTCTGGTTCTGTGAGCCATGCTGCCCTGAGAGTGACAATGCCCTAAAAAGATCAACAGAAAGTTTTCAGTATGTTCTGGAATTAGAAAATATTGCCTTAATTCCTCCCTCCGTTGCCAGCATTCCTCACCAGCCTGCTCTCTCTGCCATTACAATTTCAGGGTAAACAAGCAGTGAGTGTATGAAAGCCCATTTAAAGCAGCTCTGAGCACCAATTTGCCAGAGTTACACTTCCTTTTTTGCAGTTCCAGGAACTCTTCCATGCTTTCCAGCAACAGGACCTGAACACCACCAACACGTTTTCGCAAGACAAGCCCAAGGAATGAGTAGAGGTCGTCTTCCTAGGGGCCTCCTACACCACCCTATCTTCTGTAAAAGCAACCCCCTGACCGTGGCAATCTACCAGGGCGACACAGTAATGCTTGTGAAGCACGTGCGAAAGTAGGGAGGGCAAGGGAGGTTAGGAGTGCTGAGACTGCATGTTCCTGTGCCCTGCTTTGCAAGGTAGTCCTTGGACCATAAA
Source organism: Falco naumanni (assembly GCF_017639655.2). Taxonomy (NCBI): domain Eukaryota; kingdom Metazoa; phylum Chordata; class Aves; order Falconiformes; family Falconidae; genus Falco; species Falco naumanni. Next base: position 23,653,277 of record NC_054058.1, read on the forward strand.
AGCAAGGATGCAGCTTCTCCCTCCAGCCCCAGATCCTGCAGCTACAGGGGGCCAACAGCACCAGTAATAGCTGCACCTAAATGTGTATCCTGCTTCACTTGAACAGAGATAAGCAAGCATGAGCAAAAATATCACACAAAAGCATATACCACAGTCTGCACAGCTGGACCAGAAAGCTGAAGGACACCGCCAGCTTCCACCTCCCCATGTAAGTTGCCCAACACTTATATGATGAGTGATTTCAGAGAGAGTGTACTCGAAGCATAATATCCCAGTGCCCTGGTTGGTGCCTACCCTCTGTCCTGCCCTGCTTCATTGAATGAAGGTCACCCCTAGCCTCCCCAGCACCCCAGCAGCAAGAAATGCCCTGCCAAACCCGTATCAAGATGCAGCCAGAGCTGAGCCCACCAGCGAGAGGAAGGACTGAATGGCCAGGAGACACAGCTGCACACCAGGGTGGCTAACAGCAGGGTCCGGGCTCTGCATGGCCACAGCCAGTGTTTAGCCAAAGTAGCCTGACACTGCACACAGGGGACCAAAGGCACAGCCAGTCTTGCTGTGGGTTTAGCAAAAAGCCACCCAGAACAAACGGCTGCAAAACAGTCCCAGAAAGTACATGGAGCCTTGGCTTTCCAGCTCTGCTGGCTGCTCACCAGGAGGGACAGGGGGAGATTTCCTCGCTGCTGCAAGGCCCCCTGGAGCACCCTGCCTCCCCACGCAGCCGCTTCCACTCGGCCCTTACTGCCATTAGCCTGATGAGCAATTATTAAGGGACTGATTGAGTTTAAAGCAGGGGAAAAAACCCAACAAACCAAACACCTCTCTGGTAATGTATCTACTTCCTCCTCGACATATTAACTCCAGATACCACAAGCTGCTGCTTTCAGTCTGCAGAAAAGGTGCAACAAGCCAACCTGTGGTTGCCATGGAGACCAAAATCTTTCACAGTGCCATGGTAACTGACTCCAGGATGCGCTATGAAAAGCTGACTGCACACCCTAGTTGAGCTTTTTCATATTTTTAAACCAATTAACTGAGAGTTCAGTTAAATCAGTTTCTGTTTAAAGAAAGGCACTGTCAAAATGTAAGATATACGAGTCGGTATCTTTTTTCTTAGCAAAACAGAAGAAAGCAAAACCTTAGGGACATTACTGAGGTCCATTTGATTGTTTCTGAAAAACAAAAGCCTTATCTTTTTACATAAGAAATTCAATTTATATATATAAACTGCATTAGAAGAAGGAAAGGGTTGAGCAGCTCTAAACCAGCTTCCCTTAGGGCACAATGCTGTAACTTCTTGTGTGTCCAAGTCTTTGACCTCACTGGAAGTTTTGAATGGACTAGAAATAAGCTTCTAGAGGAGAACAAATTAGGTTTTGGTAAAACATTTAAGGTGTGACGGCAGCTGGACATGATACAGCAAGTATCAGCTGCGTGCATACCCACGTCAGTCAGAATGGAAATGCTGATTCAGCCCTTTGACTTCTCTGTGCCTCTGTTTCCCCACTTCAGTGAGCAGTGATTCTTCCCTCTCTTTACAGTATCCTTTGACATTAGTGGACTGAAAACACCCAGATATCATCAGTAGGCATTTCCATTCTTTTCTTTTTTCTTTTCCCGTTTTAAGCACATGCATCACAAACATATGCTCCTTACTGTGAAACTCAACATCCAGGGCTTTCTGCACAAGGTTACTACTGATAAACCAGGAGTTTCCAAGATGCTGCTCCATCCTCTAACGACAAACGTGCAGTGTTTAGGTGCAGTTGCTTCAGGTTAGTAAGCAAGAAATATAACATGGCTTAAACTTTCCCACATGACTAGGAAATAGTGAAAGTGGACAGGCACAGAACAAGTAATAAATCTACAACAATACATTCTCCAGGTTAATGCTGAAAAGGCTTTAGAAACACCTGGGGAATACCTGCCAGTGCCACATGCACTGTTTGCAATGCTGTCTCGATAAACTGAGGTGAAGAGAGCTCATGTCAACAGCCATGTTCCCGTGTTTCCTAGAGTGCTTCCCAGAAAAGTCTGCTAATTCAGAAATTTGATTTGAGTCCAATTCATGTATTTTGGGGGTTGGAAATCTGGCCCTTAAAAGTGAGAAGAGTTATGAAGGAATAAAGAACATGGTGCTCATTTCAGGGATGTAGGTGGCAGAACTCTCCTACCGAAATTGTGTAAAAGAATGTCCTCAGTTGACCTCACTTGTGAATGGGTACCTGGTCATTTGTGCTGTGGACTGCAAAGGGGGCAGGTGCAGTAGCAGTCACACAGCACTCCAGGTAATGAGAGAGGTGAACCCAATCCTACCTCACTTTGAGGATTGCCTTTTACTTGTTTGTCTGTGCTTCAAACTCATTTTTTACCCCAGAAAAGCCCTCGGCAAGACATGTCCCTGGAATACAGCAGTAAATACTGCACAGCCATTCCAGGCTCCCAGCAAGTGTCATGAGAGAGGCCTGGCAGAAGGACACCGATCTGGAAGTTTTGATATGAAGACTGCCATTGCTAATAAACAGCCCGAAATAACTAAGAACATTTCCTCTGATTTTAAAGTGAGCAAAATCAGGTTTCTATATAAGGCAGCTATTGCATCAGGAGAAGATGTACTGGGTAGGACTAAAAAAAACACCTCTACAGTCTGTCTTTGTTCAGAAGACAATTCCTCTCTTAGTTTTAGTTATTCTGCAATAATAATAATTTAAAAAAAAATCCATTGCATTGAATACAGAGAAAGGTTATTCTGTCAGAATGAATGTAAAGCACATTCCTGTAGTATCACAAAAAAACATGCAAAGAGAGAAAGGGACCCCTTACATAAGAAACATACAAGGCAGATACTACAGTAAACATGTTGCAAGTCAAGAGTCTGGGCATAAGACATCCAGAGTACAAGCTAGAATTCACAGGACTTCCTTCCCTAAAGCCGGTAACACTTGCTAGGAGATACATATTATGGATATTGAAGGGAAAAAATAGGTGAGTAAAAAGTGCCAAAGAAGCAGGTAGAAGATACTTTAATGGCAACTACTGGATAAAACAGCATTAGCTGATCAGCAGCAGGAATCCATCTCAGAGTTTTTCAAGAGATGCTAAAAATACTCACAAGTATAAGATGCCAAACCAGCTAGCTAGTCAAGGAGAAGCAAGAACAAAAGAGGAAAAATCCCAACATGTTACAGAGGCAACTTAAAAAGGAGAAGCCAGCAGAAAAAGCAAACTAAGTGAGAATGCGCTCCCATCTCCAGCTGATACTCTGTCTGCCTCGTATTTGCTGCACAATTTATTTAGAAAAGGTTTTCTAAACAATTCCCTGAAAGCAAAATTGTGGAATAGGCATTAGTGTTAGATTCTTCAAAGGGGTTCCACATTGCAGAGACAAGTCGTCTAAGCATAGGGTTTAACCACAAGGCCTAAATATGCTTAAATGTAGTATTACCTCAATAATTTGTACGCTGTTACTCCAGAGATAACTTTTAGTTGTTATCCTCTGTTATGCATAATTACATCCTCAAATTTATATAAAAAAAGGTAAATTATCACTTTGGGTGTCTTTCTTTTTACCTGTCTAGGATGATAGTCAAGTTTGTCTTAAAGCAAATGACTAGTAAGAGATTTAAGCACATATCAGACTGAAGTACATATTGAAATACTGGCTGGGAGGACGGATCTGTGCTTCACTAATGAACCTACAGAAACCAAGTCTTATTTTGTACCATAGATTATATTTCTTGAGACTCAGAATTAAATAACAGAGACAGATGAATTACACCTGTCCCTGAAAATAGCTCCCCATTCTTATTTATAATTTTGTAAAGTCAAACATACTCTTCTGAAAATGTCCTGCACCCTGAATTGCTGTAGCTACGTGGGGAATTGCCCTCAAGTTCTTTGTGTACTACCAGTGTACTACACATCTGTAAGCTTTTCAGATGTGAGAGAAATGACCAACAAAGAGATTAATAACAAAAATTGACATGTCCATTTCCTTCTCTCCTGACTAAATACAATGCTAGTTGATGGTCAGGAAGAGCTGGATGAAAATATTCACTTTAAAGACACAGAAATTTCATTTTAAAGAGCTGTCCTTTTGGCACAGACAAATGCTGTCATAACCAAAAAGACATTACCTGCACTTTTGTCCTCATCTAAAACAAAACACATATATTCCCCAGCTATTTTTTTTATCAGTCAGGAGCCCTGCATCTATGCTACTTGCAGGCTTCTACACTTCTGTACTAATCTTCAAAATACCACAAAAAATGCTACTGTCAAAACACTCTAGCCTCCTTAGAAAAAGGTGATTTCCCAGGTTATCAGAGGGAAGTGTGTTCCCTTGAGATTTCAAGCATAGTGACAACAGCAGAAGCCTGTAACTACAGTCTCCTCTGAGAGGACGCTATTACCATTCGACTTTTCAGAAAAATACATTCATGTATGGTTTGCCTCCATTTACACCTGAAATCCTGCTGACACCTGGGAGCTTGGTCAGGTATGACTAAGGGTAGATTTTCCCTTGTGTTTCATCAAATTAACTAACTTCACTGCTCTTTTATTTTCAGCTACCCTGACAATTAACATGCATTTAGTGTAAACAGGTAAAGAGCTGTATTAACAGCAAAAGGGCAACTTGGCAGACCCTGTATTATGCATTAGCAATCCCTACCATCACTTTAAGCAAGCAAATGAGTGGCATCAGCTAAAACAAAAGAAATGACAGAGTGCTTGAGGGGATTTTTTTTCCTTCCATCCTGTGGCAGAAAAATCAAAGGAATGTTTTGCAAACTAGAAAGGGGAAGAAAACTTTCTTAAAGGCCTGTTCAGTGAAAAAAAAATAGTACCTCCAGGTACACTATTATGGAAAAATTGTTATCCTGAGGTACTTCCTCCAGAGCCAGTTGGAAATTAGTCATGGGCAAACCACAAACACCTTGAAGGTTCAGATGGGCATTCAGAATGTCTGATGTATATCATAATCCCTTGAGTCTGCAGAATAGTCTTTATTGTGGTTTCTTGACGCTTCTGCACAAAGCGCAGATATGAAAAATTTAGGCAAAAAAGTGCCTGAACATTTTTGATTTACAAAAAGAGCTCCATCTGAGTTTTGTGGGAGGATTGCAGTTTGCTCATATTTTATCTAAACTTGCTTATATATCCTAAAGTGCTTTCATGGCCAGACTATTTGGAACTCTTATCATCCTTTAGGCTACATACACTACCTTAATCAGATTCTAACCTGATCTTTCAAAACTCTGAAGTACCATTTTTTAATACAGAAAAACAAAGAAGAAATCACATGGTTTTGTGTGTGCTGGCTGAGAAATTTCACTGCTTTGGGAAAAGGATGGGAAAAAATGGTCACAGTAATTATCTTTTTTTTTTTCTTTTAATTTGGGAATAAAAATATAGTGAAATCCTAAGTCTTATAGTAGTGAATCAAGAAAAAGAATACATATGTGCAAGGCATTACAACATGTGATTATAAGAAAAATAAGAAATAGCCAGAAAGACTTCTACAGCCTTTAGCTCAGTGCAGAAAGACACAAAATGAATATAATAGTAAGGATTCTTATTCCACCATTCACATACTAAATTTCACCCCCTGGACTATACTCAAAACATTACTCAAGCAAAACAGACTTCATACAAACTTACAAGATGGGCTTATTTTTCCATGGCTTATCAAAATTGTAGCAGCGCTCGTGGGTCTGAGAAATGAACTAAAATATTATGCAAAATATGAGGGGATAACCATCAGTTTATAAAAACACTTAAGTTATGGGAAAAAAGTCTCTAACCCTGACAGATCAGTCTCCTAGACAGAGATATTGATGTGTATGTTCCTGGTGGAATTTCATATTATGAAGAGGAATCTCAAACCAGAGCTGGTGCAGTGACATACATTACCAGGGAAATAAAAGGAATATAGAACTGAAGAGAAGAAAGGAGAAAAAAGCTATCATATTGGGCCAAATCACCTTCTCTTAAGAAAGTTTGTCATATAAAAACTTTCTATGATCTATTTTTTGTTCCACACAATGGAAATAAAAGAACAGTTTGGCTGAAAACAAGAAATTATTCTATTACTGTGTTTCTAAAGACAATTCTTCTATAAATTCACAGTGAAAGAGGAACTAATTGTGGAACCACAAGAAATTTATATAAGCAATATTTAACTCCTTGCATTAGCCCACTATTACACAGACTTGCTCATCTAGTTTGGTATGTTCTCTGCACACTCCATTTTTTTCTTGAAAAAGATTTGCTGAGTTTATCCGAAAATAAACTGTCTTTGAAAAGTGGACTCTTGCATTTTTTGGAAAAAAAGCCCAAGAAACAAAACAAAACAAACCCCCAAAAATCCAAAAGGTTTTAGATTATTATTTATCTAGAAACTGCCTAAAATGACAGAATTTTACATGGAAATGTCAGAAGAGTGAAGGAAAAAACCTGAAACACAGACAATGCAATCTGCTGCATAGTTCTGTTGGTAAGTCAGACTGTGTAGAGTGAAGTGTTGCAGATACATCCCAAATCCTTGCAGTTTATCAGTATTATGGAACAAAGTAAAAAAATCCTCTCCTCAGAGTCAAAAATCTACTTTTTGAAGCAATAGTCCAGATAATGGCACAAGTTTAAAATGTGAGAAAATCCAGGAAAGTACAAAGCCAAGTACTTTAAAAACAAAAAATTACCTTTGGAAACATGATTTGCCTTTACTGTAATAAATAGTACTGTTTCCAATATATAGAAAACCAAACAAAAAACAAAGTGTGTGGTAGCATGGTGCTGCTATTGGGCATTTTTCTTAAATGATCAGAGCTGCTTCATTAAGAACATGCCTTTTCTGAATCACAGATAAATAAAAAGATTACACCCACTGCAGCCTTTTACAGAAGCAGAAAGAGAAAAAGCAGGCTGCAATGCTGCTGAAATGCTTTAAATATAATGGTACAATTTTTCCTCACAGTGATTTAACATGAAAAGCTCAAAGTTATTGTAAAAAGAACAACAAATCAAGCTCTATTTGACTGGTAAAATGAAGATAAACATCTTGATACTAAATGCCTTTTCTGAGAAAAGAGTGACCAACCTTGTTTCTAAGCACGAGGAGTTTATGAAAACCAGCAGGAAAAAACCCCAAAGAGTCTGTGACACTAAGCCAATATGAGTTTGTGCAACAGAAGTTTAAGAGCTTTCAGCTCCTTGAATAGTTAAGGGTCTAGTGTCCCAACTTCGTGGGTGTTTTTCATGTTACCAAAGCAATTTGCAGTTTACTGAAAAGTTCAAAAAAAATTAAGTTTCAGAAGAGGGATGAAAAAAATATTTTGACACCAACTCTATGACAAACGACAGAGACAGAACTTGACTGCAAAACAGATTGAAATAAAATACTAAGCTCAGGTTGACTAAGGATTGCTAAACCAGTGTTTCCTTGGAAGACAGCTGCTCTACACAGAATGATTAAGAATAGTTTTGTCTCTTCTCCACATTTGTAGAATTTAAGCTCTATGAGATTATCTAAGAATAACTAAGGGCAAAATTTGGTTCATGCAGTTTTTATTCCAGCTGTCTACACCGAAAAGGCGTATTCAATTACACATCCATTCCTACTTTTGTTGTACAGGAAGTCCAAAAAGAATAAAAAAACCCACACAAAAATCTTTATTGTATTTGAAGTATGTGAAAACAGATGCCCCAGACAGTTGAGAAATGGCCAACTCCTGCATTGTTCAGGAAGATTTAATTATAAACAACCCAAAGACCCATTTAAGCCACATGTTTTGATTTAAAAAAATATGGTAAAGGAACAGATATTTTCTTCTTGTTACCTTCTTGCTTCAGGCCTCTATATCTATGATAATAAGATTACCATCTCAGGACTAGAATTGATCAGAATTTTTATAATTACATTCAATCCTCACAAATCAAGTGCCTTTTTCTGTGTTTGGGGTGTGTGTGTGTTAATCTGAATTTTATAGAGTTATTGCCTTGATAGTCTCCACCCCACCATAAAATGTTTTAAAAATAATTGCTACTAAATGGTTTCTTTTTCTCTCTATAGTCCTCTTTACTATGAACCCAATCAGCTAGAAAATCCTATATAAAGCAGGGTTGGCTTTGGATTACTTTCTGTCTCTTTCCCTCTGTCTCTGTTAATCAGATTTTATTGGAAAAGCATACACGAGGCATTAGAGAAATGTAGCACAATGAAACAGCGAGGGAGGCTTGAAGGCCTGTCTTGTCACTAGGCCTTCTGCAGTTACCATATTAATTCTGTTGACTTGCAAACTCACGGAAAGGCCAAGAAAAAGTGATTTTGTTTTATCTTCCAGTTTTCATTTGCTATTTAGTGCCTTTTATTTTTAACAATTAAGCACTCATGTTATCCATGTAACTCCCTTTTATAAAGGGATATCCCTGACCAGTTCTTCTGGACCAGGAGCACACAGTATCTAGCCATCTTAAGGAGTAGAATAAATAAAAAATAAAATAAAAATATCAGATGGGCCTCTTTGGTTACAAGGAGATAATGACAACAGAAGCCTATGTTAAGAATGGAGACAGAATTGATCCCATGATTTAGAAAAATAGGGAAAAGAACTAATTTATACCAGGTAGCAACCTCAGAACTGGAGAAGCCAAACAGAGCAATACAATTGCCTTTGCTCCCTGGATTGAGCAGGAGCCAAGACAAGAACAGCTTGGAAAGGCCCAGGTTTTAGACTCCCTGTGAACTGTTGAGGTGCAGAAACAAGTGAAGGCAAACACATATATGTAAGATGCTTGCTAACTGAGTGTTCCTGAAACAATAGCATATCTTACTTTCTTGTGCCTGCACATTGGTTCATATGGCAGTATACGTACCTCACAAAAGTTTACCACATTGAACAGATACTATAAAAATACAAAAGGAATAGGAATTCCTGGCTATTGTAATGGCCTTCCCTGTCTGGAACACAGGCCTATAAACCAAGAGGACAGATAACTAAATCTACCTGTTGAAAATCACTGGTACTTCCCCAACACTCAGGGCATACAGGGCTTGCCAGGTTTCTAGAACAGAGAAAACGTTTTCAGCTCCCTTAGCCAAATTCTCAAAGCTATTGAGGAGACTGAAATGGCTAATAGAGCCAAGTGAGATTTTCAGACACAGCTAGCCAAGTAAGGCACACATCTCCCAGGTCTTAACCTGCTTAGACACTTTAGAAAATCTCATTAGGCATGTATCTGCATCTTCAGATACCTGTATGTTTTGAAACTCTGGTCTCTTTTCTCTGACAATTGAACTTTTTATCTACTTATTGCCTGTTCTTGCTTACATCTAGGCATTCACAAGATGCAGTCAGCTTTTGACCTTGGAAAAGGGATCCTGGAAAGTTATTTTACAGTGCTTTTGAAAGGAGGGACTAAGCCCAGAATAATACCTCTCAAAATAATAGACTAAACAGCATTTTTTTTCACCTGTTTAACCAGCAAAGCCATAGATTACAGGGAGTTTGGTTTCATTATATAACAACCCATCATTGTTTTCTAATACATTATCTCATCAGGAGGCCCCATTTCAGAGAGGCTACACAGACACATTTATTAATAGTAGAGCTAAGTGGTGGCATGATCTAGCGGATTAATTATATAACTGGCAACTAGGCTTTCCTGGTTGTAATACAATTTTAAATTTACATCTTTAAACCAAGTTTTTTGGCAACTAAAAGGTGCTTGACTTTAAGATATCTTTATTTAGCTAATCTGTTGACAAACAGATCATTTACCTATTCTGGAGCTCCTTTAATCATGTTTATCCTCACTACAATCAGAAACTTCTGGGACACCACAGTCATTTCAAAAGCATACAATAAATACCTTGCAAATTTCAGATTTGGAAGCAGAAGCCAAAACAATATGAATTAAAATTAGACATTTGATAATATTAATCTCATTAGTAAGAAAAAGAAGAAGCAAAACTTAGTGGAATCTTAAGAGTTCTTACTAACTTTTGCTTCAGGAGGAGTTTATCTGAAAATGCCTAAGTAAAGGACTCCTATCAAAGTTGCACTCAGATGCCAACAGGAGTAAAAGCAGCAATGTTCTAAGAGACCTTTGGACAAAGCTTTTCCTTTCCTCCCTGGAGAAGCTTCACATTTTTTGTTATGAAATATCATATGAGATTATGCATTTAGCACACACTTTTAAATCTTCTCCATATGGCACCAAACCTTCTACAAATACAGACCATGTGGCTATCAGGATTTATGAACAATGTGTGCAAGATGTCAGACCACTGAAGTGGATTCTGAAATAAAGCATGGTGGATAAGTAGATCCCGTATGAATTCTTCCCCAGGCTTCCTCTTTTTCTGAAATTTTTACTCAAGCTCTGCTAAGGATCAATGCAGAAAGGACTTTTACTCTTCTGGAGTCAGAGCACCTTATCAAATTATCCTAAGTGGTCTTGCTATAAAATTATTTTATTGCTCTAGACACAGTTTCATGCTGAGATTTATGAAGACCTACAACAAAATTTCACTGTAAAAAACAATGCTATGATATACCTTTGTACAATGGGAATGGAAGAAAAGGGAGGATAAAATCCACTCTGATTTTTACATCAGTGGTAGAGCCAGCCTCAGTAACAAGAGTCAATACTTTTTTGAGAGCTGAAAGCTTTCATCCTGCTCCTTTCATCAGACATACTTCTTATATATTTGTTGATTCTGTTTACTCCCTCTCTGTGGGGGTTGAATATCAATGTGCTTCTTTCACATCTCCTTATTGCCTGCAGCTTCCACCTTATTCTCTCCAGATTAGCAACTGAATAATAATTGTATTGATTGATATGCATTATCCTTCACAATATGAATTGCCCTATTTGGACAGATTTACAAAATAAACTGACAACTACTCATGGTCAAGGTAGCTGCTTCCAAGCAGTTCACAAGGAGCCCTCTACTTTCCTTAACCCATAACCAATGCCTGTATATTCATGAGGAAGATCTTCTTGGCTCCTAGCCCAGGCATAAATTAAGTCTGAACCAGATTTTGGATCTGACAGAAAAGGATCATTTCCATTCCACATGATTCTAATCTCATTTGCATTGACTTTTCACTAGTGTTAACTCTGCTAGTTTTTTTAGGGGTGTTTCTAATCTTCATCATTGTAGATAAAAATCAGAGCCTTATATTTCAGATTTAAAGTTTGAAGATTTTTTTTTTCCATCTTGAAACATTTGCCATTCACTCTAATTCTATCTATATTAGTGAAAAACTGGAGTAACTCCAGCTGGAGACTATAACGTTTTGGCAAGCAGATAGTGAGAGAAATTTAGCAACAATTTCTTTTGCTCATGTAACTGACTGCAGATCCAGTAAAAGAAAATAGTATTAATGGTCATAACTGTAAATTCTAAAATCTTTCATCCCTTTTAGCATGGAAAAGAAATTACACATCATGATAAAACTATGGAAAGTAGATGCTTTTGTAGTTAAAGACTGAATTGACATCAATCAAATAATAATGAAACTTCCAGAAGACGCATTTGCCAAATCAGATTAGTTAACAATTTCTAAAGAACACTAGCACAGCATATTCAAGAGGAGAAGTATGAAATATTTTAGCAAGAATTTTTATTACCTCAAATCACTGATACGTCTGTTAGGGCTTGATGCTAAATGTTGCACAATGGAGGGGTAAAAAAGGCTAGAAATGTTGGCTGAAATTGAAAACCATCCCTCCCACAGAATAATTTTAGATAGCTAAGATTACACACAGTATGAGTTACAGGGTTAGTAATGTAATTTGAATAAAACTTAACAATTATCTCTGAGCTACAGATTGTCACAAAGTAACACTTGATGGACAGAAAAGGAGAGACGTAAGCGATAATATTTAATAGCAAGTAATCCTCTACTTGTCTAATATTTGAAAATAATCTATTAGGTCGTCTTCTCTTTAGCAGATATTTTGGTTCCTGTTATTACCACTATTCAAATTTCTTTGCTTTGGATGGAGAATAGTTTTGTTCAGGGAACTTGTGGGTGTTGGAATGGATTCAGGCTTCTTGCTGCTGAAGGAGCAGGCAGCACACACGCACTAGACCAAACAGACCAAAGGACGCAATGATGGGGTCCTAAAGGAAGAGGAGTGAGCCCTAACCAGGGATTCTCCCTCCATTTCTTGAGCTGGAGTCCATGCCCTTATTTTTCATTTTCCCAGAGCTGGTCTGAACATGTTCATTCTCTTTTTCATTCTCTCCTGTATGTCCTCTTTCCCTGGTTTTAGTTTTTCTCGGGATTGTTTTGGTTTTTTGTTTGTTTGGTTTTTTGTTTTTGGGGGATTTCTTCCCCCACAAAAACAAAGGGGTCATGTTGTTGCCTTGACCTGGGTGTAGTATAGGCAAGTGATGGCTCAGTTCCACAAACTTTTGTCTCTAAAGCATTAAATCACAACGTGCCAGATCTTCCGGCCTTCTAGATGGTGTTCCTCTAACATTTTTTGCTGTGCCATATCATAGTAGTGTTAAAATTTGTCCAGGGGTATAAAGCAGCACCCTTGCACCTCCAACCCCCCACTCATACTGTTCTTCCAAAGTACCACAGTCCTGAACTCACTATTGCTACTTCCCCAGACCTTGTTCACTACTGCTCTGTTGAAAGAAGTACACAGCTCTTTTGAAGAGGTGCAAAAGGTTTCTCTATTTAACTATTAACTGTTAGCCCTATATGTAAAGCAACATAGCTTGGAATCACACATTTATCGGAAATCACAGTGATACCAGTCTGACTGCTTTTGCAAATCTACAGTACTGCACAGAATTGTTACAATTTATTCAATAAATTGAGCAGTTGTTATGAATTGTGCCACTTACAGATCACAGTGTTTACACTTTCCTTAACAGTTTAGTATGTTTAAAATCTATGGACTGCTGGTTAACTATTTTTGCTGATCTGCATCAGAATTCAATTCAAAATTATCCTGACATCTAATATCAATGAACTTGTGTTGTTTCTATTCCCAGATCACCTGGATTAATATTATAATCATATACTCATAAGTAGATTAATCTATTATTCTGCTTCCACCTGAAATTATCACCTTAGAAATTAATTTTAGCACTGGATCCAAAATTAGTTTTTTCAAATGTTCTCATGAATAAAATTCCACTATTAAAAGAGTTATTAGTTTTATTTAATAAATTTATGAAGGGGTACAGTTCAGGGGTGAATATGAGCTAATCAAAATTAAATACAGACTCCTCAAAAGAACCTTTAAAGAATAATTCTTATCATTTTCCTAGCTTTAATGATTGTTTTTGCTTAAGCCTGGCTTCAGCTTGGGCAATATTGTGATTTAAGTAGCTTTGGCTTGAGATTGAATGACACAGATCAACAGGAGAACATCAATAGGAGGTCACATGAATGCAATAATTTTTAAGTTGTCCAGATAATTAAATGTCAAGCAAAACAAGAATGTAACTGGTCTTGGTGTAAAAGCCATGGGGAACTTTTAATATTCCTTTTACCAGTTATATTGGTAAAAGCGTGTGAAGTCAGACAACATATTTGTGGTGAGTTGATAGATTGGTTGACCACACAAAGAAATGACCACTCAATTATGCAAAATTAATTTCCTTTTATTAATCTCTGCATATCACATGTTGATCAATCATCAAGAATTGGCATCCCTTGGCCCAAAGAACTGAAATGACTACCATCTTTAAAGGTACTTTTCATGAAACAAGTATGTGCCAAAACCTGCATGTATTACAATGCACAAAAGTTCCATTTTTGGGAACAATACAGACATCTGTCATTAACTTGTACAGGCTCTTCTGGTCAACTTTACACACTCAGCAATATCTTTGTGAAAATGTTGGCTCTGATTAGTTTTCTTGACAAAGACAATGCTTTCTAGAACTTTTGTTGAGAGGGAAGAGACAATTGAAATTTAGATAAGCCATATCCAGTGAAGTCTGGATTCATGTTCCCTATTGTTATGTGGGAAAATAGTAAACTTGGACCAATTTTGTCATACATCTTGATGCCTCCAGCAATGGAAAACTGATGTACTCATTACTGTTTACTAGACAATGCCCTTATTCAGGCTGCCTTTCAGCTGGGACATTTCTGCACTGTCAACTGCAGAGCTAACTGTGTTGTTGGAAATAACACCCAAGTGACCATGGGACAGAAGTGGCTCTTGACATATTAAGAACAGACAGCGCCAGGCATGCTGGTAGTTCAAACAGGTTTTCTTGCTAGTAATAGGCTTTAACTTTTGTCAGCCCTGAAGTGATCAGGCAGTTGGGCTAGATAATCATTGTAGGTCCCTTTGAATTGAACTATTTTATTCTAATCTCCTAGTCACGTGGAAGATATTTGGCTCAAAAGAAATGATGCACCACTTCAAGTCCTAGGAGAGCTTAACAGAGATTAATATTACATACATCAAACTACAGGCTAAATAAAAAGCCAATTTCCTTTGTTTTTTTTTTAAATAACTGGAACTATTTTACTACATATTTAATTCAATTCCGCTTCATTTACAGGCCACTATTTCTCTAAACAGCTCCATGAGTTGGCTGTCCAAATCACTTCATGAAACTACTTTGTCTTGAACTGGATCTGAAGTGGACTCTGAGTATACTAAGCTCTCACTCAACTTAGAAGCCCATGGAGATCTTCAGAACTTCTTTTGAAACATACAGACAGAAAATGCATTTTCTTTGCATCACTTAGTAACTCATTCTTAAAAATAATTTCTGGATTCTTAGAGATTCATGTGCTTTCTTCGCCCAAAGAGTAGGTAACTTAATCTTTATCCTATGGCTTTCTGCCCAAATAGACCGAAAGGCAGCTAGCTGGTTCTGAATGTATTCCCATCTGGTCTAATTAGACCCAAGATCACCACTGTTCCTCTGAATACTGCCATGCCTTTTAGTCTCTTGTGATTTATATGGCTTTTAAGCCAATGACCTTTGAGTAATAGTTTTGTTTAATTCCTGAACTGCTGAGCTGCCAAAGAACTGTTATTCCATTACTAAGCATTCCAGTATGGATTTGTATCTTGTGTTTGCTTATTAAACTTGATTCTTAGCTCAGAATCCACTGGATTTTATAGCTGGTTGGATGTTTCTGCCTTCCTCAGGGAAACTTTGCAGAGATTGGGGCTGAACGTCAATTTGTAACACTCGTCATCTTGCAGACTATTGTTACATACCTAGATTACATGTTATATGTAGCCCTATGGCTATTTGCCAGGAAGGTTCACATATTAGCATTTGAAAATAAAACCAAAATACATTGCAGAAGGAAACTTCAGGACCACGTACACATCTGTGCTTTGCTGTTGTAACAGAATTTCCTCTTCCCAGAGAAACAATTTCAGAAGATAAATTTAAATGATTATGAAATTCTCCTCCCTGACCCACACCTCTTCTCTATGCTTCTTACATATTCCATCTTTTACTGTGGGAATAACTATGTCACAGTGAGAGGACTGTGTGCCCTAGAAATACATTAACAAAGCAATGGACAGGAGATAGGAAAAGAATAAGAAGGGTGACAAGCTATCCCTTTTCACATACAAATAGTGTAGTAAGTAATAATTCTGGGACAAGAGTTTCCCGGGGAAAAAAATCCAATGTGAAGGGTAAAAGGATTTCTATTTATACATTATGTTTCCATTTGTATTGTACACTAAGTATGAAATCTCCTTTTTAAATCTATGTCTCCTAGTGTCTTGAAGAAGAACAGACTATTCCTGCCTGTCTGACTCATGTATCTCTGGGCATTCAGACCTTCTGACTCATTGGATAGTCAAAAATCTCAGATTAACAATAGTGCGTGACTGCTAAAAATAGGAACTGTAGACCCTTGAACTGAACGCAGGCAGAAATAAACAATTTCCTCTAAATATGTGCAATCAGTGAAACATGAACAAAAGTGTTCACATAATGCTTCTTCACTTGCATTTCATTCATTTTGTTAGAAAATCAGATCTCAAACTGCCTCTGCAATTGTTTCAAAACATCAGTAGAAAAGACATCTCAAGAAATGACCGTGAGTCCTTCTGACCTGTATACCTGGAAGTAACCTGATTATGTTTAAGAAGGAATGCCTGAACTGGTAATGGAGGGATGCCTTATCCTGCCACCTAAACCTCAGTGCTTTTTACAGGTGTCTCAGAATACACATTCCAATGCTCAAACATCTAAGAAGTATCTTTGCCTAAATTTTTCTTTTTTCCCCTTATTTTATGCTGGTAAGTTAGCCATTCCTGAATTCATCAGAAGGACAGATTTCAGAAGGATGCACTGAAAAAAATGATCTGTTTATAAAATATGCATATCTTGCTGCTAAGTTTAAATGGTGCGATCATTGTGATGTAAGGTATAAAAGCAAAGTAAACGTCATAACCTGGAATGCAGTCCTATAAAATTTCCAGGAAGATTCATCATGAAAGGCACAAAGACTATTCATATTGTCTTTTATCCTGCATCTAGTGTTGATGCTGAGACCAATAATTAACTTGGCCATCAGCATGATGAATTTTTATTAGTATTTCAATTACACTTACTTTAAAAACCAAAAAAGTAGCCTACCTGTATGACAGTTTCACAGATTGAAACTGTGACTGATTTCTGAGCTGATATGATGAAAGAATTATCTTCAAATATTGAATTGGGGCATGTGATCAACAGGAGCTCCTAAAGCTTAAACTTTTGATCTCCTGCATCAGGAAATTTTCTTGCATAGCAACTTCAATATCCTTGACAGAGGCTGCACGCTCCTATCTTGTAAAATGGCCCACATGGACTACTTAAAAACTACTATGATCAATGTCAAACAGTATCTGAGTGCCCAGCTTACTGGTTGGGAAGGTTAGAATATTACTATCCTCAAAGAAAAATGAAGTATAAGAATTTAAGTAACTTCCAAAGAATCCTATCAAACTGTCAGTCTTACAAACTAAATTTCAGGCTTGAAAAAAAGATTTAAAAAACTTTCAGAATTCAACAGGCAGCAGTGCTTTAATCAGGTTCTATATTTGAAGTTGCAATCAAGCCATACCAAAACAATTCAAACAACACAACCAAAAAACCTGTAGAGTGGAAAAACATTCTTCAAACATATTTAAACTTTTTCTTACCCTAAGTACTTGCACTTGTGCTCATGACTGCCTCAATCGGGCAGCCTTCTTTTTAAAATAGTTATTCCATGTTGTTTCGAGGAGTATTTTTTGGCCGTAATTAGAGGTAATGCTCTGTCTGGCAACCCATTTTTGCTGGTCCCTGGAGTAGCATTTTAAAGGAGGCTAGGCTAGAGAGAAAGAGAAAGAATGTGATCATGCACAGCCAGCAAGCTGGAAAACAGATATTGAAGAAAAGGTGGAAAAAAATCCATAGAATTCTGAAAAATGAAATAAGATTGGCAGGGATTATGGTGATTCAATGCCAGAAAAGAGTTCTGCAACCCAAACAGTCCAGTCTTTGACTGTTGCCTTAACTCCTGTCAAGTCTAGGCAACAATGCTTTGTAAAAGAGTGCCGAAAACTCCATATGGCTGCCAAAAATTATCAAAGATTGACTAACAGACTGAAATTGCTTCTATTCAATGCACTATTGAACTGGCTCTTGAGAGATGTAAGTAGACAGCTATTTGGACATAGAACCTTTGGCAATAGCAGAAGTTATTATGTTTATGTCACAAGTAACAAAAATGAAGTGCTCTTTCTTAAAGTGTTGGCCTACCCTAGACAATAATGTCACATTTGTAAAGAGCATTCATAGTTGATTAGAACATCAGCTTTCAATCATTTTTAGATGGAATTTAGGTTGCAACTATAATCCTTATGAATTAACCCACGACTTTATCACAGACTCAAGGAATTAAATACAGGAACTAAAGCTTGCGCATTCTGGCACAGTCCTTGTTAACACTTGAGAGCATGCTCTCAGGTTTTGAAACTGCCAGGCAGCCTGATATCCAAATGACCGTGAAATATTTATTTTTTTTCTTCTTTCCCCTAGCTCTCTCTCCAGTTTTTGTTTTGTGAGAAAGCTCACAAAAACTACAGAAACTCACAGAAATTACAACCAAGAAAACAAGAGGAGGCATTTGTGGAAATTATTAGGTAGTGTCAATGTGTGAATTTGACATTGGTTGAACAAAGTGATAGGATGATAAGAAAAAAAAAAAGGTCCACATTAAAACCTTACTTGGTCATTCACAGAAAACAAACTGATAGCTGGAAACAGCAAGAAGCACCATCATTCTGCCAACAAGACTTACACTGCATTTGGAAGAATATACTTGAGCTACTTCCTATCATCATCTATGTCTGGATCATGTATCAAAGAGATCTAATCTGTAACAAAAGGTTCTTCTAAAGAGGTATTACCATAAAGAAATAAGTTGAATTCTTGATCTCATTTCAGGTCCTACCACAGTTATCCATATTCCAGTCACCATTATTGCCAAATGGCCTTCTTCCTGGCAATCTTAGCAAGAGACAGACTTATTAAGCTAGTAATGCTACTTTCTTTGTGATTTATGCTGAGGCACTTTGTACTATTGCATACTTTCCCTGGGTCCATCATCCTATCAAAAGCATATGTTCAGTATGAAAAACTCACATTGAGCACTAGTACTAAGCATACTTCAGAATATATGTTTAAAATATATTTTGATCTTTAAGGAATCTTACTTTAAAAAAATCACTATAGAATGAAGTCTGCTGTATATATCACTGCATTAGAGTACAAATCCAAATAATGGCAGAAACACTGTTGTTAAGATTTTCCACAGAACCTCTGTAAAAAAATTAAACCAGACATAATTATGCCAAGCAGACCCTTAAATAATAAAGATTCAAACATGCATCTATGAAATTATGAACCTCTCCTTGACAAGAATCAAATGCAGCTAAAGGGGTTCAAGTTTTGATAGATATAACTAGGTTAAAATGCAATCAGTTTATAGTCCACATGCCAGAACTTCCACATTCAACAGTTAAGACTTTGTTGTGTCCCAAAACAATTAAAAAACAGCTTCTGCTATCTTCATTGGGACCATAGTTTTATAGCATTGAAGTGATAATTTTTGTGCCATCTTACTTCAGTAGCTTTTTCCTGTTTCAGATACAAAACATGAATCTTGCATTTAAGGGAGCGCTGATCTGATCATCAGCAGTGTCATACTTCAGCAAGTACTTCCACCTGGGACAAGCCCTGTGTAGGTTCTACACCTGCTCCAACTCCTTTTCAGCACATCCGTTAGGAACTTTGACCCATAATTATCTTGGGCAAAGTCCCAGATGCAACTAATTATTGGATTTGCCTGTATACACATGCACATGTGAGCACACAAAGACAGTAAGCCTAGCCATGCAGTGCAGTAATGCTTTGCTTGTTCAATTTCCCTGTTGCAATTTCCCTTGATGCAATAGAACAATGACAAAAACTTAATAAAAGTGTATATATATACATACATATATATATTACCCAGCAAAACCCCATTGTTCTGCCTTCTGAATGGATATATTTTAAAAAAAATGATTCAACTCGAACTAAATGTTTTTCTTTTCTTTCTTTCTCTGCCTAGGGTAAGTCTCAAATGGCATTACTAGGCTCTGAGTTTATATAAACATCTTACAAAGATACCAAGAAAAATATCTTATGATAGGTATGCAGAAAAAAGCAAAAAAAGCAAAAAAGAACTCATTCATCAGTTTTATCCATGTCAGCTTTTTTCCTCAGTAGCTCTATATGTTTCTCTCCTGGTTTCTCAGTGATACTGTGTATCAATACATGTAAAGCAAGCCATGATTCTTTTTAATCAGTACAACAATATTCAACCAATGCATCTAAGATACCAGACCACAGCAATTCTGTGTAGAAAGAAGGGATAAGCTTAGGAAAACAACAACAAAAAAAATCTAAAACAAGAGCCTTCTGAAACAGAGAAAAGAAAGGAGGGAGGAAAAGGCAAAATATGATTTTAATCTCATTTGAACAGGGCTAAATAATAATGGTGGATCCAAACAACTCAAGTGCTGAAGAAACACAAATCTGATCTTTGTGCTTAGACCTATACAGAGTTTTCTCACCTTAACAGATGAGAGACAGTGAGCCCTATATTCAGAAATACCTCGATGAACTTAAACTGAGAGAACAACTCTTGCATTGTTAGGGGGGGGGTTGTTGTTTTTTAGACACTTGTCAGTACATCCTCTTAAACTCTGACTACACCAGAGGCTTTAACCATGCCCCTTACATAAAATATGAGTTGTATGTGGTTAAGCACGAGATCAGAGTGTAAGTAGATTCTCAATTATCAATTTTTTTTTTTCCTGTGGTAAGGAGACAACTAGACATTGATGTCTGGTGCTAAAAACAGGCAACTCTTTAGAAGGAGCCTTGATCACTGCTCAAATAATTTGAAAACATCAGAGAATTAGAAGCCTTCTGCTACTCATCACCTGGACACAAACCCAGGCACAGCAGGTGTTTAACTAGCAGTATGAACCACCTGGCTAACAGAGCGATCTAGATGTCACATTTAGAGGAATGATGCTAAAAATTAGAGGAAAGCAGTCATTTCTCCCTATTCAGTACATGTGAGGCTACATCAGGTCCCCACCAAAGATACAAGCAAGATACTGACATACCAAGATGATTAGGGGGCTGGAGCAGATGATGTAAGAGGTAAAGCAGAGAGAACTGGGTTTTCTCAGCCCGCAGAAATCTGAAGATGGTGGGGGTAGTATGTGGAGGAGATCTAGCTACTGCCTTCAGCTGTGGCTACCTAATGGGAGGGTGGGTGGACAGTGGAGCCAGACTGTACTCAAAGCTACACAACAAAAGGACAAGAAGCAATGGACACAAATTATAGCAAGAAATAAAAATTCTAATATAGATTTTTTTGTTGTTTGTTTGGTTTTTTGGTGGGGTTTTTGTTTGGGTTTTTTTGGTGGGATTGTTTGTTTGTTTCTTACAATGAGCATGGACAAACACTTTATAAGGTACCTACAGAGACTGTGGGATCTCCATCAAACCTCAAATGAAAGCAACCTCTGAGCAAGATAATCTAACTGAAGTCAGCACTGCTTTGAGCATGTGGTTGGGCAAGATGACCCACAGAGGAACCTTGCAATCTAAATTATTCTGTGCTTCTGTTATACTGTATAATTTCTTAGTTTTTCTTTTTCTGTTTTTTTTTTTTTTTCCTCGTAGAAGCACATTTCTTCTTTAGACAGATATTAAAAGCCAGTAACAGAGATGAGCCATTAGCGTAAACCCCAGATTTAAATGATGTAAATACATGGTCATTTCCTAAGGTATGGGCAGTGTTTCTCACTCAGGCAGTGTTCCACTAAACGAAATGACCAATTCATGGTTCACTCATGCACTCTACAGATGTTTTCATTAGTGCCCCAGTTTCAGAATTAGCAGCCTTCCTCTATTACCAAAACTAAAAGAGAGATTTTGTTCATGGTAGATTTTCAATACTTCCTGTGTTTTGCCATGCCTGGTCTTATACAAAAGCCTTTAAAAAATGTCTGTAGGGTATAAAATTTTATAATTATTTGTTTTCCACAGCAGTGAGCTAATGTTTCTGGCCATTTTATAAATTACACAGGAAGAAAAATACAATATTTTTGCATGTCTTTCTGCAGAAAGTTTTTGAGCAGCTATAAAAATAATTACTACAACACCCATGACCATTTAGCTTAAATTTTGACAGCAATGACCATTATATATTTTTATGCATTAAAAATGAGTTAGAGATTAACCTAAATTGATATCTGAATTTCAGATCTGCTCTGCCTACTTTGCTTTGCATTGCTCTAGTGGCAGTTCTGTGGGATCACAGAGTCAGAAGGACAGGAGAAACCTTCAAAAGCCATTTATTACAATGATCTTTATCTTCTGAAAAGCACAGCTCCCTTTTGGATTATATATCTTTTTGCAACAATTATGTGAATAGGGGCCAGAAACTTCAAGGTCAAATGCTATTAGATGTAGCCACTGCTAACACTTTAAGACTCCTTTGAATTCAAGAGTAGCATGACCCAGAATTTGAAAACCACTAGTTTATTTCATGCCTTTAAGCATAGTTTACTCCTTCTCCATGTTCCAAGGGAGAATCAAATATATTACATCGTTTTTAACAGATGTTTCCTTAGTCTTTTGGAAAACTTTCAATGAAAGAGACTCCACAGCCTTCTTTGGCAATGTATTTCAAAGTTTCACCACCCTTATTGTTAAAATTTCTTTCCGAATATCTAGTCTGCACTTCTTATCTCTAGACTAAATATTCCAAAGCTGCAAGTGAAGATGTGGTCATTCTTTCTTTGCGCTCCCTGTGGCTGGTGCACACCTTTAACATGCACTACACAGGACTAGCTTCAGTGTTCCACCTAGTCTTATCAATGCTCACTAAGATTGAAGGGTTCTGTCATTTCTTCTGCAGCCTGTTCTCCTGCTCATGCATCCCAAGATTGCATCTACTCTCTTTATAATAGCGTAATGGGCTATATAGCTCTGTGCGGGTTTCCTAGTATCAGCTTCCTTGCTTTTCCTGTCAAAGATGCATCTTGCCTTTTCCTCAACAATTTCTGGATGCCAGAACAGCCATTTGGGTCCCTAGGTGTATATAATTTACTCCTGCTGTGAACTTCTTACACTGGCAACCAGAACAGTTTCCAGCCTACACCACAACTTAGCTATGTCCTCTAAGGGCACTGAGCAAGCACAGCCTAGAATGCAGTGGAGGACCTAATCCTGGATGGGTAGCCACCATCAACAGCAAAAAGCATCAGCAGGTTTCTAGGTACATTATGCCCTAATGCATTTCTCTAGCTGCAAGGCAAATAAAATGGTAAGTCATACAGCTCTGGGTTGGTTGTGTACTTCTTATATCTACAGTAGACACATGTATACAGGCTACAGAAATGCCAAAATAGCAATTGTGTAACTTCCCAAAACTAATGCTGCAAACTTTTAAAAATTATTTTCTGTATTTAATTCTTTTACATTTGCTTTTGGGAAACTAAATGCAAAAATCTAGGATGCTATAATCTTATTTTTCAATATTGAACATTCCTTTGCTAGAAAATACAGACATTAACCATATTAAGGTAATTTGACCTTAACTACATGTTTTGTTTTGGATAACTGGTACTAAAGTGAAAGATGCAAAGTGAAAGATCTAGTCTCAGCTGTGCAGTGAGCTTGATGTTGTAGCAGAAAACAACGTCTATATTTCCTCACCTGCTGTACTCAGTTCTGGAATCTTAATATGAGCTTTGGCAATATATACGTATTCTCCTTCTCCTTTTCCCTTCCTCGCTCCCTGGCCTCCTTTCCTCTCTCCTTAATTCTTTCCCTTTATTTTTTTCCCAGAGGGTGGAACAAATAGGTCTTTTCTGGCTTGTTGTTCTGAACAATATAGCTATTTGCTCAGCCAAGGCAGGCACCCCTCTTTTGACGTCTATGAAACGTGGCTGTTGCTTTGCTTATCACACCTTTAATTTAGAGTAATGAAGCACTGTAAATATATGATTACAGGCTATAAAATCTGACCTTCCAATACTTTAAATACCTGCTACAGCCTTTTTATATTCTTAACGCCTTTTATCACTTTAAGAGGTTTAGCTGCAGCTCCCATCAGAAATGGAAACATTTCAATAGCCCTGACTAAGCCTTTGGGATGATTGCTGTCAAGACTGTAGAATAATTTTCATACTCATGAATTCAGTGAAATGACCACATAATTATTTTTTAGTTTCTGAAAGAAAATACGGAGTTGCATGGTAAGTAAATGTTGTCATGGGATGTTAGTGTATAGTGCATGAGGATCAAGAGTGTTTGCATATTGCAAGTAATGGTGGGAATCTGAACTGTGCATTTTATAAGCAAACATTACAATAATTCTGCAATTCCTTTTTGAGTTGTCTAGTCCTGTTCTTGTTAGTGAACTTCACAGACACTAAAGGCAGATCCCTGAAAAAACATGTTCTTTACAAGCTAATTCACAGGTGCCTACAGAAGTATAAGAACTCCAAGATATCCAACAGATTCAGCAATAAAGCATAAGAAACACCTTTCTATAATGTGCGTTTAAGCTAGAGTAAATCTAGCAGTTACATGCTTTAATCACATCTACAAGAAGTGATATTCTGTAATTCTCCTTTCAAGTCTCCATTACTTTTTTTATTTTGAAAAAAAGAAAGCCTCTTCCTTCTTCCATACAATCCAAGGGAGTATTTTCTCATTACTGGTAGCTTCCAGTGTGCAGGGAAATACTAGCATTGATTCCATTAACTGAGTTTGGGGCAAAATTTATTTTCTACCAAAAGCTTTATGAGACCTTTATGAATAATAAGCACTATGTGGAGGACTCAAAATTCAAAACAATTACTGTTCTGGAGGAAAGGTTTGGGCTTCCTTCTAATGCATTCATCAGCAAAGGAGAGCCTGATAGCTTTAATCCTTCCAAGACCTCAATAAAGAAATCAAAGCACTACATCTCATGCCTAATCCATGACCTTTGCCGGAGAGAATGAACAGCAGTCAATAGCAATATTGTTGTGCTTCACTTGAGCAGAAGAGGTCTGGGAAATTGCCCTTTCACTTCCAGAGTCCTCATCTGAGGAGTCCTCAAGAATCAGATCTTTCTTCCACATTACCCACTGCCTGTACAAAGCTGCCGGGAGAGCTGGTAAAATAACAAACACTGCCATGCTGGCAGTCTGTGAGCCAACCCACAGCTCTAAGTCTCCTTTTTATCACATGTAAACAGCTCCATCCCTCAGCTTTCTCAGTACCTCTATGAAAACAGCATGTGGAGGCATGGTATCTACCTACAGCTGAACAACCTACACAAGACTGTAACTTTGGTAAGAAGCAGCTTTTTCCTCTCCTCTCAAAGACACTTCTCAGATTTTATAACTGGGGTTTATTTAGTCTCCTCTGGATCCCTTAAGACATCACCCAAATAGCCATTGTAGCAAGAAAGCCCACTTGTGTGCATGTCTAGAAAGAAACAGGACCAGAGAGGAGACTACCACCCAAGTATCTGTAGACACTGCTGTGCTTATCTTGGAGCTCTATGCAGCTGGAAACACAAAACAGAGGTACTTTCCTGCAATACTCTGCTTCCTATTCCAATAGTCTGCTGGATACAGAGGTGGAGGTCCCTGTTCAGAAAAACAAATCTTCTTGGGGTTATTCTTGACCATCGTAGAACTACCCTTTTCCCTGGTCCAAGCCTTCCCACACAAATATTTTTCACTGACACAGCTAAACACCAACTAATGATGTCACAACTTTCAGAGCAGCTAAGTCTATCTTGTAAGATTATACTTACAAGAGAGAAAACTGATCACGTTCTCATTCGTTTCAAATGAGAAAATTTTTTTTTTTCCTGTTGAGCTTTCCCTTGACATACTTCTGCCCACCCACAGGCACAAACAAATGAGCAAATAAAAACAATGTCCTGTGACTGGAACAAGCAGTTCCTTTCTCCAAACTGGAAAGGAATTGACCGAGGCCATTAATTTCTAAATATTTTTGAGACATACAGATATCACAGTTACATAGGCTATACAAAAACTTCAGTAGATAGTCTCCAAATTATGCAGTCATAGATGAGAGTATAAAACTCATTCAGTAATCTGTGTGAGCCCCACTGCAGTAGTCCCAGAGGAAAGACAGGCCTTTTCATCCTAGACAAATCAGTTTATAGTAACTAGGTCAGATTAGTGGCTAGGAAGGGATTACTTTTAGAAACCTTATGAAAAACAAAGTTGTAAGCAGAGTCAGTGGTTGAGATTTATGCGTCCCTCGTGGTAGGGATAAGCAGAGCCTCCATATTGCCCTTCATCAGAGCGCCTGCAAGCTAGAAAAAGTAGACCCAAGGAGATTTGCTGTTATTAAAATATTTAGGGAATGTGCAATTCCATAGGACCAGGCTTCCGTCACTTTCAGACTCAACCATGCTGCAGATGAACCGCCAGCTACTGAAGCTTCCAAATAATGACTCAACTCATTAAAAGAAACTCAGTCACTGTCAAAACCTCTGAGTAAGAACTCAAATAGCTGAAGATATCCCTCTCTTCCTTGTGGCTTTCCAAGTACTTGGAATTGGATCATGGCAAATGAGAGCTTGCTTGCTTGTTTTTATTTTCAAAGATAATGGAGCTTAAACTAGGAGGCCTACACAGGTACAACTAGTGTATACAATTTGGCTTTTCCTGATGAGAACCAATCTGGTTTTGGGACAACTCTGTGGCAAAGTGTTTTATTTATGACTGATTCATGGTTGTTATATAAAGCCTTCTGCTCTTCCAAATGGGTCTTGTGAGAGGATTTTAATAATAGTGACCCCAAGAGGGATAGGTTACAGTGCTATTAATACAACAGAACATGAGCATCTTTCATGCAGCAGTGGATATTGTGGACTTCTCTCTCTGTAAAGTGCCAGCTGGGTAACGATTTTAAGAGACCAGAAAAAAACACATCACTGTTTTGTAACACAAACTTCTGAAACCCCCCCTTACTAATTTTCTCAGCTGTTTTTATCTTTTATAGATAAAACTATTTACAGATTAAAGTAATTTCACATAAATATTTGATGCTAGACTTCATTATGAATCTGGGTTTAGTAACAGACTAAGACAGAACATTTCACAGGCAGTATTTTCCAATACAAAATCATTTAAGCATCTGCCGGCTGCAAGAATAAACGTCGCTACCAACTTGTCAGAGCTTGTCAGGCCTATAATTATGTTCTACAGCATTAAAGAAACTACTTTTGATTGTGTGGGTATGAATGGCAAAAACAACAATACCAAATTATGGAGGCTAAAAGCAGAACAGATTCAGTGGGAAAGTGCACACTGTTAACTGACTGAGGGCTCTGTATCTGTTGTCCCCCTCTGATGTGTGCATGGGCCCTGGCAAAAATTGCCTCACCTGCATCATTCTACTGCAAAGGATTTTTATTGCGAAGCTGATATGCACCTTCCCTGCTACAGGGACTCCAGTATCTTAGCACACTACTGAGAGCCTACAGCCATCCCTTCTGACACTGCTATATCACCAGGTCTTAGGAGCCGCACAAAGCCATATTAGGTCACCTGCTTAGTGGAAGTCCTCCAAAGAACACATATAGCATTGGTGATTTAGGAGGTGACAATATTTTCTGTATATGGCAGCACACTCACCATTCCCACCCAGCTGATTAGAGGGTGCCTTTTGAAATCCTCACTGCAGTTTCAGCTGTAAATGGTATTCAACTTTACCTCCCAAACTCTTTGGTAACATTGCTTTGTACTGTTGTGAAGCTTTCATATTCATTTTCCTTTGCACACCAGACAGCTGGCTACATTTAAATAGTACACAAGCAGTTTCCTTATATCCTATTACTAACATAAGAAGATAGGTTACAAGTTTCAGTATTTACTGACTTCGGTGGCAAATACACCCTTTAACAATGTTGGGTGTTTTAAAACTGTAAGGATGCATTTACAACTCGCTAATCTAAAACACATTTTGATGCCCAATCTTTTTGATTATGCCGACACACAACCTGCATTTCTCTCATGTGCAGAAGGCAAAGAGAAGGTACTGAAAGAATTAGTAGTTTTACTGCTTGCAATTAGCATGACAGTGATATTATCGATATTACCTATAAATGGTACAGTATATGCTAATTATATGAATAACAAAGCTACCTCAAACTATGCACTAATTCAACTTTAAATATTTAATCTTTTAACCACTTGGGGGGCAGGGGGCAGGGGGGGAGGCATCAATTTCCTACATTATAAACTTTAAGTTTTACTCAATTTCCAGAAATAAAAATCACTTTTAGTCAAAAAACAAATTTCAAAGCTATGCTGTTAGAATGTCTATTATCTTATCTACTATTTAAGCCCTTTAAAAAAATAACCTGCACTTTGAAAAAAACCGCCAAAACCAGCACATATTAGAGGCTTATGCTGTCAACATTGACATTAAATGTCATAAGATAATTTATTTCCATAATGCAGTTTTTTTAAAAATGTGTGACACTATATTAGGCAGCAGACAGAGTTTAGTTTTTGCCAAAACCCCCATGACACTGTAAGATAAGCTAAGAAAACCCTCAAGAAGTCACAGCAAAGAAAAACATGCCCTCTTTTATGTCCATCCTCAGACTGTCATTCACCTGGAGCCTGGTTCCTGTTGAACAGAATCCAGTGGAAAAAAACACCAACTGACGTCAGTCAAAGAAGAATTAGGCTTCTAACATTCAGGACCTCAGAGTCATCATCAAGAGACAGTTATCATTCAGGATTGGGGCTAAATGTTCTTGCTTTGTTACGATTCTGCCTGTAGTTAAGCCAGTTCTCTGTTACAGAACAGAGATCTTACAAAGAGATGAAAAATGGTGTTGCAGGTAAAATAACATTTAAGTCAGAAGTATAATCTCTACGCTGGAACAAGAGAAACACCTATAAAAGTAGCTGTACAAAATATACAGTGTAAGAAAAAGATTTTATTTTCTTGAGACTTCTTTTATTCTCTTCTGTGTTAGCTGTTTTTTTAGTCTTGGCACATAGTTGAAACACTGTTCATGGCTACATACAATTTCATTTTTTGTTGATTCATCACCCACAAAAAACTTTTATGGCTTCATATCCTCCTGTAGCTGAATAATACCTTTAACTATTTCTAAAAACTCTAAGAACTAAAAAAATGACCCGTGTGTTTTAAGAAACTACAGTATAAACTGCTAAATGAGCCAGAAATCCATTACCAGCTTAAGGGAAACAATGCTTAAATGGGGAAGAAGGCTTTTGTCCATTCCTTTTAACAGCAGCTGAAGAGGATCATTTCATCAAATGGTCTGATTGTTGTAGCAATCCATACAGTTGCAAACCAAATCACTTATCAAAGGTCATTTGAATGGAAGCAGCCCTGCTCTTCCAAACGCTAGCCTGCTGCAGCGCAGAAATTGGGAGAAGCAAACTGTAGGAAGCTGTCAATATTTTCTGTATTTCACTTAATGGAGACATAAGCTCATACATGACCTATTTGCAATCATCCAGTCACCTCTCTTCTCCAGAAGTATGGTGTTTCTGGAAAAGAAGGCCAGGCAGTGACCACCACGACTCACTCACAGTGTACAGCAGGGTCCTCCGGCCACGTGAGGGCAGGTCTAAGGCCCCTTCCTTTCCCCCTACTCACCCCTGCTCCATCCACAATCCCTCCCCGTGACATCTGACCTATCCTTCCCAAGCCTATTCCCATCTGTGTCAAGCATAACCAGATGCCAAACATATTCCTTCCCACAACATTGCAGAGCTTTGCCACTTCTGCCACTGTTGGGGACATAGGGAATGTTGATGCTGTGAGGTACCATTTCCCCTAGTGGCATCTGCCCTCTCTTTTTTAAGTCTGTCTCTGAGCTGCAGCAGAAATGGCAACAGCAGTAGCAGACAGCACACTGAGGCAGGTGAGAGGTGCTGAAGTGCTCAGATAACATGTTCTGCTCAAATGGCTCTTCCCCGTCCCCTCAGAGTAAAATCTGGTAAATTGAATGGAAGTGTTTTCCACCAGCAGTCAGGCCTGCTGGCATATGTAATCATAGCTATTTTATTCCAGGAGAAAGTATTCTTCCATTTTCTCATAAGGGATTATATAAAATGCATCATGAGATTCCCAGCTGTTTGGTAGAGAAGAGAGAGGATGCATCTTTATTACTCAAGCTAGTCAACCAGATTATTTATTTTTTTAAAGTTGGTGGCAAGCAAGACACAGTTCTAGGCTAAGATTCAACCCACTATTTGAGACATCTGCCTTCAAGTAGATGGATCTCCTTTTAGATATGGACTGCTGAATCCTACCCTAAGTGAGTTGACCAAGGAAGTCCAAATGGGCACGTTGGGTTATGGAGGCATCTGTGCTTAGTTCTGCTGTTTTCTTAGATAAGACTGCTAAAAGATTGGGATTTCAGTAATCATTCAAAAGAAACGCTAAGCGGATCAGCTGATTTTTTGTGTTTTAGCTTATTGGACAACTGTTCTATATAAGGCTAATTTTCTGGAATATCAGGAATAAAACTTTTTAAAGATATTACCTTGGGTTTTGGTGGCATTCTTTCCTATTTTAAACTGGTCTCATATTACAGCTAGGTCAACTGAATTGTGAACTAGCATCAAAAGACAGTTTGGATTTTCAGGAGAAGTTGTGTTTTAATTAAAACTCGTAAAATGGAATGAAGACCACAGGAGAGGATCTCAATTTTACAAACATATTGCAGTCAAACTGATAATATATAAAAAGATGCAATAGAAACTGAGAATGCAGCATTTATTTCTCATATTTTACTGCATGTGCAGCTGTATCTTGTGGGTATTTTGCATGGAACCTAGAAGCTAAATGTTATTTTGCTGCTACACGTCTAATTCAAAAGGTAGAAAATGTACTAGTCACAAAAAAATATCACCATCTGGGCAGAACTCTCATTTCACAAAAAAAAAAAAATAATGGTGGCAATTAAAGCAGAGATTGGTGACCTTGGCTGAAACGTATGAGAACATGCAAATATTCAGGAAAATATATTCAGGAAAATGCATGACTCAGCACGGAAGGCTTCCCTTTGGTTCACAAATACACATAAAGTGACAGGCAGAGGTTAAGAGAAAATACAATGCAATTCCTACCAAAGGAATAGCATTTTGGTTTAAGAGTTATGAAAGATGATATAGATAGAGCTATTTGAACTGATACATTTATGAAATGTTATTTTCTGATTAAAGAGAGAACATGTGGTATATGTCACTTGCACGGCCATGCTACTGATAGAACATTGTGCCGAGGATGCTGTCATGCCATTACTATCAGCACTTGCTATCCACTACTATCTGCTTACTACTAGTTGGGCAACACATATTTCCTTCTGTTTCAGTAGGATTGGTAGGAGTATATAAAAATTGTTATTGACATACTGAAGTCTTGATGGAGTTGAGTGGTATGGAATATGGGTTTCTGTAATGCTGCAGAGCAGATCAAGTACACTAAAGCTGGAATAGTATAAACAAAGGCTAGAACTAGTCAAAAATGGGAAGTTCAGTACTGTCATTTGATATTTCAACACTGTTTTTTAATCAAAGTGTGCCAAAACTCAGTCAAAAAGCCAAAACATCATACATATTTTTGTAGAACATGAAGTACCAGAAAATTTCAACTAGATGTGCCAATATTTTTCATTTTGACTTTAATGTCAAATTGAAACTCAAAGCTATATTTTGAATAAAAACATTTTGTTTTGCATGGCATATACAAGTCTCATAATATACTCTAATGGTCAAACAAAGAGTATCACAACAGAGAGAGTCCCAAGGAAAGGCCTAGTCCTGGAAGAGAACAGGGACACACACCACTGGAACAGGAACACTTGCAAGGAGTCACAGCAATTCAGGTGAACAAAGATTAAAATCAATTGACATGATATCCATTGGTTCAGTAGCCTGAATCCATAAAGTAAATAATTTTTAATTCCAAAAAGAAAAAAAAAACAAGGAGAATGGGCAAAATTGTAGTTTCCCCCATAAGAAAACATGTTAGTAGAAAATTGCTAATGCCTCAGGGAAAGAAATGTGTGTGTATACATTTATGTATTTAATATGCATATTATAAGATAATCTCCCTACATAAGCTATCATTTTTCTCAACATCTACACAGACGATTAGTTTCCCAATTGGAATGGAAGCAGGTGGCAGAGAAGGGTGAAGCAGGGCTGGCAACAATATTGAAGGAGCTGTTGCTTTGTCCTTCCCTACTACACTGCCTGTGGCGGTGCCAGCTCTCCTTACAGTGCGGGGGGGCGGGGGGCAGCATCACTGTGCAGCCTTAACTCAAGCCACAGGTGCTGCCAGTTCCAGTCACAGCATCTTTCCCAAGAGGTGGCTGCTGTCTGGAGCACCTCCTTTATGCAGGGTGTGACTCTGAAATTGTCATCTTTGAAATAGTTTATCTCCAGGTACCAGCAAAATGGGTTTGGAGTTTGCTTCATCTGATGCATACTGTTCAGTCACACAGCAGCTTGTTTCCTTGTGCAGACTTTCAGAAGCAGGCTGATGTTTGTTAATTAGCCCTAAGCCCTGGTTTTTGTCAATATTTTTTTCCATTGTTTTCACTAGATGCTATTTTATCCTGCATCTTAAGATTTTTAACCTCCTTTTTCCAATTAGATTTGCTGTGTTTCTATTCTGTGGAAACCCTGTATTGCTTCCTCTGAGCAACACACTACTTGTTGGGATTGTGTAGGTTCCTAGGCAGGTTCGTTTATGTCTAGGATACATAACTGGAGGCTGTGAGCCCTCTGTTAAAGTAGAATTAGCTTTAGTGGTGTTTTCCCAGTTATGACCCCCCTTAAGTAATCTCAGATCATATCAGCCCACAGATTAATATGTCTTGACTTCATAATGGAAATGAAACATCTCAGCACTTCAGCTTTCCTCATGCAGCACTCCATCCCCAGTGTGTAACAGTCAAAATTATTATGGTAACAAGGAAAGAGTAAGATGATTTTAGTTAAGATCCACAATAGCAAATCATCAGTGATTTCCCTCTGCCTTGCAGGTAAAGGAACAAAGTCACTCAGTTGTGTTTGTTCTTGTAACAGTTGATTTGCTTCGCTTGGTACTAATGTGAACTGTTAATTGCAGGCTTAAAGGCGTGGTGGTGGTGGCACTAATTAAATCCCGTACATGCCACACAGTGATCACCCTGCAAATCACCTTCAGGTTGGCTACGCGCAATGCCAAGTACAGTTACGGTACAGGAACGTTTGGCAGCAATACAGTCCCGCTGACCACCACTGGCAACATCTGGGAGACATTGTGAATTTAAGAGTACTTGTGCTGTTAAGTAAAGCAACGTCCTTTAGGAAAGAGGAATTAAGTTTTGGGCTCTTCCATATTCTGCAATACCCTGCAGAACCAGGTCAGGAAACACACAGCTGTCAAAGAAAAGGATTTATGCATTGAGCTGCAACCACTTCCAGAATGGCGGGCAGGGGGAGCAACAGCAGAAGTAATTCCCCCCTCCCTCTCTTAAGCAGAGAGAAATAGGAACAGGGATTAATATTCAGGAGACATTTACTCATTTGCAATGCTGGTCTTTAATTCTGTTTCTTGAAAAGAAAACTATATAAAATGATTTAGCTTGGCAAGGCTGGAAAGCTTTTTTTGTGTTTTGTTTTAAATCTCTCCAACACTTCCCCTTCCCTATTATTTATTCTGCATATGCTTGGAAACACTTATGTCAGGCTGGCTCTTAATTCTGCCTGCAGGAAGAAGCACATGAGACAAATAGTACAGGATCTGACATCTCTTTCTTCTCTTACTGGACACAGCAGCTACTCTCACGCAGTGCTCCAGACCAATAGAATTTAGGGAAGATAGTGGTCAGATTGAAGGTCTGGGTATCAGAGCATTTATTTTATCCTTCTTCAGCGTTGTCACCAAATAGTTGCTGAGGATTTTTTTCATAAACAAGAGGGAGATATGTCAATATATTTTTCCATTCACTTAAAATTGCTACATATGAATAAAAAGTATTGCAAAAGATATTTAACCTAAACAGACCAGGCTAATCCAAATTACACTGCAGTTTTTCAGACATAAAATTTCATTAAAGTATAGAGTGGAATCTGTTGCCCCAATGTCATACCTCCTTAGATCAACACCCCTGGTTGTCTCAGAATCTTGGTCATCAATAGTATGCATAATCACACTGCAGTTATACCTAAAGTTAGTAGAAGCCAAGAAGTAGCAGACTGAATAAATCATAATATAACCTTTAAGTGTTCAGTAGTTTTCAGTGGTCAGGGGGAAAAAGCTCCTTTTTTGGAAGCCATAACTTTGCCCACATAAGGAGAGTGAGCTACACTTGTGCAAAGCCAAGTACCGTTACTGCACCCTCAACACCTTATAACAAGAGAGGTAACATGGTTATCTTACGTTACCAGAAAGCTCAGTCTTGCACTTGAGACCAGAATTCCTTAATAGGTTTTAATCAGATTCTGTTTTTTCCTCTATTGGCAAAGAAACTCAGGAACATAAGGTTGGGTTCAAGTACAACCTCTGCCTCTCTGGACAGTTGGATAAAACTCAACTTCTGTGTAGCCAAGCCTGAATTCCAGCACAGCTACCAAAAGCAGTACAGATACATCCATGCTTAAATACATCATGGAGTAACTCAGTGATCAAGTTAACTGTATTGCAAAGCTCATCAGCACAGCCATAGCTTTGCAATGTAGCAGACTTGAGAGAAAAAAAGAGCACCACACTAATTTATCAAGATCCAAAGCTTATTTAAATATATACACACACCTCTCAAATAGCCTATCTCTCTTTGCCCAGGTCCTGAATTTCTTACAACATCATTAATATATGATATATGCTTGTGATTCAGTGGTAGAACTCCATGCAGCTATTACAGAAATGTATCTGAAATGCTCCCATGGCCTGTTTTGTGAAAGACAGAAATAAAATATGATTCTTCCACATTTGGGAATTTTTAATGAATAGCTTATATATTCTGTATGAATCTTGTGTAAAAGTCAATATGTTTAAACAACTAAAAATAGGTCTGAAAAACTTTGGGGAGCAAATTAACAGTATTTCTTGGAGTTTTGTTCTTTAACCCATTAAAGACTTCACATGTTTTGCCTACTTCCTGCAGCTTTTATTTGCCACATTCTAACAGTCTGGAAAACAGCAATATTTCTAAGGATATAAGCAGAATGCTACATAGAGATTTACATCTCAGTGCCAGAGGTGTCAACCAACAATATGAGATTAATTACATTTACTTAAAAAAAAACCAAACAACAAACCAAAAAGCAACCAAACAAAAAAACCCTACCAAAACATACCACAATGAAATTAAATAAGCCCCGCCGCTCCCTCCCCACCCCCCCCCCCCCCCCCCCCCAAGGAGGCATTGTGCATTTGGAGGAAGAAGTATACATAATCTTCCACTTATTCTCTCATTAATGTATTTCTTGAACAAATTAATCTAGCTTGCTGCATCTGTATAGCCTATTAAAAGGATGCCATTGGACATAAAAGGATGTTTCTTGCCCAAGGAAACAGGTGTCATTAGTCACACAAGAGTCAAAATAGTCAAAAGAGAAGCAAAATCAGTAGTAAAAAATCTGTCAAAATCCAGACAAATGACACACAGAACTTAATGTAAAATTTTGGGTGTAGTTTGGAGCCATTGTTTTTAGTTACATGGATATTAATCAACAAAAGGAAATGTATCACAAATATTCTTACAGGCATGAATGCATCTCATGTAGATGAAAAACTGAACAGTGACCACAAACTGGAATAAATAATTATGTCTTTAGATTGGTACAAATTTCTACAGAGGATTCAACCACTGCCCTGGACACCCTTTCTGGACTTGTCACAAAATCCATTCACCACAGCTTAAATAACCAAGGAAAACATAAAAAAACCCCAACCATAAAATACTGAAGCAAACTACTGAGGCACAATGGATTCTCTGCCCCTTGATGTCATACATCAAGGATGAACTCCTTTCCTAGAAGTTATGTTCTAGTTTAATGACTTGATAGAAGAAATCACTTAGTGAAATTCTGCAGCCCATGTAATTCTAGAGATCAGAGTAAATGCTCTCAATGGATCTTAATCTTTCATCTGTGAATATAAATATAATGGACTAACAGCCCCCCACACAACTCCCAGACTTCTGAACTTCTGTGAAAGACCTGCATGTATTACCTCACCAGTGAGTGAAAAAAGGGCACCTTTTTGCTATGCACACTGAAGAATGAGAAACTTAAGCAAGTCTGGCCAGCCAGGCTCCTTTACTTGCTCCCTCCCTCCCCCTTTCTACCATTGCTACATATGATAACAAAACATTATGATAAGAGAGTTAGTTTCTTAGGCAGTAGACACAAACTAAAGAAATTTTCACAAAAAACCCCATATACAAATATATCTTGAAAACCAAAAAGAATGTTTGGACTTAAGAGGACAGGGCTAATACATTCATTAAAGAAATAACAAAAGCCCTTCCTGCCTGCAAATCACTGCAATCCCCAAACAGTTTTAAGATGCAGCCTCACCTAGAGCTCATCAAAACAGACTACTCTCAACGCGACAAAGACATTAGTAGACCACACTCCTCAGTTTCTATTTCTAGCTCCACTAGCAATGCTGGGAAGAGAAGGATTTATAGATATTCTCAGAAGATCTTGCATACTTTCAGATAAATACTGCTCATACAGAATCGATTGCAGCATAGCCAAAAGTGAAAAAAACCCACATAATATGAGGGATTCATGTTCCCCTAAAAAACTGTAATTGTACTGGATAAAAATTGGTGTGATGTAATGCCTAAACCGAAGAGTTACCAGTGGTTTTTGAAAGAAAAGAAAGAATTCTAATACTTATGTTAGCAGTAACATTAGCTGCAGAATAAACAACAGCTTTTACTTCAAAAGATTTCAAATTACCTCACAAAACACGCTTTCAGAAATCATTGCCTTCTTCCTTGAAATATAGCACCTCTAGGGTGCAAAATAACTATAGTAAAGGGGATTGTATTGGGTCTGGCTGAGCCCCTTAGCAGCCCCCACAGTGCTGTGCTTTGTATTGGTAGCTGGAAAGGCGGTGATAACACACCAGGGTTTTGGCTGCTGCTGAGCAGCGCTCGCACAGCATCAAGGCTGTCTCTCCGGCCTTTCCCCTGCTCCACACCAGTAGGCTGGGGGTGGGCAAGATCTTGGGAGGGGACATAGCCAGGGACAGCTGACCCAAATTGATGACCAACAGGATATTCCATACCATGTGACATCTGCTCAGATATCAAAGCTCAGAGAAAGGAGGAGGAAGGGGGGGGCATTCATTATTTACAACATTTGTCTTCTGGAGTGTACTGAAGTCCTGCTACGCGGGAAGTGGCTGAACATCACCTGCTGATAGGAAGTAGGGAATAACAACTTTGGTTTTCCTTTGCTTCCACACATGCAGTATTTGCTGTTACTTCATTAAACTGCATTTATCTTGACCCACAAGGTTTTTTTCATCTTATTTTCTCTCCTCACCCCCACCCCATTCTGCTGAGGCGGGGACTGACAGAGCAGCTTGGTGGACATCTGGCATCCAGCCAAGGTCAACCTACCACAGGGATTAACTGTACATACATGAGGAGTTGGTTCAAGACAGACTGAGTTGCACACTGGCAGGAAGGAGGTCAATAACCTCATTAACATCATCTCCAAAAATACCTGAGATAATAAAAAGACTGAGGTCATGGTTTAACCCTGTATGGAGCTAACCCATATGCTACTCAGCTATCAAAAGACATGAGAAGAGGCAAAGGCTACAGGAAGGTTTTAATGCAAAACACATGATCTTGGCAGAGAGCAATTTCCAGGACATGTGCAGAGGTAACAGGCTGATGTCCCCAGACACTTCATGAGGATTCTTGAAAAACATTCCCTTCCCAAAAGTAAAGAGGCTTGAAGAAGCTTAGGAAAGTTCAATGTGTAAGAATACCATAATTTATTAAAAACACCTTCCTTTTACATTATACATCATTCTTCTTCATAAAAGTCTTCATTTTAGAAACATAGTATGAACAGGGGGAATAGAAGGGTAGTAAAATTCAGGAAATGAAGCAACAAAAGCTGTATTGTGCTGAGTCTGGGCAGGGAGAACTGCAAGGTTCTAAAAGAGGTCCAGGCATGGGGACCTTCCCAGGAAGAGGGTGCACTCAGAATAGGGGACCTGACCCATAAAACCAGCACCGGGAATGAACACTGCATAGCATTCCAGGACTAGAAGTAAATACAGTAGGGAGCTGTAACTTCACCAAAAAAAATAAAAAAAATCAAGCAGGTGAATTTGCTTTCCTGAATTAGAATGTGATTGGCATATGTGTGTATATATATATGTACAAAGTTTCTATCCCTGTGAACAGTTCCAAGGTATCACTTACGGCCAGAAACTCATCTCTATGTACTATTTGGTCTCCGGTAACTCAGGATGTCCAAATGGCAGACACACATTACTGTGAAGCTGACAAGAAAGCTGTCACTGACACAGCTGCAGTTAATGCATCGACAGGTGAACAGTGTAATATTTTGCTATCCCTAGTGAAAAATTTGAAAAACAAGTTCTTATATAGTTTCTTATTCTGCTTAAGAGGACTGACTGCCTTCCTGCATTCCCTGCAATACACAGGCCAACATGCCTCTGTTTGCTTACCTTCATGACATACCTTAACCAATCATGACCGTTTCTGAACACTTATTTGATATGTCCTGATGTTAATCTGAGGACAATTTGTAAGCCATAGGGCACTTTCTGCTTGTATTTAAAATATTTAGAAAATGCAATTATTTCAGTCCACTAAGGATGTGAACTTGGACAATTTATTCTGTTCAGATATAGCTATGTAACAGGGGAATTCCTCTAAGCAGAGAATTGAGCAGAACAGGATTTAAGATTGCTTGACTGTACACGGCTAGAAATATCTTAAAACTAAAAAGGAAAAACACAAATATTTTGGCCAACACTAACTTACGCTATTATTTCTTTTATATACTTTTCTTGAACGCAACTTTGGACTTGACCCAAATTGTCCCCTAAGTAGCCTTCTAAGCAGGCTTCTGTGAATCTTCCATTGTCACCCTTTGTTAAGTATTTTCCTGTATAGCACCAGTGCAATTTCTGCCAGGGAAACATGTTTGCACAATCATGGTGATGGGACTGCTGATGAAAACCATTAACTATCTTGCCTGGATGTGCTGGTTTTGGCTGGGATAGAGTTAATTTTCTTCATAGTAGCTGGTATGGGGCTGTGTTTTGGATTTGTGCTGGAAACAGTGTTGATAATGTAAGGGATGTTTTAGATACTGCTGCGCCGCGCTTGCACAGAGCCAAGGGCTCTTCTGCCTCTCAGCCACCCTCCAGCGAGCGGGCTGGGGGGGCACAAGGAGCTGGGAGGGGACACAGCCGGGACAGCTGACCCCAAGTGACCAAAGGGATATTCCACGCCACACAACGTCATGCTCAGCACATAAAGCTGGGTGAAGAAGGAGGAAGGGAGGGACATTCAGAGTGATGATGTTTTGTCTTCCCAAGTAACTGTTATGCATGATGGATCCCTGCTTTCCTGGCAATGGCTGAACACCTGCCTGCCCATGGGAAGCGGTGAACGAAATCCTTGTTTTGCTTTCCTTGCGTGCGTGGCTTTTGCTATACTTATTATTATATTGCCTTTATCTCAGCCCATGAGTTTTCTCACTTTTACCCTTCCATTTCTCTCCCCATCCCACTGTGTGTGTGTTGGTGTGGGGTGGTGGTGAGTGAGTGGCTGTGTGGTGCTTAGTTGCTGGCTGGGGTTAAACCATCACGCTGGATTAAATCCCTAGCTCTAAAAGCCCTACCTTCAGAACAGATCCTGAAGCTGGAAGGCAGTAAAATGTCTTGTCCTTGTTGCCTGGACTGCAGATTGTCTGACCCAATTTCTTCATTACCATTAATGCTTTTTAAATCCTCCCTGACACCTGGATGGGCCCTTTCACTTGCCACTCATGCAGACTATAATCTTATGGTATCCCTGTAAACTATCCTCTCAGGCTTCTTGGTAAATCTTTTTCACTCATCCAAACACCTCCAGAGTAATATAAAAACATATGCAAAATCCACATGGATGACACGCACACGCAAACACAGACAGCTTGCCAAATTTAGATGTGCTTGCAGGCTAAATCCTTCAGGTAT
Organism: Falco naumanni; assembly: GCF_017639655.2. Lineage (NCBI taxonomy): Eukaryota > Metazoa > Chordata > Aves > Falconiformes > Falconidae > Falco > Falco naumanni. Next base: position 23,693,109 of record NC_054058.1, read on the forward strand.
AGGTATAACGCTGTTTGCCTGAGTCATGACACCCAAGTCCATAGGACATTTCCTATTGGACTTCAACAAAATAATGACAGGTCAAACTTATGGTCTCAATGATAATACCCAACAGCTCAACTTGAACGGTTGAAATTAAGCCCAGCATAAAACAAGCAAAGTCTGGTGACTGTCACAGCTCAGTACACTGCAAGTCTTTTGCATGCGTGAAGTCAGAAGGCCAGATTTCTAACTTCCCTTGCAACTAATCACAAAAATGAAAATTGTGCCTTGTACCAAAAGGGACTCCTGAAATTTGAGGGCAATTTATTTAGGGGGGGGGGGGGGGGGGGGGGAAGAAGAAAAAAAAAAAAAGAAGTGAGAAACCATGATAAGGACTCCTACAGAGATGTGGGGTCAGATTTCTCTCATACCCAGAAGGTGTACTAAAGTAGCACATTACATCAGTGCTCCTCCTTCGCCAAACCCCAGCTCCTCGGGGTTTGTTCTGCACACCACCTTCCTGCCCTGGCAAGGGAAAGGGAGTAAAGCCTATAATCTAAGTCTGTCGTCTGGGCAGCCTTTATGCTCTTGAAATAGGTGATATCATAATAAGAAAATCCTGCTACGAATGTGTAACCTAATAACAGTGTCTGTTTCCATCAAAGGCTTTATATTTGTCAGTTTTAGCTTGTGTGAAAGATTGCTGTATCTCTTTTATAACACAGCCAATGTGGCTGATAAAGCAAACAACCTTTAAACACTTCTGGTAAATGCTCCTTGTCAATAGCGCAGCTCTCTGTGCTGACAGCTAGGGTAATTTCCCCTTCTCGCCTTCCTCGTCATTGCGGGTAACTGACATTAAGAATTTAGACATGTCAACCAAGAGGAAATAAGCGGGTTCAGAAAATTTGCAAATATAATCAAAATTCAAGTTGCCTACATTACGTTATCAACATTTTTTTTTCCCAGCAACTAACATGTCTCTTTCCACTCCCATCCCTTTCCTAGTTGCAAGATCACCGTGCCATTCACAAGTCATTCCTGAGAAGTACTGGCACAGATTTTGGGCAGCCTAATAGAAACGTTAAAGGCTTAGGCTCTTCTAAGTTCACAGCAGCCACAAGCTTAGTTTATGTATCTCAGAAATCTTCTGAGAACAAAAGACTCTTGACACTCCTCCTCTGAGCTTTGCTGCAGCAAAAGCATTGGGCTTCCTAGCTATTCAGATGTGCAGATTCAAGGACTGCTTACTTAAATACCTGTCTTCAAATTGGTTTATTAATCTTCTCTAAGCTATATAGCAGAACAGTGATTAAAAAGCCTAATTTTTTTTCTTTGTCAGTCTTGCTGTTTCTACTTTCTCTGCTTCCCATGCACATAGACCACCATGCCAGTCAGAAAGGATAAAGATAATTTAATATTATATTTGCAGACTGAGGCACCCATATTTTGAGCAAACATTTCTACTAACTCGGAAGCAAACCCCTATTTTACTAAACCCTATTTCACTAGGGAAATAAGGATTACTTAGTGAAAAGTGTCCACAGGGTTCATTCATTGTAAAAGCTACTGGAATAAAGGATCTTACCACCACCTGGCATGTGTTGACAATGACAAAGCAAATAAATGCATAGCCTTTAATTTATCAAAACTGTACCTTTAAGTACAACATCTCTAATTCTACATGGATGAGCACCTAACCTCTCAGATACACAAGACTGACAACACTACTCCCAACCTTTTAATGTTGAAATTGGAGTCATTTCTTCATCTATTTGCTAAAAACCTATTGCAATTTTTTGGATGTTTCACATACAGACAAGTGCCAGTTTTATCACCAATTAATGAATCAGGTGAGACAAGTGGAGTAGCTCAACATAATCTGATCTTCTTGATGACAAAAACGGAGTTTGCCTATTCATTTGTATTTGCAATGCCTTAGCTGTCACCAGGACACACACATTTTTATATGTACCCACACAGAAGCACAGCCACACATGAAGGTTGTTAAGCTGCTTTTAACACCTGAGACAGACAAGTCCTATTAGTGAGGTTTTCATGCCAAGCTTTATTTCCCCTAACACAGCCAATACTCAGTTATCTCACCAGGATTATCTCTGCATTAAATTACGGAAGTCGTCCTCTGCAACATCTCCAGCACACTACTGCATATTTTTGACACTGCATTTCTGAAGCCTGCACGGGCTAGAGTTTCACTTTGTGAATATTAATGCTTATGTATTTTACAAAGATTAATTCCGTTATTACCTCCATTTCTACTATAAAACATATATTACAGACAGCACTGCTGCTAATGACCAGTAATTTTGCGAACTCATTTGGACTGTATTTTAGAGGTATCCGAAGCCATTGCTGAGATCTCTGCCTTGTGTGGTGGGACAGGACACACCAAAGGAAGCATTTGCCATGGGAGCCAGAACTCCTGCTTCACAGAACCAGGAATATAGTATCTTCACTTCTCTGGCTATGTTCATTGCTATAAAAAGAGGGAATCTACTGAGATATTTAGCAGAAATAAGTCATTTTTTAACTAGCTAATGTAGTCTTTCTTATTACTAGAAAATTCTGAATCAACAAAGCCAAAATTTTTCATAGAAGAGAAACTGCTTTAGCAGGGGGTTGGACTAGATGATGTCCAGAGGTCCCTTCCAACTCTGACCACTCTGTGATTCTGTGAAGAGGGCTGGTTCCAAATGGACTGGTTTTTAGGGCCTGGATGTAATTTCTGTGTCCTTTGATTTTTTGGGAAAGCCTTTTAATAACTTTTTAATAGATGAAAGAGAAAGATCTCCAGGATGCAATTTAATTTTATTCTGACAAGGAAGTTAAGGGGTCCTCTCTTTGGTGCTGAAGCTAACAAGTTCAAGTAGCCTGTATCAAAGTCAATTTGGAAATTCACAGAATTTAATATTATCCTATCCCAAATGGTTAACTAGTTTTTCAGCAGCTGTGAGGACTCCTATATAGAATGTACACGTTACTGAAAAACAGCAGACTTCCATAGTTTTCCAAAATTTACATATAAACATGTCTGATAAGCCCCCTGCAAAAGAGAATACCTTATCAGCTATAGCTGGTATTAAAAGTAGTAACACTTTAGGCTCAGATGGATTCTGTTTATACATTATCAAATATTTAAAACAACAGTCAGTAGGTTCTTTCCCAAAAGGAAAAAACCAGATGTCACAGTCTTTTTTGTTAGGTTTATGCACAAACACACATTTGGGTGAGGTATTACTTTATATACTAAAAAGATGCATCTGAACATTTTTAGATATTAAAATAGATTAAAAGAGAAAAATATTTTCAGAAATTGTGGCTCAATTAGGTTGGGTGTCATTCATTTCACAGGCAGGGGTAATCTTACATCTGGGATCAATGAAGATAAAATATGAAGAAAAACATATTTAGGAAAGATGGGAGAATGAAATTTTAAGTTCACCATTTAGAGTGGGATCTCACAGACAAAATTCAAATACGTTTCAGTAGCAAGACACTAAAACGAACTGCGGTAACTGACATATCATAGACACAATTCATGGGATGTGTTACCAAGGAGATAATGTTAATAGGGAAGAAACAAGGGAGTAGGAGTGGAAATAAATAACTATTCTTTATGCCTTTCATGTCAGTTGTGTTTGTGGATATGGAAGGATAAATAATCCATTTAAAATAAAAACAAGTGAAAAGCATAGCTCTATTTTAAATATAGCTCCTGAACAGCTAAAGCTTTTGCTCAGCATAAGGGTTTTTCAGAGAAATCAGCTCAGGCAGGAGAGTTGTGATTTTTTGGTTTTGTTTTTGTTTTGGTGGGTTTTTTTCCCGCCTGAATACCTTTTATTTATCAGAAGATGAGTACAAACAGTTTAACAAGAAGCAGTTTTTGGTAAAAATAATGGACGCACAAAGCTCCAAGTACTTCCTCATGTCCCCACAAAGTGACAGCTATACTATTAGTGTGCTCAGCCTGAGGGTTTTCTAAACAATCAGCAGCTTTAGGCATACTCCCAGCATAAGAAAGCCTATAGCGATGAAACCCTAATCATTCTCAGTTCTGGCAAATAATTATTAAATTACTGTATTTATTGAAAGACAGACTAAATGAAATGGCCTTTTGAAAGTGGTCTGTTTAGAGATTTTTCAGCTTTAAATGAATACATGCTTTTTTTTTTTTTTACAGAAATTAACAGGAACAGTTTAGATTTAAGAAGGATTTTGCATGCAATAGTTTGTGCTAGCAAGTTCTCCAGTTATCTAAATAGCTGACGTAAGTATTTCTTAAAAAAAAAACCAAAAACAAAAACAAAAAAACAAACCAAAAGAACAGATGACGACCTACCAAGCAGAACAAAACCCAATATTCTGTCAATACCAGGTTTCTAAAATACGCTTATATTTAATATCTTAGAATCATTGCTGTCCTTTGAAATGATCGAGTTTCGCTTGTTTAAAAATTTCTCCAATATGTTCAGCAAAAGTGCATCTGATAACATCAGCTTGTGTGTGGCTGCATGCATGTATAGTAGTGAATGGCTATTCCACTTCCAAATTTCTGCTACTTTTTCATATGCCCATTATTCCTTAAAATGAAAGGGAATTTGATAGCAACAAAATTTGATCTCTAGACTGCTACAGTGATATTATATTTTCTCTTTCAAGGCCCCATATTTTTTTCTAATCTTCCATTTGTACCTTAATTGAAACAGGAACTGGCTTCTGGAGGAATGCATGAAACAGGGAAAACTAATACCTAATTCACTTCTTTTTAGATGTCTTCGCATTTTGTTCATCTTTCCTCCAAGAAACAAAATATATGCATTCATTTAGGGATGAGGGCAAGACTAAGGTACATCTCCATGTAAGCTGTGCACCACAAGTGAAAAAAAACCAACTCTGCATGAAGTGAGAAATAGAGGTAAACCAATCAGAAATGACAGAACTTGCAGGTAGAGCTGGTTTGTGGCAAAATACTCCAAGAATGACTGGATTACAACAAACAAAAATGCCAAAACACAACACCTTGATGGTTGAAAGAATAAAAAAAATTGATGATATCAAAATACTTGTGTTCAGAATAGAATCTTTCATCTTATCATTAAATTTTAAAAATGCGTTTCAAAAAAAAAAAAAAAATCAAGCCTACAATATATATAATGCAATACTTCAGCATACAAAAGTTTCCATTTTTGAGGAAGTCAAAAAAGTGTCTTTTTTTCACCTAGTCATTATTTGCCATGCACAAAACTACATTCTTTATATTTTCACTTGTTTTCATAATTTTTTCAACATCAGTTTTGGCACTTAAGTACAACTTCACAGAAGTCAGTGGAGTTATTTGTCTGTGTTGCTAAACTATAGCCTTCCGTCTCTAAATTTATGCACTAGTTGTCATTTCTCAGATCTTTCATTATAAAACAGGTAGAAAATTCCTGAATTTTCTTGGGTTCTAAGTAAATGAATAACACTAACACAAAAGCAAGCACAACGCATCACACAAAGTACTTTGATCATTTATTTTCCAAATGTCATCTATAGTGTTAGCTATTTACAATAATATTTCATAATGTAACACTAAATGTCCTTTGGCATATTTTTAAAAGCAATGAAGTCTTAAAGTAATAAAAAACCTCACTGCAGCATTCTGCTATTACATTTTTGCTAAAAGGGGCAGGAAAACCATCATTTTTCTGTGGGCAAATTAGTGAAAGCTGTATTAGAAAGTTCCTTGCATTTTCTAAGAGCACTCTGGCCTCCTATACTGCTTTAGATTCAACAGTTTCTGAGTACCCTTGGATCATTAGCATCGCAACACCTCCCAAGAAGCAAGAAAGAAATAATAAGTATTTCACCCATTGCTGAAGCCCTCCCCACCTGAATTGAGGGAGAAGAAAGTGTTTGTAACAACATAAAAGCCAGTATGTGAAGCTTATTTTAGGCAGCCAGAAGAGTGATTTGGAAAAGAGGAATACACTTCCTAAAGTTCAAGTGATTAACATCCCAAATCCTACAAAGTGCCATTTCTGACTATAAACAGGTTGAACACAGTAGCTTTGAAGCTATGGTTCATGAAGCTTAATTCCAATATCTGAGCACTCGCTGGTATCCAAAGGAGCAGTTGTCCTGCCTGCTTTGCTCTTCATCCCCAGTCTCACATCCCCAGACTTTTCCCATTCACCTGAGGAGGGATCAGCTCTGTGGAAAACCAGTCATGGCTCTCCTGCAAGTTTACCTTTCACCATGATCTGATTCACGACAAAGCCTCAAAAGCAAGTGCTAGCACAAGAGATATGGCAGAAATACATAGTCAGAGGCAAGAAAAGGGCAGGAGTGCCTCTATGGTGAGGACCACAAAACCACAGTTTTGCTTTTATTTGTCTATTGTCCCTAAACAAAAGCCCTACGATTCAACCTTTCCACACTCCCAACATCCTGAACATTTCTTCAAGTTTGTTCAGCATTTCTTCAAGTTTGCAACATAATGTGACCTTTGCACCACTGTTCTAGAAAAGCATTTGTCTTGATCTCTACTACTTTGCCCAGCTGTTGTGCACCTACATGGCTATTTCTGGGCCCTTCTGGGAAACGGTAACAAGTCCCCAACACCATGGGAAGCAGAACTACTGCCTGTCTTATAGCCATGAATTATAGTTTGCACAAGGATGTGACTTTGCTTATAAATACAGGAAGTGTGACCCAACAATATTACGTGATTAAGTTACATGCTGGTGGAAATGCTGCAAAGTTACCAAATCAAAGCAGCTTCCTTCAGTGTTCCCAGTAATTTCCTTTGGGATTTGAAAGATGCCAGCAGTATTTTCACTAGACAAAAATAACTCACCCCTACTCAACACAAGCAGGACAACAGACCCAAGACCTGCCAAGATAAGTTCAACACATACTGCTCCTGGTTTGTTCCATACTTCATCCTTTGCACAGCTGTAATGGCTCTAGCTCACTTACGTTGAGTGCATTGACATCTTTCAGATGTTCTTGATAGCCTGAAACTGTCCCAGCAGCATTTTCAAAACAAATCCCTGAAATGGGCTGGTGTTTTTATTGCTGGAGAAGAAGGAAGGTCCAGCACTTATAATACTAGTCAGTCATCTAGGACAACAAACACATTTGTCTACTACTCTAGAGCCTTTCTGTGCAACTCTGCTCACTTGCTTTCCCTGCTGTCTTTAGAATGAACAGTAGAGTCATGCAAACCTGAGAATATCCTTCACATAAACCACCAACAACAAAAGCTGTTACTGAAGTACAACGGGCATTTTTCTCTTTTATTTTTCTTCCAAGTTATTGGTAGGAACAGTTTTCCAGAGCCCCTTCCTCTTGAGATTATCAGAGCAGACAGTATTATTCTCCCTCAGAGTTGTGTGGTAAAGGTAAAATATATCAAAATGGTCAGAATACTGGATACACTGTTAACACGGGGCCTATGAATAACCTTGACCTTGGAAGAGCAAGAGTGAACAAAGAGTGTGTTTTCCATTACTAATGGGTTAATTGAATTAAGAAATTATGCTGTTTAATTCCTTAGACTTCTTTGTAAGTCAGCTCTAATACTATTTTGCATAGAGCCTAATTAGCAAACTGAAAATAATTGGTAATGGCTTAAGCCTGCACTTTCATAGCACAGTTAAAATGCATCTAGCACAGACACCCCCACCGTATTACCTTAAATCTATAGCACGGTCATACTCGTGTAAACGACTTAGCAAGAAACCCAACTACAACATTAGGTAGCCATGATCTCAAATGGCCCAATCATGGCTGCACAAAATCCCTGATGTCTAGCAGAAATCACAAAGCTTACAGGCTGAATAGACATCTTTAAATCAGCAGATATCCACGTAGTGGTGGTTTTGCACCTCCAGCCCACTGTGTATCACCCCCCTTGCCCTTAACTTCAAGCGCTCCTAACACACAAACTGTACTTGTCTCTCAGTCTCTTTATTACTCAGGAAGCTTCAGCCTGCCAGGCATAACTCCATCCATTGTGGCATTGCTTCATAGGGCAGACGTATTTAGTGTGTAATTATTTAGAGGTGCTGATTTTCAGTAAACCAGAGTTTTCAAATGGGCCCACTTTGTTAGATGGAAACCCCTTTTAGTTTGATTGGCAAGTTGACAACTTGGCATCCCGTCCTTGTAATGAGCTCCATAGCTTTTGAACAGAGTTTAATTAAAATTGTCTATACTACATACACTGCCCTGCAGCTTATAGTATAATTTTCAGGTCAAATGTACCTATTAGCACTACGTTTTGACAGTCACCATTCTTCCAACTAAGTACACTAAATATTACTCAACAAAGGCTATGAGAGCTACTAGATAGCAGCAAATCAAGCAGCGTGTTCATTAGTATGTACAGTATCCTCTCCCCCCACCCAGTTGTTGTATATGCAAGTGGCTGTACTGTTAACATCCACTGTGCAGCCTGTACAAAGCTATACTTGTAAATGGAACACAACACAGGAAAAATATAGGCTTACCATAAACTAAATATATACCAGAAATACATAAATAACAACTAAAGGCTGCTAACAGGCAAGGATCAGCGATCTCAAGAGGAGGAATACAAGCTGCAGAAAACATCCTCACTCAAGAGATTACCAGTCAGATGCTGCACTCAACATGGGTGCTTCTGCAGAGGGGCCAGGGATGACTAGGAGCTGCCACTCAGCAGATGTCTGTCTTAGGGGAGGGGGAAAAAAGCTCATCTCTACATAAAAAGGAAAAGAAGCCCACCCTTATATCCTATACTGCCCCAGGGAAGACTAGCTTTTCCACATTTTTAATGGGAATGGAGAACACATGGGCAACCCTCTGATCCTCAGCACAACAGCCTGAGCTCCCCCTGCTCCAGCCTGGGCAGAACCTGCAGCAGATGCCCCCTCTCAGAGGCAATTTGCTCTAAAAAGAGCAACCTGTGCTGGCCAAATCAGCACTAACTCCTGCGTTCATTTCAACTTATAAATGAGCCCCTCTGAAGACCACCTCAGTGACCTGTGATGCCTAGAACCAGAAGAAATGAAGACAGAAGTTTCTTCACTTTGGTTTTCAGTTCTTTTGCTACTGCCTGTGCCCTGGACTTGTACTTATGTATTTGACTGGACATCGAAGTTAGTGATGTGCTTGTAGAAACCTTGTAAAACAAAGATGACCACAAAGAATCTAGTAACAGAAATTTCTTAACACATATGAACATGAGAAAAAGTGTATGTAGGAGAGATAATATAGAGTTGGGCAGAAATTTGCTATAACTTTGATACCAAAGGCAGAATAAGAGGAAAAGGGGAATTTCACTGGTTTCTGTAAGAGCTTGTGAAAAGATTAGATCAAAGAAACAAAGCCAATATGGTGATATTACGTAGTTTCTATTACCTTGTCTGGGACAACTGGGTCAGGTCTGTCCCTGCAATCACTCAAGTCAGCATTTTATTCTTCTTTGTAACAACCACTAAGGAGATATGAAACATTCAGCCTTAATTCCCCTTGGTGGGTAGGCTCCATAAAGCCTCAGTAATATCAATACTGGTTTTGAAATAGCCAGGTGAACCCAAAGGCGCACTTCTCCACTCCACTGGGGTGGGGTGGGGGGTGGGGGGGAAGCAAGCTGCCAGAAAAGATCAATGAGGAATGAATTATTTCCTGCTAGGGATGCTTACATTTAAGGCACTCTGACCATAAAGGGGTGACTTAAATTTTAAGACTGACATACACTTTGGGAAGGCAATTCCTCACACCAGGGCCTTACCATAAGCCTCTGTGTTGAAGACCACATTAGCTGCAAAGTTTCAGCTCAGAAACTGAGTTTTTCCAGCTTCAGGGTGTTCTGAGCTGGGCTTTCAGTTTGAAGCAGCTCTTTAGAATACATCTCAGAAAAAGATGGTACACCATTATGCGGAATGATTGGCATATAAAGATAAGGAAGACTCTAGCAGTTTCAGCTTCCACAAAAAGACTTTTGCATGTGCTTACGTAGGTGCATTTGCTGTATGCAGGTGGGCATATGAGCACACGGGTGACTGTGGGTATATGCAAGCAGGCAAGGAAAAGATAAGAAAAAATATTATTACTAGAGAAAACAACTTAAACTTACAGATGTTTTTCAGTAACATTGAGCATTATTAAAGAATACCACATAATAAACTGAAAGAGATTTAGATTAGCTATGAGGAAGAAATTCTTTACTGTGAGGTGGCGAAGCACTGGAACAGGGTGCCCAGAGAAGCTGTGGATGCCCCATCCCTGGAAGTGTTCAAGACCAGGTTGGATGGGGCTTTAAGCAAAACCTGGTTTAGTGGAAGGTGTCCCTGCCACAGCAGAGAAGTTGGAACTAGATTATCTTTAAGGTCCCTTCTAAACCAAACCGTTAATGATCCTATGATAATAGTACAAATGAAAACCCAGCAGCATTGTAAAAAGTGCTAGACATGGAGGATTGATGAGACCAATTAAACAAGAGCAGCAACTGATCTCCCACATCCTATTGCACACCCAAGTTCTTTTATTCCCTCTACATAAATCATCTGATTGATGAAAATGTTCACTGTCATTGCAGGGACCACAGACTCATCAGTACATGCATATAATTAGCACTAAATTTCAGGTTACATATCAACAGCAATCAGGCTGCATACTGCAAACACTTACTTCTGAAACTATTGGAAGAAGCAATTGGTAAGTTTGCAGTATGTGATATTCACAGCTTCATGAAATCTACCTTCAGTCTTCAGAAGACTGAAACAAGATGTAAGTTGAAATTAATCAGTAAGTTGAGGATACAAATACATCCCCTCATGAACTCAAATCCTGAATTCAAAATGACTGATCGTGGAAAGAGAAACACATGCTGGGTAAGGCTTTTTTGATGTTCTGACAGCAAGTCCATCTGAGTCAGTCAACTAAAAATATAGCTTAAAAAATGGAAGAGGTGTGACTTACTGACAAGTCTTCTCACCCACTCTTTTATAGACTTAGAACATGATAGATAGAAAATGGAAAAACATTTTGGTAAATTGTAATTAGGACTTTGCACACAAATTAGTAATATAACAGCGAGGGAGCTCCTGCAATGCAACAGTAATATAACAGCTCAGGTCTCAGCTAGGAAACACAAGGAGAGGGGAGAGGGTGAGCCAGAAGAGGTCTCACAGAGGCAGGGGATAGAAGGGGACTTGCTGGATCCTGCTTCATCTCCAGTGCCAACTGTCCTGCTGCAGCACTGATCTGAATGGAAAAAAGATCTGTTAAGAAAGCCAGGAATATCAAGGTGAAGCCTGAAGGACTAGGCCTACTCAGATTCTTGCACTATTTTTCCTTTCCCTCTTGTTGTTTTTTTTTTTAAACAACTTTTTGGATAGTGTTTTCAAAGCCACCTTTCTGGAACTCCAAATCCCTTAGACAACTTTTGTCCGCTTTTTAATTTTAGTAGGCATTTAAATTGTCTCACTCAGAAGGAGGGCTAATAACTTCTTTTGCTCAGTTGAAATGACTTAAAAGCTAGGATCCATTCTCAGGTGTTTCTATTCAACTTGAACATTTGGAGAGCTGTAATGTCAAAGAAGACGTTGTTTCTAAACTGTCCTGAAGGATGATGTTCTCGTTCCAAGTACCTAAATTAAATCTGTTCTTTACATAATATAGATAAACACCAAAATAATTTCTTGTCTGTGAATTGAAATGTTTCTCAGTTGGTTCCCCATTTCTCAAATATTTAGAGAAGCAGGAAAAGTTCTTGTTTACCAAATAGCCTATTTGGAAAGGGATACAGATCTGGTCCCTAGTGTATTCTCAGGGAATTAGCAGTTTCATTTGACTTTCTTTATGTTATCTAGTGGAAAAGCTTTAGATCTGTCCCAGCAACAGAGTTGAAAAGTTGAATAAATGAGATAACTTAATTAATATGCAGTAAAAATAACACTAGCAAATATCTGAGGAAAGAGAAAAATCCCAAGTGTAGCTAGTCATTGAATCAACCACAAAAATCAATATACTAATCAATATACTAACAGCAATTGTGTGCTTCAGAAATTGCAGCCTACCTGCCAAGGCATAGTGGTCAAAGGGATTTGAATTATATTTATAGTCTTCTAATAGGTGTTCTACTCTGCGTTGCAAGATTTCACACCAGGAAATGTGGTTCGTTTTGTATTTATTTTTTCATACTTGTCCATTCAGAATCACAACCAAGAACCACCTCTCAGGAACTTTAGTACGTAAAACATGCTGAAGGATAAGGCTTTAATAATTAAATATTTCCAGCAGTTGTTTCAAATTACTTGGAAATTGTTTCTGTTTGATGCCATCCACTGAAAAGAAATCTCTTTCTTCAAGTTTGATTTAATATTAATGTAAACTCTTGCAACCTGTCATACTGCTTCTTAGATGTGTTTCTGCTGTTTAGACCATCTAAGACCACATCTGGTCTTAGATGTGTTTCATGTCAGTCACACATGACAGGCCATGCTCTAGGGATTACATCTCCCATGATGAATGCTCAGTGTACACCCAGAGAACAGGCTGCGGGTATGTTGTAGACCCAAGGTTGGTCCTTACAGGAGGAGGCAGGCAGCAGGTACCTCAACTACCTCTCTTGTGAGGCATTAAACCAGCTCAGGAAATTAAAGGCAAATAAACTCAATGGGAAAATGTTCCTATTCAGTTCAACACAATGAAAAACTTTTTTTTTCAGATTAACCAGGTTCAAAATGAAATACTTTGTTTGCTTTTTCTTTCAAGAAAAAGAAAAGACTGGTAAAAATTTCTGAAGAAAAATGTAAATTTTTTCAAAAGACAAGGTTTTTGTTAAAATATTTTTTGTAGAAAATCTTGTAATAAATAGTAATACAAACTAAAGAAATACTCTCTCATTTGCAAACTGCTTGAAACCACCACAAAACCTAATCCTCTCAAGAGATATCCTGTTCCTAAATTACAAAAACAAATCACTTGTGTGATTTTCAAACTATTTTAGCTTCCAAGATCAAACCAAATTAACAAAGATATTTTCCAAATTGGAAGCTCTAACGGTAAAAATAATCAAAATTTTAGTTAAACAATATGTCAATTTTTATTCTTTTCTAAGATGGATCAAACATATTTTACATGCTGTCAGAAAATTTCAGATGTGTGTCTTGCCACATAACATCCCAGCAACCTTACTATGTGTTCTTGAATCATGATTTTTAACAGCAGGCCCACATTTAAAATAGAGGGATGTGAGAGAGACCCATTGCTATATTAATATGTATCAAAACAACTGTCCATGATGAAATATTGCTGCTGAGACACCATAATACAGAACAAAACACAAAGATGTCATGTATAGAAACAGAACTTAGCAACAAAAACTAAGTGGAAAAAATAGTCAAGATTTTTTGCAGAGGGCATGTTACCAAAAGCCTTTTTAACTGTTGTGGTAATAGTTGTAATAAATAGAAAAGCTCTCCTTAAAGCCACAGAAGGACAGGCATACCAGAAGCCCTTTCGTTTGCCATTCCTTATGCATCCCATTGTGAAAACTTCCATCTAATCTTTGGCTTTATGCTTCTCGCTTGAGAACAAAAACTTTTTTTTTTTTTTTTTTAATTCTTGGAAAACGAATACATTTTCCTATGTATTTCTTTGTTACATCTGCCTTTTAGTTACGCACCCACAATTGCCAGTACCATAGGGGAAAACCCTGCTATTCCTTCAAACAGACTCCAATGAAAGATGGTCCTCAGAGCCATGAGAACATTTATGGGTGATTAAAGTATGCTTAGAGAATTGTTTTTCTTGGTTTAAGTTCAGCTTGGATTCCAGTTCAGTTCCCATTCTGAAGTAAGGACATTACAGACCAACCACTTAGAGCAAAGAAAACCCCCAAAAAAGCTTGTAAGGGGTAGCTGTCTCTTTAGTTCAGACATTTTGACTTTAGTGTACTCACAAAAACAAGTTGTGCCAGACACTCTGGGTATAAACATTTCAAAATCAATCAAATCATAGCTTATGATAGGAATTATAATAATATTTAGGTAACAGCATTATGACCAGATTAAAGGTTGACTGTTCATCTGATTTTATATTTAGCAGGTCCCTTAGCTATTTTCACTTCAAGTGCTGAGGTAATAGGATCTTTTTGCTAATTAAATGTTAATATGCAACAAAGGAGAAGCACTGGAAAACAAATCCATTTTGGGGCTTCATATAAACAGCTCTCTTCGAACACAATTAAAGTGTGAGAAATCTAAAGCCTGTCTTAATGTGCTAACGAGAGAGGCGATAAGCCATAGAGCAAACTCCAGACCCACTGTAACCTGAATGTTGGACAGGCAAACCTAATTAGCTTAATATCCAGATGCAGACCATCAGGCCAGTAGAGTATTATTTTATAAACTGAGTGCTTCCCATTTAGAAGGAAAACCCTAGCGGTACAGCTCCTGCTGCAGCCTGCCCAGGGAATTCAGCATAAGCCTGGAAGGTGGAACAGGGTCTGTGAATGCAGCTCTGTCACAAAGTCCCAACCCCTCACCAGCCATTTCTCTGACTTCTACTTATACTGTAGAACTAGAAATTTTTTGTAGCTTATTTCACATAAATATTACGTCAATGATGTAATGTGAGTGTTAAATATTGTTAGTGCAGGACTAAATAAGCATTTGGTAAAATGTAGTGTTATTGATTATAGTACAGTAATATTAGATGTCTCATCTGAATTCAGACCTTCACAAGGCAAGGTACTTCACAACACACCACAGAGTACAGGTTTTTTTACAAAAAATACTGTTCACAAAAATATGAAAACAAGAGGATACAGAAGGGGAATCAGAATCATTTAGATTGGAAACGACCTTCAAGATCATCGTGCCCAACCACTACCATAACACTGGCAGTTCCACCACTAAACCGTATCCCTAAGCACCACATCTACAAGTCTTTTAAATACCTCCAGGGATGGTGACTCAACCACTTCTCTGGGCAGACTGTTCCTTTCAGTGAAGAAATGTTTCCTGGTATCCAATCCTATCCAAAGCTCCCCTGGCATAACTTGAGGGCAATTCCTCTCCTCCTGTCACTTGTTACTTGGGAGAAGAGACTTGACACCAACCTTGCTGCAACCTCCTTTCAAGTAGTTGTAGAATGTGATAAGGTCTCTCCTCAGCCTCCTTTTCTCCAGGCTAAACAACCCCAGTTCCCTCAGCCGCTCCTCATAAGACTTGTGCTTTAGACCGTTCACCAGCTGCATTTCCCTTCCCTGGGCACACTCCAGCACCTCAGTGTCTTTCATGTAGTGAGGGGCCCAGAACTGAACACAATAGTCAAGGTTTGTCCTCACCAGTGCTGAGCACAGGGGGATGATCACTGCCCTAGTCCTGCTGGCCACGCTATTTCTGATCCAAGCCAGGATGCTGTCGGCCTTCTTGGCCACTTGGGCACACTGCTGGTTCATGTTCAGCTGCCATCAACCAGCACCCCCAGGTCCTTTCCCACCAGGCACTTTCCAGCCGCTCTGCCCCAGCCTGTAGCGCTGTGTGGGGCTGGTGTGACCCAAGTGCAGGACCCGGCACTGAGCCTTGTTGAACCTCATACTATTGGCCTTGGCCTATTGGTCCAGCCTGTCCAGATCCCTCTGCAGAGCTTTCATACCCTCCAGCAGATCAACACACCCCTTCAGCTTGGTGTCGTCTGCAAACTTACTGCAGGTGCACTCAATCGCCTCATCCAGATCATTGATAAAGATATTAAACAGAACTGGGCCCAACAGTGAGCCCTGGGGAACACTTGTGACCAGCTGCCAACAAGATTTAACTCCATTCACCCCAACTCTTCAGGCCCAGCCATCCAGCCAATATTTAACTAGCAAAGAGTACACCCATCCAGGTCAAGAGCAGCCACTTTCTCTAGAATGATCTGGGAAGATGTTCTAAGTGAAGGCTCATCACGGCTGTAAGGAGACTTTATCATCACATTCATTTAAGTAAATACAAAAGAAATTTAGACATATTTTTAAGATGTACACTTAAGTATTAAGACTAATACTTCATATCTATAAAGTAGCCTTCATCTGAAACCGTTCAAATATTTAAAGAAGATAAATTGAGGGAATCATTATTGTGTTTAGAATAGTTAATGTATATAAAGACAGTGGATTCAGATGAAGAAGCCATGGCTGTGTTGAGCTCAGTAGTTCTGTCACCAATTCCAGTCAAAGATAGGATTTTACTCAGTCCTGTGAGGCTACAAGAAACTTCTACGGTAATCAGATCTGTCCTCGTGGATGAACTGAAGTACATTTTTCCCAAAGACATAATGAAGACTTGCAAATCAGCATGACTTTGAGATAATCATATTACTGAAGACAACAAACAGCACTTTGTTTTGCTTCTAAGCTAGAGGCTTCTTAGTGCCGTTGGCTTACTGACACTTGGGTTTTGATTCTTTTCTCTCTGTAGGAAGTCTCTCACTGGAGTTTGGCTCCTGCTTGAGGGGCACCCACCTGTATCAAATCTGGCCCTTCAGCTTGTTCCATTTATTTGTCTGTACCCAAGTGACCAAAGTGGGGATATATTCCCGATTTGGCTGTTGCTGGTTTTTACAGTGGAATATTTCAGATGGGCATCTTTTCTAATAATCTGGTGGGGCTTCAGATCATACTAGTCATTCTGACACAGGAGAGAGATACAAGGTGTAGTTCACTACTTCTGAAAGTGTGTGTGTGCATATATATCCATATAACATATTTAAGTGTATATTATAATAATAATAATAAATTAAGTATATACATATATGTATATTAAATACATATTATGTATATTAAATACATACATATAAAATACATGTAAATGTATATTAATATACATATATATGTATACAGATATGTATATTACGTGTATATTTGTAACTAGATTATAGTAAGAAATTCTAAATGAGAGAATCCTTTTGGAGCTCTACTAAAACCAAATTTCACCAAGTACATGACAATTGAGAAGATGTCTTTGTTGAATAATCAATAAAAAATCACACAAAAAAACCCCAAAAGCAAGGCTGGGGTTGATGTGTTCCATTTGAGAAAATATTAAATGGGGCAAACGTGGCACAGCATAGGGATGACAAGATTCCTTGGGGGGGGGGAAAAAATCAGCAGTGTTTTAGAGGCACAAGCCTATTCACATTGCCAATATGCAATGAAACTCTGTCTCAGAACATGTGATATGACCTTAAAAATGCATGCAGTTAAATGTTTAAGTTGTTTAGAATTCTGTTTGGAGATTAGTAATTTTCCCAGTATGGGGTCAGCTTTCAGCAACTTTTTCCATGCAAGCACATGTTGCTAGCAACATAAACATGCTAGCTTCTTTAGTTAGAAGTTACATATTTCATTTTTATGATAGTGACTAATACTACTAGTCTGTAAAAAAAATAAAAAAGAAGTATCTCACTCCAACTGCAATATGTATTATGGAATCTCATAAAACATATTACATTTCAGAAATAAATCAAAATAGGAGGTTGACTGTGTCCTTCATTATTCATAGCTTACTTTCTTAAAGAAATATTAAAGACTTAAGCAGCCTTTCAGATTTATGCTCTATGAGCTGTGAAAGCTCCCATATTCTCTTGAAGAATGATAAAATGTCAGTCTATCAGTCATCTAACAATTTTTAACTCCCAGTCCATAATTTTTGTGATCTTTCCCATTTTAGTAATCTTATTCAAACCAGGAACTTTTACATGTTGAATTCTGAGATCAGCTGCAAATAATCCCCTTTATTCTAATAACAACATTAATTTCTTGACCTTTTTCCTTTTTTTTTAAATTACAATTTTCAATTATTTGTGGGTTCATAGATCTGCTCCTGCATTCCTTAAGAAAACTCAGAACCTGTGTAGCATAAAACTGTTATACCATCCCAGGAAACTAGAATAAGATTATAGCTTCCTCTCAAAGCTTTAAGACATTTATCAGGATAAAAAGGATTTCAATTTGTTGTTCTGCTTAAACATCACACAAGACCAAAAGAGTTAGTTTCCCTACCGAGACTTTGCATGTAGCGTGTCTGAAAGGGAAGGAGTCTCTGATGGTATTGTCTTCATCTCCAAGTATGAATTTTACAAACTCAAGGTTTTAGAGATGACTTCAGATCTAGGTTCATGACAGGAGTTGCTCTGCTAGGGAGGTGTGCTTTGGGATACACTCTTTTATGACTCGGGACTATTACCAGGTTTGGCAGGACACAGCATGAGTGACAACGTCTCTTCAAGTAAGGCCTGTGATTCAAAAAGCAAAGCTATTACACAGGTCAGAAGTGAAACGCATTAGGCAGATTATGTGAGAAACTCTAAAAGGAACAGAAAAGGCTTTTGCAGATCACATATGGCAGAGGTAGTGTGCATATCTGGAACTGCAGAAGTGAGGAAAGTTGAAATCAGAATGTGAGAGACAGTGACAGAGCTGGGTGAAGGTCACAGGCCTGCAGTAATGAGCTGTCGCAGCCCGTGGATGAACTGCCTGGGTAGCTCTATGACAGCAGCTTCAACAACGTATTAACCCAAGCCATTGCAAAAACATATTTACCCTAAAAACGTCAAAGAGGAAAAACTGAAAATGTTGTCAAGTTTCATAGTCAAATGATGACTGTTGAACAGTGACACAAGTTCTACTTATAGAGCATATGGCAATAACTAATTCATGGGCAGATCAAAATAAATCAAAACAAATGATATATTCAAAACAAAGCTATCAGCAATCACATTAAAATAAAACTATATAATATTCTTTCTCATTTCTCTTTTTTGAGTTTTTCTTCCCCACCTAGACAGTCACTGATAAACACACACAGCATGGGAACTGTATACCCCAGCCAGAAACTTCAGATGACTTCCAGAATACTGAATCACTTCAGTACAAAAGTGTCCAGAGCAAAACCAAATTATACCTACGCCCTCAACCAGCCACTCACACAATAAGACATCCCAGGTCCCAAATAATAAATTTAATAGTTTTCAGTATCCTAAATCATCAGATTACAATATCTCCATGGTCCAGAATAGTTTAAACAACTGGGGGCTGGGGGGGTGGGGGGGAGCGGGGGGACGGGACACAAAAAGCACAAGCACACAACCAAAAAGTTCCAATCAGCTTCTAATAAGAGAACCAGAGTTCAAAGGGTATATAATCTCCCTGTCTGAGCTGTCATGAATAGGGCTCTAAAATCTATAAGATTATGTTTTCTGACAAAAAGAAAAAAATCCTTTAAATATACCCTGCAGATGAAAGTTGAAAAATTCTGTTCTAAGTATTGATAATATTTTTAAAATGCTTTGCAATAAGGACTGAGGCATTCAATGTATTTTATAAATGAATTCTACTCCTTTTAAAGAAGAAACTGAAATAAAATATTGGCAAAATGGAAAGAAAATTAGGAAGGAAAGAAGGAAATCTGCAAGTCATCATTGCACAAGTGACTCACAGATGATCCTTCCATCTTCTGACTCTTTTCCATAAAATGTGGCAGAAGAAACACTGCAAAGCAAAAGAGGGGAGGGCTGAGCATGAAGCATGTCAGACAGCTGAAATTAAATGAGGGGTCAGCAGTATTTCCAGGCTGACATGCCAAAGTGCAATTTCCTTTTCCAGACTGGAGGTTGTGGGCCAGAAGAAACTCCACAGTAACTGGAAAACATAAAGGAGGGAATGGAAAGAAGACTAGAGAAAAACTTATTTATGAATGATACATCCAAGCAAAAAGAGTTCAGAGTGGCAAAGAGGACAGGAAATTCATCTACAAAGAAACTCTTCTAGACCTTAATGAGTAAAGCTACCACAGAACAGAGAAGAAAAAAAAGACTGAAGTGGGTTATATGTGTTATCAGACATGAGGAGGCAGCATCTGGGGCAACAGCTCCAAATTATTAACTAAGTGTTCAGGTGAAGCAAAAAAAAGTACAAGGTGAAAGGGGAGGGACAGATGAAGTCACAGAGAAGTTATTTAACTACAGACAGAAAAGAATCCAACTGTGTCTTAGCAGAAGAGGTCAGAAGAGCAGAAGGTAGCATTAAGGCAAGATGGACAGTCAATATCTTCCTTTCTGAATTGTGACTGTGTGGCTAAGTGCACATGCAGGCAGCAGGTCTGGTCTTGTTGATTCCTTTCAAGCCACACTATAAATCAAGCAGTAATCCCTACCACTATCTCTCTGAATTAAAATTCCCTCAGGACATCTAAATTTCTTCTGCATATTGAAGTCATTTTGCTCATTGCTTGCTCTCCAACAAGTTACTGGTTAGAGCATTTTGTAACTGTCAGTATTTTGACAGTGCATGAGCATTCAATTATATGTTGTCCTTACCCTAGAGATTAAACTTCTCAGTAGCCTGCAGCACATTGGCCAAGGACTCATCAGGAGAGCAAGGAAAAAACGGGTCAAAAAGTCCAGATATAAAGAAAGTTTCAGTTCACTGTGTTACATGAACAGAGACTGGAAGGATCACATGCCGCTGTCCACAGACACAAAACTGTAGCTTCCATAAGAATTTTGCTTAAAGCTTTAGGTCTAGTCCCACAGAACAGCACTGAGTTTATTGGTAACAAGGGCAGAAAGAATAGAGTTTGTGTGCCTTTTAAGAACTAAATCTATGTTTATATCCCTGGTGAGAGAAAGGAAGATAGGAAAAGTATACTCAGATCTTTGGATGGAGAAGAAAAGCATGCTTGGATCTCAAAGAATGAGATCTTGAGAGTCTGTGTATGGATTTTAGCAAAAGAATCTATCTTGGCCCTGCAAGAAAACCAGCAAGGGATTTGTAAGTAGATTCCAGCAGAGCAGAACTACACAGATAGAAACAGAAATCACACGCCTGTATCCTAGCAAAAGGAAGCTGGTGTTGCACATCAAAGAAGTGCATCATTTTTAGCAATGTCATTTACAGGTCATTTATGCATGCTGCCCCTTACCTATGTAGCAAATCATCAGTGATTTGGGGCAATTATGTGTGCCTCCACTCTCTGGCTGATAAGAGCCCTCTTAATTTTAGGTGACAGAACTGGATTAGAAGTGTTCCCTACATGATTTAGGAAGTTAGTATTTCTTCACATCTATCTTACATAGGAAATTTGCTGCATTTTTATAATAGGATTTTCAATCAGCTGATTCAAAAAGCCTCCCTTAGTAGACAACAGCATAAAACCACTGATTTTTCTGAAAGCAGCAAATTCTCCCCAGTGGTGTGGATTCCCCACAACTGAAGTTGTCAACCTGAAAAATGTTCCATGTGCAGGGCTCAGACCCTTCTTCATTTCTTTCATTTAGTTAGGCAAGCTTCAATATTGCAATTACCTAATTTGCTTGAAAAACCTGGAAAGTATGTCTTACCTGAAGTCCTGGAGCAAGTTAGAAAACCAATTTCTGTGTTTCTCACAGTTCTTGCACTGGAATACATTCCTCCCTACAGGGCAAAATAAATTTCCCCATCTCTTTCTTTAATACTGTAATTCTCAAATGGAAGCCACACACTACTCATAAACAGCATATCAAAACTGCCACGGAAAAAAAATTCTGCCACTTTGTTTTGTAGGCTCAAGTCAATGTAACAGTATAAGCCACTTATCCTTTAATCTTCTTTTCATAGTAGCAGAACACTCAGAAACATATTATCCTGAATTTCCTTTAGCAGGTGCTCAGTAGCAGCAGGCTCCCATTAAACCAGGCTGCCTGTTCTTCGTGCTGTAACTGTACTCACACCAAGGACAAGATAGGAGCATCTGTGTTTCAATCCTGAATGATCTGCCAGCGCAGGAGTACTAGCAATTACCTGTTACCAATATGAGCACTCCCACTAGAAAGACACGTTAGCATTTTATATGTCATTTAATTTTGTTTTGTAGCAGTAGCTAACTGTTCTTTGCCTGCAGAGCTGGAAGCATGAAATACTATTGTCCTATGACAGTATTTCCCATTTTTATCTTCTGTGGCATACCTTATTTTCCAACCATCAAGTATGGCTCTACAACACAGTACAATATCCCAACAGGTTGAGGTAGAAAGAAGAATTAGAAAGAGAATGGCTGGTGATAGTTTTAAAACAAAACTGAAAACCCACCGATGCAAAAACTGGTTTCTTTGACTATGTCTACACGGGGAAGTTTTCTAACAGAACAGAAGAGGATCAGTAGGTCAGACCAGCTGCTATTCAGGCCTCTATGTCTCCACCATATGAAGTTCCACTGTTACTTCAGATTAAATTGAATCTGTTATCCTGGATCAAAACATCCTCATTATGTATGTGGTGTAAAGCTCTCTAGCAGATTAATCCTTGGTTCAGATCCTCATGCTCCCTTTAGGATTTTAAGTCCTCTGGATATGTACCCAGATCAGAAATTTTGGTTGTAGTTCTTCTGAGAAGAAACTATTTAACATTAACCAAAACCACACAAGAGAAATGCACTAAGGTGTAATAAGTGGGGACAATCAGAGGACTGGTTTCAAAACTGCATTGCTTCTCTGTATTAAAATGCTAACACCTTTCATTTTGGCTGTAATGCAATAATTAAAAATAAACGAATATCATTGAAAAAAACCAGTTGATTAATGGGAATAAGTCTGAATTTGATACGGAACATAGAAGGCGTAGAGCTGTGGAAAGAGGGACTTATGCCTCAGCACTGTGATGACTGCATGGATTTATTCATATCACATGGGAAACCTGGGGCGCATCACATAATCGTAAGGTATGGTTCACTTATTTTGTCTGTCACAGTATAAACAGTGACCTCAGATTTCTTTATTTTTGTGTCCCATTTTTTCAGCTGGAAAAGTAGTATCTGAGGAGATGCATACAAAATTTCACAAATACATGTCCTGCATCATTTTATGATCAGCAGAGATACTTCTATGACCTGAAAGTCTACTCGACTATTATAGTCCCTTGAATATGCTAATTAATGGGAATACTATTTTCCCAGTCTGTGATCCAGCAGCTTTCAACCCTGTTAGATTCAAACTTGCTCATTTTATTCAGTCCAACAAAGCTGTAATATTTGCTAAGGGCATTCAACCCTGATGGGCTAAGACATAGTGGTATGTGAGAGCTAAATAATTTGGCTGAGTTTTGGAAGTGATTTGCGATCTTGGGAATTACTATCTGCCAAAATATTTTAAAAGAAATGTCTGTACTAAAAGGAGTACCTATCACAAATATTCTTGTTTGAAGAAGTCTTTTCACCCTCTGAGTTATTAAATTATTTCTTTTTAGAAATAATTACAGCAATAAACTGAACATGGAAAAATTTTTTTGTTAAAAAAAAATCAGGTCAAGTTGTCCCTTTATTTGTATATTAAAACATTAGTCAAGACTCCTGTTTTCAGATTTTATGAATGGGCAAAATCTATGTAAATGGTATTCTTATACTCTTATACCCTCAAAAGACTGGCAGTGATTCTGCAGGATGGGGAAAATGTAATTCAGATGATACAGTTCTTAACACATCCTTCCATAGACACAAATATTTCAACAGAAAATTAGACAGTTTTTAGATCTTTTGAAATTAACTCATATGTACTAATATCATTAAATAGGCCATTTGAAGTGCTAATGCAAGTTTCCTTTTGAGCGGGATGATGAGATGAATTCTTTGTGTGCAAGCCTAGCATAAAGCTTGAGCCTTTGCACTTCTTCAGCTCTAATATGAGCATTGTAAGTGGGGTGGGTGTGATATGTAGGCCTTAGGTTGGCTGCCAACAGGCAACCACTTCTGTTTGGCTCATCAAATAACCTGCAGAAGCCTGAAAAAAAGTATTTTAAAAAAGGGCTGAACAACTTTTCAGATTGACAGTTTTGCCATAAAGTCTACACTCAGTACAACATATCTGAGTCATTCTGTTTATATGGCACAACCAAATCACTAAGCAAAGCCATTATGACAGAAACACTACGTTGAAATTTGCACTTAACACTGTAACATGACTTTCTGAGAAGGAGGAAAGAGAGGTGAAACAGCAGAGTACTAAACTGTGAAAGATTACGCTGCACTTTGGTTCCAGCTGAGGTTTTTTTAATTCTAAGTTGTCTGGTCCACACCAAGAGCTAATAAACATCTACAAGAACTCAGAGGTGTCTAAACATTAGATAATCTATTTGGTTCCTAAATTAGAACTATAAACTGAAATACAGAGATTTAATAACAATTTAAGGCAGACAAACCAGTTCAAAAGTGCAGTCAGGAAGGGCACTAGAAACAGAGGCATGTAAAAAGTATGCATGTCTACAAGGAAGAAAGCCTACTAGCCCAAATCCATAGGTCTGATGCAAACTGATCCAGATCTGTAGTTCAACTTAACTGTATTTTGAGGTACAGGATGCAAAACCAGATATTACCACAGACATGACAAAAATTAGAAGGAACTACACAACTCCAAACACCATTTTAAAATTAAAATTCAGTAGATTAAAAAGAAACTTTCTTTTCTCTTTCTCTTTTTATAGTGAACTTAAGAAATTAGTAAATCAAAAGAGGAGGCCAAAAGATATGGAGTAGAGTTGGATAACTTTATCAATAGCATCTGGAACAATGCAAGCTATTTTCAGTGTCCAGGATGGACTTCTGTGGGAACAGGAGTCTTATTCCTCATCCCAGAAAGATCAAGCATTCCTTGAATGTTGGTTGGTTGGGGTTTTTTATGTTTTTCTGATACCTCAAATGATGGCCACTCCCAGAAAGGTATTAAACTTGAGGAACCAACAACTTGATTCAGGGTGGCAAATCTGACCATAACTTCCCTACATTCTTCAGAAATTGCTCCTAATTCTTACAAAGTAATTGAAAATTAAAATGTAAAGGAGGTATGAGATCCAGATCCCTGACACTGAATTGTCAGGTCATTGTCTGCTCATCTAGAATCAATTATTGCCTCTCTTCTTTACCTTTCTCAGAACTGCAGGAAGATTATTTTTTGAAAAAAAAAAAAAATCTCTAGGGAAGACGAGATTCACAGCAATACAACCAACAGCCAACACATTCCAGATGTGAGGAATACACATACAGTGTATCCAGGATCCTATCGATGTCAAAGATAATTTGTATTGTTTTCAGATACGTATTTGGGTACATTTTTTATTCTGGTCCCTGCTTGGGGTGTTATCCGAGAGCGCACCAGGTGCATACTAACAACGGGTAAAGTACTTCCAAGCTATTATGCCAAAGCAGCAGCTTGTTACAGCTTTCATTTCACTGCTTTTGTTGTTACCTGTGGTGATAGAAGAAAAATCAGTGAAATGGCACAAGTCATTGCTTAGGAGGCTTCTGTATGTCTTAAATTCTACAGGGGTTAGGAAGACAGATGTGGAAGGACAAAGGCTGTTTACAAGCAGCTGAGATCACAAATTCCCACTGAGATTCCAATTTCCAATATAGTTAACAGACAAACCCTATTCTTCAGAAAGGAGCTTAAATTGCCAGGTCAAACAGGTGCCAGATCAGAACCTGGGCCAAAAAATATAAGCTTTCCACAAAAATGTACTCATTTGCTAACTTTCCCAAAGGAGTGTTTGTCAGTTTCTGTAAGCATATGCCCTTTGAGAGCAGCGTGAACAGAAATGTTTATTTTTGGGCTCTTGAAAGGGCTGTTATTCCGTATCTCTCTGTTTCCTGACCAAACATTTTCCTTTCTCCTAAAAGAAACAGTGACACTTTCTTTGTGAACTAAAAGCGTATTTGACATTTCTTAGAAATTTTCAGTTTGGAGCAACAAAATAGCTATAGAGTTCACGATGCTTACACAAGGTATTGCTCGTGCTACCTCTACTTCATTTCTATGTCACATTTAAACACAAGTCAACTTTTCTAATATCATAAGACATTCTCTTCCATTTTCTAAGCAGGACAGATGGAAAGTATAAATTCAATTTATTGGAAAATTCTTGTATTTCTTTTTTTTTGGTGTGTGTCCCAGATTAGAACAAAACACAGCCCCTTTCAGCAGCAATTCTTGTGATTATAGCAGTCACAGGCATATGAGACAGCCAGGTCTGAGTACATAGTCCTTAGCAGACAGAGATGGAACTTGAATCTGTGTTTTCCCTCTTCTTTTGTCTAGAAGCTCCATGCAAGCCCTCAGAAACCTTTTCCAGTACAGATGTATGTATGAGAAGGGAACATATGGCTCCTACATTGCCCATCTCAAGTTTAATTCCTAGTAAACTGGGAGAAGATGAGTTCCTGCTCAGATAGCTCTATGAATACGTGACCAGGTACAAAGCTTTGCATTTCAGTACTCCAGCGGCATAAGCACACCCATTCTTGGAAATGATTGTGAGCTCATTTTAACAAATTCTTATTTAACATTATTTTTATATGTATGTAAAATGAAACCCTTACAGCTGGCAGAGCACTTAGATTGCCTAGCCCAAGGAACTATTTTATCACTTATTGAGGGGCATGCTTTTGATTCTGAAACAGTCCATACGTGCAGAATGCCAAATATCACAAAACAGGTGGCAGCCAGGCACTGGCACTTCAGACATAAGATAAAATGGACTAAATTCCAGAGCATTTTATCCTTTGGAAGCAGCATAATCAGGTTTTCAACATAACTTAAGAGGATAAGACACAGTCACAGAGCTGTGTTAGCTATCCAACAAGAAGATTGCTTATAATGACACTGTCCTTAATTGGCTCTTAATGTGTACGTTACACCATTGCTTTCCGTTGAACAGAACCCAAATTTTTTATGAGTGTGCAATAGCCCTTCCACTTCCATCAATATGAGACAGACTCTCATTTAACTCATGTGGTTTGTGCTGTTGGAACAGCAAAATTTACTGCAGGATGTTCTCAGCCATTACCCTGAAGTTGCAACTGGCCACAACAGGCCACAAAGTGAAGATGGTGAGGATCTGACATGGTGAAAAAACTGGTTTAATGCCTTCAGGTCCCCCGCCAGCAGCTGCCCTGCTGGTTATATGTATAACTATGTCGAGTTACATGGGAAAGCAGAAAGCATGGATAGCAGTTTGAGGAAGGAAATCACAAGTTTGGAGAGGAGAGGTATTGGGAGACAGTGAAATTACACCATGGATCTTGAATCCTAATTCAGATTTTTTTTTTCTGATATACAGAAAGCAGACTTCTCCTTAGAGCTAAACAAATGTTTACTGTTTTTTCTGGCTTAGGCAAGAGCTGAAAATGTGGGTTTTTTCAGGTTGATGAGAAACAACTTCCCTTTCCCTCGCCA
Organism: Falco naumanni; assembly: GCF_017639655.2. NCBI lineage: Eukaryota > Metazoa > Chordata > Aves > Falconiformes > Falconidae > Falco > Falco naumanni. The sequence goes on from NC_054058.1 coordinate 23,720,331, forward strand.
AATTAAAAGCTGAAAACTTGCAAGTTGGGTCAAATGTTTCCTACCATTTTATATATCAAAATACATACAATCAATTTTGAAAAGAATGAAATATTTTGACTTTAACTATTTTTTTTACATGCTTAAAATTTAAATTGAAATGTAATTGAAATTTACCGAATCCAGCACAAATACAAGTACATTTTTCAGTAGTTTGAATCTAGATTGTTTTGGGCTAGGATTTCCCCACATTCAAAAATTTATTTCATTTACTGTTTACTCTGGTGAGCTTACAAATGGAAAACCCACTACAAAGGCTCACACGTGTGTGGATATTGCTTAAAGACTTTCCAATAGATCCCTCTCTGGTCAAATACAACTCTCTGGTCCCTCACTCCCCTGAAAACTGCTTAATTTCAAAGATCCATTACAAAAACAAATCCATGGATATGATACCACTTTCTAAAAAAAAAAAGCTAAATTAAAGCTTTTAAATGAAACATTTAATATACTGGGTTTTGTTGCATGAACATTCACCAAAGCTAAGACCCAACAATATACCTACTTAATATTGTACAAAATATTGACAGAAAGGCAATGGTTAGGTAAAATTTTAATTCACTGAAACAGAAGTTATAATTTTAAATTCAGATTTACTGATTTGATTTAGACAGAGGCCTCAGGCTTCAGCTAGGGAAAAAAAAAGTTTGATAAAAAAAGTATTCATTATTTTGGTTGATAACCTAATTTTACTCAGTGCCATTGTTTTTAGAAAACATTTTCTTTATAATTATATTTTTAAATTTTGGAAAGGGAATTTAAATGCCTTTTCACTATTTTTTATCAATTAACTTCCCTGTAAGGAAAAGAAAGTTTAATATAAGAAAGAAACAGAAGAAACTTTCAAATTTTCATTCATCATCAGAAGAATCCAAACTGAATAAGAGAAAGTAATTGATTTATAAGCTTTAACATTTTCCCTTAGATTTTTTTCCATTGCCTAAGTATGGGGAGTTACCCATCCCTGATGCAAAATTCCTAGCTGTACTTTTTGACTTCCTATCATCTTCTCTGTTTCTTAGTCAAAAAAAAGTGTTCAGTAGTTAACAAGGAGAAAACCCTAAAGTAGTCATGTTTTTTATACTTGTAAATGCAATTGAAATTTTAAACAAAGTAATGAAACCATTTCCCTTGTTGTTCTTTCAAGTAACACAAATAATCATTTATTTTTAAAAAAAACACCACATCATTTAGAATATTCTAAAGCCAAAGACAACCAAAGGCTTAAAAATAATAAAATTGATAACCAAGGTTTCTTCTCATCTAAAGCATTACCAGAGACTTTCTCAGCAGCTTTGGACAATCATCTTAATCATTCCGTCCCTTAATCTCAAAACAGAAGTTATAATATTAGCTTGCTGAACAAGGATGTGATATGGCTCTATGCATTAAAAAGAGTAAAATACTTGAAGTTTGTTTTGAAGTCAAACTGCTGGACATCATAGATAATTTGAAGAACTGCAAAGCAGTGCCATCTTTATTAAAAGGAGGAGGAGTAAGAAAAATGTTTGTATCACTGTGCTATGTGTTTCAATAACCAGGTTCCTGAAAAGAAGCTACTAACTCATATTTGAATATTTAGAAACACAGTGTGGTTTCAAAAGTGACTGATCTCAGTAGCTCCCCATCTGGGGTGATGAAAGATGCAGAAGCTTAATTTTCATCACGCCTTTAGACTTTACTTGAGGCCTGGACCTAGATTTTCTTCTAATTATGTGAGTTGAATTTTCCATCATCTGAGTATCTCAAATATTTCACTTTGCATAGAAGGACAGATGAACGTTCAAAAATCAATGAGCCTTTTCCCCCTCCATGGGCATAACACAGTATTACTTTCTGACTTTAGTGCAGTGGGTGGGAAGTGTTATCTACTGTTACTCCTTGTGTCACACTCCACTTTCATGAATGTTCAGAGCTCAAAGGCACAGCCTGAGCATCACTGGTAACTCTCATGGGACGGAGTAAAGCCTGCATGAGGGTAACAGAATTTGTGCCAGTAAAAGAAAACAACTCTCATTCATCAGGTAGTGCCACCACCTTTCCATTATGATCTATTTCCTATGTAGGATGCCAACCAGCAACATTTATCACCTGTCAGTTTCTACGGTACCAAGGACCCAACTCTTTGCTTGCAGCTAGAAGCTAAACATTTTGAGGAGCATGAGTGGAGGAAGGGCTTCAGCTTTCTTGCAAAGTAAAGGAAAGGAAAGTTTTCTTGCTCATTGGCCATGCCACTGGGAAACGTTCCTTGGAAACAGATTAAAGAGATTCCAGGCATTCCTGCACCATCACCAGGGCTGGGTCTGCTCATTCTTGCACAGGCCTTGGACTAAAGGTGGGGGGCAGAGGAAAGAACACCATGAGCTTGATTTATTATTTCTTACAAAGAAGATGGCACTACAGCGAGCAAGATTAAGAGAATGTTCATCATAAACAATCTGAGGAGGAATGTAAAATGCGTGGATGATTATCCTGAAATGGAGACTCCGCCTGAGCCATTTTAGGTGCTTTTAGATTTCAAAATAGCTCAGGAGTGTTAAAGTCTAAATCTGAATCTTTCCTGAGACAGGATTGTAGGAGCTGAGCCTCTGTGCGTAAGGGATGCTCTGGTAAATCTGAGAAGGGGAAAACTCAGGGCCTTATCCAGAGCTGAATTTTAAAGGAGGTTTCTATATTTTTCTGTTCCTTATTTTTACACCGAATTTCAGTAGCAGTTGCCTTTCTGAAAAATCAAAGGAAGATGAAGCCAGATGGATCTAAAATAAACATAGAGCTCTTACTTGTTTGTGAAAAGTACACAGATAGCTGAAGGCAGAATCTGTACCTAAATTATTGAAACCTGTAAGTTTTAATTAATACTATCACAGGATCCATTTTCCAACAAAGCAAAAACTATTGGAGAGTTTGAGGATTGTGAGCAATATCCAACCACATACTCATTCAACAACAAAGGCTGCAAATACAGCTCTGCATAATGAAACATCGCAGTGTCCCAACATCAATATGATGCACTGTCATACCATCACCTAAAAAAGCAGAAGCTAATCAATTCACAGCGAGTATTAAAAGAACTGATTTGGAGAGCTCACAGTAAATGCTTTGGGACAGACTCTCTACAACCAAACTGTGCTTCTGCTGAGAACAGTGTTTAAACAAGGAAGCCACCAGCAGGCAGAGAATTGCCCTGGGCAGCATCCAGCCAGCCAGGGGTCTGAGCTGCAGCAAGCAGAGGGGAAGAAAGTAATTGCAGGATGCTGTATGCCACATAGCGTGTGAGCCCTTACAAATCACAGCTAACAGGGTCAAGCTAGAGCAGCTGGAGAGCTGCTACATTCTCTAGCAAGATTGCCAAGATTCAGGGACACAGAGAATGTAACACAGTATCATCCAGCTTGGGAGAGGGGTGCAGGAAGCCGGGGCAGGGAGAGGGAGTCTGCAAAGACAAACACACACAGAGGGCTGGGCTCAGAATATGGAGGACAGAGGAGTCCCCTAACTTGAGTGCTTGGGCAGACCTCTGCAGACAGGGGCCAGCAGCAGCAGAAGGCAGGGCACTCAGGATACACTCTGCAGACCAGTTGTGGTTTCAGTTATGGGTCTGACTAAGCCAAACTGAACTGCTTCTGGTATTTCACATTATCTATCATCAGTCTGTTCTCCCTTTTTTCCTACCCTGAGCTGCTTCAAGTGCCTCTGGAGGAGAAGGGGAACTACATTTCGGCAGAGGCACCACTGCCCCCAGAAGATGTAAGTGATATTCTCCCTCTGACTTCCATAGCCTAGGAAGAAAGTAGGGCAGAACAGAGAGCAGACTTCTCTCCCACTGCTATAATACAGCTGCAGCTAGGAAGGGACAAAGCTGCATAGATCACTGACAGTAAGTAACCTTACAGGACTCAGAATGGGGCATTCACGGGAAACAAATGGAGAGTCAGTGCTTCCTATTATCTCTCCATGATAGTGAAGCCAATATGAATATTTCACTACTAAACCATCAGGCTCAGTTCAGTAAATTTATTTTCCATTCACGATCCATTCAAAACATTCCTCTCAAACCATTATCAAGTGGCACACCTCTAGTCCAAAGGCCACTTTCCAAACAGATCTCATTGTGTTCAACTTAGCTTCATTAGGTCCCAACACAGCTGACTACTGGCACCAGACTGAGCAGAAAGTCTGCTGCTGCCACTGATCCCAGTCAACAGATTTTTTAACAGTAGGAGAAATTTTGCATGGAAGGATAGCACGCAAGGTCCTATGGAACACACAACCAGAAGCTGCCCACTTGGTGGGAGAATTCAACAACTATTTTCAAACTACCTAGAAACTAGGTTTTAATTCAGGCAAGATTCAGTTTGCATGGCCTAGATTATCTGTTTGCAGTCTAAGAGATTCTGAGAATCTGACATTGAAAAATTTAATCACCTGTTTTCTTTGAGAATTTCTTCAGGATTTATGATAGGGAGCTAAATTTACTTGCTGGAAGAAGCCTTTAAAATCAAAGCATTTCAGAAACTGAAATGTCCAAATTTATTTTTGGAGGACTACCAAGGGACAGAATGAAAAATCACAAAAGCAGGGTGAAAACAGATATAGAGAAATACGTGTCCTTTTTCTGTTCTGAACATTTCTTAGATTCATATGTTGTCTGCTAACCATCATCCGGATATGTCAAACCCAAAACCTCATACACTATACACCTCTAGAGGCAGGAATCAACAGATGATGTATCTTTTGAACAGAAGCTAGGCAGCAGGGAGAATGGAATAGTATTAAGTTCACAAAGTTAGGCTTCATTAAAAGACAAGACCATCTCTAGCTTTACCTGAGTGTGAGGTCTGAATCCTCCCCACAGCTCTCACGTGAATGACAGTAAGCATGGCCTAAGTGCACATTTGAAATATAAGCATGGAGCGACTGATGTTCTGAAGGTGCAGCTCCAAAATGGGACTTAGGTTCATTATTCTTGGTAAGTACATCTCACTACCCTTAGTTGTTTTTCGATTTTCATGTACAAACAAGGAAAATCTTTCTGAGCCCTGTTGTTCAAACATGGAGCAATGCAGGAGGGAATAAAATCTCTTGAAATCAACTGGGAAATATACTTATCTTAGTAAGACAAATTAATAAACTTTAGAGCCAAGAAGGTATCAAATCATACTTGTAGAAGGAATTTGGGATTTGAGATGTATCACAATCACCAGTGGAAAGGATTTTGTTGATTTCTGTGTCTTTATCTTTAGATGTTTATGGTACTTTTAGACTCTTCAGTATTCAGGAGCAGGACCTTCTTTCCATTTTATCCTTGGCCTCACTTTTCCATATGTTAGGACTTTTCACGTGTAACTAACGTGAAATAGAGCTTAGGATACTTTCTTTTCCTTTAAAAAAAATTTATGCTCTTTATAGATCAAATCCTGTCCCTACTAAAAACATGGAATAAACCTCAAGAATGTCACAGACCCCATGAAATAAACTTCAGAGGTCTGAAGAAACTGCTGACAGGTCCTTATTGGAAAGCCAAAAAAGAAACGCACAAGACAGATAAGATAGCAAATCACTTAAATCCCCCAAATGGCTGTGAATCTTTCAATTCAGTCGTAGTGTTTTCACTGTATTAGCTAGTAGCACCTCTAGCTGAGTGAGGTGGGAATAGGTGACTTACAAATGGAGACTAACCAAAGAAAAAAATTAAGTACTGCAAGAATTGTTAGTGAATTAGTACTAGAATGTGGCTGCATTTGAAACATTTTGTGGTTGTAGGTAGGGACCACTAATAGCTTTGTATCAGATCTCTGTCTCTCCTAACAGACCCCATATATTCACAGCATGTGTTTGTTGGCCTGGTACCTCAGCTGAATTTCAATACCTAGGAAATTACTTCTTAACTATCTGATATGCCCAGAAATGTCTCCCCTAAAATTATTCTGTAACTGTGGGTATTTTAAAACAATTTCTGTTTCACTATGGAGGTGACTTCACATGGATTTGTTTGTTTGCCAAACAGACAAACCCAATTTTTGCAAACAGTGGTTAAGATAAGAATTTCATTGGGTGAGGTGTGAATGTATGCCTGGAAACTTGAGTGGGGGAAGGGGAAAAAAAGGCAAGAAAAAATCTTCAGATACCTTTTGACTTGAATAAAAATTTTTCCATGATGTTTTCTGCCTCCCCACTCCATCCTGCACCGTATTACACCAGCCTATAATGATGAGCATCTGCAGTCCTGTGATTACAGAACTTGGCGACCACTCACTTTGGGGTACTCATGAGGCGCAGAAACATGGAAAAGGCAGAAAAAGAAAAAAAGCACTTTATAAATTTCCCAGCTGATACATTGGACTGGCAGGCAAACTGTCTGGAAAGGTTGTGGCAGAGCCATCGGCATGAATACAAAACAGAATGTTTACTTTAAAATAATAATAATAATAAAAAAAAAAACAACAGAAAAGTGATGCAGCTGTGTTGCTCTGCCCATTAAATTACACTAACAGACATTCAAAAGGTGCACTCCAGGCCTTTGCTGGCACCAAATTCTTTTATTCCTTAATCTTAATGCAGCCAATGAACTTTAGAATTAAAGAATATTGTGATTCCTTGACTTATTTTTTCCAGCTCCATACAGCTCTTTACCTGATCACTATATATACACACATACATATGCATTTACACTACTCCAAACCTTTGACGAGTGTGGAAGGTGTCAATTTGTAAAAGGTATTATCTTATACATAAAAATGATGTTCCTGATCCAGAAGGATGAGAAATCAAGAGGCTGGAAACACCATGGGTTTCTTTGGCACACAAGATGCAGGTTTTACTGTTAGGACAAGATGGAAAAAAAGCATACCCCATATATGAAAATCCTGCTATGACTGCAAGCACATATGTTAAGCCCAAAGTTGTTTTTTTCATGGGAAAATAGAGGGAGTAGGAAGAACAAAAGAAAAACACCATCTCAAACCTACTCTAACCTACATGTTCACACACTTCCTTTCTTGCATAGATGCTCTTATTCCCATCTACCCCAGCAAACCTCCATCTATTATCCTCATCACCTCTACTAGCACATATGCACCAACACTCATATATACTCACTTCCTCTCTCACCCACATATACATACATAATCCATGGGCTGCCGGACTGTCACTATACTTTTGCCATGATACAATGATATTATGACAGCTAGAAGACAGAGAAATGCTCACTGAATCTCACAGCAGAGAAGTCTAGCAAATTGACTGTAGTTATTTATGTGTTAGAAGGCTTGGGCAGCAATCAGAAGATACCACACCATCCTTGTTCATCGCATGTGACCAGAACCTAATAAATTCAAGGATACTGATACACCCACATCCTTCACCTTCTGCATTAATAGCAAACTTTTCTGGCTGTCAGTGAAGAGTAAACCAGGGCAAAACACTCACATAGAGGAGATCCAAGGTGCTAAGTTCCCTTAGTCTTACCATAGATTGTCAAAAGTTTCCATCAGATCCAACCTTGCTTCAAACAACATAGTAAGGGCAGCACTGAAAAGGCTCTTCAAAAGTGCAACAACAGTTCAAGCAAAAAATGTCCCCAGCTCTGAACTTCATGCAATCAGTGGGAGTCTGGCTGAAGAAAGTTTGACCTTTGAACTGCAGTGTAAATGTATACTGCATTAAGTCAGCTTTTTTGCCTCTCCCCCCACTCCCCTCCCCCCCCCCCTCCCCTTTCACTAGTAGGAGATTTACAAGCAAAATTATAGAGAAAAATACTGTATTGAGAAAAGATAATGCTTAGGAGGAGAACAATGAAGCATTATGATTGTTGGTATTATGTCTCCTTTGTAGACTATAGATCAAGCAGAGCAAAGAGTTATCATCCTGAGTTATTTGTGTTTCATATAATAATGCCTTAATGATTCAATTAGCATTGATTCTTCAGCAGCAACAATATTTTCTGACTGATCTAGTAATTTAGCTCTCACTGTTGATTGATACAATTCCTATGAGTAATAAAGCAGTATGAAAGAAATTTATTTAATAATTCACAAATCACTTTGAAGATTTTTATTGCCTCTGCCACTAGTAATCCCTAAGATTTCAGAAAGTGAAATATTCCTTTTAAGAATTTGGCATTTGTAATGGTAAGTCTTTCTTTTAAGGAGCCTTTTTTCCCACCTGGCATGGCTGTGATAGCTCCATCTTAGAACACTTACCAGCCTCTAGGTGGAAAAGGTCAAGACAAGTATGGGTAATTGCAAGATGAATATGCATTACATTTAATGTGCACAGATGATGTAGAAACAACACAGGCAAGTTTTACAAAGTCAACACACAAAAACTGGTTTTGAACCTCAGCCAGATGTCTCATTAGCTATAAGGAACTATCTTAATACTAAGTGTAATTGGGTATTAGAGCAGATCTCCGTAGAGAAAGTTAAAACTGTTACTGGAGGTGATTAGAGAGAGATGCTCAAGCTGTATGACATAGGGAAATTTCTTCTAGTATGGAAATGGTAGTATATAACCAAATTGTAACATCCTCCTAAGGGTTGGGGGGGAAAACAACTACTTCAAAACTTCTGCAGCACAGAGTTAACCAGTAACAGCTTCATGGTCTTCATGATGCTTCCTGTTGCAGTAACAAAAAAGTATAGAAGGAAAACCTCATCAGCCCTTCAAAATAGCATTCTCCCCATGATTTGTGTTTGTCCATGCTCTGCAGTGCCTCATAAATTTCCACGCTGATAAGTAGATCTTGTCCAAATGAAATGCTCTTTTAATGGGTTTGTATGTGTCTCTTTGTGCATGTATTTATACACACTTCTTATTTCATGATGGCTCCCTAGGCAAAATCCCTCATTCTGCTTTATTAATTGGCTAGTGTTTCCTGGGGAAAGCAGACAGTTCTGGAACACACAGATTTTTCTTTAAGTCATATTGTTTGACATTTATTTTTAGCTCAGTGGGGAACAATCCAATTGAAAAGACAACGTGAGAAAAAAACATTTAGCAAACAGAAACAACAAATCAGAGAGGCCTACATGAAGCTCTAAGTAGGATGAATCCTCACTGGGATATATCAACTTCCCTGTTAATTTCAGTCTTTCAAGGAGGATAAATAGTTCTATGTCTAAAGCACAGTACAGGGAGACTTAAGACAGAAGTTCTCTTCCTTGCTCTGATTAAACTTGTTACATGACCTTGAAGAAAAAAGGTTTTAATTTGAAACTGCACTCAAGTTACCTGCATATACACATATCAACTTTTTGCAAATATACATGTTCAACAGTTGATTGGTTTGCTATGAGATAGTCCTTTCACAGCTTGGGGGTGAAATTCAGAGCCTTAATCTATCTGCCTATGCTTTAATGTCCTATATTGCTCCTGCATAAAATAGAGATGACTCCTACCTAGTTGTACTTCAGAGACATGTTGCGAGGCTCCATTCATTCACACGATGTTCGTAAAGCTTTCTGAGATCCCTAATGAAAGATTCTACATAGCTACAAATTATTATTTAATGATGGAAAATTGAAACATGGCATGTAGACTGCAAATCAGAGTGAGATACAGTGGATTTGCTTTGACAGACTGATGTTGTCTTCTTCACCTGAATGTTGACCAACATGCAAACATGAACGCAACAAAGCTGTGTCTAACCAATGTGCTACAAAGAGCCTATTATCACAAGGTTCTTAAGAGCTGCAGAAGTTCTTTCAAACAAGATTGTACAAATGGCAATTACTCCATCAAAAAGGAAAACAAAACTGAGTATGCAGTGTAAGTTTGTTTGTCCCTTCCCTGTCAGCTCAGGAATTTGCACATACAGTTATGTTCCCTCTCCCTTACTTTTAATTGATATTATTGAGATATCTGGGTCATTTAATAAAAACATTTCTAGGGCAGGTGAACAGGAGGTGACACAAAGAATTGGCTGCTACACAGTTGCTTTCACACGTTTTTAGAATTAATGTAAAGTACAGAATAAAATAAACGTTAAATCTTTCCTACTTTTTCCTCAACATACTTCTGTCCCTGCTACGGAAATCACTATTTAGCAATGGACAGCTTTTTATTCAGTCTTGCCCTGTTTGATACCGCATGTCCCCAACTTTGAATTCAGGATGCCCCCAACTTCCTGCCCTTCCTTAACTACAGCTACTAACACTCACCCATGGCCAAACCTTTTTGCTCTTCCTACATAATGCCCTCACAGAGCAGAAATGCTCTTCACTGCTCAGTTTTTTTCCCTCCTGCATATCTTTCATATTTGACAGTTACTGCTCCTGAGCTTAAAGGCATCCTCAAACGTCTCTTTATGTGAATCTAGAAAAGAATCAAAATCAATGGAGTATATGATCACGGATACACTCCCAGCTCCATTGGACTTGTTGAAGAGCAGGCTAAACTGCCTGCCCTATACCCTCTCCCTCCATGCTTGCCAAAGCAGAAATCCCCATAAACCCCTCAAAAAAAAAAAAAAAAAAAAAAAAAAAAAAAAAAAAAAAAGCCTTTATAGCTGCAGTACTAACATGCACTTCAGTGAAAAAATCATACCATGTAGGTGTGACATTGGTGAGGCAGATCCTCCTTCAGCCCTCAATACCGAATGTCCCAGCTGAAAACATGCCATTATGAGCCATTAGCTCAGACATCAACTGGGACCTAAAACTGTTTAAGAGACCATAGATTAAATGTTTACAGATCCAAAGCCCTTCCAACACAAAAAATGTTCCTTCTGCTTCAGAACTGAGGCATGGGATGCTCACATCCTGAGAAGCAAAAAAAGCTGAATATTCACTACTTTCCATTTAGGATGAGCAACTCATGTCGTAATGCTCAACTCAATTTAAAAGAAGGAAAAACTCTTCAATACCATTAATTTTATTCACAGGAACTCATCTAATACTCTCTTATGAAACAGTATGACCATAAGAAAGGGAAGGAGCACTGTGAAGAAAACAAAGTGAGAGACAGAATATTGGGTTTCCACTTCCAGGGGACTGTCTGTTAGTGGAACTATAATACTGAACTGTATCAGTGCTCGGTTTCTTAAAAAAAAAAATCTCAGTAGCGTACTACGTTTCTTTATTTTGCTGCCTGGGTTAAAATTAAGCTATCACACCTCTGATAAGTGACTTGTTTTCTCTTGTTGATCAGAATTTCAAGGAGGTTTCCTACCACATAATCTAGTCAATTCTTTTAAGAAAGACAGGAGATGCATAAAATACATTTTTGCTACGTATAATTTAAAGATAATGAACACTACATATGAACAGGAGGACACATTTTCCTCCTAATTGATGTGACTATGAACCTCAAAACATACAATATCGCAGAAAGGTAATTGATTAGCTATACAGTTCTCCAACAAAATATGCAATTTACTTGCTGTCTCATGAACTCATCTGAATGTAAAGTCAAGCCAAGCCACATATTTTCAGAAAGGCAGCATAATTCTGGTGTACATTAAAATAACGAGGATACTTTATAATCTGTTTTCAACTCCTCACTTTTGGTTTTCACCTATGTTCTGTACTGTTCCTCACTCAACAAGGCCTGTGGTAGTGCCCCAGAGGAAGCAGCCAGATTGGTGGCTAGCAGAAGGGAGGGGAGTAGAAGGAAGAGTGTTCTGGGAAGTGAAATGCCAGAGTAAGGAGTGACAATTAGTAAGAAGGATATTCTCAAGTTAAAATCATTTTAGTAAGCTGAGGGAAATATAGTACAGAGAAATATTTTCTTACTAGACTTCTACATTCAAGACTTTTACTCAGTTATGTTATAATCTTAAGACTGGTTGTTGACCTCATTTTATCATGTCTCCCTTGCTGCACCATGATTATTATTAGCTTACAAACTCTCTGGACAATGACTGACTTCTCCTATATCTATAGAATGTTCAGGACATTTTATAAACCAACAATTTGTAAACAATAAATTCTTCTCAGTGAGAAGTGAAGACCTTATCACATGTACTGTAGCTGCAAAATATCTGAACCTCCTCCAGGATGAAAAAAAGTACCAAATATAAATTATTTTTATCTGTCATTGGAAAGGTACTTTTCCCTAGATTTACGCTAAGTTCTTACACTTGACCTACAACTTCAATGTCAAGGACCATTAATTATCTTTCAACATGTTATACTAAAGCAAACACAATTTTCTGAAGATTTGCTTGAGCTTAAAAGGATAAACTAAATTAGCACAACTCAATCATATAAAAAATGTATTCCTTAGATGGCAGCTCCACCATTCTCACACTGCTTTGCCTGCAAATTAAAAACTATCTTTTTGATACTGTTGATTGTTTTCAATGGTTTAGTATTGGTGATTTATGACTGTGGGATACTGACAGGAGGTTCAGAAAATATCAAGACAGTATCTCACAGATCCTGCTGACTGCTCCCATAAAAATATTCCTCCTTTCCACAGTTTCAGTGGGTTTTCAGATTCAGAGGGCCATACCTGAATGCCATTCACTTCTCTGGAGCTACTTGTTGAGCAATTTGCTAAAACTGAACAGGTTAGTGCCTTTAAGGTACAAAAAGATAAATGACTACTGTCTATGCAATTACTAGGTGCAAGTCAGCAGAGCCCCCTATGCCCTACAAGACAACGAAGGACAGTGGGTTGGTATCAAAAGTGTGATGCTTGAACAGAGAAAGAGCAGAAAAAAAAAAAAAGAGAGCGCAAAATTTCCTTTAATAAATAGGACAGATTCTGTTGTATTTATATTAAACATAAACATGTTTAAAGTGAAACAAAGTTCATAATAAAGTATATTAGAGAACTTGACACTTCTTTTTAAGAGTCATTACTGCATCCTTTCCATCTCCTTCAGCACAATGTCAAATCACTCCCTATTGTACATTTATTAACATTTTGTCCAGTCTATATTTAAATGTGTCAACAGCTAGGGTTCCCACCTTTTCTCTGTTCCACAATCTATTCCCCTCAGGTCTAAAATTACCTTGTTATAATTTCCTGTCATTATCTCTATTTAACCCTCTAGTTCCAGCCTAAAAAAAATGTTCTCTTTGGTATTAGATTTACATCATTCTACTGTGTCCCCACTTGCTCTCTGCTATTGGACAAACAAGCTACCATAGGTAGCAATACTCATCAGCAACATCTAGTTTAAGGCTGTTAAATGCCACGTATTGAAAAATATTCTTTTCCACTGCACATTATTGACATGTAACTGTCTTGCTAGAAATTTTTCATCCTGCCTTAAGCTGAGTTTGGAGGGATATTTTATTTTTTTTAATTTCAGTAAAAATAATTGTGCTATTAGCCAATGGGAAAATACTCTTTCCTCTGTGTCTAAGAACTCCAGGGATTTCCACTGAGCAGCCCTAGCATGGCAGCTTGAGAACAGAAACTTGAAACATGAATAATCTCTCCTACTTTTCTTGCTGCTGTTGTTGCTGTTGTTATACACACTTAATTCAAGCAAAACTTTTCTTAATGTCTCAAGACAAACTCAACAGGAAAAACACTATTTCACAGACAGCCACCTATTGCTTTCATTAGCTCTGTGATTACCCCTCTGTGCTGCCATTGCCTGGAGCATTCACTTACGGCCTGTCCTGCAGGGTACTGATTATCCTTCAGCTTCTGCTGAAATCAAGGGAAGCCAAGCACACTACCCACGACACAGGGGGCCCTCAGCCACTGACAGGAGCAGGTACTTGTGGATTAACAACATATTGAAAACATCACAGGAGCAGCCACTTGCTAGTATTAAAACCACCCTTTAAAAAAAAAAAAAAAAAAAAAAAAAGGAGGTCTTATTACTGATGCAAGCAGGGCCTGCTGTATTTAAAGCATGTTATTAACTGTAGTGAAATATGGCAAAACTGTTACAGCAGAAAGGAACTTAGGGGAAAAAGTGGAAGAGAGGAAGTGTGATATATAGCATGTGCTTTGCACATTGCACTGGCCCATTCATTATGAGACTCAGAGTCTTCCCTGTTCATCCCTAATAACTACTATGGATATCAACTGCTAAGCCCAGAGGAGAAGATGAGAATAAGAGAAGGGAAATTGGACAAAAATGCATACTTCAGCATACATTATAAAGCAACAGCAACAATGTGAAGCACCTTGGGACAAAGATCTATGTCTGTGGTCCATAAAGTCCATTTTAAGGCTTATTTGAACAAATTTGTTCCTTCCGATAGCTGAATATGTTCTTCAGAACAAAGTGGTATCATATGGCTGTCCAAATATTATCTGATATTCTACTTGAGTAACTCTTTTACAGCTCTGAAGCTTGGATGACCTAGTCATTGGAAAAGATGGGATGGACTGATGGATTACTAGTCCCTCAAAACCAGCAGAGATGAATGAGTGTGAACACAAGACTTGTCTCTAAGCCCCCCAGCTGATAGTTCATCTAAGAAGTATGTGTGAGGCTGGACATAATATGATGATTCCTACCAGTTGCATAATGAGTCTCAGACAGAAATGAGAGCCATTGTCATTGCAAATGAAATTACTCAAGGCAAACCACTATGGAGTTCAAATATTGCATGCATCCAAATAGATCAAATAGTATGAAATCTGCATTTCAATAAAAATACCTTGTGATAGTTCTGCTTTTACCTGGTTTTGCTCTGGAGGGTAAAATAAATGTTCCTCGACTTGCAGAATAGTTCAGGCAAGTAAGGTTTTTTGCAAAGCATACCAGTGTGATCTTGCTCGTGGAATTTTTGTCGAGGAAGCAAGAAAGAGAAAAATTAGGAAAACTATGGGTTTTGATGTCTCCAGATGCTACAGAACACTAACTATTCTACATGAAAAACTGTGAACCCCCTTTGGGGTGTCTTGATATCCTACTGCCTCAGTAAAAACTGTGGGGACCACATAATTTGCAACTGTTAGAAATTGTTACTTTTGTTAATGTTTTACTTTTTAAGAAATTATACAGAACTGAACAAGAAATAGGAATTGCAAAAGTAAAATTCAATGCAAAAGAAGAATAGGAAACACTGCTGCGGCAACCTAACTCCTAGATGCTTACACCATACCTTACATTAAAAAAACCACTCTTACCATCTCATATATTTGTTTATACTCCTAATATCTGATTATGGAAGACAATTAAGAATTTTCAGAAGTCATAGGATAGAAAATTGGCTATTGGTCTTATAAGTGAAATGGAGATGCTCTTTAATGCATTTCCATTTTGTAGGTACAATAAAAGTCAATTAGATGTAAGAGGTCTGTAATGAATGGTCTGGATTCACACCATCTATGAACAAAAATGCTCTTCATTACCAAGTATTTTCTATATGATGCCAGGAATACCATCAACACATTAATTTGGAAGAACTTTTGAGTTTCCACTACATGCAAAATATTCCGACCTACGTTTCACAGGAGGATAAACAAACAATATAAACTACTTTGGTTTTGCTGTAGAGAGTGAATGGGTATAGAATCATAGAATCATTTAGGTTGGAAAAGACCTTTAAGATGAGAGTCCAACTGTTAACCTAGCACTGCCATGTCCCTAGGCTTCCACTAGACCATGTCCCTGAGCACCACATCTTTTAAGTACCTCCAGGAATGGTGACTGAACCACTTTCCTGGACAGCCTGTTTCAATATATGGAGATCCTACCCTTAAATCTATATTAAATCTATAAACTGTGTTTTCAGACATAGATAAAATATCTATCTCCACAATAGTTTCTGTGTATGCAGATATACACACAGAGCTATGTTCACACAGTTAAGCCCAAACAGTGCTTACAGATGTTCTGCTAAAAGCATGGCTGGAGAATCCCAGAATGCTGAACAAGCTGCAAATCTTTCCTGAGAAGCTCAGAAAATACTTGGGCAGTTAGTTTTTGCTGACCTCTCTGCTGCTGTGTTTAAAGAGCTACTGCTAACCAAGCTATTCAGTTTTAAAGCTAGCTCCACTACTTTTGCACAAGCTGCTGTTATGTACATCATAGTTCAGAGATGTCAGCTATTCAGATTAAATAAGAAGCTTCTTCAGAGTCTTATAACTGCCAAGAGTCTTTGTATTGTCTGTATGTGGAAAATACTTCCCACTCTACAATCCTCAGTATGTGTAGAAACAGGTATTTTCTTTAAAGCTTCTGGTGATTTGAACATATCAGGCCTAGACTTCAGTTTGGAACTAGACAATTTACCACTTCCCTTGCTGGCTCCCTCTTCTGTGGTCCTCCAAAGTTTCACAGAAGCTGAAATCAAGTGAGCTGAATCCTGACATCAGTTTTGACTCTCTCTGGAAAGAGATGTGAATATATGACTGAAAATGTTTTTCCTGTTGCGTAGTTTGCATATGCTGTGCCCTTACTTATCCCATGGCAACCTCACATCAGCAACATGTGCCTTGACCACCACATGGCTGGAGATGTTGTGTGTCTTGCAGCTTGTTCAGAAAGGATAAGCTCGTCTGCTCTTCTGTTCAGCAGAGAGCCATCAGATTTAGTCTGCTGTGAGTGCTTTCTGTGGGCTGCTCAGAGTGGTATTTTGACTTGGAGGTGACCTCAAATTTTAAAACCCCAACTGGAAGGACCCTATACAACATACAAGCCCCTGTACTGACTTGACATCATCCTTGTTCCAGGGATTCCACTGCTGCCTGTTGAAGTGATGGGTCTTTGTACATCATGGTTGATTTCTTGACACTGCAATTCATTACTCTACACCACCCATTTCATCTTATATTCCTACCCATTTTTATTAAACAAAAGCCTTCAGCATTTTTTAAATATCAAGGGAAAATTTTTAATGCTATTTATTTAATGATTGCTTCTGGCCTTATGTTTATTAATGCTACATCTTACCCTGTCTCCCTTCTGAGCTTGCGAATGTGTAGGAGAAAGAGGGATAGTAGGATGCTGCCTTTGTTTTTAATCTGTCTGCATTTTAATACTATGTTATTTATTTAGTATTACTGAATTTTTATGTTTAAATGAACAATTCCTTGTTTAAACAAACAGAATAAAATAAGAAATGGAGGGTGCTTTATAAATACAAACACTATTCTAATTCTGCTGGCATCAAAATGACAGTCTGAGCAGGACGGGGCATTACCATGTATAAATAACCACAGTTAACATTAGTAGTGGCCCCAAGACCCTGAGGCAATGGTGAGTTTTTCCTATTAAGAGCTAAAGAGCACCTGCACAGAGCAGCTCATTTCAGAGCTACCGGGTGGTCCCTGAAAAAGAAATGCAGCCGTTACCCAATTCAGGGACTCTAAGGGCTGCTGTCTCAAGGTATGGAACATGAAGCAAATCCCCAGGGAAGCCTAAGGGAAAAAGAGGTAGATAAATTTTAAAAATTCAGGGACTTAAGCTGAAGGCATGGAGAGAAATATACCTGACAGAAGACCAGCATCACCAGGATCAAGCAGACAAGCAAGCATAACCAGAACTGAAAAATAAGACAACTTTGGCTTCTGTATGACCTCAGATTTTGCAGGGGGGTGGCCAGCCCTGTATATGCCATGAGCAGCACAGCTTCCAGCTTGGGGCTGATTTTGCAGTGTTTCAGGGAATTGTGTGTTACAAGGTCCAGATATTTTGCATGGAAACTGTTTTGTGAGAAGGTTTCTTCACCTTCTGTCATACAAAAGGATAGAGCTACAAACATACAGTATTTTTGACCAAAGACCTCTCATAATCTCATTAATATGTTTTCATTAGAAGAAAATTTACAATATATTGGATGTACCCTTATGCTTAAAAGCCTGTCAGAACTTCAGTGCAAACTAAAAATGAAGGCAGGTAAATTACTGTACAAGTTAAATCATTTGCAATGATTTAATCCATTTGATCTAGCCATGATTTAACATGCACTACCTCAGCCATTAAGTGTTACTACAGCATTAATGCATATATATAGCATATCCACACCTGTACCCAGATACATAATTAAAAATGTTCTGTCACACAGTAAAGCACAAATAGAAAAAGGGAGTTAGGAGAAAGGGCCCACTTGCAAGGTACCAATAAATCCTACTGAAACTACTCTATCACAGCAAAACTGAAAGTAAACGCATTGCTGCAACCTCCCCTCTACAGCGTTTTGCATGATGAGCAGACACTCGGTAGACAGGACAGACCCACATACAAGCGCAGAGAACCAGCACCCTGTGCTCAGGCCCCGTGCTGTGCCAGCCATCCCGAAAGAGTTAAGCCTAGCACTGATCTAAAGGGATACCACACACACATCTGTTTAGCACACACTGACTAATTGCAGTGTCGGTAGAACGTGGCAGGATGCCAGCCCCTGCGCTCATGCGCAGTACACTGGTTTATGCATTGATCTGCTTTTCTTCTGTGGGCTTTAAATACCCAGATAAGCCTGCAAAGCTGCAAGAAGATTGCATCAATATATTTACCCCACAGGCTTCCCTCTCCCTTTCCGTCATTCTGTTACGTGTCTACCAAAGGTCTGTAGTGAAATAATCTCCCGAGCCCTGTTGTCTTGTAGCTTTCTCTAATGTCAACTGAATTTCCCTTGGTAACAGAGAGACAGTATCCCAGCAGTATTCCCACTCTTTTCTCTGAATAGCTTATCATTTGATAGTGGAGCTATTCAAAATGGCATCTAGTGTTTTCTTCTTAAGACTTTACTGCTGAATTATTGATAAATTAGAGTGTAATTTTAAAGGAGCTGCAATTTAGCAAAACAGCTGGCTAAGTGATAAACAGGGGGTTGGCACATTTGCTCTGTAGTAAGTTGTGCCTATAACAGTACTACATCCAGTTTCAAGGTCAGCACTCTCATTCTGAGGCAGCATTTAGCGTTAGGAAGAACGCCTAGTAAGGCACGAACATAAATTTGCTCGCCCTCTCAAATTCTGTGTGAGGCAGGCAGGTGTTATGCTTCCCATTACACAGGGCAAACATCTGAGACAAAGGGTCCTGTCCAAAGTCTGACTTCAGTCACCAGGCAGAAGGCACTTCAACCGTAGCATCTCTGAAAGCTGGCTAAAGATTTTTGAATGGTTTGGAGTTGGGTTTTTTTTTCAGAAAGA
This sequence comes from Falco naumanni, assembly GCF_017639655.2. NCBI lineage: Eukaryota > Metazoa > Chordata > Aves > Falconiformes > Falconidae > Falco > Falco naumanni. Next base: position 23,739,384 of record NC_054058.1, read on the forward strand.
TGTTAATAACTTGAAATAAAAACTTAAAATTAACATCTACACCTGTGTTAACAAAGATGGATTCTCTGACCCAAAAAAGGAGAATGGCTCAACCAAGCTCAATTTGGCAGTTAGAGAAATCTAGGTAAGTAGAAAATAACTCATATTCCAATGGGAGAGGGAGGTTTAAAATTTTGCTCCAAGCAAGCATGGATCTTAACATGGTAAATGAGTGCCTGTCCTACTGCTCTAGAAGGAGCATCTTTCTTTACTTTGAAACATTTGTCCATCTAAAAAAATGAATCAATATTTTCAGTGCTGTAGCATCTCACAGGACAGGAGACAGCCTTTTCTGCCCATTTCTACTAAGTGCTTCTGAAGTCCAGATCAAATAATATCCATAAACATTTGCAGAAAGATAAATGAAGCTGTCATGATAGAGGAGCAGTTGTCTTAATATAAAACTTATATCTGTATCTTAGGATGTTTGGGTTTTTTTAAAAAAAAGCAAAATAAAATTGGCTTATTTCCTCCACCAAGCATTCCAGCAGCAGATGAGAATTAGAGCAAATTCCACCTCACTGTGAGGTGGGGTAGGATTTGTACAACAGCAAGGAAAGCATTATGAGATGGGGATTATGTCTGACTAAGAGAATCTAGTTGTAGAGAATACAGACAGAATAGAGGCAGGGGGGAATAAATGGTTCAATTTCATGCTAATGTAAGCATACAGTGCTTGAAATATGTTTAAATTTATCATCACCCATTTTTAAATTATCAAGTAATAAATAAAATGTTAAGATTATTCTTCTTGATCAGTTCTCCCCTAAAATATAATTGTTTAGGGAATGTGGTTTAGTACACTTTTGTATGATTTTGCTCTTCTTTTACTTCATCCCTTATTTTTAACAAGTTCCAGGGAGTCGTTATAGATTTTGGTTTTGGGGTTTTTTTTTTGTGTGTGTGTGTGTGTATGATTTAGGTCAGAATAAAGAGTTGAACTTCTCCATCTCCTAAACAAGTTTGTTCTTTTTTTTTTTTCAATTTAAATTGAAAAGATTTTGCAAAGGAATCTATGAACTATGCTTACTTACTTTTCTAGGAAAGGGAACAAAATGAGGAGATGCTAACATAGTTGCTTTTAAGCTTATTGTGATAAAAAAGGTCAGCCCTGAGCAACAACAACCCTTCGAACAAATTAAACAGGAGATAGTTCATGCAGTAGCCCTTGGGCCAGTCTGGGGAGGGCAAGATGTAAAAAATGTGCTCTATGCCGCAGCCAGGGAGAATGGCCCTACCTGGAACCTCTAGCGGAAAGCTCCAGGGCAGACTCAACATCAACCCCAAGGCTTTTGAAGTTGAGGATACAGAGAATCTGAGGCTTGTTGTACCTCCAGCTGAAAAAGAGATACTGGCAGCTTATGAAGGGGTTTGAGCTGCTTTGGAAGTGATTGGTACTGAAGCACAGCTCCTCCTGGCACCCCAGCTGCTGGTGCTGGGCTGGATGTTCAAAGGAAGGGTCTCCCATACACATCATACAACTGATTCTACATGGAGAAAGTGGATTCAGATACTTCAAATAGGAAACTCCAGTTGTCCAGGAATCTTGGAAGTGATCATGGACTGGCCAGAAGGCAAAGATTTCAGAATGTCACCAGAGGACGACATGACACATGCTGAAGAAGCCTCACTGTATAATAAATTATCAAAAAATGAGAAGCAATATGCCCTGTTTACTGATGGGTGCTGCCATATTATAGGGAAGCATCAGAGATGGAAGGCAGCTGTATGGACCCCCCTCCAACAAGCCAGAGAAACTGCTGAAGAGAAGGTGAATTGAGTCAGTTCGCAGAGCAGAAAGTCATCCAGCTAGCTTTAGACATTGCTTGAATGAGAAAAATGGCCAATACTTTACTTCTATACTGACTCTTGGATGGTGGCAAATACCCTGGGCAGGTGGAAGCAGAGTAACTGGCAGCACAGAAGCAAACCCATCTGGGCTGCTTGTGGCAAGCTATTGCTGCCTGTGTGGAGAACCTGGCTGGGAAGGTATGTTACTTAGCTGCTCAGGTACCAAGAGTCAAGCCACTGAAGAACATCAAAACAACCAAGCGGATCAGGCTGCTACGACTGAAGTGGTTCACTCAACATCAGGGGGAATTATTTATAGTTTAGTGGGCCCATGACACCTCAGGCCATCCAGGAAGAAATACAACGTATAGATGGGGTCATGATCAAGGGTTGGAGTTGACCATGGACACTATAGCCCAGGTTATTCATTAATGTGAAAAATATGCTACAATTCAGCAAGCCAAGCAGTTAAAGCTTCTTTGGCAGGGAGAAAAATAGCTGAAATATAAATATGGGGAAGCCTGGCAGATTGACTATATCACACGCCCACAAACCTGCCAAGGCAAGTGCCATGTGCTTACAATGGTGGAAGCAACCACTGGATGTCTGGAAATATACCCTGTGTTCCATGCCACCACCCAGAACATGGGCCTTGAAAAGCAAACATTATGGAGACACAGAACTCCAGAAAGAATTGATAACAGAGATAATGGGACTCATTTCCAAAACAACCTCATAGACACCTCAGCCAAAAAGCATGGTATTGAATAGGTATATCACATCCTCTATCACACACCAGCCTCTGGAAAAATTGAACAATACAATGGACTGTTAAAGGCTACACTGAGAGCAATGGGTGGTGGGATTTTCAGACATTGGGATACACATTAGCAAAAGCCACTGGTTAGTCACTAGAGGATCTGCCAGTCAGGATGGCTCTGTACAATCAAAACTTTTACATAACTGTAGAAGGGGATAAAGTTCCCATAGTGCACATAAAAAATACGCTAGGAAAAACAGTCTGGGATATTTGTGCCTCGGGCAAAGGCAAATGCATTTGTGGGATCACTTTTGCTTAAGGACTTGGGTGCACTTGGTGGGTAATGTGGGAGGATGGGGAAGTCCATTGTGTGCATCAAGGGGATTTGATTCTGGGTGAGAATAGCCAAGGAATTAAATTGTATGACAATTGCTATATAATACAGTATATCACCACTTCTGTGGTGGCTATATGCCATATGTAAAAGTCACACAGATTAATGATGAATGAACTTTGATGAAACTGGACAAGCACAGTGATGATGGAATCAGAATTGGCTTCAGCATACAACAATCCAACACCACACACCATCTTTCCTGCCCTGAAAGACTGTTATGACAGATGCAGCCCAAAGTCATGGACTAAATTAACTCAATGGATTTTTTATAGGGATAGCCCATAGACTAAGGGAATGATACCTCTGTGTGTCTATCAAATGACAGGAAAAGTGAGGGGGTTAACTGGGATGTATTAGAAAGCGTGGGACCTGGGCATGATGCAAATGGTATGGAGCAAGGGGTGGGTACTGTCCTGGTTTGGGCTGGAATGGAGTTAATTTTCTTCCTAGTAGCTGTTACAGTGCTGTGGGTTTGGATTTTGTATCAGAATACTGTTAGCAACAACTAAAACATCAGTGTGTTTTCTAGTGCTTACCCTAAGTCAAGGACTTTTCAGTTTCCCAATGCTCTGCTAACGAGGAGGTTGCACAAGGAGCTGGGAGGGAGCATAGCTAGGACAGCTGACCCAAACTAGCCAAAGGGATATTCCATACTGTAAAATGTCACGCTTAGTATATGAACAGGGAGGTTGGCCAGGGAGGGGCAGAAATCACTGCTCTGGAACTGGCTGGCCATCGGTCAGCAGGCTGTGAGCAATTGCATTGTGAATACCTTGTCTTTCCTGGGTTCTAGTTCTCTTTTTGTTGTTGTTGTCATCATCTCCCTTTTCATTACAGTTGTTGTTGTTATTATTATTATAATATTTTATTTCAGTTATTAAACTGTTCTTATCACAACGCATGGGTTTTACGTTTTCCCCTGATTCTCCGCCCCATCTCACCGGGGGACCGGGGGGGGTGGTGGTGGTGGTGAGTGGGCAGCTGCGTGGTACCTAGTTGCTGGCTGAGGTTAAACCACAACATCAATCCTGTAAGCCCTGCAATTCGGTACATGCGCCATACAGTCCCTACTGACATCCTTATGATCTGCAAATATAATCCCTCTGCAGACCTTTGAAAGTATCCTGCTTGAATTGTTTTCTGGTAATGTCACAACAACACAGCACTGGAGACATATAGCAAGCATTTCTGTACCTCACCTTCCTCAGTCTGGACTAATTTATCCAGCTGTTTCTTGGCACAGTGAATTCTCACTTGAAAAAAAAATACAATTTTAGGGTTTTTTTACTTATCTGTTAATACAACTTCAGAATATGACCCTGGCAAGAGTATGGAGAGAATGGCAAAAGGAAATACTTAAAATAGAAAATTTTCTGCTGGATTTAGATCCCAAGTTACCATAGCAGCAAATTCAACTCGCTACCTGTAGACTGGAGAGGAACAGATAAATAAAAGCTGGGACAGATCATATTAAAACCTAAAGGTCTATTCAGCAGATTCTCTATTTGCACCCAACAAAAAAACAAGCAGAGATGTGTGGTGTTTTGATTCCTGGCACCCCTAACTGAACAGAACCATGCAGAAGGTCTCCTTGGTCCTCATTTCCTGTGACAATATTCTGCAGGCATCCTTTGTGAATTAATTTCTGGTAGGTTTATATAATAATACAGCACCACAGAAGCCATCCTCTCTGATGATGAATGTATGTTTCTTTTCAGTTTTCCACGAATGAAAAAGAATGCCTAATCCCAGATGCTATCAACTCACTAAGAATAACCTAATCTTAAGTGAGATCAGGTTTCTCTCTGAATTGGATGCAGACTGCTAATGCTTATCTAATGACAGACAAAGTGGTTTGTGTTTACAAGTCTAGGAGGATGCCTCATACATATTTTATATTTTATGCTCATGCATATACCAAATTGAAATCTATGTGATAAACTGCATATCCAGATGCTATTCAGATGTGTCATTGATTTTTTACATACTGATCTATTTTGTTTTAGCATTTCAAACCACTAGGGCCTTGTTTACATGGCACAATTCAGCTGGATGGCGAAACATCTAACAAATCACTATCATATCATTGCAAATTATGTCATCCATCGGATTAGCTAACCATGGTCACATCAAGATCTTGGATCTTGCAGCCTGCCTATAGCCAATAAAATTCATTTCTGAAGTTCATGAAACTAACAGGCTAATAGCAAAGTTAATAGCAAAGAGCCGTTATTGATGCATAGGTTAAACAGTTCAGTTTGGCTTCAGAACAAAGGTTATCCCCAGCTTCAAAAACCTCCACAGTGATGTGGAGGGATTCTTGCTTGAAGTTTGATGTTTTTAAGAAGTGATTCCTTCATTGTTACTTTACTGGATGCAAGTGAACAAAATAGGGCATAAATAGACCTTCTCAAAGATTAATAAAGAAAAATACTTAAACTGCATGGATGGGATTCTTCTCTACTACTGATGTACTTGACAACTATCACTTCATGCAAAACAGAAATCAGGAAAGAGATTACGCAGTCCAGTTCTACAACAATGTTGATGAGATTTAGTCTCAGTGGGGCTCTCTTGGCCAGTTATGCCACATTACCTGTCCTTTTGGTTTTTATTTCTCCAGTGGCTTCTCTATGCAATTTGCCAAATAACAAAGGATAATAGTAATAAAAACTCCCATCTTAATGCAAGTTTTCATTTGAACAAATAATCACACAGCAACAGAATATAGTTCAGGCTCTGGATAGAGAAGAATGCATAAGAATATGATTAACTTTAGGCCTGTGCAGCAGTCCTACGAAGAGACAGAAACAAATGCTTAAGTACTTTCTTGGGTAGGTTTTGAAAAAGTTTTAGTCTGCATAATGTTCTTCCATATCAGCCAAGATGCAGGAATTATTATTTCTTTCTGAAGCTTTACTTTTTTACTACTGAGAGTGCTTATGGAAGTTCAATTCCCATCACTTCAGAGATCATATTTCTACATCAGCTGAGACAGTCGCTGTCTCAAAGACATTATGATGTTAAATGGACAAGGAAGACAGATGCAAGTGAACAAAGGGCCACCAACAGAAACAGAACTGGAAGAATGTAAACAAAAGACATATAATATGCTTCCAGCCAAAAGAAGAGAGTGGAACTGAAGGATGCTAATGGTCAGAAAGGAAGGCTAATCTGTTCTTGTGCCTTCCCATTGACATCAAATAAGGTATACTGGGAAGTTTAGACTTAAATTTTGGGTCCTAATTTTTGCTAGTTTGGGAAGTAGATCTCTTGTCTTTAATACTGAACCATGAACTTGAATCTGAAAATGTCCATTCAAATGCAGTGCTGGACAATTGCTTAGAAGGACAGTGGAAGTGTGCAGCAAGAATTTAACTTTCCTTGACAGATTCAACTTCAGCCATTCTTAGGTAAAGTAAAATTTATGCAGTTTTTCTTGTGTGGAAATTAGTGCCTGAAATATGTAACTAAATTAAATTGTACATTAAGATACCAAATTCATAAAAGATGCATTTAAAAATCCTGAGTAAACCTAAGAGCCACCAGGACAGTAAAGGGGAGAAGAGAAAAAAAATCCAAAACCAAAACAACAAAAAACCCCAGGCAGCTCACCAGCTCACATAGAGGTCAATCAATCACCCAAGTGTGAATCTCTTCAGCCAATCCAAAGCATTGACAACTGGCCAACAGCAGTTTGAAAAGATAATTGCCAACTAGTCCTAAATCTCAGTTTGTGCAATAATTGCAAATTTGCATAATTAAGAACAGTCACCATAAAGCCCAAATTGTTGTCAGTTTAGAAAAATCTCACTGCAATCTGCTAAAGTTTGTGTTCTAAAAAGAAGTGTCATGAGGATTAGAAGAATGGTCTTACAGTTTAAAAAGGAAGTTTGTTTGTGAACTTGGATATGCCTGCTTCATTTGAGACCTTCGACTTGCACTTCAAATACTATTTAATTCAATTTCTTATCTACAAAGTGTGAATAATTGTATGTGACCTTTTTCATAAAGCACTTCATGATTCTTGACTGAAAGGACCTATAGAAGTGTAAACTATTTTTTATTACACAAACTGTTGTTAAGAATGACTCCATGACAGCTAACTGTACTTTCTTCACTTCAAAAGCACATCATCCCTTCCAATGGAATTCTCTTCTAATCCCAAAACACACTTTCATTGTATTAAATTACCATGAAGAAGCCTCCAGGGGCAAGTTCCCATATTTTTATTTGTTCCTTCCTCAGTGAATGTGAAGTTAGTAAAGTGCCTGTTTAAATAATGACCAAGTCAAAACTGATTAAGGAAACCTGGATTGAGCCAGGAAAGCAGCATTTTCTTGTGCATGTGGAGGGGGAAGCAAATGACCTTCCTTAGATATTATCTTTGTTATCCTGCACTAAAATGGATTTGGTAGATTTTGGTTATTCTTTGTTAAGAAATACACCTCTCAGCAGCACACAATGTGCATTCCAGCTGTCATTTTACATGCCAAATGTATTTAGATAGGCTTAAAAATAGCTAAAATTATTAACTCAGAAAATTAAGCCTCTCAAAGAAAGAAAGCACATGGGTTTATTCCTAAGATCTTCAGGAACATCTCTAGACATCTAATCATCTATAGATTGACTAAGAAAAAAAAATATAATCAAGATTCATTAAAAGATTCAGAAGTCCAAAATGCATTTGGAAAAGCACACCCATGACAACGTTTTCATTTGGTTCCAGTTCAGCTCACCTATCTGAAAAATCACATATATTAACCACAGCCCCCTAAAGCTGATAAATGTCTTTGACTAAACTACACCCAATAGTCCGTCCTCAATGCCTTTCAAAGTCCACTTAAATTCAGAATTTTATTTGCAATACGCAATCATTACTCCATTCCCCATCTCTCACTTCAATACAGAGGTACTGCTAAGCAGATGACAAATGCTAACAATTTTGTGGTATGTCAAATTCTGCCAATGGATAATTTCACTTTTTTTCTTGTCCAAATCCAAATATCTACAAGTCATGCAGAAATACCTTGAATTCAAACTTTGATCTTCACGTATTTGGATTAAAAAAAAAAAAAAAAAAAAGCAAACTACACATTGCCATGAAGTCTCTTTTAAGACATTCAACTGCAGTTATCAAACAGGAAGCAGTATTTCTTAAGAAACAGCAGGTCTCTGCTGAAGATTCTCTTCTCTATGAACAGAGTTTATTTCAGTTTCTGGATAACAGGAAAAAATTCAAACTTTCTTGGAAATTATTCTCTGTTTTTCAAAAGCAGAGGTAGCAAGTTCATTTTAGTCATAAAACACAGAAGGCTCAACTGAACACCTCCAAACAAATTCTGCATCTTTACCTCCACAGCACACTGAGAAGAGCCATGTTACAAGTTGCCTGAAAGAAAAAAGAGGGTATTTTCCCCAAACCAGTGCTTTCTGAAGTTAGTGTGATTTGATTAGCCATGTAGGCCGTTACAAGAAAATTCTCCCACTTTGCTTAATTCCCTTATTTCCGTAGAGCCTAAATCGTCTAAATGCTCCCTCAATTCATTGCTTGAATCTAGACCACCGCTGTCTCCTGTTCTTCACTTCCCTCCGCTGACTGCTTGGTCACTCCCACCACCTTGCAATAGACTATCCCTTCACCCACAAGAAAGTGGGAGAGAAAAGACACTTTTTCATAGGAGAGTGGAAGTGAATGGGGTCTTTGAATAGCCTTGGACTACGCACCAAGACACAGATCCATTTCCTTAGGTTGGGATGGCAACCAGAATTTAAATTTCAGGGACATATAATTAGTCTGAGTCTTACCTGCTGGCAATTAGCAGAATACATATTTTTTTCAACCATGCTCTCCCCATTGCTTGCAGTTTTCTCCCAGATCCAGACTTTCATCTTCAGACACCTGATGGCTCTAAATTTTTCAGGCATCTTTCCATCAATGACCTTCAGCTCAACCCTTATTCTGGGACACCAATTGCAATCTTACAGTATTAAATATAGCTTTGCTTTGACATTTTATTAGATAGACATCAAAATGTGTGTAATAAACCTATTACAAGATACTTCACTCCTATGAAAACATTTTCTGCTAATCTCCCTGTGCATACTGTCATCCCTTACTGTGTAACATTTCACTGTATTCTTAATTCCTCAGTGACAGGAGCTGTTGTTTTATTTGCCTGCAGAATGCCACAAACATCTGTGGCTCTATATAAAATCTAAAAATTCATGAAAATATAATGTTGTTATTCTTTTCTTGACAGCTTCTCATCTCTATTTCACCTATTAATGCTAAGTCAGCTTGAAAGTTTATCACAAGTGGACTGACCTTTGCCTTATGTTTTGTCTCAAAATAGGCATGCAGTGTCATAGAACAAGTCAAAAGTAATGTCCTGTCTTCTGCTGGTTTGCTACGTGGCAATGGCTCAGATGTCTCCCTCTGCTATTTCAAGTGGTTAACTGCATTACCTAAAGTAAGCCTTGATTGTCAAAGCTTGAGCTCATATTCTTCCCTGTTTTATCTGAAGGTAATGCAATTTCAGAGAACTGATTATTTCATCTGATGAGAAAAAAAGAATGACAATGCTCTGTCTAATGCACTGAAGGGATCTGAGCACTAATGTCTTAATACACTGTAATGAACATGAAGAAAGTATCTTTTCATCTGGTGAAAGGGGAAACTTTTGCTTGCAAAAATGCATCTGTGATAGCAACAGTATACAGCACTGTACATTCAGTCCAGCCTGATGATGCTTACAGAGCACACAGTACAGATGATATGATACAGCAAAGTACTTTTTTTCATATGCTTTTGTTCCTGGATTTTAAGTAAGATGTTCAAGGGAAGTGTGAGGGCAATATTTTGAAGTTACATAACACACTGTCAACCCTTCACAGTTAAAAATAAAAGGATTCAGGCTCTCCTCCATAATTGTAATTTACAATGACGAGTTGCATAGATGCGTTCTCCTAAAGAATTTCAGTATTTATTCCTCTTTTTAGCACCGTGAATCATCAAGGCCCACTGGCTCTCTCTTTAGGCAAGTTACATACCCAGTAACTTTAATGGATTAGGAAGAGGGGGGTGGGGGGAGAAATCAATCTAAATGTTTTCTGCTTTTGTTGCTTAAAGGCAATCAACGGGAAGTTAAAGAAAACTATTGGCACACCCCTCAAAGCTACTGGTGAAATGCATCTTAGGTTCTGTTTCTGACCCAAAACTTTCCCACATGCCCTTCTTTCTCTTAAGTGCTTCCCACAGTTTTGAAGTGCTGTGTATTTGCAAGGTGTATTTATATCCCAGCTATGGTGAGAGGCTTCAGGAGAAGAGAGGCAGAGAGGGAAAAAACGGAATTTGGAAAGGACTGGGAGGAAATTGCATGTGGCTGGCAGGGGAAACTCGTAACAGAAAAGTACTGCCAGGCCTACAGAAATAGGAGAGAAGCAGCATTTCTTATTTTTCAAACATCCAGTTTCAAGAACTGGGATGCTAAGAGAGAATAAACTGTGGCTCAGCCACAATTACAATTCTGAATATATTTCTAAAAGCCTACCTGGACAATGGTCCTTCCCGCTGACACACAGTGCTATTTGTAATAGCTGCACTTTTCTGCAAATTTTTAAGGCTTTTATTCCCAAAAGAATGACGAACTACAAGCAGCCACCTGCAACAATGCTATGATTGCAAAAAGAGTTGTAGCTTAGATGTATTCTAAAGCATCCCCCATCCTGCTGACAGTTTGTTGGACAGATTATGTTATCGAGAAAATAAAGTGCTTTACTGTGTCAGCAGGGTAATTACATCTGGAAAAAACCCCATGGGAACATTTATAAAGTCTCTCCCCAAAACTGAGTTATAAGCTAAAATAAAGAATGATGGCTGTATGAATAATCTCAACTTTAAAAGAAGTTCCTCTTGCAAAGCTCATAGCAACATATTGTTTCCTCCCTATCTTCCAAAGGTGTCAGTCATCTTCTATCTTATCACTATGAACACAATGCAGCCCAGTGCTGCTAACTTCTCATACTGGAAGAGCATTTGAGTGATTAGAGGTTTCTCTTTCATTTCTCTTTTGTCTATATATTCTTTCCAATAGCTTTCTCACTCTTAATAGCAAGAGACACATATTTTTCTGCTACAAAGTTTGTCTACGACTTCCAGGGACAACTTCCACAGATACCAAGATGACTCCCAGTGCTCCCAAGCCTTGTGTTAAGGGCTTGGGCTGACTTCTGGAGGCCTAAAACTGAAGTATAAGCAACAAATATTGTAACTTCAGCTTTTAAGTGTTAAAATTACAAGCCTCTTGGAGGTATCTAATGAATAAAATGTGTCTTTAACATAAGATAACCTTAACATTTTCAGTGACCTGAAAATTACCACAGATTGCAAAGGCCACGCAGTAGCTCCAAATTGTACTGTTATTTTATGATCAAAAAGGAAAGGAATCTTTTTATAAATATTTGATTGAACCTTTATAATTTCTTTGTACTAATTAAATTCTTTTTAAATTCCTATTTATTATGACTTCCACAAATCCTTACATGAGAACCTCAGCAATCTACCAGTGAAATCTAGACTCAGAGTAAAGATCAGTTACTGATGGAATGAGATTGTAATGATTGCTGTATTACATAGCTAAAGATATGCAATAACTTCAAAACACAGGTTTTATTTAAAAAATTATTCTCCCACAAGTAGGTCAGTATCTTGGTTTGGGAAATCATTTAATTCACAGAGTTCAACAATGCAGAGCCCACCCACCAAGACCAAGAAACTGGTTTTACTCCCACTGATGCTAAACATAATACTCTCAATCAGTGAGGATCAATCAGTTTTGTCTGTAGCTTTGTAGCAAATCTTTTTTTTTTTAAAACTCAATCTAAAATAGTAAGTGCAGCTGCATATAATCATCAACATATTTCACATGTAACAATACAGCATTTCGTCCATGAATTATGAATGGTGTAGAAAGCAAAGTAAATGGTAAAAATATTAGATTTCATCATTTCTTGTAATACATATACATTCAAATTCCCTCAAAAATATCAAAATGAGATAATGCCCAATTTTTTTAAATCACAGCACGTATTCTACAAATTCATTACTTACCTAGTTTGTACCGACCCAGGAATTTCAGTCAAGTTCAAGTACAGAATTGAGAATTAGCACTTGGTATTTTACTTCTGCTAACAGTGGTATGAGGTGACAGTTACTAAAATACCAGACCAGTCACAGAGTATTCTATTCACTGACAGATAAGGGAAACGAGCATATCAATCAGTGCTTTTATGGGCAACACAAGCCCTCAAAGCAACGTGACAGGAAGCATATTTAATAGCGTGTATTTGGGTATTGGGTAAAAATTAAAAACATTTCACTTCTATATTATCAAAACCCTCAAAGTGGTATTACTGAACCGACAAATAGTAATATTTAGAAAAGCAAAGACATGAAAATACAAATAATAAGAAAAAAAGAAAAAAGTCCCAAAACTACTAATCCAGATTCAAGATGAGAAATTCCCAAGGCAAACATCAGTGATCTACCTGCCAAGAGCAGTGTATCAAATGGCATGCTTCTTTCCCAGGCAAGATGTTGAATATTTGAATATGCTGGTGGAAACTCAGCAGGACCCAAGAGACGTTGCTATCATTCACTTCATGAGCACAAGGCAAAGGCTCCCACTGAGTTCTGAAAGCAGGCCCTGGGAGGCATTTGCCCTCACAAACATTTTTGGAGGGTGATCGGTGTCCTAGATCTGCCTTTGTGCTGGCTCTGCTCTGCGCCACATAGTACCTGCTGCGTTTGACCATTAGCAGACCTGCCATAGGCTGCTCCTTTTGCCTTAAGGAAGCATACTTCATAGCTCCCTTACACGTTCAAAATGGCAGTGACAACATCAAAGAACTTCATGACATGTTTATTGATCAAGTTGGTTACACTGACGTCAACCCAAAAGGAATGGCAAACCAGCAGGTACCATATTTAAATCAGGAGTATACAGAGTAGCCTTTTGGTTCCCACAGAAACTTCTGTGAGGAAAATCAAGTTTTGAAACAAGTGAACTTTCCAGGAAAATAAGTCTGCTTTTCTGTAAGTGACATTGATTTAGTTTTGACATACAATGTTTTAGTAGGTTCAGATTTTTGGAAAACCAAAAGAAATTCAGCTTCTAAATACCATTTTGAGGGCATTCTTGAATCTGCTTTTTCTTCTGTTATGATTAGTACACCCCTCTGTTTTCACACTCTGTTTTCACAGAGGAAAAAAAACCAACACAGCATGTTCCACTTCTGAGGAACCCTCCCTATCGCCATTACCTTTCAAAAACAACCAAAAGTGGTCTTGCAATGACAGACACAGCTCCCTCAGCTCTTGTAAATGCATCCCATTAGGTCCCGTGGAATTCTGTGTGTCTGTCTTGTTTACATGCTCCCTAAACGGATCCTCCCCTACCAAGGGTAAGTCTTCGTCACTCCAGACTTTCCCACCAGTCTCAGGGGCCTGGGATTCCTGAAAGACAGTCTTGCCAGTAAAGACTGAGGCAAAGAAGGCATTAAGTACCTTGGCCTTTTCCTGTCCTTTGTAACCAGGTCACCCACCATATTCATCAGCAGGTCCACATTTACCTTCCACTTCCTTACAGCTGATATACCTGTAGAAGCACTTCTTGTTGCCTTTCACATCATTCTTTTCATTCAGCTCCAGGTGGACTCTGGTTTTCTTAATCTCATCCCTTCACATTTGGACAGTGTCTCTGTAGTCTTCCTGGGTCACGTGGCCCTGTTTCTACCTATTGGCTGCTCCCTTTTTAAAATCTGAGTTTTGTCAGGAGCTCTGTGTTCATTCATGCAGGCCTCCAGCCACCTTCCATGTCCTGCACGTTGAGATCAACTGTTCTTGAGATCTGAGGAGACAATTCTTGGGGGAAAAAAAAACCAACCAGCTCTCCTGGACCCCTCTGCTCCTCAGGACTGTCTCCCATAGGATTCTTCCAAGCAGATCCCTGACCAGACCAAAGTCTGCTCTCCTGAAATCCAGGGTTTTGATCCTGCTGTCTAGCTCTGTCTCAGGATCCTGAACTCTACCACCTCATGGTTGTTGCAGCAAACGTAGCCCCCAGCTTTAACATCCCTGAACACTTCTTCCTGCTTTGCAAGCATGAGGTGCATCAGTGTCCTCTTCTTGTCATCCCTTGATCACCTCTGGCAATAAGTTACCACTAATGCACTCCAGAAAATTCCTGGATTGTTTGTGGCCTCCTGTATTGCCCTTCCAGCAGATATTGGGGTGGCTTAAGTCCCACCTGAGGACCAAAGCCTTTGAACATGAGGCTTTTTTCAACAGCCTGAAGAAGTCCTGATCAACCTTTTAATCCTGATCAGAGGGTACACAGCAGACCCCTACTGCAAGGTCACCCACATGGGGCTTCCATATAGCTCTAACCTATAAAGTCTCAGCTGGCTCCAGAGGCAGAGCTCCACACACTCCCACCGCTCCCTCACACGAAAAGTAACTCCTCCCATACTGTCCTGGCCCATCTTTCCTAAAGAGCTTGTATGCATCCATTATGGTGCTGCTTTTGTGTGAGCTCTCCCACCATGTCTGCAGTTCAGATGAGATCACAGCTCTGAAACTGCAGACCCCTAACTCCTCCTGTCTGTTCCCTACACTATGTGCATTAGTAGATTCTTCAGATTGGGACCTGCTGGTTTTCCAGAAAAGTTATGAAAGTTTTCCTGTAATGCTGTCTTGTAGCACTTCTTTATTGCATACATAAGCTTGATGTGGACCCTCTTCAGTGTTATGGATTAAGAGCTCTCTCCTGTCTGGAAAACACTGCACCCTTTTCTTATGAACTCAGTCCACACCTTCGTCACTTGATTGTGGGTCATCATTCCTCTCCCCTGTCACTCCTAGCCTGAAGTTCTTACCCAGCTGGCCAGCCTGTTGGCAAAGATGCTTTTGACCCACTTGGTATGGTGGATCCCATCCCTCCCTTGCAGTCCTTGATACTTAAGGAGGACCTCATGGCCATAAAAGCAGAATCTGTTATCAAAACCAGCTGTTCAACCAGTTGTTCACCTGCAGGATCCACTCACTCCTCAAGTCACAATGAGGAGAATGTCAATAAAAACATTTTCTAATGCAAAGGTGCCAATCATTTCAAATTTGCATCAACCTTGCAAAGAAAAGCAGTCAGGCCTCAGTCATATTCCACCGAGTTACAACCAAGGTATGGAATTTGGAGCAATCCAAAGCAGGCAGCAAAGCTAGCAAGCAATGTGTCCTAACATCCAGGGGAGAGAATGGCCTTTGTCTAACAACTTCCTCTAGCAAACTTTGATGCCAAGGTCCCAGAAACTAGAAATTTTATGTTTTGAGTGTTCAGTGGAATAAACACAAACAATAATAAGAAATCTAACCTCTGAACTAGCATTAAGTATCACATTAGTTTACAAAAGAATGAATAGCTCTTTCCTGTTGGGCTAGTTTAACCTAATTACATTACATGGTCAAAATTCTGCTCTGGTTTGCAACCTCAGCACCACACCCCAGGCAGAACTCTAGCATCAGTGACAAAACTACCACCAGTGTTTTGCAGAAGGTACAATGCCAGGCATGAACCATCTGAATGTAATCAGGACATATTCTAGCATCATGGGCTGGGTGCCTCTGGCTAAGAGAAAAAAAACAGAAACAGTAAAAGAAAAACCATTTTCAGTAAGCAGAGTAAGGAACACAAACAGATACCAGTGCAACTGCAGTTGTGAACTGAACAAAGATAATGAGCACATCAAGTCTGGATAATGACTCAAAAGACGAGATGAATATGACAGGAATAGCTCTCTCTTTCCCAACAAAAATCTGACCCCCAAGGCAACAAGTTCCTCCCTTCCTTCTCCTTCCACCTCTACAGCAAGCAGGAGGTCCCGGGCAACATTGCAGCATCTCGAGTGAGCAGGCAGTCTGTCGGTTTATGCCCTTCGGTGGCCATAAAGCCACTGCAGCTCTATCTGTCAGAGGACCCAGACAGACAGGCTGAGCCTGGCTCATCAGAGGCGTTGCCATGGCAATTGGCTGTTGCCGGGTAGCCAGCAACTAAGAGAAGACTGAGAATTAGCAAGGCCTAAAAATAAAGGTGTCGGGGTTTTTTTTCCTAGATGTTCATGTGTAACAGGCAAAATAATAATAAAACTCCCTCAAGATCTCTGCAGTTACGGGGTGTTTATATTCTGCAGGCTTTGATCACCTTTTAAAATTAGCACATTTTTCTAAGCAACAAAAACAACCAAAACAAGACAGTGGGAAGATTTTCCAAATCAATGAAAACATGAGACTAAAAAGCAGGAAAGGAGATAAACTGTTCTGAATATTCAAAGAAACTGACAGATAAAAGACTAAAAACCTTCTTAATCTCTACATCAGCAGAGTCGGAAAGCGTGGCAGCTCTGCTGGTTTACATCGTCTGTGTGGGAACTGTCCTGCAGTTGAGGGATGAGAGAAAAACTAGATTTCATTTCCATCCCTAAACATTCCCTATGCATATGGACCCTATAAAGTAAGAGAAAATGCAATTTAGAATATTGTGCAACCAAATGCATCAAGGGCTTTGGCATTCTCAGATCGAGGACATGATGGGAATACAAGATATGCCACGTCCAGCTGTAACAGGGTTTATGAAAGCAAACGCTGCAAAGGCTCATCACCATGGAAGGAAAGGCTGTTGAAGTGAAACCTTTTTCCAACAGAAGTTAATAAAAGTTACAACTAAGAAAACAAAAGGTGGCCTTCACTGCTTCTTCCTCATCACTACATGGACACATGACCAAAAAAACCTCCCAAAAAACCCCAACCACTACTCACACCAAGGTCACAAGGAGGGACTGATCTGCAGCACCTTTCTTCCCGGCGGCAAGTATTTTAGAGGAAAGGAAGCTGTAAGAGTCCCTTTAAAATAAAATATCAAAATCAAGTCTGATCCTAACCAGTAGTGTTTTACAGTTATTGACTCCAAGATCTGCATGGGTTTGTGCTGCTGGATTCCCCGGGACCATTCCTTGGAGGTTTCAAGGGATAAGCCCATGGCAGAAATACAGCAGAGTTGGGCCAAATTGCTTGTCCAGCTGACTCCTTTCACAAGAAAAGGAATGTCACTAGACAAAGGATGAAATATCAAGTCTGAGTACATTTCAGTGTATAAAATAAAAACTCTTTTGCATTAACTAAAAAAGGAATTTTACTTTTTTTTTGTTTTCATTCAATTAAGGAAAATCTGAAGAAACATTCATTCTTTTTACTAGCAAACATTTTTTCTTCTTTTTTTTGTAAACTGAAAACAAAATGTAATGACATAAACCAAAAAGGAATTCTGAAATGGAAAGTAACTGCAGATTAAAATAATGTAAACTTTCAATGCTGAAGATGCTAAACTGAAACATTTGGTGGCTTTTGAACATTGTTGCTTCAAATTAATAACTTGGCAACAAAAAAAGGAACTTCTAAAACATCTTGATGTTGCAAAATGTGTATGTTTCAGTAAAATTCAATGAAAATATTCAGTCCTCTTCTACTTCAAGCACCCAGCCCAGACAGTATTTTCCCCCTAAATTCTATGCTGTACATGACCCAGTGTTTAGAAAGACATAACACATCAGCTGCAGTATAATGAAAATGGTTCTCTCTTTTTTTTCCTCTGCCTCCACCACCCATGTTTCAATAAATACTGTATCTTCTTCAGTGTATATTAGGAATCAATGGCAAGTGGAAAATGTCACAATAAACACCTAATAGCAGCGTGGTAGATCTGAGAAACTGGAATAACATCCTTGTGCACAAGGACCTTTGAAACAGTGACATAAAGAAGCAGTGGATTTACTGAGAATATTCTAAAAATACATCTTTACATGCCCTACAAAGGCGCTACATTAAAAAAAAAAAAAAAGGGACCACATTTGAGTGGAAAATTACTTCCAAAAATGAACAAGAACAATACAAAGAAAGCTAAAACAAGGGCAGCTGGATTTCTTACTAATGACTGTTTGTTTTCAGAAAGGACTTAAAATTAAAATGTCTCTTCTAGTTAGAAGGATCATTCTTATCCGTCTCCCTTTGTTCTGGCATCCATCACTGAATGTTATACATTTTGACTTGCTGAGTATCACATAAGATTAATTTAGCCAGAAACACGGAACACTTAATGAAACTGTATCTTAACTCTGCTGATTTCAGCCTAGAATTTGATTTTTGTCCAGATGGGCTTCAACTCACATGAAAACACAAAGCAACTGCCCATATAATGATAACCTTTAAGGAAGCCACAAACTCTAATACTGAAAAAAATCTGACTTGATTTTTTCCCTCTTGTTGCATACCCTCAGGAAACACAAATACCCTTCCAGCATTGGTTTCCAGAGATACAATGTTTTCTGCAGTTCAAAAGAGTTATTTTGAACTCTCTGGGTTTCTTAGTTTTGTTTCTAAAATATAATTAGGGATTCCTCAGCCTGAGCCAAATTCTTGCATATATGGAGGTGCGAATTAGCAGTTCCCCTGAAGAGGAGCACGAAGCGGCATGACTTTATAAAGACATTCTGTTCTCTGGGCCACGCACGAGACTCCATTTGCCTCCACAGAGCTTAACTATTTAGGGGGAAGTGCTTCCCCAAGAAGTCTTCCATGGAAAAGTCCCTCAGCAACACCCAAACGGGAGGCCTGAACAGTGCCTTGGGTACACAGAGCAAAGCCCAGCCACGGCTGCTAGTAACGCTAAAGCATGGTTCCCTCACTTGGTATCACAGAGGCAGTCAGGAGGGTTGCACGGTGGGGGAGGCAGAAGGGAGAGGTGAGCTCTTATTTCTAGTTCTAAGATGTACAGTACTAATGGAAAATAATGGAACAGCCATCATCAAATGGTCTTATTAAGTCTTTCTTATTTTATTTCTACTGCACTTCTGTTACCTACAGTAAGTCTTACTTTTGGTATCTTTTAAAGCTTAAAAAAACCCAAACTACCAAAACCCAACAAAAAATCCCCACAATGGCATAAAAGTTCTCTTTTGCATAAAAATAATTTTATTGGAATTGCAATGTTTTGCAGACATGTTGATATCAACTAAATTTTTGACAGAAAATTGTCAAAGCTTCCCACTTCAGATGTTGAATGTAGCAATTAATCTACTCCTCCTCATGTTAAACTATTAACTGTAATTGTATATATAAAAATAATATATATTATACTTAGTGAAGTGGTACAATATAAAAGGGGAAATAAAATTAATCAAAATGTTTTGATACCACTAAAGTGATTGTTATATTTTGAATCTTCATTCAAAAAACGTTGGATGTATATTCCAACTTGAAAATATTTTCTACTCAAATTTTGGAATTTCCCATGGAGGAGAAAATCTGGTATTTTAGACACAAGAAACTGTCTAGTTTTCATTTCACATTCATTCACATGACTCTTCCAGTGAATACAGTTGCAGCCCAGAAGCATTAGCTGAATTGAATACACTCAAGAAAACCCAATTATTATTTTTCCTCCAAAATATTGGCATTAAAATATCACTTAAATTCAAACAATTCTGTATATATCCTTCTTCTAGCCTCAAGATTATTTTTTTTAAATCTAGATTATATTTTATCGTTTAAACAATAGCTACTCCAGGAGGTACGTGAAAAAAGCTGCAATAACATTAACCTATTTCATTGCAATATAGAAAAACCCAAGAGACAAGCAGGAGAAAGCATCTAGCTGGAGTCCCACACCAAGAAGCATGCAAACCACAACAAATATCTCTCTCTTAATCCAAAATTCAGAGATTGCACGCTGGAGGAAGAACTGCCGATGAGACCTGTACCCAAACCGAACACAGATCTCATTCTTGTGCAGCACTAGAATGAGGGTGCTTTGATCTCATCTCTCAGATTCTACCGGACCATTGTTCAGTTTGAGAAAATTTCACCTTAAATGCACTATAAAATTATTATGTTATCTGAGGAAGTATTTTTTGTTCTAAATGTGTTGGAATTGCCTCCTGCATCACCCTCTCCATTCTGAATAATTAAGTAACATGACCATCTCTTACACCTTTAGTTAGGAAGGAAGGAGCACTTAGTCATTAGAAAGCCAAATCTCTTTAAAATGTCACCATTTATGTACAGAAGTTATATGAAATATAGCAGCAAAGTATCAATTTAAAATAAAATAGATATTCTGGAATACCTTCACATGAGGACATATTTATCCTTTTCCTTCATTAGACTCTTTTGTGGTTTTGCTATGTTGTAACAAATTCAGTAAGTTACAGGACACTATTCTTGTCCCTTGGCTGGGTAAGAACTGCAGAATTTCTGACACAAAAGTACACATCTAAAATGGTTTTTCATTAATGCATATACATTTCAGTGTGAACAGGTTTTTTTACAGTTAACTCTAATTAAATCTAAAACCTACAATACAATCCTCCCTAGAATCACTGAATTGCTGCTAATTTCCACTAAAAACTTGTAGTTGACTCAAATATACTTGAAAGATTCACAAATCTCTTTATGGTTTCTCCTTTACAAAGCAACCCATGAAAGTAATTCTATCAACATGAATGCTAGCTACACAATATTGTTATACCAGCTTTAGGTGCTGCTTTACTTTTCTTCTTTCTATCAACAAGGAAGAAATGTGCAGATCAAAGTCAGAAAGGTTCATTTTTGGCTGATATATCAATTCATAAGTTTCCATTGAAGTGTCAGATCTGGAAGTTTACGGCACCTGTAAAACTACACTGAAACAATGGGTTTCATTGAGAGTCAAATCTATGCTGCAGAATATTACTGGTGATGATGTGCAAGTAGGAAAGAATCAGGCTTGTCTTTGCTAAGTCTGCAAGGTTGACAGCAAAAATATCTGTAATCTAAATATACTTGATCTGAAGTTATATAGAGAGAAACATGACAACCTATCACATCTTTTTTCTTTTTAAACAAAGTCGCATTTCTGAGAAGAACTGCAATTTAAGGAGTCTTTCAAGCTTTGAGGTCTGAGTCAGTTATGAAAGTAGAAAGTGGGCATAATGAACATGCAAAGCTCCAGCAGGTATCTTCAGATTCAAGACAGTCATTTTATATGCCCCTTGGAAGGGTGGCTTTCCCTCAGATATGTACAAGGGAACTGAGCAGAACTTTGTTCTTCAGGAGAGATCATCATCTCCTACCTCTTGGGAAGCTCTCAAAATGGGCTAGAAATCAACCCATTGATCTGCTGCAGGAGTTCTGCACCATTTTCCTTCTGAGAATTACTTCGTAAGAAAGGCCAGGAGACCTGCCAGCCCCAAGCCAGCCTCATTCCTGTCTCTCCACCCTAGTGCTTCAACCTAATTTCTTCACAACACTCACAGTTCTCCACTGTTTTTTTCTCAAAATTATTCAGGGTGCTAATACATAGGGATGAATGAATTCTGAAAACTAGATACACCATTTGGAAAGGCTAAGATCACAAGATCACATAGAGATCTATAGTTTTTACCATATTTTTTTTTAATTATTCTAGACCACCTCATTGAAACAGGCTCATCACCTTCAAACAACTGTTATCCATATGGAATATTGGTAAGGCTGGCATTAAAACAACAAATTTACATATTGAAAGTGTTTGAAGTTTTGATTTCTTTTGGGTTTTGATCAGCAGATGAAGGACTTGATCACGTATCACCCATATTTTGTGTATGCACTGATTTACACTAATCCGTACCTGTTTTGCTGAAATTCTAAACAAGGTTTTATGTAATTGTTATCAAAACTGAAACATCTTCTTTGGGAGAAAAGGAAAGATTTAATCAGCTTTAGTTATGACTTTAAGTGAGGAATAAACCAACATGAGATGATAAATTAAACACTGACTTCCAAGGACAGCCTCAAACATTTAAAACGACAACAACAACAAAAAGATAATAAAGGTAGCATGACACATTCTTTTACTTCAACTAAAAAGAAGTGCAAAAGGGAAAACAGAGATGCTGATCAGCATCCAAAGAACCTGAGGTTCTTGAATATGGATATTTCTGATTCTTCTGAAAGGTTTCTGATGTAGCACAAATCTCTTAAAAAAATATTGAACATAACAAACAAAACAGAGTCAAATTAAACCTAAAAATTATCTTCTTTCTCAATAATGGAGTCTGCAAATATGCACAACATTTAAAATAAACCCAGTACAATTCAAACCCATCTTTGGGATGAGGACCCTTATGCAGAGATGCAAGCATCCCTACCATATTCAGCTCTACTTAAAAAGAGGAACAGTCTACAGCCCCCGAAAACAAATGGGAAAAAACAGCTCCTGAGTCAGGAGAACTAATAAAGTCAGGGTTCCAACAGAGTTACACCAGACATCTTCTGCCACCTTTGCTTCTATGACAAGAAGCTCAACTCATCACGTTTCCTGTTGTACTTCCGTTATATCTTCTACGTTTCCCTAGATACCTGCGATACCAGCTATCCACAAAAGACCTTCTGTTCCTCTCCATATTTCCATTATTTCTCCATACTGTTCTCAATGTTCCATGTTCCTTTAAATTATTTCCTAGCAGCAATATTCCTCATTTGCTCCAAACCTCATTGGCCTTTCTTGTTTGGGAAAGGCACAGCATGAGTTTGTCTGGAGCCACACATGCTCTTTGCTGATGTACTATTCGTATGCTGGTTGCTTGACTTGTATTCTTGTGCTGACCACCCAATCGGTTGTTGCCAAACTCAATGGATAATTGTTGAGTTTTCTCTGTCATTCTCTCAGTGGGGCCATTAACAGGTTTTCTGTCCTCTAATCAGCCACCCTTTTTGATAACTGTTTTAGGAACTGAACACCTTTGAGAACTCTGTCTACATACTAATTTTGATTAAAATTTGCCAGGAAACTCAAAACTTATTAGCAGAGGAGTGACAGAAAGTGCTATCACTTATGCTTTTTTCCTGAAGAACCTATGCAAAAAACACAGTTCAAAGAGCTATCGTTCATGGTGGTCTTCTTGAGGTCAAAAACCTCATCTCAGATTCAGTATACCTTTTCTTGTTATATTACACCTTTTTCCTTGCCCAAGTCGGCTAGAGCTTCATACAGTGTTACAAGAAACTGAAAGGTGTTTTGCACAAGGTTGTAAAATATGTCACTCACACTAGCGGGTGTTGTCACTCACACTCCGAGTTGTTTAGCCTGGAGAAAAGGAGGCTGAGGGGAGACTTTATCACCCTCTGCAATTACCTGCAAGGAGGTTCTAGTGAGATGGGTGTTCTTTTCTCCCCAGCAACAAGCCTTATAACAAGAGGAAATGATCTCAAGTTGCACCAGGGGTGGTTTAGATTGAATATACTGGAAAACACATGGTTTGGCCCTGCATCACTTTCTCCCTTCTTTATAGAACAAACCTACCTAAGAATGTGTAGGAAAAAACAGAACAAACTTGCCTGAAAGTTATTTCATTCTAGTTATTAGGGCAGTTTGTAAAGGGCAGATGGTGGGAAAGCTTTTAAAATAACTGAAATGCTGCTGTAACTTCTTTGATGTGATTTTTCTATCCTAAATGTGATAAAGCATTTTGTTTCTATTAATTGTTACCTTTAAACAGCTTGATTAATAATTCCGCATAAAAGTAATAAATACACAATTAAGAACGCTGTTAGTTTTCTACCAAAACTCTCTACAATGTGTTAAAAATAAAAATACAGTAGTCCCTCTTCCAAATAGCTGACTTGTATTTCAACAGACTGAACATGCAGCACCGACCCCCTTTTGATGGAATATATTGCACCTCAGAGTCTTGAATGAGGCCAGATGAGAAGGTCATAAAATTCATGCCCTTGCAAAACAGTCTGCAACCTCATTCATAAATTTTTGTTGTATATACGTCAAATGCAAGAGACATGAATGGCAACAGATTAAAATACTGCCCCAATTTCATTTTGATGTAGAGTTATTTGGTGTGGTAAACACCTCATTTCAAATAGCTATATGGTTTCTGAAGAATGTGTAATTTTAACAGCACTTGTTGCAGTATTACTTGCTTTCAGTTCTGTTATTTCAGGCAGATAACTCTTTTCTGGCTACTTCTGCTCTCTGTCCTTCTGGATTCTCCAGCTGTAGCACCAATAAGAGGTCTACAATGACCAGTACTGAAACCAGTGACTTGCAAACTATAGCCCATAGACCTGCTTTCAGCCAGGAATCACATCCAAGATCTCAGAATCCCTTCTGATTTAAGTTTTGTCAAAAGTGCTAGGTCCCTACAAAAGCTTTCTTTTCATTGAACTCATTTTCAGATGAAACATTTAGCTGAAAGAGTCCAGACCAGCCCTATTCAGTTGTTATGCAATTGTTTTTAAGGGTTTTGCAGACCCTTGTGAAAAAATTGACGGCAAAAAGCAAGCATTTTTCAGCACTTTGCTAAGTTTAGATTTCCTTTGCTGCTTCTTTAACACTAGCCGTATTTTTCACAAAATGAGAGGACCAGAAAAGCCTAATAAAATTGCAAATTGACCTTGAGATATTAGCACCTCAGGGATGCTATCATTGATCACAAGGAAGGGGATACTGGAGAACATAATCAAACCAGTTTTGTGGAAACTTACAGATCTACAGAATCTATTAGATAAGCTTGCTTCACTTGTGACCAGTATTCAATTTATTCCAACCCCTGAGAAACCAGAAAACCCTACTTCAAGCCACAGTTGCAGATGCAATGGATTTTGGACTCTATTAGGGTATTAAAAAAAAAAAAAAAAAAAAAAAAAAAAAAGAAGCAGTCATGCTGTCCACAATATTTGAATGGGACACTCCAAATGTATGATGTTACATTCTTAGTCTTTCTGCTGCTCTAAAGAGAAACATGGACATCAATTTAACTAGGACAGACTGTGAAAATTATGTAAATTTGTCTCCACTTGTAATGAACAGCAGAACATTCTTCAGTACTCATAGACCTGAGCCTCTTTCACTTCCCCAAGATGCTCACCCTCTGCTCTGCTCTGCCTCCACCATTCTGCTAGCTCAAGGGCTATTGCACAGTAGCATAACTTGAAACATGCATCCAGGGAAAATTCTGTTCCTGAGCTTGTCTGTGGCTATACTGGCTATTTAAATATATACTGGGGTTATACTGGGGGGGGAAGCACACAGCAGAATCTCTATAGGATCTTTGCAGAAAGCCTCATCCATGATTCAGCACATGGCTTTCTCTTACAAAAGCCAGTATTGATAAATCAATAACTGAATGACTGATCTGACAGACTCTTAGAGGGTGCCGTGCTGTTGCTCACATAGGCATCATTTTACAGCTGAGGCACTCCGGTATTTACAGTCACTACAAATCCCACACTTCTATATAGAAGACATTGCTATTCATGACCGTTTAAGTTATTACTTTCTCTGCTTCAAAATAAGTGGTGGCTGTTTGGGTGTTAGTGAGGAATGAAAAAAAAAAAAATGTCTGTTTGTTTCTATATAAAAGCATGCACAAATTTAAAATGAGGCTTAACAGTGTAATAAACTACTTCCCCAGGAATGTTATAAACTATTAAATTATCCTTTAAACAAAGTATTTTTCTCCTTGGTACTTATTTCCTGAGAAATTGTGGGCAGTAACTGTACCCCCTCTCCAGCTTTGGTTTTTGTTAAGCAGGACTAGTGAAACTACTGCAATCAGCTTGATAGATAATGGTTTCCATTCTCCCACTCCTCTTGTTAACCTTTCCCCATATTCTGTTTCATTAACATTTAACATTCAAGATCATCATCTGTGAAGTACCATGTACAATAGGGTTAATACCTCTTCCAATTTATTGGACTTCTGTTGACACAAGTGACAAATTAATTTCCCTCCCTGCTAAGTTACACTGGAAAATCATATTCATCCTCTGGTCAAACTGTAACTATCTTAGCTTTTCCCCAAAAATGCTCTTCCAGAGGAGACTAAAAATTTCATCTTGTTAGTACTTAAGGCATGACCTTGTGTTTTGTGCTATAAGACCACATCTGATTTTTACTACTTTAGTCTAATCATCAAGTTCTTGTATATCAGTTCTTCTTTGGCAGTGATAATGCCTCATTAGTGACCAGCAACTTTCCTCAGTACGTCATTAATTTTTTTAGTCGAAGTCAGTAATGACAAAGAAAACATTTAACAAAACATGTTAGTTTTCAGGCAACTTCCATCATGGGAAACAAAACCAAACAAAACCAAAACAAAACCAAAATCAAACAAAATCCCCTCCTCTGGTTGCATGCTAATTTGGAAAACAAAGTGAAACCATTCATTTTAATCAAAATTTGTTGTAGAAATCTGGGGTTCTGAATAGCTCTGTGTACCTATATCGATATCCATAACTGTATGTACATCTAGGGAGAAACGTTTGCCTATCATAGTCATCCTGAAAATAAAAGCTTGTTCCTTTACCCCTTAGTGTATCAACAACATGTCTTTAGTTTCCATCTGCATGACACGAGCTTGCTAAACCTGCCATGTATCTCCTAGGCACTGTCTGCAGCCAGCTACTAACTCCTGCCTCACATGTGGTTGATGCAAACCATTATATACAAGCCCAGGGTATGCTATGCACTATTGCAAAGGAAACAGTATCCCTGCTAGTCTCTAAACAAAAGTATGTTGAAGTATAAAAACATAACAGACATATAAATTCCACATAAAGACAAGAAGTATTTCCAGCAAAGAACATCTGATTTGAAAAACACATCACAAAAACAAGCTGTGTATATAGTGAGCAATTTTCAGGGTGAAACAGATCTCTAAGGCCAGTAGAGCTGCACAAATCAATCAATTATGTTTGAGTCTAACAGGAAGAAAGCATTAATTGATACATCCATCTTGGAAGCGTGTTCCTGTTTTGTGGGCGTTTTACCATGGAGATAGGACCACTCCCTAACTAAATGTCAGACCCCAAAGGAAGATAAAATTTTGATTCCCAGATCAGATTTTTTAGATCTCTGCATGTTTTCTTCATTGCCTACTCCAAAGAAAAAGAATTCACAAAAGCCAAAAAGACTTTGTTGGGTCTCTTATACACATCCAAATGTACTGGCCACAAACTCCTGCTAAATCTTTGATTAATGATGTACTGGCAACTACAAACATGTTAAAACATTCTAATTAGGGCTTGAGCACCTCTCCTATGAAGGAAGACAGGCTGAGAGAGATAGGGGTTCAGCCTGGAGAAGAGAAGGCTCCAGGGACACTTTATAGCAGCCTTCCAGTACCTAAAGAGGGCATACAGGAAAGCTGGAGAGGGACTTTTTACAAGAGCATGTAGCAACAGGACAAGGAGGAATGGCTTTAAACTGAAAGAGAGTAGATTTACATTAGATATCAGGAAGAAATTCTTTACTGTGAGGGTGGTGAGGTACAGGAACAGGTTGCCCAGAGAACCTGTGGATGCCCCATCCCTGGAAGTGTTCAAGGCCAGGTTGGATGGGGCTCTGAGCAACCTGGTCTAGTGGAAAGTGTCCCTGCCACAGCAGGAAAATGATTGTTACTCAGGTTTACAGAAAGGAGGAGTCTGAACACGGTCTGAACATGGACACCACCTGGCTATGAAGTGAAATAAAACTAACAAGATGCGAGTGCTTAGTTCCCTAAAGGAAGGGCAAAGCGAGCAGGCACATCTTGGCAAAATTAAGTCAGATTAAGCAGCAGTACAGGTCAGCAAAGGTCAAATCAAGGAGCCAGTGCAAAAGATGCCTATATAGGAAGGAAAGCTGCTTGGCTAGAAAACTCTCACTCAAGAAAGCAAAACCACGGAAGAAATACCTACACATAATAAACACATTTACCCCACAGAAAATGGTAAACACCATGAAACATTGTTAGAAGCCATCCAAAACACAAAAAAGGGAAGTGTTTCTAGGGTACAGATTTTTAATTCCTGGCACACTGAGAAGACATTTAGATACTTATTTCCTCTATATATAGGTTTTACTGCTGCAGAGGACAGTATGATTTTCACAGGTATATATTAACATAGAAATATTAAGTGGTTTGGATTTTTTTCATCTTTTTAGTGTAATTTTGGTATCACAAGACTTTATATGTTCATTTAAAAACCTGATCTAATGAAAAGGAATCAAACTTTTCTTTAAGAAATAATACCTTCCATTTTGGTGCCCCATAGAAACATACAGATGTTGAAGACTAAGAGTGAAAGAAAAAGCTATCTAGTTCCCAGAGTTCATACACCTCGTTTGCTTTCTCTCCTAATGTTATGTGCCTAAAAATTATTTAGAATGGAAGTATTTACTTTTGTAACTAGAGTTTGCCAGGACAAAAAAGATGGAATAGAACAGAAAGAAATTAGTATTGAAATGTTCTGATTGGAATAAATTGCAAACAGTTTCAAACTACATATATATCCTTTTTGTCATAGCAGGATGTAATTCAGACTAGACTTTACATACATAGAAAACCTTAGTACAGCATTTCTGATAAGATATTATGAAAAAGACTTCATCACAAACGTGGTCAAACTGTTTGGCTGTGGAATCACCATCATTGAAGATGATCAAAACTCACCTGGACATGGCACTGAGCAATCTGATTATGAAGTTCAATCTAACTTCAAAGTTGGCTCTGCTTTGAGTAGATGACCAGATGACCCTAAGAAGTCCCTATGAACCTAACTTATTCTGTGAGTCTATTTTCAAGGTCAAGCTCTCCAAATTAAGGACAGAAGCATCTTACAACTCTCATGAGTACAGGATGAAGTTATCCTACTGTTCCACCCACTGTTCTTTTGCAAGGCCTGTTTTCAAAGCACATCTTACATTGCATGATCACCTCCCCCTGGCCAGTCATATCCAGACTTGCACATATTTCAAACCTCTCTAACATTTTTCTGTGAGCATCCATCATCTCACACACCCTAAAGTCCTGAAGGAGGAAGGACCCTAATGGAATTTTGCCTAAAGGGTAGCTTCTGTGCTTCTGTCCCATTGAGCCAATTGCCTCTGCACCAGACTCAGGAGCAGAACTGACATCTCCGTGTTGTGGTTCAAATGGGTGATACATAGGTGCAGAAGTAAGAAGATCAGGAGTTTGAAACTAGCTGAGGAGGTCACAAGCGAGTGAGGTAAGAGACTTGTGTGTCAAGAGGGAGGAATGATATACATTCATAGGACCTTCTGCCAATGGTCTCTTCAGATTTCATAGAAATTTTATTTTCTTTTTAGTGTTGAAGGTCTCATTATATGTAATAAGACGTTTTACTCTTGACTTTGAAAATGGCCAGTGAACATGATGTGACAGTTACTTTTCGACAAATAATATATTTTATCATCAATGTTCTAGAAACTCCATTAGCTTCCAAAGATTAGCCTTATTATGAAGCAGCTTTAATTTCTGAAGAGAATTATCTGCCAATATATTAGATGGAGGCGGGAAGGGAGAACAGACTTCCAACAAGGCTAAATGCTGGGTCCTGCACTTGGGTTACAACAACCCCATGCAACACTACAGGCTTGGGAAGAGCGGCTGGAAAGTGCCTGGTGGAAAAGGACCTGGGGGTGCTGGTTGATGGCTGGCTGAACATGAACCAGCTGTGTGCCCAAGTGGCCAAGAAGGCTGACAGCATCCTGGCTTGGATCAGAAATAGCGTGGCCAGCAGGACTAGGGCAGTGATCATCCCCCTGTGCTCAGCACTGGTGAGGACAAACCTTGACTATTGTGTTCAGTTCTGGGCCCCTCACTATATGAAAGACACTGAGGTGCTGGAGTGTGCCCAGGGAAGGGAAATGCAGCTGGTGAATAGTCTAAAGCACAATTCTTATGAGGAGCAGCTGAGTGAACTGGGGTTGTTTAGCCTGGAGAAAAGGAGGCTGAGGGGAGACCTTATCACACTCTACAACTACCTGAAAGGAGGTTGCAGCAAGGTGGGTGTTAATCTCTTCTCCCAAGTAACAAGTGATAGGACAAGAACTGGACTCAAGTTATGCCAGGGGAGCTTATAGATTGATTCATTTGAAAAATTTCTTCACTGAAAGGGCTGTCAAGCATTGGAACAGTCTGCCCAGAGAAGCGGTTGAGTCACCATCCCTGGAGGTATTTGAAAGACTTGTAGATGTGACACTCAGGGAAATGGTTGTCTTTTCCAACCTAAACAATGTTATGATCATAATGCAGATAATATTAACTGCGGCTCCAGAAAATGTAAACAAATATTTTTTCTAAAGTAAATTGGTTTTCTTTTTTCTTTTTTTTAACAGTCAATAGGCACACAACTGCTAACCTACCTCCAGTGTGAGAACCACTACATGATTGCTTCTGTTCCACTGATGCTTCTGTACAGTTGGTGTGCAATTCATGTCCAGCTCTGTGCACCTCCCAGGCTTCATTCTTCTACACTGCAGGAGACTCCCGTGGCTCTTAACTCATAACAGAACAAGGGCTATATTATAACCCAGTAGACATGACTGAGTCACATTGCTGCGGTTTACTCCAAGTCAGGACTCCATGATCAGTAGTGCTGAGTGAGAAAACAGCCTTCCAAAATCCAACCTTTAAGTATTTGCTATGGAGGGAGTGCCTTTGGGCCATTCTTTTTTTTCTGGTTCTGATTTTACCACGCTTCCCCAATTACACTAAATATGTTTGTAGAGTAAATACTGAAATAACCTCAAAGTACCATTCCTAGCATCATCTGTCATGCCACTCTGAAGTCTTACTTACCAATTATCTTGAACAGCATATGGAAATAAAGTAGCATGAGACAAATCAAAAAGTTCCATGATTTTATCCAACACCTTCCTAATGAATTAGTCTTCAGATCTCAAATGATATTATTCTTTTAGCCTACTATAAGCAAAAAGATTATACAAATGCAACCAGCATAGGCTTTGCTGCCAGTTTCCTAGCTGCAATACATGGATCACTGATGTTTCTTAATTAGTGTTTCAAGAAAACCAAACAAAACTCTCATTTCAGGAGTCAATATTCTGTTTCTCTGTGGAACCAACTCTTTATGAAGTTATTATGGTGTTCTGAAAGAATGCAGTGACTGGCTTTCTGATTCAGGTGCGGCGCACGCATGCAAAGAGACTGCATTTTCCTTGGCACTGTTGAAGTGTCAGCTCTGGCTTTATTTCATTATCATGGAGGAATATTTTTCTCTGACTTCATCTGACCTTTAAGACTGCTAATGCTTGTAGCATACTACTGTGTCTGAAGCACACTAAAAAAAAAAAAAAAAAAAAAAAGAGACTGGGTGATAGATACACATCATACACTCAAGCAAGGAAAGCCTTTTTAACTTTCAACAGTGACAGTTAAACCACTTGAGGCTTGAGGTTCTGTTAAGTACACCAAACGGCTGATTACCCAAACCTTTACCAAATCCCTTTGGTCTTTTAACAGAGAAGGAAGTCTTTCAAGAGCAGATGTGGGAATTTATGTTTCTTGATTTGCTGTATTTGGTTGTGTTGATTTTATTTTTCCATGGGGAAGTTTCTGGTCCCTCCAAGTCTAGTCTGGCTGGAACAGCTACCCTTTCATGATGCAGACTTTGCACAAAGGGCCACCACTAGAACAAGGAAGTGTGGAGTGCATGAAAATAAGACAAAAGAGGATTAACTTTAAGAGCTTAACAAAACTGAAAGATCAGAGTTCTGAATGAGTGATTCCACTTAAAAATCTGTGAGAGATTGACAGTTACTTTAAAAGTAATCTGATCTAGGTTTTGTTCAAGGACTTGGTAAAGAACAGAGTCAGTTCTAATTTTATCCAGACTGATTCACCTATTTGTAATGGCTGTCCTAAGTGCTCTAATAACACAGTCCTGTGGCTCTTACAGCTGCACTGTTACACAGATGTCAGATTTTTAAGACCCTGAAGACGTTTCTTTGCTGACAAACTGGCAGCTTGACCAAGCACATCTTACTAGCTCCCATTAAGGGGAACATATTGTGGAGATTCCCTAGGGCAAGCAATGGGACAAGCAGGCAAGACAGTATCTCTCATAAGGAAAACTTAAAATAGCAACGAACTCAGAGCAACTCTTCGAGTATACAATAGGTTTACTGTATTAAAGGTAAAGAAAATAGCAGTGAGTGCTAGAACAAAGAAAAGAATTGCAGAAAACATTTTCTGTGAACACCCAGAAATAGAATTACTACTACTGATACTATTGTCCATACTACTGTAAAGGCAGCAGCATAAGAATAATCGAATCATCAGCCATCAGAACAGGAAAAAAGTCAGGACTGTATAGACCAATGCCTTTCTTTACATTCCTCCATTTTTACAGAATTAGAACTTCTAAAGAATTAGAAATCAAGGCATTTAACCCAAAGAACATCTGCAGCAGCACTTACCAAACCCCGCCACCCAAATTCCTTGCCAATGCCTTTTAACATTAGCAAAGAGAAACTCCTTTGAAAGGCACTGAGGACAATCCTGCATGAACATGTTCATTCAGCCAACTACGGTCAAATATTAGTGGTGACTTTTCTGATGTGGGCACTACTAATGATTTATAGAGAGACTATTACTGTAGCAGTGAAACATTTACTAGAAACTGGACTGGGGCCACCGATTCATTTCACACAAGCTATTGAAGCAGTAAAATGTTCTCTCATCTCATTACTAATTTGAGCCAAAGTTATTCAGTTCCTTTAAATAATGTTTCTCATCTGCCTGTTTTGGGTTCAAAAAAGCTGCTTACAACCTTTGTGACTATTTAGAAGGCTTTTAAGCACTTAGTTTACTGTAGTTCATTAAATAAGGGTTAAAGTAATTGAAACATCCCACTGAAACATGCACAGGCGTTTTGCTAAAATTTTTCCTGTTGTAATACACTTGAGGCATTTCAAAACAATGAAGGCAGTTTAATAGTGCAAATGGTATTGCTGCTGTTACTGGCTTTCATCATTCTTTCTGACCATTTATATGGGGAACTGCAAAGAGAAGCCAGCTATAGTTAGTTTGGTAAGAGATGCACATCCTTCGTCCACAGAGGGTCATAATGAAACAGCAGCAACAGAAGAATATATATATATATACACACACACAATGGAGTGGAGCCGCCTATTTAACACTGAGGCACCATGTAATGCTCTATCTGGACCCAAACAACTGAATCTAAGCATGAAATAGTTCCATAGTTTCCTAATGCAAGAGTTTGAAATTAAGTGAAACAAATACTTCTAACAGATGAGGGTGTTCTAAAGTCTACAAGAAAAAACAGAAAGCCCTTACCCACAGCATAACCAGTAGCTCTGCAGGTGATTACAGCATTTATATGAGGTTTGGGAAATCCCAGTACAGATCTTTACTCTGCTTATTTAAGGATGTGAATCTTAATTTTTTAAAATAATGTCTTAGCAACTAGATTATGGAATTATTCTCTCCCAAGGTTTCCTATTGGAGATACCTCATTATATATATGTATAATGGTAACCTACATTATATATAAGTATATAACATACATTACATATAAGTATGTAAGTATAAATGATTACAGACCAGGCTTGAATCTCTTTTGCACATCTCTAGTGGTTGTCCTAAATGTGGACACAGATCCAGTCCCCTCACTTTTTCCACACTGCATTTAATTATGTTTACCAAGAATATCTCTGACGGGTAAAAAGCCAAGAATGATTCTGTAACCTGATAATTGGGACATTTGCTGGGTAGAGGAGCCACCACTTAAAAAGGCTGCTGAGCTGTTTGAAGACTTGAATCTGAATCACCCCCATCAAATAAGTGCACTTGACACTGAGCTCTTAGTGGCTGTTTCAGATTGTGTGTTTTCTCATCTTAACTATAAATTCCACCCTGAACTCAAAAAGCTTTTCCTGCAGAAACTGGTTACGTACATTGCTATAAAAAGTGCCTATTGTGACACATGTGCTACTCAGAAAATTTCAGTCTGTCATTTATGCAGCCTATATGTTGGAAACTCATGTTTCTCCAGGCTGCATCTCAGTTAGAGGACACAACTGCTTGTTGTTCGCTCTCTTAAAAATGAGGTTTCTATCAAAAAATTCTCACCCGCTGCCTTGGTTCATTCATCTCTGTATAAATGGGCTACCACAAGAACCTAGGTGTCCCAAGTAAAAAGCTAGCACATATGAGGAAATATGATGACAAATACGATGATGCCACCTCAAG
Source organism: Falco naumanni (assembly GCF_017639655.2). NCBI lineage: Eukaryota > Metazoa > Chordata > Aves > Falconiformes > Falconidae > Falco > Falco naumanni. The sequence continues at coordinate 23,773,532 of NC_054058.1, forward strand.
CGAATTCAACCACCTTCCTTCCACACATCATTTTAACAAGCACACTCTGATGATCATGTTGCTAATCTCCTTGCTCCTCATGCTCTGAGGAACACACAGACTATGGAGCTGGCAAAAAGAATAATCTCCTATCCCTCTACTGTTAACTTATTTCTCCCCTACAACCAAAACTGGGACAGTAGGCCATTCTAAAACTAAAGTTTGCAATCAAATCAAGGAATATCATTAACTATGTTACATAATTTGCAATATATATCAATTTTTTTTAACACTTGAAGGTGATTCTGAAACGGAACTGGTACTTCAAAGGAAATAAACACAACAAATGTCCCAGATGACCTTTTACTGTTATATACATAAGCTTAATATTTTAAAATTTCACCTGGGATGTGACTGAGCAGCAGTAAGTACCAAATTAATTACAAATACATACTGGCATACAGTGCCTGTGCATCTGAGAAAGAACAGCCATTGACTCAGCAAGAGATAATGCACATGTATTTCTCATTAGATAAGACAACCAGACTTTAATCCATAACATTTAATTTCAAAGTTATAAGCATTAAATTTGCTTAGATACTGAAGCCCAGTTTGGAGTAGAATGTTTCAGGAAAGTGAGTTAATCAGATAGGAAACCCCAAAGCTCCTCTAGGCAAAGTTCAGTCACCATCTGAAAGAATATTTGCAGAAGATCTTTTCTCACTCAAACAGCATACTTCATATGACTCAGGTAATACACCCTCAGTTTGTTTGTGCTACATCAACCAGTCTCTGAGGACAGCCTCCTGAAATGTATTGTAACTGCACAAATAGATTTTGTTTCTTGGTATGACTGTTAAAGAAAAAAAGAAGATTATGTAGGTGGGAAGACTGCAGCAAAGTAGTAAAATAAGGAAAGACCAAGGGAAGAGGAGCTTATAGGTAAGTTGTTCCCCACCACCAACACAGTTAAGTTTGGCTTTAACATGACAGCCATGTTTTCAAACAGTTATAACCTAGTCCTATTGAAATCTGTGGAGTTACACCAGTTTACACAGTCTGAGGATCCAGATCCAAGACTGGAAGACTGGTGCTTTTGTTGTTGTTGTTGTTATTGTAAACCATTTCATCTTCACAAATAGCTCATCACTGTAAGAGTCTCCTATGGGCAGAAATTATCTCATCTCACTAGCTTCCCATGAACTGTAATCAAATAACTTATAGTAGAAGTCCAGAGGCTCCTGCCTGGTTTCAACCGTGTTTCCATTAAAGCAAGCATTGCTATTGTCCAAGTGAACCATGAGTTCGGCAGCGTGGCCTGAACTGCCTCGGATGAACCTTCGTGAACTACAAGGTCCATCATACCCTAGCTGAGCTATTAAACTCTAAAGAAATTAAATGTTACATCTAGCAATGTTGATGGTCAATTTTAAAGCTACTTGATTTAAAAGAAAGAACAAACATAGTTGTTATTGCCTTCTTTTACTTTACTGCCGAGAGAAATAATTGCTCTAAGCCACTACTGAGGAAAGCAGGCTTATGCAACAGACAAATGGCACTTGCAAATACATATACAAGTCTCACGATACCACTCAAGTAACGCAGGCACTATACCTTCCTAATAGAGGGGAAAAAAAGGACAATGCTTGAACAGCATACCTTCCAAAAGAAACCTCGCCAAGAAAGCAATAGTTTGCACATAAGGTCTAGGCTATGCAGTTTTGGTTTAACATCTGCTGCAAGAGCAGTTTTTCCCCTAAAGCCCCTGCAGTTACTAATACTGAGAAAATAAGATTATTGTCTAAACAGCACGGAGATGAAAAAATGTTTGTATTTGCAAGCTGTCTGCTTATTTAGAAAGCATTCAAGACTGTTTCTCACGATAACACATTTGAAGAATAACTTCAGGAAAATGAACCTTTTGGTCTATTTTTTTCATTTCTCTTTCTCCCTGCAGATGACCTATGATTTTTTTTTTCTAAGTGACAGAGTGCACAGACTCTTGCATCTTCCTACCACATGCATGGGAAGGGTTTCCAAGAGATTAAATTCAAGGATTCAAAATCATAATATTATAATAATGAAGAATGATTTGGAGGGCTTCCTACCACAGTAAGCTTGCCCCGAAGTACATAAAACCAACTATTGCCGTTATGTACAGAGGTAAGTGTCTCTCAGGCTGTTTTTATTTCATACCCTAGCTAGAAGAAACTGAAAAACACTTCAGAGGAAAAGTGGATGAAAATACTGGCCCTGATCATGGTTGCTAGGCACCAAGCAATGCATAGAGGACTACAACAAGCCAGGTTTCAAGCAGATTTAGATATTGTCCTAATGAACATAGAGTGTCATCAAAACCCAAGGGTTGTTTTAAATAATTTTGCCCAGACTATTCAAAAAGGAAAATGATTTTATCTGGGCTTACTCTTACAAAACAGGTACAATACGCATGTAGGTGAACATGAACTACGTGACAGTTCCAAACACACAACTTGCCATATTTAATTCCCAAATAGAGGAAGATTAAATATCATTCATGACTGCTACTGAGCACAAGCTCAGCGGTTCACTTGCAAAGTATCTGCTGCAGGATGGGAATCCAAATCCTAACCCACCCATCTTCACTTCACTCCTGGTAGCATTTGCATCTTTGCAGCTCTTGGCTGTACATCCAACCATCTTGGGACCCTACCCACCTTGTGCTGCCTTGCCAGGAGGGGCCAGGCCCACTGCTGACATACATGCCAGCCAACATGCTCCCTGAGAGGGATACTTTGGCATGGCAAGTTGTACCATAAAAGAGGCACTTCCTGGAGTGCTGCAATGCCTTTGAGTTCATCTGGCACAAGTACAGGGTAAAATTTACCTCTCTGTGCTTACTGTAAAACGGATCAGAGGGAATCAAAGAATGGTAAAATAAACCTAGGTTGGAAGGAACCTCTGGAGGTCATCTCATCCAGCCTCCTGCTCAAAAGCAGGCTCTGGGGTCAAAACAGATTTCAGGTCTTTAAACAATTCTGTCTTTAAATAGATTCAATTTCAGAGTCTGAACAGTTTGAGGATTGTCGGGTGGGTTTTTTTCTGACAAGTTCAAGTCTTTTGATCACAGTTGTTTTTGTGGATGCATAACATTTCCTCACCCATATCTGCCATTTCTTTTCATGCTTTAGATCTAGAGACTGATTGGAAATAAAATAATATGCTAAATCATACCAGATTTTGGAATACAAATCCAAACTTCTCAGTTGTTGTCCATCTGTTTGAAATGCTTCTGTGAACGTAATTTGATTCTGGTGCTTTCCTTTTCCCCCTGTATTCTGATTATTACTATAGGTATTTAAATAAAAGATAATTAAAAATCATCAAACTGCCATCACCCCAATCCAAAAAACTCCAGTCAGTCCTGAGCTGGTCAAGAAGCAGACCAAACTGCAAATACATTAAAAGACATGAACTCTGCTCCTAAAGTTTTATCTTCAGTTGAGGCCATGCTAAATATCTCTATCAAAAGAATACTTTTAAATGAGCAGTTTCCTCAATATTTGCTGCAACACTGAGGATTCTCTAGGTCATCTGTTACCAGGGCAGATATGACTCTTTATATATTCAGTTACCTTATATCATATATTCAGAGCACTTTATTGTTTGTATTTATCTTCTTGTCTTTCAATAAATATTATTTTCAGGTTGTGCCATAACTTGTGCTCCAATCTACTAATGGTGTTTGGACAGAATTTCTGGTTTTTAAAAGTTTTTTCAGGCTCTAATGAATTAGTTCTCTTATGATTTATTGTGTCAAACTTAGTACCTTTATTTTTTATTCCATTTACTCTTGTAGACAAATGCATTTAAATGGCCGCCTTCAGGATGATTTTATAGTTTAAGATCTCTCTTGTTTATTCCATCTAACTTTCAACCACATTTTAAATATTTTCCTTCAAGCCTCACAATAATAAAACCACGTAAATTGCCATCAAAACACCTCTGCTAATAAATTAGAATTCCCTCACTTAATAGCTGAATTACTCCTAGCCCTGTGTAAAAAGGGTTGGTCTATGCATTCCTGCCATTGTAAACTGGTAAAAATTACCATCATTATAAGAAATATTTAACACCCTACTATTTCCGGCTCTTCAGACAGTTCTTTAAGTTGTGATCCCGGCAGCAGCAGTATTAGCACAGGGAAAAGAAAGGGGTAATGGGGCAGCTGAGAGTAGCAGAGGGGCACCCATCCATGGACTGGAGCAACTGGAGGACAGGTGCATTGTGCTCACTGCTGCACAATGCAATGGGTGGGAAGGAAGAAGAGTTTGATTTCATGGGAAAACCTGGAGACAGTTGAATATGGCAATAACTTGGATTCATCCAGTGTAAAAACAATTGCTGCGTCAAGTGGTCTGCTCTGTCATTTCACAGGACTGTGGATATCCATACGCAGAGCTTGGGTAGCAGCATGCAGAACGTCTGCCAGTGATTCAGCAGTCACATTCCACCATCTAGTACAACAGCATGATTCCCAAAGCAGGTGAGTTTACCTTCCAAACTAAAATGGGCAGACAAGGGAATGGCACATCATTGAGACCCTTTGGTAACCTCTGTGATGCCCTCTTTGCCTCCATCAGTCCCAAAAAGAAACTTCTAAGTCCTTCCTCTTCCTGTATGTGCTCCAAAGCCAAATATTTATTGTGTTGCAAAAAAGTATTTATTTAAAATATGTCCTCACGTGTTATTCAGTCATTCAATATTGAGTTAATTATAATAATTCCTTCATGCTTTCATAATAGATTTCAATCTATTATCACGGAGGTCTTTTCACTATTTAGATTCTGGCATGATGCGGTAATGCTTCCGCTATTACCTGTATTCACTGATATTTGTAACCAAAGCCAAGAATTCATAAAGTGACTGCTTGAAGTTAGCATTCTATGCCTATACTTGGGTATCTTAAGCAGTGGTTTACTTTTTGAAAAGTGCTGAGCATACAGCTCCTACTTTAACTTTCAGGATGAAGAATAAAGGCCACTGAAATGTGGATTTTATTTATTTTTTTAAAGTGTGTTTTTTAGAGTTTATTTGGTGTTTTGCTTTTATTTTTCATGATACAGCCAGAAAATTTGACAGGTGAAGCAGAAAAAAGCCTGAGTAAATAAATAAAAACTTTTATATCAATACTGGAATTCACTGCAACAAGAAATGAGGGAGTTCAGAACTTCCGTGAGGTTTTAAAAGGAATGCACATGAATAAAATGGCTTTTAGAGCCTAAGCCAACTGGTATGAGGAAAAATATTTTTCTTCTCAGATAAGCTTGCACATTATAATGGCTTTTCTTCGTCCAGTCTTCTATTCAGACACCATTATGAGTCCTCCACCAAAAGAAGGACAGTAAACAAAAAAGCCGATCTAATTTGTAATGTGGCGATAGCAATGCTCTCATGAAACACCCTAAAGCTTACTACAGCACTACTCTGTTCTCATCTTTAAAACTGCATGTTCACATTCTGAAGTTAAAAGATCCCTCTTACATTGCACCATATATGGACACAAAAATAGTTACATTCTTCCTTTTTGGTCTTAATACCACTGTATAGTCATGAGTTTATCAAGAATACAAATTTTGATATTCCAGATTAAAGACAACAATACTCAGACTACCGAATTTCAAGCACAACCACACAATGAAAGCTCCACCACCCTGATACATAGGACGTCAGAGAATGATAAACTTTCCTAAGAATCCCTGTAACATCCGGTACAGTCAAATAATGAATCTAGTGTGATAACCTATATTGGGTAGTGGCCAGTTTCTCAAATTTCATAGGAAAGCACAAAATCTCCATCATACCCTTGGATGAGACTAAAAATTTGTGAACCTGTGGGAAGTATAGAGAAGCAAGGAACCTCACTGATTACCGCAGGCAAACCTCTTATGTCAAAGTATATGGCATAATTAAACTGTTATCACCATTACATTATTGCATTGAAGTCCATCTACCACATTGTTTTATCAGTAAATCCTACAGTTTAACATCTATATGCATTTCACAAATTTCTGCACGTAGCTATATGTGAACAAAAAAAATTACTTGTGTTTCTAGCAAGTATGTTTACCCTTGATACAATTACTGTAAAGTCTATGGAAAACAAAATGAAGGTAAATCATGCTCAAGGTGTTCTTTTTTCCTTATTCTGGCACAAACTAGAAGTTGCCCCTAGTATATCAGTTAATTTTACCTAATGTAGCTGGAAGAGTGTCAGGCCTGTCAAGGAGATAGACATGCCCACACTTCTTCCCTGCCAGCTGCACAGTTCTTCCAAATGACTTGTTGTGCACAAAGAAAAGATGGAAGAGTCTGCCTTAGAACATAAAGTCTTCAGGACAGTGACTCACTACAATGACTGAAGTTGAATTATTACATTTTTTATTCAATTTGAATCACTCTGTATCTAGCAGAAATCTCTCATTCTCTGTCCTGGTCCTATATCAATGCTTTATAGCATGTAAACATGTAACAACAAATCTCCCTCTGTTTTAGACTTCAGGAATGCAATGCAGAATTTGAAGTGTTTATATCGCATTTGCTGGAAGAGGTCAAGGAAGGAAGGAGAAAGCAGAACTGCAAGGGCCACAGAATAATGATGCAGCTTATTTTGATGACTGTATTCCAAATTGCTAGTTATAAACCATATTTTTCTTAACAGACACTTTTACTATTCTTTAACGTAGTTATCATAACCATAGTTCATAAGAAATTGTGCTTCATCCAATCTGGAATTGTTATCCACCTGCAAAGTATCTGAAGGCAGTGAGAGACTACTGTCCTCATTGCCTATTGTTCCTTCTCTCCACCTACACCACTTTCCTGATTTATTTTTAATTCCAGCAGTACAAGATTGGAAACTTTTGGTAAATTAAAAAACATAACCTTTTAGCCACAGTCTCAAACCAACGACTCACAGATCAACTTCAAAATACTGTGGCTATATCCACGATTCTTGGTGCTTAATCAATTCAAGCTGTGACAGTTCTCAAACATTAAATCTCAAAAATTAAGGAAGTTTGGGCACAAGGAGAACCTGAATACAAATTCTAAGCAGAAATTTTGTAGGAAGTGGACTGAGTAATTATAGTGGGAATGCTCTTTTCTTCAAATCCTCAGTGATGGGGCTGAATACACAGGTTCTGAACATTTGTCAGCAATGTAATATAGTGGGGTCTCACGACATTTATTCCAGGCAAACGGAAAGGGTCAGTAAAACCTGGGCAAAATCCCACCTTATGGGGTGTTTTGGTTTGGGTTTTTTTTTGTTTGGCTGGTTGATTTTGTTTGTTTTGGTTTGGGGTTTTTTTGTTTCTGTTTTGTTTTGGTTGGTTGGTTTGGTTTAGTTTGTTTCAAATTTACTTTGCCCTGTTCTGAAAAGTAAATGAAATTTTTTCTTCCTTAGTCCTATCATGTTGTCCTACCCTTACATAAACTGAATAAGAATGTAAAGTACTTCAAGGAAATTCTAAAACGAAAGCCTGCCCATTTCTGCCAAAACTCAGTTCAAATCAGTGGCCACATATAACATGCCCTTCAGAATAGTTGATAACTGGAATATTAAACATTATAGAGAGCACGCAGGAGAGAAGGGTCCCACAAATATTTATCAGCAGTTTCAAAGCCCTAACTAGCTTTATTCACAATAAGACAGGAAGGAACACCTGCACATGCCACTGACTGGAACCTCAGGACAACAATCCTAACTGCATGGAAGCAACTCCATCTGTTGAATCCAGCCTGCTGCCCTAAATTTAAATGTGACATGCAGTAAAGGTGGCACAAAACTTTTACGGTGGGGTATCCAATATTGCAACTGTTAAGCATTCATCTTCTGGTAAAAAAATAAAAAGCAGCAAAGTAATATTAAACATGGCCTGAAGATAACACTAGCACCATTTGTTTTCTCTCTCTTCACAAAACAAAGAGAATCTGACATGGCCTACAAGCTATTCTACGGAGAATACTATAAGATCGTTGGAATAATGTTGCATATTTTCTATTCAAAACTTCTTCCCCATAGTTTTTACATTCATTAGATGCAGATGGAAACACAACTATCATAATTCAGAACTAATTTTATAAAGCACAGAAAAATCCCACTGACATTCTTACATTCTCATATATTTTGTTTCAAATAGCAATAGTACTTTACTGTACTTCTAGACATGCAAGAGCCAACAGACACTTCTTCCAACTGTACCATTTAAGAAAACATAGCTTAAAAAGAAAAATTAATCAGTACTACACTGACAGATACAGCGCTATGACAGAGTAGTCCTAAACATTTTCCTCCTGTTGTGGTCACTTTGCACAGCTTAAGAAACTGAAAATGCTATGCAAACTCACACATTCTTAAACATAGGCATGTGAAGCAGTGATCCGCTATGATACATGTCTCTTGCTTTGAGACAGCTCTTGATACTCAGGTATCAGCCTGTATTTATATATACATTCTCTGTTCAGACTCAGGAAAAAGAACCTAGCACTTTGAGTTACACAGGATTGCTTCTTCCAAGCACTACGCCAAAGGATGTGGGGCAAAGAACATCTTTTATTCTCTATAATCTATAGCACAATGGGGTCTGGCCTACCACTAAGGCTCCTAACAGCTTTGATTCTTTACATAATTTTACTGCAGTCTAATGGCACAGATGGCACGAATCAATCTATGCACTACTCTTGTGCTGCTAATGCAAATGCTATGTGCTACTCAAGTGTTATTTCACTGTGTGGCTGTACTTACTCAAGATAGCAAACCAGAGAAGACAGCTTCATCTAAAACTATATTTGAAGATATTTTCATAAGGATACACACAATGCTTCTAGAATTAGTTCCAGCCTATTGAAATTCAACCTACTCCAATTCTGAAACCCCTCTCAGAAGCTGACCGCTACTATACTGCTCTCACCTGAACAGTGGTGACCACAGACCGTCCTCCACCCTCCCAAACACACAGGCAGACATGCTCTCCTAAACAGCAAGCACTGACATGTGTTCAGAACTAACATCTTGCCAACCATACCACAAGTAGTTGTATCTGTAATGGAAGGGACATAGCAACTCTGAGAGATCAATTTCACTTAAAAAACCGCAAAACAACTCACAATTGGTAACAATTCAAAAATCAGTATTTACACATTATCTTGCTCATGTTATTTTATATAGTTCCATGTTGCTCAAAAAAAATCAGATAAATATTAGTGACTATAACTTCCTTCTTTTTTTCTGATAAAGTTCTTTCAAGAAACAAACACATAAGTTAAATTGCTAGTGACTATTTTTCTGCTAACGACAATTTAATGTAGAGAGGAAAATAAAAACATTTTCTTCTGCAGTTTTAAATTAAGTCTTTTCAAAAGTGGTTATCAGTGTTTATACTCAGAGCGTTCTCAGAGCCTACAGTAAGAGCTATTCGCATAATTTATGTCATATATATTTTTATTAGATTTATTTGTGCTAGTTGAATTAGGAATATCAGTTTGAATCACTTACTGTAAAGTTTCAACTCAAGGAGTATCATAACCATTTTATAACTTCTTTGTCCTATGTACTATTGGAGCCTTTTCAAATGTGTATTTGTATTTCTAATAAACTGAACTGCTTTTCTTCAAATCAGTGTATTAATTGTTATTAAAATTATAAAGGCATGATATGTACACTTATAACCTACAAGTGGAAAATACTATAACAGATGATACTTCTATGGGCTCTGCGGTGTTCTCTTTATATTTGTTAAAATTGTTCTCTTGGAGAAGTAAGTATCAAATAGGAGCTGATGCCTCTCCTAAATCCAGGCACCTAACTCAAATTCTGGTCAGACATCTAGGCCATTGAAAACAAACAAACAAAAAAAAGCAGTTTCATCAACATTTTCACGTGGAGATTGAACCTCCACCAGTAAGTTCAGGAAGAGGAATTGGTGACCTGAAGAGTCATTATAGAACCCTCTTGATCCTATGTGATGAGTTCCTATGTTTCTGTCCTGTTTTGAGTCTGAGATTCCCGAAAGTTCACTGAACCAGAAAGGGGTTCATGCTAGTCACCCTCCACATCTGCTGATTCAGAGAGAACAATTGCCAATTAGAAGTCAAGTAGATCCAACCACAGATTATGTAACCCAGCAGTTTTACTTTGCCCATCTTTAGAAATTCAGAACAGCAATTCCAAGTTTCACTAGATTAGCATCCTCAGGAGATCAGCAGCAACAACTAGTGGTCCATAAAAGAAACCTTATCAACAAAAGATAAATTTAACAGCAAAATTTAACAGAGGCGTGTGTATAGAGAAAAGGACCTTGACTTGGGCATATGTCAATCTGTGGATTCTAATGGCATCCTGGTGATTCACTAGTGTGCTAAAACAAAACAAAATTAATAGAAAAACCCGCAGAAAACCCAAGCCAAAAAGATTTTCAGTCTCTTCTTATTGGCTTTCAGAACAATTTTTCCAAACTGTCTTCCTAGAGAATCTGAGAAATGCCAAAAAATGCAAAACCAGCAGGTTATTTTTCAAGATAAAGAGTCAGCATCGAGACCTTCAATTCAGGCAACACTAGAGACTGACCCAGCTGCCACAGAGATCATCCCAGGCTAGTTCCTGAGCCCAGAGACATTCACTTCCGTTACTAATACAGACTGAACACAGTTGCCTCAAAGTTCCTGCACACCCAGTTTTGAATGGTTTACAGTACGACCTCTGCATAGTTGGTAAACTGGCTACATCACTTCCCAAACTGGTGCTGTGCTTCCCCTATGTAGAAAGTGAAAAGACTAAAAGGGAAGCAGATACCTTGCTAAAAATGGGTAGAATACCCCTGTGTGATTAGAGCTGGCACTTGTTGATACCGTGTGTAAGCAGTAAGCATAGCCTGTTTCTTTAAGCTGTCTTCTAAGAAAGTTCCCCAGTCAGGAACTTTATTGGAAAGACTGAGAAGATTCTGTTCAGGCAAGGTTTCTGAGGCCTTAGAGAGATCCATTTTTCTAATATCTGGGACACTTATATCTGGGCTCAAACTTGCTAGGGAATTGATGAAAATAGGGACAGTATCTAGACCGTGCTGCTAGGTCTGTTTTCCTTGGAGAGAGGCTGAAATGTCTTGGGTCCTGCCATCTCCTTCATAGTCCTTGTATGTGACTCTCCACCGAAAACTCCTTGAATAAAGCTACTGAAGGACATTGTGAATAGAAAAAAAAGTGTCACAAGTCTGATGATGAGTTGTCAGCTTCTTTGTGACACTACATTGCTAAGACTCTAATGCTGGATTTGTGGTGTCACTTCACAGATTTCCAATTTCTCTTGCTTAACTGCAGTGTGAAAACAAAATTAGATTTAAAAAGATATGTTTTGAATAGAGGTCTGTATCACAAATGAACAAACTGACATTGTGATATTATCTGTCTCCTTCCTCATTTTATAGCTGATATTGCCATCTCCTGAGATGAGGAATTTTTGCTGGATACTCTTTCACAGTTACTGAACTCCCAAAATGAAGACTTCCTCATACAACAGGAATACCACTTTCACCTTCAGTACTTTGGACAATCCATGACAGCATCCTGAAAGATTCAGGAAAGGACAGAATTCAGTTTTATTGTTAGCAATGCCACCTTACACATATCTGGACAGTATTATCTCATGGCAGGAATCACTGGTGCTCTGGATTTAAAAAACATAGCTTTGATGACCAGCCTAATTAAGAGGCAATTAAAGTGATGATCCTGGGAAGAATTCTCCCTTGTGAAGGCATGTGAAAAGAGAAAATTCTCTATGAACAGTTTTGCCAGTCACATTCAGACTTCATTTCCCAAATTATTTTGGGATCCACAATATATATGAAGCCAAAGCTTATTATCAACAGAATTAGCAATTTGAGGTAAAAGTGCATTTTCAGATGTCTAGCCTTGGAGGCTCCTATGTTCCAGTCTTAGAATGATCTTCTCAGCTGACAACCTAGAACCTTCCTCTTTCCTCAGATTTAATTACAATAACAAGCCACAAACCTTCAGCTTCACTTATGATTATGTTTTGTTAAAACAAATTCACTAAAAGGCAAAGACTACTGACCTTAAAGGACAGTTTCAGCATTATGAGTCCCACCTATTCAAAATACATCAGTTTCTTTTCTTCCCTACCCCTCCATGGCAGCAGAAGGTTGGCCGCAAAACCATAAAATGAGAAGTCTTGAACTCTTTCTGGATTTTCAATCCCAACATTCTGGGTTACCGGCTTACCCACCCACTGCACCAAAACAAAAAAAATGGGTTTATCTAACTCAACACCATGTCTCCAAGACCGAACATAATCAAAAGCCAAAGGAAAAGCCATGCCTGTCACAGGACAGGCATGCACATCTCCTGCATGCTCTCCCATCCTTCAATTATTTACAGCTCAGGGGATTTCCTCAGCCTAATACAGTTTATTAGCCCTCAATGGCCCTCTCTTCCAAATTCTTGTTCCTTTGACCCCAGAGTTAACGTAAACTTTCTGCATTCTTATACAACACTAATACTTCAGATTAAACCTCTTCATTGTTCACAAAGTAATATCAGAGCGTAACAGTACAAAGAATGAGGCATTTCTCTCTCCTGACTCAACCTTTATCTAGGAACATTATTCTCCTGTGAAGTTACAGGGAGTAGGTGGAAACTCCTGCTCCTTGTACAAGTCAGTCAGCTCCCAAGCACAAAAATTCATTTTAATAAGCTAGTAAAACAAAAAGCTTTACTGAAAGTATAAAAGGCTTCCACGTGTTGGTCATTTTCCATCTTTAAGTTGTATAGACTTCTCTATGTGTCCTGGCTTCAGCTGAGATAGGGTTAATTTTCTTAGTAGCTGGTGCAGTGCTGTGTTTTGGATTTGATGTGAGGACAATGTTGGTAACACACTGCTGGTTTTAGTTGTTGCTGGGTAATGCTTATACCAAGTCAAGGACCTTTTAGTTCCTTGGGCCCTGCCAGCCCGAGGGCTGGAGGGGCAGGGGAAATTGGGAGGGGACACAGGTGGGACAGGTGACCTGAACTAGCCAAAGAGGCATTCCATACCATATGGTGTCATGCTGAGTATATAAACTGGGGGAAGAAGAAGGAAGGTAGGGACATCTGGTATTATGGCGTTTGTCTTCCCGAGTAACTGTTAGGCACGATGGAGTCCGGCTCTCCTGGAGATGGCGGAACACCTGCCTGCCCATGGACAGTAGTGTATTAATTCCTTGCTTTGCTTCACTTTGCTTGTGTGCACAGCTTTTGCTTTACCTATTAGATTGTTCTTATCTCAGCCCTCAAGTTCTACTTTCCAATTCTCCTCCTCATCCCTCTGGGTGAGGAGGGAGTGAGTGAGCAGCTGCGTGGTGCTTGGTTGCCAGCCAGGGTTAAACCATGACACCATGATTCACTGAAAGCAGACTGGAAAATGAACTTTTTCTCACTGAAAGAAAACATCACTGAGTAACAAGAAAAATTCTACCAAGAACTCAGCCTATTTATCAGTAGTCCAGTCTACGATTATTTAACATAAACTAGCTTCTTGTGTCACAGGATTAGGAGTATTTCAGCATCAAAAAAAAATAATTTAGGGTGAGAAAGAGTCATCACAACCATCATATCCAATTCATGTTTTGCACAGACTATATAATTTCAAATTAAGTTAGAAGTCTACTTTGTCCCCCCTCAGAAAATACTGAGGCAATGAGAAGATTTTAATATTTAAGTAAATAACATCCCTGTGAAAATACAGTGCTTTTGCTTTCCTTTTTCCTCCCTTCTCCCTGTTCCAGCATTCAGTGATGGAAGCAAAGACAAGTATAAATCACTATATGCCATCAAGGCAAAATCATCCCTGAAAGTCTGGCATCATGCCCAGGATTTTACTCACTCCATGACAAGTGGTGTTCTCTTCAGCTAGGATTTATCCAGCCTCATCAATAAATACCTCGAGCATGGTCATTTGATGGACATGATGAGATTAGATTCCAAAACATTTAGGACTGTATACAGCATTTCACTATTGTAAAGAAAGTGGCAAATATCCTGAAACAGAAACGATTTCTTTTCCTGACATTAAATGTCTGAACAAATCGTTGTACAATCCTTGCTGACCAGGCATAACATGAGAGCTTTTTAAAATTCACTTGGTGCTTTTTTCTGTACATTATTCTATGGGCCATTTTCCCCTTAATGTTTGCTTTACAGTCATCACTGCTTTTCTCACTTATGTATGATGGGGGAGAATATATTTTCACCTGTGTCTTAGGAAGCAGGATCTGGATTTGTTTACAAGCTTTTAGTTCTTGCTTTTCTGATTCAGACCAGGGGATCTAAAATAACAAGTTTTAATATGGCAAATAAATACAACACTCTCAAAGCTCACAATTGGTCTCTCTTGCTCTCTAGTCCAATTAAAACTTATTTACTGATAGCAGAACAGAGTAACTGCATAATTACTTGTATACGACATGGGGTTCCAGCAGGTATGACAAAGAGAAGACATACATAAGACAGCAGAAGAAACACATGTTGTTTGCAAGCTGATTGAGGGACACTCACCACTGGAGAGCAGTCCGGATGCTTCCAGTTTTGCTAAAGCAGTGCAAGCTTAGGTGTATTTGTCAGAGAAATGGGAACTATTGAACAATGTGTTTCAGCATAGCTAAAAACAAAGGCACATGCCTGGGATCAAGGAATGTAAGCTAGACTTGCCAAACTGTCATTACATATTGGAGAGCAACAGCTCTCCAGGGTTGCTTCCATGTCACATTCAAGGTCAACTGAACACAAGCATCAGGGCAACGTTTTTCAGATAAAATGACTAATAAAATTCTAGGATGCCCAAGGAGAAAAACTGAACCAGGGAAGAGTTATTAATTTTCTATGCTGTGCTAGTGGGAGCATTATTGAAAACTTTGTCTACCTCTAATGTCCATCCTTCAAAGATGATGTTGATTATTTTCAGGACAAAAAAAACCCATAAGAATTATCATCAGGAATCAATGAAAGCACAGAAAAAAGTTAAGGTCCTTATAATAGGGATAATTAAGCCATGACTCAAGCATAGTCTGTTAGAATTTGCGTGGAGTTCGGAAGGACATTTTCATTCTTGACGTAAATTTGTACAGTAGTAGAAGAATGTATGGAGGAAAGAGAAAAACCTCTATCTTTCTTCAGGTTACATTATTCTCAAGCAGATTTAAATTAGAATTGTGGTTGCCCTTACAAATACACTATACACATCTTCCCTTTTCTTCATAGGGGAATTACTGCATGAATTTGTATAACCAGTGGAAAGCAAGATTAAATGCTTGAGATCACCATCTCCCACTTCACAATATAGTCTGATGTACGGAGTTTGCCTGCAAATTTGAGCTTGCGCTCACCTCTGGGTCTTGCTGTGGTATAGTCCATTTGGTGTCTTCCCAGTCCCACAGGGTCAGAAATACTTTCAGGAGGTCATAAGCCACTTTATTTTAAGCAGTTCAACAAATAAGGAATCATTTTCAGCTCCCTATGGATTTTAATGCTTTCAAAAGGTCAAAGGCTCTGCTGAGCCCAGTTTGCCTTCTGGGCTGGAACAGTAAAGGCACATCAGTTTTTATAGCCAGAGGCACACCAAGCAACGTGGTTATCACTGTACTTAGCTGCGTTCAGCCCTCTGTCCTTATATGCAGATGCATTGATTAGAGGCAATTTTCACCACTCTCCTGATCAAAAGCTTAAAAGTCACCCATAGGAGAACAGTGAAAAGCCTTACCTGCTCTGCCACTATTTCAAAAGTGGAACAGCCTCCTTTCCTGCACAGACTGTCAAATGGACCTGCTACCCATCCCAGTGAGACAGGAGGGAAGGTGCAAGGAAGAGGAAGAGGCACTCCTACACACGCAGCTGCTGCTGTGTCTGCACAGAGACAAGGGAGGCGCCTCCAGACTGGTGCCTGTTAGCCTGAACGTCTGTGTCTATGAGTGTGTGCTTTGGTGAAAACAGGGAATGACAGGGACAAGGCCTACCTCTGACAACTGCACAGCCTCCCAGTGGTGTGAGTTCCTATGAGCATCACCCAGAAACATCCATAACCCAGGCCCACGTGGTCTCAGAACTGGATCCTAGCAAAGGTGGAACCATGCTCTTCAAGTTCTGCTTCAATGTGTTAGTTCAACAGAGCCTTTTAAAATAGCCAAGATATAATGATGAACCAGTGACTCAAAAACCCTTCTTTGGAAAGTACTATTCTTTAAAGAAAAGGAAAAATGTGTATGTTATAATAAGTTATTATCCAATGAAACCTTTCTTTGTATTTTATTGAAGAGCAGCAGCGGGCACACAGGCTGGAAGCCACGTTAGTTCAGGTCTGGATGGTGGAGGGAGGGGAATGAACCACAAAACATGCTGACTGTTTTAAGCATACTCCTTTAGATTCATACCAGAGCCCAACAATGTTACCTGCCTACTGTGGAAAATTACTTGAGTAACCAAGATGAATAGAGAAGAAAAGCACACAAGCAGCTGCTTGAATACAAGCTGTGATCTCTCTTCCTCTGGAAGGGGGATCAATACCTCTGTGGTATCCTTTTTCAATACAGTATTGAAATGTGAAAGCAAAGGTAAACATTTCCAAAAGGACCTGTCAGCCAGGACTGAATTAATTTCAAAAGTTATTTATCAAATATTTCAATAGTTGTATCAGCATGCAAATCTCTCAAATACTGCATTGTATTTTCCCTAGGTTAGCTCCTCCTCCTTAAACCTTTAAAACACCATGTCCCTCATATAGCCATTTCCTCTGTGAGGTTACTGCTATGCACATGCTCAAAACTTAGGAGAGTGAAACATTCTGACAGTTACAAACATTTCAGCATATATTTTTTCCTCCTTTTTCTTTCACTCCATAAGACTTCAGTACAGAACAATCATCTGAAAGACTCAAACACATTCTCATATTTTACGGCCACTGAAAGGCTAAAATATTCAGCTTTGCTTCATCTACTTCTTCCTTTTTCCCCTGTGGACAGTCGTCAAATACTTGCATGCAACAGTCTTATGCTTAAAAAGGAAAACAAAGTAGCAGCAGGGCTGGTTTTAACATAAGGACAATGAAAATCGGAGAAAAAAAAATAGATTTGGACATTAATATTTATATCAACTATAAAAAAAGAGGCTGAAACTGGAATGTAATTTTTAAGTGAGTTGTAAAATGTGTTAAACATTTGAGTAAGTACAAGGTAATGCTGGAGTTTGAACTGCTATAAGCAAGAGCTTATTTATGTCAAGATGAAAGCATCACCCCTGAGTTGGATAAAAATTATATAATTGTCAAATGATAAGTAGGATAAAATAAAAATGTTAAATAAGAGATCTAAAAAAATTCAGTGCCTTGATTCACAGCTAAAACCTGGTTCAGGTTGAATAAGGGAAGAATAAATCATGGTTAATGACTTATAGAAATCAGGATACAAGTTGTTAGGTTTGAAAGGAGATTTATCAGTTTCTTGCTGATAGAAATCAATGCATTATCAGGTGTACACCACAGCTGCACTTCCAGCCCAGATATCTACATGCAGATGCCAACTTTTACCTACTTTGACATAGAGCACTAGATTTTATAGAAAACCCTAGATTAAAATATAGTACTGCTCCATTATTATAGTTGCACATGATTATTCATGATTTGTGCAAACCGCTTCTTGGACTCAGGAGGCACCCGAAACATTTAATAGAACTGGGAAGCTGGAAATCCTCTAGTTCTGTCCCTTTGTTGAAAGGACGGCAGTGGCTTTAAAGAACAGAGGCAGCAGATTTCCTTATTCTAGAGAATAACAATCCTTAACAGTTAAATACCTCAATACCTGTTCACTACAGCAGTAAAAATCTTATGTGTATATGAGATTCTATTTTGTCATTGTTATGGTTTAGCATTAACAGCTAAAGGAGGTGAATAGGAGCTTTTCATTCTCTTTGATGTCATTTCATTTTGCAGTCTTTCGTCTCAGGCAGCTGCTCCTGAAGGGCATTGATGTGCCTTTTGTTCTGACTCAGACATTATCTTGGTGACCATAATGAGGAGAAGCTTTCTGTTTGTTTGTTTTTAAATACAAGTTTAGATTGTGAAACAATTATGCAACTAGATCTTTAGAACTCTTTTTGTGACCGCATTTGGCTGCATAATCTCATTTTAAAAGGGATTCTTGTTTTTAAGTGACTAACAAACAATAAGGCCACACAAGGAAAACACCACTGTAAGTGGTATTCAGTGGATAAAAATAATAATAATAAAATAACATGCAAGTTCCGCTTTTGTGTGAGGTTTTATATTTGAGGGTATGTAATAGAACTAAAACATTTTAAAACGTCCACATGAAAAGCATTCACCATGCTTCAGATCAAAGAGTAATAGTAAGAGATTAAGCACATGTATTGCTAACTGGAAAAAATATGTCAATATATCAGATGTAGATAATCATATGCAAAATATGATTGCTCCAATTTCTGATATAAGCTACCTAAATATAAACTTTACAAGCAACAGACAATAGCAAGACAGCAGAAGAGGAAGAATTTCAAAACCCCAAATTCTCCATCAGTGCAAGTTTATCGGGACAGCCTGAAAAACAGCTGCACACTTGCCAATGCAGCAAGCTGGGGAACCACATGCTCCTTTTGGAAAGCTTGTACTGTGGGAGCTGGGCATCTTGCTCGTGCCATTGCCAAATCCAAATTTAGTGCATGGGGCTAAAGGGGCTGACACCACTGTCAGAGAGACTAAAGAAACTGTTCTACCAGCAACCACAGGATGGTAACAGTTTCCAAAGAGCAGGTATGCTCCTTTGGCCAGGTGTTCTGCATTAGAGCCTGAGGTCTGCATGGGTAAGCTCACTATGAGCATCGAAACATCTGTTCACATCACGCATGAACAAAACTTTATAGGTATACATCATTGAAGTGTCTCAACCAAGGAATATATGCATTCTTTAGTGTCCCACAGACCATCGCAAATTATTAAGGTTTTAGCAAAATGTTAGAAAAACACTGCAGCCCAGAGATGGCCCAGAGCTCCCTTGCCTAGGCTTAAGTGAAACAGAACATGCTAAGGATGCCTTAAGGAGATAACCTGCTGTGCCAACTTCCCAGCATCTGCCAGAAATGCAACATACTGAAGAGATGTTAACGGGTATTTCCTGCTGCTTACTGGAAGCCTTCCCCTAACTGGTGAGCTTCCAACACCATATTCTTAATAGAGAAATATTGTTGGTAAGTATAGGCTTTTCATGGTTATTGCAGAAGAAAAGAGATTTTGTTCCCTGAGGTTGTAGACCAGGGGTCCTCATACTTTTTAACCAGGGGGCCGGCGCACGGATGCAGTGGCAGGCAGTCATCTGCGGCTGCTTGGTTTCCCCCCTAACCCCCGGGGGGGGGGGGGGGGGGGGCTGTAAATACCGGGGGCCAGATTGAGGACCCTGGGGGGCTTTATCCGGCCTGCGGGCCATAGTTTGAGGACCCCTGTTGTAGACAAACTCATTTGTAAGTCATCCAGCATTACTCAAAAGTGAAATTTAAGGATGGTATTAGCTTGCTTTGAAGTACAGGCTGTCTGCCATTCAGAGCTGTTATGACATAGGGACCCTCAAGATTTAGAAGTTAGAAAACATGAAAAAATAGGAATTGTCCTTGAGAGAAATAACCAGTCCAAACATTGATGAACATACAAAACATTCTTTCCTTCTGGCAATTCTGCCCCTTGGCAAGCAGCACATCCATTCTTTTATTTCTAAGGGCATTATGAAAAGTTGGTGGGTTTTTTCCTAGTTTGCACAAGCACAAGGAGTATTGCCTTTAGAGTCAATGATTTTGTAGATGTCAGCAAAGCCCCATATTTCAACAGTTGTTTGTCAATAGCATGCACTAAATTAGTAGATGCATTTTGGTGACAGTCAAGTAAACTGCGGTGAAGTCAACGGGAAGTTTGCCTGACATATATATACCTGAGAATATGGTAAATACAAACTATACATAAAGGAATCCAGAGATCATATGTAAAACCATCTGTTGAATTTCTATTTCCTAACATCATCAAAAGGATTTTGATGAACTCATTAACAGAAGTCTAATATCCCACAGACTTACAGAGGAAGAAGGATACTTGTACCAAAAAGGCAATACAAAAAGTATCTGCCATTTTGGAAGTCTCCACTGCTTTTAAAAGACAGTGTTACTTTTGCAGGGGCCGGAATTAGACTACAGTGTAAACAACAGTACTTAAAATTTCTTATTTGGCCTGCTTCCACAATTTTCCTATCTTTTCTGAACAAGGACAAAACAACAAAAAAACAAACAAAAGAGGACACAACAAAAAGAAAGGCATCTTACAGTGAACTTGATGTTTGATAAACAACAGTAATTACTACCTGAAAAAAAAAATTATAAAACACACTTGATAAGTCAGAGATTTAGAAAGCTTACCGTTTTCCCTTTCCTTATGTGTAATCAGAGCTGTCTAAAGAAACTGGATAAATGGCTTAATGTTTGGACTAAACCAATAAACTTGCCATCAATCAAAACCAAAATATATAGTTAAAATTTCAAAATCACTTACACAGAAACATACAACCTGCAAATTTTAAACTACTATTTCTATAACCTTGGACTAGTTTGTGTAACAATTTTTTTTTTTTTGCTCAACTTACAGTCCTACTGTAAGCAAATATAATCATCCATTTCTTCTACCAATCTTGTAGCTGTTTGTACAAAGGTCCTTCCTCTGCAGCTCCTCCAAACCAGGACAGACCTTCCTGAATAGCTGAATTTTGCCTCCAAGGCACATGTTTCTCTTTCAAATCCTATCTGAAACCTACTTTTTACCCTTGGTCTGTATCTCTAAATCCTCTTCTCTTTACTACATTACATACTGCATAACGTAAATGACATCGTTACAGCATTATATATAATTCTGAAAGTCTATTATGCCACTTTCCAGTATCTCACTGATTCAGTGAAGCACTGTTTTACATTTTAATATGGAAGTTAATAATAGAGGTGAATCTCTAGCGCTACTTCTGTGAAAGCTACACAACACTTTCCATTATTAAGATACTGTTTTGCACTGCTTTTAATTGTGATTTTACCAATTAAATACTACAGTTCAAGCTGGCTCCTGTCTCAGGGTGACTATTTGTGCAATATTTCAGGCAAAACAGTTTAACAGATGACTGAGACCAATGCATTGAGAATGGACCTAGAAAATAAGAAAGCAGCACCTGGAAGGAGCACTGGGTTAGAGAGACCAGGTTTAGGAGTGGACTAGAATTAGCAAGAGCAGCAGTCAGGGAGCTGAAGCTAAGTGGGGATAGCACTGAGATCAAATGAATCACAAATGAAACCACTATGGAGGGAAAACTGCAGTTAGGAGTAAAAGGGGAAAGCAAAAACACAGGTCTGATGGAAGCTGGACTGGAAGGAGAAAAATTACTTGGCAAAGATAGTGAATTAAAAAAGCGACAAAAATGGGTCACACAGACATGAGAAATCTCAGAGCAGATCAAGAGATGGTAAACAATCAGCACAGACTGGGTGAGGACACTGGAACCAACTGGTATGAAGAGAAGCAGAAGGCTGGGATTTGATCGGGACTCAACAGCAAGCCCTGTGCAGGACAGAAAACTGCTAATGAAGTGGTAGAAAGATAAGAAACCTGACGTATGGACTCTAAGTCCACTAAAGAAAAACAACAGAAATGGCAGAACTGAGGAAGAGTTATAGCCCAGACAACTACAGCTGAGATGGGAGGAGGTTCAGAAGGAAGCATTATTGGAAGAAAGAGCCAGAAAAAGTCCTTTTTCTACAGCAAAATACCAATACAGAAGAGCCTTTTGAGTACCTTCATGTCCAGACCCTGGAATAGAATCCTCTGTTCCTCTGTTGTGGGCAAACACCTCTGAATCCCTCTGCCAAACTTTCCCAATCCTATCCTCACCTGTTCAACACAGAGAACCACCTCATACCACTAATGATTACCCAGACAAATCAAGTGGCAGAGATCTGCCCAGAAAACATAACAGGTCTGGTCCTGCTAGTAACACATATAGGTCTTAATCTCTGCTTTACCAGTTTCATCTTCACAAAACCTAGAAAGTAACACCACTATGTTAAAGATACAAGGACTGCAAACTTAAGCACCAAAAGTTGAGTCCCCTTCAAATTAATTCAACACACATGAGCAAACTGTGACAATGCAGACCCACATGCTTCTCTGCGGTAATTAAATTCTGCCCCCGACAGTACAAAGAAATGAGGTCTCCATCCTACCTTTTACCCTTCTTGTTCAGTTAGTGACCACCAGCTTGAAAATGATTGCTACAGATTTTATTCTTTTCTTGACAGTCTTTTCCACAGCGCTGCTTATAATGGTCTGTGTGATGTACGGCACTAACTACCTTCATGAAAGCAGTAACCAACCTACTTTACAGATGGAAAAATTGAGACAGCAATTTACCCAAGGACACATAGTTTGCCAACACCAGAACCAGCAGACAAGCTTGAATGTCTTCCTCTCAAACCCAATGCTTATTCTTCCACCCTGTGCTTTACTACGCTAGAGATGCTGAGTATCAGCCTCTCTCTGCCAGAGGCAGGACTTCTGAGGACTTTGGGAAATGCTAAGCTTAAATTCTATCTATTCATCTTCCTTAGCATCCCACAGGTCAGTGGTTTGCAATCTTTCTGGAGAAAGTCCTCAAGGATTTTTCAGAACAAACACCTTTCTTCTTGTCCTGATTCCAGTCCCCTTCCAGTCTCCTCAGCTCTTCTCTTCCAGCTTCTGTTGCTTACTCCTCACTTTTCAAATTCTGTAACTTCCCCCAGCTGTAACCATCCTGGCATGAGGCCCAAGCTAATAAACCTATCAGAGCTTATTATCTTGGTATCCACTCTATCCTGCCCTGCACCTCACCCCTAATGCTAGCATAGCTCATTACTGTATTCACTTACTAGTTGAGAACTGTCACAAAGGAGGGCAATAGCAATGACAGAACCAAAAGCTTTTGTGCAGTAGTCTTCCTTAGCCTCATCCAGAGGGCCCATTCTTTCTTTTTCTGACCCCTTCACCCCCACTTTGCTCTCTAACAATTTCTGACTTTGCACAAGAAAAATGGAGACTTCAATATACTGACTCCAGAATTCTCTGATATAAAAAAAAATACTGGTTTGTTATACCAGTATCTAGAAATGTAATACATATATATAGCACCACATCCACACCTATTGCATCAGTCTGCTGCAAATGCAAAAAGATCAAAAACACTTTCTTTTTTTTGTACAAGAACCACCTGCTCAGGTGGATACTACCATAATCACCAGTTAATAGAGCAGCCATACCTTCCTGAAGGGCAAGCCCCTTTTCCATAGGTAGGCATTCACACAAACACAAACACCAACAATCAAGCAGAAATCTCATCCTTTACAGGGTCCTGTTTCACGTTTAATAAATTAGTCTGAAGGTGACATCCCATTATAAGCTCATCTATAAACACAAGAGATTTAAAAAAAAAATTAACTAGTGTACAACAGGATTTCCTTCCTGTAATAAGGATGAGGCAGGGACCTTCCTGTAATAAGGATGAGGGAGGGAAAGCAGAGCTATCAAAACAACACAAGGAATCTTCTCCTGCTATTCTTCCAAAACAAACAACTGACTGAGTCATCTTCCACAGATCACACTGTAAACCTTGGTCTTAACCTCATTATGCTATCGCCATGCTGTGACGTTGACCAGGCTTGTGCCATTTACAATTGCCAGTAAAGTGACAGAAGCATTTTCTTCTCAACTTCCTCTCTTAGGCAGTCTATAGTTTTATTCCTAAATGTATGTTATCTCTATTCTAATGCATAATTGCAGAAATAACAAGCAGAAAGCCACTATATCAGTTACAGCTGGCTAACTTTAATTCCCTTCAAACTAGCTCCAATTTTCCTGACTGCACAAAGAGACTACATAACTGTTCTTTGCACAGGGTCACACATGACCTGTCCTTACTTCTAAATTCATGCAAAATCTCAGCAGAGTTCATTAATACCAAAAAAAAATTTTGCACCATTGGGTGCAACTCCTCTCCATTTGTGCGAGTACACTGCAGAAGTGAAACAAAAACTACTGAAGCCAATTTCAAGCATTTGTTATTACTATGCATTTTTCTTGAAGCCAGTGATAAAGACACTGCAGTGAGCATAAAAACACAAAATCTGGGTTTTAGCATAAGCGTACATTTGAAAAATGCAAGTGCTTCACAGTCCAAGTTACAATCCGTAGACTTGATAAAAATGGCTTGAGGATTTATAGGAATTATTATTATAGGAAGCCAGATTGCAGAGAAGCAGTCTGAACATCTGTGTGGTATTTGGCCTAAACTTGTAATACATAACAGCTAATCACAATTCCTTACTAACACAAAAAGGGAGGGAATTATTTATTGGACTCTTCTGTATTTAGTTTCAATGCTTATACTCATTACTGTGGCATCATATCAAATAGGTCTTGCACCTAAATACAAGGCTTACTAAAATGGAGATATGGCTATAGGTTACTGGTTTTGTACAGGCAAATGAGGCATGTATCTCTTCAAGGCTTCCATAGAAGACATACAGTAATAAGTATGCGCTATTTGACCAATGGCTGATTACATCTTTGAAATTTGTATAGAGCAATTATTTATTACAACATTATTTAGCTATCATTTTTCTGCTTTTACAGAGGAAAGGCAACCACTTGCACAATTTAGGATTCCTTTATTTTTGTCTCCCCACCCTCTACTCCATTAGCTTGTTAAAAACATCGATTGAATTTTCACCTCAACCCCCAAAGAAAACATTTTTTTAAAAGTTATGATGAAACCTTAGAGCAGGAATACTTGGACCCTAAGGGAAAAGTGCAGCTTATTGGAAAACTGTTGTGTCACTTTCAGACTCTGTGAAACAGTTACTATTGATCATATGCTTTCTGTAGATAGATTCTCCATGTCTCAGGAAGTTAGGGATGATTCAAGGAAATCAGGGATGTGGGAGTTTCTGTGGTAGCATTACCCCTAAAAAAACCTAAATTGCAGAATGGAAATTAATCAAGAGCTCCTACAGAAGTGAAAGTTTCTTCTGGGCAGCTAAGAAGATTCTGTATACATTTGGTCAGACTCACACTTCTGCACAGTACACACATCTGTGCACACTATTAAACTAAGTGCACGCACCGCAGACATACACTCCTTTTCAATTTCAGTTTTAACCTTTGGAGCTCTATACTTCATGGCTACAAAGTAAATCTGATTGCAAAATACATGTTCACAGGTAGGAAAAAAATAATCATGTGAGTACATAACCTTTTACAGGAAAATATTATTAACCCCAGCTTCTTTCTAGTGGCTTCCATGTATAGTTTGGCCCTTTAAGAGCCAAGTCCCACTCTTTTGCAGTGCCTGCCATCTGAAATAGCTTTTCTTTAACTCCAAGTTTCATCTGTTCTTTCATCCCATTCAAAAACACCATTCCAAAACACAACTAACATTTTTTCACCCTTATCTTGCCCATTTGCCTCTACTTCCCCAGCCTATTACTCAGTACTTTACTCGCTAATCATGACATACAACTCTTCACAGTTCTGTGAAAAGTTTTGGAATGCAGCACATGACATACACTCAAGAAGTGTGTTTCCCAACAGCAGTATATACATGCCAAGATATATGTATATCACCCCAAGAAAACAACAACAAACCGCAACCAAAACACACAAAATCCAACAACCACAAACAGGGACTAACAGATCACAGAACCGAAGGCTACTGAGCAGTCAGAGTTCCAGGGTTTGATCTATAGTGTAGAAGAAAGTTTTAATTCCACTAGTGCAAGTCCCATTTTCTGTTTTTAATTACTTTTTTGCATTAAGACCCAAGGAAAAAAGTGCAGTCAAGCAGACTCCCCATTTTACTTTCTTTTCCCCTTACTTCTGTGAAATAGCTTATAGCTTATTTATATAAATTAACAATGCCTCCTCATCCTTAAGGCTATAACATTTCTAAACTTTCCTAAGATAGTATTTCTTGCTTGGCTGGGATTTTTTAAATCCTACTCACAAATAACAAGTGTGTTTTGATAGATTGACCAAACGATACAAAAGATATCTTGGAAAACAGATGCGGAATAGCAGCTCCGCTCACAAGATGCATATGTTTTCTTACAGTAGAACAGTTTCAATACACCTCATTCAATTATGAATATATTCCTAACAGTATTAGCCAGCAGTCTCCCGACTGAAATAAGGCAAATACCCACACCCAATTAAACTCAAGACAAATTAAGAGACCTCTAACCTTCACCTCTGCTTCTTTTTCCTCCTTCAACCATGCAAGTCAGAACGTGCAATAAACAACATTCTGTCTTTCATTGCTAGAGGATCAATTGAATTTGCTTTTTTTAATAAAAGATATCTGTTTTTGAAAGGTACCATGCTGAAGCAATTTAAACACACACACCACACAATTCATCACTGTTAAACACCATGTCAAGCTAACAAAGAGACAGCAATAAAAGAGAAACAAAACCAACTCACATATTCTGTAAATATAGAGAATAATTAAAAGTTAACAACAACTTATTTCCTCCTGCTCCTATTTTTAAACTTTAAAGAAATTACAGTGGAAAAGCACTACACTACAATATTTTTTTTTTTTTTTTTTGGGGGGGGGGTTGTTGTTTTGGGATTTTGGTTGGGTTTTTTCTTTTTAAACACAGAAGTACTGTTCCAAAGTCCCGAAGTGCACTATTTGTTTTTATACAACTTCAAGAGATATTTAATCTAATGACTGACTTAGAAGAACCACATGGATCATTTTAATTGCAATGTCTGTCAGCCATCCCAGTTATCCCTACTATAGAACTATGGCTTTTGTTTTCCTCCTCTGTTGCTCTAAAATTTCTAACGTCTCAGTAAATTTTAATCAGAAAAGAGCATCCCAACTCTTAAACTCTGGGAGCAAGTTTTCATCCTGATCCAGCCAGACGAGTAGGAGATTCTTTAACATATTTGAAAGGAAGAAAAATGTCTTTTGCTAATTCAGTTAACTGCATTCAGAGCTGGTTTGTGCTGTGCCCTTACAGAATTCTTTGCTATGACTTCATGCTAAGCCAAAAATTAAACACTCTCACTTTCGTACACGAACAGCTCTATCCCAAAGTACCAACATTAGCATCAGTGGTGACAGAGGAAATGCTATAATCTCCCAACAAGAGGGGAAAAGGAGAAAAAAAAACCACCAGAAAAATGCCAAAGCCACAAACATTGTTCAATTAAACACACAGATCTGTGAAATGCAAGCATTAATGTACTTCCTTGAAATAAGTCATCAAGCTGTGCTCTCATGTATCACCTGAGAGGACAGTATAATTTCACACTTTGGCACTTTTTAAGACAAAAAACCACCACAGAATCCATGATTAAAAGATTACTTCCACAAATACCTGCAGTTTAAAACTTACCAAGCACTTTTGCAGCATGCAGAAATTTGTTAACCAAAACATCACATACAGAACCTGTGCAATTTTTGGAACATTCTTTTCTGAAACCAACTCAATTGAAACATGTGGTAACACGCATAGAGGAGACATAGCACTCAAAACCAATTTTTACTTTATTACATTCTCATCTTTGGTGAATATATTTATGTTCCCTAACTTCAACAGTCTCTCTGGTCATAGTCAAAAAGAACTTTCAAAATAGTAAGACTAAACACTATCAAGGACTTACCAGATTGGAATTGGTGGCATTGGAATCATCTTCTGGAAAGGGGATATAGATAGCTAAGGCCACACAATTGGCAAAAATAGTCAGTAATATAATTATTTCAAATGGTCTGAGGAATGGAGTTAAGGAAATTGTTCCAAAATGTGCACACACAAATAAAATAAAAAAACCACCAACAAAAAAGATTTATAAGAATTCTGTTTAAAGAAAACATTCCAAGCCCCTTATATTCTGAAAAGAAACACATGCCTTTTTAAGTGCTTTTAGGAGCTCCCAGCCAAGAATCTTCCTAATATGTCAAAAGCAGTGTAGGCCAGTCGCGTGCCAGAGTAAACACAGATTTCTTATAAGTTTTTTCTTCTTTTATTTATTTAGATTGCATTTTCCCTATTTTCCTTCAAGTGTGGCTGTACTATTTTTAATAGCAGAAGCCTGTTCTAGGACTGTCATCTTTCATCTTACAATTAGTTTCTCTTGGTCTCTTCCATCTGCATTTACAAACCCTAAAATAATTTTAACAAAAGTTTTGGGGGTTTTTGTTGTTGTTGGGTTTGTATTTTTTTTATCCCTTTCTCAATCTCTCTGTGTCTCATATCTCAAAGTTAATGCAAGGGCCCGAGAAATACATGCATAGATTCAGTTAGAAGATGTTTAAAAGTTAAAAAAGTGCCTTTGTCAAAAATATGCACATTTCCATGTATACTTGTTTTGCTTAAAAGTTATTTGAAGGAGCATTTCTTTTTCTATTTGCATTTTATTTGGCATCATAGGGAAAACAAATGTGCCCACACAGTATATTAGGGACACCAGGAACCTAAGAGTTCCTTACGACAGAGAAGCTAGCACCAATTCAGAAGCATTTCAGCCAGGCATCAAATTTATTAGGGAAAAAATCCCAAACATTTGGGGTGTTCCACAAACAAATCCTGTACAACCTTGATGCTCCACTGGACTGTCCATTGGAATCAAAGGGCATTTTTCTACTGTCCAGTTTGCTGCACTGTACTTAATCTTCTTCAGTGGACTCCTTAACCTTAATTGCTGTGAAATGTTTCCAAACTCAGACTGGAGACCAGACTTACAGTCTGTCTACATTTACTTGCCTTCAGGAATATCCTGGAAGCTAGCTCTCTGATAACTCGCCAGTGCTCCAGAGGGAAATGAAGAGCAGGATAGGACAGGGAGATTGCCAAGTTTAACCTGCGCCATCGGGTGCATTTGAGCATGAATTTACCTACCATAGGACTGGCTTTGCAGCAAATGTCAACACAGCATGTATGATTTTGGTCAGCTGACTACTGTTCTCAGCAGGTTTTAGCAGGAAAGAATTGGAGATTGGGATGTGCAGCAGCCTGAACTGCAAGACATACACAAATCCCAGGCACCTGACCACTGTGTACACTCAGATATGTTCTACATTTCACATATGGAAAAGTCAAAGGATTCCAAATTTGACAGGCTGCCATGCTTAAACCTTCAAATAGTAGGAGATATATGATAATATGGAGGAAGAACAGATTAGGGCAGGGAGATTACATGTGAAATCAAAGGGACTTCTCAGAAACCCCAGGCTGTATATATAGTGTTTGCTGCATGAAGACCTGAATTTCCATAGGCTTTCCTTCTCTTAATCACTTTTTTCCTTAGACTTTTTGGTTTTGACAGGATTATTAGCTATTAACATATCACTGTTTATGCATATTTTCTATTTCTTTTTATGCACAGTAAAATAGTATAAAATCTATAAATACAGTACATACAAAGCAGAAAATTAAGTACACAACTAAATCTTTGCAAAATAAGGCAATTACCTCATTTCACTTCTTATATGCAATGGCACCTTCAGCCTCTGAACTCTATAATGTTCGTGTAAGAAACACAACAAAACTACCATGTGATATTTGTTTAATATCTACTATGCTTAGACTTCAGTGGTTCAGCAAATTAAGCTAAGCTATTCTCAGTAGTTTTTAGCAATTAGGAAAAGACAGAGTGCAGAATGAAATTAAACCTTATCACAATTCTTTGACATCGTTACTTGTCATCGAAGTGTTTCACAGCTATAAACACTACATGTCCAATGAGAGGTTTTGATGGAAAAAAATACTTCCATCAACTCACCTAAAACAATACAAAACACTGCAAGCATCAGCACCTTTGGATTGCTTTAATCGCATTGTTTGGTCCTCTCTTGATCTCAGCAGTGCTGTATCCTGTGTTACAACACATTATTCCCATCATTCATTGCTGATCTTATTCATTTATCAAATGTCACTCTGTGCTCTTTCTTTAAAGACATGTGGTTACTGGGGTGCTGGCAAGTAAACCAATATTCAGCTTCATCCTGTTAGTCATCATCCATCA
Organism: Falco naumanni; assembly: GCF_017639655.2. NCBI lineage: Eukaryota > Metazoa > Chordata > Aves > Falconiformes > Falconidae > Falco > Falco naumanni. The sequence goes on from NC_054058.1 coordinate 23,803,677, forward strand.
TCTTATGTTTAAAGTATCAGAGCTATGCCAGAAGGGATAAAAAGTAGCAAACTTAATCAGGGGGATTAAAAATTAGCATCTGAAGAAGAAAGGAATAGGCAGGCAGGTATTTTAAGGACATTTAAGAATTGACAGGAGCATTTTTAACAAGTTCTTCATCTGAAAAATACGTCCACATCAGCAAGACCTAATATACTCATATTCTGTTTTCATCTTTCTAACATCCCACCAGACCCCAAAGGAACAATATTATCACATTGTCTTAAATGCTATCATTCATTTTTCATCATATTAACTACTGCCAAGTTATGTACTGCCTTCCCTTGACATGCTTATCTATGCCTAACAACATGCTTTTTCTTTTGCATTTGCTGAAGGACCCTATTAGCTTTATGATGTACTGACAATTACTGTTCAGGCTTAGTCTTGGTTTCTCTTTGGGGAGGACAGGGAGGTATATTTTATTTCAGTTTGTGTTTCACACCAAATTCTCAAATTCCAGCTTGTGATGATCAGACTGGGGTGAATAAAAAGGCTTTGCTCCTTCCATGTGATGAAACCAATGGCCAAACTCTCACTGACTTTCCAGGGAAGCAGCACTGACCCTTACACTCTGCAGTTGTGTGTCAGTGGTTATCATCCATCACCTGTAATGCAGTCTGTCTCTGTTCAGATTACTAGATCTGTCCCTGTACTGCATTTGTACATGTTGCAGCATTACTTTTACTGCCTGTCTTTTCCCCTGCTTCTAAATAACCATTATCTCTTACCATACATTAGTAAGCCTTATTAGTTTAAGTGGAATTCCAATATAATTAACAGACCTTAGCCCTGTTTCAGGATCTTATGCATACGTTTGGGTTTTCTTCTCCTCCTTTTGTCGCATTCTTTTCTCCATACTGTAGAAATTGTGATGCCACATTTTTAACAAAAAAAAGTATATGATTCAAAGTATCAGAGCTGTTTAACTGGTGGCACCTATCGGAGTGCTGGGCGGGATAAAAAAAAAGGGAACACCAGCAGCTGCTGTCAATCCCATAGTCTCAGTTCAATTCTGGCCTCAAATATCTAACCTTTATCATTTAAATTTCTAGTGGTGTCTTACACAAGAGTATAGTTAAGGCTCCAGTCCTAAACTACTTTTTTAACCCCAACATAAATGATCTCAGTAAAGACATCAGAAACTATTTGTGTACTTTAAACTCCCAGTGGTGCCTTTCAACTTAATGTATTGATTTCTTCACACTTATGAATAGCGCCTGATGTGCACAAACAATTTGCTCTTTTCCAAATGAGAACATCAAAAAGGATATTTCCATTCGACGATGCTGATGCATGCCCTCCGGATGGGATTTTTCAGTGTTAAACACAGCAGTGCTCGGGGAGGACGTGTAGCTGTGGTAGTACCCTGTTTTTTCTGTTTTCCATACTGCTGCCGTTTCCTCTGTGTGGAGCTAGCTGTGGATATTGTTGCATTGCCAGCACTACCCATCAGTTTGGCTTGCCTGGCAGCATCAATTGCAGCTTGCCAGGACAGCGCTGCCCCTGGAGTAGGGATATGCTCTGGGGCAAGCCCTGCAGCTGCATTGGCATTCATGTTGGCATGAGCTGGACGGGGACTCCCATAGTTGGAACCTGTGAAAGGGGAAAAAAACAAACAAACAAACCAGAAATTTGTGAAGATATTTTTTAAGCAACAGAAAAGAGAAATAGTGTTTTTTAATATCTTAAGTATCAGTAATGTTAAGTATCAGTAAAAGCAAGAGCTAAGGTTAAGTATAGGGTATCCACTTACTACCGGCTTATTCCTCCAATTCAAGTTCTTCATTTTAAAGTAATGCTACTATGCAAGCATTTGTCTTGCAACAGTCTCCCAACAAGACCCAATGGACACTAAGCTGTTAGAAGTGCCTCCAATCAATACAGTCTCCAGGGATTCACAGAAAAGAAACGGTCCGTTTTTACCCACACATTTTGCAACTTGGATTGTTTGAAAGCTCAAAAGATGAGGCTAGTTCTCATCACTTCACCACAGACATGCAGCACTACGCTATTTAGTACATAGCAAAGCACCCAAATGAGATACTCAAACCCCATCACAAAAATCCTTATGTTTTCAAGATTACCTCAAGATAAATAATTTTTTAACAACGAGTTTAATTCTCTCTGCAATATACACGTATGTATAAGCCCAAGAATAACCTGACTACAAGGTATACCAAAGCAGAAACTGTAGCTTTTGTGCTCTATAGGATGCTGTGCAGATAGTTTAGGCCAACCAACATATATTTAGAAACTGGAACAGAGTCCTTATCCTGATAAACTGATTTTAAGACAGATGAACTATTGAAATCAATGGAGTAAGACTTACTTTCAAAGTATTAACAAGAATGCTAAGACCTAGCAGTTCCAAGTTTTACACCTCTTTAGCCAAAACTGAGGAAGTATATGCTTTTGCCAAATCATGATGATAGAATAGGTATTTCAGATGGCATATGGCTGATATTTAGAAGGTCTTAGTAGTTTAAAAAAAAAAGTCACCCTTTCAAGCTAGTGCAATTGTTCCATTGTTTCAGTAAAGACAGTTAAGTCACCGGTGTCTCTTCAGTGAGACTTTTTCAGCAACTCAAAGCTTCAATCACTTCAAAATGAGTGAATTTTGAAACTTCAGAACAGACTCCCTTACTCTTTGGAGTATGCTTCAATCGAGATATGCAAGAACTTGTGAAAGGTTAACCAAACTTTGCCACAGACACTTCATAGAACAAAATATAAGCCATGTTAGAAAAGTGCAACATAAAATCCACAGAAAGTCACAACGGCAAACTTTTATTAGGGAGCAAGTCTTGTTTAGATACATCCTATAGAAGATTTTTGAGACTATTTATCTTTTTTGTGGACTTGTGAGTTTGCCTGTGGCCCACATGTTCAGATGCAGGTAAAAGGAAGCCCAAATAGTCTACAGATCTTATTCCTTCACAGGCTATGAAACCAGAGTTCAGTTTCAAAACACTGCACACTCAAGGGACTATGTTTCCCCTTACATCTTAACAGCAGACTATGCTTCTGAAAAAGTGTACACACAAGGGGCACACAGTAGAAACCCAGCAAAGGAGTTAGATCACCTTTATTTCAAAGCAGGCTCAAAGTCTGCTATTGACTGTTCCACTTTAGATTAACAGAAATACAGTGTTACTAAATAGATCAGGTGGCTTCTATAGACTATGAGACAAGACAAGCAGAAGACCACATGACACTTGTTTTTTTTCTTAAAATATCGAAAGACAGACTTTCTAAACTGGGGAACTGGCAAGCTGTTTTTGAACAAAAGTAATTATCCAAGATGCATATTTCATAGCTGGATGTGCAGTGCCAAGATATCACAGCAATGACTGCACTACAAATGAATTAAAGCAGGTAGAATAAATACAATTACACTGACACACAGAGTGTAACAGGATGTGCCTTTACCTAGAAAGCATACAAGATTTTAAAATTTATTTCACTGAATCTCAAGGAAGGACATGATGGGGTCAGATGCTATTTTATTTCAGGCATTACCATAAGATTTCCAGGTTGTTACAATTTTATTGCACAGCAGCAAAATCTAGAGCTTGTCTCTGCTCACTGAAAAAACTCCTAGCTGCAAACCAGCCAAAGGAAGCTGGTGAGCAATATGACTCCGATATGTGAAAGGGAAAGCTGAAAGAAACAAGAAGCGGGAAATAGTTAATTCACATCCCTCAGATTTTGAAACGGAAGAAAGAGAGCTTTCAGAATCACATAGGCTAAGCAGATTTCCTAGATGAAGCTGGTAATCAACTGGCAGACAAACTTAGTTTTCTAAAGCTAAGCAAATTGTACACAGCACTACTCATAGGATACATATTTATTTTCAGACTACTTCCAGATGCAGTTTTTCTCTTTAGCATCTATCTGACCTCCCTAGCCTGAGGCATGCTGGGAAGAGAAATAAATGGAAAATTACTCTAATTATTCTCCAGCTCTTCTTTAATACTGACCCATTAGAATGTATAAGAGGTGGGTGATTTCCAGTAAAAGCAAACTTGCTGATCCATCGCCCCTGTTCTTATCATGCTGACTAGACCATGTGGTCCTGAAAATTAACAGCTGCTGCATCTTAATGAAGACTTTTCTGCAATTTGGGAATGTGTCAAGCTTCTTTGTTATTACTGCTTATTAGTTAGGTTTCACATGAGGATTCAAGTCCATCCATTTTGACTTTCATGTGCCAGCAAAGGTAAGGACGCAACTTCTGGTGGTTTCATTGCTTTTGCTTCTAACATGACCACCAGTTTCATAACAAAGTGCTTTGTCTCAAATTGATTTCAAAAGATGAGTCAGTAATGACAGATTTGTATTAACAAATATTGATTACTGATAAGGATCTGTCTGTTTTATGAAGCTCAGAGGCTGCAGACTATACTAAGTAATTAATGGCAGTGACAAATCCCTTGATCTACAGGCAGTTTATGGAAATAGCTTAAATTGAAGAATGAAGCTCACGCAACTTCACAGAAAGGACATTCAAGAACTGAGCAAAATATTTTCAAAGACAGCATAGCCAAAATTTCAGGAAGAAAAAAAAAATCTACCCTATAATCTAAATGTTTAGTGTTAATTCCTAGGAATAAAACAGAACACAATTCATATGGAACTTGTACAGCATCATGCTGAATGTCACCTATGGCACTCATTTCTCTCCCACCACAAAACTCTGCTGTAACCCAAGAGCTGCAGTTACTGGATTTGCTGTTTTCATTTTGTAATGTTAAGATATTTCACTCTATTTCCTCACTACAAATGAAGTTTCATGAAACCCAAATCACTTTAATTGTATTTGTTTATACTGTCATTAAGCTGGAAGTTGACCAGAACTGGGAAATGGAGATTCAGCACCCACCCAAATGCAGTAATGCACTAAGCATGATGATCCACAGCACCATCACCATGCTGATCCCTACCCACCCTTTATCAAGAATTTGTACTGGTGATTATGTGCAGCTGGTTCACAAAGCTCTTCTGTGCTACAGATCATGAGTTTAAACATTTGAATAGTAATTAAACAGAAAAGTCCATGTAAGTGAACAAATTTGATTATAAAGTCTTTGGAAAAGACTAATTTCTGCAAAAATGCAAAGTTGCAGAAGTACTTCAAATGGAGAAACAACAGAAATACAGGTCTCAAAAATCAGTTAAGTCAGAAAAAAACCAACACATAACATTGCTATACAATAGGAAATTAACAACGTTGCACAAAACACGTGACATTGTAAGCTTACAACTAAATCACCAAAATGGTCTTCACCATAATCACTACTAAAATATACAATGATGACCACTAATACCTTTATTAAAAAGTGCTGTTTCCATTCTAATAACATCTATCATACCATCTATTAACTATCACAAAAGCATCATTTAAAAAATAAACGATACATGACCATTCTATATGAGAAGCGGGCAAGTTAATGACACAATGGAACTGTAACTTTTGAGTTTCTTGACTTCATCTAGCTAGCCACACATTTATTTTTGAGGAATTTGTGCTTAGATTAATTCTTTAAATGAAAATAGAGCTATGCCAATATGGAGCGTCACTGTTCTTTTTTGCCATCACTTTAAAACACATCAGAATCCTAAAAATTCAAACCTTGAAATTGTGTTGCACAACTGTATTTTTCTCCAGAGCAAAGGTGGGTACAGTAGAAGACAGTACTGGTTTAATTGTAATGTCTTAACTGAACACTGAAAGAAAACAAACAGAAAGCAGGAAACGTGTCACACTACTAAGATCATGTGTAAAACCAGTTCAAGCACACAGAAAAAACAATAAACGACTGCAGTGAGAGACACCTGACAAGAAACATGAAGAATAACACACACACACACACAAGAAGGCAGTGTATGAGATCATCTGTTAGTAAGAGAAAGAATGTGGAAAAGATTGATCCATTAACCAATGGAAAAAGAGCATTTGACAGATGACTGTAAGAAGGCTTAAGTTTTGTGTGACCTTTTTGCATCCATTTTTACTAAAGAAAAACCCATCAAGAGCAGGTGACTAGCATAATTAATCCCCAAACCAAAACAGGTATCATTTCCAACTGTAAAAGGAAAACAAGTTAGAAACTACTTAGACAACATTCATTGTTTCAGCTACTTAAGTACCACAACCTAGAACATCCTAGAACATTTAAAGAGCTTTCAGAAGTAATCTCAAAGCTGTTAGCTGCTGGTTTGAATGCATGAAAGACAGGAGAGATCTCAGAGGACTGAGAAAGGGAGAATGGACCTCCCAGTTAAAAAGTGGGAAGGGGGGGAAATTTAAATCCAGTTGAATTTCAGTCTCCAGAAAAAAAAAATCTGGAATAAGTAAAATAAACAATTGTCAGCAAGTACTTGGATGACAAGGAAAAAAAGAGCAGACATGGATCGGTCATGAATACATTGTGTCTAAGAAAACTAATTCCTTCCAGATCTGGGTAACAGAATTCACAGGCAAGATGGAAGCTGTAGGTGCCACATCTTCTGACTTTAATAATTTTATGAGGTCTTGTATGATAATTTCACAAGGATGCTGAGGACATACAAGCAAGAAAGAAATTGCTATAAAACATGAGTATGAAACCAGTGTATGCCTGAGAGCAGTTATCATTGGTACACCATTTAAATTGGAAGATGTGTCACATGGAGGTACCCAAGTGCCTGCCCTGGATCTGATTCTGTTCAATGTTTCCAGTAATGATCTGGATGATGACATGGTGAATGGTATTAAATGAGCACGTAACTGTGAAGCTGGGAGGCAAAGCAAATACACTGAAGAATGGGATTTTAATTCAAAATGAACTTCATGAATTGGAGGAAATGTCTTAAAAATAGAATGGAGTTCAGCAGGGACAAATGCAAAGTATTTAAGCAAAATGAATCATCTGCCCAAATTATTTTCAGAAAAGCCTTGTGGGTTATGTTAGATCCCCAACAAAACAGGAGTTGATATTGTCATACTTCCTTCTTCCCACAAAAGGCAATCATCACAACGTAGTATATAAACAGGGATGAAATCTATGTGACACAACAAGTAATCCTTCTCTTCAGCTCAGCATTGGCAGGGCTTCAGCTGAAATACAGGGAGCAGTTTCAGGTTCCACACTTGAAGACAGACATGGCTCCGTTCAGGTTGCCCAGAGGAGAGCAGAGAGGCCAACCAAAGGCCTAAAAAATGCAAACTACAAGGCACAGAGACAGAAATGGGAATGCCAGAACTTGGGCTGCTGCTCCCAAGGATGTGAGGGTGAGGAGGGTAGGATAACAGTCTTTAAGTGTGTGTATATTATACACACATATATATGTTTTTATATATTTTTCTAGATACACATGTATTTTATTTCAAAGAACAAAAAGGAACTATCTGTCACCACAGTCACAGTGAATAAGTAGAAGCAACGGCTTTTGCAGTAAGAAAAAAATTCAGGATTTACCTTCGGAAAACACTTTCTAACTGTAATGACAATGAAGCACATGTACTGGCTTCCTGGATTGGAGGCAGTACCTCCCACACAATTTAAGTCTTTTAGACCAGGCCAGAAAAAACATTTCTCTGGAATCACACCTATGAGGCAAGATTTATAGTGCGAATTAGTTTCTTTTCTTAGTCTAAAGCAAGTTTGACCTGAAGGAAGGCCTTACCACAGAAAACTTACGTATTTCTTCCATCAGTTAATCTACCAAAAGACCCCCTCCGAGTAAACCCTGCCTCAGTCAAACTTCCAGGCCATCGCAGGGACATTACACAGCACTGTCAGGCTTCTGCCCACACACTCATCACTCCGGGCGGAGGCAGGGGGTGGCGAGGTGAGGGCCCCCAGTCCAGTGACTGACCCAGAACTCTGAACTCAGTTTCTTTGGTTTTAAACTTCATTCTGCAAATATATTTTTCTAAAAGTCTTTCAGTAGCCCAGGACAGTAACAACTAGCCACACACAAAGTTTAAAACCTTGAAGTGAAATAAATCCACTTTATGTGAAAAAGCAGACTTTTCCAGGCATCTTTATTAAATTTTCAGCTGACAACCCTGAATATTTCCCCTAATGAATGTAGGGCTGCAGACATACAAAACTCACTTTCTTTAAAGCATGATTTTTCCTTATTTGCCTTTAAAAAAAAAAGTTGATAAGATGTTAGTTCTGACAGCTAACGTCTAAAGTGACACTAGTGTTTCCCCAAAAAAGATTTTTCTGGAGTTAATTTGTAAGTAGAAATAGGAGTTACAATGAAAGCTGGATTTCAACCCAAACTACGGCTTTTTCTATAACACAATTTATAATACACACATACTCTTTTTAAACATCATGTCAGACTAAAACTCAGTGTGTAGTTGTTAGCCCAGATAAACGAGTTAAAGAATTTTTCCTGTAAATTGTTTCGGGGCTTCAGAACACACACATAAAAGATACGTGATTTAAGACTATTCATTTGCCATAGTTGAGACTAAACATTTTTTTAAAATATAAACAAAAAATCTTATTCAAGAACCATACTTCATTTGCAACTAGATCTTTGTTTTCTTTATCTCCCCCCTGCAGAGTTGGGTTTTTCTTTTGCTGCATGCCATTAACATAAGATGTTGTGAGCTACTAGCTAGAAATGTGAAAAAAAAAAAAAAACCAAGTCCATTTCAATGAAGAGAGCAAATTTGGGTTTTTACAGCTGCCTACAATACTACTAATGATAGAATTTCCCCTTCTGCCTCCTTCTAATTAGCAGGTGATAAGTTATCATCTAAAATTTCATCACTTGAGTGTCCCTCCTTTTACTTCTGTAGTTTTGTCTTTCCATTCTTAAACAAAACAGAAGTAAAGCAACAATCTGTTCTGCCTCCTTCACCAAAGGGGCATCTTGTCAAATCTGACTCAGAAGAATCTAGAAAGCCACAAGTCTGAAAATCTTCAGCAGTCACAAAAATCCATCTAGCTTCTAATTTTCTCTTCTGTGACTATGGATTCAAGAGAACTAGATTGGGAGTTAAGGTCTCTTTTGGAGAGGAGGAAGGGGTAAAGAAGCATGGAGCCTACTAAACGTTAAGCCCCAAGGCAAGTGTCTAATATTAAAAGTTTGACAATTGATGTAGATATCAGGAGAGCCAGAGAAGTCTATAATACAACTCAGCTGGACTACAAATTCTCTAGGAGATAAATTTATTAGGCCAGGGGTAGGGGGATGTGTGTTAAAGGGCCAATTGCCTTTGAAGCATGTGCATTTTCTTGTGGCTGTCAAGCTACAAGAAAACGCAAAGAAACTCACAAAGAATCCTTTCTGGTTTCTTGAGACATGTTTCTGGTGGCACCTAGATTAAGCTTTCAGAGGTCAAGTCAGGGAACTCTTTCCTTCCTTCAACAATTAATTAATGTTAACACCATTAAGGATCCTGGGATCAAGCACATCTTTGGTAAAATTTCTTTGACTTCAGTAAAATTCCTCTGGGGATTAACTGTAGCTCATCAGACTGGATTCTTCTGACAAAATTAACTACTTATCATTTTCTTATTGGTGAATGATTACTTTTAGTGGGTAATCTAAATATAACTTCCTTACAGAAATGAAGCTCTTAAAGGTTTAAAATACTCTTTACTCTATTAAATGGTCTCCAGATTCTTTGTCTAACAATGTAGAGTGGGATAGAAATCAGTACACAAACCTGTTAAAGTGGTTTGCATCACACTACCCAAACCATTTTAAAAAACGGATCTTGTCTAGCCTCTCTTTATAGTCAGTGCAGGGGACCATTTTTTCCATTCGTAAGACAGATGTCTGACATACAAGTGAAACCATCTGCTGGAAGTACCATTCTATCTTCAGATTGTACAAAAGTAATCAAAAACAGAAGTTTAATTGCACATCAAATTTTAGTGGATTGAATGAGATTAAATTACTTCCACTTATGTGTGGAGAGTACATGCATGCATATGTGTTTGTGTACAAGGTACAAAACAACTCTGTAGCTGCTTTTGGCCCAAAACATGTAACAAAATTTGGGAAGTGTACAAATATATTATATCTAAATAATTCAAAGCCTGCAATTTCAATGATTCTTCATCCTAGAAAAATCAATCACAATTCTTCCACAACTCATAGTATTCTCAGTCCAGAAATAGCAGTCTGTTCTCAGTTACATCAGATGATGACAAAAAAAAGCACAAAGGGATCTCTGTATAGGTCTGTATCCGAGTTACAGACAATATGAATTTTGATAGATACACACACAAACCAAGAAACAACCCAACCCAACACTGCCCCCCCCCAAAAAAAAAAAAAGAAAAATAAATTCAAAACACAAACAACCACCTTTAGCATCCAGATCTAAATGGAGATCAGCCCTGATAAAAGATAGACAGTGGAAATTCTTACAGGCTGAGTTCTTTTGCTTCTTCTTGCTGTTTATGGAGTCAGTGTTCAGCTATGCAACTCCAGAGAGCAGGCAATTTGTTGGAAAGAGATTAGCAAGTGTATAAAAGGAGAGTATATATCTAACCTTCCCATACAAGCTGTAAGTATTCCCTGCCACCCCTCACTCCCAGTGGTGATATCCACATCAGAAAGCCACTAATCCACATTATCTACAATATCTTAGGTTAAAGGGGACCTCTGAAGGCCATCTGGTCCACATCACTCCTTTTTAGCCCCCTCATTCAAAGCGGTCAAAATTTCATCCAACCCCTTCGGCTATCCAGCACCCTACTTTGCACCACTACTGTCTCCGAGTCTGCACGTAGGATTGCAAGAACTGACCACCGTAGGCACCCAAATCAAAGGTTCATTCAGGTATTGGGCATACAATTTAAGAGAATATAATACCAAGAGAACATATAATTTTAAGAGGTACCTACTACCTTATACTTTGTGAAAAACAGACATCTGTAAGTTGTATCATTAGCACCCCCAGAGAACGGTCACCTAAAAACTATTTGTTGCTTTTCAGAAAGGCAAAACTTAGAATTTATTTTAATCTACATTCACCTAATTTTAGATTATGTATGCAATATCCTACTAAATTAAAGATGCACTCCCTGCTTGAAATGTAGGCAGTTTCAAAGGAAAGGTATTAAAAGATGTTTCAAGTGTCAAAGCTGACTTTGATTTCAGCTATTATTCTTAGTGTTCTAAAAACTACACTTTTCTATTTTTAAAATGTGATTATTTTTCCCCTGCTGCTTGGAGTAAAGCCAACAAAACATCAGAAAAAGCAACTGAAGAAGAAAGTTTTGAAAAACAAGACTATAGAAAAATTTCTACAAATCTAAAGAATTAAGCAAGTGAATGCATAAGTTTGGGATTTCTCCTAATTTCAGTCATCTGACGTTATCTTATTTTTAAATAATTCTAGACAAAATAGACGTATTTGAACAGGAGGGCTATATGTAACTTGCCATCATTAAGGTGCTAGAAAGAGATAATGCAAGAAAGGGCAAAATTTGAACTGAGGAAAGAAAAAAAAAAAAATGCTGCCTCAGTCCTGTCCTATTTCCTTTCATACACAGAATCTCAAGAGGATGCTCCATATGCAACGTGCTCTGCAAAGCAAGAAAAAGGAAGTCCTTGCAAGCCTCCATTAAAGCAAACCCACAGAAAATTACTAACCACATGAATACAAACCATGCTATACAACAAAGGAAAACAGCGGCTTGTTTCAACTCCACGGCGATATTAAAAGGCAGTCTGGGGGAAAACAGCCACCCATACATTTACCCAAACTAGACATTTTTGTTCTAGAGGCATTGCAGCATTAACAGATTTAGAGTTATATTTTTACAGTCACTTTACATAGAAGAAAATAATTTTACTGATTTTTTTATTATTATCTGAAGTAATATGTTCTATCTCTAGCATGCAGATTTTTCTCTAGCATTATTTTCTATTTACTGGTATCCTCTTAGGGAATGTCCCAAGTCTGGATATTAAGGATGTGTAATACCCAGATGCAAAACCAAGCACTCTTGACTTGCTCTGCTAGTTAAAAGCATTTCAAAATCTAAGTAACAAAAAAAAAAAAAAAGGGGGCGGGGGGGGGGGGGGGGGAGGTGGGTGCAAAAATTGGAAGAGAGAATCTTGGTAAGCACCTGTATGAGAAAAAACAGCATCTGGCTTACATCTTTGGTTGAGCACTGTAACCCTGAAATGATTCTTATGTCACTGGTTGTCTATACAAACATTGTTAACCAGTTACTCTGTGACCTTTTCTGCAGTAGATGCAGACAAATGTTTGAGACAGTCTTTATAGATTCTTTCTAAAAATAAAATATCCTGCTTATATAAAAGCGGATTCATTGATCATTACTGAATTTACATATAGCAGAGCAAAGGTGGCAAAGACAGATGCACACCAGGTTTGTAGAGCACTTGCTTAGAATGCAGTGGGTAATATTTTAGCACTGCCCTTGAGTTAGTGCTCCAGCTCTGTCTTTCTGATAGCTTTCAGATCACCCTGAAGACTCTGAAAGCTGAGGCTTTTTTGTTCCTTTCTTGGGGTGCTCTGCACTTTGTAGGATCAGTGTCACAAAAGTAGTGAGAAATTTCCTACAAACCATATACTCTGATAGCGTCTGAACACTTCTCAGGAAGTTCTACATTTCTACTGCTCATTAGGAGGAAGAATGAAAAACAAACTGAAAACCCAAGTCTTCCAGGCTCTTGTCACCTCTGGAGTTTGCCATTGGTATTGTGCCATCCCTGTTTGGAAGCAGAGCACACGCTCCTCTCATGTCTGAGCTGCTTTGTCCCAAGAGCCAGTTGGCTGGCTCTAACTCATGGTCAGAGTGAGCCAACGCAAAGACAAGATGGACTTCAATGAGTTTCAATTTATGTGTGAGCCTAAAAGTCCAGGTAACATAGCTGTACAGAGCATCACTATGGAACACAACATTGCAGGTCTCGATTCTAGAATCCATACCTCAAAAAAAAAAAGTAATAGTTTAATGAACTGAGAAAAAAAGGTACAAGAAAATATAGTGGGATAATACCTTACAACTAGAGATTAAAGATATCCAAATCATTTAGTCTTATATAAGAGACAGTTAAAAAAAAATTCATTGCAATTTATCAGCATGAGCATGTGAAAGATTTTTGACACCACATGACCACTTCAACTAATTGCAATAACTCTTATGAAGTTAAATATATATACGTGGCTAACAATGAGGAGGCCTAACCAGTGGAAAACTTAACTGTGTAATGTTAGGGGTCACTTCCACTTTGTCTCCTCAGGTCATGTCTAGGTATGTTTTCTAATGTCCCTTCTGGTGCTCAAACAGCAGGATTCAGAAACTGCTGGGTGAGACTCTTCAGCTTGCAAGATGCCATCAAAAATCTGTTACCCGCAGACAACCCAAGGACAGTAGGAAACACAAAGCTGTTATGTTCATATTTAAAATACATCAGTTGGAAATTTGTCTGTAAAATGGTATCCTTTAGAACATATTGAGGCCTGTAGTGGGATAAATGCAACATTTTCACACATAGACTGGGGATCCCCATTGTTGTCCTTATTTCAAGTTATTTGCAGCACAATGGCTTAATCAGAAAGTAGTGTTACAAAAACAGTTATGTTATTTTAAGTAAATTACTCCCACTTCAATCTATACATTTCCTGAAACATTCTCTTGTCTCAAATTTTGAGTCACTGTATCATTACTAAGCACAGGCAGTGAAAGAGCATTCAAAAGCAAATGGTGAAATGATGACAGAGAGCATCATAGACAACTCTATGCAAAATTACAGAATAGGTTTCCACAGAGGCATAGCATGTTTGTGATTTCTATAGAAAGTTTAAACTAGAAGCCACTGATGGGAAATACTACATTTTCAAAATTGTTATTTCATAAAAAATATCCCTTCTTATTTTCAAAATTCAGTTTTCCAATTTGAGTTCAAAAAATTCAATTATTTTACCAGAACCTCATAAGAAGGGCAAGTATCACTTTGAACTGGTCTACCTCATTGCAGATGACAATTTCTGTAAGCAGAATTTCTTGTTGATGCTCTTCAGGAAACTATAATAGTTGCTTCACATACCATAGCTGCTGCAGCACAGCCTTTCCTCCAGGGCACTGCAGGTGTTCAGCCACTATATAGCTTATGCTAAGGGCAGCCTGATAGAGTCAAGGCTATAAATTCTGGAAAAAGAGGCTCTGAAGAGATAATAGGATGATACATAAAGGCTTCATATCCCTGCCTGTGGCAGCTAGAGGAAGAAATTTTGAGAAGATACATGTTCTTTGAGATAATACAGTATTATAAAGATACAAAGAAAGTGTGTTGGCCACCCTTCATTTACAACAATAAAAACTTGCCCTGCTGAAATGTGTTAACCTTTTCTCCTGATGTCACTAGAATGAAATATCCTTCTATTCCTCCTCTGGCTGCATCCATGGGCTCTCCTCCTTGCTGAAGGCACTGACCCAGCACACTTTGTCTGGTACTGAGGCTCTGACAGGCAGAACACATCCAAAATTGAACAAAGTTGCCAAGTTAACAAGGCCAAAATGAATTTTGCACCTTAATTTATCTTCTGTTTGGGACCTTGTGAGTAAGTTTGCAATGATTCCAAAATGGCATTTTCAAAATTTTGGGTGAACACCACACACAAACCAAAGCATTAGAGTAAAGAACTCTCTCTACATTGCTATTACCTAACTATTAATCTTTCCTTGCAAATTTTGTATATTCCAGCCAGTCCGGCTAACCACATTTGCTAGCTAGGAGAACCAGACTGAACTGATTAAAGCATGGTTTCTCTGACACAGTCTTCTGGCATGCTTGCCATCCTTCTCTGACACTGCCTGGAAAGCCCCATCTCCTTCCTGACGCTACCTATTTTACATTCACAATATTCTACACTCCTAAACATAGTCTTGGGAAAAATTAATTGTTCTCACTCCAGATGGAGCCAGGGATAATCCTCAAGAAGCAGCTTCCCTCAATTTCCAACAGGGATTTTTCCTGAGTTATTGTTTTTCTCGCCATGCTTTTCTTCAACAATCTCTTTTATTTAATGGCATGTATTCAGGCAGGAAGTATACATTTCAAATATTTGCATTCACACCGGTCACCTAAAAGACAGGTAACTTCCTAAAACCTGTTAAAGGCACATAACTCCTTTCTTCACACAGCACTTTTGTTGCTGACTTAGAAATCAACACAGATGCAGAAGGTGGAATTAATGTCACCAGTTCTAGCATTCTAGAAATCTGACATTTAGCCTAACTTAGTCATTAAAGCTTTATCTATATGTTCAAGACAGAGTTAAGTACCTCAAAAAAAAAAAAAAAAAAAAAAAAAAAACACCAGCAGCAGCCCACTCCACCTATTTTAGGTATCTATGATGTTCTGTGGCCATGGCTGCCTTCCTCTCCACTGACTACACAGGAACTCTACATGATTAGCTCCAACTAGACAATTTAAACACCTACAGTGAGGTAAAATGAAATTATTAGTTTTACTATATGAAGAATGACAATCTGGAAACATAAACCATTTCTCTCTTATTTCATACTATTCTATTCCTTTCCAAATCTTTCAGAACACAGCTAGATCCTTCCAATCACAGTCACTTACTCATTCTGGTCCACTAAACAAATTATACTTCTGCCTAGAGATTCATACATACACACACACAACTGTGTAGGCACAGTGCAACTGCAGACATTTCTGAGACATTCTAATGGTTCCAGAGCACAGATAATTTTTTTCCAACTATTTGAAAGCAAAAAATAAATACGCCTCATGGTACACATACTGGAAAGTGGGCAGGTACAATCAGCAATATCTGCATACCTAGGTTGCTATTGAAGCCCTGGTGGTGCCTACTGATAAGTATGAGTTGGGAGGAAGAAAGACACATAATTGCTCTTATCTATTAGCACCAAGTACACCGTACGCACACCACATACTACCATGTGCAGTTCCCAGAGGCCAGACGGCAGTCCCCTTTTCCATCAGATTCACATTTCATCATGGGAACATCTACATTCAAGAGCAGCATACTTTATCTCTGCAACTTAGATCCAAGAGTGAAACCACACACACACCCCTTGATGATGAAGTATTTGCTCAGAATTCATACCAAGATCCTGCAGTGACTCCTCATAAACCTGTAGATCTTTGACCAAATCTGCCTGATCATTTGTTTCAGGTAACCTAAGATGCTGATCTCCTTCCATGACCATTACATCTCCTGGGTGTAAAACTGCTGATCACCAGGGAAATATTGTTAAGTACAAAGAAGAGAATCCTCTTTGCTTATTAACGTACAGCACCCACTTGTCCAAGTTAAGACTACTCAGAATACATGGCATTAGGTATTAGCTGCAGGCAGATGACTCAGTCCTGGCCTGGGTAACGAACAGGGCATGGAAAACTACTGGATATGACATGAGAAGTTACCAGACATGACAACAGAGTGAGAAGCTGATGGGAGTTACAGGTAGCTTTGTGAGGAATGGCCAGATTTCACACACAATTAAGAGGCAGTTGAGTCCGAGATGACCAAACTTCACAGTTAGTTGAAGGGAAGTACTGGAGTCCTGTTGGGGAGTATTGCAAGGCCAACAGCGCCCAGGTAGCTGTGCCAGTGATTCCAAATAAGGCCAGGATTACTGAGTACCAGTATCAAAACCATCAAATTTAGGTATAGATGTAGAAAAGCTGAGACTAGTGGGGAAAAAAAATAAACCTAACTAGGATTGAGTTGTTTATTCTGGAGAAGACAGGGAGAGAGAAGGGAAGCACAAAGTCAGAGAAAAGGAGAGTCATTAGAACTGAAAGGGGATAATGCAAATCATGAGAAAATAGTTGTATGGGGGTACCCATCAGGAGCCCTGCACTTGATCACCACAGCTGGACCAGTACAACAAACCAACCTGTTGTTCTGACCATATCACAAGATTCAAATCTGTTTGTGCAGTCAGAACCACCAGGGCAGGTGCTGCTTTCCCAGGTTTGCACCCAGGTGGATTGAGCATCCCAGTATTGCCATGTCTGTGTCTGTTAGAGGCTTGATGACTTCAGTAACTACACACCATTTCATAACACACATCTTATTAAAATGAAATGCCAAATTAATTTCTTTGCCTGTACCTCCCAGAGTCATATCTTCACATATGCACAAACAGAATAGTTAATGAGGAAAATTAATTTTCCAAGCCTGTTGACCTGGCATGTTGGGAAGAGCAATAGACTTTTTAACACTGGGAAATGTTCATGCTACAGGGATCGTGACCATGTAAATGTATAAGAATATAGGTAGATAACTTCAGAGAAAACACTTCTTTGCCAGCCTTCAAGAAGGAAGGAAATATAGCCTTTGTGGAGGTATGACAGACTTTCTGGAAGTCCACATCCTAACACAGAAATAAATTAAAATACAGTCTGATCCTCTAAATGTCCATACTCTAGTCTTCACATTAATCTCCCAAATAGCACCTGGCAGTCTGTCAAATCTCTCTGTTCAGTGTTTAGTAGCTGCAGAATGAGGTTTATATATTTTCTATTGCTGTTATTAAAAAAAAACTAGCTACATGAACTAAAGGTTTAAATCCTAAGATGACAAGTAGGGCTTTCCATCTTCTACAGTAATTCTGTCTTGAAATAGTATTTTAAAATAGTATTTCAACACTGACGCAGGGAGACAAGTAACAAAATTCACCAATGTATTAAGCCATCTGGATGAGCTTACATCACATTCCTTTTGAAATACCAACACACTACTGATATGTGCTATAAGAATAAATTTCCCACCCTCTGATATTTGTAGAATTGACTCCACAAAGGGTTTTCCCATCCATATTTCTTGTAAATAATGCATCCTCTGACCCTACAGCATGCATGCCAAAATCCTTAGCAACATCCAGTCAAACCTAGCTCTGTATTCTACACACTCATGTTCTCCATGAGAAAACACCTTAAAGCACAACAGAAGAAATGCATACCCCAAAATAGAAGTAAAAGGTGTTCTGGTGAAATAACAGCAAAATCAGGGCAAAGCAAGGTAACAGTAAAGTTCTCAACAAGAATGCCACATACTAGAAAAATATATAGAAAACTTCTGACCCATATGTACTGTAAAATTTGAAAGACTTAATTCAATACAAACTTTGCATTAAGACAGCAGGATGTATGTTCTAGTCAATTACATATCTATTGACAGAGATACTCTTAAGTTGTGTAACTCACATTGCAAACTAAAAGCACTTAAGATGTCCAAGCATAATGTTTCATAGGCAGTAACAGAAGTTGCACTATCAGCATTGAAATTTTTTGCAATGTTTTGTTGAATTATTCATATTTTAATATTTGATCCTTTTTAAAGCACTTCAGGTTTGACCATGTGCTAAGATACTTGCCTGGAGATTCAGCCAAGCACCTGTAGAGCTCCATGCTCAAATTTTCTGAAGCTTGATATCTGACTTTTTTTAAATTTGTTTTATTTTAAAACACTTTACTTGTTTTTAGGAACAGTCAATAGCAAGTACCTCTAGTTATTTTTTGACTGACTTCCTGGCATGCATAACAGCTTTTATCACTGCATGCTAATTAAGACACAAGTTTTCATCTCTTATGATCTTTCTTGACACCCTTTCCCTTAAAGCAGATAAAAGCCTTCAAGCCACGTTCATCTTAATTTTTCACACTCTGCTTTTATTTCTGACTTCTGCTATAACGGTCAAATTGACAAGAGATACTCTATTTATTCCAGTCACCATTATTCCATTGCATTTGCTTCCAAACCCAAAATTAAACTGTAACTCTTTTGGTCATAATGTACATCCAAAAAACAAATTAAGAAATTAGGCTTCAGCATAGTCCCTCATGAACTTGCCAGGAATTTGGGATTCCCCCACTTCTGATTTAAGCAATAAGCTTCATTACAGTTTTCTTTGAAGAGAGTTGTTTGTTAGAGAAATGTGTTTCAGAGCAGAGCAGATAGTGTACTGCTATATAGAGGACTACCACATCCCAAACACCTGTTAACAAACATTTCCCACTCACAGGATTTGTGCAGTTGAGCCAAAGTCAGAGAGAACCTGACAGACAAAAGGTATTAGAGTTGTATCAATCAAGCCATTCAATTTTGACATTGCCTGCACCAAACCTAACTGATGTCTGCAAGCCTCAGGTTTTTCACTTAATTTTTTTTTTAGGTGAAAGCGATGTAAAAAGTTCATTTAATTTACTCCTACCTGTTGCTCCTGAATACAGTCACAGAAAAGTTCCATTCAAACCACAATTAAGCCTGATCACTTTCAACTGTCACTCTATAAATGCATTTTATTTCTCTCTAAAGACACCAAATCAATTTTAAATTACACCTGAAAACACTCTGCACATCTATAAAATTTATAGAACAGTAATAACAGGCATTTTAAGTATCATATGAGAATTTCAGCACATAGGTGAAGCTTTCCTCCCTACATAAGTCTATTTGTTTACAACTCAAGAAAGTAACGGACACTTTGGATTTCCTCAGTTTTCTTGATGGCACTTGAGCTTATCTGACTTTGATTTCCTTGGGATGAATGTAACATATTGACGGCAAAGTTAGCAAATAGACTCCCCCATACTTAGCTAAATCCAAATTTCTAATATTTACATAAAGGGTCTGCATGGAAAACATTATTTTGTGAACCACTTGAAAGCTACAGGATAGAAAACACAGTGAAATGTGGCATTGTGTATCAGTCTTACCTTTCAGCCTCCCGATACTTGTCAATCTGTATCAGATTTAAACATAAGTTCAACATACGTACACTATACAGTGTATTTAAGTACAGTAATTAATTTTCCCTCTATCTTCAGCAAACATCAATTTTAATTCCTGAATTCACCTGGATTCCATTGCTTCTCACACGTCCACTGTAGCATTTCAGTATCAAATTCATGAACTCTACTACTGTTATATCATACAAGTTTCAATTTCAGAATTATTATTTTGGTCAATAATGCATGAAGCAGAATATAGCTGGTACCTGACAGAGTTGGGCAGACTTGCAAGCAAAGAGACTCAGGTACTCTTTTTGTATATTTAAAAGATTATTTCATGTGACAAGAAGCATTAGAGGAACATCTGATGTATAAAAAACCCCATACCTATTAAATTTCAAAAACTGAGAAATCTTAGGAAGTCTTACAACTAACCAGCCATACTGAAGAATGGAAGTCTTTTTTTCTCCTTTGGAATAAAGAATCTGAAATCTGCTCAGTAACAGAATTCGTTCCTACAATGCCTTTAGGAAGAAATGTTGAGTTAATTACTCAATTAGAGCATATTTACTTTGTAATTATAATGTCATGTTCAGTCATATTTAATTGTTTTTTCCAAAATACCCAAAGGCAACCATCCACATCATGGGCAGAAAACCTGAAAATTTTAAGATAAATAACAATACCTTTTAAAGAAGTGTATTTTAAACATATGATAAAGCATCCTTCAAGGTTTGATGGATCTCAAACAGTAACTTACTTGAAACAATTAACTCTTAAGATTTATGTACAAGATGCAAAGAATGTTCCCATGGGGTTAGTCAGAATTTTTGGTCATTTCTAGGTCTGGTTTGAAAACTGCTAAATCTCCAGTCACCCTTAAGAATTACTTTATTCTCATCTTCTGGGTTTTATCAAAGCAACGAATTTTTCCTGTCTCTTAACTGTGCTAAGTTTGTTGGTGTCCAGCTCAGGAGACTGATGAATCTTGTGGATTTCTTTTATTTCCTTACAGGTGCCAGGTTAAATACCACCCACCTGCCCCCTCCACCACACACAGACAGACAAGGCTTTAACTGGTACTCTGGTAACTCCTCCCAGCTGTTGAAGGAGATTCAACTTGCTGGTCTCTTTTCATGGATTATGAATGTTTTGCCTGCTGAAACAGCCACTGAGATTTAGAATTTAATATCTGGGACTAAAAATACCACACACAGAGAAAAAGGAAAAGTACAGAACTCCTCTGTAAATACATAGTCTTAGAGTTCCTATATAAGCTTCTAATACCCCAGAGAACATCCATTAACGGTTATCGCAATTTTATTTAGTCCATAGGGAAAAAGGGATGTAAACCAAAGTTAGGACCCCAATCTTGTTTGGATTCAAGACCTGTAGCCATCACTCCCATGGTGATTTTATGTATGGGTATATATATCCCAACAGTAAGTAATTAAATTCAGCTAAATGTTTGTAGATTATAGCAGGATTCATCTATTGACCTGCTGTATTAACATGTATTAAAGCAGGGGTCCTCAAACTACAGCCCCTCAGGGTCCTCAATCCGGCTCCCGGTATTTACAGACACCACCCCACACACACACCCCAACCCCCGCCAGGGGTTGGCGTGGGGAAACCAAGCAGCCGCAGATGACTGCCTGCCATTTCATCCATGTGCCGGCCCCCTGGTTAAAAAATTTGAGGACCCCTGTATTAGAGCATTAATGTGAACGACTCATAGATTTCTTCTACCTCATCATTACATGTGCCAGTCTCTGTAGCCACAATTCTGCATGAAAGCTGTTCTAGTACAGTGCAGGAAAACAACCCACTTACAAACACAGCATGTCTATCGGAGCAATTGAGACTCCAGGCAGATCTCATCTCACCTATAAACTTTGACAAGATTTCTAAAAACCAAGCAAACTACTCTGAAACTCATGTGATGCATGGAGGCAGAAGTCCCTCAAGTACTTAATCTCATGGGTTCCACAAATGGCTAGCTACTATGTCTGATTAAACACAGAAACATGGTAGCAGTTTATCTATTGTCCGATTGTCTGGTATATGTCATTTAACTCTCCATCTTAAAATATACACATATAAATATATAAAGTAAATATTAGGAAAAAAATGTTGATTTTTGTGTTTGCTTTTTAATGTGACGGTAGCTAAATACCACAACAGGCTGCCCAGTGAGTTCATGGAAGCTCTGTCCTCAGAGACATTTAAGATTTGGATCTTCAATGGACATGGCCCTGAGCAACTTCGTCTAATTAGACCTGTTTTGAGAGCAGGGCATTGAACTACCTAGCCTCTGCAGGTCTCTTCCATCCAATCCCGGCTCCTTAGAATTGCAATTCTTTGCAGTGAACCACTTACTATTGAGAGTAGTGTCTCCTAGAACTATCCTTTCTGGGAAACATGCCTGGGAAGGTGACATACAGAGCAGACCACCTTCAAAACCATCATCAGTGGGTTCCCCTCAATCTAAGCTTCTCTTGAAGATGAAGCGTGCTAATGACCTTTCAACTGTAGATCATAATAATTCAACCTTGGTATCTTGACAACTGCAAATATGACAAAATAAAGACAAACTGTGATCCCATCAGATCTTCTGTCACTTTCTATGATACATATGTTAATCTTTTCTCCTTGTTTTTTCCCCACCCCACCACGGACTGTCAAATTCAATGATCCAAACCATACAGCCTCTGAAGTTACATTTAGGTTTCTGGAAGAAATCTAGCAAGGCCTTTTGTTCTAGAAATCTATACACACAGTGCAGTGACTCTTCCAGTGGAAAGAGAGCTATCCTGAATCTCTCTCAGACCCTTAATGAAGTTTATATCACTCTCATCGTTATGTCCCATTCATAGAAACTGACAGAAACTCTTTTGAGGACTCTTTCAGACAAAGATTTATATATACTATTGACTACACCCTACTTATTCCACAACAACTTTGCAATAGCAACAGGTGCCCTTGTGATCATATAACTTCATCTCTGCATTTCAGAGCTCCCAACAGGAGCACTCTGCCACCTAAAACTATACCTACTCTTTGGCAGAAGCACCTTAAGCTCATCACCATCTTCTCTGCACAGAAGACTGACTGTGACTTCCTCTTCCATAAGAGAAAAGGGAAGGAGGAGCTTAAACACACAATGCCTTTACTCCAGTAAAGTAAAAATACTCATTATTTTTAAAAAAACTTCCATTGGTAAGATTACAAGGGGAAAAAAATAGTCACTTTTGTGTTAGTTAATAGATGAACTATGTTAAAAGGAAAAGTATTCACTTGTAACCAATATGCCTGAATGGTTAATACTGTCTTCTTTTCTTAAGTCCAATAATAAACATTTTGCATTATATACTTTCTCTCAAATTCATCTCATCCCCACTATCAAAATAAAAAACAGTGTTTCAGATAAATGATTGACTCAAAAATATATTGGGTTTGTCTACAGTCTTAAATTAAAAAAAAACACAATTGAACCATTTAATAACATTATGTTTTGTAAAGCATATATCTGCCACTGATAAAAGCTTTCTTCAGTGCTGATCTGATTTGTTGTTTTCAATAATTTAAGAGGGACTTTTACTGCAGTCACATCTATTATGTTGGTTGATAGACAATAAATTTAGAGAACACATTTGCTCAGAAGATCTTGTATTTGCTGTTCCTGAACTTGAGTAAGTCTGTTCCCTTGAATTAATTCCCAGAAAGGGTTAAACAAGACAGTTCCTAACAAGTCAAACGGCCATTATGACAATTCATACTCCCACAAAACTTAAATTTAAGAGTGATTGCCATTCAGGTGAATCCTATCTGAAGGACAGATGTAGACTCATTTTCCACAAAAGTGAAAGCAAGCCAGCCAAACCTAAGCATACATAGTTATTATATTGCAGTTATACAACGCGCTTTCTAAAGTGTTTTGAAGAAACAAAACAGAAAGGTGAGGACAAATAATTCAAAATAAGTATCTCGGTAGGCTACATTGATTCCACATGGCAAGGGTGTGTCACATCTGCTGCAGTGAACTGCACAAACGTTACCCAAAAAATATATTCAATTGCAGAGCACAGATGCAACCGAGAGAGATTCATAAAGGTGTTTTCGTTGCAGAGCAAGCAGCAGCTAGGTCTTCACAAGTAAGTGTTTGTGATGGCAGAAGCTCACAAACTTCAGGAAGAATCAGTCAATAGGAACACTGATGACCTAACCCAAACTGGTCTCTATGACTGGAGACAATTTCAAAGAAAACCTTTCAAAAGTATATGCCTTAAATTCCATGCCTTTAGCAAGACACTTAAATACTCCTTTTAAGGCTAGGAAATAGTCGAAAGTACTTAAATACTTTTCTGAAGACTACTGGCAACTTTCACAAGTGCGTGCAGTGCACTGTATTATGCAGAATGTTTAAGTACTGTTATTTAACATTACATTAAATATTTTTACATTACACTGCTATTTCATATTATATTGAATTAAATGCTTTACACTTACTGAACATTCCAAGTACTTTGAAGTAGAACATCATACTTTATAAATACAAGTTTTTATTGTTAAATCCATCAGGGCTGGCATTTTAGTGCTGCATTTCAAAACTGATTCAGATTTTTTTTCCCTTGAAAATCCTGAAGATAAGCTGTTGCATTATTTATGCCCAAAACTAATGCCTATTCTGACAAACGTTTACAGCAAAACGAGAGTACAAAAACAAATACTTAAAACCTAAGGCTTGGTTTGCTAATCTGATCACTTTGTCACCATGGAAAGAGCATGATTTCTCCTACACGTAAAAGCATGCCCCTAAAAATATTACAGGAAATAAAACCGGCATTCTGAAAATAGAGCAGAAAATTAAAGCAAACATCCAACAAATTCTAGTCTATATCGCCAATGGTTTTGTCTTGTAGCACAGCATAGGACTAATTTCAACCCTTCAACTGAAATCAGCTGTAAAGTGTACACAACCATCTCTGTATCAATACCTGCAAAGTTAAGGGGAATATTTGTGGGCTCAACCCTCACTTCAGGTCAGAAAACACATTAGGGACTGTGCCTGTGCCTTGACCCTCTCGCTGTCAGTAGGCTTCCGAGAAATAACGGATATACTAATTAGTTCCTAATTTAACAGCTGCAGAAGATAAAAGGACTATGAAAAGACTCTCTTACAGGGAAAGATTTCAAGAACAGAGTGCGTGCAGGTTAGGAAAGGAGGTTGCAAGAAGACCTAATTACGGCTGACAAATACCCAAGGGGGTCCTTTTCTACGAGCAGCAGGTAGAAGTCTGCTCAAAATACACGGTAAGGACAAAGCCCAAAGTCATTATCTGGAATTGCAGGAAGGGTGGCTCAGGCACGGTATCAGAAACGCCTTTCCACCCAGAGAATCGGCACTACATGGAACAGGCGACCTATCGGGGGCTCCTCACGCCCAACGAACCGTATCCCGGGATAGGTACGCACCTGTCCGTGCTACATCTGGCCTTCCCTCCCTCCCGGCGGCGCGGGCGGCCCCGGCAGCGCTCCCGGCAGCGCCCCCGCCCGCCCCGCCGCCCGGCCCGCGGCCCTGCAGCGCCACCTCCCGGGAGAGGGGCGCCGGGACCCCCGCCCGCCCCCCCGGAACTGCCCGCCGCGGCCGAACGGCGGGTTTGTTGCATTTCCGGGCTGGTCACCGCATCGCACCGGGAGACATCCCGCCGGGCGCCGGCGTAACGAGGTGTGCGAACGAGGCGCAGCTGGGAACTCGCAGCGCCAGAGGCCGGGTTGACTCATCCCGGTGCCTCCCGTGAGAGGGCTGCGGAGCGTGGGTTTGCAAACCGATTTTCCATTTTCCATTGCGAGAGCAAGTTCTCAAAGTATTATGAGGGAGCGCATTAATGATGCCCATCTAGGATTCCACCCCATCCCACATGTGCATTAAATGGGATGTAGTGAGTTTTGAAAGCTTTTTCTGGTGCTTGTCGGGTGGCTTTTTAAAAATATCTGGATAAACACATGTTCTATGGTAATAATGAATAATTAATTGTTATAAAAATACATTCCATTGTGTAGCAGAAATAAACACTGAAAAGCATCTCAGCATCAACAAATAATACTATCGCTCCTGCATCTTTGTGCGTTAGAAGACTGCAATGAAGACACAGTGGACTTCTATTTCAACATCCAAAAAAATGAGGAAATTCTTATTTCAGGATGAAAGGTTTTTAGTTCTACCAAGTCATAGTCAAAAGTGTAAAGCAAGTATATCACAAGCCTACCCAAACTAGGAGTGAAGAAGTCAACAAAGCACTTTCAAATACAATTCCTCTTCCCCACAGTCCTTGCAATCTAATGGCTTCTAGCACACTTCATTTAGCTAAGCCACTGTTACACCAGTTCTCCTGAGCATAAGGCTATTCAGGTGGGCTGGTAAGGGGCTAACTGAGAACAAACATGTGCAGAAAGCAACTACCAGCCAAGGCCTATCTGTGTCAGTCACATTTGAAGAACAGATAAAAATCTGTCTTGCATCGGTTGTACCTGGAACATTCACCTTGCTGCCAGCAAATAAAAACAATGCAAGAGTAAGGACTTACCTAAATCAATCCCCCCTTCTTATAGCCAAGGAGCAAACTAGGATCACAGACCTAGCTTTACATTCTATTCCTCTTTCTTATCTCTACCTTGCAACTGGGAATCTGTGGTTGCTTTAATTACTCCATTCCACATTGTGATCGGTTTGTTCCCATCTCCTTGCCACCAGGTTTTCTTGGCTACTGATGAATTTAACATTTCAGGTGCTGTTTGCACAAAATAAAAATAGATTGTAAATAATGGCAGCCTGAGCACTATCAGGGAACAGAACTTTCTTCTACCCAGCTGATTTTCTGTTTGCTTTAGAAGTTGCTTTCACCTGTGAGTAATGACACTCTGCATCAAGTGACAGATGCAAAACTGTTCCTCCAATTATATAATCACTGCAGCTGATAAGGAGGGAGCTGGATTTAGGTTGCCATAGTGTTGGTATATTGCTATGGAGGCTGAGCTCTTCGTCCACTTTATCAGCTCTAGTCCAGGAAGACCAGCCCAGTTATGACTGCTGAATGCATGTGCTGCAGACTCGCTCCCACTTGGAAGGAGCACTCTGGATCAGGGGCTGCTTCCTTTCCCCTCCCACCTCATTTTGATAGAGTGGCTATGGTTAGGGTTGCTGGGTGTTTTGGTTTTTGTTTGGCTTTTTTTTTTTCTCTTTTTAATCTGTATTAATGGGAAGGAGGGTGGTGTTATCTCTGAAACCCACTGCTCCCCCACCATTAAGGCTGCCACAGTGCTAATGCATCGCCCCAGCTACACCCTCGGCCACCTCTGCAAGGGGTTTGGGGGCACCGGGGGGAGCTCACGGGGGATGGGGGCCCTTGCCAGGCTGCTGCCCCCAGCACCCTCGCACCCAGAGCAGGTGTGCAATCACGGTGGGTGGGGGCACGTTTGCAGGCTGCCAAGCTAGCCCGGGTCGAGGGAGGGGCTGCCCTGTAGGGCAAGGCCGAGGGTGAGAAGGGAGGTGAGGAAGAAGCTGGCCGTGGCTGGGGGGTTCTGCTGGCAAGGGAGAGGCAGCCTGCTCCCGCTGGAGCACTGCTCCTCTCTTGCCGAAGGGAGGGAATGGAAATGACTCTGTCTGCTCTGCAATACCGACGTGTGTGTGCAGCCAGGGCTGGGAGGGGAGGGGGTGACAACATGCAGGTAACAGGCTAAAAATAACTTCAGGAACGGCAGTTCTGGGTTGGGCGGGGGAGGGGGGGGGAGGCTTCTGGAGTTTGGACAAACAAAGTTTTACTACAGGGAATAGGGGGGGACATTTGGTAATGCCGAGGAGCAGCAGCACGCGTTGGTATCCATGATGCGGGCAACCCCGAGAGGAGCTTGGCGAGAAATCGCTGCCCCAAGTAAAACCCAACTTCAATTTTAATGCAGGCGCTCCCCTCACGAGGTGTCCCTCATTCTCCCGGTATGTGCGCGTGTATGGCGTATATGTGTGTAAACAGATAATTCCCCCTTCCCCTCCCCTTTCGTGTGAGAGATTAGGAATAGCGTAAGGGAAGGGCTCCTCTCTCGGTGTTTTAGGCAGCCGTACCCAGATGGGGTTAAGAGGACCGGGACGACATTAATTGGGAAAGATCCCCTAATACCGGCCGCGCTGCTGGTTAATCTTCCTCTGACACGGACGAGCGGGCTGCTCCGCGGTTTCACGTAGCCCCCGGCCACAGCGCAGCGCCTTCGCCGGGCGCCTCTCCGCCTTAGAAGGCGACGACGGGGACTTAAAGCAACTTTTCTTTGGCCGGGGCTTCCTACGAAACATCCTTTTCCCGAGGGGCTGGGGGGGTCTCCCTGCAGCACACCCGGCTGAGGGGAGCCGTGTGCTCCGAGTGGAAACCGGTGTCAAAGGCTGCTCTGCCCCGGCCCCTCCGCCTGCCGCTGGCTGTGGCAGGGGCGGCAGCGGCTGAACTGAACCGAGCGATTACGGACAAAGGGTAGGGGAGAGAATGGTTGCTACATTCTCGGAGGTGAATCTCAGGCTTACCTTGATGGTTTTCTTCGGGAATGTACATCCTCTTGTTTTCATTGACCATTTAAAACGAGTCCAGATTAATCCCTCCGAAAATCGGCTTGGTAGAATTCAAGGAAGAATGGAGCTGTAGAATTTCCTCTTTTATTATTACCTGATTCCCATTATTGCATCAAACACCAAAAACTGATCCTTTCCACTACTGCCTCCTTTAGTGAAATTGCAATGCATCCTCAGTACATCCGGGCCCCTTCCAAGAATTTAGCACAGCACCTCTGGCTGTTAAACCATAAAAAAGAACAGGAAGGGGGGAAACGCGAGAGAGGGGGGGCGGGGGGGGTAAGCAAAAGCATAAGCATCCAGGACAAACCTCTGAGGGTTAAATGTCTTTTCAAAATCCACCAACTACAAGAGTAAGAAAAGGAGGAAGAAGGAAAAAAAAAAAAAAAAAGAGAGAGATGTTCAAATGCTGCTGCTCCTCCTCTTCAAAGCCATTCTGAGCGCGTTGTGTTGGCAGGGAGCTGTTTCTGCAGAGGAAGAGAGCACAGTCCCAGCCCCTTACTCCCTCCCCTCCCTCAGCGCGCTCGCTCCCCGCTCTCTTGCCGACAGACAGACACACTGAACGCTTCCAGATGTTCCAGCTGCGGTGGCTGCACGCAGCCCCCCGCGCACGGCGTTAGGAGCCGCCGGACTTGATCTGAAAGTTTAACACGCTGCCTGCCTTCACTGCGCCTGCTGGAGCCTTGCTACAGACATGACGTCAAGGAGGCGAGCTGGAGAAGTGGGGGGACAGGCGCGGGGAGCGGCGGCGGCGGGGCCGGGCCGGGGGCGGCGGCACGGCGGCACGGCGGCACGGTGGCACGGAGCCGCGCTCGCCGCCCGCCCGTGCCCAGCACCCCGCGGCAGCCGGCGCCGCCTTCCGCCGGCCCCGCTTCGATCCGGTTTCTCGGTGCTGTGGGCTCTGCCCTGCGGTTCAACTACCGAACGCGACTGTGCGCTGCATTTCAAGGAGGACGGCACCGTTTGCCGAAGCGTTACCGGCGGCATCGCGTGCGAGCGTTTAGCGAAACGGCAAGAACGGGCTGCGGCTGCGTTTGCTCCGTTACGAGCAGGCAAAGACCGGCACTGGTGGCAGGCAGCAGAAGGGAAAGAGATACCCAGGGATCAGTTGCCCAGACGAGAGGATGCACAGATGTTTAAACAGATTAATCAATCTAGGATTTGCAAAATCCTTGGTGGAAACACCAAAGTGCTCTGTTGGTATCCCACCACTTGCCTTAATTATTATGCCTGTCATTTGGCCCTCTGTAATTGAAGCCTTCGCAGAGAGCAAAAATGACTTCTTTAAGACGAAATGTGAACTGAATGCAGTACATGTTAAACATATCTGGACTCTCCGAGCTGCCATGTTAAACAAGAGATGCAGAGTTCAAAAACACCCCTCAGGAACCACTGCAGAAACTGCCACAACCTGAGAAACTAAACCGCTCTGACAGCCGTGGAGGTGAATGTCTACAATGCTGTGTCCTACATGCAAATCCGTGGCTGTCAATTCTCATGATAACAGAGTACCAGTTTAACATCACATGCATGCAATACTGCTTGTGGAACTTAAAACACAGTAGTTCTTGCCTTTCGAGTGTTTTTCCATTTCAACTAGAAAAAGAGTATTTTAAAGTTGGTAATACCCCTATAAAGGAATTACTCTCAAACAAACTTAGTGCCTTCCCTACAAATGGATTTCAGTGCAATGTATCAAATATCCATCTCTTTTTGAGGCTTTCCCCCCACCACTTTAAATGAGCTGTCTCTCGGATGGAACTCAAACTGTAATAGAAAACACCACCACCTAACAGATTTAGGCAAAGAAACAAGAAAACAACACATCCACTCAGAACTACAAGAAAACTGGAATAGATGTAAAGCACTTACCGAAAACTGGATGCAGCCAAAGCACTTGTCCGAAAAAAAAAGGTCTTTTTGGTTTCTAATAACCACCGATCATCACAACTTCTGTATTAGATGCTATTCAAAGGGTAATTCACCAACATATTGCCATTGACAGCATGTAGAGATGCAGCTTTGTTTCTGACTCAGGAGGAAGAGTTCCTCTGAGCAATTAAAATACTCTGTCCTCTATTCCCTAGTTTTTCCTCTAATAATGTCACATGCACTTACCCTGTTTAACTTACCAGATCAAGCAAGATCAGAGCCAGAAGTGGAATGGCAATACATTAGCTTTCATTTTTAATTTGAGTTGCCTTTTTCTTGAAAAAAAAAGTCCTGGCTTCACCATTATAAGAAGGACTGAACAGCAAATCCTTCGCTGCCTACATTTGTTGTGCAAATATATATTTTATTTTTCTCCTTGTGACCATAAATCCTTGCCATTTTGGATTGTGCTAACTCCATTTTTTTCCAGCCATGAGTCAACCAAGAGTTGCATGATTCACCCTTGCATGGACATAATCCCTGGGGAAGTAATTAAGGGCATGCTGATCACTCTTGTGCAGAAATCAAACACCAGTGGGGCATCTGTAAATATTTCTTTTGCCCTCTTCGGGTCACATTCTCAGCTAGCTAAGGATTTATATACAGTATTAGTTAAATACTTAACATCCACATAGCCTTGCTTTATGCCAGCTCACGTATGTATGCAGCCACATACACAAGCTGTCCCCGCCACCTACAAATCTTTTCCTCTGTTCTTTATCCCTCTCTCTCTGCCAAGCTCCCACAGTAGGACATAAGTTGGGCCTATTACCAAAAATCAATTACAGAAGAAAAATAGAACAAGAAACAAGAATATTAGCTGGCATTAATTTCTTCAGCATAAATAAAATTCTACTATAACTTGAGGTTTCCTTACTCAGCAGTTCTGATGCAAATAGTTTTCTATACAGAGAAGCGGAAAGAAACCGATTGTAGGATTAAGATGGAAAGATCCTGCTAATGAAGGAGGATCAGGTGGCATGAGTAAACATCACAGCTTCTCCAAAATCATTTGTACTGTCAAAGTACACTACAAGATGAAGTCCATGAAAGCAGGTTTGGTAAAGATGTGGCATTTGAAGTAAAGGTGCTTGTAATATTTTTTTCTTAATAACATGATGACTGAAACTCACATTTAATAATTCTCTCAGGAAAGAACCCAAGGTGTTGCCCTCCACAGGAAAATTCAATGGGCCTAAAATTTGTTTCTTTCCATTCTTTACACTTTTTTTCCATTTTTCATATAGGTAGTAGAGAAGGGATTTTATTAGGGATTCCAGAGCTGCAGCTTGGAGACATCAGGGAGGACAACTGCCTTTCCCTGCATGGCCTCTGAATCCTGTGCTCTTCACTCAGGTACATTCTGGGCCAGGACTCTAAAGGTAGAACATACAGCTTAAGCAAATTAGAAGGCTTTCTATTATTTTTGAATGACCGATACTCTGAAAAGCTTTAAGGCCTTCTGAAGAGGGAGCACACTTAGCCTTCTTCAGAGTTAGATCCACACACATGCAGCCCAAAGGTGAGTATACAAGTGAGAGAGAGATCTTGAAAAAAATTGTGAAAGAATTATTCCTTTAATACAAAAAAACAGTTAGAAAGTTCTTAGTCCTTGCCTGATACAGCAGCCAGCAGATTTGGAGGTAAGATGGACAGTGTAATCATCAGAAACAAGGGTATCTCACACCAGGCTGAATCTGTGCTTGTAGAATTCCTCTAAGCAGACGACTATAGATCGAACAACTGATCCAATGTATATTCAGCCTTAAGCCAGCTCTAAAGTGGAGTTACTAGTTTTCGACCCCACAGGAATGCTAAGAGGAGATAAATTGTTCTCCAATTGCTCTGAGAACAATAGTAATGATGGCCATATAAAGTACCAAGACAGAGATTTCTGAAAAACAGCTATTTAAAGTTACAAAGTGTCAAAGATGATTTGTAGGGTGCATAATGTGAACATGCAACAGTCCATTCTGCGTGTCAGGAATTTTTTGTTCTGTGTACAATGTAGTAGTCTTTCCCATTTACCCAGCCATATATAGAGTATACTGGGCACAACAGCTTTTTCAAAATCCAGTATCAAAACCTACATCCATCTTCAGAACAGAAATCACCTCAATAGGTTTCTCAGGAGAATGTCTCCTTGATTCAAAAAGGGAGAGTTACTGGCATGCTGTATTTAAAGATGGGGCTAGAAAGCAGTAAGATGAAAACAGACAAGAGCGTACAATAACTCTGCATTGAACTGTCTTTATAACAAAATTATGTAAAAGGCTCTTTTAAGAAATCTTAGTACTTTTAAAATCATCTAGGGTTTTCATCTGGCCTACTGCATAACTTATCTAGCTATTTAATTGCTGTAGATTATGTTCACACTATTTTGGCAGTAATGTCTGTTACTGTAAAATAAAAAGGTAAATTATTCAAAAGTGGAAAATAAATTTATTTAACCCCAGAAACAGTATTAAGGCTCACATCTCACATACAAATGTGATTCTTTCCAGGGCCAGCTCAGAGAAGTAGTGCCAGAGTTCTTTATTTTATATTATTTTTATATTTGTCAGCTCTTTTTGCTGAAAAGTATTTTTTTTTTCCCCAGAAGATTTAAGGTTTTGCACCTCTGCCAACAGAGAAGGCTTCCCATAAGAATCAGCACTTTCTTGTACTGAAAACTATGGGATGATTTTTTTTTTTTTGTCACTGATTTAAATAAATGGGATCTAAACAAAGTGCAATCTTTGCTTGAAGACTTTGACCTTCCTTTTTCAAAGGCTAACATGTAAATAATTCTGGTTTCTGTCTAGTGTGTGTTTCCTTGAGACCATTCAAACCCAAAGCAATAGCCTGATCAGTCCTAGGTACGTTAGAAGAATCATTGTGTATTAATAACATAATACTCTTAACAACTTATGCATTGTTTGTCCATACACAGCATAACAGATTGGGTTGGGTCGTTTGGTACTTGCTGGTGTTCCATGACTACAATGTAATTTTTGTTTTAAATCAAATATTGATGATAGCAAATTTTTCTTATATTTTGGGACTACTCTCTTCAGAATTGTTCTCAAAGTTATTTTTGATTGTTCTGAACTACATATAATCTAAAAATGTGAGTATCATCCTTTCCATTTGAACTCCCTAGTTGTTATTGAAAAAAGAATAATATCTGTTCACATATATTAGTATGGATTCTAAAAATGTTCTTTATTTTATTTTTTTGTTTGGTTGCTTAATTTTAATTGGAATGAAAGCAATTGATAGTCCTATCTAAAGCTATTCAAAGTATGGTCAGGAAACTACAGACCTTTCAAAACTATCAACTACCTAGAACACAGGGGACTTTCTCAAGAAAAAAGAAATCTGGGATGGAAGAGAAAAGGAAGGTTGATGATCAAGATTTCTAGGTGATTTAATTTCTTAAAATCTGGAACAGTGCTATATGCACAGAAACTTTTAAATTTTTGTACAGTAAGAAAGACTGGTTTTCAAAGTCAACTTGGAAAACTTAGCTGTATTTTTCACATTGAAATTAATAGGAGTGGCTACTTGGCTTTGAAGTTTTAGTCATTAGCTTTATATTTACATTCAAATGTCAGCAAGCAACTACAAAAAGTTAGAAGGAAAATGGTAAGATTTATCAAGAAATCCATATGGTCTACTAGAGCATATTAAGGCCTAATATTGATAAACAATAGAAAATATTAGATCTAAGGGGAAAAAAGAATAAAATAATTGACAACTGGGTAGGAAAGTAGCTAGTAGTTAGAATAAACTGTCATTAGACACAGAAAAGAAGGAAGTAGATAAAATTGATAGCATTTAAGTAGGGTTTGATTTTCTAGACTGCAGAACTTCTAGAAAATAACCTGGATATCTGAAAGTGTGATTTTATTCAAATGTTGCTAGCTATCTTAGCTTTCAGCTGTGATCTGTGATTTCGATGGGTGGTGGCAGTGGTGCTTTTTAAATTCCAACTGCAGAAATGAAAGAGCTCACCATTTATGCTTGTAAAAAGGTGATTAGTGTTTAATGATTACTGGTAGCATTGTATGAATTTGTGCACAGATTTGAAGTGTAGCAGCAAACAAATACTTGAACAATCTGAAACAACACAATCCACATTTAGCCCAAGTGAAATACAAACACAGGTATGCTTATCAGACTTGAAGAGAACTTGTGGCAGTTTTCACTGTGCCATTGCCATCACAGACACCCGACCACAGAGCTAATTAGCACTCGAGAAGGTCTAACACCTCTGCAGAATTTCAATACAGAAGTAGCTCCTGTTCCTCAAGAAGGGGAAAGGTCAATTGTTGTCTCTGCCATAAAAGCATAAAAGGAAGACCTGAACTTGACAATTAAAGTGTTGCACTGTTTCTATTTTAGATAAGAAATTATTTGGCCCATCTAGACTGGATATGTACTGGTACAAAGAGATTTAAACTCAGCAGTTCATCATTAGCTACCACCAATTCAAAGACAAACAAAAAACCAAAAAAGCACAAAACTCCCAAAACTAACCAGAGAAAAAAGCAAAATAATACTTCTTAATAATAATAGTAATAATAATAATAATAATAACAATAACAATAATAATAGTCTGAAATCATCAGTCAGACAAAAGACATGACCTAATAATGTCTACATGTAGATCTACAATGAAAAATGAATTTTTAACCCAATCAGCCTACACTTTGGCAAAAAAAAAAATCTTCATGCAAACTGTTCAGGGGATCTCAGATACTTGCCACTGTTTACACAACAAAAATGAAGAAAGTATTACCATTCTAATCTTCTAACATAGTTCTACAAAATATTCTGGAATATGTAGTTTCATTCTTGTTCATAACAAAGTATCACATGTAAATTGAGATTTAGGGCAAGTACAAAATGGACTTTTTTTGGAAGGGATGGATTCTTCAAAGAGTAAATTTTTGCAAGCTGTCAAGGAAGACTTTACAGTGACTAGAAGGATGTTGGCATTTGGAAACCTCAGTTGATCTGATTATTAAAGAATGAAAACTACACAAAGTCAAAATGAAAAGGCCAAGCAGAAAAATATATTTAACTAGTACAACTAATTCCAAGTAGAAAAGTCATAAACTAAGCTAAAAAATAAAAAAAAATGTAAATGTGAGCTTTAAGACTAAGTTCCTTCCTTCTCTTTTGGCATTTAAAGTCTCAGAACTTCTAAGTCTGCCTTGTCAATGTAGAAAATTATTGACAAACTCAAGGAAGCCAACAATTTAGAATTCTGACAGATTTTTGAGGATCTACAATAATCACTAATGAGATACAATGGTCTAAAAATACATGGTCTCATGTATCAGCCATAAGAAACATGATTAGATTAGTTTGTTAGTATAGTCAGTTACTGTGACATTGGCCTTACACACAATGTCAACATTTCGTTTCGAACAACGGGTTTTTCTATACTGAAAGACTAAACTTGCTTAGTAAGTGTACCTGGTTATAATGCAATCTTTGTGGTTTTCTGGCTTTTTTTCACAATTATTTCTTTCAAAAATGGAGAAAATCATAACACCCAGAAATCAGCCTTTATTTCAATTACAGCACCTTTATTTCACGTGATCTTAAAATCTGTCCTACAACCTGCAGTTTACCCACTGCCTCCTGTTAAAATGGCTGGTAATTGTGTTTAGCTGAATAATGATTTTGTGGTGAATTCAACTGGGTGGTTAAGTTAAAGACAACTTCCACATGTAGCAATGTTTGATTTCAACTCCAGTTTCCAGAATTGTATGGTTACAGACTATGCAGGGTTATCTCAGTACCACCTAAACCTTGCATTCAAGTGATCTAAAGCCCTTCTATCCAAACTACCCTTTAAAACAAAATTAGTTCCAATAGATTGCTCAAAATAGCTCTTTTTATTTCCATAAAGATCATCATCAAAACACCATAAGCAAATGCTACACAAACCCTAATTGAATTGGTTATATCATCAACTTTAAAACTGCATATTTCATTATGGTTCCATCTTGACTGATCTTTCTCCTAGGACACCCAAAAGCTCGTTTAGTGGGACTTCATTAAAACATTACAGAAGTTCTAGAAGTGTTAAACAGTGTTTCAAAGTGTATTTTGCTGGAGAGATATTAAAGGCATCCTGGAAAGGTTCCTGAATACTGGATAAATTAAATGTGCTTCAATTGCATGGATTTGAGCTTGTACACAACAGTTATTCAAATAACTTTAACTTAAAAATGATTGTGTGGCTGTCACTATTTGTGAACGCCATGACTGCTGCAGAATATTCCAAATACTTGTAGCAATATGTAATGGGTGGTTTCCTGAACATGTGCCCTCCAAAGCTTCCTTAGCTGCAGTGAAACCTTGATGGAACAGAGGCAGTAAAATGGGTGAAGTGGCAGGCAGCAAAGTTGAGAGCATTATTTGATTTGAGGGATAATACAGTAACGTAGGTTCTGAGTCAACAGCATAAGAAATCTTGGTTATGTTTGCAGTTTCTCAAAAAAACTTTAGCAGCTGAGAAAAATGTTATACTGTTATTTAAACTACCCCTCCAGCATGCAATCAGAAGTTTATTTATGTCTCCCCCTTCATTTCTTCCCATCTTTGCTTAAACATGTATATAAGAAAAATGAAACAAATAAACAACTCTAAAATCTTTACTCACTAGTTCCACATGTTCTGAAGGAAAGATTTATATTTCCTTAACATAAATAGGTAAGAGTTCAGTTATTTTATAATGACATTGATGTGTACACTAGTTTATAAGAACAGCCTCTCAAGAACTCCATGAGACCAAGAATGACCAAGCTAAGATTCTAAGACACACACACACAAAAGGGGGGGTGGGGGGTGGGGTGGGGAAGCAGTTTTATCTAAAATAAATGCATATCAGGTTCCATATACTTTTTGATTTAAGGTCAGAGTAAGCAAGAACTACAGGAAGACCACCTTTTGCTGGAATTTAAAATAGTAATAGTTTTACACTGAGGGGAAAACTTGCTGCCTCCTCACCAGCTAATCAAGATTACACTATTCTGAAAAGTAACAAAATAGGCAGGTTTCAGAATAGATTATGTTATTGATAACTCACTCTTTTTCAGAGTACCATGGAATTTTTCAGTCTTTATTTAATTTCCCCTTTTACACTATGGGAATAAAAACTAATAATTTTCTAATAAGAAAAAATGAAATCAAAAGAGAATGGAAAGTGAATGCCCATTAGACATATAGCAAGAATATGCAATTGCATCATTACATTCCTTGCCATTATGCCTCCTTGCTGTCCTGTCCTCCTCACCTTTCTGTATTTTCTTCTTAAATCAGAAAAAACAGGAGTTATAAAGAACTCAGGCCTTGATCCTGATCCAGAATTTTTGACATTAAACCAATAAACTGATAAAATATAATACTTATAAGTAATCTTACAAACTGGGGAAAACAGAATAAATGTCTGACCCAATGTTGTGCAAGCAACAAACTGTAAAGAGAACAAAAGAGGACACATTTCCCACTTAGTTCTCTGATTGCCTTTTCAGATGTCCTTTATATCTCATTTACTTGTGTTTCCATTAGACAGTTTGAGCCTTCTGACTTCAGAAGACTGGGTGAGTGAAAGCAAGATGAATATTTCAGACCTAGCTCCTTAATGACCAAATCCCTGAAGAATTCTCTCTATCCAGTTCCTTAGTTTCTTCTTCTATACTTCCAGAGCAAAACAAAGCCAGGCTCTTTACAGCAGATACAAGTGACAATGGTCATCAACTAAAACACAGAATGGTCCAACTTGACAGAAAGAAAACTTTTTTCACCCTGAGAGCCGTCAGGCACTGGAGCAAGTTTCTCAGAAGGGCATCTCTTGGAGGTTTTCAAAGTCAACTGGACAAAACTCTAGGCAACCTGGTCCCTGCCTCAAGCAGGAGTAGGTGACCTCCTGAGGTCTCTTCCAACATAAGCTGTTCTGTTTCTAAGATTGAAAGGGGTAATAATGCCAAATTTTTTATGAGACTTTGCTGGTGTTTCTTTTATTGTAATTGGTATAAAATGTCTATTGATATACTTTAATTATGAAAAAAGAACAGGTGAAACAAAACTGTTCATTCACTTTCAACTGTACTTTACTATCTTCCTTTAGTTTGAGGGATACTTCTCTTGTGTCAAAGGAACACAAAAAGCTCAAAATCTTAGTGCCATCTGTATCATCATAATGCAAAAGGCTTGATCATTCTGTTACTTAATTGAGCAACTGTTGGACAGAAATAAGGATCATTTTTTTTCCCCTCTTCGGTCTCGTAGGAGAGTCTCTGACTTTTACAATTACTGTATCATCTGCTGCCACCTCCTGAAGAAACACAGCTTGAACTTTGGAGGAAGACAGGAAAATGGAGTCATCAACATTCCGAGCTTTCTACTGGTCAATGCTGCCTGTCAATCCCAAAGGAAAAGGGTAGTCTAAAAGTTCAAGATAAGTAGAGTTTTAGAATTTAGAAATCGAATTTTTAAGTAATATAGGACTATTACACCCCTCTGGTTCCATTTCTCTTTCATTCAAGTCTGTAGTGTTTATGGCAATTGCTACCATGCACAGCAGGGGCTGCTGGCTTTCACTGCAGCCTGAGGAAGGATCTCTTTTATCAGCACAAGCACAACAGTGGAGCTTATGCAGTATATAGAAGAGCAAATCCACAATACATGGGCTTCACAAAGAGTAACTGATTTAATAAGACATGTGACTGTTGTTGTAACATGAATAGGCACAGACTTGTGCCCAGGGGATGGATTGACAGATTTCACATTTTGAGTATCTGTATTTAGCTGTACATTACTGTCCTGCTGTTCTGCAGCCTAACTGATGTCTAGAAGTGAAAGACATCTATTCATTGAAGAATGAAGAAACTAGGAAGGAAATTCTGTTCTCAAAATAAAATAAGTTGATAGAAGAATGCTACAGAGAAAAAAAAAAAAAAAGAGAAAAAAACCTAAACCAACCAAACAAAAAAAAACCAACCCAAAACAAAAAATCAAAACAAACCTTCCTTGGCCCAGTGACCCAAAGACATGCCAGTAAGATCATCCTGACCACAGGCCAAAATGAATCCATATCTATACTTACATCTAAGTTACTTTCTATGTTAGTCTAGTGTATCAGATAGCTTCAGTTTACCAGAAATAGAACTACAGAAATAGATCTATAACCATATATAAACAATTTTTTCTTCTGTGCTCCTCCAGGTTTTAAAAATCATTTTAAAATCATACAGCTATTTTTAAACTAGACTTTTGCAGCTTAACTGGCCTAGC
The DNA here is from genome assembly GCF_017639655.2 of Falco naumanni. Classification (NCBI taxonomy): domain Eukaryota; kingdom Metazoa; phylum Chordata; class Aves; order Falconiformes; family Falconidae; genus Falco; species Falco naumanni. The sequence goes on from NC_054058.1 coordinate 23,843,287, forward strand.
ATATCAAAACAATGTAGTCATCAGCAGTTACAAAGATAGAGGAACAAGCACACTATGAAAGAATGGCAGATGGTATTATTGTCAAAATGGAAGTGAGATGGTGGTCAAGTCTAGTCATTCATTGAAAGCTACATCATGCCTGGACTTTCACACAGGAAGAACACATGGCTTAAACATGTTCAGTGAGTTTATTTTACAACTACTATACTGGTCAATACCAGTCAGAATCCAGACATGCTCCCCAGTGCATGGGAAATCCACATGCTTTTCAAAGGAACTAAATATATGTATTTGCTAAGACCAAGCCTATTTCCAGTGAAGCTGCTGAATCTGACATGATCTCACATAAGAATTATACCAATGTAGGTCAATCAGTTTTACTAAATTACTCCCAACTTACATTATAACAAATGAGATCAGGATGCCATTTAGTTTTCAATGGAAGTAAGATCTAACCCATAAAGATGCATCTGCAGTTCAGTATTCAGCAAAATGGCTGTGATGAATCACACTCTTGCCCTAAGAGTGACACAAAGGAGCAATCAGCTTGAGCTGATGTTCTGGCTCTAGTTAAGAACATACTCGTGACTTCCCATGTTCTAAGTTTCTCAGTCCTTGAGATGAAACTCCCATAGTCTGCAGCAGCATCAAATACAGTCACTGATGATATTCAGAGTGCCTTGCATCCAAAAAACTTCAGAGCACAATTTTTTTTTAAAAAATACTTTTACTAGTCACAAAGATAGAATTGACATTTGAGTTAAAGCTTCATTTTGAATTAACAACGTACCATACTTTGAGACTGGAATTGAAAAATGCCATGTGAAATTATTTAGGTATTGTAAGAACTTGCTCAGAATATAATTGTAAGAATGGGAAATTGGCTTGGTCCTCTAAACTTTATGAAAAGGTTCAGTGAGATCTATAATGACCATAAATTGTTGAGCTATGAAATGTATGTTAGTTACAGAATGGTAAGATATTAGGCAGCACAGTGATACCCAAAGCATATAGTTTTGTTGGCTCAGTACTTATTCCAGGAGAAGAATGCAATCTGCTCACTAGCTTTACTACATCTGGTGTCACCCTAAATTCTACTTGAAGTCTCATTCGATTAATAACTATGACTGATTTTGCTTATTTTGCAAGAGTTCAACTCCTGGCAATATGGCAAACAAAGCAATTAAAAGCTGAACTACACTCTAGTGATGAACCAAATTATAATGCTTACATAGCATTTTTAATGATATAAAGCATTGCAAAGCATGGGCTAATTAATTTTTAAAGCATCTATGAAGACAGCACATAAGATCTTGTTCTTTATGCACAGATTCAACCAGACTAAATTGCAGGTATCTTGGAAACTTTCCTTGTAGCAGAACTATACTTATGGAAGTAAGATCAAATGTATTTTCAGATAAAGCAAGGGTATCAGGTCAATTATGTGTTAGGAAATAAAAAGGTGAGTAGGTGGCTGCCTAGTAGTATTCTTACATGCTGACATTCCTCTTTCTGTCCATAAATACCTCTGAGATTACATGTTAAATGGAGCCTCATAGAAGAGTATATTCCTTCAAGTCCTTAGTAAAAAAAAAAGTTTGTTTTTTTTTTTTAAATAAAACTTAAGTTCTACACCAGCTTCCACCTACTTCTTGTTTTTCTTTATATACTTCGTGCTCTAGTATACAATAAATATACTCTTCTTAATAGAACAACCTATAAAGTTAGAAGTATTAGGTCTTTCAAAGGCAAAATGAATGGTAGACCATGGTGGGTCAAGGGTAAGGGGTAAAAGGTAAATCACAGTTGTACTTCCAATTAATTTACTATTTTCTGTCAGCTGTGACTAAAAAATACAGGCCATCATTTCCAAGCTGGTGGAGCCAGATGGTGTGATGTGATACAGTTAATATTAATGGCTGCATGCTGCCTTCTCTTGACTAATCAAGAGTGCTGCTTCATGCTGGTTGTGGAGAGCGGGCTGCAGAGCCAAGGAGATTGGTCATTCTAAGGAAACATGAAACAGGAATTTTCTCTTCATTCAGACGGGCTTTGGTTTCAATCATTGGTACCCAAAGTCCTAGGCAGACCTTCTCCTTCATATTTTTATTCAATAAAGTTGTCACAGTACTGGGAGTATTTTCAAATATTGAAGAAAGTGGAGCAAAACTTTCCAAAACGCATTCAAATTTACACTTTTTATTTGGAGTTGTGGATCATTGCTCTGAGGCCACTCCTCTTCCCCTCAGATTGCTCTAAGATAGTATTTGAAAACTCAAAAGAGTCATTCATTTTACTCCCTTTCACAATTTAGCAGTTTAAAAACACCACAGTATGCTACATCCTTTGCTTGAGCCTTGAAAGAGAAACATAGGATACTTTTTTACTCTTTCAATCCCATCAGTAGATGAGTTCTCAAATCAGGAAGTATTTCCAAATGACCAAATCTGGATACACTTCTGATACTAGAGCACTAAAGATTGCCACAACCTTAAAATCAATTGGGCCACATTCTGCGGTATTTGACATTCATTCAGGTAAAATGTTAATCAACCTCAATAGTGACTTCAAATCAATAAAGATTCCATGTACTGTTGCTTTCCATTTTTAATAAGGATGGATTCTGAAAGTCCCCATAAGCTTCCCTCACAGACAATTAAGGAAACTTTTGATCCTAGATAATCCAGTTTTTAATCTATTTCTAGAACACATTTTTATCTTAATTTGTAGCATTTTGTTGGTGATAGATGGGAATCCTGCCTTTCTTTAGTAAGCAAAATTATTTTTCTGATATCAATTACCTCTTTTTTTTTTTTTTAAGATCTAATTTCTAGGGCATTATTCTGATACTTGGTATATTCCCTTCTTTCATAAACAGTAATTCAGCTATTTGTCTTTGTAACCTCTAACTATAAAAAATACATAGTATTTTTTTTCTTTTTAACATTTAGCAACACAAAAACACTCCAAAACCTAGACTAGAAGAAAATATTTTCAGCTAAATTACATTATCAAATTTCATGCAATTTCTATTAATAATATCAACTAAAATCTGGTTTTGTTTTTCATACTGAAGTGGTACATCTGATCTTCTCAGGCACAAATGCTATTTTTAAATAAAAAACTGCTTCTATAAATATTTCAGCTTTAAACACCCATAATTCAGTTTCTCTTTTTTTACATCTAGAACTGCAGCAGGGCCTTGGAGAGGTTAAACTACAAAAAACCTGAACATCCACATAATATCTGCTGGTAGCATTTCCCCATGTTCAAAGCAGACTGTCCATAATTCAGAGGACAAGACAAGGTCACTAATAAACATCAGTGAACTGTGTCTGCTTTTGCAAGTTCCACATAAAAATAGTGCATCCCTGGGAACACAAAACAGACATAATAGATTGGTTCACATCAGAACACACATAAACACAAGAAACTAATCATCTTTTGATTGCAACAGGCTCTGACTTAATTATTTTGCAACACGAGCAGCCTTCTTGCTTGTGTAGGGTTAAAAGAAAGGAAAAAAAGTTGTTTTGTAACTTTAAACAGTTAAAACTAATGCCAGAGCCAAATTCAGCTCTTTGAAGACAAAAGTAAAAGACGGCATTTGGCCTGTTATGGTTTGCATATCTGGCAGAACTGAACCTGAAAAACTACAATGCACATCATGAATGCATCACCAGCTGAATTACCATCTCGCACCAGAAAACATGCATGCAGCAGGGTGGGAACAAAGATGTTTTGATGTTTTCCACCACCTTATTTATTCTGAATGTAAGAAGCGATTCTGGGAGGGACTGAGGGTACCACTTACCTGCAGCTATCTGTGTCAGATTGTCTGACAAAGCAAAAAGCATTCTGCACTCCCCTCTCTAAGTAAACTATCTTCAGCTCTGAATGGAAAAAACACCCACCAAGTGAACTGAGCCATGAGTTATAAGGTCAGGGGAAAACTACTGGTGAACATGAGCTCACTGAGTAAAATGTTGGCCTATGAAGGGCCAACACATGGAAGTTACTACAGGTGGTAGATAAAGAAGGTGCTCCTGAATCATTTACTCTCCGAATAACAAAATATTGAGGAAGACAGTGTTATTATCCTTAATACCCAAGTGAGAATGACTGTTGAATAATCAGAGAAAGATCAATGACCTCTGATTTACTAAAGATCTTTGTTATTACAGATACTTTCTCTTATTCAGTGGCTTACTAAACACATGAAAACTGTTCAGGTTCCAGAGGATAAGCCAGAGTATATCCTAAAATACACTGTATGTGAATAAAGGAGATGTACCAGCTATCCCTGCTCTTCTCCCCATCTCCCCCTCAAAAAAAAAAAAAAAAAAAAATGTGCAACATTTTTTTTCTTTTGATTCTTCAGTACTTGGCACTATTTAAAGTATCATAACACATTGCATCTTCTGCATACTTCCTTCTTAGTTTTTCATTCTTCATTCTTATCCCTACTTAGATTTCTGGGTTCAAATCACATTTAAAGTACTACAAAGAGAGAAAGACAATTTCTTCCTTAATATTGGTTTCAAGACATATCTTGATTTAGCCAAATTGTCATGTCCTCCACCCTTTACTTCCCAGCTACCACATACGGTTAGTAAGGACATTTGTACTATACAGTTAGTAAGGATGTTTGTACTGACCTTCTTCCCACCTTTCTGCTCCATCTGAGAGGCACTGTGGAAGCTAGTGTGTTCCCAGCTAGTGGTGGGAGGAGTAGATTTGTAAGTGCAGGGTAATTGGTTATTAAAACTTGCAGAAATGGAAAAAAGCACTTGACATCTTGCAAACTTCTAGTCGTATCTCTGCCTAGGTATACTCCCAAGATTTTTAGCCTCTTGTAACATTATTAATCAAATCGATCTTTCTTCTGTGCTCTGTGTTCCCCTCCCCAAAGATTCTGGCCTCCACATTTTACAGGCAAAGAGAGCACCAGGGAGACAGTTACAAGAATGAAACCTGATCATGGCATGCACGTGGCTTTCTATGACTAAACCTAAGATTCACATGAGGACATGCATTCTTCCTGCTAACCTCAGGTGGAAGAGATTTGGTTTGCAGTAAAAGTTTTATGGATTTTTGGAAGTAATGAAAGGTCTAGGAAAACATAAGGCTGCAAACACTTTCAATCTTCAGGCAGATTTCCTCATGACAGGAGGCAGTGTGCATCACGATTTCTTTGTATTACTTTTCCCATCCATCCATCACTTCATCTCACTCTCTGAGACTGAATTTTGACTTATCTGTTTCAAATATTTTGCTAATGTCATCCAGGCATTTGGATAAACAATGGCAGGGGAAAACTACATGTAGGCCTCCATTCCTCAGATTAGAAAACTAATAATCAGAAAATAGATTTTTCAGGAAAGTAACACATGCTATAAACCTCTGAAGAAGTCTGAGGATGATTTGGGGAAAATTGTGTCCTCGCAGACCCTAATAATTCATTGACATCTCAGTGAAGGAAACTGCATCGTTTACATGCAATACTGGCAATATATCTACTGGCAAACTTTCTGAATATTGGAAATACGGTTTTTAAAAATTCTCATTGTTTTATCACCAGCAGAAATTTGTCCAGACAGGTAATATATTAGGTATCTTCAGATGTATTTCATTAATATGGGCAAATCCTTGGTTGAAAAGAAATTAATAACTTCACCAAGCTACATAAGATGAAGAACTACTGACTAGTGCATTAGAAATAAAAGGTGGAAGTGATTAAAAATGAAGAATGACACTGATCATTATAATAAGAATGAAAAGCAAAAGATAAAAAGTATCAGTGTTGAGTTTTTAAAAATTATTTCTAAAAGATGCAGGCCTATGGTTAAAATGCATTAAAATTTTTCCCTATACAAATTTTTGTTTGATAGTGTCCACTTAATTTACAGTCAATAGACTTTATTTAAAGAAAGGGCACCAAGAGTGTTCTTTAATAGGAGCTATCCAGAATTATTTCCAAGTTAGTCTGTATGTTGACAAGCACTTTTCTAGACAACAAGATGTCATGGGAGTTCATGGTTTTGCACTAACTAGACAAAAATGATGGAAGTAAATAGCTAAAATACTTTTTAATTCACTGACCAGGTACTTCGGCAGCACATGCAGAACACTACCTACAAAGGAACATGGGGGGGGGGTGTAAAAAAATATGTGGATTCTTTCACTAAGCAAGATTTTGTGACTGTGCAAGCAACAATAAGAGACCTAATCAAAACCTTACTGCAGTCAAAGAGTCACATTGACTTGAATGAATAATATAGTGATCCTAAACAAAGATGGAACTACTAAGTTTTTTCCAAAGATCCTTTCAGAAAGAAGAGCTCCAGTTTCAAAGGTTAACAGGAAGGACTTGGTAAATTATTTCAACCTCAAATGTATCTTGCCTCTTCACTTATATTGACCAATTGCAGCCTTTGCCCCCTATTTTTACTTAAAAATAAGATGAATATAGTATTTCTGCATCTCACTGAGATAGTATTTTTGAAGTTATTTGAGATCTTGTAGTGAAAGAGCTGAAAAGCCATATTAGTACACATGAACTATGGTATTACTAAATGGTACCCTGTAATTTGATTTTCATTTAAAAATAACCGTCTTTTACACAACATAAGTACAAGGCATCTACTACAAAGCATTCTTTTCAGATTTTGATAGCAAAGTTTTAACTGTTTGGATTCAAATTTCTCAGGCTACAGGTTGAATTTATTCTACAGGTTTCTGAAAAATCAAAATCAAAATCAGACATTTCCAAGAGAAGGGTTAGAAGTGTTGTTTCTTGCAATATTCAAAAATTCATATATGAGAAATTCCCAATGAAAATGGGTAATAAATACTTCAGAGCTAGGACTTGTGATATGACAAGCAAAATTGCTCAGATTTCAAGGCCTTCTCTCATGTACATGATTTGAACCTTGTCAAATTAAAGTTCCATAGAAGAATTGTGGAATTGTGGCTTCCGTATGCTCAATATGGAAAAAGAACAAGCTATAGGGCCAGAAACATCCTAGACTCACTGACCTCAGAAGCTAGACTGATACTCCATGCCTGGATGTCTAGCACTGTTCTGCTCAGAGGGAGCAGCTTCCACATCTTCTGCAATTGTAGTCCCTGTTTTCTTTCCAGGGCTGACATAACAGTATGATCACTCACACTTGTTACCAGTTACTCCTGTTTTTCAAATGGCAAAATAAGGGCTATGAATAGCAATGTTTCAGCTGTTTTAATAAACTGTGCAGTAATAACATTTTGTATATTTAAATTTATGGGTAGGTGAAATTGTGTGTTTCAGGAGACACATAACAAGAAAATTATATCCAAAAGACTCTGTGAAAGAAACAAGAATTAAGCCTAGCTGAGCAACCTTGTATTTTGTTTCCATGGAGTTATGTCTTACAATATTTAAGTTAGGTTCGAGTAGTGCTTTCTGATAGGGCCACTGGAATACCTTGCTTCTGTGATATTGATTTATTTTCTCTGCCTCTGGAACCAAAGGACTGGTAAAGAGGTCATATTCACAGTAAAATCTCTGCCTTTAGGAAAAAGGCACATCTCTATACTGATACAAGCCACTATTACCATAGCTCCAGGCAAAAGTCACACTCTGCTGGTGGACAACCTGGAAAAAGCAGTCTGAACACAGTTGTTTTTAAACTATGATGTCATGGCCATTTGGAGATAGCCACCTTCTGATTTGGTACTCCAAATCAAGATGTAATCCTTCCTCATAAGGAACAACTTGTTGATGGTCCAATGAAAGTGACCAATGAAAATGAATTTTCCATCAATTTAAGTGGGACAAAGTCTGTTCTTGCATTTACATCTCTAGTAGAATGCCTTGATGGCCAAATTAATTAAAGGTTGGAAAAATTAGGAATTTGGGGCTTGAGAGACAGAACTCAACTTTTACAATCATCCTGAACGTGTGATTTCTCAGCTGCAGATTATCAGCTGTTCTTCTGGGACAGTAAACACCTCTATGAACCTGGGCCTTCAATGACCTAATTATTCAGTCTTTTTTTTCAGTAATCTCCTGTTTTCCTTGTCCTTTGGTAGGATAAGGAGATGTCCTAATTTTGGACAGCGCCTTCATGAATGTTTTATCCTCAAAAAGGGGTGAGAGGGTGGGGGAAAACCCAGCTATGTGGAATGCAAAAAGTACTTCCAATCATGAATCTGTATATACAGATGATGTACAATAAGAACATAGATAATACAGTTTTTATTTTATAACTTGTTGCACTTCCATGTTTGTAACATAACAAGGAATATATATTTTAATTATAAGGTCGAATATCTTGCCATTTAATCTTCAGTGCAAGAGAGAGCATTACAAGATTGATATGGCTGTGTGAAGTGTACACTGCTTGTGAAAATAATATGTATGTGTATAGTTGACTTATTTTCCCACAAGACAACTTTCTGGTGTTCTGGACAGTCATAAATTTCAGTTTTCAAATTACAAGAACACTTCCTCCCCTTCAATTTGTTTAGAATGATTAAGCAAAGCAAACATCATTTTCTTAATGCATTGCTTTCTCCACATACAATACATGAAATAATATCTTAAAAATCAAATATTTGCATATGAGTTTGCACATAACCAGAAAACCCTTTTCCAACCTAGTTTGATAAAGGTTACTAATTGGTCTGAACAGATGTGTATAATAGGACATTCAAATACAAGTACAACATTTCTTGGAATACTATGTGAAAAAAATTCTTAGAATTTGGTTCCTTGGACATCTCCTCTCTAACATGCATATCCTAACAGCATGCTGGGCCTGCATTCCAAAAAGTCATTCTGATGTCTCCTTTTAGTCCACTTCCCTGTAATGAAGCCCTCTGATACATGGCTCAAAAGTACACAGTGGCCTTCCTGTGTTGGGCAATTCAACAGCTGACTACGTACAGTAGTCAGTTCACTTCCACAGAACAAACAGTGATACCTGATCTTATTAGCCTTTTTACTCTCCTGAGAATCTTTATGTAATGTTGCATTAGTAGCCTTTACTAAATTAGAAAACCAAAAGGGAAGATAAATCAATATGAATGTACATTTGCTGATATTGATTTTTCCCCTCATAGCCAGCATGGGAATATTGTGGCTCCTATTAATGTACGGAGTGGGAGAGCTTTAAACGGTTCTGTCTGGATAATTATCCAGTAGTTTTGGAAACTTACTCAGACTTCTTTAGTCTGTAATTTTGAACTAGACATTTCATGAAATCAAATCCTCCTCATGAATAATCATGTTAAGATGTTGATGACAATTTCTTGATGCAGATTATCAATGAGATGACTAGGAGAGGCATTCAACTTATTACTCATGAAAAAGGATGAACAGCTGGGTGATGTGAAGGTTAAGGCTGCAGCAAATTATATTCCCCAGATCAACATCCAGAAAAAAAAGTGAGCAAGGGAAATACTGGAATCACAGCTCTGGAATTCAGGATTGTTTAGGAATGTGCTATGTGGGATCCCACAGAAGACTGCTCTGTAAGGCAAAGTGGCCCAGGACAGGTGGCTGGTCCTCATGGATCCCCTTTTCAGTGCACCGGAACAGGCTGTTCTGATAGGCAGAAGTGACACAAGCATGGCAGAAAGCTAGCATGGATGAACAGGGAACTCCCATTTGAGCTCAAATGCGAAAAAGGAAGTATGCAGAGGGTGGAAGCAGCAACAGAGTACCCAGGAGGAATACACAGAGAAGGCCCAAGAATGCAGGGATGGAGTCAGGAAATCGAAACCTCAGAGGGAGCTGGAAATAGTGAAAGATATGAAAGGCAAGAAGGGCTTCTGTAAGCACACTGGCAGCAAAGGGAAGGCTGAGAAGAATTTGGACCCACTGCTCAATGTAGCAGGGAAACTAGTGACAAAGGACATTGATAAGGCTAAGGTACTCAATACCTGTTTTGCCTTACATTTTTGGAGTGTTATTGTGTTTTGGGTTTTTTTCTTTCTAGTAAGGTTTGTCTTTAGGCCTTCCAGGTCTCTGAGCCCAGTGGCAGTCTGCAGAAGTGGAGCACTTAAGCTAGTTGGACATACGCAGATCCTTGGAATGACACAAGCTGAATCTGAAGGTATGGAGAGAGGTGGCCAACATCACTGCAAGGTCACTCATTTTTGAAAGGTCATGACTATCAGAGCAGGTTTTTGATGACTGAGAAGACAAACATCACACCCATGTCCAAGGAGGAAGACCCAGGGAACTGTAGCGCAGTAAACCTAACTTCAATTCCTGGGAAGATTATGGAGTCAGTCATCCCAGAAGCCATATTCAAACACTTGAAGGACAAAAAGGAACATCCAGACTAGGTTTACCAAAGGCAAATCATGTCAGACCAACCCGACTGGCTTCTATGGTGAGATGACTGGCTCCGTGAACAAGTGGACGAGTAATGGGCATCACCTACCTCAACTTTAGCAAAGCCTTTGACAGTCTGCCATAATATTTAGTAGTCAAATTATAGAGATGTGGACTGGATAAGTAAGAAGGATGAAAATTTCTCCAGACTTGCATGTTCAAAAGGTTGTGCTCAGTAGTGTAAAGTCTACTGGTGGCCAACTACTAATGGCATATGTCCCTCAGGTATTGAAACTGGGGCCAATACTGTGTAGCACCTTTATTAACACTCATGACTATCAGAAGGAATGCACTCTCAGCTAGATTCTGGATGACACCAAACTGGGGCAGAAGTCAGTATGGTGGAAGGTAGAGCTGCTATCCAGAGGGACTTCAGCAGGTCGAAGAAATGGCCAGACAGGAACCACATGAAGTTCAACAATGCCAAGTGCAAAATCCTGCACCTGGAATGAATAGTCCCGTGTACCAGTAGAGGCTGTGAAGCAGTTTTGCAGAAAGGACCCAGTGTTCTGGTAGACAACAAGCTGAAAATGAGAAAGTAGCATGCCCTGCCTGTGAAGGCCAGCCACATCCTGGACCTAATTAGCAATAATATTGCCAGCATATCACAGGGAAGTCATTCTGTGACACCATAACCAGAGTACCCCATGTAGTACTAGATATTAACATACTGGAGGAAGTCCAGAGCCTCTAAGAAAATTAGAGGGCTGAAGCACATGATATATGAGGACAGGCTGAGAGAACTAGGCTTGTTAAGCCTGATGAACAGATGACTAAGGTAGACATTGTTGCTGTCTTCAGGTATTCAAGGGGAGAGTATAGAGAAGTTGTTGCCTGCCTCTTGCCAGAGTTACATAGTGAGAGGATGAAAGGCAGCAGACCAGTCACAAAGGCTATTCCAGTTACAAATAAGGAAAATAATTTTCATTATGAGGGTAGTAAAACACTGGAACGGGTTGCCCAGAAATGCTGTGGAATCTTCATTCTTGTTGCTACTATTTTAGACTGAAATCAAAGATCTGTTCAGAGTCACTTTTATGGAAAAGGCAAATTTGGGATAATTTTTTTTTTTTTCTGTTACTGTAGCAGTTTAAGAACAGTATTCTCATTCACAGAACAAAGATCATATTCCTCAGTACCACAGGACACCTGAGAATCAATGAAACTACAAACTTAACACATTTATAATTCTCTCCTAGCATAGCCAGATGGATTTGCCATGTGAAAGGAAAAATCCACAAGCTAAGCCATCTTATTCACTTACACTGAATGAAAATTGTGCCATCACTGATGGAGTTAACATAGATAACCAAATGCTAGAGGAAATCAAACTTCAGAAAAGCTTTACATCATTTCGTTGCTTGAAATTTTTAGTGACAAGTTAAATGAGCCCCCCTCTCCTTTGCCTGTTCTTTGGTGTTTGTGGGGTTTTTTTTATTGTTGTTTTGGTTTTTTATTGGTGTTTTTTTTAAATACAAACACATATACATATACTACCTAAAGCTCAGACAAACCAGCTTAGTTTATATAATTTTTGCAAACAGCAATATCCAAGATAGAATTTTAAAGGTAGTACCCAATGCCCTTTCCTCTTCCTATATCCTAAACCACAGTTCAAACAGCAGTCTCCATTGAGATACAGTTACTTTTAGGATACAATGTAACTGCTGTTTATCAGTGGGAATTAGTGCTACTAGGACATTTGAAAATGTTAGACTGTTATCTCTTTTGGAACTGTACAGGGGGCTTTTACATCTTGTGGCAACTGTTGCCAAGTTGTAGGGAAAAGAGATGCTTTCTAGCAGGTTTTATCCTTTCCTAAACGCTTCATCAGTCATTACAACATTTCTCTTGACAGTCAACCAACTTCTACAACTCTTAAATCCATGTCCCTTTCTTCCTCAAGCAGGCCTGTTGTTTTGTATCTATCAGAAACCACTCGGTGACAGAGCCACTGAAATGTATGTGATGCTGTATCTGGTTCCTAATTGCTCAGTGCTGCGTGAGGAAAGAGTCTCTATACGTTCTGTTCCATAACAGCAACCACTTCCAACTAGGTCATGTCACAAGTAGCAATTAAAGTGACCTAAAAAATGGTTGTGGCAGACAGAAGGGCAGTTTTCAGTAACTATGGCACATTGTTTTACCTATCCTTGTGATCAGCATTTCATTCTATCAAAACCTCTAAACACTCCTCTTACTCTATTTCCAATTATAAAAGTCTACCTGAATTTTTCTGCCCCAAGACCTACACAGCTCTGTCCTTCCTATTTAAGTTTCTTCCTAGCAGGTGTTTCATTCCATCTGCAAGCCTCCTTCAGTTTTGCCCACATGCTAATCCTGCTTTCCACTCCACCATGGCAGGTCTTGCTCCAGCTCAGCTCTGCTTCCTGTAATCCATCCCAGTTCTTCCTTGTTCTTCTGTCCTCTCATCTCATCAGCTGTGACTGCACATGCACCCTGCTTTCCCAGCCTGTATGCTCACGTATCATACCAACAATAATGCAATACTATCACTAGTTCTTTCCCAATGTTTCTCTCTCCTTAATATCCAAACTACCAAGTTGTCTCATGCATTTTCTCTCCCTCCTTGCCCTCCCCACCCCCTACACACCCTTTTTCTTTTTGAGTCAGAGATGAAACCAAACATCCTGGGTCTTGCACCAGAAAGGGGGGGGGGGGGGGGGGGGAGGAGGGGAATCATATTAATTAGAATAAGGACTAAAGGAGTTAAGATGTTAAACTCCTGTTTAACAGAGTGCATCCTCAGCAAGTTTGCAAGTGACACAAACTAGGAGCTGTGGCTGACACACCAGAGACATGCTGCCATCCAGAGCAACCTTGACAGGCTGGAGAAATGGTCCAACAAGAACCTCATGAAGTTCAACAATGGAAGGAACTAGGCAGAGAAGGACCAGGGGATCCTGGTGGACACCAAGTTGAATGAGCCAGCCATGTGCCTTCACTGCAAAGACGGTGAGTGGTATCCTGGGCTGCACTAGGTAAAGTATTGCCAGCAGGTCAAAGTAGGTGACTCTTCACCTCTGCTCAGCACTGATGAGGCCACACCTGCTGTACTGGGACCAGTTCTGGACTCCACAGTACAAGACAGACATGGACATACTGGAGAGAGTACAGCAAAGAGCAACAAAGACGATTAAGGGTCTGAAGCATCTCTCCCATGAGGAGAGGCTGAAAGAGCTGAGACTGTTCAGTCTGGAGAAGAGAAGGCTCATGAGTATCTTAACAATATATATAAATACCTGAAGAGAAGGTGCAAAGAAGGCTGAGCCAGGCTCTTTTTGCTGGTGTCCAGCGACAGGACAAGAGGCAACAGGCACAAACTGAAACACAGGAGGCTCACACTGAACATCAGGAAACACTTTTTTTTTTTTTTTTTTTTTTTTTTTTTTAACTGTGAGGTTGACCAAGCATGGGCACAAGCTGCCAAAGAAGGTTGCAGTATCTCCCTAACTGGAGTATCAGAGGTCCTGGGCAACCTCCTCGAGGTGGCCCTGCTTGAGGGCATTGGACAACATGACCTCCAGAGGTCCCTTTCAACCTCAACCATTCTGTGATTGCGAGAGCACCATGAAATACATTATATTATCTGATCTGTTAATAAGTTAATAACTGAACTCCCACAAAGTCACATAAAACTGCTTCAGAAAGATCTTTCCTTATAATCGAGTAGTAAGTCAAGAGTAAATACCAGAAGCACCTTCACAAAAATGTCCTGAACCTGTTCAGTTTTACATGGTCTTGTTAGGTTTACTAGTGCTTAAGTGACACAGCAATTTCACTGTAGATCACAAAGCAAGTTCAGCTGAGGATTATATTTATAAAATTAATTTAGGATGACAACAAAATTAACACATTTGGGCAAACCAGCAGGAAAAATAAGAGGAAGAAATAAGCCTCAGCCTGTTACTGGTTGTGGAGGTTTTTCTTTGAAAAATTCAAGTACTTCACGTTTCTGTCAAGCAAGGTAATATGCCTGTAAATTTAATCTGACAGAAGACATAGCACAGAATCACCAGAAAATGACAAGATCAGATTGTAGGAAAGGGACTACCAAATGCTTTCACAGCTCTCAGAATTCACCAGAAGAAACAAATTCACACAAGTGTAATAAACCCAGACTCAGATAGCCACTGGAGGTTTGTGGTGGTAATACCTTTAGTATCCACTTCAAAATCTTGTTCAAAGTGCTTAAATATTCTATTGGTTGGCTGCTGGAAGGTGTCTTTGCCCAAATCCATCCCTCCTAAAAACCAGGGATAGACTGCATTCATTATTTCCAACAGTTCAAATGTTACCAAGTTTTATCTTCTGCTACACAAGTCTGAGCTCCTTTCTTCCCATAGAAGCCTCAAGCAGCGCAAATAATAACCATACTGAAGAAATAAAATCTAAACGAAGCATTCCTAAGTTTCAGGAAGAAGCAAGTAATTGCATTTAAAGCATGGAGGTACTCGTGAATCCTTATTACAACATGCTGCATAACAAAAGAAAGAAGTTATCAGTTTGAACAGAATTTTACTTTAAAACAATTACTTCATTGATCATTGATATTTTCTAGCCAAACAGAGCCAGTAAAAAATAAAAATGATCATCCAAAGTGTTATACCAAAACCATAAAAATCATGGTACTATAAATTAGGTGATCTCACATTAAAAGACATATACCATAGCTTTTAAGCCTAACTTTAACTGCAAAAGATACATTTTTGAGAACCTTCACAAACTCTTACCACCTGCAGGAACAGATATGAAACAGCCATCAGCACCACAAGAATTTCCCCATGGCAATTTTCATGAGCAGCTATCAAAAATACAAAAATATTGGGGGAATATTTGATGCAGAAACCCCACTTGACTTGCTTGGTTATTTTAGTTTTAAGGATCCTTCCTTATATCATCATTTATCTGTTGTAGCTCTCTAGAATTCAGTATTGTTACAACACTCTAACTTCATTCACTTATGCTATGTCTAAAGCTATGAAATCCTTCATTAGCCTTCAATAAACACAAACATTATTCATAAAAAAACCCCAAACAAAAACCAAAAAACAACCTCCCCCAACAAAACCCAAGAAGATACTTCTGTCAGTAGAGACAGTAATAATGCAAATTCTTTTAATAAAGTGACACTGTAACAGCTACAGGTGTAACAGTTATTCAGAGCTCTTCCTCACTTCATCAATTAACTAAAAAGAAAAGCTGATTTGGACCTACAGAACTCATTTTCCTAACAAGATACTTTAGCACCACAGGCACAACTCGCTATGCACCCCAGCCCAGCCCCCCTGGCTAGTCTCAGCCCCAGTACTCCTCCAGCCTTGCTACCAGCTTCTTCACAGCAGCAACAGTAGCACATCTTTGTCGTGATGCCATTTCCTTAATACATCAAGAGCTCCTATGCCAGGTGAGGTGTAAAAATGAGGTCCTGACTTCATGTAATTATCTAATGGAACTTTTCATATTAGGAATTAATTAAATGAGGCCATCTTCTCTGTAACTAGTTGGAAAACAGCTCTTTTAGAGCTACAGGTGTTTGATTCTGCCAAATTAAATGGTGATTACCAGAAAGAAGTGGTTGGAAAGATGTTATCTTTGGTAAGATATAATTACTGTTACATCTTATTAACCTATGGGAAACAGCAGGAATGCCCTATCCTCATCAGTATTTTGGTAGTTTGTCTAGCTGATCAACTGCAAAGAATGAAGCTGATGGATAGAAAGAGTTTATGGCAGTTTATCAGGATGCCAATAACATACTGGCTATCAACAATATTTTATTTATTATAAGCACATATAGTTGTGGTAATAAAATCACTGAAGAACTCAAATACTGACCCCAAAATGGTTGTCTTCTCATAGTAAAATCCAGTTTCAATTTTTTTACCTGTAAAGTTGTGTGTGGGTGAAAGTAAAGGAACTTGTGAAATTAAACCTTACGAGAAATATTACTGAAGGAAGTCAGTGATTTCTGCTACATTGAATAAGTAAAGAAGGTGAAAAAAAGCCATCAAGTTTTGACAGTATTTTTACTTTGTTACAGCAGGAAAATCAGCAATGCATGTTTAGAACATTCAGCATTAGGGAGAGGCTGGAGGATGTAATCTGGAATTTTATTAAAAGATCTGACAGAATCATACTCGTAATTGTATAGTTATAGAAGTCAGGCAAAGTCTGTGAATAAAGGTAACATCTTTGTATTTTATCAACTAGTATAACTGGGAAAAAATGTTCCATGCAGAAGAATCTTTTTTAGGTTTATCATTTTTTCATTTCTGCTCTACTGAAAGATAAGACACTGAAATCATACAGTCACCTAAAACACTGACAATCTAACGCTGATAAAAATCAGAGTTTTTACTGATTAAATGTACACAAGAAACAATTTTTTTTTCTGTATAACACTATCATTCAAAGCAATTATATTGGTACAGCTTCTCCCTTCCTCCTGAAATAGTCTTTTCTTGGTATTAAGTTGGTTTTGGGTGTTTTTTTTTAGCTCAGATTATGCCCTTTGAAAAGTGGCTAAAGCTAAATCAAAAATAAATCTCCACTCCAGAAGAATATCTACATAGGAAGTTAGAAAGAAAAAACTATAGTTCAATTAACAATAGTAGGGAACTTTCCTTTAGTTCTCCTCCAGCGAGGCCAGTAGCAGAAGCTGGGCATACAAAAAAGGCAAAGCTCAGTATCTTGCAAATAAATGTACAGCAAAAGAAAAAGTGTAGAGTTTCTTACTATGAGAATCACTTAGCAAAATGTAAGTCAAGGAAAGAAATGATTTTTTGGTAAGGCTCTTATATGCAGAATAAAACCAACCTTCAACTGAAAATCATTGTAAATTATAGTTAATTATTCCATACATGGTATGTATAATATCAGAATTTCAAAACAAACAATGCCAAAGAATACTATCTCATTCTTGTGTGGACCAACATTTGCTGAAAATTTCAAAATGGTCTCATAAACTTTACCAGGGAGCAACATTACAGACACATATGTGCATGCACTGGGTTTTATTTGGGGACAGGAAGGAGAGTTGTTTTGAAATGGAATGAAAGTAACCAGATTTAGTTTTAGTGCAGAGAGATATTTTTTTAATAACTGCACCAGATGAAACTATATATTCTGACCCTATACTCGTTAAGGAACCTTTAGGAAGTAATAAATCACTAACAAAAAGACTAAAATTGCTTTAACCATTAGGACTGGAGTTCAGAAGTGGTCCAACAGTATAAACAGCAATTTCAAGTTTTGAGCATGAGGAAAGCACTCTAATGCTAGCTACTGAGAGGCTGTAATAAATGTGGGCAGGAAAGACTGTACGTTTCAAGTGTCTGGGAAGGGATGCAGCTAGCCTTCAGCACAAACCACAGGGGCACTAGTTCCCAAGTGGTGAGAGCTACCATGCTGCAAAGTTGCAAGTACATCCCCAGAAATATGTGGAACATGGTAACCAAGCTTTGTGGGATCACCCTGGTTCCACAAGAGCAACCCACTGCTCCCCAGGAAGCTGGCATGCTGGAAAGTACCATGCAAAGATATTCAAGTGGCCCTGTATGGATAAGAGGAGCTTATTAATGCTGCCTCAGCACCCTTTCTGCTAGCAGGGCAGCAGTGATGCCACCAGTCACAGTGAGAAGAAAATTATGGCAGCCTTGGGGAAGCAATAAAAAGGAAAAGGCAACTACCATGCAGTAACAGCTCCAAAGGGGCTGGAGATGAGGAAGGGAAGCAAATGAGGTGCTCAACACTACATTTGCTCAAGTGATTCCTGCTGTTTATTAAAAAAATTGCTGCTCAGAGAAAGGACTGAATGTGAACAGGTAGGAAAACAGCCAGTCAAGGCTGTGATCTCAGCAGCAGTATGAATGCTTGTTTTTCAATCAGTTCATTTACCCAGTCTGACTGGTTCACGCTGTGGCCACATATGCACCTGCACCAGTAAAGTACCAAGGTGCCAGAATGACAGGACTGTACGGCTGGGACCTGCAACAGGGGTTGCATATGACCAGCAGTGCCACCAAATATTTTCACATAAAATATCCTCAGTGTTCGTAATTTGCTGTAGGAGGCACAGCTTAGTCTTTACAAGTACCATAGATTCTTTAATGTGAAGGCTTAATATCTGTTTGAACAATTCTTGTGAAAAGGTTTGGCCTAACCATCTTGATGTTTATTATTAACAGAGACCTTAGGAACATCACGCTGCATGGATTTTGCCCTAAATTGGTCTGGATATTACCTACCCAAAATGCCTTTCATACTATGTCAAAGGCATAGGTCTTTGGGGGGGGGGGGGTTAACACAATAGTATCCAGGTGGATGGAAGACAGAAATGCAACATTATAATTATATACTTCATGAAATTATGACATTTTGAAAGGTAGAAAATTATTTTGTTTCATAAACATATTATGTTATTATGGACTACTGGATTACTGACTGTAAGCAAATAACTGCAGCTTAAAGAATTAACTTGTTTAAGCTGTGACATTTTTGCTAAAACATCCTTACCTTTTTAGTTGCAGTGAGAATTCACACTGCTTCTCTTCTTAACAAGATCTTGTTTCATTGGAAATTTTTTAGCCTACTATCAAGTGATTCCATAAAGCAGGGCAGAACTAATGGCTTTATTAAGTACCTTTACTTCAGGCTAAATGGAAGGAGAAATTACATCCCACTTACATAGCAAAACAGCTGGAACCAGCAGAAGCCACATCACAGTGCAACAGAAAATATAAAAAGGCCTGATCAGAAGCTTGACAGGTTCACTGACTCAAAATACAGGGCTAGGGAACTGTCTGTCTAGCTATGTCAAAAAGGGGTGCAGTAATCTAGAAGGAAGGTAGTACTGAAGAAGCATCCAGAAACAGGGCACCAAAAACAGACAGGCAAATTTTTGACAGGCCTACTTCAAGATATTTAACGTCACACTTGGGTTTTCTTCCATGAAGCTCAAGGAAACAGTACACTACAATCTTTCTATGTCAAGAGAAGGGAGCAGAAGACACACTTGAGCCAGTCTGTCTCTCTAAGATCACAAACGTTCAAGTGTTGGTTAGTGCTTGACCTCACCAAAAGGGCAACAACAGAAACAAGGCAAGTTGTAGAAGTTGAAAGACACCTTATTTCTGCATCAAACATCTTTTTCAGTTGGAACAGGGCTGATAACATCTTCTAAATTCTGTATACTGCTCTCTCCTACCCAACAACAGTTATGAGTAACTATTTCCAGTTCAAATTAAAAGCTTTTGAAATACGTATTTTCTATAACACATTTTTCCTTATGGGACTTTGCAATACCCTCTCCCCACCATCACAAAAAAAAACCCACCAAAAATACCCCAGGGCACCGTTTTTTGTAAGTATTATTGTTAGAGGGAGCAAAGGCATCTGAAAAGGGAAACTCCAGGAGTGGGACTACAAGAGTTTGGCACTTCTATGCCTTGGTGACAAGTCTGGACTTTTTGTAAGCAGGAGAATTGCCAAAGAATTGGATATGAGATGGGAATGAGAAACTCCAACACAAGGAGGAATGTAGTTAGGTGTGCCTGGAAACTGGGAACTGAGGACTATCTGATCAGCAAAAAGAAATGATTGTGCATCTGTTCACTACTTGAGCATGTGACTTTCCTACTTCCTACTTTTTCTTTTTTTGCCATTCTGCTTTGGTCATTTCCATAGCATGTCAGCAGTTTTTCTTGTTCATCATGAGCCCATATATCTTCCTTGTTGTTACAGGATCTGTAAGTCAGCCAGAGGTCTGCAATGGAACTGCTTAGAGCCATTTTCCTACCACGAGTATACCAAAACCACTTTAAAACTTCTAAACTCTAAAGCTGTGTTTCATTACAGCCCCAACTGAAACAAGGTGGCTTTAGAAAAAGAGGAATGAAAAGTGAGGCAGATTATAATAAAAGGGTATGTATAAAGGTTTCCTCTCCCACAGTATGCTTGCAGAGGAAGCTGTCGGTCCTTATTCCAATTTTTAGTGACTTTCTGGGCTGCACAGAACCTACATATTCTATCCTCAGTCCCAAAGAACAATCTGTCTTTCTGTCCTTTCTGAGAGCATGACCATTCTTAACTCCACTCAAGAGACTCGCTTTCCCTACACTTAAGACTATGATTCCCAGCTTGCTGACTCTCAGTTCTCTCCTATCGCCATTTCACACTATAGAAGCTTCTTCATCTGGGCTTGCCCATTTGATCTTGGAGCAGATGCTACTGCTCACTCTATCCCACAGGCTCCATCTGGCCTAGAATGAAAAGGAGGGAAGCAAACAAAATGGCAGTATTCATCCCCTATATCAATTCTCTGTCCTTTTAAATATATTGCATCAGGGATATTACAAGTAAACAAGATAGCATCCATTACCTTTGCCTTTAGTTATTCCGTTCTCTGGAAGGAAATACATTGCTCTGCTGCTTCCATATACAAAAAGTGATAACTCCTAAAATTGCTATGTTGGTCTGAGGTGATGAAGTAAAAAAAAAAAAAAATCTCTGTGAAGACTCAGGCTGAATGGTTAAGCAAATCTTTTAAATGTATGTATTGAGTTTATCTTCATGTAACATAAAGTTCATATATTTTCTGTAAACTGTTGATATCAATATATTAATAATAAATATGTGTGTCTGACAGGAAAATATAGTAACTAAATTCATGGTCTTGTCCATCTGTTCCTCTGCTGTTTGTGGATCTCCATATCATGGAGCTTGTTTGTGTTTCAGCTGCTTGTCACGTGTGTGTGTATATATATATGTACCAGGGTTGTATGATGGCTTAATCTGCACTCATATTCTTTTTCCCTTAAGTTCCTACAGAAGTCTGTGAGGGTATGCTAGCAAATACAGGCTGTGTATACTCATCGATGAGCCAACTTCTCTTTCTGTGCCAGGTGCTAGGCATGCATTGCAGTGGTGCATGTTTGAGGGCACAGGGAGCACCCATGTCCTTACAGACACACATGTTAACTTTGCACAGTCCCAGCATACTCAAACGCTTCCATGCACATGTAAGGCCGAGCTTATGTGCCTTCAGCTCCACCTCTGCGTATGCCCCCCTGCTCTCCCGAGGCTGTGCGTGCTGTGGTGCACCCCACATCTTCTCCTGCTCAGGCTAAGGGGCGCGCAGGAGCGCCCTGCTCGGCGCAGTGAGCAGGCCCTGCGCCCCGGCCGCGCTTCCCGCCATGTTGTTCCTCGGGCGCGCAGCTGCCACTCTGGAAAGGAAGCCGGTCTGTGGCCTCCCCGGTGGCAGGGAGAGGCCTGGAAACGAATAGTGACAGCACGGCGGGGGCACCAGCCACCGCACGCGGGTCGCTGCCGGAGAACGGGCTGCGAAACCGGCTGGCGCTCCGTGCCTCCCGCGCCGGGGCGGGCCCCGCCAGGCCGACCTTCAGCTTGCCCCGTCGCCAACGGCAACAATCCTGAGCCGCCGGCGCTCGGCGCTCGATTGCGGCGGCTGGGCTCCGACTCTCCCGCCCGCTCTGGCTCCGACTGGGCAGGCGGGGGTGGGAGCCGCCACCCTTCCTCTCGGCGTTGGATTAGTTGCGCCTACTAGGAACCCTGTGTTGTTGTCGGAGGCAAAATGGCGGCGGCGGTGGCCGGGGCCGCCCTGCTGGGCAAGGGGCTGGACATCAGCCTGGCGGCGCTGCAGCAGCAGGACCCCTACATCAGCAGCATCGTGGACGTGGCCAGCCAGGTGGCGCTCTACACGTTCGGGCACCGCGCCAACGAGTGGGTACGTGAGACCGCCCCTCCCCGCACCCTCTGCCGGGAGGGGCGGGGCGGGACGAGAAGTGGCCCCGCCTTATGCCGGGAGGGGGGCGGGGCGTCGGGCAGGGGGCGGGCGGCAAGGAGGCCCCGCCCCTCTCCTCGGGGCAGGGAGTGGGGTGTGCGCGCTGCCATGGCTGAGGTGTGAGGGAGGGGGGTGGTGGGGGCTGTGCTGAGGGGCTGCCCCAGGTGTTGGCTTGGCCCAGTGTCCTGGGGTGCCCCTGGTAGCCCTCAAGATGGGTGAGGGGTTGGCCTGGCTCAGGCTGTCTGGGGACTGTGGGAAGTCCCGTGGTACCTGGGAAGTGGGTTTTCAAAGGCTTGCAGGGCTGTAAAAGTTCCATCGTGAAGGTCAGGGCTGTAAAATTTTATCATAAATGTTAGGGCTGTGTGTACAGGCTGGGGTTTAAACTAGGGCATGGGCCTCAGGAGCTCGTCTGCCATTCAAACATCTCTAACAGACCAAAATGCGTGTAAAAGAGTGTTGGAGTTACGAATACTAAAAAGACCATTTAAAATTAAAAACATTTAATTTGGGGACTCTTTTGATGGTTTAACATTCTGGCTATTTGCAGGTAGTTCATTACAGTTACTGTAATGGTCAGCTTAGGGCCTGTGTTTGAAGAACCTGCACAATCTGCCTGTTGCTGGTTTCTTCCTCACCCGGCCTGAGGGTCACCCCGGAGGGTGGGCACCGAGGGTCACCCCAGAGGGTGGGCACCGTTTGGAAAATCCTCTCCCTGGATCTGGCCTGTGTGACACCTTCGGGTGTAGCGGAGAATTAATTGAGCGCAGTGTTTGGTCTCATGATGTCGAGCCTTTAGCCTTTTCATATCTTGTCACAAAACTTGGGTCAGCTGCCTGGTGACCTGTGCTAGCTCTAGTCTCTTGCCACCAGCCGATGAAGTTGAGTTTAGTTATTTTTTCATGGCTTAGGTGAGAGAGGTGTAACTGATTATATTGGTAAAACAGAGCTAAAGGAGGGCACACTGATGGCTAGCAAAATGCTGCCCTGATTTCAACTTCATTGACTTTCCTTTTCTTCAGGAGAAGACTGATGTGGAGGGAACACTGTTTGTTTACACAAGGTGAGGACATATTGTTTTAACATCTTTGGGTGAAACCTGTGGATATGGAAAAGCTAGCTGGGATGGAGCATGGCTGAATGAAGTAAAATGTTCCCCCTTGTTCAAGGGTGAAAGGAAACTGAAACTGGCAGAAGCAAATACAGGGAAGAAAACACTGGGAAGATTTCCAAATGTGATTTAAATCTTAATGTGGGTAAACCATAGAAAACTGTTACGTTGTTTTAAGTAGGATGTAGCATTTGCAGTTAAAAAAAACAAAAACAAAAAAAACCCCAAGAAACAAATAGTGAAATAAATAAAGATATTCCTTAAAGTGAGGGAATGATAAAACTTATGAAGTGTTGTGTTCCCTACTTAGGAAACTTCCATACTGCATGTGTCTGACTATTAAGTTTTTATGCATATTTCATCCAATATTTTGGATAGTTGTTTTTTGGTTTTGGTTTTTTTAATGCTTTTAGCAGCAGCTCTGGTTGTGGCTTTTCAGAGCATTTATTCTAGCATGTATGTTAGATCTGTTGTGAAGCCTGCCCTATGTTTGGGCTTAGATCTGTTTTGAAGCCTGCCCTATGTTTGGGCTTCCAAGTTAGTGCCTTAGCATTTCCCTGTGACTCTTGTTAAAATTGGAAAATAATATAGTAAGGTAAGCAGGTCTTGCAGTAGCTGCTGGGATGGGACACCAAAGCAGAAACTTTTTTCTTCAACATCTCTCTGGTAGGAGAACTCGGAAAGCAAGAGGTTATTTTCAGAAGGTGAGAGATTTATGTGTTAAGTGATAGAGAGGCCCAAGAGACTGTGAGCTTTGTGTGAAGTGGGAATGCTGGGTTTAATCCTTCGAGCTCTTTTGTACCAGCAGTAGAATTGTCATCAGTAATTTTTCTAAGCTGCTTTCAGGTAAGTGGAGATAAGATGCTATTATAATTACCAGCACAAGAGGAAATAACTATCCCTTAGTTGTGCTAGCAGTGGAGCAGTAGTTGTGTACCAAAAACCAGAAATAGTATTTTTTCTGGTATGTTGGTTTTAAAACTCTGGAACTGACAACATGTAACCTGGCACTTCTAGCATCTATGATCTTTCATTGTTCTTTTTATTGCCTGAGGAAGTTTCCATTTACAGCAGAGGTTGGCTACCCTGGATGCCCTATAGGCAACAGTATGGAACAGGTTGAGCTGTAATATCATACGCTGCCATCCCCATCAGTTTTAACTTTAATTCTCTGTGGCTTTGAACAGAGAAAGCCCAGTGGAAAAGACATTGCCAATAGACCGTAGGTTGGAGACCATGGGTGTTGCCTTTGTTGCTTCTCATGGCTGTTGTGACAGCGTAATGTGACCATTTTACTTGAGCAGACTTATTTATTGCCTCTCATCTTTGCAAATTCTGAGGAATGGTCAAAAACTAAGACTTCCAACTGGTTTAGCACCAGTGGAAGTGGGCTGTTTGTTTGTTTGAAGTACTGACTGTTGCAGACAAGGATTCTTGTTAAGGGTTCCACTGTTGTTTAATTTTCTGTTGACTCCAAGCCTATAATGCTGGTTCCTGTGCTTTGGATTTCATAGAGAAATCCATACACTAGCAATTACCAGAGATGACACTTTTCCCAAACATTTAGCCATCATTTTTTCCTTTTTTGTCATACTTGGTTTGAAAGTAATGTTTCCTTTCAGGATCATGATAGGTTTAACAGCTGACATTAATAAAAGTCATTTAAGTGACTTGAAGTGTAACACCCATGAATGAACATAATGATTTAGAGCCATATGGACATCTTCCACTACATCAGGTTGCTCAAAGCCCCATCCAGCCTGATCTTGAACACTTCCACTGATGGGGCATCCACAGCTTCTCTGGGCAACCTGTTCTAGTGTCTCACCACCCTCGCTTTTGTTCTTATGCTTCAGAGGGTATGGAAAAATCCTGTCTGGGATGACTGTCTGCAATTATTAACCTAAGTGTTAAAAAATACACTTGCTCTGGCCCATGCCTGAATTGTTCTAATTGCTGTTTCCTGCTCCAGCAAGAAACTACAGGGTAGATGGTGGTGTTTGAACAACATGATGGTAGTGGTCTGGGACGGAGTGGCATTTTGTAACATCTTGCCTGTTCAGAAGTTGTAGGCCTTATAACTTGGAGAGTGCACATGCAGATGTGATTATGCTGTGACTAAATCAGTGGACCTCAAATGGTAGTGCTGCAACTGTGGCATACTCTCTTTAGCTGTTGTGAGACCAATGGTTCTTCTGTTATTTCTCATACATGATGTAGGGTTTGCCATAATTAAAAGGATTGCACAAAACACTGCAAGAATCAATTGTTACTTCCTTGGCAACAAAATTAGTTTTTTCTAGTATCTCTTAGAAATAAAACCACAATTTTGGAGAACTATACGACAAAGAAATTCTAGTAATATCTTTTTTTTCTTGACTTGATTTGATTTCTACTTGATAATTTTCAGATCGGCTTCTCCCAGGCATGGTTTCACAATTATGAACAGGCTAAGCATGGAAAATCGAACAGAACCTATTACTAAAGACCTTGATTTCCAGCTGCAGGACCCTTTTCTACTGTACAGAAATGCCAGACGTAAGTATGTGATATGTTGGGTTCCTCTTCAGTCTCTTGGTTAAGGCAGTCCAAATGATTAGACCACAGCTTTCAAGGGCTGAAACTAGCTGGTTAAGAGCTACAATTGAAGGAATACATTTTGCTTTTTGATGTGCTGAAAGAGAAGAGTTGTGCAGTGCTTCCTAAAATGCTGCTCTTCTAAAGAAAGTATTAGAAAGTGCTCTAACAGTAATCTCTTCATTTAACTAAGAAATAGTAGACTTTTGTGGTCATGTGTATGTAATGAGCTTAGAGACTTCACAGAGATATTGCGTGTGTTCTGAATATGCCCTAGTCAGTGTCGGAAAGTCTTGCCATAAAGCAGATCTACTGAGGGTCATCATAATATTTGTAGTCTTGGGTTTCTGCGTAAAAATAGACAAATGCAGCCAATTTCAAACCCTGTCTTCTGTTCCAGCTCCAAAATACTATCCTTACAGCAAGTTGGAAGGCAGGTTACTTCTCAACTATTAGGGGTAACTCTTGACAACATAGTGTTGAGCCTAATTTAAACCTTCATGAAAGACAAAGCTTTGGACTCTGTGTTTATCTTGCATTATTATTTTTATACAAGAATTAGCAAGTGTCGGGCAAACTCAGAAATAAGTGGAAGACATGAGGAAGCTGTGCTTTTACATGCAGGTATACATAAAGATGTTACAATGTTTCAATTATATGAGAATGAGCAGTTATAAATACAGAGTTTATATCTGTACTTAGAAGCAGAGCTGTAGTATGATCTATACTTTGTGCTTGATGCATAAAAGCAGATTGCAAAAATGTTTTATGTAAACTGTGATGCAGAAGTGGTCCCTCTGGATGAAGTAAAAGCAGAGGAAATTTTTTACTTGCAAAGCAGCCCAGTTTGATAATCTGATAGACCTTTTTACTTCATAAACTAATTTGGAGTTGGAAAGTATATCAAGAGGGAATCCTATTGTTCACAAACACTGTGTGGTAGAAACAACAGAAAATTAACATTTTAAATAGCCTAAATGAAACTTCTGGGTTTGAGAGTATTTGATAGGCTGACAAAGAATTGAAATTCCCAAAGAAACTGAAAAGAAATGCAGACATCTCTAGGCAAACCTAGACTAGACCAGACATTAACATTTTAAGGACCGTGAGACCTAGTTACCCTGTCTGATTTTGAAGAGTCTTTCCTATGTATATGTAATCTTTTTTTATCTCATTTTGAAATTCCATTAGGAGTATATGTATGTATATGCTAATATCTACCTTTTGAAATGTGATGTATTCATTTTTCATTTTTGTTGAGACAATTGGCATAAAGAATAATTAGAAGTTGTAACTTTATGCTGGCATGAAGTAAGAGTCTGATTACTACATGTAAACTGTGTTTCATTTGGCTTTTTATTAGGAGAAAAATTGGGGGCTTTTGGGGGGTGTAAGCTGTTTGTTCCCTAAGAGCTGGCAGAATTTTAGATTTGCAGGGTCTCAAATATAAGTATTAACATGTGCTTCTCTGCGCTGGGCCTATGTCCTTGTCCAGGTCTTTTTGGCTAATTTGCAACAGCAGAATGCAGAAGAGCTTCTTTTCTGGGTTCTTCTGTCTAAGCAATTGTTCTTTTAGGGTCGTTACTGTTGAACTGTGTGTGCACAGCATCAGGGCCTTCTCTATTTCTCACAGTAACTCACCAGTGAGGGGGCTGGGGTGCTCAAGAATTTGAGAAGGAGCACAATTGACCTCAATTGACCAAGGGGATATTCCACACCATATGACATCTGCTCAGCAATAAAAGCTGGGGAAAGCAGGAGGAGGAAGGGGGGGATGTTGGAGCTACAGTGTTTGTCTTCCCAAGTAAATGTTACATGTGATGAAACCTTCCTTTCCTGGAAATGGCTTAATATCTGCCTGCTGATGGAAAGGAGCCATTTAATTTCTTGTTTTGCTTTGCTTGCGCACACAGCTTTGCTTTGCCTATTGAACTATCTTTATTCTCAGTCTGGGAGTTTTCTTTCTTTTGCCCTTCTGATTCTCTTCCCATCCCACCAAGGGGAGGGAGTGAGCAGCTGTGTGGGGCTGAGGTGCAGGCTGGAGTGAAACCTCAACACCTATGCTGACATTTGCCAGTGGCAACATGAAAGTAACAAGATCTTTCTTTCAGTTTAGGATCTCTCAGCCACAAGACCTGATAGCTCCTTGACCTCATGGCACTCTTTACTGTATCATTCCTTAAGTGTAACCATGAAAAAAGAAATAACATCCACAGCCAGTGTACTCCTGGTTTTATGAAGTCATCTTCAGCCTGGGTCTGTGGGTCTGATTTTTACCACAGTTAGCTGTTCGATCTAACCATGGATAAATCTGTATCTGTTATTTAAGAATTTTGATGTCTTTTCATCAAAAGAGATGATTGATCAAAGAGAGAAGATTCATATTTGCTCTGCTAAATAGATCCACTAGCTTAGGATTTCAGTTAGTATCAATTGCGTTACCCCTAGTTTATTATCTTCCTAAAATACTCTTACAAAGGCTTAATCTGTAGTTCTTCAAGAAAATTGAATGTCTTGGTACTTCAAAGGAAAAATTGTTGTTTTCTCAGATTTTCATGGAACCGTTTGTGTTTCCAGAGCAAACTGGCATTACAGACCCATAGAAGAAAAGTTATTTACCACCTCATTTGACATCTCCAGGGTTTTTTTTAGGTCCCTACAGATCGTTCACGTGGTGATTTGTCCACCGAGATGCAAATACCTCTAGCTGTTTCTTCCTTACTGTGTATTTCAAAGCCTTTGCTACATAAAATAAAGGAACCTTCTCAACATGAAGTATTTGTTTTCACCAGGATCTCATCCAAACACAGTTCTGAATTTCCATCTTGAATTTTCTATATTAATATTTTCCTTGTGTTTTGCTTTATTATACAATTATCCTTATAATTTTTGCAAAACTAAGGCTTCAGCCTTATGAAAAGAAGTTTTCATCCAAAACTGGGGGCTTTAGGCCCTAATCTTCAATTATTATTTTTATCTCCTGCTTCCAGATACTAACAAGGAGTACTCAATAATACCTGTTTACTTGGAAAAACAGTGGACAGTTTGGCAGTAATACTTAACAGGATCTGGAAACAAGTTATCTTTTCCTAACCTTTTTTTTGACCTGGTTACTTCTTACTCTATTTTTCATACATATCTGCTTATTAGATATAACATAGCAGTTTCCTGTGTTTTTTTCTAATCGGTGTAGTTGCTTTCCCATATAACAGGCCTTACATTTGGGTTTTGTGACAATGCAAATTTCAGAAAAATGCAAAAGCAAGTATTTGGAGGAGTAAAGAAGTCCTGCCCAGTGTTTTGTTTCTTCCAATACTCTGCATGTTTGTTGAAATCAACTTCATTTCAGTACAGCTGAGTAGCTATGTCTGGTTGTATCACAGAGTCTAAAATAAATGCTCTTGGCAGGAAAAGGTGGTACTTCTGTACCAGACAAGTCCGCCAACCTGTTGTCATGTTATAGCTATCATTTTGTGAAGACTGCTTTGCATCCAATATATGATTGCAATAGAAAAAGCTTTCCAAAATTATACACAACAAATACAAGTTTTATGAATTCTTAAAATAAGGAAAGGAATGTTTTGATCTTAGATCTTACTCTACTGGGTTTTATATTACTTCTGTTGTTCCATATGATCTTGGTCATCTGAAGCTGAAATGCTGTCTAAACACCGTGTTGCAGACACCTACAATCTAATCCCAGGATTTTTCAGGCTGGATTTGAGATCCATGCCAGTTAATGTTTGCACTGATCCAGTATTTTCACAGAAAAGATTAGTTTGGGAGGTATGTTAGGCTAGAGCTAAAGTTATTAATTTCAAAGCCAGGAGGGAAGCTGAAATTAGGGTTTTTAATGCCAGGAGAATTCCATGTCCACCAAGAAACAGAAGGTTTATGGATCATATAGGTATTTTCAATGTGATCTTTAATCTTAACTGTTTAAAGTTCTTTCAGATTCTTTCTAAGAGCAAAACAATAGTTCTGTTTTTGTTTAGATCATCTAATGATTTTAAGGTTTTAAAAAATTTCCTGAGTTCTGTATTTGAGTAATCTTAACTACATAATTGCTACTTTTTTCCCTATTCTTTGGTGATATTTGTTGTGAAAACCAATGTTTAGAGCCTGTTGCATAAGACTATGCTGATTAATATCAAATAGTTCAGAAGAAATGCACAACTGTAAATTACTGGTAAAAATAACTTCATTTTCGTCTTTTAGCACTGATCTGCTATATAATAATTTACTCATAACTATTCCCAAGTATATATTGTACCAGCTGTATATGGGTGTGTTTTGGGGCAGTGAATTATTTCTTGAGTTGACTAATTTATTGTTTCATCACTGAATACTGTTTTTTGTGTTTACAGGACACAGAGAATTTTGAATATTAAGTTTTAAGAGTTAGCTTCACCTTGAGCATTTCAGCTGCCAAAAAAAAAATACAAGATCCTACCTTATAATAGTTAGTATGCTAATTATGATGATGATCTGATACAGGGTAATTGGGTGGTTTTATGCTATAGCAAGTAGAGAAAGAAATTGTGTGACAGATCAATGAATACTCTATATCTGACTAGATTCTGTACCTATTTGGGCATAGAAGTTAGTTTTTGTTTCTGTGCCATGTTAGTAGCAAGGTTGATCATGTCATCTCCTAAGCTTGAAACGGAATGAAGCTTCCTAGTCAGATGCGACATTTTTCCACTGAACTTGAGATTTTGCAGGGGTTCAGGAAGTGGTACAAAAGCAGACCAGACATGCCTGGTTTTGGTAAAACTGTCTAGACACATGTGATACATATATAGCCTCACACTAGTTTCAGTTGTCCAGTTTAACCTGCCATCATATGTCTGTCAGAACCCTAAAAATTTAGTATTATTTTCTCGGATTCCCACACTGCAAAGCTATCCACTAGATGAGATGGGATGGGAGAGAGAGGGAAGTTTGCCAGCTGTCCAAAGAAATAGCATAAGTTTTGTTTTTTGTTTGTGGGTTGTTTGGGGTTTTTTCCCCTGTAGGTCATAATAATTTAGTTTTAATATATGGTTGGGGGCAAGTGATTGTAAAATGTTTAGGAAAAGTTAATGGTGTATATTTTCTCAGACTATGATTTTTCATTCTTAAGTTCTATTTACACCATCCTAGAGCCCTCTCAAATAGAACGGCTCATCTTCTTGGAGGCTGATTGTGTCTCGTTTCAGTTCACCCCTCTAAGTAAATACATCCTGGTAAAATATACTAAATGGATAACAAGTGTCCCATTTCTGTAGGTGTTTCTGAAAACCCATTACCCTGCAATAGCATTTCTCTTGTGAAGCACATCTTAGTTTGAAGGCTATTAGAAGTTTACTTCTGAAGGGAAAGCAGGAGACTACAGCAGTAGAATTTGTGTGATACGTAAAAACGAATGTCATGAAAAACAGTCTTCCTTTGGATACTATAGTGTCTTTTTTTTTTTACCCTGAAATAGATTCTTAAATCTATACTACATTATATATTCTGTAATTCAGAATTTTAAATTTCGTCTTTTTTCTGAAATGATTTTTGAGAATGAAACCAGAATTTGGTGGTTAAATTTACTTCTGTATATATTTAGATTCAGCCTTCTGCATATTGACCAAAAAACAAATACTTGCTCAATTGTTTCCATTGAGACAGGCAAAATAGATATTTTGGGATTTTGTTTTTATGATGTAATAGAGTTGCTGTTTGTTTTTTGGTTTTGGTAAAACTGTCAATTTAAAATGGAGAGCCTTATTTATTAGCCTCCTATGGGCCAACATACAGTAGCTGGTCCAATAACAAAAAAAAAAACCAACAAAAAAAACCAAACACCAGAACAGGATGAACACAGTAAATTGAAATGTGTGTTCAGTTGATTATTCCCCAGATGCTCATTGGTCTTTTTGAATTTTGAAATAAATACCTTTAGATGTTTTTAATTTCATTCAGTTTGTATTATTTTTCTTTAAATTCAGTGGTCTGCTGATTCAGAAATATTATGTGGCTTTCTGTTGCTGCATCATTAAACAAAACACAGTGTTTTTGTCACAGCTGAATAACTTAAAAACAGGTTTTTTTAGATTAAGTTTTGTTGCAGAATTATTATTCTGGTCTGCTAGAACCTGCATGTTTTGTTGAAGAAAATATTTCTGTAGTGTAAAACTCTTTGAAAAATTTTTGTCAATGTGGAAAACAGTGTTTGAAAAGTGAAAGCTCAAACTACAGAAATTTGAAGTAATTTTGGCAGAAGGACTGTGCCCTCATTAGAAGTATGTTCTTCTCAGCCTATTGTTTACTAAACAGATTTGGCTAAAGCCTGTTTTTTAAAATCTTGCCTGGACTGACTACTGCCATTTTTCATGCTTGTGGTTTACCTGAGGTTATGTCCGTGGAAACATTTTTGTCTCAGAGAAATAAACAACTCACTCCTTCTTCCGATTCTACTTTCTCTCCTTTGATCAGCATTATAAAAATTCATCATGCATCCAGCAAGACAGAACAGCAGCAGAGGTCACTATTATCTTGCCTGGATGTTATTGACCTTAAGTGAAAACTCAGTTTTGCTGAGAGCATTGGAATGCTAACACGTTAGGCACAGATACTGTTTCTCTTTTCTAAATTTAAAAGGAAAATATACATACTGAAAATATACTAATGTTGTAGAGAGTTGATTCTAAGCCCAGAAAATTAACATCATAGCATAAGCTTTGTCACGTTACATGCATTTTTATTTTTTTAAACCTGTTTTACAGTTTGTGTCCAATTTAATTATTTTATAGTTTGTCATGTACAAATTTTCTTGAGAGAAGCAAATAAATAGCAGGAAGAAACTTGCTTATCAAATGCATAGTGATTATGATTTTTTTTTTTAATGTGAGATTCTGTAAAGCGCTTAGTTTACAGACTTCCTTGTACCTACACTCAGAAATCATCTGTTCTTAGACCA
Organism: Falco naumanni; assembly: GCF_017639655.2. Lineage (NCBI taxonomy): Eukaryota > Metazoa > Chordata > Aves > Falconiformes > Falconidae > Falco > Falco naumanni. Next base: position 23,876,129 of record NC_054058.1, read on the forward strand.
GTTTATAAGGCATATATAAAAACATTACTAATTTCCTACTACATTTTCCATGTGGTATCTCCCTTTGTGGTCTATACTTCAATCGTCTAATGATTTTAATGTGCTTAGAAGTTGGTAAAAATTGTGTCAGAATGTCAGGAAAAATAATAAACTGCCCCTTGGAAATGGTATAGATATTTATTTACATTTTTATAAATAAACCCATAAAATAAGTACATTATATTTTAGACTTCTGTGCTTTCTGTCTCTCATTTTAATTTTCAAGGATACCTAAAAATCTTTAAAGCTTGCCTGTTGAATATTATTGTATTTTGATGGCATAAGTAAATGCTGTTTTGCAGTCGGGTGTGGATGGACATGCAGCAGTGCTGGTTCAAGGCAGGCGATTTTTAAGATCAGGAATCATGACCTTGCTGTCTAGTGAATAGTTGGTTTGCCTGTTCTAGAGTATACAACTTGATGCTGCTGGTTTTGAAACCTGTAACTAAACTCTGCTTGAGTCTATGGAAGCAGGAGTAGATCTTTAATGTAGTGAAAGGGACAGGATAATTTGTTGTAGAGCAAAGAAGTCTGCATATATGAGAATTACTTAAAAAAATAGACTGAAAAGTGCCACAGAGTATACTTTTCCTAACTCTGGCTTACTGAAGCTAGCTCTGTTTTGAGCAGAAGGTTGGACTAAATGAACTGCAGAGGCCCCAGCCAAACTAAATTATTAATGCGATTCTAGGATTAGCAGGTATTGGTTAATTCTGCTTCAGAGTGTGGATAAATGTAATTCTGTGATTTAGGTTTTTAGGGTTTAAATAATTAAAAAAACAAACAAACAATCAAACAAAAAACAGAGAGGAACTGTAATATCCCTTTTTTGCTCAGTTTTTTAAACGAAATTATTGTTACTAATATTTCTAAATTTACTTTTTCCACGGCTGCCTTATTATTCATATTTTCCTTTAACGTAAATAAATACATGTTTTTCAGTGGAAATTGTACATACCAGTTGTGAAGGCTTTAAGATTAAGATAGAAGTTTTGATGCGTAAAACCATGCCCCTTGTCACCCTGCCCAATTTATAACAGTTATTTCTATTCGTACTTTCCTAAAAGGATATTTTTGTTGTTTCTTCCTCACCCTTCCTACCCTGAGGATTTCATACCAGTTGTGGAAGTCTTTGGCTAGCAAAGCAAACAATTTAGAATGCTTTGCATTTGTAAAGTGGCTTTTTGCAACTGTAACTATGATGACCGCAGCCATCTTTTCGCTCTAAATGATGTGTTTCTGTTTTGCGATGAAGGTGGTAACAAAAATGTGTAAGGAAAAGAAGTGCAGTAATACTAACATAGGTTTTCAGTTATGTGGACTGATGGAGTCCAATCTGAAAGTCAGAGAAACTATACGTCATGTGAGAAGAAACAGGCTACGAAGCTAAGATAACAAAGCTCTGCAGTTTTTTTAATGGCTGATAATTATTTTCTGTATGGTAGAACTGTATCCCTGCCTGGGCAAACAAATTGGTATGAAAAGTATACGGAATAGATTTAAAAGTACCTATCGAGTGTCCTGCAGTTGTGGGTGAGTTTCTGAATAGAATGGAAGGAGTATAGTACTTCATATATCTGCTAGACGCAGTCTTTGTTTCCCATTTATGGATGTCAGCATATAAGCAACATAATAGCTTGTCTGGACATTTACTGCTGAGAGTGTACTGCCAGCGCTGGGAATTCCGGACATCTTTTCAAGATAAGATAGGCATATGATGCAGTAAAGCTCAAGAGTTCAAGTTAGAACAGATAATTATTTTTTTTAAGAGGTTATTTTCATATGACTACCTGTATACCCTCTACTTCATACCCACCTCCTTGAAAAGCCTAAATGGAAGATGTTTTCAGACCAGTGTAAATATGTACGTGAATGCCTATGTGTTTCTTCAGCAAATGAAAATATTACAGAGCTTGTTGCTTTTGGAAATCTTTTCAGGTTAGTCTGTTCACACACACATGCATTTAATATTTTGAGCTTTTAAACTTGTTAGCCTTTTTGTCTTTTCTTTCCTGTTCCTTATGCTTACATACCTTTTTTTTTTTTTCTTTCCTGTCGGAAGTGGAAGTCAGAAAGTGATGTTCATTAGATGCTTGAAAGACAATATATTACAAGGGGAAGCCATCCATCTACTTAACTGCACAGATTTGAGAATTCCCAGAATTACCTAAATCCTGTGGTAGTGCGATGACACGTACAGGACTTCACAGTACAGTATGCCAACTATTGCTATAAGTAATTAGTTTCATACTTTGTACAGGCTGTTCAATTTAAATAGAAGGGGAATACTTACCCCAACAGGTAGATACCAGTATAGTTTGCATGCACACAACTGGGCGATGTTGTCTTACCTCCAGGTTTGATGTAGAAGCAGTTAAGCTGAGTTTCATGCACCAGCTTCCCCTTATACTTCATTTCAGGTTCCCCTGGCTGGTGGCTGGGTAGTGGGTGATACGCTTGCCGGACAAAGGCTTGAAACATTTTAAAATTCCAAGGAACGTTGAAACAGCTGAACCTGAGTATATTTTCTATATATAGTAAAGGTAACTTCCTTTTGGTCAGTTGTTTCTTACTTCAAAGTTATTTTATGTAGTAGCCTTATACAGAAGTTAAAACCTGGATGTTGCTTTACACTACTGACAACTTGGTCTTTTAATCTAGAAACTATTTTCTAGCTCTTTGAAACCTCTGCAGTATCTCTTGTATTATCCTTACTTTCCTTGCTCTTCACTCCTAATCCTTTTCTTGTCCTCTGTGCCTTATGCTCAGTTGGAGCCTCCTCCTCCTCCTGTGGTTTTTCAGGAAAAATTGGATTGAGAAGTGAAGATAATGAGGGCCATCCACCCGTCAGCTCATCACCTCACCGAGCCATGACGATCTCTGGTTTCTGTATATCAGCACGGACTTCTCTGATAATATCCTCTTGTGTTTGAAAAAAATAGGTTTGTCTAGGAGGGGGTGAACTTCACTCCTGACATAGCCAGAAAACTTCTCTTGGAATGTGAGCTTGCTCACTCGCAGTCTTTTATATGTGTGTATATATATAAAAATATTTGTAACCTTCTCTCAAAACATGGAAGATAAATATGTGAGCAAGTATATCCCACAGTGCATATACAAGCTGCTCACTTCTGTCTAATACTGATTTAATACAAGCTCTTGAGTGCCTCATCAGCTCTCTCTTTGTCAAAACAAGCCTTAAATCAGCAGTAAACAATACTTTTCAATTACAGGCGGAAAAAAGAAAGAAACCCTTCTCAAGTATAAGATAGCATACCCTTTAAAGGACAAGGAATGTGTTCTATACAGAAACACGGTGCAACTGCTCCAGTGGAATTTCACTAAGGCTGCAAATGCGGTGTTGCTTTTTCGTCTTAACTGGCGTACAAACTAGCAACAGCATTGGGCTTAATATTTGCTATCTGCTGTGCTTTAATGGTTGCAGCTGCAGCCCAGTTGTTGGCTTTGCAATGCATAGCTTTCTTTAATGAAATGTAATAAAATACAAATTCCTCTTATTATGTCTTTTTTTTTTTTTTTTTTTTTAAGATTAATTTTAAGACAGTGGTTTTACCTGCTAGCTTCATTATTTTGGATGTATGTACTCCTAGGTCTTTTGGAGCCTGTTTCAGTAATCCTTTTGCATAGCAGAGATATTATTGATATGAATAAAAACAACCAGAGATCTTGTAGCCAAGGGAAGAAAAATGTAAGTGATGTAAGACACACGCTTCAGGTCAGAAGTCAACAATAAATGGACTAGGAAGATTCTTCCTGTGAATCATCTGGTGCTACTCAATGTCGTAGATCGGATATGGATATTCAGTTTGAGCTCCACCAATTCTTTTGTCTCTGTCCCACAAACTGCCTTTCTGTAAAATTTCAGTATATCTTACTTAACAACGTAAGAGCGTTAAATCCTCTACACAGGAATGTGTAGCGTCTCTCAAGAGGTTAATGACAAATCATAGTGATTAGAAAAGGAGAGAAATAACATTGGATTTTTGTGTAAGGTATCATATGCCTGCCTTCAGTGCTTTGCTGCCTTTTTTATGTTGTTGTTGTCATCTCTTTTCTGTTTTTATTCTGGTTTCTCTCACATGAATATTTTGTACATCTGTCTCAAACAGAAAAAATAGAGGTTCAGATTTGCACTGAGAGATTTAAAAGCTGAAGGAGGGGAGAGACTGAGGAAGCAGATGATGACAGATATTTTTTATTCCTGAAGGATTATTCATGAGCTAGTAAAATACTGGTGACTTGTAAAGCAAAATGAAATACACGCTTTTAATTTCTCTGTGAAAATAATACAATTGCTGTAATGAAAATCTCCCAATACAAAATTCCAATTTTTTATTTGGATTTAAATATATCACTATATTCAGGGATTCAAAATTGCAGGATACCTGCCAGTGCTCCTATTGTGAAATGTCTAGCTGCTAATATCAAATGAATTTGATAAATGTGTTTTTTTCTGTTGGATTACAGGTTTAAAACAAGGAAATGCTTACTGCTTAAACTGCATTTTCTTGGTGACAAACTTGATCTTAGGAGTACATTCTGTTTCTACTCTGTCCATATACTCACACAGAATGTCTTGTGTGCGAGAAGGCAGAAAAGTCAGTAAACTGCTAATGTTCATAGTAATCTGAACACTAGCATCAGTAGTTAAAAAAGATACACACACCAAAAAAAAAGATACACAAATACATTAAAAAATTACAGCAATCAAAAGGAAAAAGCAGTAATGTAGTTCAAAGAGGTGGTATTTGTATCTTCATGAAACAAACTAAGTTGCAACTTTCACAAGAAAAAAGTAGGTCATAAAATGTATCTTTAACATTTTTTTGATACTTTAAAATTAAATCTAATGATCCCTCAGTTTTCAAGCATGTAAAATTTCAGTGGCCATATGTGAATGATAAAAGGGGCCACAGTGCAACCATACTGAAATATAGCTTGTGAGTGCACTGTAAGCCTATTAGTGTTTACCTGTCATTACATGAGAGCAGTGAAAGGCCTTTCTATGCCCATGAAATTGTATTGTATCACTAAAAATGGTATGTACTTAAAAATTTCCAATAGCAACTCTACAGATAAACAGATATTGTTGAAGGCAATGTAACAGCTGACTGTAAGAGAAGGAATGGCTATACAGTAGTAGAGAAGAACTTTTTAATGTGTTGAATATGACGCTAACAGGCTGTGGTAAATCAATAAAAGCAAATACATAAGGTATGCTGTAAATAACTAAGCATTTGAAATTTCAGGAAGAGTAGTTGACTTTGCCCATTTCTATTTTCTATTTTTTTTATTCTTTTCCTAACCATTTCAGAAATAGTGTAGGAAAAATGAAGTAGTTGCTTGCCTCCAAAATGATGGCGTGTACAGAGTATACAAATGCAAAAATACGAAGGTGGTGGTTTTTTTTTAAATTCTGTAATCTGATGGTGTTTCTCAGGTGTAACTTGTTACAGGAACAAGTGTGTGTGTATACACAAGCAACTTAGATTTTTGCTGTTGCAGGTTAAGAACTTAGTCCAGATCTGCAAATGTATTTCCATTACTTAGGATCTGAAGATATGCAATGAAGAAATGAGAGATGAGATCACAACAGTCAAAAGTAGAAATATCATCTATAGTTAAAGTTGTCCATTTTCCTCATGAAGCCCTTTTTGAAGTTTTTCATTACTTTGTGGGAGTTAAACCATTTGGGGTGACAGCTAATCAGAATTATTATAGTAAAAATTCATGTTTCAGGAAAAAAATAACATAAAATAACATACTATTGAACACCTGTTTGAGGTTAAAATATTCTTTTTCCCTGAAAAAACGGTGTCAGCAGAGGTTGGAAGAGAACTTGACTTTGAACTTTACTATAGTCCTGGAATTAGAGAAGTACTTTGACCTTTGTCAAGTACCTCAGAGATGCACTTTAAAATTAATTGGGAACATATTCTGATATTTGAGTAAATAATAAATGAAAACAATGATGTTCAAGTCCTGATGAGTCCTCTACCAACCGTGTATATCACATGCAGTAAAGCAGGCTTTATCCCCACAGGACTAGAAGCCCAGATACTCCATAAGAATCGTAACAGAAGCTGCTACTTTTCTTAACCTAGTGGTAGGCAGTATGGAAATACAGAGAAGGTAAAGTCAGCTTCTCCTTCCTGTTCTTGAAAATAAAAGCAAACTGGTTTTTTGCCTCCAGGCTGGAAAGGCAGTATCGTCACCTTCTCCTTGATGGAGGAGGGTTCTCATTGCTTTTAGCTACAAGGTATAATGTGATGTGCACAGAATCAAAAGCATGGTTTCTAGTTTAACCTCTTCCACTTCTGATAGTATTATGTTAGTGTTAGCTTTTCTGCTCGTAGGATTTACAGATATTTAGCCTAGATTTATGTAATAGCATTTTTGTGTTATGTTCAGATGATTCCTGTAGATCAGGGCCTGGCTTCAATTCAGTGCATTGAAGACATGTTTTACAGTTTGCTTTAAAAGTTAGCAGAGAATATAGATTACTGGTAAGCTAATACTAATAGAGGTAATAGTTTCAGATGTAGAGGAGTTATGTTTCTTTTCCACTAGCCCATCCTCTGATGGAATTTTTTCACAGGAAGGTTGCTTTTGTTGACTCAGGATATTTGGATTTAGTTTTTAGCCTTCCTGCAGACTTTTCCACTCAATTTTTTAAAGTCAGTGTCTGTCATTTTTCTATATCGAAAATGGAACAGTACTTTCTCCCACCCTTTGTTTATCTTAATGCCTCTTCACCTAGCTTTTACACTCCTTGGGTGAGACTGTTTAATCATTTCCATTGAAAAGACACTGGAGCTCCGGTCTGATGTGGACATTTCAGAAGTCTATTGTGAAATAGTAATGAGAACCACTTGTTGTTTAACAACTTATAAAAGGAACAATGAAGTATTTATTAAGAACAACTTGTTGTTTAAGAACTTGATAGTCTGGCATCTTCGGAATTCCTGCCTTAATATCTGTGTCATCATCATTGTGATTTAAAAAGCAGTTGGAACTGATGCAATGGCAGGGGATATGACTGGAGAACCAGTGGTGGAGGAAAAAAAATAAATGCATTAAACCAGATGGATCATAACATAGATGCTATTCCTGTGTTGTGACTAAAAATTTCTTGTAGCATCAACAGAATGCAATTTTAAGGGAAATCTGGCAAATTCAGTTTGCTTTTGGGCTTGTTACCGAAAAGTAAAGAACCTGCTGATGGCCTCTTACATCTGCTGAACTTTGTGGAAATAAATGGATCAATGGGCTTTAAAATTTCCTACAGTACTAACATAACTTTAGCTATGAGGCTATTTAAGGGGCATTCCAGTGAGCTGATCTTGTTTATGTCTGCTACAGAGTTGATGTTTCTTTCATAAAGAATTTCTGATAAATTGTGGTTAAAAATCTGCCTGAAGTCAGGCTATCACAGTAGAGCAACAGACATGATTTAATAAACAATCCACCATCTCAGAGTTGTCCCTTTTTTTGCCTCGTGAAATATTTGCTGGCTCTATCTGGAATTCTGCAAATTGTTCACTCAGCTTTCATGATTGGTAGAAGATGGCAAGGATATTTCAGGGTTCATCCCATTAACAAAAAATGTTTCTTGTGTTGATTTTTAAGACATAATTCCAGGCATGATTAAACAGATGGTGGTGACGTACTTATTCTTGACTTTGGTAGTGTTGCCAATCAGCATTGCCCACTCTAAACCCATCTGCTTTTGGGGAAAGGGCGGTTGAGAGGCTTTTGCATTTCATTGTGGGGTGTTGTATATTTTCTTGTTATTTTGGGGTGGTTTGGTTTTTTTTATTTAAGAAAGTTGCTTGAACAGTTCCCTCCTCACTTGAGTTTGACTGGTCAAGCTGAAAAACAGCTTTTTTACTCTCCGTGTCTGATCATCAGTTGTGTTTGAAAGAACTTTCAGGCTCCAAACTAGCAAATACCAAAATTACGGCTGCTTGTGCACCCTTTTTTTTTTCACTTATGGAATTTTAAATTATGTGATCATAATCTTTTGCAATATTGCTTTTTTCTTGTTTTTTTCAGTGATACTGATCAGTATAATAGCTGACAACTTGTGAATAAGCTGAACTGTTGTATCTTGCTCAAATTAGAAGTATTATTCTTCCCATTTTACAAATTGGGATCCTAGGGCAGAGTAGTTACAATTACAGAGATCAAGTAGATGCAGGGTGTCTGGCTTTAATTACTTGGGCCTAATTTTTCCAATGTATTTATCATTCATATGTTCAAAAACACTTCTTAGAGACTTTGTGATTAAAAGTAACGGGTGGTTTTGGAGGTCATGCACTCAAATCTTACACCCAGGCCTAAGACCTTGAATCAAACACTGGCAAATGAAAAGTACACAGTCAATGACAGCCACTTAAGATGACATTTCACAGCTTAACATATCATTGCATAATCTCTCTGGGGCAGCGTCAGAGATGGAATTCAGCTTTCCAAGATAGTGTGCAGCTGCTTTTGTGTGTTCTTTCCTTTGTTGCAGTCCTCTCTTGCTTTATGCTGCAGAGCAGGATGTAGAGCTTCAACAGGCAAGTCTCCTTCACCACTACTTGAGCCTGAGCACAGTGGAAGGAACATCATATGTTTGTATCTTACTTGTAAATTCGGTGTCATGGACAAAGGGTTCGAGCACAAAATTAACATGGCATACTTTAATTCATGTTTTAAGTCACGAACTCATCGATTCAAAATTGTTAGTGTGGATATAACCTACTTTGGTTCTTTTTTCACTAGGTCCTGCAAAGTGGAGACTGCAATATTCTAGAAAGTATTAGAAAATGAAATGCAGGTATTGATAGTGTGCTGAAGAGTCAAATATTACATGAATGGTAGACAGCCAAGAGAAGTGATGACCAGCATAAAGGTGTCTGGCTACCTTGTAAGATGCACATAGAGAAACTGCTTTTTAATGTAGCCAAGTGTGGATTTACATATTCAGGAGCAAAAGTCTAGGCCACAGGTAGGGAATAAAGTACCTTAAGAAGCATGATATCAAGAAAAAACCATGGAAGTTGAAGAATAATTATTTATTTTTACCAGGCTTAAATACTGTATGCAGTCTGTGGAGCAATAGCTTAAAAATAATGTGTTGCAGGTACACTGAACCCAAAATTCTGATAAATGGAAACATCTATCCAGAAGACAGAAACCTAATAGCTGGAAGTTGAAGCTAGACAAATGAAGAGTAAAATAAATAATCTAAGAGAAATTTCTTCCTTTTTAATAGGATACTTAGCATAATTATGAAAATCAATAAGATATTCTTCATCATAATAATAAATAAATACATTTTGGATTTTGAGAGGTTAGAAATTGTCATCTGTAATTCTGGTAGATAACATCTGTCAGCTTTTGCTTATAAATAGTATTGAGTGCTCTAGTGTTGTGAGGACAGGAGGTATCCATAGCCAAAAAAATGAAATTGGTAAAGCAGAAGCTGTAGAATAGTCTCTGAAGTCATGATTTAAAGCTTAAATAGTATACTTTATGAAATTCAATCTCTGAGCTATATTAAAGGAGCACCGCAGATTTTGTTAAAATTTTTCAGTTTTGATTTATGAATAGCCTACCTTTTTCAAATTCTAAAAATTCTAAAGACTGATATCCCTTAATATTTAATAATTTCAACCACATTATTTATTTTATTCCTGTTCAATATTAATTGTATCTTGTTGATTTGATAGCTGTATTACATCTTTCTAGTTTTGCGTAATCTTGTTAACAACATCATAACTTTGGTGCCTTTTTTTTTTCTTTAATGTGATCAATTCATTACAAAATCTAATTTGTTTTAGTAAATTACTTTGGAACTTTTGAAAGGGATGAACAGATGTGTACTATCTTGTCAGTATAAAAGTAGCTCTCCTTTTGGGGCTTTTGTTAGCTGCTTTTCATGTAAGTGGTTCAGCTGGTTAGCAGAAGATACTTGACTTCAATTTGTTTTTTCTTTTTCTGTTTTTTTTTTCAATAATCTGTTCTTGGTTAACTTTATAGCTCAAGCTGGGCCTAAAAGTGACTTAATTTTTCCTCTTTTGTGTGGCAGTAGAAGAATTTGCTTTGTGCCTCTGCTGTTTAGGGATTCAGTTGTGTCTCCACTGTTTAAATGATTCATTTTTAACATGAACATTTTAGTGAAATTACTACTCTACAGATGATACTTAGGTCAGGATTTCCTTTTTATCTAACAGTCTGATAGAGATGGAAGACGGATTAAAGTAATCTGTTTAGATTTAATCCTGGTAAGATTTTCAGTGTTTTCATGCTGGAAGAAAGCTTGTAGTGAAATTTGTATTGTATGTGTATTTAGTTTTTATTAATGGAGAGTGTGCCAGCTTCCTAGCTTGACAGTTAAAGTTTGTAATTGTGTCAGGTCCTTTTGCTGGTCCTGGCGTTTTGTGTGTTGTCATACACATTAAAAAAAATGTTTTGCCATTTTGTATTTGTCATTAATCAAGAAAGATGGCCATTAATACACATTTTTACTACTATTATTTACAGTTTTGTTCCTTAAATGTAGGTTATAACAGAATATACTGTGGTGGTATGGATTTATGCAATGGTTACTCCGCATGATGAGCAATTAATCTGAAAACATACATTAGTGTACTTTGATACCTGGTATCTCAGATTTCCACCAAATTACTGCCTTCTCACTGGTCCATTGTTCTCCCATGCATGAAGAAGCTTGGGATATGTTGTCCTGCAAAAACCAAAGTGGCTGTGTCATTATTTCTTAGTGTATTTCTGAAGTGTTCATGTGTTCTGGACAGATGGAAGAAGTGTGGAAGGAAGAAGAGGGGGACTGTCCACTTCTGAATGAATTCACTGCTGAATGGGAGAACTGTAAGCTCCGAAGATGTTTAGTTTTGGTCTTAGCTTGCTTTCAGCGGTGCTTCCTAGTCTAGGTTGAAAGTACCATTTAACTGAGGTGAGAAAGTAAATGTGGATGAGTCGATTTGAAGCTCAGGTAACATCTACACTAAAGGTCTCTGGATCTGCAATATCCTGACTTAAAGCTTCAGTTAAGATGAGATGTATTGTTGAGTGGTGGTTTGGTATGGTGGGACAGGCAATAATTAGTGTCCTTATTCTGTGATCTGAAATGGCTGTGCATTTGTTTCACTTATATTTGAACATATTAGTTGTAGTTCTGTAAAATCTGAAATGGTCTTTTGTACTGGTAGTCAGATAGTTTATGTTTTTCACTGAGTTGAGGTAAGCTAGCTTGCTTCTGTTCTTGATTCCACTCTTTCAACTTCTAATGGCCAGAAGCACTGCAGTATTTCTGTGGGACTTTCAGCTTTCAAATTTATTAGATATTCATGAGTAGTCTACAACATGTTTGATCAATCAGCCAAAAGGTGAAGCTGTTCAACCTCCCTTACCTTATCGGTGATGCCACCAGCTGTGGCAGACAAAAAAAATAATTGAGAAGATGGAGCAGATGGCCCAAGTTTCATCAGTACTGTACTGCACTGGAGATTCTATTACAACAAAGAAGAAACTTGATTAAAACAAATTTGACTTGTCTGGAGGTTTTGGTCTGCTTGCTATATTATTACACTAGGGTAACTTGTAGCATGGACAACACGTTTTCAAAAGTGTTTTTGTCAGAAGGATGTGTAGTTTTGCAAAATAGGTCAGTGTATTGGAACCTTGTGAATCATACACACACTTTTCTACAGGTTTGCAGTTTATTATTGGATGCTTATGGGAATGTTTTAGAATATTAATGTCTCTTTTAAATGCATATTTTAATAACTATGTTACAAAACAGATTTTTTGTGCAGTTCAGACCAGCTCTTATGTTACACTTTTGTAGAACCACTGGCACGTACTGTGTTACTTGGCTTTTTTTAGGTGAATAATAGAAATCATCATCACAGTTTTAAAAAGTTAATCATAAAAAGGCCTGTACATCTTGTAAAAGTTATTTATTGTTTGTCTACAATATGGCTGTTGGTTTATGGGGTTTTTTTAAGCCTTTCACCAGTATAATGTATTAGACAGTTGAACCATTTTTGCTATGGAGAAGACAACACATGGCTGAAAAATTGAGGAGGAATGGAGATAAGTATTACACTTGTGCCTTACAAACAGCTGTACTTTTTTTTTTTCTTTCCAAACATTAACAAAGCCAATTTATACTTCATATGCCATGGTTTTGGTTCTGTGGAATTGAAGAAGTGATTGCTTTTGGATTCTGCTAATAGAAGGAAATATAACATGATCAGGGTCAGTGTTGTGATTGCTTTTAAACAGGTATTTAATCCAGTTATGTGCCTTTCAAGTAAAATCTAGCCCCTGAAGACATGTCTGAAGACATGTTAGGAGTTGCCATTTCTTAGGAAGATTAAGGGAAAACTCTTGCCTGCAGTGTGGTAGGACAGGGAAGGGGGAAGAAACACAGGGACTACCTGTTTGCTAGTGTCATGTAAAACGAATGTGGATGTTGCACAAGGTTGTGGTGATAGAGAGGGAAAGATCCATGTTAAGCCTTTAAGTGCTTCTCCCTTCCTCTTCTCATAGCAGATTTGTGCTCGAGGTTAAAACTAGGATAGTTACCCTGACAAATGTAGACAGATTGTGTTGAGGCTGTAGATTTATTCCCAGGCTGTCTTACCTGGGCTATATAACATGGTTGTGAGTGGAAAAAGCTTCCTGTTTATGATGATTGTGGAACCTACACTAACTACAGTTCCAGTACAGCTGTTGCCATCGTGATGGTTTCATTAGTGCTGTATATGTCTGAGAATCTTGAACTACTAGTAAATTTAAATCTCTTGTTGCTGGGCAAAGCTCCAGGTGCTTGCTTTAGTGGAGGTCTGAACCTAGATACCCTGTGGTTGGCTATGGATAGTTACTTCTTTGGCAGTGAAAATAATGGGGAACATTATAGGAAATCTGCAGGGAGGCAGAGGTGCATTCATACTACTCTGACAACTTTGATGATATTTAAGATAGACCTGAATGTTGTTGAAAACTAAACAGATCTTGCTTGCTTACATAATGCATGTCACACTACCCATAGTATGCTAGCCACTGGAGTCTAATGAATATAACAACTGAAAAATATGACAGAGGACAAGGTTTTAAAGAGAAAACCCTCTAGTTTAGTATTCTAAAGAAAAGAATCAAATACCTCTGCCTTTACTGAAGCTTCAAGAGCTTGTAATTTACATCCTTAGAAATATGGCTTTGATCTTTTTTATTTTGGCGGATCTGAGGTGTCATTCCTATGTTTATAGATAGGGAAAACATAAGAAGAAATAAATTTTAAAATTCCTTTACAGGTCACTTTAATATCTACCAGGTAGAATTGCTGTTTGAGAAGATGCTCATAGTTTGTGTTTGATGTGCATTTACAGTGTCCATATATGGGATTTGGTTTTATGATAAGGAAGAATGCCAAAGAATTGCAGAGCTCATGAAAAAGTAAGTGATGGGTAAACGAGACTTTTTGTGCTTTTTTTATGTATGTATTTCTGTACATACATGCACATTACATTACTAGGATGGTCATACCTTTCTACTTTAAACCTGCATTTATAGAGTTTGCTGCAAGTAAAGTTGTCACACCTGCACTTCATATAATCAGAAGTCACTGTATTGCAATATACTTTTACATAATATGCTGTGCAGCTGTCCAGCTACATCAGTGTGTAACAGTTCATTTGGTTTATTTCCTGATGACTCAGAGATCTGTTTTGAAGAATTGTATTCTTTGGGGGTTTAGTATATTTTTCAGTTTAGAGAGGTTTTCTTTTGTAATGTTGCTGTTAACCTTTTTTTCCTTATGTCAATGTAAGTGTGAGCTATCATGAAGGCATACTTTAATAACACAGTTTCTGTGGTTTATATCCTGTTTCTACATCATGGCTGAATTCCTGTTCCTCATTTCTTGGCAAAATGTACAAAATTCACTTTGGTTTTGCAATATAAAGCAAGACTTTAATTAGCTTTGAAATCATTACTTTTACATATATAATATTATTTTAGATTTGCTATACAGTCTTTAATTTTGCAATCAAATCAGAGATTAGAATTTCAAGCAGAACTGTATTTTCAGCTGTATTTTAATCTAATCATGGATAGTTTTTTCACTGTCAGTACTTTCTTTTTGTGTCCGGGATGGACAGGGCTCATTCTTCTGCTCTGCCCTCTGACTGGCCTAATGATGGGCTTGTTTGCAGTGATTCGTTTCTTATGACTATATTGTGCAGGTTTTCCTGTTTGTTTGGAGGAGGAAGGAGCTGAAGTCTTACGGGTTTTATCAACATGTGCAATCTAAAGTTTTCAGAGCTATAATGTAGAGGATAGTAAAGGGGCTGGATTGGAACAGGCAGAGATTGGCTATACCAGTTGCCTGTGGTATATAGGGTTGGACATGTCATTGTGTCACAATTCTTTTAAGGGACAGGAGGAAGGATGATGTAGAGCCAGGTCTTTGTCATCCCAAGAAAAGCCATGGGAGGTGGATACAGTCAAGATGACCACATTAGGTACTAACAGAGCACAATACAAAGGCACTGTCAGACCTGTGAATCTCTCCTTTTCAGGTCATCTGTCCCAGTCTGAACAGCTTCTGTAGCCAGAAGCATGCTGAGGAAGTGACATCAATTTTGATTGCCAAAGTTACAGAATGCCCAAAAGCCCATTTATGTGCCCTGCAGTACAAGCCCAAACAAGGCTTATCCTCGCACAGCTCAGTCCATAGCAAAGTGCTTTAACTCTTCTACTACTATGTTCCAGATAGGATTTGTTATAAAATACTGGATGGGAGGGTAATCATGTTTCCTCAGTATCTCTTTCTAAAGTAATACCTACTGGTTTTCATTTTGCAGTGACAAAACATTGTGAAACACAGACTGTGACAGTAGTGGGGATTTGTTTAGGCGTTTTCGTTGGTTTTGCTGTATATCCTACAGCTCTACAATGAGTCAGTTGTGACCCAAGAAATAATTGATGGGGATGAATTTACAGAAATAAGCAATGGACCCTAAGAAACGCAGGTTTTTGACAGCTGATTTTAGTTAACTAGCTCAAGTTTCAGTCGGTGGTGATTAGGTACTCTCAGACTAGTAATTTACTACAATAAAAACTAGTTTTCAGAGGATTCATGCAATTGTAAACCACGCGTAGTGGTTTATAATAGCAGTGTTTCATATAGATAAAAAACACCCTGTCGTTCAGCCAATTGGCTGCATGTTTTAATTCTCAGCATTCTACAATAATAATAAAACAGCTGGGGCAGGAAATTGGTCATTTGCTAGTAGTTAATGACTGATTTGTGTATGTTTGCCATCCTCCACCACCAGCAGAACTGAATAACACTGTAAATTCCCTGCTCCTTCCCTTCTGGGTATAGAAATTGTGACTGAGTTATGGAAATTTTAGTCTGTGGCCTAGTGTATTCAAGATTGGAGAAAATTAATCTCATGCCTGGTCAAATTTTGTTTTAATATAGATCTTTTCATAAAGATTTTTTTACACATGTTTTAATGTAGATGGGGGAAATGAAAATATTTCGATTTTTATTAATTACTGTAATGTAGTTGTGGTTAAACTTTTTATATCTGTTTTTTGTCTTGTATATTCTCCTCTCACCTCCAACTTTTAGCCTAACTCAGCAGGAACAATTCAAAGCACAGCAGGGCACGGGAACAGGACTGTCCCCAATGATAATGAATTCTGCTAATAACAAAGAAGTGGATATCTTACGGATGCTTACCAAGGCCAAAGATGAGTATACCAAGGTGAGACTTGCTGTCTATAAAAAGAGGACATTTCTTTTTGGTGATACTATGATACCAACTTGCTCACACTTTACATTTTAAAACATAAAAGGTTTCGGTTTAGTTTGTTTTTAAATAGTTTTACTCAAAGTGAAACTGATTTTGGACAGGGTGCTCTCATTCTGTGTAGAAGTGGCTGGTAGAAAAGTTTTGTCGAATTTGGTTAAGATTCAAAAGAAATTAATGCTGTCAATGAAATCTTCTGAAAGGAGAATATGTATATGGTTGATTATTTATTGAATGCTAGCAGGTAAGAATAAGTATAAATTGGCTTGCATTTTGACCCGTGAAGCTCTTGTGCTTATTGAGTAGCCGCTGGAAGTTGTGTCTTCTGTCTGGGTGAAGTATTCAAACCTGCTAATAGTTTCTGTGGTTGTAGAAGTAACTTCCTTCAGAGAAGACCTTTAGCAGTGAAGTTACTGCTTTTAATTGTGGTTGTTAGCTACTTTCAAACACTAATGGCAGGAAATGAAAAGGTTGAAATGTAGCATGATTTCAGTCCATGTGCTGTTTTGGTCTTCTGAGGCTTCTAAATAAACAAGTAACTAATGGACTAATAACATTCTCTGTTATTGAGCAATCAAAAACATTTTACTTTGGGGAATAAAAATCTAATAATTTTAACTATTCATATATATGCTGCAAATTATTACAGAGCCTGCAGGTTCCTACTGCTGTTCCCTGTATTTTGTATGTGTTGTCATGCAATAGCAAAGCTCATAAGTGGTCTGAGTCTAGAAACATATATATCTTAACATAAGCAATTTAAGAAAGAAAAAGTTATTTTTCTGAAATGTGGCTACTAATAAGATCCTCAGAGAGGTAGTAGCAAACTATTTGAATTATGGTGAAATGTAGCACTTTTTGTTGTGGTATAGCTTTTTTTGAATCTTAGGATCTTCATATTTTCTGTAATAGGAATTTAATGTGTTATAGTGGGCAAACACCTTCAAAACCTGGTATCTTTTCTATGTTTTAATACTGAATCAGTATCTAGTCTTGGCATAAAAGAGTGTGATTTGAGATATTATGAAATATTTAAGCAGTTAGCATCAAATAACCTTAAAAATACTGTAAAAGGGAAAACTGGAGATTAGGCTGTCTTCAGATTCTGTGAGAAGGAGGTAATAGATCTAAAAAATTTACCTTCCATTTCTACATTAGCACAGAATAGCACACAGAAAATCAAGACAAATGAGAGGAAATTCTAGATCTGTTGTTTAAATAATAGGTTGTTGTTTTTTTTAATTTTCCCCCTGCAATTAAGATCTTTTGCAAATTTTCTTCTTACTTAATCTTTAATCTTTCTGCATTTAAGGGATCACTAAGGAAGTAACATGCAAAATTCCTCTTCATTTGGGAGATGAGTGCTAGGAGTATCTGACCTCTTAAGAACTGTAAAAGCTTTTTCTTGTTTCATTAGAAGTATAAAATTAAGAAGGGTGTGATAAATAAAGGCAATGACCTTTTTTTTTTTTTTGTATGTTAATGTCAATGTTTCAGAGCGGTCATGCTTTTTGCCTGCTTTATGATATCTACTTTCTTGCTAGAGTATGTCATACAACTTATAATGCTGATGTCAGCATCTGAAATCAGTTATGAAATATGGTGTTCTCCTTTTTGAATTCTGTGTGGTTTTGGAGAAAAAGGAGTGTTTGGAGTTTAAAGTATTTGGAGCTGTAGGATAAGAACATCAATTTTCAAAGCATCTGAGTAAATTTTGGTCAATTTTTTTAAGTCCTATGATGAGATTTATTTTTTAGAGTGTAACTAACTTGTAAGGGTATATCTTATTCCCTAATTAGTTTACACTTTGAGAGGTTACATGTAAAATAAAATACAAAGGCCCACCCCTCCACCCCCTTTTTTTTTTAATGGAGCTTTGAGTTGCTAAAACATTAAAGTATTTTTTGGAAAATGTACTACGTACGCACTTGCCTTTTCTTGATTTCTGGTAAGAAGAGGTGGTATTAGCTGGCTTCATAATGATAGCTAAGGAGATAAACAGTTGAAGAGCTGCTAGGGTACAGAACAAAGCATGATAAAACATGTTTCTCTTCAGCCATTGTCCATGTCTTATACTAAAGACAAGCTCTGGATTTAGGTCTGTGCTGCACAGTTCTACAACATCTACCCATTTACCACACCATCTTTGATCTATTAAAGTTCAGATTAGGTGGATGTCCTTTGGCTGGTTGATGTGCCCAGAATAACTGAAGCTTCCTTCTTCATTACTAAGGACACACAACCATTTGATAAGAACATCATTTCTGTCAGTAAGCAAGAATGGTCTCTGGACTTCTGTTTCTGTACTTTGACTACTTCTTCACTGCCTTTCAGCAAACTGTTCCAATGGCACTGTTCTGCCCAAACAGGAATATAGTTTCTAAGTTTTCAGGTGCTTTTCATTTAGCTGTGTGAAAGACTTGATAGTAGGATCCAGAAGGCCTAGCTTCCCTGAGGGCATTGTGCCATACTCAGCCTGGATGATGCAGAGCGTACACTACTGTTCTTAAAAAGTCTGAATTGGTTCTGTGTGTCTCACTTAAGCAGGGCTCTGACTGGAAATCCTTGCTGGTGCTGCTCTTCTTTGAGACAGTTCTCATCCTCCTTAGTTCCTTTCTTCTGCTGAGCACCTTGTACGCCTTCATGTGATGGTTCATTAATGTCATCTTGTGGCTGCTTTACATAGGCTAGGTAGAAATTCCCAGTTTCCAGGGCTTTTAGCTTTGCACTCGAGCTCTGACAACTTCAAAGTCCTTTTCATCACTTTCAATATAGACATCTATCTGCAAAGCCCTTCTAAGTTCTATCAGGTCTTGGATGACCCTTCTTTCCTTCTAGCATCTCCTTGAACTTGGCAGGTCTCTGCAGCTCACATGTTTCAAAGTCAGGTTTTTGCTACAGAACATGAAATTGGGATGTGACATGGTATTTGCTTCAGGAGAACCGCAATACTGAGGTACTGTGCTTGTCCATTTGTTATTTGTGCTTGTCATTGTGTTTCCTTTGACGATGTCGAGTTCAGCTTAAGCTTTGTATTGTACAGGTAGACTGTGAAATCTGACAACACAGAGCAGTTGTTTGCCTCAGTTGTCTCTGACTATACCAGACTTGCCTAAAACATCCTCAGTGATGATCTTGTTCCTTTTGATTGACATTGATCACTTATGTCTATTTTTTTTCCAGTGTTGCTTAGCCTTTCTTTGACTTGATCTTAGAACCTTTTGATTTCTTACTAATCTTTTGTAGGAGCATTGCTTTGAACAAGACACATGACTAAAGGACAGACCTGTGAAGCAAGATGTAGTAATCGTCAAGTGTTTTAGCTGATGACTATTCTTCTGGTTCTATCACTCAAGAGCATGGTGACATTTCTTTCATGTTGCTTGATGCTGTTTCTTGATGATGGCATCTGATATCTTCTTTACCTGTCCACCTGACAATTGCTTAAAATGTCATTCTGGTGCTGCTAACTTACTCATCAGCAAGGCCATGCTACCCATCTGCCAAAATGACCTTATATTCTGAGCTCCAGTAGTTACAGATCCCTTTGAAATCATCACAAGATTTTTTACTCTTCAACATTCTTCTTTGTATTTGATACCAGCCTACTAGCTATGTTATCAAATCATGGGGATGATACCGAGACAGGTCAATGGCATTCTCTAATAGGCCTTTGTGTATGCTGCTGCTCATTTTGCTGAGGAGTTTGGTCTGAAAAACACTCATGTAGTGATAACTCCATTAGACTGTACTGCTTCTCACCTCATTTTTATAAGCTTAGTTCTGTGATCATGCAGAGTATGACAGTGGCATCTAAGGTACTCATGGTTTCTGACGAGTTCAGCCTATAAAAATACCCTGGGGAAATAATGGTATTATTCAAATTCTGCAGGACTTAACTGTGAAATATGCAAAGAGCATGCTATCCATCATGTTAAAGAAAAAAGTTTAAATATAGGCTTATATGTTTTTTGGCCAAAAAAAGCTATGCTGAAAAATAGCAACAAGAAAGAGGTATATTGAAGAAAAGTCAGCATCATTAGAAAGAAAACAGTTCGGGAGAAAAAAGCCATTTAATTTCACACATAATGGTGTGGTTTTGGTACGTGTAGTATCATGTAGGATCTGTCCAATCTAAAAAAGAAAATTATCTTTATTTGTTTTAGTATAGATCAGATAGGGGCTACAGGAAGCACTTACTTGGACTATGGAAAAAAAATAATCTGGTAATTAATTAGGTTAGATGCTTAGCCGTCCTTAAGTGAATGAGGGACAACATAAGTCACCAGTCAGAAACTCAGTGACAAAGTGATTAAGAATAATTCTGTCATTTGCCCTGGTGTATTTAAAGCTTAAAATTGATGAAGTTGCAGAAGGCTCCATACTAGGACATTGTTGAGAATCCATATGAACTGCCTGGAAATTATGAGAAAATAAAGCTTGTAGAAAACAACAAAAAAGTGTGTTATTCAAATTCAACGTTAAACAATGTGTAAGCTTGGAAGAACCTAAGAAAACAATTTTTTGAGCAGTGCATTGATAAATTTAACTCTGAGTTAATAAATGCAAAGGGAACTTTTCCGTAGTGTAAAAGCTTTAATAGATATTTTAGTGTTGTGGGTTGCCTAGTATTACTTCTTTCTGTTACGATTTTTTATAGCATTCCATTCATAACTATTTTAAATAATAATTGCTTGGCAAAACTGAAACTTCAGTTTCTGTTGAGTGCTTCCATTAATCAGACTTTGAATCACAGAAAAGGGATTTTAAACTAGCTTTAAAAGAAAACTGTTGTGCTTACGGTGAATAGTCTGTGGAATTAGTTCTTTATCTGAATTTTAGGACATCTTTAGTCATCAGCCTTGCACTGTGCTGTGAGATGGGTAGCAAGGCTCTGGATGAACGAGATACCACATTTTAGTAAAATTATTTCTTTGATTTTTATTTTTCCCCCTTTGCCCCAAGAGGGCAAAAAGTGTAGCTGAGTTTAAATACAGTTTAAATATATTTACATCTTGAATGCAGCCCACTCAGATTAGCCATGAGGCACTTGCTACATGGTTTTATATTTAACTGAAATTCAGTTTTGCTGTGAAGCTCTGCATTACTGGCAAAGTCAGTACTTTGTTCTTCATGTTTTTTTCCAGTCTAGTGCTTGAGGAAGTTTCTCACATTATGCAGTAGGGGTATAGCAGGAAAGAAGAGGCAAAGTTCTTCAAACTGAATAGCTAACCACTTTATGGCATGATTGTCTGTGCATACTTTAAAGTTATTTCTAAGAGCACATTTGAAACAAAAATTGTCATACAATAGAAGAAAGCCAGGTACATGAGGGGAACTGCACTTGTACTTAGCAGGATCATGTCTTCAGAAATTCATTGCAGGAGTCCTTGACTGTCCGAACACCCACAAGATGTTTTTTCAGCAGAGACTCACAAAATCTTCGAGACCTCTGGAGATAATCTAGTCCAGCCTCCCTGTTTACAGCAGTATCAGCTAAAGTGGGTTGCTCAGGTCCCATGTTAAGTCAGATTTTAAATATCTCCATGGATGGAGACTCCACAACTCTCTGGGCTACCAGTTCCAGCATTCAAACATCCTTAAAGTAAAAAAGTTTTTTTCTTAATTTTAAGCAAGATGTTGTATATTCTGTTTTTTGCCTTTTGCCTTGTCTTCACTGGACACCACTGAGAAGAGTCTGGCTCAGTCTTGTTTACTTCTTCCTATCGGGTATTTATACATGTTGATATTATACCCTGAGCCTTCTCTTCTGGAGACTTAAGCCTCTCCTTGCTTGACAGGTGCTTAAATCAGCTTCATAGACTCCCAATGAAATCACTCATGTGTGTTTGCATCTTTCTTGTGCTGGGAAGCTGTCCTGGTTTTGGCTGAGTTAGGGTTAATTTTCTTTTTAGTAGCTGGTACAGTGCTGTGTTTTGGATTTAGTATGAGAACAATGTTGATAACATACTGATGTTTTCAGTTGTTGCTAAGTAATGTTAACATTAAGTCAAGGAGGTTTCAGTTTCTCAGGCCCTGCCAGCAAAAAAACTGGAGGGGCACAAGAAACTGGGAGGGGACACAGCCAGGACAGCTAACCTGAACTAGCCCAAGGGACATTCCATACCATAGAATGTCATGCTCAGTATATAAAGCATATATAAAGAAGAAGGAAGGGGGACACATTCAGAGTTACTGCATTTGTCTTCCCAAGTAACCATTACACGTGATGGATCCCTGCTTTCCTGGCGATGGCCAAACAGCTGCCTGCCCATGGGAAGTGATGAATGAATTCCTCATTTTGCTTTGCTTGGGGGGGGTGGGTGGGTGGGGTTTGCTTTACTTATTGAACTACCTTTATCTCAACCCATGACTTTTCTCACTTTTCTGATTCTTTCCCCCATCCTGATGCATGGGGAGCGAGTGGCAGCTCTGTGGTGCTTAGTTGCCAGCTGGGGTTAAGCCATGACAGTTGCCCAGAACTGGACCTAGCACTGCAGTGCTCAGTAGAAGTGTCTAACCAGTGGTCTCACCAGCGCTCAGTAGAAGTGAAGGATCACCTCCCTTGATCAGCTGGCAATGCTCTGCCAGGCAATGTAACCCAGGATGCTGTTAGTCTTCTTTTGCCACAGGGGCATGTTGCTGATTCATATTCAGCTTCTTGTCCACCCAGGTCTGTTTCTGCAAAGCTGTTCTTCAGTTGGTCAGCAGCAGTTGGTCGGCCTGTACTGCAAGGGGTTATTCTTCCTCAGTTTCCCTTCGCTGAACTTCATGTTCCTGTCAGCTGGTTTCTCCAGCCTGTCAGGGTCTCTGCGGCAGCAGAACCATCTAGTCTATTAACTACACATTCTTGTTTTATATTGTCTGCAAGCCTGCTCTGTCCCATCATTCAGGTCATTAATGAAGATGTTAAACAGTATTGACCTCAATGTCAAGCCCAGGGGTACACCACTAGTGACTGGCTTCCGGTTGGACTTCACGCCAACAATATACTGAGTCCAGCAGATCAGACGGTTTTCTGTCCACCTCACTGTCCACTTACCTAGTCTGCATTTCATCGGTTTGTCTTTGACAGTGTTATGGGAGGCAGTGTCAAAAGCTCTGCAAAAGTCAAGGTAAACAATATCCACTGCTTTTCCATCATACACTGAGCCAGTCATCTAACTGTAAAAAGCTACGGGGTTGAGCAAGCAAGGTCTCCCTGTTATAAATTCATGCTGGCTACTCCCAATCACTTTCATATCCTTAATATGTCTAGAAATGGTGTCTATTAGAAAGCCATTTGTTTCATCACTCTCCCAGTTGTCAAGTTGAGGCAAACAGGCCTGAAGTTCCCTAAATCCTCCTTCTTGCCCTTCTTGAAGGTGGTACTGGTACTGACATTTGTTTTCTTCCAGTCCTTGGGAACCTCCCGCAGTTGCCATTACCTTTAAAAATAGTGGTTTCACAGTGACAGAAGCAACTCTCTCTGCTCTTATGAGTGCATCCAGTCTGGTCCCATGGATTTGTACATCCACTTTGCTTACATGCTACCTAACTTGATCCTCCCCTACCAAGGGTAAGTCTTCATCACTCCAGACTGTCCCACCAGCCTCAAGGGCCTGGGATTCATGAGGACCAGTGTTGCAAAGAAGGCACTGAGTACCTCCTAGAGTCCCTTGAATCCCTTTGAGAATTCAAGTTGTGTTTTACTGATCAGCCCTGGAACCAATGTGTCTTTGTTCACTGTTGTGGTGGGTGCCAGAAATTGATTAAATGATCAGTTTTGTATATTTGAGAGTGGGGGTTATTTTCTCACCTAACACATTTTCATCCTAAGGAGTTTATCTCAGAAGGTTCTGGAAAGGACACAGACATTGTCATAATTGCACAGCAGTTGGCTCTTGCTGTGTGTCCATATGGCAGTCTGTTCGGTCCAGAGTTCTGTCCCCCGTATTGCACGAGACTGGGCTCTTTGGAGGAAAGAATGAGAAACAAAACTGATCATTCCCTACCCAGCCATTAGTCCTGCAGCATAAAACATAGAGCCCATCAAATTCAGGTAATTAACTATGAATATTCTTGTTAGATAGGATTAACTTTTTGTTAGATAATTCTTTAAAAGTTCTTCCCAGTTTCTTGGTTTCAATTGTATCGAGCAACAATGACTTCCAATATACTGTTTCCTTTGTATTCCTTGTATACCCAATACTTTTTTAGTTTCATTAACTGTATTCTTGGGTTTTGTACAATGTAAATAAGACCATCTTATTCACATTTTCGTATTCCATTCATTATTTCTCTTTTGTGCTGCATTTTCTGTGTTTTTTCTGAATTAAGTCATGCCCTTCTCTCTTCATATATCAGTCATTTCATGTCCCTGATCACTTCTAGTCATCTGTCTCTGCCCATTTTATTTATAAATACTGTTATTAATCCTGTCATATTTAATAAGAAAACATACTGATTCTACAAATTGATTAAATCTTTAATTATTTTTCTGTGCGGGTATATGCATCCTCCACATTCCTACAATGTGGAATATTTATGTAAGAGAGTGAGTTATAATTGCAATTTTTAACAAAAAGCATTTAAAATGTTCTTTATGGGCACATTAATCCTTCATGTATCTAAACTACTTCTAGCTGCCTACTGATGCAGGAAAAGCACGTCTGTTGCTTGGTTTATAAGGTGCTTTTAAAAAATGATTTTATGGTTTTTTAAGTGTGGGAAAAGCAGAAGATAGAAAACTGGGATTTAAATTAGAGGGAAGCCTCATACTTGGGAAATCTTGAAATCAAGTGGGCATGTGCTTTGTCGTTTTAGAAAATTACGTTGCAGTTGTTACAGTTCTGACAGTAGCATAGTATTTCATAATCAGTGCTCGAGGTAGTATTTTTGGTTGTTGAATACCTGGCTATGCCTGTATTTTACTATAGTGGAGAACTAAGGGAAAAGATACTGTTACACTTACTAAAAAATATTTATTTTCTGTTGCAGTGCAAGACCTGCTCAGAGCCAAAACAAATAACCAGCTCCTCAGCAATCTATAACAACCCCAACCTAATCAAACCAATTCCAGTGAAGCCTAGTGAAAATCAGCATCAACGAGTATCTCAGCAAAGCAAGGTAAAATGTTTTGTGTGTTTTCTGACTAGTGCTGCTGTGAGTGAGTAACTGTGTAGGAATATTTGAGTCGGAAGGTCAGTGCAAGAATTGGTGGTGGAACCACTGTAAGGAATGATTTTAAATGCAAAACTAATCTGTTGTATAAAAAGCTCCACAACCCCCACCATATGATGTGGGAGCATTTAAATTACAGGCCTACTATCCTGATGCAACAAGGAAATACTTCTCTCTCAAATTTCAGATGTTGCTTTGGTTGCAAGCTGGTCTAGTCAATTACTGCACCACAGATTTTGTGTCCCTTTTTTAAGGTGAATTGAGTTAATCTAAATAAAGAAATGTCTCTTGATATATTTTCAAGCTAAATCACACTGCAAAATCCTAAAAGCTGAATTCAGCTGTGACAGGGAGATGCACAATAAGTGGCCCTACTTCATATGTGGGGAGATTTCTCTTACTAACATTGTACTGATGACTGAAAGGGAGGATGCTTTTTCTTGGTATTTAAAGTGAAGCCATGGCTATCTCAGATTCACTGTTCCCACATTAGCAGCTTGAGAACTGTCTTCTTGCCCTTCCTATGTGACAAAACTATTAAAAATCCTCTTGGGAGAAAAGAGCATAGCAGTTTTCTCAGCTTTTCTTTGGATACTGCTGGCTTAATATTGTCGCCACTGAATGTAACTTATGCGTGAGGAAGCTACGTTTACTTTTTTCTTTTGTCTCCTCACAGAACGTGGATCCTGAACCACAGCACTTGTCTTTGACAGCACTGTTTGGAAAACAAGAAAAGCCGGATGTCTCAGAACCACTTAATAAGCCGCATCAAGAGAATCTTCCTGTTAGGCAGGGTGTGGTACGTTCCCTATCCTATGAAGAACCCAGCAGGCATTCACCCTCTGCCGAGAAACAACTTTGCCCCGCCATTCAGAAGCTTATGGTGCGTGGGACAGACCTTCATCCACTTGCTGAGTTTCCTGAGAACCGACTCTGTGAAAATGGCAATATCCACCCTGTGGGTGAGACTTTCACTGGACTCTTCCAACCTGTGACTTCTCATGGTATTGCAACATCTCATGTAGTTCAGGATACTGCTGGCGCTCAGAGCTTATTACAGAAGTTACAGAGTCAGTCAGGGTCAGTGACTAAAATGGACCCCAGCGCAACAGGATCTGTGAACTCGACAGCTTCAGTGTTCAGCAGGACTCCTGCTGCTGTTGGAGCACCAGCAGCAACAGTAAATAATATGAGCCAGCCACCTTTGGTATATTTCAATGGTTCCCTACCAAGCCAGACTTTAGACTCTCAGACACTTGGTAAAGAACAATCCAAACTTCCTAGACAGCCACTTTCTCTCTCGGGCAATCAAGCAGCCAATTCTGGGGTGATTTCACCTCAAGAGTTACTGAAAAAACTCCACATAGTGCAACAAGAACAACAGTTACATGTATCCAGCAGACCAACCTTGGCAGCTAAGTTTCCGGTTGTTACTCAGAATACCAGTCCGCTGAAACCACTGGATTCCTGGATAGAAAAGGCACCAGGTACAGAAAAACAGAGCGCTCTCTTTCAGGTAAATGGGAAACCTCAACATTTAAAATAAATAAAAATATAGCAATCTTTTGAACTTGGTGTTTTGTAAGGTTACTGTGTTTAATGTTGTCCAGTATATTCTTGTTACTCTCTTACTACATGTTGCACATCATTCATTCTGCAGGTGGTGATTTAACAACATCAAGTAAGTTCTAATTTACCAAGCTGTGATACTGTAAATACTGAAGACTGTATCACTTGCACATCAGTAATGACCACAAATACTGCAGTCTTGGTGAAAAGTCATGTAGTTTTCAGTTGCTTGGTCTCAGGTTGTTGGGTATAATTGCTGGTTACAGAGTGTAATATGTTGGGTTTAATAATTTTTCTCACAAAACTAGTTGTAGCTTTCTTTGTGCAGGTATGCATCCCTTTGTATGCCAGTTGTTGAAGGTTCTTAAAAGGTCACTTATTTTCAAACAGCAGGTTTTTAAAGTATTTGTGTATCAGTGAATTAACTATCTTGTACCATAGCTACTACTTCTAGCTATTTGTTAGCTATTTTTTTATTTGCTATGTATTATTCTGAAAAAAGGACTTGTGCCAAAAAACCCCAAACCCCTTAATTCTGATGATGATAACCCTAAAAGTCAGACTGTACCTTATAAAATTCAGGAGATGTCAAGAGACCAGAGACTGGGTCTCTGGTGGCTGCTGTTTTCTGTTCTTTGGAAAAGCTTCACATGTAATTACAAAATGCCCCATCCTGGACAACTAGTGTCTTTGTTCACAACTTTATTTTCTGTAGGATCTTCTACATCTGAATGTCTTTAAATGTCTTGTTTGGGATGCATCTAAGCCCCTTTTAACATCCTTTATTATGGACAGACTGTCCACAAGACTTGCGTTGTATGGGAGTCTGACCTTGTACTGGAGTCTAGAAGTTATTTATCCAAATGAAAAAGCATTAGCTTTTTATTGTAAAGTTCAAAAGCTGCTTTTCTTTTGCAACTTCTTAAAAACCTGAATGAAAGACTACAGAATACTTCAGTATGCTCCAAGAATCCTCCTTATTCTAAAAAGTTATCCTACATGTGAAGAGGCCAAAACAGTCATTTAACAACTAAGGGCCACATCTGTGACTAAAACTGTGACAGGTCAAGATTTCTAATTCCATGAGAGAGGTCACAAGAAGATTAATTTGATATAGCAAATAACCATCATTATTTTTACTCTTTTAATTAAAGCAGCATGACTTTGAATGTGTGTGAAAGTTTTTGGGGGATTAGTCACTGAAATTATTCAGGATCAGTTGCTTACAGATGGTGCTCTGACTTTCCAGTGGAGTGCTAATGAATAAAAAGAGGATCCAGAGTCACAAAATTTACTTCTGTTTTCACTGGGAATGGAACTCGCCTGTTATAAATGAAAGGAATTATCTGATTCACTGGTACATGTACCGATAGTGTGGAGGCATAAAACATTCCTACTTTGAAGGTAGAAGTGAAACGAGACAGGGGCCAGGCTATACATTGTTAAGTCAGCATCCGTAAATAAAAAATGGCAAGTATGCTGATATATTTTCAGATTAAAAATACATATAGATGCTGATATGGCTAATGACTTAGTATCTGAGTTTATCTGAAAAAAATTATGCCAGCATTAGTTGCAATATGGAATGGGAATTACTGAGGTCTGACATAATGCAATTTCAGTAATTTTACTGCTTGAGTACAAACAGAACAATAGCTGGTGAGAAGAGAAGAATCTTCACTGTAATAAGTCTCATTCGCTGCATTCACTGTGATTATTGCTGCAAGTTTGCTTTAAAAGAAAAAAAAAAAAAAAAAGCAGGAGACTCTGAGTCTCACTTTGCATGGCCATGAGCAGACCAGGTAGATTGAGACTGCCTGGGAGCGGCTTCAGGGACTGACACAGCCACAGCTGCTATCAAAACAGTATTAGATGCAGTTCTTCTGATACATTTAGTATTGCTTATGAGGTTTAATACATAGACTAACAATTATAACAAAAGTATGACTAATTGTTGTTTAGGAGACCTAAAGCTCTGCAGTCTGTAAGGAATGGCCTCTTTTCACATGCAGCAGATTGCCAAAAAAGAAAAAAAAAAAGGCGGGGGGGGGGGAGAGGCAGAAAATGTATAATCAAGCCTGTATTCCTGTAGAATGCCATGAATTAGCCACATGAAATATGCCTACTTTGGTGGGGGGGTGGGGGGGGAGGGAAAATAAAAATTTGAAACAACTTCTGATGTCAATCTTTTTATAATACCATCCTTGCTGTAGACCAGAGGCTTTAAGATCTGCGGTGCCTGCAGACAGACATTCGAGTGAAATTGCATTGGCACTAATATATTTGCACATGCTCATGCAAAATTGATCAAAGCAGATTCTGACATATGCAGCAAAAGGTTTGTTCTTATAATTATTTACCTTTTGATACTGCATCTTCAATTCAACATAGAGAGAAAGAAAATTCTAAAAAGTCTGACAGGAGTAGAGAGGTATCTGGACAGTGTCCGTTGTTGAAAAGATCATATTAAAGGAACACCCTAAATCCATCAGCAGCACTAAGAAAATGAAAGCAACAATCTTTTCCACAATTGACACATTACAAGTCCAAGTTTAAATTGGCTTCTGCTGCATCTCCATATGGTGTAAAAGAACTGTGATCTCCCACATGGAAAGGAAGAGACCAGTTACAAAAAAAAAAGGGGGGGGGGGGGAGAGGATCAAAAAAGCAAAAGCTGAAGAATAATACTCGGAAGCATTCGGTCTGGTCTGGTGCCAGCCCTATTCTGTGAAGTATTCCTTATGCAGACAGTGAGTAACGTGTGCTTAAGGTGCAATAAAAAAGCATTAATCTGCAGTGGGCTTTTAAGCATATGCTTAGTATTAGGCATGACTTACCCTGATTATAGATACATGCATGCTTAAGTGTTTATGCTAATCAGAATTATGGTTTTAAAAGTGCTTACAATAACCTTGACACAAATTTATCTTTTCTTTGGAAGGCCATGTATCTTGCCTCCCATTTTTCTCATTTCTTGGAGCATTTTCCATCAATAACGTATTTTGTACATAGTGTTATGTCTTCTGCATATGTGCATGGTACCTAATATGAGCATCACACCATTACCTCTCAATTGTCCTGACTGCAGTTTCTGCATGAGATTGTAAAAATGCACAAGAGGAATGCAGATAGATACATTAAATTTGTTTTGAAAAGTAATTTAAGATTCTGTAGTTAAACAACATTTAAAAGTGCTGAATTAAACTTGAAAGATAAAGTAATGTTAGCATTGTAGCCAGCTTTATTTTAATATAACTGTCTTTAAAGTTCCTGAACAATTCTTAGTTTAAATGTGCTCAGTTTTGAGTAATGCCATGAAAAACAGAGGCCCACAGCACTCACCGGGTGCTGATGTTCCAGAGGAGCACTTGATGCATGTGGGATTCTGCATGCGTAGGAAGCAAGAATGGCTGCCAGTTTGCATTACAGAAGATCCAGTGCATTCCTTAGTTCATGGTGTTATGTGAATTTGCCAGCTATCGCGTTCTTTAGCTGCCAGCAGCCACGCAGAATATCAAACAGATATCTTGGTGAGCATTTGTGCTGCAGAGAAGGAATACTATATGCTGCAACAATTATTTTGCACATTTTTCCTTGTGTTCTTTCTTCATTGCTGCACCACTGACGGTAGACTCCTACTCTGTTATTAGTGACTCAGATATTTAAGTGTTGACCTGATAAAGCTGAAGGTAGTTCAGTACAGGCTGGATGAACAAGCAACTCAGATTAGATTCTGTGGAAAAGAAGTTGATTAACAGAATTTTGGAAGGGCTTGTTATGTCTGCTGAGAAATTACTCAAAGCTAAAAGATTTCCCCAAAGGCTATTAATGTCCCTGCAGAGCATTTTTAGTGCTTTCAGCAAAAGCATGGTGTTATAGGAATTGCACTAGTAATGCCAAGATCAGCATCCCATTTTCTGGTGAGTGTTAGTTCTCCCAGTGACTGAAGGTGATCGAGCTAAATCTAAAATGAAATCTGCCTGTATGTTTTTTTTAAAAAAATGTTGTTTATGTAAAAGTTTGTTAAATGGCAGAAGCTTTGAGCATGAGCTGTTAGCAAAAAATACATTTTCATTTTTGCCTACAGAAACAAATGCTATGCACTGAAAAAAATGATACATATATTTTCTACTCTTCTTCTGACACATTCATTTTGCAGTAACCTGTATATATTAGCTGTGTCACCAGTAGATGGCAATATTGCTTGTTCCATATAGTTCCCATATGCTTGGCAAGTCCTACCAAAAAGCTGTGTCTGTCCAGAGAAAACAAGTAATTTTTTTGTATGTCTTTTAAACCACAACATGTCTATTGACAGTAGTAACTGTATATTATTAGGAGCACAGTTTGTCTCAGGTTTTGTTTATTTTCCTTGGACTCTAGAGAGAAATGTCTTTTGATTTTGAAGGACGTGTCATCTAGGTCTTTGACCTAGTCTGTCATAGATTCAGCTACATTAGTGAGACCGTTTATCTCTTCCAGCTGCTCACCACCATTCCTTTGCTGGAGGTTCCAGCTCTTGGAGAGCAGTTTGTATATGCATTTTTTAAATCACATTAGGAAGAATCATCTCGTTTAAGCTAACCCTGCCAGTTTTCCTTGAAGTAGAGAAGGAGTTACTTCATCTGCATGGATGAATAGAGCAGAAGCATTGTACTAAGTGTGTGGAGCTGGTCAGTCTTCCACAGACAGGAAAACAACCTTCTCACTAACAGGAGAACATCTGTGCATAGTCTGAAGGTCTCGTTCCACAGAGGGATGTCACTTTGGACTTACATTGGTTTTCTTCTAAAATGAACATTGTTTTTTCAAGCATAGGTGCACAAACATATGCACTACCTTACTGTTTGAAGCAAACCTGCAATGAGTTAGGAATACCTTAACTCATTCATGAGCTTTGAACACAGACCTGATGATTGCTGTTATGATTACATGCCATGGGGCAGGGAAAAAGCTGTGGGTCAAGAGTTTGGTTTTTAAGTAGTACTCTATATATGAGAAACAATATTTACCTAAAAAGTGAACTGGGAGGTTTTTGCATTAGGTGCACATTGCATACTTTCTAATATCCATGAGTCTTTCCTGACCCCTGGTCTTTCTGCTTCCTTAAATTTTGTATAAAACAGCATGAGATCTCAGTCCTCTTTGTTTCTTTCTTTTTCTCTTTGTATTGCAGTCTAACTAACATTGTTCAGAAATGTCTTGGGTAGAACGATCATAACTGGGAGTGAGACAAGCTACAAAAAATATGAATGTTCTTCAACATTAAACTACTTCAGTTTGCATACCTAGGAGATAAACCTTAGAGGTTTATTCTTAATTTATTTTTTTCTTCAAAACTGAAATGTAACCCAGAACACAGAGTGATGGGATTTAGTAGCCTTTCACCTTCATACAGCAGCAATAAATCATGCTCCAGTCCAAACGAGAGGAGCTTTGGTGACTCATAACAATTCCTTTGTATGTTCTGTTGTTTGAAAAAAAAAATCAGATACTTGAATAGCGAGGAGATGGCTGATTAAGGATTAAGATTTATCAATAGAATTACCTGGACAGAGCTCTAATATCAGCAAACTGAGTGAATAAACTTTCTATTATGTTGTATATTATTTCTGATGGTATTTGCTAGTCCTTCATGTTTTGCAGTTCTAAGATGCATTGTGAAATTTAAAAGTAAAAGTTCTTTTGGCACATCTTTGCAGGTTGGCATGGATATGATACTGAGAGAACTTGCAGAACTACTGCAGCATCAAGGTTTTCCTTCTCTTTGAGGGCCTTTTTGATTTTGTCAGCTGCGTGTTGGTTAGGAGTCAGTTCTGTTGCTGACGGTGCCACCAGCACACTGTGGCTGTTCAGATCTTTTCCTTCCCCTCTCCTTAAGGAAAATGAGAAGTAAAAAATATATACACATATATATTTATAAAGTAATTTGGAAGTTATAATTGGAAAATACTTTCTAGTGTTAGGTATAAAGATTGTCTTTAATAGTGATATTTGCACGTAAGTATATTCTCAAAGATTAGACTTAATGACTTACTGTCCCCATGTAGAAGACTTAATAGCTGCATTCTTTAAGACTGCTGATACGTAATTGTAGTCTGATTTCTGTAATAAAATGCTCTTGTCCTAAGATCATTTGCCTATCTGACTTAATCAGACTTGAATCCGTTGCTGCAATCTCAGTTTGGGTGGAAGACCTTTTTATCTGGATTATGTAGGTGGTCCTGAGCTGGAGTTTCACATAACTGTATGAATTTCCAGCAGTCTCTGTACATGTTGCCAATCAATTTTTCTGCAGCCTTCATCATTTTTATTCCCATAGATTTAAGTAGATAGGTTTAATTGATGACTTCATTTTTATATGAACAGGTAATCTCACCTCAACGCATTCCTGCCACTGTGACTCCTACCTTGTTGATGTCCCCAATGGTGTTCACTCAGTCTACACCGGCTCCACCAAAAGCAAATGAAAGTGGGCGGTTAGCAGGAGCAAGCCAAGAACCTGCTGCTAGCTCAGCTAGCCTTCTTCTGCCATTGCAAACCCCTGAGCCATCTGCGGTCAACAGCAGCTCAATGACAAAGATGCAGCTGCAGGAAACACTTCTGCACCTGATCCAGGTAAAGCACTAAGAATTCTACTTTGCCTAAAATCCTGGCTCCCATTTTGATATAAGCACCCTATAATCAGTTGCATCTGTCTGTCTAGAGGCCAAATGAATAATAAAAATACACGTTAGAGGTTGTGCTGCTTACGGCTGCATGTTAACAGAGCACTATGGGATAGACTGGGGATGTGATAGCCTCTCACACTACTGGCTTGACTGCATTTTGATTAATGCATCTGATTCTGGGGTTCGGGAAAGATAATGAATTTGATGGAAAAGAACAAAGATGACTGAAAGCTTCATAAGGTTGGCCTATAAGCCAGAAAGATATCTGTTATATTTTTAGCTAAGGCTAAATAATGGGTGATTATCCTGGCTGCCAAATATTTCAGAGACACATGTTAGGAGTAAGAGGAATTCAGACGGGAAATTAAAATTGCAGAATAACTGTGAGCAACTTTAAAATATGGGTTAGATAACCTAAAAATATACTAGTTTGGTGTATGCAATGTAATTCTCTAGTTAAAATGCTAAAATTCCTTTTGCTGCAGTTTTTCAGGTTTAAATGTGACAAAGCATTAACATTATGTATGAGATGATTGTTTACTGCTCTGGGATGATATGAGTGATGATGAATATTTTTTTCCTTAACTTGCCATGTGATGAATATCTGAACAGTAGAAGTTGAGGAGAGATTATATAACTAAAGACCTGGCTATAAAGCACAAGGAATAGATGCAGAGGTTTAAGGATCCAATTTGTAGGCCAAAACTATGTGCATGTGTGGCTTTGGAGTAAAAATAAAAGTAATTATTAGAATGTTAAAGCTACCTAAAATGTGATTTAAGTTATAGACCCGGAAAAAAATACAATCTTTAACAAATCAGAGGCTTTTCTCATTTTACCCCATATTTTTAGATTGGTATTAAAAAATAAAATACCACATTATCCTGTCTTTACATACTTGGAGTATCTGGATAGTTGCAAATCCATATATGAAATGAAAAAGGAAACTAGTCAAGGAAAATTGAATTTTATCCTCTGAAACTTACTTGTAAAATGTGTATTTGACCCTGCTGTTTTTGGTGGCAGTTACCCGGAAATTATTTTCTGCCAATTTCTTACCTGTTATTTTCCATTATATAAAACTACAACCTCAGATGCTCCTGATTTTCCTCAAATAGTATCTTGATTTTAATTACACTCATATGTTTATGTGAGCTACTTAGGACATCTTTCTTAATGTGGGTTGACCCATTCTTGCAAAACGATCCTCAGAAGGAAAAAGTTAAACAAGCATCAGAGCCAAAGGAGCAGCATCAGTCAGGAGCATGAAGTCTAAAAGAGCTAAACAAGATGCAAAGGATATGCCTACGCAGGATTTAGTACAGGATAAAAACCCAGGGTGTTTCACTGTTCCTTCAGATGTGCTTGGAATTATCACTGACCTAATAGAGGAAACTACTGAAGGAAATCCCTAGGTAAATGAGGGCAAAGAGCAGAAATTACAGGGTTGTATCATCACCACACTATCATGCAAGAGTAGTGGATGCAAATTAAATCCACTGTGAGTTTGGGAAATCTGTTTTCTGTGTGCTCATTACTTCTTACAGAGATACAGTCGTGTTTGCTGCAGTAAAGTTTATATTCATGTCCAGTTCTTCTAAGACTACTAGCAAGGCTTGGAAATAATACATATATTTGGTAAAGGAAATCACCTTCCTGTTGCTCACTTTTTAAAATACAGTAAGGTTGAAAAACACCTGGTCCATGAAATGAAGAAACCTTGTAATGTCTTTACCCAAAACGCCTGTTATGCACTAACAATTATCTGTTTTGTTTTGCAGAACGACGACAACTTCTTAAATATTATTTATGAAGCATATCTCTTCAGTGTGAGAAAGGCAGCTATGAAAAAGTCTATGTGAAAGATGATTTTAAAATTCAATTTCTATTGCCTCCTGAACTCCATGAAAAAGGTTTCACATTTTTCAAGTACGTTTATGTTTAAAGAAATGAATGGTCTTAAGCGTTTTGCATACACATAGATTTTGCTTGTTGGCAAGTACATGCTGTATTGAGACAGAAGTGAGCGGGAATGGATTGTGCCTTTAGGGAGGGGAGCATCATGATACTGAAGACTTAATCACAAAATATCTTAAATTATTTTTCTTATATTTTTCCATACCTAGCGTTGGTTTCCCTGCGTAAGGACTCACTTCTCAGAATTCAGTTTCCTTTTTTACTTGCAGCGTGGTTATTCATTGTCTAGGTATTTGTCATGGATTTTCTCTGGAACGTCATACCCAGGTGGCCCGGTGAACGTGGCCACCTCTGACCACATGGTGGCAATGTGGGACCGGGTTTAGGAACGGGAAGATCCGGGTGACATCTGGGAAGGGAAAGTCTTGAGAAGACTGATGCATCATCGTGCTTAGTTGTCTGCAAAGCAGTTTAGACGAAATGTCATGACTTCCCCCAAATTTTTGTAGAAAAATCTTTTTCTATTTTAACAAGAATTTTTTTAGCTAGCTGTAGAAGCGGGACGCTGCAGGTGTTTTGAGGAAAGGGGCAGGGGGGGAGGGGGTGGTGTTTGTGAATGTACTTGCTCTCAGTGTAGCTCTGGGGTGGCATTGGATTCATGTTTCTATTATTCCAGATCCAATCTGCATTATTACAAGCAATGTACAACTTTGTTAAGGGGAAAGCTACCTGGTGTAAAAGTCCTATTAAATTTTTTTTAGTGTGTTCCTGGAGCACAGTGATTTCATTGATCCATTTCTAAAGAAAATAAAATGAATAATCCCTACTATGTGCTGATTTCATTTTATTGTACCATGGACTATGTATTTAGAATTGTTGGGTCACTTGTATTTGTATGACTTTAAAATGGTTTTATACTTGGCAGAAGACACATGAGGTTTTAAATCGATTAGAATAAATGACTGAAAGAAATTTAATGTGTAGTTTTATTAGCATCTGCTGCTAAAATGCCAGTTTACTACAGTTCAGGAAACCCAAAGTCGTTGCTGAGGAAGTATTTCTTTTGTGGGTGCAGAGAATCTAATCTGTAATCCACAAATGAGTGTACACTCTTCTTTACTGTGGGCAGTGATGTAGGCACAACTCAGTAGCCTCATCTATGAAGGTTCTTCAGTGTAAATTTGGATGCTGGTTTCAATTACCATAGTTTTAATGATGCAAACAGTTGCCCCTACCCCCATACATCTGGCCTTTCTCTAATGTTGTGATGGGGGGTGGGGGTGGGAATTTGCTCACATTCCTTGGGAAAGTGTCTAAATCAATTAAAAAAAAAGTTAAGAGCTACTTTCTTTATACACAAGTGAATAACCCATAGAGACTTGTGCCTACAAAACTGCTAGACTTTTCCTACAGCTCATAGAGAGCAAGTTGTATTCTAGTTCCATTTTGTTACCAAATTGCTTACAGTTCTTCCAGACTCAGTGAAAAGAACCAGGAAGGGCAGACTTTAAAGATAGCAAGTCCTAATTCTAATCCTGTAGCCACAATAATTTATATAGCCATTATAATTTATGGGATTCTACTGGGTTAATTGGTATTATTTCTGAATGAACTGGTGTGGAAGAAATTGGAATCTACACAGGAGAGTTCGTGTGAAACTAAATATGTACATAATTGGTGTCTGTGATGCTGGATTATCTGAGAGTGCAATTTAAAGATCATGGGGACACATAGTTAAGACCTCATTTGACATGTAGAACTTCTGTAATTGGTGGGTAAAAATAATCCTTGAGCATCTCGAACTGTGTTTGTGATGGGTTTTCTAGTCATGTGGGATACATTTTACACTGGGGGAAACATTTACAAAAAAGGCAAGTAGAAATTTTTAAAAAAATCCTTATTTATTGCTTTTCAGAGTAACATATCATTTTCAAGAATTAAAGGCATATTTTTTCAAAACATCTTTTAACTCTTGATGCTTACGATAACAGTCGTATTGGTACTATGCTTGACAAGTAGAGGCTTATCTTAAAACAGACAAGGATAGAGCTAATTCAGGGTTTCTTCTCACTGCCCTTCCTTCTGGTTACATTTACATCAAGTAACACCGACGGAGTTGAATTTATCTCACTGTATTATGCTATAAGGGATTTCTGGGATTGTTCAGGAGGCGTAAAGTTGCCTTTTTGGAGTGAAGAAGGGAGGTGCTGTTTTAGCTGATTTGCATGCTTACCAAGAACAACAGAGGTAAAATAGAAAGGCTTAGAAAGAAACTAAATTTTGTGACAATGAACAGAAGAGGAAAAGTAGTGAGAGAATTCCATTGATAAATGAAGCCAAACTTCTTGTCTAGGTTTCCATTTCAAATGGCAGATCTGCTTCATCAGAGGCATTTGGGAACTGGAAACTGAACTTGGAGTCATACTGGAGTGCAAAACCATACTGCAGCCCTTTCTCTCTTCTTTCTACTGCAAACTAAAGTATCCATCTCAGAAAAAGGGTTTTTCCAGAAATATAGTCGGAGCCTTCCAGTACCGTGGAAAAGCTTGGAGGATCCTCACGTAATACTGAAAACTTAATCTCTGCCTTTTGGTATTGTGTTTTGTTTAATAACTTTTTTATCAGCTGCGACTGTTTCTTCATGCAGCCAGATCTGTGCATGATATCAGAATGTTTTATTTCAGGTTTGATAGATCACCTCTGAACTAGAGTGGTTCTGAACACTCAGGTTGCCTTATTTTTTTATGACACTATTAGAACTAGGGAGCCCTTAAGCTAGCAAGGCCTTTGGAGAGAAAAGGCCACAGCAGTTAGGACTGCCGTTCTTTGGGCCTGTTTTTTTAATCTGAAAAAGGAAAAGAAGTAGCAAGCAGAAAATCAGAAGGTATGTAAGAATCATATTAACTCTACTTCAGATGCTTCCACAGTATGCATGTGTAATGCTTTTTTTAAATTGTCTGTGTATTTTTTAATACTGCTGGTTTTGGGTAGGGTTTGGATTTTTTTTCTGCCAGTAGAATAAATACCTTGTAAATTGGGGTTTAGCAAGAATTCCAGAAGTTGCAGCAGTGTTTTATGCATTAATCCCAGTCTCAGCCTTGAATTGATACTAGGTTTCAGTGTAGTTTCACCTAACCACTGTCCACTTCCTCAGAGAATTCCACACCTATTAAACTACAGTGAGAAGACAAGGAGAAGAAAGTCGGTGAAACAGTGAAGCATAATCTCTGTCAGTGTTTATCATGTAAATCTATAATATTCAATGAAGGCATCCAAATCTTTCCTCAGGCCCTTCTCACAGAAAATTGAAATCCTTAATTTGATTTTTATTCATTAGCTCTCTGTTGCTCCTCTATTTACTCCTCCTTGTTGTAGCTGCAAAGGAGATAATTAAAATTGTACAGCAAAATAAAATTTTCCAGGAGCAAGATGCTTCGTCTCCTCTGGCAATCTATTTAGAACATGTGGAGCTTTGAAATTTCAGTAATAAAAGGGGTGAGTATCCAAGATATCATTGTCCCTTTAGGATATTAACCTGTGATTTAATATTGTAGCAAATTTGGAGATCTTTGCTGAAGAAAAAGCAAAATTAAAAGACATTTTCCAGTAAGCATTTGAGGCTGTAATGTAGAAAATGTTATGAGGCAGCACCTTTACCCAGAGGGATCCTGAAACTTAGGAAAAGGCAAAATTGTAGTCCTGGAGATTAATAATGCACTAAATAATAATAAATTAATCCTCAGTCAACCCATAGTAAATTTTACTGCTCTAAATCCTAAGGACTTTTCCAAATTGCTACAGATATCTCTTAACTAGCTTGTTCTGGCCTCTAGATGTAAATGTGTGTGCAGCCGAGTTGTAAATACAGAAGGGAGGGAGCCTGGCATATACAAACAGGAGGAGGAAAACGTGGTTCTGCAAGACACTGAAGAAACAAAGGTTGTAGCTTTATAAACACTTCAGGCTGGCTCTGCTGCTGAAGAGGCAGCCCATCCCAGCCACCCACTCCTAGCTGCTCCCACACCAGTCTTTCCTTCCTTTTTCCTTTATTTTTTCCTTTTTTTATTTTGATTGAGATGGCTACATGGTAAAATGCAATGCAGCAGCATTAGTCCAGGTTAAGACCCCCTCCGTGCCAAGGCTGGTTTTAACCTGGATGAGTTCAGTGGGCAGCAGCCCAGGCACCTGTATCCATGTGTGGGTAGGGGTGTGCAGCCGTGAGGGTAAGGGGGTGGGATGTGGGGAGAGGGAAGTGAGGCCGGGGATGTGCTGCAGCGCTGCCTCAGACTGACTTGCAGCTTCTGTGAAACTGTGATCTGGAGGCCCTAGCCTCTTCACCGGCATCGAGACTCAGAAGATGCCACAAAGACCACCATGTGACTTCATTGTTAGCCCCTACCTTGGCTCCGTGTGGAAATCCATGCAAGTGTTTGCACATACCTCCACAAAGGGTAACTACTGTTCGTGAGCCCAATCTCTCCAGGCTGTCTGCAGAGCCAGTGGAAAGACAGGATCCTCTTGAGGGCAAGTGTCAGTACAAACCTAATTTAGCTTGGCAGATTAGATTGACTGGGCTAAAGTTAGCTTTTGCAAACACCTTTTCCCACCCCCACCCCACCCCCCCCCGCCCCATCCTGCAGTGAACCAGTACAGCCCCTACCTTTCTTCACAATGCAGCAGATGTTTGAGTGAATGTTCCCTTTTTTAAAAAAAAAAAAAATTATTTATTTATTTAATGAAGATTGTACCATCAAATCTGAACAGACTGTTTAGATGTAAATCTGCCCAGCATGGAAGTGAATGTGAAATGCAGGAACCAGATTGCTTTTGTATGTGTAGCTGAAAAAAACTGCTGAAATGCAAAAAGATAAAGGAGAAAGAAAAAAGAGATTTTTTTAGGTAATTTTAAAGAATACCTTTTGGAGAAAATGTGTCCAGTGTATGAACACCTTTACTTCATAGCTGTTGTGGAAAAAAAATGACTTGCAAGTGATCTCAATGCTTCTTCCTTTAAAAGGTGAGCAACATCATAAAAGCTTCCAAGGAATGAATTTAGAATAATAAACATCTGGTGTACACAATAGGAAGTCACTACACATTTTTTGAGAACAGCAGCTTTAGTCATACATGTAATAAAAATAAATTTTTTTAAACCGTTTGGGGCATATATTAAGTAAAAGCCCTTTTTACTATATTTGGACACAAATTCCACGAGAAGCAAAGCAAGCTCTGAGTTCAGAACAATGTGTCTGCACAAACACCACCAATAAATATAGTCATCGATAAAGGCAGAAGAGAAAAACCCTTTGGCATGTGGTAACTAAACTAAAGTCAAGAAATAGAAAGGGTGACATCTTAGTATCAGAAAGAGGAAAGCCTGCTGTCACGCCATGAGGAAACTATGGGAAATGATGGCAAAGTCCTACAGTGCTACCATGTGTATAGAGGGATGCTAATCCCATCATTAGATCCTAGATAAATATTAATGTTTTTCTTGTCCGAGTACTGCCACCCTGCTCTATAGGCCCGTGTGCTGAATGCACAGCTGCTGTGCATTGCCTTGAACCGTGCTGCTGCAAATCTCTGTTACACCCTGCAGCTGCGGGTGCGGCCACTGGTACTGTGTTTCTCCAGCCAGTACCTGAAATCTGCTTCTGAAAGGTACTAAAACGGAGAGAGATATTATTATTATGTCACTTCGGAAACCTCCCTACCTGTGTGTCTTTCTGCAGCACTTGCCTGTAAATACAGTGTTTAGAGAAAGAGAGGAAAGGAGCGTGCAGGCTTTTGGCAGCACTCCCAGCACAGGACTGCTCAGGCTGGGAACAAAAGCTCTGTTTTCCTTCATTTTTACTGCTGCTTAGCAGCCTGGCTCACTAACAGCAGCCTTCTTTCCACTTAGAGCAGTAGCCCCAGACCTACCACTTAGTAAAAGTGCCAGCATCTTGCCTTCATCTAAGGTTTTCATTTTAATGCCTGAGGCTCCCCTCTCAGGTTCTTACCAGGGAAGTCCTGCCTCTCCTGGCTCCTCTCATGGATGCAGTGAGCTGTGACTGAGACTTTGAATTAGAGGAGCCATCAGGCTGTAGTATCATAACATGGTTCAGGGATCCCATACTTAATGCTTGCAGTTTGGCACTAGAGGTGTGACTCCCATCTCTGTCAGAAGTACGTTTGCCAGCAGGTTCAGCTGCTCGTCCCTGCTGTCTCGCCCTCCTGTGATACACCTTTCCCTTCCCCTGATTCTATACCTGAAGGCCAAAACTTAGTGCTTATGTCTTCTTCCCTAGCACTGCCTCAGTTCCTATGATTGCCATCTCCAGTTCCTCTGGGCAGCTGCTCGCAGGGAGCTGTTTGCCCTTGTCTGCCATGTAAGCAAGCACAAGCCATCACCATGTGCTGCTTTCAAGTGGATCACATCACATCCCATCAAAAATGTGCCACAACCTAGGAATGTCTGGTCAATATCAGCAGGCCCAAAGATCAAGGTGATGAATCCTATAACAAATAAAAGCTTTGTTATCTTTGAGAAAAGACCCTGCAGGGATTATACAACACAAGCTTTGTCAAGGAAAGGATAGAAGGAATGAGTAGAAATATAAAGAAGATGAAGAGTCTCCGGTTAACTCCTTTGACTGGGAGATATGAAGAAACGCTGGCTATATACTCAAGAAAATCCAGCAAGGTCTTTGAAAGGTCAGTGAATAATTCTAAACAGAAGTGAAAGCTGGGAATTTTCAAGTCACCTGTAGGAACAGACATCAAAGTGTGGAAACTGAAAGAGGAAACAGGGAGATGGAAAAGCACAAATGAAACATGATTTTGTTCAGGAAAACTTTCACTTCCTTGTATAAAAGCAGAAATTTAGACAGCATTAAAGTTCAGAAGAAACACTAAGGTAATCCTTCACTGTGGGGGGCTGCTAAATCCAGATCTTTGGTGTCAAGTGCACTGAACCAGCCAGACAACCAAAGGTGAAGACAGCAAGCACTCATTTCTGAGGCAGCAGCAGCAGCCAAAGCAGACTCAGCTTTGCAAAGCATAACAGTGCAAGTGCTGCTGCACATACCTTGAAGAAACCAACTCATGAAAAGGGAAAATGTCACAGATAAAATACCATCTTAGGAGGTGATAGAAAGAGAGAAGTTAGGGGCTCTTCTTGTCACGCCATTAACAACATGTTTAATTACACTGGTGCTGAGGGGGGCAGGTCTGAATATATAGATAGTGGGGAAGAGGGGTAGCTTCAGGTACAGAACAGAGAGACACAAACACTCTGGTCAATATTTAACCCAAAGTGATCTGCTCTTTCTTTGGAAGGGATTATTTCATAATCCACTAAAACATCTTTGGATGAAAACTCTTACATGATTTTAAAGGATTCCTATTTCTCACATATATTTTTCTATGTCTTCAACATTGGT
Organism: Falco naumanni; assembly: GCF_017639655.2. Classification (NCBI taxonomy): domain Eukaryota; kingdom Metazoa; phylum Chordata; class Aves; order Falconiformes; family Falconidae; genus Falco; species Falco naumanni. Next base: position 23,918,768 of record NC_054058.1, read on the forward strand.
TTAAAAGTACTTTTACACAAATAGCTAGATAGAGACAAAGTATCTAGAAGTGCTTTTTAATACAAATTACCCTTGCAAAGGAGAGAGAAGGAAATATTATCTCCATTTAAAATGGACATGAAGAGTGGTTCTGTAATGGATTTATGGAGGTCACAGAAGAAGTCGAAAGGCAAGGGCAGAGACTGATGCTCAGTCACGCCTCACTGGGGCTTTGCTCCTCTCTCCATCATTTCATTTTTGTTTGCAGCAAACAGAAAAATCCTTCAGTCTAGCCCAAACTACTCTGATTCCCAGATGCAGCACTTCATAAGAGATAAGCATGTTGTGTAGGTGGCAAAAACTGGAAAAAGCAAAGAACAGACAGAGGCAACAGCAGAAGCCTAGCAACCAAAAGTGAGTCCTGACAAATGCGGGATTTCTGATGTTATGTTTTTTCCCTTTGCAGGTGCTATTATGACCCAGCAGGAATCCCTTCCCCTTCCCATTCCTCTGCAATGTCCTGCAGGCTGGCATGTGACAGCCTGGTGTGCCCTGTGCCTGCTGTAGGGCAGACGAATGAACAAAGCCAGCAGGAATTAACAGAACAGCAACAGTATTTTCATATGCAATTCCTGTATTGATCAAAAAATAAATTACTGTTACTCTGAAGTGTACTCTCTCCAGCTGTGTAATAGAGACGACACTAAAGAGGCCAGTCAGTGCAGGTTCCCCATTATCCTTCCTGTCTCATTAGCGTCTACTCTTCCCTTGGCTCTTTGCTCAGAGTCTCTGATGTGATTTGCAATGTGCTGCTGACAAAGCTGCTGTTGCGCTTCCTCCTTAGAAATGTTTTTCTTCTGCCAGATGACTGCAGCAGCTTAATGGGAGTCTTAAAGGTTTTTTGATGGTCTGTCCAGAGGTGAGCAATTGCTACTACCATTTCAGAAAAGCCCAGAATTAACAAGAAGTCCATTTTCAGAGGGAAGAAGAGAAGGAAAAACCTCCCATGTGTTAGCTACTTCCCCTCAAACACAATTTTGCCGGAACAGATCGGAGGATTGAGCTATTAAGATCTGTTTCTGCCCCTGTCCTTTGCCATCCCAGCCTTCATGCTCCAGAGGAAGCCCATGGCCCAGCACAGCACTGCTCAGCAATGCTGAAAACCATTGTGGGTGATGAAACATCTTCCTGACTCCTGAATGCAGTGACTTTTCACCTTGTCTACACAGCGCCCCTGCATGAGATTGAGTTCACTGTGTGCTCTCAAACACATTATCTGCATTTGTTTCTATACTTTCTTGGCCCTGAACTGCCATATGCACAACTTGCAATTTTCTAGTGCTAATACCAGTTTTCTACTTGGTAAACATGTACAGCACCATACCATACCAAAAAGCAGGAAAAAGGCTCCATGGCTCTTGCAGCCTGTCAGTTTTCCTAGTCCTCCTAAGCAATCTGTTCTAAGGGGTTTTAGTTACATCCACCTCCTCTCCTTCCATCTTATTCCATACTAGATGCGTTAGGTTATTTATTTTTTATGTTTTGGGCTGGGTATGACCAGCAGCATGCAGTATGGGAAAGCCTGCTGGCCTCGCCCCAGCATTTTGGGAGGACTGTGGAAGCAGCGAGCTCCTTTCCTTCCTGATCACCCTCAACAGATGTTCATGTTAGTGAGATGAGGAAGAACAACAGCCTGCCCTTTGCTGCTGGAGATCATCCTTGGAGGGAAAGCTTTGGAAGTGAACAACCTTTGCAGTTTCTATTTCTGCTTGGGTAGACAAGGAGAGAGCAGCTGTTGGTAGATGTGAAGCCAGACATTAGCACACAGGCAAAAATATCAGCAGAGCTCTGGAAAACTTCTAGAAGACCTGTAGGACCTCATGGTACTTTAAAGATGGGACAAAACTGACCAGGACTGCAATAATAGCCACAGTACAGTTTGGAGGTGCCCCAGCAAAGGGCTTGTGAAATCTGGGGCACCATTTACATCGCCAGAGTGGGATGAGGGGTGCTGGGTCTTGGCCTTGTGTACTGCCCCAGCACCCGCAGAAAGCCACAGCCAGTCTCAGGAATTCACCTCCTAAATGAGCCGGAGCTTGCAAGATGGAGGTGCAAGTTAAGGGGAATTTGCTGGTGCAGGAGACCAAGTGGAGTGTCCTGGCAGAGGTGCCTGGCCCTGTGCCTCAGCGACAGAGAGTGGGTAACGGTAATGCTGCATCGCAGCATATGCTGTAAAACCCAGCTGTTGTGTTTGGTCCTGGTTTCCCTCCAGCAATGGGTTCCACACAGGTAGGTGACACTCAGAGACTGGTAGAGTCTTATATAGCCGGAAGGTGCAGGGGGAAACCTGAGAATGACCTGCCTGATGCAGTAATTTAGACCACGTACGCCCCTAATGCTGAAGAGGCAGGTCCCTGTGCAGCACAGCATGCCACTGCTGCTGGGTTGCGGTCACCTCACGGCTGCGGCTGCTCAGCTAGGAGCACTTGTGTCCTGGCCTGCGATGGAAACATCGTGTACGTCTGCCCAGGGCTCTCCTGAGACACCCCACCAATGGTGTGGTGGGTCCCCTGTGCTGGCAGAGGCCACCGTCCCTGTCCCTCCAATTAGGTGCAGCTTTCATGTACCCTGCAAGAGCCACCTCCATGGGGACATGCCCCTTCAAAGCAGCATTTGCCAGCACACTCCTGGACTGGAATTGCCAGAACAGCTTTGCTGACTCCATCCATCCTGGTCTTTCAGATGTGGTCTTCATTTCTTGCGATGTAGTGCTTTGAAAATGGACAAAGACATCACAGTCTAATGGCTGCTCTAAGTGTCCGGAGCAGAAGTGCTCCACCAGAACTACCAACATGCAAACTGCAACACGTGTCTCACTATTGCCTATTGTGACATTTTGGCCCCAACACAACCATGAAGTAGCTTAGTGGCTGTCAGAGCGTGAGACTGTACATCAGAGTACAAGAAGAGCCAGGTAATGCTTGTTCTTCGTAGGGGATTTATAGGCCTGGCAAGCAGAGTAGCTCTCGGTTTGAACTGCAGCTAGAAAAGGGAGTCACTCCAAACGGAGAATGCCAATTAACTCCAGCACCACTTGAACGAATTAAGTGAAGGTCAGAGCTGCAGCAAGCAGCCATCACTAATGAGATTTCAGTGCCGCTCTGCCTATTTTATGCACATCAGATTTCCTGCGAAGGAATCCCCCGGGACACAACTGTTTGGCTTCTGTCTGAAACTTCAAGAGCCTCTGGCTCAGAAAGATGTTAACTTCACCCTTGATGCTGCACTAAGCAGAAGGCAGGCAGTTGGAGTGCTTCTTTAGCAAATAGCAGATGATTTTAGACAGACATCACAACTTGGAATTCAAATTTTCTTTTTTGCAATATATGCATGCATTAATTATTTAACTTTAGCTCTGGTAATTCTAAATTCAACTTTTTGTCATGGACAGTGAATGTAGTTCTTCGTTTTATATCGAGCGTGCTGCAGACTGCTCTGTCCCCAACGCAGGTAAATGGTTTGCCGAGCTGTCCCTCCCTCTGTCTCCTGATTGTCCCACATGCTGCCCAGATGCTGACAACAGCAGAAAGCAGTGCAATAAGAGAGGCTGCTAGAAACTGATTTTTTCAGACACATACTTTGCACACCGTTACATGCTCCAGCAGTAAGAGAGGGGTTATTTGCTCTCATAACATATGTGCCTAGACCAGGCTAAATCCTTGTGAGCTATTGTTTCCTGGGGGATGAGAGTCTCCTTGGCCAGCACCCATGTCAGGTTGAGATGGCTGCAACCTGGAGAGACCTCACCTCAGGGGGCTACCGGTCTGTCATCTCCTGCCGACAGGGGTTAAGAAACATCTGCAAAAACTGCTAAGAAGAAATGCACTGGTTTGCTTCCTCAGCTAATTTGTGCTCCTTGAAGGAAATCAAAGGCGGCGTTTAATGATCCTTCTGGGCACGACGTGATTTGTATCTTCATCCTTTCGGGGCAGGCTCACAGCACGAAAACCCCAGGGGTGGAGGGGAAATCTCTTTGAAAGCCATTCGCCGAGCGAGATGCTGTCAGATATTGAAGGGAGGAAGAGTGAGTGTGTGTTATGAAAGTTGGCAGGTGACTGAGCTAATTACAGACTCGGAGGCAATTTAGGGTGACGGGAAGTGACTTGAATTGTAACCAGAGGTTAAAAGAATTTAAAAGGAGACAGTGCTGGTGCTGCTGTGCTCAGATGGGCTGAGGACTGTTCCCCGTCAGCTCACTGAGCAGCTGCAGGTCAGGGAAACACCTTTCACACTCCGCTGCAGAGTAGTTTCGGAGCAAAACACAAGCTGCTGCAACATGGTATTAATCAGATGTGGAAAGCCTTGCAGACCCTTCCTCCACCCCTTTCTCTTCTTCAAAACTGTCAGGGTATTTTTAATAACAATTGCTGGTTGCCTAAAATCACAAAACATGTTTTCATTAATATTCATGAAAGAATGGACTGTTTTTATCTACACCTACATCAATGTGTGGTAGAATGTACCCAAAGCCCAGCTTTTATCTTTAATCACACTGAAACTGATCGCCTCTGATTTTTGTGGGGAAAAAATACTCCTATTTTCAAAGGAGAAAAGCATGAAATGTTATAATATGTGACCTAGAATTTTGGCAACGCTGCTCCCTTCTGTGAAATCAAAAGCACGGAAAAAAATAATCAAACTTTTAAGGTTTTTAATTGAGTTCTGAATATTCCAGAAACTCCAATATGGATTTCTACAATAGCTCTTATCTGAACACTCAGTATCATCATCAAACCAAATAAAATTAACAGAAAATCTTTGAAAATTAAAAAAAAAAAAACAAAAACCAACAACAAAAAAATCTTTGTGCCTAGACATTGCCTTTATTTATGTTACAGTAGAGTGCAGCAGCTTCCCCAGGGGCCAGGCATGACTGCTGTATATATTGTGCAAACCCACAGCTGCAGAGCCCATGGCCCACAGACACTGCACTGGGGATAGTCAGCTCATCTGTATTGATGCCATTTTCCCTGACAGGCAGATGTTTAATGCCCGGATCACTACAGAGAGGTCTGCAGAGTGCTGCAGCCCAGCTCTGTTGGCTCCTGACCCGCTCCTATTGCCAGGGACAGACAAAACCACCCTGCAGGCTCAGTTCAACCCCTGCACCACTGACAGCGTGATCCAAATAAATCAGGGGAGAGGAGTGGTTTGCTGCTTTGCCCGTGTAGATCACTTGCCAAGTGAGAGAAGATGGTCCTCAGCCCCAGAGGTTATACCGTCTCCCTTTGCAAGAGTGCAGAGAATTAGAGAGCACCCTGTATTTCCAAAGCACCCCACAACTGTTACCCAATAAATCCTCATCAGGATTTCAGCAAATAGGTGAGGCAGTAACATCAGACCATGTAGGCAAGTAACTCCTCTCTGCACCCTCCACATCTACTGACCCTGACAGGGGAACACATGGGAGGAGGGACCTTCCTTCTTTCTAGCCCAGCCACGCTACAGCAACCCTAATTTGGCCCAAATACCTCTGTCCTGATAACCCTGCAAAATCCTGAATCCTTACTAACACACTGAGTGGAGAAAAGGAGGTACTTGTAGCATGTCCTCTGAATAGGGCCATTGCATCAGGCATTTAATATGAAGGATTTTGCAACATAAAAGATGTTGCTAGACACGTACAGAGTCAAGTGTCTTTGTAGCTGTGGAGATTAGCAGCATAAGTGACATAATTTATTTAGTCACGATGCACCACAATTCCTGGGGCTCCCCATGAAGCAAAGCCTACTTTCTCAAAAAAGCTGTTCCAAGTGCAACCACCTTATCACAAAAGGCTTCAATCTCTTTTATAATGAGGGTTCCCTTCCTCCTAATCAAGTTCCTTCAAATCATGTGGACTTGAAATGGAAAAGATTAAGTTTAACCCTTTGGGAGTGGAAAGATAAGGATGGAGTTAACTTTTACTCAGGGTGCTTTTGTGACAGCATCCAGGAAAGCTGCAATCAGCTCACAGTGCCCAAACTGAACATCTGCTTTCAATTACTTTTCCTTTTTCTTTCTTCTTTTTCTAGCCTTGTCTTCAGAGGTGTTGGGAAGATGCTTCGCTGCTGCTTGTTTCCTGTGCCTTCTGCTCTCCCTTGGTGTCTCCCTCCATGCCATAAATTTCCTGCTGCTCAGAATGCTCTGCCTGATGAGGGTTTAACATGCTGCTAGAAAAAAAAAAAAAAAAAAAAAAAAAAAAAAAGCTAGTTTCTTCTTGGAGTATTTAAACAAATCTAAATTTAGAGCAGAGCTGTGGAAAAAAATAGAAAGGAAAAAAGACAAAGTAACCAGCCGAAGGCATTAATTAATATGACACCTGTGTGGCTGCTTCTATAAACAACAGGGAGAACATGCGGCTCACAGAAGACTGAGTCTGCAGGCAGATATTTACAGAGCAGCTGGCTGTAATGTGGCATCTAGAAGGACACATTTGGTCCAAGCCATCCTGCTGACATCTGATGATGCTCTGCAGGCTGGGTATTCATCCATTCTTCACTACATCTGAGTCAACCTGAAATTAAGAAAGTCTGCCTACATGTCAGTTGTTCTACCTGTATATCCCCCTTGTGTCATGCTAGGGGTGAATCTCTCCTGCTCTACAGAGATCATAGTGAGGTATTAGTTTCCTTCCCATGGTAAACAGACTTTTGTGTGCCTCCTCTGTGGAGTCACATCAGGGTCTCCTTGCAACCACTGGCACTCATCAGCCTGGTCTCAGATGGCAGAGAACCCTTCCACGCACAGCTTCAGACTGTATCAAACGTTTCCTCTGCACCCAGATGGTGTTAAAAGCAGCTAATTTAATCCAAACCACACCTGGGAGTGAGGGAGCTAGCATTTTCCCACAATGGCTGTGATGAGAAAGGGTCAATCAAAGGGGCTGTGCTCACCCAGCACCACCCAGCGCTGCAGATCTTTCCGGTCTCACCAACCCAAACTTCCCAGCTCCCAGGCATGCCGCCAGCCGTGTGGCCAGCCCAGCTCCAACAGCATCTCCCTGTTGTGTTGAGGCTTCCCAGAGCTCATCTGGTATTGCACAGGCCCCAGTGTGACTAAACGGGGAGGGAAGGTAGTACTCAGCTGCGGGGACACCCCCCTGCCCCCAGCCAGGGCCTGCATGCAGCATCAGCACTCATGCAGAAGCGAGCCTGCAGCCCTTTTCCCTGTCCCTGCTCAGCTATTAAATCCGCACCTCTGCAAACTCAGCTTGTGAGTGCTAACCCTCCACAGCACTGAAACCTGATCAGAAGAGATTTGCATGACCAGCCAGTAAAACCATGACTAAAAGTACTTTTCCATCGCTGCTTCTGGCAAGGGCCCCCTCCTCCTGGCAGCTGCCAGGACAGGGAGATCAGATTCTCTAGTATTGGCAAAACACTGCACGACTGTTTTTCAAACCACATCGAGGAATGGGTAAACCTATTCAGCCCAGAGACATTGTCCTCATATCTCCTGAAAAGGACACAAGCCCAAACACTGTTAAGAGTGCAGTTTCACAAGCAGAACGTTTGACCAGGATAGAAAGGAGCTTTTGTACCCAGATGCCTTCCTAAGGAGTCCTGCCAAGAGATAATAAGAGGCACAAGATTATTATCTCAGATCAAGGCATGTCCTGTGAACCACGTAGTTTATTCCCATTGTGCCTTGTTTTAAGTTATTCAAAATCAAAACAAGTTATTCTTATTAAGTGATTATGTTATAAGTTCAGGATCATGATGGAGCAAAGACTTGCTTTGAGGTATGCAGTGGTGGCAGGCACGCAGCAAGATCCTGGTGTCTCCAGAATGAAGAACAAGTCAGTGCTGATGTCTTGCAACCGCTTCCCCAGTCCTAATATCTATAGTGCAAAAAGGACCCTGATGCTCACTCCATGTGGGCCCTAAGACACTGCCTCAAAGTACCTAGAAAATAGGTCTCACCACATGGGCCAGCTGGGAGATGAGTACTACGGGTGCCAGGGGGAAGAAGTGTCTCTGGTGACTAGTTTCAGCTCAGTAAACCTCCTGGCAATAGGAGTAGTATCACAAGGAGCTTGATGCTTGAGGAGGCTGAGACACTCTCCCATCTGCTCTTCATCTCCACGAAGCTGCATACTCTTCTCTTTGCTGTGTTCAAGATTGTTGCCACATCCTCTGTTCCAGCTGGCTTTCTGATAAAGAGACACTTGACTTCCACAAAATGTGCCTTATTGACCAGTACTGCATGGAGAGAGGTTGCCTCAAGAGGTTGTGCCATGCACAGCACATCTTTCTTATCGGCTTTCTCTGTTGCTCTAGTGTAGAGTTCCCCTTTCTTCATTTTGCCCCGTTGTCCTTATATTTATCCCACCGTAAGACTGCATGTTAGTCTGCTCAGGCATTTCCACGTCAGGGTCACCACATGAATGCATTAAACAAATGAGGATTTCCACCATCTTTAATAAACTCTCCTCATACACTGCTTACACCACTGTTTTGATTATATTTGTTCTTTGGCTGTCTTGACATTTGCCAGTATATTCTCATAACAACATAATCCAAACTGAACTCAGGGTCTAGTCAAACCAGAAACAAATAGAGCTGGTAAATCTTCCCCCTGCCTGTGAATACAGCACAAAATCACACTTTTTATTGCCCCATGGTTTTGAAAATTTAGCTCTAATGTGCTGTACTCACTCACCCCGTATCTCTTGTAGATGTAAATTCTTCCTCCTTGTTAGGTGTCTACTTTCATTCTTTATCATAGGATTTTTTTTTTCCCAGTCAAATCCTGCCATCGTTTTTCTCCTCTCCATGCTCCCACTGTGCTCACACACTGTCGTGAATGAGCTCTGCATAAGTAACTGGATGCACACTAATCCCATTAAGGGACCTCTAGTCACCTGGGGGGTTTCAGTTTTCCGTGCTATTTTCATTTCATCTTCAAATCTCAGTCCCTTGCAAGTTTAGACCATTAAGGGGTTAAGTGTGATATAGCCAGTAAATGAGATAAGTCCAAATAAAGGGATTTGGATCCCCCAGTTCAGCATGTTGCTGTCTCATTGCCTTTTCTATCAGTGTTTCAGGGTTTTCCAAGCACACCACGAGCTCTCGCTAGAACCCATCTGGATTAAACTGGGTCCCAGCTGCAAATAGCACGCAGTGGCTGGAAGGGTTAGTGAAAAGATCCTGCAAAAATCACTCACAATAACTATTTGATGCTGCTTTATGCATGTAGAGAAATGTAGAGAAAAAATACTATCTAAAATATTGATTCTCCTGCCTTCAGACCCCATTTCAGCTTTTTTTCAGAAGATGAATTTTTATCATCTCTTCCCTGAAGTATCCAGACAGGGAAGCCTGCCACCCTGGGCGCTACCCCTCATTTTTAATCCTGGTAAACATGGAGAAACGAGACCTTAGTGGTCAGTCTTTCTAGCTCTGCTAAGAGCAATCTTCTCTTTTCAGGCTGCAGAGGAAGGAGGAGGCAGCAGAAGCCCAGCCCCTGGTCCCAGCAGTGTGAACCCGGAGTCAGGGGAAGGGCAATCAGCTCCTTCTGTTCCCATGGGCAGCATGCTGCATCCCTTCTCTGCACTGAGCATTTCGGGGGGGGGGGGGGGGGGCGGGAGGACATTCCTCTGCATTGCCCTCACCTCCAGATTCCCCCTGGAGCCATCTAGGTCTGTAAGTGCCCCTCTTAGGGGCGAGAGCCACCATAGCACATTTTGGCCAGGTGAGAAATGTGTTGCTGACATCCAGATCTGCTCCGCCTGTTGCCTCCATATGCTGCCCATGGCATTTGCTGTACTGCTATGTAGTACCCTGAAGGGACTGCCTCTAGAGTGTTTGTGTGTGTAGAAATTGATTTTTTGTAGATTTTAAGGTCATAAAGAACCATTTCAACCTTCCTGTGTAACCCTTTGCACAGACTTAAGAACATCATCTGGAAATTTCAGCCCTTCAGGCCTACAACCTCTGCTTGGAGAAGATCATAACTTTCAAAATGATGCTCAGTCTGGAGTAAAGATTGTAATAAAAGATGACACCATCCTATCCTGAGGTGAGTTATTCCTGTAATTGCTTACCCCAGGCCTTCAGCCTCTTCGTCTTGTAATTTAACCTCTATTCCATGTTTCAGGGGTTTGTTCCCTTCTCTGTACTTCCTCTGCCACTTCTGTTACCCCATCTGATGAGCAGCTGTGCTGGTTTTGGCTGGGATAGAGTTAATTTTCTTCACAGTAGCTGGTATGGGGCTGTGTTTTGGATTTGTGCTGGAAACAGTGTTGATAATGTAAGGGATGTTTTAGATACTGCTGCGCCGCGCTCGCACAGAGCCAAGGGCTCTTCTGCCTCTCAGCCACCCTCCAGCGAGCGGGCTGGGGGGGCACAAGGAGCTGGGAGCGGACACAGCCGGGACAGCTGACCCCAAGTGACCAAAGGGATATTCCACGCCACACAACGTCATGCTCAGCACATAAAGCTGGGGGAGAAGGAGGAAGGGGGGAAGTTCAGAGTGATGGCGATTTGTCTCCCCAAGTAACTGTCACACCTGATGGATCCCTGCTTTCCTGGCGGTGGCTGAACACCTGCCTGCCCACGGGAAGCGGTGAATGAATTCCTTGCTTTGCTTTGCTTGCATGCACGGCTTTTGCTTTACTTATTAAACTGTCTTTACCTCAACCTATGAGTTTTCTCACTTTTACTCTTGTAATTCTCTCCCCCATCCCACCAGGGGGGAGTGAGAGAGTGCCTGCATGGTTAGTTGGCAGCTGGAATTAAAACTACAACAGGCACCAATGCAACACTCAGTGGCACATCTGTAATACATGCCTTAGTTTTACTTCAGTGCTTTGACATCCAGTTTCCTCCTCCACATCTTTACAAGAAACCTAACGACCTAGCGTGGCCTTGCATTTTGTATTAAATAAGGCATTTGTAAACATGCAGAAGATGATTGTAAGATATTCTAATAAATGGGGTAATTCATTGCCATGGAGTCAAACTGTTCAACAGGTCACTCTAGTCATCTATAATCTTTCCACTGACATATCTGTAGTTATTTATAATTCATACTTCTTGTGACGATAATGAGCTTATATAGCAGGCCCCTCATCTGTGTGTGCAGTTTGCTACTTGCTACTATTCATCAAGTTCAGCCATTGGGCTCCTTTGATTCATTGGTCTCCAGACACAGATGAAAGGATGGCAATCTCAATTGAATGTTGCCCAAATGGAAAGATTTGACTATTAATAAATAATCACTCACGTTAGGAGATGCCCAGTTTAAACCAGCAGAGTAATTTTTTTCATGCCATCTTTGCTTCCCACTGCCCATTTTCCCTCCTCTCCTCTTACCTGTGGGAGGTCCCCACTCATGGCCTGGAGGATGAGCACCTCGCCAGGACCTGGGCTGGATGCTGCCAAGGTGCCGGCTCTGCCCAGCCTCATCGGTCCTGTGCAAACCTCAGCGCCAAGCGGAGGCATGGCACGAACCCGCTGGTGCCTGCAGGAGCCTGCCATGCACCCCACGCTCCTGGTCCCAACCTCAGGTACCCAGAGGGGAGGTGATGGTGCTGGGGCCACCTGCAGGAGCAACCCACTGGTGTCCTGCAGCGCGGCAGGGGGGCTCTGCTCACGGAGATCAAAGGTCAGGGGTGGGGGGGAAATTTCAAGGGTGTGGATGCGCCCCCTTTAAAGCAGGCATGGCCTGACCTCTGGCTGGAGAAGCCAAGACCTGTCTTCAGGAATCAGAGTAATCCTGGGTGATTTTATCCCACTCCACTTCCCTAAATCTGTGGCCGCTGCTGCTTGGCGAGGGGATTAAGGGGCTGGCGGGGGATTACGTAGCTGCTGCGGCTCCCGGCACGGAGCTCCCTCCCGGCACGGCTGCTCCTCGGGCCACGGAGACACACCGCACCCGTGGGTGCCCACCGGCAAGGGTCTGCGGCAGGTTTTTGGCCGCCCGCCCTGCACTGGAGAGCCCTGACAGCACCCGGCAGCAGAAGCGACGTTCCTGGGGCAGAGGCAACCGGGGTCACCCGGGGCTCGGCCCCACAGCAGCAGAGTGCCCAGCCCGGCAGCATGGCGGGGGCTGTGTGGGACCCCCCCCGGGGCAGCAGGAAGGGCAGAGAACCCCCGCACCCCACCGGCCGGTCCCCTTGCTGATGGTTGGCACGTGGAGGATGGGGCCCTGGGCTTTCCCATGGATGACGCTTTGGCTCTTCTGCCTCCTGCCCTCTGCCAGGGCCCAGACGAAGATCCCGCTGGAGATGTAAGTGTTTCCCTCTCTCTGCGTGGGGCATTTGTGCTGTGAAGTGGGCAATGCCATGGGCACGTGGGTGGGAGTGCCTCCCCGGTGGTGGCAGGCACTGCGGGTGCAGGCTCCTCTGGAGGGGCACGTCATTGCAGGGCAGGTGACATTCCCTTATGATAGCGGCAATAGCTCCTGGGAGAGGACATGGGCATGGGAGCCTCAGATTCTGTTCCCAGGACCAGCGTGGATGCAATGCCTCATTTTCCCTGTTCATCAAGCATAGCAACGATACTCATTTATTTAAGCACTTTGTCATCTATTAATGCTCTGCTTAATGCACTGGGTAGCAGAAGGCAAAACCAATTTAAAGACATGTTCATAAAACCCCATCACTGATGCAACTTGTGGAGATTCAGCCATGGAGGCAGATGTAAAGCAGCCTCAGGTTAGCAGCTCCCCAGTTTAGCAGAGTGGCTCCAGCAGACACTGCTGGCACCAGGGACACCCCAGAGATGCGTAGCACTCATCAGGATCTGGCAGTGGGAGGCATACACACGGGGTGTTTGAGCAAACAAAGGTGCATCTCTTCAACACACATGAGATCCAGATTGTGCAGTGCAAGGTTTGCAGCTCCAGAGCTCTGATCCCTTACTGGTACACTGATGGCTGAAAAAAAGCCTTGGTGTGCACATACACAGCCTGGGTAATACACACACACATTTATTCATGTGTGTGGACATCAGGGGATGTTGGTGGGGGCGGCGAGATAGGGGAAAGAGGCCACAGCACCTTTTCTTGCTTGTTCCTGCTCCACCTCACTACACAGGGCGTAATAGCCCTTCCCAGAGCTCTGGAGCATAGGAATGAAAAGGTCACCTGCAATACAAAGCACAGCCACGTTTTGTGCATGCACTGCATTTGGGTTCAAGTGCTAGTGCACATGCAGGGAATCTTGATGCACCTTTTTGGATGTGGGTTTGCAGGGCACCCGTGCCCATGTGCGTGTTGGTCTGCACGAGCAGCTCCTCTGGCATGGGCACTACTGGAAAGCTCCCCACGAGCAGCGTGGCATCTCCAAGCAGCTGACCAGCAGGCTAACAGCTCTCAGCAAACCTAGTTTATAAAAACTTCACCTTGTTAAGCTGATTTAGTCAAGTTAAGGAGTAAAAATGTCAGCACCACAGTTGGTAAAAGTTGTTGTGAGGCAGATTCTCTGGAGCTGTCTATGCAGGACAGTGGCTTGGTCTGGAGAAAAGACAACACTGCCATTCAGTTTCAGCAGGAGATATGTCTGATACATCAACTGAAGTCAGCTCAAGCCCTTTCCTGAGATTGAAAAAATGTTATACATTCAAAAATTGCCAATAAGACCCTTGCAGATGTGCTCACCATTACAGCCCACATGACTACCAAGAGTTGTGCTGACTTTATCCAGCAGGATCTCAGGAAACTTTGCCACCCGTTTTATTCTTGGCTGCACTATCAAGCCCTTCCTCAGGAAAGTGCTTCTGATTTGGGTTTCACAAAAAGGACACAGAAGTTTCACAGCATAAAATCTGACTTGTGATAATTTCAAACCACACAAAATAAAAATCAACTTTCCATGCCCAGTGTAAATACTGCGCAGAAATACCTTTTGGCCTTGAAATCTGTGGCACTAAGGAGCCAGCCTGTCCTTTCTGCTGTTTTCACCACTGCATGCAAGTGCAGGGATTACAGGCAGGCAATCTCTGACCAAATCCTTTTCTGATGTGTTTGGTTATAATGTGATAGCCCTTTACTACTGAGAAAAGAGTTACATCACTTTGCACAATTTGGAACTTTGTCATGTGCAAGAATGAAGAATAAACAATAAAAAAACCCCCACTTTTCTCCCCTGGTACCAAAACTAGACCAACAGCTGAATTGAACCTTGATGTTTCAAATCCATTCATGAATTTAACTAAAACTCAAAAGCTGCCCTTTTGAAATGAAATTTCAGTAGAAGAATACATTGGCCAGAGGACCAAAGGGAGTAAATCAGAAGAAAAGGGACCTGCTCCATAGATTACACAGGGACATTCTGGGAGTGCCTGTGGGACATCCTGTGGGACCAGCCTTTGAAACACCAGCTGGGTTCAATTACAGTTAAGTGACACAAGGCCAGGTGAGGCTGAGCTGCTCCCCAAGTCACGTCTGGCTTTGCTGCAGCATGCCCAGTTCATCGCCACCTCATTCACGTCTTTGCAAAGCTCACTCAGCTTTAACCCACTGGTGCAAAAATCTGCTCAATCAGTTACTAGCAATGCTTCTGGGGGGGCAAGTTCAGCATGAAAACTACCTCCTCCTCCCTCCTGGCCACCACTCTTCTCATCAGCTAGCCACGGCACAGGCAGGAGTGCTTGCAGCTGTGAGGATAGTGAAGATTTGGGAATGGCTGCTCGGCCTTTGCTTCCTGGGGTACTGGAACCATCAGGAAATGATGGTGGGAGAGGTGAAGAGGAGCCTCTTCAGGCTGTCCCTGTTGCCTCTGTACATCAGTTTCTAAGTTCACAAAGCCAGCAACCTTAGATGAAATTTCTCTGCAACCTGATGAATTTTAGGCTGATCTTTTCTCTCACTTGTTTACAAAGAAAAGAAGGAAACCTATTTAAATTCGGCAGGCTGCCCTTAATTTCCCAGTACTCTAAGGTCACTCCCTTCCCTGGCAAAAAATTGTCTTTTAAATATGCAAATGACAGTGTGTTTCTGCCTCTTCACCTGCCTTCTTTTCAAATTCCCTGGAACACCACCATGTATTTTTAATTACTCGCTCCTCAGCCCTGTCACACAGGGCTTCGGGACCTTTCTGTGCCCCCTAACTTTCCAACCAGCACTCCAAAGATGTGAGCCTCTGGCCCTCTCTCTGCTCCCCCTTCCTCTGTGCCTCCTTCCTGCTCCGATTTCAGACCAGCAGAGATGTCCACTGCCAAGCTGGAGCAGCTGCTGCCCCAGGCGGGCTGGGAGAGCCCTCCCAGGGGAGCGCCTGACACACAGGGCACCCACGTAGCAATTGCAAAATTACACAAGCCCCGACCTTTTCTCTCCTTGACTTCAGCTGTTACTGGAAGTTTCAGCGTTCATACATTTCAGCTTCTTTTGCCACAGCCTCAAAGGCTAAAAACCCACCTTCTTTTTTCCTGTTTTTATGAAAGCGGAGAATCCCAAGTCATGCTGGACTTAAGGACTACACAAATGAGCAGATCCACAAGCAGCAGGGCTGGGGCTTCTGTGAAGCTGCCTGTGGCTGGCTTCTCTGCTGACTGATGGTTGCTAAGTTAGTACCGAGGACCTTTTACCTCAATAAGAGCATCTTTCTGCAGAAGCTGCCCAGCCACACCCACTAGTTAGAAATTAATATCAAAGAATCTTCCACCCTGCTGTGTTGAAAAATGATGAGTGCTGGAAGGAACAGGAGCGCACACATGGCCATGGACACGACACAAAACAGAAAGAGCGAGATCATGTGCACCTCATTTCTAAGGGAGGGAAATGGGGTAAACATAAACCTCCCTGCTAAAATTACTATCCCAAACTTCATGTTTAGGTTCTCACTTTCTACAGTAAAAGATGAGGAGACTGGAGAATATTAGTTAATATCAGCACAAATCATCTCGTACATAAAAGTCAGAAAACCAGCAGCAGCAGATGGGCATTGAGTTAAATGTTGATCCTCATACCTCAGGGAATGTGTTAGTCACTACAACAAACAGGCAAGCATCCCATGGGGTTCCTGTTTCTGGTTTCCTCTTTTATTCTAGGCTTGCTAGAATAACTTTGATATGGGGCAATAAATCCTGGTCTCCTAGCAAATAACTACATTCTTTCTTCTCTAAGAATGAAATGTAAAGATAAAAACTCTGGCTGTCAAAATAAAATGCAGAGCACAATGGCCAAAAAAACCCCAACAAAACACCCCCCCCCCCCACCCCCCAGGGAAAAAAAAAAAAAAAGAGAGAGAGAAAGAAAGAGGAAATCTCATTCTTATTGCATTCAACTGGTGCTAGATCACACTCAGTGGTTAGAAATGGATGCCCTGTTGTCAATTAAGCAGTGATTAACAAAGGCACCCACTCTTTCATTACACTCCTTGTATGGACAGTGGAGAGAGGTACAGTTAGGAGCAGAAGCCTTATGTATGCTCCAAATCATCTGCTATAGCTGCCTATCTGTCCCTGTTTGCAAGAGGGGGCCCTAAACAGGCTTTCCTAGGCTAAAGTTAGCTGTTGTGATTATTCCACCATTGCTGTGCTGGCTTTACTCCAGAGCTCAGCTCTACGTGGTGTATTATTCTGCTACAAAACTGGTGCAATGCACTGAGAAATTAGGCCCTGAAGTCTGTTAGGACTGGAAGAAATCTACTGGAAGCCATAGGTAAGATTCTGCACCCCATAAATAAGTAGTGTATTTTGGTAAGTGAAGAAACCCATTTATTCCATTAAATAAATCTCTCCTAAGTTAATCCTTGTAGAAGGAACTGCATGTAGGTGGAACTGCCTAATGTGAATCATGTAACAGATTTCTGATGAAGTGCTCTGTCAGTTATGAGAGCCATCTATTTTGATTTGGATGGCTCGCTGTTCAGGCTGCTCTTCAACATCCTTATGTTCTCCATGTGGTATTGCTATCATCAATTATTTACAAGATGGCACAAATGTGAGTAGTGTTTTACAATGATGAGGTGCATAAGCTACTCTGGTGTTATCAAGCCATAACATCTCCACTGAGAGCAGTGAATTAGTCTGGCTTGTTAGTCTCTGCCCCACGCAGGTCTAGGAACTGAAGGCAAGGGGTGAATCCTGACAACTTTGTTCAGGTCTGACACTTATTTCTCCTCAGCAATCTTGACATTAGGTGTCTAGTCCTTCACCCCAGGCTCCGTCTGCAGTCAGTGAAGACAAATAGATGTCTGCAGAGAGCTATTTATTTCACTTTGCTAACAGTAGAGGAAACCAGATGATAATCGAAGACCAAATGTACAACTTCTGTACCTCTAAAGTTAGGCAAGACAAATTCCACTCTGAGTCAAAACATAATGATTGAGACGAGCAGAACCCAGTGTTTCTCCTTGTTGTCCAGTGTCCCGGACAGGGTGTCTAAGAGCAGTGCTTGCCTCCTGCCTTACTGTTTGTCTGGCTAGCAGTCTGGGGAGGAAGCACTGCCATGGTCCCTGCAGTGGCTTAGAGAAATACAGGGCAGGTGGAAGGGTTTTGTACTCAGGAAGATGGAGTTTTTCCCTGTCTGAAGAAGTAAGCAGTTCTGCTGACTTTGAATTATTAACACTGATTTTCTTTTTTTTCCTCTTTTTAGTGTGAAGTCTTGGGCAGATGCCTTCAGTGGGGAGCTGTACTCCGTTGTGACTAAGTATTCAGGCTCTCTCCTGTTGCAGAAGGTAGGCAAAAGCTGCGGGTCATCTCCTTACGTAGCCCTTCAAGGTTTCCCCCTGGGGTGGAAAAAAGCCAAACACGCAGGTCTCCAACTAACCTTCAAAACCGTGCAGGTTCATACCCATAAGCAGTGATGCCCTGTGGCCATTCTCCATGAACTGGGGAGGGGGATCCATCTAATGCCTTTCCTGCTCTCATTAGCATGACCAAACACCACCTAAATTGTCCCATTTTTAAAAAATACTTTTTAACAGTACTCCTCAAGTTTCCCCTCATTTTCTAAGTGCATATCAGTCCCTCTCCTCCTTCTCATCACTCACCTGCTCATTGTCACCCCATCATCCCCTCCTGCAGCTCTCCAGCTGGCACTCTTGCTCCTTTCTACTTCCTCATCTGTCTCCTTCCAGTCACAAATAAATTCTTCCAACTGTGCCTTTAACATTCCGCTTTGAACAGGGTCTCTGAGGCAGGTGCTCTGGAAGTTGTGATCCTTCAGAGGTGCAGAGCTCTGCGTGGCCTGGTCATCAAACGATAGGCACTGTTGCACTGAACTCTAACAGCATGAAAGGGTGTAGCTCCAGGGGCTTTAAATAAATGGTCCTATTTGCAGCTGTAGAAAAGTTGCCCGGTTACCTCGATTCCTGAAGTCAGAGGTGAATGGCTGCTTCTCTTTCAAGCTTGAAGAACTCTGCATTGCAGCAGCAGGGTTGTGTGGACCAGCACCTCCTAAGTACTGCTCAAGGGTCCTGGTGGCTGCTGAGTGCATCTGAAGGGGTGCACTTGCCCCTCTACCTCATGTGGCTGTCCAGTTCCTTTTCTTTACTCTTTCTCTGGTTCTTCTCAATACAA
This sequence comes from Falco naumanni, assembly GCF_017639655.2. NCBI lineage: Eukaryota > Metazoa > Chordata > Aves > Falconiformes > Falconidae > Falco > Falco naumanni. The sequence goes on from NC_054058.1 coordinate 23,937,256, forward strand.
GACATGCATTGTCTCTCAGGCCTTCTGGGTGTCCAATTTCTGTCCTCGTATTAGTAGTAACATCCATATCCCAGTGCAAACAAAAGGATCTGGGTATCATCTGCCTTGCCTTGCTGCTGAGCCCTCAGTTTCCCTCCCCTCACAGTGCTGTTTTCTGTCATGACTAAGGGAGCATCTCCTGCAGCATCACCTTCGCTAGGCTTGGCCAAGAAAAGCCTTCAGCATCCATCATAAAGGTCTATACTGATCATCAGCGCTTCTTAGGAGGAATGTGCCACCATGCAATAAAAAACTGTCAGCCCTGATACAGATACTTCATGAGGCAGCTGTGGTGGGCTGCATACATGCAGGCAAAAGTTTGGCTTTTACCAGTTTTGATGACGTTTCTGCATTGTCTATTCTTCCACGGAGTCCTCAAGCAATAACTGCCAGAGGCAAAGTGTCATGCTAAGGCACCTCTGGTGAGTGCTGGAGCTCCAGTGGGCAGGAGATAGACTGGGGTTATTTGACTGTGAGGTATCTCTGCCTGATGCTGTATAGGGGTGCTTCAACACAGGCAACTTGCACTGCTTCTGTGGCTGTTTCTACTAATGGATTAAGGGAGTTCATGTTCCTTAAGGTCCAAAAGCCAGGGGGACTAGGGAGAACATGGGTTAGATTGAAAGTACCAGTGTTGTGAAAGTTAACAATGAAGGCCAAGGATAGCAGATGTGGCGCTGAGGTGGATGTCAAGACAGCCGTGCCGTGTTGGCCCTCTGGAGATCTTGCACCAGATCATTTCACGTTCTTCTGTCCACACTACATGTTTTGTCTCTCGGGATCTTGATCTCTCTGGGGCAGGGGTTATATGAGACCTGCAGATGCTAGTGTAGTGCCACTAAAAATGAGAGTCATGGCAACCAGAACCTGAAAAAAAAATCAGCTTTTGGTTTAATTCACTGGAAACAAAGAAAAATAATTTCTGATTAAAAAGAAGCCTGAATGTAACCAGATTCAATCTAGCATTCATGTCATGGGGAGTTAAGGCAGAGCTATGTTTCCCTGGCGGTCTGACAGCCTTATAGAATAATTGCACTTGCCTGCCCCAGTCCACATCCACATGGTTTTGTTCCTGGGCAGGGGAAGGTGTCTGGTTTGCCCTTGCATGTGTCAAGGCCTGGATGCAGCACAGACTGATCATGCTTTGCACAGCTTTTGGACACACCTGAGTGGGGGACAGTGTCACCCATGACTCAAGAGGGAAAATGTCCTTCAGTGAGTCACTATCACCACTGTATAAGGGGGTACAGATGAGCTTGATCCAACCTTGCTCTGTTAACACTCCAGTAAAGAGTCATCTTCTAAATGCATGTCCTGCCCTGTCTTAACTTTACTTAAGCAGTTTAAAGAGCTCAGGTTTACCTTTTAACCCTCAGATCCCACTTCTTGAGCTTTTTCATTTCCCCTTATTTCCCTGGGACTAAGGAAACAGAGGAGGACCAGCCCAGCACCCACTTCTTCAGTACTTCTCTTGGCCTCCATTTCTTTAGCAAGCATTGGGTCAGACACCTTCTCTCAAATCTCAAAACAGGGACCATCCTGGAAGGCTTCCCCTGCATCCCTGACAGCGCTGCTGCAGGACAGCTGCAGGAGGATGAAGACAAAGCTTTTACTAACAGGCAACATTTTCATGCCCCATGAGATGCACCTTGGCAGACCCGAAATAGCTTTATGTAGATCACCACACTGGTGCAGACTGCAGACAAGTCAGGCCTGGGGAGCCAGATACACTGACGTCTGGAAATCCAAACACATCTGCTCCCCAGACACCTTCCTCTTTTTGGGCCATCGCCTCTTTTTCACATGAAATACCTCTCTGTGGGCATGAGTAAGTACAGACCAGCAGAAGGGGCCCAGACAGTTCTTTCCTTGGTGCTCATTTGAGTCTATGTGTATTTTGCCTTCAAGGAAATACAAACTGAGAGATAACAGCACCTTTCATATTTTACTTCATGTCTCCCTTGTGCCTAATAGACTTGAAGTAACTAGATATTGTTGCTTTGTTACTGAATATTTTCCATGTAAACCTTCTCTTTAATATTTAGCATAAACTTCCTTTTGTGGCTTTGAGTTTGTTTGGTTTTCTTCTTGGTTTTTGTTTGTTTCCCCTAGAAGAACCATATTATCATGTTGTGTTGTGGTTTAACCCCAGCCAGCAACTGAGTACCACAAAGCCACTCACTCGTGCATTTCCACCACCCCCGACAGAGGGACGGGGGGGAGAATTGGGAAGGAAGGTAAAACTCGAGGGTTGAGATAAAGACAATTTCATCATTAGAATAAAATAAAAGAGGAGAGAAAAAGGTTATAATAGTAACAAATATTATTATAATGAAAAGGAGGGAGAAAGGGAGAGGAATAAAATCCAAAGGGAAGGGAGAAAAGGGAACAAGTGATGCACAATACAGTCCCTCACCACCTGCTGACTGATGCCCAGCCAGTCCCTGAGCAGCAATTGGCAGGTGTCAGCCAACTCCCTCCAGCTTTATATACCGAGCATGACATTCTGTGGTATGGAATATCCCTTTGGCTAGTTTAGGTCAGCTGCCCTGGCTGTGTCCCCTCCCAGTTTCTTGTATCCCTCCAGCCTTTTTGCTGTCAGGGCCTGAGAAACTGAAAAGCCCTTGAGTTAGTATAAACATTACCCAGCAGCAACTAAAAACATCTGTTACCAACATCATTCTCACACCAAATCCAAAAACACAGCACTGCACCAGCTACGAAGAAGAAAATTAACTCTATCCCAGCTGAAACCAGGACATGTTGCAAACCCAGTCAATTTCTTACCAGGTTTTATTGTTCCCAGAGACCTGGTGAACGAGTAGACATCTCTTGAATCCACAAGGGCAGGTTCTTACCCTGGATCAGAGAGCTTTGAGAAAGTCCCAGGCAGTCAGGATATCATCAAATCAAACCTCACAGAGGTAGCAAAAGCTGAAGAGTGGCTTTGGTTTGATGGCCGAAGCATTCAGTCTGTTCTCTTGACTATTATGCAGCAGAGTTTAAGATAAGCTTGCACACTTAAACCTGGCTCAGATAATGGGTCTGTATTAAAATGCTGGCTGGGGTCTAGGACAGCTGAAGGCAATACTGCTGGAGTAAAGAGACAATGCAAAAGGCTGAATAGGGGGAGGGCAGTAGCATCTGTCCAGAGCTAAGGAACAGAAGGTTTCAGCCTGTGGCTTATTCGGTCTGTTTGTCACAGTTGTGCTGCTGCAGTTAGCCTGGCAGCCACCAAAGACCTGGGACCACCAATGACAGCCATGCCAGGAGGATACCATGGTGGTTCTGTGCTTCTCAGGGCTTGCCTTCAAGTGACAGAAACACCACCATCTTCAGCAGACCCAAAACCTGATTTTTCTCCTACTGTGTTAAGGACTCATAAGTATTTCTGAGAATTGCCTCCTGCTTCCTTCTGTAGCTGAGGTGCCCATTGTCTTCTGCGGTGGATAGGGCTGAGAAAGGACAGCAGGGCTTGGTTCCAGCTATGTAATTGCTAGAAGACAATACAAATAACTACATAGCAAAGAACAGACAAAATCAAGAAGTGCAGTCAAGACATTTTCCTAGGTGAAGATGAAAGGAATGTCTTTCACACTCTTAATATAACTTCACTAGCAGTGAGTAATGCAACACTGTGTACTTCAATGGGCCAAGTTTCAGGGAGTTGGGACCAAGAAAATATATTTGGTGACATATCTCTATTCACAGATAAAATTTAGGATACTGGATCCTGGATATTCTACTTTTAAATCACCACCCCCATCACTGCAGAAGGCGAATCTTAATTAATTGCTCCTGCTGTTTTAAGGGAATACTAAGTACTAGATGAATGTGAAAAGATTTTCTGTTAGATGAGAGTTAACAATGTGGCCCCTTTTCAACATCAGATCCTTTCAGCCAGTTCTCCTAAGCCTGTCGCTGATTCCTGTTCTGTAAATCATAATGATCTGATGACCTGAACCCTAAACTCAGGTTGGGCAGGTTAATCTTGGCTGCCTATAAGCACCTGTGTTGACATATGCTGCGTACTTTCAGCCATGGTGTCTGGTAACAGTATTGAAATCACAGGTACTAACTACTCTGTTGCCTGCCTTTAGGAACTCTTGCCGTGAAAATTCATTAATAGCAGGAAATTTTAGTGGTAGGAATACAGATACAGAATGGTTTGCTGGATTGTTTGTAGCAAAAAGCTAAAAGGGGATCTGAACTCAAACCTGGTGTATTCCTCGCAGCCAACTGAAAATGCAGAAAGTTTTTTGGGTTATTTGTTTGGTGGTTTGGGGTTGTTTTCTGTTGTTTTTTTTTTTCTCTTCCCAGCTCTGGCTAGTTCCTTGGGCTGAGATGTGTGTTCGGTATTAGCAGACTGCTCATGATCGCTCATGGTTACTTATACCCTATTAACATCTACTTGTCAATGTGTCAAAAGCACATTAAAAAATAATTGAGAGGTAAAGAGCCCTGTTCTTTTTAATTCAAGATGTGACCCAAGGTAATTGACAGCAGGTCACTTTGTAAAGCGCCTGCTTGCCTGTGCTGATGTGGTCCCCCCCTTCACTAGCTTTACTGGGAGAGATTACCCTCCTCCCCCCGAGGAGGGCCTGATTAAAGCCTAGCCTGGCAGAGATCACTTCCCTCCTGATGAAAGCATGACATGGAGTTAAATGGGACAGGCACCAGCTGGGATGTGCGCTGCAGTCTCGTCAGCAGCCAGGGACTTCAGTTGGGGGGTTGCTGTTGCGCATCCCTCTTTTGGCAGCATGGTTACACTAACCTTCATGCTCAACCCCATCTCCTCCTCCTCTTCCTCCCTCTCCTCCTCCCCTGCCCGCCCCAGCTACCCAGACGCAGCAGAGGGGATGCGAGGCCTCGCATTTTTAATCCAGTAAAACCCTCGCTGTTAATCACGCCAGACAGAGCGAGCAGCCTCCCCGCTATGCCTGCCGCAGGCTGGATGATGCTGCTATTTCTGTCTGACCTCCTCAGCCTGCCCCATCCTCAAGGCATTTCTTACTCCGTCTGTGCTCAGCTGCCCTCCCGGATGGTCAATGAGTTTCTTTTGAACAAAAGGAGCCTCACTCACTCACTCTAAAGACACGCAAAATCCTCTCCCCACCCACTCCCGCGCCCCCACCTTATTCTAATTCAGAAGTGCCACTAAAGCTTCTGCCATCCTCTTACCCTTTCCACCACCTCATTCTGTATCAGCATAAGAAGTCCAGTTCTGGCTGAGATTGCTGTTATGATGCTAATAAACATGAAGATGGAGGGGATGTGTATACACTGCAGAGAGAAATGATGATGAGGGACCAGGGAAATTCAATCAGTTGCCTTCGTGTTTCCCCATTGCTGGGGAGATAAGGGTCTGTCTTTTCTGAACGAGGTTAATGCTATTGCATCCTTCTGCAGTTTTGTTTTTTTTTTTACTCTGTCTTTCTGCCTATCTCTGTTAGCTTTGGGATTTTTTGAAAAGAAGAAATAAAGGCTGTTGTATCCAGTCTTGAAAGGGCTGATAGAGGGAAGTAGATAACAGTTACCCAGTTTGGGAGTACTCTCAGATTTTTAATGCCTAGATTATATGAAATGTAGCCAGAAGAAACTGGTATCTCTAAGGCTGTCAGATCCAGACACTCCTCATTATGGCATCTCTCTCAGTGGAGGAATCCCTAAGCAGCCATGCTCATAATTCCTAGTTTCTGGGAATCGTCTCTGTGGTGCTCTTGGTCTAAAGCATGCTCATGCATGCTGAATAAGTAGCATCATAACTGTCTTGCTGACCTTTCCTTTGGCTGTCTCCCACCTAAGCGCTGAGCAGACCCTTCCTGCTGCAGACCTGACAAGTTACCCTACAGGTCAGATGTCACGGTGGGAGGACAGGACATGCACTAGCATGACATCTCTCCACTAGTGCCCCAGAGCACACGTGACATAGGAGGCAATGTCATGACAGCATACAGCTTCATACAGCTTGACCTTCCCTCTGGCTTAAGCAAATTTCAGGTATGTGATGCATACAATCACAGAATGGTCAGGGTTGGAAGGGACCTCTGGGGATCATCTAGTCCAACCCCCTGCTAAAGTGGGTTCTTGTAAAGCAGGTTCCACAGAATCACGTCCAGATGGGTTTTGAATGTCTCCAAAAAAGAAGACTGGGCAGCCTGTACCAGTGCTCTGTCACCCCCAAAGTAAAGAAGTTTTTCCTCATGTTCAGATGGAACTTCCCGTGTTGAAGTTTGGGCCCGTTGCCCCTTGTCCTGTCGCTGGGCACCACTGAAAAGAGCCTGGCCCCATCCTCTTGACACCCAACCTTAAGATAGTTGTATACACTGATAAGATCCCCTCTCAGCCTTTTCTTTTCTAGGCTACGCAGGCCCAGCTCTCTCAGCCTTTCCTCATAAAGGGGATGCTCCAGTCTCCCAGTCATCTCCATAGCTCTCTGCTGGACCCTCTCCAGCAGTTCCCTGTCTTTCTTGAACTGGGGAGCCCAGAACTGGACACAGCACTCCAGGTGCAGCCTCACCAGGGCAGAGCAGAGAGGGAGGATCACCTGTATAATGTTACTACGGATGTACGTACAATGTGTATTTTTCCAAGGCAGCATTCTGCTTCTCACTTACTTGTAGCTTCAGGTACATTGCTGTTTTCAGCATTCACAAGTTCACAACTGGATCAGTTGCTCAGTCAAAATGTTTTGTGTTATGGCCAGTGATCTGCACACACCCGAACTATGGTGTGAAAAGGGAGGAAAGACAAAGATGGGAGAAGGCGATAAATGAGACCAGTTCTTTCAACACATCTTTCTTCACCAAAGACAATACCCAGCTAACAATAATAGATTGACCCCTCTCCTTATAAGCCTCCTGCTCAGCAGGATTTTCTGCTTTCCTTTGGGTAGAAGTACAAAGATGTGGAGCCAACTCTGAAGATCAAAGAGGTGGATGGCTTGGAGCTGGTGAAGAAGTTCTCAGAGCAGATGGAAAGCATGCTCCGTAGGAAGGTCGAAGCCGTTGAGGTATGACCACAGGGGCTATGGGAAGGAAGTCCTCTTCTGTCAGCCCTGGTGCAGTAAGTGCAGGCCTCCTGCCTGTACCAGGAGTGTGTGGGCGCAGAGGTTGCATGAGGACTTCCTTGCCCAACCAAATGCCTGATGGTGCAGCTGGCTGCTCACTCTGAGCTTTAAGTAGACACTGGTGGGAGGATGTGGGCGTTCAGACAAGGGAACGCTGGCTTCTCCCTCAGCCCAAAGTAGGAAATAAGATAAAAACAAAGCCTAGGAATAAATATCGGGGAAGGAACACTCCTTTAGCAGAAAAGAGCTGTTTAAAGAGAAAAAAAAATTCTCACAAGTGAAAATAAACTTCGTCCTGCGCTCTGGCCATTGAAGACTAGTAGCTTGTCTCAGCTGCGTGTGTGGCTCAAGGGAAATTTCTGTAGCCCCTGAACATGAGCCACAAGGAAGGCACTTGGATTTCCAGCTGTGTACATGGGGAAGTGTGGAGGAGGTGACAAGAAGTCTTTAGCTGTTGCTGTGTTGGAGATCAGAGCAGGTAATCGTTATGGCCCCTCTTACTTCTTGCATCTAAGGTTCTATCGTATTCCCTTATATTTACCCACTATGAAAAGCATATTTCTGTAGTCACAGAGCCTTGACTGTTTAACAGGTCTAATGTGGAAAAGTCATCCAGAAACACATCATTTGAATCTCAAAGTGAAATGTGGGCATATTCAGACCCAGAGCTTTGGCCCATAACATTAAATTCATAGCCAGACTCTTCCAGTGTTTGGATTGCCTTATCCTTTGTGAAGGAGCAAAAAGTAGTTTTGCTGAGACTGTCACTGATTGTGCAACTCTGAAAACATGTGCATGTTTAGCTGGATTCCTTCCCAGTCTGTACCAGTTGAGAATTAGTGCCCTGAAGCACCACAGTGAAGAATACTAGTTGGTTATATTGCCTTCCATAAATGGTAAGAGCTTATAAATGGCTGCAGCATCACCAAGCCATTTACAAAATAAAGTCATGGTCTTTGTCTTGGTAACAATACCAGACTGAGACTCCCACAAGACCTTTTCCTTTGATGAGATTCTGACAACAGGCTGGGTCTGAAATGCCTTTCCCATGGCTTTTTGGAAGGGCTCATGGAAAATGAAATTAAATCTCTGGCTGTTGTTTCTCTAAATGGACATGTTTCTCTTTGTATATGTCCTGTGATATCTAAGATTGTTTGGGGGTTTAGTAGGGACTCTGGAGTAAGTAGGTGTGAATATACTTGGCAATAAATAGCTGTGAATATACCTTCCAAGCTGTAAAGCTACAGCACAGAATGACAGGTCAGCAGAAAAGGAGAGTAAGAGGGAAGTTTATAGCCCCGTGATTCTGCGTTATGGTGAAGGAGGCAGTCGTGTGTCTTTTCACTAAATGTGTGAATGGCTGATACAGCAGAAAGAGCTTCTGGGGGGCTTTCCACAGCACCCTCTCATCTTTCTTTCTGTGTGCTTGCATTAGAGGTTGGTGGAAGCAGCAGAAGATGCAGATCTGAACCATGAGTACAACTCCTCACTGGAGGTAAGTTTATCCCAGTCAGTAACAAAATATATCACGCATCCTCAGAGAGACTAGCCAAAGGCAGGCTTAGCTGCACTTAGCCACCTCAGGTTCCTGGACAGGTTAGGAGTTTCCTTGTCTTCAGGATGCTCAGCTTGTCTAGAAACTAGTAGAAGAAAGAGACTCCCTTGGCAGATCCCAAACCTAGTAACACCAAGGAGATCAGTCCCTATGGCTCTGGGAGGCGAAGGATTTGGGTAGACATTGGGCTGCATGATGTTATTGGCATTACATTTACTGCACCAACACTGTCATTATGTGATGTGTTAGCGCAAATTAGCTGGTGCTTTGTGGGTTACTTGACTGGAAAATGAGCTGACAGTTGAGTGTGTGAGCAGTGAGGAGGATGTTGTTACCCATACCCACAGCAAACCGTTAATCCCAATGAGCTGAGTTTCTCACCCTCTTTCTCAACAGCTCCCGGCTTTTCTCTGCCCTTGCAGACACACACTCGCCAGGACTTCCCATTAGGTGAAAGTTTGGTGCTGCCACGCAATTTGGATAATTGGCTCTCTGTTAATAACTGTTTGTTGTAGCCAAGCTATGGAATTATTGCTGGTAAAGGGAACTGGAGTGAAAACTCTGATGAAGGAAGTCTGCTGTCCACAGTACAAGCACAGAGGTCTTAGCAGAAGTGCAGGCTACCCCTGCAAGTACATCTCTCCACTCTAGGAAAGAGTGGAAATGAAAATGCTTTTTGAAATCAAGCTAGATACCAATTTCACCTCTCCTACCTCTTTATTTAAGAATCACATTACAGGCGTGCTATCTGGGTCAGCTGCAGTCAGAGTAAGGGTCATGGGTGAGTTGAGGTACATGACTGTATTCACAGCCACAATTCACACTCCCTTGAGTGCGGTTAGTGCTTGAACATAAATCTTTAAATAACGTCTGCCCTCGGATAAAGTCAACCAACACATCTGAAGATTATCTGTTACCCGAGGGTGGAGAGTGTCCTGAAGATACTAAAGTGACTGTAGATGCTAAATGCCTGATGGCCTTTGTAGGGAAAAAACTGTGTTGTCTTTGAGCACCTTCTGCTCTATCCTTTGCTCTTGACGAGTGCCGGCTGCTTGGAGTGACAGAGTGAGGGGATAATCCTGGCTGGATGTGCATCAGGAGTTAACTCTAGTAAACAACAGCTGTAGAGACAGGGCAAGTAAGGTCAGCATCTGCATGTCCTGTAGCAAACCTGGGAGCCGGACCCAGTGAGACACTCCACCTCCCTGGCTAGTTGCTTAAATAGCTCTGAGGGACCACAGGAGTCTGCTATTGTGTCCCTTTGCTCTCAGGTAGCTCTTCTGCTCTTGGTTATGATCACCCTTTCAGTCACGTGGCCACCTGACAATAAGAAACTGGGCAGAAACCACCATTTGGGCAGCTTAGCACTTTTCAGTTGGTAATGGCTCTTGTTTGCTGCTCGTCTTGATCCTATTTGAAACCTGAATTCTCCAGATGTCCCTTTTTTATTAGAGTGGCTTTTTTCAGGCAGTACTAGTAATTGTCTTATTCTCTCTTATTGCCTTTCTCTTTTCCATTGTCATCTTCAACAGTTTGATTACTATAACTCTGTCCTGATTAATGAGAAGGATGAAAATGACAATTACGTGGATCTTGGAGATGAATTCATTTTGGAGCCAAATGAGCATTTCAATAACCTGCTGGTGAACACAACATACAGTGATATCCAGCTTCCCACCAACGTCTACAACAAAGGTAATGGCCTCTATTGGCCTCTACTTCCTCACTACTAGTAGATTGCTGTGGAAATTACCAGTAATAATACTGAAAGAAAGGATGGGAACAACAACAACAAAAAAAACTAACAAAAGAAAACAGGGCTGGAAAGGTATTGTCCCAAGGCACAGTCATGTCTGTGCTGTAGCCTGTCACTGTGAAAGGGCTTAGGTATAATCTGCTCTTGGAAGTCTTCTAATGATGGACAGTCCTCCATTTCAGGCAGGCAGTATATTGCCTAGGGCTCATCTGCCCAACCAAAGATGTTGTGAAACAGACTGTGATGTGAATTTATTGGCAATTGTTACTCTGCACAAAGGGCCAGATCTATCAAAGTCTTTAGGTGTCAAGGATCTCCTTGATTTCAGTTGAAATCACTAACACCTTACAGGGACACTCTTTATTCCCAGCGAGCATATCAGTAGGGGACTGGGGGTAATTCACAGCTGCTACTGGGACATGACTCTTCTGGGCTATTTTTTATTCTCAGCAAGCCTTTGGCACCTTGACAGCTGCAGGAGCCCAGGGAGGCATCAAGGCTTACATGGCCTCATCTGTGCCCAGACTGTGTCCTCTCCCCCTGCACATTCACACCACTCCAGGTACACACCAGAAACCAGTCCATCTCCAGGCTGGTCAGCACACTGCCACATCTGCAGGCTGAGGCACCAGTTGCAATTGTCCTAAGTTTACCATTCTTCTTGGCCAATGTTCAAAGCTGCCTGGACTGGCTTCTTCCCTGCCTCCCCATCAGCTCTTCCCCTTGCATAAGTTTTGGCAAGAAAACAAAAGCACCATTACTTCGCTCATGGATGGATCTCATTTACAATCTTCAGGACCAGGTGGGGCAGGCACTGGTGACTGTGTTCACAACTGCTATGTTATTTAGAGGGACAATAGAGGGAGTTCTATTTCTCTCATGATTTTAAATTAATTCCATCTGGTCTCACAGCGGAGAAACTGAAATCTTGCTCACAATAGAACCACCAGCAGAGCTGGCTGTGGGTAGCTACAGCAGCATACCGAACGAGGTGGCCAAATGGTCACTGTCAGAGGCAGCGGAGAGGCACTCCCCAAGCTAGCTGATTTCTTGCCTGTACAGCTTGACACAAACCATCCAGCTGCTATGGCTATAGCTGGAGGATGAGCAGGAGATGGAAGAGGAAGAGGAGGAGAAGGACTGCTTCCATGCCCAGGGCTATTCCTGGGAGCCGTGCCCAGCAGTACTCACTCTCTCTCTTGCAAACAGCAACAAGCCTGGCTCTCCACAACTCTTCTGGCTCCCTTCCTGCATGAGTTACTTCGGTCTCATCACTGGGGAGTCCAGTTCAATTTTTCCCCTATTTTGAACAAAACTGCCTTTAGTAAAGTGACTAACAGGAAGTGGTAGGTCAAAGCCCCATCCCTTTCAACGTTAATACAGTTAATCCCACAATGACCCGTTTCTTATAATTCCCTGTTTCTATTGCTGCTGTTCTGTTTGGTCTCCTGAGGCAATGAGTCAACAAGACACTAAATATACACTACCTCTTACAAGTTCTTGCAAATCGGCAACTTCCTAGTGCTTCTGATGAGATCAGGGGCAAGGGAGGACAGCCTGGGCTTTGTGAAAGAAAGCGCAGACAAAGAAGAAAAGAAAGAATTGCTAAGGAAAAGAGGGGAGGGAGAGAGAAAGAGACAGTATGTAAATCCTAGATCTCCTCTGTCTTAGGTAATTACATCTAGCATAAATTTAAGCACTCTTTGTAGAAAGGCTGTTCCACTTAGTGGTGCATCAGGCAGTTAGCTGCCTTAAACAGCCACATGGCCCCTCTTAGGTAGCAGCTGAGTCCTGTTTGTGTGGTGTGCCAGTGTGCTCAGCACACCAGCTTGCTGGTTTTCCTGGGTCTCTTGGAGCCTCTTCCAGCCAGACATAATGTCCAAGGGCAGACAAGGTCAGAAGGAGAAATGAGGATAATAGCATATGACCAAGCTGAGATCGTCACCTGTAGTGGCCAGTGGTGACCTGCCCTCCAGGATTTATGTGAATGATGCATCCAATTCTCTGCCCAATGTCAAAGCTTTGGACAAGGCTGCATTCCTCCTGGGGTTGCCTTTGTTCCCATTCCTCTCCTCCATCGGGGGTGGTGGGTATCCTCCCCTCTTTTGCACACTTTTTTCCTCATTTTCTCTTCTTTCCCCCGCAGACCCTGACATTCTGAATGGCGTTTACATGTCAGAAGCCTTGAATCCTATTTTTGTGGACAACTTCGAAAGGGATCCCACGCTGACCTGGCAGTACTTCGGCAGCTCCACTGGATTCTTCAGGCTCTACCCAGGTAAAAGAGCAGAGATCAGCTTCAGTCTCTGACCACAACGCAGTAGCCTTGCAGGACAGGGTCCGTGCCATTGAAGAGCCCAGTCTGGGAAGGCTGGGGGCAGCATGGCCCCATGAAGGGCAGGATGCAGTGAGCAAAATACTCAATGCACAGATTGTTGCTGGTTAGGCTGAAGAAATAGTGTCCACTGCAGGCATAAATCCCTTTTTCCCATGTGGACCAGCCCCCCAGGCGCGTTGCCCTTGCAAGCCCAGAGGAGTCTGTGCAGGGGTGTGCCTCTGGCAGGCTGCCCTCCAAAAAGCTCACAAAACACCATGGTAGGACCTGCAAATCTCACAGGCAGGGTGCGGAGGCTGCAGAAGAGCTCCCTGCCTCATGCTACCCTGTGGTTTTCAGTGGTTGCCACAGCATCTCTTCATCTCTGAGGCCACACATGGCAGATGCAGCTGGTCAGTCTGAATTGTTATCCACTCGCCAACCGCAGGCGGCACATAAGGTCATGGCACAAGAGGGAGGCTCCATGCTCGGAGGAACCCATGAGATCTTCTGCAGTTGTAGCTTGGCCTGGTGGCCCCTTCGTCAGATGGCTGCATGCCCTTGTTCTGTGACCTGTCACGTGTTGTGGAAGGGGAAAGCAGAGATGACTGTGAACAGAGCCTTTAGTAGGGAATCTGGGACACATCCCTGTCACTGCTGCTGCTTTTTTATGCTCTCAGCCACCCTTGGGGAGAAAAAGATGTTGAGAACTACATCAAAGTGCAAAAAGTTCAAAGTAAGTGCAACTGCTCCCCAAATTTGAACAGACTATGCCTAGGGTACATTTTTTAATAGAAATAGAAATGTAATAGACAGTTCACGGAGAACTGTCAAAGACCACGCAGATCTGCTTGTATTTCTGCAGAATAGCTGCTGCTATTGCTGGCCAGACTTGTATGCCCTGGCAGGGTAGCTGTGTCTCAGCAGTGAACAGCAGAAGTGCTGGTGCCTGGGGAGCGGGGAGCAGATGCCTGCCTGTCTGTGTGAGCTGATTGCTTCTTTTGCTGCTCCCTTCAGGAATAAAGTGGTTACCAGATGAGAATGGAGTCATCTCCTTTGACTGCAGGAATCGTGGCTGGTAAGAGTTTTGGAGAAACTTGGCCAAAGCAGCCTTCCTCTCTTCCCCTTTTCCAAGGTGACACCTTGGTGAATTGCTGATCAGCAGTTACTGTCCCATGCTGCTCCTGCAAGAGATGAGGGGTACATAAACGAAGGCAATAGCAGGTTAATAAGCCCTACCACCTGCCAGCCCCAGCTTTCCATATGGCATTTAACATGTGCCACACGGAAATTGCCACCAGTGTAACCTTCCTACATCCCATCCTCCTTATAATTCTGCAACTGGAGGGATGGAGCTGTTCAGCCTCCAGAAATGCTAGGCATTTAGTTAGACTATTCAGCACAGCTAAATGAGGCTTTAGCAATTGTCACTCTCAGCTGAATCTGGACATATGTCTGCAGCAGGCCCAGCACTTGCCAATGTGGGGAGTGAAATGCTGGGGCCAGCAGGAGAGCCAGGTTGGTAGGAAGGGACCCATCGAATGCCCAGCCTGACCCTGCTGGATAGCTGTGCTTGTGGTGCATGTTATGCTGCAGCGAGCGTTACGTGACAGCAGCACAGCCAGTGTTCCTCCTCCCCATATGCTCACGCTGCTTCCTTGTATTCTTTTTTCTATAAAGGTACATCCAAGCAGCCACCTCTCCCAAGGACATTGTCATCATTGTGGACGTCAGTGGGAGCATGAAGGGCCTGCGGATGACCATTGCCAAACACACCATCACCACCATTTTAGATACTCTGGGAGAAAACGATTTTGTCAACATCATTGCAGTAAGTATGTCCCATTTCCAGCGTTGAGTTGTCTTCCTTGCGCCTCATACCAACTCTTCAGTCCCCTTGGCAAACTACAGGCATTACAGTGGTGGTACCTACAACACTTAGCACCTGCGTTGGATGGGAGATTAAAACCAATTGCCCTGGGAAGTCAGCTTTGTGTGGTGAGTCGGGTGGCTGCTAAGTCATCTCACCCCCACTATGAAGAATGTCAACTACATCTTTTTGCTCACTTAGGAGTGCGACTGCAACAGATAACAAAGTGCTGTAGGGACACCTGAGCTAATAAATGCACCTAGCATAGCACAGCATAATACTGTGTTTGCGTCCGGTAGCCATATAACACTCAGGATGATGTTTCCAGGCCAGAAAATCACCACCATATGCCTTTTTGTGCACCAACACCCTGCAAGGCTGCAATTTGGTTCAGAGTCAACCTGCACAGGTCTGCATGGAGTTTGGTCAGGTTGCCTCAGTGTTACTCTCCCATTTTAAGCCCTGGCCAGGATGCGGGTGGGCTGGTTACCCACAGAGAACCAGCACCACTGACCACAGAAAGCAAAACTTTTCCATGATCCATTCCAAGACTGGGGACTTTGGTGCCAGGTGAAAGGCAAGTGGCTGCTCACCTCCTAATTTTCAAAGCTACTTCAAGCACTATACCTTTCCCCAGGCTCCTTTTTCTATACGAGTTTGCTGGGGCACTGTCACTGAGATATGAAGTCTGCTTTTTGTTAATAGCTTCTTATTGAGTAAGATAGAAACTCCAGTGGTGACAGCTCTGTCTCTATAAAGCTGGATAGATGTAATAGTGAACAGTGTAGCAGAAGAGGGAAGGGATGTCATTTAAGGAGTTTGAAATATCATCTGTTCTTCAAAAACAATCCCAGAAAGAACATATAATGCATATTCCTTTACTGTACTTACACCGGGAACCTACCGGCTCAGACACATTATAGCCTGACCTAAACTCCTGTTATCAGTTGAGTATCAGTGGCCTCTTAGTCATGCTCTTACGAATTATGCTCTTCCGAAACTTGCAGGAAAAGGTTTACATGGGATTGTTTTACCTCACATATGTATCAGGCTAGAAGCACACACCTGACTAATTGTCACCGTTCGGTGGATGTGTGGTAACTTGATGTGTTATCATTCAGCCATCCTCCAGAGGCATCAGACACTGGGCTACAAAACCACTTTTCAAGGTTCAGCTGGTGACTGGGAACTCCCAAAGTCTCAGGAAGTCAAAAATGTGTGCAAATAGTACTAGAAGCAAAGCAGGGGCACAAGCTAATACAGTGTGAAATTCTCTACAGTGTGAGTGAAAAAAAGGAGCTTTGTATGTTTAGATATGCCCAGATAGAACTCAGCCAGACACCATAATTAATGTGTTATTTAAACAAATTTGAGATTTATCAAAATTAGAATTTGCCCTGATCACTACAACAATTCTTAAAGGGAAATATGTATAAAATGGCTTAATGCTCCATACTGTTTTCTGAACATTCACCTAGCACAGGAACCCATTTTGTGAATTTTCTCCCATTACAACCCCTTTCTTTTCGTTTTCTCTTTGCAGTATAATGATTATGTACATTTTATTGAACCCTGTTTTAAGGGCATCCTGGTCCAAGCAGACAGAGATAACAGAGAGGTGAGTACCAGGCTCCTATCAATGTTATTCAGGTAGCTCTCTTAATGCAAGAACTACATCAGGTTAATATGCTGTGACAGGAAACTCTAGGGACAAGAAACAACAATCTCCCAGAAGCACGTGGCTTTGCGTTTCAGAAACAGGCACCAGTTCAGCGGTGTGCGCTGGCTCCATGGTTAACCTTTGCTTACACGAAGCCACTGGTAACATGGGGTCAGCTGGCTAGCTGAACAGCAGCAACCAGCTTCCCCGTGTCAACACAGACTTGGCACCACAGCTGCCAGAGCAGGAGTGGACCTGGCCCAGACTGCTGTGGAAAGGCAGTGTGCAGGGGGCAAAGTTTCTCCATCTCTGCAACCCCACATCCTCAGCCCTCAGAAAAGAGAAAAATCAGCCCTTTCCTGATGGATACATCCTCAGCCCAGCCTGATCCTTTGCCAGGGTGGGCCACCAGCAGGCTTGCTCTGGGGAAGGATTTTGCTGCTCTGATCCAGGAGGGCTCAGCAGCCCCAAGGTGGTCAGCCTGCATCCAGCTGCTCCACTGCCCTCCCCTGACTTGTATTTTTAACCTTCCTACTGTTTGGGTTTTTTTTTTCCTGCCTTTTTCTCTCTACATTAATACCACAGAGGTAGCACATCCCTCCATGTCTTCAACAACTAGATTTCTCACCAGATTTCTTCCCCAGCTTAGCTCTGGGTCATGGAGTATGACTCTAGATGGTGGTGTCTCCTGCAGTGTTCCCCAAAGGATCCCCAAGCCTTTTGGACACTATTTTACACTATCTTAAGTAGTAGGCAGGCATTCAGATTTTTTTTCCCCGATTCTGTGGCTCTTGCATGCACAGGAATATTTTTTTTGCTGAAGGTGTGGATAAGGGAAAGTCCGGTCTCTAAGAGTTTTGTCCCTTGCATGATGTTTCATGGACTGCCAATGGTTCCCAGCCCACAGGCTGAGAAATGCAGCCTGCCATGACAGGGCAGAGGCGCAACATGATGGCACTGCCAGTGGAGTGGCCGTTTGACTTTCCCACCTCCATCCATCATGGTGCTGCACTGCCCTGCCAGCAGCGGTGAAGGATCAGGAACCCAATGGCACAGACTTTTCCAGGTTACCGTTTCTTCCCCCGGTCAAAGGGAGCACCCTGCCTGCAACTCACTGCTGCCTTTTGCTCTCTATTCTTGCCAGCACTTCAAGCAGCTGGTGGATGAACTGCAGGCAAAAGGAGTGGGGACAGTGAACAAGGCTTTGACAGAGTCCTTCAAAATCCTGAGGGAGGTAAGAGAGCTGGTGCTGATGCTTGCATCCAGCACAAGTGCCCCTGCCCACCCCTGCTTTCCCTTCTACATCTAATGACTTAGCACATCCGTGGCGGTGCTGCAGGGGGGAGGTGGTATGAGCTCGTCTCACAGGCCCCAGATTTGCAATGAGCAGTGTGCAGGGGTGACCTGGCTTTGGGGAGGTGTCGTCAGTTTGTGCATGATGCCCTGGCACTGCCAATCCCTGCCCAGCAGGGACCAGGAGCCCACAAAGCTGTGGCCTCATGAGCGTTTCCTTAATGAGCCCCACAGCCGGGCACCACCCAGGCACCTTGGCTATAGGTGGTGGCAGTAAAATATAATGGATCAGCTGAGGGCAACAATTCTGGTCGTAAGTAATGTTATTAGTGAGCCTTGGAAGTGGATGCTGATGAAGACATGAAAAATTATTCTCAGGCTTCAGATTTATTTTAATGTTACTTTGCTGAGTATCTGTGCTTGGGGAAGAAATCACAGGTTCAGGAGAATTAATCAGTCAGCCTGATCATGTCCTGTGGTAAGAAGCATAAGTGATTCATTGCCTTATGTGAACAGTTGGGACTTCAATAAACAGGTAAGCATCAACTTAACTCTGTTTCTTAAGAAATGTTAACAAAAAAAGGACCAAGAACCAGCTGAACACTCCCACCCCCTCATGGCATTGTTTATAGTGGGTTGGCCTAAAGATGCCAGTGCCTTTGGTAATGATAAAAACATGTACACAGTATGATGCTAATGGCCATAATGATGGCTTTGATGTTAAAGGTAGTGTGCTAGAGGTATTGACACTCTGGGAAGGATTCTCCTCTCTTACTTATTTTGCAAACTGAAAGTTTAAGTTTGCTGGCTATGGTATAATACTGTTCCTAATTAAAGCTAGTGCAAGCATGATCAGAGTTGAACCCAGGGATGGTGGTAACCGAGCTGACTCATCAGTTGTAATAGAAGCGTAACAGTTTTAATGGCAACCTGACGAGCGTGTGGTATAGCCTTGGCATTGCAGTAATACATTGGCAACACTCCTAGTAGTAGTGGTTCAACATCTTTGGAGGAAGATAGTTACTGAGACAACCAGGGAAGCAGTAATGATATAAACCTATAACAATTACATGGGCTAGATGCCTGCTAGATTTGTCTGCATATATCCTTGCACTTTATTATAAGATAAACTTTATCTTTAAAACCAAAGATCCAGAACCTATATAGGCCTGCGTTGTATGAATCAGAATATTTGAACAATTTTTCCACTGGGGAAAAATGATTTCTTAATATCTGATGTAGCACTAGGTATGTACCAAGACAAGAGATTAAAGAAGCCCAATGCAGTACAACTGCAGACTCTCAGTCGGCACAGGTTTGAAGGTCTCAGTGGAGAATAATGGAGCAAAACCCTAAAGCAAGCCTGCTTGCCCCAGCTGAGATAACAGCTGATCATGCCAGGCACCGACACCAAAACTGGTCTGGTTCCACTAATGAGCAGACCTCACTTCTCCTTTCTGGCAGGCATGGTTCACCAACTAGACTAGGCAATCCGCAAGCCTCCAAGAGGCAGGACCTTCATAAAACCCTGCACACTCTGAGCCAGGCATTCCCACTGGAAATAGAAGGTATATGGTGGAACAGCTGAGACAGAAAAAACTGTCCTTCACTGACATAGCCGGGTGAAAAATACCTCCAGAGAGAGAATGATGTCCATGCAGCCCAGTGGACTAGCGTAACTCCACTGCAGTAATACAGAAGAAACTGTTTGGCAGATAGAGAAAATATTTTTCCTCTCTATTTGGCATCAAAAATGCAGTCAACAGTTAAGCAGTCATCACTTATCTTGATCCTTGTTGATTCTCCCTTGGCTAATGAGCTCAAAACAGCTCTGACATTGCTCTTAGACAGTACAGCACCTAGTGGTGATAAAACCTGATGTTAGTCACTCGCAAGGTAAAGTGCTGCTTCCCTCATGCCTCTCACTATCACCTCAGGTCTGGGTAGAGGGCAACTGACTCAGGCATTTGAGCATCTTTCCTTTGAGCATCTGCAGGTGAGGAAAGGTGGCTGTTGTCTCAGTGACTGCTGGTGTCACAATTCTTTGCATCTTGGAAAATGTTGTCCATGGAACAGGAGTTCAGAAACAGTAACTTTGTTGTCAAAGAAAGATGTGAAGCAGGGCTTTGTATCTCTTCCACCCAGCTTTCCTTTCCCAGTAATGCTGGTCGCAGCTTTCTCGCAGCATGCCATTCACTGCAGCGTGGACCATGATTGCCTCTTTAGCAAAATGGGACCTCAGTCCAAGGTCACTGAAGCCATCAGCAGGGAGCCCTGTTTGCAGCCAGCTGTGAGATGGCTGTGCATATGGCAGGAGGCCTGCAGGACCTCCTGCAAGTCACTTTCCAGCATCATCCCAGGATTTCTGTCTGCCTGGTGACATTCAGAAGACACAGAGGTTGTATCTCAGTGCACATGCAGCAGTGCCAGAGGGTGCACATACATAGGCATGCAAGTGTAGAAACACTCCTGTTGTCCTGCAGCAGCCTTCCCCACACTGTAGCTTCCCTGGCAAGGGCTCATCTGAAGAGTGCCTTGATATCACCAGCTGGATGATCACAGGCTCTGCAAGTACCATAGCTTAAGGCAAAAGGGTGCCACCTGCCAAGTGCTTGTGTGCTTTAAAGACTCTCTGACATCTTTTCTTAGAGATTCTTACATCTATATGAATAACAGGGGAGGAAAAGGGTTTGCATTAGCGTACCCTGAAACAGAATCTTGCTGCTGCAGTCATGCAGGTGGAGAAGGGGGAACTTTGGTGGAATTGCCCACCCCCTTCCCATTAGACAAAATTCACATTCACAGCTTGTAATCATGGCTGTTCCTCACAGACTGTCCTGTTATTGTTCACAGGAGCATACGCAAGAAAATGAAAATTGCTACATCACACTGATGAAAAGGCTTTGCTGATTACAATAGACAGCCAGTAATAATATCTGTAATGAAAGTGATTGCAAAATTTCCCTGGTAATTTTCCTCAGTCCAATTGCTCATAGAATTAATAGCCCAGCAGAGACCTACTCAATGAGGTATGAGTAGCAGAGAGGGGCTGAAGAAGAGCATGGTCTCTCACGTCTTTGTTTTCCTGCATTATGTTCTGGGATAGACAGGACATATTTTAATCCATGATGCAATTTGCAGAACAGCTTCAGGAGAACAGTTAGCCAGAGCCTCCCCTACCCCTCTCTGCTATGCTCAATAAACTACTTAAACTTTCTATTTCAATTTAGCTACACACCAAGTGGTTTCAATAAAATATGTGCCCCAGGGAAACCATGGTCTTCCGCATACATTTATAAAGTGCTTCAAAATTCTCAGGCGTCAAGTGCTATCTTTTGAGCTCTTTTCTTGTTTATCAGTTTTAGTCTGTCTCACTGCTGTCTTCTTTGTTTCAACAAGCTTGGTATGTTTGGTCCTCTCACCCTTTTCCTGTAGGATTTATACCCCTTTGTTCTGGCTGCTGCTCTGCTCGCGGCTGTTTCCAAGCTGCCTGCCTTCCCTGAAACACCATCCTCCTCCCATCAGTGTGTAAGTGCTGCAGCTGAGAGCTATCAAATGCCAAGCAGAGCAGAATAATTACCTTCCTTGTTTTACACACCATAGTCCTCTTAACACAACATAAGCCAACAGCTACGTTTCTTCAGACACTGTCACATTGTTAATTCCTATTCAGCTGACCTGCCTCTGTGGTATTCCTCTCCAGTCAGTATTCAGCCTCCTGTTCAGTATTTGAGCCTCTGACTATCTGTTCCTACGTACTTCAATTGTAAAGATTTTTTCTGTATATTTTTATAGACATGCCAAATACACACGTGTTCATATATACCTATGCAAACACCCCCCCCTCCCTAATCTTAAGAGAGTCATACATATATTCATGTATTTGTTATACTCAAATCTTTAAAGATGAGATAGTACAAAATCTGTGACTCTTATGGGTCCTCCTTTCTCAGCATCTGCTCAAAGCAGGTATTTTGAAAGCTGATGTTTCTGTGTTCTCTGTGGAGGAAAAGAAATTCCATGCTCTGCTCTCTGAGGCCACCTTGGAACAATGTCTCCTCTTAACACCAAGCTGGTTTAATGGTGCCTCGACTTGCTGCTGAACTCAGAAATCATACAAATTTTGAGGCTAATTAT
Source organism: Falco naumanni (assembly GCF_017639655.2). Classification (NCBI taxonomy): domain Eukaryota; kingdom Metazoa; phylum Chordata; class Aves; order Falconiformes; family Falconidae; genus Falco; species Falco naumanni. The sequence continues at coordinate 23,958,949 of NC_054058.1, forward strand.
GGATAGGCCACTCCAAAATAGTTATAGGTGAAAAAAAAATGGTGAAACATGTAACAAACTGGATTTCAGTGAGATGTAAAATTCTGTGTAAATTGAGCAAACGGGTGTGATAAAAATAATGAACCTGTATGCTGATGTGAGCAATCAAAGGAGTTTGTGGTCTCTTATGCCCCACCTGTGTAGGCAAGCATTTAATTTGCACATTCGTAAGAGGACTGTGTTACTAATTTTTCTAGCAATGTGCTAGAAGTTTAAGGACAACTTATTCATCTATTTTCCTCCCTTCTTGTAGCATGTTTTCTGTTGATTCCCTCTTCATCCTTTGGGATCTCAATACAGTCCCAGTCAGGTCTCAGCCCATGAGGCAAGTAGTTCAGCAACACCTTCTGCAATTCTTTCCCTTCCTGCTGAGCACAGATTATTCAAATGCTTTCAATTAACTTTGTCTTTAACCGTACCACTTTGTGACCCTGCCTGTAATTCATGAATTCTTTTCTTTGTTTCTTATCACTTCAGAGTGTACCCAGCCATTACAATATTGTCCTTTTGATGATGAATTATGGAGACTATAAAAGCATCTCTGTCTGACCATTTCCCTCTGTTTTTTATCATCTGGCAACATACTCTTTTTAGTTCCTTTCTTGCTTCTTCTCTGAACCTTTATAAATATTTTCTTGATTTCACTCACATTTTTATGGATCTGGATTCTGCAGCATATTGTTCAGGATATGCAAGGCCCAGGATTTTCTGTTTACCAGTTTATGCCTTCTGCTTAATGCCATCTCTCATTTCTTTTTCACTGGCTTTCTGTTTCCTTCTCTACCACTAATTTTCTACCCCCGACACACTTTCAACTAAGTATGAATTTTCAGTAATTCTGGAGGCAGGTCTGCATAAGAATGGGGCAGGAAGAGACAGAGAGGAGCCGCTCAGTCATCTGGCCAGATGTGTTATAAATGGCAAGCGTGTCTGCGCATCACAGGGCTACGCTGATGGTTCCTATTGCTTCAAGTAGTATCTCTGCCAGGCTATAACTGCAAAGTAAATGGCAGTGAGCAAACAAGGAAGTACAAGAGACTGTGACCCTGAATTAATTAGATCATGCCTGTTACTCCTGGCAACGTGACCAAAGTTATACAAAATATGTAGCTCTGTGCCTCATTCACTGACTGCAGCTCTAGCTTGCATCTCTACAGACATCTGTTCTGTGGACATCTTGTTCCTCATCTCCCTTTCTTTCATGCTCCCAAGACTTCAGAATAGGGAATTATGCTCAGAGCTTGCTGTGAATGCTGTCAGATCATTTGCTACAGCTGCAGCCAGCCACAAAAGGACCTAAAAATCAGGGATTACTTCTTGTTCATTTGTTTTCTAAATCTGTCTTTTTAATCTCTATTTCTATGACATTGATGATCGCATTTTCCCTGTTGAAAATATCATCTACTTTTGTAATTAGGAGATTGCTGGTTCTGGCACAGCATCTAATTTCTCCGTATCTCAGTATTATGAGGTCTGAAGTAAGCTACATGAAGAGATGTCTTAACAGTTTGATGAAATGGTGGGTGATCTTAATTAAGTGTTAATTTAATAATAGTCAAAACACGTAGATTGCAACAGGCTGGAATAAGTTGCTTTTGTAGCTAGCAGGTTCACATATCTGTGATCCGAACCTCACTCTGACAGACCCCCCCACCCTATCGTAATCCTTTATCTCCCTCATGGACACTCACACTAGCCATTCTCTCTGTTAATCTGCATGCAGTTGATCTCTGTCCTAGGAGTATCTTACTTGAGACTCCTTGGTTTTTTTCCTACCTGATGGTTTGTAGCAGAATCCCATGTTGCTGTCAACTGCTTTTCCCTTTTTGTCTGCACCTAAGAGCATCCCATGCTTGTTCCTGTTGTGCACCCTCAGCCTTTGCCCTGAATCTCCTTGCTGAACAGGGGGCACATGTGCTCTGACCCCTCCTGGAGCTCCAGTTACCCTGTAGCTGGCACTGGTGTTCTTTTTTTGTTCCATGGTACAAGGTGTAGGAGCTTTTTGGACCACTGGAAATGTCAGACCTTGGGGACTCTGTAAAGAAAGACATGGGAGATCCCCACTGCTGGGGTGGCATGACCACAGCAGCGGAAGTACAGTCTGTCTCCCCCTGAATGTGCTGCTCTGTTGCTATGAATGAGGATGAGCACACCCAACCACCTCATCCTGATTCAAGAATTCACATGGACGTTTTGCCTGAGAACAGCTAGTTAGAAATGATGCTGTTACACCACCCTTCTCTCTCATGATCATCTGTGCTGATTCTGGTCAGTGATACAAGTAATGGGATTATCATGAAACTGGGAGAGATGGGTTCGTTCATACGTGTGGTCATTCAGGAGCTGTTGAGTCCATGGTTACTGCAATACAGTAGCAGGTACTTCAGTGGTACTAAAAGTAACATTGAAAGAGGCAGGACTGATAATGTGAATGGTGGTGGAAGGAGACATTATGGTGATACTAGCACTGAACCTGGTAATTTCATAGCAAGGGACACTTACAGAGGTAATTGTAGGAGTGGTGAAATGACTGGGAAAGTCTGGACTTGGAGTTGACTTCCAGGTATAGATGGTCATGATGTTAATTTGCAGTGGAACCACAGTACCAGCCGTGTTGGTAAAGACATTTGCCTTCTGCCCTAACATAGCATTACCAAATCAGAAGGGACTTGTGAATTGAACCCTAAAATATCTAAAAAGTCCCAGTTCACACTCCGTGCTCTTGTTCTCCCATCCAGTGCTTGCTTTTATTTTATGCAGTCTTGCCGCTTGGATACCTTTTCCCACATTTATAAGATATAACTAGCCTCTCCAGTTTAAAATTGCTTCTGTGTTTGATATAACCTTAGTCACCCTTCAGTTAGTCTCCCATATGCTTTCCATCTCATGCCATCAGCTCTCATTAAACTCTTGTGCAAAGTTGACATTTCTTCCTCTTCCCACATTTTTTCACTCTGCATCACTTTCTGTATCCTCCTTTGTTGATTAGACTTTTCCTTGCTCAGGGCACAGAAGCAGTAAGATGCTGTGCAGGGAGAAGGTGCGTGCTGACACTGAGCTAGGAGCTGCAGCAAAGCAGCTGCTTATTTTTGTGCCTTGATGTCCTCTGTTACCTTCTCTGGTGACTGCTAATTCCACACCTGCGTTGGTGCTGCATAAATATGCACTTGGTCCTCTAGAGCTGGTTTACCTGAGGGCATGAGAGGCACACGGCTCTGCATGCCGGAGCACTAGATAAGTAGCATTCAAACACTGGTCTTACTGGCTGAACAGGCAGGGTCTAGCTTGCATGTTAGAACATACCTGTTCAACACCTTTCCATGTGTCCTTGGGAGCACATCAACACTTGTACTAGAGTCCCAGCATAATTCCACTCTACCTTAAATATCACTTGTGCACAGATAATAATGACAGTCATCTGTCGTCACAATGTATGGCCTTTCTATCTGACAGATTCATAACTTTTTTCAGCTCTGATGGCCGTAGCCTTCTTTTTTCATGTGCTCCTGCCTTTCCCTGCTATTTTTTGGCAGATTGATGGATTTACCCTGAAATAATGACTCTGATTTCCCCCTCCTCTCGCATTTTCTGCCATAAAAAGTGACAGCTATTGCTGTCAAATCAGAATTGCAGTGTTTATGGTCAATCTATAGTCATTTTGCATAAACAAATGCGACTGTGCAAAAGGTGAGGCGGCAGGGAATCGCACCCTTCCTCCACAGCACTGATTTTCTCCTTACTATTTTACTTCTGTAAAGCCTGCTGTGTCTACATGTGTTAAGCAGGGCTGTATAAATAAAAAAATTATACGCAGCATACAAACACAGTCCTTATGCAAGCAGAACTCTTTCTGAGCACAGTGTGAGGTTTGCAAGAGGGAGTCGGTATCTGGCCCAACATGAATAAATACGCTACAACTACACACAAAGAGCCTACGCTGAGATAACTAATGCTCTTTCTCTCTGATTGTAGTTCAGAGACGCTGGTCGAGGAGGCTTGTGTAACCAAGCTATCATGCTGATCACAGACGGAGCAGTGGAGGATTACGAAGCTGTGTTTGAAAAATACAACTGGCCAGATCGGAAGGTTTGTCTGGGAAGTGATAAATAGAAAGGGAGAGGAAAGGTGCTATCCTGCTATGGTGGGAATAGAAGAGCGTGAGCAGGGACGTCTAGCAGAGTTGAGCATTCGCATCCTTCAATACCCATGCGCATCCGGCTGTAAACACAAAAAAAAAGTAGCCAGGCAGGAGCCTGCTGCAGTGATTTTAGAGGTAGTAGGATCACAGACAGATATCTGCAGGTCAGTTAGGTGTTTTTTTCCCATACACTTGGTTTTCTAAAGGTGTGGGCAATCAAAACAGTCTCCTGATAAGATGATGAAGACTGACCCAAGTATTACACACCAAAACTTTTGCAAAGAATTTTAATCCCATCCAGGACTGTATATCGTTGGTCCTGTTTGGAAAAGGTTTGGCTATTACTAGTTCTTATGGCAGGCAGGGGAATGGCCCAGACAACCCTTCTAGGTGCCTTCCAGCCCTATTTACGTCAAGGTCTGTGATTACAGGCTTGTACTAGCAGAGCAGACTGTGAAAGGGGAATAAACCACAGTTCATCCTAAACCCTCCTGATTTATTTGTTTTCCTCATCGCAGCTAGCAGCAATGCACAAAGGGAGAGAAGGAGCCTACTGAGAGACCAGATCATGGGGCTGTTAAAGCAGTTTATTTCAGGACTGGCTCTTTTGTTGTTGGTCAAACACAAGAGAAATGGTGAAGCTTTCTCTAAATGATTCATGCGGCCAGCTGTTCCCCTGGGTAAAGAATTCTTGTGAGCTATAAACCTCTCCGCATGTGGTTGCTGAGTGCCTGGCAGAGCTGCTATCATAAAATCAAACAGAATTTGCACTTCTGCCTTGTTATTCAGATGATCCTGTGTGCTACTTGGCTTTCTGGGCTTATTGTAATTGGAAATTAAGTTCCAGCCCACAAAATGCAAAACAAATGGAGCAAGAGGCTCCTGTCTCCGTGTGAAGGCAGAGCTATTGCTGTGCCCCACAGACAGGCATTCACATCAGTGTATAACAGGATGCCAAAGCTCAGCCATTTGGATTTGGTAGCACGTTACCGTTACAGCCTAATTCTTCTATCTTTGCACTCTTGTTCCCAGGTCCGGGTTTTCACTTACCTCATTGGACGGGAAGTCACTTTTGCCCCCAACGTGAAATGGATTGCCTGTAACAACAAAGGTGCTGTATGGAAATGGGTCCCCAACCCCCATCACACATGGATTGCCACCATGGGGCCCTGGACCCCTCTAAGGCTTACCCACTGCAACTGGGGCCCATTAGCCCTTAGTTGGAAGGCAACCTAAGGAAAAAGCAGATCCTGCTAGTCCACGTGAAGTGTGCCTGTGTTCAACTAACACAAGCCTTCCGTGCTGAGCCACCACATTTTCCTGTCACAGTGCCAAGGGACACTATGACCGAGATTCATGTTGGCTGTAGTCCACCTAAGTCCCTGTGCTTACTGTGTCCCAGTTGCTGGCTTTTGACAACCTGTCTAAAACCCTGTCAGAAAGCCTGACATCTTTTGGCTGAGATGTAAAATGAACATCTCTTCTTTAAAGATTTTACAGCACTTTTCACAAGGTCTGCAGGTTAACCCTTAAGTCTTGGCCAAATTGTTTGTGCATCAGTGGTTTCACTGAGGTCCCAGAATAGCTTGTTAAACTCACCCCAAAACCAATACTCTCTTGAGCTGGCAGGAAATGGCATTAACGGGAAAATCCATTCGGAGTAGGTGAGTCACCTCTATGCATTTGGGGCCAGTCAAAATGTCCAGTTAGCCCTATCAGAGTCTGCAAGGGTAAAGGAAGAGAAGGGGAAAAAAAAGTCTTACCTGTTTGGGCATGACTTGGCCTCAGTGTGCCTGGAGGCAGTCTGCAATGCTTGCTACATCAAGTATCCTGCTAAAAAAGGAAAAGGAAGGGAAGATTGGAGCTGGGGGCTGACTGGCTGGGTATATCGGCTCTTTTCCTGTCTGAGCAGTGTCTCCAGCAGACTAAGAAATGCATGGATGCATTTGCTACTGAAAATAATTGACAAGATAAGAGTTGCTGGCCTGCAGAATGTCAGTGAGCTGGGGACGTTCAAGGCTCAAACTGTCATCTATTAGCACTATGAATCACACATAATATTTTTAGTTTTTCTTAGATGAAACAAAAACCTGGATTTCAGACTGCATATTCAGCCATAAGATTAGTGACAAGGAATTCACAGTGCTGTTGGTTCGCCACAAAATGTGAGAATGGATTCTCTTGAATAACCAGAGAACAGAAATATGCTCTTTGCACTTGAATTCTCACTTACCAGACTTGAGCTCTGCAGAAGGCTCACTGATTTTGGTTCTTCTATTTCTACACGTTGTATAGCTCTTGTAGTCCTTGTTTTCAAGCACACTAAATCTGTTCTCACATCACAAAGCTTATCAGATCATGAGCCCTTTCACATGGCAGCATCTTCCTAGCGATAACAAAAGTTTTCCATCTATCTCACATACTCCATCCTATACCAAGTACAACCAATCAGTTCCATGTAGTGAGAAACAGGAGAAGAATCCTTGTGTCATTATACTGTCAGCATTTCTAACCAGTTAAGCAGCTAATTTTGAGGAATTTTTGATAACTTGAAAACATTCTTCCTCTCTACTCTTTGTTGTAGTGTTAGGCTGTTACGGGTCCATCTGCAGGGGAAAATCTGTGGAAATACGTAACTTGCACATTCACATTCTGATTCCAATGGGTAGATGGAAGTAGTCCTCATCCTTGGATGTAAAGCTTGGCAAACTGAAGAGTAGAGCACTGGAAAAAGTTTGGAAGAGAAGTTGCGTGTTTTGGCTTAACATAAAATTGGGCAGGCTAAGTGGGTAGCCTAGTGGAATACTTTGCTTGCATATGTTTGGCCTTTAGGACCAAAAGCAGCCTGATTAGTGGATGGTTTTGCCTAAGACCCAAAGCAACATTTTATATCTGCTCAGCATGATTCTGGTTATATCGAGACTCTCACCTTGAGCACTGGTCTGGTATTTTGAGAAGAACAGAGACAGTGCTTTGAAACTCTAGATTTCCACAGAAACATGTGTCCACAGAACATGTGAAGGCACTTTTTGTAAAGGTCTGGTAAACTGTCTGGGTAGATAGAATCTTTGATATCCAGTGTTCTAGCTCTGCACGGACAGCCATTTAAAAATACAGAAGATGCATTAGCAGAGTGATTCACATCTCTGTTTTTCCCTGAAGGCTACTACACTCAAATCTCAACGCTGGCGGATGTTCAGGAAAACGTGATGGAGTACCTGCATGTGCTCAGCCGTCCCATGGTCATCAACCATGACCATGACATTATTTGGACCGAAGCCTACATGGACAGTGCGGTAAGAACCTACAGCACAAGTCTTCGGTCAGCAAACAGCAGGGCCTATGGCCAAACTGGCAAAGGTGTTAGACACCCAGCTAGTATGTTAGGCATATAACTTGTTCCAGCTTCCCCTCTAAATATCTTATGTGTATCAGAATCTAAATGAAGTCCTGAAATTTATGTAAACCCAGGAGTTGGTTGATAGAAATTACTGGTCTCTAGCTCTGCTAAGACTCTGCTCACTCCTGGTGTTGAGACGTGTATGCACACTCAGGTCTGAATACTGAACCTGCAGTGACCCAGGAGCCCAGGACTAATCACACAGGCACAGCATGACTTAAGTAGTGCTTCTATGAAAGCAGGTTACCTTCTAAAGGATTATTCGCAGGAAAGATGATTTACAGCTCAGGATACAGGTCACAGAGATTTATTTCCTCCAGCCCAGTAGCTAAATGCATACCGCTTTGCCTCTCAAAGATACAGATCCCAGTTTGGGAAACAGGCTCACTGTTTCGCTCCTTGAGCTAGCAAGGCCCAACATCACCACGGATGTGGGTAAAGGACACATCACAAAGGACCAGACAGTCAGCACCCCCGTGCCCCCCCTTTGTCTCAGGTCTGCCCTACGGGAAGGCATTCAGACCATGGGCAGGTGCTGTTGTGGTGGCATGTTGCCGAGGCAGCCTTGAAATTGAAAGGAGTGAAGGGAAGGACAAAGTAGTAGACCACCACTGAAGGAACCTTCCCCTGCACCTCCCCAAATAGAAGACATTCCTCAATCTCAATCTCCAACTCTTTTTACGTCTCCAAAAGACAAAAGGGAAAGTTAGTTCTTTTGGGGCTTTCAAGGAGATAAAAGTTTTTTTTCATGTGCTGGACTCTTCACCCCAGAGAAGTGTCTGCATAACTGTGACAGCTACAGCTGACCAGAAGTCAGATTACCCTCTTCAGGAAACAAACCTGAGGTCTCAGGACTGTTTATACTATCTGAGGTGGGAAATCTTTTAGAAATATTGAGAGTGTTTCCATACAAAATCCCACTGTGGGACTGACGTTATTGGCTCTGGTGTGGCCAGCAGCAGCTTTAGCATGTCTGCCATGGCCTTGGGGAGAACCCACAGTTTTTAAGTTTAAGAACCATGGTGAGAAACCTGAACTCTCTGAGCTGAAGTCAAACCAGGGGTACTGAGCCTAGCTTTGTAGCAGGAAATGTGGAAGTCCAGGTCACACATGGCCGTGCTTGATGTTATGCTCAGAGTCTAGACCACACAGACCCCAAGAAATACCTCTGAGGCAGCCAGGCTTGCACTGTCACGGTGCATAGATGTTATACTCAGGAGGCTCTTATGGGAAGGGACCATCCCACGCCACTGCGCTGTGGCTGACCATTGAGGCTGCAGCTGTGGCACACTAGCTCTATGAGGGTGACGCGGAGATATCTTCTGCTGCAGGAGCTGTGCCAAGTGAAAGCTGGGGACATGATACTTGAGTGTGCTGAGCAAAACCTCCAGAAATGCTGCTAACTACCCAGCAAGTTTATTCTATTAGCAGGCACACCAATACTGGCACTGGCACCAAGGCAGCCACAGGGATTTGTTTGCTATGCTTTTTTTGCTGCATCTCTTTTCTTGTCTATTGGCTTGGCTGGCCATGCTCTTCCTCCACCCCAGCCTCTCCATCTTTGATTCATTCCTCCAATCATATATTCATTCATCTGTTCATCCATGTCTCTCACTAGCTGCCACAGTCTGAGGAGGTAACTGCACCCCTGTGTTTTGTGAGCGTGCTGTCTCCCATGTGCAAGTTGGTGTGTTGGTGCCAGCACTCAGCCACAGCTGGCCTGTACATCTGGAGGGGGGTGGGGGCTGCAGCACTGAAGGAGCCCTCTTACACTCGCAAGAAGAGAGGAAATGCTGGATGTACAGGAGAGCTGTGTTGTGCTGTTGGTTTGGAGTAGGTAGGGGTGCCTGTGTTGTGCAGTAGCTTAGTTCACTGGATCTCTTTTTCCATATGTCCAGCAAGCACCACAGAAGTTTACTTGCTGTGTGGTAGTGCAATTGCTGCTGTGAATGGCAAGTTTCCACAAAGAATCATCCAGACCAGTAATTCAAGCTGCCAGGCTCAAATCTTCATCAAGTGACTGTATAGATTATTGACTGGCTCCTTTATGGCTCCCAATATGTATAGTAATGGAGACAGGAGGTCATTTCTTGCCTTGCTACTTACTTGACCAAATAAGAGATGGGAGGAGGATGCTATTGGCATTGAGGGACCAGGTCCTTTTGATAGGCATATTTGGGAGATTCCTTTGCATGTCTTGCCTGTTTTACCTCCTTTCATATGTGTTTTTAGAGCATCTGTCTTCTGCAGAACTGTGAGCATCTGTTACCCCATTACACATGCATGTCCTGTATCTTCTGTAGAGATAGATCACCTTGTTTTATCTGTTTGGATCATGATTTTGTTTCTGTTTTTCCTAAGCTTAGATGGTTGAGTAACAAGTATATATAAGCAGGCTTCGTGTGTATTTGTGCATATTTTAAATATTAGCCTGTGGTGTTTTTCATTTGTGGTATTCACGTGTTTGCAATATAGAAGATACCTTGTTAGTGATTCTGCTTGTATTTGTGTTGCTTTTCTCTATTTTGTGCTCCTTGTGTTGATGGTTTTTACACTTGTTGTATAAGGGCTCGTGTCTACACTCCCAATACATGGTGGTTATAAGTTGTGCCACCACTTCTGCAGGTACCTGTCTCCTCATTAAAACAGCTCTTTAATTTTTCCTGCTTCAACACATTACACTGGCTTTCATCCCGTCCTCATCACCCCACACGAGCAAGCATCCATCTCATGACCCTCTTGGACACAGAGTATTGGAAAGTGCTGCCATCTTGTTTTTAGAGGGGTGTGGGAGGCATGGAGGCAGCTAATTGTAATCAGCATCTGGGGTCCTTGGGAATTCCAGTGCCTCTCGTTCGGGTTATCTGTGGTATTGCATTTGCTAACACACAGCTCATTGTTCTGTGGCAGCTCTTTGCATCTCAGGCTCAAAGTCTGTTGCTCATGACAACAGTGGCTATGCCAGTCTTCAGCAAAAAGAACGAGACGGTGAGTGCAACACAGGCTTCGCTTTCCTTCCAGCCAGCACAGATGAAAGGATGCAGCAGCCCTTCGCGGGCTTTTAAAGCCAATGGATCTCTGAAAGAACAGCCGGCCATTAGGGACTGCGGTGGACCTCTGGCAGGATGGGCAGCTGATAATCTATCTGACAACATGATAGCCTGTCATTTCCTCTGAATGCTATTTCTTCAAAACACCCCTTTAAATATGACACTTCTCCCTGTTTTATCCCTTCCATTTTCAAACTGAGCCTAATTCACAGACCCATAAAGTTTCAGGCTGAAAGAGATCATTACCTTGTCTAGTCTGTGCATTTTACTGCAGACCTTTACATTTCATATAGACAGTTCCTTCTGAGCCCAATAACCTGTGTTTGGCAAAAGTGTCATTGAAGAAAGGCATCCAGCCTCAGCTCTCCATTGTTGTTTCCCACTCTCTGTTAAAAACTGGTGTCTAAATTCCACTTTCAATTTGTCTGGCCTCACCTTCTTGTCGTAATGGCTTTCTCTACTAGATTAAAAAGCCTGTACCCTTTTGGTATTTTTTCCTGGGAAGCATCTTCTACACTTCAATGAAGTCAAATCTGTCTACTTTTTGATAAAATAAGGGCATTTCCTCTGAGTTTTGAAACCTTTTAGACACTGTTTTGCATACCAGTTCTAGTTTCTCAGCATCCTTTTAAAATGGTGGAAAGTGCCTTACCACTGCTGTACAAGGGATAAACTTGCTATCCAGGTCCTAAAAACAATTGTCTGCCCTCTCCACCCGAGACTAGCCTCAACCTGTATCAGCACAGCGCTGCACTGGGACCCTGTGTGTCATTTTTCCATCATGCTTCCCAGCTGCTTATTAAACAACCAGCTTCCCATTTTGTGGGGATTTCCTGCATTCCTTTTTCCTAGATTAACAATTTTGTATTTGGCATTTGGTTTAGTTGACCCAAGTTGTCAACCGATCCATGTTGTCTTGCATGATTGCCCTGTCCTTTTTGTTATTTACACATACTGAATGTAGGGTTTTGCACTCAAAACTTGTTTTCAGTGATTTTATATTACTTCTGAATCATAGTAAAAAATGCTGACTAGTATTGGGTTGAAATACTCCTCTCCATAAACACTGGAGCCACCTCTTTAGACTTTTTGAGGTACATTAGTTGGTTTTGAATGAACATATTCATACAAGCCTAGAGAGTATATGTGAGACTAGTAGGGAGGCAATAATGTGTATTCTGATAGAAAACTACCCTGGCCTTGCTTCTGAAAAAGGATTCTCCTTTGTTTTTAAGCGATCTCATGGTATCCTCCTGGGTGTGGTGGGCTCTGACGTACCACTGAGGGAGCTGTTAAAACTTGCTCCACGGTATAAGGTAAGACTAAGATAATGCAACCTGTCATTTTGCACAGCAAAGTCACTAGCCATTTTTCAGTGGGCATGACTGGAAAATCATCCCTCTGCCTCTAGGAAGAACTATGAGCATAAAGCAAGACATGTTGGATGTGGTAATGTGTTGTTTCTATATAGCACATGGGAAATCATTCACTACTAGAAGCTCTTAGGTTGCTTCAGAAACACAAGGAATGGACGATCCAGTAGATTGGCAACAGATTGTGGAAACCTTGCATCTTGATGATCACCAACCTCAATCCCTCAGAGATATGAATCTGACAGCCTATCTCAGAATTAAGTTTTATATCCAGTTCCCAGTGAACAAAAGCTGCCATGCCAACTGGCAAAAAATAAATTAGTTTCACTGTCAATAATCTTAGCAGAAAAACTGAGGACTGAATGGACTATAGCGAGCCAACTTTTGTCATGCTTAGAGGTTACTTTCTCCGGATCAGCACGAAGATTTCTTGGCAGGACAGTGTGCAGGAAGCTGGCTCTCACTCACTTGTGCTGTACCTAGATAGAGTATTCGGTCTCCAGAATTGTCAGTCCAGCAATTTTCCATTAACTCTATGTTCAATATATCTAAAGAAGTACATTCATCCATAGGAACTCCCACCAGAGGTGCATTGTTTCATTTGGTTTCTGCTGTAAATTTTGTGCAGTGACCTTTTCTTCAATCAGTCTGCACACCAGGAGACAGCAAGCCCATCTGAGGATCACCATGAAATCAGGCAATTTGAGCCATCATTTCAAGTTTTCAGTTTCTCTTAAATAACTATCAGACAACTACTACCAGTTAGGCAGTTGTCCAAAATCTGATTGCTGAATACTCACAGGACTGAAAGTGCTGTCAGAAGCTATGAATATGTTTGGCACTTCCCCACATGGATGCAGGGCAGATCATTCACATGCAGCTGTAGGAAATGATCCATCAGGCAACCCAGGAACTATGAGTGGCAGGGTGCTTTCACTAGCATACAAAAGCTAACTGGTTTGGATCTGGGAGAACCTTGTCTAGAAGCTTCAATTTTTATACGCATTTATTTTCTCTATAAGACCAATACCTTTCCACCTTCCTCCCTCCACATCACTCAAAGGCCATGTATCATGATATCTTTCTTCTGGGCCAAGGAGGGACACTGTTCTTTCCTCCAAGAAATGCCACGGAAGGAGGGAAAATTATTTGAAGGATTTCTCTACAACAGAAGCAGGACACAACTTTCCAGAAGCTCTTCCAACATAAGACCAGTTTGGAAACCTATGATCCTGCACTTGAACCCCCTGACATATGGGTTACAAAGGACCAGTTCCAGAGTTACAGCCCTTGCAAGCTTGTACATTTATGATTGCACTTACTGGGCTGGGAAATTTCAGCTTTAATAGGCCAACAAGGAAGTTTGCTATAGTTCTGATCCAATGTCTTGGTTTTATTCTTACCACACAGAGCTGAGCTCAGTGTGCTTTGCACAAAACTGTTTCACATAGAAGGAGTCCAAAGTTTTTATCTGGGATGTGTGAAATAAAGAATTCATTCCCTTCAGAAAGGCACAGATGGATTGTAAATGGCTTACCTCCCCAGTTCCCTACTGTTATCCCTCCAGGATTGTCTCTATAGGAATATAAAGTTGCAACATTTTTTTGAAGATAGAAACCCTAGCCATTCTTGTTTTCCTTGAGACACCTCTGGTTTTGGCAAGCACAGGCTATCAGCAGATTTTTAGCAATTCAGGTTTTATCTGGAATTTGTATTATATATGGGCTTAATCTGAGTAATTGCTCACTCAGAAATCTCCTGCAGATCAGGTCAGCCAGTGCCTGCTCTCTTTAGATCATGCTATTCCTTAGCAAGCATTTTAAGACTATAGGCTTGTACAATTGGCCTAGGCTAGGTCTGGTCTTGCCAACACTGAAACATAATGCAGAGCTCCTCTGAAGACTCACCAGGTTTCAAGGGAAGCCATCTGTGAGATTCATACTCACTTGTTTGTTCACTGCTCTGTGTGTGTAGTTATGGGCACACAGACCTGTCACCACTGTGCCGGTACTGTTTACAACATTCCCCATCGTTTTCCATTTTATGTGCAGCACTGCTGTGCCTGCTGTGTGGAGCGCATTCTGCCTCTGGGTGGTAATTGTCCACGAGGACAAAAAGACGTTAGGAGGGCATCTTTTTCTGAATGTGTACACAAATCAACTACCTGACCCATCCTTTTGTGCGTCCAGGCATAGTCAGCCTGCCCAAAGCAAGCGGCCAGAGATCCAGAGATAAACGGTTTGAGGTGGACCCTACATTCTGCTGGTCAATACCTTTAAAAGGAAAATATTTCTGAATACTGGTGGTGCCAGGGTACCAGTGGCATCCATTACACAGCAGTGGTTTTAGCTAAAGCACTGATTATTCTAATGCCTCTTTCTCCAGCTGGGTGTCCATGGATACGCCTTTCTTAACACCAACAACGGATACATCCTTTCACACCCAGACCTCCGTCCTTTGGTATGTACAGCTGTGAATTTGAAAACCTTTGCTTACTTGGAAACCATGACTTTCAGGGATGCTCCTGATTTCTTGTATTTTATTGAATTGTGAAGGCTACCATGCTTTGCTATATAGGCACCCAGGAGCATGAGGGCCAGAGAAATCAATTCCACGTACATAGATGTATATATATATGCAGACATATGTATGGAGCATAATGTACCCTGCCTGTCTGTCCTCCATAAGAGTGCACAAGGGCTATATTGGTATGCATCTGCTGTACTGTGGGTGCACATGTATCTGTGTCCATGCAAGGTTTCACTGCTAGGCTGAAGGAACAATTTCCCTTGCTCGGGCATATCTCCTACGAGAAGATTCAGCATGATTAGCACCCCAGTAATAGCTACCCAGCAGCTGTAGTGTTGGAAATTTTGGGAATCTGAGGCTAGCAGGTACCACAAACCCTAGTAACATGGTAAGTTAGAGATAAATTAGAGACCAGTAGGCTGCGAAGACCTTCTGGAACTTGAGTCAACACAAGGACATTTCTCCCTCATGGTGCCACCTGGAGCTCCAGACCACACATCTGTCTGCAAACACACAGCTGGACTCATTACTCAGATACCCAGGCATGCAATGATTTTACACTTCATACACATGCCTGTTGGTACAAATCCACCTGCACACAGCCATAAGCATTAGTGTGGTTACTGGCAAGAGAAAGGGCCACCACAGGGCTTCACAGCAGCGGTCTTCAAAAGAGGCAGCTTTGCACAGGGAGACCACAGGCATGGACGGGTAGTTACTTCAGTATGTGAAAAGAAGGGACACATTTTGTTTCCAGGATGGAGCACAGCAAAGCTAGGCGAGGGCACTGCTTTATCTTCCACGTAAAATTGGCCTCTCTTAGTCAGATTCGCACCATTCCCTTTACCTGGAAGATTATAGGGAAATAGCTCTCTCGCATCAGCTAGCCCTAGGTGAAAAGCCTACCGTTCTGTCAGTGGAGTCAAAGCCTAATTCTCCTCAGAAAAGACCTCCTGCTGGTATTATCGTGTTAATGGGATTACACTTTTAGCTGGGGGAAAGAACTCATTTCCTGGAGGCAAGTGTATTGTGCTGATCTATTTAGAAGAATGCTGTCACAGAGGAGGTCTGTAGCCTTTACCTGGAAGTTTACCTGTGTTCCTGCCTGTCCTTTGCTCCTGGATCAGCCTCTCCCACTTGAACTCTCCTAGCCCTGCACTGCCTGCATAAATACATGGCATGAGACCAAGAAGGCACTTGCACCCAAACACTGCCTTCCTAGTCAGAAAATAAATGAGACACCCCTAGTTTTCAAATCACATATCAATTCTTAAAGGCTTAGTTTAGAAAGTTAGTTATCTAGCCACTTACTTGGGTATTTTTCTTTTTTTCCCTTTTATTTTAATAAACGCCAGTATAAAGAAGGAAAGAAACTGAAGCCTAAGCCAAACTACAACAGTGTAGATCTCTCAGAAGTGGAATGGGAAGACCAGGATGAAATAGTGAGTATCAGAAAGTGAATTTAGCTGCCTTTGTAGCTCCTTCTTTCTATTACTTTGTGTGCCTGTATGGAAGGGGTGGGGGAGCAGCAGGCATTCCTGTTTTTTTCTGTGCCTGACTGGCCCTGACTAAGAGAGGTTAGTGCTCTAAAAGAGGACAAGTATGATGCTTCCCTACAAAGTGCTTGTCTTCATTCCCAGTATGAGTTTTCCTTGTCATGGAACGTGCAGGAAAAGCGCTGGCAGGGGGAAGGAATCACTTTGGAGGGTGCTGCAGGAAGCCAGTCTGTGTGTACTTGTTCCAGATGCTATCTTAATACAAAGCCAAGAGAACTTAGGAGTATGGTGGTGTCCCATGCACATAGTATGTGACATACAGCTGAAGCCACTCAGCTAATGAGGTCTGTAACAAGGAAAAAAGTACATTCAAAAAGAGACTGAAGCTTGTGGTCACTATTACCAATAGGTAAGGCGGACAAGGGATTTAGACACTTGAGGAAAAACAAATTTCCAGAACTCACCTTATTGCACAGGTGTGGAGATACCAAAAAAAACAGCTTCCCAGAGGGAAAAGATTAGAAAATACCTTTTCTACTGTCTTTTGAGCAAAATTATTTAAAAGTGATAAAAAAGAATACAGCATGCACCTTAACACCTGGACATGGCTGCACTGCACAACTAGGAACCCAGATATAATGATAAGGTAGACAGGTTCCTCTGTGGCTGGTTTTCTTTTGCTCAGAAGAATTAGGGGAGTAGAGATACTTAAGTTACTAAGATAAGAACTGAATTTGGAGTAAGATAGAATTAGCTGTGGGACACACACTTCTGGATTACAGGGGACACTGCTGAGATAAATGGATCTGATACTATAGATATCCACTTAAACTGCTAGGACAAACAAACTGCCCAGCAAGAGGATCGAAGCAGCTACTGCTACCAGTGCAGGCCAAGTACAAAAGGACACACCAAAGGAACCTGGGAAGTGGAAGAATGGCAAATTGACAAATGAAACACAATGGAACTGGGTGTGAAACATGGAAAGCAAGACAAAGTAAGAGGCTTTACATGCAGTGGAACCACCAAGATGCAGGTTGCTAATGGCTTTGTGTGGGTTCACTGATGTCTTCTAGGAGTTCTGCTCCCATTATAATTTTCTCTCTCTCTGGAGCCACTTTGAGAGGTGTTCCTCTTTACCCAGTTTGCTATTTTAAAAAAAAATATTAAAAAATCCAGGAAACATGATGACTTTGCTGTCATATTTATTTGGCTAGCATGTTCCTGCCTGAACAAAAAACATCGATACCTGAATGCAAATATGATGCAAAGTGCAAGGTTTCTGTCCACAGGCAACTAGAGTAAAACTATCCAGTGAAAAATAAAAGGCAAAAAAAGCATGAAGAACAAAGCTACTTGGTGTTCCTGTACTGCATCTTCCAGAATAAAGAAAGGTTGCAGTCACTGAGGGTACAGAGACATTCAGTGACACGATCAATATCTGCAGTGTGACTTCAGCAAGTCTAGAGACTCTCAAGATACACCCACTGCAGCAGAAAGCTGCCAACATTTCAACACTTAGATTTGCAGCTATGGTATTAGATCAATGACAGACTCAACATCAGTTGCAGTATAATCTCAGCAACACTAAAAAGCAGCAAATTCAGTCTGGAAAAATATGTCCAAGTGCTAATGATGTGTAATATAGCCAGCTGGTAAAAAGAAATCTAGGGGAGGGAAGATGGCACTATCTGGAAAATACCAGTTGATGCGTGATAATAGTATCTGGAGTGAGGCAGCAAGGAAGTTTGGGCTTTTGAAAAGCAACACAAGGATATTCTTAGTGTGAAGGGAAATTGGAAGGGTCAAGAGATCCTCCCCAGCAGCCTAGGAGCTGTCACCCAGACAGATTTTCTTCAGCCTTGACAGAACCACTGAAGAAGAAATTAGTCTGCAAAGATGTTGAAACTGAGTGGCAAAACACTTAAGATGTTGTGAGACCCCTCAGGTAAACTGTATGTCTCTGTTGGTTTGAAACCACACAAACAGACAGGAGAAGGAGTCAGCAGCACTTGTTACCAGTGGTGGGGATGGCACAGACTCATTGCCCTGGAGCAAGACACTTTGCTGTTCGGGGTGTCAGGAACAAGTGCTCCAGCATGCACCGGAGCACCCCTCCATGCAAACTCTGCTACACACTTTTCAAAGTGGAGGCCAGCTGCTGCCAGAAGTGTCTTGCCTGAAAAGGACTGAGCATTATGGGGGCTCCCAGACACCAGAATTGTAATTGCCTTCTTGGCTGGGATAGAGTTAGTTTTCCTTTTAGTAGCTGGTACAATGCTGTGTTTTGGATTTAGTAGGAGAATAATGTTGATAACTCACTAATGTTTTTAGTTGCCGCTGGGTAATGTTTATACTAAGTCAAGGACTTTTCAGTTTCTCAAGCCCTGCCAGCCAGAGGGCTGTGGGGGCACAAGAGTTTGGGAGGGGACACAGCCAGGGCAGCTGACCCAAACTAGCCAAATGGATATTCCATACCATAGAACGTCACGCTCGGTATATAAACTTCAGGGAGTTGGCCAAGGCCTGCTTACCACTGCTCAGGGACTGGCAGGGCATCCAATAGTGGGTGGAGAGTAATTGTAACAATTGTATAGTGCATCACTTGTTCTCTTTTCTCCCTTCCCTCTGGATTTTACTCCTCTTCCCTTCTCTTCCCTTTTCATGACGATGATGATGATGATTATTATTATTATTATTATATTAAATTATTCTTACCTCAGCCCTTGAGTTCTACCTTTTTCCCAGACTCCCCATCCCTCGGAGGCAGGGACAGGCAGGGAGTTAGCAAGCAGCTGTGTGGTACTAAGTTGCCAGCTGGGGTTAAACCACAACACTTCTCAATGCCAGAGAAGCTGAAGCTGTTGAGGAAGAAGCAGCAAGCCTGGATTGCGGCACCAGCCTACAGCCACTGTCACTTGGGGGCTGGGCAGAGGACAAGTAGCCTGCCTGCAGACTAGCTGGAGCTGAGGAGATCCAAGGAGGTCTGTTATCCACTCATTTACTTCTCCACTGCTTTATGGGGCAGTGAAAGACACCTGACATTCAAGAAGATATGGATGAAACAACAATATCTGAACTAAACCCAGAACCCATAGCAAATACTGCAGGCTGTCAGACCAGATGAGCATATGCCGTGGCTCTGGCAGGAGGTCAAACACTCTTAGCCAAAAAGGAGTAATAGTACCAGTCAGTGTTTTGATTTCCAAGGCATGGGCCTTGGGAAACACAAGCTTTATATTCTAGGTCTGTAAATAACCCACATCAAACAGTCATCGTAAACAAAACTGTGGCCTTGTAAAGCAAATGCAGTTGAGACTGGCCAGCACCTGAATGGAGGCCTTTCTCTGGAAGTAAGGAAGCAATTTGTGCGAATGAATAAGTTACTTCCCACCTTTTTTTCTATCCAAGCTGAAGTAATAGGCTGATATGCTCTGGCAAGCTGGACCTAAAGTCAAAGCCTCTGCGCTTGTGGAAAAATTCCCTGGCTCTTTCTTGCAAGAGGCTGAGAGTCGATGTGAAAATTACATTTTGCCTTTGGAACCTGCATGGAATAAACTGCTCTTCTCACTGCTCTGCTATCACAGAGTCTGTGTTAAACAGCTGCTTTGCCGCACCTCAAAAGTTGTGCAGAATACAGCTTATAATCTATAAATCAGTTTTGAAATGTCAAAGAGCTTTGGAACTGGTCTGGGGGAGTTAGTGGGTGTCTCGGTTGTCTCCTCTTCCAGGCTCTCAAAGCACTGTGCTAACGGCTTTCTGGCTGCCAAACGGTCTGAAACTTGGACTGGCAACTTCATAGCTTCCAGATCCTTTCTTTTTGCTAAAAAGATATATCAAGTTTTCAGCATAAGCCATTATTATCCTGTGTCACTTAGCCTGACTGAATGAGGATCCTGACCACTGAGAACAGGTTTTCATTTGAAGCAGCAAGAAAGAGCTGGGGGTGGGGGTGAACCCACAGTCACTCTTTTCTTCCAGCCCCTGTACGTTAATGACATGCAGCTCTATTAATTCCTATCCTGCCCTGCCTGGAGACACTAATGCTAATCTTGTTCATCTCTGCAGCTGAGAACTGCCATGATCAATGGGGAAACAGGCTACCTCTCTATGGATGTGAAGGTCCCTGTGGATAAAGGGGTAAGAAATTATCCTTCTGTTAGGTCACATGAGGGAGGGGATGGAAGTGGGTGCTGAAGAACCACGAAGGATGTGGTTTTAATTCTCAGCATTTCTGAGTGTGCGGATTTTATTGTTTCACCACATACATAACACGTGCTAAAGACATAAAATAGAACATCATTAAAAGTGCTTTTTATACCTACCAGCACTCTGCTCTTACAAAGGTATTGGAAATGCCTCACAGCTCCCTGCTTTCTCCAGGCAAAGCCAAAAAGCATGTTGTTCATTGTTTATAGGGCTGTGAAATGAATCAGAGATCTTCAAGAGTTTAGAATGGGGAAGACTATGCTGAGCTGACCTAGACAGAAAGAGGTTTTGAAACCACTTTGAAAACACTCATGAAAACTTTATCCCTCGCTCTGTCAGAATGTGATTTCCTTTATCCAAGTCCAGGATTAAATTTCTATGCAAATATTTACAGACGTTTTATGAAAAATCCTAGTGAAATGGAGCCTTTTGAATGTTCCCTACCAGCTCTAATGCAGGGTTACACATCTTCACTTGGAATCAGTGCAAAATTATCTTGTACATTTACATTCACTGGTACTTTTTCATTCAGGTTTATTTAACTCTCCTAAAGATTTTGGCTTTCATCATTTCCTGTTAGGAAGTATTCCAGAGTCCTACAAGTTTCACTGCCCAGAAGACTTCCATATTTCAGGAAAATTTTCCATCTTTTATAGAGAGCTTTTTTTTCAGCAATCAGGCTGGCTGAACTGTTCCCATGCTAAGCCACAGCCATCACCAATTCCAATAAACTGCTCACAGCCACTGCTGAAATGGTGCCATTTCCTAGTGAAGACACCCCTCCGTTTCCTCCAAATGGTTGTACTGCTAGATCTTGTAACTAAATTATCTTTATTTTTGGTGTTTGCAACTATCAGGTACCTGTCAATGGTTTTGCCCTTCCTCTCCTGGGCATTGCCAACACCTGCATTTGAAAAACTTGCCCACTTTTCAGTCCAAGCAGTTCAGCAATTATTTTTGTTTCCTTTGCCTCTTGTATCATTGATGCACAGGTACCAGGGCATCACTGAATTATTTGAGTCCGGTTTCCCTGTTGCTCTGTGGACAGCATCTGTTCTCTGCAATAGGAGATTTCTGAACAAGGAGCTCCAGATCTCCTTTCTGCTGTCCCTTCAATTTTTTTCTCCCTCCCACAGCTGTGCCAGAAAAGCTGTCTTGGTTTCCGTGTTAGCTATTTTTTCCAGTTGCCATTTTTTCACATGAATCCCACTCCTCTTTTTTGTCCAGTCTTTCTAATTTTTAGGGATGTTGGGACTTTTTCTCAGTATACAGATAAATACTATTTTATTTTGTCTTACAGATCACTGACTGTGCATAAAGGCTCCTAAGACAGTCTATCTTTGCCTCTCATTAAATCTTTTTCCCTTGATGTCCTGTTGTTTACTGTTTCTTTTTGTTTACAGTACTGCAGCTGGTTCTCACTCCACATCTTATTTAAGTCCACTTTAACTGATTCTTTAGAATAAAATTTCATGAGAAGCTGTTTCAAGTGCTATATATAAATCCAAATACATTGCACATCCTTTATTCTATTTATTCACTACCTTTGTTATTCTGTCAGGAAAGCAATCAGGGTTTTCCAGCAAGATCTGTTCTTTGTAAGCCTAGATCGCTTATTTTGCTAGCTTAACCTCTTTCTCTGTCTCTGTGCATCCTCAATAATATTTCTTCTGAGTCATCCAAAGATGCCTTTTTAGTTCAATACTTTAGGGACATCTTTCTGCTCCCCTACCCAGGAAAAAAAATAACAAAAAGTAGCCTTGGTAAGAGATATTACCTGTTTTATTCTGCAACTCTGCAAGCTTCATGAAGCATAAGAGGAGACTGAAGCTGAGTATGTGACAGTTTTACTATTCTCAGAATACACATGGAGCGGGGACCAGAAGTAAAACTTGGCGATTCCCACTTGTACTCTGCTAGCTGATGAAGCAGAGCGGTGTTGAAACAAAGAAAGTGCTGACAGAGATTTGAAACAAAGGGAATGAGTTAGGCAGACTGTAGAGAGAAGGGCTGAGTGAAGGGGATAGAAATTATTCTGTCAGCCACACAAACGTTGATGGCCAGGTTGATCCCAGGGAGGTACTGAGAGCAGAGTGAGATAGAGAGGGAAAAGCAAGGGCCAAAGACAAGAGGTGGTTGTTAGTGAGATCTAGTGGCAAAAATGCCTTTGCTTGCACCTAGGGTACAAAACGGTTGTGACTGTGAAAGCAAAATATCAAGGAGATGGGTAGGAGCTGTGGCAAACCACTGATAACGGCATTAGCCAGGACTAGCTGCCTAGTACAGTGACAGTACCAAAACTGGAAATACATGTGTTCCCAGACTGCAGGTGCTGGTAGTCAGCCATCCTATCACTGTGTCAACACACTCATGTTCTCATCTTCTCCCTTGCTCTGCACTATGTAGAAAAGTCCTGCCTGGTCATGCTCAGCCCTGCTTGGCTCAAGGGTACCTCTGCTTCTCTTTCTTCCCATGGAGAAGTGGTGATGCCTCCAGCTATCTTGGGGAGAGCTGGCCAACCATCCCTTCCCCTAGTCCAAACAGGGGTTTGACCTCCCTCCCACCAGATGCAAGTGCTAAGTGGCTGCATGTGCAGAAGAGGGACAGGTCACAGGAACAAAGGATGAGCAGAACAAGCCCTGCTGAAGGAAAGAGTTTCAGAGTAGTGGCACCTCTGGGCCATTTTCTACTGCACCCTTTCCTTCAGGGACAGGCCTATGCCCCCAGGTCTCGTTCTTCCCCATGCCTTCCCACCTCTGCCATCAGATCAGACTGGCAAGGAAAGGGAGGCTTAATACCTCTTGTGCCTTCCCGCAGCCACCAAAACACCACCATGCCATGTTCCCTGGGGATATCGCAGCGCTTTGGGAATATCTCAGCTCAGCAAAAGACTTGAACCCTGTTTCTCAGCAGTACACAACTGCCGTGCTTGGAGAGAGAAGGGAGGAAAGGGGTTGAGCCATCTGCCACCTCCTCACCTAACAATAACCCCATCCCAATCCCCATCAGCCCATCTGCTCTGTGCACAAACGCGGGGCACGCTGTGGAGCTGGCACTGGCTCGCCCTTCCTGCCCCGCTTCACTTCCACTGCTGCACAACATGAGCAGGTTAGAGCCGGCACAGCTTTCCCTGGGGAACACTGAGTTTTCTGTGTTCACTCCCTGTCTCCCACACACATCCTCTCACCTCGTTTTCAGACTGGGGCTGGGATTTTAAACATATTAGGGTTCATATACTGGCATAAGGGTTGGATAGAAACTTTCCAAAAACTTTTCTCCTTTGGAAAAGAGTTCCACTGAAATCAACACTTTCCTACAGGAAAAGGCCAGTCTGGCAAACAGCTGAAGTTCTGAAGCAGCTTTCAATAATCTGAAATGACTTCAGTTGAAATGTCAGTCTGAAAAAAATATTTTCATGTGAATCAAAATGGCTTGGATTTGAATCAGCACTTTTTTTCAATTTGAAAATTTAATTATTATTTAATGACATTTTTTAACAAAATCAGAATATGTTAATGTTTTGTTCCAGTTTGACATGAAAGCAAATGTCAGGAATATCAGCATTTCCCACAGAAGTGGGGAGACGTGGCCTCAACTGCCCACCCACACAGTGGGTAGGTTTGCTATCCTGCCTCTCCTTCAACCCACCTCTCCTTCCTACCTGCCCCGCTGAGCCCCCCTTCCTGCTGGGAATGATGATGATGTGCAAAGCCATCAAGGATGCTCTGTATAGCAAAAGAGCAGCAGAGCCCCCAGTGTGTTAAGGATGCGGGAGGGAAGGCAGCTTCCCCCCACCCCTTCCTGCAGCCTGTGCAAGGAGCCCTAGAGCAAAGAATGGTTTAACTGAAGCCCTAGATGGAAAGATAAAGTGGCTGCCTGGATCCTGAAAGTCACAAGTTGCTGAATATGCTGAATACTGCACATTCATCCCTGGCTCCAGCCAGCCCTAGCAGGGTGTGAAGCATTGGTAAAGATCAACTGCTTTTGCTTAGCCTTGGGGACCTATATCCCAGGTCCCCATCATCACTATGCTCTTGGTCTGTCAGATGGTCTCTCACTTTCTTATTCATACTGTTATTCCAGAAACGCGTTCTCTTCCTCACCAATGATTATTTCTTCACGGACATCAGTGACACACCCTTCAGGTGAGCAAGGACTCGCATGACACCAATACAGTGTATTAGAAGTCTGCCAACAGTCTGCAAACTGGTCCCTTCGTAAAACTGGCTACAACTCATGAGTAAAGCAGTGGGAATAACTGACTTCTTTGTTCCTATAGCTATTAAAATGTTGTTTGGGGTTAACTCAAAAGGAGTATTACAATTTGTCTGAAGTTCAGAGTCCAAAAGCTGTACTTCTGGTAAAGCACGTTGTTTCATTTCAGAGAAGTGAGATATCTTCAATTTGCAGTTCTGCTGAATATGGTTTATGTTCTGGTGTATGGTGCTAAACAAAACATTGTTATAAACTGAAAGTTATAAAACATCACATAAGAAATCAAGCAAAACAAAAAAATGTTTTTTCCCCCAGCTGAAATGATTTGAAATTGGCACAAATTTGAGAAATGTTGTTGTCCTAAACATTCAACATTAGCAAAAAAATTGTCACTGAAAATGTCTCATAGCTCAGGTTCCTTGGCCTTTTGCGCTGAAGCTGGATCTCACTTAATCCTCTTTTGATGATGTTCTTTTCTTTAATAGCTGTGGAGGGAGTTAATGGCTTTAAGGGTTGTAATTTCAGGGAACGCAGTGTCATGTTTAGGGATTACACCTCTTTTTGCTGACAAGCCCTCTGGTTTTCTTCCTACCTTCAGCCTGGGCGTTGTGCTGTCCAGGGGACACGGGGAGTACATTCTGCTGGGGAACACTTCAGTGGAAGAAGGTAGGTTAATCTGAAACAGCTACGCTGTCCTAAGGGACAAGGTAGCTACTCTGAACTTCACTGCTTCACTTCCCCTTCACAGTATGTTTCTGCCTGTCTGCTGCCTAACTGAATGCCCCGTGTGTTATCTGGTTTCAGGTTTGCATGACCTGCTCCAGCCAGACTTGTCTTTAGCGAATGAATGGTAAGTGGGGGAAATCCTGTCGATGACACAGGACTTTGTCATGAGATTTTGGCAAAGTTGCCAGCAATTTGGCTTGAGTTCACCACCCTCCGTGGTCGAGAGAAAAAGCAGTGCTGTTCAGGGGCTGTACCTGCAAAGAGACTGTCTCCAGGCAATTCAGTTCCACCTCTTCCTTTGGGAGACGCATCAAGGCCTGGCACATCCCTCTGCTAAGAAACATCTCCTGAGATTTATCCTCAGTCTTCTGCACTCAGACTCATTTTGTTCCTCCTTGCGTTGTTCAGAATTGTGCTACAAAACCTACAGCATGTCAGACCTGTCAGAAAATTTTGTTGCAAGCTTGGCAAGAGATTGAAATGTTTTTTCAAATCCTAGCTTATTTTTGGTTAGCATTCTTCTGAACTGAGCCTAGACCTAATTTCTAGTGAACATGGAGGTGATTTATGGCCCCTGTTTCAATAGCCAGCATAATTTATGGTTTTGCTTGGTTTGGATATGAAACAGGGTGAAGCATGGCACTTTCCATTTATTGCTGTGAGGTTTGGGATTTTCATGAACCCAACATTCAGCTACACTCAGGCACACGAACCCAGCCTGTATCAAAGCCAAAATAACTACATTCAAGCCCTGCAGCCCTTCACACCTCTCATTGCACTGTCAAGTTTCACAGGCAGTGCATTTGTGACACAAGCAGTGACTTCTCCTTCTTCTACTCTTAACTTGGGGTGTCAGCTTACCACACTTTACATATTCATTTCTCTTAGACTCCTCTCATAAATCACTCCTTTCAGCCCCTCTGTGAGTTGTAAATCTCCCTTATAACCCCTTCCTCTCCCTTGTCCTGACAATGAAGTGGTCAAAACTGGAAGTAGAATTAGAAGACTGGTTTCTTCTATAATACAGAGCATTTGTTAATACATTCTCCTGCTTCTCCTCAAACTGTGTCCTGAGGCTCCTGCAGCTGTGTCCCTTTGGGACAGCTTTCATTGCCACCGTATCATACTGCAAGATCGTTCCTCATCTCACATTTTGTTTCTGTCTCTTGCTTTTTCTGCTCCCAGTCTAGCGTTACCCACATTACACATGACTCTGCTTTTCAGGTGTCTCCATCACATTGTTTTGTATACACAGATACAGGTATACACCTTACACAACATATAATGAAGAAAACTGCTGGAGGGATTTGGAAGTGCTATGTAACATTGTGAGCTTATGCTGGAGAACATAACAGCAGCCCTGCTAAGCACAGCAGTCAGATTAATTGGTGTTTGGTTTATTGGTAGGGTTTGACTTACAGCCACATTGTTAGATTTTGAGCAGGCACAGAACACAGCAGCCATAAAATCTTTGCAGCCCAAGGTTTCTTACTGAATTTTTGTTTGCAGTTATTATTTTCCAGAAGCATTTCCTTGACTGTGGTTTCTCTTTGCCCTTGTGGGCTTCTTCTTCCCTCCCCACCAGGATTTACTGCATCACTGACATTGATCCAGACCACCGGAAACTCAACCAGCTGGAAGCTGTGATCCGTTTCCTCACCGGAGAGGAGCCTGACCTGGAATGTGAGTCCCAGAAACTGAAAGGGCCCTGTTGGCGTTTTCCTGTGCCCATAGTGGGGGAGAGGGGACTGTGACAAACCGATTGGTGTCAGACTGAGCTCCTGTGGCGCTTGCTCACACAGGCAGGACTGAACTCTAAGCCCAGCTTAATTCACAAGTGGAAATGAGCTGAGGATCCACTTCCTTGTCTCTGTTGAAGAAATTTTTTTCCATTTCAATCTGTCACATAACTCGGCCTTGCGGAAGGTCTCAGCATAGGAAATACTAAAAAGTGGATTGCTTGATTGGAGCCTGGCAGGGACTGCACACCATATTTAAGACACACTGACCAGCTGGGCTAGTGGGGACAGTGGCAGGAGGAGCCAGAAAAGCTGCTGTGACTACTCTGCTCCCCAGGGCCCCAGGCAGCATCCTCCGAGGGCTGCACAGTGCCATCTAGACAGATGGGTTCTTTCAGAACATGGATTATTAATTTTCTTTTCCAAACACAACTGGTAACTAATTCAGGGAAAAAATCGTTACAGAATTACTAGCTTTCCTGCCACCACCACTGCTCATCCCTTGCAGCAGGTCCCATTCTCCAGGTGATGTGTAGCCACACAAGCAGCTGATATAGCACCACTACAGAGTGGGATCTGTGTCAGGGGGCAGAGGTGGGCAGCTGTGCATGGAAACTCCCTACAGCAATTTAGCTTTAGGTTGTCCTTCAGCCCATCTCACTCTCCATGGCTTCAGCCCCCTTAGTTGTGCCAAGTACAAGCTTTTGCATGTAATGCTCCACCTGAGAGGTACAGGCCTTTGGCACTAGGATGGGAATCTCTTGAAACTAAAATCAAGTGTAATCCATTAATTGTTCCTCTCTCACACAGTGTGAGCAGACCCCTCCTGACTGTTTGGAGCAGGCTGAAAAGAGGAGATATATGAGTTAAGAGTCTGGCGTGGGTGGGGGCGGGGGAGGAGGAGGAAAGCTTCAGGGGGCCTGAAAACATGAAGACTTGGAAGT
Source organism: Falco naumanni (assembly GCF_017639655.2). NCBI lineage: Eukaryota > Metazoa > Chordata > Aves > Falconiformes > Falconidae > Falco > Falco naumanni. Next base: position 23,986,807 of record NC_054058.1, read on the forward strand.
GCTGTGGAGGAAAATCAAATACGATTTGGACACATCCTAGACATGTGGGGCCTGGCAAGGCAAAGAGTTTGCAGGGGAACTTGTCTGATGATCTCAGCTGGAACATCTGTTCCTGTGCTCTCTGTCATCCAGGGTGAAAAGTCCTGTTCTCAGCCCTGTAACAGGTGGCCTCTTTTTGTGCCGTATCGCTCCAATGTCCTGGCTAGGCAGGTGCTCCTTAGCAAGGGACTCTCTAAGACATCTAGGGAAGAACATGTCTTTCTCTCCTGACTTTTGTTCTCCCTTCTTAGGTGATGAGGAGTTGGTCCAGGAAGTGCTGTTTGATGCAGTGGTTACTGCACCCATGGAGGCCTACTGGACAACATTAGCCCTCAATATGTCCGTGTAAGTGTATGAGAAATAAATATGGGTAAAACACCATTGAAGATGCATCTCCAGATGCTATGGGCTTATGCAGTGCCCAAAACCATCACAGACCCTTGCACAGCATATAAGAAACCTTAGAAATAGCTCAAAAAGCTGATAGAAATAGCTCAATAGCTTTAGAAATAACTCAAGACGTATCTCTCAGGAGTGGACTTCAGCAGGCTGGCCTTCTCAGGAGAGCTTTTAGTTTGGTGAGGGATTTTTTTTGGTAAAGCAGCATGAACATAACTCATGTCTGAATATCACTGGAGGACACCAGTGATCCACATATGCCACTGCAAGGGGTATTCAGCATCAGTTCTTTGCAGCGCCTAACTCAGATGCACTGCATTTTCCTCTCTAGTTGACAGTTTGGTATCCCAGAGCACCTGAGAGCATTTCAGTTTAAAGTTATGAGTTATTTCCCCATGCATCAGTTATGCCTTTGAACGGCAGCAGCGTGGTTTGGCTTGAATTCCCACATGGCTGCAGCAGAACTTCCATCTCAGGTGGCAAGGAATTTGCTCTTTAACAAGCGCTGAAGAAAAAGGAGTTTGATCTTGTCTCTATTGGTGATGCCTTCAGATCGAGCCTCAGGAAGGGAGTGGACAGGCTGGCCTCAATAAACAACTTTCTACTTTATTATTTCCACTGAGACACCTGTTGCATGTACTATCTAGTATCATGTCATACAGATCTTCTTTCAGCAGATAGTATGTTACTTACACAGACGTGTGGCCACAGGACTCGTGTCCCCATTTCAGTTACAAGGATCCCTACCACTAATAGAGTGGTAAGCCAGTGGCAACCATGCTAACACACCCAGTTATCAACATATCTTTAACAACCACACCAACACACCCTTCTCACTTTAAGGCCACCACACTGCAGCCGGCTCTTCACCACGTAGCTGTGCCCTTGATACCTCCATCAAGATGTGTCAGAATCAATCTACTGCTTCAGAGTCATTCTGCTACCCTGCCCATTCTCAAACATCCCTGATACAGCTGTGCTCTCTCTGCAGTTCCTCTTCCTCACTTCAGCCTCATGCAAGCAGCATGGGGCAGGGCTAGCAGGAGTAGAGGAGCTTATGGTCTACTTACAAGAGAATGAAATGAGCAAACCTCAAAGGTGTGAATCTAGGTACAAGTCTAAGCCTGCCAATTGTTAGCCAATAACAACCTGTCGCTGTTAGCAGGGAGGAGCCAGTGTCACTCTTGGTGTCAATGGGTTATATTGCAAGTGAGCTTGGGACCACATCTCCAGGTATAGCTTCTAGTTTGAGAGCCCCTCACCCTGGGGCAGTGAGATGGTGTTCTGAGAACTGTTTGCTTCTGCTTGTGTGTTTCTGTTCCACAGGGAGACTGAGACAGGTATTGAGATGGCATTTCTGGGCACTCGGGCTGGACTCATGAGGAGTGCCCTATACGTGGGCTCTGAGAAAATTTCCAACAAGTAAGTCCCTAAACCGCACTAAGGGGTTTCTCTCAGTGTCTCTGAAGAGGTAGCATGAAATCACTGCCAGCCTTAGAAATGTATTTGGGGACAGAAACAGAAAGGAAAGAAGCAACACTTTGATGGCATTGGTGCTGATTTATAGTCAGGATAGAGGTCCCTTGTCTTTCTCTGGTCTTTTTGTTTTTCTTAAAACACTGTCCCAAAGTGCATTCGTTTCAATGAAAAATTTCAATCTGAAAAACTTGACTTCAGTCAGCTAACAGAGAAAATATCCACAGTCATTATATACCCCCAGGACCATTTTGCAGTGCAGAAGCTCTGCACTCCAGTGATATTCCAGCTTGGCTAGGTTTGATTTTTCTGTCTCAGTTCCTCTTCCAGGTTTATTCTGTTCTGCCCACATCACAGTAGTATCCCAGTGCCTCCCAAGTGAGGCATTAAGTGATGTGACTGACATCTGTCATATATGATTCATTCTCTTGTCCTCTCCCTCAAGGCAAAAGTGTGTGTTCAGTGGAGGGTTTTGACATGGAAAGGGTATAGTTTGCATTTGTGTTGCATTTTTGAATATGCAGACTGGTGCATGGTGCTGTAAGGAAGGTCAGGTCACAAAGCCATTTGATGAAGGCAGAGAGCTCTGCTGTGCCTGAAAGGTGACTCTTCGTGTTTTTGAGACAGCCATGGGAAGTCAAGAATAGTCAGGCTCTGGCAACGAGGGAGAAAACATGTGCTGCAGGAGGCCAATATGATGATTCCCTACCCCACACTGCTCATCAGGAGCATCGTTCAGTGCTGTTAAATAGCCACAGTCACCACACTGCAGTGTCAGAGCCCCACATATCACACCAGAGGTACTTCTGGAATCCCCAGAAAGGAAGGAACCATATAAATAATTAGTTACATCAAAACATACATTAAAACAAGAGCCTGAAAACAAAGGGGATTTGTCAGGCAAGATGTAGGGACCTCCAGGGAAGCCAGTCACCTGATTTTCATGAGGTGCCTCTGAGCACCCGCTGCCTATCTCACCATGCCCTCAGGACTCATCCTTTTGCCTTCAGGAGCACCTGTTTCCTCAAGTACTTCAGTCCCTACGTCTCTAGGAGTTCGGCATTTAGCCACAGCAGCAAGGCCTTCGGTGTGGTGTGGGGCTGGGGTTGGGTTGGGTTTTGGTGTTTGGGTTTTTTTTTGTAGGAGACTATCTCATTTCCTTTTCCCACCTGCTCCCCATTCTCCTGCAGTAAATGATGGCCTTCGGCTGGCCACACGCCAGCCTGGCACCCCCCACGGGCCGCGCCTCACGCCTCGCTGCCGGCCCTGCCCCTCGTTCCTCACGGCCTAACCCGCGGGCAGGCGGACAGCCTCCGCCCCGCGCGCCCCCGCGACGAAGCCCCCGCGGCCGCGCGAAGCCGGGGCAGGCACCGCCCGGCCGCCCCGCGGACCCCCTCGCCCGCCCTCGGGGCCGCCGCCGCCGGCGCCGAGGGCCTCGGCCGGGGCAACAGCGGCACCTGGCGGGCGGCCGGCGGAGGCGCCGGTCCCGGCGCGGCGGGGCGCGGGGCGGTGGCGCCGCCGGGCCCCCGGGTGCTGACGGAAAATGGCGGCAGTTGCGCCGCAGGCGGGCGGGTGGGGTCCGGCAGGCGGCGGCTCGGCCCGGCTGCCGGTGGGAGCGCGGAGCCCGCCCCGCGGTGCGGCGCTGGCCCGCCCCTGCCGGGGGGTGCGAGGCGCAGGGCGGCGTGCCCGCCTTTCTGTAGCACGGGGGGCCTTGCACGCTGCCCCGCGTCCCCGGGGCGAGGGGTGCTCCGCGAGGACCCAAGCGCTGTCACGTGTCGGTCCCCCGGGGGTCCCTGTGCCTCAGGGGAAGCCCCAGGTGAGGAGGTGCAGGTAACGTGCCCAGCCCCAGGGTCCCGCTGCGCTGCCCCAGGCGGGCTGCCGCTCCCCCGCACGGTGTGCAAAGGCTGCCCCGGGTTTTTCCCCGGCAGGAAATTCCTGACACAGAAGGACAAGGAAAGCATCTTCACTATGGACCACTTCCCTCTGTGGTACCGCCGGGCCGCCGAGCATCCCTCCGGGAGCTTCATCTACAGCATTGTGGCAGAAGACGATTCAGGTAACCCCAGCCCGGACACCAGGGCAGAGGAGAGGGGAAGGGAAAGCTTTTCACGCCTCACGTCTGTCCCACGCCACACGCATCCCGATCCCTTTATCGCCGCCTCCCGCCTAGTGTGCGGTGCTGAGACCTGGCTCCTTGGCATTATCTTCACACCGGCATGGAAGCAGAGGGCCTGTGGCCGAAGGCCAAGCTACGAGCCGCGGGGAAGGCAGGCTGGCAGGGCGGCGCAGCATGAGGGTGCAGAGGAGGTGAAGGACACGTGGAAATGCAGGGCTTGGGTAGACCTAAGGATTTAGGGAGGCAGGAGGCAGGCGAACACAAAGTGCTTGTGGGTCTAGAGAACGTGTGAACCTGTGAGAAGGGGAAGGAAATGGTGTTGCAGAAGGAGTGACACACGCGGGTGTGGCCAGGCCTGGGAGGCAGCACCATCAGGCATGCTGGATGACAGTAACAGCTGTGACTGGTGAGGAATCGGCAAGCACTCGGTCAGGAAGTCTAACTTTAGAGAGTGTCATTTTTTTCCATCACCACTTTCCATGACAGAAAAGGATGGGTTTGTTGTGGAAGATGGTGGAAGAAAAGGGGGGAAGGCTTTTCCATGGCGTCATCTTGGTGACAGTGTCTCATCGGTGCCCTGTGTCCTTCTGATCATGCTGCTAGAATATGGCATCTCTTGCCTAACTAAGGCACTCAAGAGCTCAAACACAAGAGGAAAGCAAGCAGCGGCTTTTCAGTGCCTCTTGCTTCGGGTGTTGGTTCCTGTGCATTTGCAGGGCCAGTCAGGACCTCCTCAAAGGCTGAAAGAGAGCAGAAGAGCCTAGAAAGAAACAATCAAAACAAAATACTCATGTGAGACTCCTACACAGAAGGCAGAAATCCCCTCTGTGCTCTTCCCTGGCCCTTAGTTCTCCATCTCTGTCACGGAGCTCAGCACTTTAGCTGTTAAAGCTTTTTGTGGCACAGTGGTGGGAGGCTGGTGGGTGGGAAAGCAAGTAGCAAAGAGGAGAAAACCAGACTGGGAGGCAAGAGATGAACCAGGATGTAAAGGGAGAGGGATGGAAAGCGAAAATACTTGAAACCTTCCATGAAAGCCTCTCTCTGCTCAGCACCCTTACACCTCACTTAACAGGCAAGTGTGGAGAGAGGGGGTGGCATGGCAGGAGGGACCTTTTACTCCCCTGCGGGCCACAACATTTGCTTTTTGAAATAGGTCATGTGTTCAAAAACCAGGCAGTGATGCCCTGTGGGACTTCCTAAGGGTAACCATTACCCAGGCCACAGTAACCACGGCTGGCTAAACATCAGGGTTGTGGCTTCCCTAGAAGTCACAGGTAGTTTTGCATGGATAAAGGCAGAAGACAAGTAGCTGCCACTGGTTTTGGTATTACATGGCTATTGGTCAGAAGCTTCAATCAAGTCCAGAACCCCATTCACCTGATAACCCTCCAGGCACATTGTAGGAAGTAGTACTTGGCCTTGAAGGGCTTATGCTCTAAACTGTAAAGGAAATTACTAAGTTTTTTAGAGATGAGCAGCTGGGCTTAGAACTTCTGACTGTGTTCCATGAGATCACACGACATGCCTGGGAAGAGCCAGGAAATAATACTCGGTGCTTTTGAGCCACAGTGTTTCACTCTTGGAGCAGAGTTCAGGACCTTCCTTGATGTCTGATGAAGCAGGGGTGCCCCACCTTTTGGCCAGAAAAGGTCACCAGCCAGTTTCTTATTAAATTCTTGATGATTGGATGCCGAGGTCCCCTTTTCATGTTTTTCACATGCCCCCCCCCCCCCCCCCAAGTGACAAGGGGGTTTTGTGGTAGATTTACTTCTCATCACGTAAGAGGAAAAAACCCAAAGACCTCCCTGGTGGGGAGGAAACCAGTAAGGAACAACTGCAGGTCATCAGAATAATTTATCCAGGGCACCTCCTTTCAGTACCCAAAAGTCCCAGAGGGAAGACGACAGCAGGGAAAACTCTGCCAGTCAAGTAGAGCTGTTCTTACAGCCCAGATCTCTCATGTGTTGGGTGGATATTTTTTTTTTCTAGAGATGCTAAGCTCATTTTGCTTCTTTGTCCCATCCAAGGAAGGGCAAGACTTTCAGAGTTCATGACAGAGGCAATATCAAGCTTAAGGCATGTGAGCATAAATTGGCTGGTTATTTGTTTCACAAGGGCTTTACTATTTCTGATGTCCTTGAGCAAGTTAATCTGGCTTCAGTCCAAAAAAAAAATGTAAGTGAGAGACTCCAGACTGGACTGTGGTAGACACTGGATTGTGCTCTAGATACACTGGGTACCACCTAGATAGAGGAAGGCAGAAACAGAAAGCAGTGACAAATGCTGGAGCTTTTGGGAAGGAAAGAATCCCTGACCATCTGTCTGTACAGCACGCGAGGAGGGAATCAGTTGCAGACTAAATCAATCATGCTGACCTTCAAACTGTCCCCTGGCAGTTCCAAAAGAGGTGCCCCAGCTGAAGCTAATCTAATCGCTTTAAAAAAATACAGAAATGGAATCTGTCACACGGACAATGGCAGGCTGAAACAACTGCACTAACAAAGAGAGGGGAGGTAGGGTTCAGTTGCTTAAACCTATCCAGCCGTGCTATTTTAGATGCCCTGTGGGAGCTAACAGATCTGCATGGGGCTGGCAGATGTGACACAGGACCTACAAGGCGCTTAAAGCAGCAGCTAAAGGATAACTGGGGGACCCTGGGGCATAACAGAATTTAGGCAGCAAAATCCCAGAAGGCTTTGTTTCTAAAATGGAGTGAACCCTGGAAGTACCTGTGTCTCTCCAGTTTGTAGTGCTAGCCTGGCTTGTGTAACAGAGCTAAGCGTAAGCCTGGCCTTTGCTGTGTGAGAGTCAGTGTCAGAATTACCTGTCTTGCTTCTCCTCTGTGTACAAAGTTTTGCTGGTGCATGAAGGTGGAGCTTTCTGGCCTGAGGGAAGCTGTATATGGCTAAAATTGAGGAGGCCAGTCCTTTATGTTTTATGCTGAGGATGCTACTTTTAACATGGGGCATTATCTAGAATTAAAAAAAAATAATAAAATCTACTCATAGTCCCTTAGGTTGCTTATGTTTCTTGAAAGATGCAGTTTTCCAAGCTCATGGATGTTTCATGGTTGGGGCACTTGTACACACCGGCCTGAATGTGAAAATGTGTGAACAAGCTGCTCCTGCTGCATTTCACTCCTCTCTGGTGGTATGCTAACCAAGCCTGCTGTATTTGTATCTTGACAGAGGGAGGTGGCCTACCAAAAGTGGTGACAGTGAGCACAGCTGTGGCTGTGTCTGTGGATGGGAAGATGGGTATTGCTGCAGGTAGGACATTCTGTTTTCTCTTTTTATCTTGCATGAAATGGTTGCATCTTGTATTGAGAGTGGGAGCTGAGAGCTGTTAGCTTGTCACTCAAGGGAAATGATGGGAGCCACAATAGCTTGTGATGTTGAAAACTAGGCTAAACAGAGAATATTAGAACAGGTACTGAATGGCAGATAGGCTTTTGAAAGGGAAATTGGCTATTTGAATGGAAGCTTCCCATCTTCAATGCTGGTGAATTTGTGGATTGAGACTATTTCTCTGGAGCATGAGTAGGTTGAGGAGACTGTGCAGGTTTTGAACTGTTTGCAGGAGACGTTTGTTTTTGGAAGAACAGCATGTTCATGCATCTCCATCGTTATCTCTGCTGAAAAAATAACTCTTGCTGGTGGAATGGGCTTGTTGCTAGATTTCTAAGTGAGACGTATGGATTGCCAAACTTATCTTTGTATCTGAGCTTTAAACCCCTTTTGGGAGACCTTCACTAGTCTCTGTGTCTACTTTTGGAAAACTCGTAAAGCACGTTATTTCCAAGAACCTCAAAGCTTTTGAAGCGTTACCGTTTTCTGCAGCAGATGCTTCAGCCTTTATGGAAGTACTGTAAACTCAGAAGTGAAATGCAACATTAATCAATAATGCTGACATCATATCCAACTTAAATGCTGTCTAGGAGTATTGGGGTAAAAGAAAATGTAGTTCAGTGGAATTTTTTTTAGACTGAAAGCATTAAGGGAAGAGGTTGATGGAACAGGTAATGGAGTAATTATCACCAGAAATATGCTGAGATGCAAAGCTGCTTGTGAAAAAATGGTTAATGTTAATGGAGTCCTGTATGGTGGAAGGAATGACTGAGTAGAATAGATACAAACAGTGACTTCATTATAGGAGTATCCAGTAGATAGAAGGCCATATAACAGGTACGTTCAGATCAGAGAGCCGTCGCTTTTGCCTAGGCTGGGTGGGATACAACAAATGGTCTTCAGTACTACTGGTCAGTAAAACTATGGTAGTTTAAGTGTATCTGATGAAGCGTTCCTTAATTTCCAGGCTTTTAGTAAGTTCTAGTTGAGACTGGTACTCTCTTAAGTATGACCTGAGCATAGAGAAAGTACTTACAAGCTGAAGGAGGGGTGTTATGAAATAGCACTTTTTCCTAATATACCACCATTTCAAGCCCAAAGCCAGGAAATCATTATGAAGTCTGTCCGGAGACCCCTGTGAAAAAGAGATGGTTTCAGTGAAGTTCATGTTAAGTAGGTTCTTAGGTCATAGAAACTGCTCTCGAAACTGATACTAGCTGGCACTGTTATGAATATACCCAGCAGAGAATGAAATATCGTTGAAACTGTACGAGTGGTCTCTGTGCAGTGCTGGAGCATTTCTCTAAGCATGAATTTGGGAGGAAAAAAACCATCTTTTTAAAAAAAGATTGTTTTTCATGGTTCTTTTCCTTCCCTTTCCTGACCTGTGAGTTAGAGTGGAGGTACACAAGCAATTCATCTGGCACAGCATAAATACGATGAAGGAAACTTCTGGATGGAAGAGCTGAAGCAAGAACAAGTGGCAGGAGGATACGCCCATGAAAGAGCCATTTCTCTTGTGTCAGCAGTGCTTTTCACAAACCCTGTGGAGACTTGCACCCTCTCAGTTATGTTGAATCAACTGTCTGTGTAGACGTGCTATGAAGGGGCAGGATCCTCTGCAGAGGGAAGAGGAGGGTGGAGAAAGCAGCAGAGGGTAGGGAAAGAAATCATGTTAAAACAATAACAAGAAAGTAAAAAATCTGTCATTTGTGGAAATGATACAGAACAAACCAGTTTCCTCACTGGTAACCACAGAAGTTGAGACACAGAAATGAATTCTCAATTGCTTTTATTCCTTAAAGGTATCATGGTCTCTGTCACTAGGAGGCACATTGGGTGACCTGACCACAAGCATTTTCTGCTTGCTTCCACACATGGTACACACAGATGGATGTTGTTCATTTCCCTTTCCTTATGCATTGATAAAAACTACCTATATTTCATCCAAAGTATGGGCTGCATGGACCAAAGGGTCCAAACTCCTTCAGGCCCTCAACTGTAGCCCCTGTTGACTTCAGTGGGAGTGCAAGGGTTTGCTGAGGTATGTCCCATCTGCTGGCTTGGGCGTAAGTTTACACCATGTTTTGGAGGTTTCAGGGAGCAAAAAAAGTACTATATCTATATTACTGTTTGCTTTGTTTCTAGTAGTGTCTAGATTCATCATCTGAATCTTTTGTACCAGTAGTAATTTTAATTTTTTTTTTTTAAAAAAAAAAGGAAATAATTGTGGTCACACTACCTATTGCAATACTGCTTGATCTTGAGGATAGCAGCTTTGAGAGTAAGGATGTAGGTCTCTCTTCATCTCCCCTCACACTAACATAATAATCCTGAGTGGCTAGGACCTGATTCTGGGCAAACTCCCCCAACAAGCAGAGGCTGCAGCACAAATGATGCTAGGCAGTGGTGCAGTACCATCCTGGGTGCAGGAGAGAGGTGGAGGAAGGGGAATGAGTGGAGACACAGCAAGAGGCAATCAGAGCAGAATGGGATGCAGATTGTTGTTATTGTTATTTTGATGGCATCAGCCCTCGGTGGGATTGATATGTGTTCATATAGAGTTAGGATACTACCAGAACTTTGGTACCCAGCAGTGGTTCCCAGAAACCCAAATATCTGAGTAGTTTCTGGATAAATGCTGTCACAGTTCTGTAGAAGGAGAACAACAGAGACTTTTTAAGTGCCCCTATAAAAGTGCAAGCGGTATGAATCGGCCTGTCATTCTGCTGCTGATCATTACTGTCACTTGTTTGACTTGACAGTGCTTGGGGGGGATTTGTAAGTGCTCTGAAACATTCGCTATGCATGCAGTGAAAAACCGAGCTCTAGGATTTGTAGCCATGCCTGTGGGGAAGGGAGCACCCCCAGTGCTCCCATGGGGAGGACACCAGTGACAGGGAGTGTTGGGCCCTTTTTCTTCTGGTAGCTGAACGGCAGTCCCCAGCCAAGGCGGAGAAAGGCAAACTAGAAAAATCAAATGTCCAGGAAGATGACACAGGCCTGGGTGCTGTCAGGGAATGACGGAGCAGTCAGTTTGGATTAGAGAGCGACCGGGCTGGAGGGCTGAGAGCAGGGACTGGTGGGGAGTGCAAGAGCCTCCTTCCTCCCGTTTCGATCTGGCTTAGCTCAGAACAGTTTTGGGGGGAGTATGAGGTGCTCCTCTTACCATTAGAGATGCTGCTCCACACAGGGACAGATAGGGAGGTGGCCAAATTCAGGAGGGAGGAGCTGTGTCCTCTGTCCTGCCCTACCCTCTCCCCTTTTCAACCATCCCTCTCCTTCTGCTGTGGGCCAAGCCCCTGTACCTGGGGCATGAAGGGGATGCACAAAGGATTCAAGGTACCTGCAGGTCTCGGAGGACATGGTGGAACCAAGGCAGGGTCCACATGTGCGACGTGAGTTGGTGTGGTCTCCTTGGTGGGAAGCCACACAGGCTTCTGCTTCTGTCTTGGCTATATCTTTGAATTATAGTATCTACCTGCTATATTGTGCTTTGGCACTGCAAAGCACTATGCAACCATTAAGTAATGCCTGAATGATTAATTATAATTAATTAGAAGGCAGCTTTTCTCCTGGGATGTCAGTCCAGTACCTTTCACGCACGCTAACTTTGTTGGAAATGAAAAATAAGGAATTGTGATGGCACTCTCCCCAAGCCAAGTCCTGCCCCAGATAGCTCTGTCATCTGCTCCTTCCCATGAGTCAGTAGCCTAGAGCTTTCTGGTCCTCAGGGGGTGTGAGGCAGAAGTCACATGTAGTTGCTGACAGAAGCTTTTAGTGATTTAAAGCCTCAGTGAAACCTCTGGAATCTGCACAGGAGTTTAGCTGTCACTTGGGGCCGTGGTATGACGTCTCTTTCAATGCCTGACCTTATCGCTGTTTGACTTACGTGGCTGTCAGCTGGCTGCCAGTCCCACCAGGGACAGGTAGGGGTTTCTTTCCATTAGGTTCCTTGCCGATACCAGCAAACCACGGGGCACACACAGGCTCTGTGGTGCCAGATAAAATACGGTCCAAATGGGCACTTGGGAGATGCCGGTTTATTTTATATGATACCTCTCTCCTCTGTTTATGTTGAAAGTTACTGTTAGTTCTTATCTGCAGTGATTGGACCATACTGAAATCATTATCTCATGACACCAGCCGTATATAAAGATGTATTTGGGGAGAGTCCTAGGCAAGTTCCAACTAGGGTGAGAGAAAAAAAAATATTGTCTTTATTTTACAGAGAGAGTTTTGGGACACTGAATTATTAAAGGCTAGTATTTTCGGAAGAGCTCTGTACTCACAGCAGGAGCAGGTTTTCAAAAAAGCTTACGTTTTTTTCAAAAGTATTTGAAATCAATCAGTCTGAAAAATAGATAATGGGGAGTACTTTTGCCATTATACCTCTGGTTAAAATCCAACCTCTATCAGTCTGGTGGAAGCTCTTCATTTGAAAAGCAATTATTGGCCAACTTGATGTCTCTCCACCCTCTTCCTTGGTCCCCAGTTTTGGCTACCTGCTGTCTGTTACCAGCAGGCAGAGAGAGGAGCTGCAGGTGGCTTTCAGCAGTTCTGTTCTGTGGCATCTTTTCAAACTAATCTACACACAAGTCTGTATTCCTACAGTTTTGTTGCTTGGGTGGATAAAACATTTCAATCTTCTCTCTAGAAAGTGACAGTTGCACCTGCAGAAGCTGCTGAAATGCATGGAAATAACCTACAATATCATAAGCACCTTTTACATGAGAATAGCTCTATCCATGCTGGAAAATTAAAATTATTTCACTGGGCTGGCTTGGAAACCAGCATCACATTAGCCATACAAAACCTGAGAGCAGCTGATCTTATAAATGTGCACTGCAGTATTGAGAAGGAATGCTGTCCCTCTTTTAATGCTGGAGGCTGTGCCAACATTGTCTCAGTGCAGGGACTTCTATGAGCTCTCAAGGCATCACCAGATGCCTTTATGGAAATGACAGTCTCCCCAGCATCCAGGGGCAGCAGGGGTAGAAAGAAGGAAGACTCAACTCGTTTTCAGCCCATCACCTGCAGCATCTGGTTTCTGCCTGATGCCATTGCCTTCTGGCAATCCCTGAAGCCCAGGCAGTTTCTCAGGCATCCCTTTGATCTGACAAAATGAGAGACATCCGAAAGGGCCCGTGCCTTGGAGCTGAGTCATAGTAAGTGTTAGGGGCACTCAGTAAGGCAGAAATGCTGATGATTTTAGTACTAACAGCAGCTGTGCCTTCTCCACCTCTCAGGACACCTGTCTGGAAGCCATTATCAGTCGGTACACATTTGGCTGGCCTAAGGGTTGAGCCAATGCTCCGCGGGCCAGGGTATCAATATTACATGGTGCCACTGGTGTGCCAAAACCAGTGTCTCTTGCATCCTTCATCCATTCATCTGCCTGCCTGCCATCCACTGCATTCTACTTTTCATACTGAGCCTTGGGGGAGAGACTAGTAAGCATAAAGGTTGCTTTTTGGGGTGTTTCTGGAACAGACACAAGGTGTTCTATGAGCCAGACAAAAGTGAGGTGATTGCCTGATTTTGCACTAGCTGTGATCTTACAAAGACTGCCTTTTGCCAAGGTGTCAGTGCATGGTTCCCTGTTCAGAGCTGGTTATCCTCCAGCCAGGTCAGTGAACAGGCGAAGAGAGCAAGTATCTGCCTGAAAAACTCCATATAGATGTCTCCATGCACAGACAGCAACTAGTGACAAGGGGGTCAAATACTTTTATTTTATCCTCAAAAGAATGTTAAAAATAGGTATGTGAGACATCTCTCATAGTATTCAGCCCACCCTGGCTGGACATCAGCAATTTCCTTTTCTTCCATGGTGTATCTGCTGTCTGCATGGGCTGTAAGATCTTCAGTATGAGGATCGTGCCTCCTCCTTGTATGTGTGGACGTTACCTATTGCCTTGCAATGAGCGCTTGGCTGGGGAGAAAGCTAAGACAATAGCCAATTCTGTAGAATAAATATTTCCTTGTAGTTTCAGCTGGGTGCCAGAGTTTGCACAGTGCAGCACTTACCAGGAAGAAACCTTCTTTAAAAAAAGTGAATCAGCCCTCTTTTCCTTGGCCCATGCAGGTGGTTCTTCACCCAGCACAGAGCAAATGCCCCCACAGTGGGTGGGTGCCTGTGCCCAGACCATGCCCTCACCAGCCCTTTCAAGGAATTTTCTCAGTGGGACACCAAAACAACTTGTGAGCAATGGGATTTCTCTTGTGGGGTCTGATGAGGTATTGCTCCAGGACATCCCTGGTCCTGGAGCCTGTTCCAGGCTGGAGCTCCACCCCAGGAGCCTGTTCTTGCCTGTGCATAGCAGAAGTCATCTAGCCTAAGGTTATCCATCACTGCTGCGTCTATAGCTCCTCTGATTGCCATGGTTGTCACGCTTGAAGGGAAAAGAGCCCTTGACACTGGCTCAGGAGAGATGTGTATAGCTGGATTTTTTAGATTGGCACCCAGCGCCTTTGCCATGTTACCTTTGCTTGCAAATTATTTGATATCATTTTAATTCTGAGCCGAATTAGAGCAGTGCACAGGTTGCCATAGCAACCATTTCCTTGTGCCTTTTGGTCTGACTCATTGCAGACAATTACTCTCGCGCTCCAGGATTCACAGATGTGATAGGAGAAGAATCATGTGCTGGGCTTTCAACTTTTTTTTTTGCTTTTAATTTCCTTCCCAGCTTCTCTCGCATTAACTCTTCCCTAGCTAGCACCAGCAGGGTCCTGTATCTGTGCCCAGGGCCACGTGGGCCCATGGGAGCACATTGCATGTAGAATGTGTGTAGTTGCACAGTTTATGAAGGGAATTGTGCATACCTGCGTATATTTGCATACACAAACCGTTTCTCTGCAGTGTGTTGTGTGGCTGTGATACCTGTCTGCATGTGTAACTAGGGGTGTGCACAGGTACAGGTACTCACAGAGTGATTTACACTTACTCCTGTCTGTGGTGGGGCTACATATTCACACATGTTTTCTGTGTGTGCATGCAGGTATGTACATGAATAATCCCTGTGGACGTGGAAGTGTACCCAGTGTGTAGAGTCTGTCAGTATGCACTGAGCATACAGGGGGACTGACAAAGGGCAAGGGACACAAATGGGCCAGGACCTTCCGTTTGGAGCTGTGTGAAGATCCACAGACTGCCAAGCAAGTGGCATTAACACCTCTGACCAAGTAGGGTGAAAACCTAAATCTCTGTGTGAATGCAAGGCCAGTGCATTACCTTGTTTACACCTCTCCCCCCACAACAGCCCATGTCTGTGCATCTGAAGTACATGGAGTAAAGCGATGTTGTCCATGCAAGGACCATAGGCCATAGCACAGGTGTGGTTGATGTCACAAGCTGTATTAGGACCTATAGTTCAGAGGAGCAAAGTCATGTAAGAAGATGCTGCAAGGAATCACAGAAGAAGTCTGTAGATGTAGGGATGAAGTTGGTAAATATTACAGCAGAGGAAATTAAAGGAAACGTCTTGTAAAATGGTTTGGCTTAAATTCAGCCAAGGCACAAGCAGACAAGTTTTGCCAGGTGAGAACCACAGAAAGTTAGCAGATCTGAGGGCAGCTCCAGTCTACTCCTGAGGTACATTCCTTTTACCACCAAACTCAGCCTGTTTCCTTCCTGAGTTGTTCTTCTCCTGCCCTACCTATCCACCTAAGGCACAAATGTCCCCATCACAAGGCTGTGTAATGGTTCTCCTACTGCCAGCTCTTTCCCCTCCTAAAACCTTTTTATTCTCTTCCTTTCCCTCACTGGGATACAGAAGCCCCACTCATAGGACCATAGGATAATTCTGGTTGGAAGGCACCTCAAGAGGTCTCTAATCACCCTTCTGCTCAAAGCAGGGTCAGCTATGAGGCCAGACCAGTTTACTTGGAGCTTCATCACATCAATAGTCCCAGAAATATTTCTTGTTCTTCCCTAATGCTCTTACACTGTGCTCTCACCATCTGTACCGTGCAGAGGCTGTACTAATAGTCATTCTCTTTTTTTCTCTCCCTGTCCTTGCGGTGTATGAGGAATATCAACAAATCTTCGTGGCTTGCCAGTAAATGTGGAGGTGCTGAATGCAGGCTGGGTTGCAGCAGATATGGGCTCAGTGTTGGATGGTGAGGCATAGATGGCGGGGGGAAGGAGCGGGTGGAAGGTAGTCTTCCCACTTCTGCCCGGGGTGCTTGGCTGGGAGCCCTTGCCTGGAAGCCCTGGAGTGAGCGAGCGGCTGCGTGGTGCTTGGTTGCTGGTTGGGTTTAAACCACAACACCTGGGAAGTGCCAGGCTTTCCCAAGGCAGTGGGGAGGCAGGGGAAAGGTGTGTGCAGGAAATACCTACGGCGTGGACTACACTGCTGCCTAGGATGTGTGGAGGGGTGGTCTGGCTGCTGGCTTTTGGCACGGCTTTCACAGGCAGCAGTGCAAAGCCTGGAGTGTGGGGAGGGAGCAGTTCAGCTTTCGGGGACAGTATGGAGCCCACATTTCTGGGAGGAGTCAGTAAATGGCAATGCCCGATTCTGTTGCCTTCCATCTGTCTGCCACCACAGGCAACTGCTTAGGCTGCTTAAGCTGGCTCTGCAGAGAGCCTACGTAGAATGGGAAAAGAACAGACAGCAAAGAAAGCTTAGAGGTCTTAGAGGTCAGGAAATGTAGGGATAAAGTGAGAATTGCTTACAAAGCAAGCTGCGTTAGACCTTGCAAAGGAGATTAAAAAGATTAAAACAGCAAAATATTCTTCAGCTATTTGAAAAAAATATAGAAAGAAAAATAAGAAGTGGGGCCACTTCTGGACAGGAAGAGTGAAGTCGAGGTCAAGGAGTCTGTAGTCTAGGCCAAAACCAAAGAGGGCTCTGTGCCCGAGTTATTGATAAGGACAGCAGTGTTGTCCTTGGAGAAAGAAACAAGCTGGCCACGGGGAGTAAGCAGCTCAAGCTGCTTAGTGCACTGACAGTGCTGGGCCTGGGTGCCCTCCAGCCCTGGGAGAGCTGGCACATGAAAACAGGCTTGTAGCGAGGGATTATTTTTGCCTCTACCTGCAGTGGTAACTCCATGCAGGCTGGAAATGTGAAAATTCAGCAGTTAGGATTAACAACGGGGGAGAAGTAAGTTGGTCAGTCTCAGACCTGTAAGTGTGACCTCTGTAACGTTTGTAGCACGCTAGAGGAGATCCTGAAGGGAAATGTAATTATTACCAAGCAGTTAGGGGGAAAGGGAGTCAAGCAATATGAGTTTATCAACGCTAGATCGTGCCAGACTAACCCAAAAGCTTTCTTTCAGATGATTGTTCCTGGAAGACAAAAGAAATTTCAAAGGTTTCATCTCTGTATTTCAGTAAAGCACGTGATACAGTGCAACATAAACAATTAGTTAACTAGAGGTCAGGAAAGGCAGAGGAGTTGTGAGGGGCAGGGAGGCAGAAGTCAGTCTGGGAAGATGGCAGCAGCAAGATCACCTATCAAAGTCTAGCAAAAGGTTACCTGTAGCACTCCCCCATGGTCACCCATGGATTAGTCTTTGCTTACATTGACCTGAGACCCTCACTCAGCTAGCAATAGGTAGTGAGGAAGATGATTCAACACTAGAAGGCATTGCTAGTACAGGGAAGGACCAGGATATAGTAGAGAAAGCCTTATTTGACCTTGGCAGGAGTACCAGCAACAGAATGAATTTCAGTAGTATGACAGACAAGGTCATATGCTTGAGAACTAATATTAGAAATTTTCTGTAAGCTGGGAACTCTGTGAGATCTGGCAGAGAGCACAGCAAGCAAGACTAGAGGCAGTCCTTGTCTTATGGGAACTGTTGGGCCCATTTTGCCAAGTCTCAGTGAGGATCTTCAGTGTATTACCCCCTGACGCCCACATAAATTTCAGGGAACCTTCATCATCTGCCAAGTTCCATCCTGGGATCCTTGCCAAAAGGCAACTGGGTAGATTCAGTGGTAAATGTATCCTCAGAAAGCTCAGGAGAAAAATGCTGAGAACTTCTGTATTAGGGGATGGTAGAATGATAGCAAGTGATAGTGTGATGTAGTTGTGGGCAAAGCAAATGTTATCCTAGAACATACCTGGAGATGTGTTCCCAGTGAGGATGGGGATGCATTGGTGCTCCTACACAGAGCCCCGTGAGACCTCTCCTCTAGTTTGTGTTACAGTTTTGGCCCAAAGTATGCAGGCTGAGATGGGTACACACAGGCCAGAAAGATGATGAGCGGAAAAGGAAGCCTCACTTTGTGAGAGGAGCCTGGGAGTACCCCGTTTGTTTAACCACATGCAACCAAGGCTGAAGTGGATAGATCGCTGTAGTAAACGCGTCTTGGAGGAAGCATTTAAAGCACACAGCTTGTATGAAGACACTGTAGTATAGACAGGCCATGAAAATAGTTAAGGCAGAAAACTAGAAGAGGGTTTCTGGCTGATAAGGTAATACAGCTTTAGGTGGAATCTGAGGTAAAAAGACAAATGGGTTTTAGCTGGAGCTGGAAGAGACTGTAAGAAGGTGGTGGTGCCTTGGATAGAAAGAGATGAGACTCAGCTACCCTGCAGCCCTTCTCCATCACCAGGGAACTGCTGAAGTCCCTTGTCTCACCATGCTACAGTACACTTGACAGCAAGCAAGATACAGGGTGGTCACTCAGGGCAATCCCTGTTCATCGCAGCACTCCTTTTGGGTACAAGGCCGGGCCTTTTTACTGAATAATTCACGCACTCCATAATTTTAGTCGTGACTGAATAAAAATATGCTTGTTAATGCAGCTGAAAGCCCCAGCACAAGCACCTGGAAGGCCAGAAGTTAGGGCTGACCTAACCCCCTCTCTTAGCCTTTGACAGCGTGGTGGTTTCTCTTGATTGATTTGGGTTTTGCAAAGTAAAGAAGAATGATCTGAGAAGCCCCTGCTTATGATAACAAGCCTTTAAAAAGCAGATGGGCGTGTGGGGGCTGGTGTGTTTTGTGGCAGCTGAGAAGTGACAGTTGAGGAGATCAGAAAAGGGAGAATCTGAAAAGCAGCTGGTCAGAGGCAGTCCCTGAAAAGGGGATGATCACTCACAAGGGAATGAAAATAAGGGGAAGAGAAAGAATAACTGGGGGATCGAAGACATTTATGTCTGGTGGGAGAGATGTGAAAGATAACCATATAAGACCATGAGTGGATGAGAAAGTGGAGACTGCTAGAAGGGTACCATCAGTTTAAATAAAGGGCTAGATTTTTCTTTTGCCAATAATTGCAAAAATCTGGAGACTCTTGTTTAAAATCCAGTGAATTTATACTAATATAAATGTTGTTATGAGTGGGATCAGAACCAGTTTCCCATAATCTGGCTCCCTCAAAGTGACTTGTTAGGGTTTTGCCCTAGCATTTCCGTATGCCTCCGTCTTTAAAGTAGGAACAATATGCACACAGCCTGGTGAGTGTGCTCTGAGACATTGGTGGTGAGGAGTAGGGAAAGGTTATATTTACTATTGTATGGCAATAGTTAAGTAGTATCTACAATACAGAGCACGGATTTTGATGGATGTGGAGCGTACTTCGAACAGGACAAGGAAAAATTGACTCAGAAGGCTACAGTGTTGTTCCAGAGGTGAGGAAATGCTTCACAGCGCAAGACTTAATGAACTCAACCGGCTTATTTTACCAAAAAGAAGACTGGGAGATTACTTGATTAGAGTATGAGGTACCTTCACAGGGAGAGGTGCTGGTTACTGAACATTTGTTTTTTCAATCTAAGGGAGAAAAGCATGACAAAAACCTGTGACAGGAAAGCAGTTTCAAATGAGATGATAAGCATGAATGCTAATGGTGAGCATGAGTAGTTACTGTAGTAAGGTACCAGGAGAAAAGGGAGTTCTTCATCTCTTCAGTCTTTTTTAAATCAAAGGCAGATGCCTTTCTGGAAGATTCGCCTTAGCTGTATGTAAACACTCACTGTTGGACTTTCTACAGGATAGCTTCTCTATTTTCTGTTTCATAAGCTAAACAGATTGAGCTCTTTAAGCCTTTCACAGCAAGGCATTTTCTGCCGCCCTCAAATAATGTTTGTGGTTCTTTTCTGCACACTTTCCAAGTAGCGTGTGGTACGCAGAAGGTCAGACTGAATGATCTAAAGTCCCTTCTGGCCTTTATACTTTCTGAATCTCTGCCTCTGTGAATTCATTAATGTTTGCAAGCTCCCAGAGAGCTGCCAAAGGCAAGCACTATAGAAATGCAAAGCATTGTTGTTACTCTGGATACTTCCCTTGAGCTTTATGAGAGCTGGTTGAATATTTGTGTATTGTCTGTGCGTATTTCCTCAAATGAAATACCTGGATTTGTGTCTCATTCAGTGCCCTTTCTGAGTTGATTTTCTGCAGCTGTTCTAACAAACAAGTTTATTCCCAAGTTAGGACATAGAAAAAGCGAATACGAAGGGCCAAAACTCAACTTGGAGCCCTGAGCAAAGAGCAGCACATTGTTGTCCTGGCCCAGGAGCTCCACACAAGGCAGAGTTATTCTTAGCATCACGCTTTGCTTTCTCCTTGGCTCCAGGTGACCTGCATGTGGCCTCAGCCTGGCTGCAGCACAGTCCTGCTGTGGGAAAGAGAGGTCTAGCCCCTGTTGATTGCTTCTTTCCCACCCTCTAAAGGGACAAAAGCTCTCATGGTGCTGCCTTGTCCCCAGATTTGCAGGATGGCTGTTGATGTGGAGAGTTCCCCAAAATGACACAGGAAATCTTTATTTACTTGCACTCCATTCTGTAACTGTACTTGCCAGGGAATAATTATACTTTTGTCTGTATTACGCAGTGTTCTCAGAGGGAAGGCTTTTGGTCTGCAGAAATCCCATGCTAGGACTGCATTTATCTAATCAGAGTATAGAAGCTGACCCTCTGACCTGTGCTTCCAATCAGTGCTAGCAAATGCTGTTCAAGCTGGCACAGCAAGCTGCTGCTGAACAAGATGCTGAGGAGGAATTCTGTTTTATATATTATATATGTATTATATATATTTACATAATTACATGTTTATATATAGGGTGTTACATATGTGTGTGAGTAGATATGTATGCAGGGCAAATACATTCGCCAATATCAAATAATAATCAAATTATAATTATCGAATCACAGAAAATCACAGCCTGCTCCCAGATAATACATGCACTGAAAAGGCTTAGAGTCAGTGGATGAGTGTGTTGGCTTTGCTTTTTTTCTGTTCTCATTTCTGGTATTATATGAACTACTTAGTAATATCTGTGTGCCCTCCTCTACCTACATGGCAAAATTAGATTAAACTATGTGTCATAGACACCATACTGTTAAACAATAATGGTGATTCTCTGGCGGCACATACCTTTTCAGCAGAACAGATGCCTCAGCTGTTACTGGATTAAGGGTATCTGGGTTCTGCTCCCAGTTTCTCCCTGAAGATCAGACTGAGTATAACAGTGTGCCCGCGTGTAACAGTGTGAGTACGGTGGCACAAGGGTTTGCTTATGGCGGGTTTTAACGTCTTTGGTGGTTCCACATGCATGAGGATGAGCTTTTTCTCACAGGAAGAGCGTGTTATGTATCGTGTACGCTTAGCACTGAAAGTGGAAAAATGGAAAAATGGGGAATTTCAACTTCTTAGCTGTGTGGGATAGACCAAGCCAGTGAACAGCTGGTGGAGAGACTCTTCTAGCTGTAGGGGTGACAGCTTGTGTACTTGGGGGTGCAATAGGATTAGATAGCAATTTCCGTTCATTTCAAAATAACCTTGCTCAGGAGGGTCAGGAATCTGGAAATGCAGGAACCCATAGCTCACTATTTGTTACTGTTTTATTGAACATTATGCTCTAATTTAAAAAAAAATAATAATTTTGGAATCAGATTTGACCTGAATATAACTCCATTGGCTTCTGCATTCTTACACTAGGGATTAATTTGGCCCTTTCTACTTTTATGTAATGAGCTGATTGCCACAGTACCTTATCCTTGTTACACAATCACCCTTGTCTGGCTGTGTCCCTGGAGCACTGTGTGTTTGTTTCTAGATCTAGGGTCTCACCTTGACTAACTGTGCATTTAGTCCTACAGCCTCGCCCTGACTACGGGTAAGTGCTTGCCTAGGATTTACACTGATACAGTCTAAGTGTGTGTATGTCCGTGCATGCTCACTGCAGTATTTACTCTAGGATTTACACTGATACAGTCTACGTGTGTGTATGTCCGTGCATGCCCACTGCAGTATTTACTCTAGGATTTACACTGATACAGTCTAAGTGTGTGTATGTCCGTGCATGCTCACTCCAAGTTCAAACACTATGTACAGGCAAGCACACGTATGTGGGAATTTAGGGGCTTTTTCCTTTGGCCAGCTGTATCCCTGCAGTGTTTGCTTTTGCAGGGGGTAGGAGACAGAGGGAAGGTTGCTATTAGAGATCTCATTTAAACAAGAAGGAGCATAGGAAAATACATTCTTTATTATTCTTCTGTAACAACAAGCCAGAAATATAATATACCTTTAAAAATTTTCTGTCTCATGCCAAAGAAACCTCCATTCAATCATTTTAGAAAATCTTGTTGCTCTCCCTCAAACAGTAAGGAAAAGAAAAAGGAATTACAAGTGCCATCTGTTCCCTGCAAGAAATACGCCTGCCTGTACCACAGGTGGGTGTGTGGGGAAGGGAAGCGGGGGGAGCAGAAGGGGTGTTTCTGGTGGCCCTGCCAGCCCCTACATTGCCCTGGCACATGTTGGACCTGTCTGCCCCAGAAGACCATTTCCTGAGGGCAGGCACCTGCATGCAGCATTGGTAGACCTGCCTGCAGCAAAGGGTGCATTCAGGGGGATTCCCCCCATGCCTAGCTATACCTTAAGGGAGACCCTGTTCCCACACACCAGAGGGACCCATTGCCCGGGCACATGAGGAGCACTGGGTCTCGTGTATCCAGTATGCCACAGGAGAGCTGAATTTCTGACCATGCTGGGTACCATGTTCCTTAGAGTGCCTATGGACAGCACAGCAGCTCAGTCACACTAGGGCAGCCTGTTTTCCAGGTGTGCTAGGGAACGGACTAATAGCCTGTTTGCAAGCAGTGGTATAAAGAGGGCATTTCCCAGTGAACCCTGTTACTATGCTCTGCATGAAAGAGGACAGGGCCTTGTCCTTCCAAGCACAGTATTTGCTTTCTGGTGGGACTTCCCATAGCAGCCAGCCTTCATGTTTCTCAGCAACTCTCTTTCCTCCCCTTTTCTGTTTTCTCCTTTCCTGGGTGGGTTTCTAAACATAGCAGTCCCTTGGCTAGGGTTGAAATGAATCCAGACTTTCTGCCTTATAAATGAAACCAAAAAGGAAAGGATGGGCAAGGTCATTATCAGCCCCACAACACAAGATATAGAAAATAATAGCAACAAAGAAAAATTGATCAGAGCAGGAGGAGGTCACAGGGAAGGTACAGGGAAAGGAGGATTTCACACCCTCCAACCCTTGCGTTGTCCCCTGCCTCCCTCCCACTCATTTTACTTCTAGTCTATCTCCTTAAAAAGTCTCTCTCTCACTCTCTTGCTCACTCACACACACACACACACACACACACACACGCATATATAGATCCCATTTGTTTTGTGCAATATTTCACCATTATTTGATGCAAGTAAAATATAGATCTATAAATATACCACTCTGACTCAAGTCCCATTTCAAGTATGATTGCGGAGTCCAGTATGATAAAGGGAGAAGTTCCCCTGAGAGGGAGGTTGGGGAGAGGTTTGGATCCAGCAGGCAGAATCTAGTCCTGGCTTGCTGGGAATGTGGAGCAGCAGTAACACACAGATGGAGTCTGCAGTGCTGCCCTTCAGAGTTCTGCCCTTCAGAGCAGGCTATGGTTGCAGCAGATGGGATGCTTGGAGTGGCTAGACAGTGCATGGGGGAAGAGTCCTTCCTCCTCACATCTTGCCAGCCCCCCTCCTCCTCTTCCCTACAAGCAGTGTGCTAGGAGTGGGGATGCAATGTGTGCACACACTTGTGGGTGGACTGCTTCTCCCAGTCCTTCTTCCAGGGCAGCCTGGTCTTCTGCTTCCTGAAGAACATCCTTCCCTGTCCTGTGCATCCCTGTGTCAAAGGGAAGTCATGCTGAAACAGTCCAGAGCATCCTGTCTCTTTGCCTCTAGTGGCCCTGGATAGGCCAGGAAGGATTTTGCCATTCAAGGCTTTGATTAAAGACTTGGCATTGTGTGCCCACGGGTCAGTACAACCACCTGTCTGGGACCAGAAGGGGGTGAGGAGCCAGCATGCATTGCTTCCACAGGGATCCAGCGGTAGCGAGCAGGAGGGCTGTGAGACGTCCGAAGGCATTGGAATCCAGCTGGAGCAGAAGGAAGAGGTGACATGCCCTGGCAGGGTCCGCTGCAGTGCGTGCTGGGCTCTGAACACAGGTTGCTAGCGAAACACCCTGCAAAGCTGGGCTGGCTGCCAGCTTGTTTCCTGATGGCAGGGATCACACCATCCACAGGCACTGCAGATGCACGACCTTTGGTGTTGTCTTCCTCGCCCAGGAATACCCACTGTGACGGGTTAGAGCAGGTTACCATGGCAATGTGTGCTCTCCCCTGGAGACAGTGTTTTATCCCACTTCCAGTGATACAAAATGAGTCCGTATGATGAGATCCTTTCATTTTTTTTCCCCCTCTCACTCTTTTTTTTTTCCTCCCTGTCAGGTTGGAAGGAGCTAAGACTAATAGGAGGCACTGCAGTCTGAGGACTTTAAAACCTGGTTGGGGGAAGTCACCCTATGTGACAGTGGCAGTGTGCACAGTAGTGTGTGTGGGCACACTCGTGCAGCTGTGGATGGCAGTGAACACAGCAGTGATTGTGAAGGGCGTGTATGCAGGCTGTGCTGCTCACCATGCCAGACCCTTCCTGGACTCTCCCACCTGTGCCACACTGTGGTCCAGGTTTCAGCCTGCACCTCATGACCCTCCAGATTGTGCCCCCTCTCTTCAGTCACCCCAGCCGCATAACCTATTCCATACACCATGTTTGCTCCTCTGCCAGCCATGCCAGCTCTTGGGTTGTGTGTCTTCTCCTGCCGCCTTCCCCTAGGCTCGCACTACTCCTCAGCATGGCTTGCACTACTGAGGCTGGTAAGCCACCTCCTCTGGTCTTTGCTGATGACCCAGTTCTGCTCTGCTAATCAAACATTTCCAAAGGGAAGCTTTATATCCTTACCCTCTCCATTTATCATAGAAAACATAAAATAGATAACAAGAACACACATTATTTTTTTCATGCTGTGTACTTATTTCCAGACTCATGCTGTAACCTTAATAACTTTGCTTCTATCCACCTTCTCCTGACTGTTTCCACTGACTCTGCACTATGGCTGAGATGTTTTTGTTGGCTCCTCGGTGGCAGGGCGCGTGTATTTTGTCTGAAGCAGGAAGTTCTATGCACTGTTATGATAAGAGTAAGGTAAAGTGGCTGAATGTATTCATGGCTGCACGCAGAGGGCAGGTTGATATGGGCACGTGTGGCTGTGCATGCTCAGGTGGGATATCTGGAGCTGGGGCTGACTCTGTGTGTGTTGGGATCAGAATGAGTCAGTGTGTGTGTGTACAGGACAGCTTTGTATTTGTGAACCTATAGCAGATGATGTGTGTCAGCTTGCAGATTTGGCCAGGAGCAAAAAGAAGGACACTATGCTCCCTGACAGTGTGTTAGAGTGATACAGGTATCTTTCCACCTTTAACAGTGAGAAGGGAAATCTCCCCCTGACTGTTGTCATCCCCTAGGGACCTTCCCTCCCTTCTGATGTGCTCTCGGCAGCACTGACTTGTAAGATGGGCGGCAACTTACTGTCACACAACAGCAGTGGCCCTAACGGTGAGGCAAGGACGCTTCCGATGTCCTGCTCCTCACATAAGTTTTCACAGAGCTGCTCTCTGTTTGCAGAGAGCCCTTGACAGGATACAGGATGACTCAGGACTGAAGCTGAGAGGATGACACAGGTTCCCAGAAGGTGCCAGCTGCCTCCACAGCAGGCATGCGAGGGAAGCTCTGTGCAAGGGCATGAGGCACAGCAAGCACTCGAGGTCTGACTCTACTTTATTTGTCTGGGAGGGCCCAAGGGTGAAAGGGCACAAAATGGGGCTGGGGCAGGGGAACAGAAATTCCCTGACCCCCCAGAAGCATGTTGCACTACTTGGGTGAGTGGAGCGATAGCACAGTCTGTCTGTCTGTCTGGGAAGATGTATTTTGGGAGGACCCCATGCTTGACTGCTCTCAGGTACCTCTGTTCATTGCTGTCCCTTCCTTCCTAGAAGAGTTTCATGCCACAGAAGAGATTTGTTTTTGTTCTTCATGTTCACCTTCTGTGTCACCCATGAGTGGCTGCCTTTTCTTTAGCTCCCGGTGGTACTTGGCCATAAGGGAGGCATAGATGCAACCGTAAGCAGCTGCTACCACCATCATGATGCAAACAATGCCACAAACCACCCCTGCGATGATCACAGTGCCAATAGCCCGGCGCACGCTCACAGGCCTATATCGCTGTTTCTGAGGGCATCCCACACTGGGCTCCACTTCTGTTTCTGGTCCTGATTTAGATTTGGAAGGAGTTGGGCTTCCTTTAGTGCAGGGTGGGCCGGTATTGTCCAGCACTGTAGAGCTGTTCTCATCATCCAGCTGGGAGCAGTAGTTAAACATCTCCATGGGCACCATTCGCATATCCTTCCCTTTCAGCTCCTTGGGCAGGGTGCATGCCAGCTGGTCGATTTTCCCACCTGTCCCAACAGAGATAATAGGAGTGAACCACAGTTTCACCCTGACAGCAGAGCTAGATCCTTTGGTGGGATAAGTTCCTATGACTCCATTCACTCTGCTAAATGTTTGCCCTATAGAAGTTAGGCATAGCAGCACTATGGTTATCAAGTGGGGAATTGCTTTATTACAGCATTGGGGCCATAAAATCCAGTCCTTCTTGTGTGAATGCATTGCTGAGTAGAGAGAGTATTCAAGAGAGCCTGCCAGATCCTCAGTGCTTGTCAGAGGTGGAGGGCAGGAGGAATGACTGTGCCTCCATGCATCAGGCAGAAGGAGCACACATAGTATCCATTAAAATGATTGTTTTGCCTAACTTGGAGACATTTTGCATGCCTTAGCCCTCTATAGCTGGAACAGCTTCAACCACGGCAGCTGGTTGGTATGCTTCTGCCTAGGTTGGATTTGACAGTAGAGCTCATGGTGCATAGTATCTGCATAGACATCTTTGAGGCCAAGACATGAAAGCCCTTGGAAACCATCTATTAAGTCAGCCTCATACTGTTTAGAGAGTTATATAAGTGTCAGCAGAACCGTTTTAGAAAAGGAGAAATTTAAACAAAAAGATAGGACCAGGCTTTATCTTCTCAAAACAGCAAAAGACACACAGTCCCATCTTCTAACAACAAATCCATCCCCCTTCTTTGAAGATAATGCCAGATGTTGAAACAAATGCTTGAGCAAGTTAGGGCAATTTCTTTGGAAGGGGAAATAAAAGCAAAATTAACTCCATGTGCTTTCCATAGACTATGTGATATGAAAGTCAAAAAAGAAAAAAAACAAAAAAACAAACAAAAAAAAAAAAAACAAAAAAAAAAAAAAAAAAAAAAAAAACCAAAAGAAAAAAAAGGAGGAAAGTGGCACTCATATGCTTGTTTGATTCTGCTCACATAAATGCATATTTCAGACTGCAGTGTAGCTAGCCATAGACGCAGATAATCGCTTTGCGGCATGGCTGTGATCAGCAGGGATGTGACAGCTGACGGTTGCTATCTGCATGATTTGAGACCCTTTCCTACTCATTGGCTCCAGTGACAGAAGGTCAGGCCTTCAGTCGTCATTCCTGTAAAATGTGCCATCTTTCTTGGAGTCTCAGCTCCTCAAAGCGTGTCATCCTGTCGGCATTCCTGCTAGGTGATATGTACCTTTCCAGCCTTCCATATTTCAGGGAAAAGCTGAAAATACAAACTTGTCAAAAACTGCTTGGTTTGAAATGATGATTTTATAGCCAGTTTGATTTGGGGCCTGGCTTGTAAATTTGGACTTTAGTTTGGGCTTGCCAGTATTAGTTTCAGTATTTTCCTAAGTGGCACTGTTCCCTATGTTTCTTTTGTTGAAAGCAGACCTGATGCTTTACAGCCAAGTCTGGCTTTTAGTTCTCCTGGCTTAAGAGAGAGAATGGGATGGTTATTTTCAAGCATCAAAAGCATTTCTTCTCTTTAGGCAGAAAGGGTGAGAGGAACTCATAATCCTAAAATTTTGGTGTTATTTGAGTTCTTTCCTCTCCTAAGAAAAAAAAAGTAATCTTTCAGATTAGAAACAAAACAAGGAAATAGGAGATCTGGGGCTGCAGAGGACTTCTCAGCCTGGCAGTGTTGCTATATGAAGGTGTGGTGGAGCTAAACTTGTCTTTTAGCATCGTAGCGTGGTCCTCATGCTGCTCACGCCTAAGGTCAGGCATTCAGGTCAGCCTGACCTGCCAGAGGTATCTGCTCAAGTTTCTTCCCTGCCTGCCTTCGCCTTTCCATGGAAGACCAGTACTTCTGCACTTGGCTCCCGCTGCGCAAGCACCTACCTCTGTAGGAGAACCACTCCATCCAGTGCTTGAAGTCTCGGAGATTGCAGTCACATTCCCAGGGGTTATCCCCAACCTGGAGTTGCTGCAGGCTGGTTAGCGGTTCAAAGGTCACCCTGTCCAGGCTCTGCAGGCGGTTGGACCTGAGAGAGAGGGAGCGGAGAGCAGGCAGGTCATCAAAGATGCCCGAGGGTATCTGGGCCAGGCCATTGATGGAGAGATCCAGCTGGCGCAGCAGAGCTGTGTGTTGTAGCAGGTCCTTGTCCAAGGCCCGGATGCTATTGTTCCTCAGCTGGAGCTCTGTGAGGTTCCCCAGGTCGCTGAAGATGTTCTGAGGGAGCTGGTCCAAGAAGTTGTTGGATAGATCCAGCCTCTGTAGGGCAGAGAGGTTGGAAAACACTGCTCCGGGCAGGATGCTGAGTTTGTTGTTGAGAAAGAGGAAGGTCCTGGTGTTTGTGGGGATGTCTGAGGGGATGGAAGAGAGGCCCAAGCCACTACAGTCCACTTCCAAGTTGCCACTGTTACACTTGCAGGAGGAAGGACAAGCAAAGAAGGACTCAGCGGCGCATAGCGACAGCCAACAGCCAAGGACTGGTAGGTAAAAAACAGGGGAGAGAGAGTACGTGTGTTAGAGCAGTGCTTTCCCATCCTCACCCATCTCTGCCTTGAGCACAGCTATGGCTACAACGTGACCCTCAGAGCAGGAGACTCTGCTGCAACGCCCTGCAGTGTAACAAACTTCCTTACAGCTACATCCCTTTACTGCAGGCCTGCACCCTGGCAGCATCGCTTTCCTCATAGCCTGTTTTCTTCATGAGCAAGCAAGTAAATATCCTTCCAGTTTCACGAGGAAGTTGGAACAGTGCATCCCAGAGGACTTTGCCACCAGATACTAGAGCACTGGAATCTGTCAGAGGAGGATGGAGCAGAGAGCAGTGGGAGGTGTCACCTCTGGTAAAGGACAGGTCTTTCTAAACAGTCAGGGTTGAGAGAGGAGGGACAGGTATATATTTAAGAAGCTCTATTTTTTCAGAAATAGACATGTTAATGAAAAGTGTTAAAGAAAAATGAAAAAACAACCTACAGCCTATATTTCAGTGGTGCTCCTGCAGTTTGAATCCTAATCTTTGTGATAGATTAGACTCAGGTCTGATTAGCCTTTAAATCAGGGTATCATCTGCTTTCCGTACCCACGGTGTGTTGCATGGGCCTTGTGGCAGGAGACTTTTTTATGAATTAGATTACATTACAAAGGGATGACCAAGAAAGCTGTTAAAAAGTAACAATGAGACCCTAAACCACTCAACGCCTGGTACTTGCCATTGCTTTCAGAATTGTTTCCAAATCCAACAGCAATAGCCCCACAAGTATCTCCTGTGAAGAAAATTGCCCATAGCAAGTGAAATGAGGATAAAAATTGCAGGTTGGTAGTTGAAGAAAGGGATGTTAGGAAAGGTGTTAGCATATACTCCCTTGCTCCTGCAGTGTCTCAAAGGTAAAGCTGGATAATCCACAAACCAGCATTTTTTAGAGCTGTTGTGGATCACCATTCCAGACATGGGTCCAGATCTTGTGAGTGGCATCAAGGCACTTGTTACCAACGCCCACTGGGAGCCAGTGGCTTTTAGAACTCTCATTTCTGTGACAAAGAAGTACCAGCAACTGGAAAGTAAGCTTTGTGCCTCCTGTCATTAGAGAAGTGGGAGTTATGTTTAAGCAGACTATGTAAAACATTTGCATCCTTCATCTTAATTCCTTTTGTGGAATTGAGATTAGTTTCTTCAATGTGGGAAGCAAATTCTGCTCCCTCACTGTTTTTTAAGGTGACAAGTTTGAGCATTTGACTAAAAATGAAGCAACTTTGTATGTCATGGCCTGTCCTTTCCCTTTCTTTTCTTCAGAGAAGGCAGTCACTTGGGCTTGGTAGAGTCTTTCTAGGGGTGAGCTATAGCTAAGATGGATGCATTTATTGTCTCACTGTTTTTTCCTGGACTGGAAATCAGGTTCTTCTGTCCTGCTTTTTTCCAAAGAACCAACAAGCAGGTGTTTTGTTTCTTAATTGTGAAAGTACTGCTACAGGAGAAAGAGCCGGTGGAGATCCTTGCTCTGGAAAAGCTCTGCCTGGAACAGCTCTGCAGTCAGCCATGCTCTTCCCGTCTTCCCTCACACCACTCTCTCCAGAGTTTAGTCTAACCCATAACCCATTTTTTTATATCAACTTGGCTTCTGTCAGCATTGCTGCCTTCATACTCAAACGTTGTCATCCTGCATAGGGCCTTTTTGTGTTCCCAGCGATCCTTGTGAGAATTGGCAGGTTTGTGGACTGGTAGCCTAAGGAGAACTACACAGTTTGGATCCTAAGCTATATGACTTCATTAAGGACCAAGGGATAAGTGTTCAGAGGGAGTGTCCCTGCTCTTTTATATTCCATCCATCTTTAACAATTCCTTCAAGAATTTTTTTCTGTCCTACAGATGGGATCTCAGGTGTAAATCAGCCCAGGCTGTGCCAATCTGTGTGCTGTTTTAATGATAATTATGGATCCTTATGGTGAAATACAGGAGAGATCTTTACCCTGAGAATCTCTGTGCTTTCTGGTCATGCAATGGTTGGGGTCAACAGCAGAGATTTCCGTGAAAGCAGATCATAGCCTGTGGACTGGTGCAGTGCAGGTACTGTCTGTCTGGCTGATATTTAATTCCATTCAGAATACATCGTGGTCTTGTTGTAGGGAGAGAATTAAAAGAATGGGAGCCAGAGTGGGGAAGAGAGCAAGCTGTGAGTCACTCGAGTGACCCTGTCTTTTCCAGGATGCTTAACAAAAGTACAGTATTAATAATAGATTGACAGCTGTGATGATAACACTTAGCTGCATTGTACACCAAGAAAGGCAAGAGCAGACTCTGTGTAATGCTATACAGGTGGCATTCTGTTCAGGGCTTATCTCTCAAAATGCCTACCCCGCCACCGGCCCTGACTAGGTCACTGTGGAGTTCCACCAGTATGTGTGCTGGCAGTAGCTGGTATAAACAAAGTCCCAGGCAGCTGGCCGTGGTTATGTTCAGGAACTGGATGTATGCCAAAATTCTGCAGCAGCGTAGGATGTGCCAAAAATGTCCTGTTACCCGTATATTGCTTTATGCCCTTGAAAATATTTTACTAAAATCGTACAGAGGAGAAGGTCTGATTTCATTTCCAGTCCCTACAAGAGGTGCATCCAGTAGGATGTGAGCTGAGGCCAAGGAATTCATCACACTGGTTATGATGCAGCTCTACAGGGAAGAGAGGCAGGGAAACAGTAGACAGAACTTGAAGCTGTCTTGCAGCCCTACAGAAGGATGGGTAGTATGTGTTTTTATGTTAAGGGATGATGAAGTTACTTTGTGGGGTGTTTGGTGACTCTAGTAGATGGAAGAAAGCTGAGCCAGGTATATCAGATTAAGTCAAGACTCAGTAGCATTCATTATAAATAATTTATACAGCACTATAGTCTGTGAGGATGGATTACAAAGATTCCGATTACAAAGATACCTGTTTTCTGGAGAAGGAAATAATTCCCCCAGCTTCTTATAGTGGCAGCCCCAAATTGGATCAGGGGGACAGGAACATGGGAAGCTACAGACCTGCTTGGTGCCAAGGCATGCAGTAGTTATGGACACTCTCCCAAGTGCTCCCTTTCCTCTGCTGCAGTCCCCAGATGCTTCTCTGAAGTGCAGGTACATTCCCTGAAGCCCACATCACCCCAGCAGTTCTCTGCTCTGCACTCAGGAATACTGTAGCAGATGCCCCAGTCCACTGGGAAGATGCACAGGCTGAACTTCTACAATTTAATTTAAAAGAGATCGTCTTTATTTACTCCTTGATTTTCACTACATGTGGCAATGCCCAGTAGGAGAATTCTGCATTTGCATCCTGCATCCCTTCTAAGATCTGTTGTGACTGCTGCTGTGAAAGGCTGGAGCCTTGCTCAGCAACCTATGTATAAACCCCTGCCACGGAGAGGAGCCTGCAGCTTACAGGATGCCAATCTGGGAAATGTTTGGGGTGAATCTTTGTGCAGTGGTATCTGTCTTGCTGTTTCTCACCTGCCAGGCCCACTGGAATTCAGAAGCAATCATCACTTGCTGTCCCACTTTAAGCCCATCTTCAGCTTTAGAGTCTCGCTCTCCCTCCCAGCTAGCCTGGCCTCTAAAGGAATCAGGAATTAGTTCAAACATCTCCATTCTTAGCTGTCCCTCTCCCCTATTCTTAACCCTGATGTGACCTATTTTCTTTCCACTCCCTCGACAAACAGGATCATTGTACTTAGTACCTGAGTAGGCATTACTTACGACAAGCCTCTTGCCATCTCATGAGGAACCTGCTCCTCCACTGGTGGCCAGCAGTTGTAGGCAGCATTGTTGTCTTCTCCAGCGTGTGTTCACATCCACCAGCCAGCCTGGCACACGGTCCCAAAGGGAGGAGGAATGACCTTGTAGCCTGCCTGCCAGATCCTGGAGGGGGAGAGCAGAGCAAAGCGAGTGGGATTCTGTTCCCGGGGCACTGAACACAGGGCTGGGCTCAGTGTTGTCCTTTCCCCTCCCCAACTAGAGTTTTGCCTTGCACCAGCTTAGTTTTGGAGGAGAGGTGGAGGGTTTTTCAAGAGGCGCAGCACGACAAAGGCACAATGTTAATTCGCTTTGAACATCGCAGTGCAGAAATAAGACCTGATTCACCCAAGTGCTGAAGAGACAAGCCTATGCTTGAGTAGCCTGCTACAGTAGCTACATTAGCCTCAGCTCAAGGTTAACCTGATGAATTGCTGAGGTGACCCTGCCAGGACAGCAGGCTCCAGCTCATGCCCTTTTGCCTCCACGCAGGCTGGTACCACCTGTGCATCCTCTCCCTGACACACAGCTCAAGCTCACTGAATTCTGGCCACCAGCAGCTACCAAGCTGCTTCTCCCTGCCCTACCAGTGCGTCCTTTCTCTTTTAAGGTAAAATGGATGTGGTGGCTAGAGCAGGGCTTAGCAGAGCACGGCTTCAGCTCAGGGATTTCACACTGCAGCAACTATAGGAGCTGAAGAGCGAGCAAGCCTCAGAGGAGAAGGGAGGACCTGGGGCGGGGGAGACTGAGTGGGAGTGTTGAAAAGAGAGGAATTACATCTTAATTAGAAGAAGGAAAAATGCTCAGTCTAATTAGAAACCCAAAGACCATAAACTCTCCCCTGACAATAAGTGACTGACAACAGGTTCCAACTTCCCTCCCACTTCCCATTTGGATACAGGCAAGCAGAAAAAGGGGAAACACCACAGACCCTCCTGTCTCCTGCTTGCTCTCTGACGTGCCACCGCAGTCACGGAGGCAAGTAAATGGACACATTTCAACCAGGGTACAGAAATAAACCATCCTCCATCTCTTCTGAGGGGCTCTGACAACATCCACGGCCATTATTTTAGCTGGGCGCTGCACTCCCACCAGGACACTCTCCCCACACACGTGCCAGCTGCTTCCCCTCCCCCAGGCTCCCATGACTGATTTGTTTTATATGGGAATGTAAACCACCAGCAAATATTTAAAGTAGCATCTCAATGAAAGAGATGAGCAGGTTCAGTGCCTGGACTAGTACATTTTGCAAGGCTATTTAGATCATTTACCCAAATGCCAATGCACCAAATAGATGAATACCTCTCACGGCACCAAAACCAATCCAACCTTCACCCACTGCAACCCCTCACTCCCCAAAACAAGCTGGAGCCCTTACCCTGCAGTCCCTGGTGAAGGAGAAGCTGCAACAAATAGCTGTCCCCATTCAGTGCTTGCACTTGCCCTGACTGAGGACACTTCCAGCATCCCCCATATCAATGCCTCAATCCTAAATGCCACCCCCTGAAGTCTCCTGTCCCCAGCTTTCAGTACCGACAAGGAGGATGAAAACTCGCAAGCACTTACCTGGAGGTCTCTGCCCACAGCCTCTTCCACCCGACTCCCTGGGCAGTGCCCGATTACAGCCTCTTCCTTCCCTCTCCCTCCTTGACTTTCACTCCCCGGCAGCAGGCTTTCCGTGTGCTCTATTTAACTCCCTACAGCACAGGAATAAACGGCAGAGTTAAGCTGACAGCCACAGAGCCTTATCTGCCTGCTGGATAGCGGGAGTCAATCAGCTCCAAATCCCATTGCCGAACAATCGCGTCCTTGCTCTCAGTATCAGGGGCTGCCTGCCACGCTCTCTTTCCCTTTTCCCCACCTTCACTCCATCTAACTTTGTCAGGGTTATAGATAGCTCTGTTCCTTGTGTTCTTGCCTTTTGGCTCTGTTTTGTAACACCCCATCTGTATCAGCTGGCTCAGCTCCAATCAGGGGGGCTAAGCTTTTTTTCAAAAAAAAAAACAACAAACCAGCTTCCTTGGGTGCTTCGTGATATGGGTTCCCTCTGCGATCACCCCTCAGCCCAGGCCCCCTCTCAGGCCGTGGGCTTGTGTCCCCCAGCCTGCTCACTGCTCTGTGCAATTCAGCCACGCCATCCCCAGGCAACAGTTGGGGGCTGAGAGCAGGACCAGCATACCCGGGTGCGAGGACGGTGACGAGGTCAGGGTTTCTACCCCTAGCTCCTTCTGCTCTGGCAGGGCAAGTCTAGCTTTTGCATTCGTTTCTGGTACCTCACGGGCGCCTCTTTCTCTCAGGCAGCACCAAGAATCAAGTACAGAGTGCAGGGTGGGAGGAGCAGCCATGTATAAATAAGCCCTTTCCCTATGTTTAGAATTTATTACAGTGCATAGTGATTAACACCTGTTCAGGCTTTAGTGCTGTCTCCTGTGCTGCAACATGCACAAAGATGGAGGCGCCTTGATAAACCCAAGGTTATTTTAAAAGCATGTCACATAAACACACCACTCCCTGCCCCATAGATAGCAGCCACCCTTCATGCACTTATACACGTTTCTAAGACTTAAAAGTGGATATCTTCATGTACGTATGCAGATATAGTTGCCAATCTAGCTCACATTTACAAATATGTGCACAGAGCTGCGCTTGCACATGTACCAGGGACTCTTCTGTAACCCATATTTATCAACATCCATGTCTTGCACAAAATTGCCTGCTTCTTCAAGTATAACATATGCTCAGGTGGCAGAGCAGTGGATTTGGAATAGGTTCCTGACTGCTGAAGTGCAAGGGGCAATGAGCTGCTGCATTTATACCATGAGGGAGTATGTTTATAGAGAAATTTTAATTCCAAGGAACCAGAAAAACCCAGTTTCTCCCACGCATCTATTGCCCATGAATGTTAGACCTTTAGCGATTAATATTCTGCAGCCAAGAGACAGCAAGGAGGCAGAAAGGATTTTTGAGAGTGTCTTTTTTAAAGGTTTTCTCTGACTTGTCTTGAATTCTGACTTAATTAGCTGTTTCACTGTGGCCCAAGAGACACCTTCTGCTCTACAGAGCACCAGGCCAGCTGTGCTCACTGCCAACACGGCACTGGGAACCCCGTAGTCCTGGGGCAACTAGCACCTGCCCACACCTCAAGGCTCTCCAGAGCACCACCAAATCAGTCTGGCTGTTTTCAGCCTGACAACCAGGGACTTCTCCAGCAGCGAGGACTCTGTCAGACCTAAGAGTGTCCCCATATGCCCCCAGTGCAAGAGGAGAGGCACCATGCTGTCAATTCTGAACTAGCATGGCATTGCCTGGGTTTGGGGGCTCAAGGCTGATCAGCATTGCTGGAGCTTTGAATGCTCTGAAGTCACCCAAGGGCTCCACAAACCAGGCTTTCTTCTGGGCTTACTAGATGGTTCCTTCTCCCTGGAGCAAGTTGTCAGCCGAATGCCCTGTGATCCATGGGACACAGTGTCCAGAGCTTTCTTCCACGTGCCTGGAGTTGAATCCCTTTTCCAGATTCAGGAGAAATGAACAGAGTAGCCTGTGGGGCTGGTGATGGCCTTTTCTTCTTGCTGTTTGATATAGGACAGTAAAAGACAACTTTTTTAGTTTCAGCTCAAAGCAACAGAATGAAATCATCCATTTCTGGCCCATGGGCTTCAGTGGCCAAAAATACACTGAGCTGAAGTGCCACTTGGACATTTGGCCTGCTGTCAGACTCTAGAGGACTCTCTAATGAGGATTCCCCTAATTAGCTTGAACAGGGAACTTTACTGCTGTGGGGGGATGCTCAGGAGATTGTAATGACTCTGCATCACTTGCCAGGGCATAAAAGCTACAGCAGGCTTTCTATCCGTTTTGTGCTTCCCTTCTCCCTGCCCAGACACCAGTAATGTTTGCAGTATCACTCTAAAGCTTTAGCTTTCATGAGTAGGGTCCCAAGGAGCATGCTGTGAGGGTGGGGAGGGTTTCAGTTTACTGCATCCGCATACTGTTTTAGTAACACTTCCCAATTCTGTGGTCCCTTCTATCAAAAGCTTTTCATCTGCTCCATGAATGGCTCTTACCATAGTTGTAGGTGATGTTATTTTGTGTTTAATGACCCCCAGAAGTAAGGCTGAGGTCATAGCCAGTAGTGCTTCTGCTCTAGGTAGGTAAATAAAACTATCCCATTTTCCAGATGGGGACACTGAGGCTAGAGAGACAGGTGACCGTGTAACTAGAATGAACCACTGCCAGAAATAGAGCCCAGCAACTTCTGTCTCTCATTCTCTTTCCTAGTCCTTTGCACTAACCCTTGGATCACGGCTCAGGGATCAGACTCTGTTAAAAGCCTGGCTTATGAGCATTGGCAGGGCATGTGGGTGACCTATATTACAAAAGGGTAGGTAGCAGAGGCTGCAACAGATGCCAGGGATAAATTATCAGGAGATACACACAGATATTCATCCCTCCCCCACATTCTCCTTGACGAGCGATGGCAAAGTCCCTTTCCCCTTTCCAATACTGAATTGCTTCAGCCTTTATCAGAAAAGTAGGAAGGTAAGGGAGGGAATGGAGGACACTTGAAGGAGATTATCTTTTTTGCCTCCCCTTTCCTTGTTGCTTTTAAGGTTCTTCTTTTATTACCATCACTCCATAACAGAGGGGAACAGTGGTACCCTAGCATCCAGTGACTAAAGCATGTTGTTCTGTGTATGGTCCTTCATCAGTCTTTGTGGGGCAAGAGTCAGGGAGGGCAGGAAACACATCACCCATGTAGCCTGACCACAGCAGCTGCAAGTTCATAAAGTAACCTGGCTGATGAGTCCTAGTGGGGAATCGTGCTGCTGACAGTGCCACAAGTGGGTTTAGATGGCACGGAGATGATGCCCATTCTTAGTCCCCCGACAGACCTGATTTAGTCTTGTAAATGATTGACCACAAGAAGTCACATTGTCTCAGCAGCAGTTCCTCATTTATTTTCTATTTGGACTGGAAAAGCACCCAGAGGTGGCAGCCAGGCTCAGCAGCACTGTAGAAACGTACGGTCTGCATCACTGCCCCAGTGAGCTGCTAAGCTAAATAGCTGGGGGCTTCATTTCCACCACTTACTGATTTATTAACACATGTGTTCAGGATTCATTAGTGTTGTGCTGTCACAATCAATGGAAAGCATATTTTAAATTCATACTAGACACCCAGCTGCAGAAGAAATGGTGCCATCTGACTTGCAGTGATCAATCACAGCTCGGCAGAACATCTCATACAGAAAGCAGTAAAGTAAGTAGAAAGTGCGCAAAACCCACTCAGTATTGTAAAGGACTCTGCCACATTCCTGACTTGGTGTGAATAAAAACCTCGCCCTATTCTCTGGAATGTGAAGAGGTCAAAAAGCTTCTGATCTTTGGAATGACAATGTGTAGGCACCTCTGAAACACAAAGGTGATTTGCATTAAAAAATGTTTCCTCCTGAAGCCCCTCCAAGAAAGATCAGCTTTATCCCCATTTTATGGAGGGGTAAACTATGTTACAGGTAAAAATGGCTGCTGAGCTTTGCTGGCTGGAATTTCAGCTGCCTAGCTTTTGATACTCCATCATGAGACCACATCAGTTCCCCACTCAGGATTCTCGAAGCTGCCAAGTGCAGTGCTCGCA
Organism: Falco naumanni; assembly: GCF_017639655.2. Lineage (NCBI taxonomy): Eukaryota > Metazoa > Chordata > Aves > Falconiformes > Falconidae > Falco > Falco naumanni. Next base: position 24,024,752 of record NC_054058.1, read on the forward strand.
CTGGATCACTTGGGCTTGTAAATACTCTCCTGTCCTGCAGAAATGATTTGTAGGGCTTATCAAAGTTACACAGAATAAAGGAGTTTTGGCCGGGCTTTCCCAGTGTTTCCTGACAGGACTGTGGCAAAATCGGGAGAGGAGCCAGTTTTCTTGATTCCTCACCCCGTTCCTTAACCAGGAAACGTTATTTACATCCCAACCCTCCCTGACCAATGCACAGTAATGAGACTGGGAGATGTTGGAGGGGCTGGAAATACCAAGGGCATCAGGCCTCATCAAACCCTCTGAGAAAGCACAAAACATCCAAAGGGAAGCCAGGGCATGTAACACTGATGGGAAACACCCAGGCTGCTGTGGAGAAGTGGGATTCCTTAGGAAGCTGTGGAAGCAGGTGGGGAGACTGGGATATCCAACACAGGAGTGACAGGAAAGTCCCAGCACAGCAAGAGTGTGGCATATGGAGGAGGCCCAGAGCAGCAGGAGGAGGAGAGCTGAGGGGGCAGTTGACAGGAAGAAATCCAGCCATGTGTGTGCCAGCATCTTCTCCGAGTATTATTGAACGCGACAGACCACGTGAATGTTTCCTCCGTGCAAAACGGAGGCAGCTGAGAAGGGAAGCGGGTGAGAGAGTGGGAGAGAGGCTCAGAGGAGGGACACGTGAGCTGGCTGCCCAGTTTCCTCCTCTTTTTCTTGCCACAGAGTGATGTTTTTGTTCTTCTCACACTGTTGGCAAAAATTGGTAACTGAGTGAGATGTGGAGGGGGGTTCTACATGAAGGCTGAGATAACATTTTCTGATCCAGCCAGGAACAGTTGGCTGTGGGTGGTGGCTTGTCACCAGCCCTGCCAGTTCTAATCCAGATCCCAGTTTTTCTTTTTCTCTCAGCTGTGGAGTGAAGAGCCTTCTCTACAACTTTAATTTCCTGCAGGGGTTAATCCCATGGTCAGTAGTAGCTCAAGCCCTTAATCCTTGCACTCAGTCCCTTGACAGGACTGCGGCCACTCCTGACCCAGCAGGTCTGAGGGAGGCAGGCTTCTGCTTGCAGTTCCTCCTTTACACTCCACGAGCATCCTTCAGCTCACTGGCATTTAAAATGCCACTTCCCCCTTCCTGGCGAGTGTACCCTGGGGGTGTGGGTGGGTGGCACACCCCAGGGAGAGGCTCCAGGCAGGGAAGGCAGCTTGGTGGGAGAATCCCGGTTCTGTGGTCCTCGTTCCACTCCCCACCCCACACACAGGTATTTTCCACAATTCTTAGTCGAATGGTGCTCTCAGTCCCAAAGTATTATCTTTCTTGGTTTTATTTGGATAGTGTTGAAGAAGGAGGGTATGTATTTGTGAAAGATTCTATAAGGGCTCAGAAATTTTGAGATGACCCAGTGCCTTCCGTGGGTCACTTACTGGGGGCAAAAGATGCGGCAGATCCATAAGAGGGAAGGTGCCAGCCTGTCTGAGATGAGAGATACATTTACACGCACAGAGTAGTCAATGGAGGGGCATCAGTTTAGCAGCAAGATAGGAAAATGTAAGGTTTTTTATCAGTGTAGGATCTCAGTTCACAGGTCTGTCCCTGGAATGCTAAGCCAGATGTCTAGCAAACAGTACAGCTCAACTGCCAAATCAAGGGGCTTCCAGATTAATACCAAGAAGCCCCTGTTATATCTTACAGGGGCCAAGGCACTTCAGCCATAAGCCTTTCTCCTTGTGCTTCCTTATTCCTAGAATCAGGTGAACTTCTGCAAGCCTGGGTGATCCTGTGCACACAAAATGTCCCACACCTGCTTGTTTGCCATCATTCATGTGTTCATTAGCCCAAGAAGTGGCTTTGCCTTTTTTCATAGTCTGTGTTCTGAAATATGCTGGAACCCCAAGCTCACTAGCTTTCCTCGTACTTGACTCTTGTTACTTTTGCCTCTGGTGGAGAAGCCATTGTGATAGAAAACTGCTGCCACCTAAGCTGCTGCGTGAGAGAGTCCCTCCTCTTCCTCACCCAGCACCTTGGCTGTGCTTTCCTGGCTGCCAGCCTCTCAGAATGAGACCACTGGCTGCAAGGGTATGGGCTTGCCACTTTGGCAGTTGGAGCAGGAGAGAAAGAAGGTAGAAAACACGGTGGGACAAGGGAAGAACTTCACTACTGTCTCACCTCACAAGCCTGTGCCCTGGGCATGTCCACAGGGGCAGGGACCATCCATGTGTCCACAGCAGTGGGGCAGAGCACAAGATGCCAGCAGTAAAAATCCTCTCTGCTCTTATCGTAAGGGGATTGGTGACCCAGCGTGCACACGGCTCCTGGCAAACCTCCCAAGGAAGGGCTGACTCTCATTGTTCATACATGGTGCATTTGTAATGAACTCTGAAGGAGACCTTGTTCTGCCTTAGTGAGTTGCATAGATCTGTTTCACTTGGTGGCCACTGTGGCATGAGGTCGGTGGTGCTGCCTCTTAGAGAGACCTTGGAACTCTTAATTCTGCTCCCCTGTCACCCCCCTATCACCTTCCCAGAGCATCCAAGAGGGGCATCCCTGCAAAGTCCACATGAACTGCATGGGGTCCAGACTGCTGCCTGCAGCTCCAGTGATGCCTGAGGATCTCTGGGACACACTTACACACTTTATAAGCTGGGAACATTGCCCATAGCTCAACAAGATGTGGTGACAGCTCTCACAACCCAGAGCTCCAGCCAGGATCCTTGGATGCATCTGGGTTAGCACACAGATCACAGCCCCACTCTACAGAGCTTGCTGAGGCTGAGGAAGGTCTTCAAATTTTACTTTAGTTTTCTGGAGGGTTTGCAGGCGCAGAAGAGATACATTCATGGCAACATTCACATCCCATCAAAATCACTAAAAGTGAGTGGTGTGGAGAGCAGGGCCCAACCTTCAGCCCCTCTGCCCCCATACAGATACGTTGCAGCAGAAATGCAGCAGCAGCACACCCTGCTTTGGGGAGCACCAGCAGCAGAGAGCCTCACCAGGAGTGGAAAGACAGCCCAAGTGATGAGTGCTAAGTCAAGTGGCCTCTAACAGGTTGTCTCCAGACTCAGGATGTGGTCCTACTTTTATATTCCTCATGTGAGAGCATGGTCCATGGGGAATCAAGCTTCCTAACTTCCCAGCCTCCTTGGAATGAGGAGGAGCATGGTAGCAGGGCCTGGCTTCAAAGTAATATCCTTTGCTTGCAGTCGTGCAGTTCGGACTTGTATGGCCCTGCTGTAAACTTAAGTCTTAGTCCTCTCTGTGACGGGTGTGGGGCATTGCAATGTAAAATTAATAGAAAGTCTCTTGCTTTCCCATTCATAAAAAAGAACCAAGTGTCATTCTTGTTTTTTTAAAAAGTTGCCCTGTGATAAATTATGCCCTTTGGCTTGCAAAGCCAAGCACTTAAATGTGAGTTAATACCTGCACAACCTTAATTCAACCACTTGCACGTACACATGATAACACAGCCTTTGCTTACCTGAGCAAGTGCTATTTCTTTTTTTCACAGGACCCTGCCCAATACTCAATGCAAATGACACATGATACTCAAGCTGACAATGAGGATGTTGTAATAAATAAGACTATTTTTATATGGTCAGCATTAAATATTAAACCACAGTTTTGGCAGGTGGCCGCAGTCTGTACATTCCTAATTTTGCGGGTGCCCAACATGAGACCCTAGAGGCCATTTTGCAGAACTGCTGAGCACTCACAGCTGTTTTCCAAAATGCTGGCAGCTTAGCCAGCAAACTAGTACAGTCTCGAGGACTCAATGCCACCGAGAGCCAAGAGGCCCCAAGCTCTGGTTCTGCACCTGCCGTGCTTTCCCCATGCGACTAAAAGGGAAGTCTCTTTTCCCTTCAAAAGCAAGAAAAATAACCAGTCTGTCTTGCCTCATCAGGAGCATAAATTCTCTATCATCACCTACAAGGCAACTATAGCAGCAAACATCTTCAGAACACCACAAGACAATGAATAATGATGTATTGCCTGCAGGGCTTAGATGTCAGGCAGTAAACAAATAAAACAGGCACACGCTTTGCAGTACCAAAAAAAATAATAGCCCCCTGCTTCACTCCCTGAGCACTGTGTAGCCAGTGCCCTGAATGGGGCAGCTTATGAAAATACAGCATGTGATCCTACCAGTCAGGACTGCAACCTGGTGCAGATGGCACGCTGCCCCCGATCCCAGCGTTTCCTAACTTTCAACTGCTTGCTTTTGCAATGTGAATAAAACTGTATTTCACATAATCCCACCCCTCGCAAATGAAGCAACTTTTATTTCCATCTCTCCAGCCTGGAATTGAACTGGTTTATGGGAAGAAATACATCTTGCTATTAGGAAACCCTCAGCCACACAAAGCATGTTTGTGAGCCAGCATTTTGGTACAGCCATGGCAGGAATAAGATGTGTGTTACAAGGTATTTTGATGCAGTAGGGACAAAAACAGCCCAGGACTCCAGTTCCAGCTCCTTTCCGCTGAGAACTGGAGTGTGTTTCATGGTGTGCTAATCTGGAGCATTACCTAGCTGGCAGGAGTGTCCCAGTATGGCCGCTTGAATGATGGCTTGAGCCACCCAGAGCTGGGATAGATGTCAAGCACTGTAAGCAGATGCTTGTAACCATACATGGCAAGTGAAGGAAACTGTTTGGTCTCTTTTGAATCAGCAACAGGCAAGTGCTGAAGAGTCACTGAAGAACTGCCCAGTAATGCTCTCCTGCAGGCTTGAGGCTTTACCCATCCTGTTCCAGCCTGTGCTGCTCTCTGGATGCTCCGGCCCAGGTATCCTCATGACCCTGTGCTGCTACTGGCCCTCCCTGCTGCACCAAGATGCAGGTCTGCCTTCATCAGACTTTTGTGGTGCTGAAAAGCCTAGAAAATCCTTTCTGCATCAGGCTTAGAAAAACCAGAGGAAGGGCAGCAAGCCAGAGTAGTTTGTACCTGAATGGGCAGTGCACCTTGCTAGCGTGTGGCATTCACTTTGCTGGAGGCAAGGGTGAAGCTATGATCTGGTATAAAAATTACGTAAGAAGGCTTCCCCCCTTTCTCTTTACAAACAGCCTCTTTGCTCAAGATTTACCATAATTCCTCCAAGTGGGCAAGATACACTAACAGAGACTGCACAGATGTCTGACAGGGAGTCAACTCCCCCAAGCCTTTCACTCATGTGGAATAATTCCCTTGCAAATGTTGTTTGCCCACAGCAGTTAGAGGAAGATCCACATACACCCCGCCCCCCAACAGACCTGAGCAACAAAGCTCAGAAGAAAAATGGTCCGCAATTCTGGAAGGCACCCCCTCCTCCTCACTGCTAGAAATGTCCCCTGCTTCGTGACAAGTCCCTGTGTGCCCTTAAGGGTCCCTCTGTCTCTTAAGGGTTTCCTTCTTTAAACCCTGCAATAGCAGCTGTTCCAGCCCTTTCCAAAATGAGATCTGAGTTTCTCCCTCCGTCCTTGGGTGGCAGATCAGGCACCAGCAGCAGAGCAGTGCCGTACCCTGCGCATTACTGTTGCTATCAGGGATGCACTGGATGTGGCACATTCAGGCTACCTGACAGTCCACACGGCAGTCCTGGGCCCTGGCTCGGTCGTGACCTGGTTGGAGCAACAGCTCCAAGCATCCTCTCTCCCCAGTCCAGGAGAGCTCTGATTTTACATGTCTCTCTTAATTAGCATGAGATGCAGTGTCAGTAAGAAACTGGGCAAGCAGAGGGAGAAGGGGGGAGCAGAATACCCTGTGTGGGATGTATGTGTGCACATGTCTGTGCATGTGTATATATGCATACACGTACATATGCGCGCACACAGAAATACACACTAACACTTACATATATACCCCTATCCATAGGGGACTTCACATCAGCTCATTCGGGACCTCATTCTCCCCCTTTCCTCCCAGGCAGTGGCAGAAAAGGTGAGGAAGTTTCTCTGTGCTGCATTTTACTCCCACCCTCAGCCCTGTGCCTTCTGCCCAAAAGTTCAGAAATCGCAGGCTCAGCCTGCAAGGATGCTGGAAGCAACTTGGGACTTATTTTTGGCTCTACTTGTGATATGGCATCCTTTGCTTAATGTCCTGTGGTCGTGTCTGTGAGCTTTGTGTGTGAAATTGTACATGCATGTGCACGCACACACACACACATTCTTACACATATATATGGGGGGCGTACTAAAGCGGTGTATTGAGTGCTGGACCTGCTCAATTTTGGTCCTCGCTTCTCCATTTTAGGTTGTTCTTTAAGACAGCTAAGACCAAATTGATACCCAGCAAAGCCACCACAGGTCAGGTGAGTGGCACCTCGCATGCTGGCCCTTCTCACGGCACCAAGGAGGGGACAAGAGCCACAGCTCCCCAGGAGCTGGCCGGTACCCAGTGACCACAGCAGCGAGCACTTAGCCTCAAAGCTGCACCTGAGCTGCCTGTGCTGCAGTGAAAAATGCTGGTGCCATTCACAGCTGGGAGAAGCTGCTCCCAACTGCCCACACTGAAACTGGACTGGAACCAGTACCAGCAGCCTCTGCGGCAGGGCTGTCATTCTGCCTTATTGGGAAGATCGCTGCCCGTCAGCCTCGCACAGCCAGGACTCCTGCACTGCTGTCTGGCAGGCGGTGCAGCCCCTGACCCCCGCTTTCCTCCCTGGGGAAGCCGGTTCCTGGGGGGCAGCTCCACTGGTCTTGCATAGCTGGGGAGTGGGGAAAATACAAAAGAGAGAAGTCTTTACTTACCTCTCTCGGGCTGGGATGGACCCTCCTGTGAGAACAGCAGCTCTTCCAGCAAACCCAGTACAATCCCAAAACAAATCCAGCAGAAAGTCCCTCCGTTGCCAGCTGGGCTCTTGGTGGACCCTAGCTGGCAGGAGCCCCTCTTAGCCAGCCGCTTGCCCTGTGTGCAGGGCAGAGGAGCCGTGCAGTGAGATGGCAGCGTGGGAAAGGGACTATAATCCTCCGTAAATAATAAATAGAGGGAGAGGGAAAGAGAGAGAGAGGCGGGAGAGGGAGCGACTGCGCGCAGCGAAGTGACAGCTGGGGGTACATCTGCGATGGCAGCAGCACACGCACAGGAGCGCGCACAGACAGTGCAGAGGAGTCACCCCGTCAGGCAGGCAAGATCTGCTCCGAAACACCCAGAGGACAGAGCTCAGGAGGTTTTCATTTTTCTTAACCCATCCTGGAGAAAGGGCAGTTTCTGTTAGTCCTTCTCTCTCCCTCCTCTCCCCCTTGCCACCATCCCTCTCTGGTGCCGGGAGCCGAAGGGCTCAAGGAGGGGTGAGGAGATGCCAGAGCCGGGGGAGCTCCTCACAGCCCCTCGGGAGGCAGATTGGTCAGGCACAGGTTATGACAGGAGGCACTGAGCCAAACACCTCCTCCCCTCCCTCCATCTCTCCCCTGCCTGGTATGGCTGATGACAATAAAGCCGGAGAGGCAGGCGCGAGGAGGAGAAGGGAAGAGCCCTGGGTTTTGTATAGGGGTGAGGTGAGTGGCTGCAGCAAAGTGGAGGCAGCGGGGAAGAAAGCAAGGGGCTTGGGAGCAAGGCACCTCCTTTCCACTGGTGCTCCTGAGGCAGCGGGGGGAGGTGCCCCCACAGGCTGGCCGCATCCTGCCCGGCCACAGTGGGCATCCCCACCAGCTGAGCACACAGGCTGCTGTAATGCTTCCTTGCTTGAATGCAGCACAAGCCGGTGTCTGTTTCCTTGGGGGTTCCGGGAAAACTTTAGGAGTGCTGGTAGGGGGTAGATGGGATGAGGGGAATGGGTGGAAGAGAGGAGTGTTTGCACCCACTGAATTCAGTGTGCGGCGGGGGGAGCGTGCTCAGCCGTACGTCCAGCACAAGTGTCGGGTGCAGTTACATCCATGCAGTGACAGAGGCGTGCCCTGCCCTCCCTGACACAGCCTGCCAGTACAGGTGTGTGGTGAGCACCCAGATCCAGCCCACTGCTGCTGTCAGGCTTCCCTCTGTGCTCTCCCATGGGCTCCTGCAACCTGCCCCCCTCCCCCAAATCAGACCCCTTCCTTGCCTTCCGCTAGCTTGCTGAGGACCTTGGTAGCTCAGGTTTGCGAGAATCACTCTTTTGCTGATGCACTTGAACTGCCTCTTTTGTCAGGTCCAGTGTCATAAGCAGGCTGCCCTTGGTTTGGGCTTTTTGTTCATTTTCATTTGCCTGGAAGTTGTTTTTTAAGTAAAATTTTTAGGGGACTTCAAGTAGAAATCTGAGTGTGCCAGCTTGGCTGCTGGCTCAAGAGGGAAAATGAGAGTATTTCGGAAACAGGGAATGAGGAATGCAAAAGGACAGTATGGGCAGAGCTGCTCTGCTGCTCTGGCACCTTCTTCCATTTGAATCATGAGTTTTATTTAACCATTGGACCAGCTGCCATGCAAACAGGTTGTGAATGGCAAGGTAAATCTTGGTTAGCACTCTACAGGATGTAATCTTGAGACTTTGTTATGCTTTTTTGTTGTGCAGCAGGCCCATAAATTAAATCTTGGGGAAAGCTCCTTCTGAGAACAGCATATGGATAATCAAAGAAAGAAGCCAGGGAAGGCAGACCGAAAGAGAGGCAAGCAGAGGATGAGCTAATGAGGCAGACATGCTCAACGGAGGGATGAACAGGTGGAGGGGAAGACTTGTATCTCCACAGTGAATGGCAGCATATGACTGAGAAAGCCAGCTGCAGCCATGCAGCAGGCACTGCTTGGCTTTGCAGGCAGAGTGCTGCTGGTGGGAAGGTGTGCACAGGTCTGGGTAGCTCATCAGCATTGTGAAGCAACATCTAACTATACAAGGTGTGCAGCATTGCTTGACCTTATGTTCTATTTCATTGCTGGGATGCTACAGTTACACAGGTTGTTTACACATGAGTAGGAATAAAACTATTAGCCATGATCTCTCTGAGGACTCTACAGTTGTGCTGCATGCCAGGGCCACTCATTGTTTCATGGACCTCAGATCTTCCCACTCCTGCAGCATACTCTTTACCACCAGAGCAAAAAGGCTCGTTAACGATCAGTATACTTTGGAACAAGCAGACAGGGGGTTACTCCAGTTTTCTCCCTCTCACCTGAGCTTGTAGCATCATCCTTACCTCAGACTGAATCACTGCTTTCCTCTTTTCTCCCCGACCTTACCAACAGCCCGAAGGCACCCGGGTGACTATTTGTTAGTAGCACTGGGAGGGTGATTATGGCCTGTTTCTCCTCAGCTCCCATGTCTTCATCAGGTCACCTGAATGTGTGGAAGTTTCTCACAGTTCTTGCCAGGAGCTGCCAATCCACACTGACTGGCATGGAGCAATCCTGCTAAGTATGGTTCCCTGTGATAGGTGCCATCCAGACAGACAAACTTGACTGCAATACAGAATAGCCTCCAGCTTTGCTTTCAATGATCTCTTCAGACTGCGCTGTGATGTGGAGAGGTGTGCTCACTGCCACTCCATGGGGAATAGGTAGAAATGTGTGTTGGACCACTGGGAAGGAAAGAAAGGGCTAGTGCAGAGAAGGTGAGTAAGCACAAGCCCTGCAGAGAAGTTAGGGGTGCAAAGATTGATCCAAAGGAAGAAGCTTGCTGATGGATGGCACAGACGGGCTAGACATGGCTGTGAGCAGGGTGGAGAGAGGAAAAAAGAGAATGGGAGACTGCTTTCTGTCCCTGCCACTGGCCACCGGTGCAAGCCCCCAGGTACTCTCCTTCTTCATGTTGCAGGCAATTCTGTCCAAGTTCAGTACATGCTACTCATGCCTCCCGGGCAGAGGCAAGGATTCACAACCAGGGGCTAAGCTCCTTTCAAAGAACAATTTGAAGCTAGATGTTCCCACTGGCACAAACATGAGCCATGGAGTAAGTCTCTGCATTGCAAGGTTAGTTATGTAGGTATCAACTCCTCTTCAAGTCTCATAAAAACTATGTCCTTGGTAATGCTCAGTCCCATTGATGTGATCTGCCGTGATAAGGGAAATAACTCTTTCTTGAGATGGTTTCAAAGGATAATGATGAATTTATTTAAAGCTACATACCGAATCAGATGCGTGGGCTTCATTGGACTCAGCAGCAACAGCACTGTTTGCCTTCTGTCATGGACTGACGATTTGTCAGCAGGGGCACCGAGCCAAAACATGCCTGCGATAGCCCCACTGAAGCTTATGAATCTTCACCCGGGCTGGACTCAGCCCTGTCCTTCCTCCTTTGTTTGCACTCTTTGTCTGGTCTGGTTTGTGTTCTTCGAGGCTTAGGGCAAGGCAGCTCTGCAAAATCATTCCTTTCCCTCAAGTACAGGCAGTGAGATTCAATCTACAGCAGGGAAAGACGGGTAAGAAGTGTGCCTGTGAATGGGATTTTGTAAGACACACTAGCACTGGGAATGTGACACAGACACTGGTGTAAAAGGCAGAGCTGATGCCAGACGCCAGGGTCTCTGTACATGCTGCAAGAAAATATGCCATTACATACTCCGGTTTTAATTCATACCCATCTGAATTAGAGCATCAGATCATACTGTTAACTTAAAAGCACCCACATGGCATGATTCAGATTTAAAGGATCTGTTCCCCCCTTTGAAGCTCCTGCTAATTCAGAGGAAATCTGTAGGAACAGCAACACTTCATCCACCTGATACTGGTGGTTATGAAAAAAGGCTCAAACTCTCCCTCTCTGTACTTCCTCTCTATACTTTTTCTCTCTCACTTGCACTTTATATTGTATTTCAAGGTCCTGCTTGAGGCTGTAATTCCTGCAGAGCTCTTGGATTCAACTAGTTGACATACAGCCCTGTTGTTCCCTATCACTGTGCCAGGCTGCGCACGACCGCACTGGTTATTATGTGTGCTTGTAGGCAACCTACCCAGGGACAGCCAGGTTATTCTGTCGGGGAGACCCTGCACTATTTCTTCTCCTGTGGAGCTATGCCTTACTTCAGGAACATGATGCTGGGAATAGAAGAGAAATTAAGCCAAGAAATTAGGACGCACTTCATTAAGAAACACACACACACATGCACATTTGCTTAGCCCAGCGTGCACTAGGCTAGGACTAGGTAACGAAGCGCTACTTCTAATCGTCACTTTTCCATCAAGTGCATTGATATTTTGTGCTTTTGTGGTGGCTTAGGAGCAATCTAAATCACTGTTGTCTCCCCTCGAGACAAGTAGGTTTTCGAATAAATCCCTTCCTTGCACTGGCCTACTTTATTTCTGATTGATGGTGTGTGGTGCAGGAGTTGAGGCTGGGGTGATCAGAAACATCCTCCCTGGCCAGGCAAATCCACAAAAGACAAAGATGAAAGCTCACATGCTCGATCTCCTGAGGGGTTTTTTTTGTGGTATTCTAGGGGAGGTTGTCTGTTTGTTTGGTTTGTTAATTTGTTTGTAGCTCCATCGTATTTAATGGGAAGGAGGTGTCAGTACCTCATTGCAGTCAGTGTCCTCTTTTCCTCTACCTTGTTAAACCTCTGACTCTCACTTGGCAGTCTGACTCAGCTTTGATCCCCCTATGCTTATCGTTCACACTTGGAAGCAGGTTGCAATTGTGATTTCCATTCCATCACTTCAGGCGAATATTTACTCCTCCTTTCCTAACTTGTGTTTGTCTTTCTCTCTCTTGCACATTCCTCTTTTCATCTCCCCCCCCTCCCCCTTTTTGTTTCCCATAGCTGTGGGTGTGCAAATTAAGCTGGAGTTGCTCCAACGCAAGTTTTGGATGGCCATGCAACAGGTAGGTGCATCAGCAATTGTTCAGAGAGACAATTTAATGCTCTTTGTCAGCTAGGTCGATGCTATATTTCATCACATCCCATGGCATTTTGAGGAAGGCTTTTGTGAAATTCATATTAAAAGGTCTGTGAAGTAGATTAGTTTGAAGTCACACATTTCTGTAATCCTTTGACGGCACTAATGCCATGTGAGCCCTGAGTCTGTTCTACAAATGCCGTGTTGACAGTGTCAGCATCCTGGCCTGGCATTAACTCTACTGCATATGACACATCTAATTGTGGAAATATGTTTGTGCTCATTCAGCCTTTCAGAAGCCTCATGGAAATCTGCAATTTTGGGCACATGGAAAAAAAGTCTACTGTCCTCTCTTAGCATTGTGATGATGGTAACAAAACACTATCAGCTTGCCAAAACAAAAATCATTTGCTCCAGGGATAAGCTTTCAGCATTGTCCTAATTTTGGACACTCTTGCTGGACTGAGAGAAATGGAATAATTAAAACAGCCCCCCCCCCCCCAGCCTGGGAGGCAGGAAAAGTGAAACACCTTTCCCTTACCACCCAGGGGCTTTCCCCCCAGGCTTTGCTTTCAGGGGAGGTGAGACTGACAGGACCGAAGCAGCACACAGCAGAAGCAGCTCTCTGCTGTCAGGAGGGGGAACTGTCATCAGACTGGGATGACAGAGAAGATAGGAGGGCAGGAGGCAAGCGCACACAGGGAACAGAAAATCCCAAAATTGGCTGCGGTGGCAAGAGCATCCTCGCAGGTGGGAGATCACATAAACCTAACCTGAGCTAAAAAGACTTCTGCAAAGCACGTGAGCACATCTTGAAGCATCAGCAGAGCACGCTTCATTTTGAAAAAAAATCTCCTGAGGGCCATACTCGGGCAGTTCTCACAGAAACTAAGCCTGAGCATGTGTGTTAAGTGAAACTGGGAAGCCTCATTAAAGAAGCTGAAAGGAGGCCTGTGTGCCAGGTGCCTGCAAGCCACAGCCCTGGAGGTGCTGGTATGAAAAAAGCCTGCGTACAGTTTCCCAGGATATGACCACCATTTGACACGAATGACTAACAGATTTTTGTTTTCTCTCTCTCTCCTGCTTTACCACATGCTGTGCCACTCTGGATGTCCATACTGTGCCTCCCATCTCCCAGCCCAATGACACTGATGTAAGTAGACAAAAGCTGAGGATGGGGAGGCATCCTGGCATGCCTTGCCACAGCTCAGCTTCGTAATTGTGTCACTTGTGTGCCAGCATATTATAGGCACTGTCCCTTGTCTGTAGTCACTGGAGACAGTCCAAGCCTGTTGTAGGCTGTGTTTGTCTTCACAGTAATTAAGTGTCTTTGGCAAAGCTGAAAGCGCTCTGGGTTGCAGCGTTTCAGAGACCTGACCGACAGCAGGAGGATGCTGTGAGGTAGGCTGCTCTCTGAGGGGGGAGCTGTGCCTATAGCGCAGTAGCTGTGGTCTCAGAGCAACCAGGGAGCTCAGGTTCAGCTTTGCCCCTGCCAGGGGCTCCCTGCAAGCTGCTGGTGCTCTCAGACTGGGCTCCTCACCACAGTGCTGCTGCTGCATGGCCACCCCAGCACCGGGCACCGCTGGAGCATCTCCAGGTCTGGAAGAGCAGTGGCAGCAAGTCTCGGCCTTCACACTGCTGAGGAAGATACCATGAGACACGGGCCTTTCTTGTGGGAAACCACTTTGGTTCACCTGGGTTTCTGTTCTGATTTCCAATCTCTGGGTGCTGTATTTGCTATCCCCTAAGGCCGTAATAATGGTTCATCGTGGCTACATTTCTCTGCTGACCAAAGGAAGGAACCCACCAGGGATGAAGCACAGGGCCACCTCTATGCATATGTCCACAGAGACAAAACAACCCAATGCTGGTTTGTGGTGAGACAATGCTTGCAGCTGTGGGTAAAGGGATGTTTTTAAACTGTCATCCCTAAAGCCTCAAAAAGCCTGTTGGAGTCAGAGCATGAGCATGCAATATTGCAAACCATGGGGCTTGAAACAAACCCAGGCATCTCTGAGCCTCCTCTGAAGTTGAGGGACAGAAACCTGAAGCTATTGGGTTTGTTCTGCAGAACTCAAGAGGAGAAACAAATTCTAACTGAAAGTAACGGTCTTGTGATTTGAAATGGCAAATTCATCTCTTGTTGCTGAGAATCATCCAGAAAGGGGGCAGAGGTTTATGCATAAGGGTTTTGCAGAAATAAAGGGCAGCTAGCCGAGAGCAGACAGGCTACGTGACACATCAGTGTCCTTCCCTGACCCCAGCAAACCTCTGGCAGGAAGGGGACCCCGTGTACAGAAATGGCAACACCATGTCAGATTTCTTCCCTCTGCTGCTACAGAAAATAGCATTAAAAAATAACACAAAGAGACAGACACATGCAGCCACGGCACACTCAGAACAACCTGAAGGGCTTTGTTACTCACCACTTAACCCCTCGTGTCCCCATCCAGTTCACTGTTGTGAAACACATGTCAAGTCCGGTACACAGAAATCCTAAATGAAACAAATGGATGGTGCCTTGGGCTACATGAGCACCATTCACATCCTATTTTATCATTAGCTGTCTGGAGAATAAAGAAACCAACAGCAACAACAACAAAAAAATCCCTGCCTGAGAAGAATCCTGATCTAAAATACCATGCCATGTGTTTTAGTCCAGATACTAGCAGACACTGAAATGCATGCTGGTTTCTCACTGGTACACAGTAACCTTTGCTTTCGCAGCCAGAGCTTGATGCTGCCCCTTTCTTTACAAGTGCCACCTCTGCTCAGAGTGCACAGGTACTGCTGGAAGCATGTCAGGGAGGCAGGTGCAGGATCAGAGCCCTTGCCAGAGGAGATGTTGCTCAGAGAGGTGGGGACCACGCAGAGCCACTGAGCGGCCAAGGTCGGGGGTGGTACGTGTTCATGCTGTAGAGCTCGTCTTGGTGGAAATGCCAGCTAAATTGCAGAGCTTTATGGGATGCTGGTATAAAGACCTTTAGCTCAGCAATCCCAAGGGGGAGACTGTAAGATGAAATCATGCTGTGGTTAATTCTCGGTTTTTTCCTCTCCAGTGTAGTGCCTTCGATGGTGCCTGCCCACTAAGCTGTCAGGATGATGTAAGTTGCCCAGATTTCTTCCCTGTATCTGTGATGGGTGTGATTGCCTGCCTGCTCTGTGGAGGTCTCTGTCTCCCCCTGCTCAAAAAAAAGGTATTGCCTATCGTCTCCTCACAAAAGGTTGCACAGCTGGGGCAGGTCCTTGTGCTGCTGAGACAAACCTCCAGTTTAGGTCTTCCTCTCAGCTGTGAGACATCAGCTGAGCCTGGGCAGGGGCATGGGGATACCCACCAGTGACTTGGGAGAGTCAGTCTCCTCTAAGGCTATCTTCCTGTCATCTCAGGTCTTCCAGAGAGAGTGGCTGCCAGCATGACACACATACCTCTTTGCATTTACACCACTGCTTCAGCCTTGGTCTCAGGCATATTTGGGACAGGAGGTCCTCTGCCCTTCAGAGCAGGATCAGCAGAGTTTTTGTTCTGTATTCACATAGGAATTGCTCTTCATCCTAGATTTTCCCTGTGAGACCTAACCTGTACCTCCATTTCCTGCTCTGCAAGATAAAAATAAGACCAGCACTGACACTCAGCAGTGAGGAGAGGGTTACTTCATGGGTGGTTATATCTCTGAAATCTGAAGATGGAAAGCAGTAGATACTGTTTACTTAAAGAGAAGTGCTCTCCAAATACACTGTTGCTTCCTGCAGGATGCCTTGTCTTCTTAAGCATGGCTGACAGCCTGCTAGGCCTGCACACAGCCCTGGCAGGAGACAGTCTTTGTCACAGACAGCTCATGAGCTAAATACCTCAAAATGGAGGCAGAGAAGGAAAAGTAAATTGTGTAAAACCAGTAGTAGCTGGGCCGTGGGGCTAGGCATGGAAATACTGAGGCTGTTGCCACAAGCACAAGCCCACACCACTCCATCCTGCACACAGCGGTACATACCAGAAAACCATGAAAAAAGCTGTCTTTAATGTTGCTTCTCTTTCATTTCTGCAGATTCTGAATTGCTTCCTCATTGATAACAATGGCTTTATACTTGTTTCCAAAAGACTTGCAGAGGTAAGCGAGCATAAGAGAAGAAGGAGAGTGTGCTTGGCTTGTTCCTAAATAACCCACCAGAGCTGTTCGAAACAAATGAAATTCAGTTGTGTAAAAAGGGTGGCCATGGTGTCATTTAATTCAGCTGTGCAGCAAGGAGGAAGCCTCCAGGCAGAGTGACAGCACATTCTAGGTGAGGAAGGAGTTTGCAGTGATAAGGAAGAAACTAGTCAAAATATCTTTTTATTAGAAGTGAGGAAATTAGACTCCTTTCCCTCGACACAGATGCTACTGAAAGATGATCAGAGACAGTCCCAGAAGACAGGCATGCCCTGACGTGGGAGGGGAAGGGAGAGGAGCAGCATTTTTGAGTGCCTCTGAAGTCGAAGCAGGTGCTTTTCAGGAAAGAAAACTGAGGGGATGGTAAAAGAAAAATACCAAAAGCAAAAAGGAAGACAAAATCATTTAAGCAAATTGGAAATAGAAGCACACCTAAACTGGAGGATTTACTGGACTCGCAGAGGTGAAAGGAGTAAGGAAAAAGACTCAGAATAGTAATAAAAAATAAGCAACAGAAGTTGCTTCCTTTCCTCCTGCTACCAGTGCCTCACTGACCGTTTCTAGAGAGATGAAGGAGTACAGTTTGTGTTGTGACATTTCATGCAGCCTGGATAAAGGCAATGCTGCATGGTTTAGCTATACATTTCTGCTCTCCAGTAAATTCACCACAAAGCTATTTGTTTCAAAATAATAAAAGACCATAGATTTGGATGTCAGAAAGTAGTGTGTTGGAACAGTCTCATAAACTACAAAGCAATAAGTCAATAGCAACAGTGGCCTTATAGAAGAAATGGGAAATGAAGTGGTTTTGTTACTGACGGAAGTGTGGATTTTCATTGAAATTGCCGTAGTACTGGAGTTAAAAAATACTGTGTGTGTATTTCCAGAAGTCAGTAGATCCAATTCCAGAAATTACTTTTTTCAAGATGTGACAAACAGGATGAAAAGGAAATTAAATATAAAGTAACAGAACACCCAATGGATGTGGTTGGGACAAGAAGCACAGCTTCTATAAAGAAAGAAAACCTATCTTATCAGCTATAGTTCTTTGACAGTGTGAGTAAATCAGGAGATAAGGGAGAATGGATTACCTACTGCATTTCAGATTTTCTAGGAGCCTTGAACAGAGTCCCTTACAAGAAGCTGCTAAAGAAGTTCTGGTTTAAGAGTGAAACGTGAAGTAGCAGCAAAGACCTCAAAGTAGCTGGGACAGAAAAGAAAGAAGAGGAATTTTTAGACTGGTATTTAAACAGAAAACATCATCTATATGAGTCCCATGGTTTCCCATCTGGGCTTGTGTTGGTTAGCATATTCAGAACAGGCTGGCAAAAGAAAAAGGTGAGATCGTGAATTCTGCAGGCACTACACAGTGGATTCAGAGAGGCCAGGATGAGAACTGTTGAGACTCACAAGGCAAAATGAATCAGCAACACAGTGGCACCAGGGGGTGATACAGACGGATATCAAGGGGAGCATAGTGGAAGGAATAACCAACCTCTTTTCTGTCGGGAAAACAGTGTGACCTACCTGGCACACTGAACATTCCAGTAAAAGTGCCCCTTCAATGATGCGGTGTGCCAAAAAAACAAAAGCAAAGAAAATTTGAAAAATAAGGGAGGAGAATGCTGTAAATTTGTATTGGCTGCCTACTCTGGGAGGCCAGGTCCTACTGTATGTTTGTGATGGGCTGGTAGTCAGGAGTTGCTGTTTCCCCCTCTGACTCCCATGCATTTTCAGAGGTGCTGTGCTGAGTCCTGTGGCATGTATCCATTCAGCTAATGTCTGCTGTTTGTCCCAGCACCACCCTCCTGGGTTCTGTCTCTGTATTCTTCCTGCATCTTAAAGAAATTTTTTTTTTCCAAAATCTCATCTCTGAAAGATCTGACTAGCAGAAAAATAACATTACAGTAGATTTAGGTGAATTATAAACATTACCCACATGCCTCCAAGAGCAAGCATTTTGGCTGGCACCACAGCTGTGGTCTCTTCCAGCTGTTACCTCCCTGACCTCTGAGTTCACCACTACTTTTCTTCTGATTTCTTTATGTTGTTCCAGTTACTGCTTTTATTTCCTGGTGGCACCATGAGTGTCCACAGCGTTAAACCCTACAGGGAATTCAAGACAGCAGCAGCATTAAATCAATACCCTGAGTTTCACAGCCTTGCCACCTGGATGTTGCTGCGTGGGAACACTTGCTGCTAAGTGGCCTTCCCTGCCCCCCTGCACGCTCTTCCCTCAGTGCATCCTTTAGCATAATGCCAAAAAAAGTCCTGTCGCTGGATTTTGGGGGGTATTTTGCCTTTCTAGAGAAGTCAGCTAGTTCACTGCCCTCCCTCCCTGCCCCATGCCAGTGGGTCAGCTGCCTGGGCCAGCATTTCAGCCCAGCAGCAGGGAGAAGGGCAGCCTGCCCACACAATTCCTGTTCTGCCCCACCAGCCGGGATGGGAGTGAGTTTATCAGATGCCAAAGGAGCCAGGATGCTGTGCTGAGCCACATGGGCAGTGGCAGCTTCAGCACAAGCAGGGCCCCACGTGCATCCCTGCTTCCCTGAGGAAGGCAACTGAGGAGCTTTCATGTCCAAACCACCTGCCTCCTGGGGCAAAGCGCAAACTAAGAATAATGGAGAGCTGCCAAAATGCCTGTGTCCCCATAGCCCCCGGGGCGAGCAGCTGGTGCTGGAGACCGGCTCTGGGGGCTCAGGTGTTTTGCTCCATCTGACTCCCTTGGAGCTGCGGTGCTTCACCCAGCCGCACTGCCTGCCCGGGGCTGCCTGCCGCCCGCACCACCTTCCCTGGGTGACCATGCTGGAAAGCAAAGCGACTTCATGAAGGAATGGGCTAAGGACAGCCTGGCTCAGGCTCTGATCTCCTCTGCCCTTGGGATGAGGGATCAGTATGGGGGATTGGCTACAATAACCTCTGTGTGAAGGCAGCAGGAAGCTTACTGGCAGCCAGAAGCCACCGGGAAGAAAGAGGGACTCAGGATTTTCATGAGTGACGAGTTAGAAGCTCCCTGCAGGATTACCTGGGGAAGAATGGGTAATCTCTTAATTCGAGCTAATCTCCCCATCTAGATTCATCGTGGAGGGAGCAAAGACTTAATAGCCAGAGCCAGGAGAAGGGACTGAGTGAGGGCAGGACCAGGTGATCCAGGGCAGGGGAGGAAGGGAAAGTAAATAGCAGGCTCTGGCTGGGCTGCAGCGAGGGCTGCTCTGTGCTAGGTTTCTGCTGATGTTTGCAGCCGTGGTCCTATAACCACCCCTGAGTTTTTAGCCGCCTTTCACTGCCAGCCAGAGGCGCAGCTGCAGATCAGTGTCTTGAGTTCCCTCAGCTTTCTGCATCCAGGTGTCCCCTGGCTCATTAAACCTCTTTTTCTAGGACTGCTGCCTTCTCCCTAAGACATCTTGCAGGGTATGCCTGCGTGCTCTGCCCAGGTAGGGCTCCAGGGACAGGGTGCAAAGTGGCAGCTAAAAGGCCAAGATCCCACCAGGGCTGGGCAGAGCTTGTGGAGAAGCAAGGGCTGGCTTTGTTTGAGCCATGCAGCAAGGAGGCTGGCCCCTCACCCAAAGCCTGGCCCATTTGGCGGAGCCTGTTTGGCTACTGCTTTTGTGTGTACCAAAAGTGCAAACTGCTCAACAAGCCAGCAAAGCATAGACATGTACATGTGAGCAGTGATGTACATTTTGAGTCACATGTGTGCTCCAGGATGCATCTCTTTCCTGTGCACAGCCTGCATGTGTACTTGTATGCTCTCAGCTGCAGGGGGATGTGATACAGCATGTGTCAGGAGGATGTCAGAGGCCGTGCTTTGGGCTGTGAACCGCTGAAATCGCGAGGGCCTGTGGAAACCTGCCCAGAGCTGGGAATTTGGAGATACACAGCAGAGGGATGTCTAGGACAGCAGCGGCCAATCACTGGAGAAAGCGGGTTGTAACAAGAGCTGCTGCTCTGCAAAATGTTGCTTCATTATATGACCACGTTGGTTTCTGCCAGGTGATGCTTTCCTGTGTTGCTACCTAAGGCAGCGCTGAGTTTTGAATGCCTGATTTGATGTTAAAGGCCAGTTTGCTGGTGCTTTTCTGAACACATTCCCTAGTCCTTACTCTCAATTACACTTATAGCTCCTCATACTTTTACCTATAGGAACAACATTCTACCTGGAGAAATTTGGTCAGACATCAGCGTCCCTGGACAGGGCGGGCCCCATTTGCAGTCCTGCAGTGGCCCCCTCACCATACGGTCTGCAGCTTGCACCGCGTTAAATCCCACTGCTCTGGCTCCCGCTGGGGCTGCAGACGGGTATTAAATGGAAGCAGCTGGCCTCCTCACCACCCTAATCAGATTGAAAGAGCGAGGGAGGTGAAAAAAGTTAGCGCTTGCTCAGACACATTTGACTATGTCTGAGACGATTACAGCCTAAATGCTCGAGGGGGAGTTGATGTTGTGTATCAATTTATACGGTGAAACACCTTCTAAAGCCTGTTGAGAAGAGGCTCACAACCACGTAACACTACTGTTAGATGATTACCGTATGATCTTAGGTAAATCTGACTGAGGGTTGGGTTTTTTAGTGGAAGTGCCCCACTCAGATAAATGAAGTCATCTGTCATCTTCTAATACGTGCTAAATGACTGCTGGCCTATCAGTGGAAAAGTAAAATGTCCCCTCAAACTGCAATATACAAACACTTCCATAACATATGGGAGGTATTTACCGTGTCAAGACCCACGAGCCAGGAAAACAGACAGAGGACAGCTCATATCTGCACTTTTATTTATGAGTATTTTACTTACTTGCTTGCAAACAAAGCAGTGGACTTGGCAGATCCGAAGCATTTTTGCAATAGATTTGTCATGGTTTATTAATCAGGAAAGCCAGAACTGTTGTTTGTTTGAAGTCTTTAAAGCAGCAGGGACTGTAACTGGGGTTATTGACTCTGAAACGTGAATGGGACAAGAGGGCCACAAGCTGGACTTTCAGTTCAGGCACGCAAGCATCATTTGGGGGCTGTTGCTCCCCCAAATGCAGCTTTTGCTAGGGTGGAGCCTGTGCTACAGTTCTCGCTGTGCCAGTGTGTAGTGTGTAAGCTAAGGGAGGAATTTGTTTGTATCACGTTGTTTGGGTTACTGTCTGCTTCGGACTTGCGCAGCAGTGAGTTGTACAATTGCATTTGCTACCTAAATAACTCTGTACAGTGCACTTATGCGTGGTGAGCCAGTCTGCCTGGGGCAGCAGGAGAGCAGGGGTGTCCGAAGCCCCTGAAGCTGTGGGCGAGCAGAGAGGCTTAAGCGGAAGAGATTCAGGCATTCACATCCAGAGAACGTGGATTCACAAAACCCCACAGGAGAGCCCAGGCTTCCAGTGAATCAACATGCCTGGTCTCTGCAGCTTGAGGGTCTCTGCCTTTTTCTGTCACAAGCTGTAGGGACTTGCGTGGGCTAAATAATTTCCAGGTGCTATAGGAATGGTGCAGGATGCCCAGCTGGCGATGGGGGAAGTCCTCCCTCAGGCTTTGCAGCCAGCCAAAGGACAAAGCTCGGTGCTACCTCCTTATAAAACCCTCATTATGTGTAGTAGGCCGCCGGACAGACTGGATTGGCTGGAGCCATTGAGAATTTGGAAATTTTACTGTTGTCAGTTTATTCTGTTTTTTTCCTTTCTTATGCTTGCAGACTGGAAAATTTTTGGGTGCAGTGGAAGGCTCAGTAATGACCCAGCTGCTAAACATGGGCATGTTCAGGCGGTAAGCGGGGGACCTCTGTGCTGTACTTCTCTTTCTTCAGCTGGTGTGTGGGTCAGAGCTTATTGGTCCCCATAAGCAGCACTTGAGCAGAGGAATATGCACATGCTGATGCATGTGGCTCTCTTGATACAAGAGCTCCTTTAGCTACCTGCCCTCTCCCCTGACTTGCTCAGCCATCATCACCACACACCCTGTTTCTCCTCATCTCCTGCCCTTCCACCTGCTGCAAAGCACCAAGAAGGACAGTAACTCTGATCTCCATGTGGCTGGAAAACAGCTGCTGCTCTGTCTTTTCCAGGGCAAGATGCTATGGGAAACATTTCTTGGCATTTTGTCTATAAAGTGCTTCAGTTCCTTCTGCCACTTGGAAAGCTCTTCTATGAGCAGTTGTCTGAGAGCCCCCCAGATGTAGCGCTGCAGCTGGCTGAGCACATTTCTCTCACTACTAAATATATCTCTGTTCGCCTCACTCCACTCCCCCCGCCCATGTCAAAGAGAGTTCAGAGTTTCAGTGGCTTGAAAACAGGAACTAAGGGAACCTGAGGTAGTTAGAATTATAATTCTCCTCCTTCACAGCCTGCTTTACTCACTGTCTGGAATTAGGGACAAATTTCCTCCTGTACTGACCCAGTGACATTAATCCAGAGCCTGTATTTCCCGCTTTGCAAGATCCAGGAAGGGCCAAACAGCAAAGGCACGTGTAAGCAGGCCACTGCTTTAGTTCTTCCGTACAGGAAATGTTTTAGAAAAAGCTGACGTGTGCGTCCCATAGGCAGTTGCATTGCTTGCTTTTGGCTGCTCACTTGTTTTGTTTTGATTGCAGGGTGACCATGTATGATTATCAAGCAATGTGCAAAGTACCCTACCACCACCACAGCGGAGCCCGGCCTCTGCTCAGCGTACGTATCTGTCAGCATGCAGCCCTCTCTGGGCTTGGCCGCAGAGGCTTTCTCCTAGGCCATCTCCAACACACGGATGTAGCACGTTCCCCAAAAGAGTTTAGTAGATGTTTGCTTTCAAGTAATGGGAATGCCCAAACTCACCTAAGGCAGATTTCTGAGGCAGTGATGGCCACTGACAGTGGTTTCCAATTTGGCTCTCCATTGGCGTATAGGATCCCACTGAAAATCAGAAGGACCGGGGAGAGAACAGGTACTAGACTTTGCCAGGCTTCTTCTAAAAACCAAGGAACCAGCAAGCAGCTGAAATGAACAGGAATGCTTTTACAGGGCACGGTTTTACTCAGCAGCTCAAAAGGGAGAGTTGCACTGTCAGGGAACAGAGCAACTGGGAGAAAACTGTCAGCCTTTCAGGGAAGCATGAGTGGGCTTGCAGCAAGAGAGAGAGAGGGGTAAAAGCTGCAGAGAAATGCTGATAGCCCAGGGAACAAACTATCAGAGTGAAACTTTTTGCAGTACCCAAATGCAACCTCTCTTTAGGCTGATACAAGCTAATAACCTAATCCCACTCTACCTTCCTAACCTGGCCTTGAACAGACAGAAGTAATTACTCAACATGCAGGCCACTTCAAACTAGTTGAAGCAACCCTAAACTGTTATGATCAGGTTTTTGATACTTTAAAATGTGGTATGGCAGTACTTCTTACAGTGTGACATTGTCATTTTTTTCTAGTAAAATAATTTTCAACAAAATGCTACTTTTTAACAACATGTTATCATTTAAACAATTAAAAAATTAAACTTTGCAATGGCTATACTTAAGCTGGATAGATAAAATATTGTGATTATAGTGAAAATATTTGCTCGATCATATCCTCCAATTCTGATTACCGAAAGAAATGTCACAAAATATGAGCTGCCAAAAATGAGGTGAATTGGGAAGAGAATAAAAGGATGAGAATTCAGCCTCCCTCTCTCTTTTTCCCATCTTAGCAAAACCCTTGAAAAGGAAGAAATCAAGAAAAGTCCATTTTTCATATACATACATAAAAATCGGTCCGATTCCCAACAATGTATACATTTCACTCTTTGCTGACATTTTAGGTGAATATAAGTAAGTTACGGAACATTGTCTTGTGCCCTGTGACTGCTGCATCTGTTTTGGGTTTGAGGATACAGGCATGATTATGAGAGGGAAAGATGAAAATTAGACACAGTTGCCATGAAGAAAAGAAGCAGCAGGATCCTCTGCAGATGGATTGTCCCTGGGACAATGCTGGATTTCCAATTTGTAGCTGAAAAGCAGGAAGATCATAGAAGTAATGCCATCTTGAGGAAAAGCTGGATGAAAGCCCAGTTAAGCATAATCAATCAATGGCAGATAATACTAAATCCTGGGCAATGCTGTCACTTGTCCCAGAAACACCACTTGCTATCAGAACATAAAAGCATCCTAAACTGGTGGTGTCCCATTTAGCTGTGCTTCTCTCCTGCTCTGAGCTCTCAAGGTCATCCATACTGGAGAGAAATCATCAAGCAATTACATCTTCAAAGTCCTTCATACATTTGTGATAAACTCCCTGACCCTGACGGGGAGGGGGTGAGAAGATATTATTAGTAGCAAGGCAGCTCTGCTGGCTTTTGATGTATTTTGAACATTTTCCAGTGATGCCCAGACCTTGAATTTCCAGTCTGTCTTCAAGCACTCTGATCAGTAGAGGGAATTGGTCTGAAACGTGGGGTCCTGCATAACAATTATAAACCCTCTGACCAGATCCTTATGGTATTTCTCATTTCTTCTTTTGTTCTCCAGCCAATTTATGCCTTTCTAGCTGCAGTGAAATGGCTGATAAGTGATTTCCTCATGTGAGTACCAAAAGATGGGGGTGTTTGGGAGGCTCAGACCAATGGGGGCGAGAGCTGAGAATGCTGCAGGCGGAGCCCCCCGCAGAGGGCATTGCTCTCAGCCTTCTGACATTCAGCTCAGCACCTTGCTCCTGGGAGACAGAAAGCTATTACTATTCCCATTTTGAGAGGCAGAGGCCTGGAGTGGGTCTGGGATTTACCTGAAGTCACTCAGTACAAAGTGACAGAGTCAAAAATAGGACTTGGGTCTCCTGGGACCTCATGCAGATCCTTGATGCCGAGTCCTCTTGCCTGTCTCCTTTGCCCGTGATGAGCAAACGCACGCCGTCGTTTCGCAGGGGGTGAAGGTTGAAGGAAGGAAGCCAGGGAGCTCAGAGCTGAGTGGCAGGCAAGGCAGGAGAGAGGGGAGGCCTTGAATCAAGCCTGGATTCGGGCTCACCTCGAACTGTGGGGGGGAATCGGAGGTCAAGCTCAAATCAGGATGAAAGTTCCGCTGGTCAGCTGGCTGGGTGTGCAAAAGGGAAGGTGCAGAAAAGATCCAGCTCCTAGAGCTTGAGCGTATTGGTACAGAATAATTCAATGTGGTGTGCAGGTACCTCCGAGTAGCCAGGGTATGGGCTCCCTGATGGCCATCCGTGCCTGCTCCTCAGGTGGGTCTCGCAGTGACTGAATCCCCTCCCAGCCTCAGGGGCTGCTGTGCTCATTCCTTCCTTCACTGGCAAGGCCCCCGCACAGTACGTACTTCAGGAAAAAGCCCATTCAGATATTGCACAGTACAGATCCCATGATACAGAGCTACGCTCTATCATGTGGAGAGGAAAAAATAAAATTAAAAAAAAAAAAAAAAAGAAACCTCAGACTTCCACTGCCAGCAAATTTCTAGTAAACATTTTAGAACTGATACTCGCTGGGCGACGGGGCCATCTCCCTGACACCTGCATCCTTCCAGGCTGCTGAAAAAGCATCCTCTGTTCTTGCTCTTTTGACAGCTTCCTTTTGGAGTTTAACATGAGTAGCTTCTGGCACTCAGACAACTTGGCAGATGGTGAGTACACAAGAGTCCAGCCGCCCCATAGCATGTGCGTGTTACAGCCACTGGTGGCAGAAGAAGCTGTATGGGGGAGCCTGGCCTCGTTCAAGGAGTTTGCTGTCTGCCCTGCCACCTCTCCCTCCACAAACACTGGAAGCCAGCTTCCAGGTCCCACCACCACCCCATCTCCCCCCATTTCCACCCCCATTTCAGGCTGCCACAGCACTAGAGCGGTCAAGGTGAGGAGTGTGCAGCTTGGAGCACACTGCTTGCTTTCCTCAGGGTAACTGCTGGGGTGGGGGAGGCTCTTCTACCCAAGGACCCCCAACCTACATGCAGTGGGATGAAAGAGCATCAACTGCAAAGCCCTTCAGTTGGAATGACTTCCAGTCTTCCCTGAAGGTGGCCTACAGGACAGGACTGAGCAGGGCTGGAGCAGCAGGCTCTCCGGAGCCTAGCAGGGGTCCCAGGAAGCTAGCCAGAAACCTGTAAGGTTCCATAACACATTGAGGGTCTACGCTTGGCCAGTGGACCCTCTCTAGAGGAGAGAAGATGATAGCACATGGCATTGCACAGCAGCTGAGTGCAGCAGAGCGGTGTCTGGGTTGAAATCCAGTGACCTGCCCTGCAGCTGCAGTGCTGCCTGCTGGAAACATCCCGGGAGTCTCTGCAGTCCCATCCCTGCCCCTGCTGGCAGGGGGGATGTTCATGGCCCTGAGCTGACCCAAAGGGAAAAGTGAGGAGTGCTCTGCACAGCCATGTAGGTGCCGTTATTCCATCCTGACTAATTATTCAGCACTAATGGTGCTTTTAGTGGTGACAGTGGTACCTTCCCTGCTGGCTGCAGCGCTGAGTCTTCTGCATTGAACTCCCCCGGTGTAATGGGGAAACAGTCACTTTTAGAAAGCAAGAGTTCCTTCTAGTCAGAGAACCAGCCCGATGTCTGGATACTGTTTAGGTCCCACTCACCGCCTCCAAAGAAGATTGCCAGAGATGGCAGTAGAAGTTGCAGCTATCTTCTTCTACACAGCCCTGGCTGCTGCTTAACACGCATCAGGATAACGGGAGTGCCCCAGGCAGAAATTGGTGAGGAAGAGTCAGATGAGCAAGGGCAGTGCTTGTGGCAGTGCAGGAGGCAGCGTGGCTCTTCCTGGGGGACCGCAGCTTGATTTAGCCTTCACTTGAGGAGATGTGAGGAAAAAGGAGGGGGGTTCTCACTGCGGCCCTGCTCATCACCATTTCCTTTTGTGCTTTCTTCATCTCTCTCCCACATCACCCCCGTGACTGCTGTATGAAAATTCATCTCTTCATTGCGCTGCCGTCATGTGCAACTCTCACGTGGTTCCATCTTCATTGTGTGTCTCTGTGTGTCGTGCGACTTCTCCAGCCAAGGCTGTCTTCCATCACTGTAAGTAGAACCACTTAACAGCAAAAAGAGGAGGATTTAGCTAGAAATCGCAGACTAGGAAAGACTTTTTTCCACCTTTTGGACAATGGGGAGCTTGCAGAAAGGTGTGGCAGGGACAAGGCAGTGCCTGGCTCTATTTTGCTGCACTGCAAAGCAGCAAGTGATACGCTTGCTTGTTTAGCTGGCTGAGCTGGTGATTGAAGGTCTGTCACCGAGATGTCAATAAAAGAAGGGGCACACCAGCCGCTTCAAGACCTGTGGGCACAAACACCACCATCCCTCGTTACTACGGTGTAGGTGGGCCCATAGCCCATGTACCATGGCATGTCCTTCACTTTGCTTCCCAGCTGTCCCATTCTTTCCTGTTGTTATGCCAAAACCAAAGACCAACCCGTGCTTTCTTGCAGGAAAAACTATACAGGTCTCATAGCCTTCAGTTATTAAGAGGCAACTTAAGTCTTCTTTTCCACACTACACAGCTCAGCTCCCTCTGATGAATCCCAGCCCAGCCCCAGGATAATGCAGAACTGCTTTCAAGCAGTTCAGCTGATAAGTGTATGCTCTAGCTCATAAATCCGCTCCTACAGGCAAGTTAGAAATCCCTCCAAGACAGAGTCCAGACTGTGGCTGTGTCTCTATCTCCCTGCTTCCATATCTAGCCTGTATTCGCCGATTTGCTCTCTGCCCAGCAAGACGTATGTGTGAGACGGAGATAGAGAAACAGAGACATTTGGAATGTGTCTTACTGTATGAAGAAGAGGAAGAGAAAGAGAGGGTGTCTACAGATGAAAAAAATTAGTGTCCATGGTGGCGGGGTGTGGGGGGTAGGGGGGTGGAGCGGAGTGGAAGAATACTGTTGGGGCTGGAAGAAATGGATTGCACGTGTTGTTGAGAAAGGGCTGTAGATTTTTGCCAGAGATGTTAACATTTTCTTGACTGCGTGCCAAGGCTGGTGTATGCAAAAAATATGAAGAGGAGGAGACATTTTGCGAGAGGGAAACTGAGCACACATTTATTCAGGGATATACGCAGAGGAATTAATGGTCGGGGAGCTAATGCTCACCCTTGCCTGACTCGTGCACCTCTGGCTCTGCAGCGCTGAGCCTATTTCTGCTTCCCAAGTTCTCTTGCTTTCTGGGAGGGCGAGTCATGCTGTTGGAATATGGGCATGATATATGCAGGCTGCACGCATCATGCAAATCTGTTTTCAGAAGCGATGGGAAGACATGTTTGCTTCCCCAGATTTTTTACTGCTCTCAGCATCTCATTCCTTTCTGTTTGTAAGGGCTTCTGCTTTTATGGACATCACCACAGGTTTGAAAGCTTTTCATTAAGCCAAAAATACCTCCAGCCAAGGCATGCAGCCTAGAAAGGACTATTTCTAGAATTCCGTAGCTCACGGAAGTTTCTTTTTCACTGCATGGTAGTATACACAGAGGATATTTTACAAGATAATTGATTAAATTCTGTGGTTTGTATTTGTAACTAAGCAGCAGATTTTGTCTCATGTCCCAGAGTAAATCCGCTGACTTGGGTGCATGATTTATGCTGGTGAGAAAGAATTCACAATCTGGGTGGTATAGTTTATAACAAGGTGCGGCGGCTGCCTTTGCTACTCAGGAGGATTTGTTGCCAAATGTCTGACAAAGTCTTTCTGGAAGTGCAGATGGTAGCAACAACAGCCTGGAATTAACTCACTCTTTGCTATAAAGTTTGCAATTTGTTATCAGCTCCTCTGGCTGTTTACTAATCCCTGACCACCAGACTCAGAGTGCTGATAATGTTCTGATGTCCAGCATGTGCATGCAAAGGCTCAGCCCAAGCGTTTTGCTGATGATGTACATGCTGCTGGGCTTCTCTGAACTTCTCAATACTGCTGCAGCTGCGTTGCTTCCGAGCAAATTAAGTGGCAGTAGGCCTAAGCATAATCCCTGTCATAGGTCTTGTCTCTGTGCAGAAGTTAGGAGATTTTAAAGTGGCTTCTTTTCATTTAGCCTGTGCCAAAAACTGATTTAAGATGGTCTGTGCAGGGGACTTGTGCCAATTTAGCAGAGTTTAAAAATACAGCTTGGTGCACGTGATAAAGTTAACCCAGGGCAAGTCAAGTCGCAGGCGGTCATGCGAGACCCAGACAGAAACGTGGCTTCTGTGAGTGACTGAGCCCGTATTGCCAGTGGCAAAAGTGCCCCTGAAGGGACTAAACCTGGTGTGCCTCCCACTGCTCACCTCCAGATGCACCGGCTGCTCCTCCGAGTGCCGCTGCGGCTCAGGCGTTGCCTCTCTGGTCCCGTGTTGGGAGCCAAGGTACAGCTCTGGCCCCTGCGTGCAGGTCAGGCTTGTCCCAGGTGTGGATCATGCCATCTCTTTAGCTGACTTTCCCCTTGAGGCTCAGTTCTCCAAGCCCTCCACGTCCAGCATGACAGCCCTGATTCAACACTGGCTGGGGCTGGGAGGCCTCAGATCTCCTTCCATCCCGTATTTTCCTAGCCAATGGTTTCATTCACCCCCTCTCTGTACCCCGTCTTTCACACCACTGGTTTTTATATTGCTTTTACTCTGTCTGTTTTGATGACACTATACCAGGAAGCTGGAGCTAGTGAAGATCGTAATTTTTTACCAGGAACAGGGGGAAAATGAGGACCTGGATAAAGTCTCTGCTATGTCAGGACCCTTTGCCACTCCTGACATGGGGAATACGCTAAATTCTTGCAAGCAGACGTGTCCCAACTATATCAAGTCGCCTTTGTGGTCATCACAGCTATTCTTCTGAGCAAGAACCAGCACAGTCCATCACCAACAGCTGAGCTGTGGTGACAGCTCTGGTCACTCAGTGCTGTGAATCCAGGGGGGATCCAATGGGACTCTGATGGTTTGTGTCTGAGGGACCAATGCATGGTCTTGCCACAAGCATGTCCCTAAGAAGGTCTGTCCATGGCCCAGACTATGACAGTCTAGCCACCTGTTTCAGAGTTTGGAGCTGTTTTCCCAGCCACTAGTACAGTGAATGAAGGCTGAGGGAAAGGGTTCCCGCTCTCTTCCTCACATTCCTTTAGCCCATCAGGGACTTTGGTGGCCAGAATACAGTTAGTAGCCAGTCTGAGCTGGAAAGCATTTGCAGCTTCTCTCTTTACAGCATAAAAAACATTCTGTGTGTTTTATCAGAAATGTCTAAGCCTTTGAAATTCACCTCGGTAACAGGGCCTTCTACTGCTCGTCCAGAATATCCTCAGGACTGTTCATCCCTGTGACAGGTACTAACCCAGGCTGTTCTCCATTAGTAAAAATGGGAGAGGCTTTTCCATACTTCTGCAGTGTCGGGTTTGCACAGAGGGATGGCGAATGGTGGCAGAGCACAGCCAGGCACCTCCGGGTTGGCAGCAGGGTTTCTGCCAGACCCTGAAAGCATGACTTTAGCTGATTCATTTAGTGTGAATCCAGGGTGAATACAGAACAAAGCATCATGCTGAAATCAAGCCCTGCGTGCTTTGGATCTGTGCAAAATGCACCTAACCGTTATACCAAAAGGTGGGTCCCACAGTCCGGAAGGACTGAAGTAGGAGGCTGCTTTGCGAATGACATTTTTTGAACGTTCAGAAGAAAAGCACAAGGTGCAACTTACCAAGCACTCTGTACCGCAGGGAAGTGTTTGAGTACCCATCATATTCACCTGAGGAAGGCATTAGAGGGAAGCTTGGGCTCCAGTTCCTGGCTCTTAATGGATGTCTTGTGTCACTCGATTGCCATAGTGGAGAGAAAAATCAGAGAAGATCATCCAGCTTTCCTCTCTCGTGTAATCTGCATCGTTTGCATGGCAGGCTCCGCAGGGTGGTGCCTGCCTCTTTCTGTGTGCTCAGGCCGTGTCGGGGGAGAGGATACCATGCCTTTCGGTGAGGGTTTTCCAGTGATACAAATTACCCATCAGAATCATGGATGCCCTCTTGGTGCCTTCTTACCATACGTTCACTGATTAAAACTCATGTTGCTGCATTTTTCTATAAATCTTCAGCACCACTGCTGCAAGGGTCATCCTCCGCATCAGAAGGACTCTCTCCCTGCCCGCTCCCCTGGTAGGGCTGCCTGCTGTGCGGGTGCAGGGCTGCAGAGTGAGTCTGTTGTGCTCAGACCCAAAGCTGATGTAAAAGCCATTTCTTATATTTGTTGTTAGCTGAGCCGCAACCACCTCTGCCCTAGCAACAAAGCTTCACATTTCCAGCAGCGACATTCTCCTGTGTCCTACAGAGGCAGGAGCTGGCTTTGCTACCTCCAGCTACAGAAAATAATTGCAGAAGGGCCCAAGGCAGTAGTTTCAGGCAAGACGGACTTTGCTGAACTCCTAGAAAGGATGCCCTTGCTTCTGAAGGGAGGCTCAGCAAAGTGGTTCAGCTCCCCCTCATCCTCAAATCAGTTTGGGACTCCCACAGAGTGCAACTGATGAGTGATGGAGCAGCTGCTCCCTGTCTCTGCAGGGGATGGCTCCCTCCAGGAGCCAGCGCTCTGTGTTAGTTGGGTCTCTGCTGGTCCTCCAGAGCCGTTGTCTGCTTCCCTGTGGTCTCAGGCCAGAGCTGTTAGCTGGTGGTGTTTTCTTTTGATGTGACACATACTCAGCCCCTCAAATTGCCTGCTGTGGGCTCACTCTGAAACGTCAGAGGGCTCAGGAAGGATCAGCGGTTGATGGAGAACCCCACCATGGACACACAGGATCCCCGCAGGGGCAGATCCCTCAGCATGAAGGACCAGCTCAGTCACAGCTTTGAATATTTAAAAAAGTGCACAAACCAGGGCTGGGTTAGGTAGGAGGGACTTTATTAAGGCTGCTGCTTTGGTAGACACCCCCTGTCCTTTGAACTCAGGGGTACCGGTGCCCAAATGTCCCTGCCTAACTGGCCATGGGGGTCCCTGGGGTGCTGTGGCTGCTGTGGCCCCACGGCTGTGGCTTCGGCAGGGCAGGATCCAGGCGTGCTTGGGGAAGGTGAGTGGGAATACTGGGCGCATTTCATTTCTCACATATGTTGGTTTTCCCACACCACCTAGTGGGAGCAGGAATTGCTGTCTGGCTGCTTTCTGCAGCATCTCCTTCCCTTTCTTCCCTGGCAGGCACCTGCTCTTGGCCACTGTTGGGGGACACACACACATGCAGGGCTCCTTCTGTAACCTACATCACCAGTCTTAAATGCTTCCATCTGTGCAGACCACACCGGTAAGACCCTCTGCCCTTCATTCCTCACCTTCTCTCCTTACCATCGCAGCTCACAGGCACAAGAAGCACGACACCTTGCAGCCCTGTGACACCGAGTACCCCGTTTTCGTGTATGAGCCGGCCATCAAGGAGACCAATGGGCTGATTGACTGTGGAGATTGCCAAAAGTAAGAATTGCAGCTTCCCTTTCATTTGGGGGGCTCCCCACGTCCTGATGGCATGCAAGCCTTGTCACAGAGCCCACCGGTGACGACAGCACCTGAGACGAGTCCCCTGCCACTGTGCTCATGGTGTGGCCACTGCCGCATCCACAGCTGTGGACAGAGAGCAGAGCTAAACAGCCACGCTGGGCAATGAGGAGGTGAAGTGACCAAGCTATCACTTCTCAATAAAAGAGAAAAAAAAATTAAAACCATCTGTTAATAAGCAGAGGTGGCTGTAGAACAAGGGAAAGAGCATTTTTTTTATATATTTATTTATAGAAATAGATAAAGATGAGATAGAGATAGAGATAGAGATAGAGATAGAGATAGAGATAGAGATAGAGATAATTCCATTCCACAGATTTCAGAAAGGAGCTTTTTCTGTTTTTTCACATTTCTGGCAAAAGTTTTCTGCTTAGAATTTTTTTTTCGCAATGCTTTTGGATTTCCTTTTCCTTTTTTTTATTTTCCCTCTTTTCTGTTTTTCTACAGAAAAAAAAAAAAGTAGGGAAGGGGGAAAAAAAGAAGTGTTAAACTGAAAAAAAAATGAAAACACAGGTCCACTTTTTTATTTTCCATTTTCATTTTAAGAGAAAGAACAGTCCAAAATAACAGAAAAGTCGTTGTGAAAACAGGCAGTTTTTAGCAGTTGCGTAGCACCATCAGCAATCACGTGCGGAAAGCTGACAGAAGGATGAATTTCCACTGGTCCAGCTTTTCCTAACATGAGGTGTCCAAACAGATCTGACTGGAACCCCTCTTAAAAAAAAAAAAAAAAACAAAACACCACCAAAACCAATCCTACCTAGTCTGACTTCAGTCTTGGATCAACTGCAGGAAAGACTTAAAGGTTAGGAAAACAGCCTGCGCTAATCCACATGACTTGAGGAAAACCAGGCCTTGCCAAATGTTTTAGAAGAGATTGCAGATTTAGGAACAAGGTGTGTAGGTGCAATAGGCTCTGGGCCAATCCAGAGTCCCCCAGACTGCCCTGTTGGTGTGTTGAGCTGTTGCTGCACAGATTGCTGCCACCAGCGCAGCCTGGAGCTGACCCCTCCTTGCTGGAGGCAGCAGCAGCTGCACCATCCTGCTCAGCTGCTTCCTAGTTGCAGGTGTAGCTGCAGCCTCTGGATTCCAGGCGTATCTTTTGTGCATCTTTCATGCAGGTGTTTGGGACAGACACATGCTCTGTGGCGCGTTAGCCAATGGCAGGCCCAGGTGTACAGGCTCTCCTGGTCATGTTTCACAAGTCCAGGTGGTTCCCAGAGGAGCCAGGGTAGGCTGCATGCTCCATCCTGGCCAAAAAGTTGGCTTGCAGGTCGGTGCACGGAGCACTTTTATCCTGGTTACTGAATTTGTGCATGGGTTAAAATCAGCTTGTCAGAGCTTCCAAAACAGTCGTTGGCCAGGAATACTAATGAAATGGTTGAGCTGCAGTGTGTGACATTCAACACCTCTAAAATGTGAATACAGAAATCCCGAGGCTAGAAGGCAGCCAGCCTAGGTGGTGAAAAACCAAGGAGACAGGATGGTCCTCCAGTGCAGCCAGACTGGTCGGTGCAGCGGGCACATCCTCACAAACCCGTATTTCTAATCCAGAAGCCCTCTCCTTGGGCTGAGAAGTGCTTAGCAGGATCAAGAGTGCACAGAGCCACATACTGGCTGCAGTGTTGCAGCCTCGCCACCAGTGCAGCCACGCCAAGCCCAACATCCCTGGCCTTCCCCGTGCCCAGTGGCCCCAGGCCAGCCTGCAGGTTCCTTGCCAGGGCTGTACGGCCGCCCCGTCCCCAGCAGCAGCACAGCCTGCCAGCAGGCAGTGGAGCACAGCAGCACAGGCAGGTCAGCCTGGCTCTGGGTGGCTGCAGCCTCTGTGCTGGCAGAGGGCAGGCAATGCCTGCGAGGCATCAGACTCGGGGGGAGGCGTAGGCTGGTGAGATGCCCAGACATGTACGGCACCTTGCAGTGACACCAGCACGCGTGCGCCTGGACACGCACCCCCTGCCACTCTCCGTGCGCACCCAGGGGTGCCGTAGACGTGCACGTGCCAGTGTGCAAACCCACAGTCACAGGCACATGCAGCCTCGTGAGCACAGAGACGCGTCTGAGCTGCCTGTGCATGCACACACGCACGCACACTCACGCCCTAAGCCCTGCACACAGCCGAAACACGTGCCTGCCCTCATCCTGCTCTGCCCATGCAAACCGTCTGCTGCCTGCGCAACTGGGCAGCAGCGCTGCCACAAGCCCTCACGTGCACATCCTTGGGTAAACGCTTGCATCTAGAGACATCCCCATAGGCACGTGCTGGTTCTTGTCACCAGTCCTTTTCCGTAGTCTGCTTGTCCAACAAGGAAGGGAAGGGGCAGGCAAAATCGTGGCTGCAAAGTGAAGCTGTGTGTTTTTCATGGCAGTAGGCAAGACCAAGCACCAGCTGGTCAGTCCCATCACACCAACGTAACGTGTAGTGCTACTGGGATCCTCTATGTCCCACTCCAGTAACATGAAATTTAACAAAACTCTGCTCCTTGCAGGGCCACGTAGTACATACATCCTTGGATCATATAAGCATATGCATAAATGTAAGTTGAATGGGCGTTGGCACACCTCTGGATGGAAACCAGGCCTTCTCAGGTGTCATCTGCTGTGACATCCTGCCCTATTCGGAAGAGACTTGTGTTGGGTTTTGTTTGTTGGTTGGTATTTTTGGTTGGGTTCTTGCATTTTGGGTTTGATTTTGGCTTTTGTGCCTAGCGTGGAGTTGTAAATCTGAGCCACTTTGGAGCATCCTGCAGCCAAAGAGGTGTGCTAACACCACCTCCCCGTGCGTATGGCTGCTTGCTGTGTCTCTCCTGCTTTCTGCTGACATCACGTTTCCAATGATCTCAGGAGTTTTGTTGATTTCTTTGCTGTGGGCTGGGTGATGCCAGGGCAGCTGCTCTGGCACTGCAGCAAGAGAGACGTGGTTTCTCCCACCTGCTTTTTTTCTTGCAGGATGTTTGTGGCACAGCAGATCACCAACAGTAACCTGCTGCTCCTCGTCACAGATGCTGTCTGCGACTGCAGCATCTTCCCACCTGTCCTGCTGGATGCAAAAGAGGTCAAATATATCCTTCCACA
Source organism: Falco naumanni (assembly GCF_017639655.2). Classification (NCBI taxonomy): domain Eukaryota; kingdom Metazoa; phylum Chordata; class Aves; order Falconiformes; family Falconidae; genus Falco; species Falco naumanni. The sequence continues at coordinate 24,060,050 of NC_054058.1, forward strand.
CACAGCAGAGACGCACAGCTCCACAGGCCCTTTCATCTCTGTGTTTGCTAGGGTGTAAAACGTGCTCCTGTGGCAATTGCCACGGGCGTGGTGGGCATTGTGGGACAGCCGGGGAGAGACATGGAGCAGGTGGGGTTGCAGTGCAGTGGAGAGGAGGTAACAGTTCCGCCTTCCAGCCCCACAAGAGGAAGCCAGCCTCCACTGCCTGGCTGTCAGATGTGCTGCACAGGGTGAGGGTGGGACAGGCCAGAGGAAAGGGTCAGCGGTGGGGTGGGTGCAGCTGGGCTGGCTCCCCACACTGCTCCCAGGTGCTTCCGTAACTCATCCCTGCTGGGTCCTCATCCCTTGCTCCTCATAAGGGCGGTGATGTGGTGCAGCTTGTCACTGTGAAGCTGAGCCCTGCCCTGGCATTTTCGCCACTTTGAGCTGCCTGTTGGTCCTTGCTGTCTTTTAGCGCTAGGAGACGTCTCCAGCCCATGCAGGGTGACCTGCCCTTCCCTCATCCTCCCTGCTCTGTCTCTGAGGCTCTGCAGTTACACCTAGACAACTTGCAGCAAACCCTGTGGGTCTGTGCAGCACTCGTCTCCCCTCCCTGCTGCTGCCGCCTGTGTCCTTAACAGCCTCGCACATAACGCTTCAGTGAAGTGTGAACGGATGCGGTCCCAGAAGCCGAGGCGGCGGCCGGACACGTGCCACGCGTTTCACCCTGAGGTACCCTGGGGCAGCGCGGGAGGGAGGGAGAGCACGCGGCTGGGTTCCACCACGGGCACGCCTGTGGCCATGCACACACCTCCTCTTGCACCCCGGCTGCGTGTACCACGTGCCCATGCTGCGGGCTGGACCCAGACACAGCCGCCTGACTCCCTAAGGGGCTTCCTAGCAGGAGGACGGTCACACTAGTGACACCTGGGAAGGACGAGCTCAGACATCACAGGGTTGCTGGGTTTCTTTGGGGGTTCACCCGCTGGAAGAGCCCTGATCCCTGTAACTAGCCCTTGCAACCCGGGCTGGGTGCAGCCGGGCAGCTATCCCGCCCGGCCAGGCTGGCAGGGGGTTGGTCTGGGCACCTTCGCAGTGTGCAGGACAGCCCAGCTGCCTGTCCCTGCCCCGGGCGCCAGGAGCAGGCATGGCAACCCGCTCATGGGCAGCGGACTCTGGAAGGAGCTGCAAGGGGGACCTGCTGGCAGGAGCTGATCCTGCTGCGGTCTCTGAGGCTGAGGGATGGGGCTCAGGGTGTGGGGCAGAGCATGGCGAAAGCCAAGGACACAAGTGGCTTCCTAGCTTGCAGGTGACCACCGTGGCCCGCAGGCATCAAACCAGTCCCTTCCTTTGCACCTGGTGACCCTTCCTGCTGGCCACGGGCATTGCTCCCCCTTCCAAGGGTGAGCAGTGGGCTCCCTTCCCTCTGCCGGCAGCCGCCCTGGGGGTAAGCAAGCTGATCCCTTCTCTCCCATCTCCCAGGAAAATGCCCAAGACTGCGGTGGCACTGCCGAGCTGTCTGTCTCACCGATGCTGCTCCTTCTGCCCCTGGTGCTGCTCCTGCGGTGACGCCACCTGCAAAGCGCCTTACGCGGCAGAGAACCGGGAGGACTGGGCTTCTGCTGGCCCGAGCGGCAGGAGGTGGGGGCGCAGGCCATCCTGGGGTGCCCACTGCAGCTCCCTGGGGAGACAGAGTGTTACCGACGTGGCACAGTGCATCCTGCATCCTTCAGCACAGGGTCCAGCGTGGTGCCGATGGTGGAAGCTGCTCCCTCCTTGAACGCCCGTGCCGAGAGGCCCATGCGGGACCCTGGCACGCGCCTACCGAGCTGCTCCTCCCAGCCACCGGCTCACAGCCAGGACAGCCAAGGTCATTGGCACGGGTGGCATTTCACCGTCAGCCTGCCTCCTGTGGAGCCACTTTGGAGCCCCGGAGGCAGAAAGCACCTCAGGAAAGCGGGGTGGGGGTGGGGGGCAGGGTACACCGTCTGCCTGTCCCTCGGTGGGAGCTGCCAGCATTTTGAACACCCAGGTCTGGAGCAGCCCAGGCACAGCCGTGCCAGAACAGGGCCCTTAGTGGTTCCCAGCAGGGAGGCAGCATCTCCTGGTCTTGGGGGTGGTCCTTGCCCAGGACCCCAGGGGCAGGACATGGCACCTGACCTGAACCGCAGTAACTGAACACCTAACTGGACAACAACGGGAGGCAGCACAGCGTGACTAGTTAGCTGCAGCTACAGCAGCTCTGCTGAGGAGACCCACCGCTAGCGCGGCATCCAGATTCCTGTCTAGATGTGACCTTACCTCTGGGAAGGAGTTACGTATGACCCACCAAAAGAGGAGGTACATTTCCCACTGCCTGCTAATTTCACTGCAGAAGTGGTTACGAAACGGGCACTTTCCCCCCCAGAGCAGCACCGCCGTGCTCACTGAAGCTGCCCTTGGCTGTCCCAGGGCAGGCAGCCCTGAGCCTGGCATCTCCAGCTGGTGGGCACGGGCTGTTTCTCACAGCGCTTTATGGACCCCAGGTGGGGAGCATTGATTTTTCCCTTTTTTTTTTTTTTTTTTTGTATTAACTGCTCCATACCTCTCGTTAAAAACAAATATATGGTACATTCTAAATAGATACTTCAGCTTCAGCATGTCATGTTTGGTACAAAGCGCAGCACTACGTTACATCCCAGAAAACCCTCTCTCTGCCAAACACACAGGGACAGGGTGCTGGTGGAGGGACTGCAAACGAAGCTGCAGTGGCCTGGCCCTCCCCCCACAAAACGGGGGTGCCAAGAAGAGCTCCTGGTTGCTGTGCTGCCATGGGAAGAAGAGCCTCTGGCCACACAGCACAAACACCGTGAAGCAGCCAGCTGCACCCCACAGCTCTGTCACCTCTGAAGCAGGGTGGGGGTCCCGACGCTGGCAGGGTACATGCCAGGAATGGGGATGCCACAGCCAGCAGCTACAGACAGAACCCGGGTCTCACCTTGAGCTCTGCACCATCCCCATCTGCAGCCACCTGTGGGTACACCGCGGTTGCACCAGGGGAGCAGGCTAGCAGCCCAGCAAGGCAGAACCTTGCCCTGGCCTCCTCTGCAAGGGGGCCGCTTTGGGAGCCTCTTGCACTGCTCCAGGCCCCCTGAGAGCGGTGTGACTCGTCATACCAAGCTGCCACCTCCTGCAGGACAAGTGCCCACACCCTCCTTGCTCGCTGCCCTCCATGTGTGCTGGCTGTGCACAGCTGCAGGGCTCCTTACTGAGCCCACCAAGCCACCCGCTCCTGCAGCCACCGCTGCCAGCGTTAGACCCACGTGCAGCTGCTGAAAAGGGCAGTTGTATGGGAAGGGCTTTACCCTCACACCAGGGCTGTCCCCTTCCCCACACGAGCAGGAGCCCACAAACGCAGCCCTGGTGTGCTAGGGTCAGTATGCTTCTTCTTGCCACTAGTGTCACCAGATGCTGAGGGGACAGTACTGGTCACAACCAGGTCCTGGTAGGGACCTTTCAGGGCATTACAGCTCCTGCCGTGGCTGATTTTGCCTCGCTGGAGGCGGTGTTTGGGCAAAGAGGAGAGGAACAACTGCAGTACTGGAAGTACATACGGAGATGGAGATGGTTTCCAGGCTTCAGATGCAGTGACCTTATCAGAGCCAGAAGCAGCCAAGGAAGATGAAGGCAGTGCAGAGGGAAAAGGGGCTGCTGTCAAGGCTGAGGAATCAAAAGCTGCTCACAGACTGAGGAGCCACCAGCTCAGGGCATCCCCTGTTGGCTGGCACAGCTCCCCCCATTCTGCGTGCCTGCCCTTGGTGCCTGCCCTCCTGGGGCACCACTCTGAAGGGTGACCTCCCTGTCAGAAAGGATTAGCAGTCCCATCTCCAGTAAAAAAAAAAAATACGCAAAAAACGCATTGCCCTGCTACATGTGATCCATATTTGATTTCAGGTGCATCAATCTGCAATAAACGTAGTCCTGTAAAGAGACCTGCACTGAGACAGCGAAGATGTGAATTACACCTGGCTTAATTAACTCAGCAAATTTGCACATAGGTTGTAACTGGGGGGAATAGGATAGGGGTGAGAACTGGATTATATCTTATTTTTTGGTTTAAAGGTGAAGGTTTGCCCCGACTTAAAACCTGAGTGCACACTGGGGACCAGGCCGCAGAGTCACTCACACCATTGCACACCAAGTGTCAAGCCGCTGCCGTGAGCGGCTTCATGCAGCTGGCACCGAGGTGCACCCGGCTAAAGCAAAAAGAGCTGGTGGCTCCATGCTGGGGCTCCTCGGGCACCTGTCAGGCAGCGAGAGCTGGGCTGTGGGCACGGCTGGCTGGTTCAGCTGGGCGGGCAACGGGTGCCAAGCACTCACCTCTGCCTGTGTGGCTGATCCTACAGATCGCAACCCGACCCGCCAGCACGCGCTGCCTCCTCCAGCGCTCACCAGCTGCCCCCCAAATGCCCCTGCAGCAAACAGCTCCCCCACCCCACCCCACCGCTGCAGGGCTTGAGCTGGGGATTGGGGTGTGAAACCAGACAGCAGCTAATAGTCAAGAGATGCTCTGGTGTGTCTCCAGAGGAGAGTGGCCTCTGTGAGGGGGCAAGGGTAAGGCATGACCCCACAGTCCCCCACCACCTGAGCTGAGGGCGCCCCAGTCCTGGGGGACAGCTCCTCAGCCTCTGGCTGCAGGGCTGTGGGGGGAGACATCTCCTTGTGCCCCCTCGCTGGGCCACCTGCTCCCACGATGCCCCCACACTTGTACCCAATGCTTGATAGGAATGTCCTAAGCATCCCTCCTCATCCAGGTCCTGTAGGGGAGGATGGAGAAGACCCCAGGGTCCCTGGAAAGCTGCAGCAGCACCACCTGGACAGTACCAGGCACCCCTCCGGAGTGTGATTTATAGGCCCATTCCCAGGCTCACTGCAAGGAGTGAGGAAGAGGGGAGCTTCCCTGCCCGCCCCCCCACCTGCCCTGGAAACACCGGTGGGTGTGCTCAGCCACAGCAGCTCGCAGCAGGCCCATGCCAGCGCTCCCCAGGGGAGCCAGCACATGCATGCTGCAGCACCCAGTTTTGCTACAGAAGCTCCTGCTTCTGTCCATGAGGGGTTTGTCTTAGCCGTTGCGAGGCGAGCACAGCCCTTTTCTTCCTATGGTGCTGTTGATCCACAGTGGGGTGAGCTGCACCTAGGTACGCTTTTAGCCTTGGAAGGTAAATGGCTTGGTTGTTCCTTGCCAGCAAAGCAGAACCCAAGCACATCTACCCATTTCTGATCTCCAGCATGGGGTTAGGCAAATTCCACCACATGCTCTTCTTACCTGGCAGATAGTGGCTCACGGCCCTACAGTAAGAGAAAAATCTCCAGGAAGAGCTACTGCTCTAGCTCCCAACTTTTTCAGCCATGTGCTGGGCACAGCAGACAAAAATAGGTCAGCAAAAGCAAACAGAGATGAAGCCAGAGGATGTGACCAGCAGCAGAGCAGCTGTGAGAGGAGCCATCTCTCGCTTCCAGCTGAGCAGCATCCTGCTGCCGTCCTGATACGGCACTATAAATCACAGCTGTACCTCCTGCAAGATTCCATCCACCCCCATAAATGTGCAAACTGCAGGCATCAGGGTTTATTCTATTAAGGCAAGACACGACGGGAGGAGTGTCTCCAGCGGTGCTCTGCAGTGACGAGTGTCTGTCAGACCCACCCAGCCACATCGGGCTGCCCCATAAATCAGGGGCTTCACAAGCCCTAAATCTGCAGCCAATTTCCTCCCAGGCAGGTGGAGAGGGAGTTGGGAAGAGACCTGAAACTTCTCTGTTACCCTCCTTACAGGCGTCAGAAACACCCCACTGCAGGCTGAGGTAACCCCGGGTGCCTCCTGAATGCTGCGGTGGGCACAGAGGGAGTCTGAGCTGTGGGCAGCGACACGCACCTTGCACAACATCATGTACACGTGCCCTCCCTTGACTCACGCCTTGGGACAGAGCAGACAGATGACTGGATGACTAGACCTTCAAGTATGGCCAGACAGGAATGACTTCATCCTACAAAACAGTAGGAAAATCAGCCCTGGATTTACAGCAGATGTTTGCAGCTGGGAGCAGGCACAAAAGCAGCAGCTTTTCAGCAGGCTGGCCTGAATTGGCTTATATTTAGCACAAGCCTGGCACATCCTGGGCTGGGGATGGCAGTGGTCACAGCAAGCAGCCACATGCTCCAAGTGGGTTAAGGGGGAAGGGGTGTGTGTGCTCTTCTCTGCCACAGCGAAGGACCAGTACCACAGCCTTGCTTGGTTTCATGCATACCGCTCATACTCGAGCTCCTTGGGAGTACTTCCCAGGATGCTTTTTCTGCTGATAAAGCCCAATGGTACTTTAGCACAGAAACGCTGGGCACTCACAGGCCTCCGCTTGCAGGGGGGCCGAGGGCAGCCGAACGCAGCATGCACTTTTGCACAAAGCAATTCTTCAAAAACACTGCGGAAGGGGCAGACTCCCATGTGCCGAATGACTCCATCATCAGCTGGACCCTCGCTGGAGACAGTTGCTGCTCCCATCCCCCCCAGACACTTGGGAGCTCCCCCATCCCTTGGCGCAGACGGTTCCCCAGGCCTCTGCCCTGCCCCAGCTGCAGGTTCCCTTAGGCCGCCTCTGCCTGCACTTGAAAGGAGCCTGTACACCTTCTGTCACTCAGCCAGCAAGCACTACTGTTGCTACCTGCCATGACATCAGCCACAGCAATGCAGCTCGTCATCAGTGCGTGATGCAAACCGTAGTATCACCGCCTGAACGCCACCAAGCATGATTCTTCAGTAAATACCTTGTGGGCCCTGCAGGAAATACCATCAGGTCTTCCTGCTTTGCTTGCTGCTGCTGCTGCTGCCACCACCTCAACTTTTGGCAGCCCCGGCACGCTGCCTGTCCCCGGGCAGGCCCCTGCCAGCAGCAGCCCAGTGCACCCAGCCCTGTCTCTGCCTTGGCAGAGCTCAACAGGGGTGTCAGGCAGCCACCACTGTCCTTCTTGCCGGCATTCCGAGGAGCAGCGCCCACGTTGCACAGGGATGCACACACGTTGTAACGTTGGTAACACACTGATCCAACGCTAAGGCAGACTGCAAACCGTATGCACAGGTTCAGTGCGGTTAGAGATAAAAACAAAAGATAGCTGCTGGAGCTGGCTTGGGTATCAGTTGCCTCTGTCAGGGAAACGCACTGTTGTTCTGGGAACCCAGCCAGGCCCATGGTTTTCCCATCTCATTTACAACTAGACCAGTTCAGTTTTTATGCCAACTGCGAAGAGCCTCTGTGCCCAGTTTTACCACTACAGAGATGAAGCTGCTAATAAGCAAGATCGTGAATCTCTAGTGCAAACATTTCCCAGCTCAGGAACAGTAATAGCGCCGTTCAAACATGAATTTTACTAGAGGAGAGAAGGGCAAAGGCAAAGTTCCTGGAAATGCCAGAAGTAATACTGAGCTGGCAAACCATGCCCTTGCACACACAGAGGAGGGCTAGGCTCGCATTCCGCCACCCCTCCCCAAGCAGCCCACCTTCCTGACTGTGAGCAAGATGGTGAACAACGGACAGGTCACACTGTGGTCCTCTTGCAGCAGCTGAACTGCAGCACCACCCAGGTGAGGCTGGGCAGGGGACTCCCTCATGCGCTTTTCCTACATTGCTCATTGTTAAAACAGCTGATCAGGTGTGATGCACTTGATGCTGCTGTGAGTTCAAAGCTTCTTCACAGAGAGCAATACAGACCTAGGAATCCTCTCCATGGAGCGGATCTTTTTAGGGAACTTCATTTGGAGGACATCAGTGCCCAGCACTCCTGGAAATCAGCCTGGAGTACTTCAGCTTGGGCACTCCAGACAAATACAGAAGCACTGACCAACAGGAGAGTTTGGTTCAAACAAATCGCTTGATACCACACAGAAGGCAATGAAAAGAAAGGGAAAACGGAACTCAGTTTTACAGGGAAGCCTGTAATAGCTTCAACTAACCCAAATTCAGCTCCTTCACCCTAATCATATGCTTCATTTATTTCCAGTTAATGTCTGGCATTAGATGTTCACCTGCACTGCAGCACTTTAATCCATACTCAGGGTACGTTCACCCTTTGCATTGAATGGAGCAAGTAATTCTCGGGAGAGGGCAAAGCATGGCCACAACGACAAGCAGAAATGGTAGGACGTACAATTTTAGCCTGCCTAAACAACTTCAAGTACCACTCTGCTTTCTGAAAACAGAATAAATGCAATTTATATTTAAAGCAGCAAGTTTCTTTTAGTGTAATAAGTGTGTAATCTGATGCTGATGTTCTCCATGCCCCTTGAGTTTGCTTTGCATATAAAAAAAAAATATGTATCCTGAGACCTCAAGCTGTCACAGGTCATTTACTGGAACTGGCTCTCTTAGAAGCCACTGCAAAACATGTATCTTGAATCAAGTAACTGATAAATAGCACAGCTGTAGATGCCCAGACTCAGTGGGAGCCAACACAAGAGGAGGATTAGGCATATCTTGCCCAGGCAGCTCACAGATGTTTGCTGACAGCCAGGGAACAGCAATGAAGGAGCAGAAGGCCCCACTCCCTCCCCAGCCAAAACCCTCTCCCTTCCCACCCCTACCAGCTCTTAAGCCTGCATACCAGGAGACTACAATCAATCCCTTACATGGGTACAAGCCAGGAGGCATTTTCCTCTACACCAGGAATTCAATAGTTCTTCCCAACCTCAACTCACCTAAAAATTCAGCCACAGCCACCAAGGTCTCCAGCACCCACCCTCTTCCCCCCAGCTCTTGTTCTCCCACCCTCAATCCCTCTTGCCTATTTTTCTCCTTGCAAACTCTCACCTCCCAGCACTTCACCTTTACCTTTCCAATACTGTCCTTAAATCACAGTTACTGCTCCTTTCACCACACTCCACCCAGTTTGACTCCTTAGCCAGCTTGTTCCTTTACTTTGCCTGCCTGTTAGCCCCTGGCACTCAACCTGCAGCCCTAAGAGAAAGCCCTTTTAAACCTTGGAGCAAGGAAGGGGACAGTACACATGGTCTGCCCTAAAATCTGCAAGACCAGGAACTGGAAAACTGAGCCATGGACAATTAGTGTCTCTAAACATGCAAAAACTAGGTAACTTTTGAAACTACAGCTAGCCTAGGCTCGGATGGAGGCTTGGAGGATGGAGAAAGAGACCAGACAAAGGCTAGCCATCCCCAAGTCCACCTTGCAGCTTAATGCTCTCACTTAACAACACAGATCCAGCTAAGCTTTCCAAAACAGATGAAACTCGGCAGTAACATCAATCCCACTTCATCAAGTTAGTTTTAAAATATGGCAGAGGTCAAAAAACAAGCAGACATGGGATGGGATACATGTTGTCTCAAACTCTTTGTTCTCTGCAAGTTCAGAAAAAACTGTATGTCATGGGAGTTCTTATGACAAGCAGCTTCATGAAGCGGTGGCACGAGACACACCTAACAGGATCTCCTTCTCCCACACCACTATCAGCCCCATACTACAACTGGCAACTCCATTGGGCATTGAATAAAAGTCTAGACTTTGGAAAAAAAAAATTTCCCCTCAAGATTAGCACTGAAACTAAGAGGCAGCACAGTCCATAGACAACTGTGTCTGCTGCGATGCTTACAAGCACAAGACAGTACTGGAATCTTACATCAAGACTAGGCACATACCTGTCTGTATGTGATGTCTGTAATTCACGAGGATGCCACGCAGCAGAACTGATGTTTAGTCACGCAAAGTCCCCCACCCACTGGCTTTTGCTCGAGAAGGCACACAGCAAGCATCGGTTCAACACAGGTAAACAAGCCTTTAGGTATCAGTTTGGTTTCTGCACCAGCAGAAGTCTTTTACCTACAAAGTCCTGCCTGTAAGCGTTGGGAAGGAAGAAAGTGACAGAGACTCTTTCAAGCTTCACACACAGCGTGGAAAGACCCAAACTAGACAATAATCCATTTGGTTCTTTTATTAGCAGAAGTTAAGAATACAGCAAGTAATAAGATCCCATCTTATATGGAACCATCACCAGAGTCCCCAACCATCAAAACCCCAGAATGTGCTTCATTGCTTCCAACAGTAAGCAATTTTTAAAAAGAAATATACTGAACAAGGCCACTATTTAATGGGGAAGGAAAGAAGCTGTAGGTCCTAACTATTCTATGGCAATAACCTGCACACAGAGCAAGCAAGCCTCTGACTGCTGAGAGTAAGGCATTCAGGTGCCAACCTGGGAAGAGTTCTCAGCAAGAGCTACAGAAAAGTGCACAGCTAGGTTGTTTTTATTGGAACACATAAACTTCTTGAACGGAGAGACTGACTGGGTTAAGAATAGCAGGTGGAATACTGTGTTTTTGTAATAGTTCTGTGCTGCGTAGGACCAGGTTACAATCACCCTTCAAGGAGTGAACGTGGGATGATCCAGGATGGAGACTGCCACTTCTGCTGGTACTGTTACAGAGGCGTCCCAAAGTGCCTTACAGACAACTCTGATTCTGATATGTACCATCATGCTTTCCTCAGACACCAGTATACTTCCTGCCAAGCAACTCTACATCTTTGACCAGGATGCCAGTGCTATTAGCTCTTACATCCAAGTTAATACTGCTCTTTACTTCCTTTCAGTACCACACAGACCTGTGACAAACTACTTCTGGCCCTACAGGCATCCAGTGTAGTGATCCTACTGAGAATACATCCCTCGAAGCTTGCAGACTCTCCTGCAGCACCTCTTTCTGAAGCTGACCTTGCTCTCGGATGCTTTACAAAGGCTCCATTCAAGGGGTGAAGCCTTAAAATCCAGTCAACTTTAGGAAGGCGTTCTGCTTCTACTTGACTCCGTTAGGCAAAGTAACTCCTCAAAACACACTCCTCATGACACTCAAGGTATGGGAAGGTCTCTGCAATTCACAACTTTCTCTTGACTGATGAAAATTCATACTTGCAGAAGTCTTAAAAATAAACTTGTACACAACAAAAAACCCTCCCTTTACTTTCCTTCCCTGTGAAATACAGCATTTTATGAGCTGTTTAACTCACCTGTGAGAGAGGTAATTGCTCTGAATTTCCAACTAAACGCCCCAAGCAATACCTGTGCCATAACAAACAACACATTCAAGTTTTACCTTACAACTCCAAAGATTCTCCTTCAGTCTGGCTTCTGACTGGGCTCCAAAGATCAAGCTACATCAATTACAAAGAGAAGGGTATATGCCTCCCCTTGTATAAGAGGTGCATCTGCTCCACAGCAATCCAACTGAACTCTTAGTTTTAGGTTTAAGAAATACCAGCAGTCCCATTGCTAAAGCACAGATGGGAAGCAGACCTAAGGAAGAAAAAAAAAAATAAAAGGAACTGCATTGGGCTGATTGTGGATTTTTCCTCTTAAAAAGAAAAACCTGCAGACTCCCTTGGCACATGGAGCCTGACACATGAGAAGGTAATGTGCTTGAGGTCTGCAGTAACTGTTAACTCCAAGTCCTGGAGCGCACAGCTTTCTCTTACCAGCCCATCTTAACCCCACCTCTGTTTCCTCTCACACACTCAACTATCTTTTGACAAGTGTATTACCCTCACTTGTTCAGACAAAACAGAGCAGGCCCGCAAACGGCAACCATCTACTCAACGGGGGCCTTTGGGTATAGGCAGGCACTGATGGAGTTGGACTGTTTACTGTTTCATGTGCAGTTATCCCATCCTGCTCCACTTCATATGATGAGAACCAAACCAACCAACTAAGATCCACTATCCAGAACTACACAGGCCACACAAACTTGGGAGGCAGCTGTCCCACATGCTTAGGCAGGGCACAGATGTATCTTTCAAGCTGCTCAATAAACAAACTTGCTAACACTGAGACCTGGATGACAACACAATTAATCCAGCCTTCGCTACCCTTGTACACATGTACTGAGCCTACTCCAAGTGCTGGCCAGGACCCCACATTGCCCAGGGCATGCTGGCCACCAGGAAAACCTGCAGGGCCAACATGCCTAACTCCTGGGAATTTTACCTGGTCCTCCTGCAATCATTTATTTTGTGCAAAATTGAAACAGTGTGTGGTACTTGCATGTTGCATTCTTTACAAAAACCCTTTCCCCCCCCATCCCATTGTTTAAAACATTTATATAAATTTTATTTAAACAGAAAGTTAGAAATCTTATTTACAATTTGTTTTTCTCCCAAAAGAGCATCTAAAATCAACTCCCGAACCCTCCAAGAGGATATAAATTTAACCTAGATTTTTTTTTCTTTTTTTTTAAAAAAAAAAGGTAACTGCTAAGCTATCCCTCCCCAGTTCTACAAATAAATATGGCATTGAACAGAAGCCGATTTGGAAAGGGTCCTCTGTAGCTCAATCTGTAGATCCCAAGAATAAGTTAGGGTTTCAGAATTTCCTGGTCTTCAAATTGATTCATTCCATTGCTTGAGGTATAGAATTTGTCTTGGTTAGTCAGAATCCCCATGAAGCTCCGTGTCCCATCAGCTGAAACATGGATTCTTCTTAGGTATTCATTTTGCTAGCCTGTATGCTTCAACCGCACTTGCGGTACTGTTTTGGTTACGATCTTGGGCTGAAGGCTGGTTTTACTGCATGCCTTCTTCCTCTGTGCAGCCTCCTCCAACTGTGAAACGGAACTCCTGGAGATTTGAAACTCCGTGGAAGTGCACAAAAGCACCAGCCACTACAAAGACGTGAAACAGCTGATGGGAGTGGAACTGCAGAAAAGAAAACACTTATGTTCAGCCGGGGTACTTTGGGTTCTAGCACTACCCTGTTTCCAAAAAAGCCACACATTCAGCTGAAGTACACAGTAACACGTAGCAGTACCTCAAACCACAAGCTGCAAAGTTCTCCAGGTTGTGTATTGAAGTC